>NC_133393.1:154085778-156485778 GCF_047511655.1 Castor canadensis
CACATCCTAGGCCCACCCCCAGGCCCCGGCCCTGTCACCTGTGCTGGTCCCCTGCCCACCTGACAACCCTGGGGCTCCTGTCCCTGAGGACCTGGGAGGGTGGTGGGTGCAAAGGAGTAGCCCAGGCCCCCTGGCCCACAGAGAGGGTCCTCTGTTGTCATGAGGTGGACAGGGGGTTCCCATCACGGAACGTGTTCCTCTCCAGTTTTTTACCATGGGTACAAACATGCAGTGCCACACACAGTTGAGGAGCATGGCTAAGATGCACACCCCATGACCACACCCTACCAAGATCTAGAAGTTTCCATCACCCCAGGAAACCCTGGAATTGCTTTAGTCGGGGTCCCCCACACACTGCTCTGATTTCTTTTTATTTTTCACACTTAAAAATCTGAAAGTGGCTATTTTAATTCAGAAAAGTAATTCTGTCTGTGCCTGTGAGCTGATTCCTGTCCTCAGAGACCAGCTCCGGGAACTCCGCATCAATGGAACCACACGACACCTACTGTCCCGTCTGCCTTCTGCTCAATGTGGTTTCTGTGACATTCATCCATGTCACTGAGAGTGTATTTATATCTTAGTTAACATTCCAGAATTCCATGGTTCTATGACTCTGATACCAACAGATGCTGTGGAAGCCCCTTAATGCTGTTCCAGTTGTCAATGGAAAGTCTCCAACTGGAGGAACCTGGGATCCTCAAAACCGGGGTGTCCTCTCTGAACTCATCCTGTCAGAAAATCCTGCACTAGAGGACGGGGTTGCCCCACTCACCTGGTGTTCTTAGTTGGAGACCCATCAGGGAAGCAACCCCTCCCCTACATCCAGGGCTCACAGGTCCTACAGGTCCAGGGAGTGTGTGTCCTATTCTCTTACCCATCCTGCCATATGGCAGACCACTTTCAATGCTGTCCCAGTGCCTGCAGGGGTGACTCTCAAGCCAGGGACCAAGCAGGTGCCTTCCTGTCTATCAGCCCATGTGAGATAGCTCACGCACACTTGTGCTGTGGAGGAATCACTTAGCTGGAAAATGGAAAATGGAAGCAGTAATATGTTCTCTAATTACCTTGACCAAGAAAATTATAATGCAGGAAAATTTAGAGGCAGAGTAAATGGCAGGAGGACGTCAGAGGGAGGGAGAAGGGGAAAACATACAAGCTTGGCATGTGGCCTCAGAGTTTGTCCCCACCATGGGCAGATGAGTGGAAAATGGAGTTGGTGAGGGCTTAGGTGTCAAGTGCCCCAGGACACCACTAGCAGGGGAGCAGAACCAGCTGCTTGGGGATGGAGCTCTGGAGCCTGGTGCTGGGAGCTCCCAAGTCCTCTTGCAGGAGTGCAAGGTCTGAGCACTGGGCATGGACTTCAGAAGCACCAGCCTGTAGGCCTAGAAGGAGGGGGAAGGCTGAGGAGGGAGGGAGGACAGGCAGCTGGGCCAAGCCCAGAGGAAGTCACGGAGGTGCTTAGGGGCTTCAGCCTGCTTCTGACTCAGCCAAGCCTGGCAGGACACCCTGCTTCCCTTCTTGGCCTCCCCAGCTGCCCCAGACTCAATGATGAGAGGCCCTGGCCTGGCTCGAGTTCAAGCTTGACACTGCCTTCTAATGCTTCTGACAGTTCTGGAGTTACCGCACTCTGTGACTCACTCATTCCCACTTTTCAGTGACTCATTTGACTCTGATTCAGGGCCCTGCTAGGCAGGGTACTGTGTGTCTCTCCATGTCCTTTTAGGAGTACCCTCACTTTCATCAAGAGGAACTCCTTTGGTTTTCCATATATATAGTGATGGAGCTGGTGCTGGTGGCCTGTAATCCTAGCTACTAAGGGGGCAATGATCAGGAGGATCGTGGTTCGAAGCCAGCCCAGGCAAATAGTTTGAGATCCTATCTCAAAAATACCCATCATGAGAAAAGGGCTGGTGGAGTGGCTCAAAGTGAAGGCCTTGAGTTCAAGCCCCAGCACAGCAATCCATCCATCGATCAATAAAGTGATGAATGACAAGGTGGTGGACTGTAAGTGAGTCCCTAAAGTGGGGTGGGACCAAAGGACAATGGCTCAGTTTCCCTGGAATTGGGGGAGGGATGGTTCCCTACTTCCCATTTGTTGGGTAAGACCTGGGGAAAGACAGGAGGTCACAGTGACAAGGGGATGCTGTCCAGGTTAACTGATGGACAGCACCTCTCTTCACAAAATTTCTCATCTACGCTGGAAGGCAGCCTGGGCAGAAACCATCTCCCCTTATAAACTGGGGATCCACGGCTAGTGGATTTTAGGTGGCATGTCATACAGCTTATTTGACACATCACTCTGCCAGGCAAGGATGTGAAGCAGAAATCTGGACGAGTGGAAGCTTGGGTTTTAGACATGGGGTCATATATCCAGGGACTTACATGTCCGTGGGCATCAAATGAGGATCATGAACGACCCTGATTTCAAGGGAAGCCTTGTCTCTACTGCAGATAAACTGTTGCTTCTTCGTTGTGCTTGCACACTGCATCACCCTGGGCCAATGTTTCAGTTTTTCTTGGAGAGTTGGGAGGTGGGCGGTGACATTTTCAGCTGCTATTCTCATGCATCATTCTTAGTCACTGTGGGCAGCTAAAAGCCAGCAAAAAACCCTCCCACCGCCCAGGGGTGGTTATTCCCGGTTCTCCTATCTGCAGAAGAAAGCGATGAGCACATGTCCTTCCTCCAGGGCTCTGTGAAGACAGGGGCCAAAACAACTCCCCAGAGCAAAAAAAGATAAACATAGGGTCTGTGACAATCAGATGGAGCCAACCTCATGTGACACCTGACCTCTATGAAGATCCACTATCTAGCTCCTGCACCATCTGGAACAATCCTAAGACTGGAAATAACAAAGTCAGGCCCCTGGACCTTCCAAGTAGATGCTCAGAGCTCAAACCCTGATGTGTGTGGACCATGGAATTCTGAGCACTCCTTGGGCTCAGAGTCCGAGGCATTTATTTTCATTTTGGATCTGATTTAACACTGATCTTCTCACATATGGCAGACTAAAAGCAACAAATTCCTAACGTATGCCTCTGCACACCTGTTGTGGGAGAGATTAAAATACTGCGTGGCAATTACTGCAGATGGACCTGGACGTGCCTTCCAACCCTGTCATTCCAAATACACAGCATCCTCAGCGCAGATTGTCACAAGGAAGTTCACACAATGCATGGAGTTCACACTTCACTTCTCGGCACTGGGAAAACCAAACATCTCCACAAACACTGTTTTCATTTCAGGCTTATAAACACCCTCAGCTTATGTCTTCCTTTTTTCTTCAGTTTTAGAGAGGCAGCTTGGTTCCATGAAGGGACCCCTGGACTCAGGTCCACATGTGACACTGACAGTGTGACTTTGAATATGTTTCTGTTCTGGATTGTTTTCTGTGAAATAAAGACAAGGGCATCAACACTTATTGAGCAACTACTGTGTGCAGGGAGCCATTCTAGACCCCAAGGATAAGGTTTAGGGTAGATATGGTCCATGCCTCTTTGTGGCACAGTCTAGAGCGTGCAGGGCAGGAGGATAGAAAAGCTCAAGTAAGAGACTCAGTGAGAGGATTTTGAATAAGAACAAGTGCTGGGAAGGAAGTAAGACCGTCAACAGGACAGCAAGTAGCTCAGTGGGGAGGGGGTGCCATTAAACTTGGTGGTTAGGGAAGTAAAGACACTTAGACCTATCAAAACTGTCAGGAGAATGTACCACGGGGACATTGTGACAGGGGATGGGCCCTGAGGACACAATGAACAGGAGGATAGACTGTGGGGTGTCATGGGGTGAGAGGATGACCACAAGGGTTACAGATGAAAATTCTCATTCCGTGAAATGCCCTCAGTAAGCCCCCAGGACCTTCTGAGATGTCAGACAACCTCCACAGCAGAAGCACAGTCACTGCACAATAAACCTCAGTCCCCTGTTGTTACCAAGGAAAGCTAAGTAAGCCTTCCAGCTTCCCCAGCTCTTGCTTGACTTAGAAATCACTAACTCTGGAGGTCACGCAGCTGGGTGATACATCACGAGTCCCCTCTAGCTTTGCTGCAGACACCTCTGCTGGGTGGGTTTGATAACAGTTGCCTGGGGTACGTTTCAGGGACCTGAAGTCCGCTTTTGCTGAGAACACTGACTTCCATGTGGGCCTACAGATGTCCCCCGGGTCACTGGAATGGAATGAAAACACTCAGCATCTGTCTTCATATTGTGTCTGTCTCTTTGCTGCCTTAACCTTTGGGTCAGATTCTACTCAGCTCGGCATGTAGACGTGTGGATCACTTAAGAACTGGGTTTTTTTTGAGGGGATGGTACTGGGGTTTGAGCTCAGGGCTTCATGCTTTCTAGGTAGGTGCTCTACCACGTGAACCACACTACCAGCCGTGTTTGTTGAGAAATGTTTTGTCCAGAGCTATGATACAGGGCTCACTTGACCTACATTTGCCTACTTTCTTTCCTCCCCCTTCAAGAATAAAGCCACCTACCAGCCACCATGACCAGAAATACCAGACCATGAAAGGAGTGAACAGAAGTGGCACCTGAGTTCCCAGAAAAGACATGAGCACCCTCCCCTGTCTTCACCTGTGTCCCCCATTATCCCTGTAACTGTAACCCCACCACCCCCTGGAGTGGAGCGGCTGATTTGTGAGCAAAGCCTCTTCTTCCCCATTCTTTGACCACAGAATGAAGCCTTTCTTTCTCATCAATGCTTGGATTTCAGACATTGTTTTTAACATGGGATGAACTTCTGGACCTGGACCCAGGATACCATGTGGTCAGGAGGATGGACCAGAGACACTGTGAATAGGAGGACAGGCTGTGGGGGACACTATGGGGACCATCTCTAAGAAGGAGGATCTCAGGAGAGAGATGATGACTAACCAGCTTATAGGTGGAAGCAGGCTGCAGCAGGCTAACCAAGAGTGTTGACCCTCCCTCCCCCACTGATCAATTCTGAGATGCAGAGGAAAGTCCCCTGGGTTTGAGGTTTGGCTACCAGGCATGAAAAGGAGAGGATGTTGGAGGTCCCTGGAAACCTTCTCAGTCTAGTCTGGCTTATGTCCTCTGAAGTCCTTTCCCATGGCCTTGGCATCCATCCTCAGTGACATCATCCTTGCCTTCCCAGGCAAAGTTTCTGTGGCACCCTCTTCCCTCCCCTCCTAACCTTCTTGAAATTGTGACGCTGCTGTTTCCTCGGTTCCAGCCACATGCAGGCCCCACAGGGGCCTAATTTGTCCTTGTTCACATGAGTGGGTATTAACACCTGCCGCATACCTCCTGTTGAAGAAAAAGCAGCCGTCATGGGCACAGCAGAGGCAAGAGAGACCACTGACCCTGGGCAGCCCCTCCCTCCTCGTCTCCTGGTCAGAAGAGCTCCCTAAGCTCAAATCAGTTTGGGTCACAAACAGAGACTATGATCAGCCTGAGAGGCAGAAGCCATGCCCTCACCTCAAAGGCTTCCCACTTCACTGGGGACACAAAGGTAGAGAGGACTCAAGGCAGAGATCCTGGGCCCATCAAGACAGGGGATGCACCTGGAACTGACAGCCACCATTTCTTGAGCATCCCAAATGGGCCAGGGGGCCAGGTTCCAGTGGCTCATGCCTGTAATCCTAGCTACTTGGGAGGTTGAGATCAGGAAGATGGTTTGAGGCCAGCCAGGGCAAATGGACCTCATGTCCAACCAATGCACTCATCCCAAGTGGGACTAGGAAACATGGTAGAGAGTGCAGCTGGGGAGAGTGGAAACCTGGGGGAAGTCTGAGCACAGCTGGCCCACCCACTGCATTCCCACATGTGGAGTGGGGTGCTGCACAGGGTACCAGTTTCCATTGTGACAGAGACAGGGCTGGAGTCGGGCTGGAGTCAGCTGGCAAAGGGGTGAGCTAGTCTCAGGCCCTGTGACTCGTAATCACAGGCCTGCTACGTCCAAATCTTGCACAAGGCTCCCTGACCAGACCTACAAATGCAGTACCTCCCAGGGGAAGGGTGCAACACCTGTCCCCAGGCCAGGGCAGGCAGGGTTTGGCTGTGGTGAAAGAAGCATCCACAGGTGCAGACCTCAGCTTACTGTGGCACCAACAAGACCTCAGCAGAGTGGGTGGAGCTATCCTCAAGATTCTCCATGTGCCTGTTCCCCGCACAGGCCACTGCCCACCATCTCTAAATTGCATGTAGAAATACCACAGCACATGTGTCCCACTCCCAGGAGCTGCTGGGGACCAGCAAATGGCCAAGCCTGGAACTGTCACACATCGCTGGTGTGAGCAGACAGTGGCTCAACTGCCCTGGGAAACCCTCTGGGAATTACATGAAAGCAGAACACATACTACCCATGACCTAGTAATTCCACCCATGGTGTTAACACGCGGGAGAAGTGAGGCGTCTGTTCAGAAAGATGCTCATGGCAGCTGTAGGCATAATGGTCAGAAGAGGAAATGTGACCCCAAAAGTTCACCCAATCCCAAATTCACATGTTCCTAGTGTTTGGAATGGGGCTAGTGTGGCAGCTCCTCAAAAGCTAAGACTATCACCCATTGACCGTGACATGGGTGTGCCCAAAGGAGTGTAAATCAACACACAGGAGCAACACCTGCACACCCCTGTTTAGTGCAGCTCTCCTCACAACAGCCCAACTGTGTAGTCTGCCTGGGTGCCCCACAATTGGTGAATGGAGAAGAAAATTTGACACACACATACATATTTATGGTATGTACACGTATATGCATGTATGCATGTATTCACACATATATACATACATACCGTGGAATATTACTCAGACATAAAGAAAAAGAAATTCTGTCATTTGCAGGAAAATGGTTGGAACTGGAGATCCTCATGCTGAGTGAGCTAAGCCAAGCTCTAAAGGCCAAATATCACATGTTCTAGTTCACTTGTGACAACTGGACCTAAAATGATGATGATTACAATAACAATAATAACGGGACATGAATGTATACGTGGGGCTGTTGGGAGGGTCAGCAGGAAGGGCAAAGGACACTGAGGGGTACGGAGGCTGGAAGCACGCTGCATAGGTACCTATGAAGACAGCCCAGTGAAACCCACCAAATGCTGATTGAAAGATGGGAGGAGGAGGGAGAATGGAAACACAATGGAGGGGTGAACTCGCTCAAAGTACACGGTACTTCTTGTGGCACTGTCACCATGAAACCCTTCCTACTATTAATGCATGCCAATTCAAACCTACAAGAAAACTATGAAAGATAAAAACAGAACTGAAATTGAGCACGGTCGTGGTGGAGCACTGGATTTAGAAAGCAAAGTGCTCTCCACCCCAGGGCCACTTTTTGAGCAAGGCCCCTGGGGAGTACAGACCTCTCAGCCACAGACGAGGCCGCTTTCCAGGTGCACCCACCTCTTGGGTCCCTCTGTGGGAACACTCACCTGACATGGGAAGGGAAGGGGCCTCGGTCCTCACCTGGCTAAGGACAGTCAGGTGCGAAGACAATGTCTCAGTGCTGAGAGGAAGGAGGGTAGGGCCAAAAGGCTCCCCGCTTACAATACGGTGAGATAGGTGCACGCCAGGGTTGTGCAGCATTGGATGAGATGGGGTCCCGCAAACTTCTTTTTTTTTTTTTTTTGCCTGAGCTGGCCCTGATCTTCAATCCTCCCGATCTTTGCCCCCTGAGTAGTTAGGGTTACAGGCGTGCTCCACAGCGCCCTGACATGGTTGGTTTCTAGCTAGGCGTCTCTGCTTCTTGGTTTGTAGACAGCCTCTTTCTTGCTGTGTCCTTGCATGAACCTCTTCCCATGCATGTCCGCTACCGGGTCACTTCTCACACAAACACTGGCTCAACTGGATCAGGGCTGCCATCAAGGCCCTCTCTCTAAGCACAGTCATGCTGGGGCTCAGGCTTTAACACACGTATTTTGGAGGGACACAGCTCCATCTAAAACAGTTACAATGGCGCCATTTGATGTTAAGTATACATTACCATAATTTGAAAAATGGAAGTACGTAGCTACTCTATAAAAAGTCTCCATCTAAAATGGTAAAAATGAAAAAAAGGATCCAGCCTGCAAAGGCGTAATTAATCCACTTGCGGAGGAAACAGCGTGTTCTTAGGATGTTGGATGATAGCCAACATGATCTGCTTTCCCTAGGACAAAATTATTGCCATAAAAAATGTTTTTAAAGATTAACCACAGGAATTCATTTGTATCCAGGGCACTACAGCCTCACCAGCACAAGATTCTCGTATGTTAATATGATCAGTGCTATGAGATTCTGTGACACTAAGAGCAAGGAGTCCTTATTCCCTCTGGACTTTTACATACATTGTCTTCTGGACTGCTTAGTCTCTTCTCTCCCAGTGCTGCCTAAAACCGCCGTCGCTCACATCAGTGGAAGGACAGAGATCTCCCTCATTTGTCCATCCACTGTGAAGAGTGGACACACAGCTGAGGCTCCAGACACGTCCTTCCCACAGACACAGAGCTGAGGCTCCAGCCCAAAGTCAAAGCGTCCTGCAAAGCTAAGATGACACCACTGAATTCCCATCAGCCCACTGTGCTGGGCACACGCAGAGGCGAGGAAACACCTGATCCTACTTCTGAGAAATTCCCAATCTGGTGCTGGGGAAGGTGTGCATAGAAACAGCCCTTCAATTAGGAAGAGCGTGCTGTCCGCACCTGTGCTGAGGGGACAGAAGAAAAGAGAGACCTACCAGGATCAGTAAAGCACATCTTCTCCCCCAGGTAGCACACAGCTCCAGCGCGAGACAGGATGCTCAGCTGACTTGCCATCCAGGTAATGCAAATTGAAACCGTAACGAAATAGCTCCATATACACAGGAGCGTGCCTAAATACAGGAGAACAGTAAAGGCCAATGCCAACAGTTAGAGAGGATGCGGCAGAGCTGGGTGGAAGTAAAGTGATACAAACACTGAGGAAAACTTCCCAGCAGCTTCTTAGAAAGTTAAACCCTACCACCCAACCCAGGGATTTCACATCTGGGTACTTACCCCAGAGAATAGAAGACACATCTCTGCAAAGACTTGCACACAAATGCTCATAGCAGCTTTACTCCTAACAGCCCCAAACTGAAAACAACCCAAGGTCCATCAACAGGCATCTGGATGAGGAAAAGCTGGAATGTCTGTGCAGTGAGACAATCTCACAAATGAAAAGCGCTTCCTAACAAAAGCAAAAGCATGTGTGTGAGTAAAAGATGCTTAGTGAAAAACCCACAGAGTCCATGCTGTATGGCTTGGCTGTGTGCCACTCTAGGAAAGGGAGGTGGATAGGGGGTGGCAGAAGGAAGGCTGGAGATGTGGCGCCAAGGAGCAGAACGGAGAGACATGAAGATCAAGGTGGTGAGATGCTGTGTGTCTTGGCTGTCATGGTGGTTTCACAAGCACAGACCTCTATCAAAACTAGTTGAGGAGGCCAGGTGGGGTGGTTCATTTCTGTAATACCAGCAACTCTAGCGATGGAAACAGGAGGACCACTGTCTGAAGCCAGTCTGAGTAAAAGTTAGCAAAACCCTATCTTAAAAACAAGCCAGCACAGTGGAGAGCATGACTATGGTCCCAGCTACTTGAGAGGTGGAGGTAGGAAGATCATGGTCTGAGGCTGGCCAGGGCAAAAGCAAGAGATACTACCTGAAAAAACAAACTAAAAAAGCAAAGGGACTGGAGACGTGGCTCAAGGGCAGATCATGCAAGCATGAGGTCCTGCGTTTGACTTTCAGTGCCACCAAAAATAAAAACAAAAAACGTGCCAGAGAATGCAGCTCACCAAGAAGCCCTCTCTCCCCGGCTGAGTGTGTATTTTTACTTTCGCCTTGTAATAAAAGCTCTCTCTCCCAGTTCCTTACTGTGTCTCACCTCTGAATTCTTTCTCTGACAGTAACAAGAACCTGGAAACACTGGTGGAAGTCTCAATTTCCCTAACCCTGAGACCCCCTCTGTCTCCACTCTGGCAACACCTTCATGGTGAGCCAGCCAGGAGAGTGCAAGGTCAGTCTTTTTTTTGCTGTTCTCTCTGGGACTAAAACCAAAACTGCTACATCTCTGTGGCTCCAAGACGAGCAGTTAAGTACCATCAATGACATTTGAAGACTCCTGTGAAATAACAAGTGGGGTCAGAAGAGGGACCGAGTGAGCTTACATTCTCCCATCCACCACAAGAAAGTTTCTGTGCACCAACATAGGAACGCAGTAAAACCACGCAGTCCCCACCAGTCTCTATCGCTGCCCCTTTCCCCTCATGACTTAATTTCCAATTCCATCCTCCACTTTCTCTTGCAGATCTCTAAAGGGGTCAGCCCTCTGCCTCATCACCTTCCCAACCTGAGCTCCATTCTCCCATGCCAAGCTCTCACCCCCGGGCCCCACCCTGCCCCAGTTTCAGGCTCTGTAATGATACGAGCCATGCTTGAAGTGTCTCACTGGAGCAGCATCGCGTAGGGTACTTGCAATGGCCTGGAAGTGTCTATGGGATGCCTGCACCACCGTAGGTCCCATGGCCGGAGAATCTGGTGCTTGGGTGGACCTCTCCTGAGCTCACAGAGAAAGGCACAGCCAAGATGAATAGAAGTCTGGTGATGACCCAGGGTGGTGAGTCAGAAAGCAGAGAGCCCTGAACTCTTTCTCACTCACTCTGCACTCTCCCTTTGTGCCAGGAACCATCTCGCCAGCTGGTATTGGTGGGGGGTGCAGTACTGGGGCTCAAACTCAGGGCCTTAGGTAGGCAGGTGCTCTGCCACTTGAAGCACTCTGCCAGGCCAGCCTTTGTGCTTTTCTTCCTGTGCTGATGCTCATTCCTGGCCTACAAAGCATTTGACAAACTGGTAAAGTGTCACCCTGAGTTTGCTAACCCAAAAGTAATATCCCTCCCTTCTAAAGATCTCAGGCAAAAGGCCTTTGCCACTGCAGGGGCACAGCCACCACTGTTGACCTAAGGGTGCTTCAGCACCGAAATGACCTCCCCTTTTAGAATGGGGACACCAATCCTAGGGATAGATTGTATGAGTTCTCTCTTTGGAGGCCGCTGTCTGATTTAGTCCATTTTTTCTTTTTCTTTTGAGTAATACAAAAGAACGAGTAGACTTACCGTGAGTGACACACCCCTTCTGTACCTGCTGACCTTCCCTTGGATACCTAACCTGCCACTATAAAAAGGGAGCCATCAGCCCTCAGGGATCACCAAACAAACAGAAAACCTTTCTCCATGGCCTTTGCTCTTGAGTGCTGACTTGTGCCCACTTGATCTGTGATAATTTGGCTTCTCAGCTAGGCGCCTCCTTTTGCCAGGCTGTGTGCATTTGGATCCTGTAGCCAACATTTAAACTCACTGTTTGGGCTTTTCTCCTCTAATCCCCTCTTATGACTAAAAAGGATGATTTGTGATTGAAAAACAGCTTGATCTAAATACCTACGAGGGTTCTCTGTTTTAATGTCATTGTGTTATGTGTTCTTTTAGTTCCTTGTTGGTCTGTATTCATGACAGTTGTTGAGTTAGTGTAATTGTGTGTGTGTCATTTTGTCACTTAGTCTGGCTGTAGGCCTGTCTGTCAAGACAGACTTGATAAAAGCTAAAACTCTGCTGGTTCCAGCAACAGTCCTGTTGGAGATGTAACTATATCAGAGTCCCCGGACTACCAAGAAAAGCCCACTGTGGGAGACCCCAGGTCCTAGACTAGGGGTGCAGTGGAGGTCAGAAGTGCCTGGCCCCATGATGGGTAGTGGTCTCATGGGACTCACATCAGAAACACATTCCTCACACTTGGAGACCCCGGAAAGGATAAGTGGGGTCACAGATTGGCATCAGGGCTTTAGAGACTGGTGCAGAAGGGACTCTGGGAAGAGAGTGTCCCTCACATGGTGCACCTTCCTGACCCAAGCACTTCCCAGCGCCGCCTCTTGCTTCAGCCACCAGCATGAGCCTCTGACGAAAGGAGTCCTAAAGCCACATCAAATGACTTGATGCTGCTTCATTTTTGTATTTTTGAGCTCCTCTCAAACTATCTGGGCTTTTTTTTTTTTCCTCTCCCTCTCCTTTCTGTCACCTCTTCTAAAACTGGCTATTCGAGGCTGTTGTTAACTCTCAAACTGGCTCAGAACTGGGGGAACATTGCAAGAGACATTTACAGATCTAAGTGGCAATCCAACTTATTTAAGACTTGTAGCAAACAAAGAAAGAGCCTGGGCATATGAACGAACAGCTGACCTTAATTTGTTTCACTCGGTCACAACCGTAATTTGTATTCGACTTCCTGTTTAATCTGGGAAATTTGTTTTGCTCTAATACTTTGTATCATGATGAAAGTTTCAACTAAAGTTCATATAATCTGGGTTTGTGAGAATGTTTGTTCCCGTATATGTGTTTCCATAACAAAGCCCTCCCACAAAGGGTTCCATTCAAATTGGCTTATAAATAAGTGACCATTCATGTAAAAGTAGCCCAAATTCCTTTTAGCTCAAAAGATTTGTATAAGCCTTATACAAATCTTTGACAGCAAGTTAGTTTAAATTTGTTGGTAAAAGGCCAGGGATGGTTGTCCACACCTATAATCCCAGCTATGTGGGTGGTCACAGGTAGGAGGATTTTAGTCTGACGCCATGCCCCGAGCAGAAATGAGAGACCCTACCTAAAAAATAACTAAAGCAATAAAAGGCTGGGGGTGTGGCTCAAGTGGTGCAGTGACTGCCTGAGTTCAAGGCGCTACATTCAAACCCCAATACTGAAGCAACAACCACAAAAAAGTGGTGAGATAAAAACAAGTCGAGAACAGGTAGCATATGTTTTGCCAGTGTTTGTATTTAAATCTGTGTAAATCTCTATCACATCCTACACTTTATTCCTTTTGTGATTTTTTAAAATTTCTTTTATTCATATGTGCATACAATGCTTGGGTCATTTCTCCCCCCTTCCCCCACCCCCTCCCTTACCCCCCGCCCCCTCTCTCTCCCCTCCACCCCCTCACTACCAGGCAGAAACTATTTTGCCCTTATTTCTAATTTTGTTGTAGAGAGTATAAGCCATAATAGGAAGGAACAAGGGGTTTTGCTGGTTGAGATAAGGATAGCTATACAGGGCATTGACTCACATTGATTTCCTGTGCGTGGGTGTTACCTTCTAGGTTAATTCTTTTGATCTAACCTTTTCTCTAGTTCCTGTTCCCTTCTCCTATTGGCCTCAGTTGCTTTAAAGTTTCTGCATCAGTTCCTTTGCATTGAGGATATCTAGTTCTTTTTGGGTTTCTTGCCTATCCTCACCCCTCCCTTGTGTGCTCTCACTTTTATCATGTGATCAAAGTCCAATCCCCTTGTTGTGTTTGCCCTTGATCTAATGTCCACATATGAGGGAGAGCATACGATTTTTGGTCTTTTGGGCCAGGCTAACCTCACTCAGAATGATGTTCTCCAATTCCATCCATTTACTTGCGAATGATAAGATTTCGTTCTTCTTCATGGCTGAGTATTATTCCATTGTGTATAAATACCACATTTTCTTAATCCATTCATCAATAGTGGGGCATCTTGGCTGTTTCTATAGCTTGGCATTGTGAATAGCACTACAATAAACATGGGTGTGCAGGTACCTTTACTTCCTACACTTTAAATTAAGATTCCTGAGTTTTCATTAAATTATAAGGAACAATTTAATTTTGTTTAAAAAGAAATAATTTTGTAAGCTATTTCACATTTGAATTTAAAAAAGAAAATAAGACCCAAAAGAACCAGCAAATAGGAAAAGAGAAAAAAATGGCTTGGATAAAGAACAATTGTTCCAAATGAAAATAGATAGATATGGGCAAAAACCAGGAAGTTCAAACGTGTTACAGACATGTCTGCAAAGGAGAAGAGAGACCTATGAAATAATCTGTGCAGAATTAATCTAGCTGTGGTGAAAAGCTATGTAAAGGAATTCCTAAAGTCCAAAGTTAATGACTTATATACTAAAACCTAACTCTCTATGTTTAAAACAGCAAGGTTTTCTTAAAACATTGATATAATCTTAATAAAATTTACAAAAAACTGTTTAATAATTTGTGTTTTCTGCTGATTTTGTCAGACTTTTTAACTATTTAAAATTCAAGTGTTAACAGGATTTATCTAAGTTATCTATTTTTTAAAGTGATCACTTGTAACTCTAGTTAAACAAGTATTATTTTAGATTAGTGGCACACCTGACACCAGGTGTGCATATATTTAATATTTGATGAATTTGGTGTCAATACAGTTTTTATGAAGAAAGAGATCTCCAAGAAAGGATGGGTGGGAAGGGCCTGACTGATGGGTAAGCAGGGTGGGGAGGAGGGTCTGCACGGTGTTCTTTGTTCGATGACAAGTGGGGTCTGTTCTATTAGGCTGGAAATAGGGGGCATGGAGCCCCAAACCTGGGGAGATCAGCAGAGTTTAGGGCAGAGAGGCTTGCCCTCCAGCCATCATGTGAGGTGGGGTTTGAGCTGAATGTGTCCCCACTAAAATTTCTATGTTCAGGCCTTATTCCGCCACTGTCACTGCATTTGGATGTAGTCTTTACAGAGATAACAAGGGTTAAATGCAGTCATAATGGTGGGGTCCTGGTACAACAGGATTGGTGTCCTTATTAGGAAACCCAGGGAACTCATGAGCTCTCTTTTTGCTCTCTGAGACACAGCAAGAAGGTGGCTATCTGCAAGCCCGGGAGAGAGACACCAAGAGAACCTGACCTTGATCTTGGACTTCCAGAACTGTGAGGAACAAATGCCTGCTGTTTAAGTCCCCCAGTCTATGATTCTTTGCTATGGCCACTGGAGGAGACTGAGGCAGATAACTAATCTTGACTCCTTCTACCACCTCCACCCCACTCTCCTCTTCAGCCAACTGCCCTCCAGCTCCCGCCCAGACCACCCCATGGAGGCTGCAGTGGCCAAGGTCACTGATGACTTCCCACTGCCAAAACCACTGGGTGTGGACAACCTTTGACCGCAAATATCACATGCTTATGGCTCTCAGTTTACTCTGCAGTCAACCTCTCCTGCCACTTCAAGCCCCACCTCTAATGCATGTACCCCAAATTCCCCAACCCAACATCTCCAATCTCCCAGGTCCCAAAAATGACAGCTTCCCTAGCTTCCTCCACTCCTTCCTAATTGCTCAGGCTACAGAGCTTGGAGTCATCCTTGACTTTTTCTCTCTCTCTCTCTCTCTCTCTCTCTAATTCCCATGCTCAATTCACCCTCAGTTCTGGTGGCTCTGCCTTGGGGGTATGTCCAGCCTGACCACTGCTCTCCTCCTCTGCCATTGCCACCAGCTGAACTCCCTGCCTCCAGCCCAGCCCCCTGACCTGCACTCATGGTCCAGGTGGTTAAAACCTAAGTCAGAGCACATTCTGCCTCTGCGTCAAACCCTGGACATATCCCAGTGGTGCTTGGTGAGAAATGAGCCCTCACCATGGTGCCCCAACACCCTGATCCTCTCCGAATAGGTTTCTTCTACTCTGCTCTTCCCCCTCCTCCTCAATGTCCCTTGCCTAGAGTAATGCATTCGCAACAGATCTTCTTCTTCCTCCTCCTTCTCCTCCTCCCCCTCCTCCTCCTCCTCCTCTTTCCCTCCCCACCCTCACAGCTCCAGTCTGACACCCACAGGAACTCTGCACTTCCAACAAAGCCTGTGAGTCTAGCATTTCCCTGCGCTAAGCCCAGTTCAGTGGGTAGAGCTCGAAGGTCAAGTGCTTGCCTAGCAAGGGCAAGGCCCTGAGTTCCATACCCAGCACAACAACAATAAATAAATAGACGAGTAAACAAACAAATCTATCTTAGAAAAATTTGAAATAACCCAAAAAGAATGTTTAAGAGAAAAAACTCTCAGGACAAATCTTAGAGCTCTTGCTCCTGAGGCTTTGGCCTCCTCTCCTGCAGCTTCCCCACCAGACTCTGAGCTCCCTGGGGGCAGAGACCCTGTCCTCCTCACTCTCTGTTGTCCTGCTGCCAGTGCAGGGGCCGTGATGAAGGCCCAAGTGAGGGTATGAACTTTCTCCGGCTGTGTCCAGCAGGCCACATGTCAGTCACCTGCTGCCCCCTCTGTCAGGTGAGAGAATGCTTCAGCCTTTGACTTGCTAACACCTGGTTGCCTTCAAAACTCAGCTCTGGGGTCCCTTTCCTCTGAGTGCCTGTGCCAGGGCCAGGGCTGTAAGACTGGAGCTGGGACCTGCCCAGGGCCACTCATTCAAATTAAGCCCACTAATTCAGATGTGGCCCTGGACAGGTGTCCTTTGAAAACTATTCCAGGTGATTGTGATACCTTCCTGCAGCCTGTGCTGTGAGGAGAGCTAGTCTAGAAAAGGCCAGGCGAGCTAACAGCTGAGTGCACTCGTTTCTGCACGCGATCGGCTCCCTCAGACCCTCACCCGTGCAGTAATAGGTAATCCTAAGATTCCCATTGCATGAGGTGATAAAACCGGGGCTTCACACAGCTGGTAAGGGACAGTGTCTCACAGCTGGCTGGGGTCCCAGGGACCATCTACTTCACGATCCTGCCTGAGATCACCTGCAGAGCTTTATGGTGAAACAGCAAGGGTGTGCTTTCTCCTAGGCGACTCTCGTGCACAGTCAGGATTGGGAACTGCCTGCTAAACCATGCTTTTGATTTTATGGGTGGGGAAATGGAGGCCGAGAGAGCAAAAAAATGGCTTGTTGGGGTCACACCAGTAGAGTGCTTGCTGGAACTGCGACTAAAATGCAGGGTTTTGTGGCATTCCATCCAACGTTCTCTCCAAAACGCCAGTGTTTCCTGGGACCACTTCCTCTCTAAAGAGGACAGCGGAGGCTTCCCTAATGAGGGCATTAGAAACCCCAAATCACTGTCAGGTTTCTAGGATGTGGCCCTAGGTGGGGACCGCTGAAAAGCAGTCCCACTCTGCCTGGCTTGAGGATCCTCTGCAGCCCAGAAAGAAAGAGTGCTTGCTTTTTCCAGGAGACAGACCGACTTGCTCTCCAGTGCCACCTAGTGACCCGGAGGCGTGCGGTTAAGAGCTCTAATCAGGGGAAGGACAAAGTGACGCACACCACAACCCCTGAAGCATTGGCAGATGGTCCAGGGGCAGCAGAGGGGAGTTCTCAGATAACACATTATGGGGACAGAGCTAGCCACAGGATTGTCACTTCAGGGGTGGGAATGGAGGAAAGGTAGGATATTACATGAAAAAAAAGCATTTCTCTAAGAAAGGAAAGAGGCAGGTATGGCAGGTCCTTAAAAAGGGAAATATAGAATTACCATACGATCCAGTGATTGTCCTCCTGGGTACAGAACCAAAATTACTGAAAGCAGGGACTCAAACAAGTACTTGTGCACCTGTGTCCATAGCAACCCAATTCATCATGGCCAAAGGATGGAAGCAGCCTAGTGTCCATCACAGATGAGTGAGTGAACACACAAGGGAATATTCCCACCCATACAATGGAGTATTATTCAGCCTTAAAAAAGGAAGGAAATACTGACACAGCTATGACATGGATGGATCTGGAATCCAGACACAAAATGACAAGTGTTATACTTCACTTATCCAAAGTACCTAAAACGGTCAAATTTATAAAGACAGAGAATGACATGGAGGTTTACCAGGGAGAGGGGATTATGGGAAGATGGTGGACAGGGATGATGGTTGCACAGCAATGTGAGTGCACCTGTGCCACTGACCTGTACACTTACAGTGGTAAGATGGTACATGTGATGTATATTTTACCACAATAGGAAGAAAGGGGAGTTTGGTACAATACTCAAAGTGCAGAGTCAGACTGAATCTGGGCTCTCCTCAGCATTCATTCCTCGCTTACTCAATTATTCACTCATCAGCCAATGCTGACACTGTATATGCCAAGGACTGTCCCAGGCCCTGGAAATCTGATATCAAATCTGACAGCAAACCACAGGGACAAAACTCCCTTCACTGGTGGAGGCTACAGTCCAACAACAACCAGCAAAGCAGGTAATACCTGGCATGGGTGCTGGCTCCTGCTAGAGAGAAACGGAGTGGGGCTGGGATGAGGGCTGTTATTTAAGTAAGGAAGGACGGCTTCCTGACATGGTGACATTTGGTAAGGCACCCTGAGGAAAGTGAAGGAATGAGCCCCTGGACATCAGGCTAGGGCATCCAGGCCCTGAAGGGGACCCTTCTCAGAGTGCTAGGGTGGGTAGGGGAGAAAAGGAGCAGGTGGCCTGGGGTGAGATCACACAGAGCCTTCTTGCCCTTTGTGAGGACCGTGGTTTTCCCTATGAGTGGGATGGGAACCTTTGGGGGGGTTTGAGCAGAGGAGGGTCACAATCAGACTTAGGATTTAACAGGATAGCCCTGGCTACTGTGAGGAAACAGACCAGAGGGAAGCAGAAAGACCAGTTGGAAGGCCAGTGTAGAAATCCAAGCAGGAGACAGGGGAAGGCAGGTGAGGAAGGTGCCGGGAAGGTCCTGATGGCTTGGATGTGGTTGAGAGAAAGAGGATGCAATGATGATCTGAAGCCTTGGGCCTATGTCCTGAGTACCTGCCATGATGGGGCTGTCTACTTCCTGAGAGACTGAGAGAGGGTGAGTTTGGGAGGAGGAGAATCAAAAATGTACTTTGAGACCAACGGACTCTGAGATGGCTATGAACTACACAACAGGAGACACACCACTGGCCATTTAGACAGAAGTCCAGGTTGCAACAGAAGGAGGCTGGAAGCCCTGAGAGACTAATGAGTCCCTGTGAGGAGCTGGTGCAGATGCCAAGGACTTAGTTGAGCATCAGCATTCAGAGGACAGACACATGAAGAGGAATCGCAGAGAACTGGAGAAGGAGCAGCCAGGGATCAGGAAAGTGGCTGTCCTAGAAACCAAGAGGAGAAAATACTTCAAGGAGAGAAGAAAGCAAGCAAGAGAAAGGGGGAAGAGGAAAAGAAAAAGAAAGAGGAAAAAAGAAACAGAGGCAGAGGGATGGGAAGAGGTGTCACCTGAGTCAATGCTCCTGCTGGGCCAGGCTGATGAGGGCTGATAACTGACCATGGTTCTGGCCACAGTCTGAATGACTGTGACAAGAGCAGGTTGGGAGGAGAAATGGGGACTGGCGTTTTCTGTTCTAATTCTGTCATCCCTGTGTCCTTGAGAGCCAGGACTCTTGGTGTGGAAGAAAACAGATGCATGCTGCTATGACTTCAATTTCCCCCAAAGGTTTGTGTGCTGGGGATTTAGTTCCCAGGCTGGCAGTGTTGGGAGGTGCTATGGCCCTTTGGGAGGTGGGGCCTAGTCGGAAGACAAGCCCCTAGAAGGGATGAAGGTATTTCTCGTGGGACCCTGGTTAGTTCTTACAACAGGACTGTTCTAAGCTGGGTCCCACCCAGCTCCTCTGGCTTCCACCCAGCTCCTCTGGCTTCCCATTTGAGATGGGATTACTCACTCCAGCTTTGCCATCCGCCATGAAGTGATACAGCCAAGGGGGAGCCCTTGTCAGAGCCTGCACCATGCTATTTAGACTTTCAATCTCCAAAACTGTGAGCTAACACTCACCTACAGAGTTTGTAAAGGATCCCCCAATGCTCAAGTGCAGGTGGCTCATGAACCACCTTTGAGAAAGACCCTGGGCTGCTATAGGCAATTGACTGACTGACTGAGGTCAAGGAGCCCTAGGAAACTCCTACCTGTCCCCAGGTTCAGGATGGGGTTGCCAGTACATCAATGACTGCCTCTGGCTCCACCCCACTCAACCACTCTGGACAATCCCTCACTCATCTGAGCATTCGTCCATGCTTGGAGGCACTCAGTCAACAAGGTTCGAGGACCCACTGTGGACCAGCCACTGTGCATCAGCTGTCTCCTGCCACAATCAAAGGACAGAGGTCTGAGCCCCACCTCTCCATCACAAGTCCAGGGAGATTCAGAATTAGTTATCAGAAATCTCAAAGCCCTTGTGTGCCCTATGAGATGTCACATGCTCCTGCTGAAAACCTTCTGGGTGGCCTGCCTCCTTCCCCAGTCCAGACTACCTAGCCCTCCAAGCCACCGCACATCAGAAATCTGACCATTATCCCCCAGGCTGATCCTGCCAGGCCCTTAGCTCCCACCCCAGGTGCTGGGAGATTGACTCTCATCCATTCCCCACAACCCCCTGCTCCCTTCCAGTGACCCAGCCTGACCTCAGCATACCCACCCACTCAAAGCTTCTTCCTTTGGACGCCTGCCTCTGTCTTGCTCCTCCCAACCAGGTATCTCCATATTTCCAGTCCTCAGCCAGGACCTCAACTATAGCTGCAATGGTCCTGTTGAGCAGATGAGAACCAAGCAAACGAGGACCTGTTCCTGTGAACAGAAAGCAACCTGCGATCTACCTGACTGGGTCTTTGCTGACTGATCGGTGCTAATTGAGCACTTGCTGCATATACTTGGGGTAAGGGGTGTCTTTTGACTTCAAGATGCAGAGAAGCCATCGGCACACAAGTAGCCAAGATCCCAGGGGGATGCAAGTGTCAAGGCAGCTGCTGTGATCTCTGGCAAGGACCGAGCCCTCAGGGTTTGAGCCTGGGGCCTGGATCCAGATCCTGGCTTTGCCTCAGGACAGGGAGGGTCACCTGACCTCTCCTCAGTTTCCTGATTTATATAAGGGGGCAACCTAGCTGGCTTCCCATGGTGCACTGTTGAACTAAATTGGTGAGCACGAATAAAGGATTCAGAACAGAGCTCCAGGCTGGGTGGTGCCTGGCCACAGGCTGTGCCCGGGGGTGTTGGCTATCATGGCGATCACCATGGTTGTCATTATTGTCATTGCTGTCACTGTCACCATCATCGGGATCTAGAGGAAAGGGGAGAGAAGAGAGTGTATTTCACCAAGAGGTGGGTCTTGAGTTAAACCTCAGGGCAGAGTGGGACTGGCTGTTTACTTAGGATGACAGTCACAGCAGACACTGACCGGGCTGTCCTCTGTTCTTACGAGCATCACAAAGGGTTTGCTGAGAAAGGTTGTCACAAGCCCATTAAGTGCAAAAACACCTCAGGACTGGAGTTGCAGGAAAACTCTGTGCCGGTTTTTAGTGTGCTGGGCTTTGTGGAATGATGACACTCCCCTTCTCGCCTCCGCTCCCTCCCTCCCCAAGCTCTGGACGGATTAGGACTACTGAGGAGCTGTTGTGATCTATCAGGTGAAAAATCCATTTACTTTCACCACTGACTAACAGCTACAGAGAATCATTTCAGTTGGTTGAGTGCATAATCTATGTGTGCTAAACTTCTCTAAGCGTGGATTTATGCAGGGAGGAAAGCAGCCCCCTGGGGCCTGCTAGGCGCCCTGGAGTAGTGTGCGTTTTGTAAATGGGCTGCTATGGACCAGAACCGTGGCTCAGGGCCCACTGCAGGTGGTCTGGGAGACTGTGGAACACTCAGAAACTGTCCTCACTAATCCTTCCGGGCTGAGGTTAGAGGTCCCAGCCAGCAAAGAGACTGCTGATGTCCTGCTCGCAGCTCCAGCCAGAAGGGCGAGTGGGCAGTGCCAGGAGTCACCTGCTCCAGCTCCACCCCAGCCATCACACAGATGACTGTGCTGCGGTAACGCAGGCTTCATTGCTTGTGGACACTGTCGCAGGGTTGTGGTCTTGCAGGTGAGTGTTGGAGTTGCAACTGGTGGGTTGTCTGAAAGTATTTCAGGACCTGCTGGCTCCTTGCCTATCTCTCCAGTCCCCATGCATGAGCCCCTAGGGTCCTCTGCAAAGAGCGCTACCCAGCCTGGAGTTGCCCATCCTGTCCTGAAGTGGACACTTTGAGGAGCCCCAGGCCAGAGGCTTCTCTTGGGATCATCAAGACCTCAACTTGAGGAATTTATAACTTTTAGTAAAAATAAGAGGAAAAAAAAAAAGCGGGTATGAAGCTGTGCAGACAGCATAGAGAATATATACATATGCCAAGCTGTCAGCCGTGGCTACCTTCCGAGACTACAGGAGAAGCGCGTCTTTTCCTAACTTTTTGTATTTCTCAAGTTTTCTACAAGGAACATGCAAGCAATACTAATAATACAAGGTCTTTAAAAAATCTCAAAGTTCCACTACTTTATTTTGTCTAAGTTCTAGTAACAAGACTTGTGTGCAAGAAACGCCATGTCCGGTTCACATCAGGAAGGGGACATCACAGCGTCCAGAATTTTTATTTATCTTTTTTTCTTTTTCTTTTTGGCAGTGCAGGGGTTTGAACGCAGGGTCTTGCAGGTGCTAGGTAAACACTGTATCACTTGAGCCACACCCCTAGCTCCCTTTTCTTTAGTTATTTTTCCAATAGGGTATTGAATTTTGGTCTGGGATGGCCTCCCATGTAACTGGGATGACAGGCATGTGTTATCATGCCCAGCTTTATTGGTTGGGATGGATTCTCACTTTTTTTTTTGGCTTGGCTGGCCTCACTCGAACAATGATCCTCCTGATTCTGCTTCCCAAGTGGCTGGGATTACACTATGGGCCACCACTCCCAGCTCAGAACTTTTATTAAAAAGTGCAGGGGAGAGCAGGCATGGTAGTCATGCCTGTAATCCCAGCTCTTCAGGAGACATAGGTATGAGGACTGTGGTCCAGAATACCCCGGACAAGAACATAAGACCCTATCCAAAAATACGAAAGTGAAAGGGCTGGGGGCATGGCTCAAGTGGCAGAGCACCTGCTTAGCAAGCACCAGGCCCTGAGTTCAAAACCCAGCACTACCAAAAACATCACAGAGGAAGCACAGAATGGAGAATCAGAGGACACCTGAGCTCTTGTCCTATGGGTGAATCCCAGCCACTTGCTGACTTGGAATCTCAGTATTCACAACCCTTAACTGCAGGCAAAGGCTGGCCTCACCACGCTATTTCTCCCTGCTTCGGTTCCTTCCCTGTCCGTTAGCTCCTGCCACCTTCACTCTGAAAGTCCGCCTGGATGTTCCTGCTTCTCCCATCGAGGTGGGTCCAGGAGCAGCCAGGCCGCAGCTGGACATAGTACCTGACAGGGAAATGAAGGGCCTGTCTGCCAAGTGTCCCCAGAGCCAGACACACAGTGAAAAAGTTTCTCTTCTTTTGGGTACTCAACCCCTGAGGATTATGGAAGCTTGGAGTTGCCATTTTTGTGGCCTAGGGAAAGCTTGTGTGAGGATGAAGCCAGCAAATGGAAAAAGAACAGAGGTAGAGAGACTGAGCCCTGGGGAAGTCACTCGTGCTGAGCTCAACCTGGCTAAAGCCAGCACCTTTGTAAGTCTTGCTTAGTGACAAGCTTTCCTTATCTTCTGGAAGGAGTTTAGTAGGACGATCGTCCCTTGCAGTGAAAGGGTGTCACTGCTTGGAAATGTAGATGGCACTGAGCAGAGGTAGCAAACAGGTGGCCTGCAAACCAAACGCCAGTCACAGATGGGTTTTGTTGGCCCACATGAGACGAAAAACTTGAGCCAACACTTTAAAATCTGAATTTCATCTAAAACTAGATTTCTCCAAAAAACAAAACAAAACAAAACAAAAAAAACGGAAGACCTGGCAATGCTAGGCCTGTGTCCAGCAGCAGCCAGGGATCAGCAAAGGGGCTGCAGCCTTGAGTTGGGGCATTCCTTCTCTAGCAGAACCCCCCCTCCCACTCCCCCTTTCCCTCCCACAGAGGCGGGACTTGGGCTGCATTTGTGATTGAGTCTGTGCTGGTTTGCTTTGGTTTGTGTTCTTATGGGGGCCCAGCATTTCTCTTTACCTGAACCTCTGTCAATAGTGCTGTGGTAGACTGGACAGATGGCCCCCTGTGAAGCAGGCCCCCTGGGCTCTCCATCCTTGCATCTATGTTGATGCCAGGCTGTCATGTGACTTGCTTTAGCCAACAAAGCAGCAGAACATAACAGAAGTGCAAACCTAATAATCAACACTACAACTTCTTTGAATCCAGAGCTCAGAGCTAGGAGGAGAGACCATGCAGAAAGAGGAGTAAGGCAGATGCAAAGAATGGCTGGGACACAATTGAAAAGCTCTGAAGGCACTTTGAAAGGTTACTGACACCAAATGGTGAGATATTATGAGCTGGAAACAGTAGAAATGAGAGTAAAACAAGCAAGGCTCCTTATTGAAACCTCACCTCAAGAGCTGATCAAAGAGGTAGTCAGGCTGCTAGCTGAACAAAGGAAGGAGCAGGTTTTGAGTGGCTTTCTGGGGTGGGCTGAGGGCTGGTAATGTCCATTGGCCAGGAGCACAGATAGAAAAGATGCTTTCCTTCTTGTGTGCAAGCATCCTGGCCTCGTATGTAGTGAATTAAAGGGCAGTGACGTAACGCAGGAGCTGCTGAGTTGATGCCATCATCTTCCACAAATGTCCTGGCCTCATGGTGTGGCCTGGGCTTAATGACAAGGCTGAGGGACTTTGGGTACTGAGCTGCCAAGGAGGCACAAGAGCAGGGTAGAAGAAACATGCAGCTCCAACAGGCAGTAGGCCAAGTTCACCTTGTGCTTGTGTTTGGACAAAACATTCCCCCGCCCCCACCACAAGCCTTCTCACTTTAAAAACTTTTTAAATGATCACACGTCCACAGGCGGAGTTGAGTAGAGTCTGACTCAAAGTTTGAGGCAGCAAAGGGCAGACTTGACCATGAAGACAGAGAACCAAGCCTTTTATACTGTTTTGTCATCATCAGACATCTGTAGGTGCTACTAAAGAGTCAATGTTTTCAGCAAAAGTGGTCTTCAACTTTCTGCAAAGTAACCTAGGCAACTGTTATCACAACCCACCTATCGGGTATTATTAAACCTAGTGAGAAGCTAATAGTGTATGGCTCAGCTATGTGACCTCCAAGATTACTGATTTTTTTTTTTACAGTGTTTAAACCATTTATTCCGTGCCCTTACAAGTGACATTTTTTTTCTTTTTTCTTTTATTATTCATATGTGCATACAAGGCTTGGTTCATTTCTCCCCCCTGCCCCCAACCCCTCCCTTACCACCCACTCCGCCCCCTCCCTCTCCCCCCCTCAATACCCAGCAGAAACTATTTTGCCCTTATTTCTAATTTTGTTTAGAGAAAGTATAAGCAATAATAGGAAGGAACAAGGGTTTTTGCGAGTTGAGATAAGGATAGCTATACAGGGCATTGACTCACATTGATTTCCTGTGCGTGGGTGTTACCTTCTAGGTTAATTCTTTTTGATCTAACCTTTTCTCTAGTTCTTGTTCCCCTTTTCCTATTGGCCTCAGTTGCTTTAAGGTATCTGCTTTAGTTTCTCTGCATTAAGGGCAACAAATGCTAGCTAGTTTTTTAGGTGTCTTACCTATCCTCACACCTCCCTTGTGTGCTCTCGCTTTTATCATGTGCTCAAAGTCCAGTCCCCTTGTTGTGTTTGCCCTTGATCTAATGTCCACATATGAGGGAGAACATACGATTTTTGGTCTTTTGGGCCAGGCTAACCTCACTCAGAATGATGTTCTCTAATTCCATCCATTTACCAGCGAATGATAACATTTCGTTCTACTTCATGGCTGCATAAAATTCCACTGTGTATAGATACCACATTTTCTTAATCCATTCGTCAGTGGTGGGGCATCTTGGCTGTTTCCATAACTTGGCTATTGTGAATAGTGCCGCAATAAACATGGATGTGCAGGTGCCTCAAGATTACTGATTTTTAAACTAAGGGCAAGTGTTTTGCTGTGATGGGTTGCCTGACATTTGAGTTGATTCTGGGAGTTTACCAAGAACAAGTTTTTACCCCCCACCACAGTAACAATTCTCCCTTGTCTTTTTCATTTGTGTAGCCATCTTGAATCCCACTGGCTTTAGCTTGGTTTAGTCATAAGGGGCTCTAGTCTGTAAACATTCTGTTCTTGTGGATGGAGTTGTTAAAGCATACTTTTAATGTGTCACAGGTTAAGGACCCAAAGTTTATTTATTTTGTCCCTTTGCAGAGGTCCTCACTTGTCTTACTACCACTGGCCCTTGCTAGGTCAAATGGAACATAAAAAGAACTCCAAAGCATTACAATGTACTGAATATGGTAGGAAAGTACACACCTGTACAGATAAAGATAAATAAATGAAAATACTAAAAATCTGATGATAAATGGAGATATTTGCAGCATTTCAAAGTGCTTCCCCATAAAATGGCAGAAAACAGAAAAAGAATAACTTTATAAGGCAGACACCATCTTCATCAAGTGATCCATTCGAACACCATCAGTAATGTGACAAACTGAAGTCAATGCCACCCATGGGGTGCAGGTGTTGCTTTCGTGATGCTTCTGCCCCATCATCTGTCTGCTTGACTATGAAGGGAGCTTCAGGAAAAAATGCTCAGCAGTGTTAACCTCCCAAGAGAACTGGAAGCACATGTCCACACAAACACCCAAATGTGAAGGGTCGTGGCAGTGTCGTGCCGTGACACCGAGAAGTGGAAACAACCCAAGTGCCCAGCAACTTGACAATGGGTAAACGACTGAGGTCTGTTCACACTTTGGAATATTATTTGCCAATAAAAAGGAATGAAGTAATGACACATGTCACAACATGGGCATACCTTCAAACACCGTGACAGGTGAACCGAGCCAGTCACCAAAGGCTCCATATCATGTGGTTCCATTTATATGAAGTGTCCAGAATAGGAAAATCCGAAAGGATGAAAAGTGGATTCCTGGTTACTTAGAGATGGCATCAGGGAGGAGAGGCAGAATGGGGAGAAACTGCTAGTGGGTAGATTTCTTTTTGGGGTGATAAAAACTTTCTGAAATTAGATAGTGGTGATGGTTACACAGGTCAATGTACTAAAATCCACTGAATTGCATATGGAACAGGGTGAATTTTATGGTATATGAATTATACCCCAATAAAGTTCTTATTTACAGTAATAACTTATAAGTAGATTACAATTGAGCCAATAAAGCACTAGAAGATAAAAATTGTCACCCTACTCTAGGAAATATTGGGACTGATGGAGTTGTTTTGTACATTTTATTTATTTTTTTCCCCTTGGTGGTACTGGAGTTTGAACTCAGGGCCTCATGCTTCCTAGGCAGGTGCTCTATTACTCGAGCCACTCTGCGAAGTCGTACGGTTTATTTTGGAGGCAGTATAGAGGGTGATGGCAGAAAAGGGATTGTATGCAGGGAGGTAGGACTGACCCAGTAGCCCAGGCAAGAAACGGTGAGGGTCTGAACCAAGGCAGCAGTGGTGAGCACAGAGAAGAGACAGTGATTAGAGCTATGGGAGCCCTGGTGTTCAGCAGGCAGCCATGGGTGAAGAAAAGGAAGGAGTGACCTTTGCCTATTCATCCAGAGCCATGAGGATGTCACTTCCTCAGGAAGCCTGCCCCTCCCAAGTCCCACACATCTCCATCTTTATCCTAGCACTTAGCACAACTGCTGGCATTTGTCTGTGTGTCCCTCTGCATAGCTCGAGGGCAGTCTTGCTGTACTGGGGACTTTGCCATTTTATCCTAGTGCCTAGCCATAACCAGCATATCACAAATGTTTAATTAATATGTGCTGAGCAAAGAGACAAATGAACCATGAGTCTTTTGATGTCTTACTGGTGTAAAATCTGGCTCCTGAATTCTGTCGCTATATGGTCATCCTCCAGCTTAGCACCCAGAATTCAAGGCAGTTTGGGATAATGCAGGGCCTAAAACCCATGCACCTGCTCCTGGTTCTGTGCTCCATGAGGCTAGAGTGCTATGGACTGAATGTTGTGCCTCCCTCCCAAATTCCAGATATGATGGTATCAGAAAAGGGCCTTGGGAAGGTGGTCAGGCCATGAAAGTGGGGACTTCTTGAACGGGATTAGTGTCCCTGGAAGAGACTCCAGAGAGTTCTCAGCTCTGTCCCCCATGTGAGGACACAGCAAGAAGGCAAACCAGGAAGAGAGCCCTCACCAGACACCAAATCTATTGGCACCTAGCTTGTGAGAGTGTGAGAAGTTTCTGTTGTGTGAGCCACTCAGCCTACGGCATTTGTGTTACAGCAGCCTGTAAGACGACTGCAGTCCCACAGTCAGAGCATGCCTGAGACTAGTGGGGACCAAGGAAAGGCAGGACTGGGCACGTGTGTCAACCCCAGGTGACCTGGCTATCCTGGACCACCACAACCCAACTTCATCCAGGAAACCCAGCTACAATCTGTGAGAAGAGGCTGGTCAGAGGCATAGCCATGCTGCCCCAGCAGGCCTCAACGAGGCTGCCTCCCAAGTGACCCAGGTGCATGGCACATGGCCAGCATCCCACCTTCAATCAATCTGCTGTGACCAGGGAGCAATGGCTGAGTGGGAAGTTCCAGTGGCACTGGGAAGAACTTTCAAAACGGCTCCCCAGTGTGTCAATTGCTCACCATGCCCACCACCAACACCAAATCTTGCCTGGATTGCTGTTATGATCCCTTGACCTCATGCCACGTCCAGTCTGGCCTTACACCAGCACTCTCGTTTCCCACCGTTGCTCCTTGGTAAACATCGCACCATGCTGTTCTCTCCTCTGCAGCTCTCTGTGCTCAAAGGAGAAAATCCAAACTCCTCACTGAGGCACACCAGTCCATATGATCTGGCTCCTCCCCGGGTCCCAGCTTCGTCCTCCCTTTCTCACTGGTCACTAGGCTGCAGCCACCCGGCCTCCTTTCCGTGGAAACTGTCACACCGTTTCCCACCTCAGGACCTCTGTACTTGTTAGAGTCACCCACAGACCTCTCCTCACTCCATCGCGCCTTCCCAGCAGCTAGTCGCCTGTAGGTGTTCTGTCTACTCAGCATTTGTTCCATCTGTCCATGCTAGAGTCACATCTCCCTGCTCGCAGAGGTCCATTCTCTCTGGTCCCCTCTGTTTCACCAGGGTCCAGTGGTGAGATGCAGCAGAAGACTGGGGCTCCAGAGATATTTGTCAAGCGATGGGACAACCGAGAGTCAGCAGCAGTCTGCAGCCTTTCCCGAGCTATCGTTTGACATGAGCTTGCCGTAGTTTACTTGTCAATGTGGCTGTCCCCCGATGAGGAGGCAAACTCCATGAAAGTTGATTCCTATCATGCCCCTGGCATCAGAGCCACGGCAGGCACAAGGCAGCCTGCTCGTGAACGTTTGCTGAACGTTGAAGGACTATACATTTGACCATCTTACCAAGTTCTTGGAAGAAGCACAGACTTTAATGTAGGACAGTGTTCAAAGATGGCCTCGGTGTATTTTTTGTTGTTGTTTAGCCTTATGTCTTGGTCCCTTTCTGCTGTTCTAACAGAACATACCAGTGATTTATAACGCTTATGTAGCTCACAGTTCTGGAGCTGGGACATCCAAGGGCAGAGCCCGCATCTGACAAGAACCTTTATGCTGTGTTGCAACGGGGTAGAGGGCAAAAAGGCAAGGGAGCCGGTGCCACAGAGAAAGCGCAGTGAAGACTTACACAGTCCGCTCTGGTGACTGCCGCACTCCCGAAATAACTCTCGTTAGCGAGAGGTCTGCTCTTCCCACCCAATCACCACTCCCTAATCCCCACCTCCCACCCAACACGACACACTGAGGACCAAGCTTCCAACACAGGAATTAGGGAACACACCCCTTCCATGGCAATGCACGCACACTCGTGCCATTCTTCTGCTTGGACGCTTCTCATCAACCTGCATGGATTCAAGAAACGGCTTCATCTTTTTGAGGGGAAAAGCATCTTCTGTAAGACGAGATGACTACACACGAAGAGTTTAAACCCTCCTCCAGCCCCAACACACTGCCAGTTCTTGGGCATTTCCCCCCCAGGGTGATCTGGGTGTTTCCTAGGGTACTTGCCAAACCCCACACGGATACTTCCAGAGGAACACTTTGGCAGCTCCACAACTGATCCATGGAACCAGAAACTCCGCTGGTCCCTGGGTGAGGAAGGCGGAGCCCGCCCTCCAGCTGCACCTCCAAGGAAATCAAGCAGCCCAGATCAGTGTCTGCTCTATATCTTCCCAAGCACGCCTTCCTAGTGACATGGGCGCTTTGCGTGTGGTCTCTTTGGTTCCTTGCCAGCATTTGGTGTTGTCGCTGTCTGAGTTTTGATCCCTAAATAGGTATGTAGTGGTGCTTTGTTTGCACAGAGACATCTTTAGATGAGCAGGTAGGCTGTTTCAGGAATTCTGGATCACACATACAAAAACAGAGCAGAAAGGCACAAAGTCAGGCAAGGAGGAGCATGGCTGTGCCAAACAGCACTCAGCCAGGTAGCCGGCACCCCAGAGGGTGTGTGTGATGTCAGGGGCTGTGCTCAGGAGCTCACATTCAGGATTTTGTATACATGTTTACTTTTTTTGTTTTGTTTTGCTTTGTTTTTTTGTCATTTGATTCTGGGGTCTCACCATGTAGCCCAGGCTGGCCTCTCAATCCTCCTGTCTCAGCCTTCTGACTGCTGGGATTACAGCTGTATGTCACCACACTGGGCCTTCATCTCTAAAATATGCATCGTGTGCCCTTTACATCTTATGTTCCTCTATATTTACAACAATTTTCTATGCTTTTCAATTCACCATTTGTGTAGATTGTGGTTGGCCCAGCCCTTGGCTCAGTGTCCCATCACATTAAATGATCCACGTTGAATGACATCAAAGGCGAGATGTGGTCGTCTTGCCTGTGCAGCTGGTATGTTGGCCACGCATGATGAAGAGACAACTCCTGTATCCCCTGCTCTGTCTGTAAAATCGGTTCCAAAGGAGCAGCTTTCCTCTGGCTGGGATGAAAACTCTGTCCGGCCCCTGACGTTCTGTCTACTCTAAGGAAATAAGCAATCACTGTAGTTAGCAGACACAGCCTGAACTCGGCAGCTAGCACGTCCCATCTGACACTTAACGAACCTCCAGGATTGACCTCATGTGACTCTTCCCTTCAGCCAGCTGGAGCCCACTTCCACTCAAGGGCCAGCACTTATCCCCATTTTTCTTACCTATGCTTCTCTCTTGCTCCCCCTCAACCCTATCACCCAGCTTTCCAGCCAGTGTTTGGCCCTCAGTGAGAGAGGGTGGGCAGTGGCAAGAGGCAATGGGATGAAACGGTCCAAACTTGGGAGCACCAAAAACTAGCTTCATACCATCCTGGCCATTGGTTACAAAAATGGCTCCTATTCCTTACTCCCTCCTGAATCTGTGCCCTTTGCCTGTGAACTTCAGAGTGTCCCTCACTAAGGAAGCAGGGTCTATTTCTCCAGCCATAAAATCTCACTGACCTAGTGACTGCTTCAGCCAGTAGAAGGTGCTGGAAATGGTGACATTTCCAGTCCAGGCCTCAGGAGACCTTGCATGTATCAACTGACTGTCACAATACCATGTGAACAAGTCTGGGCTTGCCTGCTGGAGGATGAGATTGCATGGAGCTCAGCCGTGTCATTTCAGCCAAGGCCACCCTAAACCAGCCATGCCCAGTCAGCCTGCCAACTGACAGCAAATTCTCCAGAGAACCCAGCTTAGTCTGGCCCTGATCAAAAGAGTCCAGCTGACAAGTCAGTGGCCACAGATTCCTAACTGTTGTTTGGAGTCACAAAGTCTGGAGTTGTTACACACTATGATGGTGGTGATAGATGACTGCTACATTCTAATCCTGGCACATACTTAAAGCTGTCTCTCTTTGGGCACTTCCATGGCCTCTCTGGGGAGCCCCAGTGCTAAAGACCTCCCCTGCAACTCTGAAGGCACAGGGACTCATATTTTCCTCCTCTTTCTTAATGCCTGATGGCTTGAGGACCTAAGAACCAAGGAGGTAGTCCTTAGAAATTCTGCAGAGTGACATCTGGCTTTGGAAGTCCATGTCCACTGTATCTTGGTGTGACCCTTGAAGTTTCTGTTTTAACAAGAAATGGCCACCCTATGTCATCCTGCAATAATATGATAAGAAGCCGAGGTGCAGACGCCATGTTCTCCCATCTGACATCTGCAGAGGGAGCAGTGGCACTGACTGCCCAGCCCAACTGCTGCAAAGAAATTCAGATGGCAGAGCTGAGAGGCACAGAGCTGTGTTTCTGGCCCCTCTGAACAAGAGAGCCATTTAACCAGGTCAGGAGAGTCCCTAGCTTTGCCTTATTTGTGCAAACATCAAACATTACTGTACTTTCACCAGCACTGTGACCCTCATGGAAGCAGGATTCTATTTCTTTTAGCCTATTAATGGAAAGAACTGCTTGTTTATTTTTTGGTGGTACTTGGCCTTGAACTCAGGGCCTCATGCTTGCTAGGCAGGTGATCTACCACTTGAGCCACTTCACCAGTCCTGGTGTTAGGACCCGGAATCCTATTCCCCCGAGAGACAGAGAGCCAGGCGTGAATGCAATCTACAAAGCAGAGTTTATTGGGCTGGCTAGCCAGGGTCGAGCTCCCACACGGACACGCAGGACCGGTTAGGAAAAACACGACCCTGAGCCTCTTTAGGGGAAATCTTATATAGACCGCGGTGGCGTGTATATTTTCGTTATCAACATTGGGCAAGCAGGCAGAGCACATTTTGCATGTACCTCACATCTTGCACATACTTTACATCTTGCATGTACCCCCCGCTCACATTTTCCACATTTTATATGCCCTAACTGAGCCCTGCCGCATTGCTTATTTTATCTACATGGGGTGTTTGGTACTGGTTTTTCCAACAAGGGGGTTGGGGCCCGCTGAGACCTCCTATTTCTTTTATTTTCCCCTTTTTTTACGGCCTAAATTGAGGAATCATTTTTAAGGGGATGAAGAGCCTGATATTGTTGGCAGAGGACCAGAAGTTGGATAGTATTAATTTGACTTTTGACAAAAGTCATAAGTCGGTTTAGAATCCAGGGTCCTATGGTAACAAGTAATAGGATGATTATTATTGGCCCTGTCAATGCAGATAAAAGGGTAGCCAACCATGGGGACTGGTTAAACCAAGACTCGAACCAGCTTTTTCCGGCCTTTTTTTTTCGTTTTTTTTGTTTTAGGCTCTTTCGAAGTTTAGACATGGAGTCACGAACAACTCCGGTATGGTCAGCGTAAAAACAACATTTTTCCCCTAGAGCAACACATAGTCCCCCCTTTTGGAGGAACAACAAGTCCAGACCTCATTGGTTTTGAAGTACTATCTCAAACAGGGAAGTGAGGGATTTTTTTAGGTGGCTAATGGAGGTTTCTATTCTCTCTATATCTTTGTCTATGGCTGTACACAGCGAAGACATCCCTTTCTGCTGGGTGGCCAAAGAAGCTATGCCGGTTCCTGCTCCCGCTAACCCTAGGCTGAGTAGGGTAGCAATAGTTACTGTGGAAATAGGTTTTTTTTTTTTAACCATTTTTGTATTTTAGTATGAATATAGACTCTCTTTTGAATGATAGAGGATGCGGGGCAGCACAGTCACTATAACACAGAATTTTTTAGAGCTGTTAAACACCTTAGTTGATAGGCACGGGGTGAGTCCAGACCGCGAGCATAGCCACCACCCATTGTCCTTTGGAATTACCCATTTAATAGCATTTTCCCAGGTAGAACTGGCGTTAATAACAGTACATAAGTCCCGTCTGTTCTTTGGCACTTTTCCTAAGCAGGTTCCTTGGCCGTTTACCTGCTGTATGGTCAGACCTCTCTTACGGTCTCCCCAGGAACATTGAGTAGGGTTTTCCTCAGATGAGGTATCGTGAGTGGTGTTTAGCCCTATTGCCTCATAGAATGGGGGCCTCACATCATAACATAACCAACAGGAGTTAGTCATGTTAGGGTTGGTGTGGTTTAACGTCAGGAAGGCAGCACCCACTAGCTCCCAGAGGGGGTCTTTAGATCCGGTCATGAGACTGGGCCTCACCAGGGGAGGGCTGGTTTCTGATGGTCTTGGAGTTGTAACATTAGCCCGGGCTATGGTTGAGGGAAGGTGATGAGCTGTGGAAGGTCGGGGAGGTGGCTTTACATAGGGTGGCCTAAGTACCTTATTAGGGCCTATTGTTAGAGTAGAGACTGGTTGTCGCACACGCCGCAAAGTAAAAAGGGCTCCTGGATGATTTGTTTTGTAGAGTCTGACTCCCCAGGATTTACCCAATTCCCAATTCATTGCCTTTTTTCCTAAATCAGTGAAATTTATTATAATGGGATTACAATTGGGGGGAGTTGGGCATCCCTTATTTATAGGTCTAGGTTGGTGGTATGTAATGTCAGATTGAGAGACTCTACTTAATTGAATAAGGTCCCCCTGTTTGGGGGGTGGCCACCATATATCCCCTGAGCTCTCACAACCCCATGACTTACAATAATAGGCTGCGATTTTTTTACATTTTTTTTTTGTGGTTGGGTTGGGGAGCGGGGCAGACATAGAAGTAACTTTGGCACAAATCCCATTGTCCCCTGTCAGTGAATAAGGCCCTTAAGTCAAAGTATAATTTTGGGAACCAGGTGCTGGGAGGGGTCACCTTGGAGGTCTGGTTAAGAATGTCTCCTGTGGATACATCTACAATCATCTAGGTCAGGTTAAAAGTTTGATGTGGATTTGTATGCCCCCAGCAAGTGGTGGACAGGGTTAGAAAAAGGAATAAAGTTACCGAGGTCCAGTATGAAGTTTGAGTTTGAAAAAATTTTTCTTGTGGTGGGACACCCTTCTTGTTGGCAGGAAGCCTTTCTTTATAGCTACCGGATCTGCCGGTCTGATGTGGGTGTAGTGGACCCAGGTGATAATCCCATTCTAGGAGGGCTGCGGAGCATCTGGAGTGTTTTCGTTTTTCAGAGCATCCCGTATCAGCCGGAGCTTGAGTGGGTTTGTTGGATGCTTTCGTGTAGACCAATTTTTCTGTTTTTTCTCCGGAGGGTGAGCCCGTCTTACATGGGAATGGTGTACCCATGCTGCAATCCCGTCGACCTTGAGGGCGGTAGGGGTAGTAAACAGTACAACATAAGGTCCTTTTTATCTAGGCTCTAGGGTTTTGGACTGATGTCTTTTAACCCATACCATATCCCCCGGGACTATGCCATGCTCCGTGTTTGGGGTCCTCTCTGCAGTATGGTACGCTTGAATTAGGGGCCATATTTGTTGTTGTACTTTAGCTAAAGCCTGTAGAGTAACACGATAATTTGGGGCCAGATCACCTAGTCTCGGGCTTAAGGTCCTCTGAATGATGGGGGGTGGAGCCCCATACAGGATCTCAAAGGGAGTTAGCCCGTGGACATATGGAGAGTTCCGGACCCGGAAGATGGCCAAGGGAAGGAGCGTCACCCAATCACCGCCAGTCTCCAGGGCCAATTTGGCTAAGGTCTCCTTTAGTGTCCTATTTATTTTTTTTACTTGCCCTGAGCTCTGGGGGTTATATTCGCAATGTAGCTTCCAATTGGCCCCCATAGTCTGGGCTAGTCCCTACAGGACTTTACTAACAAAAGCCGGACCGTTATCTGACCCAATTGCCTCGGGCACCCCATATCTGGGTATGATTTTTTCTAGCAAAGCCTTTGCCACTACCTGACTCGTCTCTTTCTTTGTAGGAAAAGCCTCCACCCAGCCTGAAAAGGTATCTATGAATACCAGCAAATATTTGTACCCAAACTTTCCCAGTTTTACCTCAGTAAAATCCACTTCCCAACTTCTTCCCGGAGCCCTCCCCCGTTCCCGAGTACCTGTATGGTGCCCCTCCCTTCGTCCTGGTTTTATGATTGTGCAGCTGGCACAATCTTCCACAATTTGGCGGACTGCTATGGTCTGGTTCGGAAATCGGAGCTGCGCAGATGTCAACAAGTCTAGTAATTTTCTCCGCCCCAAATGGGTGGACTTATGTAAGTTAGCCAACAGGAATCGTCCGAGTTTTTCAGGCAGAATTAACTTGCCTTCCAAGTCGCTTTTTCATCCGTCTTCCCCTTTTCTAAAGGGGGAGTGGGCTCTCATCCAAGTGAAATCCTCTGTGGAGTATTCTGGTCGGGGGGGTAGCAGAGGGAGCTCTGGGACCGGCACGTCTATCGCCGCAACCGTGGAAGGTTGCCCTGTCTCCATGGGAGGACTCACCATTGCTACTCTCTTTGCTTCTTGATCTGCTCTGTTGTTACCGACAGCTTCTGGCGTCTTGGCAGACTGGTGGCCTGGGACATACATCACTGCCACTGCCTTCGGTTTTTCCACTGCCATTAATAGACGCTGGACTTCTGCTAGGTTCTTTAGATGTTTTCCTTTTGCTGTGTGGAATCCTCTTTCGCGATAGATGGCCCCGTGGACATGGATGGTACCGAAAGCATAGCGGCTATCGGTGTAGATATTGACTCGCTTTCCTTTTGCCCTCTCCAGGGCCTCTGTCAAGGCAATTAATTCCGCTTTTTGGGCTGATGTTCCGGGTGGGAGGGCGCTGTTCCATACCATATTTCCTTTTTGGTCGACTACAGCTGCCCCTGCCCTTCGGGCTCCATCTTGGAAAAAACTGCTTCCATCCGTGTACCAGTTTAATTTGCAGCCAGACAGGGGGGTATCCTTTAGGTCAGCCTGTACCTGTGTAACTTCGGAGAGGAATTCTTTGCAGTTATGGACAGGTGTCTGCAGTTCCGGGTTAGGCAACAGGGTGGCAGCGTTCAGGATTACGGGATCTGTGAATGTGATCCGAGGGGAATCCAACAAGAGCCCCTGGTAGTGGGCGAGCCTGGCATTTGTCATCCATTTTTCAGGGGGTTGTTTAAGGATTCCCTCCACCGGGTGAGGGGCCGTTACCCAGAGGGCCTGTCCAAAGGTTAGTTTATCGGCTTCTCTCACCAGCACGGCAATGGCCACTATGATGCGGAGGCAGGAGGGCCATCCTGCCGCTACTGCGTCTAATTTCTTGGAAAAGTATGCCACTGGTCTCTTCCAGGGACCTAGCTGTTGGGTCAAGACTCCTTTGGCTACCCCCTTTTTTTCATCTACAAACAGAGTGAATGGTCTTGTAGGATCTGGCAAGGCTAAGGCAGGGGCCTGCAAAAGAGCGTCTTTTAGCTGATCAAAGGCCTGTTGTTCTCTCTCTCCCCAACTCCAATCTGGAGCTTCTTTGGTGGCCTCATATAGGGGTCTGGCTATTTCCGCAAATCCTGGAATCCAGAGTCTACAGAACCCCGCAGAGCCCAGGAATTCTCTCACCCCCCTAGTGGATGTCGGGGATGGGATAGCCAGAATAGTCTGTTTCATGGCATCAGTCAGCCATCTTGCCCCATCTGCAATCCGATAACCCAAATATGTCACTGACCTTTTACAGATGTGAGTTTTCTTGGCACTTGCCCGATACCTCAGCTCACCTAATTCCGTTAGCAGGTGTTTAGTAGCCTTGATGCACTCCTCTCGGGTTTCTGCCACTAACAGTAAGTCATCAACATACTGTAATAGAGTGACTCGTGGGTGGCTCCGACGAAAAGGTTCCAGGTCCTGGCTCAGGGCCTCATTAAACAGGATGGGAGAGTTTTTAAATCCTTGCGGCAGTCTGGTCCAAGTGAGCTGTCCGGATTGGCCCCCATCTTCTTGCCATTCGAAAGCAAATAGCGGCTGACTAATTTCTGACAATGGAATGCTGAAGAAAGCATCTTTCAAATCAAGGGTCGTATACCATACTTGCGAGGGGGGTAGGTGGCTGAGCAAGGTATAGGGATTTGGAACGGTGGGATGAATGTCCTCCGTCTGCTCGTTTACCTTTTGTAGGTCTTGCACAGGCCTATAGTCCCCGCTTCCCGGCTTTCGGACGGGGAGCAGAGGAGTATTCCAGGCAGACTGACAAGGCCGCAGTACTCCTTCCTTTATTAGCCTGTGGATATGAGGGGCTATGCCTCTTCGGGCCTCCTCAGGCATAGGATACTGTTTCACCCAAATGGGAAGAGCGGAAGCCTTCAATTGTATAACTACGGGCGGGAGGTGTTTGGCGAGACCGGTTCCCGCAGTCTCTGCCCAGGCCGTGGGAAATCTTTTTACCCAATGAGTCATGTCCCCTCCTGGTTCCTGTTGACTCTCAAACAGACGATGCTCGTCAGCCAATGATAGGGACAAGACATGAATCGGGCTCCCTTCTCGATCAGTCACAATTATTCCATCTGGTTTAAAATGGATATGGGCCCCTATTTTGGTGAGTAGGTCCCGTCCGAGCAGGGGAGCGGGGCTCTCAGGGACAACCAGGAAGGAGCGTGTGACCTGGTGTTTTCCTAAGTTTACCTTTCTTTTGGTAGTCCATGTACATAACTGCGTACTGGTGGCCCCCTGAACAACACTTGTTCGTGCCTTGTTCAAAGGTCCATGTGCCTTGTTTAAAACCGAATACTGGGTGCCGGTATTCACCATGAACCCCATCGGCTTTCCCTCCACATGTATTGTTACCCAGGACTCGGGGAGGGGGTCCGAGCCCTGTCTCCTTCAGTCCTCTTCTCCGGCTAGGAGGACTCTGGCCTGCTCTACTGCTCGTTCCCTTTCCCTGTTTTCCCCCGGTCTCCTTCCAAACCCTCTTCTTCCCTTTAACTTAGGACATTCTCTCTTCCAATGCCCAGTTTCCTTACAGTAAAAACAGTGTTCCTTATCCGGGGTCCTGGCATGGCCCCCTCCCCTGGGTTGGTCCCGGACACCCGCTAGGAAAATATGGGCCATTTCTCTCTGTTGCTTTCGGTTTTCCTTAGCCTGGAACTCCCGGTCCTCCTTTTTTAATTTCTCCTGGGCCTCCCTGTCTTCCTTTCTCCATCTTTTCTCCCTTTCTTTTGGAGTTTCCCTAGCGGTAAAGACCTTTTCCGCTACCTGTAGCATTTCCCTTATAGTCATCTCCCCTAAGTTTTTCTGTTTATTGAGTTTTCTCCTAATGTCTGGAGCTGCCTGATTAATGAATGAGAGTACCACAGCAGACCGGTGGAGGTCCGCCTCAGGGTCAATAGGGGTGTACTGACGGTATGCCTCATAGAGGCGCTCTAAGAAACCGGCCGGGCTTTCGTTTTCCCTTTGAACGACTGCTTTCACTTTTGCAAAATTGGTGGGCCTTCTAGCGGCTGCTCGGAGACCGGCCATAAGAGTCTGGCGGTAGATCCGAAGACGCTCCCTACCTTCTGCGGTCCCGAAATCCCAATTAGGGCGGCGTAGGGGAAAAGCCTCGTCTATGGCCGGTTGGAGGGTTGTGGGTCTCCCATTATCCCCCAAGACGTTCTTCCTCGCTTCGTTGAGGATGCGCTCTCGTTCCTCCGTCATAAAAAGAGTATTGAGTAGCTGATGACAGTCATCCCAAGTGGGACGGTGTGTATGCATGATGGACTCCAAGAGATCTATGAGACACTTGGGGTCTTCAGAAAAGGGCGGGTTCTGCGTCCTCCAGTTATATAGATCACTGGAGGAGAAGGGCCAGTACTGAAACTGTTGCCCTCCTCCCGGTCCCCCTTGGCCCATCATCCGGACTGGAAGTGTAGGGACAGTTTCCTCCCCCTGTGTTGATGAGGGGGGCCCGTCTTCCCCTTCCCTTTCCCGGATCCCTCGGGGGCGAAGTCTTCGACCCATTCCTCCTCCTGCTGCCAGTCCTGTTGAGGAGGATGAGGAAATTTTCTCCTCCGGGGCACTGGCTTGGCTAGGGGGAGTCACGTATGGAGGCGGCCGATCTTCCTCTGCCCCTGCGAGGGATGGGTAAAGGGGGGAACTCTCTGGTAAGACCGGAGATGGTGAAGGAGATGCCCTAATTTGAGGACCGGTCAAGGTGGGAAGAGGAAGTTTTTCCTCCTCCTTTATGACCAAGGCGGGTGTGACTGGGGTTTTAGCCCCGAGGGCCGAACTGGAGGGGTGGGTCAGAAAAACTGTTAACCAAGGGGGAGGGTTCCTCACCAGATCCTCCCAAACCAAAATGTAAGGAACTTGGTCTGGATGGCCTCGATTGTCTGGCTGAAAAATGACTGCTTTAACCTTAGTGATCATGTCTAGGGAGAGGGAACCTTGAATGGGCCACCTGACTCCAAAGGTGGGCCACTCTGTAGAACAAAAGGTGTCAAACTTACCTTTCTTGATGACCAGACCCGCATTTAAGGCCCTTTCTTTAACTTCTGAAAAGTGAGAAAGGATCAAAGACTTTGGGGTTGTTTGTCCCTGTCCCATTGTGGAAGGAGAATCAAACACCAAGAGAGAGAGAACAAAAAGGGTGAAGACAACAATAATTCCACACACACAAAACACTCTCCAGCACTCGCTCGGACCGGTCCTTCTCTCACACTGGTGCGCACCCCATTCAACCTCCTCACCGTCCAACTGGGATATCAGGCCGAAAGGCGTCCACTTGACGGGTGGTCGGTTGACTAGTTCAATTAGTTCTTCACCTGGCGCCAGGGTTCCTAAAATGCTCGAGCCCAAATGAGAGGAAAGCCTCTCCCAATAGGACCCTGTGGTCCTCTTTGCGAGATTCCCAGAATGAATCTCCCTGGGGATTGGCCGAATCCCCGCCGCGGCCCAAATGGAACACTCAAGTTCCTCCAAATGAGGGTCTGGGATCCCCTCCCAATGCCTAGGACTTGGGATCGCCCCTGCTTTCTCGCAGGCAGGTTCTGTCTCTCGAGAAAATAAAATCTCGGTGGAACCTCCAAATGTTAGGACCCGGAATCCTATTTCCCCGAGAGACAGAGAGCCAGGCGTGAATGCAATCTACAAAGCAGAGTTTATTGGGCTGGCTAGCCAGGGTCGAGCTCCCACACGGACACGCAGGACCGGTTAGGAAAACACGACCCTGAGCCTCTTTAGGGGAAATCTTATATAGACCGCGGTGGCGTGCATATTTTCGTTATCAACATTGGGCAAGCAGGCAGAGCACATCTTGCGCGTACCTCACATCTTGCACGTACTTCACATCTTGCATGTACCCCCCGCTCACATTTTCCACATTTTATATGCCCTAACTGAGCCCTGCCGCATTGCTTATCTTATCTACATGGGGTGTTTGGTACTGGTTTCTCCAACAAGGGGGTTGGGGCCCGCTGAGACCTCCTATTCCTTTCACTGGAAAGTGCATCTTACCATTGGGAGACATGACTGGTTCGAGCTTATGGACTCTTCAGTCTCAGTCTGCATCTTTCTGTACTACCCTTGTCTGTACATCTGCCTCTTTAAGGACACCAGTCATACTGGATTAGGACCCATTCCACTCCAGGCTGAGCTCACTTAATCTGATTCTATCTGGAAAGCCCTTACTTCCAAATAAGGTCTCATTGCCACGTACCAAGAGTTAGTTAGGGTTTCAACATCTTTTTGTGGAGACATGATTCAACCCACAATGCGGGTGACCCCAGTGAGCTCCAGTGGGGGTTGTCTGGGGACACAAAGCAGGGAAGGGAAGATCCATTACATTGCTATAAGACGATTGACCCACGGGGGACAAAACACATCTCAGTTACTCCAGCTGGGGGTGGGGGGGGCGGATAGGTTCTCCCAGCTCCTCCCATCTGCCATCAGTTGAGGAGTGCTTCTGGGCACTCCCTGGCAGCTGCAACTTGGTTTGCCCAGTGTCTAGGCCCAGCAATCTCGGTACCATTTTTTAAAAGGCCTCAGAAGAGTCGTCTCAGGTGCTTGTGTTAAGTACTCTCAGTGTGCAGAGATGAGGCCAAGGGAAGGGGCGAGATCCCAAGTGTCACCACACCTTCAATAAACTCCACCTAATTCTGTGCTGAGCACAGCAATCAGAGAAGTCTGACCCACTTGGATTCTCATGAAGGTCCCTGAAGTGTGAACCCCGAATGTTAAAAAGTGTCCTATCCCTATGTTAGCTCTTACAACCTGGAAACCCCAAGGAACCAAACTGATCACTTGCTTTCTTCAAAAGTGATTAGAGCAAACTTGTTCCCTAGGGGATGGTGATGAGTGGGAGAGGAGTCTGCCCAAATGCTCGGGCATGCCCTTGTAAGAAAAATGATCTTTTCTATCAGAATATTTGTTTCCCTCTTAAATTACTCAAAAATTCCTCAGGTCGCATCTTAGGTGACTTGCATGTTTAAAGGGTCCTTGCTTCTTCTGGATTCCTGCACAACTCCATTGCCTGCCAAACTGTAGGCCCTAAGCCATCCCCCAAGCCTTTTAGCCAATGGGGAAGACTATGAACCTTTGACCTGGACAAATCCTGGGTTAGGGGCAGGTACAACTGCGTCAGGGATATAAGGAGGAGCCACTGTCAGCCATTTTGTGCCTGCGTGCTTGCACCCTCTTGATCAAGAGAAAATTGCCTTGTCAAGATTTTCTGTCTCTTGTGTGTCTGTTTTCAGCACCGGAGGGTCCTTAATTCCAACAATTTGGGGGCTTATCTGGGATTTTACATTCCTTCCAGAAAGAGGGATTCCTGGCCCTTCCCTGGGGAGAAGCAAGCACCTTGTCCTGGTGCTTGGTTGCGGCAGCCCCAAGGTTTGGCCAGTGGTGACAACTTTCCAGATCTGCAAATGAACTCAGACTCCAGAATTTCTTGACATTGTGGGTGAAAGACCTCTGAAGACAGGGACGATGGTGACCATGTAAGTTTTGTGCAGAAACCAAGACAAGAAACGTTATGGGGGTGACCAAGTAATGTCTTGGTGGTCAGGATATTGGAGGCTGTGTGATGTGTGAATGAGACATGTCAGGTGACACGAAGGGAAAGCAGAGTCCTGATCTGCACTTCTGGGGTGACCTCATACTGTTTAAGGCTGAATTAGATTATTGAGTCTAATCCAGGTCAGCAGCTTATGCTGACCTGCCAGCTACCAAGAGGTGACTCAAGCTCCACATGGGATGGGGCCAGAGACAGACAAAGTGAAAAAGAATCAGAGTGCAAGAAACCTTCAAGGCGGGTGGGGGGGGTTGTGTGTGAGCTCCTGATGGACGGAGCATTGTCAACCAGAAGGGAGAAATGGAAAATAAAGGCAGCAAAGAGGGGGGCCAGAAAACAAAGGCCCAGGATAAAATACCCTCTGAGAGACCCCTAGGGAAGATGTCAAAATACTGGGATGATAGCCCCTGTACTATAGGGAAAAAGAAACAAAGAATGGTTGAATACTATTTATTTTATCTGGACCCAAGAACCAACTAAAAAAACCTTTGGGTGTTTTTTTGGCCAAAATTTGGGTCTGACGAGGACTGGGTCTGTCAACTGTTAATTGAGCATGTTAACAAGAGCGCAGCCACTCAAGAGGAGATGGAACGTGCCCTCTGTTGGAGACAGTCCTGTAGTCCTGTTTCCACTTAAAGAAAAGGAAAACACCCAAACCCCTTCTAACTGGGATTTACTCTCCTCCCTCCCCTCCTATAACCCTGCTGTCCCTCTGGCTCAGATGCCAGAGCTGACCCCTGTGCCACCACCCCAGGCTTCTGCCTCTCCCCCTTCCCCTCCTAACCCTTCCACTTCCACCCCCTTGAACTCCCTGCCCCTTCCCTCCCTACCTGAAACCCCTCCCTACTGCGACTTTAAAGGGAGTTAGAACAAGGTCATCAAGACACTGAGAATCTACCTTTTCCTCAGTCTGAAGAAGAAAAACCCCACTCCCTCTTTCCTCTCAGGAGGTTCCCCTTGGAGGAGTTGAAATTGGGTTTGTAAACACTCCTTTTACCAGCACTGAGGTCCGAAATTTTAAAAAGGAGTTGTGACGCCTTCTTGAGGATCCTTTGGGGTCCTCAGATCAGGTTGATCAACTTCTGGGACCACAGATATATACTTGGGCTGAGTTAATGTCTATTTTGGGAATTCTCTTCTCAGGGGAGGAAAGAGCCATGGTCTGTAGAGTGGCAATGGCTATCTGGGAGCGTGAACATCCCTGGGACAAGGTATCCTGACGGCTGCTGTTAAGTCTCCTAATCAAGATCCCCAATGGGGGAAAAAGGAACCCTCTTACACTGTTGGTGGGAATGTAGACTAGTACAACCACTCTGGAGAAAAATTCGGAGGCTACTTAAAAAGCTGGACATCGATCTACCTTTTGATCCAGCAATACCACTCTTGGGGATATACCCAAAAGACTGTTACTCCAGAGGCACCTGCACATCCATGTTTATTGCGGCACTATTCACAATAGCCAAGTTATGGAAACAGCCAAGATGCCCCAGCACTGACGAATGGATTAAGAAAATGTGGTATCTATACACAATGGAATTTTATGCAGCCATGAAGAAGAACGAAATGTTATCATTCGCTGGTAAATGGATGGAATTGGAGAACATCATTCTGAGTGAGGTTAGCCTGGCCCAAAAGACTCAAAATCGTATGTTCTCCCTCATATGTGGACATTAGATCAAGGGCAAACACAACAATGGGATTGGACTATGAGCACATGATAAAAGCGAGAGCACACAAGGGAGGGGTGAGGATAGGTAAGACACCTAAAAAATTAGCTAGCATTTGTTGCCCTTAACGCAGAGAAACTAAAGCAGATACCTTAAAAGCAACTGAGGCCAATAGGAAAAGGGGAACAGGAACTAGAGAAAAGGTTAGATCAAAAAGAATTAACCTAGAAGGTAACACCCACGCACAGGAAATCAATGTGAGTCAATGCCCTGTATAGCTATCCTTATCTCAACCAGCAAAAACCCTTGTTCCTTCCTATTATTGCTTATACTCTCTCTACAACAAAATTAGAAATAAGGGCAAAATAGTTTCTGCTGGGTATTGGGGGGTGAGAGGGAGGGGGCGGAGTGGGTGGTAAGGGAGGGGGTGGGGGCAGGGGGGAGAAATGAACCAAGCCTTGTATGCACATATGAATAATAAAAGAAAAATGAAAAAAAAAAAAAAGATCCCCGATGGGATAACAGCACCCCAGGGCACTGAGGAAATATAAGGGACTTGAGAGATTTAATGATGAGGGGATAATCAGGGGGAGGTGATTAACACAACCATTAGCTTTATAAATTTCCTGGGAAGCAAGGGACTTCATATTTCAAAGAATAAGTTACAATTTGCTGAGACTGAAATAAAATATCAGACATTTGATCAGTAAGGGCCAATGAAGGATTGGTCCAGAAAGAATAGAAGGAATCACTGGTCTCCTGCTCCCAGGAACAAAACAAGAATTAAGAAAGTTCCTTGAATTAATGGATACTGCCAGTTGTGGATGGACCCATATGCCCTTAAAACTAAATCTTTATATCTCAAATTGACCCAAGAGGGACCAGACCCCTCCTTTGAACCCCTGAGGAGATAGAACAAGTAGATGAGCTAAAACAAGCCCTTATCACAGCCCCAGTGCTAGCCTTGCCCTCTCTTCAACAGCCTTTTCATCTCTTTGTAAATGTAAACAAGGGAGTTGCCCTTGGGGTGCTAACCCAAAAACATGGGGGTCAACCTCAACCCATCAACCTGTCCATGGCCTTCTTATCTAAATTCCTGGATCCTGCCACCCAAGGTTGACCTGAGTGCATTTAGGCAGTAGTGGCTACAGCCCTTCTAACTGAAGAAAGTAGAAAAGTCACCACTGCGCGAAGTCTAGTTATTAGCAGTCCCCATCAAGTTAGGACAATCTTAAACCAGAAGGTGAGTAGATGGTCGACAGAGTCCAGGGTCCTAAAGTATGAGGCTATCTTGCTAGAAAAGGATGACCTGAGTTTAACTATTGATGAGGCCCTAAATCCAGCCACTTTCTTGGAAGGGGAAACAGGAAGGAAGAGCCCCATACATAAATGTTTAGATATTATGGAATACCAAACAAAAGTAAGGCCAGACCTCAGGGAAACTCCTTTCTTTTTTTTTTTCTTTTATTATTCATATGTGCATACAAGGCTTGGGTCATTTCTCCCCCCTGCCCCCACCCCCTCCCTTACCATCCACTCCGCCCCCTCCCTCTCCCCCTCACCCCCTCAATACCCAGCAGAAACTATTTTGCCCTTATTTCTAATTTTGTTGAAGAGAGAGTATAAGCAATAATAGGAAGGAACAAGGGATTTTGCTGACTGAGATAAGGATAGCTATACAGGGAATTAACTCATATTAATTTCCTGTGTGTGTGTGTTACCTTCTAGGTTAATTCTTTTTGATCTCACCTTTTCTCTAGTTCCTGGTCCCCTTCTCCTATTGGCCTCAGTTGCTTTTAAGGTATCTGCTTTAGTTTCTCTGAGTTAAGGGCAACAAATGCTAGCTAATTTTTTAGGTGTCTTACCTATCCTCACCCCTCCCTTGTGTGCTCTCGCTTTTATCATGTGATCAAAGTCCAATCCCCTTGTTGTGTTTGCCCTTGATCTAATGTCCACATATGAGGGAGAACATACGATTTTTGGTCTTTTGGGCCAGGCTAACCTCACTCAGAATGATGTTCTCCAATTCCATCCATTTACCAGCGAATGATAACATTTTGTTCTTCTTCATGGCTGCATAAAATTCCATTGTGTATAGATACCACATTTTCTTAATCCATTCGTCAGTGGTGGGGCATCTTGGCTGGGGAAACTCCTTTCTAAACTGGGTTTCCTTTCTTTGTGAGTGGATCCTCTCAGGTAATTGAGGGAAAAAGACATAATGGGTAGGCCTTGACTATAATAGAATCAGGCTAACTCCCTAACAATTGGTCAGCACAGACTTGCGAATTGTTTGCTCTAAATCAGACTCTTAAAAATCAGCCCACTAAATTAGTTTTAGAGACCAGATTACCTTGGGTTAAATGCCTTCCCATAGCCCCTTATGAAATGTTTAATGGTCTTCCTTACCTTAGCTCTGTTACTGATGTGCCTACCTTTGAAACCAAAGCCTGTTTCCTCAAAAATTATACTCAATTGTCCTCTACCTTACTTTGTCTTAAGGCGAAAAGGTTGTTAGCACAGGCTCCTCCACTTGACTTCCCGTTCACTCACACCAGCCTGGCGATCATGTGTTGGTCAAGACCTAGAAAGAAAATAAGCTTGAGCCAGCGTGGAAAGGATCCTTCCTGGTCCTGCTGACCATGGAAACAGCCTTCTGGTTCACAGAGAGGGGTGGACTCATCACACACAAGTAAAGAAGGTGCCCCCCACCTGACCAGAAGGAACAATGGACCATGCTCTCACATCCAGGAGACACCAGAGTAACTTTTAAAAGGCTGTAGTGAAATTATTCTTTCTCTTTCATTTGGAAGTGGTATGTTTATTATTAATGTAACTCAGTATTTTTCCCTTAACTACTGAATTTGATGCATGCCAGATCCTTCCTTGTGGAGGCCTTACTTCCCAACTCCAGCTCCAAGGATACTCCTTTTATATATGCCCCATCTGGGGACCCACAGGGAAGTTGGTATCTGTCCAGAGTGGATGGATGTGGGGTGAAACACTGGGATTAAAGGACACACGTCTCCCTTTTATGACAATCCTAAGGGCTGGACCAGACCCCGAGACACTGGTAAGACTCCAATTTCCATCATCCAGAACAATCAACAGTCCTTTTAACACACTGCAGTCAAAATTATAGCTGTTTTGGACACACTCTCTCCTTCTTGCAAAATTAAGCAGTATGACTCATTTAGATTGGTCATAGAAAGCTCTTGGAATATGACAAAAGAACCATTCATGTTTTGTGAATGTGGGTTGGGGGTAGATGTCTCAGGGACATACCCATTAGATGCCTTTGAGCTCCATCTAGCTCCCAACCCCTCCCAGTGACACCCAGTTCTACCTCTACTTCAACGTACCTCCACACTTATACAACAATCAAACTCAGGTAACCGTAGTAGAAGTCGAGGACCTAAGACAAACTGTAGCTATTGAAATTGGATACAGGGATACAAATGCTTGGATGGAATGGATAAAATATTCTGTCCACACATTAAATAAGAGCAATTGCTATGTTTATAGTACTGGGAGACCAGAGTCTCAGGTGGTCCCGTTTTCATTTGGATGTCCTCAGATCCAGATGGAAGCTATTGCATGTTGGCTCTGTTGCAGGGTGCCACAGCTTGGGGTAATGAATCTGTGCTACAGTGATAACAGACATTACCACTACTGTCCCCAGAGGTCAGAGGTCCTGTGGGTCAGTCCCCGAGGACTATTAGGCCACCTGCCCTAGACGTCAATTATACTTCATGTCTCACCAGACAGGGGGACGATTTACAAATGTGGGAAACCTGACAGGATGCAGTGAAAGCCAGTCCTTCAACAGCCTCACAAACCAGTCCACACTCTCGGTGGGCAGAGCCGATGTCTGGTGGTACTGCGGAGGACCTTTACGTGAGACTCTCCCAGGTAACTGGGCAGGCACCTGTGCTTTGGTGCAGCTGGCAATCCCTTTCATCCTAGCATTTAGATCCCCAGCCTGTGCCACAACACCTAGGAAAAGGAGAGACACAGACATAGACACTGCAGCCAACTGCAGAGGCTCCTTTGATCCCCATGTTTACACTGATGCCATTGGGGTTCCTAGGGGAGTGCCAAACAAATTCAAAGCCAGGAACCAAATTGCAGCAGGGTTTGAATCAGTACTCTTTTGGTGGTCCACCATAAATAAAAATGTCAATTGGACTAATTATATTTACTATAACCAACAGAGGTTTGTTAACTATACCAGGGATGCCATCAAAGGAATAGAGAGCAATTGGGACCAACTAGGCAGATGCTTGGGGGAACAGGCTAGCAGTAGACATGGTGTTGGCTGAGAAGGGAAGAGTTTGAGTAATGATTGGAGTTTCGTGTTGCACGTATATACGGAATAACACAGCCCCTGACTGAACTATTACTAAAACCCTACAGGGATTAACTACCCTATCTAATGAGCTAGCTGAAAACTCAGGTGTAAATGACCCCGTTACTGACTTAATGGAAAAATGGTTTGGAGGATAGAAGGGCCGAATGACCTCAATCTTAACTTCCTTGATCATAGTTTTAATTTTATTAGGATGCTGCTTAATTCCTTGTATCCGAGGACTAATACACAGTTAATTGAGACAGCCCTCACCAAGCAATCTCCCCACCCTGCCAAAATAACTTGTTTCTATTAGAAACGCAGGAACACGAGAGCCAATGGCTCCTAAATAAGTTTGAAGAAAAGAATTTAAATTAAAATAGGGGGGAAATTGTAAAGAAAAATGATCTTTTCTATCAAAGTATTTGTTTCCCTCTTAGATTAAAGGATGGAATTAAAAATTCCATCTTAGGTGACTAGCATGTTTAAAGGGTCCTTGCTTCTTCTTCTGGATTCCTGTACAACTCCATCGCCCCCCAAACTGCATGTCCTAACCCACCCCAAGACTTTTAGCCAATGGAGGGAGATTGTGAACCTTTGACCTGGACAAATCCTGGGTTAGGGGCAGCTACAACTATGTCAGGAGCCACTGTCAGCTATTTTGTGCTCGCGTGTCTGCTCAGCTGGAGTGAGCACATGCTTGTGTCATTTTGATCAAAAGAAATTGCCTTGTCAAGGTTTTCTGTCTCTTGTGTGTCTGTTTTTGGCACCAGAGTTTCTTTAATTCCAACACCCTTGAGACATCATTATCTTGGCAATTGCTCATCCCTAGCTCTGTCATAATTTTCAGCAGCAAAGTAAGCGGCTGAGGACGAAGTAACTGCTGTAATTGTGTGGGTTCATCAGGCGATGAGAAGAAACAGAACGAAATGGGCTTGGTGAATGAAAAGTATGAAAGTGTTCCGTGTTCCATACACTGATTCCCACCATGGTGGGGCTGGTCTGGCAGGTAGGCTTAAGGGAGGTCAACCTGCTGTCCCTCGTGACACAGCAGTACAGGGTCATCCTCTTCTGGGTAAAACCCGAGTCACTCAGCTGGTCCCAGTGTGACTTTCCTGTTCTCTGAATTTGAGACCTATCATTTAGGTCACCCTGTCCTATCCCAGGCAAAGCTTGGATTGTTTCCCTCTGTCATATTACTGTTTAACTCATACTGATGTTTAATTTCTACTGTCATTTAAAAAGCATTCCCAAGGATAATATAAACTTGGGGTGGAAACCAGGCCACTCCCCCAAACTCCCACATTGGGTCCTTATTTCAATAAAGTTACTTGAGAAGTCGCTACTACTTTAATTGCAACAGTCACCCTCCAGCAGAAGATACGCTTATCAGCCCAGTGGGTGGGAACTCACAGCTGGGGATGTGGGACAGAGTGAAATCAGGACACTGACAGTGAATGGAAGGAGGGAGACCCCCCCTGGAGGCCACCTGAGGGCCACTGAGGCTCTGGAGCCGCAGGGTGACTCAGTGAGTGTACTGGTGGTGACAGAAACCAGAGCTAAGTGCGTTCTGTTCAAATGAACTGCTGAATTTCAAACATCTGTGCTGCTCCCTGGGCTCCTTCTAGCGAACTCTTCTGCTTTGCCCCCTGGTGCTGGCTCTGTTTCATACAGTCAAAGATCAGTGGAGAACTCCTGAGTGATCCGTTTGGCCCATGGGGACACTGGGACAGGCATACATGGGTCTCTTCCACGAGGAGATTGTTCAGTGGTGCTCCAGAAACACACTGTGCCCTACAGGGAGAGGGATTTGGTGATAGGTGCTGGAGGGGAGAGAGGATGGACAGCAGATGAGTCACAGGTCCTCCAGATCTGTTGGGTAAGCAGTTGCAGATGAAGTTAGCTAAGAAGTTATTATGATACAAAAAGAAGCGATAAGGGGTCTGAGGAGTCCAGAAAAATGTCTAGAAGCACATGGAAAAGCAAAAGTAGGAGGAGCTCGAGTCTGAGACCAGCCTGGGCTACAGAATGAGTTCCAGGTTAGCCTAGGCTACACAATGAGACCATGTCTCAAAAAATAAACAAAAAGAGAAGGACAAAGTATGAAAGTGACCGAAATACAAAAAGAACTGTCAGGAAAATGAGGCAACTAGAAGATTCTCTGGAAATCAAGTTAGGTGTCCACTTAGGGTCCCTTTGTCATTGGATTCATTTATTTAAATACATTGTGAGGTTTTTACAATGTTGTTTGCATGTGTTGTATTTATTTATAGCTCGGAGACATTGGACAAGCCAATACATATATTAACTTAAGTGTCACTGTAAGTAGATATGCATACTGATCATGTAAAAATTTCTATAACCAGGAAAAATAAAATTACTTCAAATGGTTTCAAATGTGTTAATGCTCAAATGGTCTCTTTTCCAGTGTGAGGGACTGACTGACATTTAAGGTATCCATGAAACAGATTTAGTGCTTACCAGGTACGTTGTGCACGTCTATAGTCTCAGCTACTCAGGAGGCCAAAGCAGGAGAACCGTGAATTCTAGACCAGCTGGGACAAAGTCAGAAAGACCCTATTTCAAAAATACAATAAGATAAAAAGGGCTGGAGGCATAGCTGAAGTATTAAGAGTTCTTGCCTAGCCAGCCCAAGGCCCTGGGTAAAAAAATCCCCAAGTTCCCAGTACCAGAAAAAAAAAAATGTAGAGTTTGACTGCAGACCAGCCCCCAGCAAGAACCCAGAGAGCCTGTGGAAACAGCTACGGCTCAAATGCCACCTCGGGTACTTGCCAGCCTGGGACCTGGGCAAACTGCTCAGCCTCTCAAGCTGAAACCGGAGTTTTGGACAACCCCAGGCCAAACTCCTGCGCTTCCATGTCGGGTCCAGCCACTGGCCCTACCCACCAGATAACGAGACACGGTGAAGGGCAGAGAAAGATTTATCACACAAACTGGACACGCCGGGGGAAGAGGTAAAGTAAGCACCAGCCCATCTTCAGCCATCTTTGAGGTGCAGACTTGAGCTACAGGTTTAAATACACAAAGAATTAGGGCCAGGACATGAGGCATGCATAGTTAAACAGCCCTGGGGGCTGGCGGAGTGGCTCACCTGGCAGAGAACCTGCCTACCAAGCACACGGCCCTGAGTTCGAGCCCCAGGACTGCTGGTGGCTCACGCCTGTAATCCTAGCTACTCAGGAGGCAGGGATCAGGAGGATCTCAGTTTGAAACTCAGCCTGGGTAAATAATTCTTGAGACCCTATCTCAAAAAACCCTTCACAGAAAAAGGCTGGTGGAGAGGCTCAAGGTATAGGCCCTGAGTTCAAACCCCAGTACTGGAAAAAAAAAAAAGTCCCAGTTACAGGTGTGGCTTGGGTGGTCATTATCTCAGTTCTGGTTCCCTGGGGTCCTGGACAAGTGATTATCACTGGCATCACTGAGGATTCCTATGAGCTGATTCCTCCTGCTCCACAGGGTAGCCTCCTCATTATAGGCAACTGTCCTCTTTTGGGGGATGGTTCGTCCTGCAAAGCTCACTGCTGTTGGGGGCAGATGTGCCCCCAAGATGAGCTCACCTATAATTCTAGCCCTTGGGATGCAAAGACAGGAGGATAGAGGACAGCCTGGGCTACCAGTGAGTCTCAGTAACAGCAAAAAAAAAGGAAAATTTCTGTACATCAAAGAGAATGAGTGAAAGGGCAGCCCTGGGACAGCAGACAGGAGAAAGTGTTTGCAAATCAGATAGCTGACAAGGTGATAATAGCCACAGTGTATAAAGAACTCCTACAACTCAACAACACATCGATAGATGCTAACGCCAGGGAAGTTTACAAGTTTCCAAGCTCACTAGGGAACCGCCAGTTGAGACCACAGCAAGATTCATCCCCGTGAGGATGGCTACTAGCAAAACAAACAAGTGTTGGCAGGGCTGTGCAGAAGCGGGAGGCTTGAATGTGAAGTGGTGCAGCCACAGGAGAAAGCATGGACGTGGACTTGACACGCAGATAGGGATTCCACTTCTGGGAGCAGGGCTTGATCATGGAGAAACAAAATGTGGTCTGTGCACACCATGGAGTATATTCAGCCATGCTCAACATGGGTGAACCCTGACAACATGAAGCCAAATGAACCTGGGCACAAAAGGGCAAATGCTGTCAGATTCATGAGGCAGCTCCAGATGGAACTTCATTGAGACAGAAAGGAGAGTGAGGATTCCCGGGGACTAGGGCAGAGGAGCAGAGTTTCAGTTTTGCAAGTTGCAGAGCCCTGTGGATGGGTGGTGGCTAACATCTGGGATGTGGCTGTACTTAATCTCACTGATCTTTATTCTTAAAAAACGACTAAGATGCTAAAATTATGTTACATGTATTTTGCTACAGTTTCTTCAAATAAAAAAGACAGAAATATGAATCTCTTAGAACATCAGGGTAATTTTTTGACTATGGATCAGACAATGGCATCTTCATATAACACCAAAAGCATGAGCAAGAAAATAAAAAGTAAATAAACTGAAGTTCAAAAAGAAAAATGAGAACTTTGTTTCTACGGAACCCATTAAAAAAAATCAAAAGGCAGTTGGGCATGGTAGTGCACATCTGCAATCTCAGAACTTGGGATCTAAGACAGAAGGATTGAAAGTTCAAGGCCAGCCTGCGCTACTATCGAAACCCTGCCTCAAAACAGAACAAACAAAAGAAGAAAGGAATGAAGGAAGGGAGGGAGGGAATGAGGAAAGAAAGTAAACAGGAGTGAGTACTGGTCATGGAATGGAAGAAAATACTAAATTTTATAAGGGACTAGTGTCTTCCAGCCCTTTTTTCTTTAGGTTATTTTTCAGACAGGAGCTCACATTTTTTCCTGTGACTGGCCTCAGACTGTTATCCTCCTACCTATGCCTTCCATGTGACTAGGATTACAAGCATGAAGTACCACACCTGGCAGGTTTATTGAGATGGGGTCTTGTTAACTTTTTGCTCAGGCTGGCCTTGAATTACAACCCTCCTAACCTCTACCTCTCTCAAGTAGTGGGATTACAGGCATGAGCTACCTGGGCCTGGCTTGTATGGTTCCATTTATATGAAATGTCCATAATAGAGAAGCCCACAGAGACGGAGTAGTTTAGCAGTTGTCAGGAGCTTGGGGCAAGGAGAAGATGGTGACGACTGCTATGGGTATGGGGTTTCTTTTTGAGATGATGAAAACTTAAAAGATTGAGGGTGAGAATGATTGTACAGCTCTGACTACAAGACCATGACAATGGTTTTTAACTATTGCATTGGTTTTATTGTGTGTGAGTTACATCACAAACTGTTTTTATATTTTTTAAGTTAAAAATTAAATTTTAGCCAGTCCATCAACACGATGATGTGCTTTTTCCGCTCAGGTGGCTACACTTGCCCAGCAGTAGGGATTTTCCAAGAATGTCATGCAGAGAGAAAGGAGCAGAAGAACCATGGGTGACTGAAAGCAAATGACTGTAACCGAGAGCCCTCAACTGCACATTGGGAAAAGAGGGAGGTGACAACACGAGAGGTGGTTGTGAGGCACAGGGAACCAGCTGTAAGGTCAAGGGAAGAGTTGCTGGACTGTGAGTGCCACGGTAAGAGAGCCAGAAGGGTAAGAGAGGAGGGGCAGGAGAACGGGTGCAGAGGAGAGTGGAGTGTGCCCTTGTTGGACTGACCAGCTCTAGGGCAGGCCTGCATGAGTGGGTGACGGAAGAAGGGTAGGATAAGGTTAGCAGCTGAGGGTCATGAGCATCTGTGAGGTTTTGAAGTCAAAAGAATGACAAGAGGACAGGTGGTGGAAAGACAGACCAGGTACTGAAGTTGTCCATGAATGAAGGGAAACAGCGCAGGTATTACTAAACGCTAACAGCAGAAGAGGAGGTGATGGGAGTACAGTAGATGGTCAGCAAGTGAGTGACTCATTGTTTCCCATGATTTAGGCTGTCTAGAGCTCAGCTGGAAGTGCCCGTGCTGGTCCCTCTTGGGGTGTCTCCTGTAGTTATAGTCAGATGGCACAGGAGCTGAAACATCCACCATGGCTCTACCCATGGGTCCCATGCCTTGGTTAGGACAATTGGAATTTGTCCTGCTGGGGGCAGGGGCTCAGCTAGCTGCATCTCTCTCTCTCTCTCTCTCTCTCTCTCTCTCTCTGTCTGTCTCTCTCTCTCTCTGTCTCTCTTTCTCTCCAGGATCTCGCTATATAGCCCAGGCTGTCTCAAACTCTTGATTCTCCCCGTCAGCCTCCCAAGGACCAGGCATTCCTGGCTTTCTCTCTTCTTTCTGTCTCTCCCCATCTGCCCCTCCATGTAGCCTCAGAGCTTCCCTGCACATGGTCTCTCCTGCAGGGTGTCTGGACCGCCTACCATGCTAGCTCAGGCCTCCCAATATGCAGAAAACACCTTTAAGGCCTAGACCCAGAGTTTGCCCAGCGTTCCTTGGGGCCCATTATATTGGTCAAAGTGAGTCACAGCGCCAGTGTGGGAAGGAGCCACACGAGGCTGGGAGGACCAGAAGGGGGTCCTAGAAGTCATCACTGAGAGAAGCCCCCACCTCAGATTTGATGCCAGTGTCCTGATCTATTGCCTCACTGTACTCAACCTCGCCAGTCTTCTCTTTTTCACTAAAACACTCCTATAGCCAAGTACATTTCACCCACAAAAAAAGAATTGTCAGTTGGGCATGGTGGTCCACACCTGTAATCCCAGCTACTCAGGAGGCCAAAGCACAGGAATCAAACTTTGAGGCCAACCTAGGTAACATAGTGAGGCCCTCTCTCAAAAAAAAAATCACAGTAATAAAAAATATGCTCCTACTCGATCCAAAAATAAACAATGAATTATAAGTCTCGTGTGTGACATGATAAATGCCAGGCCCAAAGCCCTTAACCTGGAGACTGGGAACCTATTTCGCCAGCAGTGCAGCTTGTCCCTTGGTATCTGTGGGAGGCTGGTTCTGGGACCCCCATCCATGCTGACATTTCCTACCCTGGAGATAGAGAATGTGTTCTGGATTCAGAGAACTGGGGGTACATTGTTTTCCCAACTCCTAATACTGCTAAAAGATTTCAGTAAAATAACACCGATGAAGCTCTCACTTGGAAAAGTGAGAGCTGCACGGGTATGTATTTCTTAAAAAGAAAGTATATGAACATTTTAGCTCTGCATCCTTTTTTTAAACTTACTTCCTTGGAAAACCTGGCCTTCTAGAAGAACGCTGGCTTAGACACTGTTGTGTTACAGTCAATGCCAGTACACGCTCACACCAGTGATTAATGAGGTCCTTCTGGGCTGCGGCTCTCTTTCCTGCCACCCAATCCCCTAATCCCCTTAGTGAGGAAACAGTCACTCCTTTCTTGGGTTTGGCCTTCATGACTCAGTGGGAAGCACCGGCAGACTCAGTCTCTAATAGGAGGCTTTTTAGATAACCTACAACCCAGCAGTGGTTACTCAGGTAATTACTTCAGGAACACCCTGTTTATAAGTCCTGGTAGAAGTGTCCTTTGGGTCACAGAACAAAAATGCTTACTTGTTTAGGACATAGTCCTTCTAGGGTTTAACAGGTCAAAATCTCAGGATGTATGGCTGGGGTGTGGCTCAAGCAGTAGCACCTGTGTAGCAAGTGCAAAGCCCTAAGTTTAAACCCCAGTACCAAAAAAATAAAATAAATAAAACCCTCAGGATACACATAATGGGCTTTTTAAAATGTACTCTTTACAGTAGTTTACTTAATATTTCAAAAATAAGCCATATTTACATATCATATAAATGTGTGAAGTTTTAATATAAAACAGAAAAAAATGCCTGGACTGAAAGAATCACACTCCATATGGAAGATGTTCCGTTTATGAAAACGTAATAATTCATATAAACTATATTCACCTAAATTAGATGATTTTAATAACCCACCCAATTCTGATCATTTTACAAATAGGTACACGTTAAGATCTTGGAAAACAAATCACTGCATTTTCCTGAGTAAAACTTTTAATGATACTAATGAGAACAGCCATAAGAGATGCCCACATAAAAAGGCAATAAAACCATGAGTTCTCTCATCAACAGTTGTCATTCTGTGACCACAGACTTCCTGACCCCGGCACAGTTGGTGCAATTTGGTTTGACCTAACTTCTGAACTATCTTCCTCCGGAGACTCAGGAGCCCTGAAAAGGTTTACTACTTGGAACGAGATGTGGACAGGCGTGGGTCATATGACACGAGCAGACATTCTGAGATTCTCGGAAGTGCTGCCTCACGGTCCAGTGGGAAGAGTGCTCTCGTGAGAAGTAGCCATCCAGGTGGTAGCTGAGTGTGCCCGAGTCAAGCCTCTGTCACCTTCCAGCTAAGTGACATAATGGCTCCTAACCCATCTTCCTTACTTGCTGTCCCCAGACTTCCATTCAAGCACTGCACATCTGACCTTTGACAGGTACATGTGGCAAAAATAAGATGTTCCCTGAGGAACCACAGATAAAGGGCATTCAGTAGCTCTCCAGGGTTTATCTAGTAATGATACGTTAATGATTTGCAGGAGTAATCAGGAAATTTCTATAACTGTGAGATCCAAAAGTCAGAATCACTTTCCAAAATCTAATCAAGAAATCCTGGCAGTGTGTGCTGGTGAATGTTTAACAACTGGCTTCCTGAGAGAAATCCTCATTTGTAGTGTTGGCCCATTTCCATGGTGTAAACACTCCCATTATGGCCAATTCAAGCTACCAACTTGACAAGATTGAGCGAAGGTGGAGAGGGATGTGCACAGTCAGTTCTACCACACCGGCACACAAGTCTGAGGGAAATGGGAAACGGGACCAGAATGCAAGTGTAAATTAGTAAGCACAACCGAGTTACTCATGTTTTATCCTGCTTGGAGGATTCTGTGCAATGTAAAGTTATGGTGAGCACAGAAAAGAGAGAACAGGAGCCAAATCAGCAGTGCACTATCCGTGCACTGTCCAGGAAGACGGTGTCTGGCCCCAGGACTCAAGCTCTGCCTCATAACGGCACATGCCCCCATGTCAAGCTGGCTGTGTGGGACTAGAAGCTTCCAAGTCTGCCTGCAATGGGATTTCCTGCTCATTAGTTCTGATTAGAACTGAATTTTCCTTGAAGAGTGGGTTTGTCTACAGAGAGGGGAGACCAGGTGTAATGCCCAAGTATTTGACTGTACTGGAGAGTTTTCTTCTCATCCATTGTTAAATGGTAAACTGGAACTCTAAAACATGTTCTAGTTAGCTGCGTTGTATCATGTCCTGACTGCTTTGGTGGCAGTAAACCCCGGTGCTCCTCGCAGCACCTGAGACCTCCGTAAGCTGAGAAGGCTCTTCCCATCTGCCTCTAAGGCCCTGTGCACAGAGCAGGCTGATGCCCTGAGGGAAGGACAATGGTCACACTCTGGCTGCCGTGGTTGCTCTCCAGGACCTTCAAACAGGTGTTTTGGGTATATTACTCAGCTTGTGTGGCTGATCTCAGTAGGAAGGGTGGTCTGTTGTAAGGTTCTTATCATAAGACTGGACCCCTGGAAAATATCCTTCTTTCAAGGTCTTAGTTCTAATGACAGCTCCTTTATGCACATTTCTCTACGGAGAAGGAGAAAACTGCACAATGTGCTAGACTTCTAGCTATGGGATATTTTCTTTTTTTTTTTTTTAAGGTATTGAGGTTTGAACTCAGGGCCTATACCTTGAGCCACGCCACCAGCCCTTTTTTTTTTTTTTTTTGATGGGTTTTTCAAGATAGAGTTTCTCAAACTGTTTGCCCAGGCTGGCTTTGAACCTCAATCCTCCTGATCTCTGCCTCCTGAGTAGCTAGGATTACAGGCGTGAGCCACAGGCACCCGACCAGGATATTTTCTATGAAAATCCAGGGGGAGCAGGAAGAGAAGATGAGGAAGCCTAACAATGAGACCTGCCTTTAAAGTCAAGGCCAAATCTGGGTGACCTCTGCCCTCCTAACATTTCCTTGTTGGAATGAGACTCGGACCCTATCAGCATCGCTGTATGCCACAGGACATGGTGTTTCCTGAGAGATATAGGGCACATTGAGACAGAAAGGGCCATGCATCACCGGGTGGCTCTCAGGGTGACTGTGGATGCCCCGCAGCGGGCAGATGAGCAGACAGCTTGGGATGGGCACGGGGAAAGACCATCACTGCACCCGCCACCATTCTCACCATTCTCACCACTAGCCCAATGACTGTGTTGTGTGAAACTGCTGCGTGTGAGGAGGTCTAAAGAGCCCTAGAACGTGTGACACAGAAAGACAGGACATCATAATTCAGCTGGGGCTTTTAGAAAGCTCGAAGCACAAGAGCCATTGTTTCAAACATCTTAGCACAACTGGCAACTAGGCATGTTTTTCTTGAAATTCTGGGTTCTGACAAAGGCAATGAGTGGCTTCAAAGGATTAAAAACAAAAAAAAAAAGGTCAAGATCATGCCATCAATTCTGACTCGTTCTTTGTTCTTTTAGACTTTCTGGCTTTGAAGCTCTTCAAGTATTTTTTATAACTGTGTGGGAATGATTCACAACGCCCTGAAAGCATTTATCTCATCTCCAACTCCTAATTCCCGAGATGACCCTGTAGGCTGTTGTTTGGGGGACCCCTGGGTTCCTTGTCATCTCCAGGGTGTTCTACATACTGAACTGTAAGTAAGCACTCCTTTGTTCTCTTTAAATGAGCATCCTTGAGCTGCAGTGGCTCAAGTGGTAGAGTGCCTGCCTAGGAAGCATAAGGCCCCGAGTTCAAACCCCAGTGCCACAAAAAAAAAAAAAAAAAAAGAAAAGAAAAAGAAAATAGTAAATGAGCACCCTCACTACAGGAGGAACTAAGCATGTGCTTCCCAGAAGGATGATGCAGTGATATGCCAATGGCTTCTGGGACATCTTCCACACCCACAGCATTCTCGAGTTATTTACAGAACCAAGGGGAGGTGACCTTTCCTGGAAATAAGCAGGCATGACCAGTAGCTGTCCTCTCAGGGATAACAAAGCATGTCAACTGCTCTGTCATTCTCCCGGTATGCTAGCCTGTGCAGATGTCTTCCTGCCTGGCCAGGGGGCCTGGTGTGGTCCATCAACAGCCCATTTGGGCTGAAAAGCAGCAGGCCAAAGGCAGCTTCCCAGGGAACACCAACATGGTTATATCTGCCTGCTTCATTTGGGTGATGGGTGTTGGAGACTGTTAAATGTACAAAGTATGAGAAAGACACTGTTTTTTGTCAATAAGATCATGACAAAGGTTTCTCCAAAGTATCTTCTATTAGCTAAATCTACATACCTTGGGGCAATTCCAAGAGCATCCCATTTCAACAAAATTTCTTATGATATATCTGAGACTTGTCTTACAACATCATAAACTGGGGAACGTAACTAACATTTATTTCTCACAGTTCTTGAGGCTATGTAGTCCAAGATGACAATGCCAGCAGATTTGGTTTCTGGTGAGAACCCACTTCCTGGCTTGTGGACAGCCACAGTCTTGCTGTGTTCTCACAGAGAGAGAGAGAAAGACAAAGCAAACTCTCTGTGTCTGGTTATAAAGACATACATGACATTCTCATGACTTAATTACCCTCCTGAAGGCCCCATCCCCTAATGCTATTACCGGGGGTTAGTGTTTTGACATTTGAATCTGGAGATCAGGGACACAAACCTTTAGTTCCTAGCCCTTCAGACTTTTTATCAGCATAAATTAATTATACAAAGAAATTTCACTGTGCATTTCCACACAGCATATAATGTACTTTGATCAAATTCACCCTATTATTCTCTCTGAAACCCCTTCCTCCTCTCCCCTTTTTAACATTTTTAGTGGGTTTCACTATGCTACTTTCATACATAAATATGTCCTTTGAGTGTATCCACCTTCCTCACCCTCTCCTTTGCTCCTCCCACTGGCTCTCCTCCCCAACAGTTCCCTTTTATAATCATGTCATGAAGCTTTTTAGGTTTTGCACAGAGTAAAAACATGCATCTGCCACAGTTGTCTTTCTGATCATGGCTCATCTTGCTCAACGTGATGATATCCAGTTCCATGCATTTTTCTGCAAAAGACATGATTTCAGTCTCCTTTATGGCTGATTAGTACTCCATTATGTATATGGACCACACTTTCTTTACCCATTCATTGCTTGTTGTGGGACTGGGGACTGAACTCAGGACCTTGCTTGCTAGACAAGTGTGCTACTTCTTAAGTCATGCCCTAATAGTTCCTAGCACTTTTATTCAACCAAAGTATGTCTTTTAATATATAAAGTTAATAGAAGGCCTAGCGCCAGTGGCTCATGCTTGTGGTCCTAGCTACTCAGGAGGCAGAGATCAGAGGATTGCAGTTCAAAGCCAGCCTGGGCAAAGAGTTGGCAAGACCCTATCTCAAGAAAACCCCTCACAAAAAAGGGCTGGGGGAGTGGCTCAAGGTGTAGACCCTGAGTTCAAACTTCAGTACAGCAAAAAAAAAAAAAAAAAAAAAAAGGTCAATAAAAGAGACCTTTAACCAGTCAACTCAAGCCAGACATGGTAGTACATGCCTATAATCAGGAGGCAGAGGTAGGGCAAAAGCACAAGGCTCTATCCAAAGACAAGTCAGCTCAGCAACCCACTTCCCTAAAGCACAATCAAGAAATGAACATCCAAGCTTGCAGAGTGGCTCAAGTGGAGACCCTGAGTTCAAACCCCAGTACCACCAAATAAAAAGAAAGAAACATCCAATTCATCACACAGTTCTATGAGATCTATGGCATCAAATGAGAGTCCACAATTAAGAGGTTACTTACAAAGCATCCCAAGGAAGTTCCCACCCTAGAAATGCTTACACTCTAAGTTAGCAAAAAAGAACAAGAAAACAGCAATTAAAAAAACAAAGACTCTCTGATATATAAATTGCGTTAAAAAAAACCCAGCTGCTCTTTGGTCATAAAAGAAGGTGCAATTATGAGAAAGGAGAAGAGGTGCCTCTTTGCAGCAAAGAGAATGAAGGGGTTCTGCAATGGGTTTCTGGTCTGTCAAAAAGGTGGCCAAGGTGTCCTGACACCGTCCCACTAAAAATATTCAGCGTTCTAGATCATATACAAAAAGTATTCTCTTAAATGTATGGCTTGGCTTGCTAAAAATAAAATAGAATTTTAAGATGCCCAAAGAGAAGAAGAAGCAGGAACGATGAGAGGAAAGCAAGACCTGAGGCTCACGCTGCAGACCGTGGGAAACAAGAGTGTCAGGATTAGGATACAAGGCGAAGGTGCACACGAGCTGAGCAATTCCAGGAGAAATCACTGCAAGGGTGAACTACAGGAAATCTGCTCTGGGAAGGGTCAATAAGGAATCAAGTCTGTATCAGCACTAAAAAAAGGGAGGAAAACACTCTCCTGGAAATTCTTAGCCAATCCTCAGTCAGGTTGAGGCTTGAATTAACACTACCTGCATGGCCAGAAAAATTCCAAACTGAGCATCTGATTCACAGTAATCCCAGGTTGATATTGTCCCAGGAACCTGATAGCAGCAAACTAACACCCTCACTCTCAGGCAGGTTGTCAGAGAATTCCTAGCTACTTGGGAGGCTGAGATTGGGAGGATCACAGTTTGTGGCCAGCCCAGGCAAATAGTTTGAGAGACCCCTATCTCCAAAATAACCAGAGCAAAATGGACTGGAAGTGTGACTCAAGCAGTAGAATGACTGCTTTGTGAGCACCTGCTTTGCAAGCATGAAGCCCTGAGTTTGAATCCCAGCCCCACAAAGAAAGGGAAAAAGAAGAGAAGGGAAGAAGGGGAGGGGAGGGGAAGGGAGGGGAGGTAGTTCATCCATCTCCGTTTTTAATTATAGTTATCTTCCACATCTCAAAGTGAGGCACAAAGGAATTGTAATTCAGGGATTTTGTGGGAATCCTACAAGACCTAAAGAAGATAGATTTTTCTCTCCAGCCTTAGCCTGTCCCCTGAACTCCAGATTCACATGCCTGTCTGGCATCTCTAGCAGATGTCTAAGAGATGCCTCAAAGTTCAAAGCCTGCACACTGATCTCCACCTGTGACTGCGTCCCTTGTCTGCCTTCCTGAGTCTCCATCTTGGTTAACGGCATCTGCACACCTCCAGGAGTTTAGAGACAAAACCTCTCTTCTCTCTAATTCCCACATAGAACTGGTCATGGCATCGCATCGGCTCTTCTCCCAGGTATGCATGTCCACAAACTGCGATCCTCCTGATCTCTGCCTCCCAAGTAGCTGGGATTGCAGGTGGGAGCCACAGCCCCAGCCACCTTTGCAGATTTCAGTCTGCATTCTTAAGAGACAATAAACCCTGACTGTGAGTATAACTGCTTTCCTGAGTTTGGTCTTTCTAGCTGGAGCCTAAAGGTGATCTTGGTGATCTCCAGCAAAGAATCCAGCACTAAGAAGCATGACTGTAGTCCTGGGTGTGAAAGAAATAGGGGAAATCTTTTTGGTTCCTGCTAGTACAACATGAATATCCCCTAAACCCTTGGTTATGCTCTGGTGGGGGCAGGCAGCTGATCAAAAGGGTAGGTGGCGATAGAAGCCACTAGGAAATGGCAGTCACATGTTGAATACAAGAATTTTACACCACTTGGGAGACTGAGGAAAAAGGAGGGTTCTAGGCCAGTGTGGGCTACCAGGCAAGACCCTGTCTTAAAAAATAAAAAGAACTTTAGCACTAAAAGGCACCCTAGAGAGCATCTGGTTCAAAGACTGTCACTTGGCAGAGTAGGCGATGGAAATAAGCCCAGGAATGTAAAACGATTTGACCCAGGTCACAAGTTTGGTTCAAATAAATTGATTGCTCATTGAACATGAGGCATCAGGCACTATGCCAGATGCTGGGGGAATTAATTCCCACAATTCAAGTCGCTCATATAGCTATGGACTCAGGTTAGGGAAACAGAGGGAGATGCCTGAGTCAGGCTTTGCCACTCAGCAGGAGCTGAATGCGTGTCCTGGAGCAGGACAAGTGGTTCTCAGCCTTCACTGCTGCCCACGGCCATATGCCAGCAGTACACAAAACACATGAGGAAGGAGCTGTCACCCTCCAGTGGGAGCTGGGGGTGCCAGGGTGGTGGAGGGAGGCTGGGGAAGAGTCAAGAGAGACTCAGGAAGCTGTGCTTGGAGCCCAGGCCTCCCATCCACAGTCCATGTTCACGGCGTTTCTAGTCCCACCAATGGTAAACAGACAACAGTGACCACTACCAAGCAGACTCACAGATTAGATCTGGATAAGCAAAATTCAACTAAATGACAATAAAACAAACATAGCTAAGACCAATTAGCTGAAAGATTTAGTCTCAAAGGAGGGAGAATGTTTACTAGACAAATAGTAACCATGAGAAAGCTGCTACAGTTATTTTTTTTTCACCTGAGTGCTACAGTTACTTTACTCTTAGAAAAAAACCTAAAAGACAGAAAGTACCATTAGAATAAGAGGCTGTAATAAAAGAAACATTTTGCCACAAAAGAATAAAACATGAACATGTTTTAATCCTAACAACATAATTTCAAAACATATGAACCAAAAATTGACCAAATTATAAGAAGAAATTGACAAATCCACAAAGTGAAACACTCCATTTTTCTAATTGATCATATATGAAGCCAGACTTCATATATGACTCAACAAATACCAAAAACTTGTACAAAAAAAATTGTTTCTTTAACTTGATTTATTAAGAATAGGAATCAATAGCAAAAATAAGCTTAAAATGTTCACAGGATTCAAAACTTTAAAATAAACATTGTAACTCATGGGTTCTTCTTTGGAAGAGCTCAGAAACTGTAATTTAGGACTAAGTTATATTTTTTAACATCCCTCAACTGAGTCTCCCCATCCCATACACACACACACACACACACACACACACACACACACACACACGGAATATTAGAACAAAACTGTCATCATTTTCAGAAGACTCCATGTGAAAAACCAAAGATCCAGCTGGAGGCATGGTTTAAGTGGTAGCGCGCCTGCCTAGAAAGCATGAGGCCATGAGTTCAAACCCCAGTACTGCCAAAACAAACAAACAAACACCAAAGATCAAAGATGAGTGGTAAGTAGAAAGTGTTCAGTTAGGCTGCAAGATGTCAGATAAATATCTAAAAGCCAATTATGAGACTATGTTACCACATAGTGATTGGGAACTAATTTTTAAAGATATACACAGTATTTAAGGTACCTATGAATATGTCAAAAAAAAGATGCATAAAATCATTACGTTGAAAATTATAAAACTAATTTAATAGCATAAATGGATGAGAAAACCTGACATTTTAAAAATGGAAATTCTCCCCAAAATAATATTGAGAAATGATTTTTTTGACAGTACTGGGCTCCTTGCTGGCTTGGCATCCACTCTATTGTATTGGCCATGCCACCAGCCTTCCCCAAATTAATGACAAATGTTAACATTAAATGTGATTCATGCAAAATCTCCACAGGCTTTTTGAGGAGCTTGTAACTAATTTCAGAATGTATACAAAAAAAAGACAAATACAAACAAGACTACTTTGAATAACGCTATGAGACTTGCTTTGTCAGTTATCACAACTTCCTATGTTGCTGAGGGCATGGCTCAAGTGGAAAGAGACCCTGAGCTGAAACCCCTGTGTGGAGGGGAGTCTTACTGTGCTGCTATTATAATAAGGATACTGATGTTGAAAAAATATACTGAGTCATGTTGGAGAGCAGCAAAGCAGACTCATGCATCTGTGAACACAATACACGAGAGCCAGTATTACTCAAGGAAAACGGTTTAATATGGGAGCTTAGCACCATTAGTTTTCTATGTAAAAGAATTAAAACTGAATTGCTTCCAAATACCATTCACAAAACTAAACTCTTGGTAGATTACACTTCAAAGTGAATAGCAAAACTTAGAACGGGAGAATTTTAAAAAATTAAGACTTAAAATAGCATCACTGTTCTAACCTTAATCGACATGGCTGTTTCTTTATATGAGTTCTGATCCATAATTTATATACGTTATTTTTATTTCCCCATACATTTATCACATTTTTTTCATTGTAGAAGCTCTGAGCTCACTTTCCTTCTGCATGAAGTACAATTTTTAGAATTCAGGGGAGGATCTATAGAGATAGGTTATCTATAGATGGACTATTTCGTTGAGAACATTCTAGCTTCACTTTAGTTCCTGAAAGTCTCCTTGGCAGTTATTTCCTCTGAAGCTATTTCTTCTGCTGTCTTTCTAACTGTCACTTCTGTGAGGAGCATTCCTTGCACACATACTTTGACGCTTTTGAAACTTCACTGGCACGCTAGGTGGACTGCTTTTTGGTGTGCTGTTGAGATCTCGTTTGGGATTCCCTGGGTTCTTCAATCTATGGACAAGTATATCTGAACAGGTTTGTTAAAATCACAGCATTGCCTCTTCTAACACTTCTTAGGTCTCATTTTCTATCTCCTCTTGTCCACAGAGACTGGTGTTCGTGAACAATCCTTTGAGACTTTTTCCACATCAGTGGAAGCCCTAATTATCATGTGATACAGAATGAGTCCTGCCAAAATTCCATGTCAAAGCCTTGTTATCCAACATGACTTTTTTAGAGAGGCTCATCAAATGCTGAAGCACCCAGGGAAGATTTGTTAGAAAAAGTAAGATGGGCTTTGAAAGACAGAGGAGACTTTAGACAAGCAGGGAAGAGCAGGGAGGCATTCAATATGGAAATAACATGAGAACATTCAGGAATGGAAATGAAACATTTTATGGTTTTTGAAATTAAGCTTTTTAAAATCAAAGTTTAATCTACATAAAGAAAAATGGAAGCTGGGCACCAGTAGCCCACATCTGTAATCCTAGCAACTCAAGAGGCAGAGATCAGGAGGATCACAGTTCAAGGGCAGTCCAGGAGAATAGTTCATGTCACCTTCTCTCAAAAAACCCATCACAAAAAAGGACTGGTGGAGTGGCTCAAGGTGTAGGCCCTGAGTTCAAACCCCAGCGCTCCCTCCCAAAAAAAATGAAAAAAGAAAAATGGACCCATGGCTCAATAAATCATCAACTAATATACTCACATAACCACTTTTCAGAAAAAAAATAGGGTATCATTCTCTGTATTTCCACACTATATATATACATACACACATAAACATACACACACATGTGTGTGTGTGTGTGTATATATATATATATATATATATATGTAATATTTATATATTTTGGTGTGGTACTGGGGTTTGAACTCAGGGTCTTCACCTTGAGTCACTCCACCAGACCTATTTTTGTGATGGTTTTTTTTGAGATAGGGTCTTACAAAATATTTGCCCAGGGTGGGTTTCAAACTGTGATCCTCCTGATCTCTTCCTCCTGAATATTTATATTTTTAAATATTGATCTATGGCATGTATTAGCTAATAGGAAATATAACCAAATGCAAAAGAAACAAGTGAAAAATTGAAAAATAGAATGGGGAGTTTACTGTTTCCTCAGCCCTATGTAGTAGGTTGCACGAGAGTTACCCAGTGGTATCATCTTAATATCATAAATTTGTAAATGTTAAATTTATTTGGAAAAGAAGTCTTTGTAGCTGTGAATAAATTAAGGATTCAGAGATAAGGTAAACAGCCTGGGTTATCCGGGTAGATGTTAACTGCCATCAGTGTCCTTCCAAGAGCAAAGCAAGGGAAAAGGGGGAGAGAGAGGCCAAGGGTAACCAGACTTTGGAGATGATGTGAAGACCAAGGCAGAGACAGCGATGTAGCCTATTGCCACAGGCTGAGACAGCCAGCAGAAGCTGGAAAAGGCAAGGAAAGGCTTCCTCCCTAGAGCCATGCAGGTAATTTGACATGTAAGGCCTAAGGAAACTATTAAAAGGATAATGTAGACAGGTGGAAACAGGAAGCTCTGGGTCTGAGGCCAGTCCCAGAAAAAATTAGAGAACCTATCTAAAAACAAGCCAGGCATGGTGCTCACCTGTAATCCCAGCTACACAAGAGGTGTAGGTAGTAGAATCAAGATTCTAGGTCAGCCCAGGCAAAGTTAACTAGAGACCCTCTCTGAAAAACAAATTAAAAGCAAAAAGACTGGTGGTGTGACTCAAATTGTACAGTGCTTGAGTTCAAGCACAATTGCAGAGACCTTGAGTTTAATCCCCAGTATTGATTCAAAAAAGGGGGGGTGGCATTGTATCAAAAGAATAATAATATATGATAATATCATCATTTTGAATTTATTAATTCTCTTTCCCAGTGTAGGAGCATTTGGAAAGCATAATTAGCAATGTTTCCAATGTGTCATTACTTGTTTTGAAAGGTCCTGGTTTTAAGTAAGTTTGAAAAATCTCCATTAAATACTTTAAAACAACTGTATACTGTAACTTCGCAGCTCCCTTAATACAGTAATGTGCTTGTGATGCCCCAAGGCTGGCAAGATAGTTTACTCTGTCTATTTGTCCATGGGATCATTTTATCCCAGAGCATTTCTCTGCATCGATGTTCCATAGGGTATTTTATGGTAGATGCTGGACTGCAGCAAAGAAAGATATAGTCTTGAGAGAGGTTTCCTTCAGACTAGGAAGCAGGTAATGATGAAGAATCCTGGACCCACTGAATAAAATACTTCTGTACAAACCAAAATGGTTGTGTCCCCACATTCCTGATATTTTTCACCTGGGCAAGAGATACATTCACACAGCAGAATTTTCCCCTCCAAGCCAGCTTATTGGGTTTTTATTAAGACACTTTATCCTGGTTATTTTTTTAAATTTATTTTTTATCATTAATTAAGCCAGATAGCTTTGCCTAACCAACTACACTTTATCCAGTGGTTATATAAGTTTCCAGAGGCTGCTCTAACAAGTTACCATAGACTTGGTGGCTTAAAACATGAGAAATGTATTCACATGCAGTTCAGGAGGCTGAAGTTCAAAACCCAGTAGGGCTATACTCCCTAGCCTTTAGGCAAGAATCCTTCCATGCCTCTTCCAGTGAGGCTCTCTGGTTATGGCTACATTCTCTCCCTCCGTCTTCACGTGTCCTTCTCCTCGCTGGCATAAGGATGACTTCCATTGCATTTAGGGCCCCTGAAAAACCCAGGATCCTCTTAAGTTCCTTAATTACATCTGCAAAGATCCTTTTTCCAAATAAGATCACATTCACTGGTTCATGGACACAACTTTTAGGAGGGGGGACTACTCAACCTATTACTACCCTGAAGAGATGTTAGTATCAGTCTGAGGCCAAAATCATCTCTGGATAAGTTAATAGTAAAAGTCGAGATTTGCAAAGTTGAGGACCAGGTCTTGAACAATAAACTCATCTGGTGGGGCCTTTCCACCTCACCATGCACCGTCCTTATCACCTCCTTCAAACATCAGAAGTCATTATTTCCACTTGACATACAGGTAAATACCAAGGCTCCACGAATTTGAGTAAACCTCCAAGGTCATAGAGTTAACAAATGATAGAACTGGAATTCAAACTGGTGTGTATGATTCTGAAACCATACTGCCCCAAATCTGTACCCTGACCTTTCTCATCCCTTCTAGAACTGTTACAAAATGAGACTTTCCCAAATATTTGAAGTCTTCTTGTACATCTTGACTTTCTTCTTATCCTGAGTGTCTTAATGTCCTAGCTCCCTCAAACTTCACTTCAACAGCAATTTGTCCCTTTGCCTGGTCTAAATCTGTTGCATTTCTTTCCTACGCTCCTTGAAATAATACTTCCTAGAGCTGACATAAAAGCCAATTTGTATTTAGAACTTTGTGTCAGATCCCATTCAAAAGCCCTTCAATTGGATTAGTTCCATTCAATCTTCAGTAACCCTATTAGATAGGTTGCTATCATTATCCTTCATTTTGGAGACAAGGAGACAGGCACAGGGAGTTAAGCATCTTGCTTCAGGTCACAGTGCTAGAAGGTAAAGCTGATATTGATATGTAGATAGGTCTGCCTCCAGAGCCCTGTGTGATCTCTACCCTCTAGGCTGCCTCACCTTATGCTTGCTCCAAGTGTGGTGTCAATGGCTGGGTATAGGCAGAGACTATCTCTCTTGTTCTAAATATTATTCTCTAATTAATGCAACTTAAGATCACATGTTGGTCACATTGTGTATAAGTATTTGGACCCTGCTAAATGTCTACCTAGCAATGATTCCCTTCCTCCTTCCAACTAACTGAGGCAGAGGAAGCAAAAAGGCCTGGGATGAAGACTGAAGGGAGAGAAGTCTAAAAGAAGGGGCACCCTGAAGTCCAGGCACAGCAGACTCAATTCAGATAGGCTACTTGAGAAGAAGCAAACCTTGCCCCTTCTCAAGAGGGTACACATGTCAATTTCTCTAAAGCTAACTGAATTTTGCTTTCTTCTGTCCTTAGTTTCCTGGTAAAACCAAGGGAGTATATTTAAAAAAAAAAAAAACTGTACATTGAACCAGGTGTCATGGCTCATGCCTGTAATTCTAACTACTTGGGAGGCAGAGATCAGGAGGATCATGGTTTGAGGCCAGTCCTGGCAAAAAGCTAGTGAGATTCCTACTCAACCAGTAAGAACTGGTTACCAGTTACCCAGAACTGGGAATGGTGGTATATGCCTGTGATCCTAGCTACACAAGAAGTGTAAATAAATAGGAAGATGTGGTGTAGGCCTGTAGAGGCATAAATGTGAGACTGTGTTTGAAAAAATATCTAAAGCAAAAAGGGTTGGGAGTGAGGCTCCAGTGGTAGAGTGGCTTCCTGGCAAGTGTGAGGCCCTGAGCTCAAACCCCAGTATTGCTCCACCCAAAGAGTTGTACACTGAAGGTTAAAACTTCAGTGTACAAGGACTGTCAAAGATGCAACACATACTCTAAAAGGTGTGTATTCTGTGGTTAAAAACCACAGAAAGACAGCATTTCAAATCCCAGCCTTACTTCAGTAAAACCTTCCACATTACCCTGTGATGGACTGAGTTTGTCTCCCACAATTCATATGCTGAATGTGACTGTATTTGGAGATAGGGCCTTTGAAGAAACTAAGTTAAAATAAGGTAGTTAGGAATCAAATGACTGATGTCCTTATAAAAAGAGATTAGGATACAGACACACAGAAAGACCGTGTGAAGGCACAGGGAGAAAATGGCGTGCATAAGCCAAGAAAGAGGCCTCAGGAGAAACCAACCCTGCAGACAGCTTTGAGAACTGGCAGCCACTAAGCCACCCAGTCTGTGGTAGTTTGTTATGGCAGCCTGAGAAAACTCCAACAGGCCCCAGCATGAAACAGCTACTTCCTTTTCTCAGCTAGCTGTTGGAACTTCATCTGATGCTGAAAGGAGAACTGCTTTGGGTTATCTTACCTACTACTCTCTTATACATTAAAACAGTTTATCCATCGTCTTTCCAGCCATTTTCCTCTTGTTTCACCAACTAGACCCATGACAAAGTACATAAATCCAGACTTTGTCTTACAGAATATACACCTAGGAATCAATGGTCCAATCCTAAAGGCAGTTGCCACCATGCTATAAAGCCATGGGGTGCACACAGATGAAAAAGCCTGCTAAAATCACAGCTTGGAGAAAATATATAAGTGGGGTGAGAGTGGAGAGGAGGAAAGAAGGCCTTGTATAAGAAGCACAAAAGAAAATAGATGCTTGGCTCCTCGATGGTTCACATCTGCAATCCTAGCTACTTGGGAGGCTGAGATCAGGAAGGACTGAGGTTCAGGACCAGCCCAGGCAAAAGGTTCCTGAGCCCCCATCTTAACCAAAAGCTGGGCACGGTGGTATGTGCCTGTCATCCCAGCTACAGCAGGAAAGGTAAAATAGGAGGATCATGGTCCAGGCTGGCCCATGAAAAGAGACCCTATGTCAAAAGTAACCACATGACTGCAGGGGTGGCTCAAGTAGTAGAGCACTGACCTAGCAAGCATGAAGCCCTAAGATCAAACCCCAGCCCCCAAAGCCCCCAATCAAAAGGTAGTGCAGCAGGCAGGTCAACATGGAGAAAGCAATGACACAGCAGATGCAGGTAGACCGAGGGCAGGCTTGGGACAAACCTCACAGGTAGGATGTTCCTGCAGTGCATCTAGAAAGCAGTTCATCACAGACATGAAAACAGAAGGTGGCCATGTTCTAAGTGCTTCTGACACAGAGGGACATGGAAGAATATGTTGGATCTCTTCAAAGATGTGGAAACCTATTCTCTAATTTCTTTTTGTGGTGCCGGGGATCCAACCCAGGGCCTTGTTCATGCTAGGCTAACTCCAGGCCTGCCTTGTCTAGTTTCTGTATCTTCTTCCCCAATACTCACCTATCTCAAATCAGTCCACCCCTCTACATCCCATTCATATTTTTCGTCTCCTGAAGAATGTTCTCACCTCCCTTCTCCACATTCACAAAATCTGCCCATCCTTAGGAGTCATCTACCTCCAAAGGTATCAGTGCTTCCTTGGTCACATCTGCTTGCACTGATTTCTCCCTGCTGGGAACTCAGTGACCTGCCTCTGCTATTGTTGGTCCATCCATATTTCTAAATGGCTTTATTATTTGATTAATTTAATTTTGATTCCAGAAAAATGATACTTTGTGTAAGCCACAGCATTTTAACAAGTTTTTATTTTATATTACATATCTAATGTAAATACACATTTATATATTATATATACTTTCTTTTCAGTGCTAGGGACTGAACTCAGGGCCTTGCACATACTAGGCAAGCTCTTCCACTGAGCTAAATCCCCAATCCCTTGTTACTACATTTTTACTGAATATAAAACCTCAAGGAAAAACAACAGCAGTAGAAATCTAGCCATAAATTTTAACCCTTTTGCATTGAAGCCTAAAATATGAAAAATACAAGTTGTGAGTTTCTAGATGCTCAGTGGATAAAAAGTGCTAGGACAAAATAAGTGGTGTTTGCCTAAAGTCTCCAGAGAATCTAGTTAATTCTCAGTTTAATAATTCTTTTTTTTATGGAACCAAATGTGTTTAGATTGAAAAAGATACAACCTAGAATCTACAGAGGAATGGGGTCCCTGATCCCTGTGCAACATTTCAAAAAGCCTACTGGAAATCAAAAAGCTAATTCACAGTAAAACTGCTCTCATTAAAACATCACAGCTCTTTGCATTTAGCCAGAATTACAGGAACACAGTGCTTCGCTATTAGTGATGACATAGAAGTCAAAGCCTCTGAATGTCAATTATCTTTTTAATTAGGAAAAAAAAAGAAAGGAAATTACCATTTCATAAATATTTTGTAAAAATAAATCTTTTAAGCTAACAATTAGAAAAATGTTAACATTGTGAAAAATAATGAAAACCTTTTGAAGTGTTCAAGTGATAAAAAGCTCCAAGTAACTTGTTAAAAACTGTTTTTTCCAACAGAGGTTATTGTCTTAATAGTAACACACAGTCCACTTACTGAGTCCTCCCTGAGTGCTCTACGCAGCTGTTCACATTTAACTCCCCACACTCAAACACAGGCACTACTGCAGATGAGGAACTGAACTCCCACACTTTAACAGCTTGTCCAGGGCTACCCTGCTGGTGAGTGGCCTGGCCAGGAGCCAAACCCAGACAGTCACCTTTGAAGCCCCACCACCCACCCAGCTGATGACAGAACTCCTCCTGTTTCAGTACCTTCACATCGGAAGCAAAGTGTGGTCTTGTAGGTTTCCTGGATTGTGGGGTGTCTTCTGGTAAATCCAAACACAGAATGACTCCATCTCAAGGTGCAGGCTACCAAAGATGAAGGCCAGGACACAGCTTGAATTCAATAATATTATCTTGTAATTTACTTTACTAGGTTACACTGGGCTTGGAGTCTGACATTTATGCCTTGAGCACAGTGGCAAAACAGCCACAATGGTGATTTGTCATGTAACTTCAGGCGGAGAGAAGAAGAAAAGATGACATATCCATTTTTTTGTTTTTTCTGTGGTGGTGATGGAACCCACAGCCCTGTGAATGCTAGGGAGGGGCTCTGCCAGTGAGCTACGCCCCAGCGCCAAACTTGTTTCATCTACTAAACATGAATATGAAACTGACCATCCTTTTCTAGGATAAAAATCCTTGGCTCCCAGGGATTATGAAAATTTAAAGGGATTTTTGAAAGGTAGATTTCAGATAAAAACTGGCTGACACCTTGGAGGACCATTTCATGAAATGTGGGACAAAAAGCCTCACTAAATGGAAGTAGAAATTCAGAGGAGGTAGATAGCTGCATGAAACCTGCCTCTGTTCTCCATAGTTATAGCCAGTTTAAAGCTCTCATTTTTAGTAAGCACTGAAATCCATCCAGTAATATGCAAGTCAGCTACTGTGCTGTCATCTGCATAAATCTTATTATTTGCATTAGAATGGTACCAATTACCTCATGCTACAATGGGTAAATAAGTAGTATGTTATTTTGCTTAATCTTACAGGATATTGTGTTATTGCAAAAATAAAAACTGATTTTAACTAAGCCACACTTTCAATGTCAAGAACACAAGTCTACTGCAACCTGACTGTCCCTTACACAGTAATGACCTAGAGATATATAGTAAGTTGACTAGTGATTTTACTTTTAAGTTAAAAACAAAATCACCAAATTATAAGAAGGTACTAGAAACAGCTTGGAAAGAATGAGTTTCACACAGAACAAAATCTGCAAACTTGCAGGCTATTAAAAAGAAAACTCAGAAATTGTGATGTTTCTCTTGATTAAGAAGGGTTTGTTTATTTGGCAAATAGTCAAGTGTCTACAATATAGCCTAGTACTTGATTCTTTGGATCTTAGTGGTTGAAAATACGGAAGAGATAATTGATAAGGGAAAATTCCAAAGAAAGTGGAACATCTTTACCAGATTTGGGGAAAGGGAGTGAAATTGGGTAAAGACGAAGAAAAGCAAGATTGCCTTTTCTGAGAAGGAAGGGGTGAGGCTTGAGGCTGGGAAGTGGAGGAAAGGTTTAAGTGATAAGGATTTAGAACAGTCATAGTGAATACAGGAACTAGAAGAGATGGGGGCCCAGCTGTGGCTCTGCACTGTAAATCTGTGGAGTCCTCAACAGTAGGTACCACAGACAATGTTTATTTAAAGAGCAAGTGCAAGGAGGTATTTGCTGGAAGTGAGACCTAAACTCTGGCCCTACCTGTCACTGAACAACTGGATAGCTTTGATAAGTTGTGTATCATCTTGAAGGGGTTGTAGTATAAGTTTTTTTGTTGATCAAAACAAAAACACTGACGACCATTCCACTATTCTCTGAAACACATTGTTTACTATGGTTTGTTCCCAAAAGGTTCACGTTGGAGGCGTGGTCCTCAGTGTGATGGTGTTGAGTAGTGAATCTTCAACAGGTAGGGAAGTAGGAAGTTCTCAGGTGACTGGGCTCGGTACTTGGAAGAAATTAAGGCTATTTTCATGGGACCCACTTTAGTTCTCAGAGAGGGTTGTTATAAGAACAAGCCTCTGGCTTCCTGTCTGGAAACTGTGATGCCATGCACCAGCCTCAAGCAGATGCTAGTAAATGCTCTTGATCTTCCTGAACCATAAGCAAAGTAAGCCTCTTTCTTTATAAAGCAACCCAGTCTCATGTATTTTGTTATAGCGATGAGAAATCAATAGTCATATTTTCCAAATATACTTTTGAACTAGTTATACATACACATCATTCCACCCAAATTATATGGCTGGTGGAAAGATCTGTCAAAACACAGGTGTAAAAACTCTAATACAGATTCCTGGTTGGATATTTCTTTACACATCTATCCTCAGAAAATGAAAATATCTTGAAAAGTCCATATTTTGGATTTCCTATCTTCAGGGAAGTTAATGTCTTTCTTAAATGTCAAAAAAAGGACCACCTTTTACGTTCTTAATTTTTATACAGTTGACCCTGTATCCATAGGAGATTGGTTCTAGGAGCTCCTGCAGATTGCAAAATCTTCAGATGCTCAAGTCCCTTTAAAAAATGGCATAGGATTTGTATATATCTATTCATATCCTCATTTATGTATTTGCAGTGCTGGGGTTTGAACTCAAGGTTTTCCCGTTTGTTAGGCAGGTGCTCTACCGCTTGAGCCATGCCAAGCTTATTTGGTTTTTTGTGACAAGAGGCCATCTTCCTGCTTTAGCCTCCTGAATGCTAGATTACAGGCCTGAGACACCAGGTCCAGCTCATTTATGTAATTTTGAGACAGCCTCTTGCTGTGTTGCCCAGGCTGGTCTCAAAGTGATCCTCCTGCCTCAGCCTCCCCAATACCTGGACTTTAGGTGGGAATCACTTAAATTATCTTTAGAATATTTATATTAGTGATGCAATGTTAACGCTGGGTAAATAGTTGTAACTGTTCAGGGCATAACGACAAGAAAACGTCTGTACACCTTCAGTATAACACAATTTTTTTTCCTGAACATTTTCAATCCACGGTTAGTTGAATCGCAGATACAGGTGTGCAGCCCAGTCCCTATCAAACCTTTCTTCACAAGGTGTCTGCAGACTGGCTTCAGGGCTATGTGAGCGAAACTCTCTTTCTACACGCACGCATGCGCAACCCTCTGGAAGGTTAAGAGCGGCCGTTCTAATGTCCCTTTTCTGAAAAGCTTCCCGATTGGTTAATAACGCAATAACGTCCCCAGCGTCTTCGGGTTAATTCTCTAGCCCTCAGACAAGGCGCGCTGGCCACCACTGGGTCGCCGCTACAGCTTAACTTATTATACGGGGCTTGGGGGTGCAGTGCTCAGGTTAGAGCGTTGACCTGAGTCCTGACCGTGGCCCCTGCGCGTGGACTTCACCTTCGCCGACGCTCACAAGCCCTGGAGCTGCGGCGCCGGACGCGGAAGCCCAACAGGTTCCGCACAATTGCGGGGATCCGTTTCCAACCACGATGGCGGAGGCCGGGGGAGAGGGGGTCTGCACGATCCCTCAGGGCTCTCGACTCCCAGGCCTGCAGGGACCGCTACCAGTCGCCGAGCTGCGGCGAAGTCAGCAGGGCCGCCTGGGAAGAAGCGTCCCCGGAAGCTGGTGGCGGGCGCCAGGCCACCTGCGCCTCTCCATGCCTCACCCGCTCCCATCTTCGAGACGCCGCCTGCCTCGGCCCCGCTACGGAACACACGACCCTTCTCCCCTGAGCTTGCGAAGCCCCAGCCTGCTGGCGCCTCTACTGCGATTCGCAAGCAAACCGCCTCAAAACGCTGACAGTGGCCAACACGTGACCAACGTGCCCACACTGCGGCCGCCGACGCCAGCTCCGCAAGCAGGGCCGGTGCGGCGTGTACGCATGCGTCAGATGGGGAGCGCTGCCGGACGGCCGTTTCCAAGGAGATCTGCGCATGCGCTGCGTGACGCACAAGGCCCGCGGCAGGAGGTGGGGCTGCCCGAGGCTCCGCCACGCTTGCGCAGTACCAGGACGCGGGCGTTTCTTTCCTCCCTTTTTTTTTTTTTTTTTCAAATTGGTTTTGAGGGTAGATTCGAGTTACAAAATGGCGGTCCGGAGTGCGCTCGTCGCCGTTCACCCAGCGCTCTCAGGCTAGACGAACGTCCCTCCTTCTCAGTGCCGGACGCGGGGGGACATGGTGTTTGAGACTCTGGGTTTGCTGACCACAAAGTCCCTCGAGGCGCTCAGTGCACCGGAAGCGCCCGACCGCCGCCTCGGCCCCGCACGCGGACATCGCCGCCTCGGCCCTACTCGCTGCGGCGCCCACAGTCCAGCGAGAGCCGCGGCGGCCTGCCAGGAGGTGAGGGGCGGGGGGCTGTTTGTGAAGCCGGCGGGCTCCGGGCTCTCGGGGCGCGGGCCCTGCGGCCCCCGCGGAGGTAGGAGGCGGGCCGGCCCGGGGCTGCTCGGCTTCCGCCTTTGGCGCCTTCTCCCGCGCTGCTGTGCCCGGCGGGCGCCCTCTGTCCTCCCCTTCCCCGCGCGCTGCCTCTCGCTGCGCCCCCCGGCCGCCGAGTGCTGGTTGCGCTAAGCAGTTTTGAGGTCGGGGTGTGCCGGGCGCTTTTGTCGCCCTGATCGGCCGCCTGGCTCTCCTGCGTCGCGGCTCCCTACCGAGGACAGCTGAGTCCACGCTTCCAGCTGAAGCCCACGGGCAGGACCGCACCCGCGTGGCCGAGGCCGCGATCATTCGGTAGTACTGACTTTTCCTCCGTTCTGCCTGCACGTTCGGCTCTGCACACGCAGGACCTTTTCACACAAGCGCAGACATCTTGCAGACCCTCCAGGGCCGGGGGTCCAAGGCCCAGGTTCCATCCTCGGCACCGGAAAGAATGGGTGGGGGGGGTCTTCGTAATGATAACAGCACGTAAGGAACTCCATTGCCAGGCCTCGTGCCAAGTGCTCTCCAGAGATGTGTTTTTCCCTCCTTTGAAAAAAAATCAATCCAAAGTGTCATGCTTTGGAGTAAGATACGGTTTTTAGTCTGGCTAGTGATTCAAGTTACTTTTTTCACACTACAGCTTTCAAGTTTGGAGGAGAAATAATGTTTTTTATACCTTTTGCTTCTAGCAAAACTTGGCTCCTGAATAGTATTTATAAAGCCGTTTCTCTGTTCCAGGCACTGGTCTGAACTAAGCTTTTTATTTAGCTCGAATTTCGTAACACTGCCTCATCTAACAGACAGGTGCGAAAACTAAAACACTTGAGCCAGGCTCGGTGGTGCACTTCTGTAAGCCCAGCATCTTGGAGGCTAAGGCAGGAGGATTCCAAGTTTGAGGCCACCCTGGGCTACATAGTGAGTTCAAGGCAACTTGGCTACATAAGGAGACCCTGTCTCAAAAAAAAAAAAAGAGGAGAACACTCACAGCCAAGCTCTGTTGGTTCTAGTTTTTTGCTTCTTTCCCTTTGCTGATGCCTGGCTTGTTTTGTTGTTGCTTTTTTAACAGTAAAGGATATATTAGTATCTGAAAATTTTAAGAGATGAACACAGCACCCTGTTTGGATAGGTAATTGAGTCTACTTTAGAGATCCTGGTCCCCCAACTCTTGCCCCTGCCCCTAATACTTTGGTCTTAGAAGAGTCAAGCTGAGGGTGTAGTTTTGAAGTACTTTCCGTTTTCCAGATGCTAACACATCCATGTTAACAGTATTTTGAAGTTACAAGTAATGTCTTAGCTTTGTGCAGTGTACAGTTCAGACAATTAAATGTTTAATCCTGGGAAACATTACCAAATGTAACTTAAAGAAAAGTATTCATGTTGCAAGTTTTTCCAGTGTCTTATTACAACTCTTACCTAAGGATAAACTTACAGGTCATCTTTGAGAGAATTTTAAATATTAAAAATGTTTTGCTTGTGGCAAGACTAAGTATAATTTATAAAGAATAAGTTAGCTAATGGGTGAGCAGAGTAGTTCAAGTGGTAAAGCGCCTGCCCAGATCCTGAATTCAAACCCTTGCAACTGCCAAAAAAAAAAGAAGAAGTTGGAAAGTTTGCTGGGTGCCAGTGGCTCACACCTGTAATCCCAGCTACTCAGGAGGATTTTGGTTCAAAGCCAGCCTGGGCAAACAGTTTTGTATCTCAAAAAAAAAAAGCACCACAAAAGAGCCTGACAGGGTGGCTTGAGCAGAAAGCACACCTGCCTAGTAAGTGTGAGGCCTTGAGTTCAAATCCTTATGTCACCAACCCCCCCCCCCAAATTTTTTTAAGTACTTGTTGCTTATATACATAGTATAGTAAAAAGAGTCTAGGTTTTTCAAAATCAGTAGATGTTTCATTTTAACCTTTCCAGGTGCACTTGGCTTAGTGTTGTTCTGAAAGTGTGCTAGTGTTCTTTAGCCTTGCAACACCTTGTAAAGTTCTCATTGCAGCAGTTGCCGCTGGCATCAGAGATGTTTTTTATATTTCACACTGGGGTGAATTTAAAGAATTCTTCCGAAGAGCTATATCTTGGTCTAGAAAAGTAAAGTTTTACTCCTGTTTTTTGTAATGTAGGTTCGAAAAAATGGCCAAAAGAATTGCCGAGAAGGAATTGACAGATAGGAATTGGGATCAAGAAGACGAAACTGAAGAGGTAAAAAAGCAGTTTCTCTAAGAATATTAAATTTGTGTTGGAATTCCTCATGAAGACTTATTAAGAACATCCTGAATGGTTCCTTATGATTGCTGTGCTTTCAACATAAAAATTTACTCATTTGTGTTGCTTTCCCACCAGTGTCTGTTTCTGAAATATTCTCGTTTGAAAAAGCATCTTCCTTCAGAATTTGACATACTTGCAACATTCTAAACCCATGGTTTTGAGTACCTTTAGTTACGACTGAAGAATGAGTTGTCTAGTCATGAACTCTGCGCAGTGTCAGCACTCAGATGTGAAAAGTGGTAAAAGCAGATGTTAGTCTGCTATCCCATGATTTTGGGTTTCAGGAGGTCGAAGTCATCTCACTCTGACACCTCTCCAGCACTTTGATTTGCTATTCCCATGGTAGGTCTGAACCCCCAGCACTGCATTAGTAGGGATAGAATTCGGATTGATGTAGTTTCTTTCCTAGCAAAACAACAGTGGTCTTCCCTGAGGAAAGCTTACCATTTTGCTCATTTTCATAATAAGAATAGAACACAAGCTGGACACGGTGGCAAACGCCTCTAATCCCAGCACTCGAGGTTGAGGCAGGAGGATTACAAGTTCGAGGCTAGCCTGGAGCTACATAGCAAGACCCTATCTTTAAAAAAGATAGGAATCTGTAAAACCTACTCTTAGACTGGTATCTTCTTTCTGAATCTTCATAGCACTCCCATCTTTCCCTTTGCAAGTGTATGTACTCTAATATGTGTAGGGGAACAAAATCACATGGCCGTTAACTTATACATTCTGGGCTATAATAAAACGTAGACCACCATGTGACGACTTGCTTTGACATTAAAATGTCCAGGAATGAAAGAAATGTTTGGGCAAATTGTACTGAAGTGAGTATGGAGGACCACATTTAATTAATTACAGTTATTTGGGGCAAATACAGTCAGATGGTCCCTCATATGAGTTAAGGATTCTTTTAATAATAACATGATCTGGAATGACAGTAGAGAATTTTTGTATGGGAAATATTTTGTTTCAGAGTTGAAGTAAAGCCAAAGATCTTGAGTAAATTTCTGATTGTGGACACGGTACTTTTGGCAGATGGTGGAAGAGCTGTTAGAGTCCTAGATGCCTCCATTTCCTTTTGGATAGCTGCAGAGTTGGGCAGAGCTCCTCTTAAAAATAGTGTGACTGGTGGCTGGGGGATGGCTTAGTAGAGCACTTAGCTTGTGCAAGGGCTTGTGCAAAAAAGAAAACAAATGTGTTGTAAATAGAAGTATCATTTTTGAGAACTGCAGTACTAAGACTAGATTGAGGCACTTGCCTTTCAGAGTGGGCTCCACTGTCAACTATTCGTGATCTTGAAAGTTCCTTCCAGCCTAAAACTATGTTGTCCGGGCAGGCCTTGAACTCACAATTCTCCTGCCTCAGCCTCTGAAGAGCTGGGATTACAGCTGTATACCATCGTGCCTGACTACCTTCCAGCTTTTAAATGATAGCTTGTATTTCTTGAAAACTGAAATTTCATTGTAAACTTCATCAGTAACATCTTAGAATGTATATCCAAACTATTTGAAGAACCTGCAGTGAATACTTTTGCACCAAATTTTGATGATCTTAATCTTCTTAGAACTATTGTGTATACACTTCTCTCTGGATTGGGATTTTGTAGATTCTGGAAGATTCATGATTTGCCTCACTAGAATTGGAATCCACAAGAATCTGTAGGTAATAGACATAGGCTATTTTTTAACGTGCACAATCCATGCTTTGTTTTACCAGTATTAACAGTATTTTTATGACATTAGATATTAGATCATTTATCTATTCCTGCTTTTTGTTCAGCTTTTGATCTTCCTTTCAGCCTGTTTTTCTGCTGTTTAATTTGTATGCTCTTGCAGGTGGGGACATTCTCAGTGGCCAGTGAGGAAGTCTTGAAGAACAGAGCCATAAAGAAAGCAAAGCGTAGAAATGTTGGATTTGAAGTGAGTGCTTTCTTACAGCTTTTGGTGTTAAGTGATAATCTGGTCTCTGAGTTGCAGAGCATTTTCCTCTTCGAGGAGAGTAACCATAGCAACAAATGTTTTTTTAAAAATGCATATTCCTTGGTATAGATCATAGGAGATAAAAGAAGTAATGTGAGGTCTGTGCCTCACAGAGCATTTGTACAGTTGAGGAAATAAGAAAAACATTGACAAATGCAGGCTGAGTCACAGTATGAAGAGGAAACCTCAGTGTAGCAGTACAAAAGGTGGGGTAATGAGCATTCAGCATCACTGCACGTTTAAGAGCTCTCCCTTGGTGTGGTCTTCGCCTCTCACGGAGATACTCCAGACCTGCGGTGTGGGCTTAGTGGCCTGGGCCTCTGGAGTAAGGCAGAAGTAGCTTCTTTGAACATCCAGGGTGGCGGCTTAGGAATAAACCTGCTCAGTGGTACATTTTGCAGTGTTCAAGCCTTTTGTTTTTCAACAAAGAACATGGGCTAAGCATGGTAGCTGATGCCTGTAATCTCAGCAACTTGAGAGGTAAAGATCAGGAGGATCACTATTTAAGGCCACTGTTAGCAAAGTTAGCGATAACCCATCCCAGACAGTAGGCTGGGTGTGGTGGTGCGGGCCTGCGATCCTGTAGGTAGGGAGATTATGGTCTGAGGCTGGCCCTGGGCAAAAATGCAAGACCCTTCCTGAAATATAACTAAAGCAAATTAAAAAAAAAAAAGCTAGAGGTGTAGTTAGGGTGGTAGAATGTCTGATTAGCTAGTGTGAGGTCCTGAATTCAAACCCTGGTACTGCCGAGAGGGGGAGAAAATGAACGGTTTCATCTCCCTTTCTTTGTCAGATAAGGACAGTAAAGGTGTAGCAGTTTTCACACTCTGAGAAATAATGAAGAGTCATTGTCATGAAAATATTATCTGGGCATGGTGGCCCGCACTTGTCGTTTGTTACCTGGGAGGCTGAGGAAGGATCACCTGAGCCCAGAGTTCCAGGCCACCCGGGCAACACAGACCACTGCATGTGTCTCTATTGTATCATCACCTTGGTCCTTCCCGGCTCACGTGTGTGTGCGTGCACACTGTAAAAATTTTAAAGTGGTTTGTTGTTTGCCACTACTGGAATTTGAACTCAGGACCTGGCACCAACTTGAGCCATACCGCTAACCCTTTGTGCACTGGTTATTTTTGAGATAAGGTCTCACTTTTTGCTGGGGCCGGCTTGAACCATATTCTGTTTTAAGCTTCCCACTGTAGCTGGGATGACAGGCATGCCATTGTACCCAGCCTGTTGGTTGAGATGGGGCCTCGTGAACTCCCTGCCCAGGCTGGGCTTGACCTTGATCCTCCTAATGTCAACCTCCTAAATAGCTGGGGTCACAGGTGTGAGCACCGGCGCCCAGCTAATCATGACTTATTTTTTTAAGTTTGAAAACATGTAAAGAAAGGAAGAAAGAAGGGTAGATGGAGGATCTGGAGTTGGCAGTCAGTAAGAAGTTCACAACTAGAGTTAATAGCTTAGTCACTCAGAGCATCTCATTAATAGTATGGGAAAGCTGTCCATGTTACAAAATAAAATTTATTTAAATATATGTATAATTCAAAGCAGAAAAGCACAATCATAGCAAGTCAGTTATACTGTGGTTCTGGGAAGTCACTTGTCCATATGTAGAATATAGTGGTTTATAAAAATGCACATTCATTCTCTGCTTCCTCCCTACTTGAGAGTAACATCTCTTGGAGCTATAGAAGCTCTTCCAGCTGGGTGAAGTGGCTCACGATTGTAATTTTAACTACCCAGGAGGCAGAGATCAGAAGGATCAAGGTTTGATGCCAGCCCTGGGCAAACAGTTTGTGAGACACTATCTCAAAAATACACAACACAATGAAAGGGCTAGTGGAATGGCTTAAGTGGTAGAGTACCTGCCTAGCAAGCGTGTTTGAACCCAGAGTTCAAACCCTAATAACACACACACACACACACACACACACACACACACACACACACACACACACACAAATTCCACGTGGAACCTCAGGTTTTCTGGCGTAGCGTTGTCAAGAAAGAAGGCGCTTTAGGTGTCTTTAGTGAAAACAGGGTAGGCACGTTTTTCTCAGAATTGTATCTACAGAGTAGGACTTCTGTAGTTTTGTTTGTTTGTTTGTGGTACTGGGACTTGAACTCAGGGCCTTCACCTTGAGCCACTCCACCAGCCCTTTCTTGTGAAGGGTTTTTTTCGAGATAGGGTCTCCCAAGCTATTTATTTGCCTGGGCTGGCTTCAAATCTCAATCCTCCTGATCTCTGCCTCCTGAGTAGCTAAGATGACAGGCATGAACAAGCCACTTGCACCCAGCAAGACTTCTGTTTTTAGCATAAGGTTTTGCTTTGAGATTCTTTTTTAAACTGAAAAATAGAAGTTGATAAACTTAAATTTTTGAGATAGTATACATTGTGGAATAGCCAAATGGAGCTAATTGTCACGCATCACTCATTTGCTTTGTAGTATGAGTACTTAAGATATCTCAGCTGTGGATTTCAAGTACAGTACACTATCGTTAACTGTAATTAGCACATTGTACAACAGGTGTCTCAAACATCCATTTTGTTATTTCTTTTATAGTTCCTATTTACTTATTTTGTAGTACCAGGGTTTGCGTTTAGAACTTAAGCCACACACACAGCCCTTTTTTGCTTTATTTTTCAGGTAGGGTCTTGGGGTTTTGCCTGGGACTGATCTTGAACCACAATCCTCCTACCTAAGGCCACTGTCGCTGGAATTACAGCCGTGAACCACCACACAGTTTATTGTTTGGGATGGGGTCTCAACTATTGTTTGGGATGGGGTCTGAACAACTCTTTTCCTGGGCTGGCCTTGAACTTTGACTCTCCTGAGCTCCATTTTCCAAGTAGCTGGGAATACAGATAGTACCCACCATACCTGGTCTTTTTTTTCCTTATCTGATTTCATTTATCAGCTTAAGATTGATGACTAATTGGTAAATGTAACTATGGAGCTGAGTAATGTTTGATGCTTTTTCACTGAAAAGATACAAGAGGGGAGGGAACAACTTTAATTGAGGATTTATTTAATTTGGAAATATATTTGATATAGAACAGGAATTGGGGTGGGTGAGAGGTGGTACAAATCTGGGAGTTCTCGCCTTTCGGGGTATGGATGCCATGGGAGCAGAGGAAAAGGACTCTGCAATAGAAACTCAGGGTAAGGACTTAGAGGCAACAGCTCAGAGTAAAATGAGAAGCCAGGCCTGGGAAGATGGACTGTGTCACAGAGGATAGATGCTCTAGCTGCTTGGTGAGGGTGGAGAAGGAGAGAGTAGAGTAGGCCTGGAGAGTGGAAGCAGGAGCCCTTGGGTTATTAAACTATGGGCTAGCACAGTGGGGAAGGCCCTCTAGGCAAGACCTTGTTAAAGTTTAAGGAAGCAGCTGGAAAAATGGAAATACAATGTTGCAGAGTTTCCACAGCTTCAGTATCCAAATGGTCTTTGAAAAAGTACATGAAAAATCTATTTGGAGTTGAGTTGCATCCAGAATGTTTTCAATATTGAAACTGTTCCAGGATTGGGGGGGGAGGGAGGATAAAGGAGAATGATAGAGGAGTGAATTCAACTGTGCTGTATTGTAAGAACTTCTATAAATGTTACCATGTACTTCCAGTACAACAATAATAAAATAAGTAAATAAAAGAATGTTTTCAGTTATTTGGAGGCTGAGCGGTAAGTATACATATTTCTTGCATTAGTTTGTTACCTTTAATATGTAATGTTTTCGGTATACATAGTGCATTTTTAAAAGTATGCTTAGCCATAAATGACCTTCCTGCCTATCTCAGGGAGGCAGCTTGGAGTTGCAGAGCTGTCCTTGGAGCGTCATCTTTCTGTCATTCCCACTTTGACTGGTGCCAGCAGTTTCCCCTGCCATGCTGAGCACAGCTGGAGGCTGGGTGCTGGGGCTGAGGCACTACTGTCGCTTATTTGAAGATGGAAAGTATGCCTGTTAACATGCGCTCTGTCTTTCATGTTTCAGTCTGATAGCGGAGGGGCCTTTAAAGGTTTTAAAGGTTTGGTTGTGCCTTCTGGAGGAGGAGGGTTTTCTGGATTTGGTAGTGGCCCTGGAGTGAAGCCTCTGGAAGGACTGTCAAATGGGAACAGCATAGCCAGTACTCCACCTTTCACCAGTGCAAGGGCAACAGCAGAGCCCAAGGCCGCCTTTGGTGAGTATGCATCCTACCCCAGCCACCTCTGGGTAAGTTAAAACTCTGAAAGTTTACTCTACAAAGGAATTTTTAACCTTGGGTCCTAGGATTATGAAAGCAAAAAATAGTAATAATGGAAGGGATGAACTTGGAGAAGACTTGGACTAGTTACAGAACAGGTAGATAGAATACAAGGTTTGGAGCCAGAAAGATGTGGGTTCTGATCTCAGCTCTGCCACTTACCAGCTCTGTGACATGGTAAAGTTCCTTAACCTTTGAGCCTTTTGTACTCAACTATAGAAGGAGAATGACGCTCAGAATTGACCTAAAGGTCAAAGGTGAAAAGGAACCACTTTGTAGATTCTGGGAAGGCTTGCCTCCCTGCCATTCACTCATTATATGTCTAGCAAAGGCTTTCTGTGAACTTCCTACCACAGTGGCCACTGGGAACTCAAATGATACTGTTTGTGATCAGAGCCCTCCCAGGCTGGGTCTGAACAGGAAGTGTTCAATCCTGTTTTACAAGTTAGTCAAGAACTCTTAGAATTCACATAGAAAACAGGATCTAAGAAATGATCCTGAATGATTGGATTGCATTTAGTTAATTATTCTGAAACTGTATACTGTTTGATACTTATTAAGGCAGTGTACTAAGCAGTTTCAGTTAAAGTTTGACTTTGGGGGTTGAGTTTTATGCTAACCTAATATTCTGACAGTTCTGTTTGAAATAAACACCCTTTTGAAGGAAATGAGCTATTTTAAAAATGTACAGGCTTAACACCTACCTAGTAAGCACAAAGCCCTGAGTACAAACTCCAGTACCATAAATGAAAGAAAAAAACAAAACAAAACATGGCTTACCATGAGCATATAACGGATACTATGCTTTATGATAATCAGCTTTATTGATAATCATTTGAACTGTAACAAAAAACAGTATACAATAAAATAACAAAATGAAGACTGGTATAAAAATTAAAATAGTGTAGTAGTCAAATCAACTTGTAAATAAGTTGTTCAAACTTTTAATTTCTTATAGGGTCTTTGGCTGCAAATGGCCCTACTGCTTTGGCGGATAAAAAGATTTCAAATCCCAAGACGAATGGCGGTGGTCAGCAGCCCTCCTCCTCTGGCCTGGCCACTGGTACAGCCTGCCCCAGCAGTGCTTATCACAGGCACTTGGCTGCCCTGAACTGCTCTGTGCGGGACTGGATAGTGAAGCATGTGAACACAAATCCGCTCTGTGACCTCACGCCCATCTTCAAAGACTATGAGAAATACCTGGCATCCATTGAGCAGCAGCGTGAGGACAGTGGTGGCGCTAACTCTGAAAGTGGGACTGACAGGATGTCAGTTGGAACACAGCCTCCTTCGCTATTCAGTTCAACAAAACTACAGCAAGAGGCAACATTTTTGTTTCATGGCAGTAAAACTGAGGACACATCTGAAAAGAAGATGGAGATTGGGTCCGAAAAGAAAGTGGAACCAGCACAAGGAGCAACAAGTGCCTCATTTAATTTCGGCAAGAAAGTCGATAGCTTGGTTTTGGGCTCAGTAAGCTCTGGTTCCCTGACTGGATTTTCATTTTCCCCTGGAAATTCCAGTGTATTTGGTACAGATACTACCCAGAGTAAAGCAGGCTCCCCTCCACTCTCTGCCTGCACATTAGAGAGCCAAGCAGAAGGCGGCAGTAATGACTACAAAGGTAAGTGTGAAGCTGATAGTTGTGTTGCATTTGTGTAAGCTCTGCGTTTACTGGGAAAAGCGTAGGCTTTGGTTGGGGTGGAGCCGAGTTGTTCACATTGTGACTGTTTGCTATATGTGTTTTACTGAACAAAATTGATCACTCCTTATTTGTAAAATGGAGTATGACTTACTTTGTAGGGTTGTTACAGGATTAAAAATATAAAATGGGGTTGTGGAGGTATAATTCAGTAAGTAGTAGACAACTTGCCTAGTATGTGTGAGGTCTAGTACCGCATCCCTCCCCTCCAAAAAAAACACACAACATACATACACACCTATAAAATATATAAAAATGTCCAGTTCAGCTGGTACTGGTGGCTCACACCTGTAATTCTAGCTACTTGGGAGGGTGTGATCAGGAGGATTGTGGTTCGAGGCCAGCCCAGACAAATAATTCAAGAGACCCCATCTTCAAAATAACCAAAGCAAAATGGACTAGAGTTGTGGGTCAAACAGTAGAGCACCTGCTTTGCAAGTGTGAAGCCCTGAGTTCAAACCCCAGCCTCAACAAAAAAAAAGTATGTATATATATATCTCTATATATAGATATAGATATAGATATATAGATATATATGTATATATATTTGTAGTCTAGTGACTTTGAAAAGTACCAAACCGGGACTGCATATAAAGGCAGCCAGTAACATTTTTTGAAACTGCTTTATTGAAAAAGTTCAGCGTGACTGCTCATTTAGGTGATTTGACTGAAAATGAAATCACATGGCAAAACTTGGTTATAAATTAAAGAAAGACTTTTCATTGCTGTAGAGAACAAATCCAGTGTTCTCCACAGGTCTGGGTGCAGCCTCCCTTTCAGAAGGGCAGTGATAGTATCCGAATGACAGCTCTATGTGGTATCAGTGTCCCATCCCAGGCAGAAAGCCAAGGTCTTCATCCCAGCTTCTCTATTCCCTCTGTTCCTGGCTCTCAAAAAAGTGCTGAGCTGGAGGCATGGTTCAAGTGGTAGGAAAGTACAAGGCCCTGGGTTCAAACCCAGTACTATTTAAAAAACTGGGGGCCTGGTGCAGTGGCTCAAATGGTAGAGAACCTGCCTAGCAAGCATGAGGCCCTGAGTTCAAGCCCCAGTGTTGCCAAAAAAAAAAAAAAAAGAAACACTGGAGTAGGTCTTAGTACATCCTCATGGCTTGTATGTATCACCTGGAGCCCACAAGGATAGGTGCAAGCAGCTAAGTACACACTTGTCTAGAATAACACCGTGGTCACCAAGAAGGAAAACTACCTGCCCATTTGGCACAGCAGTATTGTTCTTTTCTACTCAGGCCAGACTCCTATCGATGTTCTATCCAGCCCTACCTTCAGGTATATCCACTGCATGGACGTAAGGGCAAAGGGTAGAGTAGGGGCTGCCTTTCACTTGTCTGCCTCCAACAGCCTTTACTGGTCCTGTGGCAGCCATAGGGACACAGTGCTGTTGAGTCAGTCAAGGCTGTTGTGCAGGCTGCCCTGCAGAAGCAGCTGTTAATTATCTCATAGTCATCACATTCTACTTCAGAAAGACTTGGGAGCTAGGGGCTGGTGGCATGGCTCAAGGGACAGAGCCCCTGTCTAGCAACAAGGCCTTGAGTTCAAACTCCAGTACCACCAAAAAAAAAAAAAAAAAAGACTGGAGAGCTTGTTTAACAGCAACAAATGCCTGGCCTCCCCTGGAGAGCCTGACTACAATCCTGGGATCTTTATTTTAAAAAAAAAAGAACGAAACAAAATAAGCAACCTCCCCAGGAGATCCTAGGCCTCATAGTATACTTCTTAAAATTTAAACCTTCAGTCTAAACCCTTTGAACCCATACTTTCTTAGAGATGCTTTTTAATGTAGCGAGCTTTATGGAGCTCCCTGTGTCCACCAGGATCCTTTCTACTTGTGTTTAAACAGTGTCCTAGATCCCCTGTGGTTGAGGCTTTGGTGAATGCAAGTGGCCTGCCCACTCCAGTTATCTTGCCACCCATTCAGCTGCATACCTATAGTGCCAGAGTGCTTAAATAAATCACACTTGACTTTGGAATGATTTCGCTGACAAACTTGCCCCTATAAAAAGGAAAAAAAACTGAATTTTCCCCACCCTTGACTGTTGCTGATACTGGTTATTTCTTGGTTTGATGTGCATGTGGTCACAGGAACATTGGAGGTGAATGTGTTAGAAGCCTGTCTTTAATTTTCCAAAGAGTAATGTGAATATGGATAATTAAGTGTTAACTTTTTCTGTAAATGTTAGAAGCAACGTCATTTCTTCATTCTAGGGCTTTATACATTGGAAGGTATTTTAGGATGGAGAAGTGTGTTCCCATTGAAAATGCTTCTTATAACCAGATGCTAGTGGTTCCCCCCCTGTAATCCTAGCTACTTGGGAGGGAGAGGGAGGATCGAGATTCATGGTGAGCCTCAGCAGATATTTTACGAGAACCTGTCTTCAAAATAACCAGAACAAAATGGACTGGAGGTGTGGCTCAAGTGGTAGAGCACCTGCTTTGCAATTGTGAAGCCCTGAGTTCAAACCCTGGTTCCCCCCGCCCCCCAAAAAAAAAGATTTTTATTTTCCACAGAATCATAAATATCCAGCAGATGCCTCTCCCCTAAAAATTACAAGGCACATTTTCAATCTTTATTTCAGTTCATGTAGAATGTTCCAGGCTGATGGTTATAGAATGGTCAATAACAAGCTTCTGTTTTTCCATACTTTTGTTCTGAGCCTCATCAAGTTGTCATTTTTGTATAAGGTGGAGAAGAAGAAGAAAGTGACGAGCCACCCAAAGTGGTCATTACTGAGGTGAAGGAAGAAGATGCTTTCTACTCTAAAAAGTAAGTGGCCTGGGGTCATGACTGGGCTGACTGTTAACTGGAACAGGGAATTCCTGTCTTGTTTAAACCAGCCATTCCTAGAGATTTCCTACATCATACCATCTGCTTTTCTGTGGCTGTGACTCTTCTGCTTTTAAAGTGCTTCAGAGACAACTTTCCTGTCACCTCGAACTATTCTCTTTACTCTTCTTCTCTCTTCCTCACAAAGAAAGTCACCTAGTCACCGATCTCACATTGTGGTTTGATGTCTGCTCTTAATTAGGAAGCATCTTTTTATTTCAAATCACTGGTTTGTTTTGTTATTGTACTTATCATACAGAAAGCATCTTTGATCCCTTCTTGGAGACTTGGTTGGTCTTTCTGTATTTGCTCACAGCCAGAAAGTTCTACACAGTAACCAACCATCCTGCCCTGTTAAGGATATATAAAAACTGTCTTCTCCTGTAATGAGAGCTGTTGTTTTGGTCTTTGGTTTTTGTCTGTTTTAAATAACAGCTGCCTCTTTAAGAAGAAATCTGAAAGGGAAATTTTACTTATCTCCTTTCCATTCTTCCCAATTACATGAAATTACTTTTTACTTACAAGCATTTCAGAAGCTTTCTAACAAAAAATTTAGAATGAATCAACAGGTTTTTGTTTTGTTTTGTTTTGTTTTTGCTGTACTGGGGCTTGAACTCAGGACCTACACCTTGAGTCACTCCACCATCCCTTTTCTGTGAAAGGTTTTCTCAAAATAGGATCACTCAAACTATTTGCCTGAGCTGGCTTCAAACCACGATCCTCCTGATTTCTGCCTCCTGAGTAGCTAGGATTATAGGCATGAGCCATGGGCACCGGCTGAATAAGTAGTTTTCAATTTAATAAATCGCCACGTCCTGTCAGATTCTTGTTATTTTATCTTTGAGAACTTTTAAGAGGCTAACAATTATTTTTGCTTATTTTTAGTTGTATATACAGGCCTGATCCTGACTTTAGATCTCTTCTAGTCAGAATAAATCAAATGCCACAGTGATTTTGTTTTTATTAATCTAAGAGGGTATGTGATATTGGAAGCGGGAGGACCTTTTGTTTATCATTAGTTACACTTTGCCTAAAAATGTTTTCCAAATTTATCTTGATATCTTGGGAGCTCAAAAATCGAAGGAGCCCTGAAGAGAATTTGAAAAATAACAAACAGAGGGGAAGCCAGCCATGGTGGCTCAGGCCTGTAATCCCAGCTAATTGAGAAGCAGAGACAAGGAGGAACACAGTTTGAGGCCAGCCAGGGGAAGGAGTTGGTGAGACTTCCATCTCAGTCGATGTGCTGGTCATGGTCGCTCACACCTCTGATCGCAGCTGCCCAGGATGCTACAAATAGGAATGTCTTCATCTGAGGCTGGCCCTGTGCAAAAATGGCAGAGCCTAACTGGAAAATACCTAAAGCAAAAAAGGACTTAGGGGCATGGCTCAACTCACAGACCCTGAGTTGAAACCCCAGTATTATCAAAGAAAAGGGTAATGGGGAAAAACAGGTTTGGGGAAATGCAGCACAGATGGACCTATGTCTGTTCCTATCCTTAGAAGACCAAATCAGAGTATCCAGCTAGATTTTCATATTCTGAGTTTTACCCAGATTCCTTTAGTCAATTTGTCCTGTCTTGTCATTTAACACAGATTTTTCCACATGAGTGAAATAGTGGTTGTTAGAAAACGGTGACTTACTTGTCATTGAATGCCTGATTGTACCTAGTATTTTCCTCCATAGGTGTAAACTATTTTACAAGAAAGACAACGAATTTAAAGAGAAGGGTGTGGGTACCTTGCATTTGAAACCTACAGCAAATCAGAAGACACAGCTCTTAGTGCGGGCTGATACCAATTTAGGTGAGTACTTTTTTTTTTTTCCAAGTGGTACAAAATTATCCTAATTATACCGCCTTTTACCTCACTGATTTCAATATTTGAGGTTGTAGCGTTCATTCATGTGTTTTCCTAGTGGACGAAGTCATTCAGTCCACTGAAGGGGAGTGAGTGAGTGAAATCCAAGGAGGAGCAGTGGCCTGAGACGAGCTGTGAGTTGTGCTGGATTCCACCAGGCTGTGTCAGGACAGGAACCCCTGGGGAGGCATTTTTCTTTCCTGTTTGTAATAATATCACCATAATGTCACTCTTACCCAGTTACCCATGCTGGCCTGTATGATGACAGTGATGTTTCTTTTGTGTGAAATGGTGAAGGCCTGAGGTCCAGTTGGTACCGACGTCGTCTTCTTTATGCAAGGGCACAGTGTTCACTGAAGCTCTGAGCGAGGCCATTGCCTCTCAGAGATGCGGTGTTGAGTGGAGGGGACATGGGCAGGAGGGAGGGCAAGAGGCAGCTCCTCCACTGAGATGCAGCAGAGGCCTCATGGCCCTCTGTTGGGGACAATGCTGGTATCTGTCAGGTAACCAGTGCCTGTTTTTGTGACCCTTTTTTTTTTTAAAGCATATATTAGTTGTGCAGAGGGGTTTCATTGTGACATTTGTGCTTACAATGTATCTCAATTAGATTCACCTCCTCCATCATTCTTCCTCATACCTCCCCCACTTAGAACAATTTCAGTAGATTCATTGTTGTTTTCATGTATGTATACAAAGTACATCTGCCTGTTCTCCCTCTTTCACTCTGTTTACCCTCTCCCCTCCCAGTGGTATCCCAGTAAGACCTGTTTCACCTTCCTGTCCTTCATTTTTCTTTTCTTTTCTTTTTTTTTAATTAATTAATTTATTTTTTAATTTTTATTTTTTTATTATTCATATGTGCATACACAATGCTTGGGTCATTTCTCTCCCGTCCTTCATTTTTCTTAAGCGTATGTTGATTACTCAAGGGGGTTTCTCATATATATATATAGTACTTTAATCAGATAACCCCTCTATCACTTACTCTATTATCCTGCTCCCCTTTTTGGGACATTCTTGATGCTCCCCAAATTTAGATCCATTGAGTAGCATTGCTTCAGTGTCTGTTGCAGACTCATTTCTTAAAGCTGTAGTTTGTAAGGTTTGATTTGTTTTCCTTTGTTTAACTGCAGGCAACATATTGCTGAATGTTCTGATTCCACCCAATATGCCATGTTCTCGAACAGGGAAAAACAATGTGCTCATTGTCTGTGTTCCCAACCCACCGCTTGACGAGAAGAACGCCACCGTCCCAGTCACCATGTTAATTCGGGTAAAAACTAGCGAGGATGCAGACGAGTTGCACAAAATCTTGCTGGAGAAAAAAGATGCCTGAACACGTGAGCTCTGTGGAGGAATCATTGCCAAGCTGCTGCTGCTTCCCCCAGCACCCCAAACTTAGTCAGTTTTTCTTCTCTTACTTTGACATTCTAAGAACTTCTAGATAACTGAAAACTTTTGTGAGGAAGATTAAGGCGAATAAAACCTTTCAATGTTAAGTGTTGAGAAACTATTCTCCCTTCTTAAGAACTGTCTAATGTGCAAAATACACTTGAGTGAAAATTTTTGAAAGATTTTTTTTAACATTCATTCGTTGATTAAACTAACCATAAATGATTTCTTAATGGACTGCAATCAGGGTACCAATTGCTTTCCCAAAGGCTGTTCCGATCAATCCGCGGGTTCCAGGTCTTCTCCAGCATGGTGAGGCTTTCCAACGGCGATGTTCCGGCAGCATCCAGAACGAAACTCTCCTGTGGGCTTGACTGAGACCAGCACTCTAACCAAACGAACCATGCCACCACGCTGTGACAGAGATGCTTGTCCTTTGCTTTGCTTTGTTTCCTTTTCAAGCTGAAATGTGGGTACCAGATGCTCGTCATCAGCCTGTTATCTGCAGATGCTGCCCTTTAATTTGTGGGCTGCTTTACTGTCATTCAGGAACTGCCTTTTCATTTTAAAAGGAAGTGGGTGCTTGTGAAGGAGTTGTTGGGGTTTGTAGATTTGGGTTTTGCAGTTTTTATCGTGAGGTGCTGTTACTTCTTTATCCCCACCAAGACAATTAATTTAGAAGGGAATTGCCAGGAATGGCTTTACAAGCACAAATTTCATAGTTTATCATTTCTAGATCATGAACAATAAGCCCTTATGAAAAAAAGTGAAACCATGCGAAAATAGTAAGATGTGCTCATTGTCATTTGTACACGAACCTAAGGACATAAAACCACATAGTAAGTGAGCTGTGTGAAATGTGCAGTAAGGAATGGAAAAGAAAATTGTGTGTAAACTTTGCCTTTAACTTAGTGTATTAATACATTTGCTCTCTGAAATCCCTGTTTACTTTTTGCAAGAATAAGATACTCAATGTGTCCATTTGGAAGAGAGCCATGGTTATGCAACAATGTCCTCATCACTTCTCCAGAGCTCAGGGGACTACCCTAGCATTCTTTGAAGACTCTTGAGCACATGAATTGGATGCAAGGTTTGATGTCTGAGTTTCCACTTTCATTCCTCATCAGTCATGTAATATTGCTGCCAGGTCATCGTTTCAAGGCTCAGGGTCGGTGTCCAAAGGCTCACACTTATACATTCTGCAGTGTTCTGACTTAGGAGAGAGTCACAATAACTGGGTGGTATGGTTGCTTGTTCGAAACCATAGTCTCTAGGTGTAAGTGTGTGTGTGTGTGGGGGGGGTCTTGTGATAAAACCTGGCTAACTCTTAAGAACTTAGGAGAAGTAATTGGGCCAGTGTTGCTCATGGGATTCTTACACTGCCTTGTGCTCCTCGTTTTCTGACTCCAGTGGGAGAGCTTGGCCTGTGTGTGGCTTTGGATAGCTGTGTGCAGAGCGGTGTACTTGGGTTGTCATAGGGTGTGGTCCAACTCGTAGCTGTATTGTGTCACTTGGGGAGGAAGTGAGGATTAGTTTTGCATTTACTTTTTAGAATTGAGAATGTTTTGAGTTTTTGTTCGATAATTTACAGTAAGCAAGTGGTTGATGCTGTTACAATAATACTGACCCTGTCCTGTTCACATTGGGTTTATTTGACAATTTTTTTTAATAAAGAGTAAACAAGGGGGACAATTTTCAGAACATTATAGCTCAGCCACACATGTGCCTGTGGTGCTAGCCAGCATAATAAACTCACTGCACCTTAGGAACAAGTTACTGTCATTGTCTGCACATGTGATAGTATTCACAAGAAATGATGTGAAAAGATCAGGATTGGATTACACTTTAAATCCCCCCATCCGAGTTTATTTTTAATGAGTGGATGTGTGTGGCTTGCTTTCTTCCTATCATTCCCAGCAAATTGCTGCTGCTAAGACTATCACTGTTGAAGTGAAAATTACAGGGAAAAATGTGCTATGTATACCATGACTCAAAGTGATATTTTCTTAATCTATTATGCTTTAGGAACTGTTGCTCTCCACTTCATGTATTTGTACACAAGAATTTGAATGTATGGATTTTACTGTAAAGTCTCACTCCTGTGTGTTACTTGGGGGAGGGGCCCCCGGAGGGCTTACCTGTTTTTCTCCTTCTGTGTTAGTAGCTAATTCTGACTCATGGGTTATTTTAGTTTGATTTAGTTTTAACAAAATGTTGGAAATTGGGCTTTAAAATGTTTAATGTGAACTAAAATTTTAGTTTGAAAATCTGTAAGTTATACCACAGACTGGCCTAAGTGAAGGGTATATTTTTTTCTTTAAGTCAGATTGCATCTTGACAAATGCTGATCCCTGTGGCCTTTTTTCTCCATACTGATGTATTAGTCTTTACCTTTTGCACATTCCCAGTAAGCAAAAAATTGAGTTACACCGTCTTCCTTCTTAGAATTACACACTGGAAATGTGTCCCGGTTTTTTTTGTTGTTGTATTTTAAAGGACTTCAGATTGTGTTTTATATAGAGGGACAAGTCTGACCATTCATGGACTGATTTTCTTTCAGAGGATTGTTCTGTTCTATGATTTCGATTCTAAATCATATTTCTATATGCTGCATGTGTGACGCCTTTGAAGGCTGTGCAGACTAAGTTTGGTTACTCTCAGGCCCCAAGTATTGGAATTTTAACAAGACACTGACTTGTTCTGTAGGACCTGTAGGTGACAGCTCTTCAAAACTGGTCTCTCATCCATCCTGCGCCAAGACAAGGCCACCGTGTGTTCTTGGCCAGTAGCAGTCATGGGCAGGACGCCGATGAGTGTAAGGGAGTGTAAAATTTCTTGGCAATCAGATGGATAAATTGTGTGCTTTTTACCTTAAATAGGAAATTGTTTTCTAAAACTAAAATACTTGAATTGTCAGACAATACAATCTGTTTGTATTAGTTTTTTGAATGGTCCCTTTGAGGAAGTGTAACAATCCATGAAATGTGAATAAATGGAAAGTAAACAAAATCAGTGTTCAGCAGCTGCATTTCCTCGGGGATACACTCAGCGCTGATACAGGTCAGGCCAGCCTGCAGAAAAGAACCACAGCTGAGACAAGATGGCCGCTTGACATGGAGGCAAAGTTGGGGCGCTTCAAGTGGTTCAGCTCTTGGGCTCCTACCGGGCTGTTGTAACAATGAAATTGGAAATACCAGACCCTCAATTGGCCAGCCTGCAGAGCACTGTGCTGGGTGCTTCACGAACACTGGCCAGTCCTCAGAGCAAACCGTGGAGTTAGGGGCTGGTGTTAGGTTTAGTTTCTCTTACAAATGTAGTGAAGTTGGGATTTGCGTTCGAGTCTGTTTCAGTCAAAAACTGGGCTCTAAAAGGACATTTTAAGAGTCCTTATTCCCATTTCCTGTGTGGGAACAGGAAATGTTTCTCCCTCTCTCCCATTTCTCCCTACTTTATCTTGTTAAACCAAAATAAATCCTTGCTGAAACTTCAAAAAAATAAGTAAATAAAAGAACATTTTAAAACTTAAGAGTCTAAAGCAGACTTACCCATCAAAATGTTTTTCCTGAACATTTGCATCTAGTGGGAGTTCTGAATGGTGTGAAGAGGCTGCCTGGAGAGTGGGATTGTGCCTGAGCCACACCGGGCCTGTTGGAGGGGCTCAGCCCAGTGGCTGCCTAGCAGTCTCAGTGAGGCCCTGGGACCGGCAGCACCAGCAACACCTAGGAATTTGGCAGAACTGCCTTCCCTTGGGCCCTGCCCTAGGCCCACTGAATCAGAACCTCACTTTATGGCCCAGTCTTTTTTTTTTTAATTGAGCTATGATTCACATAACAAAATCCTCCTTTTATAAAGTATTTGGTGCAGTGCTTTTAGCATACAGTCGCACAGCCATAAAGTGGTCACAGGAGTTGGGTTTGACAGGTGATCAGGTGCACAGCCCAGGTGGAGAACCACTGGCACATGCCTGCTCTCTCCCTATAACCCTTGCCCAGAGTTAGTCTATAAAATCCCTTTTGGCACATTCTGGGGGGAAACAGCAAGTTACCAGTGTTGCCAGGAGCTATGCCAGCCTCCGTGCCCAGCCTTGCCTCAGTTCACTGCCAGTGCCCCAGGAAGACAGCGGTAGCTGCTTTTGAAAAACCCGTGGCCTGGAGTCAGGTGACAAGCCCAGGCGATGGGCAGGGCGGGGTTCCAGGTGCCCTTTAAGTGACTGAGCTTAACTGGTTTCTGGAATTGGCTAGTCTTTTGAGAAAAACTTTTTTCAAAATACACAGTTCACTAAAAAACACGATTATTTCAAACTGAACAACCTAATTATTTTATTAGTCATATTCCAAAATGAAAGACCCCCCTTCGTCCACAGAGAGGAAAGAAAAAGTGTTAACCTGTAGGCTTATGTAAAGGCTAAATCAGGAGGCAATTCAGTGTTGTCTTCCCCAGAAACAACCATTTTCCCCTGCCAGCTGTGTTCACTTTAACAGCCTGGCACAAAGCACAGCTGTGTTACCTGGGGACAGTTCACCTTTCTCTTCCCAGTTCCAGATTCCCCCAGGGTTTCCCTTCCAGTGAGCACATTCTGGGCAAGGGTATGACAGATCCTAAAAGCTATCTGGGTCAGGATAAAAGACCTGAGGCAGCAAAATGGTCTTCAAGAGTCGGTGAGTAACATGAAAGAGTGTCGCAAGTAAGATGCTCCCTGCTCCCCGTCCCTGCCTGAAGGACATCGATCAGAGGTCTCAGGTGACTTTTTGGCAGTACTAGGGTTTGAACTCAGGGCCTTGCACTTGCCAGGCAGGCACGCTGCCATGTGAGCCATAAGCCCAGTCCTTCCTCAGATGACTGTTAGACTTAAAAGACTTCCCAGTTACTTGGCAAGGGTTTGATCTGGATGACAAGGGGGTCCTATGGCCTAGGTGGTGTCCAGTTCCTCTCAGACCCCTTTCTCTGCCCCTTATTTCTATTCTGAAACCTCAGTGTGTTAGGCCTTTGCCCATTGCCTTGTGACATGAGTAGTCATTTGGCCACATGAAAGGTGGCTGTGAGGTGAGAGAGCAGCCAGCCGAGAGCAGGCTCTGGGAGGCTCAGCCAGAAAGCACTGCAGCACAGGATGCTGGGCAGAGGGCCGGCCAGGCAACAGGAACACCTGGTCCAGCCCCTCATGCCCAGAGGCTGAGTGGCTTACTGGGATCTACCAAGACCAGATTCCTGCCTCTGTTCCTGTCATTTCCCACTCCTGCGAGGGTTTTTGGAGAGATTTTCTAGAAAAAGTTGGCTAGTTTCACAGTGCAATTCCAAGGGCATGCACTGCTTCCCGGGGTCTGAGAGCTAAACCTGAAACACATCTCACGTTCATTTTGCAAACAGCACCTCTGGCTAAACCAATGTCACTGCCCCCCTCACTGACACCACTGGCCAGCATCTGCCAGCACAGGGTGACATGGTGGCCTCCAACATGTCCCATTTAAAAGCAGTACCTTGTGTGAGAGCTCCAATAAAAAGTTTAAGGACTCTTTGGGGGCAAATTAAAGTTCGATCATTAAGCTACTGCTTTGACAGAAAGCAATTAACCTGAAAGTATATTATATGAAAAATAATCGGGTACAAATCAGAGGAAGCTAGAAGAAAAATGAGCATCTCATATGCAAAGCAACTTGCAAAGAAACACGAAATATAAAGGCAACCACAAATCCTGCCTGGCAATGACTATTGCATGCAGAGAATGGTTCACCAGTTAGCTGTAGATAATATTTATGGAAATACCACTGACAAATTAGCATACAAATGTATGCCATTACGATGTTTTTGCTAAAATTTATTTCGTAGAAATCACGAGTTAGGCTTCAAAGAGCAAAAAAAACTCTCAACATCATCTTTATGGGTTTAACTACGCTCATAGAATTAGTCTGGAAACCATAAAAGATTGCTATTGCACCTAAACCTCTTAAACCTTCTACCAAGTGAGGGACTGAAGCCAAAAGAACGCAAGGACGAAACGGTTCACGCTGTGTGCAGAACCGGAGGGTCATTGTCATTTTTGATGGGCAGATCTCAAGGCCTGGGCCTGCCCTTGGGAATAACAGAAAACTGTAAACAAATCTCTGCATGTCCATGGCTTCCTTCACTTCCAGGGTTCCACCTGCTCAGAACTCTGAGCCCAGCCCCAGGCCACTTGGTGTCAAGTACCCCAGCTTCTGTGTCTGATGATCCTGGCAGAGCACTGTGGCTGTTTGTTCCAGGGGCTCAGAGAAAGGTTTGGAGGATTCCCTTTTCCACAGAGGGTCATGTTGGTAACTAGTCAGTTGGTCAAAGGGAAAAAGATCTGGTGGCCACCACCCCATAACTCCCAGTGGGCACCCGCAGAGGTGTGAAGCCACCTGGCCTAAGAGCAGCTCTCCCTTTTGGGATATTGCTGACTCCTCTGGAGGTTACTTTTTGCACTTTTGGGTCTTAAGAGTTCTTGTCAGGATTTAGCAGAAGCACTTCTGATTTTTTGGTTTTTTGTTTTGGTGGTACTGGGGCTTGCTAGGCAGGTGCTCTACCACTTGAGCCACTCCACAGCCCTTTTTTGTGATTTTTTTTTTTCCAAGATAGTCTTGCAAACTATTTGCCTGGAGCTGTCTTCAAATGATCCTCCCGGTATCTGCCTCCTAGGTAGCTAGGATTACAGGTGTGAGCCACCAACACCTGGCACAATTCTGCTTTCTGATGCAAACGTGAGAGCAAGCCAGACGGGGGCAACTAACATGTCAAGAAACTGGATGGGAAACCAGATTCCAGTTCATCTAGACTATACGGCAGAGCGAAGCCTACTGAGTTGTGTAACACGTCGGCAGGTTTTTAATATAAAAGCCTTTAAAAAATTTGGCCAGCAATTTAAAACCACGACATGACACCGTCAAGTGTTTTCAAGTCATTAGTATGCATCAGCTGCATCGGAACTGGAATGTCTTAATGAAAAACAAGTCTTTCATTTTTCAAAAGTCTATTAATTAGTCTGTGATTAAAACAGCAAAAAATAGATCCTGGTTTGATTCCAAATTTTTTTGAGAACACATCAGGAACACGCTTTCATGTTCTTCATCATTACTCCACGTGGACAGAAGGCTAACTTCCCGGCGATGTGTCCAGTGTTAAAGATTCTGCTCACAGGAAAACCCATCCGATAGCCAGGTGGGTCGGGCTACACAATGTTCTTTTCTCTTTTGGTTACTTGTCTGCTACTTGTGTTTTAAATAATATTCTTCTCTTGGGACAAAATGAGCCAGCCAGCTCTTGTGACAGCCAGGACTGCAAGAGCGATGTTGCCTGAGCCTTCACGTACCCAGAGTCACTCACAAAGAAAAAGCCCAGCACTACCACCTTCTCAGTGTCCTTAAGGTTGACACCTCAGTTTCCACAAAGGAGAACTGTACTCTAATCCTGATTCCCATTTATGACCCGTCTGTGCGCTTTGCTGACCTGACCCATGTTGTCCAGGAGACAGGAATGTTCCCAGAAAAGCGAAATGGCCTTCCAGAAGCAAGTGTATCAACACCAGGACTTTTGGGGCTCTGGTTCTGACCATCACTTATATCACTTTTTTGTTTTTATTTTTTGAGGCAGGGTCTCACTATGTAGCCCAGGTTGGCCTTGAACACATGATCCTCCTCCATCCATCCCTGCGCCCCAGTGCTGGGATCTTAGGCATGGCCACCACACCCAGCTATCAACTTTTGTTGATGTCAGTTACTACTGTGAATAAATAAAAAACCTCAGAGTGACAGTTTATAATCTAGTTACCAAATGTCACTGCACATGCTTTAATCAGGATCAGAAGTACCCTCTGGAGATGGATTTAGGACTAAGAATGGTAGATGTAACCAAACACCTGTCCATGTGTCCCAAGCCAAGGCCCAGCTTAACTTCTACCATCGTGATCTGTGATTTAACTTTACGCAGTTCACCCAACTGCTCTGTGGCTGTTTCCTTGTCTGGAAGATGGGAACACAGGGGTACATAAATGTTGGAATGGGGCCTGCACATGGTAGGTGCTGTGGGTTAGACACAAACACAGCCAACCCATGGCAGGCATCTGTTCCCACACACCACATCTGCATTCCTATGACCTGGGGAACACTTTCACACAGGACTAGTCCTTCCCAGGCCAGCCTGGCTATGGGTGAGGGAGCCCTTTGCTGGTCCTCACTCCGAGAACAGAGCGCTGCCTGTCTTACACTACCTGTCCTTCCAGAAGATGCATCGGGGCTGTATTTCTCCCAAGATCCCAGCCCAGAGTCTTCGGATTCCAGAATGAGCAGGGAGAAAAAGTTCCTGAAGATAGGTATATTTCAGCTATCCTGGACACAAACTTGGGAACAGCATTCACAACCCTGTAGAACAAGCAGTGTCCTGCAGTGCTGGGTCACGTCCACGGCCTGAGGCGCTGCTCAGACACCCTGGGGCAGGACCCGACTCTGTGGCCCTAAGACACCAGGTTAGAATGTGAACCTGCTCCAGGGAGTCACAGCACCAGCCTAAGCCAGCACTGCTGGAAGATGGGACACCGTCCCAGTCTACCTGCCACTGGCCACCGTGGAGGAGGTTATCTCAGAGTGGGCAGAGGCAAGCTCCCAAGAACCTCACCCTAACCCTGACGCCCAATCAGCTATGCAGTACAGCTGCTGACTGTACCATGACCTTTGTGCACTTGAACCCTAAAGACGTCAGTGAGGTAGGTTGTTAACAGCCCCATTTCATAGGTGGGCAAGCTGAGGCAGAACGAAATGCAATAGCTTGCTTTTAATAACAACATACAAAACCTGGAGAAAGCCCCAAAGTAGTCCCCATTCCCAGAGCCGGCAGAATGGAAACAGAGCAGACTCCTGCTCTTCCTTTTCTGCCCACAGGGGATCTCTCAACGCTCAGTTGGAGCCCTCCAGTACTCCGGACATCAAACTCCAAACAGCAGCAACAAGGAGACCAGCTTCCAGTCTATTCCAGTTGGGTAGAGGAAGGCCTCAGCTCCTGAGAGCACACTGTGCTGGGACAAGGCAGGGCTAGTGGCCGTGGGTCGCTCACATTCATCAGCTGTACCACCCACGCACAACCAGCCAAGCCAGTTCCTCCTTGCCTAGGGAGCTGGTCCAACCAGCACACTGGTCAGAGGAAACAACACCCGGCCCCAGAGGTTGGTGGTTCTGCCTACAACCCCCTGGGAGGATGCCAACCCCAGCCCACACCAGATACCCTGCAGCTAAAGTGCCATTTTCCTGCCCTCAGTATCCAAATTCTGGGAGTCCTGGCAGCCAAGGTGGGAGGCAGGACGTCTGCCTTCCTGTCCGGATTGGAGGCGGGCGATGATGATGTTCTTTGGCTGGAAGCAAAAGGCCATTCTGGCGGGATGGGGCCTGTCTGCCCAGCTTGGGGCCATTCTGAGCTCAGCTTGGGCATAAGGGAGGTATTCCCAGCCCAGGGTGAAGCTGCAGTCTCCCCATGGGAACTTGCTGTGACAGAGTGATAACTAGGGGAAGACAAGGTGGGACTGCCTTGGACGCTGAAGTTCACAGGTACCACAACTGCAAAATCATCAACTGCTTTTCCTAAGAAGTGTGGACGGTCTGACTCGCTGAGAGCACCAGCACTGGGTTCCACCTGCCATGTCAGGAGGTCTGGGCACATTGCAGACGCCAGCCCTTGCGTGCTCTCTGACCTGTTGGTGTCTCTGGCCTCTCTGGGTGCAGAGAGCTCTTCACAGATGGGCTGGGGTGCTGGGGTGGGATGGGGATACACAGGGGAGCAGAGCCAGCAGGGAGGAGGACGAGGCACTTCAGTTTGGGCTGGTGTTCATGGAGTCGGCCCTGGCTCCAGGAGTCGAGCGGCCCCGCCTGGCTGTGGCTCTGGCGCTGGCTTGTCACAGAAGACCCCGGTGGCGGTGACAGGTAGGCACTTGGCAGCATTCCCAGGCCAGGCAGAGCCAGGGCTCTGCATAGGCTCCACACACGCTAGGTCATCAGGATGGGCTTCTGCCGGACTTCCAGGATGTCTAGGGTAGCAAGAGGGAAGCAGACTGGATGGGGAAGCTCAACCACCAAGCCATAGCCATGTCAGCTCCTTTCAGCGGGGGAGCTGTGGCTGCCACACACACACATTTCTGCTTAGGTCTCACAAGACCGCAGAACCTGCCACCTTCACCCCTCACACGCAGGCACTAGGCCAGACACAGCTGCAGAGCTCAGCCAAGGGTGAGAGGAAGGGGCTCCAACAGAAGCAGGGGCCTGCAGAGCCCAGCCCCAGAGGCTGCAGGCCAGGCATCGAGGGAGCCTGAGACAAGCCAAGGTCATGAGTACCATACCTGGGGACTGAGACCATGCAGGAGGGGACAGCAAGGGCCCCAGGAAGGTGTGCAGAGGCGAACCACTGGCTCTGGGAAGCTAGGCCCACCTGAAGTCTGGAACAGGGAGGCCAAGGTCCACAGCCTCCACCCCCCACCCAGGGCCTTGGGAATCTTGCCTGGAGTTAGACCTGGCTATAAAGGGGGTCCGCCCTTCTACGTGGGCCACATTACCTGTTAAGATCCGATGCAGCGGCAAAGTGACGTAGGTCAAGTGTGCATAGAGAAGGAAATTCCCATCGGCCCTGTTCAGCTTCAGCCAGGACCCGACCAGGGACCGTCCCGTGCCAGACAGGGACCGAGACCGCAGGTTGGTTGCATTGTGTAGGTCAGCTAGAGGGGAGAAAAGCCCTGTCAGTGGGGGAACAGCAAGACATTCCCATTCCAGGCTGAGGCCACCTTCAGCTGCAATCCTTAAGAATGGTTCCCCACGGACACAACCCGCCTCCAGAACAGCTGCCTCCTTACTTTCAACCCCTCCCATCCTTCAGGGCTCACCTCCAGAGGACTTCCCTAACTGCTCCTTCTCCCCTTTCTTTCTCCCAAGCTCAGAGTCTCTCTGCGGGTCAGTTTCCCAATGCCCCATCTGTTGCTGTAATTGGGCACCAACAGTCACAGACCATGAGAGCAGTAGGCCTGGGATGACCCATCACTGTCAGCCAGTCCTGTGGCCCTGCCCAGGTGGGCAGACTAGATAGCTACTAGCACTTTCCTACCAACCTGGAAACAGTGGAGGTGGGGGCTGTAATATGGCCCTGTCTGCTGACTCAGAAAGTGACAGCCATAGTCAGGCACCAGTGGCTCACTCCTAGCTACTTGGGAGACTAAGATCCTCCCTACCCCATCCTGGACCAACCCAGGAAAAAGCCCCTCTCAACCAAGAGCAGACAGGATGGCATGCACTTGTCATCCCAAGCTATGTGAGATCAGTAGAGCTGCGGTTCAAGGCCAGCCAGGCAAAAAGGTTTATAAGACCCCATCTCAATGGGAAAAAGCTGGGCATGGTGGCATGGTGGCACGGTGGCACACACCTGTCACCCTAGTCATGGTGAGAAGCTTAAAACAGGAGGGTGTTTTGGGCAAAAGTGAGGCCCTATCTCCAAAATAATCAGGAGATATGGCTCAAACAGTGGAGCACCTGCCTAGAGAGAGTGAAACCGAGTTCAAACCCCGATACCACAAAAAACAAAAAAAAGAACAAAAAATGTGACCACCACAGACAACATGCTGGCCACTAGGGGGCCAAGGTCACACAGGAGCAGGTGAAGGCTGGTATTACTGTCTCCATGCCCCAGCTACCCCTGGCCTCTGGGTCCTGGAGTTAAGACAAGATCTCCCCAACAGGCTGCACCCCTGCTCCCTATTGGGATCTGGCCTGCACCAGCAGGGAAGCTTTCACTTATTCAATCAACAAACACACACAGAGCTGACACAGCAGCAGCTTGTCCTGAGGACAGTGAAGAACACTCAGACCCCACCAGTAGAGCTTTCCAAAACCTTCCATGTATCTGTGACCACCCTGCTCCCTAAAGTCCACTTCTCACCCAGACCACCCTGTGGCCAGCACCCCAGCAGTTTCTCTGGCCTGGAAGACCAAGGACTCCCACTTCCCACTAGCAGTAGCATGGCTCACTGATAGGATGCTGAGAAGGGGCCGGTATGAGGAGAGGACATAGACGGGTGGACAGAAGGTGTACAGAGAGAACAGAGGATCTCACGGACCTCTGCGCAAAGACACCTAGGAGGCCACTGGCCAAAGCCAGAGGGGAGGACGTGAAGCAGTGGTGACTGGAAAGCAGGCAGCCCTAAGGTCAGAGACAGAGGGAGGAGGAAGGCCAAGGAACACCCACGACAGAAGGTTCCACAGGGAGGGTGACAGCTTGTTCAAGACAGCAGAGAAGGATCACAACCAGGTTGCTGAGTCAAAGCTGTCCTCCTGCACACGGCCTGCAGACGGGTCAGGCCCCAACACCTGCTCTTGATCAGACACCAAAAGGCTCTGGAGGCCTCTGAACCCAAGGCAGGACAGACTGCTGGTGGTGTGGAAGGGTAGTGGGGAGTCCATGGAAATGGGGGCTCCTGGAGGACTAATGTCTGTCCTCAGCTCTGTCCCCAGGCCCCAGATCAGCTCCTGGCACCTGGCACCCACTGTAACTAACTGTTGCTGAATGAATGAACGAACAAGGAATGGAGCTGCCACTAGTCCAGATCGAGAAGAAAGTGGATGGCCGAGGCACCAGGCTCACCCCCACCGCTGTCCTCCCGGAAGAACTCCTCGCTGTCGTTGGCCGAGTGAGACTTCTTCATCTCAGCGATCCGGTTCCGGGGCACCTTTCTCTTGAGGGATGGGGAGAAGAAAGCAGGCCGGTTGTTCCGCTCTGGGGTGGGGGGTGTGCTGAAGGAGGTCACCTGGGAACAAGGAGCCCAAGTCACAAGAGCAGCAAGAGCTACTCATTGCCTCAGGGGCCCCATGTCCTGCCGTCAAACTGAAGTGGAACAGAGCCCTGGGAGAAGGGGCACTGGGCCCACCATCCTGGCAAGGAGCAGCCGTGCCCTGTGTGAGGAGGACGCATGACGCCCGCCTTCCTCCGACATAAACTCCAGGGAGGGGTTGTCCAGCACAAAGTGACACGGCACTTAACCACAGCACACGTGGCACCCCCTGGATCCTCCCCCCACGCTGAGTGGAGGCTCTGTTGCCCCGTTTGACCCCTGAGCAAAGGAAGGCAGGACAGGGACAGTGCCCTGCAGGATGGAGGCGACACGGGGGCCTGAACTGTCTTCCGCTCCCAAGGCCGCACCCGGGGGCCCTCGGGCCCTGCCCTCCCACTCCCCACCCCTGTCATAAGAAGTACTGGGCTGGGCGGCTCGCTGCCTCCAGCTCCTCTTCTCCCTCTAAGCACATGTGGCTCCACTCACTAAACGTTCTGCACACTCAGTCAGAGCCACTCGAGCACACACAGGCACATGACATAGCTCCCTGCCCTCAAGGAGCTCACAGTCTGCTGGGGGCAAGAGGTTCAAAATGTGACAATCACAGACAGCATGCTGACTGCTAAGACAAAGAAAGGGAAGTACAGGACACAGGAGCACAGAGGTGGAAAGGGTCAACAGCCTGGGAAATCAGGGTAGGCTTCCTGGAGAAGGTGCAGCTTGAGCTGGGTCTTGAAGGACGAGTAGGAGTTCGCCAGGTGAAGAAGGGGGGGAAGGGCGTTCCAGGCAGAGGGAACTTAGCCCATCTCCTCCCTCCTCCCCACGCAAACAAGCATCGGAGCAGCAGGACGAGCTGGGACAAAGACTTCGGGAGCCCCATTCGGCCTCCTCCTCACAGCTCCGACATCCACCAGTCCCGGCGGCTGCTGGGCTCCAGACGGTCCTCCCACAAGCCAGGGAAGGTTTTAAAAGATAAAAAACAAACACCAGAAACCACAATACACACAGTCTGCATTGGTCGTGCACTGGTTACAAGTGACCCCTCAGGACAGGAGGACAGGTGACACTGAGCACACAGGAGGTGGGTGGTCCCTGGGGCTCAGGCCCTGCCCCTAGCACTAGTGACACCAGCAATTTCTCTCCTGGGCCCCAGGACCTCCCTGCTTCCTGGAGCCAGGCACTGTCTCAGCCCTCACAGCCACTCCCACTGCTGGATGAGGGAGGGAGAGGCCCAGGTGGTCCAGTGACGTACCTAGCAAACAACGAACAGCTGACTCAGCATCAACCCTGCCCAGCCCAGGACCCAGGCCACATCTTCACAAGGACTGTCACACACTCTTCATGGTCCCAGGGGGCAATTTAGTACCCAGGAGAAGAATTAGGTCCCTCATCTCAGCATGAGCTCAGAAATTAAAACCACCTCCTCTCCAAAGACAGAGGCCCCTGCCTACAGTCCTCACTCAGCCTCGCAAAGAAGAGCACCCACAGTGATTGCAGAGGGTATCAAAAAGAAAAGACGGTAAACAGAGAGAAAGAGAACCAACCTCTGGCCACCTGGAGACACACACAGTTATGACCTCTGCACAGAATTAAAGTGCAATGGACCTGCTCCCCTCATTTCAGCACCTAAGGGTCATTTATGCTCCCAGGAGCGGCAGAGTCACCAGCACAGCACTACTTGAGAAGGCTTCTGGGCTGAGCCCCATGCACAGTGTGTGACGAGGGCGGGGCGCCTCAGAGCTCCCATAGCTCAGGAAGCACGTGTTCTCACCCCCATTTCTGAATGAGAAAACGGGGCCCAGAAAGGAAGAGAAACAGCTTTTGAGCTGCAGAGTCTGGTTCCAGCCACAGCGTCTCTCCTGGACAAGGGCTGGGCAGGTCATGAGTGCTCTAACTTACCTGTTCTTTTCTGGGACCTACAGCTCTAAGGCCCCTCAAGACCCAAGCACAGCTAAGCAGCCAGTGTGGGGAGAACCTTCTCTTGCCTCAGGACCTGCAGGCTGGCCCACGGAAGGCTTCTGGGCTTGGAAAGTTGCCCGACCTCAGCTCCCTACCAGGGGATGGAGGGTGTCTGGAAAGAGCAGGGGTGAGGGCCCAGTGCCCAGTCTGAGGGGCAGCAGCCTCCCAGGCCTGTGAGCAGGAACTCTTATGCTTATCCACAGGACTGCTGCTACACCCCTAAACAGGTGGGCCAGCACAGAGAGAGGTGAGGTGGGCGAGGGCCTCTGAACTCTTCAGCTAACTTGTGGGGCAGCAGGAGGCCAAGTCTTCATGATCCTGCACTCACCAGGGAGGGCTCACATGGCCACACTCACCTGGCAGGCCCATCTAGGCAGGCTTTCTGATCAGTCTCTTCTGTCTACAGTCCCTGAAGACTCAGCCTGGCCACAAGAGCAGCTCAGGGAAGCAGAACGAGCTCTGGCCCAGGCCCCAGCCTGCCATGGGTCCTGCAGCAAGGCACCTCCCTTCTCTGAACCTCAGTCTCCCCATGGTGGGGTGATGAGACCTACCCCACCCAGGGAGTATGGGATAAAGGAGACATGGGAGGGAATCCAGATGACAGGAGGCCCCTCCCCAAGCAGTGCAGCCCTTACCCGCTCATGCATGGGCGAAGCCGGGCTAGAGTCCTCTTCAGTCCCACAGGGGGATGTGTCACCTGTGGACACACGGCTGACGGCCATCTCAGCATGCCCCTTGCCCTGGGGCCCCTTCATGCGCACAAACTCCATGTTGCTGTACTTGTAGAAGCCGAACGACATCTTCTGGGCCATGCGGGCAGCCACGCTAACCTGTGGCAGGTGGACATGGCCTGAGGAGGTGTGGCCGGGGGGCTCCACAGGACCTCTCCCTCAGGACAGAATTGGTCACAGCAAGCATCCCCAAGGGCTGTGCACAAGGAGGCTCTGAGCCCCCATGAACCCAGGCCACCCAAGCCAAGGAATGTGTACAGACCCCTGGCCAATGCTGTCTCGCTGCCCTCACTGCCCATCACAGTCCCTCCAAATCCCAAAGCTGCTACCCTGGGCTGGGAAGGGGTTTCCTCAGGATGACCAGCTGCAGGAGAGCAGCCTGTCCACTGGACTCCTCTCCCTTCACTAGTCAGTCAGGGGCCAGTTTCAGGAGTGCTCCCAGCACCTGGCAACAGACAGCGAGGGGCCTGTGGTGGTGAGACAGCCATGGCACCACTGCTGTCACTCCCCAGAGAACTGCAGAGTACAGAGGACATCCCCACTTGGAAAGGACAGAACTATCTGAGGGTACCAACCCCAGGTCCCAGTGAGCATCCCTGGGCCACCCAGCACTCACGCGGTTGTCATACACCTTCTTGAGGGCCTCATAACGGATAGAGCCCTGAAAGATGACCCCCTGGAATGTGTTGGTTTTGTCACTGGCCACCAGCTCCACACAGACCATCTCTCCTTCCCCCACAGTCATGTCGCAGAATACCTGGTGGGGCACAAAAGGAGACAGGGACATCAAGTGTCAGCTGCCACCACCCAAACCATAGCCTGACTTGGCTGCCAGGAAGGCCTGCCTAGAAAATTCCATTTTGAGCCAGGTGTGGCTGCACACTCCTGTAATCCTAGGACTCAAGAGGCTGAGGCAGGACAATCTCAGGTTCGAAGCTGGCCTAGGCTACAGAATGAGATCATCTCAAAAAACAAGAGCCAGTCGCAGTGGCTCACCACTGTAATCCTAGCAACTTGGGAAGTGGAGATTGGGAGGATTAAAGCTTGAGACCAGCCTAGCCAAAAAGTTTGTCAGACCCTATGTCAGTTAATAAACAGTCGCACATGATGTCATGCTCCTGTTATCCCAGCTCTGTGAGAAGCATAAATAAGGAGGACCATGGTCCATGCAGCCTACGCATAAATGTAAGACTATTTAAAAAATACCTACGGCAAAAAGGCTGGGGGTATGCTTCTAGTGGCAGACTGCTTGCCTGGCAAAATGCAGCCCTGAGTTCAAGTCACAGCAGTGAAAAAGATAAAGAAAACCCCATTTTTCAGGTGAGCATGCTGAGCAGAGAGGTCAGGCTATTTGTCCATAGCTGCCCAGCTCTTCCATGGCTCCTCCTGGGACCACTGACACAGGAACAGCCTTCCGAAAGGACAGGGATATGCAGCAGGGACTCTCAGACTGGAGGACAGCTCCCTGCACTGGGCCACTCAGGGGACTCCACCCCTCATCCCACTTCCTCAGGCATTAGATAAGATCACCAAGACTGTCAGGCCACTTGGAGACCTTCTTCATGCCAGCTATAAGCACAGCCCCCCTGGCCCGCCAGTCCCTGAACTCGGCTCAGCAGAGTTGGCAGGTTAACCGCCCGCCTGGGAGAACACCACCTGGACTCAGGTTCCCAGATGGGTCTGACCACTTCCTGCCACCTTTCTGAGGTGCTGCTCCCAGGGGCTGGCATATAGACATGAGCTTTGAGGTCAGACTCAGATGCAGATAGATGCAGATACTGTGTGACCCTGGGGAAGGCATGCCACCTCTCTGAGCCTCATGCTTCAAGGCACCATCAGGACCTGCAGCAACCCTGAAAGCCATGTGCATTTCTTCATGGGTCCTCCAGGAGCCCTGTCTGCCTATGGACAAGCTCAAGGACCAGTCCAGAGCCTCAATGGAGGCAGCCATGCAGGAAGCAGAGCAGCCTTCTTCCCTCCCTGTGTTTCCCCATGAGTCACATTCTATCCTGGGCCATTTTCCCAGCCTTAAGACACAGGTGTGGCCCAGAAAACGGAAGGCCTGGTCCTCTCTGACAGCCTAGGATTCCATGTGGGCACAGGTGTGCCATTTACAGTGTAGTACCAAGGGTAACGAAAATCTCCTCCTGCCCAGGCAGTATTTATTGTGAGAGTTTACCATGTATTTTCCCGCTCAGAAGTCCATAGATCATCAATCCTGACAGGTAAATAGGACATATGGTCATCACACTCACTTTACAGATGAGGAAACTGAGGCTCAGAGCTGGGAGAATGAGGGGGAGCCTCTTCAGTTGGGCCTGCGTCAGACCCCTCCCTGCTCCCCACGGCCCAACAGCTCCTGGAACACTGCAGGCCCTCAGGGCGGCAGGGGTGGGGGTTGGCGCCTCCTGAGGGGATGGAGGGGGCGGGGCAGTCTCAAGAGGCTCACCTCCTCGAAGCTGTCGATCATGAAGAAGATATTGGGGTAGCTCATCTTGGATTCTTCCCCTTTGCTATCCATGGGGTGTTTACTGGGGGATGCAAACACTTGCTGAAAGAAAGCAGATTTTAAGGGCTGAGAGAGGCCCCTAAAAGGCAGGCCCAGAAGCCACTCCAGGTATGCGCATGGCCATGTGCTCGGAGCCAGCCCGAAGCCAGGGGGAGCTCTAGAGCACCAGCATTGGTGAGCTGGTTGGGTGCTCTCTTCACGGGATGTGGGACCCAGATTGCTGAAGGGATCTCTGGAGTCGACCCCTCACAGTAGGGCAGGGAAGTGAGGAGGACATGTCTCCACAGCACAGGTGCAAGGCAGCCAGAGGGCTGACGAGCTGGTCACCTGGGGGCTTCTGCACCAGGGCTCACCTGGGATTTCTTCCTGTGGATGTGGATGTCGCCCCCGTCAGCACGCGTGCACACTGCACAAGTCACCATGTAGTCCAGCTGGAAGACAGCACAGGTCAGTGTGCACGGAAGCTGCTGTCCCTCGGGCCTGCAGCTACCTGACCCATCTACCCCTCACCTTCTGCAGGATGAGGTTCAGGCAGACGCTCTCCTCCCAGTCGATGTCAGGGTCTCCCAGACCCGGCAGTTTCTTGGAGTCCCGCCGGTACACCTCCACCTCCACCTCGGGCTCGGCCTCAGGCAGCTGCAGCACAGAAAGAAAGTGTGTCCGAGGCTCATCGTGGCCTCCGGCATGCGTCCACTCTCTAACTGCTGCGCTGGACAGGCGTTAACAAGGACAAGAACACCCATTCTTCCTTCCCAACTCTCCAGCTTTGCGACCAGAGGCCATCCATTCTCCTCTTGGAGCCTCTTTTTCCTCATCTGTACAGGGCCTGACAGCAGCTTCCTCCCAAAGGTGTTGTGATGACTGCCAAGCTCAATTAATGATAAGGACAACAGTGACATTTTGAGCTCACAGTGGGCAGCAGAGTCTGAGCTAAACGTTTTGTAAGTGGTTAATCTTTCTGCCCTGACAACAACCCTTCAAGGAAAGCATCATTAATCCCAGTGTAAGAGATGAGGACTGGACTTACTGAAGATCAAATAATATATCCATATCAAAGAGAAACCAGAGCACCTGGCCACACCTCTCCAGGAAGAAGAGGTGTTAAGATGTCAAAAGCAGATTTTAACTGGGCACAGTGGCTCAAGTCTATAATCCTAGCTACTTGGGAGGCTCAGATCAATACGATTGCAGTTGGAGGCCAGCCAGGGCAAAAAGTTCATAAGACCCCATCTCGACCAACAGCTGGGCGTAGTGGCTCACGCCTGTTATCCTAACTACACAAGAAGCATAAATAGGAAGATCAGAGTCCAAGATGGCTCAGGTATAAACAAGAGACCTTATCCCCAAAATAACTTGAGCCAAAAGGGCTAGGGACGTGGTTCAAGTGGCAGAGCACCTACCCAGGCCCTGAGTTCAAACTCCAGTACCCTTCCCCACCAACAAAACAAAAGCAAATTTTGATGCAGCTTCCTTTGGCTGGGAGTCCCTCAGCTCTTAGGAATGCTAGCTAACTCCTGGTGAGCAGTGCTGGGGCCTCTTGCAGGGACACAGGCCTGTGCACCCCAAAGGCAGAGTGGGGATTCATGCAGAGGTGCAGGAGGCCAGGCCTGCCTCAGTGAGAAGGGATGGTACATAAGGTGAAGCTCCCACTTCCCAGTACCTGTGAGGCTGCGGGAAGTCACCCAAGCTCCAAGTGGAAGCAACAAGACTGCTACGCCTCTCAATCTCACTCCATAGCCCTGCTTGGTTACTTTCCTCTCCTCCCAGCTTTTATCACTCCAAGGTCATCTCATTTATTCCCCCAAGAGATGCAGCTTCAAACAGGCAGCAAGTATATAGGCTTTGTGCCCAGCAGGTGCTTGGCAAATCTCTGCCAACACAGTGCGTAGAAGAAAAAGCACAGAGGTTAACACACAGCTGTTTGCAGGTCAGCACCCAACACACTGGACAGTGGAAAAAGCGGCTCCCCAACAGAATGGTGGCCATGTGCACACCAAAGACAGGTCTAAGAACATGCAGGGCAGATGGACAGTGTGGTATACTCAGGGGAATAGCTTACAGCCACCAAGGTGGACAAGTCACAGCCACCTGTGTCAACAGGCACAAATCCAAAATATGACATGGAGAAAAGCAGCCAGAGTACACCCTGTGCCAGTCCATGTACACGAGAGGTACCACCTGCCCAGAGGTGTGAGAAGAAAGAGTGACCCCTGAGGAGAGAGACAGCTGCGGTGGTCAGGAGTCTCAGGCGACACTGGATCTAGAGGCTGGTGACCCTGGGTACTCACACTGACAAGATCATCAAGCTGTCTACACTTGCCTGTGCGTTTTTCTGCATGTCTGTTATACTCAAGAAAATCTACTGAAATCTACTGAAAGAGAAAGAACCGTGGGGAAGCTGTGTGACGCAGAGCTGGCGTCACACTATCTCTGGCCTCTAGTTTTCTGTGAGTGAGTTTAGGATAATCTGCAGCCCAGTATTGCACGGGTGTTGATAAGAGTGACAATGGCACAAAGCATAGGCCATCAGCACAGAGCAGGCCACAAGCAGACGCCACTGTCCCACACTGCCAAAGACAAAAGGGACTGCTGAGAACAGGGAGCATTCTGTCCAGAGGGTGGCATGAAAAGACAGCGCAGGGACATCCTTCTCTGGGAAAGGCTGGGACAGGATTCCCACGGTGTTCCTGGAGCCAGGTGTGGGGATCCAGCATCCCCTGTCCACCCACACTGCAGCTCTGGTTCTGCTCAGCTAGGCAGGGAGCCCTGTTGCCGTGGCAACAGGATACCAGCAGGACGAGGAGGAGTGGAAAGCTGCACTGCGGCAGAGGACGGGCACTGCGCAGGCGTAGTGGCCCACACCTCCAGCCCTGGGTTCTTGACAGGGAGGGGCTCCTGGCTCCCACCGCCCTCCACACTGCAGCCTGACAAACTGGGGAAATGCTAAGTGGTGGTGGAGCCAGGTGCCACCTGCCCCTGCCTTGGCCCTCTGAACACTGTGCCAGACACTATCCTGTTGGCACTTGTTGGTAAGGCACTACGCTGGCCCTGCCACACACTGTGTCACATGCTTATGTCACGTTGCTTGGAACCCCCTGCCCTATTCCCTCCCCAGTGTGTCCAGTCCACAGCTGCCTACTATCCTACAATTCTCCAGACAAACAGATGTCATCTTCTTTTTTGCAGCCCCCGAGCCCGTTCTTCCCGCCATCACAGCCCTGGTGGCTCTGTACATGAATGGCATGCCATCTGTGTGCCCCAACAGACTAGGGAACCAGAGGCCAGGGCTGAGTTCCTGATGCTGGGGAAGGGGACATTTGCACATGAATCACTGTGGGTGCTCAGCAATCCCATGGGACTTGGGGTCCCCTCACTGACCTCCATACCCCCAAATCTTCAGAAGTGTTTGGAAACAGCAGCCCTAACCCCTCCCACTCCAAACTCTCAGCCCTGGATCCAGGACTGCTCCCTTGCTGAGGACAGCTCTTGCCTTTAACTTCTTTCACTCAAGAAAGAGCCAGCACCTACCCATTCCTCTTCTCTTACTCCCTCCAGACACACATGGATCTGTCCTCTCTTTCCCCTCCTGGTATCTCCTGGAACAAAAATCCAGGGTACAGCCGGGAGAGAGGGTCTCACATATGCCTGAGCCTCTGCTTGCAACAGCCTTTGACTTGGAGAAAGATAAAAGTTTAAAAAAACAATTCTCTGCAACCTGCCTTCAGCAGACAGTGCAGGCTGGAGTAGCTGGACCCAGTCTACAGTCCTGCCACCCTCTGCTCCTCCCTCCTAGGCAGACAAAGGCCTTCACTCCCTGAGTGTGCCACGGGTGGAAGCAGGGCCCTCACCCATGCTGTGCTGGGCTGCAGGAAGGAGTGCTCACAGCATGGTCACCAGCCTCTTCCTACCAAGGACATCTCAGTGGTCACATCAGTCCCAAGTATCCCGGCCTCCCAGGTGTCCACAATGGGAGAGCTCTACCCACAGAGTATCTACTCCAAGCCCAGAGACAACTGGATCCAAGGCACCATCACACAGCAAACGGGAAGGAAGCCAGTCTAGAAAGCTGCTCTCCCAGCTGCATCAGCCAGAGAGGGCATGGTGGGCAGGTCAGAGGAGCCAAGAGCTGGGCTCCAGAAGGTGCGAGGTTCAGGAGTCCCACCCTCAACACCTGCCTAACGACCCCACAAGCAAAGCTCCTCATCACCCCTTCCATGGGATGCCCTGCCCAGCCCAACCACACTGAAGCTATTCTGCCAGGCTTCCACACCCTCCCTGGTACCAAGTCCAATTCACTGGCCATGCCTGCTTCTCCCGGCCCTTGCCTCCCTCAGCATTTCCTCCTCTCTGGCCAGAGCCCATGGTTTCCTGCTGGTCCCTCCCAGGCCAGGCTGGCAGGGAAGGCACCTCCTCTGTGGAGGCACCCAGGCCTGTCCAGTTGCAGCAAACTCATTCTGCATATGTTCAGACTCAAAGCACAGGCTCAGGGCAGAAGCAGGCTCACTGTGTGAGCCACAGCTAACCATGGGGCTGGAGTCCCAGGCCACTGGACTTGGAGCCAGGCAGGCTGCAAGCCCCAGACCTGTCTCCACGGCCCAGCAACTTTTTGTTTTAAAGTAAAGCAAAGCATTTCCACGTTTAGCAAACAGGCTGCTTAAATATTCTATAAACCACCAAAGCTTCCGAAAATAAGGACAGACTCATGCAAAATTCGTTTTATTAACTCCACACATACTTAAGTTTAGCGGTGAAACACCAGTGAGTCACATCATCTCTGAGCCCTGTATTCTCATCTGTGTACGCTGACGAGCCGTGGGGAGCTCACAGAACCACGGACAGAGCCCAGCATGTGTCTAGTTTACGGGAAGAGCTGTCAGAGGAAAGCAACACCAGCACCAAGCCAGGTCACCCTTCCCACAGCCAGAGCAGGGTCCTGGGCTCTGAGATCAAACCTCTGCACAACCATTAATTACTAACTGTGAGAGGACGGCCATGTCAGCTGGACCCTAAACCTCTGCTTCCTCAAAACTCCACAGCACCCTTCAGGGCCATCATGCAGATGAAAAACGGTGCATACAGCATGCCCACCACAACCCACAGTGGGTTCCTGCAACGTAACGGATGCTCAGAAAGTATCAGACATGCGCAAGGAGACCGCAGGGAAGCCCAGCATGCAGGCCAGGAGCAGCACCTGAGGGATGCTGGAGCACAGACTGGGTGGGGTTGGAGGGGTCACACACCTTCCTCCCTTCCACGTTGCTCTCGCTGCCTGTGTAGGCCAGCTTCCGGCGCACATAGAAAAGCATGTCGTCTTGCCGGGGGGCCCATTTCTCCATGAAGTAGGTGGAGAACATCCACGTCCAGAAGACGATGCGGTCATCCTTGAAGCACCCTGCGGAAGGAGGCCGGACAGGAGTGAGAAAGGATGGCCACCCTGGCCCTTGCTGTGTAACCATGGCCAAGCCCTGCCCATCCCCTGCATTTCTGGTCAGAAATCTGACAGGGCTGAGACACTTGGCCCCTTCTTCCTCAGTGCCCCCACCCCACCCACAGGGCATCAGGAGAGGCTGGGGGTTGCCCCTAAGGAGAGCCAATTCCTCCATCCAGCAGCAGGCTGAGAGCCGGAAGTGGCTACACTGCAGAGCCGACTCCAGTCTGTGAGTGAATCAGCAGCTTCAGCTCTGGTAGAAAAGGAAAACCTAACAGACAGAAGGAGAAACGTCACCGGCTGGCTGTCTGGGCTGGGAGCTGAGAGCTGGAGGCTTTGCAGGGAGATCTCCCCACCCCCACCCACTCCCCCCCTCCCCAAGGCTGCAGCAATTCCCTGGGAGAATCCAACTTAAAGGGACAGAGAGAGCCCTTCACCAGCCAGTCTCAGCAGCAAGTGTCAAGGCAGGAACCACTGGAGACAGAGCTGCAGGGCCCTGACAGCACGCCAGACTGACTCCCTTTTGGTTCTCACACAGACGTTTTATTGCAAATAAAATATTTGTAATCTTTTCCTGAACAAAAAGGAAAAAAAAGCCCACAGGTTTTATTAGGAACAATCTGGGTTTCCATCCCAACTCTGCCACTTTTATTATATGACATTGGACAGGAGGCTCAGTCTCTCTGAGCCACAGGTTGCTTTTGGATAGATGCAGATTAACTGGCACCACAGTTGGAAGAGCCCATGCCTGGCACACAGCAGGGTCAGCAAAGGGCTTCCTCCCTTCTAGACAGATCCACAATTTCAACATATTAAGCTGCCCCTCTCCCCCATTTCCCATTCGCCTTTCAGAGCTAGTCCTGGCACTTTGCTGCTGGGAAGACCTCGTTCCTACACTCAGACATGGGGAGGCTGAGGGCCAGCCAGGTTTGGGACCCTCCCTCATCCTCACCGGACGTCAGTGGCCGACCAGGAATGGACCAGGTCCTTTCCTGGGGGGTCAGTAATTGGGCTGAGTGGCAAGCAGAAAGCCCCAGCCATACCACTGACCAAAGAACCAAAGTTTGAAGCCAGCCCCTGCCCACAGCCCTCTGATCTCTGCTGGCAGTCTGGGGTCCACACAATGAACCCCAGACATAGGGGCAGCGGGTGGGAGGAAAAGAGGGTATTTCCTTGGTCAACAAGCCCTGTCAGCCTCAGGTGAAGGTGGGGAGTGCCTGTAGCACTGACAGCCACCCCAGGCTCACCTCCTGTCCATTGAGTGCCAGGTGGGACCCCACACTGTCACCGCATTACTTGGGAATTTCTGCCACATTTTCACAGCAGGCAACGCCCAACTCGTGCTACTACCTCCCTGCGAAGTTAGTTCCTGGATAAAACTGCCTGAGTCTGTTAAAACTGTTTCACTTTTAACTCCCTTTTACAGCCCCACAGAAAGCCCATTAAGACTAAACCCCCAAAGGCAGCTGAACCAAATGCTTCCTGGTCCCCCAGCTGCTACAGAAGCAACTCTGGCCTATCAAGCAGGGGGCCATGACTCAATCCCGCCCCTGCTACAGCGTGGCAGGGTTTTACCACGAGTCACTCCAAGGGACACGCTGCCCTTCCTCATGGCGTCTCTTTTTAATCTGCAATAAAAGCCACCTGAGGGGGATGCAGGGATAGTTCAGTGGTAAAGCGTGTGCTCAGCAGACACAAAGCCCTGGGTTCCATTCCCAGCACGCGCGTGCGTACACACACGCGCGCACACACACACACACACACACACACGTGGTTTCTAGGGCACCCAGGCAAAGGTGATATTAGCAAGAACAATGGTGATAATGACAATGCTATTAGCTATGACTTGTCAAGGCAAAGAGCTCAACACACATTTCTGCAGTCACTCTATTATCACTGCCCCATTTCACAGAAGAATCTGTCCAGAGGCTAAAGAATGTGTCCAGGTTCACAGAGCTGGAAACCAATGTGACAGAAGCAGGCCTTGGAAAACCCCTGTGCTCAGCCACCTGCATCAGGAAGGAAACAGATGACAAATGCTCACTCTGCAGGCAGCCAGCAGGCCCAGGAGGCAAGAAGCTGGAGGGCATGAGGCTAGGAGTTGGAAATGGCTCTCCACCGTTCCCACGCCTGGCACATCCAGTCCCACCCTGTTCTACACTCCTCGAAGCTCAAGAGCCCAGCCTGCCAGTGTGGGCTCCAACAGGACAGCTCAGCACATATAGGACTCCTGGGGCAGGGACTTATCCCCTGCCCATCAGGGCCATGCCCTCAGGGTCAACAGCCATCTGTGCAGTGTGCCAGACCCCATGCTGGTCCCACCCAAACGGGTTCCAACAGCATGTCACAGTGCAGCTGTGTGACTGTCAGAAAACCCAACAGGTGCCACCCATTGCCACCAGCCTCCAAACTAGCACCATCTGCACTACCAGCCTCTGACCTCCACTTCTACCCAATGGCCCACACTACATACCACAGCTGGAAGGGCTTTATTTAAAAAGATCCTTTTCTGAGTCAGGTGTGGGAGTGCATACCTGTAATCCCAGCAATAGGGAGGCAGAGGCAGGAGGACCTCAAGTTTGAGGCCAGCCTGGGCTACATAGCAAAAGGCTATCTCAAAAAAAAAAGTAATAATCCTTTCCTGCCCCTTCCCTTGGGCCTTCAGAATAAAATCCAAAGTCTTTATCCAGTGCTCCATGACAGATCCCTCACAGCAACCTGGCCCACTGGCCACCTGCTCATGACACTAGGTACGCTCCTGTCCCCAGGGCCTATGCATGGCCCCTTCCACCTGTAGTTTCCTCTCAGGATCTCAGCATAGGTGCAAGCTCCTCCCATTGTCTCTTGGAGGGCCTTCCCTGATGCTGTGTGAAACTGTGACCTCAGGAACCACACTCTCCCTCCATCATTTCACTGCCATCAGAGCCTTATCACCATCTGGCATGTTCACACACGGGTACTGACTGTCTCCTACTACACAAAGGTGTCACTGGACACCTTGTAGCCAGGGCCAGGGGGTCTGGTTTGTTATTAGATTCCACTGCCCCCATATCAGTACCAGACACACAGCAGGCAGGCACTCAATAAATGCATGTTGAATAACTGGGTCACCCCAACAAAACAGGAAACAAGACTCCCGGCGAGGAAGGAACCAGCCAGGACTGACCATCACCTGGGCTCACCCTGGTGGAGCGTAGCTCAGGCTGCCATCCTCCCCTGGCCTCAGGATCTCCAGTGGTAAGTTTCCAGGGACGCCCCAATCTGTACCTGAGCCTGGGCTGGGCCCACCCGCTTAGTTCTCCCTCATTCACAGCAGAAAACTACCTTGGCTGTGAGGAGTTGCAGTGCCTGGAATGTGCAGGGGGGACAAGTCCCACTGCCCATCAAGTCCCCAGCCTTCCCAACCCCCTGCTGCCAGCCTGTGGCAGATACATGCAAGTTAGGAAAGCTAGCACCAACAAGCTCTGAGAGAGACAAGGCTTAAGACTGGCTATAAGCAATGCAAAACCACACAGATATCATCAGTACTATTCCAGTACCACGAGGGCAGACCCAGCAGGGAGGAACCTGCAGTCCATCAGGGAAAAACCTCCCTCACTCTAACACAAGCGAAGGCCCTGCGTGAAGAGGGAGAGAGGCACACAGCAGGCAGGAAGCAGCATCAGAACACCTCCCACAGGGGCTGAGGCACTGATGGGATGGACGACACATTCCTGGGACACTAGATACCAGGGAATCACAAAGAAAGTGGCCAGGAGATGGCCCCTCAAAAAACATTCAAAATTCCCCTCATGCTCGAGAAGCCCAACCAAAATTAAAGAGAGCAGAAGAAACCAGGAGAGAAATCCACACAGACAACGGAGGCCAATACAGCAAGGCGTCACATCATAGAAGCTACGAAAGAAATGCTCAAGACCCAACAGAGAAATAGCTAAGACAGCAAAGCAGGCAATACACCAGAAAGGAAACCAACTGGTTCACAAAATGAGAGTAAGTATTAGTTCCACTAGTAACTCATATTATAGGACCAAGTTGTCACTTTTAAGAGGTCAAATTTGCTCTTTAAAAAAATACCACTTAGGTAGGCTCAGGTGTGGTGGCACATACCTGTAATTCCAGCTACTTGGGAGACTGATATAGGGAGGATCGAGGTTTAAGGCCAGCCAGGGCAAATAATTTTTAAGACCCTATCTCCAAAATAATCAGAACAAATTGGACTGGAGGTGTGGCATGCAGTAGAGTACCTGCTTTGCAAGCGCGAAGCCCTGAGTTCAACCCCAGTCTCATCAAAAAAAAAAAAAAAAAAAAGTTAGTTCCAGCCCATGACAAGGGAGTACTGGGCTAGGACCCTCATATCTAAGAGAACAAAAATCATCACAACTTTGTGGAAAGCAAGTGAATGTTTTTCCACTTCTCTGAATCTACCTTATTGAAGAAAAACACAAAACAAAAGCCACTTCCTGCGGTGCCAATACCGTGATGTAGAGGGCAGGGCAACACGAGGTTGATGAGGCTGTGAGGTCAGACCATGTGAGTCCAGGTCCTAACAGCTCCTCTCACCTGCCCCCCTCCAGAATCAATGTGAGGACTGCGGGGAGAGAGCCACTGAGAAAGTCCATCCACCTGAAGGTCAGTGAGGACCCTCTGCTCTGCTGCTTTGCATGTCTCTGTGGCCTGTTAGGAAGAGGTCAATGGATCCCAACCCCCCAGTGTTCTTGTGTGAATGAACACACAAGGGACAACTGACTCCTCATGGGGCCTGAGAAATCACCGTGGTCTTTCTCCCACAGGCAAACCTCTCCTCCTTTCCTTTCCCAAGACCTGGCCGGCCAGAGCTCCCCTAGGTCTCTCTCTGCACTCCAGCAGAGAGCATTCCAGTTTGCAGAACCTGCTCTCTTCCTGCTTCCAGCCCTTGAGTCCAGGGGACAGACTCAGGGAACAGATGCAGTTCTTGAAGCAGAGCCACTCACCAGGGAGCACCACAGGCAGCTCTGTGTCCTCCTCCTGTGCTGGGGTCAGAAGGGACAGCATCAATTAGCCCCTTCCTACCTGTGGCACCTAGGTTCTCTAAAGTAGCTGCAAACTCTGAACTAGCAAATGCTGACTCCCACTGCTCTTGGGGAAACCCAAGGCTGGGCTCCCAGGAACCTCTGGTCACAACCTCATTGGTCAATAACCTGATGTCAGGTTATCAGATGTCTGTTTAAAGGCACTGTGTTTAACATGTGCACCATTCGCTGTCACTGACTGCAAGACAGCGGCCTTCATGCCTGAACAAAGCTCGTCTAACACCTGCACTCTCCATGAACACATCACAGCCTTCCTGTGCCTGAGACCATTTTAAATGACCCACAAAAGCACAAAAACGTGAAATACATGGCACTAAACAGAATACCAAGAGAATACTTGTTCACAGTCTGAGGACTAAAGCACAAAGGCAGAGTGTCACCTTGCTCACATCAGCTAGGAACTTAGATGTCAGAAGACAATTTTTTCATCATCATTCTGGGAAAGTCCACCAGTAATCATGCACGTGCTGAAGGGGTTACAGATAAATTTTAGCAAGTGGGCAAATTCATAAGTACAGAACCCATGAATAATGAGGATGAAATGCCTCAGGAAAACGGCTCCCAGCCTCACTCTCCACGACAATGGACTGGCAGAGTGACAGTACCAGCAGCTCAGTACCGACTGGAGGAATGAAGGAGAGTGATGACAGCTCAAATGTCTCCTGCATTCTAGAGCTTACAAAGCCCTGTCACTACTACCTCTTCAGATTCTCTTAACAACCTGGTGAGGCAGAGATGGTCTCAGCACAGTGTGAAGCCCCAGACTCAACATAAAGACCTTGGAAATCTGGGGCTCCATGGTATCCACAGGAGATGGCACTCAAACCCAGCCCCTCAAAACAGAGCCATGTTCCTCCCACACAGGCACATTCAGGGCCAGGATTCTTCTAGCCAATCTATAATGACGGAACTGAGGAGCCCTTGAAGTCACTGGCAAAGAGATGGAAAATCACCCTAGTTTCCTCCTACCCTTCTGAGTCCCAGGAACAGCTCTGTCCTCCCTGATAACCAGGAGGGTGGCTCACAGTGGCCATCTAAATCCTGAAGTGTCCTCAGGGCTTGCAGCTGCGTCCAGAGGGACATCCGAGGAAGATGGTTCATGTGTGGGCACTGTGCGTCCACTTCCAAGCAGAGTGCCAATTTTACATCATTAAATTACCGCCCTCAGACTGCTTCCTCAAATGGACACTGAAAGGGAAGGAAATGCTGTGTTTACAAGGCTTTTCACATGAAAACAATCACAATATATATAGGCTGAGGAGAGCTAAGAGCAGACTTGATCAGCATTTTCAACCCATTCCCCGCCTAGGGGTAAGCTACTTTAACCTCTCAGACTTTCAGTTTCTCATCAGCAAAATCAGGAGAATGGCTCCTTCCACAGTGACTGTGGAAACAACAGGAGATGACACAAGGTACCCAGAAGGGACAGGCACTTAGTAAACACTTAGGAACGATGACTGCTGTTTGCAGTCTGAGGACTACTGTGACAACGAAGAGCTTTCCATTGCCTGGACCTTTGGAATAATCATGAACTGGATTTTAGGAGGTGCTTCCTGAGACCCCTCCCACTCCTCTTCCAGACACTACACCACACAGGTAAAGTCACTAAAGTCACGATCGGGTGTCACAGTACAGAAAACACTCAGGAGCTACTCTTGAAAGGAGGACACTGGAGTGGTAGGCCCAGGACCGTCTTTCACAGGGCAAGTCTGTCAGAGCTTTGGAATTCCAGGGCTGGCTGCTCAAACATTTCTGGAACCTAAGAGACTTACAGTTCTTTTAACAAGGTGGCAAAACACTGATTCCAAAGATACACACACACTCACTCAGCAAAATCAGAGGTCAAGCTCTCGTATGGGTATCAATATAAAAAGTCCTAAATAAACAGAATCCAGCAACCCATTAAAAAATACATGCTAAAGGCCAAGCAGATTTAATCAGGAACACAAGAATGATCTAGCACTAGAAAACCTGTTAATTTATTCCCATCTATTTGTAGATCAAAAAAAGAAATCCCATATGATCATTTCCACCAATGCTGGGAGAGCATTCAACAAAATTCAACACCCATTCCTGATTAAAAAAATAATCTCCATAGAACTCAGATGGTGGTGTCCATCTGCAATTCCAGCATTCAGGAGGCAGAGGTAGGAGGATCTCAAATGTGAGACCAATCTGCTACATAGCAAGTTCCAGGATAGCCTGGGCTACACAGTGAGACCCTGTGTCAAAAAAAAAAGGAAGTCTCCATAAAATATTAAATAGGAGTAAATAGGTCCTTCCTTACACATGATACATATCTCAAATAGAAGAGCTAGGAATAAATTATCACAATCCACTAGACATTGTAGTAGACAATGCAAACATACTAATAACAACAGAAACTGTAAAGGTAAGCAAAGTTAGCATCACTCATAGGTGATATGACTGGCATATACCTGAACTGGAAAATTATTCAATCAACAGAAGGCATAAGACATAAAATCACAGCAACCCAGGGGTTGCTGCATCCCCATCCTGCCACGTGGAAGAGGCCGACTTGCAGGAGAGAAAACAGCGAGAGAAGTTGAGAAAGGAGCTGGAGAGAGGCCAGGGCCCCTTTTGTCCTAAGCACTGTGTTCCTATTCTTTTGCAGTTTGAGTTTTCAAACCATCCCCAGGCTGTTAGCCAATAAATTTTCCTTTTCATTTAAGCTTCTGTGGAGTGGGTTTCTGTCACTTGTCACCAGAAGAATCCTAATACATTCAAGACTCACATAACTTTAAAAAAACAAACCAACCCCCAGATCATCCCTAGCTAATGTTTCATCAGAAGCTGACTCTGGCCTCCAATGGAAACTTTTCAGTCCTCATTTTCCTGGACAGATTTGCCACCTTACAGAGTAGTTCATTTCTACCCATGCTGCTTTTTCCCCTGCAAGACTCTCAGATTTGTCTATCTCGCTTCATTGATTCTTCAGACCTAATCCAACCGCCGCTCACAAACCACTGTTTTCACCCCAGACTCATGAACCACATCTCTACCCTCTTATGTCCTGGTTCCTAAGAAGTGTCCACATTAATACCTTGACCACACTTTCAAGTAGTTTTTTTTTTTTTTTTTTTTTTTTTTTGGTGGCACTGGGCCACCAAAACTCAGGGCCTTACTCTTGCTAGGCAGGAGCTCTACCATCTGAGTCATTCTGCTTGAGTCTTGACCACACTTTGAAAATGTCAATCAGTTCTCACTACTGAAATGTCACAGAGGATTTCCCAAGCCCCACCACCAACCAACAGTCCTTGCCCCACTTCTGGCATCATTTTCTCCAAAACACTTGCCACTATCAAACACAATACACGTTTTACCTATTATTTTATTTTCAGTATTTCCCTAGTATAGGAGTCAGTAAACCTTCCTGAAAAGATCCAGATAGAAAATACCTTAGACTCTGCTGCCTGCAGGTTCCTAACTCAATGACAACTCAGCCACAGAAATACAATTGGAAATGGGCAACAGAAGTCTATATACAAGAAAGGCAGCAGTGTAGACAGCCCAGGGGCCAGGGCCAGCTCCCTGCTAGAGCTAAAGCTTCCTCAATGCGATCATTTTGTTCACTGCTGTATAATTGGTTCTTAGAACAGTATCTGGCATACAAGAAACAATAAACATTTGTAAACTGAATGAATAAATGAAGTGAATGAAGTAACTAAAGAAAGCAAGGTGGAGATGGTATTGCACAGATAAATCAATGGAAAAAACAGAAAGTATAAAACCAGAGCCAAAACACACAATAACTTAGTTTATATAAAGATGGATATTTGGATCCGTAGGTGGAAGATTCTTCTTTAACAATTTGTTTGGGGACAAGTAAGCATGTGAGGAAGGAGAATAAGATTGGGTCTGTGCTGAAGCCAAAATAAATTCCACCAAGATCAAAACTTTTGCCTTTTGTTTTTTTGGTGCTAGGGCTCGAACCTGGCCTTGTGGTACACAGTGACCTGAATGCCAGCCCAGGCTGTGCAGTGAGGCCATGTCTCAAAATGAGGACTGGGAATGAGGCCAGTGTAGAGAACTTGCTTAAAGTATGCACACTAGCAGCTCAAAAGAAAAGAAAGTGGGGTAAACCAGCATTATAAGTTTTAATATTAAAGAGAACAGTTTAATGAGACATTAATGCAGTGAAGCACAAAGCACGCCTTCAAGATGGAAAGGAAGAGGTGGGGGCAGGCCAGATTGTCAGGGTCCCTCTGGCTCCACACTTCTGGTCATGCAACTTGGGCAGATCTCAAACCTCCTGCTTTGTCTCCTGACCTGTGAGGTGGTGGTCACATGGCAGCTCCCTCCAGGGTTGTTGACAGTTTAAATTCCTCCATACACCAGAAGCCCTGCAAGCCCTGTGTGTCATCTACCCCACTGCTAGTGCCATCATGGCCTTTAGAGACAGAAGCTAGGGAGAAAAAGACTCGGTGCTCTGAGTGCCATGTTTATCCATCAGAAAGTAACCAAGGGCGGGGACATGGCTCAAGTGTTAGAGCGGCTGCCTACCAAGTGAGAAGCCCTGAGTTCAAATCCCAGACTGCCAACAAAGAAAAAAAGTAATCAAAACATTCTCAGTAACAATGCAGTTATCAGGAAAAATGCTACAATGGGGACTAAGGGACAAGCTGGGAACAAAGCTGTACATATATAAATGCTCACAAGAACATTGGTTTTTCTTTTTTTTTTTAAATGCCAGAGAAGAAAGACTGAAAGAAAACATCCCAAATGCCCATACTGGTTCGTGTCAGAGCAGTGAAGTTCTGTTTCTTCCCTGTTCTTCAAATCTTCTGTACTGTATTTATAAACACACTGAGGGCTTGCAGTGTGCCAGGCGCCATACTGAAACTTCCTCCTCCACCTCACAACAATGACATCAGCAGGTTTTGTTTTACCAGAGGGAATGAGTTGAATACAGGCACAGGTGACTCTAGCCAGACCATGAAGCCCACATCCACCTGGGCTGGGCCTGGAGCAAACATCTTCGAGTGCTGACCAGGCTCAATGCTGGGCGGGAGGCTGAGCAGAATCCTGCGGACCTCAGCCCTGCCAGAGTTCTGGGGCAGCTAAGCTCACCAGTAAGTAACCCAGACACAGCAAGAGCCAGGAAGGCAGGTGGTGCACAGACCTAGCACTGGCAGGGCAGCTCCCTGACGAGGGGCATTTCACCGGGGGCTCAGTGGAAACTACGAACTAAGGAGGCACACAGGGTAGAGGGGAGGGGAGGAGAGGATGGAGGAAAGGCCCCAGGAGTGAGGACTGAGTAGGAACCAGAACTGGAGGGGCTCCGAACTCCCAGGCATCCCAGCTGGGTTGGTGACTTATGCTTAGTCTCATGGAGCTCTGGAAGGGAGGGGACTGAGATGGGGTCTCTGTGGTGGCCTGTCATGCCAGTAACCAGCCTGGGCCCATCCCCAGGCTGCCTGGACGAGGGCCTCCCAAGAGGTCACTTGGTTGGCAGCAGACTCTATTCAACTCTGCCACCCCGCAAAGTGGGGGATCAGCTGGCCTCTTTGGGGAGAGTCCAAGGTAGCCTTTGGCCCTCTGGAAGCTTCCCCACCCAGGCCACAGAGGAATGAATAGGCTTCTGTGCCCCTCAATAGGCCTTTCATTAACTCCAGCCTCAGGGCTGAGGGCCTCCCTCCCTGGGGCACAGCAGACAAAGAGGCTGCCCTGATGAGGCCCTTAGAAGAGCAAGAACTGGTCAGTCAGGTCCCCGTGTGAACAATCCTGAGGGCTTGGCCAAGCAGAGGGTAGCATGGGGTTTGGATGATGCAAGGAGGCCAGATCAGGCCGAGCCTAAACCTCTGCCTGGTCCAGAGCCTTCTTCAGGAAAGAGTCCAGACTCCTTCACCACACAAGCCAGGCTCTTCACACAGCCCCCATGAGTCTGCCCCATGGTACATTCTTCCCTGACCAAACACCTCCTCAGTGGTCCCCAGCCCAAGGGTCTTCTCCTATAGGGAGTCAGCTCTGTCATCACCACCTGGGGCCTCCTTACCCAGCTGGGCCCTTTGAGGTGCACCAGGTGCTATCACACCTGATGACGTGGTCCCTCCCGCTTGCAGGCGCCCACTCAAAAGCAGCTTTGCCTCCTTTGACCTTTCTTTACCTGGTGAGAAAACAGGCTCAAGGCATGAACCACCCATCTGCCTCGTAACACGCAGGCCAGACCACAGCCCACAGGAGCCTTCAAAGCCTTTGCTATTCTTGTCACACAGGCTCCTCACTACCTGTCTTCAAGGGTTCTTGCAACTTGCTGGACAGGGTGTCCCGAGTCCCCAGTGTAGGACAGGGCCCACAACAGTCAACCAGTGAATGTGGGACAAATAAACATGACTAGACACTCAGAGAATACCAAAGTGGCTCAAAACACACCCAGGCCACCATTGGCAAGAACCTTGTTTGGGATCCCCTAGATTGGCACAGTGTGAAGTTCTTAGAGCCCCGTAATCTCCCTGTCAACCCACTGCACAATTAAGGAAACCAAGGCCCTGAAGTCCAGGTTGCCCAGTGAGTTTGTGATAGGCACTGGGACTCCAGTTCTATGGCCTGCTCTGTGCCAGGCAGGGTGCAAGGTCCTGGATACAATGACCTCAAGGTCTCTTTCAGGGGCGGGAGCTTCCACTTGGGCAACTCACCTGATCACAGTTCCCAAAAACCCACCTACACAGTCCCGTGACCAACACCGCACTGCACCTGTCACTTCACTGCCCACAGGCTGTTTCCAGACTGCTGCTGCCTCCCCAGCAGCTTTCAAGCTGAACAGTAGCTCCAGGTTCAAATTCCCACCGAGTGCATCAACAGTGTGGCCTTCGATTCCTCACTTACTGCTTTTCTCTGACATAGAAAATGGCCTCCCACAGATGGAGGGGCTGCTGCTTGTTCTCCTGAGCTGTTCCTCAGACTTCTGACACCTCACAGGGTGCCCTGTCCAGTAAAGCAGGAGCCATGAATCAGCAACCCCAGCACCTACCTCCACCTCCCCACCTGCCTGGGCTGGATATCACTTGGCCACTGGCCAGTTGCCATTTGTCTCCTGCAGCCTCCAGCTACGCACTACGAGGCATGAGGTGAGTGGCAGAACCCCAGGAGCCCAGAGCCCACCCTTTCCAACCAGCAACCCGGACCAGTGTGAGGCCAGAACGAGGCCAGGAACTGGGGCCTCCTGAGTGCATCCAGTCACACACATACACAGGCACCTCACCGTGCCAGGCTCTGGGCTGGGAGCCAGGCATCACGCCAAGCAGATCAGTCCGACACTGAGCCTGTGTCTTGTCCATGCTGTGCACATTGCTCGCTGCAGCTCCCTAGGCTCAGGCTGACTTACACTAAGCTCTTCCCAGGTGCTCACAAAGCTGCACAGAACAGGACTCAGGGCAACTTCTGGACCTGGGCAGACTCCAAGGGTCAATCCAGTCCCTCAGCTCCCCTATCTTCAAGGTCATCTAGCCACTCCCTCTGGGGACCAGAAAATGACACACTCTCCACCCCTTCAAGTGGCCCCTCCTCACCAGTTCCCCAGACCTGGAGGTCAAGTCCCTGGCTCCTCCTGCTAAATGACTTCCTTCGGATCACTCCCTTCACCAGCCCTCCCTGTATCCTCCTCTGCTCTCACCTCTTCAGCCTTCACTGTGAAAACCAGGGGCTGGGTTCTTCCTGTTGTGCTACACCGGTACAGGTCCATCCGAGACAAAGGGCATCAAATGTGTCTTTCAGAGAAATGGATGTGTGAGTTCAAGAACAGAAGGCCATAGCCACGAGTCCAGGAGAATTACGTTCAAAGCCCACTACTGCTGTGGGATCTGAACAAGGGCCTCAAACTCTCTGAACCTTACTGGATACATGTGCCAACAGGGGTGACCACTCCCCCCCATCCCTGAGCCAATCAGATGAGACGTTCTGCTAGGGGACATGGTAGAGGACTGGAAGAGCATCGCCCAGCTGGGTACTGGGCTCAGGAGAGCAGAGTCACCCTGCCACAGCCCCTGAATGAGGATGACCTCATTCCCCCTGACAGACACAGACACACAGACACAGACACACACACACACACACACACACACAGCCGCCTGCCACAGTAGCAGCAGCAGCTCTGGCTGATTCATTTCACCAGGAGTGCTGCAGGGAGAGGAGTCCCGGGAGCTCCCTGGCAGGCGGGGCAGTCAAGGATGGAGACTGCCTGAGTCAGCAGCAGCCAATGCTGATCAACAGAGTGCAGAGTGCACCTGCCGGGTTGGAGGAGGATTGCACTCACAGTGAGGGAACCTACAGCCCCAAGTATGAAGTCATAGCTCTTCACAGGGTGCTCAGTTCAGTGTATTGGGACTGGGTGGGTATGTGCCTCTCCCCATCTGTCTTTTTTCCCTCCTTTCTGCTGTCTCTGATCCCAAGTGCACACAAAGCACCAAGGGCCCTGAGCAATCAGCCCTACTGGGCAACAGGGCTTTTCACAGGTGGTGCAGCAACTGCAAACAGGTGTTTCAGAACTTCAGCTGGGAGCAGCGACCCACCAGGTCAGCCTTCCTCCCATTTGCATAGGAGGAAACCAACAGCCAAGCGGAAAGGGCCATCCCCACAGGCTCACAGCGACTGTGATGTCAAAGCTGTAGGTCTGGCCCTCAATCCCTGCTGGTAGAGACAACAGTAACCTGCCCCATTCTGCCCAGAGAGCTCAAGTGACTTCTCTGAAGCAGCACAGCTAGGTAAAGTCAGGCCCTTCTCTGCCCTTTTCCTACTCTGGCTGCTCAGGCAGGGCACTGTGAGGAAGGCCCCACTCAAAGGCCAGCTCCCTAAGACTTAACACTATCCCTCACTCAGCAGACCCCTCTCCATCAGCCCACTACCCAATGTGTCCCCACAATACCTCCCCAAGCTGCTCTCGGGGGCAGCACCTGGCCATCATCCACTCTGAGCTGGCACAAAGGATGCAGAACTAGTGCCAACTTTGCCTCAGGTAGGTGAGGGGAGAGCCACATAGAGGAAGATCCACAGTCACAGGCCTCGTGGCAGGAATGGTGCTGGTACCCTCAGGAACAGAGGAAACAGGCAGCCATTTCCATCCGGGGGTCAAGCAAAGGCCATGGAGGGGTCCTTGAACTGACAGCTGAGGCTCCCCTGACAGACAGGAAGAGGATAGTAATTCTAAGCAGAGGAAACAGCAGGGTGAAGGGTCCAGGGAACTCTCCAAAGTCACATATCTGGGGTCCAGGTCACAAGGGGTCTTGAGCTTTCTGCTTTATAGGCATCAAGAGTTAAAGGTGTGAGGAGCAGGGGTGAAAGTAAGTGGTGTTTTGTTACTGGGACCTCAACAATGATCTTAAGGTGGGAAGAACAGATATTGTTCATCCCCTACACTGGCAGTAGGGCCTGGAGGCCCAGGAGTGACTGGGCAGGTCCTGGCATGGCATGGACTGGATACAGAAGCATCAGGAGGAAGCTACATGCATGAGCGACCACCCTCCACTGACCTGTAAGTTCCAAGCTCCTGGATGCTAGACCAGCCCTAGTTGAGCTCTGCATTGCTGAGGCTCAGAAACTAGGACCTGTGGGAACCAGCAATGTTGACTAAAGATCGCACTTGGACTGGGCAAGTGCTGCAGAGAAGGTGAGACGTTTTTGTAGTTGTTGTTGCAAAGCTGCTTATGAGGCACCATTTTAGAAAGAACTAGAAGGCAGCCTGCCTATCACTGGGTCTCCATCCCCTGTAAATCAGGACAGCATCCCCTGCACTCTGCAGTGAGGACAAATGACAGTGCAGAGGAGAAAGCACTGTGTAAATGTGGTCCAAGCATGTGCAGTACTGCACACCTGTCATTCCAGCACTGGGGAGGCTAAGGCAGAAAGACCTTTGAGGCCAACCTGGACTACAATGCAAGACCCCCGCCCCTGCACACACACACACAAAGGTTGGGCCTTTTCTGTATATAGTAATCAAAGCTTTCCACGATAAAGCTTTGTATTCTGTTTCTCTCCCTTTCTTTGTCACAGAGTGAAAAGCAGTTTTCAACATTCGAAGCACATCCAAATGCATAGGAGCTCCACACTGAGCAGTAACAGCACTTCTACCCACAAGACAAAGAAATGGAAATGAACACTTCCATTTCTCCTTGCCGACATTTTTCAAGAGTACACTGGTCATTTGAGGGTAGAAAAAAATATTCCTTTAAAAACTCAAGCAAGCTAGGTCTGTGTCTCATATGCTGTCAGATAAAACATATTTTAGAAGAAGGGGGGCCCCCTAAAATGAGCTGATGCCTCTCCTCTCCAAGCCTAGGCTGTGCAATGGGTCCTCCACCAACTGGGTGGCTCTGACCCCTGGGAGCCCAAATAAGCCCTAAGCCCAGACCCAATGGCTGCAAGCCCCAGCTGGCAGGCACAACCTCGCCCAGCATTATCCCAGCCTCACTCTATGACCATACGGGGCCAGGAACGGACATCTTTGAGTTCCTCTCTGATCCACATGGGCCTCTTATTGCCCATATGAACTAAGGAAGCTTCATCTGCCATTAAAGGGCCTCAGTTCCGCACCTGCACAATGGAGCAGCAGAGGGGAGTGATTAAAACCAGTCAGGCCAGATCTGGGCTCTCTTGAAGTCTCCCTGTTTGAGCCACTCAGGGCCCTTGGAGCCTCCTGGACTTGCCCTTACCAATGACAGAGCTGGGCTGGTTGAATTCTGAGAGGCTTTCTGTGCCATCCCAGCTCCCCCAGGATGGGCTGTGACCCAGAGAACATTCTGCTCCCAAGCCTAAGCCAGGATACAGGGAGCACATTGCTGGGGTCTCCCCACACCGCCTATCCTGGGAGGGGTGAGCTCCTCAGGCAAAGGAAGCCCAGAATAGAGACTCCCAGAATGCCTGTCCCTCAAAATGGTGACAGCCATGACAGGGCTACTGGCCCAATACCTCCCATCTTGGGGGGGGAGTGACCTATTTTCTGTACTTGACGGAAAGCTCAGCCTCCACAGGTGCAGAGCTGCACTTTGACTAAGGTGCAGAGACCTCTAGCGACAGGACAGGGCCACCTTTGCCCACCCAGCACTAGAATGCTAACATGCAGGACAGGAAAATCATGCCGCTGGGAATAAGCAAGCTGGCCTAGATGAGTCCAAGACTGGGTGTCCAGGAGGGAGGCCAGGTCACTCATACAGGAAGTGGGGGCAACTGCACCAGGGAGGCATTACAGCTGGCTCCCGCGTCCTTCTGAGTCTCAGTGGCCGGGTGGCCCCACCTATAAAATGGGAAAGGGGTGGATGCATCATGCAGGGAACCTGTTAGCACCCCAGATTCTAGGCCCTGTGGTGGTATTTAGCCAGATACCCAGGTGAGGACAAGAAGTGGGCATTTTGTTCTAAAGTTCCCAGTGAGCTAAGGATGTAGTTCAGTGGCAGAGCACTTGCCTGGCATGCACACTGCCCTGGGTTCCATCCCACAAAGAAAAAGAAAAAAAAAAGCTCTCAGTAATGGTCCTGGGCAAAGGCACTCTGACGTGGTGGCAGGGGTAACAGAGCACCATGTGGTACCAAGTGTTAGAGGAGGCAGGCAGGCTAGGCCAGAAGCTGGGGCTGAGGTTCTGAGTAAACTGAAAACAGTCACTGCACTGTGCTGCCCAATGCTCCAATACAGCCAAGCAAGCACTTCACAGCTCACGAGCTTTCCAGGTGTACTCACACAGAAGTTGGTAGGACTGGGAGGAAAGAAAGACACTCCACCTAGGGAGCCACAGATACAGGCCCAAGGCAGGAACACCTGGGATCTCTGGGGAGCTCACATCCTGTCAGAACACACCTGAAGAAGTCTTCAAAGTCAGTGTAAAACAGCCCTGGTGATCCACTTCTGGAGGCACCTGTGTGTCTCTACCTCACCAGGGAACCTGGCGGCAGCTCTCCAGGAAGCTTTGAGGGTGAGCCAGCTTACAACCAAGATGCCAAGCCCAACCAGCCCCCAAGGGACAAGCACAACATGGCAGCCTCCAACCTTCTGGTGGGATTTGGGTGTTGGGCAGCAAACTCTGCTTCCCAGGAAGCTGAGTACCCCAGTCCCTAGACAGGAAAGATCACGTGGAAGTGCCACACAACTCTCTGGGCCTTTTTTTTTTTTTCCTGTAAAATGTGGGCTCAGTTCCTATCACCTGGGAATTATGAGAATTAAATGAGGCAAAAGTTGCCCACTTAGCAGCCTAGAGTGAGGATAAAAAGGATAACCAGGAGTAGAAGGGAGGGGCAGCAGCTTGGGCGTGCAGGTAAGCATGCAGGCACAGGTGGGGACTCGGGGGCGTTTAAGTGGATGTGCAGACACACGTGTTGGACGTGCAGGCACTGGAGGGGGTGCAGGCCTAAGTGTGGGCACAGGTAGATCTGCAGGCACAGGAGAGGATACAGATGGGGGTGCAGGTGAGCATGCAAGTCCAGGAGGGTGGGCCTGCACAGAGGCTCAGCTTCCAGGCCTCACCGTCCTTGGCTGGTGAAGAAAGGGGCCTCTACCTCCAAAAGCAGGGGCAATACAAACTGGAGAATCACAGACCAGCCCCAAAGCCTCACCTGATGCTGGATTCGTCCTCAGCTGTTGAACACCCTGTGGGAAGCTCATCTCTGCTCACCGTCTATAGCTCACCTTTCTTTCTGTTCTGTACCAATTGTTGAAAAAGTTTCCCCAGAAGTTTGGTAAGCACCAAACTTGCTAGCTCTGCCCTTGGAGGTCAGACAACAGCCTCTGAGAAATGGCCTCCAGGCTGCTAGGCAAACACAGAAGCCTGTTCACATACAAGAGGTTTGTTGCAAGTTACTTATAACAGTGGAAAAACTAGATCGAAGCTAAGTTTCCAAAAAAGAATGAAACCAATTCAATAAATTAAGGCACATCTACTCAACTATCATACAGTCATTTAAATAATGTTTAGAGTATGAACAACGTGGAAAATGTTTTAAGAATTTTAAGTGAGAAGTATGAATAAGAAATTTCTGTACAGATAACAAGTATTCTTTCTTGTGTGCATATGTGTGGTTCAGGGGTTTGAACTTAGGGCCTCGCACTTGCTAGGCAGGCACTCTACCACTTGAGCCACTCCACCAGACCCATGACCATTTTTTTTTTGTTTTGGTGGCACTGGGGCTTGCATTCAGTGCCTTCACCTTGAGCCACTCCACCAGCCCTATTTTTTTGTGATAGGGCTTTTTTTTCTTGAGATAGTGCCTCAAACTATTTGCCCAGGCTGGCTTCGAACTGTGATCCTCCTGATCTCTGCCTCCTGAGTGGCTAGGATTACAGGCGTGAGCCACTGGTGTGCAGCCGTAACAAGTATTCTTCAGAAAGGTTTTGAAAATATTGGAAGGCAAAGGCTGGGGCCATGGCTCAAACGGCGGAACACCTGCCTCGCAAGCACAAGGCCCTGAATTCAAACTCAGTACTGCCAAAAAAAAAAAAAAAATAGGCCAAGACTTTGTAAAATTAATCACACGACCATGGGTAACTGGAAATATGAGTAATGTCCTCCTGGACTCTTATTTTCCAGGTTCCATGTGCATTAGCTTCTAAGCAAGCCCTCTGCCACTTGAGCCACACCTCCAGCCTACATTAGCATTTTAAATTGGAAAAACCTGTTTTGGGACTGTGATGATTTTTATTTTTTAAACAGGTGTCCTGCTTGAGGCTTCTCTTCAGTGGACTCAGGGCTTAGTTGATACTCAGGAGCCTGCCCAGCTGAGTGAAGGGGGCAGGGACCCGTCAGAAGGCTAAAAGGAGGAGGAGGGATATGACTTACCCAAACCATAGAGCTGAGCAGCAGAACATTTTCACCCCAGCCCATGTGTGCCCAGACGCAGGCCAAGATGGCTGACTGTAGAGACAGTGCTGCAGCTATGATCCCTGCTTCTTTGCAGAGGCCCAGAATCCTCAGATGCCCCCAAAAAGCAGAGGCCGGAACCCACAGACCTCAAAATAGGCCCAGGAACTGAAAGTGGCCCTGCTACCACTCCTAACGGTCACACTTCCTCCCTACTATACTGGCCTATAACAGCTCTAACTGCCTTAGAGTTGGGAAACTGCTTGTGGACAAGAAACCTAGGGAGACTGTCCCCACTGACTGCATAAGCCATCTGGTCTTCAGAGTGTGGAAACAATCGTAATTCTATGTGCAGGTGCTGAGCAGACACTCTTCACGCTTGACAGTAACAGCAGCTGGGGCTGCGCCATCTCAGCTGGAGCTTGTGCTGAGCGGGTGCCTGCCCCAGCTCATTTACTACCTGCCACTTCTCTATGCAATTCCCAAGTCCCCAGGGAGTCTGTCTCTTCTTTACAGACAGGACACAGGAGCCCAAAGACGGCAGGCAGTACCTGGCCAGGGCCCCATGGTCTTCCCTTCAGTCACATCTCACTGCATCTCCACCTCCCGTCTATACCATGCCCAGAAAATGGCAGAGGGCCACTGAGGGTGCACAGGGCTCATCTCACTTCAAAAGTTGGGCCTGGCACACGGAGGGCGCAGCACAGAGGCAGCGCTCACTGGGAGGCAGCCGCCCTCCTTCCTCTGGCCCTTCCATGAACCCTTTCCAGGTTGCCATCTTTCTCCGATAGGCCTCAGCTGGACTCTCAGCTCGGGCTCCCTCCTTTGTATCTCAGGGAGAGTCACATTCTTCTCTTAAGCTCAGCTTTCTCACCTGCAAAATGGGGTAATGGCAGAGACTCCCTCCACAGGAGCAGGACCAGAGGAAATGCAGGTATAGGGTGGCAGGTGTGGAGTGGCCAACCTATGGCCAGGGTGCAGAGTTCTCTGTGCTAACTTACCCCAGCTCTACTACAAAGCTTTCTGAGGCCAGCCAGGCCAGGCAGGGGACAAATATTCAACATTCAGAGACCCAAATCACTGCTCCAGTCAGGTGAGCCTCTGTTCATCCAGCCTCAGCCCTGCTCAAAGACCATACTCTCCACAAAGCCCACTCCTAAACAGCACTGGTGACTCCAGCTCCCTTCTTAGTGACCCCTCTGGTTGACTGGGTGCTCACAGCTCTACTAGGCCCTCCCTTGATCCGCCTTGGCCAGGCAGCATGTGCCCTGAACCAACTGGGCTATTGGCATCCTGAGGACAGAACCAGGTGGGCCTCAGCTCTGTGCAAAGCCCACCAGTGAAGATCTTGGACTCAGAAAGATTCTGCCTCTTTCTACCCTTGTGGCTGGGGGCACAAATACTGATCCCCCAAACCTGTGTTCCCCCGTCAGGACAAAGGGTGTAACAACACCTGCCTTACAGGCTTATTTCAAGGATGAGATGAGAAAACAAATATAGAACACTCACTTTGACCCGCAGCTCTCACACAGAGGGAATCCTACAAAATGCCCAGGCACAATTGCCTCCAACAGCACTCAGACAAGGCAGGGCCCAAAGACAAGAAGCATGACGTAGGACCCACCCTCTCAGGACTCACAGAGGGCCAAGAGAGGCATACTGCCCCCTTGAAAAGAAGCCTGTCAGGTCGGGGAGGCAGGAGGCTGCCTGCACAGTATGCTTGTGCTGACGTCAACAGCCCCAGAGAAGCCCCAATCCCTGGGAGAAGTGGCAAGCTTTGTCCACCTTTGGCTTCATTACTGCATCGCACACGTGGGCACTGAACTACCTGATTTGGCAAAGTTCAGAGATTCTACAGCCGTCCAGAAGCTACCTCAACTCAACCACAAGCAGTTTCCTGTAGAAGCAACATCAAAATCCTGCTTGGAGTGCCTAACAGTCACCTGTGCACCTGGCTTCTCTCCCCCAGAGACTGTGCCTTTCCACAAGGGTCAACCCCATCTACCACAGAGCACATGTTCAAAACATGCTTCTACTGCAGAAGCCGCCATAGACAAGATTCATGGTGCCTTTCATCACAAGAACCAAGCAGCGATCACTGCATGGGGAGGGCCAGTAGCTCTGACCCCCAGACACTGAGTCAGAGATGACAACAGCTTTCCACAGTCTCTCTTGATACTTCAAGACAAGCTCAGAAAAGAAAAGAAAAAAACAAGCTTAGAGGACACAATTCTGAGTAACCTAAGCTTTAATTAACCACCATCACCAAAATCTGGAAGCTCTCAATCCATGGTAAGGTGGGCATAAAACATAATCCAAAGGTTGGGGGAATAGGAGAAACAGACGAACTGTAATCCTGGCCCCACAGGCTGAGAGAGAGGCTTAATTGCTTACATGGGCAGACGTTAAGTGCTCTGGCAGGTATTCTTGGTTCCCATGTTCTGGGTGCTTGAGCCAACCATCAGGCCCTAACCCTACATTGGGAATAAATCCCCAAAACAAAAAGGCTGGGGGCATGGCTCAAGCTGTAGGCCACTCCCCTAGCATGCTCGGAGACCCAGTACCACAAAAAGAAAAAGAGTGGGCCCATATAAGAAGACTCCACTCCCCTTGGCTGTTCACAGCCTTCCTTTGCTCAGAAATTCTATCATTTGTTCACTACATGTTTATTGGGCACCTGCTCTGTATGTGCCCCACATAGGGACTGAGGACACTCAGACTGGGCAGTGTTCTTAAGGAACTCAATTACTAGCTAGAGGGACAGGCACACAATTCGTTACAATGCCAGAGTCCTCCCAATCACTTGGGATATACAGAAGAGGCAACAGAACAGAAGCACGTGCCTAGGCATTGAGGGCGGATCCCACACAGCAATCACTGGAGCTGAGACTCAAAGGAAGACCTGCCGTGATTGAGGGGCAAATGAGTAGGGTCAGCTTTTGGTGCAGAGCAAACAGCAGCACAAACAAAAACCCAGTACATTAAAGCACTACAGAGGACTGAGTTTAGAAGCCAGGTAAGGAAGTCTGGAGGCTAGAAGAGGAGACAAGGAGGCACAGCAGTCCTGCTGGGGATGTGGAGGTGGAGGGAGACTCTGGAGCCAGACTTGCCAGGGGTCAATCAGCTGTGCCACTTATTCATGGCTGTCCCTGGGCAAGGCTCTTCATTAGTAAGAGATTATATTCCTACCTGGCAAGGATTAACCTGACAGCACACACAAAGCACCTGGCACATTGCAAGTGCCCAGTAAATAAAAGGGGCCATTATGCTACTATTGGGGGATGACCTGCGATCTCCTTGGAAGCAGGGACCAACAGGAGAGATGATGCTCAAAGGTCAAGGCCATCAGAAGACATGCAGGGAGAGGTGTGTGTGTGTGTGTGTGTGTGTGTGTGTGTGTGTGTGTGTGGCACGAGCAAGCACTCGTGCACACACAGGGGACTGGAAAGGGGCTGCCTGGAGCTGCTGAGGGGCCTGCAGCAGATGGTCCCCCAGGCTCCTTCCAGTTCAGACATTCTGTGCCAAGAGACAGGTGGGCTTGTCAGGCTGGCACACGGTAGGTGCTTCAATGCATGTTTTCTGAGTCAATTAATGACCATCTTCCAATTTCTGCTCAAAACTGTTATCTGAACACCTTTTCAGACAAAACCACTGAGACCTATGCTCTGATCCATCCCCACTTCAGAAGCAGCCCCTGCTGCACCTGTGCCAGGAGGTGTGATTCTCTCTCCCCAGGCTGGGACCCACTCACACTGAGAAAGCCTGTGCTAAGCTTGCCTCCTTCAATAAAGAGGATTCAAAACCATTTCCTCTCCTCACCCAGCCTCCAGGGTGTGGTCTACAGAGAGACCCCAAGTGCCTGGGACTGCCATGTCCCTCTGCTGTGTGACTTCAGGGGAGATGAATTTCCTCTATGGGACTCAGTGTCCCCAAAGGTGAATGAAGGGAGCACTGGTAAAATCTGGAAGGCTGTTGCACCCTCACAAATCCCCAGTCCAGACTGGGAGACGTGGTGGGGGCGGGGGGCTGACAACACAGAATGAAGTCATTCCCTGCATGAAGAAGGGAGGGGTCTTTTCATGTAGAAAATGACAAAGAGAAACTACAGGGGAGGGTGCCCCTCCTACCTTGGGTCTGGGTTAATCCATCGTAATGGATTACCTCACACCCAGAGGTCTCCCAGCCAGGAGACCCCACCCACACCTGCAGTCCCAGGCCCTTTCAAACAATAAGAGCCCCCACCCCGCCCCACCCCCCAGATGTATGCCTAGGACCTCCTTAAACCAGAATCACACCCAGACAGGCAGCAAGCCCTTGCTCCCTGTACCAAGCAGGTGGGTTCAGGGGCCGAGGCCCAACAGGTCCCTGGCCAGTCGGTGCAGAAAGACAAAGGCTTCTGCAAGCAGCAGACACGGCCCTACACGTGAGCCGGGGCTGTGGCCAGGGCACACTCACAGGGAGGTCCACTGCCCTGTATGCTGGACTAAGGCTTCCCGAATCTCACGCCCACACTCCCTGCAGCAGCTCTGAGGACCTCAAGAGGTCTTCTTGGAGAAGGAAGGCGATTTGCAGAACCACGAAGAGGAAGGAGACGGGACAAGACATCCGGACAGGCAGAGGGAGACACCCAATGACCCAGGAAGCAGAGGGAGACGCCAAGACACAAGGTGCAGGCGCACCTTTTGTGGTCCCAAAAACAGAGACGGAGACACAGGGACACAGAGAAGACCCAAATACAGGGCCTTGGGGTGCCCGGAGGAAAGGCAGCGCACACAGGGAGACAGTGACAGCTGGACGCAGGGACAGATACACGGAGACAGACGCGCGGAGGTGGACACGCAGAGAGGCGGTGACAGACAGGCGGAGGTGGACACACGGACACGCAGGCCCCCGCCGGCCACTCACTCACCGAGGCCGCAGACCTCGCGGCGCAGGCTGAGGCGGCCGCGCTCCTCGGCTATGGCGCGCAGCATGTGCTGCAGCGAGCGCTCCTCGGCCTCGGCGCTGCCCGCTGGCTCCGGGGACACGGTGGCGGCGGGGGGGAGGGCGGGCGGCCCGGCCCGGAGCCCCGCGGGCGCGGACGCCGAGGCACAGGCCCGGCCCGGCGGCCGCGCGGAGGCCATGCCGGGCCCCGGCTCATCGCCCGCGCCGCGCCCGCGGGGGCCCCCGGCGCACCCCGCCGCTTCGGTCCCGACGCCGCCCGCCGCGAGCAGCAGTGAAGCCACAATCCGCCTTTGTGAGCGTCGCCGTCGCCGTCGCCGCCTCCCGCAGAGCTCAGCTGAGAGCGCACCTCCGCGCCGCCGTCTGCGCGCTCCGGCCACCGCCCAGGCCCCGCCCACGGCCCTGCGAGTCCCATCCTGTGTACCGGTCCTGCCCCATAACCCCGCCCTTGCCCCGCCTCCCACATGAAGTACCACGCCCACAACCCCAAAGCCCCGCCCTTGTCTGCTAGGCTCCGCCTCCGGGCCGCCCCAACCCGCCCAGACACTCCAGTCCCAGTTCCGCGGCGCTGGCCCGGTCTCCTCCCCAATGACCCGCCCTAGCCACGCCCACTTTCCTCTGGCGAGTCTCGGCCGAACTAGGATGGCCACCCTGGCTTCTCCGCTCAAACCACTAGGGGGATCCTTCTCCACACCCCAGACCTGTTGGTGGTCTCCTGGCCTCTCTGTGCCCTCCCCGCCATACCCACCATCTCTAGGATCTACTCCCAAGGTTCTGAACGCCTCCTCCAGCAGGATCGCACTTCCGAGCCCCTCCTTACCCCTCCCCCCAGCCACCCCTGCAATTTTGCACTTTGTCACTGTGTTACCTCCTCCTCCACCAAGCAGACTTGGCTGACTTCTTTCTGTAAACTTATTCCTGGGTTCTGATTCAAATTTGATTCACTGAACTGGCAAGAGGTCACCTTCCTCCAAAAGGAGGTCTCCCGTAGGACTCAGAGACAAAGCCCTCCAGTCCCCACTCACTGCACCCAGCCCAGTGCAGATTGAGGAGCCTTAGTTTCCTCCTCTGTGCAATGGTGACCTCTCCCTGTCTTACCTGCCCCAGTGTTGACTAGGTATGAGGAGGCCAGGTGTGGATGACGTCATCTGGGCATGTGATGCTGATGAAGGCCAAGGTCCAGCTCAGCATTCATCATTGTGCTAAGAGAGGAAGACCCAGCAGAGCAGCAGCCAGAGGCCTTCCCCAGAACTCACCCTCGTGTCCCGTGTCCCAGATCAAGTGGAGGAAGCGATGAAGGGATTGGTGCTACTGGTCCTCATCCGCTAAATCATCAGTGTCACCCCTGCAGTTGAAAAGGAGATTTGTGCAGGAAGGAAAGCCTCCACTCAACCTTGCTGGCTTAGATGTGTAGCCCGAGGGAGGGTCGGCATCCTGATTCACCAAGTTGAAGTACAAACTTCATGGACAGGAGTGAATAAAGCAGGAGAGTTGCTGGGTGCTGGTGGCCACGCCTGTAATCATAGCTACTCAGAAGTACTCAGAAGGCAGAGATCAGGAGGATCATGGTTTGAGGCCAGCCTGGGGAAATACTGAAGAAGACCTATCTCAAAAATACCTAACATGAAAAAGAGCTGGTGGAGTGGCTCAAGTGATAGAGCACCTGCTTAGCAAGCACAAAGCCCTGAGTTCAAACCCCAGTACCGCCAAAAACATAGCAAAGAGTAGAGCTTGGGAGGGGTCCCAAAAGAGAGTGCAAGAGAAGTGACACATGCTAATTAGGTGTGCAGAAAGCAGTGTTTCTATTGGCTGTGCCTGCAACATTCTGATTGGACATACCCAAGTCCTCACAGTGTCCTCATTCTGGTCCATCCTGCTTTTTTTTTCTTTCCACCCTTTAAAGTCACAGGGAGCTCATAATGAAGGTTTCCAGGGGAACTTCTGTCCTAGCTATACCGTCTAATTTCAGGTAACTGCCTAACCTACTTGCTAGCAGTCACAGTGGCCATCAGGCTCTGTCCCCATTCCTCACCTGTGTCCAGAGTACTTGCCTCCTCCTTTCCTTTGGGTCCCAGTATCCTTTCTCAAAGAATTCTCCCTGACCACCTTACCTGAAACACCACCTTCCCTCCTTTCCATCTCTGTACAGAGAAAGACCTCCTGCTGAGGTCACATCACACAGCTGCATGTTCTGCTTACCATCCAACTTCCCCACCCAGGAAGCTCTGTTTTCTGCACAGTTGTATTCCTAGGAACATGGATGCTGCCAGGCACATAGTAGACCCCTGCTGCAGCCTGAAATTCCTATGTATTTGGAGATGGAGCCTATAGGGTTAATGAAATCATAAGGTAGGACTCTGATCCAACAGGACTGGTGTACTCCTAGGAAGAGGAAGAGACTCCACCCCCAGCCATGTGGTGGTCTGCAAGCCAGAAGGCCTCACCAGAAACCAAATCAGACAGCACCTTGATCTCGACATCCCAACCTCTGTAATGGTGAGGAAGCAAATGTCTGCTTAAGTCACCAGCCCGTGGTATTTTGCTATGGCATGGGAACCGACTAAGAAGTCACTGTGCGTTCTACAGAAGGTCTTCTGCACAACTGTGTTCCAAGTGCCTAGGATGTTAGCTGCCCGAAAGATGGATGTGGGCTGAATGAAGGAAGAGTGGAGGAAAGAGGCCTGTCTCCTTGGGAGAAAGGCAGGACATGGAACGGCCCTGGAACAGGAACTGGTGCCCTGGATCCTGCTTTAGGCCTTGCCTGGAGCTTTGAGCCACTATGCTCTGCCCTTCTTGGGGCAGGGCCTGAGTCCGACTCTCTCTGTGTTCCCAGCAGTAGCCACAGACGGGCTCTGTAAGAAGGTGTGCACTGAGGAAATTAATGATGACTGGCCTTTCTCCTCGGGGCTGCATCTCCATCTGTAACTGAGGACAGTGCCTGAGGGTTAAGGCCTCCAGTTGTGAGTCTGGAGAGCTGGGGTTTGAGCTGGTGGGAACGAGAAGTGGTGGAAATGGCCATTCAGAGAGAACGCACAGGGGGTCAGAGGCTGGCAGGTCCAATGGTGGTATCCCTCTGTGTTTCCCCAAGTCCACATCGCCTGCCTGTTCCCACTGACATGCCTTTGCACTTGAAATCTAAATCATCTTCCCTCCCCACCTCCCCGGGAAGCCTTCTGAAGAGGCTTGGCCACTTCTCAGCCCCCTGCACACCGCACGTGGTTGCTTTCCTAGATTCTGTGCATTGATAAATTCATCCCATTTTCCTCGGCATCCAGCCAAGGACAGGTGCCAGAAAGTATTTGTTGAATGAATAAGTGAACATCACTTGGGCTCTCTGCAGGTTTGTAATACTTCAGGCACTGTCCACACAGGGAGTTTTCTAATGTCAGCAAATGTAAAGTGATCTTTAAAATGGAAGAGGGCGGGCTAGGGCTTCCAGGCTGGCAGCACTGTCTTGATCTAGGCACTGATTACATGGGTGTGATCACTTCATGAAAATCAAGTTTTAACTTGGAGATGTATGCACTCTTCTGTGCACAAAAAGAACATAAAATAGAATCAGGATGAACACAGTGGCTCAACCCTGTAGTCCTAGCTACTCGGGAGACAGAGATCAGGAGGATCTCAGTTCAAAGCCAGCCTGATCAAAAAGTTCAAGGGACCCTGCATCTCAACCAATAAAAGCTTGGCATGGCACTGCATTCCTGTCATCCCAGCTACTCAGGAAGCATAATTAGGAGGATCATAGTTTCAGATGGCTTGGGCATAAAGTGAGACCCTATCTCAAAAATAAACAAAGCAGCTGGGCACTGGTGGCTCATGCCTATAATCCTAGCTGCTCAGGAAGCAGAGATCAGGAGGATTGCAGTTTGAAGCCAGCCAGGGCAAAACAGTTCATGAGACCCTGTCTTGAAAAAACCCTTCACAAAAATAGGGCTGGTGGAGTGGCTCAAGACGAAGGCCCTGAGTTCAAGCCCCAGTACCAAAATAATAATAATAACCAAAGCAGCTGGGCACTGGTGGCTCATGCCTGTAATCCTAGCTACTCAGGAGACAGAGATCAGGAGGATCATGGTTCAAAGCCAACCCTGGGCAAATAGTTCAAGAGACCCTATCTCAAAAAACTCAATACAAAACAGGGCTGGTGGAATGGTTTAAGTGGTAGAGCGCCTGAGTTCAAGTCCCAGTACTGCCAAAAGAAAGATGTGAAATGCGTTTTTACAGTGTCAAGCAAGAAATATGTGGGCTGGGCATAGAGCTCAGTGGTAGAGCACATGCACAAAGCCCTGGGTTTCATCCTCAGCACCTAAACAAAGAAAAAGAATTATGGGAGGCCATGGTTTTGTTCATTTGTTTCGATGGTCCTGGGGTTTGGACTCAGGGCCTCCTTCTTGAGCCATGCCTCCAGCCCTATCTGGGTGTTTTTGTTTTTGTTTTTGTTTCTTAATGTAGTGATTTTATTATTGTTTTTACTTTTCAACCAGAGAAGTTTTTATTGCTGTCTGCACTGGTCTGTCCTGCAAGGTTCCGCTGTTCCTTACGGGAAGTTTCTGTCCCTTGTCATGAAGATGTTATCGACCATTCCTGTCCTTCCTTGATTCCAAGGTGGCTGCAGGAGGGAATGGCTCAGAGCAGAGGACAACAGGTGCAAAATGGAGATGGAGATGCCAGACGTTTCTCCTGCTTGTTAATTCATGGGCCCAAGTGAGGAGTCAGTGCTGCTCAGCACAGCACTTTAAGTGCCTCTTACAAGATTCATTATTATATAGCATTTAAGAACATTAAAACTGTCTTAAGATTTCAAATTTGAGAAATCTGACAAGTTTAAAAAAGTGCATTAAATTAGTGACAATTTTAAATGTGTGCATATTTTATAATCAGAATCTATTTAACATGAATATGAGCTTTTCTCACTGCTATCCACTTCCCAAAGTACAGAGGAGGCCATTGTTGTAGACTAAGCTCCTGCAGTCACCCCATCCAGACTAAAAAACAAAATGAAATTGTTCGTACTAAAGTTCTGTATCACCAAACCAAAACTAAGTTATCTGACCTGAGAAACCCTGGAGAGAGAGAACACCCAAATTTCTGCTGGCATGACATCGAGGTGTGTCTGCTTTAACCCTCACACATTAAAAAATAAATAAATGAAATAACCCAGAGCTGGTGTAGTTCATGCCTATAATCCCAGCACTTGGGAGGCTGAGGCAGGAGGATTTGAGTTCAAGGCCAGCCTGGGCTACCTAGTGAGACTCATCCTGCCGAAATAATAAAATAACAAAATAACCTGAAGTAACCTTATGCTAACCCATCAGTTATTTTTCTATTATTTGGTTTCTTCATCCCCACCTCATAAAACCCACTGTTCAGGTGTAGCTGGTAGAAGCCCTAGTCTGTTTCCTTTTTGGAGGCTGTCCCAGTCATGAATCGCAAGTAAACGCCAATTAGATCAATAACTAAACTTGTTGTGATTTTGCTTTTTTACAAGAGTGCACTCCAAGAAGAAAAGAGTATGCAAAGAGAATGATGGCCCCAGAGACACCCACACCCTAATTCCTGGAATGCAAGAATACAGTACCTTACCTGGCAAAATAGACTCTGCAGGTGTGATAAGGGTACCTATTTTGAGATGGAGATTTTCCTGGATTACCAAGGTGGGTTCAATCTAATCACATGAATTCTTAAAATGGGGAACATTTTCTGGCTGCCAGCAAGACATGACAACAGAACTGCTGCTGGTACTGAAGATGGAGGAAGGGAGGGGCCACGAGCCAAGGAGTGCAGGCAGCTTTCAGAGGCACAGTGCTGCTTACAGCTTGGATTCAGCCCAGTGGGACCCCAGCTGCACTTCTAACCTATAGAACTGTAAGAGAACAAACTTGTGTTGTTTTAAGGAGTAACTTACTGCTAATTGGTTGTGGCAGAATACCACCTCAGCTAGCAAGCCCAAGGTGAAGACAATTGTGCCAGCTCTCAACTCCAGCACTTCTTTCCCTCAAGTTCATTTTGCAAACAACACTACAACAAAAAACCAAAGTTCAGCAGAAAGAAAATTCTGTACAATGAATATATGCTAATAAAAGTGAAAAAAAAAATAGATAAAGAGCTCTGGTTCAAGGGGGGAAAAGGAAAAGAAAGGAAAAATCAACCATGGTTTAGTTGCTTTAATGGGTCAGTTGTTTGATGCGTTCATCTTGAGTCACTCCACCAGCCCTTTTTTTGTGATGATTTTTTTCGAGGTAGGGTCTCGTGAACTATTTCCCGGGCTGGCTTTGAACTATGATCCTCCTGATCTCTGCGTCCTGAGTAGCTAGGATTACAGGCATGAGCCACAGTTGCCCAGCAAGTTGCTTGTTTTTTGGTGTTCCTGCCTGGGACTTGCCTCACTGTTTTCTACCAGTTTAGGGCCAATCTTTATTCAAAAACAAAACGAATGTCCACAAATTCCTCTCCTGTGTTTTCAGTGGCCAGGTCTCCAGAGGCCTGTTAGACAAGATGCCAGTTCAGCTGAGACACACAACCCCACTCCCCCACACGCACTCCCACCCCTGCACCTGACTGCAGGCCTCTACTTACCGTCTGTATAATAGGGACTGGTGATTTCTGACCACTCCTCTTCCTATCCTGTGACTGATTCAGCCCTAATCCTTCACCATTTCTCCTTGATCTCCAACAAAAAAAGTAATCAATTCCCAGAGCATAGCGGGTGTAAACAGCCACCTTGTATGGGGCAACACATGTTCCAAGAAGCAAGTTCAAGTGCGCTTCCAATCTCCATAGAAATCTGCTAAAATCCTCTCTGGGGTCACGTGAGGGCGTTTTAACAGCATTCTAGCCAGACTTCTTTCTATGACTCGTGAGTCTCTTTCCCTCACTTGGAATCCTTGTTCCTCAACTTCTTTTTCATCTAGAAAGTTAAATCAATCCTACCACTCCCAGGTCCAGGTTGTAAGACACCCGCCTCCAATCCTGGGCTCTTGTCACCTGCTACAGAGGCAGAGGCCTTGCCTCCCTCCCCTGGGCCTCTAGTGCTCTCTACTCATCCCCCAACACACACAAAACAAATCTTCTCATCCTTAGCTGTGGTCAGGAATTCTACCATTAACACTCCACTTAAAAAAGAAAAAAAGAAAAGAACAGAGTACTGTTAAAATTGTTCTGGAGGGGAGAACCTTGCGGTTATTATTAGGCACTGGTGCCTTGGTGAGAATAAAGGCTTCACACATTTTGAAAAGGGTGCCTGATGGGTTAGGGGAAAGGAAGATCAGGCTCTTTATTTTTCTTCTTGTTTTGGGGTTCTGGGGTATGAACTTGGAGCCTCATATTTGCCAGGTAAGTGCTCCACCACTTGAGCCTACCTCCAGTCCTTTTTACTTTAGTTATTTTTCAGGTAGGGTCTTATATTTTTGCCCCAGGGTCAATCTCAGACCTCCATCCTCCTACCTATACCTCCTGTGTAGCTGGGATTACAGGCATGCATCCCCACATTGGTCCCAGCTAGTATTTCTTGAGTCCCAAGCCTATGGACAGAAACAAATGTAATCCCTGAGCCCAGAACTCAACTTGCAGAACCTGGAGACAATGGGCCTGCTCACATGGGCTCCTCCTGAAGGCAAGTTGGCTGTCCAGGAATGCTGTCTGCCTGTTGTTGGGTACAGCACTTTGCCATAATGAACTGGAGAAACAGTCTCAGGAAAAAAGTCTCTCTGCTGGCCCCCTCCACCCTCCCACACATCCCCACCCCAACTCCTTGCTTGATCCTCTGTCTCTTGCAGGCTCTGGACTGATTCTGATTTTCCCTGCTGAGCCTTAAGACCAGCGAACACAATTCCCTCCCTGAAATCTCACCTCTGTAGACAGAAGGTGATAAGGAGAACACAGGGGCAGGGAAGCTGTCATGAGGTTTTCTCTTCCTACCAGGCGCATTCCGGTTCCAAAGGCGATTTCCACCTCCTGGACCACTCATCTTCCCTCTCTATGGTCAGTTTGTAACTGGAGTTCCAGGCCAGAGACCCAAGTCCAGGACACTCCCCCAATATGCTGAATAAAGAGATGAGGAGAGAAAGGACGTTTATTACACAGCCTGGGCACAGCACAGGAAGAGGCAGAGGAAGCCCTTCAGCCCATCTTTGGGGTACAGACATGAGGAAGGATTGGGGTGGTGGAGGGAGGTGTGCAGAGTCCCAAGCAATGTGTGGCCTGGTTGATCCTTACCAAGTGGTTCCAAAGAAGTGGTTACCACTGTCATCACTTGAGGGGAGAATCTGGTCACAATAATAAACTTTCTGGTGGCTGTGGGGTAGCTTCAACTCTTGTCACAAGATGTCATCGGTCAGTCCTGTCTGTCCTGGATTCTAAGGTTACTGCCAGAGGAGAGGCAAATGCAAAGTGGAGGCTGGGAGGCCCAGCTTGTTACACGGCTTCCAGTTAACTGTGGGCCCAAGTAAATAGTAATTTTTACCAAAAGCAGTTATTTTTGGGGGGGGGGAAGGCAGCTGGGGTTTGAACTCAGGGTCTCTTGTTTGCTAGGCAGGTTTGTTACTTCGACCACGCCCCCAGCCCTTTTTCACTTTGGTTGTTCTTGGGATAGGGTCGTGTGCTTTTGTCCAAGCCAGCTTGGACCACCTCTATTCTTCCAATCTCTGCCTCCCAAGCAGTGGAAATTACAAGTGGGAGCCACTGTGCCCAGCCCAGCAAAAGCAGCTTCTAAGTGCCTATTATATTTTCTATCTGTTTGTCTGTCATTGATCTATTTCTCTTTCCTTCTTTTTCCTTCTAATATGAAATCTTTCAAGTAGAGTGGACATTACAATGGATACTCCTTATACCCAGCCCCAGGATTTTATAAGCGTAAATATCTTGCTGTGTTTTATTCATCTTTTTCTTTAAGATTTTCTTTTGTAGTAATTTTAGCAAGTAATCCTTAATTATTTTTTGGCGGTACTGGGATTTGAACTCTGGGCCTCACAATTGCTAGGCAGGTGCTCTATCTTTTGAGCCACTCTGCCAGCCCCTCTTTAATATTCTAAAGTCAACTTCAGCAGGGTGATCGATCTCTCCTAAGTGCTCCAGTCTGTGCTTTTCATTTCTGGAGTGGACATTTTTCTCCGTGACAACACCATCTCACACCTATACTTCCTTCTAACCGCCCCCCCCCCCACGTTGTATACAAATTGCTCTTATTTTCCTAAGACATCCTTCATAACTGAGCAGCACATCAGGCTCAGGGTGACCTTCCCCAAATCTAAATCTGAATGCATCCCTCTCCTGTGAGCCTTAGGAAGCAGGACCTGGTGCCCCAATGCTTGATGCTCAATGCTTGCTCTGCCTCTGGCCTTATTTCAGCTTCCCACAGCCGCCCTCCTTTCAGCCCCAGCTCTCCCAGTTTGCCATTTCCTCTACCTGGGAAGTTCTTGGTGCCTTCATACTCTTCCCACCCAGTTCTGCCATTATTTTCCCAGGGAAGCTCCCAGGAATTTGTGAACCTATTACAGGTCGTCTCTCCCTTTTCCCTGGACCCTGTTCCTGTTCTCAGAGTGTCGACCATGATCCTTGCTGGTCCATTTCTGGGTGACTAGCTTGAGGATGACTCTGAGGGCCACAGCTGTTTGTTCACCATGCCTCCCCTGGCCCAGAGCTGGCACACAGTGGACACTCCACAAATACATGTGAGCCAGTGAACCACGAGCAAACAGGGCTTGGGTGAGGATGGTGCCACTGTCCCAGGACCTTGTAAACCCTGCCTGTGGTGAGGAATTGGTGACAAGGGATGATCCCCAGAGGGATGGGCCAGCCATAGGAGTGCTGCTTCTCCAGCAGGTATGGGGACACTACCTGTGGGGATTGTCCCCAGAGTTCCTCTTTCCCTCCAGGACACTGGTGTCCTGGCTGCTGTGAACTACGGTTAATACCTGCAGAATGGGGTGACAAAGAGCACTGTCTCCTTAAGAAACCAGAATGTTCCCCTCTTAGAGGGGCTCCCTGAAGCTCCCTGGGACCTGCCAGATCTAGGACAGGGGGAAGAAGATCAAAGCTGGGAGCAGCACTAGGGTCGTGGGGGCCAAGGGCAGCAGCAGAAGAGCAAGGAGGCTGCAGAACAAGGGCAAGAGCAGGCACTTAGGTTCAAGTCCTGACCGAGCCCCTGATGTACTTGGTGACCGGCAGCTCCACCTCCACTGAGGCCTCAGTTTCTTTTTGAGTACAAGAAGGAAGAGACATCACCAGGAGACCTCCTTCCTTCTGGACCTGACAGTCTCAAGGGAGTGGAAAGAGAAATCTCCAACCCTGCTGTCCCCACATGAGACACTGCTCAGCCTTGCTGCAACCCACAGGCTTGTACAGTTCCTGGTGCTCCTTTCTGGAAGCATCTGGCCCTGACTGGAAGGGACCAGTCTTCACAGTCTCCTTTCTCCTGCAGTCCCAGTGCACAGAAGTCATTCATCCATTCCGTACTCCTTCACTGTCCCCTGCCTCCTCTGGCAGGCCATTGAGGGCAGGGAACACTAAGACCTCGGGGGCTCTCAGCTTGCTTCCCATGGTGAAGGAAACAAGATAGGAACTGGGACGTGTGCAGAGGTCAGAGGAGTCGGGTAATTGAGCCAAGTGTGTGCACAGAGGTCCGTTTTACTGGAGCCTGGGAAAGAAGGCTCCCTGGAGGAAGCAGCCCTTGGGCATCCTCAAGCTGCTCTGGAGACCTCAGAGTTCCTGAAAAACAGCCGAAGCTCATTCTGTAGCCAGCATCAAACATTTCCAAAGACTGGCCAGACGGGATCCCTCTGCACAGCTCACCTAGGGCCCAGGAGGGAGATGGTACCCTATTTCACAGTGAAACTCTGCCAGGTCGTGACTCACGGCACTGTTAGGGGAGATGCTGGGAGTTGATTTAAACTCAGAGTTCAACCCAGCTCTTTCTTTAGCTCCATAAACACAGCTGAAGGGCAGCCAAGAGTGAAGGGCCAGGACATGCAGGACAGCTCTGGAGGTAGGAGCCCTGCCTTTCCTGGGATCCAGCAGGAGGCTGCAGCCTCTGCTCTCAACATCAAGGCCTGCTGTGATGACTGAAGGGAACACTGGTGAGGGGCCAGCAGAGGCCATCTCTGCCTTTACACTGCCCCCTCAGTCCACCTGGCACAGCAGCCTCAGCCCCTCAGCCATGATCACAAAACACAGTTGAATTCTGCCTCTTCCCCCCGTCCCCCAAGTTTCCCCATCTTGTGGAGGTAAGACTCTAGGTCTGCCTTCCCCTGTGAGTCCCTGTGTGTTCAGGGCCTGCAGACCAAACCGAGTCTGGAACCAAATCAACAGAGTGACCGAGACAGGGCCCGCCTTCTAGGAGGAGAGGAAGGTGGCAACCTCTGAGTTGGCACAGAGGCCCTGAGGCTAGAGGGCCCTGACCAGGGGCCAGCAAGGAGGTCTGTGTGGGCTTTTCTTTGGTTCACACAGGACAGGTGTGGGTCTCTTAACACATCCTGAGGAATGTGTCACTAGCCAATTATGTCCTTTATCTTTTTTTTTTTTATTTTTGCAGTATGGGGTTTGAACTCAAGGCTTACACCTTGAGTCACTCCACCAGCCCTTTTTTGTGATTTTTTTTTTTTTTTTTTGAGATAGGGTCTTGCAAACTATTTTGCCCAGGCTGGCTTCAAACCACGATTCTCCTGATTCCTCCTTCCTGAGTAGCTAGGAAGCTATGTCCTTGTGTGAACATCCCGGAATGTGCATATACGCTGGAACTCAGAGGACATGGGCCAGTCACTCTTGGTGCCTTCTAGAGACCTGGTAGACACGTGGGTGAGGATGAGACTGCTGTCAGCACAACCCCACAGACCGTTCCCACTCAACTCTTTTGTTTTGTTTTGTTTTTTGAGACAAATTCTTGCCCAGGCTGGCTTTGAGCTCCCAAGAGCTGGGATTACGGACATATGCCACCACTCCCTGATCTGTTTTTTAAAATAGAGGAAAGCACTTCAAAATAATGACAAATAGTAGAATATAACAGTTGCATAAATCAGTAACAGTTATTTATTACCAAGCACTATGTACTGGACATAGACATATGTGCTGAACGTTTGGACAAGTGGCAGCACAGGTTTGTTGACACCAGAATCACCCGATGGCTGTGCTGCACTACATAGTATGACAACTGTGGTGTCACTGGGCGATAAGAACTTAGCTCCACTGTCATCTTGTGAGAACACCATTGTGAGAAACACGCTCACCTGTGCAAACCCAAAGAATGCACTCAGAGACACATGAAGCACAGCAGAAGTGAGACGTTAATAGTGGTCTTAAGATCTGATGTCTAGGAAGCCAGGCACACCCAGAGCAGTTACAAAAGGCATTTCATCCTGTGCACAGGTCCCTCCCCCACTTCCTCATTGGCTGAGTACTATGGGGTTCACATTCTATCCCTGTTTGTTGCCTAATTCCTATTGGGTTATTTTAAAATATGCCTCTCTTGGGATTGGTCAACTTTTAGAAGTGGTATCTGCCTCTGTTTGTGGTGGGAAGCCCTCCCTGAGATATATGTTTTCTGGCATCTACACAGTTTTTACCCGTTTCCTCATTCCATGGTGATTTATCCCGCCGAGCTTAAATTCCCTTATCAGTTGTCACTCCCCAACACCTGCAAGCTGATATGCAAGCATGTGGCTAGAATTAAATGCCTTTCCTTGAAAATGGACCACTGACTTTATTTTTTAAACAAATTTCATCTTTTTTCTTTTTACACTGGTCTTTTTTTCACTCTTGTGTTTTTTGTCTTTCAAATTGCTCTAGAATTTGTTGACTTTCCTCATCATAGGCAGTGTATCTGATTTGCTTTCTAATAGTAGCAAATTATTCTGCTGATAGGTCATGGGCATCTGTTTGCTAATTGCTGTTTAATTAGTCTCTGTGCTGATTCTCTTACACGGGATAATACAACACCCTATCTCTGTTAAGACCCCAGCTACAATGATGAAAGATGTAAGAATTGAGGCTATTAACCCTTCCACTTTCCAAACCATCTTTCTAACATCCAGTGAAGGGATTGTCAATGCTGACTTTTTGCCAGTTCATTAGCCAAAGTCATTAGTCCCTGGAGTGCCTTTGTGACTGTGCCATCAGGAGCTGTACTATTAGGAATAAAAGTACATTTTCCTCCCAGTATAACACAAACACCCCCTTTCTCTGCCAGAATCATGTCTAGTGCTACCCTGTTTTCCCAAGCCATTCTGCTAGTGGCATCCAACTGACTAGCTACCCCCGAAGAGCATCCTGGGTGTAGTTGATAAACCTCTACCTGGTGATTGCTTTTATCCTGTTTGGGTACCTAGGGGAATGCCAGGATGAATGGAATGGCCAATTGAACTGGGGCACAGGTCCCAGTCCAGTTAGATGGTAATATGTCACAGAGGTTCTTTTTCCCACAATACCACCAGACGTCAGCCCAGGTATGTGAAGAGCTGAGTAATTGACACATTGGTGACATTTAAGATATTGGTGCAAGTAGTCAGTTCTCCCATGAATTCTGCCCCCTGTCCAGAGAGGCATGAGGAATAGTTTGTTTTCCCTATAGAGAAAGAGGGGATTGCCCTGGAGTCTGATCTTCACAAAGCAGGAAAGAGCAAAGCTAGATTCTTCCAGGTCTCATTTCCCCATGCATCCTTGTCTTGGTATAGAGCCAGCATGAAATGCATTCTTCTGGGATCAGTATCCCATCCGAGGGGAAATGGAACCACCTGTGCCTGTGGCTGTCCACAGCACATGCATAGCAATCATACTTGTTAAGAGCTTGTACTGTAAAGGTGACCCATTCATATCACCATACTGAGTTTCTATTTCTAGAGTTTGTCTTAAATCTTTTACCTCAATTATCTCTACTCTCTTAAGGTTATTTTTCCATGAGCCAGAGTTCCATCACTGGGGTGGCACCAATGATAGGACAAAGTTGAATTGGTGACTAATCTGAGGGCTAGCCATCCCAGGGGGTCCCTTCCTGAGACATCTATTCCTAACCCATATACTCGGGGAGCTACTTCTGGTTCTTGATCTATGATAGTGGGGTTGTCAATAGTCAAGAGTATGGGATTACATTGAAGATTCTGACAATTTTCTGGTGGGGTGCCTTTGGATAGGTGTAGCTTAGCCTGCAAGGGTGCTAATTTCGGGTTGACACTGTGCATTTGCTGTCCAACCCTGATATTTAGTTGTCCACCATACCTGATTGCAACGGGGCAGGGACCTATATGCCTCCATACCCTATTTGTGGTTCTGGACAGAGGTATTTATTTTCTCCTGAGAATTGCCTCTGGTTTTCTAGATTTCCACAAGACAGAACCTGGCAAGCATCAATTTATAGTTTGGGGGGCTGAGGTCTTAGTTCTATTAATCACTAGCTTGATTGGGTATCTAAAGTCTGTTTATATATGTTCCCCCATCCAACCAAAGTTTGGGTTTTCACATATTGTATAGCCATCCATCCAAGACAAAATATCTTGTAGAGAAATGCCAGGTCCATAATTGGGGTTTTCAAGGAATATATTAAATTGGTTTCTTTTTCCTTAGAACTACCTTTAGGGGCCAGGCACTGATACTCACGCCTGTAATCCTAGCTACTCAGGAGGCAGAGATCAGGAGGACTGCAGTTGGTTCGAAGCCAGCCCAGGCAAATAGTTCATGAGACCCTATCTCAAAAGTACCTAACACAAAAAGGGCTGGTGGAGTGGCTCAAAGTGTAGGCCCTGCTGAGTTCAAGCCCCAGTATCACACAAAAAAAGGAACTACCTTTAGGGTTTTTTTTTTTTTTTGATGACCCATATACCGCCCACTGGTCTGTTCTCCCCCTCCCTGTATTTCCTAGTCCTTTGGCTCAGGTGTAATAAGTCCACCGTTTTCCCACTGTTCATATTGCTGTCTCAGTGGTCAGGGGCACTTGATAGGAGTCTTCCTAGTTGGAGCTTGTCTTCCTTCCAAGTCTTAATCAGTACCAGGTCACCATGCCGAAAGTGATGAACTGTGAACTCAAGAGGCAGGGGCTGGTGAGGAGTCCTTTTAGCCAAAGGGATGACAGGGAAGAAGATATCATCAATATATAGTTCCTTAAAAATTGATTTTTGGTTTCCATGGTAGGAAGATCAGCAGTCCTGCCCAGGTATGGGAGCCCACAGAACATTTCATAAGGGGACAGTCCCACATCTTTTCTTGGAGCTGTCCTAATCTGAAGGAGAGCTATTGGGAGACATTTGACCTGGGGCAGTTTGGTTTCTAGGATCAGTTTGGCAATTTGTTTCTTAAGGGTTGATTCATTCTTTCCACCTTTCCTGAGGAAAGGGGGATGCCAGGAAGCAGACAGTCACAATCAATATCCAAACTCTCCATTATTCCCTGTAACACCTTTGAGGTAAAGAGACACCCGTTGTCTGAGTTAATATTCTCCACCAAATCAAACCTAGACACAATCTGCTCTAAGTCCACTTTGATGACACTCCCTGCTGTGGCCAATGAAGTGATCCACTATGGCCAGTAGGTATCTTTGTAATCCCATCCTAGGTATCTCTAGGAAGTCTATCTGAATGCTCTGAAATGGTCTTAACCTGGGTGGTCTTCCCCCATTCACCTGTCCCCTTATCACTATTTTATTCATTCTTTGGCAATCACTCATCACCCACACATTCATAATTCCTAAGTACTCTCCAATTCTCCAATATGCAGTCTTTCTCTTCTCTTTTCTCCAACTAAATTCTTTGCAAATAAAATCTTTCCCACCTCTGCTGTTGGAGTCTGCCTGTGCTTTCATTCTCAGAGCAGGCTCAAGAACCCTGAGCATCTGAAATTCCTACGCATGTCATCCGTGCATCATACTTGGCGACGCACGAAGGGACCAGCCTTCACCTGAGGTTGGTATAGGTTGTACCAAACTGGGAAAGACTGCCTAGGAATGTGACTGTGAGCATCCGGCACTCCGGTGGAGTCTGTTTTTCAGGACAGACCCCCCCACCACGGCCTAGCTACGGTGGAACTCTCAGGTTGACCTTTTCTCCCTCTCTCTCTATCTTGTTAAGGAGGGTTTCTTCCTTGGGAAACTGAGGAAAAGGTCCGAGCCCACTACAGCTGTACGGCAGGCAATCTGAGGAAACTCAGAGGCCAGGCGGGGATTTATAACACACTGCCAATGCTACGTGGGCGGAACCGGACTTCAGTGCACCGAGGCTTTTTCTTTTTTCCTCTCCTTAAACGCTAACACTCTCTTTCAAGATCTGACCAGCTTAAGGGGAGTTCTGAAAACAGCTGGTGAAAGGAAAGTTTGTCTTCAAGCCACAAGGTGTTCTGGCCGGGGCACTCCCTGGTGTCACCCAAAGGCTGGAGATGCAACTTTTTGACCCGCCCTGAGGCCCCAAAGGCGGCTAAGTCTTGGACCTCCCCAGTCATGTCCGTGGCAAACAGACAACCAGATCTCTCATGCTTTCTTCATGGTTTCCGTGGCCCGAGAGTGGAGGTCACCTCTTGCTTCCAGTGCTCCAGTACTGCCTTTGGGCAGGATCGACCTGGACAGCAGGGATGATCAATAATCCTTCATGCATTGAGCCTGGAAACTCTTTTTCCCCAACCCTCAGCGTCTCCTTCTCCTTTCCCAGGCAGTTCAGGATGAGTGTCCCCCTCCCCGCTTTTGCTGTAAATAGCAGTGAGCTTCTTTCTTCAGGAAGTTTGGGAAAAATCCCTACAGGCATCAGAAAGTGCTAGTCTCCAATTTAGGCTTGACTGTCTTTGTCAAGCATCAGATTAACTGGTTAAACAGGTTCCGCAGCCTGCCCTCAGGGAAAGGAAAAAAAAACAGTTAAAAGGCAAAAACCTCAGGTCTCTGTTTTTTGCCCCTTATCAGAGCAAAAGCCTCCAGATGCTCTCTCTCCTTTCATAGAAAGCATATATGCCTCACAGGATATATAGGGGGACAAAAGTCTACTTCATCAAGAGTCCCCATCCATGCCTCTACAGGGGTCCTCCTTCTGGCCATGCAAGCCCTCTTGGTCACTTTGATAGTTACGTTTTAATTACAAGCGCTCAGCTGATAGAGGAGAACCAGGCCTACCTGGGTCGCAGGGCAAACAGGCAAATCAAATAGATGAGAGGTTGGTCAAAGATCATCTCAGGGGGTGGTGCAACTGAGATATCTGTAAATCCTCCATGGCTTTACCCACAAGTGGCAGTGGAAGGAGCAAGGGAGAGCAGGACGCCCTCTCCCACTAGAGTTTCTCCTCATCTGGGGACACCTAGATAAAAGGAGAAACCTCTGTTAAGGTGACCAATTTTCCCTTGTTTCCCTTTTTAGATGGGAAATCAAGCCTCAAGGATCCAGGAAGGACCCCCCTTGCCTACTTATTAACTCAAGTTTTACTGCACCCAGGCTTGGCCACAGTATCCTCTGGGAGATGAGGAAAGATGGCCAGAAGGAGAGAGCATTAATTATAATACCATTCATCAATTAGATATGTTCTGTAAAAAGGAGGGAAAGTGGACCGAAGTTCCATACATTCAATTGTTCTTTTTCCTAAGAGACCACTCAGAATGGCTAAACAAATGCAGGCTAAATACCCAGACCATGGTAACCCTTTACAAAAAGCCCCCAAACCCCCTTGAACCAAAAAACCCATCTAATGCTCCATCAGCTCCACCTCTCCCCCCTTACCCAGCCACCTCACACACTAGACATCCTCCCACAGGACTACCCCCTCCTGTTAATTCCTGGAGGGGACAGAGCTCATGTTCCTTTTGAGTGAGTGAACTTAAAGAAATAAAAAAGGATTTAGGAAATTATGCAGAAAACCCAGATCAGTACATCCAGGCATTTAGAGAAGTCAGCCAAAACTTTGAACTGAGCTGGAAAGATGTACTGCTATTGCTATCTCAGACCCTCACTTCTCTGGAGAAACAGCAGGTTCTAGATCAGGCAGTCACAGCTGGAGACAATTATCACTTAGATAAAAGCGGCCCTACAGGCCTGTCTCCTACTGGGCCCTCACAGGAGGAGGAGGGGGAGGAAAAGAAAGACAAAGACATTGGATACCTAGAAGGGAGCCTCGATTCCCAATTCCAACAGGAGATCAGGCAGTGCCTAGATATGACCCTAAGTGGGACCCTGAAAATGACAAGGATGAATGGAGTCGTAACCATTTCATCCACTGCATTCTTGAGGGACTAAGGAGAGCCAAGGTAAAACCTCTTAATTACTCCCAAGTCACAGCTGTACAACAAGGCCCCTTAGAAACTCCAGTAGCTTTCCTACAGAATCTTAAGGATGCTTTACAAAAGCATACCAACATTGTACCAGAGTCACAGGAAGAGGAAATCATCCTAAAACATAAATTTCTAACACAGTCAGCACCAGATATTCATAAAAAGCTTCAGAAATTGGTGGCTGAAGGGAGCAGAGATCTGGACCAATTGGTCCATGTAGATATGTCTGTATACTATAACAGGGACTTAGAAAAAGAAAGGAAGGACCTGGAAAGGAAAAAGAGAGAGGATAAGCGGCAGGAGGCTCTGATCGCAGCGCTCCGAGAGGCTCCCCCGGGGCAAAGTCCAAACCCAAGGACATGCTTTCAATGTGGACAGGCAGGCCATTTTAGGAGGGAGTGCCCCCGGAGAAAGCTACCTCCAGGACCCTGCCCCATTTGTCAGGGAAAACACTGGAAGGCACTCGGTTCTCAGGGGAACCGAGGTCAGAGCCTCCCACCCAATGACGGGTCCCTGGGCCTCCCACACAGGCTCTGTAACCACTGTAAAAGCAGAAGAGCCCCAAATTAAACACAAGGTCAGCCTCCTTATTGATACTGGAGCCAGCATCTCAGCTATTCCTTTCTCTCCCCGCCAGGTCCTCCAAGAAAATTACTGTTCGAGGCATATCAGGCCAGCCTCTAGAGCTTTATTTCACTCAGCCTCTAGCCTGCTCCTGGGGAGATTTCCATTTCTGTCACTCCTTTTTAATTGTCCCAGAACCCCCTACTCCTCTGCTAGGGTGAGACCTTCTATCCAAATTGGGGGTACAGCTCCTTTTACCCCCAGGAGAGTACTTTTGCTTGCCCCTAATAGAGGAACAAGTAGACCCCACGGTGTGGACGGATGGACACACTGTGGGACGGGCACGAACAGCTGTCCCAGTCCTAATTCATCTCAAGGACCCCTCCTGGTTTCCCCATCAAAAACAATATCCTTTAAAGCCAGATGTTAAGGAGGGCTAATTCCCATAATCAAAGACTTAAAGAGACAGGGACTGCTAATAGAATGCTCCAGCCCATGTAATACTCCTATTCTCGGTGTCAGGAAGGGACCTAACAAATGGAGGCTCGTCCAGGATCTCCGCCTGATAATGAAGCAGTGGTGCCTCTCCTGTAGTTCCAAATCCCTATATGCTTTTAGCCCAAATACCTCAGGGTACCGCTTACTACTCTGTCCTGGATTTAAAAGATGCCTTCTTTTGCATTCCCTTACACCTTAAAAGTCAACCTATCTTTGCCTTTGAGGACCCCACAAGAAAGTCTGGACAGGTCACTTGGACTGTCCTCCCCTGGGATTCAGAGACAGCCCCCACCTCTCTGGGTTAGCTCTAACCCAAGACTTGGCAGAGTGGCGATATCCACAAGCTACTCTGCTACAATATGTAGATGACCTCCTGCTCTGTGGACCAAACCAGCCTGTCATTTCAAGAGCCACTGAGTCCTTACTAAACTTCTTAGCAGATAGAGGTTATAAGATCTCTAAAGAAAAAGCCCAATTGTGTCAATCTAGGGTTACATATTTAGGTCTTGTCCTGGAGAAAGAAATGAGATCTCTAGTAGAAGACAGAATCTGTCCAATCCTGACATTTCCTCTACCTAAAACTCTAAAGCAATTGAGGTCCTTTTTGGGGGTCACAGGATACTGTAGAATTTGGATCCTGGGATATGCAGATCTAGCCAGGCCCTTATATCAAATCCTTAAGGAAGCACAGAAGGATCCCCAGCCCTTTATTGAATGGGATGACAAGTCAGAAAATGCATTCCACAGGTTAGAAAAGGCTCTATGACAGCTCCCGCCCTGGGTCTCCCTGTACAAGACAAGTTTCAATTATATGTCTATGAAAAAGGAGGACTGGCCTTGGGCGTGGTGACTCAGATCCAGGGCATCACTCCCCAGCCAGTAGGTTACTTAAGCAAAGAGTTAGATCAGGTAGCTAAGGGATGGCCAGGATGCCTCAGAGCAATGGCCGCAGTAAGCCTTCTAGTGCTTGAAGCTCAGAAACTTATCCTAAACTGCCCCCTAATGGTTTATACCCCACACAACCTAGGGGGAATTTTAAACTCAAAAGGAGAACTTTGGCTATCTGACAGCTGTCTACTTAAATATCAGACCTAGCTTCTGGGAGGAACAGAAATAACTTTAAGGACCTGTCAGAGCCTAAATCCTGCATCCCTTTTACCAGAGGCAGAGGGAAATCCTGAGTGGGGAGGTACTTATGGAAAATTATTTTGCCTGACCTAACTTAACTGATCAGCCCTTAAAAAACCCAGATCTAGAATTATACACTGATGGCAGTTCCTTTGTCAAGAATGGTGTCAGACATGCAGAGTTTACAGTTGTGACAGAATTTGGCATCCTCAAATCAGGTCCTCTTCCTCCTAATACAAGTGCTCAATTGGCAGAATTAGTGGCCCTAAGAGAAGCCCTAAGACTGTCAAAAGAACAGAGAGTAAACATCTATACCTTCCTGATCCTGCATGCTCATGCAGCCATTTGGAAAAAAAAAGAGAAATGCTAACTACAACAGGAACAGCTTTCCATAGGGATAAAAGAGAGGTTACTGTAATAGTTTTAGGGATGACAGCATTAGTTACAGCCCTTGCTAGAATCAGCTATGGGGTGATTGCCAGTCACGTAACTACAAAAAACCTAACCAAAGTGATAGAGGATACCTCAGACCAGGTAGGCCTTGCCATTAAGGACATGCAAAGGTCTTTGTCGTCCCTTGCCTGTATGGTAATGGACCACCGCCTAGCCCTAGATCTTCTTTTGGCCAAACAAGGGGGGCGGGGTATGTGCCATCACCAATACTTCCTGTTGCACATATATAAACACTTCGGGCATTGTAGAGGAACGTGCAGATCACATTCTCCAACAGGCTAAATGGCTCCGGGAGCAATCTCTTGAAACCCAGGTTTCTACTCAGGTATGGGACCAAATAAAATCCTGGCTCCCCTCCAGGACTTGGTTCCTACCCTTTCTGGGGCCTATAGTTGCCATTATTGTCTTGCTTGTGTTTGGGCCTTGCATTTTAAATGTACTTGTCAAGTTTGTTTCTTCTCGCCTAGAATCCATCAAACTACAAATGCCTCTGGTGGAGATGAAAACGACCTACTACCGCAGTCCCCTTAACAACTCCTCTCGGTCAGCCCTGACACTGCGGGCCCCTTCATCGCCCCCTGTCAGCAGGAAGCAGTTACTGAACAGACTTCGTCGTCCCAATCCCTAACAGTAGTTAGGGCTACCATTGAGAGGGGGGAGTGATAAGTGGTCAAGGAGAAACTTCTCCTCCCTAGGAAATGCCCATTTGCATCTGAAAGGCGTCTCCACCCCCAGGCAATGCAAATAGGCTATAAAACCCCACTCCCCACCCTGGCCCACAGATCACCAGTTTCCGGGTCCCCCTGCATTCTCCAATATGCAGTCTTTCTCTTCTCTTTTCTCCAACTAAATTCTTTGCAAATAAAATCTTTCCAACCTCTGCTGTTGGAGTCTGCCTGTGCTTTCATTCTCAGAGCAGGCTCAAGAACCTTGAGCATCTGAAATTCCTGTGTGTGTCATCTGTGCATCACCCCTATGCATCATGGGCTTCAGCTCTCTCATTGTGGGCTTGCTTAGCATTTCTCTCCCATCAGGGAGCACCCATCTTCCATCTCCTTCTTAGTTGCTACTATTTTATCTAGTTCCTTTTCTTCCTCCTTAGTGAACTGGGGCCTTAATGTTACCTTTGAAATGTTAGGAACGGGAATCCTATTCCCCCAAGAGACAGAGAGCCAGGCGTGAATGCAATCAACAAAGCAGAGTTTATTGGGCTGGCTAGCCAGGGTCGAGCTCCCACACGGACACGCAGGACCGGTTAGGAAAACATGACCCTGAGCCTCTTTAGGGGAAATCTTATATAGACCACTACCTGCCGTTACAGCAAAAGCCCGTGCAGCACTTAACCAATGATTTTGTAACACAGAGTAAAAGGTCAGCAGTTGCGCGCGTATTTTCGTTATCAACATTGAGCAAGCAGGCAGAGCACATCTTGCACGTACATCCTGTCACCTTTCGCAACCTTCTCACATTCCTCACATTCTATATCCCCAAGCCGAGCCCTGCTGCCCTGCTTATCTTATCTACATGGGGCATCTGGTACCGGTTTCTCCAACAAGGGGGTGGGGTCCGTTGAGACATCTCATTCCTTCTTATCCCTTTCATTCCCCCCTTTTCTTATGGCCTAAATTGAGGAATCATTTTCAAGGGGATAAAGAGCCTGATATTGTTGGCAGAGGACCAGAAGTTGGATAGTATTAATTCGACCTTTGACAAAAGTCATAAGTCGGTTTAGAATCCAGGGTCCTATGGTAACAAGTAATAGGAAGATTATTACTGGCCCTGCCAGTGCAGATAAAAGGGTAGCTAACCATGGGGACTGGTTAAACCAAGACTCGAACCAGCTTTTCTCGGCCTCTTTTTTTCGTTTTTTTTGTTTCAGGCTTTTTCAAAGTTTAGACATGGAGTCACGAACAACTCCGGTATGGTCAGCGTAAAAACAACATTCTTTCCCTAGAGCAACACATAGTCCCCCCTTTTGGAGGAACAACAAGTCCAGACCTCGTCGGTTTTGAAGTACTACCTCAGACAGAGAAGTGAGGGATTTTTTTAGGTGGCTAATGGAGGTTTTTATTCTCTCTATATCTTCATCTATGGCTGCGTGCAGCGAAGACATCCCTTTCTGCTGGGTGGCCAAAGAAGCTATGCCGGTTTCTGCTCCCGCTAACCCTAGGCTGAGTAGGGTAGCAACAGTTACTGTGGAAATAGGTTTTTTTTTTTTTTTTAACCATTTTTGTATTCCAGTATGAATATAGACTCTCTTCCGAATGATAGAGGATGCGGGGCAGCACAGCCACTATAACACAGAATTTTTTAGAGCTGTTAAACACCTTAGTTGATAGGCACGGGGTGAGTCCGGACCGCGAGCATAGCCACCACCCATTGTCCTTTGGAATTACCCATTTAATAGCATTTTCCCAGGTAGAACTGGTGTTAATAACAGTACATAAGTCTCGTCTATTCTTTGGCACTTTTCCTAAGCAGGTTTTTTGGCCGCTTACCTGTTGTATGGTCAGACCTCTCTTATGGTCTCCCCAGGAACACTGAGTGGGGTTTTCCTCAGATGAGGTATTGTGAGTGGTGTTTAGCCCTATTGCCTCATAGAATGGGGGCCTCACATCATAACATAACCAACAGGAGTTAGTCATGTTAGGGTTGGTGTGGTTTAACGTCAGGAAGGCAGCACCCACTAGCTCCCAGAGGGGGTCTTTAGATCCAGTCATGAGACTGGGCCTCACCAGGGGAGGTGAGGTGATGGTTCCTGATGGTCTTGGAGTTGTAACATTAGCCCGGGCTATGGTTGAGGGAAGGTGGTGAGTTGTGAAAGGTCGGGGAGGTGGCTTTACATAGGGTGGATTAAGTACCTTATTAGGGCCTACTGCTGTGGACGGTGGCCCCGTGCGCTCAGTTTTCAATCTGACTACTATGGTCGAGCCAGAGTGTCCACCATATTTATAAGATACAAGTCCCCACACCTTACCTTGTATCCACCCAGGGGTGTCCTCCTTGCCAGTTTCAGTGAAAGTGACCTTGATTCTATCTAGATCTGCGGGCCGGCACTCGCGGGTGATATGCGGAAGGCGCAGGCCCCCCCCCATCTGCTTCCCCATGGTACCCCATTTACAAAGGCAAATTTGAGCAGGTCTGGTTTTGATACTCCCCATTTCCATTCACCATCGTTAGATGTGACGCATGCCCATGACTTACAGAAAGAGTATTGTATCCCCCCACAGTCTTTGCTCTTTTTGTGGCCCGGGCAAGCATAAAAACCATAGCGTCGAGCTGAGTCTGGGGCGGTGGCCCCGTAGGCAGGATTGATGTCTCTGAAGCAGAATTGTAGTTTCGGCCACCAAGTTCCCAATGGGGCAGTGTGAGTCGTCTCATTGAGGGTGGTATGTGTCTCCCCATCGGTGAGTATCCAGGTTTGTTTATAAGGCTGGTGAGGGTTGGTTTTAGCAAGGCTCCTGCTCCGGGCAATGAGCAGGATCAGGAAGATCATCCAACTCATTTGTGACGGCTCCTGAAGACTCTGCATGTTTTTGGGGCCGCAAGAGCTTTAGCTTTAATGGGTTGTCTGGGTGCCGCCGTACGGTCCACTCTTTAGCCCCTTTTTGTTTTTGATGATTGGCTCGACGCACGTGGGAGTAAACAGTACAACATAAGGTCCTTTTCATCTAGGCTCTAGGGTTTTGGAATGATGCCTTTTAACCCATACCATATCACCTGGGACTATGCCATGTTCCGCGTTCGGGGTCCTCTCAGCAGTATGGTACGCTTGAATTAGGGGCCATATTTGTTGTTGTACTTTAGCTAAAGCCTGTAGCATAATCAGATAATTTGGGGCCAGATCATCTAGTCTCGGGCCTAAGGTCCTTTGAATGATGGGGGGTGGAGCCCCATACAGGATCTCAAAGGGAGTTAGCCCATGGACATACGGGGAGTTCCGGACTCGGAAGATGGCCAAGGGAAGGAGTGTCACCCAATCACCGCCAGTCTCCAGGGCCAATTGGCTAAAGTCTCCTTTAGTGTCTTATTTATCCTTTTTACTTGCCCTGAGCTTTGGGGGTTGTATTCACAATGTAACTTCCAATTGGCCCCCATAGTCTGGGCTAGTCCCTGCAGGACTTTACTAACGAAAGCCGGACCATTATCTGACCCAATTGCCTCAGGCACCCCATATCTGGGTATGATTTCCTCTAGCAAGGCCTTTGCCACTACCTGACTCGTCTCCTTCTTTGTAGGAAAAGCCTCCACCCAGCCCGAAAAGGTATCTATGAATACCAGCAAATATTTGTACCCAAACTTTCCCAGTTTTACCTCAGTAAAATCCACTTCCCAACTTCTTTCTGGAGCCCTCCCCCATTTCCGAGTACCTGTATGGTGCCCCTCCCTTAGTCCTGGTTTCATGACTGTGTAGCTGGCACAATCTTTCACAATTTGGCGGACTGCCACGGTCTGGTTCGGAAATCGGAGCTGCGCGGATGTCAGCAGGTCTAGCAATTTTTTCCGCCCCAAATGGGTGGACTTATGTAAGTTAATCAACAGGAATCGTCCGAGTTTTTCGGGCAGAATTAACTTGCCTTCCAAGTCGCTTCTCCATCTGTTTTCCCCTTCTCTAATGGGGGAGTGGGCTCTCATCCAGGTGAAATCCTCCATGGAGTATTCTGGTCAGGGGGGTAGCGAAGGGAGCTCTGGGACAGGCACATCTACAGCCGCGACCATGGAAGGACTCACCATTGCTGCTCTCTTTGCTTCTTGATCTGCTCTGTTGTTACCGACAGCGTCCGGCGTCTTGGCAGACTGGTGGCCTGGGACATACATCACTGCCACTGCCTTCGGTTTTTTCACTGTCATTAATAGACACTGGACCTCGGCCAGGTTCTTTAGATTTTTCCCTTCTGCTGTGTGGAACCCCCTTTCGCGATAGATGGCCCCGTGGACATGGATGGTACCGAAAGCATAGCGACTATCAGTGTAGATATTGACTCGCTTTCCTTTTGCCCTCTCCAGGGCCTCTGCCAAGGCAATTAATTCCGCTTTTTGGGCTGAGGTTCCGGGTGGGAGAGCGCTGCTCCATACCGTATTTCCTTTTTGGTCGACTACAGCTGCCCCTGCCCTTCGGACTCCATCTTGGACAAAGCTGCTTCCGTCCGTGTACCAGTTTAATTTGCAGCCGGACAGGGGGGTATCCTTTAGGTCAGCCCGTACCTGTGTAACTTCGGAGAGGAATTCTTTGCAGTCATGGACAGGTGTCTGTAGTTCCGGGTCAGGCAACAGGGTGGCAGGGTTCAGGGTTACAGGATCTGTGAATGTGATTCGAGGGGAATCCAACAAGAGCCCCTGGTAGTGGGTGAGCCTGGCATTTGTCATCCATTTTCCGGGGGGTTGTTTAAGGATTCCCTCCACCGGGTGAGGGGCCGTTACCCAAAGGGCCTGTCCAAAAGTTAATTTATCAGCTTCTCTCACTAGCATGGCGATGGCCGCTATGATGCAGAGGCAGGGGGGCCATCCCGCTGCTACTGCGTCTAATTTCTTGGAAAGGTATGCCACAGGTCTCTTCCAGGGGCCTAGTTGTTGGGTCAGGACTCCTTTGGCTACCCCCTTTTTCTTATCTACAAATAGAATGAATGGTCTTGTAGGATCTGGCAAGGCTAAGGCAGGAGCCTGTAAAAGAGCGTCCTTTAGCTAGTCAAAGGCCTGTTGTTTTCTTTCCCCCCATCTCCAATCCGGAGCCTCTTTGGTGGCCTCATATAAGGGTCTGGCTATCTCTGCAAATCCCGGAATCCAGAGTCTACAGAATCCTGCGGAGCCCAGGAACTCTCTCACTCCCCTAGTGGATGTGGGGGATGGGATAGCCAAAATAGTCTGTTTCATGGCATCAGTCAGCCATCTTGCCCCATCTGCGATCCAATAACCCAGATATGTCACTGACCTTTTACAGATGTGGGTTTTCTTGGCACTCGCCCGATATCCCAGCTCACCTAATTCCGTTAGCAGGTGTTCAGTAGCCTCGTTGCATTCCTCTCGGGTTTCTGCCGCTAACAGTAAATCATCAACATACTGTAATAGAGTGACTCGCGGGTGGCTCCGGCGAAAGGGTTTCAGGTCCTGGCTCAGGGCCTCGTTAAACAGGGTGGGAGAATTTTTAAATCCTTGTGGCAGTCTGGTCCAAGTAAGCTGTCCAGATTGGCCCCCATCCTCGTGCCACTCGAAAGCAAATAGCGGCTGGCTAATTTCTGACAATGGAATGCTGAAGAAAGCATCTTTCAAATCAAGGGTTGTATACCACACTTGCGAGGGGGGTAGGTGGCTGAGCAAGGTATAGGGATTTGGAACGGTGGGATGAATGTCCTCCGTCCGCTCGTTTACCTTTCGCAGGTCTTGCACAGGCCTATAGTCCTTGCTTTCTGGCTTTTGGACGGGGAGCAGAAGTGTATTCCAGGCAGACCGACAAGGCCGCAGTACTCCTTTCTTTAATAGCCTGCGGATATGAGGGGCTATGCCTCTTCGAGCCTCCTCGGGCATAGGATACTGTTTTACCTGAATGGGAAGAGCAGAAGCCTTCAATTGTATAACTACGGGAGGGAGGTGTTTGGCGAGCCCAATTCCCGCAGTCTCTGCCCAGGCCGTGGGAAATCTTTTTACCCATTGGGCCATGTCCCCTCCTGGCTCCTGTTGACTCTCAAACAGATGATGTTCGTCAACCAATGATAGGGACAGGACATGTATCGGGCTCCCCTCTCGATCAGTCACAATTATTCCATCTGGCTCAAAATGGATATGGGCCCCTATTTTGGTGAGTAGGTCCCGTCCGAGCAGGGGAGCGGGGCTCTCAGGAATGACCAGGAAGGAGTGTGTGACCTGGTGTTTTCCTAAGTTTACCCTTCTTTTGGTAGTCCATGTACATAACTGTGTACCGGTGGCCCCCTGAACGACACTTGTTCGTTCCTTGTTTAAAGGTCCATGTGCCTTGTTTAAGACCGAATACTGGGCGCCGGTATCCACCATGAACCCCATCAGCTTCCCCTCCACATGTACTGTTACCCAAGACTCAGGGAGGGGGTCCGAGCCCCGTCTCCTTTAGTCCTCTTCTCCGGCTAGGAGGACTCTGGCCTGCTCTACTGCTCGTTCCCTTTCCCTTTTATCCCCCGGTCTCCTTCCAAACCCTCTTTTTCCCTTTAACTTAGGGCATTCTCTCTTCCAATGCCCAGTTTTCTTACAGTAAAAACAGTGTTCCTTATCCGGGGTCCTGGCATGGCCCCCTCCCCTGGGTTGGTCCCGGACACCCGCTAGGAAGATACGGGCCATTTCTCTTTGTTACTTTCGGTTTTCCTTAGCCTGGAACTCCCTGTCCTCCTTTCTCAATTTCTCCTGGGCCTCCCTGTCTTTCTTTCTCCGCCTTTCCTCCCTTTCTTTTGGAGTTTCCCTAGCGGTAAAGACCTTCTCTGCTATTTGTAGCATTTTCCTAATGGTCATTTCCCCTAAGTTTTTCTGTTTATTGAGTTTTCTCCTAATGTCTGGAGCTGCCTGATTAATGAATGAGAGCACCACAGCAGACCAGTGGAGCTCCTCCTCAGGGTCAATAGGGGTGTACTGATGGTATGCCTCATAGAGGCGCTCTAAGAAACCAGCTGGGCTTTCGTTTTCCCCTTGGACGACTGCTTTTACTTTTGCAAAGTTGGTGGGCTTTCTAGCGGCCGCTCGGAGACCGGCCATAAGAGTCTGGCGGTAGATTCGGAGATGCTCCCTACCTTCTGCGGTCCCGAAATCCCAATCAGGGTGGCGTAGGGGAAAAGCCTCTTCTATGGCCGGTTGGAGGGTTGTGGGTCTCCCATTATCCCCCAAGACGTTTTTTCTTGCTTCGTGGAGGATGCGCTCCCGCTCCTCTGTTGTCAAAAGAGTATTGAGCAGCTGATGACAGTCATCCCAAGTGGGACGGTGTGTATGCATGATGGACTCCAAGAGATCTATGAGACACTTGGGGTCTTCTGAAAAGGGCGGGTTCTGCGTCCTCCAGTTATATAGATCACTGGAGGAGAAGGGCCAGTACTGAAACTGTTGCCCCCCTCCCGGACCCCCTTGGCCTACCGTCCGGACTGGAAGTGTAGGGACAGTTTCCTCCCCCTGTGTTGATGAGGAGGGCCCATCTTCCCCTTCCCTTTTCCGAACCCCTCGGGGGTGAAGTCTTTGACCCATTTCTCCTCCTGCTGCCAGTCCTGTTGAAGAGGATGAGGAAATTTCCTCCTCCGGGGCACTGGCTTGGCCAGGGGGAGTCACATATGGAGGCGGCCGATCTTCTTCTGCCCCTGCGAGGGATGGGTAAAGGGGGGAACTCTCTGGTAAGACCGGAGATGGTAAGGGAGGTGCCCTATTCTGAGGACTGGTCAGGGTGGGAAGAGGAAGTTTCTCCTCCTCCTTTATGACCAAGGCGGGCGTGACTGGGGTTTTCGCCCCGGGAGCCGAACTGGAGGGGTGAGTCAGAAAAGCTGTTAACCAGGGGCGGGGTTTCCTTGCCAGATCCTCCCAAACCATAATGTAAGGGACTTAGTCTGGATGGCCTCGATTGCCTGGCCGAAAAATTACTGCTTTAACCTTAGTGATCATGTCTAGGGAGAGGGAACCTTGAATGGGCCACCCGACTCCAAAGGTGGGCCACTCTGCAGAACAAAAGGTGTCGAACTTACCTTTCTTGATGACCAGACCTGCATTTAAGGCCCTTTCTTTAACTTCTGAAAAGTGAGAAAGGATCAAAGATTTTGGGGTTGTTTTTCCCTGTCCCATTATGGAAGGAGAATCAAACACCAAGAGAGATAGAACAAAAAGGGTAAAGGCAACAATAATTCCACACACACACAACACTCTCCAGCACTCGCTCGGACCGGTCCTTCTCTCACACTGGTGCGCACCCCATTCAACCTCCTCACCGTCCAACTGGGATATCAGGATGAAAGGCGTCCACTTGACGGGTGGTTGGTCGACTAGCTCAATTAGTTCTTCACCTGGCGCCAGGATTCCTAAAATGCTCGAGCCCAAATGAGAGGAGAACCTCTCCCGGCAGGACCCTGCGGTCCTCCTAATGAAATTCTCAGAATAGAACTCCCTGGGGATTGGCCAAATCCCCGCCGTGGCCCAAATGGAACACTCAAGTTCCTCCAAATGAGGGTCTTGGATCCCCTCCCAATGCCTAGGACTTGGGATCGCCCCTGCTTTCTCGCGGGCAAGTTCTGTCTCTCGAGAAAATGGAATATCGGTGGGACCTCCAAATGTTAGGAACAGGAATCCTATTCCCCCAAGAGACAGAGAGCCAGGCGTGAATGCAATCAACAAAGCAGAGTTTATTGGGCTGGCTAGCCAGGGTCGAGCTCCCACACGGACACGCAGGACCGGTTAGGAAAACACGACCCTGAGCCTCTTTAGGGGAAATCTTATATAGACCACTACCTGCCGTTACAGCAAAAGCCCGCGCAGCACTTAACCAATGATTTTGTAACACAGAGTAAAAGGTCAGCAGTTGCGCGCGTATTTTCGTTATCAACATTGAGCAAGCAGGCAGAGCACATCTTGCACGTACATCCTGTCACCTTTCGCAACCTTCTCACATTCCTCACATTCTATATCCCCGAGCCGAGCCCTGCTGCCCTGCTTATCTTATCTACATGGGGCATCTGGTACCGGTTTCTCCAACAAGGGGGTGGGGTCTGTTGAGACATCTCATTCCTTCTTATCCCTTTCAGAAATACTTAGGATCAAGTTGAAAAGTCTGATTTATTCCCCCAGAGAGACTCCTTTGGCAGCCTTGTCTGTGAGTCTGTTCCCAGAGTCTCACTTAGGTCTGGTGTCTGTTTATATGGACAACGGCCACTTCTGTTGGGAGTAAAAGACTTTTGTGTGTGTGTGTGTGTGTGTGTGTGTGACTGGGATTTGAACCCAGGGCCTACACGTTCAGCCACTCCACCAGTCCTATTTTTGTGAAGGATGTGTTTGAGATAGGATCTCACGAACTATTTGCCTGAGTCTGGCTTTGAACTGTGAGCCTCCTGATCTCTACCTCCTGAGTAGCTGGATTACAGGCATGAGCCACCAGCACCCAAGGGAGAGAAATACTTTCTAAGATTTGCTTGACTAATTCTCCATGGACCAATTCCTTTCTCTTGATTTTTACGAGACCCTGTTCTGTCCATATTTTTCTAAAAGTTTGCACTACTCCATAAACATCTTTAGAATCGGTGTCTTCTTGGCCTTCAGGCAAATTTAAGGCATGGTTAAGAGCATGTAACTCACAGGTCTGAGTCAGCCAGCCATTAGGTAATCTACCTTCCTCACATAAGGAGCGTTTGGCTCCATCAGTAATCGCACACCATTATGTCTGTTTCCCTCTATTATCCAGGATGATCCATCAACAAACAGCTTGGACCCATCATACAGTGGGACCTCACTTAGGTCTGGCCTGACCCTAGTTTGGTATTCTATGGTGTCTAGGCAGTTGTGTTCAGATGCATCCTGGCTTTCTTCTCCCTTCCAGGGAAAACTGGTGGGATTCAGGCAGGTATCAGTGGTCAAAACCAAATCATCCCTTTCAAATAATATGACCTCATACTTTAGAATTTGGGAATCTGTGAGCACCTCCTGGCTTTTTGATGTACTCCCCTGACCAGATGTGGAGTGCTTACTATTCAGACTCCTCCAAAAGTTAATTCAACAAACAACATTTGATTGACCTAACAGTCACATATAGAAAAAATGAACTTCCACTCTCAGACCACACACAAAAGTAATTTGTGAGGGTTCCACAATATGAGTCCTAGATCTAAAAACAAGATTTAAAATTATGAAACTGCTAGGGAAAAAACCCTACAGAAGCTTTTGAGTTAGAGGGAGATTTCTAAAATAGCACACAAAAAACACAAACTCTAAAAGGACAACTAGGAAATTGGACATTACCCAGATTTTAAAATTTTGCTCTTTGCAAATCATACATCAGCCATGTCTAGAGAACAGCTTCTTCGCCTTGTTTTATTCCTCCTGGCCCCAAGGAGCCCTTTTTATTCTTTTTTAATTGCCCCCAAAGAAAATGTACTGAGGCAGATATCGGTTTCTGTATCACACGTAAGCACCATGTTTTACATATAAAAGGAATACAAGTTTTTCACTCTCCAAGAAGCAATCTTCACCCCTTCAAGGCAATCTTCCCCCACTGAAGAAGCGTGCCGTAGAATCTACGAAGATCTATCATCACTGGAGATGAGAAGACAAACAGCCCTTGGCCTGGGATGCACCTCAGTGGTACTGCACACGCCATGAGCCAGACCCCGAGTTACATTTCCTACAACACACATGCACACATACAAACCCAATATTTTGTTTTTAATCAGCAAAAGATTTGAATAAACCAGGCACCGAAAAGGCAAAGGGATGACAAATGTATGGAAAGGAATCCATCATGATGAGTCAGGAGGGAACAGCTGCCACCCACACCAGCGAGCCCACACTTAAGACTGAGCACAGCAGGTGTGGGCACATTAGTCAACTTTCTGTTGCTGTGACAAAATAACTGAGAAAAACAACTCAAAAGGAGGCAAGGTTTGTTTGGCTCTTGATTTTAGAGGTTTCAGTTTGAGGTTGGCCGGCTCCATTGCTGAGATGAGGCAGAACATCATGGTGGCAGGGGTGTGTGACAAGGGAGGCTCACCTCATGGTGGTCAGGAGGCAAAGAGAGCAAGAGGAAAGGGGCCAGGGACAAGATGTAGTCCCAAGGGTATGCCCCAAGGACTCACTCCCTTCACCTAGGTCCCTCCGCCCAAGTTTCCATCACCTCCCAATGGCGCACCATCCCCTAATGAGGTCACTCTTCACGGTCCAATCTCTTCCAAACCCCCATCTCTGAGCGTTGCTGCATTGGGAACCAAGCTTTCAACACATGAGCCTGTGGGGGCATTCCAGATCCCAACCATAACAGTGGGTGAGGTATGGCAGAACGGAATCCTCACCCACTGCTGGTGGGAATGTAAATGTTCACCCACTTTGGAAAACAGTTTGACAATTTCTTAAAAAGTTAAACGCATGCCTACCCCATGACCCAGCCATTCTACTCTGAGATACTTACCCAAGAGATATGAAAGCATACATCCACACAGACTGGACCAGGAATAGTCAGAGTAACTTTCTTAATAATAGCTAAAACAAATAGTGTCTGTCAACAGACAAATGGATCAACAAATTGCATAACCTTACAATGCAGCACTAGGACTTACAATGCAGCACTAGGACTTACAATGCAGCTGGATTAAAGGACCCAGGTCCCCTCTAAACCAAATACAGCTCCCCATTTCCAGAGCCCGACTCTCCTGGTTTCTGTCCGCTGGTGCACTGTACTCACAGCATCACCTGCTTTGCTCCATGGCAGGTGCATTGGTGGCCTGACTGTAAAGCCAGCAGACACAATAGAAGCTGGCAGGGGGTCAGAGTGTGTCAGGGGTGGCACAGATTTGTCCCTGTAGACCCTTGTCAGGGGGCCCAGCCCCTAGTGTTGTCAACACAGCCCTGAGACTGTGCCAGGGGCAGCTAAGGACAGCCTTCAAGTCCAAAAGCTCCTAGAACAGCCACGGCTGAGTCGGTTCACAGCAGACTCTGTGCTGTACACTACCACATAGAGGAGTGCCAGCATCCCTGTTTTGAGGGGGTGGTAGGGGGCTGTCTGAGGGTAGGATGGGATGTGGTGGTGAAGAGGACACCGGGAATTGTCTCAGGACCCCTTTTAATATGACCCCAGGGTTGGGGCATTCAGCCTGTGGTGCAAAGCCAGAGCTGGAGGGGACCCCCTCTTCTTGGGAGGGGAACACACAGGAGAGCTGGCCTTGTCCATGGCTATAGCACAGTGCTTCAATCACGCTGGCCAATGAGATTATTTGAAAAACTGACCTGGCTTGTGTCTTAAGCTGGAGCCCTAATGCCTCAGTTTCCCCAGCTCTCAGTGGGGGGAGGGGCTTGATGCTCTTCAAGGTGGGGCTGTTCCTTGTGATGCACGTCTCCTCTCTGCTAATGAATGAGTCTCTCTAAACACGTTCCATCCTTGTGACCCAGAAGGGCTCTCGTTCAACCAAATCCCCTCCAGGATGACATTGTGCGGCCCTGAGCACTTTCGCCTCCTTGGGACTGTTCCTCCATTATAAAAAGTAACAATACACTAAATGAAATTAAAATTATTTTACCGCTACATTGGCATAAAGACAAACGTATCAAAATTATATGTTAAAATAGCTTCTTTCTACCTAAAAGCTCATTCTTTTCCTAGTAGAAACTGGGTGAGCTTCCCGAGGACGCCGCCAGGGGGCGCCCGGCACCGGCGCTGGGCTGCGCGTGGAGGGCGCGCTGGGCAGGCGGAGGGCGCCCGGGACCGGGCCCCCCGCGAGCCCCTCTGGGCATTTGCCCATGCCGTTCCCTCTGATAGGAACAGTATAACGTAAGAACTAGAAATCAGAAATAGTAATACAGAATCATGGATCATCCTGGCTTTCATATTTTAGATAATTTTATTTAAATAAGTTATTTGCCTTAAATTTATTTGTATTTTACTACAAATTCAATGCGATCTCCATAAAATTTAAGTGATATTTTCCACAGAAATAGAAAAAACTATTCTAAAATTCATATAGAAACCCCCAAAAAATGAACATCCGAAGCAATCCTGAGCAAAAAGAGCGATGCTGGAGGGGAGGGAGGAAGCAATTCTGGAGGTGTCAGTGCCTCACTTCAAACTACCCTAGACAGCCACAGTTACAAAACTAGCATAGCACAGCACAAAAACACACAGAGAGACCAATGGAGGAGAACACCCAGAAATAAACCCGTGCAGCTGCTGCCTGGTTGGCCACAAAGTTGTCAAAATATACACTGGAAAGAAAGACAGGCTATTTTAACAAGTGCTGCTGGGAAACTGGATATCCACAAGCAGATGACTGAAACCAGGTTGCTATTGCTCACCCTGTACAAAACTCAACTCAAGCTGAGCATGGCAGCCCATGCTTGTAACCCAAGCTTCTTGGGTAGGCTGAGATCATTAAGATCACAATTTGAGGCCAACCTGGGCAAAAAGTTTGTGAGACCCCATGTTAACCAATAGCTGGGTGTGATGGCATGAACCTATCACTCCAGCAATAGCAGGAGGCATGACAGTCCAGGATGGCTGGGTAAAAAGCAGGACCCTATCTGCAAAGTAACTAGAACAAAAAGAGCTGGTGGTGTGGCTAGCAGAAGAGCACAAAGCCCTGACTTCAAGCCCCAGAACTGCAAAACACAAAACAAATAAACAAAAAACCCAATGGGCATGGTGGCTCATGCCTGCAATCCCAGTTACTTGGGAGGGTAGCCTGGGCAAAAAATTAGGGAGACCCAGCTCAACAAGCCGGGTGTGGTGGTACAAACCTGTGAACCCAGCTGTCATCCGAGGCAAGCCCCAGGCAAAATGCAAGACGCTATCCTGAAAAAATAACTAAAGCAAAAAAAAGGGGAGGGGGGCTGGGGATGGCTCAAGTGGTAGAGCCCTGAGTTCAAACCCCCAGTACTTTAAAAAAAAAATCAAAAGAAATTTCAAAACAAAAGTTTTGGCTGGGGGCGTGGCTCAAGCAGAAGAGTGCCTTTAGTTCAATCCCCAGTACTGTCAACAACAACAAAAAAAGGATCGAAGCCCTTAATATAAGATCTGAAACTTTGAACCTGCTAGAGGAAAACACAGGGGAAACACTTGCAGATCTAGACATAGGCAAGAACTTTCTAGAGAGGACTCCACAACTCAGGAGACATAGAACTGATAAATGGAACTGCATCAGATTACAAAGCTTCTGCATAGCAAGAGAAATAGTCAACAGAGCAAAGGACAGCCTAGGGAATGGGGAAGACTCTTTGCCAGCTATTCATCTGACAGGGGACTAATATTAGTATATGAAGAACTCAGAAATTAAACAGCAAAAGAACAAATCATTTATTGAAATGGGCAAATGAACTGAACGGATGCTTTTCAAATGAAAAAGGACAAGCAGTCGATAACATTTAACTTCTGTAGCCATTAGGGAAATGCAAGTCAAAACTACATTGAGATTCCTTCTCACCCCAGTAGAAATGCTGTCACCAAGAAAACAAAAAATGACAAATGCCAACAAGGATGGGGGTGGGCAGGGAGAAAGGAACCCTTATACACTGCTGATGGGAATGTAAATTAGTCCAGCCTCTATGGAAATCAGTATGGAGGTTCCTCGGAAAACTAAAACCAGAACTATGATATGATCCTGCTATACCACCTCCTGGTATATACCCCAAAGCATCGAAGTCAACCTACAGCAGACACTGGCACACCTGTCACAATAGCCAAGTTATGGAATCAACCTTGGTTCCCATCTGCAGATGAATAGATACAGGAGTGCCAGAGGCTCACGCCTGTAACCCTAGCTACTTTGGGAGTCTGAGATAGGGAGGATGGAGGTTAGAGGCCAGCCCAGGCAAAGAGTTCTAGGGACTCCATCTCTAAAATAACCAGAGCAAAATGGACTGGAGGTGTGGCTCAAGTGGTAGAGCACCTACTTTGCAAGGGTGAAGCCCTGAGTTCAAACTCTAGTCCTACCACAAACAAAAACAAAACCCAGTGATCTGTATACACAGGGGAGTATTAGTCAGCTACTGTGTGATTTGCAGGAACATAGATGGAACAGGAGATCAGCACATCACAGGAAATAAGTCAGTCTCACAGACACATGTTTTGTCTCATTGTGGAATTTAGGGAAAACCAAAACTGGACATGAAGTATATGGGAGGGAAAAGGAGGGCAGCAGGATAAGACAGGGCAGCAAGGCTGGGGGTGTAGCTCAGTGGTAGGCCCTGAGTTCGATCCCCAGCACTGCAAAAATAAAAGGAAATAGAAGGAGTGAATATGATCAAAGTGTGTCATGTGTATGTGTGAAAATGTCATAATGAATCCCACTATTTGTGCAATTAATATTTTATATACTTTTAATTATTATTCAAATAACATAATGATTTTAAGCAATTATATTCGTAACTGTCTTTTGTCTATGTATCTCCCCATCTATCTGTAAGACACCCTCCCTATGTTTTGGCCAGGAGCCACCTGGTCATCTGGAACAGCTTGTTGAGCCCCAGGGCCAGCATGGTTTATTTTGTTTTGTTTTTTTCTGTGCTGGGGCTTGAACTCAGGGTCTACACCTTGAGCCACTCCAGCAGCCCTTTTTTGTTATGAAGGATTTTTTCAAGATAGGGTCTCATGAACTACTTGCCTGGGCTGGCTTTGAACAATGATCCACCTGATCTCTGCCTCCTGAGTGGCTAGGATTACAGGTGTGAGCCACTGGCGCCCAGCTGCCAGCATGCTTTTAAGAATAACTGGGACTGGAGGTGTAGCTCAAGTGATAGAGAGCCTGCCTAGCAAGCACAAAGTCCTGAGTTCTAATCAAAGTACTGCCAAAAAAAAAAAAAGTTAACTGGGGCCAGGTCAAATGGATATAAGAATTTACTCAAAGGGATCTCACTGGCCAAATTTTTCACGATGTGAACACCAAAAGAAGAAAGGTAACTGAATTTGATTGAATTTATAATTTATGGCAAACCATGGCTCTTTAATGCGAAGATAAAAAGCGCTGCGAAGGCTGGCATGGTGGCACCCTCCTGAAAGCCCAGCTACTCAGGACAGAGGGAGAAGGATCTCCGTCTGAGGACAGACCCTGGTCAAAGTGAGAGGTCCTGAGTTCAATCCCCAGCACCAGCAAAAAAGAAGGAGGAGGAGGAGGAGAAGGAAGAAGGAACGAACGAATGAACAAACAAAGGAAGGAAGGAAAGAAGGAAGGAAGGAAGAGAAAGAAATGAGGCATGAACACAAGAGAGGCCAGGGCCCTACTTAGTGGCTGCACTTGCTCTTCCCTGTGAGCCTTGGTCTCTCCACCCAGACCACTACGGGGTGGATCTGGATGTCTGTGGAGGACCCTTGCAGCCTGCTGGGCAAGGCCTAGGGTGGACAAGAGTGGGGGCAACAGTTCAAAGCCAAGGAGGCCTGGAGCCCAGGCTCCCAGTGCCAGTCACTGCCCCACCCATCCTCTGCACCCACAGTGTGCCCAGCAACCCCTAAAACTGCATTCAGGGGATCAGAACTCACAGAACCATCCAGCAGCCCAGTCCCGGGTTCAGGGTCTGGCAGGACTCTGTTTTTCTCCTTGACAGGTGGGGTTGACGGGGTGAAGCAGGACTGCTTTGGGAACTGAGGAGTGCTCCTCCCCCAACCCAGGACCTGCACTAATTTTCCTGGCTCAGAGTGAGGGATCTGTGGAAGGGGAGCCCCTGCACCACCCGTGGCTCTGTGCAGAGGGAAAGGCTGGGGTCGGGGCTCTGTGCAGGAAAGCCCTCAGGCTTCCAGACCTCACAAATAAAGAAGAATTAATGTCTGACCTGGGCTTCATTCCAGACATGGACAAACCAGTTTTGTGCTGTTTTCCCAGAAAGGCAGTGGCCCAGCCAGCTAGCCCTGCCCCCCACCGCCCCATGCTCTTTGGCCTTGACTGAGGTGTTTCCAGGACTCCTGGAGGTCTGATTGCCCTCAGGTCCCTGTTCTCATCATGGGATAGGACAGCAGGTAGTACTGGGTTAAAATCAGGTTGAACACTCGTTCAGTCACCTACAGTCACCCCTCAGGTGTCCCTGAGTGGGACAAAACATAAACCCCAAGCAACCTATGGTGGTATTATAGTTGTGTAATAATGAAGGAAATTTCATCATGTGTGTATCTATGAATCACAGTGATGAGATGTTAAGATTCTGGAGTGTGAGGGTGGTAGTGTGGTTATGTAAGAGGGGACATCTGCTGGAGTCACATGGGTGACATGTCACACTGAGTAAGGAACAAGAGCGAGTGTGGCAAAATGTTAGCAGTGCGAGTAAGTGTGTGTGTGCATTGTTCCATTCTTGAAATGTTCCTATAGGTTTGAAGCTTCCCAAAGTGTTGGGAAAAGTCACTAGAGAGAGCGCTCATCTAATAGATCTGGTGTTCTCCTAAGAAGAGATTAGAACAGAGACACACACAGAGGGAACAAGTGTGTAAAGACACAGGAGGAAGACAGCTGTCTACACACCCAGGAGAGAGGAACCAACCCTGCTGAAACCTTGATCTCAGACTTCTGGCCTCCAGAATGGTGAGGAAATGAACTTCTGTTGTTCAGGACGCCTGGAGCGTGATGTTTGTAACAGCACACTTGCACACTGATACACTGTGCCAGGTGGTGGTAGCAGGACCAGAAAGGAAGAGATGATTCCAGAGCCATTAGGGGATTCTAAAAGGTGGGATTCTAGTAGGAGGGGACTGAAAGGGAGGAGATGGGACCAACCTGACAGAACCCAGGCAGAGGGTGACCGCTGGCCTGCGAGACTCTGGGTCTGCCCAACACCCAGTCACAGCATGCCCACCTGTGCACTTCACCCTCCACTCTGCAAGGGGCACTTAAGTACTTGTATTTTACTGAGGAAAGTCCCAGGCTGTGGAGAGGAGTAGGAGCTGACAGGGGTGGAAGTGACTCTTGAGTCCTGTCGTGTGAGCCCTGAGGTCTCCCAGAGGTCTTGCTCTGCAGACCAGGAAGGCTGGAAATGCAGGTCTGGGGCTTGGGAGAGAAACAGGGACGTGAGAATCAGGGCCACAGACTAAGAGCAAGATGTGTTCATGCCTGAGGGCTGGGGACTTGGATTTTGTTGTTTCCTATCATTAGAAAGTGGCAGAGTCTCAAAGCTCCCAGGACACCTGGGACAGAGCTCTAGCAACAAAAGCCAAGCCTTGCTGCTGCAAGAATTTTCACTTCTCTGACTTTAAAGAAAGACCTCGTAGAAAGTGACCGGGTCAGGTCTCTCTGATGCTTGAAGAACATTCCAGGGTCATGAATTTCCAACCCATAAACTCTCATGTTTCAAGTTCACTGGAGGCCTGTGAAGGGCAGGGCACTGCTTGACCTTTCACAGCACGAAACTTCCTGCTCTTGACTCTTGACAGGCATGTCCTGTCTTCCAGGCCAGGGTTCAGAAAGGCGGCCTGATGGTCCAGATATGTAAATGGAACTAAAGTCAGGTGGATGCTGGGTGCCTTGGAAGTTGTCTAATCAAAGGGAAAAATGTTTTAAATTTTTTTTTTCGGAAAACTTTTGGGAGTGTCTACATGGAGGTTGGACTGGGCACATTGGCAGGCATGAAGTTTGTATGCTTTTTAATTTTTTTAATTTAATTTATTTTTACTTTATTTTATTACTTTTTCCGGTGCTGGGGATGGAACCCATGGCTTCGTGCCTTGTAGGCAAGCCCTCTCCCATGGAGCCATGGCCCAGCCATGGTCCTTTCTTTACCCCAGCTTTCTGTCCGCTGACAGCAGCCTTGGTCCTTGCCTCAGAGTCATTTCTCCTGGGAGTCTCGCCTCTTCAGGACACGCCCTGCAAAACTCAGCAAGCTTTGAAGTGGAGGCTTGCTATGTTCTGGGGTTTTTTTCAGAACATTTTTGAGGCCTTACAAGTTATTGTTTTAACATTTTCCCCCCAAACATTCTCTGCATATTTGGGCAAATCAAAAGCTGAGAAGACTTTGTGTTTGTTTTTCTCATACGAAACAGGAGCATCTTGGAGAAGACCATGTTTCCGGGCCTCACCCCTCTCAGGAGTGACTCCAACCAAGGCTGCGCTCATAAACAATCTTGAACCTGAAATGTCAGCCCATAAAAATTCTTGGAGGAAAGCCCCACCCTTGCTCAGGAGCTCCTATCTGTGGGGCATTTTCTGTATCCAAGGTAAGCTTCTGACCCCACTCCGCAGGTTACAGCTGACAGGCTATGAACTGTGGCTCCATTTTACATGAGGGGAAACAGGCCCAGGGAAGGTAGAGCACAGAATTTTCACCCCAAAACTTTTTTTTTCAATGCTGGCAATGGAACCTAAAGCTTTAAGAATGCTAGGCAAGGACTGGGAGCATGGCTTAAGTGGTAGAGCACCTGCCTCGTAAGCACAAGGCTCTGAGTTCAAACCCCAGTACCACCATAAGGCTCTGAGTTCAAACCCCAGTACTGCCACACAAAAAGATAGTTGCTTGGCAAGTGCTCTATCACTGAGCTTTACCCTTGGGCCTTATAATTCTTAGAAGTTAGCACTTTGATCTAGAAGCTGGATCAGAAAAGGGAGGAAGATACGCTTATTTTAGCAATAGCTTTTTTTTTTTGGCAGTGCTAGGGTTGGAACGCAAGGCTTCACACTTGCTGGCAGGTGCTCTTATCACTTGAGTCACTTCACCAGTCCTTTTTTGTGATGGATTTTTTTTGAGGGTCTTGCAAACTATTTTCCCAGGCTGGCTTTGAACTGCCATCCTCCTGATCTCTGCCTCCTGAGTAGCTAGGATTACAGGCGTAAGCCACGGCACCAGCTTTTTGTTTGTTTGTTTGTTTGTTTGTTTGTTTTCAGTGCTGGGGATCAAACCCTGAGCCTTGAGCATACTAAGCAAGCACTCTAACACTGGATCCTCACACCGGCCTTTCCCCATAGCACCTTTATTTTGAAAAACTTCAAACCTATAGGAATGTTTCACAAACAGCACACTGCACATGCAGACTTACTGACCACTAACATTATGCCACACTCACTCTTGTTCCTTACTCAGTGTGACATGTCACCCATGTGACTCCAGCAGGATCCCCTCTTATATAACCACACCACCACCCTCACACTCCAGAAACTTAACATCTCATCACTGTGCTCATTAGATACACACATGCCATAGCTCGAATTTCCTTCATTATTACACTAACTATAATATCATTTTTTGTTTGTGCTTTTTTTTCCTGTACTGGGGATTAAACCCCAGGCCCACCACCTCCAGGGTCTTGCTAACTTTGTCCAGACTGTGATCCTCTTGTCTTTACATCCTGAGTCTGTGGGATTACAGCTGTGTCACCATGTCCAGCAGATTGCTTGTTTTTAGAGAATGAAAGCCGTTGACTAATAGGGGAACAAGATGGCAGAGAAAGAGTGAGTAACAGAGGTGTTACTGATTAAAGTTCAATGTATGTGTGACATGCCATGACACAACTCCATTTAACAATCGATTTACACGTTAAACAATGAAGGGCAGGGAAAGTGAAACACGTCCAGTCAGAGGTGGACACCAGTGGTAGGGGTAGGAAACAGGAGAGGGTGAAGATGGGTGAATATGGTAGATGTATTCTGTATACTCATATGAAAATAGAAGAATGAAACCTGTTGAAATTGTTCTAAAAGGGAGAACACAGAGGGGGTGAATCTAAGATACTTTGTAAGCACATATGTAAATGTCACAATGGAACTCCCTTTACAATTAACATATACTAATAAAAATGTTTAAAAAAGTAAAATGGACCGGAGGTGTGGCTCAAGTGTTAGAGTGCCTTCTTTGCAAGCTCGAAGCCCGGAGTTCAAACCCCAGTGCCACTCAAAACAAACAAATAAATAAAAAAATTTTAAAAGTGAATCAAGAGTTACTTGCTACATTTATTGCTTTATCTCCTTAGTGGTCACCTGCTAGCCTTCTCAGCTTTTGTTTTGTCATATTCTTGCTTTTGTCCTTCATAGCACTGACATCTTCAAAGTCCTCAGGCAAGACATTTGCAGACAGTCTCGGTTTCCTGTTGATGAGGCCCAGATATAAACTGGTACCCTGGAGTACTTCCTGCCTCTGTGCCCCCAGAAGCACCCGAGGTCGGTCTGTCCTGGTAATGGTGCTGCCAGCCTTGATCACTGGGTTAGCTATCTCCAGATCTCTGCACAAGTTCTTCCTAAAACTCCTTCGCCCTATAGCATCATGGAGATGACTTTTTCACCTATTCACTAGCCATTACAATGGTAGTTGTAAAATGGTGACTTATGTTTTTGGTTTTAGTTGGTGGTCTTTCATTCCCCGAGTGGGATGCTGGGGTAGAACCTAGAACCATGTGCATGCTACACAACCATAGGGTCCCACTGAGCTACATCCCCAGCCCTGGTGGGGATGTATTTTTGTTTTGGGGGTTTTTTGAGACAGAGTTTTGATGTGTACCTCAGGCTGGCCTCAAACTCTTGGTCTTCCTGCCTCAACCTCCCGAGTGCTGTGATAACAGGAGTGTGTCACCATACCAGGCTCCCAGTGGTCTTCTTTTTAGAAGAATTTTCCCGTATCACTTCTCTTTCTTTCTTTTTTTTTTTTTTTCTGGTAGTACCGGGCCTTGAACTCAGGGCCTCATGCTTGCTAGGCAGGCGCTCTACCACTTGAGCCACTCCACCAGTTCTCCTATCTCACTTCTCTTTTAAAATATTTTTTATAAAATATTTTTTATCAGCACTGACTAATAGATTTTAATTTTATCCAATGGGCTAAATGTATTACTTCCGTTATTAATTTTGTGCTCCAAGTTTCCCAAATCTGCTCTTTGGGAGCCCTTTCTGGAGCTCTGGGAAGCTCCTCTGATACTCCCTGGGATCCTTTGAGCACTGCTTTACTTTCTGGCTCCCCTGGAGTTAGGGCAACAACCCTGGGGGTTATTACTTCCAGGCTCATTTAGTGGTGAGAAGTAAAAGTTGTTTTTTTCTTAAAGATGTCACTAATTGAAAATAAAAACAAAAATACTACAGCGTTCTCATTCCTCCATTCCAAATCTCCCTCACCCTATAGTGAGAAACTGGGTCCCAACCACTCCAGTCCCGGGGTACCCAGTACCCCAGTAGTTCAAAATTGCCCACTCTCCCCACTGCCAATAATTCACCAGTTACGGATCTGGTTTTATTTTGGGTCCCTTTGTCTTTATAATTTTCTCCACCAAGGGAGTCAGCCAGAAACCATTCCAAAGTCACTCGGATAGATAGTCTTTTCCCGCAAGTGGCTATGTCAACCTTGGCAAACCATTACTTCGTTGCTTTTTCATTTTACCCTCCCCCATCCTTATTGACTTGCTTTTACGTGTTAAATGTAAAATAAATCAATTAAGGTGCTGAAAGAAGCCATCTAGTTCAGACAAGCACCCCATCCATCTCTCTCTCTTTCTCTCTCTCTCTCCAAGCGTTCTGTCACCTAGCTACACCCTCAGTCCCCTTCATTACTATTTTCAAACGCCCCTTCAGGAAGCCAGCTTTAACACCCGGTTCCATTTCCTTCTGATGCATCCCTGGCCTGGTCCCTACCGCTCCTTGGCTTCCCTAAGTTTTGGTTTTGCACCATGAACCAAAAAAGTCACACAAATCACTCGCACTCCATAGTTGTAGGAATTAGCGCACCCCTCTCCCCCCGCAAAACAAAAACTGAAGCCCTAAAGGGGATGGAGTGTCCCAAGATCCCATTAATTGCGACGCCCTGAGAGCGCCAGCTGGGGCTCAGCACGCAGCAGGCGCTTTGGAGAGCGCGCAGGGAGGGACCGGGGATGGGTTGGCGCTCAGCGCTCGGCGCAGGCGGTGGGAGCCGGGGGCGGGGCCGTATGCAAATAGCCCGCGAGGAGGCCGCGGATTGGCCGGCGCGGCGGGGACGCAGGCGGGGGCGGGGCGCGCCGAGGGCCGCAGGTGGCAGGTGCGCGGGGCGGGGGAGGGAGCACGGGTGCCCGCGCTCGCCGGCCGCTCTGCGCCCAGGCGGCTGATCCCGGGCGATGCCTCAGCTCTGGGCCCTGCTGGCCCTCGGCTGCCTGCGGTTTTGCTTGAGTAAGCGGGGGAGGAGGGGGATGAGAGAGTGGGGTCGTGCCCAGGGCGGGCGTGTGCAGATTGGACCCTCACCCTCCCAGGGAGGCCGAGAGCAGCCTGGGTGGGGAGGGCGCTGTGAACTTCATTTGTTCATTCCAGGAATAGGCACCCATCCCTGTGCTGGGGACTCAGATACTATTGTTAGTAGTAGTAATAATAGCAATAGCCAACATCTGTGAGCGTCCTCTGGCGGGAATCCGAGGGCCCACCCGTGACTACAGCCCTGCGATGGATGGCGCAAGTGAGCAACCAACACAGGGCAGGTGGGGGACGGGGGAGGCGCTGCGGGAGAGCAGAGACGGAGCCAGACCCAGACTCACGCTGACTCCTGGACTGGGGGACAGGGAAGGACATTTCCTGCTGAGGGAGTCAGTCCTGAGGTGGGGGTGGGGGTGGCCCATCCTGGGATCTGCCGTTCATCCTCGTGGGGAGAGCATGGGTGAGGGAGCGTGCTCAGGGGTCGGTCTGGAGACTCAACGAAGCGAAGTCCGGACTTTCGGACCTTGCTGCCATTCTAGAGACTGGACTGCAAGAAGGGCAATGGGGCGCCAGGAAGAGCCAAGTGGGAGAGCTGGGGCTCAGACTTCCATGTTAGAGGGTCCTATTACTAGAGCCCAAGTGGGAGCAGGAGGGATGGAGGACAGATGGAGTGGATAGACTTGGGAGGGGCAGTGGGGTTCTTGGCTATGCAAGGAGAGGGAGAACAGCAGTTTGGTAGACCTCCAGGTTTCCAGCCAGAGTGACTGGCAGGGTGGGGGGGCAGGGGTACTGCCCTTGTCTGAGACGCGTTCCTGCGATGGCTCATAGGGAGGAGGAACGTTCAGTAACACACATGGGGTGGGGGGCAGAGAGTGCCGTGGGTCAGCTCCTATCCTCATTGTCTTCCCTAGCCGTGAACATCCAGCCCCAACTGGCTAGCATAACCTTTGCCACCAACAACCCCACGCTCACAACTGTAGCCTTGGAAAAGCCTCTCTGTATATTTGACAGCTCAGAGCTGCTCACTGGCACCTACGAGGTCTACCTCTATGTCATGGCTGACTCAGGTAAAGGTCCTGCTTTCCTGTGAAAGGGGCTTTGACTGCCCACAGGGAGAGGGAGGAGGGAGATAGAGGAGCGCTCCATCCCTGTAGTAGTTCAGGTAAACTTCATCAGCCCTGGGTGGCTGCATTCCCAGACCTGCCCTTGTCCTGGCATCCAGGCTAATGGGGGAAGTAGCTACCAGTCAGCAACTGCTTACCTAGTACCAGGTGCTTTGCACACCATAGAACTTCTTTTTCCAGCAGCTCATGGGGCAGAAAATGGAGGCTGGGGTGGGCAGGAAAGGTAGAATAGTTCTGGTCCTCCCAGAACCGGACAGCAAATCCAGAACTGGACAGCAAATCCAGAAATGGACTGCAATACAGGTCTGTCTGGCCCTCAGGCCCAAGTCCTCCCAGAGGCTTCCCAAGCTGGTTCAAGATTGGCTGTGTGCTAATAAAGCCAGGCATTGGTCCCTGCTTGGACCTGCTCCCTCTAGCCAGCCCTCAGTCCTTTGCTGGCAGGAATCCTAGGCTTCCAGGCCAAGGAACCCAATGACAACCTCTCACTTGTCCAGCATTTTAGTCTTCAGCAAATACTTCCTGACTGCCTGCCTTTGCCCAATCTGTGGGCACAATATGGTATTTTTCTCCCATTTCTCAGAAGTCTGGGGTCCATAGAGGTAGAATAAGTTATTGTCCAAGGTCACCTAGTTAGTAAGGAAGAGACCCAGGACCCAACAAGGTCTATCTGCCTCCACATCATCCCCCAGAACCATGTGACTCTCCTTTCTCATTTTACCAAGAGAGAGTTAGGGCTCTCAGTGATAGGTGTCAACGGCCTGTTGGAGTGGGATTACAGTAATGTTATAAGGTGGGTGAGAGACAGACACAGCACCCAAAGCCAGGGAGGTGCTCCTTAGCCGTCTCCCCCATTGCACTGGAGGAGTAGGGACTGAGCTTGCCCCATGTCTGTGACCCCAGTGCCCAGAGAAGAGGGGCAGAGAACAGGGCTCAGGGGCGTTTGATGAATGACCGAGTGAGTGTTGCTGAACTAGAGCGGCCAGGATCCTCATTCAGCACTGCCTCTGCAGCCAGCTCCAGGAATGCCTCTGTGCAAGATGGTGCCAAGAACCCACTGAGCTCCACGTTCCAGCAAACCCGGGGCGGGAGGACAGGCCCCTACAAAGCTATGGCCTTTGACCTGACCCCTTGCAGTGACCTGCCAAGCCTGGATGCTATCGGGGATGTGACCCAGGCCTCAGAGATCTTGAATGCATACCTGGTCAGGGTGGGCAAGAACAGTACCTGTCTGTGGGACCCCAACTTCCAGGACCTCTGCAACCCACCCTTGTCTGCAGCGACAGCGTACAGGTGGGTGTGAGCAGCTGAGGAGGGAAGGCAGCAGCCACATTTTGGCTAGAAGACCCAAGGGGGAGGGGACAAAATGATAGAAGCCACATTCAGAGCTCGGGAGCTGGCACCATCCCCGACCTCAGGCAGTGCTGGCTTCCTAGACGTGCAGCAGCACACAGAGCTGAAAGGGGCCCTGCCTGCCTTACTGCTCTGCAGTCACCTTCCTGGAATTCTTGATTTTAAATATTTTGACATTTTGCACCCCAAATTATGCAGCTGGTCCTGGCCCAGCACATTTGGGGAGTCCCCCCCCCAAAACCCCTTTGGTTTTTGTTTTGTTTTATTCTTTTAGGACAGGGTCTCACTACATAGCCAAGGCTGACCTTGAACTCTCTTTGTAACCCGGGTTGGCCTCAAATTTTCTGCCCTCTGCCTCGGCCTCCCAAGTGCTGGGGTTCGGGCACACCTCTGTGCCTGGTTTAAGGGTTGATTTGTGTATGAGTGTGTGTGGTACTGGGGCCTAGCATGTACCCTTCCACTGATTTATACCCCCAACCCCCTAGGATCTTTTTAAAAAAGTGTTAAAAAGTTACATGATGTAGACATCTCAGTCCTCAGATCATCTGCCATTTTAAACTGGCTATTTAGGAGACCTTAAGAAGATGTGGATAGTTTTATGTCACCCCACCTTTTTTTCTGATGACAACACTTTGGAAGTTCTTGTACCTAAAATGTAGCCTTGACCCAACAGCAGCTGGTTGATGATGGATGTTATCCTTTGCTTTTTATAAGTCCCTTCATGATCCCAGGGACTAGGCTTGGAACAGCAGAAGGCAGAATTGCCAGGAGGACAAGTGCACTACGTGTGCTACATAGAATAAGCAGGGGTCTCCCAGAGGGACCGCCTAGAAGAACAGCCCCCAACCCTGAAGGCTTCCCAAAGGCGGTGCATCCAATCTGGGGAAGGGCCCGGGGGTAATATATGGCCACATCCAGCATCCTTCTATTGTCCAGAGCCCACTCAGTGGCCATCTCCTGAAAGTGCCCCCTCGCTGGCTCTCCAACACCTGCCTTCTTCTGCTCCCTGAGGCTGGGTGTTTGCAGAATGGATGGAAGTCAGCCTTTCTCCTTCTCCTTCCAGGTTCAAGTATGTCCTGGTCAACATGTCCACAGGCTTGGTACAGGACCAGACCCTATGGTCAGACCCCATCCGCACCAACTGGCGTAAGTGGGGGCGATTCTCCAGGGGCCCCCGGAAGGTAGGGCTAGGCACAGATCATGCAGAGAGTCAGGCTGTCACTTGAAAAAGCCTCCTGGGTACACCAGCCATTGGGCTGTTGAGTAAAACACCTCTTAAAATAGTTTTAACATGCCAGGCACTGGTGGCTCTTGCCTGTAATCCTAGCTGCTCAGAAGCCAGAGATCAGGAGGATTGTGGTTTGAAGCCAGCCTGGGCAAATAGTTCATGAGACCCTGTCGTGGAAAAACCCGTCACAAAAAAAGGGCTGGTGGAGTGGCTCAAGGTATTGGCCCTGAGTTCAAGCCCCAGTACAAAAAAAAAAAATAGTTTTAACCTGAACTGTCCCCTCCCTGTCTGTCCCCTTCCCATCATCCATCCATGAAGGTTTTAACCTGAACTGTCCCCTCCCTGTTGTCCATCCATGAGGGCCAGAGCAAGGTGGAAAGTTAGCTGGGATGAGTGGGTAGTGGGTGTGCCAAAGTCAAGGTCAAGGGCTTCTCCAGCCTGCAGTGCATTCCCTCAAAGGACGGTAGCTGTCCTGGGCTTGCAGCTTGTCAGCCTGTCGGCCTTGTCAGCTTTGTCAGCTTGTCAGCCTCTTAGCTGGATCCTCACAGGTCCATCACCATGGGAGTGGACCAGAGGCTGAGAACTAAGCAGAGGTGGGTTAGAGGAACCCAGCCTGTCCTCCAGCCTGTCCTCCATACCCATTCCCTCTGGGGCCACGGTGCTCCTGACAGCAACACAGTAAGGACTGAGGTGCTGCCAATTCCTCTGTGGGTTTCACCTGGGTTCTCAGCAGAGAGCCCAGAGTCACACAGACTTTTATTTATTTAATTTTGGAGGTACTGGGTTTTGAACTTGTAGCTTTACACCTTACGCTTACTAGGCAGGCACTCTATAGCTTAAGTCACTCCACCAATCCACACAGACTCATCTACAGAAAGGGATGTCAGCACCACGCAGGGGTTTCCTTCCATAGGCAGTTGTGACTCCAATATAGGAACTTCCCTGGCCCCATAACTTGGCCCCACGACAGAACCGCTCGCTAGTTCTGTGGTTCAAGTACATGTGATGCGGTGTGTGAGTGTACTCGGTCACCCATGCCACCCCAAGGGGCGGGCACACACTCGGGAGGGATGTGCAGGTGTGTGGTGTTTGAGGGGGTGTGAGCCTATGTGACTGTGCGAGTATGTCTGACTGAATGTATATGCGAGCCTGAATGTGTGTGGTGTGTGCCTGTGGTTTGTGTGTTGTGTATGAACTTGTGACTGTGTAACGATGTGTGTGTATAACTGAATGAATGTGTAGGCGTATGTGTGTCTGTTATGCACAGGAGTCTGGGCGTGTGTTGTGTGTGATGTGTGGTTTGGGTGGCATGTAGGTATGAATCTGTGGGGGGTGTGTGCAGGAGTGTGTGTGGCTGAGTCACCCCTCCTGTCCTCTTCCCTACTGCCCCTCCGGAGACTTCCCACTCATCCCGGTGCCACTGAAAGAGCCTTGAGATCCTTAGGGCGGAGGCTCCTGGACCAGGCCTAGGCCCGGTCTCTGCCCCTCACTCCAGGACCTCAGTCTCCTGTTCTGAGCCATGGGAGGCTCAGAACAGTGAGGTTCCTTTGGGAATCCTGCTGGAAGCCCAGGTCCAGCCCTGGTGAGGCAGGACTTAAGGGCCAGTCTCTGGGGACAGCGTGCACCTGGGACCACAGTAAGTGATCTGCAGAACAGGGACTCCTGCATTGCATGTGGACAATGCCACAAAGTGGCAGCTCACTTTAGGACCTGTACATTGTCCCCAAAGGGTGATGTGAGCTAGAAAAGAGTGAAAGTCACAGTCGGCCTGGCCTGCTAGACCCTCCTTTTCCCAGCCCCTTACTTGACTTTAATTGCTTATGATATGTGTCCTACCCATGTCACCCGGAGACTCAAGTCAGTTAGAATTTAACACTATACAAAAAGAAGGGGCCAGAAACACTTGAAAGCTGGGAGTGAGAGGTAGGACAAGCAAACCCGGGAGGAGACGTGGCTGCCACTGCCTGGGGCCCCTGGCTCGTCCCTGGATTCTAGGCAGCCAGGGCAGGAGGGCCACCTGCCCGCCCAAGGGCAGGACATTGTCTGTGAGTAACTGGCCTGTGGTCCTCTGCAGCCACCCCCTACTCTGTCATCGACACATGGCCAGGCCGGCGCAGCGGGAGTATGATTGTCATCACGTCCATCCTGGGTTCCCTGTCCTCCTTCCTGCTTGTGGGCTTTGCTGGCGCCATCATCCTCAGCTTTGTGTGAGTGCCTGCCAGCTGGAAGGGCTGGACCCCAGGGACACACGAGACACAGGAAGAGACTCAGCATCTGGGTCCTTGAGGCAGAGCTGGGGTGGGAGCAGGAGCCGCCTTTCACCCTGGGTACCCTTGGACTTCAAGGTCCTATCTTTCAGCCTGGGAGGGAGGGGCTCGGGAAAGAGGGGCTCAGCCCCGGCTCTGAGCAGATGGCCCTTTCAGAGCTCAGCTTTGGACAGGGTTATGGCTCAGTGGCGAGGTATTTGTGTAGCATGAAGGAGGCCCTGGGTTTGACCTGAAGCACTGCAGTAAGGAGACGAATCTGAGCTCTGACATGTACAGTTGTGCAACCTTGGACATAGCAGGCTATCCTTGTAGACCTCAGTTTCCCCTCTGGAAAACAGATGATAAATGTTACTCACCCCTAGAGTTATGTGGAATTACCTCCACAAAGCCCTCAGGGCAGGGCCTGGGATCTCAACCATCATCTTTTGTTGTCATAATTCATCTACTTCAGTTCAGGTGGTGAGATGGTAAGGGATGGCGGGGGGAGAGCCCTAAGGTCACAGCCTGGAACTAGAGCCTGACCTGGTCTAGAACCCAGGTCTCCTGACTCCACTAACCTGGGAGAATAGAGCAGAGCATGAATCAAGGCAGGCCCTGCCTGGAGCTTCAGGGTGGGCTTCCTAGAGGAGGGGTTGACAAGAGCAGAATTATCTGGTGCTAGGCTTTGGGAGCCCCATGGGTTTCCAAGATGGAGACCAGTCCCCAAGAGGGTGAGGGGAGAAGGTAGGAAAACTTCTCTGAGAATGTAAAATTAACTGGGAACACGAAACTAGCCATGTGGGAAAGAGGGCACAGCATGGAGCTGGGGAGGGGAGCAGTGAAATCAGGTTGTCTTCTGACATTCACGTTGACAAAACACCAATAATAGATGACAGCAGCCTCCAAAAACACACTACCTGGCTGGACCTGCAAGCAGAGCAGTCAGTCCCTCCCTCAGGGCAGCAGCACAGTGTGTCACCGCAGGCCCCATCCTCCCAGCTCTCCCATGCATCCCTCCCACCTCCTCACCTGTGCTCCCCACCCTGCTTGGCTGCACTGAACACCCCATCTCACACCCCATGAGCTCTCTCTGCCCTGCCCCTGCTCCAGGACCAGATTACTGTCACCTCGCCCCAGAAAGCCTTCCTGGGGCTCCCACGTGGACTTGTCCATCCTGTTCTTGAGGCAACATCTGTGAAAGCAATGTCTAAGTGTTAGACCAACCAGCTGGAGGGGGGAATTTGGGTTTGCTCTGCTCCCCTAACCCAGGCTCTCTCTATCCCCTTGGCCAGGGACACGGGCAATTCTGATGGTGAAACAACGCATGACTCTCAGGTCATACAGGAGACTGTCCCCAACCCCCTGGGGACCTCAGAGCCTTCCTACACATCTGTGAACCGGGGGCCACCTCTGGACAGGGCTGAGGTGTAATCCAGCAAGCTCCGGGGCTAAGATGAGCCCCACCCCTAGGCAGCAGTCTCTTCCCCCTGGCTGGCCCTGGGGTCTGCAGTGGTCAGTGTTCACATCCCGGCTGAGCGGCAGGAGAAGCAGGGTGGGTTGTCCCAACAACAAGAAAACTTAATAAAATCTTCCCAAATTTCACATTCAGTAAGAATGTTCAGAACGAATGGGTGCGCAGGGAATGCACGGATGGGTCACGCTATATTGGCAGTTCTCTACAAGGTGGAGACGCCACAGTCAAACCACGGTGGTGAGGACTGAGTGAGAACATGAAGTCCCTCTGCCCCCAGCCCCAGCCTTGGTCTCCTCATCTGCAGGTCATTGTCAAGACCATGCTGGCTGTTTTTTTTTTTTTGACGACACTGGGGTTTGAACTCAGGGCCTCACACTTGCTAGGCAGGCGCTCTACCACTTGAGCCACTCCACCAGCCCCCAAAAGTTGTTTTTTGTTGTTGTTGTTTTTGGTGAGACTAGGGTTTGAACTCAGGGCTTCATGCTTACAAAGCAAGTGCTCTTCTGCTTGAACCATACCTCTAGCCCTGGCCTCCCTTCCTTCACATCTTTCCCCCAGGACCCCTCTGGTGAGCTCCCAGCCCAAAAGGAATATGAAGAATGGTGAATCAGACTGTCACTATGTGAGCAAAGGAGGCTGTAGGACACCTTGAGGCAGGGCGAGTCTGGGGTTGTAGTGAAGGGATTGTTCCAGGCCGGAGTCTGGGTTCAAAAGACTCAAGTTTCTCAGCTAGGTGCTGGTGGCTCATGCCTGTAATCCTAGCTACTCAGGAGGCAGAGATCAGGATCCCAGTTCGAAGTCAGCCTGGGCAACTAGTTTGCAAGACCCTATCTTGAAAAAACCCATCACAAAGAAAAGGATTGGTGGAGTGGCTCAAGTGGTAGATTGCACTGAGTTCAAACCCCAGAGCCATCAAAAAACAAAAAACAAAACAAAAAAACCTCTCCTGTGAACAATATAGCTAGACCTTTTGGGGTGTGCAAAACACCAGTCCCAGTCCACTCCATCACTGAAGGAAGAAAATATTTGTCAAAGTAGTGTTGGTTAAAGCAGGAAAGTTATCCAGCAGCTGCCTGCAGGCAGCCCCAGCAGGCTGATGAACAGCTGAAGTGATCCATCCTTCCTCTAGGGGCATGTTCACTTAATTCCTACCCCCTCCCAGCCTAACGGAATCCTATATTAAGAGATGGGGCCTGAGTCAGGCATGATAACACATACCTGTAATCCCAACTACTTGGGAAGTAAAGATCAGGAGGATCCAGGTGTGAGGCCATCCTGGGAAAAATGTTAGCAAGAACCCATCTCAACCAATAAAGCCAGGTGTAGTGACTGTCACTTGTCATCTCTGCTATGAGGGAGGCATAATTAGGAGAATCAAGATCCAGCCTGGCCCTAGACAAAAATGCAACTCTATCTGAGAAATAACCAAAATAAAAAGGGCTGGGTCACAACCAAGTGGTAGAGCACTTGCCTAGTGAGCATGAAGCCCTGAGTTCAAATCCCATTACTGCCTCCCTTAAAAGAAGTGGGGATTTTAGGAGGTGACTAGGTCCTGAGGGTGGAGCCCTCATGAATAGGATTGGTGTCCTTATAAAGACACCCCAGAGAGCTCTCTTGCCCTCTTTCTGCCATGGGAGGCAGGCAACTAGACATTAGCAGTCTGCAGCTTGGGGTGGGGGGCCCTCACCAGATCCTCAGAGCAGGAGAAATACATTTCTGTTGTATGGTGCTTTGTTAGAGCAGCTGAGTCTGACCAAGAGAGGCCTGGATGCTGAGACAGGCAGCAGGTCCATGAGAAGGATGCAAGGCTGGGCAGGCAGGGGTGGATGCAGTAGGAAGGGCAGTCCAAGTGCAGGCAAGGGCCAGCAGAAAAGAAAGCAGAGGCCAGTTAGGGCGCAGAAGCAGGACGGAGCAAAGGACACTGGCCCCAAAAGGCCCCAGGCTCAGTGCAGCCTGGGCACTGGAACCCTCAAGACCATCTTCCGTGCCCAGGAGGCTGACCTGGGCAGCCACTGGAGTTTCCACCTCCTCCTGTCTCTGTGTATCCCTCAGCCTCCTCAGCCAAGAGTTCCAGCTGCATTAGGGGAGGGCAGAGCCCTGGAAGTCTGCCACTGGTAAAAGCTCAGGCAAGTCCTCCATTCTGTTTTATAACATGTCTGTGTTGGTTTTATTTTGTATTTGAGGTGAAATTCATATAACATAAAATTAACTTTTTCTTTTTGTTTTTTTGGGACAGGGTCTCCCCTAAGTAGCCCAGGCTGGTCTCAAACTAGAGATTCTTCTGTCTCAATCTCTCAAATGCTGAGATTATAGGTGTTGGCAACCACACCTGGCCTTTAAAATTTTTTTTACATGTCACTGAGGGCCAGGTGTGGTGGCACAGTCTTATAATCCCAGCACTCAGGGGGTGGCAGCAGGAGGATTTTGAGTTCCAGACCTGGGCTACATATTGAGGCCTTGTCTTAAAAAGCAAATAAGCAAATCAACATATCAAAAAACAAATAAATAAGGTGATGCTTGAGATTGAACCCAGTGCTCAAACATACTAAGGCACACACTCTACCACTGAGCTATACTCACAGCTTCAAGTTAAGTTTTTTTTGTGTGTGTGTAGGACTGAGGTTTGAACTCAGGGCTTCACTCTTGGAAAGCAGGAGCTCTACTACTTGAGCCACACCTCTAGTCCATTTTCCTCTGGTAATTTTGGAGATGGAGTCTCAAAAACTATTTTCCTGGACTGGCCTCGAACTGTGATCCCCCTGATCTCAGTCTCCCAAGGAGCTAGGATTACAGGCATGAGCCACTGGCTCCGGACTCTATGTGTAATTGGAGGAGCTGCCAAACTGCTTTCCACAGCAGCTGCCCCACTCCCATTAGCCGTGTTTAGACTCATTTAGGCTGGAGACCAGTGGTTGACCATGGAGAGAGGAGAATGAGAAGAATATGAGAATGTCAAATAATTTACAGGCTGACTTGGCACAGCCCCAGCTGCAGAAGGAGGCGAGGGCAAAATGCAGCACAGCTGCGTTTCCTAAGATGTTTACGTTTAGAGAGTAGCTATTGCAGGTTTCTCCTGTTACAGTGTCACGCCCCCCCCCAATCCTTGTTTGCTGCATATGAAAGCAGTGGGCTGCTTTCGAGGCTGGCTGGCTGCTGAGTGTCTGTGAGTCTAAGGACTGAGACTTTAAGAGTTATGCTAGAGATTAGAGGAAACATGGGACAGTCTAAGGAAAGAGACTTTAAAGAATAGAAAAGAAGACTTTAGAAGTAAGGTTTTAAAGAATAGAGAAAAGAAGCAAAGATAAGTAGAAAAGAAGTAACGAGGCTGTTGTGTGTCTCCATCTGAGCGCCCAGCACACCTGACCCCAGCTTCCTGCATGTTTGTCTTCTATCTTTTGTCCTTTCTGCATCTCCAGTCGCCCCCAGTTAGGTTTCTAGGACAAGAGCTCACACAGGTCACGAGAGTCGACATGGAGAAGGGCCCAAATTTATTCCATCGGTTTGAGTGCGCCTTGGTTTGGATCCATTTCCCCAGGACTTCCCTGTAACCTGGGTCCCTCCTTTAGCAGCAACCATTCATCATTTCAGTAGTTGGTTGGAGACCTTCCTCTTTCCACTGGCCTGGTAGTCAAGGACCCAGGGAACGTGAGCGTCTGGCTGCCGAGAGACCTTCGACAGAGCTGTAGAACAGGCCTTGAAAATGCACAAGCAAAGGGACCAAAGTGTGCCAACTCAGACGAGCAGGCATGTTCCAGGGCCAGGAGTAAGTGCGCAAGCGCACAGTCCCTCCATCCCTTTGCTCAGCAGGTCCAGCTCTCTGGTGACTAGTCTGTGTCTCCCCAGAGAGTTTATACCCCATTTTGTATCCCGGGGAGGGGCTGCTGTTCTCCTGAGAAAAGCACAGCCTGCAGTCAGAAGATCTGACCAGGAGGCCTAGGTGAGCTACGTCACGCTTGGCAGCCTTTTCCTTGTTGGGAAGTAGGGGGCCATGGATAGAACCCATACACCATGTGGTCATGAGGGCAAAATGGACCTTCCTTTCTCCCTCATAGCCTGCCTTTCTCTGACTTGAGGTGACCCAAAGCAGATCTAGACTGAGCTCCTGGAGGGAAGCAAACTGTTGGATCCAATTCCGTGACTCCCCACCCCACTGGCACAAATTAGGGAGGAAGGAGGTTGGCAATAAGTCACTTGTGTTGATGGGACATCAGCTGTGCACGTGGTGCTTCATGGAGGGAATGATGCACTTGGTGGCAGGAATACTTGCCAGTGTTTGGTGCCTTCAAGGTCAGCAAGAGGGAGCAACCTGGGGACCAAGAAGAGAGTCGAGGGAGATGAAGTCCTTATGGGAGAGGCCCCTGGGGCCACTGCAGGAAGTCTGTTTTTTATTCTGGACATAATGGGAGGCCTTGAAATGGTTCCACTGGGAAAAAAGACCTCTGTAAAGCCTGGTTGGCTGCTGTGTGAAGGATGGTGTGTTAGCTTTCCACCACTGTGACAAAATAACTGAGGGAATCAAATGAAAGGAGGAAAGGTTTATTTTGGCTCACAGTTTCAGAGGTTTCAGTCCACAATCACTTGGCTCTGTGTTTCTGGGCCTGTGGGGAGGCAGAGCATCAGGACAGGAAGGGCGTAGTGGGGCAGAGCTACTCATCCCCCGGCAGCCAGGAAGCAGAGGCCAGGGACAAGATATGGTCCCCAAGAACCGGCTCCCTTCATCGAGCATCCTCCTCCTAAGTTTCCACCACTTCTCAATAGCCCATCAAATTATGAATCCATCAGTGGATTAATCCACTCATTAAGTCAGAGCCATCAGGGTTCAATCACTTCCCAAAGCCCCACCTCTGAACATGGCTGCATTGGGATCCAAGCCTACAACACATGAGCCTGTGGGGACAGGGCCAGTGCTGAAACCCAGGGCCTCGTGCATGCTAGGCAAGTATTCTACACAGACGAACAGACATGACTCGGGACCGGGAGTGAGCAACCAAGTGCATGGTCACTTTATCCCTTCGCTCAGCAGACTCAGCTCCCTAGTGCTGAGTTTTGGTGTCCCCAGAGAGAGCTGAGCTCTACTCCAGCCCCTCCTGTAGACTTCAGATCACCTGTAGATTACTTATGATACACAGTGCAATGTTGTGTTGTTTTGTTTGTTTGTATTTTGAGACAGGGTCTTGCTGTGTTTTCCAGGCTGGTCTCGAACTCCTAGGTTCAAGTGAACCTCCCACCTCAGGGAGCCTCCCAGGTAGCTGGGAATACAATGCAAATGCTACTTAAATGGTTGTTATATTGTGTTGTTTAGAGAATAATAATAAGAAAAAAATGTCTGCAGTGTCCCATACATAGTTTTTCTTTTCCTGAATGTTTTCAACGTACATTTAGTAAAATCTGAGGTTGCAGAATTCACAGATATGGAGTGCCGACTGTATACTTCTCCCCAGGCATTCAGGCTGTCCCTGTGACACACTGGGTAAGTACATAAGAGCTGTGGATTGTTCCACTGTCCCCCATGTGTCACTTCCTTCCCCACCCCCTGCTGCTGAGACTCAAATCCAGAGCCTGAAGCATGTTATATCCTCTCAAAGGAAGTAAGCTTTGTGTTCTAAGCCCCTGAGATTTGTGGGCTGCTTGTCACTCCCAGGGCAGCTCTGGCATGCTCCACATAGGGTTCCCCTGGACACTGTGCTCTCCCAGAAGAGGGGAGGATGGGAGGTTTGGAGTCGCTGCCACAAAGCCCTGTGCCACTGGCCTCACATCTTCCTGGGAGACTGCCATGGCTGTGTCTTACCATCTGGGTTCTTATGAGGTCTGAGGCTGGCTCCCTGCATTGCTTTGGTGTGCCCGCTGTGCAGTAGGTGGCCCTTTTATTTCACTGTGATTTTGTGGGATCTGGAATGCAGGGACCTAGGATCTTTATCAATCTTTTCTTTGCTGTCTGATTCCATCAAGGACCCTGTTTTTGCTTTTTTTTCCCAGCTGAATTCATTCACCTTGTTTTTTTTTTTTAAAGGTGTGCATGAGATTTTTTTATTAATTGTAGTAAAATATATATGTAAAACTGGCCATCTTTATAATTTGTTTTTGGTGGGACTGGGTTTTGAACTCAGGGCTCTGTGCTTGCAAAGCAGGAACTCTACTGCTTGAGCCACACCTTCATTGCCTTTAGTCCTGGTTATTTTGGAGATGGGGGTCTTGAAAACTATTTGCCAGAACCTCGATCCTCCCAATCTCAGCCTCCCAAATAGCTAGGATTACAGGCTCAAGCCACCAGCGCCTGGCTCTTCTTTGCCATTTTTAGGCATACAGTTTAGTAGTGTTATTCACATTGTTGTCAGCCAATCTCAACTGTTTTCATGGTGCAAAACTGAAACATTAAACATTAGCTATTCCTCGTTGCCCTGGCTCCTGGCAAACACCATTCCACATCCTGTCTATGAGTTCGACAATTCTGAGTAACTCATGTGAGCGGAATCACACAGTGTTTGTGTTTTGAGATTTTCCACTTGGCATAGTGTCCCAAGTTTCATGCAGGTTGTAGCAAATCAGAATCACTTTCCCTTTCGAAACTGGTTGATTCCATCATTCGTGATATCACATTTTGTTTCCCTAGTCCTCTGTCCATGGATGCCTGGGTTGCATCCACCTTTTGGCATTTGAATGGACATGGTGTGCAAGTGTCTCTTCAAGTTCTCGCCTTCAGCGATTTGGGGTATATAAGCAGAAGCAGAATTTCTTGGTCATATGGTGACTCTTTTTAATTTTTTGAGTGAGTACCATACAGTTTTCCACAGTGGCCGTCCACTCCCCCTGACAGTGCACAAGCATTCCAGCTTCTCCCCATCACCACCCACCCTTGCTTGTCTTATGACAGTAGCCATCCTAGTGGGTGTGAGGTGATGAGAGCACTTCAGGTGGGCAGTTGCATCTGGAGGTCTGCAGCTCAGGAAGTGTGGATCTGATGCACAACATACACGTTCAGATTTAGGCCATCTTCTGTCCTTTCACTGAGGGTTTGGGTTTTATTTATTTAACTTCAATAATCAGTTTTGTACTTATTTAATCTGACATACATGGTTGAAACTATATATAAATTAATTTAGAAATATTCCTTCTTTCCACTTTCTATATTCTGTGAAGCAATGCTTTTCTTTACAAACTTCAGCTACCTCATTTTTTGGGGTCATCCAAATCATTTGCCAGAGTGTATCTTGGTGCCCATGTGAGTTGTTGAGGTTTTGAACCTATGTTTGACGCTACAACCAGAACATTTGATTTTTGGTAGTACTGGATTTGAACTTGAGGCATTGTGCTTGGTAGGCACATGCTTTACCAATTGAGCCATACCCTCAGCCCTTTGTATTTTGAAGCATTTTTTCAGATAGGGTCTTGTGGTTTTGTCTATGGTGGCCTCAGACCTGTCATTCACCTTGTCTTGACAGTCATATTACAGCAAAAATCTATCAAAGGCTTTTTAATACACTGAACAAAGATGATACTTGGAGTCCTGGGACTGGCAGATACGGGTCGAGAAGCATGGCTAGGGACACAATGAAGGCAATGACCGTGGGACCCTAGTAACGTGAGCAGGCCTGAGGGATGACCAAAGAAGAAGGGAGAAACTCTTCGAAATGGCCATGCCCCCAGCAGCCTTCCGAGGCTCCAGCTCTGTCTCTGGCATCTGTTCTTTCCCTCAGCATCAGAACTTCCCTGTCACCAGGCAGCCACAGAGTTGTTCAAGCTCACCGTGTCCCAAAACAACTCCTCCCTGCCCCTGTCACTCCTGCAGACAAAACTGTCCCTCTTCCTCCGTCAGTCTTGGAGGACAGGCTGCAGCTCCTCCTGCACAGCACAGAAGAGAGAGAGGAGTCTGGATTCTGAAGTTGATCAAACCTTTCCCAACTTCCAGCCAACTCTACTGAGCCACATCTCTCTGAGCAAAGCGGCCCAGGCTGGTGGGCAGGAGGAGTGGCATTGCTGCATTTAGCTTAGGGTTCTGGGTTGGACTGGGGCTTCCCAGAAACTCCTGGTTATCAGTTTCCATGAGGCGATTGCTTCAGCTCGCTCTCCTGATTCTGAAGGCTTCTTCCCCAAGGCCACATCCTTCAGAGCTGAGCATTCAGACTCAATGTGTAGATGCCCTTCACTTTCCTCCCATCTCAACCATGGCTCACCAATTAGCTGACAGCCGTAGTCCTGTTGTTCTACCTGGGGCAGGAGGTAACCTCTCTGTCTAGGTTCCCCTACTGCATCTGTGCAAAGGGTATTGAAAGTAGCTATTTCTCCCACCATTATTAGATCAGATACAAGGGATGTCATTTGGTTCAACCCAGCTGCTCCCTGACTCCAGGCTTTGGAAAGCTTGGAGTCACCCATCTAGGGGAAAAGTAGATGTCACAGAAGAGTTTTCAGAGCAGAATCTGGAGTGCACAGTCTTGGGCATCAGTGCACAGGCCAGGCTGGAGGTGCCATAGGCCTCCAGAGGTAGGATGCATGCATTGTGCCAAGGCTGAGGGTCAGGAGGGCTTCTGCTGGAGGCTGTCCTTTTCTCCATCTCTGACCGTGAGTTCAGAGGCCAGAGGTTGTGTTCCACAACCCTGTCACCTGTATATAGCTCAGTAAATAGTTGTAAGTTCATAAAATGTCACCTATCTTTCCTGTTCTTCCCTTCTTTTATTATTATTAATATTGGCAGTACTGGAGCTTGAACTCAGGGCCTCTGTCTTGAGTCACTCCACCAGCCCTTTTCTTGTGATGGACATTTTTGAGATAGGGTTGCTCAAACTATCTGCCTGGGCTGGCTTTTAAGCACGATCCTCCTGATCCTGCCTACTGAATAGCTAGGATTACAGGCATGAGCCACCAGTGCCCAGCTCCTTCCTTATTATTAATTCCGAATTTCCTAAGCAATACGTGCATACAGGCTGCCTGAAAGGAAAAGAGGAGGCAAAGTTCTTGCGGAGGCCTCCATCCCAGGAGGCCTCCCTCCTCAGGCTGGAGAGGCACCCACCACTGCCCACTGCCCCACCTCATGGTCATGTGATAATCCAGACACCTCCTTCAGAGAAGACTTTGCCTGCCACCTGTTTGAAATAGTACGTGTTGCTCTCCCCATGCTGCCACCTCACCCAACTTCATTTTTTCACTTTATTGATGTACAATAAGGTGCACCTGCTTAAAGGACACAGTGGCTGAATTTTGGCATATGTACACACCTGTGAAACCATTGCCTCAGTGGGATAACACACATATCCATCTCTCCCTCCTCCTGCTCCCTGGTAATCACCCCCTCCTGTTTCTCTCCACCCCAATGCTCTAATATCCATTTGCATTTTCTACAGTTTTATGCAAATGGAACCACATCACACCTTTTATCTTTTACTGACTTCTTTTACTCAGCACAATTATTTTGGGATTCACTGTGCTATTGTATATATCTATATTTGCTCCTTTTTATTATTGGCAAACATTGCAGTTGGCTGACTGTCTCCAATTTGGGGATCCATTGCTGACCTCTTGAGCATTTGGGTTCTTTCCTCTTTGGCTATTTTAACTAAAGGTGGTGTGAATGTTCACATGCAAGTCCCTGTGGACATCTCCTTCAGTTCTCTTGGGAAAGTACTGAGAGTGGAACAGCTGGGTCATATGGCATATGGTGGGTGTATGAGTAATTTCTGAGGAAACTGTCAAACTGTTTTCAAGTGGAAAATACTTTTTATTTTGAAATCATAGATTCAGAGAAAATTGCAAGAAAGAAATGTGTGGGTCTTTTGCATTATTATATCAAAACCAGCTGTGTGTGTGTGTGTGTGTGTGTGTGTGTGTGTGTGTGTGTGTGCAGCCATATGCTATCCCACACATAGCTTTGTGTGGCTGCACCACCACAATCAAGATATGGAACTGGCTGGATGCCGGTGGCTGGTGTCTGTAATCCTATATACTTGGGATCAGGAGGATTGCAGTTCTGGGCCAGCCTGGGCAAATGGTTCAAGAGACCCCATGTCCAAAATAGCCAGAGCAAAATGGACTGGAGGTGTGGTTCAGAGGTAAAGTACCTGCTCTGCAAGCTCAAAGCCCTGAGTTCAAACCACAGTTCCACCAAAAAAAAAAAAAAAAAGATCCAGAACTATTCTTTCCTCCCATGGCCCTTTTCCCGTCACTCCCACGGCTCCACCATACCCTAACCCCTGGCAATCACAGACATGGTGTGTGGTTTGGATTTGCATTCCCTAATGAGTAACAAAGCTGAGCACCTTTAATATGCCATCACATACCTTCTTTAGAAAACTTGCTCAGCTTTTAGAAATTTAATTTTTTTTCTGCTTCCTGTTGCTTTACCTTTTTTCTTTATTCAGTGCTGGGGTGGAATGCATCCAGGGTCTAAGCACATGCTAGGCAAGTGCTCTACCACCTCTGAGCTATGACCCCAGTCTCTTCCTTTTGATTTAATTTTCTTTCATGCATATATTGTGATCAGCTTTTTAAATTTGAGTTATCCTTTTATTACTGAACTGTGAGAATTCTTTATATATTCTGGATTGGGTCATTGGTCAGATGTTTTGTAAGTTTCTTACAGTCTAAGTCTTGCCTCACATGACTTTTTTTTTTTTTTTTGGTGGTACTGGGTTTGAACTCAGTGCCTTCACCTTGAGCCACTCCACTAGCCCTTTTCTGTGATGGGTTTTTTCAAGATAGGGTAAACAATTTGCCTAGGCTGGCTAGAAGAAAATCCTCCTGATCTCTATCTCCTGAGTAGCTATGATTACAGGTGTGAGCACCACTTCTCAGTGACTTTTTTTTTCTTTATGGGCTTATCAGACCTGAACCCTGTTGTCAATTGTCATTTCTGTCTCCACTCTTCAGCTCAGCAAGGGCAGGACTGGTATTCCTGCTCTGATCTCAGCTCCTGGCGCAGAAGGTACTGCACAAACTTGTTCAGTGCCCAGCACACCCCAACCACATCATGGTTGCTGGGGGGTCAGGAAACCTGGACCAGTCAGGGGAGAAATGATGCCAACTTCCAGGCCAGCAGTAAAGGAGCCTGAACTGGGGACAGTGACATCTGGGGTGAGGTGGGCAGAGTTAATAGTGGAGGAGGGCCAGAGAGACTTTTCCAAGGTACTAGGCTCCCTCTCCCTCCACCTTTGACCTGCAGCCATACCCCCTCCCAGGCTACCCAGTGCAGGCTTCGCACTCCTTCCTCTCAGCCTGCCCAGAGGCAGGGAGCTGCAGGCAGAATTTCTGTAGGAAATTAACATGGGCTTGGGTGGGGTGTGGAAGGTTCCAAAACTCTTAATAGGCTTTTTCACTGGTGCCCACAGCCTATATGTGTAATGAGCCTGGTCTGCGTTATCTAGGTAGGGTGTGGTCCAGGGATTCACCACTGTGGGGCATGGTGTGTTGTGGTGGGGTTCTCTGCATGCCATAAAGCAACAACTTCCTCTGAGGGAGGATACTGTTGAGGGAAGTTCTGTTGTGTGGTCCTGTGGTGAACACATATAAGATTGTTGTATTGATGGATTGTATTGTGTTAAAGTATGAAAAATTGTTGAAGTGAGAAGTATTAGCTAGTGTGTGTTAGGACTTAGATACCAGCCAGAGAGTGACAGGCTGATATGCTAATAAGCCAACCCTAAGGTGGTGGCTGATATGCAAACAAGCCAACCCTAAGGTGACAGTGTGGATAACAGGGTGGTGAGGTCACCACCGGTATATAAACTCAGGCCAGAACCCAAATCCTTGCTCGCCTCCTTGCCATCAGAGACCATTCTGTCAGGAGTCCCCCCGAGACCCTGACATAGAGGCAGCCACCACTTGTGAGCGTGCCCCTTCTCCCGACGACCAGTGGGAGTCGCCGGTGAATCGTGAACTGGACCTGCACTGAAGGCGACTGTGAGGATCCCTTGGAGCGCAGATACGCCCCCCCCTCATTGGCTGAGAAGACGTGGCATGGTGAGCGAGAATTGTGGGAAGGTCTGAGTAACTCCTGGCTGGCTAGGGTAGCAGAGACAGGCATTAGGATCCATAGGAATGTGCCATGTGAATTAGTTTGAATAAAAACCCTGTTCTCTGAAATAAGAGTCTCCTGAGTACTGCCTCTCTGTACTTGATTGAACCAATAAGCTCTCGCGACAGGTCTCTAGTCCTTTCTGTCTACCCTGGGCATCCAACCAGTGACCCCCACCTGCAGATCTATCGGTTCTCTCCTTTTTGTTGGTGTGAAGCCCCTTTTGTAGCCAGAAGGCCCCCAGCAGCAATTCCAAGCAGATACTCATGCTCCAGCTTGGACTGGTTACTTCAAGTCCTCTAAGTCTGTTTTTCAGTCTGTAAAAGCAGAATAACAATGCATAGGACCGTCATGAGGGTGAAGAAAGACATACCCAAGAGTTTAGCAGAGCTCCTGGCATGTAGTAGGGTAACTGGAGCCCTAGGCCAGAGCCCCAACTCTGGGGGTTCCAACATGTCAGGTCTGGCCACTCACTCCCTTATGCCAATTAAAGAGGTGAATAGTGGCAAGGGTCAAAGGAAGATTTATTAACTAACTGGCTGCAGGAGGGAAGAGGGCAGAAAGCATTTCAACCCATCTTCAGGGTACAGATGTGAGCTTTAGGTTCTATAAATGAAAAATTGGGGCAGGAGGAGGGAGATATGTGTAATTAAACAGTCCTAGTCTCAGGTGTGGCCCAGTTGGTCACTAGCTCAGCTCCGGTTCTGTAGGGTTCTGGAGAAGCTGTTATCACTGTCATCACTGGGGGAGATGGTCACTCCTTCTCCAGGGTGCAGGCTCCTCATCACAGGTAATTGTCCTCATTTGGGGCATGGTTTGTCCTGCGAGGTTCTGCTGTTCCTTGGACAGTTACTGTCCCTTGTCATAAAGATGTTGATCATTGCTGTCTTTCCTGGTATCCAGGGAGACTAAATGAGAGACTCAGAACAACGGAGACAGATGCTAAAATGGAAGTATTGCAGGAGGTTGCTAGCCGAGATAGGAGACTCTGAGGCAATTAGCAGGAAGCAACATTTTGTTGTGTCAGCACAGACCCAGCAGACTCATATCCAAAGGCTGAGCCCTGAGAACAAAGGGGTCTCACCTTATATACCCTTGCAAGCAGGTTACAGAGGGAATGAAATTAAAAAACAACAACAACGTTTAGCCCATATCTGGTTACATGCAATTCTATAGGCTACTTCAGCCTAGTGCTAAGTGCACTTCTACCCCTAGGGCTATGTGACCTTCTTCACCTTTGAATTCTTTAGGTTTTATCTCTCTGTTATGACATCTCTTCCCCACTGCTACTTTATCAGGACTCAGGACTAGTCTGTTTTCTTCTGATCCTCTTCCCTGCTACATTATTCCCTCTTTGATGCTTGGACCCACCCAGGGTCAAAGAGAATCATCTTGATCTAGGGGTTTGTATTTCCATAGCATCATTACATGTGAGGCCGTTTTCCTTTCCATAATGGCCTCCATAGTAGTCCTGATAGACTGTAGCACCAGAGGAACCAGGCAGGGCAGTATTAAGCATGCTCCTAGGATTAGGCCCACCCATTGCCCCTATCAAAGTTTTGAATCCACCTAAGGCAGAAAATCACCCTCCAAACAGGTCATTGGGATCCTGTCCTTTCCAAGTCTGGATGGGGACATGGGCAAGCTTTCTCATTCTGTCTGTGATCTCGTCTATGACCTTTACTTCATCATCAATCTGTAAGCAGCAGTTGCTCAGGTTAAATTTTTCACAAACTCCTCCCTCAGAGGCAAGCAGATAGTCTAAAGCCAAGCGGTTCTGATAGATGGCATTGCACATCTTAGTGCTTTGTTTTGCCAGCAGATTGAGAGCTCTTGCAGTTTCATTAGTTGATAATTTCAACAACAGCCTGCAGCCTGATGATGCAATTGAGCATATATATAGGGGTGCGATAGCTCCAAGACCCATCTTCTGCCCAGGTGGCAGGACCATAGTACTGGATGAATCTCTCAGGAGGCCATTTGCCATCTTTTTCCTAAGTCCAATGGTCTCCCATGTTGGCCACCCCACAATCATAGCACAAAGTGACATTCAGTGTCTGGGCTATAGACTCAGCCAGAGAGAGGAACAAGTTTTTAGCTTTGGCAGAGATGGAAAATTTACTCCTCATTTCCTTATAAAAGGAGTGAAAAACTTGGTAGGAGGAACTCTCATGAGGTGTATCAGACTCCCATGGTCAAGGCCCTTTCCATCTATCCTTATGCTAATTACTTGTCCCCGTGTCCAATCAGATAGCTTAAGTATGGTAAAATTTACAGGGTTACAGGTGCCATGGTTGCAGTTAGGGGCAACTTTCCCCTTGTGAAGGAGGGCTGCTTGCTTCACCCTCTGCCATGTAGCCCATGAAACACAACCCCAATAAGGACAGTAATAAGAACCCATATCATCACATGGCTAAGAGGTGTCTCCCCAGCACATATACCTGTCACTTGACATATGGGCTCTTTCCCAATCTAGGCCCCCACAGCCACAACCTGTACCTCCACATCCACCTTTGTCCATGGCCACTATGGTGAACACATATAAGAACATACATATAAGATTGTTGTTGTATTGAAGGATTATTGTGGTGAACACATAAGATTGTTGTTGTGGAGAATTCCAAGATGGCAGCTAGAGGGAGGAAGGCAGAAAGCGAGCCTCCTAAAGTAAAATCTTGGAGAGATGCTGGAGACACACCTTACAGGAAAAACCACCCAGAAGAGGCAAAATTTTGACTCCTGCACATCTCCAGCCTGCGCAGAGCATCTCCACTCCACGTTAAATGGAGAAACCAGGAGGTCTCCCATGCCGCCGCCAGATGGCAGTGCCCAGACAGCTTGGGAAGATGCAGACCACAAGGTGAGCTAAGTGGTACATGGTATTCCCACAGACAACCCTGGGCTAGATCAGCATAGTGCCCTGGACAGACCAACCCCCACCCAGGGAAAAAAGAAAAACTGAATAATAAGAAATAACAACATAAAAGACCTGTAGCAAAGAGTGTGGGACGCCCTGAGCGTAGAAAAGTGGGGGAGGGGAATCCCTCACAGAACTGTAAATAAACAAGCCGGGCCAAAGAAGGCAGGAGCAGCAGCACATGCCCAGCAACCAGGAGTAGGAAAGCTTGTAAAAGTGGCGGTGGGAGGAAAACTCCACAGGAGAGGGGAGAAGGCCCATTTCCCACGTGAACTGTAAATAAACATGCCAGCCTGAGAAAGCGGGTGCAGTGTCACCTCCCCCAGTGTGCTTGGAAAGGGGAAAGCTTGTACCAGTGGCGGTCACGCCCAGGAGAACTCTAAGTAAACAATGCCTGCAGGGCCAGGTGAGTGTTCAGCTCACTCCTGAGATCTGCATGAATAAAGCCTCCAGCAACAGCAGGCTGACAGCAGCAGGCAGGCGAGCCACAGCCATAGATAGCAATTCACAGAACTGTCTCCAGACTCTTTTTTTTTTCTCTCCTTTCCTTTGATGAGACAACAACCGACCTACACCTGCATGCTGAAAAACTTACTGAAACTGTATTGCATTTGAACTTGGGACATTTTGTGGTGTTTTTTTGTTTTTGTTGTTTTGTGCTTTTTTTTTTTTTTTTCAGATTTTTTCCCCTTCGATGAGATAATGACAGAACTACTTCTGAGACACCATCTCCAGGATTGGAGGCTGAGGGACAAACACCAAAATTATTAAGACTGAAACTTTATTGCATTTGAACTTGGAGATTTAAAAAATATATATATTTATCCATTTCTCTACATTTACTTATTCATTTTTATTTATTTTTTATTTTCAATCCTCTGTCTCTCTAATGCCTGTTCAGCTTACTGTTGATTAGTACACTATCTCTCCCTGTTTATATCTTTGAAACTTGTTTGATTTTTTCTACTTGTTTACTTGTTTTTCCCTTTTTCTTTAACTTCTTTGCTTCCATCTCCTCTCACCCTTCCATTCTAAATATCACCACTGTTATTATTACAATCTAGAAAATACTTAATTGCACACAGTACAGGGACAATAACAACACCAAGGGCAATGACGGGAAGACAGAAAAAACAGGGAAACCAGTTTCCCCAAAGCAAAAAATTACTACAGGAACCAGAGGGAAATGAAGAAAACAGATACTCAGATCCAGACTCCAACAAAATGAACATAAACTATGCCAAAGAACCCAATGAAGCCCACAAGAATAATCTAACAGAAGAAATAGGTACTCAATAGGTACTCAATGAGAATTTTATAGAGATGATACTGGATATGGTCAACCAAAATGTACAGGAGACACTCAAGAAATTCCAAGACATCAAAAATAGAGAATTTGAAAAAGCAAAAGAAGAAATAAAAGAAACCATAGAAACACTGTATAAACACCAAAGTGAAATAAAGAACATGATTAATAAACAGATAAATGAACTCAGGACAAACATAGACAACATTAAAGAGGAAACAACTCAGGATATGGAAAACCTCAGAAAAAAGAATGAAACAGAACTGCAAAACAAAATGGAAGGCCAATGCAGCAGAATAGAACAAACAGAAGACAGAATCTCAGAACTTGAACATGAAATGGTAATTAAAGAAAAAACCAAAGAACTATTAGTTAAACAACTCAAGACCTGTGAAAAGAAAATTCAAGAACTCACCGACTCCATCAAAAGACCAAACCTGAGAATCATAGGCATTGAAGAAGAAGAGGTGCAAGCGAAGGGAATGTGTAATATATTCAACAAAATAATAAGAGAAAATTTCCGAAATCTAGAGAAAGATATTCCCATACAGATGCAAGAGGCCTCCAGAACACCAAACAGACCAGATCAAAATAGAACTACCCCACAACATATCATCATTAAAACAACAAGTTCAGAAACTAGGGAAAGAATATTGAAGGCTGTAAGAGAGAAAAAACAACATACAAAGGTAAACCCATCAAAATCACAGCAGACTTCTCAACAGAAACATTAAAAGCAAGAAGAATTTGGGGTGAGATCTTTCAGGCACTGAATGAAAATAACTTCAACCCCAGGATACTCTACCCAGCAAAACTATCATTCAAAATAGATGGAGCAATAAAAGTCTTCAATGATAAGCAGAAACTAAAACAATACGTGACCACAAAGCCACCACTACAAAGGATTCTTCAAGGGATTCTGCACATAGAAAGTGAAACCCAACATAACCATGAAAGGACAGGCAACACCAAACTACAGGAAAAGGAAAAGCAAGAAAGTAGAGAGTAACATCAAGTTAGATACACACAATCAAACCTTCAAACAACTAAGACAACTAAATGACAGGAATCACCACATACCTATCAGTACTAACACTTAATGTTAACGGACTTAATTCACCCATCAAATAGCACCATTTGATGAAATGGATTAAAAAGGAAGACCCAACAATTTGTTGCTTACAGGAGACCCATCTCACCAACAGAAATAAGCATAGGCTTAGGATGAAAGGCTGGAAGAAGATTTACTAAGCCAATGGCCCCCGAAAACAGGCAGGAGTAGCAATACTTATCTCTGACAAAGTAGACTTCAAACCTACATTGATCAAATGAGATAAAGAAGGACATTCCATACTAATAAAAGGGGAAATAGACCAAAAGGAAATAATAATTATCAACCTATATGCACCCAATGTCAACACACCCAATTTCATTAAACATACTCTGAAGGACCTAAAAGCATATATTAACTCCAACACAGTGGTTGTGGGAGACTTTAACACCCCATTATCATCAATAGATAGGTCATCCAAACAAAAAATCAATAAAGAAATCCAAGATCTAAAATATGCAATAGATCAAATGGACCTACTTGATGTCTACAGAACATTTCATCCAACTTCTACACAAAATACATTCTTCTCAGCAGCCCATGGAACCTTCTCCAAAATAGATCATATCCTAGGGCACAAAGCAAGTCTCAGCAAATATAAGAAAATAGAAATTATACCGTACATACTATCTGATCACAATGCAGTAAAAGTAGAACTCAACAACAAAAGACAAAAAACATGCAAAGAGCAGGAAACTGAATAGCTCATTACTTAATGAACAATGGGTCATTGATGAAATAAAAGAGGAAATTAAAAAGTTTCTGGAAGTCAATGAAAATGAAAACACAACCTACCAGAACCTATGGGACACAGCAAAGGCAGTCCTGAGAGGAAAGTTTAAAGCCATGAGTGCATATATTAAAAAGAATGAAAGATCCCAAATCAATGACCTAATGATACATCTCAAACTCCTAGAAAAACAAGAACAAGCAAATCCCAAAACAAATAGAAGCAGAGAAATAATAAAAATAAGAGCTGAAATCAACAAAATAGAAACCAAAAAAACCATACAAAGAATTAATGAAACAAAAAGTTGGTTCCTTGAAAAAATAAACAAGATCAACAGGCCCCTGGCAAACCTGACTAAAATGAGGAGAAAAAAAACCCAAATTAGTAGAATCAGCAATGCAAAAGGGGAGATAACAACAAACACCATAGAAGTCCAGGAAATCATCAGAGACTACTTTGAGAACCTATATTCAAATAAATTTGAAAATCTTAAAGAAATGGACAGATTTCTAGATACATATGACCATCCAAAACTGAACCAAGAGTAAATTAATCACCTGAATAGATCTATAACACAAAATGAAATTGAAGCAGCAATCAAGAGTCTCCCCAAAAAGAAAAGTCCAGGACCTGATGGATTCTCTGCTGAATTCTATCAGACCTTTAAAGAAGAACTGATACCAACCCTCCTTAAACTGTTCCACGAAATAGAAAGGGAAGGAAAACTGCCTAACACATTTTATGAAGCCAGTATTACACTTATCCCAAAACCAGGCAAAGACACCTCCAAAAAGGAGAACTATAGGCCAATCTCCTTAATGAACATTGATGCAAAAATCCTCAACAAAATAATGGCAATCCGAATTCAACAACACATCAAAAAGATCATTCACCACGACCAAGTAGGCTTCATCCCAGGAATGCAGGGATGGTTCAACATACGAAAATCAATAAACGTAATAAACCACATTAACAGAAGCAAAGACAAAAACCACTTGATCATCTCAATAGATGCAGAAAAAGCCTTTGATAAGATCCAACACCTTTTCATGATAAAAGCTCTAAGAAAACTAGGAATAGAAGGAAAGTACCTCAACATTATAAAAGCTATATATGACAAACCTACAGCCAGCAGTATACTTAATGGAGAAAACTGAAACCATTCCCTCTAAAATCAGGAACCAGACAAGGATGCCCACTACCTCCACTCCTATTCAACACAGTACTGGAATTCCTAGCCAGAGCAATTAGGCAAGAAGAAGGAATAAAAGGAATACAAATAGGTAAAGAAACTGTCAAAATATCCCTATTTGCAGACGACATGATCCTATACCTTAAAGACCCAAAAAACTCTACCCAAAAGCTCCTAGACACCGTCAATAGCTACAACAAGGTAGCAGGATATAAAATCAACATAGAAAAATCATTAGCATTTCTATACACTAATAATGAACAAACTGAGAAAGAATATATGGAAACAATTCCATTTACAATAGCCTCAAAAAAAAATCAAATACCTAGGTGTAAACCTAACAAAGGATGTGAATGACCTCTACAAGGAAAACTATACACTTCTGAAGAAAGAGATTGAGGAAGACTAAAGACAGTGGAGAGATCTCCCATGCTCATGGATTGGTAGACTCAACATAGTAAAAATGTCTATTCTCCCAAAAGTAATCTACATGTTTAATGCAATTCCCATCAAAATTCCAATGACATTCATTAAAGAGACTGAAAATTCTACCATTAAATTTATATGGAAACACAAGAGGCCACGAATAGCCAAGGCAATACTCAGGCAAAAGAACAATGGTGGAGGTATCACGATATCTGACTTCAAACTATATTACAAAGCAATAATAATAAAAACAGCATGGTACTGGCACAAAAGCAGACATGAAGACCAGTGGAACAGAATAGAGGACCCAGATATGAAGCCACACAACTATAACCAACTTGTCTTTGACAAAGGAGCTAAAAATATACGATGGAGAAATAGCAGCCTCTTCAACAAAACTGCTGGGAAAACTGGTTAGCAGTCTGCAAAAAACTGAAACTAGATCCATGTATATCACCCTATACCAATATAACTCAAAATGGATCAGGATCTTAATATCAGACCCCAAACTCTAAAGATGATACAGGAAAGAGTAGGAAATACTCTGGAGTTACTAGGTATAGGTAAGAACTTTCTCAATGGAACCCCAGTAGCACAGCAACTAAGAGATAGCATAGATAAATGGGACAACACAGAGAAACTAAAGAAGATACCTTAAAAGCAACTGAGGCCAATAGAAGGGGACCAGGAACTAGAGAAAAGGTTAGTTCAAGAAGAATTAGTTTAGAAGGTAACACACATGTACAGGAAATCAAAGTCAGTCAACTCCCTGTGTAGCTATCCTTATCTCAACTAGCAAAAACCCTTGTTCCTTCCTATTATTGCTTATACTCTCTCTTCAACAAAATTAGAGTTAAGGGCAACATAGTTTCTGCCGGGTATCGAGGGGGTGGGGGGCAGAGGGAAGGGGTGGGGAGGTAAGGGGAGGGGGGAGAAATGACCCAAACATTGCATGCACATATGAATAAAAAAAAAAAAAGGAAAAAAATTGTTGTTGTATTGAAAGATTGTTGTGGTGAACACGTAAGATTGTTGTTGTATTGATGGATTGTATTGTGTTAAAGTATGAAAAACGGTTGAAGTGAGAAGTATTAGCTAGTGTGTGTTAGGACTTAGATACCAGCCAGAGAGTGACAGGCTGATATGCTAATCAGCCAACCCTAAGGTGGTGGCTGATATGCAAACAAGCCAACCCTAAGGTGACAGTGCAGATAACAGGGTGGTGAGGTCACCACTGGTATATAAACTCAGGCCAGAACCCAAAGTCTTGCTCACCTCCCCGCCCATTGGAGACCATGCTGTCTGAATCCGTCCCAAGACCCTGACATAGAGGCAGCCACCATTTGTGAGCGTGCCCCTTCTCCCGACCACCAGTGGGTGTCGCTGGTGAACTGTGAACTGGACCTGCACTGAGGTGACTGTGAGGATCCCCTGGGGTGCAGCTATGCCTCCCTCATCAGCTGAGAAGACTGTGGCATGGTGAGTGAGACTTGGGGGAAGGTCTGAGTAACTCCTGGCTGGCTAGGGTAGCAGAGACAGGCATTAGGATCCATAGGAATGTGCTGTGTGAATTAGTTTGAATAAAAACCCTGTTCTCTGAAATAAGAGTCTCCTGAGTACTGCCTCTCTGTATTTGATTGAACCAATAAGCCCTCACGACAGCCACACATGCGTCAAATAGCATTTGTAAGGAAATATAGGCCCCAAAAGTGACCACGTGGAGATGAGTGATCTGGCCAAGAGATTCTTTATTGCTGGGTGGGAGAGGGAGAGAGCTGAGGGAGAGAGAGAGAGAGAGAGAGAGAGAGAGAGAGAGAGAGAGAGAGAGAGAGGCAGGGGCTTAAATACCCCTCAGTGGGACTCAGCATGATCTGATTGGTTAGGCTCTTATGGTTCATGCTGATTGGAGGTTGGGGCAGAAGGAGGGTTCAAGCTAGACTTGAGGCAGGACTGTGACCCTGGAAAGTGGAGGCTTAAGGGTGCAGTAAGAACCAAAACCTATCGGCGCCATTATTGCCAACAGCATTGACACCGGCTTATCAGGACTTAACACCTGGGTGTGGCTGATGAGGTTCCCAGGATGACAGATGCTCCTGATCTCTAAGCATTGCTCCCGAGGGCAGTAATGGGGTTGAAGCAGATATGCTGAGTACCACGGGAGCACACTGAAGAGATGGTATAGTTGTGAGTGCATGACCCAGTGACAGAGCCTGCACAGGAATAGTAAGTATGGAAAGTAAAGTCTTAGTAACACTTCCTGCCTGAGTAGTATGCACACACAGGTCACAGGAGGGCTCTGGGGCCACAAAGGGAAACCAGATCAGTAACAATAAATAGTAAATATGCATCCTGCCCAGAAGAGACAGAAGAGAGCAAATAAAAACTTTTTACCATGAGACCAGTCAGTGGGGGTGGTTTCTGCCAAGCCTATGGTGAAGACTAGGGTGAGAACTACAGCAGCAGATACAGACAAGGGGTGACAATGGATTGCAGTGAGATAACTGGTGTAAAAAACAACCCATTTGTCCCATTGGAGAGTTGACTCCTCAAGCTTCTACCATAAGTAGACTAGTCAGCTTCTGGAGTGACTAGCACAGGGCTGTCGTCCTGTTATTCTTGGTCCGCTGCTGTTTCCTGGGAAGCAGAGTCCTGCTGAGGGAGGGAGCTCAGGTTCCAGAGGGTGATCCTGCATGTTGAAGCTGGATCAGGGATGCACTCCCACTAGAGAGAAGCTGGCTTGACTTGACTGTGGTGGATCCAAGGAGCAATTTCTGCTACTTTAACTGCAGTGGGAGTAGACAAAATAAAACAAAAAGACCCCTTCCGGTTGGGTTTTAATGGGTGGACATTTTATTTATTTTATCTGTTTTTTTTTAACTGAGTAGAATTCCCATGGCAACAATATATTATCAGTATATATGTCCGAGAAAATGCATTGTTTTAAAAAAAGTTTAAACCACCATCTTTTAGTATCAAAGGACATGTTTAGAGCCAGTAAAAATAGTCCTTTTGTTTCTATTTTAGTAGAAGTCCCTGTCTAAAAATATGAATTTGTGTCTGGAAGGGCTTTAATGCCAGATAGCTACACATGCATAAGAACCATTTCTTTAATCCTCTCCGCCTTGGTTATTTTTGAGAAGTCTGGCACCAGTGACTCCATTTGAACTTTGATGGCATTCCCCCTTTGTCTCTAAACTGCTTGTCTCTTTCTAAAGATCTGTCTTCTATCCAAGTATTAACCAGGCCCAACCCTGCTTAGCTCTGAGACCAGACGAGATTGGGCGCACTCAGGGTGATATGGCCTTAGACTGAAGAGCTTTCTTGATTGGTTGCTCTTTTCTGGATTTTGTCTGTTTGATTTTGGTACCAGGTGGGGTGGGGGGAGATCAGGTGGGAGTCAGTGCCAAATAGATGCTTTTGGCCAAATTTAAACAACAAAGAGGTTTAGAAGGAGTGGCCCTTAGGCAATGAGCTTTTAGGAAAGGACAGTATAAAACAAAATCTAACAAAAGCATATGTCTAAAAAGCTAACCTAGTTGACACATAAGCACTTATTAGAGTCATTTCTTTTATGGACTTGATTGTAAATGCCCCAGAAGGATCAGAACTATAACGACAAAAACTTAAGAGTCATGGTTAAAATTCTCATGGACAATTTAGCAACTAACAGAACAGTATATCAGTATCATTAACCTTTTGTTACCATGTTTATCTATATTTTGTATTTTAGAAGGCTTGATATACTTGAAAAACATAAATATATTTAATATATAGGAACCAACAACAGCATCACAACTCTATAGAGGTTACCTATACATCTTAGTTTAGTTGTTCTTGAAGTAAAACCTTAGATTTTTATCAGTTGTAGGGGGAAAGAACAGTTTTAGTAAACCCAAATAGCCCAGTCACAGACACATATAGGATACCAACTGTATTAGAATCACCCAAGACAACAGTTGTTTAACCATGAGGTCATCTAGAAAGTTTTATATAAAGTGGTAGAAAATAAGAGGCATGGAAGAGGCAGAGAGATGGCTCAAACACCAGTACAGGGTTTATTATTTAGGCAGAAGCCCTGGGGAGAGAGACCCCATCAAGAGAGCTAGAGCCTATTGCCATACACAGGTTTGGTCTAGATATAGGGGGCTAGTGGAAAAGTACCAGGAAAGTCACTAAGGTATATTGTTGCTGGGCAACCAAGAAGAGTAAATTGTAGTTAGGTCACTGTCTGTCCAACTGGCCTTGGCATCTATCCAGGGAGATAAAGGTAAGCCATCTGCAAGGGGAAGGGGGTCTAGTCCTAACATGGTTATCCTTACTGCTAACCCCATCGTAAACCAACTCCTAAGTGAGCATGACTCAGTTACCTTAGTAATTAAAACCCCGACAAAAATCACCAGAGAACACAGGTAAATATTTATGGGTACTAAGTGTGGAGTTAGGAAACAGTGGGCAAGAACCATGGCTCAGATGTTGATAAGGGATCACATCCCAGATTGTTGACATTAACAGATGGCTCATGACATACAGCAGGATCCCACCACCCTGTAGTCAATGGAGCCCCCCCCTAAAATAACAGGCCCAATCTGGACATCCCAGTCCAAAAATTCCCTCCATCCAACATGTGGAAGGAGTAGGAATAACATCTCCACTCTGTTGAGTCCAATAAAAACTGGAGGTCTTGACTTCCAGTGCAGTGCCTTTTGAGTTTTTATTAACTTTTATCATATCTGGAGGGTGTACTTTGGCTTTACATAAGTAAATCTGTCTCAACCCTCATATCAGTGCAGCAGTACTCCCTGGGCTCAGCTGCCTCTTGTCTCTCTGTATTTTAATAAACTCTTGTTGTCTTGACAAATTTGTGGATTAACCTGTAGCATCAAAAATTCCTGACAATTATATTAACAAAAAAACATTTTTAAGACAATTCTTTTTGTAAATGTTATCAAGAACAATATATTTTAAAGATAGTCTTGTTGTTATGAGCTTAGAGAATGAAGTTTTAGTTTAACATCAGTACATTAAATTTTGACTGTACAAAACCTTTAATGTAACTCTTAGATTTTAGTCAACTTAATCACTTACATAGCATCTATAAGCTCCATTTTTTTATGACAACTTACTCTGTACTTTTATGACAACTTATTTTGTATCCCCTGGGGGAGCTTGTCTTTATCTTTTTTTGTAAGTATTTTTTATCGTTTTATTTAAAAACTGTATCTTTAATATCATATATACATTTGTTACTAGTTGAAATTAACTCATAAAATCTTTTAACTTAAACCTTATATTTGTATGAAAAAAACCAAGAAAGCAACCTTGAAATTATTTTTGTATAAAAATGATTTATAGAAAGCCCACTTGTTAATAGAACCATGTATTATACAAGAGAATTAAATTCCAGATTGTATTTATGGCAGAATAAAATATGCTAAGGTCATTTTTTTACCGAAATGTTAAGATTCCTGCTGCAGGGCAGGCTGTTGCCCCCCCTTTCTTTTTTTCCCTCTCCGGTCTGAGCTGGAGTGTTAACCCCTGAATGCCTGCATCCCAGTGAGACCTGATTGAAATAAGTTTAAAAACTGGTTTTCTTAAAAAGTAGCAGTAGAACAAGAGTAATAATTTTTTAAATTGACTCTATAATAAGAACTGTTCTCAAGATGTTTACATATTTATGTGTAAAAAGCCTAAGAAGTTTATAATAGGGTTCTTTAAAGTACTTGTCACCTTGAGTATCGTATTAACCTTATAGCAGCATTTTAAGAACCATTTTGAAGATGCTTACGCGCACACACACACACTGTGAGCGCACCATTAGCTGGATCACAATCTGACCAGCCATCAGCAAGGGAAACATAAGCATCTCATGACTGCCTCAATATCAGACCAAGCTCACTACACCAACCTTTTGGAACAGTTTTTTTTTACTAGCAACTGTCAAAGTTGCTTTTTTTTTTTTTTTCCTTTTCATCCTTTTAGGTGGGTTCTCCCTGTTTATACTCCCTAGAAGTAAAGCTAGCAAGTTTAATATTAATTAGTTATTTAATATTAATTAATAGTAATATTTTAATCCTAAATTGTTTTCTATTTACTTTTTATTTTCAAGACAAAAACTCAACTGAAGGAGTGTATTAAACCTTTCATCTTTTTCTGTCTCCATTTTGACATTTCACTTTTTCTCTCTCGCTTCCCCCTCTCTCTCTCTCCTCACTTCATTCATGAAGACCTCATCCCAATTTGTTTCCATTTCTCCATTTACCTCTCCACATTCACAGTCCTTCTGCAGGATTCCTTTTCTTTCAAGTCACACCAGATCTTATGTATCAGTGAAAGTCCACCTTTCATGTGTTAATTTTTGTAAGAGGTCACTTAGTGCTGAGCTTCAGCCCTCCTTCAGGATGTCCATTTTTGATGAAGATGTGCAAACTGGGGCACCAAAGCTATCCATCAAGACTGAAAGACTCTGATTTCTCCTTAGTTTGCCCAATAAATTGCTACCTGAATTTAAATAAACAACAGAGTGCAGTTTTTGAAGACCAATTTTAGCCTCTGGGCGTTTCCCATTCTCCTGGATGATACTTTTTTTTTTTTTTTAACAATTGCTCTGTAAACTTCATTAACTACAGTTTTATTTAGTGACCCTTCCGGAGGGGGAATCCTACACCAAGCAGGACAATCTACTTCACAAAGGACCTTTAGCTTGTTAGGAGTTAACTCCATAATCCCCATTAAATCCCTTTTAAAAGTTTTTAACCATACACTGTAAGGGAGTGTTCTTACTCTGGCTCTGCCCATCTCCTCCCGTTACCAGCCTGCCAGACAGACACAAAGGGGGAGGGGTTTTGGAAAAGCAGCCGCTTTCTCTGTCTCCTGCTTCTCCCCTTGTAGGGACTTAGGTGTCTCTCTGGCTGTAGTGCGTCAGTCCGTATAAGCCCCGGACTGGAGGCCCTGTTGGGGCTCACCCTTGACCTTAAGAGTTCACCACTGAACTGAGGATTGGGATTCCTCACTCACTTTGCAGCTGGGCTGCGTCTCAGGCTCACGCTTTCACACACTCACACAGCAGAGTACTTCCATCCCACTCCCCAAACCTGAGAGACACGGTTTTCACCCGCCAAAAGGCGGTTACTAGGATGTCTCACTGGGAGGTGATCAGTCTCCCCTTCTGCCTCCTGGGGCAGGCCTGAATTTGAACCTGGGTTCTTACCAGTCTGATGAGCAGTGCTCCCCTTCCCTCGCAGGTTCCTGTGCTGGGTTCCCTTGTGCATCTGAGGCCCTCACCTCAACCCCCAGGAGGGGGAATCCCCCCTTCAGATCAAGCTGTCTGTTGATGCTGGGTGGGGTCTCCTCCTGGCTGTCCAGGGGGAAACACCCTGGTGACAAGGGAGGTGGTAACTCACCATGGCTGCAATCCCAGACGAGGCCCCAAGATATGGTGCAGGAGTTTGCTAGCTGATAGGAGACTCTGAGGCAGTTTAGCAGGAAGCAACATTTTATTGTGCCAGCACAGACCCAGCAGACTCATGTTCAAAGGCTGAGCCCGAAGAACAAAGGGGTCTCACCTTATACACCCTTCAAGCAGGTTACAGAGGGAATGAAATTAAAAAAACAAACAAATAATGTTTAGCCCATATCTGGTTACATGCAATTCTACAGGCTACTTCAGCCTAGTGCTAAGTGCACTTCTACCCCTAGTGCTATGTGACCTTCTTCACCTTTGAATTCTTTAGGTTTTATCTCTGCGCTATACCATCCCTTCCCCACTGCTGCTTTATCAGGACTCAGTGCTAATTTGTTTTCTTCTGATCCTCCTCCCTGCTACAGAAGCAGGGATGTCAGTTTTTCATCCTGTTATTGAACTTGTGGGCCCATGTAAGAAATCAGTACTTTTTAGCAAAAGCAGTTTCTAAGTACCCAATATAGTAGTACTCAATAAACACAAAAACCCATGTATTTCAAATGCACTAACACCACCACATGGGGGGCCTTTGCTGCATTCCCTCAAAGGCACCTTTGGTACAAAAATTAAATTGGGTCTGGTCTCTGGGATCTGAGAGCCAACACTTGTTTCCTGCACACAAGCATGACTCATTTGTTCAACACACCTGTTTGGGAGTACTCACTCATGCCAGCTGAGTGGAGGCTTGGACACAGATACAGATGCCCTGCAGTGCCCAGTGGTGTGTTACATACACACCAGCCCCTTGTCATGTCCACCCCTTATCTACTCAGAATGTATATAGTGACCAGAGACAGTGCCTCTTAGTGGTTTTTCCATAGCCTCCTCCTTTTAAATAAGGGTGATTCTAGTACCTGCTTCTGGGTAGAGTTGCTGAGCTGCCTCTCACTTGGATATGTGGGGGAGGGAGAAGTCCTTGTTCCTAAGGTGTCTTTTCTGCCACTCTTGTTCTTGTAGGGCTGCTTGGCTGAGACTTCCAAGCTGTGTCTTATTAGGGTGAACATAAGGAAGCCATATTAGGATTGGAACTCACCCCCCTTACCCTTGCACATGCCAGAGGATGGAGTCTGTGATCAGAAGACTTCCAAATTCTTTAGAGTCCTGCAGGGAAGAATCCATGGCAGGACACATGGGTGTACATGGAGTTTATTAAATTAGGGAAGGGAAAAAGAAATGGAGCATGGTGGGCGCAGGTGAAAGATGCAGGCAGAGTGTGTGCTTCTGCTCTCCAGGTGCTTTGAAAATTTACTAATCTATGGCAAGGGAGGAACCAGGTGATTCCCATCCAATAGTCAATGAGTGGGGATAGGCGTGGGTGGGTCCCTGGCCAGGTGAAGTGGTCCCTGAGCCAAAACATGGTTAATCTGAGATGTGATGCTTTTCTATGAGTCCCAAACTACCCCTGCTTTTGGCCTGCCTCACAGGCACCCCACCACTTACTAGAAGGAGCACACCTGGTCTCAAGGGATTGAGAAACTCTCATGAGGGAGGGTAGATGGTTGAGCAACCAATCTAATTGCCACTATCTCCTCTAGCTTCCCCTAGCAACTGTTAACCCCTGAAAAAATTTCCCGGCCAGGTAAACTTGCCCTCCCCTATATCTACCCCAAGTCTGTAAGCAGCAGTGGGGTTCTGGCTTTGGCTAGATACTCCCCTCTGTTCCTGAATAAACCTGTGCTGGCGTCTGAGCCATCTCCCAGCTGTCTGTCCTGTGCCTCTTTGGTGTAACATGCTTCCTCCATGTGGCTGCTCTTGACCTGGGGGCAGGATATGATCACCCCCGTTCCATCACCCTGGGTCTTGAAGGACACTCTACAGGGGGCCCTCTGCACTTCCAGCCTGGCCTCTACAGCACCTAGCCACAGCATCCTGTTCAGCCAGGTTCTTGCCCGGGTCTGGGAGCTCCTCCAGGCAGGGGCCATGTCTCCCACAGGTCCAGGTCCTTGATGCCCAACATAGGAACAGGGGCTCATAAACTGAAATGTATATTTAAACTGTACACCTTGGAGATGGGGAACCATATACCTCGGTGGTTGAATGCATGGGCTGGTACTGCCCAGACTATCTCCAGAGACCTCAGTTTCCCTTTCTTTCAAATTGGACTAATAGTTATGTGCCTTCCTCATAGAGTTGTTCTGAGGACTTAGATGAAGGAACACACAAAGTGCTCAGGTGGACCCCAGCTGGCTGGAAATAAACCTCACTTTGTGGCTTACATTATCGTGAGTGTCTTTTGTTCCTCTGAGGGGTGGTCAATTTCGGACCCCAACATCTGGAGGTCCCACCGAGATCTCAGCCCCTCCCTGAGAGGAACAAATGGCCTCCGATACCGAGGTTTAGTTGAGAAAGACCGTGGAAGGAGGACTGGCCACCTCCGTTTGGAGGGACTTAGAGTCCCCACCTGAATTTGGTTGAGAATTCTCATTGAGTGGAAGGAAAGGGTTACAGCCCTGGAGGCTTCACTATCGGAAGTCGTGGGAGACATCCCCGACGGTCAGGAACCGCGCTGGCATCCTCAGTGGACACCATTTGGGCGGTTTTGGGTAAGGATCCTGAATCTGGTGTGAATGGAAGTGCACCTGTGAGAGTAGTCTGGTTGACCGGCCGGTACTTGTGCATGTTAGAGAGTCCTGTGCGAATTTGTTTGTCTGATGGAATTGTCTCTTTTGTTCTTTGTTGTCTCCTCTGTCCCTCTCTCCTGATCATCATGGGACAGGCTCAGGTAACTCCTAAGACCCTTCTTCTCAGTTATTTTTCAGAAATCTGCGCTAAGGGACACAATTATGGGGTGAAATTAAGAAAGGTAAGTTTGATGCCCTTTGCTCAGCGGAATGGCCAACCTTTAATGTAGGCTGGCCTTCTCAAGGTACCTTCTCCTTGGACACAATTAAGAAGGTCCTAGATGTCATTAATAGACCCGGTCTTCATGGCCATCCTGATCAATATTCCTACGTCCTTATTTGGCAGACTTTAGTAGAAGGCCCCCCTTCCTGGCTCTGGCCATTTATCCACGGGGCACCTACAGACTGGCCTGCAATACTGACCGTGTCGGGGAACACCCCCACTCCCGTTAATTCCCCTAAGAAGCCTATTCTGCAGGAAGACCCAACTCTCCATCCATCCTTGATAGACAGATTGTGAAGTAAATCCCCTGCCATATGCCACTGCCGTGCCACTCCAGCCAGAGGCAGCTGGCCCCGCTGAGTCTCCCCACTTGTCAGCCTCCCCGTCTGCACCCCCTGCCCCGGTCTCCGGACCGGTGAGGGGACTCAGGCCCCGTAGGCAGTGAGAAGAAACCCCAGAGGAGGAGCCCTCCTCCACTTCCACCGGGCCCCCCATCCTCCCAGTGCGGGCCCTGGGTGGTGCTGGTCCCGATGGGGGACGCACCTATCAATATTGGCCTTTTTCAAGTAGTGACCTGTACAACTGGAAAGCCCAGAATCCTCCTTTTTCTGAGGACCCTAGAGGCCTGACTGATCTGTTCGAGTCCATTTTGCATACTCACAGTCCCACATGGGATGACTGTCAGCAGCTCCTTAAGACTCTATTCACCACCGAGGAACGGGAGCGGATTCTCACTGAAGCCAGAAAGAATGTCCCCGGCGACAGTGGGCGACCGACCACCCTGCCAAACCTGATTGATGATCATTTTCCTTTAAACAGACCTGACTGGGACTATGGGACTGCAGAAGGTAGGAGGCGTCTCTGGGTCTACCGCCAGACTCTTATGGTAGGTCTCCGGGCGGCAGCCCGCCACCCTACCAATTTGGCTAAGGTAAAGGCAATAATGCAGGGGGAAAATGAAAGCCCGGCCACGTTCCTTGAGCATCTTTATGATGCATACAGACAGTATACCCCCCTAGACCCACTAGCGGAGGTGAATCAGTCAGCCGTGATAATGTCCTTCATAAATCAGGCTGCCCCTGATATTAGGAAGAAACTATGTAAGCAGGAAGGGCTTGGGGAGATGACTACCCGGGATCTGATGAAAGTAGCTGAAAGGGTTTTTAACACCCGAGAAACCCCAGAAGAACGAGAGGATAGAATCAGGAAGGAGAATCAGGAACTACAAGAAAGGATTCGGGAGGAGAACAGGGAACACCAGAGTAAGGAAAACAAGAAACAGCAAAAAGAGATGGCTAAGAGATTGCTAGCAGGAGTCCAGGGTCTGGCCGGACTGAGTTCTGGACGGACCGGCCCCACACGTCCCTGAAGAGATCGACCCAGGCTAGACCAGGGACAATGTGCCTATTGTAAGGAATATGGGCACTGGAAGAAGGAATGTCCCAAACTCCAGGGTCACTCGGGACCAAATAGCAGGCCCAATAATGACGCCCTGGTCCTGTTAGCTGGAATGGACAGTGACTAGAGGGCACGGGACTCGGACCCCCTCCCCAAGTCTTGGGTAACCATATATGTGGAGGGGAAGCCCATGAGATGCATGGTGGACACAGGGGCCCAATATTCAGTCCTTAATAAACCTACTGAGCCACTGTCCCAGAAAATTAGCCTCGTGCAGGGAGCCACTGGATCCAAGGCATATCAATGGACTAGCAAACATCAGGTGGATTTGGGCCAACATCAGGTGACCCATTCCTTTCTGGTCATTCCTGAGTGCCCTGCCCCCCTTCTGGGATGCGATCTGCTAACTAAGGTGAGGGCTCACATTCACTTTGAGCCAGACGGTATCAAAGTGACAGATGGACAAGGACAGCCCCTCCAAGTCTTGACCATGTCTCTCGAGGATGAACATCGCTTGTTCTCCTTGCGGGACCCTCCCCCGAAACCTATTGAGTGGTGCCCTGAAATGGCTTATTGGATTCAAACCTACCCCTAGGCTTGGGCAGAAACAGCAGGTGTGGGGCTGGCGGAACATCGAGCCCCGGTAATAGTAGAGATCAAGGCTTCGGCTCAGCCCATCCGAGTCTGTCAGTATCCCATGTCTTCCGAGGCATGGAGGGGGATTGCCCCTCACATTAACCATCTCCCGGAGGCCGGACTATTACGGCCCTGCCGTTCTGCTTGGAATACTCCACTTCTCCCCATTAAGAAACCCGGGGGAAAAAGACTATCAGCCAGTCCAAGATTTAAGGGAAGTAAACAAGAGGGTCGAGGACATCCACCCCACAGTCCCCAACCCCTATACCTTGCTGAGCCATTTGCCCCCCTCCCATGTTTGGTATACCACTTTGGACTTGAAAGATGCTTTTTTTAGCATAGCCCTGGCATCCAATAGTCAACACATTTTTGCCTTCGAATGGCATGATGAAAATACGGGAACCCCCGGACAGCTAACATGGACTAGACTTCCACAAGGTTTCAAAAACTCCCCTACTCTGTTCAACGAGGCTCTTAATCAGGATCTGGACTCATATTGCTGGAGCCACAGTTCCGTCACACTTTTGCAGTATGTAGATGACTTGCTTCTGGCAGCTGCATCTGAAGCTGAGTGCTGGAAGCCACTGGAGACCTCCTCCAGGAGCTGGGGAAGTTGGGCTATCGGGCCAGTGCAAAGAGGGCTCAAATTTGTAGACAAACAGTCACCTACCTGGGGTATGAACTAAAAGAGGGAACCAGATGGTTAACGAATGCTATGAAAGAAACTATTCTCAGACTCCCCGTCCCCACCTCGGCTTGAGAAGTCCGCAAGTTCCTGGGGATGGCGGGCTACTGCCTGCTGTGGATATTGGGGTATGCTGAACTGGCAAAACCCTTATACGAGGCAACTAAGGACAAGGCCCCTTGGGCCTGGGGGCCAGATCAGCAAAAGGCCTTTGAGGAGCTCAAGACCGCCGTCGTGAGAGCTCCGGCCCTGGCGCTGCCAGACCCTCTAAAGCCCTTCACCCTCTTTGTAGACGAAAGAAGGGGGATAGCGAAAGGGGTACTAATGCAGCACCTAGGGCTCTGGAAGTGGCCAGTTGCTTATCTATCCAAAAGGTTAGACCCAGTTGCAGCGGGCTGGCCCCCATGCCTGCGGATCATAGCGGCAGTTGCCCTAATGGTAAAGGACGCAGATAAGCTCACTTTTGGGCAAAATCTGAAGGTGGTAACTCCCCATGCAGTAGAGGGGGTCCTAAAGCAGCCTCCACGTAGATGGATGACCAACGTCCGACTGACTCATTACCAAAGGCTCTTGCTGGATGCTCCCTGCATCCTCTTCTCCGAACCAGTTTCTCTAAATCCGGCCACATTGCTGCCAAATCCAGACCTGGAAGCCACTCTACATGACTGTCAGGAGATTATAGCTGAAACCACCCAAGTGCATCCCAATCTCCAGGACTCAGCCCTACCCAACAGTGAGCTGGTATGGTATACAGATGGGAGTAGCTTCATCTCGGATGGGGTGCATAAGGCAGGCGCAGTGGTGGTGGACCAAGGTAGGAACATAATTTGGAGTGCCCTGCTGCCCCCGGGGACCTCAGCCCAGAAGGCCGACTGATCGCACTGGCAGAGGCACTTGAGCGGGCTGAGGGAAAACGAGTGACTGTTTATACCGACAGCTGTTATGCTTTCGGCACCGTCCATGTACATGGTGCCATCTACCGGGAAAGGGGTTTCATTACAGCGGAAGGAAAGGAGCTACGTAACCTCCCAGAGATCCAGAGACTACTGACTGCGGTGCAGAAGCCCCAAGCTGTTGCGGTAGTACATGTTCCTGGTCACCAATCTGCCCAGACTCCGGAAGCTACAGGGAACCGGCGTGCGGACAAAGCGGCCCGAAATGCTGCTTTGGCCTCCACGACCCTAGCGCTGACCTTACCTGTGCCCGAGCTTCCACACTTGCCACCGTGACCCAAGTACACCCTGGAAGACAAACAGTGGATCCAAGATCACCAATGCCCAGAGCCCAATCAGCAAGGCTGGCTGATCTTTCCTGAAAAGTTAGGACTGTTTCTCTTCTCCAATTTAAATCGAGCCAACCATTTAGGCAAGAAGAAACTACTTGCCCTCCTCGAGTCGCCCGCTTCCAGTTCCCACATCAAACAGCCCAGATTCAAAAGATTGTGGACCAATGTGCTGGGTGCCAGGCTATGAAACCCAGCAAAAGGGGACTCCTACATACAGGTACACGGGTACGGGGGAGGGCGCCAGGACAGAGCTGGGAAGTGGATTTTACTGAAGTGAAGCCGGGAAGGTATGGGTAAAGGTATTTGTTGGTTCTGATAGACACCTTCTCAGGCTGAGTGGAAGCCTTTCCTACAAAACGAGAGACTGCTCAGGTTGTAGTTAAGGTTTTGCTGGAGGAAATCATACCCAGATATGGCATCCCCGAAACTCTAGGCTCTGATAACGGTCTGGCTTTCATCAGTAACGTCCTACAAGGACTGGCCCGGGCAGTGGGGACTAACTGGAAACTGCATTGTGAATATAACCCCCAGAGCTCAGGGCAGGTAGAAAGAATGAATCGGACCCTGAAGGAGACCTTATCTAAATTAGCCATCGAGACTGGTGGAAACTGGGTGGCCCTCCTACCCTATGCCATCTTCCAGGTTCGAAATTCACCATATGTACATGGATTGACACCTTTTGAAATTCTATACGGGGCTCCGCCCCCCAATGTTGTCTGAACCCTACTGGACCAAGACCCCAGTACGGCCCCAAATTACTTGGCCAGCTTAAAAGCCCTACAGGAGGTCCAACGTGAAATCTGGCCCATAATGCGTGCCTTGTATGAGACAAAGGACACATCGAACCCGGAACATGGCATCGTCCCAGGGGATTGGGTATGGGTAAAGAGGCACAAAGCCCGCACTCTAGAAGAAAGATGGAAAGTCCCTTACCTGGTCATTCTGGTTACCCCCACTGCTCTTAAGGTTGACGGCATCGGGCCTTGGGTCCATCACTCCCACGTGCGTCAAGCCAATCAGCAGGAACAGAAAGAGGCTAGAGAGTGGACCGCGCGGTGGCACCCAGATAACCCATTGAAGCTGAAGCTTTTGCGACCCCAGGAACATGCAGAGTCTTCAGGAGCAGCCACGGATGGGTTGGCTGGTCGCTCTGATCTTGCTCAACACCCAGAGCAGGAGCCTCGCAGAAACCAACCCTCACCAGCCCTATAAGCAAACCTGGATACTCACTGATGGGGAGACTCATACCACCCTTAACAAGACTACTCGCACTGCCCCCATAGGAACTTGATGGCCGGAGCTTCAATTCTGCTTTAGAGACATCAATCCTGCCTACAAGTCTACTGCCCCAGAGTCAGCCCGACGTTATGGTTTTTATGCTTGCCCCGGTCACAAAAAGAACAAGGACTGTGGGGGTTACAATACTCCTTCTGTAAGTCATGGGCATGTGTCACATCCAATGATGGTGAATGGAAGTGGGGGATATCGAAACCGGACCTAGTCAAATTTGCCTTTGTAAACGGGGTACCCTGGGGGCGCAGAATTCTGTCACCCACCCATGAATGCCAGCCCACAGATACAGATAGAATCAAGGTCACCTTCACTGACAGTGGCAAAGAGGACACCCCCAGGTGGATACAAGGCAAGGTATGGGGACTTGTGTTTTATAAATATGGTGGACATTCTGGCTCGACCGTAGTAATCAGATTAAAAGTTGAGCCCATGGGGCCACCGTCCAAAATGGTAGGCCCCAACAAAGTACTCAAGCCGCCCTATGTAGAGCCACCTCTCGGACCTCGCACAACCCCAGTCCCTACCCGGCCTCACACAAAGGCTAGTATTAAAACTCCAGGACCATTAGGCACCGGTCCTCCCTTGGTGAAGCCCAGTCTCATGACCGGGTCCACAGACCCCCTCTGGAATCTGGTAAATGCTGCATTCCTAACATTGAACCACACCAACCCTAATATGACTACCTCCTGCTGGCTGTGCTATGATGTGAGGCCCCCATTCTATGAGGCAATAGGGCTAAATGTCACCTACGATATCTTGACTAGTGAAAACCCCACTCAATATTCCTGGGGAGACCATAAGAGAGGTCTGACCACACAACAAGTGAGCAGCCAAGGAACCTGCTTAGGGAAGGTGCCGGTGGGAAAACAGGACCTATGTGCTGTTGTAGAAAACAACCCCACCTGGGGTGATGGCATTAAGTGGGTAATTCCAAAAGGCAATGGATGGTGGATATGCTCACAGTCCGGGCTCACCCCCTGCCTATCAACTAATATGTTTAACGGCTCTAAAGAATTCTGTGTCCTAGTGACTGTGCTGCCCCGCATCATCTATCATTCTGAGGAGAGCCTATATTCATTCATACTGGAATACAGGAACAGGTGAGAGAAAGAAGAGAGAGCCTATTTCTGCATTAACCATTACTACCCTACTTAGCCTAGTGGTGGCTGGGGCAGGAACTGGCATAGCCTCCCTGGCTACTCAACATAAAGGGATGTCCTCGCTGTGTGCAGCCATAGACAAGAATATAGAGAGGATAGAAGCCTCCATTAGTCACCTAGAAAAATCCCTTACCTCTCTATCTGAGGTAGTGCTTCAGAACCGACGGGGCCTAGACTTATTGTTCCTTCAGCAGGGGGGAATATGTGCCGCCTTAGGGGAGGAATGTTGTTTTTATGCTGACCATTCAGGGGTAGTTAGGGAGTCTATGTCTAAAGTGAGGGAAGGACTGGCAAAAAGGAAATGGGAAAGGGAAGCCCAAGAAAATTGGTTCGAAGCCTGGTTCAATAGGTCCCCCTGGTTCACTACCTTGGTCTCTACCCTGGTGGGCCCTCTGGTCATACTACTGTTTATCTTAACCTTTGGTCCTTGTATTCTGAATAAGCTAGTGACCTTCGTGAAAGATCGAGTTAGTACAGTCCAACTAATGGTCCTGAGGCAGCAATACGAACAATTACCTAGCCCTGAGGATGTTTACGCTCCTTACGCTTGTCGCCCAGATGAGCATGATTCCTCATTATGAACAACTAAAGTGGGGAATGTTAGGGTACAAATGTTAGGGTACCTTTGAGGCTTGCAGCCCACTCAGCCTGAAACCGGCCATGGCTAACATGACCCAAGCCACCACTTACTGGAACTAAGGGAGGTGGGACAGTTTCTGGGAACAGGGACTGTTTCTGGTTAATCTTGCTAGAACAGTATGTGAGTCAATGAGTTGAGACACCTGGTGTTTACCAAATTCCTGATAAATAATCTTCAAGTAATCTTGCCCCACCACCAGGATGTAGGTGATATCCGAAATATGTGACCCCAGGGACCATAAAAATTGCTGTGTGACCGTGACTAATGTCTAAAAAAATATAAAAGCAGCCTGAACTTTGTATTCAGGGTCCTCATTGAAACCCGCTGCGTGGGGTGGATACCCGGACCCCAGCTGGCTGGAACTAAACCTCGCTTTGTGGCTTACATTATCGTGAGTGTCTTTTGTTCCTCTGAGGGGTGGTCAACTTCGGACCCCAACAGATTCAGGCTCTGTTCTGGACTCTGCAGGCTGCTGAAATTCCTAAGACCAGCATTTGTCACAAAATGTGGTGCTTGCGTGTGGGCTGGGGGAGGACCAGGGGAGGGAGGAATGTTAATAGTCCACTTTAAAGTTAGGCAGGAAAATAAGGTACTGAGGAGAGAATAATTAACTCTGGCTTGAGCAGGGGGATGGTGGATCCAAGAAGGGTGAAAAGAGAAGTGGCTTTTGAACCGACTGGGTCTTATTTAGAGAAAAAACTCTTTCAATGGCAGACAGAAAAACTTTTCAGTAGCAGGCCACCTGAATCATAAAGCTCCTCCAGCTGCGTGCGGGCTGGCAGAACCCATCCACGCAGGATCTCACCTCGTCCTCAGCTCTCCAAGGCGCTACTAGGACCACCCGGATTTACAGACGCGGGACCTGGGCACAGATTGCCAGGAAGTCACTGGATCCGAGCCCACGCTGGTTGCGTGCTCAGCACGGGTGAGCGCACCGCCAATGTGCGCAGGGCTGCGCTAGCGTCCGGGACCCAGGTGTGGACTAGGTGGACAAGATACATATAGGGAGAAAGCCATAGGGCTTTCGGAGAGTGATGAGCACTCCAAACGGAAAAAAAAGCAGGGCTGGGATGGGAGGACTGGCTACTTTTGGTGTGCACGGGGATGGCATGGGCCGAGCCCAACCCGGGTCTGGCCCTGCTTGGGCTTTGAAGATGGACGCTGTGCCTGAGCGTGTTGCAGGACGCAGCTGTATTGGGGCGATCCCCTTAACGTTCTCACCTCCCTGCAAAGCCGGCCCTCATTTCGCACACGGGGAATCTGAAGACACGCGGGAGCCGCGGGTGACGCGGCACGAGGACACAGACGCGCAGCCTTCAGGTCCGCGCGCACTCGACTGCGCCTGCGCCCAGTCTTCCCGGGGCGGAGCACGCGGCCAGGCTCGGCCCTCCTCCAGAGCGGGGCCTCCTGTTGCTGCCGGGCGGTTGGTTTCGGGGCGGAACCTTCGCGCGGCGAGGGCGCGCACGCGGGGGAAGGCTTTGCGGAGGCGCAGCAGGCTAACGTGGAGTCGCGGCTCGGCTGCACAGCGTCCTCGGTTCTGCCCGACTCCCGGCCGGGTGCGCGCGCAGTCCTCTCTCGTGGACGGTCCCGCCGCCCCACCCCCAGCCGGAGGGGCGCGCGGCCGCCGAGCCACCCGGGACAGAGGAGGAGGAGGCGGCGGGAGCGCGAGCTGCCACCCGCGTCTCCTTGGCGCGGCAGGTGAGGAGGCGAGGCGCGGCGGGCCCGGACCCCGCTTCCAGAGCCCCGGGTGACCCTAGACCCTCGGGAGTCCTGATGTCCTCTCAACATTCCCTCCAGACTGCTGGCCCCGAGATACTCCAGGATCCGCCCATCCCCTCCTGACACTTTGGGGTCCCAGGCAACCTCTGGCCCCGTAAGCCTTCCTTTGCTGATCCTGGAACCCCAAACTCTTAAAGATTTCTTCCCTAGTCTCTTGAGACCTCCTGAGGACCTCGGCGACTTCAGGGCCGCCCCAGCGCCTCCTCTGGCTCGGGAATTCACCGTTCCTGGGTGGAGGCTTTCAGTGCCATCTGCCCTTCACGCCCCTCTCCCCCCCATCACTGGAATTCCTTTTGCTTGTCTTTACCACCAGCTGTGGCTTCCGTTCCGCAGCCTCTCTCCTCCACTCTAACTTGAGGTCTATGAAAGTATTCCCCCGGGTTTAGAATTGTTAACAGTAATAAAAGAAGTAGAAACATGTAACAGGTCACCCGATGACCGATTTGCAACTAAACAGGGGGCGTGACTTCAGACCCTGCAAGTGCACTTGTGTTTCCTGTTGCAAGGACAGCCTTAAACTTGTAATGCTCTGGTGGGACTCACACGGCAGAGGGAGGCAAGCAAATCCTTTTAGACTGATTCTATAGCTCAGCTTTTTCGTTGCTACATGGGCCTGAATGCCTGATAGGTTGTTTCCGTGCACAGGGCTGAGCAGATGAAGCCAGTCAGTTGAGAGATAAGGCAGTGGCAGAGAACTTTATGACTGTAACCTCACTGATGGGAAGATGGCAGCCCAAAGAGTCATCCTCCTGGGAGGCTGATTTAGGGTGATTTATAATGGAGATGGCAATTCTTGATTGGTGGGTGCCTTCCCACAGGTGGAGGTTTGTGGTCAAATGGTATACCTGTGATTCTCATGTCAGGAGATGCTTTGCAGTTCTGTAGATCAAGAACGAAGATCAAGGCTGGGAGTGTGGCTCAAGTGGTAGAGTGGGAGGCCCTGAGTTCAAATTTCATATCACAAAAGAGCAAAGATCATAATTTCCTCAGGCTGTTCGTGTCACTGAGTAGCTTGCCCACACGCAGTCCTGCCGTCCCAGCTTCTTACACAGTGGCCACAGGAGGTGGCCATCTCGGGTCCTCTGATCTCTAAACTCATGGTGATGAAAAAAAAACATACTTCACCTGGTTATTTTGGAAGACAAGGGTCAGGCAAGGTTAACTAGGGAGTCAGCAGATCAGGTCCAGTGTTTGGCTTCAGTTCCAGGTCCTGGTGCTGGAGATAGAAGAGGATACACTCCCTGCTGTCAGGGCTGGGTGGGACCAGCAGTTAGCCAAGCAGGTTGTTTTTATATGGTGGTGAGAGTGCAGTGGTCTTGAATGCAGCTGGTGTGGGGGATGGATTCTTGAGAGGGGAGGGGTTTAAGGAGAGCTTGGTGGTGGTGGGGGGAGAGGGGACGATAGGTCACAGGTAAGCAGATTCTTAAACATTGAGGTTGAGAAGTTTGCCAGGATCATTTTAGGCAAAGAGACGGTATGTGGAAAGGCAAGGCGAGCTTCTCTCTGGGATGGGGATAGTTGTGGCAGGAGTTGTAGTGTGTTCCCAAATTGATAAGGGTGGTATGGGGGAAGTCACAGTGGGAAGAACCAATCGCCCATGCCCGTGGGTCTTTGTTTTTTATTTGTTTTTATTTCTTACGTTTTTGGTGGGCTTGGGGTTTGAACTCAGGATTTTGAGCTTGCAAAATAGGCACGCTAGCACTTGAGCCATGCCTCCACTACATTTTGTTCTGGTTATTTGGAGATCAGGGGTTTCATGAGAATTTTTGCCCTGGCTGGCCTGAACCATGATCTTCCCAATTTCACCCTTCCAGACAGCCTTGGGCCTTTCTTGAATTAGTGCTTCTGCAGTCCCCTGGAGGAATGAGAGAAGTGTTCCTGGTTGTTGCCAGTATGGAAGAGACTGGGAACTTTGCAGAGCCCAGGGTTTGAGACTGGAGTGGAAGAAAGAGGGCCTGAGCCGAGCCAGGACTCCTCAGTTGAGCTTTCCATGCTGAGCAGAGGACTGGGCACTTTCGGGGATCAGGAAGCAATTGAAGGACTCACAGAGGACAGTACAGTGGTGTGTGTGTGTGTTTAAATGGTCACTGGCTTTGGTGGGGAGACTTGTTTGAAGGAAACAAGACCATGTGAGAGATGGGAGACCTAGGTGGTGTCTGTGGGGACAGTGAGTTTCTGGGGCTTGACTAAGCTTCTGGAAGCCCAGAAGCCTGGAAGCTGACAGGAGAACTTTTCAGATGAGGTTTGTCCATGTGCCCATAGGTGTGCGGTCATCTTGAGCTTCATCAGGGTAATAGTGTGCCTGCTCTCCACAGACGAGACACAAAGAATGTTGCACAGTGGGGGGGGGGACTGATTTTCAGAGTTCGGCCAGGTTCTTGCCTGGTTGCAGGGTCCTGAAGGAAGTGGAAAGCCATTGGAGGAGAGAGGCATACAGATGTGTCAGCAGTGTCATTCTGGAGACTCTGGGTCCAGAGGGCTGAAACTGCAGCAGGAGGTTTCAGTGTCTAGACAAGTGAGGGCTAAAGGCAACAGCTGACCTGAGGGTTAGTGGTTGGGAAGAGCATTTGGGACCATTTGTTAAGTCTCCACTTAGGTGAGGGAGAGGGAACCTAGACCAGCCCTGTGCAGGAGGACTTGCGGGGGTGGCATCAGTACCATGTGGCAATCACCCAGGACACCAGCCCCGTGCGATGCTGAGCACTTACAACATGACTAGCATGACTGGGTTTTTTTGGTACCTGAATTAAATCTAGGAAGGCCCTCCCCTCACATCCCTAGGTGTCGTGGGAAGCACTGTTCCAGGTTGTTCTTTTCAGTGTTGTCCCATTTAATGCTTTCAACCACCCAAGAAGGGGTTTGGGGGTGTGGTTTCTTCTTTTTCATGGAAGGAACCAGGCTTAGGAAGAGTGAGTTGCCAGGTATTCAGCACAGCCAGTACTGAACCTGTCATCAGCTGGTGCTTTCTACTGTATCCTCTTTCCTTCCCCCACAGATCCTGAAGGATCTTCCTGCCAGGAAAGAGAAGTGGTGCCATTGTTTCTAGTTTAGCTTTCCTTATCTGTTCTAAGTTAACACCTACAGTGTGTGACAAGCCAGCAAAGACAGACAGAACTGTGCTGCAGCTGGCTGCTTTGCGTCAGGCAAGTGAGTGGAGGGTGAGCAGTGAAACCAAATGGATGTAGGACATGGAAACCCACATGGATGCTTGGAATGTGAAGATCTGGTGGCCCAGAGATGGAAATGAGTGCCTGAGATGAAGTTTTGGGGTCACAATGGGCCAGGAAATGCCCAGGTTAGCGAAAAGAGGCTGGGATGTGAGTGAGGAGTGAGTTTATAACTTGTCTCTAACTCCTTGGGGGTCATTGGCCAAGTCCCTGCCTTTTTAGAATCAAAACAAAGACTTTTTTTTTTTTTTTTTTTTTGGTGGCACTGGGGTTTGAATGCAGGTCCTCACGCTTGCTAGGCAGGCTCTCTACTGCTTGAGCCACTCCACCAGCCCTGTTTTGTGTTGGGATTTTTCAAGATAGGGTCTTTTGAACTATTTGCCCTGGGCTGGCCTTGAACCTCTGTCCTGATCTCAGCCTCCCAGGTAGCTAGGATTATAGGTGTGAGCCACTGGCACCTGGCTAGAGTCTCAGTTTTGGCCTCAGATAGAGAGGACATTTGTATCACTGAAGCTTTAAGAGCCTCCAGCTTTAAACTTCTGCAATTGAGGTTTCATATCGATTCCCTTGGGCCAGGTAAATTCTGGAGGAGCAGTTGGCCCAATTTTGGGGTGTTTGACCACTTTCTGGCTTATCATTAAGTAATATGACTATCTGAGTTATGTGATGTGTCATATCTAATGACAGATTGTAAAACAGTGAATGCTTAGTGGGTGGCAGGTTTCCAGTAAAATCTCAGGTGTGTTTGTTTGCCAGTCCATGCCACACTGATATTAGGGGAACAGGTACAAGACTGTATTTCGTGGCAGATGGCCTTTTAAAAGGGCTCATGTCATTCTGGACTGAGTGGAGGTAAAAGCAGTGGCCACTTGATTGGGTTATTGAGGATTTAATGAATGGACACACCCAAAGTGCTTGATGTTTTCCCTTGAATCTAATTAGGGCTCTGAAAAGTGTCAGTCATTAATGTTGCTTTTCCAATGAAACTGTGACCTTTAACTTTATTGTTACTGATAGGCTGTGCTGTTTTCTTGTGTGTAAGCATTGGTTTCAAGAAGCCAATTTTGGTCATTACAAAATAGGCAGCTTTCCTGTTGTAATTTATCTCAGCTGAATAACAAATGACTGGGCAAGTAGCATGTGTCTGAGTTAAGGGTTTGTCCTTTCTGTGACTTGAAGAAAGCAGTTCATCCTGAAGATCCCTTCTTACTAGTGGTGGTTGAAAGGAGGTTTCCCCGAGCTGTGGTGAGTTGCTATGCAGTTGTAGGGCTGCCTTGAGAGCAGTGTGGCATGGCAACATGGCAGCTGATAGTAATGGCTGGCATCTTCCAATTGTCTTGCTGCAGGTTCTGGTACCAGCCCACCAGTGAAGTAGGTGGTGGGATTCCCATTAGTCAGCCTGGGAACCTGAGCTCTTGAGTGGTCTCCTGGCTTGGGAAGTGCTGGTGTTTCCGTGCCTCCAGGTCTCATTCTCTCAGCCAGCTCTTTGCGGCTTTGCCTGGCGAAGAGCTGGTGCAGATCCTACCTCCTCTTTGTGGTTCTGGAAGTTTAACTTTTTGTCCCCTTTCGCCTGGTTTCCAGCTCAGGTGGAGCTAGTCCTGCCAGTCCAACTCACCTGCAATGAGTCTGTGGCCCAGACCCCACACGGGCCATTTGTGGTTAAAGGTGTGGGTGCACTGGGTCCCTAGTCTTGTTATCCAGTGATTTCTGCCTGTGCTCTTCACCCTCCCCTTCTCCCCTCAAGGTCCACACAGGAAACCAGATGGCTGTGAAAAAGGAAGGCTGTGGGAATTGACCAGAGTATATAGAGAGGGTGATGTTAACGGCCAGAGTCAGCTGAGGTGTGCTGAGGCAGGACATGCGCTGGAAAGCACTTGCTTAGGGATCCTGGTCTCCCACGCCTGCTTCGAGGTAGTTGCAATACAGCTGGCAGAATCCAGCCTCCTTTAGGGACATTCCAGGACTTAGGATCCATCTTGTTTACATGGATTAAAATCAATAAGTACTTCAGTACCTGTCTCATTCTGTAGCACATTTACAGTATCATTCTGAGTGTGGTGACTTTCATAACTATGGCTGTAGTGACACTTGTACTTTTGCTGGTGGTTGCTGCTCTGTTGCTTGGTCCTTTCTGCAGGGCTTTACAGAAATCATTTCATTTGTAGCCACACTGATCTTGTCTGACTTTCTTTGCAAATTCTAGTGTTATATTCCATCACTTTTTAGACTGAATGCAGGTGAGTTAGAGGTCAACCCTTGCTGGGTGCTGCACTCATGCTTATAATCCTAGCTAGTTGGAAAGCAGAGATCTGGAGGAACAAGGTCCAAGGCCCCATCTCAACTAATTTGCAGGGCATTGTGATACATGCCTGTCATTGCAGCTGCTGCAGAGGCCAAAGGTAGGAGGATCAAGGCTAAGGATGGCTCTGGGAAAAATGGGAAACCCTACCTAAAAAACCACTAAGACAAGACAAGGGCTGGCTCACACGGCAGAGGCCCTCAGTTCAAACCCCAGTGCCAGCGCACCCCTCCCTCAAACAAAGTCAACCCTTGGAAATTCTCGTCTTGCTGTGTGACTCAGAAGGGTGTACTGGAGCCTGTCTACTGCACGCCGCTGGCCTTCCCTGTGATCAGCTTATGACTGCTGCGGGTTTCTTTTTTTTTTTTTTCTTGGTGGTGCTGCAGATGGAACCCAGGGCCTGGAGCACACCAGGCAAGCACTCTCCCACTCCATCCAGCCCCTCCCTGCATTTTTATTACCACTTAAAGTGCATGCTATGTATAGAATAAAATTAAGAAGTTCTTGCACACTTCTAATTCGTTTTGCTTGTTAACTTTGTTTTTTGTTATGTCACTTTTAATAATTAGTGTATTAGTGTTGTTGACAAACATTGCCTCTCCTTCCCAAAAGCTTTCTGGGCACTCATGAACCCCTCTCCCCAATTTCCTCAGCATGCTGGGCTTCTCCCTCCTCTGCCTCTTGCTCTTCTTGGCTGTATAGAAGACTTGGGGGAGCAGTGGGCCTTTGGACACGAGCCAGTTGTGCAGCTTCAGAGCTGGGCCTGGCTTGGCAAGGCTTCAGCCTGTCCTGCAGGGGCCACTCGTGCTATTGTGGTCATCTGGCTGCTGGCTCTGTGTGGTCCAAGGCAGCTTTGCTCCCCTGTGGAGGGTGGTATCAGCTTGTCAGCTGAAGCTCCACTCTGGTGTTCATCCTTCCAGTAGGCTGCACAGGGCTTTGCCAGGCTGAATTGCAGAGGTCAGGCTCCACTGTCCAAATGCTGGTTATACTTTTGCTTGCAACCCATTTGTTGATATGCCAGGAGTCAAAAAAATCACCTGACTAAGCCCAAAGTTAGTGTGTGAGGGTAGGGGTGTTCCAAGGCCTCATGAGGTGGTGTCAGCAATCTACCCTGGGAGGGATTTGCTTTGTGAGCTGTATGAAATGATATATTCACTTTCTGTAGTTCATATTTTGAATTGGACTCTGTCTGAACATTTATTTAGTGTTGGATGCTAAGGAATCCAAATAAGGCTAGCTACTGCATAGCTGGTTTACAAAATATTTGTGGTTTTATATTCTAAGCAGAAAACATCCTTGTAAGACTTTCACTAAAGACTTTGGATAAAAAGGACAGGAGCTGCTTCTAAGAATCTCTTGGGACCTGATTTTGCTTTTAGAAAATGCTCATAGGGCTTATGAAAAAATGGGTTGCTATGATGACTTGGCTTTGGGCCTGCAAACTGGTGACGACATGGTCACCAAGGAAACTGAAAGATGCGGCATCTGGAAGGCCTCTGAACGGTTTTGTTACTGTTATCTAGAATCTGATTGGCTTAGAAGAGTGGTGTTTAAGGTGCCAGAGGCAGGCTGTCCTAAGGAGACTTCTAGGATCAGGCTGTGGAAATCTCCCATTTGGACCTTGGTTTAAAAACAAAGGGAGATTTCGGGTACTCTCCAGGTTATTGTGAGGTTTGGCTCTGATCTTTGTGCTGCTGAAAGACAGGAAATGAGGTAATGCCTTCAAGCATGTGTTTATAAAGAGTGTGAATGTCTAAATATGGGCAGCTGTGCCGGTGTCATCCCACAGTTCCTGCTGCCTGAATACCATAAGGAACTTCCCTGTTAGCCACTTTGAGCCATAGAGACCAAGGCAGTCTTGAAGGCTAGAGGCCCATCTGCCTGCTGAGGTCACCGTGCCATTGGAGGGTCCAGCTCCACAGCTTGCAGCTCACACTGAGAGGTTCTGAGTGCACACCAGCAGCCACCACCAGGAGTGGAGCCCTCACTTGTTCTGTAAGTGTTGGGAATGTTGATAACTTACTCTCTTGCAAACTTTAAAATCACTTGATCAGCCTGGGAAAGTTTAATTTCATTATATTGTTTTGTAGATGTGTCAACGTAATACTCAGGTTTTGCATGTGTGCCTGTGATCCATGCATATGCATGGAGAATCAAAAGCAGTCTGCAATAGCTGAAGGAACTAGGGATTTTTTAAGTTCTTTATCATGATAAACGATAAAGGGCGTGTGGCTTAGGTCACACTGGCTCACTACTGACTTTAAAACTGTTGAAAATGCTGTGTAGAGCAGACGAGATGAGCCTCCTTCCTGCCTGTAGGCAGGAAGGAGTACCTGTTCTGAAGCCTGTGGATTACTTTGGGCGTAGGCAGGGGCATTGGGTCAGTTGGTGAGGACCATCCCATTTGCCTTGGATAGGATGAGACAACAGGGGCTCCTCATACTCTGCCCTGCTGGGGCCTCAGGACAGGAAGCTCCACAGCCACCACAGGTTGGAGCCCAGCTGTCTCACTCTGCGGCTTGCACGCGCAGAGCCTCGTAAACCCGGCCAGTTAGCACAAGTCCATGCTACGTCTGGTTAGACTGACGACTGGTGGACAGTTAAGTCAGTCTTTAAAAGCTCAGGTTTGGGACCTACAGTCACTTCTGCTACATAGTAGAGGGACTATATCCTATAGTGGAGAACCTCAGCACCTGTGACTTTCAGACAGTGCTCTGTCGCTTGAGCCACTCCACCAACCCTTTGTGTTGTGTTGGTATATTCAAGATAGGGTCTCGAGAACCATTTGCTTGGGTTGTCTTCTAACCATGATCCTCCTGATCTCTGCCTCCTGAGTAGCTGGAATTACAGGTGCGAGCCACTGGTGCCTAGCCACGTTTGTTACTTTCTTTGGAAAATTTCTAGATTAAAAAAACAAAACGGTTTTGAGGTCGTATGACTGGTGGCGGCACTGCAATGGGAAAGGAGATGGGAGTGGGGCAAGCAGCACCCTCACTCTGCTAGCCTTCCCCTCAGGCAGGTGACAGCCTCCAAGAGCCTCACTTTCTTGGCCTGGGGGCTCAGGTTTCTTTGCACTGGGGAAAGGCCCTGGACACCTCAGGGAGTTCCATGGAAGCTGTGAAGCCTTCCCCTGGGAAAGTGCCTGGTTTCACGGTAACTTGGTGGTTTGTTTAGCTCTCCAGCCTGATGATATTGTGGACTGGTTGAGCCTTGTGTCGTTACCCTGGAAAATTATTTTTAGTGACCTGATTCTGAGGGAAGAGCTTACATTTGTAGACAAGTGGTTTTCAGTCCGGGTTGGTCTTCTACGTTCTGACTACCAGCGTGGAGTGCAGGGTGTGCTGGGCCCCTGCTGTCTGTTGTTTTTTGTGGAGATAGGGCTTTGATGTGTAATCTTGGCTGGCTTTGAATTCACAACACTTCTGTCCCAGCCTCCAGAGTGCTGGGATTACAGGTGTGCACCACACCCGCTGGCTCTCCTTCTCTAACTCAGTAGTTCTGCTCAGAAGCCTCTCCTAAACTGCTTCAAAGTGATAACCAGTTCTGAGCCTCTAGCCAGGCGTCAGGGTGTGTTGGCACTAGTGTCTGTGCTGGGTACGCGGTAGAAAGGTGTTATGGGGGTGGTGCTAGAGGAGCCAACTCGGCCTCATGCTTAGAGTCAGCACAGGAGAAAGCAGGATGTGCTTTAGGTTCTTAGGATGCAGCAGTCTGGGAAACAGGCAGGTAATAGCAGAGGTAGTAGGATTGTAGGCCACTTAAACTTCGTTTTCTGTATGTTTCTTTACAGTAAATATTAGATCTGGAATTGTGGGGAAAAGTGATTTTGGAAAAATTGTAGATTTCCCAGATAACTTGGTGGATTGAGACCTACTTTTTATGTAAGCTGCGAGTTGAGTTGATTTTTTTTTTTTGGTGGTATTGGGTTTTGAACTCAGGGCCTTGCACTAGGCCGGTGCTCTACCACTTGAGCCATGTGCCCAGCCCATGAATTAACTTTTACTCTACTGTTCTTTGGCTGGTTTTTAGCTGGCTGAGAGGAGGCCTGGCACTTGGGGGTGGTGCTGAGAGGTGACAGGCCTGCCTCAGCCCAGTACTCAGTGCCTCAGGGAGTATAGCACTTCTCCTGACTGGGTTCTGCCTTCTTTTTGTTAGGCTGGTTTCCTTTCTCCATGGTCATTTGTGTTGAGCAGTGTCTTAAGAGACACTCTCATCATGATTCCTGGATTTGCCTGTAATCCCAGCTACTCGGAAGGCAGAGATTGGGAGGATCATGGTTCAAAGCCAGCCCAGGAAAAAAGTTCTTGGGACCTCATTTCAGTCAACAAGCCTGGTATGGTGGTGCAGGCCTGTGATCCCAACTCTGCAGGAGACCATAGATAGGAGGATTTTGGTCTGAGGCCAGCCTCTGCCCAAAACTTGAGATCCTACCTGAAAAGTAAGGCTGAAGGGTTACGGATATGGCTTAAATGGTAGAGTGCCTGCCTAGCAAGCACAAGGCCCTGAGTTCAAACCCCAGTACTTAAGACACTCTCAGCAAGAAAACCCACAGCGTGGCGCCCATGATCTCTCTGCACTCTCATGTGAGTTTTCTTCCTTTTGGTCTGATGTAGACACTGGAGCATCTGTCAGCCTAAGTTACCTGAGGCTAGCAACAGTGACCTGGAAACATTGTAGAGGTGTGCTTTTTGTGTATGGCATTTTTCAGATACTTCATTTTTTAGAAAGCGTCTCATTATATAGCCCAGGCTGGCCCCAAACTCATGATTCTCCAGCCTCAGCCTCTGAATATTGGGATTACAGGCATGCTGTGCTGTACCATGCCCCACTGGAGGTATTCTAATTTAAATGGAGGTCTAGGACCTTTGACTCTACTCTCTTCCAGGGTACTAAAGAAAGAGCTTCTATCTGGGGAGTAGAAGTTGCTTCTGACTAATGTTTGTCTTTAGGATTCACAGATGGATTCAGTGAAGAAAACAAATAGAAGTGAACAGAAGTCAAGGTAAGTAAAGGCGGCTAAGACTTTATATGACATCTGCTGCCATCCACAGAGATGGGGAGGCACAAGCATTGGGTCAGGAGGGATGCCCAGGGCCATTCACCATGCTTTGCCTCAATGTAAGAAACATTCCAGAAGGCAGCTTTCTGCCCAGGGAGGTGACCACAGTCCAGTCTCCAAACCGGACAGCAGGTGATTGGAGGGCAGGAAGGCATCTTTGACTGCAGATGGACAGCAGGGTGTAAAGTGATGCCTGCTGAGGACTGCCTACCAGGAGAGGTTGGGCTTGACAATGGCAGGAAACCATGTCACAACGATCAGGATCCTCTTGTCATCGTGGTTTGTATTTACAACCATTTGCAGCCTCAGAGGAATTAGAGGGCTGAGCTCTTTGTTCACAAGCACGAACACATCAGGTTAAACGTGTTTGGTACCATAGGCAGTTCAGGGTGAAGCGCGCATGGCTATTCCACATCCTTCACGGTTGAGGAGAAGACCCAGGCTCGTCCCTGTAGAACAGAGAGGGCCAAAGTGCAGCTGTGTTTGACCTGGACATCACAGATGTTTCCCGACTGGGATTTTGCAGTACTTCCATGTTGACTGCTGTTTTCTCCTTCCCTTGTTTTTAAATAGGAAATTTTTAAAAAGTCTCATCCGGAAACAGCCCCAGGAGCTGCTCCTGGTCATCGGGACTGGTGTCAGTGCTGCAGTGGCTCCTGGGATCCCTGCCCTCTGCTCTTGGAGGAGCTGCATCGAGGCTGTCATTGAGGCCGCAGAGCAGCTGGAGGTGCTGCACCCGGGGGACATTGCTGAGTTTCGGAGGAAGGTGATGAAGGACCGGGACCTGCTGGTTGTGGCCCATGATCTGATCCGGAAGATGTCTCCTGTGAGTCTCAGACAAGCACTTCAGGGCTCATGGGCCAGCTTTAGGTTCTGGGCTAGGTTGGGTGAGTCTGTGAACTAGCATCAGAACCCTGAGCTGAGGTTGTGATCATTTCTCAGCAGAGTTGGGCTGATTGAGAACTCTTGAAGCCATCAGGATGATGTTCTTTTAAACATGGGACACTGGGCTGGCAGAGTGGCTCAGGTGGTAGAGCACCTACCTAGCAAGCATGAGGCACTGAGTTCAAGCCCCAGTGCGCCACCCGCCCCCCCCCCCAAAAAAAAAACCCATTGACTCTAAATGTGGGATGTAAGATACAACCTGTGCTTCCTGAACTAGTTTACAGTAAAGAGCTCCTGAGTCTGCAGGACTGGCTCAAGATGTCATCATGCTGCATTCCGGGCTCTGAGCTCTGGTGCTTGGGTATCCTGTGGATATGTTTTGATTGGCCAGTCACATCTCTTCGGATGACATCTGGTCCCTGGAGGACTTTGGTTTTGTTTGGTTTTTTTTTGGTGTGACTGGGCTTTGAACTCATTGCTTCACGCCTATAAAACAGTTGTTCATAAAGCAGGTACTCTACTCCTTGAGCCACACCTTCAGTCAATTTTGGTTTGATTATTTTATTTGCCCCAGCTGGCCTCGAGCCACAATCTTTCCACTCTCAGCCTCTCAAGAAGCTAGGATTATAGGTGTGAACCACTGGCATGCGGCCCCTGGAAGACATTTTAGGATGAGAGAAAGTACAGCATCTGTCTGCCAGTGAAAGTAATATGGCACAGGAAGCCCAGTTGGTGGTGCTGGGGACAGTTACTGAGAGATGCCCTGGAGCTGGGGATCTGGGCAGGAGAGGCTCAACCTTGACAGGGCACAGCAGGTTTTGCATGTTGGGGTACAGAGGCTGGGGGGCCAGTGTGGTAGAGGCTGGCACAGTCGGCATCTGAGAAGCAGCTGGGACATGGCCTTGGAGCCGTGGATGCAGGGAAATCTCAGAAGAAGCAGAAGAGGTTAGGCCACTGTCACAGACCCAGACCAGAATGGCTTCAGTGTGATTGCAACTCATGAACTCATGGGCCAAGAAAACTGAAGGTGTGGCTGAGCAGTGGTGAGGCCGAATTGTCAGTCACTTGGAGAGAGACTGGCTACAAGGACCAGTGTTCAGTGTAGGAGATTAGTGTCATCTCCTCCCCTTACATGCTTTGTTTTATTTATTTATTTATTTATTTATTTTGTGGTACTGGGGTTTGAACTCAGGGCCTCATGCTTGCCAGGCAGGTGCTCTGCCACTTGAGCCACTTTGTCAGCCCCCCCTTACACACTTTGAAAACCTGTCCAAGGCTTGCCAACATCATAGGGAGGAGCTGTGGTGATGCTGTGGATCAGTGCTGCCTCCCGGAGAGGACGGGCCTGTTGGCAGTGTTTAGTGGTGTAGGATCTTGGATTGTAGGCCTTGACAGGATAGTTTCCTGACAGCCAAGGTGCTGGACTTGGGCAGATAGGAGGGAGCAGTTGGACAGGGAGGCTGGACCAGGGACTCCGGAAGAATCCAGCCCTTGGCAACAATAAGGTCTGGGCCACGGTCATTGATGTAGACAGGTGAGATGGCCAGATGGGGGTCCAGGGTGAGGGGAAGGACTTAAGAGGCTTGATACAGAGAGGCTCATCCAAGAGCCATGAAAATCACCACAAACTGGGACATAAGACACAACCAGAGAGACTGGACAGGGAGCTGGGCGCTGCTCCATGTCTTTACCAAGTGTGAGAACCCCCGCTTGGGGCCACTAGGGCACGGGGAGCCAGGTTCTGTAAAGATGATGGTAGCCTGATGGAGGATGAGGATGTGGTGACAGCAGAACTGGGGAGGGTTGGGAGCGGCAACGAAATGTGTCCCCTCAGAGGTCGGGTGGTCAATTTTTCTTTCTTTTTTAAAACTGCTTTATCTCTGGCACTCAGAGTACCACCTGCTTCAGTACACAGCAGTTGCTGAGCTCTGATGTGTTTGTAACTCTTGCTCCATCTCTCTGCAGCGCACAGGCGATACCAAGCCCAACTTCTTCCAGGACTGCCTGATGGAGGTTTTTGACAGCCTGGAGCAGCATATCCAGAACCCTCTGGTGCTGCAGTCCATCCTCAGCCTGATGGACAGAGGCACCATGGTGCTGACCACCAACTACGACAACCTGCTGGAGATCTTTGGGCAGCAGCAGAACAGGCCCATGGAGTCACTGGACTTAAAGGACAAAACAAAGGTACAGGCGGAGCGGGTAGCGGGTGGCACACGCCCAGGAGAACTCCCACTCTTGGCAGTGACTTTCTATCGCCTGCCCCACAGCGAAACAGTGGTGGGCTGGTCCTGGATGCCTCGCCACCTTCCTCAGGTAGCTGTGGCCTGAAAGGCCCGGCTCATCCCCTCTCAAGGTGCTTGTTTCTTGCTGTCACCTCCTGGCCTGGAGGCCTGCAGGGCTTTCTTGTCTGTCGTTTATTCATTAGAGTTACCGTGGGTAATGGGGTAATAAAGGAGAGCAGAGCACCACAATCCCAGTGCTGCGGAGTGCAGTTTACACGCAGGTTTTTTTCTGACTTTTTCCTTAATATTGATTACACTGTGAGCATTTTCCTTTCATTAAACTTTTGTTTTGTTTTTGGAGACAGGATCTCACTTTGCAGCCCAGGCTGGCCTGGAACTTGCTACATAGCCCAGGTAGCCCGGCAGCCCAGGCTAGCCTTGAATTTGAGGTCTTCTTGCCTCTGCCTTCTGAGTGCTGGGATTACAGGCGTTCACCACCACACCTGGCTTTCATTAAACTGTTTTTAGAAGTGTGATTTTAAATGGCAATAGAAATCTAGGACTTAAGTACAATTGTTACACACACACCCCCGCCCCCGGCTTTTTACTTTTTTTGCAGTACTCACACTTGCTAGGCAGGTACTCCACCACTTGAGCCATTCCATAAATCCCCCTTTTTGTATTCTTGCTCTCATAAATAATGCTACAATGAAAAATTTTAAGCGTTTGTGTGCCTCTGGTAAGTTCTAGAAGGGTTTCAGGGTCAACAGGTGTGAATTGGATGGATGGTACAAATTACCAAGTCATTTCTGGAGCCCACCAGCTCTGTATGGAAATACCGATTCCTGTCTTTTGCAGTGCTGTATTACTAAAAGAGCAAAATGTAACTCACTCTTGACAGGTGAAAACCTTAAGTTTTCTCCTTTTATTACTAAGGAACATGGGGCACTTTACTGACCTTTCTTTTTGGTATGTCTGTGTCCTTTGTGTAGCTGTTTCACTATGGATGCTACTGATGTTATCTGGTCACTGTGCTGCAGTGCTCGAGCTTTGCTGGTGGCACCCTCTCCCAGAGTTGGCTGATGGCACAGGCTGGCACACACTAAGACACTCCTGGAGGATCAGGGCAGGGCCTGTGGCCCCTGAGAGTGTGGGAGCACCTCTGGTGATGACCTCCAGTTATGTGTGACAGAAATGCCTGTTGGCTTCTGCCTGTGGAGGTGTCTGTCAGTGTTTGCATAGCCTGCAGATTTAAAAGACCCACACCGAGAAAAATCAAGTAGACACGGCACGCGTCTTTGGAAGGTGCTGTGCTCTGTATTTTGAACTTAAATGAATGTAGATAGCCATTTGATAAAGACTTTTTTTCTGTACATACTTTTGCTGGATGTAAAAATAATACAGAGCAATTAAAATGTGACATGCAACTTAGAAGGTTCCCATATCCTGAAGCAGTCACTCCAACCAGCTTGCTGTAGCCATTACAGGGACTTTGAGGAAGTTCTTGGTAAGGTACTGCACTAAGTAGTGGTACTAACTAGTGCTGACAGCTGAGCTTCTGCTTTAAAGATACAAATTGAAGCATCTCTTTTACTATTCTCAGGGTAGGTCTGAAAAAGCATGAATCTGATTTAGATATTTTCTTCTGTTTGAAATAACACCAGGCTGTTTTCTTCATCTTGGTTTGGTTTTTGCTAGGTTCTTCAGTGGGCAAGAGGCCACATCAAGTATGGAGTTCTTCACATTCATGGCTTATACACAGACCCCTGTGGGATGGTATTGGATCCGTCGGGATACAAAGATGTCACTCAAGACCCAGAAGTAATGGTAAGTGCATCTTCAGTAGGCTTTGGCTGAAGTCTTTGGGGAATTTATGGTTAGCCACCAGCCATTGGGCTGTAGTCTTGAGTGGTTTCCCAGGCCCCAGGCATTGCAGTTTTTCCAGTTAGCCCTTCACACAGCTGCCAGGGACAGGACCACGTCTCTCCTGTTCTCGCCTGTGTCTTTAGCTCCTGGTACAGTGCCTGCATGTTTTAGACACTTTTTTTCTTGTGGTGCTGGAGATGAAACCCAGGGCCTTGTATATGTTAGGCAAGTACACCGCCACTGAGCTACAGCCCCAGCCCTGCCTGCGTGTCAAACAGATGCACCGTGCACATTTGCTCAAGGAGGTAAGCACAGCTCTGCTCTCTTCCTTCTCAGTGCAGAAGTCTTCAGTGTGATGTGTGTGGTCTGCTGCTGTTCTCCATCGTCCCTCCCCACTCATCGGTTCAGAGTTTACACAGGCATCTTCCTGTCTGCAGTTTTGTCCTTCCTCTACTTAGCAGTCTCTTCAGCTTACCAGACCTAGTTTTAAAAACTTCATTCTCTGTGAGGCTTTCTTGAGGTCCTGGACAGAATGAGGTGTGGAAGTTGTGAATGCTGTCCGCACTTAGATCTGCAGAGCCCTTGAGTGCTCAGGGTCAGGCATCCTGTGCTCACCAGGGACGGGATGTCAGGAGGTGAGTGCTGGGTAGAAGTAGCGCTGCTGCCTGGTCATGAGAGCCCTGTGCTCATGTTGGACCTGGCCGAGGTGATCTTTTTTGCTCACATGAGTGACCCCTCACCATCTGTGCCCAACCCTTGGGTGACTGTCTCTGCTCCCCTCCTCAGCTCTCTTGGCTTTACTGTTTCTTTGTTGGCTTTTAACAGGAAGTCCTGCAGAACCTGTACCGCACCAAGTCCTTTCTGTTTGTGGGCTGTGGAGAGACCCTTCGTGACCAGATATTCCAAGCTCTCTTCCTTTACTCAGTGCCAAATAAGGTGGACTTAGAGCACTATATGGTGGTGCTCAAGGAGAACGAAGACCATTTCTTTAAGCATCAAGCAGATATGCTTCTGCATGGAATTAAGGTGGTGTCCTACGGGGACTGTTTTGACCATTTCCCAGGATATGTGCAAGACCTTGCCACTCAGATCTGCAAGCAGCGAAGTCCAGGTGTGTCTTCACTTTCCAAAGAGAAAAATTCATGGGGTTCATGAATTCATGTCCACCCTTTGGAGATATTAACATACCATAAAGTTCATTAATCTAGCTATTGATTTTTAAAAATGCCTCTGTAGGCTGGGTATAGTGGTTCATGCCCATAATCTCAGCTTTTCGGGAGGCTGAAGGTTCAAGGTTAGCCTAGGCAAAAAGTTAGCGAGACCCGCATCTCAATCAATCAGCTGGGCTGGTGGCTCATGCCAGACCATAATATAGGAGGCTGGCTCTGCACCAAAACGTGAGGCCCTACCCGAAAAAAAGTAAAACAGGGCTGGTGGTGTGGCTTAAATGGTAGAGCACTTACCTAGCAAGTGTGCGGCCCTGAGTTCAAACCCTAATGCTGCCAAAAGAAAAAAGCCTCTAAAATTAAATGATTGAGGTTAAGTGGTATGATAGAATTTTATTTATAGCTTGCATATAAATATTGGACACATTTAATGTTTTAGTTTATCTTAACTAAGAACACAAGCTATCAGTGCAGTTTTACCAGTTGTGACACTTAAAGATGCTGCTATCTGATGCCTTTATCAGTTTTAGCTTTTAAAATGTACAAAATGAACTTTTGGAGACATTTCTTTCCTCAAATACATCTTTCCCTATCTCTGTGGCATGTCACATACCTCTGAGTTCTTCTTGGCCTTTCTGGGGAATTGTGCACCTTCCTGGAATGACCAGGATGAGTTGGAACCTCTCAGATTTGGTCACCTTGATGCCAGAGAGTTAATGGCTTTGAGTTTGGGGTCATAAAACACGGATGACAGCACAGGTGGGAAGTTCTGTATTGACTGTCTTTTCACAGTAACAGGAATCTGGCCATTCACCCACCAGGGGGAATGAGGTTAGCAGGGGGAATGAGGACAGAGAGACTGAACTGGAGGCAGATCCAGAGGTCCAGCAGCCGCCACGCGCTCTGTCTTTTCAGATTTGCTAATGATGAGCAAACAGGCCAATTTCAATCGCATCACCATGAATGAAAATACAGCGGGGGGGCGGGGTGTGCAATTAGTGTCTTCCTAAGGAGTGGGAGGGGGAAGTTATGCTTGCCAGGCTGTGTCATACCCTGCCATGAATTTTACATTCTTTTTCCATTCTTGCTCTTATTTGATCTTTTTTTTTTTTTTAAATAGCAGATCCACTGCTACTAAGGAGATGATTTTAGAGATGATACTAGCTCAGAGAGGTGAATATGCCCAATGTGTGCCAAGACATTGTGATCCTGGTCTTATACTGAGCAAAATGTTCACTTTAATGTGTCCTGGTACCAGCTGTGTGCACCACTTGGCAGAGAGGCAGTGAACCCTCCTGCCTCCATGACCAGGGGGCCCTGGGATGCCAGGATCCATGCAGGGAGTCAGCATGGGCTCCTGCAGCAGCTTCCTTTTCTTGCTGAGACCCCTTTTCCAGTCCCCAAAGACTGAATGTATTTGACAAGCTGCCAGAAGACTCAAAGGTTATTTGGGTTTTTAATCTGTGACCACCATGAAGGACATCTGTATTTGCATTCATGGGGTATCTCTGATGGGAGAGAATGCCCACTGATGATAATGGTCACACCAGTGAACATGACTGCTCCATATTCCATGTGTCATGGCTCTAGGTGGCTCCAGGTGTTTCACTGGTCACTCGGTGAGTCCTTGCATCAGCCCTGCAAGGTGATATAGTGTGACTGGTCTGGGGCTCCATGGCCAGCATGTGCTGCAGCTGGCACAGAAGCTCACTCCCAGCCATTGTGGCGGCCTCAGAGTGGCCTTGTACCATCCATCCTGGCCCGAGGAGATGTGGTCCAAGTCTTGGTTCTGCTGACTGTTTTTCTTTTTTTTCCAGACGCTGAGCGAGTGGACAGCACCACATTATTGGGTAAAGATCTTTATCTTTTGTCAGCCTGCTTTTGCCTCCATGTTCTGTTATCTTGATGCCATTGTTTGTAAAAATTATGAAAGCATTTCTCACATGAAGTAACTAGCCTGTATTAAATACCGCAGTAGAGAGGATAAACAGCAGTGCCTTCAGATGGTCTCTGCTACAGTGAAGGAACTGAAGTCCGTCCCTTCCACGGGGAAGCACAGCTGAATCAAATGTGGCACCTGAGAGTAATTTTGTCCTAGAACTGAGTTACAGGGAATTGGAACAAGGTTCTGCTTATACCATTCAGTATAAGATTCAGTAATCTAGCTAGGATTACAAGTGTGAGCCACCAGTGCCTGGCCTTTTTTGAAAAACTTGATTCCCAGAAAAGTCTTCTTCTGAAAACAGTAGTAACTCAATTGATAAGGTATGCAGTGTATGGCAGGGAAAACTTGGCCAGTGCTTCAGTAAAGTCACATTCAGAAATTGGTCTTTGAAAGGTGGGTTCTCCAACAGTGTTACTTGCTTTTCCAAGAAAGAATTTGAGAGAGGAAGGATGTGTTTTGACTTGGGGTTTCAGGGGTTTTACTCCACAGTCACTTGTTTCCCCTGCTTCTGGAGTGGGGCCTAGTGAGTAGGATATTGTGGTGGGGTATCATCATGGTGGACAGGAGGGCAGAGAAAGTGACAGGAAGGTCCAAGGATACATGCCCCAGGGACTTACTTTTTCTAACCGGGCCCCATGTCCATTCAGTATGCCTTCATCAATGGACTGACCCATTGATGAACTTAGTGCCCTTTTGATCCAGTCACCTCTCAATAGTGCCACCAGCTGGGATGCAAGCTTTCAACATGTGACCCTTTCTGGAGGACACTTCATGTGCAGGTCACCAAAAGGCCCCGGTCATCTCGTAATACAAAATGCGTTTAGTCCCTCTCGAAGTGTCTCCGCCATCCTGACAGTCCAACAGCGTTCAAAAACTGATCTAAAGCCTCCTCAGACTCAAGGCAACTTTCAGCTGTGAGCCCTATAAAAATTAAATACCAATTTAAATGCTCCCAACATGTAGTGGCATTGAGTGAATACCCCCATTTCAAAAGGGAGGAATTGGGGAATAAAAAGCAGGGATGGACAAAAGCAAGACTGAAGCCCAGCAGGACAAACATAAATCCTGTAGTTGCATGTCCAGCTGCATGTGGCCTTGCTGGCTTGGCTGTGCACCACATGGCCTCTCCTGGGCTGGCCCTGTTACTGCTGCAGCTTTCTCTGGCCAAAGTTCATGTTCCTAGTACCCCTCCTGGAGTCTCCACTGCAGCTTAGGCTTCACCCGACAGCTTCAGGTGTCACCCTCTCAGGCTGCCATCAGGAATCCTGACCCTGCCACACATGGCCTGGGCTTCCAGCCTGCCCGTTGAAGTCTGAGTGGAAGCCTCCATGACCCCACAGCTCTTGCATTCTGTATGTCGTCTACAAAGCCATCATCACGTGGATGACACCAAAGTCTGCTGGCAGTGAGAGCAGTAGCCAGGCCCACTTGGGTTATGGCTGCAGCAGCTCTTACTTGCCTGGATGAAATGCCTAGGCAGCTGAGTGCTTCTCAAAAGCATATGAGCTTTGAAGTGAATTTATACCTTTCCGCCCTTCAACCTGTTACGATTGGCGCTTGGCCAGTTCCTGCGATGCCATCTCTCTTACTGTGCAAAGTAAGGCACTTTTCAGTGGTGCAAATCTTAGTAATCACATCTTCCATGGTCCCTACTTTGAATGTGATCCTTTTCTGACAAATTGTTTTTCAATTCTTGCTCTACCACTTGAGCCACTCCATCAGCCTTTTTGCGTATGTGTGTGTGAGACTGGGATTTGAACTCAGGGCTTAGTGCTTGCAAAGCAGGTGCTCTATTGCTTGAACCACATCTCCAGTCCATTTTGGTCTGGTTACTTTGGAGATGGGATCTTGCAAACTATTTGCCTGGGCTGACCTCAAACCATGATCCTCCAGGTCTCTGCCTCTGAAGTCGCTAGGATATAGGCATGCCTGCTCTGCTTTTTGCTTCCAGTTCTTACTGTAAATCTGGCAGCAATACTCATGCCACAGCATGAATGTGTGCTATCTTGGAATTTCTTTCACCAGATTAATTAACCTGTCACCTTTAAATTCAGCCTCCCATAAGGTCTCAGGGCATGGATAAAGTGTAGACAAAATCTTTGTCAAAGTGTGACATGAGTGGCCTGTTAGTCCAGTTCCCAGACAGAGCCCTCCTTTCCACCTGAAGTGTCCCCTCTACTATCTGCATTTTTATAAGCATTCTGGTCTTCTGAGCTTCCACTAGAATCACCCATTAAACCTGCTTAGAGCATTCTAAGATTTTTCTAGCCTGTTCTCCAAACTTTTCCAAATTCTTCCTAAAAACCACATGGTGATATAGAGTCATACCAACAACCTCACTTCTCAGAACCAGTTCTCTCTGCTAATCTCTTTTTCATCATTGGGATAAAATACCCAAGAAAAGCAACTTAAAGGAGGAGAGATTTATTTTGTCTCTGTTTCGATTCATTATTGTCTGGTTCCATTGACAGAGGATATGGTGGAAGAAAGTTTCTCACCTTATGGTAGCCAAAAAAGCTAGAGAACAGGAGGGACCAGAGACAATCTGGGTACCTCCAAGGGGCAGAGGCGAGCTGCTTCCTTTGGCTGCCCTGCCTCCTGGTCTCTGCTGCTTCCTAGTGCCAACACGTTTTGCATGGTGAGTGGTTGATCTGTTGATGAGGTCAGAGCTGTCATGATCTGGTCATTTCCCTAAAGCACCACCCCCAGCATTGCACTGGGGACCAAACTTTTTTGGGGATATTTCGTAGCAAAGAGAGAAGCTTTTAAAATGAGTTTTCATCTTCCAGGTAATGCCTGTCAAGACTGTGCAAAGCGGAAGTTAGAGGAGAATGGAATTGAAGTTTCGAAAAAACTCAGACAATCAGATACAGGTACCTGTTTCTCTCTGTGGGAGCCTATCTTAGATCTGTGAGTAGCTTTCTGCTTTGTTTAATGGTGGGAGGAGTGACAAATACACCAAGCCACATCAGCACAGAGAGTTTTTTGTTGTTTATTTATTTTATTTATTTTTGTTCATTTAGCACAGAGGTTTAGAGTGGAACCTGACATCTTACCCCTGATGCTCAAAGGCACCCCCTTTAAATTTGGTTTATAAAGTAAGCATGTTATCGAAGGAAAGCATTCTGATGAAGTGTACTGGCTGTAGGTGAGCTTGGTGAGGTTTCAAAGTGAAGATGCTCATCTGCTCACACTTAGGTCAGCAAACGGAATCAGGAATTTTCCCCCACCACTAAGGGTTCTTTCTCTAGACAGAACCACTCTGTATGTTTTTGTTACCTCTAACACAAAGACTGAAATGTAGGAAACCTTTTTGTGTGTGTGGTACAGGGCCTCACACTTGCTAGGCAGGCCTCTATCACCTGAGCCACTCCACCAGCATTTACTTTGTTAAGAGCGCAAATATTCTTTCTCGTTAGCCAGTGTGTGGACTGTTAATGGACCCAGTGCCATTACTTCTGTGCCAGTTGCAGGACATGTACTAAATATCAAGGTCAAATGTATTTTCTGTACATTTTTTCCACTTTTGGCTGTTTCATATTGGGACCTGATTCTTCTGTCTTCTCTTTTCTTTTTGGAATTGATGCTAATTGGGGTCTCTTGGATTGGACTGTATTATCTTTTATGTTTTCATTAATGTCTCTTAATTTCCATTTTTATCTGTTTTTTCAAAAATTTTATGGGAGGCTTTCAAAATTATGTTTTAGTTCTTTGGTTAAATTTTTATCTTGATAATATCTCAAATTTCCAAACAATCTTGTTCTCTGATCTAACCTTGCTCCTAGGATACATTGTATGGGACTGTGATGGCTTTTCAAATCTCTGGAGACCCGACAGGCTGTCCTGATCATCTGATTCCACCTCATTCTTGGAAACATTGGATATAGAGAATTTCAGATGGCAGGAGGTTTATGTTCTATTACTTTAAGAAAACCTCAGGCTGGGTGTGGTGGTACATTGCTATAATCCTAGCACTCAGAAGGTTGAGCCAGGAGGATTGTGAGTTCAGGCCAATCTGTTAGAAAGATTATCTTAAAGGAAAAGAAAATGTCAGTAAAACACTCTTAAACATCTATGTGTTCCTCTGTTTGATTCCATGAATGAGAAAAGTCAGATGACAAAGGAGAGACTATATTATGAAAAGAGAAGAGCACTGGGAATTAAAAAGGAGGGAGAAACAGAAAGATGGCAGAGAAAAGTAGAAACCCATCTGCAGCTGCAGATCCCTGGGGAGGGAAGGAAGGGGAAGCTGAAGATACAAAGATGAGGTAAGCTAGGCAGCCCAGGTGACAGACTGGCAATTCTTGATTGTCAAACTTCCCATAAGCCTTAAACCCAGAGTGGGGACTTGGTGTAACAGTTACTGCTCCAGTGTGTCAGGCTAGCTTTAAAAAAGAAGGATATTTTGTCACTCTTCCTATTTTGGAGAGCTGTAGTGAGGTACCATCTTGAGAAGGGGCTTATTGTTTAAGACTGAACTACTCTGCAGACTTGAAAACAAGGAACAATCACTGCTCAGTGAGTCTTGGGACATCTTACTACAGTCTCTAGTTGGGAGACTGCCAGAAGAGGTGATCTTGGAGAGCGTTTGATGTGGACCAGCTGAGAGGTTCAGGTAGTAGGGAGCTCAGGAAGCCCTCCCTAGCAAGGAATGAGTCCCACTGCCTGAGAATCACTATGGAAAAAGCATTGAGCTCACCTGTGGCTGATGGAGTGCTTGCCCTCCAGGAGCTGCCTCCTGCCTATGTCTGTTTGCTGCCAGGCAGCACTGAGAGCTCTGAGCCCAGGTCCTGAGAGTCACCTGAATCTCCCAGCCTCCTCTGTCCCATGGCACAGTGAGCCACCCAGTGGGGTCTGAAAGTGCTGGGACTCGCCTCCTGTAGTCTCACACAGATGAGGCAGAGCTCTGAGCCCAGATCCTGCAAATCTTGGATTCCTCCACTTCCTCCCTTCCACAGGGTGGTGAACTGCTGGGCTGGGTGTGAAAACACTGAGCTCACCAGGCATAAAGCCTGAGTTCTTCAGTTCTCTTCCACCTGTGCACAATTCAGTGCTCTGTCTCCTCTTTGCACTCTTCAACATATTCAGGGGACACCCCTAGGTTTGTAGGCTTAGTGCTCCTGAGGGCTTAAACTGAGGAGGGGTGAGGGTTGTGGAGCAAGTAGTATTCTGCCTGGGCTCCTAGTACCCAAAGAAGGGAAGCTTCTAAAGTAAAAGCAGCCCAGAAGTGGGCAAATGGCCCTTAACTGGTCCTGCCTTAGCCCATGTATAGCACAAATGTATACAATAGGAACTACAAGAGACTCCAGCTCCTTTTCTGTGTGGTGCTGGGGATTGGGTCCAGTGTCCTGAGCACATGGGTGAGTGGCTAACAACCTATACCCCTAGTCCAGTGATGAGAAACTGTACTTCAACTCTGCCACTTACATACTCCTGCCTGAGCATGGAGAACACTTCAACTGAAAGACTACAGGTGCTTAAAAACTTCAGGTGTACAAATCCCAGAATACAAGAAATATGGAAAAAAAAAAAAGAAAGCCAACATGATTCCTCCAAAAGTCAGCTACTCCATAAGACTCTAATGGTAGTGAATTAGAGGAAATCCTAAAGAATTCAAAAGAATTGATTAATGAAGTTAAAAACGATATGTGTGAACACCTGAATTAAGAATACAAAAAAACAGCTAAATGAAATAAAACACTGCAGGTTATGAAAGGAATTATACAGAAATCTTGAAAAATTCAAATTGAAATTCTGGAAATGAAAAGCTCAATAAATCATAAATTAGTTGAAAGGTTCACCAATGGGATTAAGTTGAAGATGGAATATGAGGACTCAAAAGACAAAGTGGATGAACTAAAACATTCAGATGAAGAGAAAAGAATAAGGAAGTATGCACAGAACATCCAAGACCTCTGGAACACCATTAAAAGGTCAAATCGATGAATTATGGGCATAGCTGAAGAAGTGTAAGCTAAAGGCACAGAAACACATTCAACAAAGTAATAGAATAAAATACCCTACATTTTAAGAGATGATCATCCAGGTTCAGGAAGCTTTTGTAATACCAAAGAAGACCAGAAAAGAACTTCCCCATGTCACATTATAGTTAAAACATTAAGTATACAGAAAAGGGAAAGAGTACTGGAAGCTTCAAGAGAGAAGCACCAAGTCCCTTATAAAGGGAAAACCACTAGAATAACACCAGATGGATTTCTCAACAGAAACTTCAAAAGCAAGGAGCACCTGGAACAATGTATTTCAAACTCTGAAAGAAAATAACTGCCAGCCTAGATTATCCAGCAAAGCTATCCTTCATAATTGAAGGAGAAATTAAAAATCATCCATGATGACAAAGCAATTCATGACCACTAAACCAGTGCTACAGAAAATACTTAAAGGAAAAAGAGGAAGATAAACACAACCATGGCAATAGTGGAAGGAAAATCACTTTGCATAGATAAGCAAATGAGAAATAAGGAAGAATAACACACTACCCTACAAAACTAATAAAATGGCTGAAATTACTACATAACTTTAATAACTCTGAATGTTAATCATCTTAATTTTCCAATAAGAAGACACAGGAAAAAAACCCAAGATCCTACAAGATGCACTTCACTGGCAAAGACAAACACTGGGTTAAAGTGAAAGGATGGAAAAAGATTTGCCTGAGAGCAAACAGGAGTAGGTATACTAGTATCTGACAAAGCAGGTTTCAAAACACAATTAGAAGAGATGAAGGAGGACACTTTATGTGGATAAAGTGGACCAACCATCAAGAAGATACAACAGTTGTAAATATAAACACACTGAACACTACCCAGCTTATAAAATTTAACATTAGTGGACATAAACATACAGATAGACCCCAATACAATAATAGTGGGTGACTTCAACACCCCATTCACTGATAGGTCATCCAGACCAATAAGTCAACAAACTTGAGCCCCAGTATTGCCAAGAAAAAAATTTAGATCTTATAAACACTTTAGGCAAAGTAGCAGTATAAGAAAATCAACATACAGAAATCAGTAGCTTTTCTATATGTCAATAACAGGCTCAGAAAGAATTCAGGGAAACAACCGCAATCATAGTAGCCTCAAAAAAACCAAACAAACAAACCAAAAAAAAAACTTGGAATAAAACTAAGGAGCTAAAAGATCTTCAGAATGAAAACTATTAAAATTTTGAAAAAATTAAAGACATTAAAAGATGGAAAGACTTCCCATGTTCATGGATTTGCACAATTAATACTGTGAAAATGGCTACACTACTGAAAGGAATCTTCAGATTCTATGTAATCCCCATCAAAATCCCAATGCTATTCTTTACAGAAGTAGAAAAAAAATCAATGCTAAAATTCATATGGAAACATAAAAGGCCCCAGGTAGCCAAAGAAATCCTGAACAAAAAGACCAATGCTGGAGGTATCAGAGTATTTGACTCCAAATTATGCTACAATGCCATAGTAACAAAAACATGGTACTGGCACACACACACAAAAGATCTAGACCAATGGAATTGAAGATCTGTAAAGTAAATTTGCACAGCTACAGGCATGTGATATTCAACAAAAATGCTAAAAATGTATGTTAGAGAAGGATACCTCTTCAACAAATAGTGTTGGGAAAACAGGATATTCACATATAGAAAACTAGTCCTTCTATAAAAATCAAAATGGATAAACGATCTTAGTGTGAAACCTGAAATTTTGAAACTACTTCAGCAAAACCTAGGGAAATCATTTGTATTTTTTTTCTGGTACTGGCGTTTCAAACGCAGGGCCTCATGCTTGCTAGGCAGGTGCTCTTACTGCTTGAGCCACTCCACCAGTTCTAGGGAAAACATTTGAAGGTACAGACACGGGCGGTAACTTTGTGTATAAGACTGCAGTTGCTAAGGAAATAAAAGCAGGAATCAAATGGGATTGTATCAAATTAAAAAGCTTTTGCACATCAAAGGAAGCAATTACCAGAGTAAAGAGATAACAGGATGGGAGAAAAGCTTGGCCAGCTATTCACCAGATGAAGGATTAATATGCAGAATATATAAAGAGCTCAAAAAAATTAACCACCGAAAGAATAACCCAATTAATAAGTGGGCAAATGAGCCCGACAGTTCTCAGAAGTACAAGTGGCTAATACATAAAGAAATATTCAGTGTCCTTAGCCATAAGGAAATGCAAATCAAAATTACACTGAGATTCCCTCTCACCCCAGTCAGAATGGCTATCACTATCATAAAGAAAACAAATGTATGCTGGCAAGGATGCTAGGGAAAAGGAACCCTTGTACATGGTGGGAATATAAATTAGTGCAGCCACTATGGAAATCAGAAAAACTAAAACTAGAACTACCATATGACCCAGCTATGCCACTACTGGGCCTCATCTGAAGGAATGTAAGTCAGCATACAGTAGAAACATAGGCACACCCATGTTTATAGCAGCACTGCTCACAGCAGGCAAGCTAAGAAATCAACCTGAGTGCCCACGAACTGATGGACAAAAACGTGCTACGTGTGTACAGTGGAGTACTCATCAACTATAAAGAAATGTTTGCTGAAAAATGGGTGGAACTCAATATCATCAGTTAAACAAAATAAGCCAGACTCTGACACATCCTGTTTTTTCTCATTCAGAATCTAGGCCTTCAAAAAAAGGATATTAATATAAAAAAGGTGGTGTAGTGGCTTAAGTGGTACAGCTTGCCTAGCAAGCACAGGGCCCTGAGTTCAAACCTCAGTACTGCCAGAAAAAAAACAAAAAAAAGGAACTCTTTGCTTGTGTATGAGTGAGCCAGCAGGAGGCGGTAGGCTGAAAGAAGAGGGTGATGGGGGTGTTTATGTGAATATGAGTGAAGGAGTTTATATTCATGCGTGAAAACCAAATGGAAACTATAAAAACTACAGAAGGGAGGTGACTAGGAGAGATAAGGAAGAAAATATCTTCACTCCATGTACAATGAATTTGTTTCCTATTGCTGCTAAATACCATGTACTTGGGGATTTGACACAGTTTTTAAAACTATATAGTAATTCACCATGGGCTTTTGAGAGTTTTGAAACACTTAGCATATCAATTTTTTTTTTGGCTGTACTAATGATTGAACTTAGAACCTTGTGTTTACTAGGCAAATTCTGTACCACTTGAGTCATACCTCCAGCTTTATTTAACATTTATTTTTTATTGTTTTTAAAATTTAATGTAATCCCTCAGTGAGCATGTTTGAGCAGTACTGATATACAAGTTGAGCAGTCCTAACCTGAAAATTTTCCAAAGTATGAAAGTTTTTTGAATGTTAGGGCAATGCTCAAGGTTTTAGATTTTGGAGCATTTTGGGTTTCAGATGAAGGACACTTAAGTCCTTAAAATGTATGCAAATATTCCATAATCTGAAAAACTCAGAAATCCGAAACACTTCTGGTCCCAGGCATCTTGCACAAGGGCTACCCAACCTGTGCTGCATGTACAACCTGCACTGCTGGACACTGTGTACCAGAAGGAACATGAACTGTTGACATCATCTGTTGCAGGGAATGTAGGTAACACTTTGAATGCAGAGAACACTCAGATGAAATAAACCAGGCAATTAAAAAAAATTGTTACCTGCAGTATAGATTGTTATTCGAGTTAGGACTGGTAGCAGGAAGAGACCAGAGGTTACAGTCCTCAGCTCTATAGTGTGGATGAAGCAAGAGCAAGGTGGGATCCTTCTAGAAGAATGGCTGGGGGGCAGCTGCTGCAGACCCTGCCTCCTCCTCATTGAGATTTTGTACAACTTCAGGTTCCCTTGGGAGGCACACATATATTTAAATGGAGAATTCAGTTTTGATAGTGTTTTGGATAAAATTCTCTGGAATCTTTTATTTGGCTTGTGGATTCAGCTGGTAAGAACATCTGTAACTAAACTGAAACAAAACCAGTGTTTCCTTAGACTGGTCGTTCTTTTCTACTACTCTTTTGTGTCTTTCTTCCTATCTGGGGCTCCTCTACTGCCTGCTGATACTTAAGGAGGAAGGCCCTGGTGGATGGTTTGTTCTCAGTAGGCAAGGAGATTTTTTTCTTGCTGCTGGTGTGTAGTGTATGTAGGTTTTATGCCCCTGTGGCCTTCCTCTAAAAGGTGTGTTGAGGCAGCAGAGCCTGTTGTCTGGCAGACGTTGCCACAGTACAATGGGCTGGGGATTCACTTTGGTGTTTAGTGGGAACTTTGTTCCTGGGTGCCATCAATTAAAACAGGAGTTGTGCCTCTCCCCAGGTAGTCATGTCTACTTAGGGAAAAGTCTCTGGTGTCTGTTGTGCAGAAAGCCTTGTTCTGTTCCGCATCTGGATGAGAGATACCAAGAGTCTTGTTAGTCTTGCTGGCCATAGCTGCAGCCTGCAGAGCCCAGTAGAAACAAGGGTTTCTACCACATGGAAGTCCTGTCTTTGAGCCTGCATGCTCCCAGCAGGCTCCAACTGCATGTGTACTGAAATTGCATAATTCACCTGATCATGATGGTTAAGTGACGTTTTAACTTTGCAGAGCCATTTTCTATCACGGAAGGTTTTCAAAATCTTCAGCACATAAGAAACACTGTAAGGTGGTTTCTGATTTAGAAATCTTATTGCGAGTAATCTTTTAGCTGAACTTTAATATACTGGCATTTCTTTTGCTTAAACAGATGATGCTGGAGGGTCTTGAAATCTTTAAAACCTACAACTTAAAAACAGCCTTCTGTAACCACAGTGCCATGTCCAAGCGATGAGGAATGTACAGAGGACTCCGTATGGATCTCTCAATCCTAAACCATCACATACCCCAAGAGAGCTGCGTGGTGTGTGGACCTCAAGGCTGCGTGACAGAGCTCTACTGTGTGTTTAGCTGCTCGGAAGGTGACATGGACACACTTCAGGTACATCCTGTAAGGACTAATGGTCAGCTACCTCAGGGACCAAATTAGAGGGAAGGGATGTACCTGCTGTTCCCTTACTTTCATTTGACATGCTCTCCTGTGCCAGGTTGGTATTTTTCCTAATTCAGGGAATGTGAAGACTGTCCAAGCAACAGTAGTTGCCAAAGAGAAAATGAGACTTATTTTTTATAACTTTATATAGAAATACTGTAGAAACATTGTAAAGATGTTTGTTGCATTGTTAAATACTAAAGGATGGATACTTGAGGCACTGAATTCATGAGTGAAAATGGAAGTTGTTTTTAAAGGAATGACCATGGCTTCTTTAGAAGTATAACATTTTAGTAACTTATATTCTGAAGAAATGGCAGGTTGACTATAGATAAGTGAAGTACAGAGAGAGCCGCAGGACCTCCGGCTCAGCATTGTGCAAGTCCACGATGTGACTGATAGCTGAGAAGGTGCAAGTGGGGCACAAGACCAGGTTCTAAACTTTTAGTTAGACTGTAAATTCTAAGCTTTCCAAGTCTTAATTCTTTGGGGGTAAGATCCAACCTTACTGTTAGTATGTTTTAAAACTCTTCCCATGGCTCGTATTAAGGGGATTTGCACAGAGTGAGGTAGGCAAAACTTGTTAAGGGCCTGCCATACTTTAAACATTTTCTGGGCTTACCCATGTGCAAATAGTCAGACTGGCTGTACTGTGTGTGCCCAGGAATTCCTCTGATGGTGACCAGGGCAAAGACTGACAGAGATCATAAGATGCAGACTTTGGAAACAAGCCCTGCAAAGTTTCAGTTGAGGCTGCCATCTTTTCTATGACATTTTTTTGTCAAGGCTGTGACACTCCCATGAATGGTACTGTAGCTTCCACAGGCACAGGGAAAGAACAGGAAACAAGGTTGGGGTGTTCAAGGAACAAGAGAGAAACCAGGATGTGGTGAAGATCCCCCTTTTAAGCATGGAAAACAAATCTTTTATGTCACTCTGGTTGTAAATAAAATATTAATGTCAACCTTGTGTTCAACTTTTCTTTAGTTATAAGGCTTGGTATAATGTATTTAGTGAGGATTTTTAGCTTGAGTTGCCACTTGTGAGATAAGTAAATGATTACTTTTGAATGTGTTTAAGTTTTCTAAAAAATCAACATGAATTATTCTTTAAGACACACTTACAAAAGTGCAGTCAATCAGGGATAGGTATCTGAATCCGAATGTCAACCAGACACAAGCATAGAAGATGCTAAATATAGCAGAAGTAAGATGTAAAACTGAAAAAATACATCAACCCATCAAAGAGAAGCTTTGAGCACCTTGCCAAAGGATATGAAGCTGTGTTGCTATAATGAATGCAGCTAAGTCAGTTTTCTTGTAACATGATTGGCGGATTAGAGGGAAACAATCTAAGCAAAAGGCATTTGTTTATGTGTAATTTTCATCAGTGAGAAGCACTAGGTCAGGCAACAAAGTCTGGCCCCATTTTACTAGCTGGAACTAGAATAGAGTAGTTGGCACATTCATTTTAAGGTGGTTACATTTTAAGTAGCTGTAAAAGGGTTGTAGCTACTTGAGAACCTCCTTGTAGCCTCAACAAAGCTGGAAATGTACACTTATTTATTGTGGCCCTTCAAGGAGTGGATGCTGTTCTAGGTGGATGCTGTACATTACGTGGAGCTGGGAGAATTCCCCAGCAGTTGTCCATGGCCCACCAGCTCCGTTTCCCCTCATGCATATGAGACGCATGCTTCAACGGTCCTTTAACCAACTGGGGTACAAGCTGATGGCAGGGCTCTTTCAGGATAAACTGTAGCATTTGTGTGTAAAATCGGCTATTTTTATTAGCCTTTTTTTGAGTATGGTTCTCTGATTCTATACCTTTGTAGTCTTTTGGTTTTTACTATGTGCCTTTGTGTAGCATGGTGGATTTCAGGCATGCCAGTATGTTTTGTTAACAACAGGATTGACGGTACTTGCAAGGATCATGCTAGTCTGTAAATCAATATTATAAAAGAGGCAGAACAGCCCAAGTTAAGAGATAAGGGACTACACTGAGTCTAGATAGCACTGGAAGGGATATTTCAGTTTAAAAGTCTTTCAAGACAGAAGAAAGGGCAGATTTCCAAGATGGCAGCTACAGGGAGGAAGCAGAAAGCGTGCCTCCTAAAATGAAATCTTGGAGAGACGCTGGAGACACACCTTGCAGGCAGGGCCACGGAGAAGAGGCAAAACTTTGACCTCTCCACACCTCCAGCCCGCGCAGAGCATCTCTACTTCACGGTGAACGGAGAAACCAGGAAGGCCCCCCAGGCCACCGCCAGTCGCCCGCGCCCAGATGGCTTGGGAAGACATGGACCACAAGGTGAGCTAAGCGGTACACAGTACTTCCACAGACAACCCTGGGCCAGATCAGCATAGCCCCCTGGACAGACCAACCCCCACCTGGGGAAATAGAGAAACTGAGTAATAAGCAATAAGAACAATAAAGACATGTTGCAAAGAGGGTGGGGCACCCTGAGTGCTGAAGAAGGAGGAAGGGAATCCTTCCCGGAACTGTAAATAAACAAGCTGGGCCTGGCCGGAGAGGGCAGGAGTTTGGGGCCTGCACCCAGCAACCAGGAGCAGGAAAGCTTGTGAGAGTGGCGGAGGGAAGAAAACTCCACAGGAGAGGGGGGAAGACCCACTTCCCACGTGAGCTGTAAACAAACACGCAGGCCTGAGAAAGCGGGTGCAGTGTCACCTCCGCCAGTGTGCTTGGAAAGGAGAAAGCTTGTAGCAGTGGCATTGTACACAGAACTCTGTGTAAATAAAGCCTGCGGGGCTAGTTGAGTGCTAAGCTCACCCCAGAGATCTGCATAAAGCCTCCAGCAACAGCAGGCTGACAGCAGCGGGCAGACAAGCCACAGCCGCAGATACCATTCACAGAACTGTCTCCAGACTCTTATTTCTCTCTCCCTACCTTTGATGAGAAAACAACCAAACTACACCTACATGCTGAAAAACTTACTGAAACTGTATTGCATTTGAACTTGAGACACTTTGTGGGGTTTTTTTTTTCCTGTTTTGTGCGGTTTTGTTCTATTTAACTACAGAACAACATCTGAGGCACCAATTCCAGGATTAGAGGCTGAGGGACGAATACCAAAATTATTAAGACTGAAACTTCATTGCATTTGAACTACAAGGGTTTTTTAATTTTATTTTATATATATATTTTCTTTTATTTACTTATTTTTAATTTTTATTCTTATCTTTATTCTTTTTATTTTCAATCCTCTCTGTCTCTCTAATGCCTTTTCCGCTTATATCTTTGAAACTTTGTTTGTTTTTCTACTTATCTTTGAAACTTTGTTTTTCTACTTATTTGTTTTTCCCTTTTCCTTTAACTTCTTTGCTTTCCATCTCCTCTCACCCTTCCATTCTAAATATCACTAGTGTTATTATTACAGCCAGAAAATACTTAATTGCATACAGTACAAGGACAATAACACCACCAAGGGCAATGACGGGAAGACAGAAAAAACAGGGAAACCAGTTTCCCCACAGCAAAAAATTAGTACAGGAACCAGAGGGAAATGAAGAAAACAGATACTCAGATCCAGACTCCAACAAAATGAAGATAAACTATGCCAAAGAACCCAATGAAGCCCACAAGAATAATTTAAAAGAAGACATACTACAGGTACTCAATGAGAATTTTATAGAGATGATACTGGATATGGTCAACCAAAATGTACAGGAGACACTCAAGAAACTCCAAGACAATAAAAATAGAGAATTTGAAAAAGCAAAAGAAGAAATAAAGGAAACCATAGAAGCATTGTATAAACACCAAAGTGAAACAGAGAACACGAATAATAAAGAGATAAATGAACTCAGGACAAAAATAGACATTAAAGAGGAAACAACCAAGGATATGGAAAACCTCAAGAAAAAAAGAACGAAACAGAATTGCAAAATAAAACGGAAGGCCAATCCAGCAGAATAAAACAAACAGAAGATAGAATCTCAGAACTCGAAGATGAAATGGTAATCAAAGGAAGAACTAAAGAACTATTAGTTAAACAACTCAAGACCTGTGAAAAGAAAATGCAAGAACTCACCGACTCCATCAAAAGACCAAACCTGAGAATCATGGGCATCGAAGAAGGAGAAGAGGTGCAAGCAAAGGGAATGAGTAATATATTCAACAAAATAATAAGAGAAAATTTCCCAAATCTAGACAAAGATATTCCCATACAGATGCAAGAGGCCTCCAGATCACCAAACAGACCAGATCAAAATAGAACTATCCCACAACATATCATCATTAAAACAACAAGTTCAGAAACTAGGGAAAGAATATTGAAGGCTGTAAGAGAGAAAAAACAAATAACATACAAAGGTAAACCCATCAAAATCACAGCAGACTTCTCAGCAGAAACATTAAAAACAAGGTGAGTGTGGGGTGAGATCTTCAGGGCACTGAATGAAAATAACTTCAACCCCAGGATACTCTACCCAGCAAAACTATCATTCAAAATAGATGGAGCAATAAAAGTTTTCCATGATAAGCAGAAACTAAAACAATATGTGACCACAAAGCCACCACTACAAAGGATTCTTCAAGGGATTCTGCACACAGAAAGTGAAATCCAACATACAATGAAAGGACAGGCAGCACCAAACTACAGGAAAAGAAAAAGCAAGACAGTAGAGAGTAACCTCAACTTAGGTACACACAATCAAACCTTCAAACAATTAAGACAACTAAATGACAGGAATCACCATATACCTATCAGTACTAACACTTAATGTTAACGGACTTAATTCACCCATCAAAAGGAACCATTTGATGAAATGGATTAAAAAGGAAGATCCAACAATTTGTTGCTTACAGGAGACCCATCTCACCGACAGAAATAAGCATAGGCTTAGGATGAAAGGCTGGAAGATTTACCAAGCCAATGGCCCCCGAAAACAGGCAGGAGTAGCAATACTTATCTCTGACAAAGTAGACTTCAAACGTACATTGACCAAACAAGATAAAGAAGGACATTCCATACTAATAAAAGGGGAAAAAGAAAAAAAAATTATCAACCTATATGCACCCAATTTCATCAAACATACCATGAAAGACCTAAAGCATATATTAACTTCACACAGTGATTGTGGGAGACTTTAACACTCCATTATCATCAATAGATAGGTCATCCAAACAAAAAAATCAATAAATCCAAGATCTAAAATGTACAATAGATCAAATGGACCTACTTGATGTCTACAGAACATTTCATCCAACTTCTACACAATATACATTCTTCTCAGCAGTCCATGCATGGAACCTTCTCCAAAATAGATCATATCCTAGGGTACAAAGCAAGCCTTAGCAAATATAAGAAAATAGAAATAATACCATGCATTCTATCTGATCACAGTGCAATAAAACTAGAACTGAACAACAAAAGTAAAGACAAAAACATGCAAACAGCTGGAAACTGAATAACTCATTATTTAATGAACAATGGATCATCGATGAAATAAAAGAGGAAATTAAAAAGTTCCTGGAAGTCAATGAAAATGAAAACACAACCTACCCGAACCTATGGGACACAGCAAAGGCAGTCCTGAGAGGAAAGTTTATAGCCATGAGTGCATATATTAAAAAGAATGAAAGATCCCAAATCAATGACCTAATGATACATCTCAAACTCCTAGAAAAACAAGAACAAGCAAATCCTAAAACAAATAGAAGGGGAGAAATAATAAAAATAAGAGCTGAAATCAACAAAATAGAAACCAAAAAAACCAAACAAAGAATTAATGAAACAAAAAGTTGGTTCCTTGAAAAAATAAACAAGCTATCGACAGACCCCTGGGCAAACCTGACTAAAATGAGGAGAGAAAAAACCCAAATTAGGAGAATCAGGAATGCAAAAGGGGAGATAACAACAAACACCATAGAAGTCCAAGAAATCATCAGAGACTACTTTGAGAACCTATATTCAAATAAATTTGAAAATCTTAAAGAAATGGACAGATTTCTAGATACATATGATCATCCAAAACTGAACCAAGAAGAAATTAATCACCTGAATAGACCTATAACACAAAATGAAATTGAAGCAGCAATCAAGAGTCTCCCCAAAAAGAAAAGTCCAGGACCTGATGGATTCTCTGCTGAATTCTATCAGACCTTTAAAGACGAACTGATACCAACCCTCCTTAAACTGTTCCACGAAATAGAAAGGGAAGGAAAACTGAACACATTTTATGAAGCCAGTATTACACTTATCCCAAAACCAGGCAAAGACACCTCCAAAAAGGAGAACTATAGGCCAATCTCCTTAATGAACATTGATGCAAAAATCCTCAACAAAATAATGGCAAACCGAATTCAACAACACATCAAAAAGATCATTCACCACGACCAAGTAGGCTTCATCCCAGGAATGCAGGGATGGTTCAACATACGAAAATCAATAAACGTAATAAACCACATTAACAGAAGCAAAGACAAAAACCACTTGATCATCTCAATAGATGCAGAAAAAGCCTTTGATAAGATCCAACACCTTTTCATGATAAAAGCTCTAAGAAAACTAGGAATAGAAGGAAAGTACCTCAACATTATAAAAGCTATATATGACAAACCTACAGCCAGCAGTATACTTAATGGAGAAAACTGAAACCATTCCCTCTAAAGTCAGGAACTAGACAAGGATGCCCACTATCTCCACTCCTATTCAACATAGTACTGTAATTCCTAGCCAGAGCAATTAGGCAAGAAGAAGGAATAAAAGGAATACAAATAGGTAAAGAAACTGTCAAAATATCCCTATTTGCAGATGCCATGATCCTATACCTTAAAGACCCAAAAAACTCTACTCAGAAGCTTCTAGACATCATCAATAGCTACAGCAAGGTAGCAGGATACAAAATCAACATAGAAAAATCACTAGCATTTCTATACACTAATAATGAACAAACTGAAAAAGAATATATGAAAACAATTTCATTTACAATAGCCTCAAAAAAATCAAATACCTAGGTGTAAACCTAACAAAAGATGTGAATGACTTCTACAAGGAAAACTATAAACTTCTGAAGAAAGAGACTGAGGAAGACTATAGAAAGTGGACAGATCTCCCATGCTCATGGATTGGTAGACTCAACATAGTAAAAATGTCTATACTCCCAAAAGTAATCTACATGTTTAATGCAATTCCCATCAAAATTCCAATGACATTCATTAAAGAGGTTGAAAAATCTACCATGAAATTTATATGGAAACACAAGAGGCCACAAATAGCCAAGGCAGTACTCAGTCAAAAGAACAATGCTGGAGGTATCACAATACCTGACTTCAAACTATATTACAAAGCAGTAACAATAAAAACAGCATGGTATTGGCACAAAAACAGACATGAAGACCAGTGGAACAGAATAGAGGACCCAGACATGAAGCCACACAACTATAACCAACTTGTCTTTGACAAAGGCGCTGAAAATATACGATGGAGAAAAAGCAGCCTCTTCAACAAAAACTGCTGGGAAAACTGGTTAGCAGTCTGCAAAAAACTGAAACTAGATCCATGTATATCACCCTATACCAATATAACTCAAAATGGATCAAGGATCTTAGTATCAAACTCTAAAGATGATACAGGAAAGACTAGGAAATACTCTGGAGTTAGTAGGAATAGGTAAGAACTTTCTCAATGGAACCCCAGTAGCACAGCAACTAAGAGATAGCATAGATAAATGGGACCTCATAAAACTAAAAAGCTTCTGTTCATCAAAAGAAATGGTCTCTAAACTGAAGAGAACAACCACAGAGTGGGAGAAAATATTTGCCAACTATACATCAGACAAAGGACTGATAACCAGAATATATAGGGAACTTAAACAACTAAATTCTCCCCAAACTAATGAACCAATAAAGAAATGGGCAAGTGAACTAAACAGAACTTTCTCAAAAGAAGAAATTCAAATGGCCAAAAAACGCATGAAAAAATGCTCACCATCTCTAGCAATAAAGGAAATGCAAATTAAAACCACACTAAGATTCCACCTCACCCCTGTTAGAATAGCCATCATCAGCAACACCACCAACAACAGGTGTTGACGAGTATGCGGGGAAAAAGGAAACCTCTTACACTGTTGGCGGGAATGTAAACTAGTACAACCACTCTGGAGAAAAATTTGGAGGCTACTTAAAAAGCTAAACATTGATCTACCATTTGATCCAGCAATACCACTCTTGGGGATATACCCAAAAGACAGTGACACAGGTTACTCCAGAGGCACCTGCACACCCATGTTTATTGTAGCACTATTCACAATAGCCAAGTTATGGAAACAGCCAAGATGCCCCACCACTGACGAATGGATCAAGAAAATGTGGTATCTATACACAGTGGAATTTTATGCAGCCATGAAGAAGAACAAAATGTTATCATTCGCTGATAAATGGATGGAATTGGAGAACATCATTCTGAGTGAGGTTAGCCTGGCCCAAAAGACCAAAAATCGTATGTTCTCCCTCATATGCGGACATTAGATCAAAGGCAAACACAACAAGGGGACTGAACTTTGATCACAAGATAAAAGCGAGTACACACAAGGGAGATATGAGGTTAGGTAAGACACCTAAAAAATTAGCTAGCCTTTGTTGCCCTCAACGCAGAGAAACTAAAGCAGATACCTTAAAAGCAACTGAGGCCAACAGGAGAAGAGGACCAGGAACTAGAGAAAAGGTTAGATCAAAAAGAATTAATTTAGAAGGTAACACACATGCACAGGAAATTAATGTGAGTCAACTCCCTGTATAGCTATCCTTATCTTAACTAGCAAAAACCCTTGTTCCTTTCTATTATTGCTTATACTCTCTTGTCAACAAAATTAGAGACAAGGGCAAAATAGTTTCTGCTGGGTATCGAGGGGTGGGGCGGAGAGGGAGGGGGCGGAGGGGGTGGAGGTATGGGGGAGAAATGACCCAAGCATTGTAAGCACATATGAATAATAAAAAAATAAAAATTAAAAAAAAAAGACAGAAGAAAGAAGCTCATGACTTGATGGCAGAGCCAGTACTAAAAGAAAAATGAAGCACACATAGAGCAGCTTCTCTCCTCTACAGGTTGGCTTTCACTGTACTGAGGCCCCCCTGGTGCGGGAATCACGTCTTGCTGTGACTCAGTCTACTTCGTAGGCACAGTGTGTTCTGTTATGTGAAACGAGTGCTGTTCAGAAGTGACTCCATTACTTCAGGAGGCTGCTCCAGGGTTAGCACTTGACCAAAAGCAGACTTACATAGGTAGAAGACTACCTCCTCCGAGTTTGCTCATATCATTTTAAAATGGAAAGTGTGCAGCCTTCTTTCCTTCATGTAACGCTGTATTTACGTGAAATCAGTTGTTACTCGGGAATGCCTTACTTGAGGAAGTTCTTCAGTACTTCCTTAACAGAAATTATAGTTAGAAAAATTCATATTTCATTGAAGCAGACAGAATTCGTTTTCACCATATTTTTTTGCTTCCAAAACTATACACTTGGAGACACTTGAAATAATTTTTATTAATATTTTCAGTATTGAAATATCCTTGTGAAATTCCTATAAGTCAGTTTTAACAACTTACTAACCACCTTACAACTAGTACATTTTAAAACCAAGCTTTTCAGGGATGAGGATGTAGCTCAGTGGTACAGCATTTGCCTAGAATACAGGAGGCCCTGAGTTTCATCCCCAGCACTGTGCAAAGCAACATATCAAAAAACCAATCATTTTCCTTCAAAATTACTTTAATGTGTAAGGCAAGACCATAGGAAAAATGATGCAGAATTCAAAAACTTTTGGACACGCTTAACTCAAAACCTAAGTTGTGGTCTAAAGTTTGCCTTTAAAAAAAAAAAAGCAAAACTCCCAAAAACTCATCCGACACTGTCATAGAAAACCTTCCCTACTGGAATGGAGCCTGAACACTCCTTAACTGAAGTGAGCTAGAGTGATTAAGATTTTCCTCAGTGACATCCTGAGCTGGTCCTGCTTTCTCTAGAAATTTGTTCTTGGGAACTAAACAGTGGCTGACCTTCACAGGGTCAGGTTACAGCTCCTAGAGCTGGTGGGTATTCAAGAGCACTCTGCTTTCTAATGAGACTTGGAATGTCTGGACTCTCGGTGTCTCCTGCTGCTTTCTTGGCCTTCGGTGTCTGGATACTGAGAAAGATCTAGGGTCAAAACTCGGCTGAACATGCATTCGTCGTGCTGAAATGGAAGGAAGCCAGTTTGAGTCAGTTTTCCTGATTAGGGAAAAAAATGTTAAAGTAAAATAAGGCCATAAAGTGAGTCTGCAGTTGCATTAAAAGGAACCTCTTTTTGCCTAAAAGATTTTCTGTTTTACCAGATTTTTAAAAATTATCTGGTAGAATGTCACCTCATACAGCATATTTCCAGGTGGTCCCCTAACATTCTGTAGCATAGGGATGTAAACTAATTTTTATTGTAGCTTAACAGAAAACTTAGGAAGTAAAACTGAATGTCTTGAAGTAGTTGCTCTATTCCATTAGCTTAGGTAAATATTTGAATGGCTTAAGATAGGTGTGTACAAATTGTAAAAGTTACTGCACCACTTGGAGCTTCTATTAAGTTTTTTTCCTCTGACACAGTGCATTTGTTTTTGCATAAAATATTCAGACATTACAGAAATATGAAATACAATATTAAGTCTGGTCTGTGTAAGTTAATGTGTACTACTATTTAACAGAACAAACTACCATACTGCTGTACAATTTTTAATTTACTTCTTTAATTTAAAATACATCCTAAATCTCTATGGACTGTCAAGGAAAATACCTGCAAAGTTAACTTTTAATTAAATACCATTTGGGACTTATATTTATCAATTGCAAAAACCCAATGGTAGTAGAGAGCCTGCCTTGCAAGCAGCAAGGCCCTGAGTTTAAACTCCAGTACCACATATGACACCAACCCCCCCACACCCCAAAAAGGCTGCATTTTGGAAGGAAGGCTCATGCTGTTAGGATGGAGTTATGTGGACCCTCCTTTCGTCTGAGCGCTCTTACCTCTGGGTAGATACCTATCAGCGCATCAGCTCTGGAATAAAACTCTTCTTTTAGGGAAATGATTATCATTTGAAACTGTTCTTGAGTCTGCTCTTTGATGTAACTTGATACCTAAGAGGAAATGAAAAACATATGTCACCAGCAAGCAAAGGCCTTATTTGAGGTCTGGGGAGAGTGGTTCTGCATGTCTCTAACTCTGCCTGCCCATTTTAGGTGACGAGACATTTACTTACCTTTCTGTTAATTCAGTAAATCTACCATGACTGCAGAAATGGAAAGAGCTTAGCTTCTAAAGTAAGAGGTAAGTAAAACAAAACAAAACAAAAAACCCAGCTCCATTAAACCCATGATCTAAAATTTTAAAGTTTTTTTGTTTTCAGTTCTAAGGGGGTTGAACCCAGTGCCTTGTGCACACCAGGGAAGCACTCTACTACTAAGCTATACCCCCAACTCTGAAAGAATATTGTAAAGAATAAAGCTGTAATCATGGGACTATGTAATCAGCCTTTATAACTGGATAAAAACTACCACCCAGATATTTTATGAGGATGAAAAAGGACTGATGTTGGGGAAAACACAGTAACTGTGTATGATTTCATAATCCATGGTGAAGTCCTTTGGTTGGAAGTGAAATCTGGCTCCTTCAGGAAGCTCAGTTCCGAAGAAATGAGAAGAGTGAAATAAACTATGGATAAAACCGTGTCTTTGTCAGCAAATCACTCAAATCTTGAAGAATGAGAAGAACATAGACTCAAACTATCAAAACCAGTCTAATAAGATCCTGTATGCCAGCTGAGAACCTGGAGTGGATCTTGGTCCTTACTGTGTCCAAGATGCTAGACATGAGCTTTTGAAATAGGAATAGCAGCTTTAGGTGAGGACTAAGTCACCAGCTAAGGTGGATGATGAGAGAGGAAGAAGGCTACTCTGTGCCAAGAGGCTGCATTCACCGAAGGAACTGTGGCGTTAGCAGCCACTATGGTGCAGGACTCTAAGTCTTGGGATAGTGAGAGGAAAAGGAAGAGATGGAAAGCTTCCAAGTTCGGATATGAAATGTCCCCCAAAGACCTGTGTGTTTACAGCTTGATCCCCAGCCTGTGGCACTATCGGAAGGTGTTGTATCCCAAAGAGGTGGAGCCTAGTGGAAGGAAGTTAGGTCTCTTTGTCTACCTGAAGAATATTAGGACTTTGGCCCCTTCCCCTTCTGTTTGCTACCTGGTCACTGTGAGGTGACTGATGCTTCACCAGATGTTCTGCTATAGGCCCAAAAGCAATGGGAAAGTGACCATGGACTGAAACCTCCACAACTGAACCAAAACAAAGCTTTTCTCCTTTTTCAGTTCATTATTTCAGGTGTTCTGTTATAGTAATGGAAAGCTAAGATACAAAGATGTATGACGAGCATTCTGCTTGGAGAATCACCTATATTTAGGGAGGCAAGAATCCCTAAATGTACCCATTCTTTTCTTTTCCTTCCCTTGCCTCCCTCCCTCCTTTCCTTCCTTCCTTCCTTCTAGTACTGGGGTTTGAATTCTGGGCCTTGTGCTCGCTTAGAAAATCCTACCCACTTGAGCCATGCCCTCAGCCCTTTCCACTTTTGCTTTTTGAATACAGTTTGGTAGTTATGCCTGGCGCACCTGGACTATGATCCTCTTATTTATGCTTCCTGCATAGCTGGGATAATAGGTGTGTACCATTACATCCAGCTTTTATTGGTTGAGATGGGGGTCTCTGAACCTTTTGCCCAGGCAAGCCTCAGTGATCCTCTCAATCTCTGCCTCCTGAGTAGCTACGATTGCAGGTGTGAGTCACCTTGTCCAGCTTTTTCTTGTTGTTGTTTGTGTTGGGGATGGGAGCCAAAGGTCTTGTGCATGGTCAGCAAGAGCTCTTCCATTCAGCTACACCCCCAGGCTAAGATAAATGTTGGACACCATGATCTCAAAAGGGAGTGGAGGCTATTTCACAGTTGCTCACACTGTAGGACTGTTCATATTCAATTCAGCAATGGAATGCAGGAACACAAAAATCAAAGGGATCACAGATATTGAAAAGGTTTTAATATATAAGCCAATGCTAACAGGAGTTTCTAAGTTAAACCTGGATCCTGGAGATGCCACCAATGCAAACATCTAGATTTTGCTAGAAGGGTACCTTAAATGTAAGGGAGAAAAGAGGAAGTCCATAGACATCTCACAATATGGAATACAAAGTGACAAAAATTAACCTCCTGAGGGGAGATTATTCCCAAAACAGGCCACGAGTCAACTGACTGCATCCAAGACATTAGATACAAGTTTCTGGAGCAGAAAAAGCAGCTTCAGGTGAAGAATAAGTCACCAGCTAATGTGAATGATGAGAAGGAAATTACTCTTGGCTAAGAGTAGTGCTGGTGTTCAAGAGACAAGACTTTCTTTCCCCTCTTTTTACCACGAAGACTTTTAGCAGACTTTTTTGGAGTGTGGAGTTGAATTTATTTATTTATGCATTTATTTATATATTTACGTATTTATTTATCAGTACTGGGGTTTGAACTCAGGGCTTTGTGCTTGCTAGGCAGGCACTCTACCACTTGAGCCATACCTTCAGTCCAGAGTTAAAATATTGTGTCTCCTGTACATGTGGAATAACAGGGACCCTGAGGGACATAGGCTAGCTAAATATAACTTGGGAAATACTGAAAGACTATCTTTGTGCCATTAGGAGCTATCTCAGGCCTTAGCTCCTCAGCATCCTTGACTGACTCAACAGAATTAAGAAATCAGGGAGGTCAGCTTCAGAGACACAGAACCTGCTGGCCAGCATCCCAGGACTGAAAACATTTCTTGGGTGAGTTCATTAAACAAGCTCACAAGACTAGGTTATAAACCAAAATGTCAATTTGCTAATAAATACTGAGAAATGTATTTGTCAGCATAAACAGAGCAGCCTCCTTGTAAGCAGCCACAAATGCAAAGCCCAGTCATGTCTGGAAGACAATGGACCTGGAATCAGACCCAGGCAAGTCTAATTCATCCATCTCCAAAATGGGTGGAATTCTGTAAGCTGGAGCACTTCCCTCCCCTGGACAAGGACAGGCACTGCCAGTGTTTGCTACATCCCTTGTTCACATCCCACGGCAGACTTCCTTCCTGTAATTTCTGAGAGGTGAAAGCAGAAAAGAGTGTCTTGGAGGCAGCTTTACATCTGAGTGCTGACTCAAATTTAAGGTCAAGAGTTAAACCATGGCCTTAGTTTTTTCTGTCTCAGATAATGAAAATAGGATTGTACACAGCACAGTAACTGGATAAATTTTGATAAAACTGAGGTGGCAGAGTTTTGAACTTTAATTCATTTGGAGTTTTATTTAGAGACATTATTGTTGGACTTTAATAAACAACTCTTTTGACCTGTGAAACCACATAAACCTGTTGCCACAGGGCCTGTGCTATCAGGGACCTGCTAATTCCCAACACCCAGATTTAGAGGAAGCAAGTTGTGGAAGTGGTAATGCTGCTGACCATGTGCAGGGACCCTCACTTGACTTCTGTTCCCTAAATCCTGCATGAAAATGACCAAAACAACTTGTTTTGGGATATTTAAGTTAGACTTTAAAAGTGCTGATTTTAATGAGCAATTATTGCTAGGCCCACAGTCTTGTTCATTCAGGGTAAATTTGCTTTCTGACTACAATATGAATCTAGTATTACAGTAGTATTAAAAGCAGAAAGAAACTTACTTTTCCAATGTTAGTATTGTCCAGGGCTGCATCTACTTCATCTAAAACAAAGAATGGAGCAGGCCGAAAACTAGAAAAAAATTAGTCTAGTAAGTTACCAATTTTCCATTTTTATGAGACTTGAAGGAAAGGATGTACAGTACTTAGAATAAGTGAGACACATCTTTTTGGAAACTCTTCTTTAGGTCATCAGTGACCTCTGTTGCTAAATCCAGTGCTCAATTATTAATGTGTAGCCTATGTGACCACCTATGCAAGGAGGATTTGGAGCTGGTCATGTCCTGGTCCCTGAAACAATGCTTATTGAGATGACAGTCAGCTTCTTCCCACCCATTGCTCCTTCTGAGTATCTTCTGCCAGTTCATCTCTGTAACTCCTGTACACTGCAGTACCTTTGAGCTTGGTTCTTACAGCCCTCTTGTGTCTAACTAGCTCCCTTGGTGATTTTATTTGTTCCCAAAGTTTTAATATCATCCAAATTCTTAAGGCATTGGGGATGTAATTCTGTGATAGTGTTTGCTTAGCATGTGCAAGGCTTTGAGTTCCATCTCTACATACCCAGCACTTCAAAAGGAGAAATAAAAGGGGCTTTTTTTGTTGGCATGATGTCTCATGCCTGTAATCCCAGGTGGAAGCAGAAGAATCATGAGTTCAAGGGCAGCCTAGGTAACATAGTAAGCCCATGTCTCAAAATAACACCACACAAAAATCCAAAAAAATCTGATGATTCCTATACTTCATCAATAGTTCTGAACTTTCTCCTTGCATGTCCCACTGCTTACTCAGCAACTCCACGTGGATATCTATCTAATACTTCAATATTCATTCAAAAGCAAACTCCTTACCTTTGCCTCCTCCTACATCCTCCTGTGGTCTTCTCCACCTCAGTTAATGGTAGGCCAAACCCGTGGATTCATCCTATCCTGGACTCCTTCACACCTCAGCCTTTGGCTCTCAAACTGGGTCAAGCCATTATCATATTTCACCCTGACTGTTACAACGGCTTCCTAGTCCTGTGCCTGCCACTGCTGCGGAAAGTATTCTCTATTCATGAAGGCTCACCCTGGGCTCAAGGCCTTTGCACTTGCTGTCCTCATATCTACAACATTCCTCCCTTAGCCATCCAAATCATTTGGTCCTTAATTCAAATCTTTGCTCAAATGTTACCTTCTCAAACAAGCTTTCCTTGACACTTTTTGATACTGCAAACCCTTTCCTGTCACCCATTATTTCCATTTCCTGCTGTATTTGTTTTCTCTTTAAGACTTGTCATTTTCAAGTACTCTCTGTATTAGAGAATTATTTTACTAGCACATCTTACTTATTCACCTGTCTCCCATAACTAAAATGCAGCATCTTTTGAGGGAGGCATTCTGTTTTGTTCACAGGATCTCCCCCAGCCTGCACCAGCACTTTAGGAAACACCTGCCACACAGAGGATGGAGTGCCACCTAGTGACAGCCTTGCTCCACTGCAACCCTGTGTTTGGAGCCAGCCTCCTGCTTTCCCAGAGCACCTCTGCAATAATGGTTTTCTCTTTTCCTTTCCAGTGGGGGCCTATTCCTTTTCCCCTCTGTGACAAGTAAAGCACTGCGACCCAGCTCTTACATTCTTACGATTCTGGTCACGGTAACAGACAAGCAGCAGCCCTTACACCTTGGATCCTCACCTTTTGCTTCAAATGTTGAAAGCTAGCAATTGCCTCAGTTTTAGCTTTTTGATTTTGTTTTGTTTGGTTTGGTTTGGTGGTACTGGGGACTGAACTCAGGACTTTGAACTTTCTTGGCAGGCACACTACTACTTGAGCGATTCGGCCACCCCTTTTTGCACTGGTTAGTCTTGAAACAGGGTCTCACTTTATCCCCAGGCCAGCCTGGACCCCAAGCCTATTTGTACTTTCCCTTGCAGCTGGGATGATAGGCACATGCCACCATGCCCAGCGAATGGTTGAGATGGAGGTCTCACTAACTTTTTGCCTGGGCTGGCCTTGAACGCTGATCCCCCATATCTCAGCCTCCTGAGTAGCTACAATTATAAGCATAAATCACCATGCCTGGCTAATTTTAGCTAACTTTTTGTCTCCTGATTTATACTTCAAGGAAACACTATCGTCATCATTACTGGAAACCAGGTGTTAAATACACATTTTTAGAAGAAGTACTAAATAGTAGATCTCTGAACACAGACCAGGAAAATAATATATAAGTTTTATGTGTGTGTGTTTTAAATTCTGATGTCCTATCAGGCCAATCCAAATTTTCTTTTAGGAGGTTGGGGCTATGGCTCAGTGGGAGAGAGCTTGCCTAGCATGCGTGAAGCCCTGGAGTCAATCCCTAGCACTGCAAAAACAAAACAAAACAAAAAACTGGGTGCCAGTGGCTCAAGCTTATAATCCTAGCTACTTGGAAGGCTAAGATGGGGGGGATGGAGGTTCGAGGTCAGCAAGGCTGACCCCCATCTCCAAAATAGCCAGACCAAAACGGACTGGAGGTATGGCTCAAGCAGTCGAGTGCCTGCTTTTGCTAGTGTGAAGCCTTGAGTTCAAATCCCCAGTCCCATAAATTTTTTCTTTTTACTTTTCTATAAAGATGGAAAATCATTAGTTATTGATAATAAAATGTGTCAAGACTGAATTCTTGAATTTGCTGTCTAAATTACTGTAGGCCTAAAATATAACCTGGATTGTCTGGCTAAAGCAAAGTTTTGTATACATTTGGTAAATATCAATAAGGACAAATCATTTTAGATCTTCTGTAAGACAGTCCACTTGGTTTCTGCCCTGATACAAAACAGTGGTTTGTTGTGACTTTACCTATGTACAGCAAACAGGAGAGCCAAAGCTGCCACACACTTTTCTCCCCCTGATAGATTGTCCATTGGCATAAACCGCTTGCCTGGAGCCACACAGTTGTAGCTAATTCCCTCCAAGTAAGGTTCTTCAGGGTTCTCTGGGCTAAGAAATGCCTGAAATACATGTTATTTATTTAGTCATATCAGAAAAGTAGCTAGAAAGTTTCAACTTGGGGTGGCAAGATAGTTTAAATGCAAAATATTCTATTGGTTATGTTTTTCTCAAATTTTGATGGAAAAACATCGATGCTTAAAAATACTATATTTAGTCTACATTTAATCACAGACAACAGGGTTGTCTGGGCTGGGTGAAGGGAGTAGAGAAAGCATTCTTACACACCCAAAGATCAGGCCTTTCCAATAGACTGCCAGTCAAACCTCAGCAGCACATGCTACAGTATTATTAAAAAGTCTTCACCAATTCACTCAGTGATCAAATATTTACTGAACACTTACTATAGGCCATACACTATACCTATTTGCAAGGAGTTAATTGTTTAGTGGTACTTTTCTGAAAATAAGGTATTTCCAATTGAAATTCTAAAACAGGATCTAGGATCACCTCAGTCATAAAAGAACATAAGCCCAAAGCAGAGCAGGTATGTAAGTCCTGACCTCCATCTACCTGACATTTGGTTCCACAAGTATTCACTGTGTATGTTGGTGATGGAATGTAGCTGGTTATAGCCAACAGACTATCACTGAAAGGGACAAGTCTGGATTAGATTGTGCCTTTAGTTCTTCCTCTCTCCTTTGATACTCTGGTCAACTCCAGAGATCAACCACCTGTTTCTCCAAGAACCTTCACATTGACCCTTTACCTTTACCACAGAGACCCACAGTTCTATAAAATGTCAAATTACTACCAGAAAATACAATTTTGGCACTTGGAAACCAAATGACCCAAACCACTCATTTTTCAGGTAAAGAAACAGACCCAAGAGGACCTGTTTGACTTGACTTGTCTGCCAGCATAGTATGGAATCAAGAACACAGGTCATGAGATAACCAGTCTTCAGGAACTGACTTTCCCTCAAGTGAGTCAGTCAAAAAATATGCAGGGGCTATTTATTTCCCGCCAGGGGAAAAAAAAAACAACTAAAAACATCAATACTACAAACTCCTGTAATATCTTGGTGGAAGCACGTACTTGGGCACTGTCGTTTCTGCAGAGCTTCTTATAGATGTGGTCGATTGAGATGGAGACGTGCTCAAAACACTGGCTGAAAAGATCGCACCTCCTTTTTTTCACCTGCTCAAACTCTTGCCTACACATTCTGGCTTCCTTTCTGCTGGCCTCAAAAGCTGAGAGAGAATCAATGTTCTTTATTTGACAGACCACAGAGAAGCTTCTCTTGGTTAAAAATGTATACTTTTAAGCTGAATTTTGAATTTGGTTGTCTTAAGTAAATTTACCTTCAAAATACCTCAATTACTGTTCATTTAAGAGCACAGATCTTACAATGGATGAGTCCTTTTTCTGACAGGGCTAATTTCTAAAGAATACTGATGAAAGTTCTCAATATGCCTACTTTGCTGTTATGAAAATTTAAATAATTGTTCTAAAACAACAAACCTGTTTTTAAATTAAAGCAGAATACTTTTCATCAAAGAAATTAGTACTTCAGTATTAAAGGTATACATTAATATAAAACAGCAGAGAAAAATATATAACAAAAAAAGAAAGGTACAGTTCAGGCGGATTGTTACTGCATGTTATATAAATCAGAACACCTATGAATACAATCTTGTTAGCAACTATAAACTCAATTTCACCATCTGTGGACTCCTGAAACTTGTCTCTGACAATCTTTAAGTTCTCCAGGGCTCGTAGGTTGGGGGCTGCTGTCTTCAACAGAACATCTTCCTGGGATGCTACTTGCTGCAGAAGAAGGGTAAGATGGTCCTCCACCTCTTTATCCGACTGTAGAGCCTATTATTGGCAAAGAACAACACTGACTGGCACCCCTTTTACTTCCAAATTGCGCACAGGCTGTCACCATCTAGCCTGCAGCCAGTCACGCTGAGTTCTCTGTGGCTCCCTACTCAGTTGTGCCTTCATGGCTCCAGTGCTACATGCACTGCTCTTGAAACATGCTTTACCACCTTATTTTTTAATCTGGCTAAAAAGTAGAAATTCATATAGCGTCATAATTTTCTTGTTCACTAAATATATTGATCATCTATTATAGATTAGGCATGAAAGAACCAATAATGGAAACTATTCACTCTTTGCCTTTAAAGAGCTCACAGGGAAACCCGAAATACAAACTGGCATTTACAACAGGATGAAAACCTCCTACTAGGAAAATATAGGTACTGCAAGGGAGAGAGGGGATCCAAGCCAGTTAGAGTTTAATACTTAACCTGAAACTTGGTAGATGAATGGATGAATAGAACTAACTGCAGTGAGGAAAGAAGGGGAAAAATGCAGCCATGCCCTTTCAGGAAAACTTTCTTGACTTCTACAGGAGGTTAATTAATACATGATAAAATCAGGTTTTAATTCACTAAGAAGAAAGTTACTTGTAAATTGGTTACTTGGGTAATGTTTAAGAAATTAGTGCTTATATCATACAATATACTAAAACAAACTTCAAATGAATTAAAAAGGCAAAAGAAAATCATAGACACAAAAATATTTATTAAATACTTACTGGGTAATAAGGTGGTAAAGTACTTTCTAAACACAAAAGCAAAGAGAGAAATACTAAACAGAAAACTATTGAGAGGAAAAAAAATCCACTTTCTGAGTGCCAAAAGATGCCACAAATACAAAAAGCCCAACAGATCTCACAAATCTGTTAACACATGAGATGTCATGAAACTATGAGATGTCATGGACTTTGCTACTCAGCATTCATCTCCCTTTCTTCCCAACACAGCCCATACTTTTGGCTAACCCATCCTACATGAGGAGCCCATGCACTAAGTGAGGAGTGGGCCTGCCTCTCAGAGGAATGCTACATCTACCCCTCACCTCTCCAGCCAGTGTCTGGTTCAGGAATGAACATGTGATCCCACCCAGATTGCTGTGATGAGAGGACAACTGCTGGGGCTTTATAAGAAAACTTTCAATCTTAAACAGCACCACCCCAAAAGACAGCCTTCCTTAGCCTAAATGGCTACAGTCACTGTGCCCTAAAAGTAGCCTCCAGATGAAGTCAAAGAAATGTATGGCTATAGGGATGCAGGAACAGCCATAGGTGTTACATTTAAAAGGACTGGGAGTGGCAGTCCAGGTTGTTCCCTGTAACTGTGGAGAGCTTCCCACCCTCTCACCTATGGAACTGTGGGAGAAGTACCCTGTGCCCACTGTGGGGACTGCACTGGGACACTGAAAGGATGTCGGAATAGGTGGTCACTTTTGTCTACCACAAGACTTTGCAAGATTTTTATGTGCACTGTGAACCCACAAGAAGGGAAAAGACTCACAAACTTTCCTTTTGTGGCTAGACATTTTGTGGTACTGATGTTGTGCAGAACACACAGTGAGAAATGCTGAACATGAACACTGAAAAGTAACCCACTGCTGGGCATGGTGATGCACACCAGTTATCCGAGCTCTTGAGTGGCTAAAGCAGGAAGATCTTGAGTTCAAAGTCAACCTGTGCTACAAGTCTGCCTCAAAAAAAGAAAAGAAATAACCTATTTATTACTATTTTGTGATATAATAAGAAATGTATAATTTGGCTTTCATCATGGTTCCTGGTTCCAAGCTCCTAAAACACGAGGAATTTTCTGAGTGATAGGTTGAAGGAATACCTTAAGTGATTCATAATGTGTTTTTTTTTTATCCACACCTGAGTTTATGCTAATAAGCCAACTTTTGTAGGATAGGATTGATTGCTAGAGGAACAAACCATGTGAGAAGAAGCTTGGAACTTTTAGCCCTTCCCCTCTGAGGGTTAAGAGAGGCTGGAAGTTGAATTTCATCACCAATGGGCAACAATTTAATCAGCCATGCCTATGGGAGAAGAGGATATCAGGGTTGAACACAGGGAGATGCTGAAAGGGTAGGGACCTAGAGGAGGCATGAGAAGGCAAGGGAGCTTTGCACCCTTGCCCACATCTGGTGCTATGCACCTCTTCCATTTGGCTCTTCCTGAGTTTTTATCTTTTATAATAAATTGGTAAATGTAAATAAGGTATTCCCCTGAGTTTTGTGAGCCATTCTAACAAATTATCTAACCGAAGATGGAAACTATGGGAATCTCTTCATTTATTGTCAGTTGGCCAGAAGTACAGAAATATGAAATCGTGATTGGTGTCTGAAGGGTGGGAAGTCTGTGGGACTAAGCCATTAACTTGTAGGATCTGATGGCATGGTACTCCAGACAGATAGTGCCAGAACTGAACTGAACTCTAGGATGGCCAGTTGGTGCTCAGAGAATCAGAATTAGCTGATGGGAAAGAGACTCACATTATTTGGTGTCAGATTTGTTAAAGTAACAATTTTTTCCTTTTTATATTCTTCAAAAACAATTCAGAAATCTTTTTTAAAAAGCCTTACACTGTGCCATCTAAAAATTATCCTGCAGTGTTTAAGTGTTTAATATTACTGTGATTCATTCTGAAACACAAATCTTTCAATTACCTTCAAGTCATCCCTTAGAGGGCTGTAGTCTATTTCGATGGCTGCTTCTTTTTCATATATATCAGTTGTTGCCTGGGTACTTTCCGCTTCAGTTCCCAACTGAAAAACACATGACACTCTTGTTATCTGAAATGGTGATCGGTACTCTCTCTCTGCCCCTAGTCCTTCAGTTGCTTGTCACCTCATTCAGACTAAAAGCTAACAGTCCTATGATGGCCAACACTGCCCTCTAACTTCATCATGTGCCAGTCTCCTGGCACACTCTGCTCCCTATACAAACAGATATGCCACTCTCAGGTCTGGTATGCTGCTCTTTCTGCCTGGACAACCTCTTTTAGATGTCTGCTCACCTCTTACCTCCTCTACTCACTGGCTGCCTTCTTCCAGGCTGTCCCAGGCCTTGCCACCTAAGGCTATAAGCAACCCCCCTCACCACTCTGCCTTCCCTTTCTTGCTTTATTTCTTGTTCATCATATGTCATTACTTAATACAAAATATTTTAGTTATCATTTGTCTGTTTGTTTGTATCTATCCCACTAGAATGTGAAGAATAATTTTGGGTGTTATATTCATTGCTGAATTCTCAGTGCCTAGTGCAAAAACTAATATACATTTCAACTTCAAAATATATTATGCTTGCAGGAAAGGAAAGAATAGGAAAGAAGCAACAAATAAATGAGCACTTACGCAGCTGTGGGCTGGCCTTTGGTGTAATGCTCATCAAACCAAGATTTAGAAGAACAACATCTTTGTAGATGTTCTCAGCTAACACAAACTCAATGAAACTACTTTTTGAACTAAGTATACATCTTATGTAATATGTATGTGTTAAAACAGCTCACATAGAAGGTGAACTTGAAGCTGCAGGTGTGGTTCGAGTGGTAAACTGCTTGCCTAGCTACCATGACACCCTGGTTTCAAAGCCTAGTTTGAACTTGAACATAAAATTGAAGTTGAACTTGAATACAAAAATGTAATAAAGAAGCTCTAAATGTCAAGATTCCTGTGTGTGATTTGATGTCCTCATTTGTATTAAACTTCGATACATGGCCAGGCATGGTGTGGTGGTGCTTACCTGTAATCCCAGTAGTTGGGAAGTTAACACAGGAAGATTGCAAGTTCAAGGCCAGCCTGGACTACATAGTGAGACCTTACCTTATTTAAAAATAATAACAACAACAAAAACAAACCATGACTTCTATGTAAGTCAACTGGTGCCTTGCTAGTCAAAAGTGTGGGCTGTAGATCAGTAACAACAGCTTCAGCAGGGCTGTTGGGAATGCAGACTCTTAGGCAAATGCACTTCCTCTGTATATAACAATCTGGTAAGTAATATCTAGTAAGTCTCCCCCCAACAATATGAGAATCATGACAGGCATAGATGAGTCACCTGAACACCTGCAATGGAAGGGGAGTCTCAAGTTGTATCTCACAAGTATGGACACTTACTTCCACAGTAATTGTTGTAAGACAGTCATTCCTGCCCACTAACCAATGTTCAGCCCTCTGGAGAAAGAAAAGTCATACCTAAGCCTTTTGCATTCTGGGCTTTGCATAATACTTAGGACAGCACCACCAGTACATGGTCACTACTAGACACACTTAGAAGATTCTAGTCAGGACACTCACCACCAGAGACCTGCCAAGTGTTCCCTAACAGGAGAAATTTGATCCTGTGGCTTCCTGCATTCGACCTAGTATACCCAAGGACCAGAAAGAACAAGTGTGATCCACATGACAGACCTTCTTCATATCTGTCCCTAGCACTCCCCTTCCAATAAGGCCTGGTCTGGGCTTTCTTCACTATCCTGGGCATGGTACTCTTAAAAAGTATCATGCTTTAAAAAGTAAATGCAATATTCCAGTGTGGCCTAACTAGCACAGAGTGGAGGAGTTTAGAACAGTTTTAGGTTCACAGTAAAATTGAGAGGAAAGGACAGAGATTTCTCATGGACCACACCCACAATATAAAGTGTGCACTGTCAACATCCCCCAGCAAAGTGGTACATTTGTTAAAAGCAATGAACCTACACTGACACATCATAATCACCCAAAGTTCACAGTTTACATTAGGGCCTTTTCTTGATATTATACATTCTATAGGCCTATACAAATATACAAAGACATGTATTCCACAATTACAGTATTAGGCAGAACAGTCTACTTTATGTGCTGCCTATTCTACCATTCCCCTTTAACCCTTGGTGACTACTCAGTTTTTTTACTGTCTCTATCATTTTGCCTTTTCCAAAATGTCATACAGTTAGAATTGGACAGTCTTTTCAGAGTGTCATCTTTTACTTACCAATGTGCATTTAAGTTTCCTCCATGTATTTTCATGGCCTGATAGCTCACTTTTTTTCTAGTGCTGAACAATATTGCATGGTGGTCTGAATGTATCAGTTTACCTATTCAGCTACTGAAGGTTATCTTGGCTGCTTTCAAGTTTTGGCAATTATGAATATAGCTGCTACAGACATTGTGTACAGTTTTTTCTGTGGTCATAAATTTTAAACTCTTTTGGGCAAATACTAGGTTGTACAATGGCTGGGTCATATGATAAAAGTATGTTTAATTTTATAAGAAACTGCCAAACTGCCTTCCAAACTGCCTCTATCATACTGCATTTCCACGAGCAATGAAAGATTCTTGCCAGCATTTGATGATGTTAGTGTTCTGGATTTGGACCTAAAATGTAGGTGTTTATGGTGTTGCATTTAACTTTGCATTTGGAATATCTTTTTATATGATTATTTACGATATATAGGTAGGTATCTATATATCTATAGAGATGACAGATCTATATAGATTATCTGTATAGATAGATATCCATCTATATCTCCTTTGGTGAGGTGTTGTTAAGGTCTCTGACCTATATTTTCATCAAGTTGTTTTCTTATTCCTGAGTTTTAAGAGTTCTTTGAATATTTTGAGTAATTCTTATCAAATATGTCTTTTGCAAATATTTTTTCCTGGCCTACAACTTATTTGTTCATTCTCTTGATAATGTCTCACAGAGAAGAAAAATTTTAATGAAGTTCAGCTTACCAATTATTTATTGCATGGACTGGATCTTTCATGTATTTTTTTACATGCCTCAAACTACTTTTTATTTGCAACAACATGACTTCATGCAATTCTTTTAAAACAACAGTGACACAAAATAGATTTCCTTGTGTATAAATAACTTACAAACTCTCCATAAAGTAAATGCTCAAAGGTCCTAATACAAATCATCCACTCCTACAGTGTTTTTGTATCCAAAGAGTTAATATACAATGTATAAATACTCAAGTCCAATATTGAAATTTCAGGCACTTGACTAACTTTAATACAGTTTCTCAAACTATATCAATATCTAAGTGCATATATATATATAGCGTGTGTGTGTTTGTACGTGTGTGTGTGTGAGACATTGAAGTTTGAATTCAGGGCCTCATGTTTGCTAGGCAAGTGCTCTTACCACTTGAGCCACTCTGTCAGCCTGCATATATATCTCTTAAAAGATTCTCAGTAACTTTTCTATAAAAATAAATTTGATCCATCCAACTTCTCAGTTACTGTTTCCTCCCATAAGTGGGACAAGATGGTGAGAGCTGGCTGGAGCTGGGGATTTCCCTTCCCCAGGTCAGATAGGCCCTATTAGCCCCCAAAGGTTAGGCTCTAGTTAAGTAGTTTCTTCTGAGGGCGGCAGCCCTTGTTAAGTGAGAACCTGACAGAGCGTCAGGAGGTAACCCTGGAGCCCTTGGCTCCCCCTGGAGTTTTCATCTCTCATACTTGTCCCCACTGAGCTTCCAGCAATTAGCAAATTACAGTTTAGGCTTCCCTAAGGCAGTGGCAATGGTGCCCCATGGAAGTTGCTGCTCTGTATTTGGCTGTTTGTCTCACCAATTTTGGGTCAGTGGTTTGCTCTGTGATCTCTTATTAGATCCAAAAAGAGTTAAGGAGTTTTTGGTTTATTCAACTTTTTACGTGTTGTTAGGATGGAGTAGCAACTTCAAGCCCTTACATCCTGGACTGGAAACTAGAAAGCCCTTTCCTTTCTTTTTAGGCAGGGTCTTGCTAGACAGCTCAGGCTAGACTCAAACTCACAATTTTCCTGCCTCAGCCTCTTGTGTACTGGGATAACAGGTATGCACCATCAGCTTAGAACTCTCACTTTTCTTTTGATATGATGATTCAACATGAATTCAGCTTAAGGTTTTAATACCTGTCATGAAACACCTTGCCATGAATGTGAAGGTCTTTCATGCTAATAAAAAAGCAAATAATTTCACATTCATGGTTAGCATGCTGGAGGGTAATTCTGAAAATTCACTAAGCCTATGAGCAATAGAAACAAAGCAGCAGCACTGTTACTGACCAGCAACATTTACACAGATGTCACTCATTAAGACTGTTTCCTTCTCTATTCCATTCTATAACAAAACTCTTCTAAAATTACCTTGACTTTTAAAGACATTTTCTGTGTACCATATGTACTGTTTTTCTGGTCCCTCATCCTTTTGCTTATAACAGATACCACTTTCACTTCTCCATAACCACGAGAGTGGGTAACATGACTCAGAATGAGCCAGTAAGAATTCTTCCCCAGAATTTTTCTGAGAGGGCAGGGCAGAGTTCTCTTCCCCTCTGGTCAAAGCTAGTGGTTACTTTGTAGCCTTGTGGGGAAAGCTGATCTGAAAGGACAAAGTCCAATATATACTGTGCAAAAAGAGTTCTGACAGCCTTGAAGTTTTTAAATTAAGCCCTGTGCTCCATTCCAGCCCTATCCCTTAACCTTGAAGTCCTGAAGCCATTTGAGTGGGTTTATGTTACTTATGACTAGGAAAGTGTCCCTTCCTTACCTCCTATCCAGAATGTTATCTCTATTACAATAAACAAAACAAAGACAGACTTTTTGAGTATATCACACTAGAATTATGTTACGTGAACCATGAATATTATCAAAGAGAAGCTAAGTTTTATAGGTACTTTATTCTGTAGAATCCAAAAAGACCTAAGTCTGCTTCTAGGGCAGAAAACTGGATGAAAGTGAACATTTCTGAGTGTCTAGGGCAGAACAGATGGGGAGAACAGCTTTAATTCTCTGTTTTCTCTTGGGTATTTAATATATAGGTAAGAAATACTGGTCCATCCTATGGAGCTAAAGGAGCATGAATTAACAAGAGAGATCAGAGAATTGCACAAAATGCCTAGTCCTCTGGAATGACAATCATTTTGCCCTTTTCTCCTCTTACAAGAATATGTCTTCCCAATGCCTAAAGAGGCTATAAAACCAGAGAAATAATAAGCAAAAATGACATAACACTCAGTTCTGCACAACATATTTTAAAATCATTTGCTGGAGTACCTCTACTTCAATGATGTCATCCAATGACCCCAACAAAAGAATTATTTCAATGTCTTGAACTTTGCAATCAAGCAGCATGTTATGCTTCTCTAATTGTTTCTGTTCCAGAGAAGTCTGAATGATTACAACTTCCTTTTGCAATTTTCCCACTTCCCTGAAAATATACAAATTTGAAAAAGTGATTTTAGTCATTATATAAAGTTGTACCAAAAAGAAAAATGTTATGTTATAGAAAGATTATTTTTCCCATAAGTGCTAGAGTATGAATACTCCTGAGAAACACCACGAACATAACTAATTAATTCAAGAAAGCAATTTTCAATAATTAACATTCCTGTTTCAGTCAGGGCTGGCAAAAATACAGTGCTTTCAGTTATTCAATTAATTCTCATTCATAGTGAGATAGGGCTTCACTATGTGGCAAGTTTGAGCTGGCCTCAAACTTGAAATCTTCCTGCCTCAACTTAAGTGCTGGGATTATGGATATAGATATCACCATATCCAGCCCCGATTACTTTATTTTCAAATCTGTATTATTTTTCAACCTGTATTTCTCCCTCATATATATAAGCTCGATATTTTAGAACGTCAAATCAAGAAAAAGTCTTTTAGCAAGAGAAATACTTATCGGGTAAGTTACTGCATCACTAAAAATCTGAGATTTCTGTACAACCTCTACCACTGTCACTAACGGCCTTCTGAACATGAGGGAGTGAAGTTTAGCAGCTGAGCCAACTGTGACTTTTACACAGGGCCCAGAAAGAGGGCAGGAAAAAAAAAAGAGACTAAAGAAAAGGCAAAGAAAAAGAAAACGGAGGGAAGGAAGACAAGGATAGAAGTAGGCAGAGAGCGAGAGAGAGGAAGGAAAGGACTACAAGGTCTTCAAGAATATAAAGAAAAGAAAAACCAAAAGTAGTCCTATTTAAGCTAAATACAAGAGTGAAAAAAGGAGTAAATAGGTTTTAATTTCACTTACAATCACAAAGAACAGGTCTTTGGATGGTGAGGAAAACTGTGATGTGCCAAGAGTTTGGGCATAAAAATAACTCATTTCATCTGATTACTACAGTCATGTCAATCACAAGAAAGGATGTATCACTTTGTTGTTAAGTCAGGTGACTGAAAGCACTGTGTTCATCACCAAGGCAAATACACATGCTTATCAGGTGCCAGGTTGTGTTTTAAGTGCTGTTGAATATTCATTCATTCAACCCTTACAACTTCTCTATGAGGCAGGCACTTTTATTTTCCTCATTTTTTACTGTTAAGGAAATTAAGTAAGGTACAGTAAGGAGCAGATCTGGGATATGTCTCCTGGCTGGGGAGCTCCATTCTACCTACTGTGCTTTGTTGCACAGTCTAGAGGGAATCTCTAGACAACCGGAAGACAGCAGTATTAAGTCAGGGTTAGGGACTGTATAAATTTATGTTTTCATCCACCAGAAAGAACTATTCATTCTAAACAAATCCCCCTCCTATTATTCCCCCAAATTAGAACATTTGGAAGTTGTTATGTGGAACCAAGAACAATAAAGGGTACACATTCAAACACAACCTCAGATAATAAATTTCAAGTTGGCAGTACACGTGTTTAAAACACTATCTAGGTCTTCCAAAGTGATGAATTCTTATTTACCTATCAATAGCCAAAAACTTCTTCCGTTCCTCTTCAGTCTGAGTTTGAACTTTCTCAATGTTGGAATTCTGAGTGACAAATATGTCCTTAATTTGCTGCCACTTCACCATGAGTTCATCTACAACTTGCAGACAGTTTTCTTCATTCTGGACAGAGAGGATTTGCACTCTAGATTTATCATTTTATATTTACAATGTCAACACATTCTGGTATTATCAATAATACCAACCCAGCCATTCTAAATTAAACCTCCTCCTCCTGTGTACTACTTGAACCTCTGTCATTACTGTGACCAACCCCCCAACTCCCCACCTCATCCTACATTTGTAGAAATTGGTACTAACTACCTGCCTGAGTCCTTCATTTTGGATGCATTCCTCAGCTTGCTGCCATCTGTCCATTCCCACTATCCAGTGAGTGTCCTTGATGCTAGGACCTCTAATTGCCAATTAAACAGACATTCCAGCCTGCCTTTTTTGTTTTTTTAAACAGTCTTTATTGCTTCCTCCTTCCTGCAGTGCTGGGGCTTCTGACTCTCCTCCTAACTCCGACCCTTCCAGAATCCCATTGTTGCTCCACTGCCTACCTTCCTGGGAGTCTCAACCTTTCTCACATGGTTTCCATTTATTCCCCAAAACGACCAACTTCCAAACCTGTAACTCCAGCCCAGATTTTTTTATCTACATTCTGAGTTATTTGTGGCACACCCCCTTTTGTCCTCCTTCCCACTGGAGTCCAGGATTTCATGAAGTTCTGCTTCATTTTTTTTACTGTAAGTATTTCTCAAATTCCCCACCCCCATGAGGTACCCCCAAGAGGCCCCTTTAGGTACTCAAACTGGCTGCTCAATGAAGGTATGAAGGTCATAATTTCAACAAAGAGACACTTAAGCACCTGTTATAAATTACCTTCTTTAGGTTATCAATGTCTTCTCTACCTTTCTGGATAGTTTCTTTTAATGTGTTGATCTTATTCAGTTTCTTCTTAAGCTGATTTCGACTATATTCAAGCTGAATATTAAGCCGGGTTTTTTGTTTTTCAAATTCTAATCTAGTATAATAAAGTTAAGCATTTACAAGTGGTAAACAGAACACATTTTTTTTTAAAAACCTCTTCTTACAGGAAATTTCAAGTATAAAAATAGAAGGAATACTATAATGAACCCCATACAGTTCATCTTTAACTTTAATAATAATCAACTCAGGGTCAATCTTGTTTCATCTGTAACTCCATCATCACCTCTCCCCACTACTGGATTACTGAAAGAAATTCCAGACATCATGTAATTTCATCTGTAACTATTTATGTATATCTCTGAAACTAAAGTGATTTTTAATTTGTAACCGTAATTCTAGTTTAAAAATCATAAAAATTCTTGAATTTCAAGTTGCTATCATTGCCAGTTTTCCTAACAGTCTCATTAATAAAATACAAAAACCAAACCCAAAACTGAAACTGGGTTGTTAGTATCAGGATCCATATACTACATATGGGTGATTTGTTTCTTAAATCCTTTATAATCAATCTATAGATTCCCTCTTCCCATTTTCTTTAAGTTACTATTTAGTCACTCAGTTTTTTTGAGTAGCTATCCATATATAAATTTCACACTTGGGGATTTAAGAACAGGTTCTTGCCAGATGCACTTTCCTACACTGCTAGCTTCATCAGTTCTTCATATAGAATTCCAGTATTAACTGTAGCTCATCCTCTCCTCCTCTCCCTCAAATACTCTACTGATCAAACAAGACTAACTCTATCAATACTGTGCTATAAACAATGGTACACAAAGAGTAATACTTAATGAGTGCTTACTATGTATGTCTATTACCAAGTTCTCCCATGAATTAACTCATCTAAGTCACATGAGTAAGTGATACTCTTAGTGCTATTTAACAGAAGAAGCCAAGGCATAGAGTTCAGACATGACCAAGGCTTCACTGCTTCTGCCCATAGGACAGGTTAAGAATAAGTTCTCAAAGGACTTGTTTCTGTTGGAGGAGGCAGACATACAGACTGCGTAAGAGTAAAACACTTCTTCACTTGGCTCTGCACACTACTCTTGCTTTCCTCTTGCTTCTCTTGCTGCTCCTTCTGTGTTTTTTTTTCCTTACCTCAACTTATCCACATCTTCTGGGATCTCTTTCTTTTCTATGCACATTCATTCCCTTGGTGCTCATATCTAGTCATATGACTTTAAAGAACAATTGTATACTGATAGTCCACAATTTATATCTCTACTCTGGACGTCTCTCTTGACTACAAACTTGTACACTCATCTTCCTATTCTATGAATCTAACTGGATGTCACAGACATCTGAAACTTAATACCTAGAATATGTGATGAATATGCTACTAGAAGTAATAGGTTTAGCAAAGCTATCAGATATTAGATCAACCTAAAATTTGGGACCATTTTTCTACACTAATAGAAGCCAACTTAAACAATATAAAATAGATATTACTCACAGGAAATAAAACCAATATAAGAATTAATACAAAGAGTCTGGCCTCTGTGGGAAAAAACTTTAACATTCCAATAAAAGATACAGATGCTGTGAATAAATGGAGAGACATTCTATGTTTTTAGATGGGATGATGATGGTTTGAAGACATCATTTATCCCCCAATAAATCCAATGCAATCTCAATTAGAATTCCAGTTAGGTTTTTTTTTGAGAAACAACACAGGCAGAATTCTTGAGAAAGGAGTGTACTGAAGTTCAAAGTTGACTCCAGAACAAGCAATATCACAGCAGTACAGAGGGGACATTTTATGATGATAAAGGAATTAATTAATTAAAAAAAATGATATAGTGACCCCCCCAAATACATATGTTTAGGTACACACACGTAGAAGAAGAAATTGACAGATCTAAAAGTACACTTAGAAATGTCATTGTATTTATGTCATAAATCTGACATAAATACAAATTCTCTGAAATACACAAACTACCAAAGTGCACTCTGATACCCCAAATAGACCTGTATTTATTATAGAAACTGAATCTGTAATTAAATTAAAAACACTGCCACAAAGAAAATTGGATAGCCCAGGTGGCTTCACTGGCAAATTTTACCAAATGTTTAAGGAAGAAACAATACCAATTCTATATGAACTCCTCCAGAAAAAAAGGAGAGAACAATTCCCAGCTCAAAGACATTACAAGGAAAGGAAATTACAAGTCACTATGCTCGAGAAAATGATGTTTCACAATTGTCACAATGAATCCCCCTCATACATGAATATAGCCTATAAAAGTGGAAAAAAATAGATGAAAAAAAAACTTTAACAAAAGTTTAAAAACTCAAATTGAAAAATAAGAGGATAGTACATCATCACTAAGTTGTGTTCATCTCAGGTATGCAAGGTGGTTTAACATTTTTAAATCAGTAACTTGATATTTCTATTTACTATAGTAATAACTTTAAAAACATAAGCATACAAGCATCTCAATAGATATCAGAGAAGATATTTGATAAAATTCAACATTTATGATAAAAATTTCTGTAAAGTAGGAATAGAATGGAACTTCCTCAATCTGATAAAAAGGCACCTTAAATACATATTTTATATATTTTTCTATGAAAGACTGAATGCTTTACCCCCAAGACTGAGAACAAGGCAGGGAAATGTCTGCTCTCACTACTTTTATTCAATATTGTACTGGAGTGAGACAAAAATAAAATAAAATAAAAGATATCCTCGTGGGAAAAAAAGAAAGAAACTATTTTATTCACTGATGGTATGATTATCACAAAGAAAGTCCTAAGAAATCTACAAAAAAGCTAACAGAACTAGTAAGTTTAGCAAGGTTTCGGGTACAAAATAAATTTACCAAAATGAATTCTATTTCAACATACACCAACAAACAATTTTATACTTAAATTTTAAAACAACTCCATTTACCACAGCACAAAGATAGGAAATGCTTAGGAATAAATGTAATGAATATGTGTAAGACCAAATCTTCACACTGAAAACTAAGACTATTAGTGAGAGAAACTAAGGACCACCTAAATCATTGCAGATAGGTACCATGCTCATGAATCAGTAGTAAGATGCCAGTTCTTCCCAAACTGATCTGTAGATTCAACACAATGCCAAACAAAATCCTACAAGATTTTTTTTTCCTTTTTTTTTTAACTTTTTAAAAAAACAGATCCCAAAATGTTCAGGGAAATGCAAAGGCTCTAGACTAGGTAAGGGAATGCCCTTTCTTGTCTACTGCTATATCCTCAGTTTCTAGAAGGGTGCCTAGCACATAGGAGACATGCAGAAAATGTGTTGAATGAATAAATGAAATATGAAAGACGAACAGAAAGGGATGGGCCAAAATGTTGACAGTTTTTATTTCTGGACAAAGAAATTTTCTTTATTTTGTCTGAGAGGCATATTATACCTTTATATTTAAACATTTTATCTGAATAGGTAATACACACATGGTACAAAATGCAAACAGCACAAGTGTAAACAAAAAGTAAAATGTCTTTCCCATCCTCTCAGCCTCCCGGAGACAGCCACTCTGATCCTTTCTATGTTCTATATTCCACCCCCAGAGTATCATTTGTCTTCTGATTTTCTTCATGGTGCTTTTGCCATACAATTTAAAATTTTTTTCTGCTTTTGTATTCTGTCAGTCTTTTCTTTTGTGCTTCCTGTGATTTATGTCATACTGAAAAGCCTTTCCTACTGTGATTTTTTAAATTCTTATTATTTATTCAACACTTTTGTCTTCGTATTTTTAGATTGAAATGTTTGATTCAGCTGGAATTAAGCTGAGTCTAAAGAATGAGAAAGGATTCTATAGGGGTTTTTTTTAATCACATCTATCTCAACATGATTTATTAGAAAGCTTAACTTTTTTCCACTATTGGTATTGAATATCAAATTTCTCCTTATAGATCTGAGTTTATTTCTGGACTCTATTTGTAAGCCAGTAAGTACCCTAAGGTTTACATTATGTTTTAAAGTCTGGGAGTCCTGGTCTTATTTCACTACTTTTCTCAGGTTTTTATTTTTGGCTAGTTCTGCAAATCACCTCTACAATCAGATTACCTATATATGCGTTTAGGTGATATTTAAATTGTAGATTAATTTTTGGAGAACCAACTTCTTTATATAATATTAAATTTTCCTATAAAAGAACTAGTATGGCCTCCCTTTTTGCTCAAGTTTCTGTTAAATTTCTTCATAAGAAAATGAATTTTTACTAGCTATTTCATAATGAACTGAAAAGAATAACTCAGACATAATTCCTATAAATTAAGAAATAAAGTTATTATCATAGACGTGTAAACTGCTTACCAATGTTTTAATAAAAATACCTTTTTTGATCAATTTCTTGCTGCTGCTTAACATGTTTATTTTCAAATTCACGAATATTTGCCACGCCAATTTCTTCACATAAATGTTGGAATATGTCATCTTCTACCTTTTAAATTATTTTAAAACAACTGGTTTAATAACTAATTTTAAAAAATACATAGGTACTTAAATATGAGACTTTTTTGCTCCAAGATTTTCCTGGATTAGGTCAAAAACTAATCAGACCAAAGATTACTTAATTCAGCCGGTGCCTTCTTTTCATCTCTATAAATTATGCTCATCTATTTCCAAAGTTCTTATTCAAAAAACTAAAATAAAGCTCATTAACTGGCCTTACTAAATGCTTTGGCTTTATTCACTGCTCAATACAAAGCTGGAAGGATCACATTTGCCCTAGCCACACCAAAATATAACATTTTACATAAAAATTATTATTTATATATGAGTAATATAATAACTTCTCAGACAGTAAAAAAACAAGATTAGAGCATAGAATTAAGAATCAAGCCAGAATCTGGGTGTGGTGATACACACCCATAATCCCAGCTATTTAGAGGTGGAGACAGGAGAATCAAGGGTCTGAGGCTAGCCTGGGCAGTTATTGAGCTATCTCAAAAACAAAAACAACAAAAGATCTGGGGGCATAGCTCAAGTGGCAGAGCAGTTGTCTGCAAGTGTGAGGCCCTGGGTTCAATTCCCAGAACTAAAAGGAAAAAAAAAAAGATTGAGAAGATCTGGTTAAAGTAGCATGAGCTAAATCCATAAAAACAATCTTTAACTTCAATAATTTTAAAAGCTGTGCATTTATGTACAGTTGTAGAAGAGAGACCTGTTTACCTGTAGGTCACGTTAAAAAACGTTCCGATTTTAGCTGAATATACATTAAATATGAATGTGGTAAGACTGACACAGCAGAGTAAGCTACCATTAGCATAAGCAGGTAATCCAAATCATGGAAAGTTATATTGTATGTACAGGGTCCCATTATACCCTGTACTGGTCAGACCATATTTTGACATGGTGCTGTCTCTAAAGGTGGTCTTATATCTATGGTAATGTGAAATGATTAGAGAAATCTGGGCTATTTACCCTGGAAGAAAGATAATTAAGGAGAAAGACCACTGTGACTTTTAAATTGTGAAAAGGGTAGAACTAAAAAGCAGTAGGTAGAAGTTACAGAGTGATGGTGGGACAAATAACTTTCTAAGAGTTAGTGACATCCAAGAGTGTAATTAATTAAATCAGCAAACATTCCTGTCACTTTATAAGCAGAGGCTAGATGATCAAATCTTTGTTGCCCCAGAGCCAAGTACCATGCCTGGCTTATAATAGAAATTTAAAAAATTACTACTAAGTGAATAACCTTAAAAAGATAACCTGCATGATATGTCTTTTCCCTCCTTGTGTTAAGGATAGGGAAAAAAGAAAGAAGTTATAAATTTTACAATGGGCAAGGAGGGGTTGGTGAGAGAAGAGGGTATGAACTGGTCACTGTCTCTTGAGATAGCCAACAGTGATTCTCAAAAGATGCAAGGAAATTAATTTGGTAAACCAATAAAACAAGTTCTTTCTGACAAGGCATGCTATCTATCAACCTTTGCCTTAGTACATCCTCAAGAAGTCCAAAATCTGGTATTTGGTCTAGAATATGTATTCCATTTAATAATAAATGTAACATTTATCACCTTATCTATCTTTTCTTGAAATTCTTCGATTCTTCGCTGTTGTTCTTTGATTCCTTCACTTAACATAGTACATTGAGACTCAATATTTAGTAATTCACTCTGTAGCTGAGATTGTTCCTGATAACAAGAGAAAAAATTTTCATTTTAATATGGCTATTTAGTTTTACATAGTATGATCAAAAACATGATGTGTCTTTTTCAGTAAAAGATGAATCCATGAGCTAAGACTGACTGTGGTATAACTGGAAAACAAGCTTAAATACCATAAAAATATACAAAAGACTGCAATATAATCCAAGTATCTAAAAAATTATATGATGTTATATAAATATGATTCCTAAAATTCCATGTTCTGGTTTTAATTTATGTAAGTCTACATTACCCGGTAGAAAGTAGCAAGTTGCTTTTTTTTAATCATCTCTAGCTCACTTTGTGAATATTTGAGTCGTGTATGAATTCCTTGTGCTAGAGTCTGTATTTGTTTCAAATCTGTTTCTTTGCGGAGTGTCTTCATTAAATCCTAAAAAGAAAGAGAAACATGAAAACATTTTATGGTAGAAAAGTACTTTCACTTTTCAAAGTGCCTCCATACATGATGCACTGAATTTTACATACAACCTCACTTCCCCTTCTTCCTGCAAGAGACTGGGTTTGTAAACACATTAACCACCTGGAGTAAGATGCCACACAACTTCTACAAAAAACTAACACTTTCCTAGCAGAAAAGAATTAGTTATGAGAAATGAAGAATGAAGAGTTTATGCTCCATCCAACACATGACAGTACCTTGCTTTTAGAGAATCTTTTTCTCTTTGCTTGCCTCCTCCATCCCTTTCTCTCTTCACTACCATATTACTCAACCAAGACAAAACTGTATTTTCAATATAAGTCCTCATGGTATATGAATATGTGTGCATACAGTCACAGATATATACTGATTTTTCAGACTTGTTTATAAACTTAAAATCATATGGAACATGCTTTTCTGAATCTTGTTTTCTCATTAAGTTACTCACAAAAGGCAACTGATGAAGCTTTAAAAGTCATTATTTCAATTCCAGAGTACCAAAATTATTAAATTATTCTCTTTGTGACTGTCATCTACCTTGTTTCCAGGTTTTTGCTAACATAAACAATGCTACAACAATGTACCTGTATATATACCTCAAGTGTCGGTGTTTTTATTTCATACAATACATTCCCTAGAGTGAGATTAACTGGTCAAATATATTATTGTTTTTATTTTGATGTTGGATTGCTTTCCTGAAAGCTGTAACAATCCACACTTCTGTAAACAATGTATGAGTATTCTTTTCCTTATGTATTCACTAGCATTATCTATATTATTTTTCCAAGCAAATAACTATAATAAGCAAACTTAATTTGTATTCCTCTGAAAACTATATTCTATGTTGAGTGTTTCTTCATGGTTACTGGCCACAATGGCTTCTTCCAGTGAACTGTATCATCCTATCATTTCCCCAGATATCCTCATATTGCCTCTGACATCAATTTGTAAAGAATTATTTAGTAGCATAGAACCTAACGGCTTCAATTAAAACTTGAAAATATATAGAAATGGCTTTTATTTTCATTTAAAAATTGATTTACATTCAATTTTTAAAAAAATTTTTGAGATAAGGCTTTATAGCCCAGGTTAGCCTGCAACTCTCAATCCCACCGCCTCCACCTTTCAAGTGCTGGAATTATAGGAGTGTACCACAACACCTGGCTTGACATTTAATTTTTTAATCCATCTGAATAAATATATACATATATTTACATTTTATATATAAAATGAGGCACAAATTTACTTTCTCCAGATTTGCCAATGCCATTTATTAATCTATCCTTTCCCCACTGAACTAAAGTGTCATCTTTGTTGTCAAATATACAGGGTCGCTTTCTGGGATTCTCAATTCTTTCTCACTAATCTGCCCACTCCTATACCAGTACCAGTCAGCTTAATGTGATTACAATGTCTTTTCAGGGTACAGTGCTTACTGATTAAGTCCTACCTTACACTTTTGTAATTTTTTTTTGAGACACGGTCTCACTATATTACTGAGACTGGTCTCAACTCCTGAGCTCAAGTGATGCCCGCATTTCAGCCTCCCAAATAGCTGAGATTACAGGCGTGTACCACCATGCCCCTGCAGCTAAAGATATAGACAGATACACAGACATATACCATCTCTCTCTATATATAGGTAGATATACACCATCCTCAGGAAATTCTTACAGGAATTAGAAGATCTTTTTTTTTTCATTTTTGTTTTTTTAGAAGATCATTTTATCAATTAAGAATCCTTGGGCTAGAGGTTGATGGTATGGCTCAAATGGTACAGCATCTGCCTAGAAAGCACAAAGCCCTGAATTCAACCAAAGTACAACCAAAAATAAGATTCCTTGGGCTGGAGTCATGGCTTGAGCAGTAGAGTGCCTGCCTTGCAAGTACGAAGCCCTGAGTTCAAACCCTGTACCTCGGAGGGGGTGAATATAATCAAGGTATGTTGTAAGCACATGGAAGTATCACAGTGAACCCCCTATACAACTAATATATGCTAATAAAATATTTTAAAAGTCCTTGGTAGTATTTTAATTAAAATTGTATTCAAGGGCTGGAGATGTAGCACAGTGGCTAAGTGTTTGCCTAGTATGCACAAGGCCCTGAGTTTGATCCTCAGTATCAAAAAAATTATATTCAAGTTATGTATTAACTGGAGGACTTCTAACCTGTGTACCTTTTCTTTCAGTTTTGTCTTTCATGTCAGTTTTCTAATAGTTACTATGTTCTTATATTTACATTAATGCCTACTGTGAGCAGACTTTATTTTCTATTTTAGATGCTTCTTGACAGTATAGTATCAAGAAAAACTATAGATTTGTATTTATCTAGCCCTCCAATATCTAATTACTATTGTTATTATTTTTGAAACAGTCTTGCTATGTAGCCCAAATGGGTCCTGAACTCACAACCCACCTTGCCTTAGTCTGAGTGCTGAGATTACAGATATGCACCACAATGCCCAATCCCATTATCTTGTTAACTCTAGCAGCTTTTGTTGTGAGTGGTATTGGAGATTGAACCCAGGGCCTCATGCTCTACCACTTATGCTACATGTCCCTCGGGCCTTTTGTTTTTTTATTTTGCTTTTAAGATAGGGTCTCAGTGACTTCAGTAACTTTTGTCCAGGCTGGCCTCAAACTCAAGATCCTCCTGAGTAGTTGGGATTATAGGCATGAGCCACCACATCCAGCAAATCTAGTAGCTTTTAAAATACCAGTCTTATCAGCAAGTTTTCTCTTCTTTTTTTAAAGATTTATACAAATTATTTCATTTTGTCTCTTAACTATTTATTATAAATTCAAGACTGCTGAATAATGGTGACAGCAGACATCTACTTCCTGATTTTAATGAAAATTATTTTAGTGTTTCATCATTTAAGTAATTCATTATTACTTTTTTTTTTTTTTGGTACTGGGAATTGAACCCAGAGCCTCACACTGTATCACTTGAGTTACCCTCTCCCCAGCCCTTTTGTTTTTTGTTTTTGATAGGATCTTGCTATCTTTGCCTGTGCTTGCTTTGAATTTATGACCCTCCTGCCTCTGCTTCCCAAGGAGCTGGGATGACAGATGTGTGCCACCATACCTGGTTAATTTCTTTTCTTTTCTTTTTTTTTTTGTAGTGCTGGGGACTGAACCCAAGGCCTTACTCATGCTAGGCAAGCATTCTACCTGAGCTATTAGTATTGAATAAGAGCTACATATTTAAATTGGGACTCACTGTTGAATTTTATCAAATGCCTCTTTTATATCTGATCATATGATTATTTCTCCTGCCTTTAATTCACTAATGTCATAGATTATAATCTGTCATTGTCATAATATATAATGTCATAATTTAAGTAACAAATTTTATCCAGTCAGATGTATTATTTTACTATGTTGATGACTAACATTTTATTTAGAAATTATGTGTTTATATTCATAAGGGAAGCCAGTCTTTAGTTTCTTTTTTTGTACTATCTTTATAGTCCTTGGGTTTGAAGTTTTACAAGCTTTATAAAAGCAGATGGAAAGCCTCCATCTTTTTCTATGACCTAAAATGATTTAAAGAACATTAGAATCCATCTGGTCACACAGTCTTTTTTCAGATTGTGGTAAAATATGTATGTAAAATGTGCAATCAATCTCCAACATCTCTTTTCATCTTGCAAAACAGAAATTCTAAACCCATTAAATAGCTCATCGCTTTCTTCTCCCCAAAGTCCTACTATCATCATTCAACTTTCTATTTCTATGAATTTATCCACTTAGGGACCTCATGGTAATGGAATTATTCAGTATTTGTCCTTTTTGCAACTGGCTTATTTTACTCAGAATAATTTCCTCAAGGTTTATCCATGTTGCAATGGGTGCCAGAATTCTCTTCCTTTTTATAGCTGAATAATAAATGGACAGATCACCCCAGAACCCAAGACACCATTCCTACCCAACTTTCACCTGGTTCAGTGAGATACATAGGAAGAAACTTAATATGGACATGGGTAAGAAGCAAGATTCATTCTAAGTTGCCATCTTCCCAGAACTTTCTCTATACCTATGCTTAAGTTTGTAAAATCTTTAAAAGCTGAATGTATCTATACCCTAGTCTAAAACATAAAATGTGGTCTTACACTTACAGAAAAAGATTCAAGTTAGTCAAGTAACCTTGTCACAGTATCTCCTTGAATTAAAAACTGATAATTTATGTATATAAAAGAATGTTAATAGGAAATGTGAAAAAATAATCTATTGAATTAGTGTCGTTAAGGATGACATTTCAGATAAGTGGGGGATTTTTATAAACTGGTAAGCTTGCAGTAGAAAGAAATATTACTGAGTTTCTTTTGTGATGTTCAAAAGAAGTAGGCCTTCTTCCTTTTCTTTCTTTCTTCTTGGCAATGCTGTGGATCACACTCAGGGCCTCATAGATGCTAGGCAACTTCTCTACCACTGAGTTACATCCCTAGTTCAGAATTAGAGGTCCTTCTAAGCACAACACATTGTAAAATCCAGAAGTTACACAATATTTGTAAGTTTGGATCATGAAAATTAAAACACATATATGAACAAAAAGAACAAAGTCAAATGTTAAACATAACTGGTGATAAAAAGCAATGAACTTTTGGCAAATGTCAAAAACATTAGGCTAAAAAAAAGAAAGGATATATCACACAAGGCCACTTACTGCATGATTCCATCTACATGAAAGCTGAGAAGAGGGGAACTGTAATGACAGGAAGTAGATTGGGTTGCCAGGGCCTAAGGGACTCAAGGGCAAGAGCTGGCTGAACACAAAGGAGTTTGGGAGTGGGAGGGGATGGGAATGCTCTATATCGTAAATGTGGTGCTTGTTACATGACTACTTACATCAGTCAAAACTTTTACGTGAACCGCACACTTAAAACTTGTGACTGTCACTGTATAAAATTACACCCCAATAAAGTCAACTAAGAAGTCAGAGAAAAAGGCTGGATGCAAGTGGCTTACACATGTAATCCTAGCTACTTGGAAAGATGAGACTGGGAAGACCGCAGTTTGAGGCCAGCCTGGGTAAACAGCTTGCCAGAACCCACCTCTACAATAAGCAGAGAAAAATGGACTGGAGGTGTGGCTTAAGCCCTGAGTTCAAACCCAAGTGCCACGAAAAAAAAAAGTCAGAGAAATACAACATATATGAGTAAGGACAATTTACTTATTATATGAACAATTTTTCAAATAGGTAATAAAATAACAATACAAAAATGTGCATGGAAAATGGATAGTTTACAGAATTTATTTGTACCTAAGAATAATTTATATGCAATTGTTCTCCTTAATTTTCCATAAGTTCTATGACATGGATTTATACCTTTAGCTCGTGGACTAGCTGGCTTCTTTTATCTCTTAGACTCTTTAGCTCTTTCTCATCCCAGCATTTAGCTTTGTGTTTTAAGTCACTTGATCCTCCAGAAATCACCCCAGATTTTAAAAATAGTGTTCCATCAAGCGCTACTGTCTGTAAAATAAAAAATAGTTTACTTTGATGTGGCAATTTCTATGCTGAGAATCTGTAGTTTATGAAGGAATACAAGTAATCCACAAACACAAAGCCCATTTTGTTAAGGCCCAAAGTAATCCGAGGTGACAAATTAACAGCAATCACAAAGGTTAAAAGTAAGTTGTGTATTAGTTCCAAACATATTCAATATTGAGAAACAAAAACTATTAATACTTATATTTAATATAAATAGTCTGCATTACAAAATCTTGTGTTTTAAAGGCTCTAAAATACATGTCAGATATTATAAAAATGGCCTTAATTACTTCAGGATACCCAAAATATCACATTCTCCAAAATGAATATAAAACTGAAATCAAGAAAAAAATTTAAATGGAGGCAAGGTATAAAACAGCCTGGAGTAATAGTACTCTAAGTAAGTATGCATATGTCTTACGGAATAAATGAAATCAGCATTTTACAAATGTTTGTGGTTAATAAGTCAAAGTAGGAGACCACCTGTGAGAGGGACTAAAAGCATATAATGTGAGATGACCCCCCCCACCCACAAAAAAAAAAAAGGAAAAAAGGCCAACAAATAGTCTCATTCATTACTTCCTTCAAGATATTCCCTTCCTGACAGCTTTGTCCTGAGATACCCCACATCAGGGACTGGAGCTAGTGAAGTATGGTGCTAACACACAAAGAACTATTCTAAGTAATATATAAACCTAGTGTTACAACAGAAAGTGGTAATAGTAGAAACATACTCAGAGCAATCTGAAAGTATAAAACCGGGGGAGGGTGTCCCAACCTAGCCTGAGGTCCACAGAAGCCTCCCTGAGGAGGTGAAAGATAAAGGCTTCCAACCCTATCTTATCTTAGGTACTAGTTACAGTTAGTTACATTTAACAGAAAACTCAGTTTATTTATCTCTCACAAAATGGAATTCTGGAGAAAGCACTCCAGGGTCCCCAGTTAACAAGAAGCCAGAGCGCTTGTATAACAGTTCTCTACCATCCTTAATACCTGGAGTATGCCTTTCTGGAAGAGCCGGGGGAGCCCTTTCCTCCCAGGTGTTAGAGCTGCTCATTAGAGCTGCACTGGCCCTTAGAAAGAACACTAGGTCTCTACCTGACACCAGCAGCAGTGGCCATAGAGACTGAACTTCTGTTGCTAAGTTCTGGTCTAGTCAGACAACTTTCTTGAGCAGTAATCCCACTTGGACAAACTAAGTTTACTCTTCTGATTTCCTCATGTAGTATGGAGCAGTTTCTCTTTCCTAGAATATGTTCAGCTCATGCTGCTTTTGTCTAGCCAAAGCACACCTCTCTATGGAATGAAAGGTGAGGAATCACACAGGCTCCACTGCTTCTCTGCTTCTGGTCCTCAATAAAACTGACTTTACCAGTACACTGTCTATGTATGTCTGTTATGTGAACATCTTCAAAGTTATCACGCATCCAAGATGACCCCCAGAGTTTTCTTTTGGTCACCGTGCCTGTGTTTCAAGAAAGACAGGAAGAGCCCAACCAAGAAACTTTCCTGGCAGGCCTTCCAATGACTTCCATTACATCCAAATGTCCACTCCTAGCCCTTCCCACAAAAAAGTCAAGGTTCTGAAGAAGAGGGCAAAGAGAGGTGTTAATCATGCAGTTTTGGCCTCTGACACAAACAAGTAGGAGGGAGATAGGGGAGTGGTGGGATGCTGGCAGTGGGGCACAGATGAGTAACACAGCCTGTGAATGAGTTTGCATGTGTCACAGGGATGGGCTGGGGAAAGAAGGGGCATAAAAGAGTTTGGAATTCCTGGGAAGAGTTGAGGAGTAAGAGATGAAGCTAGCAGACAGGCCAGATCATGGAGAAATTTATAAGACATCAAAGAAAGAAGGTGGATGGAATTCCAATGATGACTAGTGGAGCATAGAGAGGGAATGAGGAGAAACAGAGAGGGGCTTAGATGGATGGCGCTGGTAATTATTTGGAAAATGGATTGGAATAAGCAAAGCCAGCAGTCACCACCTCTGAAGGAATTCCCAGTAACACCCAGGGTGAAGAAAAGGAAGATTTGAGAAATACTTAAAGAGAGAATATTTGGGAAACAACAGAATTTCACTCATTTGGCTGGAAGAGTGGAACCAAAAGCTGAGTTGAAGAATACAAATGATTAATCAAGATTTAGTAAACAGAAAATGAATTTAGTTTCAGATCATACTTGATGTCTGAAAGTTTACTTGTTTTATTTATGTACTTTTTATTTTATTTGCTTATTTTATTACTTTATTTTACTTATTCATAACAAATATTTTCTGTGAAAATTTAATTCTCATAGATTATAATAAAAATTTTACTGTAGACAAAAGCTACAAATACTAATTAAAAGAGACAAGAACTGATCCTAGGTGAAAAAGAACAAAGTATAATTAATAATTTAGACTATTAAAGTAAGAAATTACTGACTAGGTGTGGTGGCTCATGCCTGTAATTCCAGCTACTCTGGAAGTGGAGGTCTGGAGGATTGTAGTTCAAAGCCAGCCCAGGCAAAAAGTTAGAGAGTCCCCATCTCAACCAGTAAGTTGGGAGTGGTGGCTGTCATTCCAGCTATATAGGAAGGAAGGATTGGGGTCTAGGCCTGCCTAGGCAAAAATGCAAGACCCTATTCCAAAAAACAAAGCAAAAAGGATGGGGTTGGTGTGGCTCAAATGATAAAGCGCCTGCCCCGAGCTAAAATCAAAGTACCGCAAATATAAAAAAACATGGGAGAAATTACTGAATGCAATTAAATAAGGAAAATGTATTACTATAAATATTGGGATTGGTAATTGACCATTTGCAATAAAAAAGCTAATACACATATCTAACAATACACATCAAAATAATTCCAGACAGATTTAAATTAGAATATAAAAAGTAAAACCACTGAAAAAAGGTGAAGAAAATTTAAGTAAATATATATTTGCTCTAATAGTAAAGATCTAATTATATGTATAAAAACAACGCAATAAAATGACCAGGACCCAGGCCAGCCTAGGCATAAACATGAGACCCTACTCAAAAAAAAAAGCTGACTAAAATTTTGAAATACTGTTCAGAATAAGATACAACCCATTATGAACAAGAGAAAAACCATAAATATTTGTTAAATGAAGGAATGAACAGTTATGTTCATGTGACTTTTTAAAATTGACCATGCAATCTCTAAAAATCCATTTTACAGGTATATAAAAATCAACTTCCATATTAAGTAGCAAAATAAAGAAGACACCTTAATAGCTAACTTAATACACCTGCTTAAGCTTCGGACGTAGAAATTGGTGATGGTGATTACTGAAAGACAGTGATCACATTATCATTACTATTATCACTGAGAGAAGCACCAAAATGTATGCAACACTGTTAGAGAAATGAATGCATTGAACACTGGGAATTTTTTATAAGAATACCTTGTTTTGTATTAATTTCCAATTCTGGACATTCTAGACAAATGTCAATAGTAAAGCGACTACTACTCTTTGAGAGCTATTTGTCAGATAACCCCATAACAGCACTATACCTGTTATTCCATCTAAGTTTCATGGCCCTATGAAACAGATACTATTATTTTCCCAGTTTCAGATGAGAAAAGCTAAGATGAGGGGTTTGGAAAGTTGCCTAAAGCCACATAACTAAATACTAAGTAGCATAATTGCTCTTATTTTATGGGTTCTGCCCATCAATACTATGCTATACTTCATCACAAATGTAATTTAAAAATTGCATCAAAAGGCATAGGTAATTATTTTCTGAATAGGACACCAACTGCCCAGGAAATACGAGCAAAAATTGACAAATGGGACTGCATCAAATTAAAAAGTTTCTGCACATCAAAATAAAGTTACCATAATCAAGAGACACCCCACAGAGTGGAAGAAAATCTTCACCAGCTATTCAACAGATAAGGGATTAATATCCAGAATTACAAGTATCTAAAAAAAAAAAACTAAACAGCAAAAGAATAATCCAGTTAATAAACTGGCAAATTGAACAGGTAGTTCTCAGAAGAATAAATACAAATGCTAAAAAACACATGATAAATAAGCAGCATTCTTAGCCATAAAGAAAATGCAGATCAAAACCACACCAAGATTCCATCTCGCCCCAGTCAGGCTGACAATTATCCAGAAAACAACCAACCAAAAATATTGGCAAGGGTTGTGAGGGAAAATGGTGTTGGTGGAATATAAACTAGTGCAACCACTATGAAATCAGTATAAAGGTTCCTCAAAAAAATAAAAATAGACTTATCTTTCACCCTGTCATACCACTCTTGGGCATACATGCAAAGGAATGTAAATCAATATCCAAGAGAGATACCTGCATACCTATGTTTAGTACAGCTCTCTTCACAACAGGCAAACTGTGGAAATAGCCAAGGTGCCCAACAACTGATGAATGAATAAAGAAAATACGGAGTTGTGTGTGTGTGCACGTGTGTATACACATACCATAGAATATTATTCAGCCATAAAGAAAAATGAAATGATGTCATTTGTAGGAAAATGGATGGAACTGGAGATCATCATGCTGAGCCAGATAAGCCAAGCTCAAAGGCAAACTACTGCAAGTTCTCACTCATTTGTGATACCTTGACTTAAAATGATGATGATGACAATAATAATAATGGAACGTGAATGCACACAGGGGACCGTGGGGGGCAGTGGGAGGGGAGAGGAGGAAAGGACAGGACACTGAGGGTGGAAATGATGGAAGTATGCTAGATGTATACATATGAAAACAGCAAAATGAAACCCACCAACACTGAAAAGGGGGGAGGGGGAAAGGAGGGCTGGGAATACAATGGAGAGAGAACCTGTTCAAGTACATAGTATGCATTTATAAAAGTATCATAATGAAATGCCCTCATTATCAATGCTAACTCAAAAATGAAAAGTAAGTATCAATGTAGATAGGGACAATGTATTTTTAGTGCAATGTGCACTCAATTTTGTAACATGCCTTTTTCACTTGTCAGTGTGCTGCAGACAATTTTCAATGTGGTTTATGTGGATTTTCCTTTTTCCACTTATTGGCTGCACAGTGTTCAACTGCATGAGTAATTTATTTTATTACAGTTCATTTCAGCAACAGTGCCCAAAACATAGAAAACTCAATAAATATTGGCTTTTACATTCACACACGTATTTCTTTTATCTCCTTACTTATACTTCTCATTCCTAAAATTATTTATGTTTTGTATTTTTCTTAGGTACAGATTTCCAGAAATATGTGTATTTTAAAGAATAAACTCTATTGATCAAATCTATTAAAAAAAACTATGTCGGATTATTTGCTGAGCTAAATACAAATTATTCAGGTGAGAACAAAACAGTATTTTTTTTCTTTATTCATATGTGCATACATTGTTGGGGACATTTCTCCCCCCTGGCCCCTCAAAACAGTATTTTTAAAACCAAAATATTTTCTTTTTAATTTTTTTAGCACACTTTATCCCAAAAGACAAAATTATTCTCTTAAGAGTAGTCTGTAATTTCATTTTAGTTGTGCTGTTATAAATTCAGTTGTATTAAACCTTGAATGTATAAAAGAACAGTTAGCATCTCCACTAAGCTATGTTAAGAATCCAGAATATAAAGTAAGCACCTAAAACCTTTTCTGTTATTCAAAATACCATGTACTTGTACAGGCAAATGCAGGGAAAATCCAGGGTTCAGCAAGGACATTTATTCCATATAAAGAAAAAAAATCAACTGCCTTAAGATACTGATAAATCTAATTTCTAAAATACAACTTATGATGTTGGGAAATGCTATAGAAGTTAATTTTTTAAAAAGTCAACTAAAAATTTTAAAAACCTGAAAGCCATAATTACCTTAGGCTCTATGTTGTTTTTCCTTATAAAAGAGAACATATGAAAGCATACAGAAGTGTGTGTGTGTGTGTGTGTGTGTGTGTGTGTAAGAGAGAGAGAGAGAGAGAGAGAGACAGAGAACGAGCTTATAAATTCCGTTTCGACTTATCTAGAAGGTCAATCCAAGTCTCTTTCTTACTTTCCGTCTTTCAGGCCCACCGAATGCAGTGTGTCTTGCTTCTTCTACAGTTTCAAAGACAAGGCCATTTCCACACACAAACTGAATCACTTTCTTCAGTTGAGGAAACTGAGTCTTTATAACATCAATCATCATTTTACAGCCTTTAATCTCCCTTAGCCTTTCATTAATTGGCTTGATCTAAAAGGTTTAAAAATACTTGATATATTAGTCATACTAAAACAAAAACCAAATGTTCATTACATTCTTTCTCACAAAACATGAGAAGCATGACAGCAAAAGATTCACAGTTATATGCAGTAAGTTTGACAAGAACATGATAAACTATATCTCATTGTCTCATGAAAAATATGAAAACTTCATTAAAGCTAGAAGATAGAACTTTCAGATTTAACTCTGCCACTAACCAGCTGGTACATAAGAAGTGCTCCATGCTCTCCAAATCATAAAATCTAGTGGAAAATAGAACCTATTTAGGTAAGTATCAAAAGAGCAATATAATGCTATTGAGCTTAAAAACCACTTTAGGCTTAACTGATCAGGAAAGCACTCAGATCTTCTTTGACATGACTTTCAGGCTCAGTCTATAAATCAAAAAAGTATCTGCAATGTATTACTGAAAATCAGCAAGTATGATCTCACATTTGTTAAACAAAACAAAAATACTACACACAAGTAAAATGTGTGTGTATGTATATGTGTATAAACTGAGTGTATAGAAAAGCAGTCTAAAGTAGTTACTATTAAAGAATTGGATACTGAGAAGAGGTACAAGTATTCCCTTTATATTTAATATACTTCTGCATAATATTTTTAAAATGTTTCCCTTAAAAATAAGTAAAAGAAAACTTTAATAGACAGATGAATTATGATAAGAAGTCTCAGTGGGCATAGGTGTGAGCAAACTTGTAGAAGTACAAAAGGCAGGTCTGGCTATGAAAAACACCAGTTACCATTTGCTGAGCCTCTCTTCTGTGCAGGTGCTATGCAAGGTGGCAATTCCTTGCAATGATCCAGTAAGGTGAGGACTTACTCCTCAATTTCATAAAGAAACTAAAGTTCAGAAGAATGAAGAATCCACTAGTAGAGCTATTTAGGAGCAGATGAGATTCAGGCTCAGGGCAGTACATCTCTAGGGCATATGCTCTGACACACAATACACTCTGCCTATAGTTCAGGGTTGTGACTGGTGAATGGAATAGAACATTCTCTTTAGTGGGCAATGAAAAATCACTGAAGGATAATGATCATATGGCAGAGTTCCAGCCTTAGGAATTTAGATTCTGAATATGCTAAGGTATCTCAATACATCATACTTCAAGACTCAAAATTTCACCTGCTCCATGAAGAGCTGATGCACTGGATCAAATTATTTACAACTGAAACTGAGTTGCCATTTTACCAACAGACTATATGTTTATTTATATTCTATACTTTGCTATAAAATATATTGCTGGCTAGTAGACAGAGTGGTGTACTGCTGAAGGAATAGAACCAAGGATATTAGGGTAGAATCATGTCAAAACTAAGCAGAATTATGGCAAAACTAGATCAGCAAAAAATGACATGTACTAGGAAATATAGCAACAACTTGACATTATTCTTTATCTGTCAACTCATTACCACCAGCCATTTGAATGACTGGCTGTCATCCAAGCTATGACTTTTTTTCTCCATATCTACCATAGTTTTAGGCAATAAAGATGCACTTAGTCAAGATTTGGTCACTACTCAAAACATTACAAATTTCTTACATCCAGGTAATCTAGAGCAAGGAACGTCTCAGGCTCAGCTCTTTCCTCCTTCAGAAATCGAATGCAATCTCTTGCTACCTTTTCAGAGGCTACAATAATGGCAACCAGGTACCGGCCGAAAAGCTTAGTCACAGCCAGCTGATACTTCTTATGAATAGGATGACACAGGTCAAGCAGTCTTCCAAACTTAACAGATTTCAAAAAATGAAAGGAAAACAAATATATTAGTGAGGAACATATAATTCATTACTTTCTAATGTAATGAAGCTGCAAAGACAAAAATTTATTTTATAAAATTATACATATAATTTAATACAGTCTCATTCAAATTAATCTAAGATTCACTATGAAATGCTGATGTAAGGGTGTTACATTACATTAAAAAAAATAGTATTAGGGCTGGAGGCGTGACTCAAGTGGTACAACACTTGCTTAGCAAGAGTAAGTCCCTCAGTTCAAACCCCACTACTACCAAAGAAAAAAGATCCTAAAAAAAAGACAATAGTATTAAAATGAAGTTTTACCAAAGTGTTAACATATTTTATAAAAGTACAGTAATTAAATAATTTAATTCCCGTATTTGATAAGAATCTATGAGGAACTGAGCTAGATACTACTCAACAAAACAATACTCTCTAACTTCAAAATTTTCAGTCTAGGCAGGGAGAAAGACATAGACAATCATAATCATACGAACATACAAACAGAACTAGACACTGACAGAGTGTAGAGTGCTCTGAAGTATATAACAGGGTACTTAGGTTGGCCTAAGAAGTCAGGAAAGGCTTCCCAGAAAGTGTTATTTGAGCTAAGATCTAAAGAACCATCAAGAATCAAAGCGAAGGACGTTCAAAATCTTTGCTAAAAAATATCTGGTTATCAACCATCCTGAACCAATGGTTCCTAGAATATGTGAAGCTTTAATTTTTGTATCTTTGGGCTCTTTCTTCCATCTGTTGACTTCACTTTAAGACATACCATTTTCTTTTGATAGATCATCAGTCTTTCATATCTATTCTCTCTACTCTAATTGTTTAAATCTCTGAAGACTTCTCCATTCATTTGTCATTACTTCAAGCCCTTCTTTTGGGTCAATGATTTGATTTTCAGCTGTGTAATCCTTGCTGAAATAATTTATTTATTAATTGTGAATTAATTATTATTCAGTAATTATGAATGATCTTGGATTTGTTTTCTGGGCTCTACATTACTTTTTCATTTTAATGTTTAAAACATTTTCAAATGTTTTACACATTTGAATCCACTAATTATTAAATTATTAAATTGTCCATAGCACAAAACATCTATACGGAGATTGTTCTGTAACCTTCTAGACTGGGCTCTTTGACTTTCTCTATTATTATTATATTTGCTATATGACCCCTTGCTTATGTTTCATGTGGGCAGCTCTGTTCAGACCTTTCACTTGCTGTGATGGACAACTTCTGGATTCCCTTCCCACAGAACTGAGGTAGTTACCTCCTTTGAGCAACAGGTGATGGGACACACATTTCCTATTCTACTCACTTTCTTATCAGCAAAGGGCTTGGAGAGCAGGGGTATGTGAGGGCTCAGTCAATGCTTTGCAAAAAAACACTTCGCTTGAATATCTGGTTCTGTTCTCTCTCCTGAGTTTTTAATTCAGTTTTCTATACCAAGTCTCTCTTGAGGTAGGAAGACAAACCTCATTTTGGAGAGAAGGATTCAAAATGGTCTCTCAAATTAATGAGGAGCCCTAATGTCTTCCCTTCCATCAGACAGCATTAAAGGTTTACATTCCCTAGTTCACAAGTTTTAAAATATAACTCCCTCCAGTTAGAAGAAGAAAAGGAAACAAATACATAGGCTTACTTCTTGTTAGGTTAAGGGATTCCAAGTGAGATTTCTCAGAATTAGTCAGTCAGTTTGGCTTTTGCAGAGGTCAGAACAAGCAATGCTATATTTCAATCTGTTTTTTCTTGTGTATGTGTGGTACTGGGGTTTGAACTCAGGGCATTTACCTTGAGCCACTCTGCCAGCCCTTTTGGTGTTGAGTATTTTTGAGATAGGGTCTTGTGAACTATTTGCCTGGGATGGCTTTGAACTGCAATCCTCCTGATCTTTGCCTCCTGAGTAGCTAGAATTACAGGCGTGAGCCACCAGCACCTGGTTTATTTCAATCTTTTTTTTTTTTTTGTAAAAAAACAAAACAAAACTATGGACTACTGCCATTTTCTGAAGTTTACAGCACTTAGGTTGTCCAGCTGTGAAACTAGTGTTTTTTATTTTTTATGACTTTTTCTCATTTTGTTAGGAATTGAGGAAACAAGCCCTATTCCTCTGCCTTTATACAGAAGTCAAAACAAATAGTTAAGAATCAGAAAGTCAAAAAAAGAAAGATGCTGCAAAGGAGATGAAGATGAGTGGCTATGGAAGTTTGGTACCATAGAGGCCAATGGAGGTGCTTTGAAACAAGTGTCAAATCTAAAAACAGACTATTGCAACATAAGGAATGCAGGGTACACTGAATGAGTGACAAGTCAGATGCCAGACCCCTGATACCAAAGAAAATAATGCTGTGAGGTGGACACCCTAAGCAACAGGGGTATGACTGTATATGACTAATGAAACATGCTTAGGAATACTGGATATAGTCAGATTTAGAAGATAAAAATGTGCCAAATGATGACGGCTTAAAAATTATTTTTAAAAAACTGAAGCCATGAAGAACTTGAGGTTTGAGGTTATCTTTCTGGGAGACCCAGATTACTTCATGTCACCTGTGTCCTTTAGGGATACTGGCCATATTGTATACTGATGGGAAATGTGTTCACGTCAATGCTTTTTCCCAAGAATTGCTTATCTAAACACTCTAATGGAAGTTAATTACATATTACCCTGATTATTGCTATATTTTAAATATAAATAAATGGTCAAATACAAAACTTAAAAGATTTCTGACATAATTTTGCATCTTAATGTTGGTAATACTTCTAATCTTGAATTAGAAGATTATTTTCATCAAAAGAGAACTTAACCTTTCGTTTTAATAAACTATTCATTCAAAGTACCACTGAATCTGGGTAAAGCCTCTTAAGGTGTTCCAGAACTTCAGCTCTCTTCTGCTGACGTTTCCCCTCGTGGTTATCAATTCCAGCATTCTGCAATTCAGTACTAAGAAGGTTTAATTCTTCATTAACTTCAGACATTCTTGATTTTGACTTTTCAATTTCATCCATCAGGGTTTCCTCTTGTTGTTTTTTCTCTTTCAAGGAATCCCTACATAGTAATAACAACAGATTATGTAGTAAAAAGAGAAACCAAAATTTAGGAACTACCAAGTACAACATAATCTTGTCTGGCACTGTAGGAGACTAAAACAGTGCTCTATTAAAAAAATACAATATACCTAACAACAAATATGAGCAAAAGAGTTTTTGATCATTCTTTGTTGATTCAAAACATACGTATTTCTAGATAATGCTTGAGTAAGGATCACTAAAGCCAGAACAATTATCATAAGCTTAATAAGAAGGAAATATCAAATAAAAATGCTTAGTGGTAGAATATCTAGGCTGTATTAGCTTTTGTAACACAACTTATTACTTCTTTATAAATACCAATACCAAAAGAAAATTTAAGCTCCAGCACTGTTACACTGTTTTCAAATTTTAAATATTTTACTATATAGTTAAGCATAATCTTTAACAGTCTATAATAAAACAGAGAACAATGGAGAGTATGACACAGTGGGAGCATTCATCTGATGTACACAAATATTCTGGACTCTTAAGATGTAAGAAAGCTGCAGGCTTTTTTTCCTCCACCTACATGCATGACTTCGTATACTCTTCCAACTTCTCTATTCGCTTTTTATGATCTTCTATTTGCTCTTTTATTTGTTTTAGATTTCCCTAAAATAAAAGATAAAATCTAAAATCAATCATGACAATTACAAATCAGTAAAAATTATAAGCCTAGAATTTATTATATAATAAGCTATCATAAATTTGAGAATACCAAATATAATTATATGAAAATATTTATGAGAACTTTTTTTTTTGTAGTACTAGAGTTTGAACTCAGGGCTTTGCACTTGCTATGCAGGCATTCTACCACTTGAGCCACATCTCCAGCCCTTTTATCTGTGGTTACTGTTGAGATGGGGGTCTTGATTTTTTGGAGGAGGGAAGCCTGGGATGGCCTTAAACCACAATCCTCATGATCTCAGCCTCCCAAGTAGCTAGGATTATAGGTGTGAATCACTGGCACCTGGCTGTGAGAATAAATTTTAATTTTGAAAACTTATTTACAAATTATTAAATTTGAAAATGTGATATACAGGGGTTTTTTTTGTGTGTGGGACTAGGGTTTGAACTCAGGACTTCACACTTGCAAACCAGGCACTCTACTGCCTAAGCCACACCTATAGTTTTTATATACAGCTTTAAAGTCACAGAAATCAGGGTTCAAACCATGATGCCACCATTTGCTAAATCTTTGGTCTTCAGTGATTTCACTCTGGTAAATTCAAACATTAAGCAGATTATTTTGAAATACCAATATAGTTCTTACCTTGGACAGAGAGAATGATCATTGTGATTAACAGTGGAGAGTAACAATAATCCATAAACTTACAGAGCAACTAACAAGGATAGGGAGAAGACCAACTAACAAGGATGGGAGAGGACCTCAAAAAAAGTCTTGCTGTATTTACTTTTTTATCATTAAATCCAAATACTGAAGTCCCCCTTGCCTGAGGAGGATAAGTTTTGAGACATTCAACAGATGTACTGAATCTATACATAACCATGTTTTTTCCTATACATATATACCTCTGAGAAAGTTTGATTTATAAATAAGGTATGGTAATAGATTAATAATAATAACAAAAGTGTGTTATAAATAGAAGTTATTTAAAACTTATGAATTGTTTATTTCTGGAATTTCCCATTTGGTATTTATAGACCATGGATAACTGAGACCATGGATGGAGAGGAGGGTGCTATAGTATCATCTAATTTATCCTGTGATGAACGAGCAAGATTAGTCTGCCTTAGTCCATTACTAAATGATCTGAAACCAAGCATATACAGAAAAAAAGGCAAAAAAAGTAAACCAGTCACATGCAAAAGTAAAAAACAATTCTCAGTATACAACACTAGGAAAGAGGAGAAATACCAGTTTTCAAGTGATAAAGGACAGACATATCTAAACAAACATCTGTCATGATAGGTGTCAGTTACAAAAGTGAGTTGCTTTTTTGAAGGAGCTCATACATGTTGAAATTAAAAGTTCATATTAAAATTCTATTTCTCACTTAAGAATTCCATTCAAAGAGGAAAAAGCAGACTAGTTAGTGATAAGTACCAAGTTCAGTGAACTGGGAACACCTGTATCTGTGCCTTTACTCTGGCCACCCCCAGAGCCTGTATAGTGTCAGATGAGTCCCTTTAAGTCATTGCTTTAACCTGTAGCTGGGTTTCTTATGGGTTACCACCTAATGGCCTGGAACAAATTCAGGCATGCCTAAATTGAAGAATAGGCTTTACTGGAGAAAATATAAAACGCAAAGCTCAATAAGAAAAGGTACAGGCCTCCTTTCCTCTTACCACCCCACAGGTGTGTCAGGGTCTGAGTGATCCAATATGGATGATCAGACTACCTAGAGTGCCTAACAGACACTCTAGATCTGATGTCCTGTCTCATGAGGCAAGGTGTTTGGGAAAACCAACTATTGCCCAGCACCAGAGGTCTCAGGACCTGTGGAAAATTAGAGACTCCTTACTGTGTGTAAAAGGAGTCATCAGGTCAAGTTTGGGCATGAGTCTTCTCTATCTCTCTTGACCCTAGTTTGTTACTGATTCTTTTTTTATATTCAAAAGACAACAACAATTCAATCAACACTTCTGACTTCTAGTAACTGCAAGGTTTACAATGGATGTGATTATGAATCCTGCCTTTAAGAAACTTTTGGTCTCACAGAGCTGTATCAATAAATTGCAATTTTGTGCAATCTGATAAGAGCCTTGAACTGATGCAAATTAAGAACAATGAGTAATTATAAAAGGAAAAAATTATTTTTGGCTCTTTTCTGGAGGTAGTGTGAGAAGAAAAAGAGGTAGAGGAAAGGCTTGATGGTGTGGTAACTAAAGAATTTAACATGCAAAGATGAGTAAACTACTCAAAAAAGAAATTAGCATGCATAAAGACAAAAATGTGCAATATGTATTTTCAGAAGTTAGGGTATCGTTCTATAACATGATACAAATTACACAATTACATAAATGCAAATAAAATAATCCCTGCTATGTTACCACACCTTTATTTTTCACCTTATACAAAATGCCTCTTCTGTTCAGAGGACTACCATATATTGCAACTTTCATAATTGCTTGTATTTTCATTAGTCAGATCATAAAAAGACCAAAATGATACCATATATTGTAAGGGTTAAAGATTCATGCTGCAAACAAAGTTTGAAAGCAAATCCCAGTTCTTCTACTTATTAGCTTAGCCAAGTAACTTAGTCATCTTGTGCTTTGGTTTGATCATCAGTGAAATACATTACTTCAATGCAATTGAGATCCATCAGTAAACAAAACAAACATCCCCATTCTTGTGGGGTTTACATTCTAGAGGGTGAAGGTAGACAAAGAGAGTAAGTATTAAATATTATGTTAGGAGGATAATGCCAAGGAAAGGACAGAAGTGCAGAGGGTACTAACTTTAAATTGGGTAGGTACGATAGGCCTCATTCAGAAGGGAACATCTGAGCAGACTGTAGGAAGTGAGGGAGTTAAAAATGAAGACATGCAGGGAAAGGGTGTTTCAAACAGAGGAATAAGCAGTGTCAAATCCCTCAGGAAGAAACAGTCCTGGTGTTTTCCAAAAGATCAAACAGTCAGACCATAGAGGAGGTAAAACAGGAAAAGAAGAGGTTTGAGAGGTAAACGGGGTGGAGAAGCAAGTAGATGTAGGCCATTTAAGGATTTTGACAACTGGAGAATTTGAAAAAGAGCTACATTAACGATTTGATTTAGATAGTAAAGTCATTACTTTGGCTGCTATGCTGAGACTACTGTGTAGGATACAAGACTGGAAACAAAGAAATCTGGTAGGCTATGACACTGATCTAAACCCCAAAATATGGTGATTTGGACAGTAGAAATGCAAAGAAATAATCATATGCTTGGTATATATATATATATTTTTTTTTTTTGAAGGTAGACTCAATAGTTTCCTAAAAGTCAAAGGTGGGCTCCACAATTTCAGCTTCAGCAACTAGTAAGATGGAACTGTCATCACCAGAGAGGAAAAGATTCTGTGTGGAGTACCTTTTGGTAGGAAGATCAGAAGTTCAGTTTGGGACCTAAGTTTGAGATGTCTATTCAATGTCCAAAATGAAATGCTGAGGAAGCAGCTGGATGTATAAAAGGTTAGAGTTCAGAAGGCCTGACATAGAGATACAAATTTTTAATATGATATTTAAATCTATATGACTATAGACCACCAAGGCAATGAATGCAGATAAGAGGAAAAACAAGTCTGGGAATATAATAATAATATTCACCTCCTAAGGTTTCGAGAATTAAATAAATTGAATTTATGGCAATGCTTGGCACACAGAATATACAAATAAATGAAACATTGTAATATCAGGATGGCCCAGAGAGACTCCAGATTATATAAGAATTGTTATTATTGTTGAGTGTACTGTAACAATAATTTTGTTCTCAGTCTTTAGAAAGGAGGTCAGTGGGCTGGGCATGGCAGCATCCCAGCTTCTTGGGAGGCAGAGACTGACCTGAGGTCAGTCCGCACAAAAAGTTAATAAGACCCTATCTCAAAAAAAAAAAAAAAAAAGAGCTGGAGCCAGGTGCCAGTGGCTCACACTTGTAATCCTAGCTACTCAGGAGACAGAGATCAGGAGGATCATTGTTCGAAGCCAGCCCAGGCAAAGAGTTCATGAGACCCTATCTCAAAAAACCTATCACAAAAAAAGGGGGCTGGTGGAGTGGCTCAAGGTGTAGGCCTGAGTTCAAACCCCAGTACCACAAAAAAAAAAAAAAAAAAAGCCGGAGAGAGATATGGGGAGCAGATTATGAGAAGCCTATGAGAACCTGAGAAGTAGGAACGGAGGTTTCTCTTGTTACAATGTCACTCCCCTCCCCAAGAACTGTTGCTCTACCTCCTTGATTATCATTGGATATAAAAGACTCGCTGAAGGAGGACGGGAGGTTTTTGATGGGTGATTGATGGAAGGTGTTTTGATGGCAGATGGTTGTTGATTTGATTGATGGGCTGTTTGTGATGCTGCTGGCTGCTGTGGGTCTCCACCAGAGCAGTTTTCTGCACTGAGAACTTTATACATAGGCTTTAGAAAAGCTAAAGAAAAGCTAAGAGAACATGGGACAGTGCAAGTCTAAGGACCGAGTCTTTAAGAGTTATGCTAATGCAGTTTTTAGACACAGCTGCTGTTTGTCTGCAAGTCTGAGCACCGAGCCTTTATAGGGAACATAGAATAGTGCAAGTCTGAGGGCCAAGACTTTAAGAGAGATTAAAGGGAACATGGGACAGTGCAAATCTGAGGGTCAAGACTTTAAGAAAGCTAAAGAGAAAACATGGGACAGTGAGAGTCTAAGGAAAGAGACTTTAAAGAATAGAAAAGAAGCAAGGTTTTAAAGAATACAGAAGAAAAGAAGCAAAGTAAAAGAAGAGAATAATAGAGAAAAGAAGCAACCAGGCTCCAACACACCAGGCACCCAGCACACCTGGCTCCAACTTTCTGCATGTTTGTCTATTGTTTGTCCTTTCTGCATCTCCAGTCACCCCCAGTTAGGTTCAGTAGTAACAGAGCTTGAGAAAGAGAGAAAGAGAGAAAGTTTGAGAAAGAGAGACAGAGAGAGAGACATCTGGCTTCCAAGCAGTTTATTTCATTGTGATAGTGACAAAAGAGTAAATTGAAGATGGGTGATGTTGAGAAAGGCAAGAAAATTCTTGTTCAAGTGTGTCCAGTGCCATACCATAGAAAAGGGAGGCAAGCACAAGACTGGGTCAAATCTCCAGGATCTACCTGGGTGAGAGACAGGACAGGCTGCTGGATTCTCTTACACAGATGCCAACAAGAACAAAGGCATCACCTGTGGGAAAGGATACACTGATGGAGAATTTGGAGAATCCCATAAAGTACATCCCTGGAATAAAAATGATCTTTGCTGGCATTAAGAAGAGGAGAGAAAGGGCAGACTTGATAGCTTACCTCAAAAAAACTACCAATGAGTAATAGCCACTGCCTTATTTATTACAAAACAGAAATATCTCAAAGCTTTTTTATGTGTACCATAATTTAATCTCATAATATCAGAATTCAGAGTATGAATGGCTGACAGAATATTTTTGTTGGGCAGTTCTGATTTAAGTAAAATTGGCTTCTAGCCAAAAAAACAAGCTGGAGCTGGGCTCTAGGGGCTTATGCCTATAATGTTAATTATTTGAGAGGATGGCAGTTTGAGGCCAGCCCAGACCCAGATCCCATTTCAATCAATAGCTGGGCACAGTGACACACCTGTAATCTCAAACTATGCTGGAGGCTGATATCAGAAGGATCACAGTTTCAGGCCAGCCCAGGCAAAATAATTTGTGAGACTCCCATCTCGATGAAAACAAGCTGAGTGTAATGGTGTGTACCTGTCATTCTAGGGATGGCAGGAAGCATAAAATAGGAGTATAGGAGTCCAGACTGGTCTGAGCAAAAAGCAATTTCCTATCTCCAGAATAACCAGAGCAAAAAGGGCTAGAGGTGTGGTGCAAGTGGTAGATTGCCTGCCTAGCAAGTGCAAAGACCTGAGCTCAAACCCCAGTACCGCAAAAAAAAAAAAAAAACCCAGGCTTGGTGGTGCACATCTGTAATCCCAGCCACATAGGAGGTGGAGGTAGGAAGCTGGCCTGGACAAAAATGCAAGAGCCTATCGGAAAAACAAACTAAAGCAAAAAGGGCTGGAGATGTAGCTCAAGTGGTAGAACACTTGTCTAGCAAGCAAGCATAAGGCCCTGAGTTCAAACCTCAATACCACCAAAAAAAAAAAAGAAAGGTCATGAAGCATTGAAAGGAAAAGACTGAAAGATTAGCTGTCTGCTGTACCATCATACTCACTTCCATCATTCAGTCTGACCATCACTATGATCTAAACACACCTATCCTGACCCACAGAGTGGCTCAAGTGGTAGAGTACCTGCCCAGCAAGCTGTGAGGACATGAGTTCAAACGCCAAAAAAGTTTAAAAAAATAAAATGCCTTTGACAAACACACCTGTCCTTATTGTACAAATGAAGAAATCGAAGCCCAGAGGAGTAAAATAATTTACTCACTGAGATTACACACACTAAGTAAAGAACAAGCCTAGCGGGAAGTCGGAGGCAAGTCATCACAATACGCTGACAGTTACTCCATTCCTCTCAAATCTGTGAGGGAACCCACTACGGCTACCCTAATCTGCAGATACTCAAGTCCCTTACATGAAATGGTATATCCTCTCTTATTATTTAAATCCTCCCTAGATTACTTATAACACATAATACAATGTTAATGCTATGTAAATAGGTGTTATACTGTGTTTAGGGGATAGTAATGAGAAAAAAGTCTGTAAACATTCAGTGAACATGTAATTCCTCCTTTCCCCCAATTTTTTTCCTCAGTTGGTTGAATTTACAGGTTCAGGATCCATGGACATGGAGGGCCCAATGTTTTCAAATTACTTTGCATTCACCTCTATTATGAAATTTGTTTTTTCCCCTTTATCTTTCCTACTCCTAACCCAACTGGACTAAAATACAAGCAAGAATAGAGACTTATCTTTTGATAAGCCCACCACTATACAGGTGCACAGAAAACACGAATGATGGCACTGCCTATTCTTATTTTAACTCTGTAAGAGCACCTAAATAATAACACTAAGCAGCACAACAAGAATCCAGAATTTTTTTTTTTGTAGAGCTAGTGATTGAACTCAGGGCTTTAGTGCTCAGTACTGATCTATGCCCCCAATCCCTCAGAACTTTTTTTTTTTTTTGGTAGGACTTGGGTTTGAATTCAAGGCATTAAGTTCACAAAGCAGGTGTTCTACCACTAGAGCCACACCTTCAGCCCAAGCTGGCCTCAAACCATGAGATCCTCCTGATCTCAGCCTCCCAAATAGCTAGGACCCTCAGAACTTTTTAAATTGCTTACGCTTGATATAACTCCATTTCTATACTGAAAAGTCAATACCAAAAGGGAATAGAACTTCACTGAAAGCAACAGTAAGTCGTTAATGCAGTCCATGGTACCTGAACTTCTCCATGCCTCCGCTTCTCAAACGCCAGTCTTTCCTTGTCTGCCTTCTGTTCCCACTGCAGTTTCTCCAGTTGCTGCGTCATCATAGCTACTTTCTTTCTCACTTGCTCCTTAAGTTCTTTGTAACGATCCAGCTGTGTAAGCAGCATTAAAACATTGCTAACTCAAAAGAAGCATGAGGAGAAATTCTTTGTACAGTACCTTGCATTAGCAGATAATCTTATCCAAAGCTTTTTTTTATATAGATAAGACCATAATTAGCCATTTTTCAAACTTTCCCAGGTAAAATACATGAACATAATATGAAATAATCCTTATTTAAAATGCTTCAGATAGCTAGAGCGACAAGACATTCAAAACAAACTCTCTAAGAAGGTCTCTATTAGAAAATCTTGAAAAAGAGGCAGCCAGCTGGAAATGGTGACCACCTCTATGATTCCCAGCCCTCAGGAGGCTAAAGTCAGATTGCGGGTTCAAGGGTAGCCTGAACTACATAGCAAGACCCTGTCTCAAAAAAATTAAAAAGGGAAATCCAGAGAAAATAATTCATTTTTTCTACTTAACATAGTTACAATTGTTTGGTATATACACTGTGATATAAGATAATCATAAAATTAATGCAAGAGATGAATGATAAAAATATGGTTGAAAACTAAAGATACAGCTCAGCCGTAGAGCATTTGCCTAGCATGTTCATGTCATGGGTTCGATTCCCAGCACTGCAAGAAGACAAAACACTTCTAGCTGGGTAAGGTGGCAACCCTCTATACTGCTAGCACGTGGGAGGCTGAGAAGAGGATCATGAGTTCAAGGCCAGCCTGCACTACATAGCCAAGACCCTGTCTCAAAAAAAATTAACAAAAAAATTTTAGTTGAGAGAATATTTGAAAATTCTCAATTACCTATTTTTGGATATTTACCATTCATTTATTATAATTAAATTTTATATACTATACTAAGTTGAACATTACTTCACCACTGAACATTTTTGGGGGCCAGTACTGAGAGCTGAACTCAGGGTCTTGCACTTGCTAAGCAGGTGCTCTACCAACTGAGTCACACCTCCAGCCCTTTTTGCTTTGGGTTATTTTTCAGATAGAGTCTTGAATTTTTGCCCAGGCCAACCTTGGACTGTGATCCTCCTACCTATGCCTCCTAGCTAGTTAGGATTATAGATGTGGACACCTTGCCTAGCTTATTTGTTGAGATGGGTTCTCATGAACTTTTTGCCTGGGCTAGCCTCAAACCATGATCTTCTTCCTTGATTTTGTCTCCCAAGTAGCTGAGATTACAGATGAAAGTCACTGTGCCTGGCTCCCATCATTGAACATTTTAAATCACTTTAAATAATCACTTTCTCTTCTGTAGATGAAGTCTCTTTGAAGCCACATATATCTGACCTTTAAGTTTTTGTATTATTATGAGAAAAAATTGTTTTACCTTAAAAATAATAACTTAATTACCTAAATTTTATTATAAAATTATACCAGGTTGTTTTCTAGGACTTCTAATCATGAATGTTATAATGCTGCCTAATTATGTAAAGGAAAAACAGCTTAGTCTAAAGATTAAGTTTAGATTTTGTGTACAGGCCAAAAAGTTTAAATTCTCATAATTCATATTAAGAGGATCATCTCTTAAAATATCAGAGAGATCATCCTTTACATCTGTCCTAGTTAAAAGGAGAAATAAACAATAGGAAAAGATGTCCCATATTTTGACATTTTCACCTGACTAGCTTCCAGTTCAATGTCTCGCCCTTTATGTACGATCTCTTCTTCAATCTGTTTTTCAAAATTTCTCCATGCACTATCTAAACCAACCAGCTCTGTCTCCAAGGCTCTTATGTCATCTTCCTGCTTGGAACACTGTTTTTCACTGTCCCTTATTGATTTCTTAGACATGTCCAATTTCTTGAGGTGGTGAGCAGTATTTTCTTTAGCTTTAATGTACTGAGGCCTTTTCTGATTTAAAAGTGCTTCAAGAGATCTAGAAAAGAAAAAAGAAGCTTGCTTTAAAGAAAATTAATTTAACATATAAGTTCTTTTGGTTAAATCACCTCAAAACTAAATTCTAAAAATTAACTTTCAGAGACTGTTAAACAGACCACTGATTGTCCGAGGCTGGGTAAGACTGGGGGAGGGTTGAATAGATAAAGCTTAGTGGGTTTTTTAATAGGTGGTTAAACTATAAATTTGCCAAAATCTGTGGAACTTTCCAGCAACAAGAGTTAACTTTAATGAATTTTTAAATAAATCATGTAGGAGAAAGAGGGAAACTAGATGGGAATGTAAAATGTGACAAAAGAATGAAATTATTACAAATATACTAATGTTATTGAAGGAATGGGAGGAAAAAGTGCTAGTCTAAGTAATCTTGAAATTTTTTTTATTGTTTTATTATTCATATGTGCATACAAAGCTTGGGTCATTTCTCCCCCCTGCCCCCACCCACTCCCTTACCACCCACTCCGCCCCCTCCCTCTCCCCCCCACCCCCTCAATACCCAGCAGAAACTATTTTGCCCTTATCTCTAATTTTGTTGAAGAGAGAGTATAAGCAATAATAGGAAGGACAAGGGTTTTTGCTGGTTGAGGTAAGGACAGCTATACAGGGAATTGACTCACATTAATTTTCCTGTGCGTGGGTGTTACCTTCTAGGTTAATTCCTTTTGATCTACCCTTTTCTCTAGTTCCTGGTCCCCTTTTCCTATTGGCCTCAGTTGCTTTTAAGGTATCTGCTTTAGTTTCTCTGCATTAAGGGCAACAAATGCTAGCTAATTTTTTAGGTGTCTTACCTATCCTCACCCCTCCCTTGTGTGCTCTTGCTTTTAGCATGTGCTCAAAGTCCAATCCCCTTGTTGTGTTTGCCCTTGATCTAATGTCCACATATGAGGGAAAACATTCGATTTTTGATCTTTTGGGCCAGGCTAACCTCACTCAGAATGATGTTCTCTAATTCCATCCATTTATCAGCGAATGATAACATTTCGTTCTTCTTCATGGCTGCATAAAATTCCATTGTGTATAGATACCACATTTTCTTGATTCATTCGTCAGTGGTGGGGCATCTTGGCTGTTTCCATAACTTGGCTATTCTGAATAGTGCTGCAATAAACATGGGTGTGCAGGTGCCTCTGGAGTAACCTGTGTCACTGTCTTTTGGGTGTATCCCCAAGAGTGGTATTGCTGGATCAAATGGTAGATCAATGTTTAGCTTTTTAAGTAGCCTCCAAATTTTTCTCCAGAGTGGTTGTACTAGTTTACATTCCCACCAACAATGTAAGAGGGTTCCTTTTTCCCTGCATCCTCGCCAACACCTGTTGTTGGTGGTGTTGCTGATGATGGCTATTCTAACAGGGGTGAGGTGGAATCTTAGTGTGGTTTTAATTTGCATTTCCTTTATTGCTAGAGAAGGTGAGCATTTTTTCATGCGTTTTTTGGCCATTTGAATTTCTTCTTTTGAGAAAGTTCTGTTTAGTTCACTTGCCCATTTCTTTATTGGTTCATTAGTTTTGGGAGAATTTAGTTTTTTAAATTTCCTATATATTCTGGTTATCAGTCCTTTGTCTGATGTGTAGCTGGAAAATATTTTCTCCCACTCTGTGGGTGTTCTCTTCAGTTTAGAGACCATTTCTTTTGATGAGCAGAAGCTTTTTAGTTTTATGAGGTCCCATTTATCTATGTTATCTCTTAGTTGCTGTGCTGCTGGGGTTCCATTGAGAAAGTTCTTACCTATACCTACTAACTCCAGAGTATTTCCTATATCAACTTTAGAGTTTGTGATCTGATATTCAGATCCTTGATCCATTTTGAGTTAATATTGGTATAGGGTGATATACCTGGATCTAGTTTCAGTTTTTTGCAGACTGCTAACCAGTTTTCCCAGCAGTTTTTGTTGAAGAGGTGCTATTTCTCCATCGTATATTTTCAGCGCCTTTGTCAAAGACAAGTTGGTTATACTTGTGTAGCTTCATATCTGGGCCCTCTATTCTGTTCCACTGGTTTTCATGTCTGTTTTTGTGCCAGTACCATGCTGTTTTTATTGTTATAGCTTTGTAATATAGCTTGAAGTCAGGTATTGTGATACCTCCAGCATTTTTCTTTTGACTGAGTACTGCCTTGGCTATTCGTGGCCTCTTGTGTTTCCATATAAATTACACGGTAGACTTTTCAATCTCTTTAATGAATGTCATTGGAATTTTGATGGGAATTGCATTAAACATGTAGATTACTTTTGGGAGTATCGACATTTTTACTATGTTGATTCTACCAATCCATGAGCATGGGAGATCTCTCCACTTTCTATAGTCTTCCTCAATCTCTTTCTTCAGAAGTTTATAGTTTTCCTTGTAGAGGTCATCACATCTTTTGTTAGGTTTACACCTAGGTATTTGTTTTTTTTTTTTGAGGCTATTGTAAATGGAATTGTTTTCATACATTCTTTTTCAGTTTGCTCATTGTTAGTGTATAGAAATGCTAATGATTTTTCTATGTTGATTTTATATCCTGCTACCTTGCTATAGCTATTGATGATGTCTAGAAGCTTCTGAGTAGAGTTTTTTGGGTCTTTAAGGTATAGGATCATGTCGTCTGCAAATAGGGATATTTTGACAGTTTCTTTACCAATTTGTATTCCTTTTATTCCTTCTTCTTGCCTAATTGCTCTGGGGAGGAATTCCAGTACTATGTTGAATAGGAGTGGAGATAGTAGGCATCCTTGTCTGGTTCCTGAGTAATCTTGAAATTTTTAGGACTAAGCAAACATTGTACTGTAGTTATCAAATTACTTCCCACAGAAATCTGGATTCACTATTTTGGTATTACTACACATGATTACTGGAACTGAAAAATTAAGCAAATGGATGGTAGAAGCTAGGTTCTCAGTGCTGAGAAGAGAGGTTATAGATAAATAAGGGAAGGCCAGAATGTTCCATGTGGTAATGGGTTACAACTGGGAGATATTCCTACAAATTCTTGCTTATCTTAATACAGATTCAGATGGTTGCATATAGAAATTTATAACCATGTGTACATACAAGTACATACACACCTGTATTTCCTAAGTCTGTCAGCTGAGAAAGCCTAGAAGCAGACACCCCGGTATTAATGACCATACGCAGTGATGTTGTTTCTTAAAACCATTCTCCAGAAAAATGAGTCAGGACTCCTTGGAGAAATGACTGCTCCTAGGCCTGGGCAGGCTGGTATTAACACAAGTTCAGTAAGTTTGTTGGTGGAGTGGCTAGAGCAGAAGAACACATGTCTAACAAGTGTGAGGCCCTGTATTTGAACTCCAGTACCAAAAAGAAAGGCTAGCGCATACAAGATAAGCCTAAAGTACCTTCTAGTGCCAGTAAGGAAGGAAATGTTAAAAAACAAACAAAAACCAGAAAAATATAAGCCAACTGATGAGGATGTGTCAAAGAGACACAGAAATCAACTCAAAAAGTTCCATGGGCCAAAGCTAAAACAATCTAAGCAATAAATAATGTAATACTGGATTATAACCCAATATAAAATATCCATAAATCCATATAAATAATTGAATGAAAAAACTTCTTGCAGAGAATTCAAAAAATATTATTTAGATACTCAGCCTGCAGGTGGAACCTAACTCCCCCTCAAGTGTAAGTTATTCATAGCAGCTTCCTTCCAAAGGTTATAATATTGAAAGGAGAGAATAACTTTATACTGGAAAAACCTGACCAACACTAGCTTGGTTAGGTGATAAAGATGAACAGGACAGGAACAATAATATCATGTTGATATTGTAAGATACATGTCATTTAACATTTATATGTTAATACCCTGATGTAATATGATGAGAATGGTCTTTTACTTTTAATATTTCTCCCCAAAACCAATTATACCAGTCTAATTACGAGAAAACTATCAGACTAACCTCAGTTAAGGAATGTTCTACAAAAAACCTGGAACAATGCTCCTCAAAACTGATAAGCTCAAGAAAATATGAGAAACTGTCACAGCCCAGAGGAGCCCAAGGTGACAGAAAACTAAATGTAATGTGGTATTCTGGGTCAGAAAAAGGACATGAAGCAAACAATAAGAAAATATGAATAAAGTGTGGGCTTTAATTAATAATGTATCAATACTGGTTTAAGTTTGGCAAATGTGGTATAAGATGTAAGATGTTAATAACAGAAGAAACAGCAGGGGGATACAGGAACACTCTGTACTAGCTTTATAATTTTTATATATATCTAAAGTATTCCAAAATAGAGTCCATTTTAAAAAGTCCACTTTCAAAGTGTTACTTATATTTTTATTTTCTCTGTCAAGCTACATAAAACCCAACTGTTAATACCTATTTTTAAAAACTTACTTCAATTCTTTTTCTGTTTGTTGTAGTTGTCTAGTTAACATTCCATGTTCCTTCTTCTTGGCTTTAAGTATATTTTCATGATGAGAAAGAGACTCTTTTGTGATACTCAAATCCCTGTTCATGTGCTCTAACTCAGTGTTCAGGAAATTGATTTTCTTCTCATTATGATATAGTTGGAAAAGCTGCAGTTGTATCTTGTTTAGTCTCAGTTCTTCAAGGAGACTCTGGTAACGTTCTGCCTATAAAATAGTACAATTCAACGGAAGTTAAAAGGGTTTGTGTTGTAAGTTGACCTTTCATGAACTCAACTACTGTATCACTGATCTCTAATGAATTTTATGTATGCCCTTAAGAAACAACATTCTAGATATGCTAAAACACTGAATGACTTTGTATTCATGTACTCAGTAGCATGGGGGTAAGAACAATGGTGGAGCACCTGCTAACCTGGGTCCTCAACCCATTTTATGTCTTGACTTGTGACTCTGGCAAGTTCACTGACATTGTTGGCATCACTTTTCTCATTTGTAAATTGAAGGAAGAGTGTTATATGACTGTAAGATCCCCAGCAACTTTAAATTCAGTAATTCAGGTAAAATTCCCAATTTAGGAAGTCATTTTTATACTAATAGGGCTATTGCAGCTTTAAATTACACATAAAAAGGAAAAATTTCCTAAACATTTATGCTATTAATAAAGATATAAAGGAATGGGCCACTGCAAGAAGAGTTCCTCGTCAAGTGACATGTAGACAGTATTTCATCTGCCAAGGATGTTGTAAAAATGATTAGGATGCTGGACTATTTTAACTGTAGGCCTACAGTTCTGCAATTCCATAAGTCACTTCAGTACACGTGTAATACTACGGTTGATTTTACTGCTCACCCCTTGTCTCTAACAAAACCAAAATACACATATACATTCAAAAATATGAAGAAACCAGGAAATATTACTAATAAGGAACATATTCACCTTTATTTATTCGAATATTTATTGTCATGCTCTATGTACTAGAAATATGGCAGAGAACAAAACAGACCATCCCTGCTCTGATAAAGCTGATATTCCAGTTATTTTAACAGAGGAGAACAAAGGAGTCGGAGAATAATAAATAAGCAAACAAAATGTAAATGATTCACACAGTAATATGTGCTACAAAAGAATCAAAATAGGGTAATGTGTTAGCACAAGAGAGGAGATAAATGTACTTAGGGTGTAAAGAACAAACGCCTATGTGAGGAAATGGCTATTCTGAGAAAACTTAAGACAGTGTCTGCCATGAAAAAAATCAGAAGTGTTTATGAGAACTCAGCTGTCTTCTAGTAAGTCAGACATTAAAGAGAGTATAACAATACAAAACAATACTGCTCTTCTAATTAATTTGTTTTGGAAAATGTAGTCATTTTTCATAAAACTAAATTAGTTATGTTCATATGTAATGAGTTTAACTGCTTTTTTTCACATGGACTATTAAAAATATTTTAAAATTTTTGAGTTTTGATTTTAAATACAATAAATACTGGTAAATATAGCCCACATTAACAAAAATGTTTTGGAGCTCTCGATAATTTTTAAGAGTATACAGAAAAAGTTTAAGTGCCTCTGACACATAAGACTGTCCTGTCTATTGGGGAAGAAAAACTCAAAATAGTGGAAGATACATCAAAAAAGTTTCTCTTTAAGAGATATCAAGCCTTATTTGTCTTATATTGTTAAACAAAATTTTCTTGGGAACAGGAAGCTAATACCTATCAATTTTAATAGAAAGCTTTTGGACTAACACTTAGCCAGTCATATCATAAGGACACCTTACCTCTTCTTTTTCTAATTTTGCATGTTTGCGCTCCGCAGCTACATTTTTTTTCTTGTTAAAATTAAATTGTGCATCTTCTTCAGCTTTCTGTAACTTTCTCTTCTTTTCCTCATATTCTCCTATAAGCTCTGCTGAACTGCTGATTTCCTCAAAAAATTGGGTTCTTTCTTTGGGTTTTTTCATAGAAATCGACTCTACAGTTCCCTATTAAAGAACACATCAAATGTAGTGATGTATTTTCAAAACTATGAATTAAATAAACTACTATAGCTACTTACCTGAAAAACTAGACAGTTTCGTGCCTTGACGATTATGCCTATCTTTTCCAATTCTGCTATATAAGCAGAACGACTCACAGGATTATCATCAAAACGAAATTCTGAGCATCCCCCTGAAATTAAAAAAATAAAGGCTATTACAGATTATTTTCCTTACTGAAATGACCAATAAATATACCTGTTAATAAATTAACTTAATCAGTGAATGAAAGCACTGAGTGTGTATTATATGTCAAGGACTATTTTGTAGTGTTTTAACAAAACAGATAAAGTCTCTGCTATCAAGGAGCTTATACCCTCGTCAGGGAAACAGACAAAAATGACATATGTAAGTAAACAAATAGTATGTGAGAAAAGTGATAAGTGCTAAGGAATAAAAAAAATCTGGAAAGGGGTAAGAATAGAAGTTTATGTGTGCAGTAGGGGGGATGTATGACAATTTTAAATAGGGTGGGCAAGGGAATCTTTACTGGGATAGAGACTAGAGTTAAAAACCCAAAGGCAGGCTGGGTGCAGTGGCTCAGCCTGTAGTTCCAACTCCTTGGGAATCTGAGGGAGGAGGATTGCTTAGGGCCAGCCTGAGCAACATATGGAGGCTCTGTCTAAATAAATAAATATCCAAAGAAAGAAAAACTAGCCAATGAATATGTATGGATGATAAAGTAGCAAAATACTTAAATTACACATTAAGGTACAAGTATACAGTAAGTATAGTAAAGTAATCGTGATTGAATTGGGGGGATGTTAATAAGACACTATGCATTAGAAATGTTCTAGTGGACCAGAATGAAAACAGTGACAACTAAAAACAATAAAATATACATCTATTCATAGAGGCTCTATAAAATCCTACCATAGGATAAAAAAACGTTACTCTCAATTTTGTTTATTCAGGGAACACAGGAAATTCGTAAGCAAAAAATACAAATTAAAACATTTCACTCAGCTGGGCATTAGTAGCTCATGCCTATAATGCTAGCTACTCAGGAGACAGAGATAAGGAGGATCACGGTTCAAAGCCAACCCCGGGGAAATAATTCATGAGACCCTATCTTGAAAAAACTCATCACAAAAAAGGGCTGGTGGAGTGGCCCTGAGTTCAAACTCTAGTAACACACACACACACACACATACACACACACACGTCACTCAAGTTGCTTCCTGGTAGTAGAAAAACCAGCTATACAAGCCAAAAACATGCATACATGTAGTTAATCACTAAGAAAACAGATACACATGAAGAATTTCAGTAAGAACTCTGGAGGTGGGTTTCCTTCTTCATCTGAACCAAATATCCGAGCATAAAAATCTGTTTGACAGTAGGGGATTTGAATAAATAAACCTATTTAAAGAAGAATCTTAGGTGGAGATTGAAATAGGTTCTGTTAGTTAAGTCTGCGAAAAAAAGAATCTCAAGTTCACTATACTATTGGAATAATTAATTCCACCCTTCAAAAAAGCAAAAATCAAGCAATCTGATTTACTCTTGAAAAATCACAGACTCATGAACAAAAATCTACAAGAAAAAAAATACCCCGGATAATCCTTGCAAATGTCTTCTCTTGTCCACTTTCCTCCACATACACAATTTGTACGCTCGCAGAAGAAGAAACAGGTTTTCCTATATGTGCTCCATGAATAAGTTCTTGAATACTTTTCACTCTTAAATTAGCTGTTTTCTCTCCCATTACAAAACTAAGTGCATCCATCACATTAGATTTTCCTGGGGAAGAAAAGAGAAAGACATTCATTCTTAATGATAAAAAGCCATTTCCAGAGCCAAAGACATCAGGTCACTAATGGAATGAAATATAGTCAATACACATGTCTGAATAGTCCTGTCTGATCAACGTTCAAAATTCATGTGACTGAAAAAATTTAGGCAGATCACTTGTTTCTTTTATGCAGCTATGGAAGAGCATTAAGACACATAGTACTAAATCTCAGCTCTCTCCATTATTATGTATTATACCAGGGCAAACCACTTCTCTGAATTTAAGGGATTCCCATTTTGTAAATATGAAAACAATCACTTAAAACATTAGTGTAACACCAAACGTACTCAAAATGGAAGGAAGGGAGGGGAATGGAGGGGAGGGGAGGGGAAGGAGAAAGAGAAAGGGAAAGGGAAAGGGAAGGAAGGAAGGGGAAGGAAAGGGAAGGAAGGAAAGGAAAGGGAAGGAAGAAAAGGAAAGGGAGGAAGGGGAAGAGGAAAGGGGAAATGTGAAGGGGAAGGAAGGAAGCGGAAAGGGGAAGGGAGGGAGAGAGGGAAGGAAGGAACGAAGGAAGGGAAAAGCTATACACAGATCTTCCCAAGGACTAGATAAAAAGATTTCTAGAATTTTCATGATAGTTATGAGATGGTGCTATAAAAAGGTTATACTGCAGACCCAAGACTATTGGTACAAATAATATGACTTAGGTTGAACACCCGCTTTCTTTCCAGGAGTCTGAAATTTTGGCATAAGCTAGGCAGAGGCTATGACAATCTCGCAATAAAAACCCTGGGCACTACATCTTTAGTGAGGCTCCCTAGTAGGCAACAGTTCAACATGAGAACTTGTTGCTGAAGGAATTAATCACTGTGTCACTATAACAGGTAAGGACTCTTAGAATCTTGTGCCTGGTTTTCCTCAGACTTTGTCCCATGTGCCTCTTCCCTTTGCTGAGTTTGCTTTGTGCCTTGTCATTATAAAAAATAATAATCTGAGTACAACTATATGCTGAGTCCCATGAGTCCTCCCAGCAACTCACTAAATCTGAGGGTTGTCTTGGGGATTCTCAACCCCAATGATAATTTTTTTGGTGGTGGTGGTACTGGAGTTTGAAAACAGGGCCTTGTGCTTACTCGGCAGGCCCTCTGCCACTTGAGCCACCCCTCCGCCCCAATGGTAAATCTGTTATCCAGTCATGAGCCTGTAATTTGCTCTAAGACAATTCCCAAGGAACACTGTCAATGTAGCTATTTCACAAGCAACTTGAATTTTCAGTGCCAGAGGAGGAAAGTAACATGAACAAAGAGAAAAGAATACTGCCAGCTGCTGGAATTTTAGAGGCTTAGGATCATTCAAAAAAGAACTAAAAGTGTTTAAAACACTGTATATTTATTTAGCTGAGTCTCCCCTCTTAATAGGTATGAAACATGGCACACTGAGCACTAAGAATCTGCACATTGAGAGCTACTGTAATAAGTACACAAAGGACAAAATGAACATTCATTGAACTGAACTATTACATTTGACAGTAACAGAGCTAAACAGAAACTCTTCTTTGGTCAACCTTATTTAAAATCTGCTTAAAATAAATACTTACCCAGCCAAATTAATCCATTCAATTAATGTTGTCCCTGACTAGTGAAGGTTATATTTTGCTAAGACAATAAACAAAAAATGCAATTACATGTGGTAATAAGTATCACGGGGAGGAAAACTGGGTGATGAAATGAAAGGTAATTGGAGGCAACTCAGACAGGATGGTCAGGAAACAAAGTGCCAACCTGCCAGCTAGTGTTAGCTTAGCAACCATCTGTTGAAAAAAAAAAATGAATGAAGGAACAAACCAAGACAAATTCTGCAACAGAACTCCACTTGAATAATTCTAGGGATCTCTTCTGTGAATAATTCAAGAGCAACATCAGAAAAATAATTCTGGAAGAGTAATCTTTTAGACCACCATCACTTGGTAAAAATGGACCAGTACTCAAAGATATAAAACTTACACTAAGACTTTCTAAGTCCCTTTTTGATTCCAACTTCACAAACCCTACTCTACCCTTCCTCTCCTTTACTGCTGCCCTACTAGTTCAAATCCTCCTTGCTGTAAGAGCCTCCTTTGCTGGAATCTTCAACCTTTGATCTGTTGCCCCTCAAATTCATTCATACAAACATTTTCTAAACACTATTTATCAGTACTGGGACCAGGAAACAAACATAGATTTTACTGTTAAAATTTACAGGACACTATAGTTTTGGACTAGTCTCCTTTATGCCAGGCATGGCAGAAGAGACTAAACCAAATTAGAGACATTCATGCTAAGTACCATATCATCAAACTTAAACTTTTACGAAGTAAATCCCTATACACTGACCAGCTTTTCCTAAAAACAGAAGACTCAACCAGAAAACAACCAACTGGAATGAGCCCAGTCTACCTCAGTCAGAGGTAATAAGAAAGATCCTCTGCTATAATCCTTAACCTGTTAGCCAATTCATTTCATTTTTATTGCTGTTTCCTTATTTGTACCTTACAAAAATCATTTTTTTACACCCAGTGGAACACTCATTCTGTCTTATAGAATGTTGCCTGATTTTACAATCACAAATAAAAGCCAATTAGATCTTTAAATTTGTTGTGATTTTCTTTTTACTCCTACAAGGTGTTAACAGTGGGTAATTTGTCATTTTTTTAAAACCTCATTTTGTGTCAGATACCCTACATCTTTAATCTTTGCAACAATACTGTGAAATAGGTATTTAATTTGCATCATTTTACAAATAAAGAGGCCCAAAGTCAAAGAACTCGTATGTTTTGGAGTGTTGTAGCTGATTTCAAAACATATGCTCTTTCCAATGAAACACAGGAAATAACAACATAATAAATTCTAAGAGAAAATGAATATGAAATACCATGGGAGCACTTAACAAAAGCACTAATGGCTGGAAACTCTGAGCTGGCTTTGCAGAAGATAATACTGGACTAAGTTTTAAAGGGTAATTAGAAAGTTTGAAGGTGAAGGTAAATATGTCATTCCTTTGTACCTTTGTCACAGGTACAAAGGAATGAGAGAGCAGGGTAATATTCCATTAACAAAACAAGTAACTCAATGTGGGTAGAACAGAGCTCATAAACTTGGGAACGGTAATAGAGAAAGCAGGGAAAGTTATGCGAGAATTACAACATGCTACATTAAAGGACTGAACGTCATATTTAAGATTATGTAAGCCACTGAATGACTTCAGGAAGAGCTTTTCAAATATGCTTTGTAAAGATTTCTCAGACAATATAATCGAACAGAAAAGTTGGCAAAGGACACAAAAGGCAATTAGAAGAAAAAACCCGCAAAAGGTCCTTTACTGTATTAAAAGGTCTCTAAACCACTCATAATAAGAGAAATATAAATTAACAGTTTTCACATCAATTCTCACCTGTAAGACTGGCAAAAATCCAAAATGTTCAGAACACATTCATCTGGTGAGGCAGGAGGGAAATCGGCCCTCTTGCAGACCGTATTTAAAATGATGTATTTTATGGTATATAAATTGTATCTTAACGAAGTTGTTATAACCATAACAAAGGATTCCCTGTATTTTCTAGCCCTGTCTACTGAAATGGTCAAGAACCAATGTTATCAGGATGTACCCAAGAATCTCTAGCTCCCAGAAGTGTGTCTCTAGTAACTTTCCTACTAAAAAGAAGCAGAAGTCATTGGAGAACTAGTCAATACTAAGACTAAAGCAGGGAAAAATGAAGATGAGCCAGAGTACCAGAACATCAAATATCAGAAAGCAAGGAAGTTTTCCAATATTAATGAGGTCATGACCAAGGGACAGTTTGAAAGAAGCCCAATGACTGAAATTGTAACAATCTTCAGTATCAAAAAGAATGATTTTGTTGATCAAGACACACTGCAGCAATAAAAATCTGAGTTTATATTAGTATTAAAAAAAAGAAGAAAAATCTATTTCCACCATTTGAGGCAGCTATTAAAACTCCTTTCTTTGAAAATATTAAAAAGAAAGAGGCAAGCATTTAACCTGGTTTTTTTTTGTTTGTTTGTTTGAACTGTGCTTCAAACGTTCAAAAAAAAAATAACAAAGGGAAGTTTTTGGTTTTTTTTAACGGGGAAACCATCAAACAAATGAAGAAAGCATGACAGAATTAGAAAAACTTAATTTTGTAAACCTTAACAAAATGCTGACTCAGGCAAGATTATTCATTGTTATTAAAACTATCAGGTAGCTGGATATGGTGACGTATGTCTGTAATCCCAGCTACTTGGAAAGCAGAGGTAGGAGGCCAGCTTGGGCAAAAGCATGAGACCTCATCTGAAAAACAAACTAAAAAAAAAAAAGCAAAAAGGACTGGGGCATAGATCAAGGAGTAGAGGACTTGCCTAGTCAGCACAAGACCAAATTCAATCCCTAATACTGCCAAAAACAACAGTAACAACAACAAAACCCAACTATTAGGTAACTGTCTAGTACAGAATGTAAGTATATAATGACAAAGTTAACAGGAGTTTATAGCTAGAAGAGGAGCTAACAAATACAATGAAGAAATCACTGCCACCACCCTGATTCAGGGGTCAATCTTAATAACACTCATGATAAAAAAATCAGAAATTATGTGATACAGTGGAACATGAAGTACATACAATGTACTTATGATGGAGTCTAGCCAAAAATATTTATTATGAATTCATCAACTCTTTAAATATACCCTCCAGTTTACAGAAATACAGAGGCTAGAAGAACAAACTAAATTTAGAAAGCAATCTCAATCTAAACATTTTATAGGAAAGTTTCTCTAATCTTTTCAGCACATCAGTATTATAAATAAAAGTTTCATGGTAACTTAAAAGAAATTTAAGGGATGTAACAATCAAATGCAATATATGGTTCTGAGTTGGAAAATGATTTGGGTAAAAAACATTTTGGAATCAGTCAAGGAAATCTGGGATGTGAATTGAACACTTACTGAAAAAGTTGAAGATAATCTCAAGACATTAGAATAGAGAACAGTTTGTACCATTAGACCTCATTTTCATTTCTTTTTTATATTACTGGGATTTGAACTCAGGGCAATCTTCCCTATCTCCACCTCCTAAGTAGCTAGGATTATAGACATGAGCTGCCACGCCTGCCTGTCATTTTTTTTAAGTTTGCATAGGAAGAGATCTGTATGGATATGCCCCATGGGGTTAGAGTTATCATCTCTGAATAGCGAAAATTATGATGGTTTTATCTTTTTATTTTTGTTCTTTAATTTTTTTACAATGCACATATACTGCTTTTATAGTAATAATAAAAGTTTTTTAAAAAGAATTTAGCACCATTATATGAATTATCTAAAATGGAGACACAAACTAGGTCATGAAATTAAAGGCAATTAATTGGGGGAGGCAACTCAGACAAGATAGTCAGGAAACATGAAGTGCTGGCCTGCCAGCTAGTGTTAGCTTAACAACCATTTGCTGAAAAAAAAAAAAAATGAATGAACAAACCAAGTCAAGTTCTGCAAGAGATTGTGGATCTCTTCTGGAAATAATTTAAAGGCAACAAGGGAGATATGATTCTGGAAGAGTTACTTTACTATTTGCTTCCCCTACATTTACTGTGCTTCCTGTGGGGAAGGGAGAGGTGTCCACATGCCAAATTCATTTCCATTTCAGCATCTTAGCATTGGCTAGTTCGGGGACTTGGAATGCTTTTCCCCCAAGGGTTTATTGGGACTGCCACTTTGATGAATTCTTCATTCTTGGTAAATTCTCCCTATCACAGCCAATACATTAGCACTGGTGCTAATTCTGCCTTCTTAGTAATCCTGTCCTCATCTCTGTTCTCACTATCTATCACTTTATTTCATACTCATCATTTCTTCCTTGGACTACTGCAGTAACTTTTCAGCTGAATTCCCTACTTCCTCTCTTACTCAATTTTAAATGCATGTGTCACACATGCTACCAGAGTAATCTTTATTTGTTCCTCTAAAAAGATCCATGAGGAAAAGGCATTTGACAGAATTCAATACCTTCCCATCAATAGGGTTTGCTCTGGATAGTGTGGCTTTCCAGTGATTTTTTTTTTTCTGTATTTCCCAATTCTCTACACTGAATGGCTTATTTTTCTAATCAGGAAAAAACATTTTCAAAGCCCATTTTAGACAAGTTAAGTAGAAATGGTGGAACCAGGAACTTGGTAAAAGCTGCATAAACAGGATTACTACAGTATATTCCTGGGCCAAAGATTCCCTGGATGTTTGCTCAGACTGCCTGGAACCAATAACTTCCTTGAGCTACCTCCTCACACTCTTCATGAGAAACACTAACTAGGACTAGGACATAAAAGTGAAGAGCTGGAGGAGCCAGGGCAAAGAGGGCTTGGGTGGAACTTCCCTTGGGGGTGGAGGTCAAGGATGGACTCCGGGATGGAGGGTGAGGGTTCAGTGAAGGTGGGATGGAGGGCAAGGGTCAGCTGAGGAGAGGTGAGAGATGAGGATCACCAGGAGGGAGGAGGGTGAGGGTCATCAGGAGGGAGGAAGGTGGGGGTCACCAGGAGGGAGGATGAAGGAGGGTGGGGGTCACCAGGAGAGAGGAGGGTGGGGATCGCCAGGAGGGAGAAAGAAGGAGGGTGAGAGTCTCTAGGAGGGAGGAAGGTGAGGGTCGCCAGGAGAGAGGAGGGTGAGAGCCACCAGGAGGGAGGAGGGTGAGGGTCGCCAGGTGGGAGAGCAGAAAAGGGTGGGGGTCGCCAGGAGAGAGGAGGGTTTGGGTCGCCAGGAGGGAGGAGGGTGAGAGTCGCCAGGAAGGAGGAGGGTGGGGTCGCCAGGAGGGGGGAGGGTGGGGGTTGCCAAGAGGGAGAAGGGTGAGGGTCACCAGGAGGGAGGATGGAGGAGGGTGAGAATTGCCAGGAGGGATTAGGGTGGGGGTCGCCAGGAGGGAGGAGGATGAGAGTTACCAGGAGGGGAGGGGGTGGAGGTCGCCAGGAGGGAGGGGGGTGAGGTCGCCAGGAAGATGGAAGGTGAGGGTCGCCAGGCGAGAGGAAGGTGGGCGCCGCCAGGAGCGAGGAGGGTGAGAACCGCCAGGAAGGATGGTGGGGGTCGCCAGGTAGGAGGACAGAAAAGGGTGGGGGTCGCCAGGAGAGAGGAGGGTGGGGGTCGCCAGGAGGGGGGAGGGTGGGGGGGTCGCCAGGAGGGAGGAGGGTGGGGGTCGCCAGGAGTGGGGAGGGTGGGGGGTCGCCAGGAGGGGGGAGGGTGGGGGGTCGCCAGGAGGGGGGAGGGTGGGGGTCGCCAGGAGGGGGGAGGGTGGGGGGTCGCCAGGAGAGAGGAGAGTGGGGGTCGCCAGGTGGGAGGACAGAAAAGGGTGGGGGTCGCCAGGAGAGAGGAGGGTGGGGGTCGCCAGGAGGGGGGAGGGTGGGGGGGTCGCCAGGAGGGAGGAGGGTGGGGGTCGCCAGGAGGGGGGAGGGTGGGGGGTCGCCAGGAGGGGGGGAGGGTGGGGGTCGCCAGGAGAGGAGGGTGGGGGGTCGCCAGGAGGGGGGAGGGTGGGGGGTCGCCAGGAGGGGGGGAGGGGGGGGTCGCCAGGAGGGGGGGAGGGGGGGTCGCCAGGAGGGGGGGAGGGTGGGGGTCGCCAGGAGGGGGGGAGGGTGGGGGTCGCCAGGAGGGGGGAGGGTGGGGGGTCGCCAGGAGAGAGGAGAGTGGGGGTCGCCAGGTGGGAGGACAGAAAAGGGTGGGGGTCACGAGGAGAGAGGAGGGTTTGGGTCGCCAGGAGGGAGGACAGAAAAGGGTGGGGGTCGCCCGGAGGGGGGAGGCTGGGGTTCGCCAGGGCGGAGGAAGTTGGGGGTCGCCAGGGGGTAGGAAGACAAGGCTCTCCAGCAGGGTCCCCTGAAAGGCGAGGGTCCGCCTAGAGGAATGCGCCAGGAAGCGGGTCCCGCTGTGAAGAGGACGCCAGCACTAGGCCGCATGGCACCCTTCGTCTCCTCAGGCCAAGCGCGCCTCCGGCGGTGCTGGCGTCCGAATCCCGCCCGAGGCGCGGGTTACCAGAGCCGTTGGGGCCGATGATGCAGGTGAATCTCCTGAAAGGCCCAATGACCTGGCGGCCCCGCCACGACTTGAAGTTCTCCACGAGCAGCAGCTCCAAGTGGCCCATGGCTGCGCTCACCACCTCAGCCGCGTCCTCACGCGCGGGCGAGGAAAGCGCGGGAAGAACTTCGCCAAGTCTCGCGAGACGAGAACGAGCTTTGGCGAGCGCTGCGCCGTTCCTTAGCAACCACGTGTTGGCGTTTTGGAGCAAGTCTCGGAGCCGCAGCCGCTTCTACTCGAAAGAAGGCTGTTGAGCACTGCGCGGAGGATTGCAGCCCACTGTCCTCTCCTGTTCCGCGGCTCGCTTAACTTTTGTTCTTTTCTTATCTTCCCCGACCCCCTCGGAATTCGCAGTCGATTCCCAGAGCCATGAAGGTAGCACTGCCCAAGGACCTGGAGCAGGACGCTCGCTTGGCCAAGAGGAGTCACGCCGAGTTGTGCAGACAAAAACGGATCTTCAACGCCAGGGACAGAATCATTGGGGTGAGGCGGTCGGGCCGGTTTGGAAAGCGGGCGGCAGGGGAGGAGAGGAGACGCAGGCTTGGAAGGAGCCTTTGACTCGGCGCGGCTGTAAAGGGCAGGGTTTGCAGGCGTGCGCGGTGCGGTGGGGAGGAATAGTTCGATGCGCTCACTGACTTGCCGAAGACAGAGGGTCTTAACAGGTCACCCCTCACCTGCCAGATGAGCAAATGGGGCCCGAGCGGGAAGGGAACGTGCCTGGAGTTAGTGGCAAAACGGACACCAGAACTCTTATTTTCTTCTCCCTGAGCCAGGCTTTCCATCCACACCCTCAGGGGTTCATTCCAACCCACTCGTTTGACAAACATGCCTGTGGAGTGCCTATTTGGTGGCCACCATGCATCGGGTCCAGCAGATGAGGGACCAGGCAGTCTCTGACCCCCAAGTCACAGCCTCGTGGAAGAGGCAGGCCTTCAGAAGGTCACAGAAAACACAGTGGCATCAGTGCTGTGAGGGTGGGCAGCGCCTGGCAGCCTGCCAGCCCACACTGGAGCCTGGAGGGGAAATAAAGAAGGCTTCCCAGAGGAGGTGATGCGTGAGCAGTCCTCTGAGGATGTTTATTTAACTGAGAAAGAGGAAAGGAAGCTCTGGGGAAAACCGAGAGCACAGACTGAAGACCAACCATAAGCAAAGGCATCCAAGTGTGGAAAGGCCTGACTGAGGTGCACCTAAGACAACTGGTTTGCACTGGGGCAAGAAGGATTGTTATCTACTGAATAATGTTGTCTGGATCTCACCACTCACTGTTCGCTGGCTTTGCATTCCCAGGGAGACACAGAAGCCTGGGATGTTCAGGTTCACGACCAGAAGATGAGAGAAGCAACTGACAAAGCTAGACATGAAACCTTTGGTGAGCTTTTCCTGAATGCCTCTGTACTGGTTTAAGGCCATGTGTCTTCATTTCTTCACAGTATTTGAAAGTTGTTGGTCTGGGGATGTAGCTCAGTAGTAAAGCACCTGCTTAGTGTGCACTGGTTTCAATCCCCAGCATGCACAAAAACGCTTGTCATTTTCACATTCTGTTCCTCTTAAAAATTTTAGTTTCTTATGCTCAGTTAACTTAATGAGTTGATTCTTCCTTCCTTAAAAAGTATCTATTAATTCTAATGTAGATCCTGGGAAATCTATTTTAAGCTTAACTGGAGTTTTTTTTTTTTTTTCCTGTTTTCTAAAAACCTGGAAGAGCCTTAGACACACACATGTATACATTTTCTGCTCAAAAGTTCAAGACTTTGTATAGAGGACAGCTGTTCACACTAGCTAACACATAATCAGCACACATAATCAGCATTCTTACCCCTTAGCTAACTCAGACATGATTCAATAGCATTGAGTCTTAGATCAAAATTTCAAATAGAATTAATTTCCTCTATCATGTCCAACATTGTCAACAATTATTAAAGCCAGTTTTTTAATATCATAAGGATTTTAAGTGGAAAAAGAGGATACAAAATTTTATATGCAATGGGCTGTCAATTAAGTTTTTAAAATATTTTAAATGTGCTTAGAAAAAGACCAAAAATATTGGCAGTGGTAATGTTGGGGAGATAGAATTATGAGTGAGGTTTATTTTCTTCTTTATACTGTTCTGTATTTTCCAAACTTTTTCCTTTTTTAGTTATAAAGTAATTCATACTTGTACCACAGACACATATGTATCACCCACTAGACCAGACATTAACATATTGCCAAATTTTTTAAGAGTGCTGTTTGAGAATGTGTTTCATATAGTTAAAGCTGTATTCCTTACGGTTTTCCTCTTCCTCCTCAGACATGTGCATCATTCCTGTGTGGTGTTTGTACTTGCACGATCTATGTATTCATAACTACATAAAATTGTTTTATGTGCTTTTAAAATTTACATAAATGATACCCTATCAGATGGATCCTTTCATAAGGTTTTTATTCAGTTTTTTTAATTAATCAGTGGTCTGTGTATAGAGAGTATTTGTTTTCATTGTTTTATGGCATTTTGTTGTATGAATTAACCAGTTTCCTTATCACCCATATGGATGGATGGCTTTGATTTTTCTTCTAAGTTTTTTTTTTAAAAGCTTTTCAACAAACACTACTGCGATGACTGTCAATCCTTTATGTCCCTAGTGTCCATGCAGGAGAGACAACAGGATGAAAATGACAGGTCATCTTGCTAAATGGCAAGATTGCTCCTACAGGCAATAACACAAGATCGCCTCCCACATCCATACTGATATTTGCTGTTATCAGTATTATAAATATTTCGCCTCCAGTTCATTGGATGTTTCCCCTTTTGCAAAGTTAATCATCCTTTCACAGGTTTATTGATCACTCAGGTTTCTTTGTCGTGATTTGCCATTCTTAGCCTTTGCCCATTTTGGGGGTGGGTTATTGTGCTTTTAACATCAATTTGTAGATGTTCTTTGTGTATTCAAGTTACTAATCCTTTAATGGTTGTGTTACTTTTTTGGAGTGTTGTATTTAATAATCGTTAAAAATTATTTTTTGACCTGGATTCGGTTTTTTTCTCTTGAGCTTATGCATACACTATATCTTTTCTAGCTGCTGAAATGAGGCACAATGACAAGCTCATGTGCATATTAGAAGGCCGGGAGAGGAGAGACAGGAAAAACCTCTGTAGAGCTATCAGTGACTTCCAGCAGAGATTTCAGAAGCCAGAAACTCGCCGTGAATTTGATCTGTCTGACCCCCTGGCCCTTAAGAAAGATCTTCCAGCCCGGTTGTCAGATAATGACACCAGAAACACAGTCTCAGGAATGCAGAAGTTCATGGGAGAGGATTTGAACTTCCGGGAGAGAAAGAAGTTCCAAGAAGAGCAGAATCGAGAATGGTCCTTGGAACAGCAGAGGGAGTGGGAGAGAACCCGTGCTGACCACAAAACTGCAGGTAGTGACAAAGAAGAACTGAATCGTCTCAGTAGTCTCTTCAACAAATCCAACCCCCAGTGTTTGTGGATGATTTTCTTTTTTTTTTTAAGTCTAGGGGGTCACACATCTCCAGGCATGTGGCAATGCCTTCTGAGCAGGACCCTGCTGGGTACTGAGGCTCAGTAAAACTCAGAATGGTTCCCTGTCCTCATTATGGTCATAGTCTGCTTGGAAGATGGATGGAAATAGGTAGCCTCCCCCAAGTCTCCTTGGTGCTGTGGTGAAAGCTCCATTCTGCAGGGCACTTTGGGGGCCCAGCTGCAGGCCTGGAGCTAGCACCTGCTCACCAGGACTCCCCAGCCCCAGCCACTGTCAGGCCAAAGCTCTGAGACATGAAACAGCCTCTCCTCAAGGAATCTGCCAAGTCCCGGTATGTCCTGCCTTTACTGAGGTCACCAGTCCCAGTACCACGAGTTCCTCCTCAGCAGGTTCTGACAGCAGCATCTAATCCTCTGATGCTGGTGGCCAAATGAGGAGGGGCTTTGTGCAGAAAGATGGTCCTGCCTCCTGAGCTACTCCTCTCTGCTTGTTAACTTGCAGTTGACTTGCTCAGCGCTGCCTCCTCCCAACCTTTTTTCTTACTCTGTCAGCCATGTCATCTCCCCTTCTCTCCAAGCACCCAACTTCTGCCCTCCCCTGCCACTGGAGCTGCCCTGGCCAACCTCACCAGTGACCTTTGTGTTGCCCAGTCTGAGGTGGGTTCTCAGTCTTCATTTGGCCATGGGCAGCAAGTAGCACAGTGGGTCATCCTATCCTCCTTGAAATATTCATGCCATGTGGCTTCCAGGACACCACTCTCCTGCTGGCTTTCTTCCTGCCCAGGCGCCTTTGCAGGTGTCTCCTCATCTTCTGAACCTATGGGTGTGATTAACTCCAGCACTCCCTGGGCTGCCTGCATCGGGTCTACACCCCACACACACACAGTGGTCTCACCTGGTCTCATGGTTTTGAATACCACATGCAGGCCATATCCCAAGCTTGTGTCTCCAGGCCAGACTCCTCCCTGAATCCAGACTCACGTATCCACCCAGCTGCTCTTGCACATCTAGTCATCACATCAAAGCCACTACAAGTGCAGTAACAACTGGGATCTTCCCCCAGACCCAACCTTCCATTTGTGTCCATGCAACTCTCATCTTCCAGTTGCCTTGGCCCCAGCCAGGCATCCTGACTGCTTCCTTTCTCTCGAATCCCATGCCAGTCCACCAGCAAATCATCTCAAGTTTTAACTGCTTTCTTCACCTCCATCATTGCCAGTCTAGACTAAACTGTCAGCGTCTCTCAGCTGGATTGCTGCAGGAGCCTCCATCTGGTCTCTGCTTCTGCCCTTATGGTCTGTGGTCTCCTCTCAACCCCAGCCAAAGCCATCCCTGAAAAAGTTAAGTTAGGTCCTTTGCTTGAAACCCTCCAGTAGCTTGCCAGTTCACTCCTTGCAAGCCAAGTTCATTTCAAGGACCTACAGGGCCTTCACAGTGTGGCCTCACTTCCTGCTACTACTCTGCTGTCCACTCCTTTCTTTGCATGTGGGTCTGTCATACTCACAGTTAGGATCACTTCTGCCTCAGGGCCTTTGCACCTGCTGTTCCCACTACTTGGAACATCTTTCCACAGATGTCTACATTGTTTACCCCTCTTTGTCAGGTTTTTGTTAAAATGTCATCTTAGCAGTGAGGCTCTCCCAGAACCCCCCACCCCGTACCTCCACCCCATGTTCCCCATCCCCTTCCTTGCTTTATGTTTCTCCCTAACCTTGATCACATTCTGTGATCACTGACACTGTTCCTTTCATAGTTGCCATCCTTCCCTGCAGTATCATCCTATGCTCAGGTAAGGTGGAGGATTTTTGTCTGTTCTGCTCACTGCTGTGTCCTTAGTTTCTAGCACATAGGTAAGTATTTGTAGGAATAATCCACTCATCGGCCTTCTAGAACCTCATCTATCTCCTGGGTGCTGTAGATTCCTGTCTCTGGCCATGAGCCTTCACCTCAGTCATGGATCTGGTCCTTAAGTGCCCCCTTGACAGCTCACCAGACTTCCCAGTGTGGCAGAGCTAACCCTGAATTCTTCTGCTGGGTCTGTCCCCACGTCCATCCTCCTCCCCCCACCACCTCAAGCCAGAAGCCTAGGGTCATCTTTGACCCTGTCTCCAGGCCATCTTCAATCTTGTCCCTTCTACCTCTTGCATAGATTTTGAGCTGTCCCCTGCTCCCCATCCCTTTTGCCATTGCAGTGATACATGTCATCCCTGGACATGTTCTCACCTGGACAGACCCCTGCCAGTAACTTTCAACTGTCTCCCACCTCCTTCCTTCCCCTACTCTGGTCCTTGTTTAATGTCATGGGCAGAGTGATGCTTTTAAATATGTTGTGTTGAACAGTGACATGCCACCGCCTTCATCCCAGCTCAGAACTCCCTAACAGCTTCGTGGCAGATGGACTAAAATGCGAAATCCTCCAGTAACTCACCCCTCCAGTACCACTGTCCGTCCCCCACCCCACTTGCAGTGTTCAGGACATTGTTCTCTTTCACTTCTGGGTCCTCCAAGCCCTTCCCCACTCAGAGCCTTCACACTGCCCTGGCCCAGCCTCCTTGTCCTTCACGTCTGGATTTACATGTCACCTTCTCCTAAGAAAGCAGTCTCTTGCTCCCCATCCCTGACACGAGTCAGGCATCCCCAACGCCGTCTCTCTCAGCTCCTATCCTTTCCCTCCACAGACCCCCACGTTTGTGTCAGCATGTATATTCAGGGTTCACTTGTTTATTACCCCACAACAGCAAGTTCACTCACCGCTGCATCTGTCCCCAGCAAAGTGTCTGTAAAGTGGATGAATGAACAAGTGGAGACTGAGATGAGGCTGAAGGTGAACACAGGCCAGAAATTCAAGGCTAAGGAGTCTGATCTTTTGGGGCTAGCAGTGTAGCTCAGTGGTAGAGTACTTGCCTAGCACATGTGAGGCCTTGGGTTCCTCCTCTAGCACCTCAAAGAAAAAGAGACTCTGGCCTTTGTTTTTAGAGATAATAAGATCCTCAAGGCATAAATACAGAAATCAGAAGCTGTTGATCAAAGACTTTTTAAAAATCTGGAGTAAAGTAGGGATCCTGCCTCACATGTAAGGACACAGAGGCCCAAGAGAGGTTAAATAATAGTTATGGGTAATAGGGATAGGCAGGTGGCTTATGCCTGTAATCCCAACTACTCTGGAGATCAAGATTGGGAGGATTGTGGTTTCAGGCCTGCCTTGGCAAAAAGTGAGATTCCCCATCTCAACAAACAAGCCTAGTGTGGTAGCACACATTTTTAATCCCAGCTACATGGTAGGTATAAGTAGGAAGATCAAGGTCCAAGGCTAGCCTGGGCAAAACACATGACCCTATCTGAAAAATAATTAAAGCAAAAAGGGCTGGGGGTATGGTTTATGTGATAGAGTGCTTGCCTAAGCAAGTGTAAGGCCTTGAGTTCAAACCCCAGTACCACCAAAAAAAAAAAAAAAAGGTTATGCCTAACAGACCTAGGAAGTGGGTGGAATCCTGATCTGTCTGACTCTAAATCATTACTTTTTGCTATGGGGACCCTCCACTTTGATCCCTACTCTTCCTCCCCATTGACCTGTTAGTCCTACTGCCACTCACAAGTATCTGTGACCTGGCACTCTTTGGGTCCTGTCTCATTTCTACACGTCCTTTTCCTGGGTCCTCACCACCCCTTGCCTCCTTATATACCAGGGATAGCAAGAGGCACCCACTAACCTGCCCCAGGACCATAGCAGGCATCACTAATCCGTGGCAGACATTACCAGTGCCCAGCAGTGGTCGCTGGCACTCACTGAATGCTGAGATCTAAGACCTCGACTTGAGTCAAATCATCTAACTCCCAGAGCTTCCGCGGCCGGTCCTATCATTTCCCTCTCCTCCTCTTCAATGAAGACTCATGCGTGAGCGACCGTGCCGCACAGTGCCCCACACCCCTGAGCAGGTGCTCCCAGGGGAGCAGGCTATCTGATTGCAGCTTGCCTCTTTGCAGAGGACCTCCACAAGCAGACAAGGCTGCAGCTTGACGAAGCCGCCAGGCACCTGCAGAAGCTGGAAAGCGCCTCCAGGAAAGCAGCCTGTGTAGCTGTGAAAGAGTTCAACAAGAACCAGGTATACAGACCCAGGCTCGTGTGTAGAGGGAAGCATGAGCACGTGCAGCTTCCTGGGGCTCCCAGACCTTTCCACACCTCAGCTCTTTGTCATAACGTGAGGACAGTAACATCTACCTTGGTGGTACCACCAGCCCTGCCCTGATACCTCATGCTGGCCTCGGTTCTTAGCAAGAACTGATGCACGGGCACATGAATGGAAGGGATGATCGTGGCCACTATTTGTGCAGACCGTGCCATCCTCCACACACTGCCTGGTTCCTCACAAACGCTCCCTCTCTCTCCCACTCTGCTCAGAACTTGCTTCAAGTCTTTATTCCTTTTGGAAATTGACTTCCTTCTCCAGGCTTTCTCTCTGAATTCAGCTACATCTCCTGGGTGAAGTGGGCCTGGGTTACTCCATCAGATTAACGTGTTGACTAGAGGCCTGGTCACTAGAGGAGGCCACGCACAATGATCCCTTGGAGAGCGCGTGTATTTTAATTCTTACGTGTGCGTGTGTTTTATATATATAGCAATGCTATTTTTCTGTTGCAGTAGTACCTCGTTAATGAGCTAACTATATTGGAGATCTAGGCTCACAGATGTTCTATGATGGGGCACCCATCAAAAAACACCAGAGAGGCTGGGCCAGAGAGTGTTGGTTTTCAGCAGCGGAAGGAGGACCAAGGAGGGCAAACTGGGGGTGGTAGCAGGGACCCAAGGGCAGAGCAAGCCACCAGAGGCCCAGGTCACCAGCCAGGTCAGCTGCCAGGGATCTTAGAACCCCTTGTCAATCCTTGCCCTCTGTTTTACAGAGATTGCCCAGAAGGGTGGTGTTAGCACCAATTCCACAGCAGAATGGGGCTCTTCACAGTCAGTCCATTCATGACTGGTCATCCATTCCTTCATTCATGCAGCAATTCAACAGCTGCTGATTGAGCCCCTCCTACTGGGCTCTAATGTGCTGCTTGCTAAACCATGTTGCCTCATTCATAGGTTTGATTATTTGTTCATTCTGTAGTCTTTTATTGAGCACCTATAAATGTGCCTGGGACTTTCAGACCCTTCAGTTCTTCACGTGGATGCCATGAGGCAGCTCTAGGGAAAGCTGCACTTGAATTTGGCAGCTCTGTTCCTGCCTAGAATTGTGCTTTGTTAGCCTGGGACATTGACATGAGGTTTTAGACAGTATCCTCAAAAAGAAAATTCTAAGCCAAGAATGGTGATTCATGCCTGTAATCCCAGCACTGGGGAAGAAGCTAAAGCAGGTGGATTGCTAGTCTGAAGCCAGCCTGGCCTAAGTAGCAAGACTCTATCCCAAAAAAAGAAAAGAAAATTCCAGGCAGGTTGGCTATTCCATGTCAGCAGGGAAGATACAGTGGAGGCCTCTGGTTCCCATCGAGGCTGCTCACTTTGGTGAAGAGGCATCATGATGACGGGGTTTGGCATGTGGGCTTTAGAGCCACCTGCGCGGATGCGCCCGTCTCTGGGCCTTGGCAAGCCACTCCTGGCCTGTGAGAGCACCCACTGTATCTGTCAGCATTCTCAGGTAAGACACTCCCCCAAACCTCAGGGACTTAACACACAAAGGCCACTCATGCTCCATGTCTGTCATGGGCTGGCTGGGACAGAGCAGCCAGCAGCTGGAGGATTCCAGCAGCACAAAAGGAAAAGAACATGGCAGGTCCCACCCCGGGGGCTCCCCTATGCCACACAGCCACCTCTGCTCACATTTCATTGACCAGAGTAAACCCTGTGACCATGAACACTCAAATGGGCAGAAAGTGCAGGCATCCAGAAAGTTCACTGGCAGAATGTCCCAGTCAGCAGTAATATCCCAGTTGCTCAAAGGTGACGTCATGATTAAATTGGGTAATACAATTTGGCATGTTGTCAGGATGCCATAAATGATAGCCATTTTTTTTTCTTTTTTTTTTTTTTTTTCATTTTTCTTTTATTATTCATATGTGCATACAAGGCTTGGTTCATTTCTCCCCCCTGCCCCCGCCCCCTCCCTTACCACCCACTCCGCCCCCTCCCTCTCCCCCCCCAATACCCAGCAGAAACTATTTTGCCCTTATCTCTAATTTTGTTGTAGAGAGAGTATAAGCAATAATAGGAAGGAACAAGGGTTTTTGCTGGTTGAGATAAGGATAGCTATACAGGGCATTGACTCACATTGATTTCCTGTGCGTGGGTGTTACCTTCTAGGTTAATTCTTTTTGATCTAATCTTTTCTGTAGTACCTGTTCCCCTTTTCCTATTGGCCTCAGTTGCTTTAAGTTATCTGCTTTAGTTTCTCTGCGTTAAGAGCAACAAATGCTAGCTAATTTGTTAGGTGTCTTACCTATCCTCACCCCTCCCTTGTGTGCTCTCGCTTTTATCATGTGCTCATAGTCCAATCCCCTTGTTGTGTTTGCCCTTGATCTAATGTCCACATATGAGGGAGAACATGCGATTTTTGGTCTTTTGGGCCAGGCTAACCTCACTCAGAATGATGTTCTCCAATTCCATCCATTTACCAGCGAATGATAACATTTCGTTCTTTTTCATGGCTGCATAAAATTCCATTGTGTATAAATACCACATTTTCTTAATCCATTCGTCAGTGGTGGGGCATCTTGGCTGTTTCCATAACTTGGCTATTGTGAATAGTGCCGCAATAAACATGGATGTGCAGGTGCCTCTGGAGTAACAGTCTTTTGGGTATATCCCCAAGAGTGGTATTACTGGATCAAATGGTAGATCCATGTCTAGCTTTTTAAGTAGCCTCCAAATATTTTTCCAGAGTGGTTGTACTAGTCTACATTCCCACCAACAGTGTAAGAGGGTTCCTTTTTCCCCCCATCCTCGCCAACACCTGTTGTTGGTGGTGTTGCTGATGATGGGATAGCCATTATTTTTAATCCTAGCAACAGTTAGCTACTATTGGGAGTCACTGTGTTCATCAGTCTTACCAGGGAGGTATGGTTGTGCAATTTAGTAGACAGGGCTGAGGGTGAGCAGACTTCCTTAGGGACACCCAAACACTAAATGGCAAGTCGAAAATTTGCTTGCTCCCATCTGGCAGCAAAACATGTGCTATGTGAAACAGTGCAGTTGGCCTCTCCTGAGCACCTCCCTTCATCACTAAGGAGACCCCTCCCTTGACTTTACAGAGAAATGACTGCAGCCCAGGGAGGACAGGTGACTTTCTGCAGGTCACACAGCCCTATCTCTCCTGGGGATTTGAGCAGCGATTTGACTGAGAATTTATTTGCGTGGGGGCTATGGCTGGAGCCATCTAGACTGCTGAGGTGGCAATGTATCTTCCACCTTTTACAAGTCACCACTGTGGCGGCTCATTCACTCTGTTGAGTGTTCATTGTAGCCCACAGATGTAGTTTTTAGGACCACAGGAGGGCCTCAGAACACTGCCCTGGTGTGAATCCAGGTCAGTGGTGGGAGGGGCATCTCCCTGCATTGGTAAATTGGTGCAAAGACCCACAGCACTGTGTGCACACACCTGTAGGGAGTAGCGCAAGGGCAGCCAGGGTCTCTGGCCTGCCACACATCCCTGCTAGACAGTTCTCCCCCACAACCCTGGGCCGCCTTTAGCACATCTATCTGTCCATGGCCTCGGTGAGATTTGCTGTCCTGTGTCTCAGAGTCTTCTGGAGTCACTCAGGGTGTCTTCCCTGATGTCTTCCCCTGCATAGGCTGCGGAGTTGGCAGAAAGGAAAAGGCAAGAGAGAAAACGGGAACAAGAAGACAACCTGGCCGAGATCTCCGCCCTGTTGCAGGGGGACCTGCTCTCTGAGAACCTGCAGCAAGCAGCCAGGTCCTTTGGGCCACACCGTGTGATGCCTGACCACTGGAAGGGCATGAGCCCGGAGCAGCTGCAGGAGATCCGCCTTGCTCAGAAGCAGCAAGTCCAGGAGAAGCTGGTGCCTTTCCCCTCCCCACCATCCTCAGAGCCACCTCTGTCCCCTGTTGCCCTGTGCAGCCCTGCTCCTGTGTTTAGTCTCAGCCAGGGCCATGCTCACCAAGGGGGCTGCCTCAAAGAGTTCCCATTCTGGTGGGGGGAGCACGTGAAAGGGGTGAGTGGAGTATGGCTGCAGGCCTTCTCACCTGGGCAACTCAGAGGCAGGGAAGGTAAGGGACAATGGGAATCACAGCACCCTTGTGGATATGTCACATGTGCAGTGGTTGTTAGATATCTGTAGCTGTTAGGATTGGGTTTGCCTGAATATGACAAAGAAAACAAAGTGCAGCATTTTAAACAAAATAGAATTTCATCTCTTGCATGAGGACTAAATCCTTAGAGGAAACAGTGTAGGGTTTGTATGGCAGCTCGGTGGTCACTGAATATTCTGCCATCCTTGGCACCTGGCTCCCAACTCTTAGTACAAACCAGCTGCTTGAACACCAGCCATCTCACATGCAGCTATCAAAGAGGAATGGGGAAAAACACTCTAAGGAGTTTCACAACACATTTCTTCTTGCATTTCATCGGACAACTCTTTGTCACATCATGGCTCCTAACTGTAAAGAACCATGGGAAATGTAGTGTTTATTCCAGGCAGTGGAGCGCTGGCCATTCTTTATCAAGAAAGAAGGAATAATGGCTCCTGGGGGAACCATTAATGCTCCCCCACTGCTCACTTGCAGAGAGCATTAAAGTAGCAAACCTGGGTGTGATCGCACAGGGTGACTGGGGACAGAGGAGAGGAGATCTGAGGACTGGATCTTGAGACCCCCTCCCAACTGCCACCATTTATAGACAAAAGGGACCTGATGGGGGCGGCTGGGATGTCCTGGAGGCCAAGGGAGAGAAAGTATTCATTCAGGAGAAAGGAGAGGGAACCCCTGGCCACTTGTAGGATGTGGACTAAAGGCTGGATTCTGAATCCTGGGGTCCCCTGGGGCATCTTTGTGGGGACCACAGCTCAGGCAGGAGTGGGCAGAAAGGAAGAGGAGGCAAAGGCACAAATGCCCTTCCTAGGCATTCCCCTTGCAGGATGCAGAGAGATGGGGCTATGGGGTTGAGGGAAAGGTTTCATTTATTAGGACTTCAGGAATAACAGCATCCTTGTCATTCAGTGGAATTGAGGCTACGAAAGGGTAACTGATGCCAGAGGAGAGGCTTGCTGGAGCCAGTTCCCTGGGGTGGCAGGGAAGCCAGCAACATGGAGCACTATTGAGGGCTCAGCATGGACAGGAGCTCAGACTCCTCATCCCAGGCCATGGGTGGGCAAGGGAGGCATGAGGTGAGGGCTGGTAGAACTCCTCAGGAATCCCATTTTCTAGTGAAATGGAAACCAAGTCAGCAGCCGAGGTGCTGTCAGGGTTGGAGACTTGAGAACAGGGAACAGTACTAAATGATATCCAGGAGAGCTGGAAGGGGGCAGGATGGCCAGCTCTACCAGATGCCCACTGGGGCTCGTGGTCAGGAACTTGAATTGATCCCAGAGAGCAGGTCAGGTATATTCCCTGACCACACTCAGCTGGAGGGGAAAGCTGGGGTTCAGCATGGTCAGGGTATGCCTGGCAGCATGGCCAAGTGAGAGGCTGGGGTGCTGCTGGCTGAACGGAGGGTTGGGTAGGTTGCATGAGGAGGTGAGGACACACAGGCAGGGGATGGAGGAAAGGCGGGAAGAGAGAGAAGAGGGAACGTGGGCAATCAGTAGATCTGAGTCTTTAGGGCATAGATCAGTGTCCTGGAGACATCACAGAAGAGGCAGGTTAGAGTGGTGGTGTTTGGAGGTGAGACCAGGATGGGATGACATTGTTGGTAGTGACAAGGCAAAGCCAGAGGGGGGTCTGCCAAGTGCAGCCCTAGGATTCCAGCACCCACTAAAGCTGGATTCTCCCTGGGAGAGGGCACTGATGGCTGAAGAGTTGAGACTGGCTCTCTGGAGAGGAGTGATGAACACAGGAGCAGGACTAGGAAAGAGCCATCCCTTGAGGGTCAAGATTACTCAGATCTCTGGCTAGAGAGAGCTGGAGAGGGTCTCAGGCCTGCCAGTAAAGGGGCCTGTCCAGGCCCCTGTGCTGCTCGCCAAGGGTAGTTAGTTGGCCATGTGCCTTGCCCTCAGCCCAGGTGAGCACATCTGTCACTGTATTTGTGGCAAGGCAGTTTGTGTGATGGCACAGGGCACCTGCGAGCAGCCCTTTTACAGCTGAGGCCACTGAGGTTCACAACAGCAAAGTGCCTGGCCTGGCAGGTGGCCTAGCCAGCTCCAGCGTGGGACTGAGCCAGGCTGTAGATCACTGATGCACTCCAGCTGCTCCTCCAGTGGTGCTTGGGAGCTCCCCTGCAGGCTGGCTTCCCCCACCCCATGCACTTCTTTTTCGCTGGGAAAAGGGGCACTGATAGGTAATGCACAAGGCAGTCAGAGCTGACCCCACCTGAGGAAGGACTCTCCCTCCACACTAATCCAGTTTCCTCTTTAGGGCTCTGTGCTTTGCAAAGAAGGGACTGAAGGGCCATGTGGGAAGAGCTGGAATGCAGAAATTCGAGGGCCAGGCTGTTCTCACCCTGCCCATGCTTTGTGGGGGCCATGGCAACAGTGTGCCATGTCAACCCACCGAGGTGGTATCTGACCATTAAGCCAGCTGGGAACCTCCTGAGGACCTGACAGGAAAGAACCCCACTCACCAAGGCCTGTCAGAGCCCTGGGCTGGGAACACTGTCAGAGCTCAGTCCCTGCTGTCCCCTTTTATGGATAAGAGCACCAATACCTCCAAGGGCGAGAAGCATCTGGACCACATAGGATGAGGGCAGGGTGGGAGTCATCTAACCTTTCTAGGATCCTCAGTTTCCCTAAAATGAGAGGCTAGGCCCCCTGGATGATCTCCTGAGGCTCCTGGGCTGTGGGGAAGATGGCATTGATGCACCTCTCCTCCCTCCAGAGGTCCCAGGAGGAAGAGCGCCAGTGCAACATGGACTGGGACCAGCAGAGGATTCAGAAGGCTCGTGCCACTCTGCTGGAGGAGCGGCAACAGCAGCGCCAACAGCGGAACCTGCGCAGAGACCTGGACAGCAGCAACCTCAGCCTGGCCAGGGAGCAGCGTTTGCAGTGAGTGCCAGGGAGGCCCATGCAGAAGGAGCAGGCTGGGAGATAGCCCTCCCCAGGAAATCTTCCTCTGGGTACTGGGACCCATGCCAGTTCAAATAGGTGGGCAGACCCATATGCCACTGCTGCCTGCTGTGGGTGCCTGAAGCCCAGGGATGGACACTGAGTAGGCCCGAGGAGTCTGGAAGGCTTCCTGGAGGAAGCTATATGGTTGAGCCCCAGGATGGTGGCAGCCACTGTGACATACTAGCAGTCTCGGGTAAAGACAGAACCCCATGAGTAGTTCAGAGACCAGATGCAGGTAAGCTGGAGAACTTGTGACTGAAATGGATTTATTTACTTACCTGTTTACCAAGCCTGGCTTGAACTCAGGGCTGCACAGGCAGACCTGGCTACCCGTGCGTCCAGTTGTCATGACTTCAGCCGGGGCCTAAAAGAAGCCCTCAGACCTGACATGGCAAGTCACTGGGGATGCTTTGAGTGTCTTCACAGCCACATGTGGAGATCTAACCTCAGGATGTCCCTGTATCACAGGTGTCAGTGTCGAGTGCACCTGCAGTGTCCTTACGGAGTGGCACTGAGGAGCCAGGGAGGGGGTTTCTGTCAGCACAGCAGGTGGAACTGGATGCTATATTGTGGAGATAACGTGCTGGTGAGCAGTCTGTGGGTTTCCTCTTTGAAAATACTTAGGAAGAGTATTCAGTTACTCATCTTTTTTTCTCCTTTTATTATTAGGAAAAAATATATGGAAGAATCATATAAAAACCAACCCTCTGAAGATTATTTCAAGCAATTTAATACAAGAAGCCGATAATGAGAAAGACACCCTTGTCCCCTCACTTGGAGAAAGTACAGCCACCTCGGAGAGTCAACTTTATTAAAAACAACACACTCTTCGGTCCACAAGTCTCCATTTGCATTCATTACCGATGGTGGACAAAGCCTCCCCTTCACATTCCGTGAGGGGCACTCCACTCCATGAAGGTCTCTGCTGAGGACATGGGAGAGCAGGTATCCCTGGAAGGGACCATCCTAGAGAGCTGGCTTCGTGGATGGGCCTGTGTATTGCTTAGACTCCAGGTCCAGGCGCTGTGGTCAGTAACACGAGTGCTGACTTGGTTAGCATCATAGGCATCATTCCTATTTGGGTTCTCATTACAGTTGGTGGCCAGTATTTTTTTTAAATTTCAAAAGAATGCATTTCGCTAACACTCATGAAAACCCTAACATTTCTAAGAATCAAGTAATCTGCATAGCTGTTTTTTCTTTGACATCTGCAATCTGGACTTCGCCTCCCTTTAATTTCTTCTACAAGTGAGTATTGTATAACAATGACTACTAGGCCTTATGGGAAATACAAAGGAAAGAATATAAACTTTCTTACCTTAAAAAGCTTATAATCTAGTTGGAGAGATGTTTTAAATTTACATTACATGACTCAAATAATAAACCATCAGTATAAGATGTCACAAGCGTATATAATCTGGAATGAAATGAATCACTTAGTTCTGAGTGTTACAATCAGAGGGGAAGAAACCTAAGAATGAGGACAGTCTGAGAAGCTTCCTAAGGGGGAAACACGACTGAACTGGTGCTTAGAGGATGGGGCAAGAGGTCCAGGCAAGAGCCAAGGACAGAGCTAGCACAGAGATCAGCAAATTATAGCCTGTGAGCCACTTAAGAAAAGATTTTATATTAACATTTTTAAATGGTTGAGACAATAAGCAATATCTCATGAAAGAGAAAATTACATAAAATTCAAATTTCAGTGCTCATAAATAAAGCTTGATTAAAACAGCCACACTCATTTGTTTGCACATTGTGGCTTCACACTACAATGGCAGTGTTGAGCAGTTATGACAGAGACCACACAACCCACTAAGCTTAAAATATTCACTGTCTGGGCCTTTAGGGAAAGTTTTCTGAACCCAGGCCAATAATATCAAAGGGGTAGTTGATAGGCTGTGCTGGCAGAGAGCCTTTGGGTGTAGGAACTGTGAGAGATGGGGTAGTAATGGGTGCCCAGGGATCAATTATGACAGACAGTTAACACCAGGCTGAAGAATACAAACTCTGTCCTGTATGCAATTGATCGAAATTGTCACCATGTGCACAAGTTCGATTATAGTATCTATGCATATCTGGAACAAAACTCCAAAATATTCAGAAGGATATTTTGTAAAAGAGAAAGTCAGTCTGTAGCCTGACCTGCAGGTACGCAGGCAAGACAACTCTGCCAAGGTCCCTAATTATTTGTCCTTAGGTTCCCTTACAGAAATATTCTTGCATGTCACAAACAGCTGTGAGCTTACATGTGTGTATATTCTTTCATTTAAAAAACCACAAAGAGGGCTGGTGCAACGGCTCAAGTGGTAGAGCACCTGCCTAGCAAGCAGAGGCCCTGAGTTCAAATCCCAGTACCACCAAAATACCCACGGATGGTAGTGTACTATAAAAATACTGCTCTATATTCTGCCTTCCAGCTTGCAGCTCAGGGTTTGCTCTAAGCCCAGACGCTTTTTTCTGTAGCTGTATAGTATGGGTGTATTACTTTTACTGACTGAGATTGAGGAAGACTGAATCAGAAGCTCTATGGTATTTTTGGAGGCTCTGTGGAGCTGGTGAGTTCCAGGAGAACTAAAGGAGGGAAGACTAGTCAGCAGATGGAGGATCCAGAAGAGTGGCTGGGAGCTCCAGAGTACTTGAGGCCATGGTGCTAGAGAACTCTCCTGCCTTGGCTCCCCCAAGGGCTCATGCCCTCCCTAAGGGCTCATGCCCTGGTGGGAGTGTCAGGGATGGATTTGGTGGGAGAACCAGGAAAAGTCAAGACATACTTCTTGCCCAGGCAGCAGCTGTATAACTTGGTGTCTTCCCTTATGAAGGGTCATTGGTGGACATCTTCATAGCCTGTCTCCTCAGTAAAGTGTGTGTGAGGCCCATCTCAGCCTGTGCACACCAGTCTACCCTGCTGTTCTTGTGGGAAGACTGCAGTTGAGTCTCCAAACTCAGAACTTCTGGTGTTCAGCTCTGAACCTCAGCCTCCTGGTCCAGTCTTCTGTTGAGGGGCTGGGGGTCTATAAAGCCTGGTTTCTTTTCTCTTGTCTGGAGCCCGTACTTATCTCCTCTGCCATATTTAAACGTTCTCTAGAATTTGGGCAGCGGTTGATGAAGGGCTTCGGAGAGACCCCTCAGCCCTAGTATGTGTGTTCCAGGCCTTTCCTCTCCTAAGCCTTAGGGACCAACTCACTGTCCTTTAGGTCAAAGTGGTGGCCCCTCTACCCAGCTTCTGGGTCTGCCTATGTGGCAGGCAGGCAATTGGGGGAGTAACAAGTCCTTGGCTACTGGCAAATTCAGGCCCACCCACTCATCCTTCAAGGCCTGTTCCAATCTCTTGACCTGCTTCAGCACTGAGAGGTGGCTCCAGCACCCCATCAGCCTGACCCAGGTCTGGCCTTGGCGCTGGCCCCTACCTTCAACCACCCCTCTACTCTTGCCATTCTCTGTGCCTTCTGCGTCAGGCCTCTGCCCTCGTCCAGACTGACAATGCCTTAAAACTTCTCCAGGAGCAAGTGGATTCATTGGCAAGTGTAGTCTTACAAAATAGAAGACCCCTGGACTTGCTGGCCACCTCCAAGGGAGGGACCTGCCTCCATCTCAGGGAGGAATGTTGTTTCTAAGTCAATAACTCTGACCAGGTTCAACAAAACATCAAACAGACCTTAGAAAAAGCCACCACTATTCAGGGACAATTCTTGGCCTCATGGGGTGATCATTCCTGGTTCCCAACCTTATTACTCCCCTTTGCAATCCCCTTTCTTATCATTATCCTGGTACTTTCCTTTGGACCCATGTTATTAAATTTACTAAGTAAGTTTATTTCTCCTAGAGTACAGGCTATACAGGCTTAGATGATCCTACAGCCCCGTTACCAGCCCCTCGACACCAGACCTGACTCATACTATGATTAGCCCTTCACACAAGCACATGGGAGAGTGATGTCCTGGACAAGCGGGGACAATGCTTCAGGAGCCTTCACTCGTTCTTCACATCTTAGTACTAGGAAGAGGGATCCCAGGAGGGCAGGGCTGTGCCTCTGCCCAGCAGGAAGTAGTTCTAGAAGAGACCTCCAATCCCTTGTCCCCAGATGATTTTGAGGATCATGTCTCTCACATGGAAATGAGGCAGGAGAATAGGGAATCCTAGGCATCTGCCTGTATTCACCTAAGCAGCTCCTCCCAGCCAAGAAACCATCCATTCATATTCCGTAAGCAACTGCTCCCAGCCAGGAGACAAGTGGGCTTCCAGCAAGATGTTCTGTTACCATTAGGATGTCTCCTAACCACAAAACCTGGAGAGGAATTTCCCCGGAGTCTGCACATGCTCAATGTATAGACTTTTGCCAGCTAGGTGACCTCTAGGAAAGAAGACTCTACTTAAAGCTTTATACCTGTGGACTGTATCTCATGCATGTACTTATAACAGGGACATGTACAGTTATACAACAATCTTCTGTCAATCAAAGCTGTCAATCATAAGAGTAATGCCCCCTTCAACCCCAGCATCACCTTAAATAGCAGCAGGAACAGGGGAATGGGGGCTTGTTCCTGCCCTGTGAAGTATTTCACTTTCAATAAATCTATGTTTCTTTTGCTACTTCTGTGTGTTTTGTCCAATTTTTTTGTTCAATTCACCAAAAACTTGAAATTTAACTGAGAGTGCAGAGTCAGCTGGATGATAACACTCGGAGGCCTGTCCTTCACAAACATCTGGCTGAGCCCAGAGTTAGTAGTACTGAAGTGAACAGGGATGTTTGGACAATCTGGGCCCACCCATGCCTTGGCTTGGACCTCAGCCTCCCCTGGGTCTCTGCTCAGCCCATGCCTCTGTCACAGAACTGTTCATGTGTGCTACAGTTGGGGACCAATTTCTGTACTCTAGTGTTGAACTCAGGGAGTCCCAGGCCTTATGAATGGCTCCAGCTGTGCATGCTCTAAAAGCCTCCTGTGTTTTCTGGAACAAAGTGGACTCCTGCTGTGGCATTGATCAAGACTTGGCTAAATCTCAGGGCAAACAAAGAAAAGATCCATACCTGCAAGGAGACAGGGGTCCAGGCCCCTCCAGGACGTCTCTGGGAGCCATTTCTGCAGGCTGTGCAAGGGTAGCACACCCCCTTGGTGTCCCCACCCTGGAACTCAACCCTTCCTGAGCAGGAACTGCCTGTTTTCCAGAGTGATTGATGGAGGCAAGAACATTCCCTACAGGAAAAGAGGTGGTGGTGGTGGAGTGTCTTTTCTTCCTAAGGTAACCGTGTTTTGAGAAAGAGCTATAAGTGGTGACTTAAGCAACAGACATTTACAGCTCTTCACACTTCTGGAGGCCAGAAGTCTGAGACAGAGGTGTCAGCAGGTTGGTTCATTCCAAGGCTGTGAAGGAGGGTCCATTCCTGGTGTCTCCACACTTCTGGTGGTTTGCTGGTGACCTTTGGCCTATAACATCCCCTGATCAGTGCGTCCTCTTCACGTGGCCATCCCTCTGCATGTGTCTGTATCCATATTTCCCCTTTTTCTAAGTACATCAGTCATGTTGGATTAGCTCCACTCTAATGACCCCATCTTAATTACATCTACAATTACCCTATTTCCAAGTAAGGGTACACTCTTAGGTGCTAGGGGTTAGGACTCCAATGTATCTTTTGGAAGGGGGCATAATTCAGGGAAATGCAGAGGGTCACCTTGTTCCGTTGCCTCTTGGAGCATTGGTGCCTAGGTTGAACCAGCTGGCTTTTGGAAGCATCCTGCTGATGGGCCAATGACAGCCAGTACAGGTCATCAATCCTCCTGCTTTTGAGGAGAGAAAGAAAGTGAGAAATGAGAAATGCACTCTTTTCATGTGCAAAATCTTGTACCACAATCTAATGGAAGGTTTGGGAATAGAAATTCATCCCTGCAAAGGAAAGTGTGGCTCAATAATACACAAGCACAGGCCAGAGGGAGACAGCTGTAGGAGGCTGCTGAAGTCATCAGCAATATGTTTGTCTCCGCAGAAGCATGGGTCCAATGTGGGGAGGCTTGCTTTAATTTCACTCTGAATTTTGCGTTGTTATAAAAAAAATATTCCCAAAGGAAGGTCAGGATTGAAAACTGGATGTTTGCTTGCGCCCTCTGCTGGTGGCAAATAGCACAGCACTTCCCCTATGGTTCTGCAGGCAGGAAAATGCACTGAGCCTCAGGCCCCATGCTGGGCGGGTTGTTGCACCAGCAGCACCGCTGGATGTGGTGATCGCCACCCTGCTGAGAGAAAACGGGATGGAGCAGCCTAAGTGGTTTACCCATAGCTGGAAGGCAGAGCCAGCCCCAGGTGTGGAGCTCTCTCTGTTCTCATCCAGTGGCTGATAGAATTTTATATACACAGCAGACATGGTCCCTGGGGCGGGGGAGGGGTGGGTGGGTGGGCTGGGGGAGGGTGTTTGTTTGATTTTTAACTTTATTTCCAACATTTTATTATAAAAAGTATGAGACCTACAGAAAAGTATATACCCACTATCTAGATTCTACAACTAATGTTTTGTACATTTGATTTATTGCCTATTTTTCTAAAGACTGGCTTTTAAAATTTTTTTAACTTTATGCTGCTTATAAAAGACACTCCTAAAACAAAAGAGCTCAGAAAAGTTATAAATAATAGCATTTAAAAGTTATTTGAAAAGCTGGGTGTGGTGACTGCATGCCTGTCATCTCAGGAGATCACAGGCAAGCCTGGGCAAAAAGCAAGATTCTTCTTTCCAAAATAACCACAGCAAAAAGAGCGGCTGGAGGCGTGGCTCCAGTGATAGAGTGCCTGTCTCACAAATACAATGATGCCCTGCATTCAAACCTCAGTACCACCAAGAAAAATTATTTCAATCTATCCAATGACTTCTGTTCACACAAAGCCCTGCATGTCAATGTCCACAGCAGTTTTATCCATAATTGCGAGTGCTTGGATGTGACTGAGGTGTTCTTTAAGGTGAATGGATCAACAAGCCATGGCACTCCCATTACCCATTATGCACTATTACAAAGACATCTCATTGATGTGACAACATTGGGACCTTGCAATAATCCTGTGAGAGGAACACAAGGTTATTTATTACTTGCCTTTACAGATAAGGAGACCGAGGGTTAGAGGGACAACACAATATCACAGACTCCAAGAAGCTGAGCAAGGATTCAGGCCCAAGTCATACTGACTCCCATTTTGATGCTCAGGCTGCCTGCCCATCAAGAGAGACCAGCCCAAGATACAGAACTCCCCAGACCTGTGTGACACCCTTACTCTGGGCACCTGACCAAACTTAGCTGGTGTGTCTGTCAAAGGAATAGATAGCACCTTCATTACAATTAGTGCTTTTAGCTGGTTGTGGTAGCTCAAGTCTGTAATCGTAGCTACTGAGGAGGCAGAGATTGGGACGATCAGACTTCAAGGCCAGCCCAGGCAATAGTTATTGACACCCTCTCTCAACCAATAACTGGGCATGGTGGCATGTGCCTGTCATCCCAGCTATGCAGAAAGAATACATGGAAGGATTCTGTTCAGGCTGGCCTGGACATAAACATGAGACTCTATCCCAAAATAGCTAAAACAAAAAGACTGGGGGAGTGGCTCGAATAGTAGAGCGCCTGCCTAGCAAGAGCAAAGCCCTGAGTTCAAACTCCAGTACCACACAAAAAATTAGTGCTTCTGTGTCACCTTCCATATCAAGATGGACACAGCATGTTGGCTCTGTCTGTGCCACGCACTATGCCAAGTGCACTCACTCACTAGACAATTGTAACAATCCCACGGTCAGGACTATTGTCTGTATCACAGGAGGGTCTTGGTCCAGGAGGGCAGTCTATACAGCAAATCGAATATCCTTAAAAATCCTGCTCATTCACATGATAAAAGCATACAGGGAGGGTGAGGATAGGTGAGACACCTAAAAAATTAGCTAGCTTTTGTTGCCCTTAACGCAGAGAAACTAAAGCAGATACCTTAAAGCAACTGAGGCCAATAGGAAAAGGGGACCAGGAACTAGAGAAAAGGTGAGATCAAAAAGAATTAACCTAGAAGGTAACACCCACGCACAGGAAATCAATGTGAGTCAATGCCCTGTATAGCTATCCTTATCTCAACCAGGAACACTTGTTCCTTCCTATTATTGCTTATACTCTCTCTTCAACAAAATTAGAGATAAGGGCAAAATAGTTTATTCTGGGTATTGAGGGGGTGGAAGGAAGAGGGAGGGGGCGGAGTGGGTGGTAAGGGAGTGGGTGGGGGCAGGGGGGAGAAATGACCCAAGCCTTGTATGCACATATGAATAATAAAACAATAAAAAAAATCCTGCTCATTATGATTCAACTAGATTCTGGGTAAATTACAAGCATTTGTTTATATACATTGTGGCACTCACAAGAATAAATGGAATCATGAAAAGTCACATTTACACATGAGGAAACAGTGAAAGGAAACCAGAACAGTGAACATAACAAGAAGTAGCCGCTGAGGCTTCCCTGTGTCAGAGAGTGACAGCAGAACCTAGAGCTTTGGGGCTAGCAATCATGAGAAAAGTGTGAGGCCTCTGTAAAGGAGGAGCATCAAAGTGAGATCTCTGCACCAATCTAGCACCTTGGAAGGTGGCGATACCTTTGCAGAAAAGGGGTTGAGGGGAGAAGTGAACGGAGAACTGCTGGAAACTGAGTCTTCACTGTGGCTCTGGGATGTAACAAATATAACTTCAATGGTGATGATGGTGATGGTAGCGATGATGTTGGTGGTTATGTGGTTATGGTGGTGGTGATATCAGTGATGGTGATGATGGTGGTGGTAGTGGTGATGGAGAAGAAGGAGGAGAAGGAGGAGGAGGAGGAGGAGGAGAAGGAGAAGAAGAAGAAGGAGAAGAAGAAGTTCTCAGACATAGCCATTTTCAAGTAGAAGGGTGTTGCACTCCACCTCAATTGAGTGCCATAAACAACAGCTAACTGGATCAAATAAGTGAAACAACTGCTTTCAGACAACAGCTGAGGACCATGATCTCTGAGAGAAAGGACAGGAACAGGTGAGCTGTACAAGCTCGTGGGGCTCCTTTCTGGAGACACCATACCCAACAGCAGGTGGCAATGCCAAGCATAGAACACCAATCTTGCTGAGTTCAGAGGTGGGCAGAATTTGTGGGGCAGAGTAACCACACGACCCAGCAACTGTATTCCTGGGTAAGTACCCACAGAACTGAAAACATATGCCCACACAGACACTTGTACATGAACGTTTAGAGCTGCAAAATGACAACCCACTGAAAGGTCCAGAATAAGCAAATCTGCAGAGACAGAAAACAGTTAGAGTCTTGTGGTGGGCAGGGGATTGGAGAACAGCAGTTAGTGTCAGGGTTTCTTTTTGGAGTGATGAAAATGTTCTGAAGTCTGATAGTGGTGGTGGTTGCATGATCACAATTCTGTGAATATACCAAAACCTTGGAAATCTGCACTATGGACGGACAGATGAATCTTATGGTGTGCATACAATTTATTTTTGGCAGTATGGGGTTTGAACTCAGGGCCTGTGCTTGCTAAGCAGACACTGTGCCACTTGAGCCATGCCCTCAGCCCGTAATTTCTCTATGAGATATACTACATAGGCTAAAATTAAAAAGATTGGACATATTAAAAGATGACCAAGATTCAAGTGGGAAAGAGGGAATTTTTACAAAAGTTAGTATATGTAACCCCCTGACCTAGGTATTCCAAGAGAAATGAAGACATGTCAACAAAAAGACTTTTACAGAAATGTTCAAAGCATATTTATTCATAATAGTCCAAAACTGGACCATTGATATATGCCCCCCCCCCAAAAAAAAACCCTGGACATTATACCAGGCACAAAAGAGCACACAACATTCAATTCTAGAATCAGCAGAACTATTTTGTCAGGGTGATGAGGGACTGACTGCAAAGGAGCACGAAGCTACTTGTTTGGAGGAGGGAGGGGCCCTAACAAACCTGGTACCAGCCCTGTTCAGAACAAGCTCCCTTGCTGTTTACCATTGTAATGTCCACCAGCAGGTGGCATTTGTAGTTTGCCTGCTCCCGGCTTCCCCAGAGCCCCTGGCCATCTGGTCTCCACGTGCGTGCGTCTCTGGTCTTTCTCTACAGTTAGAGGAAGCTGACATAGAGGCCGTTACAACCTGTGCAGCAGCCACTTTGGAGTGTAAGTGCAATGAGACAACGGGACGCCATGCTCCTCAGGCCAGCAGCACTCCTGAGCCTGGTCACAGCAGGAGCATGGGGTGGGGGCTGGGAGGATGGAGTAGTGGTCTCCTGAGTTCATTTTTGGCAAGAGGCATTTTGAACATGTGTAATGCGTCCTTGGGATGTTAGACTAGGATGAAAAGAAGCTGGAGGAAGAGAGGAGCAAGGCTAGGAATAATGTGGAGAAGGCAGCTGCAGGGTGAGGCTTCATCTCTGCTTTCTCTCTACCAACAGTTGCCCAGTTGCCTAGTTACAGTAGTAAATGCTTAGGTTAGGATGCAATATGTTTGCATATCAAGGTAGAGTGCAATTCACTATATATGGAAGCCACTTTGAACTAAATTTATCATCCAAGTAGAGAGAAGTTTAGGTCAAACTTCATTTTAACAGAAGACAAGTGACAATTCTATTTATTTATTTTATATTTCTTTATGACAGCTCTTCTCTCTCCAAAAATTGTAGACTATAGGGCTGATGTGTCCTCCAGCACTGTTAGAACAAGTGTGTTTAAAAAGAGTTCTAGAATGCCTGGTGACAAGAGAAGACCTATTCAACAGCAGGCATTCCATCAGCTTTATGTCCCCATCCAAGTCCACATTCTGGGGCCATGCTAGGGGCTGGCCCTAGGAGCTTTGGATTTCTGCTTCATTCATGAAAGAAGAGAAAGAAAGCAGCTCTATCAGACACATTGGGCAAAACAGCCACCATCTACCAGCACGCCATAAGGCACAAATTGATAAGCAGTTTATTTGTGCCAATAAAGAATTCGTCCTGTGAATATATCAAATTGTATCTGAATCGCCCGACAGATGAGCTTTTTATGCTAGATGTAAACCCCTTCTCTGGTACTATAAAAGGAAAACCTCAAGAGTGAGATGTGGCCCTGCATGTTGACCCATCCCCTGGTCATTCATCACTTAACCAGGAAAATTGCCACAGCAAGGAGCCTCCATCCACCTCTGGGATTTAGCTCAAACATGGCTTCTCTTGCCTGTGATTGCTGGGTCTGAGTCTGCTGACACTTGAATCTACCTGTCATCCTGATCTGACCTGCTCTGATAGCCCACAGTTGTCAAATTTCCTATCTGAACATCTCCAGGAACTCTGCACATGTAACTGGCTCTCTGTCTTTGCCTTCAGTTTTGTCTCTTTGAATTCTACAGCCTCATTAACCCTTACTTGTGGAAAGTGTAATGTGTAATCTACAAGGTATTTATATTAGTAATTAAGATAGGAATGGAATAAAAGAACTTGTGATTGCCAATGCCATGTGTACCAAGTGAAACCAGTAGTTCTTGGTGAATTAAGGCTGAGGAAACTGATATAGCTTATGAATTCATTATTCAATGAACCCTGACATTGTGGAAAGACAAAAATGTGTCCATTTACATTAATGGCATAGCTTGCTCAAGATCTCTTCCCTGAATTCTGGGCTCAGTCTCCAAATGTCTACTTGATTATTCTACTTGGATGTCTAACAGATAGTCACAACCAATGTGTCCAAACAAAACTGTTTTCCCTCTACCCTAAACCTGTCCCTCCAAAGTCTTCTCTATCTCTGTCCATAGCAACCCAATTCCCAATTCTTACAATTCTCAGACCAGGAAGTTCTATCTCTCTCTCAAGTTCTCTCTGTCTCTCTCTCTCTTTCTCTCTCTGTCTCTCTGTCTCTCTGTCTGTCTCTGTCTCTCTGTCCATCTCTGTCTCTCTCTCTCTCTCTCTCTCTCACACACACACACACACACACACACACACACACACACACGCACACACACGCACACACACAAACCCATCAGCAAATCTTGTTGTGTAACAAGCCAGGTGCCCGAGTCTCATGTCTGTAATACTAATGACTTGGGAAGCAGATTGGAAGAATAGTAGTTCAAGGCCAGCCTGGGCAAATAGTTTGCAAGACCCCATCTCCAGAATAACCAGAGCAAAATGGACTGGAATAGTGGCTCAAGTGGTAGTGTGCCTGCTTTGTGAGCACAAAGCTCTGAGTTCAAACCCTAGTCCCACCAAAATAAATAAATAAATAAAATAAAACAAAACAAATTTGATCATTTCTTACCAGCTTCACAGGGATCACCTTGGCCCAAGTTATTATCTCCTGCCCAGATTATAGCATTAGCCTCTGTAGTGTCCCTGTTTCTCTCCTCTCCACCCTATTCATTATCAACACAGTTGCCACAGAGATCCGGTTGAAATGCAAGTCAGATCCTCCCCAACTCAGAGTAGGGCCAGTCTCTACAGTGGCCTACAAGGCCCATATGACCTTGCACTCTGGGATCTGTCTACCTCCTCTTTGATAGTCCTCTCCCTTGCTCACTCTTCCTCAACAACTCTTGCTTCTTTGCTTTCAACTTAGCATGCCAACACATTCATACCTCAGCACTCACCACTCCCACTACTTAAAATGGTCTTTTCCCATGTGGACAAGTCTATCACTTCCTTAGGAACTCAGCTCAAAAGTGAGGTTTTTTCCTGACTTCTACATAAAATGACACCAGTTTTCCTCCCCTCCATGGCACACATCCCTTGCTATTGGTGTATAAGCAGGGACTTTGCTTTGCTCACTGCTATCCCCAGAACCTTGAACAGTGCGTAACATGTATTTGTTGCATGAGTTGTGAGGTGTGGGCTTCACAGTCTGAGCCCAAATGTCCAGGATTCAAATATTAGAGTTGACCCTGCTCACGTGTCAAAGCTAGGAGGAGGATCATCCAGGGACCTACTTGCTGATGAATGAGGCCCCACTGGAGCAAAACTCACCCTTGGGGGCAGTGACAGTCCAGGCACATGGAGTGTCCTAATTAGTTGGCATGGTTGACAATGAAGAGCGCTATTGTCAGCTCTGGTGGTATGGAGGGCTGTTAGAGACTCGGGGGGAGGGCATTGGAAGTCCAATGGCCAGCACCCCTGCGAGGCATAGGGAACACTAGGCAGCATGACCCTGCAGTAGCACTTGAGAGATGGCTCAAGGTGTCAGGGAGCATGAGCAGGCTGGCTCGTGTCGGGGAATGTGACACCTTCTTCTAAGGATAGAGATGCCATCATAAGAGGGCACAGTGACAACCTGAGTGACATCCAATGTCTGCTCAAAGTCCAACCCTCATAAATAATGCATTCATACACAAGACTCTCCTGTGTGGATTCAAGGTGGTTTTATACACAGCTCCTTCCCCAGAGAACTCACTCTAGAAGGGCAGCAGGGGGTGAGGGGATTGTTCATTCCTTAGACACATGTTTATGAAGAGCTCATGATACACCAGGCACAGTGCTAGGCCCTGGGATGCAATAATTAAGAAGTCATGAAATAAACAAACAAGTGAACATATGGATAAGACCAGCTGGCGTAGACAGCTTCCCAAAACAACTTGGAAAGCAATTTCGTTCTGTCCAATGCTTCTAGTGGTGACTCGGATGAAGCTCTGAGAAATATGTTCCTTGGGTCTTAGGTGACAAGAGCCAGAAATCAGGGCCCTCGTGATACAGAGGACAGTAAAAGGGAATTTAATAATGACAAGCCGTTGAGACCAGGAATCAAATTTCCAAATCAGTTACACAGACTCAAGTCCCAGTCCCAGGTGGTGTAAAACTGATTTGGAGGATTTAGTTGACCATGAGCGAAGGATGGTGTAGCTTGTTCAGTCACTGGCACATTCAGCAAATGGGTCTTATAGCCCTGGGCAAGGTTCTAGGCCATGGAATCAAAACAAAAGGAAAACTGCCTGTGTTCCAGGGAGCTTGTGTTTAACAAACAGAAGAACAGTAAAATCTATGTATGCAGTGGTGACAGGTAGCAAAGAGCAGGGAAGGAAGGGGACAGTGGGCAGGCTCAGTGCTGCTATTTGAGGTGGATGATGGGGTCACTGTTTGAGATCCCTGGGAAGCAGACTGTGATTCAGATACCAAGTGCAGGGCATTTCCTGGGCAGGGCCGTTGGCATTAACATGTTGGCAGGAGAGGAAGGAAGCAGGATGGGGCAGAGGGAGAAACTGAGTTGCAATGTGGGCTCCACGAAGGAGCACAAGGATAAGCTATCAGAACCATCTGGAATCAGGCAGTTTTCTTCAGCTGAGGCAATCTTTGAAGATGACAACCACTTCCAGAAGCCACAAGGGGACAAATTCTTTGCTTCTAAGAGGAATCCGGTCACACATCTCAGCATCCAACACAGGAAGGGGAGGCTTCTGCCAGAAGGAGTCACTTCAATACAAGGATGACGGTGTGAGAGCAAACACTCTTGCAGGCAGCAGGAACAGCAAGTGCAAATGCCCTGAGGAGAGATGATACTGGGTGCACTGAGGAGGCTCATGAGGCTGGAGCTGGTAAGGTGGGGAAGCAGAGAAGGGAGGCTGTGATTGTGGGTGTTTGTAAAGGCTTAGGCTTTTATTGAATGACTGGTGCCTTTGGAAGTCTTTGAGGAAGGAGCAATTTGACTTGCATGGCACCTGTGTAAGGAGGCAAAGATGAGGCAGAGAGACCACAGGGATCTGGTCACAGCAAATTCAAGCAGGAGATGATGGTGACCCAGGCCCAGATGTGGTGGTAAGAAGGTAGGTGCTGCTGGGCAAACCCATAAATGGAGCAAACAGACTTGATGCATATTGGATGTGGGACGAGGAGGGAGTCAAGGGCCACTCCAAGGTTTGGGGACAGAACAACTATTTGAATGGAGTTGATGTTTACAAAAGTGGGTGCCTTCAGGTGAGCATGGTGACACATGCCTGTCATTCTAGCACTCGGGCGGCTGAAGCAGGAAGATAAGTTAGAGCCCAGCCTGGGCTATATAACATTCCCTGTCTCAAAGAAAAAAAAAAAAAAGAGCTTTCTTCAGAAAAGATCTGGGCTGAGCCCATGGGATAGGTCTGGGCTAAGTGTCAAAGTCAGCCCTGTCCAGCAGCAAGGAGTTAAGCCAACCAGGTAGGGCAGTGCTGTAAGAGTGGAGGAGCCCCGTGCCGATGAGGAGTGGGAATAGACTCCCACTGTCCCAGTTTCCTCTTTTGGGACACGTATTTTAGGAAAGGCATTGACACATTAATGCACCGCGTGAGACGCAGTGGTTTGGTCACTGTTTATTGGTGGAATGGTCACAGGTTCTGCAGATATTGCTCCGGAATGTTCATAATGAGAGGAACTGTTATGTTTCAGCTATAAGCTGATTGAAATGAAGAGACATGGATATCTTGGGAAACCACGGACCAGAGTTAAGAACCCTTGTATCACTGTTTTGCTGACGAGAGGAATAAACCAAGACTCACGAAGGAGAAGGGTTTGTCTGAGCCAGGAGGGAAATCCAGGTTATGTGGCCCCAAAGCCCAATTAGAACTTCTGCCTTCCGGCTGTAAACTGGAGCTAATCCTGCTCACCGGGAGGGTCCATGGGAGAATTTGCTGCAATACATGTGCAAAGGCCCAGTCCCCAAAAACAGCTCCATTAAAAGCTGCCCCTGGGATCCCATGATCACCACAGAGGTAGAGGGCAGACGGTGAGAACAGGCCCTGGGGGCCTACCCTGTGCTGTCCGCATCCTGAGGGATTTGAAGCTGTTTTCTTGGCTCCTAGCCCTCACTCAGAGGTTGCAAGATGGCAAGGTGAATGCTGAGCCTGGACTGTGGGTGGGAGATGGGGAGCTGGCTGGCCACTAAGGCTCCAAGCCAGGGTGACAAAGGAGGCTTCCCCAACTTCTACTCAAACTCACCAGGCAAACAAGCCCCAAAGGAGGGGAGTTGTCTGTCTCTCCATTGCTTTCATATGGTTGCATGCACAAGATGAGCACACAACCAAGGGTTAAGGAAGGCGTCAGGGCTGGGGGTGTGGTTCAAGTGGTAGAGAGCTTGCCTAGCATGCACGAGGCCCTGAGTTCCCAGACACACACACACACACACAAGATGTGAGTCTCTGGCTCTGGGCTTCCTTCATGCATCATTAGCTGTATGGTCCAGTCATTTTTGCCTCCTCTCCATCATTCCCTGAGCCTTGCCTGATCAGTCATGACTGCTTCGAAGCCTGGAGGATCCAGGGTTTCCTGTCCCTCTCAGCCTCGAGTCCCCAAGATGACCTAATGGAGTCCTGTTGTCCAAGTGCACCTTCATAGTTTACTACAATGGTGCAAGCTGGGCTGCAGAGGGAGGAACAGAGTCGTGGGGCAAGGGGGAGGCAAAGGAGCTGTCGGCGTCCTTGGGCACAGCTTCAGGCTCCTCTGCCTTGTGTGACTTCAGACAAGCCACTTTGTCTCAGTGAATGAAGCTGTTTCCCGCTGTAAAGTGATCATTACAGGGAGGAGTGAGTACATGAATTGTATAAAGGGGCATCCTGCCAGCCCTGCTCACTGTGGTGCTCAGAAGGACTCAGAAACAGCAGCGGCTGGGCCATGGGGTCACATTCCCTTCCCTATGCTCAAATACCTGCCTGCCTTCACTGGCCAGGCACTTTTGGGAAAATGACCTACACTTCCCAAGGCCAAGTTTCCCCATCTATAAATTGGACTTAATAAATACGTTATCATCCCAGTATTATTCTGAGAATTAAATGAGGTAATTTATTATGGTGCTTGGCACATAGGATGAACTGAATAAGTTATTACATAGAAAATCCAAGGTGGGGATATCGGCTCCATGCGGTAGAACGCCACGTGGTGACGTTAAGTAGATGGAGCCAGAGTCATTAAAAAAGAATTTAACAGGGTGAAGATTGAAAGTTCAAAACAAGAGTTCTGTATAAATATTTTTCCATTTCTGTCTTAGAGAAGGTCACCCCTCCCCATAATAAGCCATTGGAACCTTTGGTAAGAAACATCAAATAAGAACCCTTAGCGTGGGATGACATGTGGCATTTGCCTGTTTCTTTTTTCAATAAACAAACCCTTATTAGCCGGGTCTGTGTGCCCCATGTGAGGGGTTGGGGAGCCCAGGAAATGCTGGCACTCTCTGCTCTGGAGCTTTTCGTCCAAGGCTGGTTGGCTTTCCCGGTTCAGATGACAGCCTGAAATCGACCGAGTGGCTGGCCTTCTTCCACCCAGAAACACATTGGAAGTGGGTCTTCTAGAGAAGTTATCCAAAAACCATTTCTTGGAATCATAAATGTCTGAGAGTTGCTGGAATACTTTAGAGTATCTTGTTTTCTTTATCTGTGGAAGCCAAGATCTTAACGCTACATCTGTGTGAGTATCTTCTGATAATAAGAACCAAATGTTGTCGGTGGAAATGACTGGAAATGACACTTAGGATCAGAATGTGGGGTTTTAGATTCCCTCTTGGAAGGCAGTGCTGAGAAACAAACACACAAGACATTTCCCCTATAAATCACCTCGGATGTTGCAACCCTGGCGCTCCCACCACCTCCTCTGTCCAGACATCGGGAGGCTGGCATGACGCAGCCTGGGCGAGGGCTTCCACCGGCCTGCAGAAAGTACCCCTGGGCTCTGGCTAGCTCTCCAGCCCCACTCTCCTCTCAGCTCCCTATTCGACCACTTCTAGAAACTTCTGCCTCATGTGCCACAGGGATGTCAGAACCAATTTCATCGTTTTCTCCAAACCTGCTCTTCTATCTGCAGATACCACATTGATAAAAACATCCCTGGTTTGGGAGAGAAATCTGGAAATCATTTATTTTCCCATCAATCAATGCTGGCCCTTCACACTCTGAAGTGATTCCTCCTTCTTCATACATTTGGCCCCTGTCCTGGTTTGGGGTCCCCCTCTGCACCCTGGACCATGGCATCAGCCTCCTCTTGCTAGCCTCCAACAGTGTGTTTCCCTCCACTCCAACCTTATCTCCATCCAAAGCAATCTTTAGAAAACAAATCCTACCTGGTTGTGACTTAAACTAAGTTGGAGCTTGACTCTATCTGCTTCTTCCACCTGAACTCCACTTTTGAAGAAAAATGCCAGTGACACTGACATAAAATCATACCTAAGACTCACTGAAGGGGAAGCCTTCGAGCACCATCTTTAGCCAGGGACACTCGGGATACAGACTGAACTTGTTCCTCCCATTTGCTGTGTCTAGGATAGTGAAAGGAAGACTGGCAAAAAGAGAGGCCTAAGAAGGATGGAACCAGCTCAAGAAAACCCTAAAAAGCAAACCAAAGGCTGGGGTGGTGTTTGTGGGCTGGGGGCTGGCAGAGTGAACAGCCACTGCTGGATAAAGCCAAATGTCACAAGCTCTCCCCATCCCCTTTCCAAATCTGATCACTTTTCACTTGGGTTTTGCACTTGGGAATCAGGATGGGGGACAGGAACACCTGGGCTCCACCATGCATCACCTAGAATTGGCTCCCTGGGCCTGACCAGCATCTCTACAGAGGCCTCTTGTTTCTGACCCAGGAGCTTCTGGTTAAGAACAGATTCTTGGGCCTTTGCTTCCCTTTGCTTTTAGAAGAAGCCAGGAAATAACCAGATGCTGGAGAATGGATGGTCCCTGTTTCTCTAACAGCTGTCCAGCCAGTCCCCCAGAGACATCCAACGGGAAAAGCTCCTAAGAACTCAACATGGCTCCTATTACCTAGCTGGCATCTCCAGCAAAAACACAAGAATAGCTTGTCTGTCCTTCTACATTCTGAGCATTTTCTCAGGTGATTGTTCCTGCCAGCAACCACCTGTGAGTGCCACCTTCTGATGACGTCCATTTGCAGATGAGAACTGCAGGACATGGTCAGCTTAGTCACTTGCCCCAAGCAACACAGTCAATGAAGATTGGAACCCAGGCATCTCACTGCAGGAAGCAGATGGGGCAGCCTCTCACTGCATCACTGGGGTACCTGGCTCCAGCTCTGCAACTTCACGTAGCACATTCTTTCTCTCCTCAAAGAGCCACCTTCTCTGAGCCAGCAAGCCACTGGGACACACTCTCAGGGAACTGTGTTACCCAAAGCCTGGAGCAAAGTTGCACTATGTTTACTGAAAGAACGCATGGGTGCCTTGCTTAATCAGACCCCTGTAGCCTCACCCCACCAAATCCTCTTTCTGATTCCAGTACAGAAGGCCCTCGGACAGCTGGAAGTTGATACCAGGGAGGGAGAGTCCTCACTTGTCCATTAATTTAATATAAACAGATACATCTTTCTGATTGGCCAATTGAAACGTGGCTCCCCTTGAGCAGTCAGCAAAATGTGGTCGACATTTGGTGAACACTTGAGATGTGTCCCAGCATCCCCCAAAGTTCACAATCAATCACTGTGTGGTTTTCCTCTGGGAAGGCAAGCCTGGCTCTGAGCATAGGAGGGTCACAGATCTGACAGCGGGGTGGCCTCTGTGCAAAGGAGGCATCCTAGAGGGCCCACTGCAAGCCACCCCAACCACAGCAGAGCCTCCTCCACGGGGCGCTTTGTAATTGGTTCTGCATGGTGTTTGTTATGGTTTATGTTGAAAAATCAGAGAGAAAGAAGCCAGCAGGAAGGCTCTTGTCAGGACCACATGGTTGACCCCCCGCAGCGTCTGTACTAACCTGGTCCCAATTACGGGTTTGCAGGGCTCAAGACCTCAAGTTTGTTTGTGAAGTTCTTTGACCAAATTCTGTCTTCTTGGAGTCATGTTTCCTTTTCAAAATGCAGATTTTAAAAAGCTCTCGGAGGTGTGGCAGAGCGAGATCTTGCAGTGGGGCACAATTGAATATTGATCATCCATGTTACTCTTAAGCCCGACAGCGCCCAGTACCAGGGTTGTGAGGCTGACACTCCCATGGCTGGATGCTTCCAGATGTCGCTGGCCACCTTGATTCACAAGAGAGCTGAACGGAAACTTGGGAAGAGGCAGTATTTCCTCCCAGGCCTCGGGCACCGGGTTTGCCATCTACAAAAATACCATTTGCTATGTTTAGACAGTGGTGCTAACAGGCCTCGCTCTCACTGGACCCCTTGAGAATATTTCTCAGCTTGTTTTTGTCATTTAATATTTTTTCCTACCACCTGGAGAAATCATCAAGGAGTCCTTGCTAATTAAAACGAACCCCTGGCCAAATTACGACCTTCAAATGGAATTCAGGCGTCAGTGGAAAGTATTGGTGTGTGTTTAACCCACCTCCGATGGCTCGATGCTGGTATTTATGGGGCACCTGTCCTGTTCCAGGCCCTGCATCAGTGACACGTTCGCTCATTTCAGGCTCCCGTCCACCGTGAGTTGTGGGAACCATGAGTCACCATCACATCAGGTTAAAGGCCTGGAAGAAAACATGTCTTAGGGAGGTCCAGCCACTGGCTCCCCACCCCACAGACATGGGGCGTGGAGGCAAGGTCTGAATCCAGGTTTGTTTGACTCAGTTCTGTGTGGGACACAACACTAAACAGCCTCACTGTGTGTGGTGCTCAGGACAGAGCTGGGAGAGAGGTATGTTGGAACTTCAGCTTCTGAAGGTTGGTGGAGCTTATTTCTTGCGGAATTCTGCAGGCATCTGACTGGTTGCTCCTGGAAGTGTGTTCTGAGGAAGGGTCCTGCCCGGGGGTGCTGGGTGCCCCTCTTAGAAATCTGCTCTTAGCTTCCAGCCCTCACTTAAATAGAGCCGACACTGAAATCCCCTTCACTGCTCCAGGGGGTCCCAGCACTTCAGGGGTGCAACAGGAAAAGCTCCCCTAAACTGCCCCTGCCACAAAGCTTGGCCCATGGTGGTGTCCAGGCCACTAGTCACCCCTTAACCTGGTCTCTGAGCCTGCCATTCAGCTTCCAGGCCTGACAATCCAGAGCAGCAATGGTTATGACAGTGACACAGGCCCTGACGACAATGCCGACTAGCAGCAGGCATAGGTTCTGAGCATTTCGAGTTGTACTAATTTATTTATCTGCACAATAACCTACGATTCCATTATTAGCACCACTAACAGGTGAGGAAGCTGAGGTTGTCATTTGAGAAGACGTTCAAGACACTTCCAAACCTGCTCCATTAACCTTTCTGGGCTTGCCGGGCTTAACCTCAGAGTGGTTGGCATGATCCCAAAGTCCCCTTGGTCAGAGTTCTGCCGGTCGCTCCAGCCTCAGCTCCTCCAGGACCCTCAACCACACTCCAAAAGCCCCCTGAGCCTCTGAACCATTTTTTGGGTGCACCAGGATTTGAACTCAGAGCCTCTCTCTTGCTAGGCAGGTACTCTACTACTTTTTTTGCTTTAGCTTTTCTTCAGATAAGGTCTTGCTTTTCTGCCTGGGGCAGACCTCAGACCCAGTCTTCCTTCCTATGCCTCCCATGTAGCTGGGATGACAGGCATGCACCACCACGCCCAGCTTATTGATTGAAATGGGGTCTTACTAATGTTTTGCCTGGGCTGGCCTCAAACCACAATCCTCCTTATCTCTGCCTCCTAAGTTGTGTGAGCCACTACACCCAACACCTCTGGGCTGGCTCAGGGCTCTTTCCAAGAGCATCAGATTTCCTTCTTCTCTGGGTCCTGCTATGCCCATCACATTATTTGTCATGGGACACCTTGAGTCTTTCCTCTGTCCATTTCCTGTGGCAGACAGTGGACCTTGGGAGGACAGGGCTAGGCTGCTGTGGAGCCTCTACGTCCTCAAATCCTGCACAGTCCAGGCCATTCTAGCTGCTTAGTGAGTATTTGGAAGAGGTCTGATCCCTGCTCCCTCCCACACCCTGCCTAGACCACTCTACTCTTACAGCTCTGGCCCTACCACTCACCTAAGCCCAAGTTAGGTGACACCAATTTAGTGTCTGAAGTCCAAGTGTCTTCTACATCCAGTACAAAACTCTACATGAGCCATCTAGCCTGTGCTTTTCTCACACTTGTTTGGTATCCCCTGATTTGCTGATGTCCTGGGTATGTGTGAAATCATGTTTTGGCTTGGATAAGAAATGTCCCTCAAAAGTGCTCATGTGTCAAAGACTTGGTCCCCAGCTGGTGGATCCGATCATTGAGATGTGACTGGATCACAAGGGCTCCAGCCTAACCAATGGATCAATCCATGGATGGATGGCCCATTGGGAGGTGGTGGAAACTGTGGAAGTTGGGACCTGACTAGAGGAAGTGGTCACCAGGCGTGCGATTTTGAAGGGTAGATCTTGTCCCTGGCCTCGTCCTCTGTCTTCCTGATTTCTGACTGCCGTGAGGTGAGCAGCCTCCTCCACCACACACTCCTGCTTCAGGCCCAAAGCCATGGATCCACGTGACCATGGACTGCCACCTATAAAACCTGAGCCGAACTAAGTCTTTCCTCCTTCGAAGTTATTGATGTCAGTTACCAAAGTGTAACTCACACAGAGCACAAGGACAAACATATCTTATGGATGTCACCATCCCTTTGAACAAATCAGAGGCCTTGAAGCACCCCAGGAAACATCTGGTGAAAACATGTGGTGAGCATCTCCAGGTTCCTCGAGAAGCCTAAGCATGGCCTTCCTGCATCCGTACACACTTCACCCTCAAGTTGCAGTGTAACTGTCTTGTGCACCTGAAAAATTTTTGAGTAAGAACCTGGGTCTGACACGCAAGCATCTATGATTTCTCAATGCCATAGCACCGCACCACCTTGGGATGAGGTCCAAAGGTTGCATACTAATATCTGGTATCCACATGCAGCCCTTTGTAGCCACCAAGGGATGACCCACCTGTGGCCACGCTGCTGTGTGCACTTGGGGTTACAGGTCCTGAGAAGTGCTGAGCAGGCGGTTCTGACTTTTGGGTGGTCGGTCTGCCTTTGGGGTAGGGAAGGGACTTTTTGGATGGAAGGAGGTGAATGGTTTGAAAAGCCGGACATAACATGGACGACCAGCAGTGGTGGCAGGGAGAAGGCAGCATGAATTCCAAGCTTCTTGCTGGCTTGGGAAGCTGGCCAGGGGGTAGCTTCCTTCACAGAGGTAGGAAGCACAGGCGGTAAACTACATTTGGAGTAAGAACATGTGTGTTAGTTTGCAAGGGCTACCATAACAAAACACCACAGGCTGGGAGGCTTGAACAACGGAAATTTATTTTCTCACACTTCTGGGAGCCAGAAGTACAGGCAGGATTGGTTTCTTCTGAGCCCGCTCTCCTTGCTAATTTATAGATGTGTTTTCATGTGTTCCTGCCTCTCTCTGTGTCCTAACTCCTTATAAAGATGTAACAGTCATATTGGCTTAGGGCCCTCCCTAAACTCATTTTACCTTACAGACCCTGTCTCCAGGTAAAATCACGTTCTGAGGTCCTAGGATTAGAACTTAGGGATTCAACATAAGGATTTGGGGGACACGAATCTGCCCATCACAGCATGTGCATGGTTCTGAACAGGCTGAGTTCCAAGAAACCCAGAGGCATCCAAGACAAGATGTTGCACGTGCATATCTGAGTTCAAAGGGAGGGCTTGACAAGGGCTGTAAATTCAGCTGTGAATAGGAAATGGACAGCGACAAGGGAAGAAGAACTGAGCTGACATCAAGAGGGGAGGGAGAAAGCCCAGGAATTCTCCAGAAAGCATCCAGGAAGTACCACAGAAAGTGCAGCAGGGCAGGAGGAGACCCAGGGGTCGGTGGAGTCCCCAAGGGAAGGGGTAGTTGTTCTCTGTGTTGAATGGCCTCTGTGGGGTTGGGGCCTCTTCCTATCTAGCTCTCATTCTGTTCTGTGTCTTCCACAAGACAGCTGGGGACAGGAGCTGGGTTTCATCCCTCCCCAGCAGTCACCCCTGAGGCCCGGTTCAGTACTAAAATAAAAAATGAATATAAAGTGTCCATTTCTAGCTTTCCTTAAGGAAGCATGATCCTCTGTTTCTGTGAAATCAGCCCACTTTCTGTAAGAAAAAGATGGGTGGGTAAATGGGTCCTTTGATGGTAAGAGGCTCACATCCTCCCCTACATGATTCTGAGATTAAATGAAACATCTAGACGAGTTATTCTATTTTGAAGGCTGAAAAAAAAAAAAAAAAAAAAACAGCCCGGCCTGTGCTCACCACAACTTTGTTTGGCTTCTCAGCATGAAGGGAATGTTTTCCAGATGCTTCCTTCTCTTCCAGCCTGGAGACCAACCGGCTGGCCAGCTGGGCCCCCACCACAGGCCTCCCCTCAGTCTGACTGCCTGCAGCCAGAAGGCCTTCCTCCTTCCTCGGCCCAGCTCCCATCGCTGCTCCAGCTGTGGTTGTGGTCTCACTTCTTGTGGAGGGGGCCAGGCAGGCATCCTGTGCAGCCCTCTATCATTCTACAGTGGGTCCCCTGGCCTTATGAGGGACTAAGAATGAAAGCCAAGCATGCGAGGGACCCCAGGGTGAGCAGTTATGCAGCCTTTCATTTGGAAAGTGCACAGTCCTCAGAGACCCTTGCATGTGTCTGCTGAGCCCCACTTCTCTGAGTGCTGCTGTTGCTGCCCTGGTGGACCCGCTCCTGGTGACTGGAGCCCCACACTTGCTGGGCCCCGGAGCCGCTTCCCTGGGACTCCTCCACCCTGGCATTCGTCATATGCTGACTTAAATGGATGGACAGTTTTCTTCTCTTAGAATAAATATCTTTCTTGTAATCTGATATTTGAACAAATGAGACTGCAATATTAGCATTTTGTTTTTAACTTTTTATTTTGAAATATCTATAAAGTAGCAGATATTTGCAAAATAGAGCACAGAGAGACTTCTGTTTCTGGGCAGATGGAGAAGATATGCTTTCCCCATTCCATCCACCAAGTGCAACTGAAAATTCTGGACAGATATAAGAAGACTCAGAAAGGCGGAGTTGACTAGTGGGTGACCTCAGAATCCAAAGAGCCAAGGAAGCTGGCATTTGGAAACTCTTAACAGGCACAGACCAAAAAACTCCCAACAAAAGCCAGCTCCTTCTATCCAGAGGGCTAGAAAATGTCAGCTTCACAAGACGGATAACTTTAGACAGCAGCTGCTTTACTTTTGATAAACATCACAGAAAAAACACGCCCCACCCACGCCCAGGACAGGCTGTAATGATGCGCTCAAACATCCCCCTGGGCTGGTACTGGAGAGAGCTGACTAGACAGCCGGGACTTTCCTGCCTGTGGGTAATGAAGCCCCTCTGCCATCGTGTCATGGAGACACACGGGAGTGTGGACTTCCTCCCTGATGTAGAGTAACAAGGCCCATCCTCCTCCCCTTTGGGTGGCACCCAAGCAGGCTTAGTAGAGTGGTCCAATGGTGAGAAAGCCGCCCCCATCTTCCTACCAGTAGCTTGGGATGGGGAGAAATAACAAGGCATGTGCATCCTCTCAACCAGGCAGATATCACTGGAGGCTTACTGGGAAGTGAACCCCCCACCTCCACCTGGCAGCAAAGAGGCAATGCTCCCCTCTTTGCCAGAGCAGTGTCAGAAACAAACAAATCAGCTAAAAGAGAAGATTTCCAGAATCTCATAAAATATGAGAAGTCCAAGTTTCAATCAGAAATCACTCCTCAAGGCTGGGGCTACTGCTCAGTGGTGGAGCGCTTGCCTGGCATGCTCCAGGCCTTGGGTTCATCCTCAGTACCACAAGGGAAAACACATTTCTCTGTAGTGTGCGCATCACACTAACAATCAGAAAAATCTCAATTAATAAAGACACTAAACAGACATAACCCCAAAATGACAGAGATGTTAGATTATCTGGCAAAGATTCCAAAGCAGCCATGATAAAAATGCTTTCAGCAAGCAAATATAAGTCTCAAAACAAATGAAAAAATAGATATAAAAACAAATTAATAAATATAAGCTATAAAAATGAAACAGTATGCAAACAGATAGAACAATAGAAATTATTCAATATGGACAACATAGAGAGAACAGCCTTGAAAATAAAAAGAGCAGGGCCTCAGGGACCTGTGACACTATAGCAAACAATCTAACATTGTGACCCTAGGTTCTTGCAAGAATAGGATGGGGGAGAAGAAGCTGAAATAATAACTGAAAACTCCCCAAATTTGGGATAATACACAGATCTATATTCAAGAATCTTAGTTAACTTCCAGACTTAGGTTAAACCTGAAGAAATCCACACTAAGACACATCTTAGCCAAACTTTCAAAAGCTAAACACAAAGAAAATATTTATTATCCAAATCATGAAGTCAGAAGAAAGTTGTCATGACATTTTAGAAGACTGAAAGAAAAAATCCAGAAACTTATACCCAGAGAAAATATTCTTTAGGAAAGAAGAGAAAGCCAACACATTATCAGATGAATGAAAGCTAAGAGAAGTACTTGCTATCAGTCTATCCTAAAAGAATGACTACAAGAAACTTTCTAAACAGAAAAAAATATTAAAAAAAGAAAATTTTGAAAATCAGGAAGGTAGGCAAAACTAAGAAATAAAATAGGTTTTCTTTCTTTTCTGAGTTTTCTAAATTATGCTTGGCAGATGAAATAGAAATTCAACACTATCAAATGTGCCTCTAAATCTGTATGGAAGAAACTACTATTGTGAGTGAGGGAAGGTAAATGATTTCTACATTTCACTCTGACTAGCAAATGACAACACCAATACCAATAGACTGTAAAAATGTAGTACCTAGAGCACCTTCTAAAATTGCTGTACAAAGCGATACATTAAAAAATGCCATAGAATCAGAGGTGCGGTGCCCACTGGTAGTTCCAGTACTTGGGAGGCTGAGGCAGAAGGATTCTGAGTTCAAGGCCAGCCTGGGCTATATAGTGAGACCCTGTCAAAAACAAACAAATAAACAAGCAAATAACCCCATTGTATACAAGTTAAAAAGAAAGCAGAGAACAAATATAAAGCAAAAAAAGATAAAATGGCAAATTTAAGCCCTAACATACCAATAAGTTACAATAGTTATGAATGGTTTAATGTAACCATTAAAAGGCATAGACTGACAAACTGGATTAAAAAAAAACAAAACATGATCCACTATATGCTGTCTGTAAGAAACTCACAACTATATAGGAGACTAACAGCAAAAGGATAGGAAAAGATGTATCATACAAATATTAATTAGAGGAAAGTGGGTAGCTATATTAATATCAGATAAAGTGGGCTTTGGAGCAAAAACAATTACCAGAGACAGAGAGGAACAATATATAAAGATAAAGGGCCAATCTATCAAGAAGACATAGCAACTCTAAATGTATTTGCATAAAAAAACAGAGCTTCAAAATACATAACACAAAAACTGATACAGCTGATAAGAGGAATACGTAAATCTGCAATTATATTTGGAGCCTTCAATAACCCTCTCTCAACAATTTGTAGAACAACCAGACAGGATATCAATAAGGATATAGAAGAACCTCAACCATCAACCATCAACCACCTGGTCCTAAACAATTTGTAGACTGCTCCACCCAACAAAAGCAGCACACTCATTCTTTTCAAGTGCCAACAAAAATATACCAAGATAGACCATATCCCAGGAACAAAACAAACCTCCACAATTTTAAAAAGACGAGATCATACACATTCACTATTCATGATGAAATCCAACAGGAAATTAGAAACAAGAAGATGACTGAAAAGTTCCAAACACTTAGACACTAAACTTCTTCTAAACTAAACTGCTTCTAAATAACCCATGGGCCAAGAGGAAGCTTCAAGAGAAGTAAGGAAAATACGTTAAAATGAATAAAAATAAAAATACAACATATCAAAATGTATGAGATGCAATAAAAGCAGTGCTTGAGGGAAACTCAGAGCAATAAATGCACACCTTAGAATAGAGGGAAAGCCTAAAGTCAATAACCAAAGAGTCCACCTCAAGATATAGGAAAGGAAGAACAAAATAAATGCAAAGCAAGAAGAAGAAAGGAAATAATAAAGAGCAGACGTCAATAAAATTCAAAATAGAAAAAAAAGCTATGAAACAAGCTCATTCTTTGAAAAGATAAGCTTGACCAACCTAGCAAGATGGAGAAAGAAAAGAGAGAGAAGAATCACCACTCTGTGCCAGAAGCACGTTCTACAGACCTGCAGGAATCTAACAGGTAATTAGGAAGGCTGTGAGCAACTCTTCACACATAAACTGAACCAAGATGAAATGGACCGACTTCTCAAAGCAAAGAACCCCAAACAACCTCATACTGCAGTAACTCATCCGATAAGAAACAGATCCTTTAAACAGTTCTGCAACACAATGGAATTGAATGCAGAATTTTAAAACTCCTCACAAAGAAGGCTCCAGGCCCAGATGGCTTAACTGAAAAATTCCATCAAATGTTTGAAAAAGAAATCTACATGACTTTTTTCAGAAATAGAAAGTATATTTTCTGATTCATTTAGTGAACATAGTATTGTTCTGATACCAAAACCAGAGAAAGAGAGCACAACAAAAAATGAATAGTGAAGCAACAACAACAGCGTAGGTCAATATTCTTCATAAACATAGACGAAAAAGTCCTTAAAAATACTAAAAGTTGGAATTCAGAAATGTACAGAAAGAATTGTATATCATGACCTTGTGGATTTTATTCCAGGGACAGAAAGCTGGTTCAGTATTTGAAAATACCATATTAAGAGGCTAAAGAAGAAAAATCACAGGATCATATCAACTGATGCAGAAAAATCATTGGACCAACTTTAACATCCTGCATGAAGAGACTCTCAGAAAATAAGAAGAGAGGGGAAATTCCACAACTCGGTAAAAAGCATCTACAAAAAAGCCTAGTTTACTTGGTGATGGAAGATTGAGTGCTTCTCCTCACGCCAGGAAGAAGGCTGTCCACTCTCTCCACTCTTACTCACAAAGGTGCTGGAAGAGCTAGACAGTGCAATCAGAGGAAATAAAAGATTTGCAGATTGGAAAGGAAGACATAAAACTGCCCCTATTTGTAAATGATATAATTTCCTTCATAAAAAATCCCAACAATTCAGCAAAAATACTCCTAAAACTAATGAGTTCAGCTACATCACAGGATACAAGACAAACATACAGAAATCTATTTTATTTCTATATACTAGCAGTGAACATGGCTAAAATACTAAGACTAAAACTACGATATCATTTACAACCACTCAAAAAATAAATACATGTAAATCTAACAAAACATGTATAGGACTTGTACTCTAAAAACCAGACAATGCTGATGGAAGAAACAAAAAGACATCTAAGTAAAGGGAAGAAGCATGCCTTGTTCATGGACTGAAAGACACAGTACGGTAGTGATGCCAGTTCTCCCCACATTGAAAGACACATTTAACACAATTCCTATCAAAATCCCAGCAAGGAAAAGACAATACATAGACTTAGAAAGGTCATTCTAAAATGTTTATGGAATGGGAAAGGAAGGAGAATAAACTAAAATAACGTTTAAAAAGAAGAATGAGGTGGGAGGAACAAACCAATTCACTCAATTTGAAGACTCATTCCATAGCTACTGTAATCAAGACTATGATGGTGGCAGAGGAAGAAACACACAGGTTAATTAGGGACATTACAGAGAACCTAGAAATTGACCTACACAAATCTAAGCAGCTGATTTGTGACAAAGGTACAAAGCAATCCAACAGAGAAAAGATAACCTTTTCTACAAATGGTGTTAGAACAACTGGACACCACTGGCAAATAAAATTAATATGAAATCTTAACCCATCTCAGACATTATACAAATTAGCACACAAATGGGTCACAAGTTCAAATGTAAAACATGAAATGAAAACACTTAGATAAAAATAGGAGAAAATCTTTGGGATCTAGAACTGAGCAAAGAATTCTCAGAGTTGACACTAAAAGCATTATTCATAAAAGGAAAAAATGATTGATTTAACTCATCAAAAATTTTTAAAATTGCACTGTGAAAGACCCTTTACTAGGAGGACGAAAAGGCAAACTACAAGCTGGGAGAAAAATATTTGCAAACCACACACTCACCAAAGGTCTAATAGCTAGACTAGATTAAGAATTCCCAAAACACAACACAAAGCTGGTGCCAGTGGCTCAAGCCTGTAATCCTAGCTATTCCGGAGATCAAGAGAATCTCATTTCAAAGCTAGCCCTGAACAAATAATCTGCAAGATCCTATCTTGAAAAAATCCTCACACAAAAAAAAGGACTGGTGGAGTGGCTCAAGTGGTAGAGTGCCTGCCTAGCAAGTGTGAAACATTGAATTCAAACCCCAGTACCACAAAAGAAAAAAAAGACAAAACAACCATCCAGTTAGTAAATGAACAAAAGATGCAAACAGACATTTCACCAAAGAGAATAGACAGCTAATCACCATGTAAAAATATTAGCCATCAGGGAAATGCAAATTAAAATAAGTGTGATGCCTCACTGTACACCTACTAGAATGGCTAGAATAAAAAATGATGTCAATGCCCAGTGCTGGTAAGAATGCTGAGCACTGAGTCACTTGTGCACTGCTGGTGGGAATGCAAAATGCACAGCCAGTCTGGAAAACACAGTGGAAGTTTCTTTAAAAAACTAAATGTTCTACCACCACAGGCACCAGCTTTTATTCCTGAGAAATGAAGACATGTCCCCACAAAAAGTTGGACACCAACATGCATTGTACCTTTATTTTTCATGGCCCCAAACCAGAGGTGCCCACAGGGTGTGTTCACTGTCAGGTTGTGTGGCCTTCCTTCATCCGGTTAAGAGTTCCTTCTCAGTCCCAGTTTGCTGAGAGGTTTTTTCTTTTTAATCGTGGATGGAGACTGAATCATGTCAAGTGCTTTTTCTGTGTCTATTGAAATGGTTGCATGATTTATGTCAGTGTGTGAATTGCACTGGTTGATTTTCAAATTTAAACCAACCTTGAATTTCTGTGATCAGTTCCATTGGTCATGATACATTATCCTTTTTATATATTGCTGGATTTGATTTGATAATGTTACATTACAGATTTTTGTGTAATTTTTTTGCCTATTTATGAGTGATACTGCAGTGCAATTTCCTTTTCTTGTAGAATCTTTGGTTGGTTTAGGTTAAGAAAGTAATTAATGCTAATCCTATAAAATGAATTTAGAAGTACTTCCTCCTGTATTTTCTGAAAGCTTGTGTAAAACCAGTGTTATTTTTTTCCTTAAATGTTTGACATAATTCACTTATTAATCTTTGAATCTTCCTCTTACCCTCAGCCCCCCTCCCAGTGCAGTGTCATTGTGACATGACTGAGTTTGTGCTTCTGGACCTAGCATCGCAAATTTGAATGGCTCCCAGGCTGTGCCAGTAACACAAGTAGCTGAAACAACTGAGTCTAACAATAGGGGATGATGGGGTCTGTGGCTAGAGAGCAGAGCATTCAAATTCAAACTTTTACAGTGACCTGTGGACCCTACCTGCATCCCTTTGGTGTGCAGCCCCTAGGAACATGCTGATTCCATGTTTGGTTAAGATAAGGAAAGACCATAGAAGGTGCCTTATAAACCCAGAGCCCTCCAGACTCAACCCACTGGATCTGCTCTTAGTTCCCCGCTTTTCATTTGTCATGGCATATGGCTGTAGTGCCTGGTGTACAGCTTCGTGGTACACGCCTGTAGTCCCAACTCTTGAGAGGCTGAGATAATAGGATTACCTGAGCCACAAGCTTAAGATCAGTCTGGTCAGCATGATGAAACCTTGTCGCAAAAATAAATAAAATAAAAATTGCCAGTTATCTCAGTGGTGCAGCACTTGCCTAGCACATACAAGACCCCCCTCAAAATCACCAATTTTTGAGGTCTAGATATCACCTGTGATGTGTGTTGAAGTCTGATTGTGCATACAGACCACCAGCGCTTCCTAACCTCCAGTGGCCTTTGCCCACACCACAGCCCATTAGTACCCTAAACCCCACCCTCGGGGAAGCAGATTTGAGACTTGTCCTCCTGTGTCCATTCGTGGTCATCGCTGAATAAATTCGCTCGCTTTTGTAAAACTCATTGTTTCAGTGATTGACATACTGTGGGGAGGGCAAAATGGGCCTGACTGGTAACGAAGCTTCCCAGTTTTAGTATATGTGACGCTCTTTGTTGCTCCTCTCTCACTGATTCACCCTCCTTCTGTCTCCCACTTCTATCTCACTCCCACAGCTTTGGGTTGCATGCTTCCAATGAGGCACTAGTATGTTTGCAAAAGGGTAGAGGCAGTTGTGGCACCATGCAGTCACTGCAGAGGAAAGTGGCAGGTACTTGCTCAAAGGTACAGTAGGTGGGAAATGACCAGTGTCACTGCTTCTGCTGCTAAGGCCCAAGGGGAACTCTGTGTGCAGCTCTTAGGATTTAGGCAACATTTCCCGGCTAGCAAATCAGAAGTGAGCATGGGTTGGATTTTCTCCCTTTGGGTTGCTTTAATGCCTTCACTCATCCCCCTGGTGTGTGGGGCACAGATTCATTGAGAAGGCCACGAAGACAAAAATAAAGCATTGTAGACAGTTGGGCCACTCTCCTTCCTTAACCTCTGCGCCTCACTCATGCACAGGTCTATCTGCTAACCTTGTCACAGGTCTGTCCTGGGTTGGACCATGTGCTGGGTTCTGATGGATGAACCAGACAAGGCCCAGTCCTGGAAGACTCATGCCCTGCCGACATAATGACCAGAAATCATAGGAAAAAGAAATGATGAAATGGTCTCACTTTGTTTCCAAGGGCAAGGAAATCTTCCCATTCAGAATGAAAAGGCAAAGGCTTGACCCTGGAAGTGGACAACTCCCGGGACAGAGCCTTTACACCAGGCTCAAGCTCATGGCTGTTTACCAAAAACATGACAAATGAGTCCTAGCTTTGCAGTCTGCACGAGGTTCTGCAACTGGCCTTGAAGCACAGAGGGACAGGGCAGCAAAGCTGTCATTGCAAGTCTTGGTGGTGACTTCAGTGTTTAAAAAGAATTATTTCTGGATGAGTTCTGAAGTATCATGGATTCTGTGTAACTATAGGCCGATTCTGAGTTGCTTCTCTAAAGGACCTTGTGTCTATGGTCTGTTTCATTTCCCATTAAGCTTTGAAAGTATATCTTGAATTTTCTGTAGCATTAGAATGCAGTCATAAGCCTCAGAATCGTGAACAGATGGTCTCTTTCCAGAATCCAAGCATGGGGAGAAGTTTTATTAAAGTGGTTTTCGTGTGCAGAGAGCAATTAGGCACGAACAAAGCCTACCATAAAAAAGTGTGCGTGTTCTCTGGGGAACGTCCTGGTTTTGATTTTGATTGAAGGTCCAGCCTTGGCTGCACGATGACTGTCTTTAATATATATTCTGTGCTCTTTTGTCTCTTTTTTTTCACTTTCAGTTTGGGCTTGCTTTCTGTTTGTTTGGCCTGAATCCCTTTGTGAGTCAAACTTGCCAAATATTAAACCTGGAAAACTGGCATTTGAGATTAGGCATAAGATAATGAGAAGATGCACTTGCACATTTTCTCTCACATTTGGGGTAGCTTCGATCCAGTGTTCTTCTGTGCCAGTAATGAGCATATGCTGAGAGGCAGTGCAGGTTTTGCAAGTGCTCGGGACTCGTGCTTCTCAACCTAATTCCATTAGAGAGAGGGAAGGAAGGAAAGAAGGAAGGAAGAAGGGAGGGAAGGAAGGAAGGAAGGAAGAAGGAAGGAAGAAGGGAGGGAAGGAAGGAAGGAAGGAAGAAGGAAGGAAGGAAGGAAGGAAGGAAGGAAGGAAGGAAGGAAGGAAGGAAGGAAGGAAGGAAGGAAGGAAGGAAGGAAGGATTAGAGAATGTTGGCTCCAGAGCAAATTCTCCCACAGTTAACCGTCAAATGTTTCTCTAGTCTTCCCTCCCTAAGGGCAGCCTGGGCTCACTCGTTCCTTAATTTCAGTCCCTAGATCACTGCCCAGCACGTGAGGTGCTTAATAACTGCTAAGTGCATTATTTGAATGCTTCATCCTTAAGAGGTGCGTTAAGGGACAGGTCCCAGAGGTAAGATCCACATTTCAGGACAAAGGGTCTGTTCTGTGTTTCATTTTCAAAACTCTGAGCCCAGGCATTGCCTTGAAATCCAAGAAGCTGCTTGGCCTGGAGGGAGACACTTTTGACACTGAGTTCCTGGGTTGGGCCTGTCTCCACCCCAGAACAGGGGGGCCACATCACAATGGGGTGAGGACTATGCTTGAAGGTTGGTGCAGAAAGGACCTGCAGAGGGCTTCTCTCTGGAACATCCTTCTCTCTTCCCAGGTAATTCTCACCTGGTCTTCAGAGCTCCAGTCAGACATGCCCTCTCTGGGAAGGCTACCCTGACCCCCAGTTGGGTTACCTGTCTCCTTTCCTCTGGATTTCCTTGTCCCCCTGTGTGTCTGCCTGTCATAAACTAATCACATGATACTCAATCCTGTCTCCTTCCCAGCTTGTGAGCTCCTGGTGCATCTCTGTTTGTCTGTGATCAGCAAACGATGCTCTGTGTCCCCCACCCCCACCACTCCTCCTCAGTTTTTCAATGTTCTTCCATATGTCCTTCCTACTGTAGCACAGCTGCTTTTAAATTTTTCCTTCTGCGTGTTTTTAGTGTTTTGACGATGCTATGCCTAGAATGTGGTTTTTCTTTACATTTTTCCCATTTGGGGTAAGTTGAGTCTCTTGAATCTGGGGGTTGGCATCTCTTACTGTTTTGGGGGAAACTCTTGGCCATAACCTGAGTATTGCTACTTTCCCTCTCTCTCCTCTTTTTTCTGAGGCTTCAATCATGCATGTGTTAGACCTTTCAACAATGCCCCAAATGTCTTTTCATCCTCTGTTTTGTTTTATCCATTCTTCTCTCTATCCTTCAATTTAAGTGTTTGGTTTGTTTTTGGCGGTATGGGATTTGAACTCAGGGCTTTGTGTTTACTAGGCAGGTGCCTTAACACTTAAGCCATGTCCCAGCCCTGTTTTGCTTGTTAGTTAATTTTCAAATAGGAATCTAACACTTTTTGCCCAGAGTAGCCTCAGACTGCAATTCTCCTACCTGTGCCTCTTTGGTAGTTTGGATTGTAGACATGCAACACCATAACCAGCTTATTCATTGAGATGGGAGTCTCACTAACTTTTTGCCCAGGCTGACCCTTGAACTGCAGTTCTCCAGATCTTGGCCTCCCAAGTAATTGGGATTACAGGCATGAGCTACTGTGACAACCAGTTTAAGTGCTTGATGTTAGCTTCCTTTGAGTTCACTTTTCTTGTGTTTAGCTATGTCTATCCTGTTGTTAAATCCTTCCATTAAGTTATAAAGTCTTGAGTTCTAGAATGTGAATTTGGTCCTTTCTCTTCAAATATTCCAAATTCCTATTTTTGAAGATCTCTGTTCTATTATTTTGTATATATTTTCTGGACATGTTAGTCACTAAAAATCCTATCCACTGATTTCAATGTCTGTATCAATTCTGGTTCTGCCTCTTTTGCCTATCCTTTCACTGTTTGCCCTATCTTCTTAGCTCTTTTCATGTCGAGTAATTTTAATTTTGCATCAAAGTAAGGAGATTCTAGGTGATGTCACTCTCTTCAGGGATGACTCCTCCTCACCTCTTAAAATACTCATACTTAGTGAAAAAAACTAAATACAAAACTATCCCTACTGGATAAGTAGTATCATTGCCAAGGAAAGGCCTCATCCCATGAGATGCCTTCGGAACCCCCAGCACCACTCAGATGTCAGATAGCCGACGCTGCAGAAGCACAGTCACTGCACAATGAACCTCAGTCCCCTGTTGTTACCAAGGAAAGCTAAGTAAGCCCTCCAGCTTCCCCAGCTCTTGCTTGACTTAGAAATCACTAACTCTGGAGGTCACGCAGCTGGGTGATACATCACGAGTCCCCTCTAGCTTTGCTGCAGACAACACCTCTGCTGGGTGGGTTTGATAACAGTTGCCTGGGGTACGTTTCAGGGACCTGAAGTCCGCTTTTGCTGAGAACACTGACTTCCATGTGGGCCTGCAGATGTCCCCCAGGTCACTGGAATGGAATGAAAACACTCAGCATCTGTCTTCATATTGTGTCTGTCTCTTTGCTGCCTTAACCTTTGGGTCAGATTCTACTCAGCTTGGCATGTAGACGTGTGGATCACTTGAGAACTGGATTTTTTTTGAGTGGGTAGTACTGGGGTTTGAGCTCAGGGCTTCATGCTTGCTAAGTAGGTGCTCTACCACGTGAACCACACTACCAGCCGTGTTTGTTGAGAAATGTTTTGTCCAGAGCTATGATACAGGGCTCACTTGACCTACATTTGCCTACTTTCTTTCCTCCCCCTTCAAGAATAAAGCCACCTACCAGCCGCCATAACCAGAAATACCAGACCATGAAAGGAGTGAACAGAAGTGGCACCTGAGTTCCCAGAAAAGACATGAGCACCCTCCCCTGTCTTCACCTGTGTCCCCCATTATCCCTGTAACTGTAACCCCACCACCCCCTGGAGTGGAGTAGCTGATTTGTGAGCACAGCTCCCATTTCTCCATTCCTTGGTCACTGAATGATGCCTTTCTTTCTCTCTTAACTCGTCTCTTGGACATTGGTTTTTCTGTGGGTTGAGCTTCTGGACCTGGGTTTGGTAATAGTGTGAGGGTCTGTACATCTCATTCTAGTCAGAATTGAACAGGAAAAGGACTGGGTTTCAACTTTAGTCACACTCAACCTATTTCTGAGGTGTCCCTGTTTCCAGATAGTGCCCCTGAAGGCTTTTTATTGAGAACTTGGGGCTTTGTCTCCTCAGCCATACAAGACAGCCAGCTGTGCTCTGCAGCTCTGTCCTTCCAGTTCAGCTCTCCCCTCTCTGCCCAGCTAGAATGCCACAAAGGTACCACCAGGAAAACAGGCTGTGTATCTGAATCTCACACGTCTCCTTAGCACACTCTCCCCTGATACCACTCAAGCATTTGCTGGTTTCTCTTTCTCCTGCAAGAGGCTCTCTGAGGAAAAGCCCAGTCCTCAGCCATTAGAAAAAGTAATGGCTGGAGGTTGTCAGCTTATGCTCAGGTCTCCTGGTGCTAGATGTTAAGCCCCCCGGCTTTCATGGCTCTTCTGTGTACTTCAAAGTCTAATTTTTGTAACTTATCCAGCCTTTTCTAATTGTTGCAGTGGAAACATTGGCCTGGGGCAAACTACTACTTACTCCATTTTTTAAAATAGGAAAAAAAAAAAGTCTCCTACGTAGCTTATCCACACATTTGCTGTTAAACTATAACTGTGCTTAAGTGAAAACTCCACACCCACAATTGCATCCACACCACATCGCCCACTGGGGAATTCTTGATGCAAGCAACCAAGAACTAGAGAGGAGCACGGGAAATTTAGCCTGGTGGGTTGGGGTGGTGGGTTTGCAGGTCAGTTTTGCTCTGTGCTTTTAATTTCCTTTAATAGGATTTACAGACTTTTCCAAAATATTTTAGAAAGCCAGGTTTGGTTCTTGTAACTCCACTTGAGATCTGCTTACAAGATCATGTCCCAGGTTCCTGTCCAGGGCCACTGCCTTGTCCTTCCACCTACTTGGAGGCATGCCAAGTGAGTCCTTGCTCTTTCAAAGAACCCCCCCACACACACACACCTCACCTGGCCCGTCTTGCTACTCATCAGGACTGAACGAGGCGAAGGTGAAGAGGATGGAACATGTTGATTGCTCAAGAGTCCTGCCCACTCTCTGTGCTTTAATGTCTTGAGCTCTGGACTGGAGCCAGCGCCTAGGAGAGGAGAGTGTGACTCTCAGCCTCTCTGGCTGTGTGGCAACTGGGAACCCCTGGCCTTGCTAAGTTCTGGGTTCTCCATCCGTAAAGTGGACAAGATATGCCACCTCTAGAACTAGGCCCATGTTGAGTGTGGCTTGCCAGATTTTGGAGGAGTCTACATTTGAATTTGGAGTCCAGCTGAGTGGCAGCCTTCTGTTATCACAGCAGCTGCACAGGCCCAGAGCCACCAGTGGAAGGGGACCCTGGGCTGATCTGATTAGGCAAATTCACAAGTTAGATCCTCCCACACTTACACAAAACACTAAATGTGGGTGAATGCAGGACAGAACCAAGGGCAGCCCTACCCTGTGGGGGAAAGATGGTATGGTGTGTGTGTAGGGGGAAGGACCCAGGGAATCCAGAGAGGGCCGAGAAAAGAGGGAGCAGGCACCCCCCTTTTCCCCCACAGACCACCCACATCTGCAGACTGGTGCTCATCACAACACCAAACCCGAACTCCCCAAGGGCTCTGAAAAGCATGTGGAGGTCTGAAACATGAGAACGTGTACAATGTGGCCGTGAATGAAGTCAGCCCTGTAAATTGTGAAATCCAAGGAATGGTTGACTTGTTCCTGTTTTGAAGTAAACACTGCACATTGTACATCAAGAAGAAAACCAAAACCAGAAGTAAGGTGGGAGTCCCATTTGGGGTGAGATCCACCCCCCTGTAACTGGGGGTGCTCCTCAGGGCTCCAAGCTTGTTTGTGCTCAGGAGAGAGAGGTGGGGGTGTGCCACTGTGCTTTCCCACCCCGACACTGCCCCACCCTTGTGGGAGTCACAACAATTTTGAAGGTGAGCATGGATGTACTAGGAGGCAGGCAGGGCCTGCCAGGTGAAGGAATGGCAGCCAGAGGCAAGGAGGGGTGCTGAGAAAGGATATTTCATGTCTCGAATGGAAATTCTATCCTCATAGTGTCAGCTCTACAGAGGCAGGAGTTTAGTCTGGTTCATTTCTGTCCCTAGAAGAGCACCTGGCACATAGGAAGTACTCAATAAAACACTTAGTGAGTGAGTGACCGAGACACTATGGGTGTGCATAGAGAAGAGTCTGAAGATGAAAGTGAAGGGGATGACAAGGGCAGAGGGACCCAAGGTCTGGATGTGGCAGTCCAAGATCCTGGATCTGGTCCTGCAGACATTGGGGAGCCAGAAACAATGCAGCAAGATCCCTTGGCACCATGACAGGGAGGATGGATGTGCGGTTGGCTGGACCTTAGGCAGCACCAAGACCATAGCCAAAACATCACAGCCTCCAGGACAGCCCAGGGGCTTAGTGCAGGGCACTGTTGCAAAGCATGGGGGCCCACACCCACCTGCTGAACCAGATGTGTGGGGACAGCCAAAGACAAACAAAGCAAAGCCAAGGGCAGAAGAAGGCAAACAGCAAGCCCCAGCAGAAGCAGCCAAGCCCAGCAGACAAGGGTTATGACATCAAGGGGGCCACCATAGCCCCCTAGGCAGAGAGTGGAGGTGGGGGTCGAGGGACGTCACTGTGTGATGCTGAGGAGATGAAGAGCTCCTGCGGCCTTCCTTTCCAGAAAGGCATGGGGGTTTATGAGAATAAGTGAGCTGATGGTAGCACACAATGAGGGGTTAGCTCCCTGATCGGGGCTCCAGGGAGTCTTATTGTATACAGCTAAAGCTTATGGTGGCAATGCCAAGGCTCCTCTCCAAGCCTTTGATGTTCATTCTGCCTTGGGTGCATCTCCTCATCCACCTCTACCCACTGAACTCGTCATACCTTCCCAGCCCAAGGTTCAGAATCTCTACGAAATCCCTCCTCAAACTCTGCTTCCTTTTCCTCCAACTCCTTCTCTTCCTCCTCCTTCCTCTTACTCTCCTCTTCCTCCATCATAGCTAACTCAGGTTCCAAGTGCCCAGCATGGGCTAAAAGCTTCATGTACATTATTGGATTTTGTTCTCCCAACATCAATATGAAGTTTATGTCATTATCCTTTTTTATGAAGAAGCCATTGCAGCTGAGAGCAGGTATGGCGGCTCACGAAAAGTCACCCAGCCAGTGGAAGGTAGAGACCACATCCAAGTACAGGCCTGTGAGGGCAAAGCTTGCCTTTAACCACCAGAACACTGCAGTCAGGAGATAGTGGACATGGCCTTCAGCACTGTCTCTTGCCACTCTCTCCTTGTCCTGCAGGATCTGTAGGACTTGTTTGTCCCACCAAGAAGGCCAGGAGCTGAGTTACTTGAGAGCCAGGACCAGGCTCATTTGTCCAAATGCCCCACCTGCTCTCTGCCAGGTTCCCTGGCTGTTCTTCCCTTCTGTTCTCACCCACCTGGCAAGCGCCTGCAGGGATCTGGGGACCCTCTATTCCCTGCAGGTTCCTCTTCTCAGGGTCCCCACAGTTATCCCTGGCACTGTTACCCCTCAGGCAGTGAGCTCCTGGAGGGGCTGGGCCTGATATCTTCAGTTCTTCAGAGCCCAGCCACAGAACCCAGCACAGGTGAGCGTGCAGTGTTTGCTGAGTGAATGAAGCTGATCCAACCTGGTGGATTCTGAAGTTGATTGGAACTGGAGGTATTGGCCTGAGTAGTGGTGATTTAATAAAACTGTGGTCTCAGACAAGTCCTTCACCCATTTGAGCCTCATGTTTCTCACCCATAGAATGGAGACAATTTGAGGCAAAGAGGGATCTAAAAACTTCATAAACTCTGAGATTGATTAGCTATGAGGTGGGATGATGGTGGCTCAAATCCAAGTCCAGGGAAGAAGCACTTTGAGGCTTGCTGCTTGCTTAGACAAAGGGCACTTTTAGAGCCATAACTATTGCAAATGTTCCTGAAACATGAGTCAATTCAAAAGATTGTTGGGTTCCTTTGGAAAAACTCTAATAGAGACTCCTGGCACTGACAATTTAGCTTAGCAAATTTGCTCTGATGTGGGGGCCCCAGGGGTTCCCCCATACCTGCAGCTGGAATCCATGAGGAAACTCTGAGCCTTTAATTGGAACCATTTGTCCTTTCAGTGCACAGCAGGTGACTGGGCCAACTTAGAAAGAGGTGCTCATTAGAGTAGTATGTGACCTTTGACCCGTTCATCCAACTTCTGGGAATCGGTCCTAAAGAAATAACCCCAGATATGGAAAGGCTTATGAAGAAGTAAACGGTCTTTGCAGAATTTCTTACAATAGCAAAGACAGTGAAATCAGCCGAAATATCCCATAGGGAACAAGTTGCTATTTCTCCACTTTGGTGGCATTTTATTGCCCCCTGAGAAGGAATGGCCAGGAAACTTTGCAGCAACATGAACGGTGTTTACAATGGAAATCAGGTCACAAAACTATGTATGCTGAGATGAGCTGTGTGAACTATGCACAGGGACAGGGAAATAAACACACGTATTTCTAGTTGTGTTGTGTCAAGAAGATAGGATTGTGAGCAATTTTTGCGTCCGTTTTCCCAACTTCCTGCAATGTGGTCATGGTTAAAAGTATGTTAGACATTTAAAAATTAAAACAAAGAAACAATGGCTAGTCTTCCTAGGGCAGAGATGGAACCTCTGACTTACAAAAAACAAAACAAACAAACAAACAAAAAACCCCAAACTAAAGCCAAAATCAGCAACAACAACAACAAAAAAAACTAAGTTGTGCAGAATCATTCCATGGCCTATTTCAGACTTCTTCTTTAATGGAAAAATAATCCATGCACAGGGCAAAAAACACAGAGTGCAGAAAGATATACAAATGCACTCTCCCCTACCGAGGCTGCATTTTCCTTCCAACGTCCTACCCACACGCGCGCACACACACACACACACAATTGTATACATAATCTTAAATTCAGCTTTCATTTTTATTTTAGTTAAAAAGAACATCTTGGTTGCAACACCTTTCTGTTTACAACTGTGAAACTGTCACATGGTATTACACAGGGGGATCCACTGTAACTATTTATGTAACTATTCGTGTAGCTGCTCCTCTTTGTGGGCACATTAGTTGTTATGTTTCTACTTACGACTGTATTACTATTGCAAATCTAATGACCATGAAACATGGCTGGACACAATGTGCATAATTAGTATGCAAAATCCTACAACTTTCCTTTCTATTAGCAATAACAAATTTGAAAGCATGATAGAAAAAATATTCCACGCAGATTAACAATGAAAATATAAAATACTTAGAACTAAGGAAGTAAGGCCAGGGCAGTGGTACAGCTCCGTGTAGAGCACGGGTTTGGTACTCAGCAATAATAAGAACAACATCGTCCCCACACGTGCATGAATCTGTCAGGCACAGAAAGAAAAATACCTTTCTTGCGCTTATATGTAGAATCTTTTCAAAAAAGGTGTTTACCAGGGGCAGGGGAGAAAATGGGGGGAGGGGGACTTAGATCAAAGAACACCAAGTTGCAAATATGTAGGATGAACAGGTCTAGTGCTGCGTGCACACGATGAGGACGTAGCCAACAGTCTTATTCTGTATTTGGGGGTTTTGCCAGAGAATAGATTTTAGTAACACACAGAGGGGTAACTAGGTGAGAGGATGGGTCTGTTCGTTTGTTCTACTATAGAAACTATCTCACAGAATACATATACACCAGAACCTCATGCCGAACACCTTAAAATGTACAATGAAAATAACAAAACCAGTGGATAAATCAAAAAGAAGGTTAAAAGGCCTATAATTTTAAAAACTGCAAAATTGAAATAAATAGATATAAAAGAGGACTTGAATAATGAAAGAGATAATTTTGTCATTGATAAAAAACAATTATGAAAAAAAATACTACTTCAGGAAAGCCTTTCGGTTGCAACGGACCAGAACCTGCTCTAAGCAGGAAGGAGTATTAGCGGAAGGGTGGAGGTAGTGGAGAGAGATTCTGACCCAATTGATTTGGGTCCAGCTTGGTGTTAGGTTCAAGAGCAGCAGGAAAAGAAAGAATCAGAGAGGTGGCTCAATGGCAATGTAGATTTATTTGGGAACTCACAGAGCTGAAGCTGGAGCCCACGCTCGGCTCACAAACTGGGACAGTTATAGGTTAATGGGGTGCCTACCTGCTTCTCTGGGTGGGGAAAATTCTTTTGGTTAGCTGTTGTGGGTGAGGGAAGTTCTTGTGATTAGCTGTTGCTAGGATGCCAGGTCTTCAATTGAGCTACATTCTCACCCAAACAGGATATCTGTGCTGCTAGGGACCCTGCAGGTGTTTTTGTTGTTGTTGTTGTTTGTTTGCCTCCCAGCGGAGGCAGCTTAGATGCAGGACTCATGCTAGCACCTGGATAGTTAGAGTTCCTAGATTATTCTACTGAGAACCACAGTGGTGGAAGAGCTCACAGAGTTGGGAGGCTTTGGTTTTTGTTATGACCACACAAGCACCATCACCTTTCATTTTTTTGACCTATGTTTCTTCCAGTTCTGCTTAACTTCTTTTAGGACAGCCTGAATACCATGCCTCTCCCCAATCATTAGGGTCTCACGGGGTCTCCTGTTCTCTGAGTTTTTGTTCCTGCCTCATGGCAGCTTCAGTCTTGAAAGCAGAGCACAACACCTTAGGAATTGTTAGTGTAAAAATAAATGCTGGAGGCTTTATTTCACCTTGCTCTAACAACACAGGTTCTAGAATGCCCCGGAAGGTGTGTTCTCCCCTTCCTCCTTCCTTTGCTGGCTCCAACCTCTGTTTGTAATGTCGCACATCCAGACATGAGATCCCTCTCCCTCACCTCTCTGAGGCCTGAACCTGCGAAACCCTGGCTCACCTTCAGGACTGTGTCAGTGCCAGTGTTGGGTCACCTCTTTCAGGAAAACCTCTCTGACTACTTCCTTAGTTCCCAGGGTTTCCTCCATCACTGTCTGCTCAGTGGCATGGGGTTGTCACCGGATATGGAGACACCCCATGAAGGCAAGGAGTGTGTCTAAGTGGTTCAGCATGGGCCCCTTATAGAAGGGTCATCCCAGGCTCACTTACCATGAGGATGAACGTGGCCCTTGGGAGAGCCTAGGGTGGGGGCGGCTGGGTGGGAGCCACAGGTATGAGAAGTGGGTTTGAGGAGGCTTGGGAGACCCCAGTGGTTCTCATAGTTTGTGCATGTGGAATAACTTGGAAGTTCATTTTCAGCAGCGCACTGGAGCCTTGGTGCTTTCATTTCTAGTTCTAATCTCACTGGGCCTGGAATCTTCCAGTAAAGAGAAGGAGGGATTCAGAGGGAATGAGTGAGTGGACCACAGCAGGGGGACAGCTCCTAGTTGGCAGAGGGCCTTGACTGGGCAGCCACACTGGGGCCACCTCCTTGCTGTAAAATGCAGAGATTGCCCAGTGGCCTTGTCACACAGGGCTCTGACTGAAAGCCTGCCTGCAGGGATCAGTGTCATTAGGAGGGTATGTGCAGAGCTGGGGATGTCCAGGCCCGGGGCGTTGTCAGCAACGGGAGTGGCTCTCTCAGAAGTACATCCTGGCTGAAACTGAAGGACAGAAAGGATCCAGCTGCTTAGACACAAGTATCAAATGGCTTTGAAGAGGGCTGAGGCATTTGGCAGGAGCCAGCTGCACTGGAAGATCCCTGCTGGGGCCTGTCTTCTACTTCTGTCTGTCCTGCTGAGCAGAGAGACAGGCAGGGAGGATAGGACTTGGGTCTCTCGGGGTTGTGCAAAAGGACAGGGGGGCTGAGGCCAGAAAGTGAGGGCGTCAGAAGTGTGAGGCCAACTTTTGCCTGGAGGGGTGGACATGGGCCAGGGCAACTGCTGCTCTCGGAAAGGGAGAGAACACAGCATCATGTGCAAAAATCGCAGGAGGTCTGTGCTCCAGAGGCTGGGCAACGTCAAAGCCATTTGTTTCCTAACTTGGGGGAAAAACAGCTGGAAGTGCCAGCTATGAGCTTTCAAACAGACCAAGAGCTGTTTGTTATCAGGAGAGCGATCTGTTGTTCCGAGGAGATTGGGGAAAGCTGGACTGTCACAGTGGGACATAATGAATGACTTCCTGCTTGGAGCTGATTCCAAGGGTGTGTGTCTGTCCAGGACCAGGGGTCAGAGGGTGGGGTCCTCCCGCCCCTAACTCCACACATGAACCTCTCTGAAGACCAGTCTCTTACTTTTTTTTTTTTTCAAACGACAAGCAAATGTGCAGCTCATCAACTTTCTCAACTCTTACATAAAGACTAAGAAAGAGATGCAAATTCAGTGCCAGAAACACCCTTATCTCTCCTGATAACGCAGCCAGAAAACAGGAACCATAGAAGTTATCAGAACCGGAGTTTTGCTTTGGTTGCCAAGAAACTCAGGGCCAACTTTAGGTGTGATGATTACATCACTCTAGGTTTCTGGCACAATTATTCTGATCTCAACTGTTCCCTAAAAAAGTTAAATTACATATGAGAAAAATTAAAAATAAAAATCTCACTCATCAAACACAATATCCACCTTCGTTTGGTTTCCTTCTGGTCCTTAGCCACATTAATGCAGCTTTTGCACAGCTGTAATTGCACCGGCGCTCAGTTTTGTTTTCTGTGTTTTCACATACTATTAGTTCTCAAATAACCATATTTCTATTCCAGCAGACTATTGTGCATTTTCAGTATTGAATGGCTGAATATTGACTACTGTAGTTCCATCAAGGGTGGGCTGTTGTTGGACTTTGCCCTTCTTCTAGATTTTTGCTATTGTAAATAATTCTTCTATTAAACTAAAAGAGTACAAGTTATGAAATAAGCAGCACAAAGAGAAATGCAAATGGCTCATAAACACAGGAGAAATGCTCCGATAAGTAGAGACATACATTAAAATGACACAGTTTTTGTTTTGCTGGTAGAAAGAGGGGAGGGAGACAGAGCAGCACAGCTTCTGTGTCTGCCTGATGTATCTTTTTTCTTTTATTTCTTGTGGTACTGGGGCTTGAACTCCCAGCCTCATGCTTGCTGGGCAGGCGCTCTCTCACTTGAGCCATAACCCCAATCCTGCCTGATGTGAAGTCGTCACTTTTTTCCAGGGCATTCATGCCAGGCACCTCCGGGACACAGTCCAGCTCTGAGCTCAGGTTACACTGCACCATGGTTTCTAGCCCTGTAAAATTTAAATGTCTCATGACAGAATGGCTAACTAGGTGCGAATATAACTTTCATACTGTCTGTTCACTAGATGTGCCCTAGTGAGACTCTGATGTTCAGTGAGAAACAGAAGCCTGGATACAAAGTGGCTTTCAGGAGAGCCCAGGTTGGGAGTTAGAGGAAATAGATTCGAATCCCAGCCCTGATAACCTCTATTCTGAGACTTCTGGGGCAAATGCAAGGAATTTGATTACTGGCTATAAAAGCAGTGGCCAGAGCTTTGGCCTGAGGCTAGCACCCCACTCCTGGTGTGTCCCAGGTCTCAGGCGGCTGAGGCTGAGGGCTCATAATGGATGCCTGGCACAAGGGCTGCATTACATATGAGCTCGGAGGTTCTCCAGAGAGAGTCTATTCTGGAGTGCCACTGCAGTGGGAATGTGAACACCATGACAAACAGCATCATCCAGGAAGCTGAGGCAAGGGGAAGTTTTTAACAGCAAAATAAGGAGGATGACACAAATTGTTTTGAGAGGTGAGTCTTGGCTACAGTAACAAGGTGGTGGTGTCCATCCAAGGTTGGACAAGAAATCACTGACATACTTGCAGAAGTATTTTCTGCGCAAGGCTGAGGCCCTGGCAGTTTCCTGGGATGGTTCCTGCTACCAGTCAATCATGTGTGAGACACACTCCCTCCCAACCTCCCAGCTGGATTTGTTGTTTCTGTTAGGGACTGATATGCATGTGGATTTTGACAGGGAACTCAACAGCTTTTAGGGTAAACTTGTCTAGAGGGGAACATCCCCTCTGCTCTCAAGCCTGCTTGCTGACACATAACCCTGAGACACAGGGCTGTGCATTTTGGGCACACTTGGCAGGACTGTGTGGGGATCCTGACACCCATGGCAGATTGCCTCTCCCAACGCCTGTGCATCACTCACCTGCACTGCAAGAATCTCAGGCTTGTGATCCCCCCATGGGTATCTAAGAGCTGAGGTCTACCCAGAACTGGAGAAGGGACCTAGAATCAGCTTGAGATTTGGTGGTTGAAGTATCCCTGAACACAGTCTGGTCTATATCCTTCACTTTGTAGATGGGGAAACTGAGGCCTGAAAAGAGAATTGCCCAAGTCCAGGCGACAGTGAGTAGGAGGGCAGGACTGGTGCTCTCTTGTTCTGCTACTGAGGGCACCTTGTTGCCACCACTGTCACCATTTACTAGCTCCATTTGACATGAGGTACAGAAAGGGTAAGTGTCATACTCAAGGTTAGAGAGCCAGGAAGTGGACAAGCCTGATTGGATCTGGGTACTCTGGCCTCAGAGCTGTCCCTTCCTCTCAATCTTGGTCACCACCTCCAGACTCTGAGAGTTCCCAGTGGTTGCCAGCTTCCCTGACACCTGGTGGCTGACTTACCAAGTCACTAGCCATTAGATAAGAAGATCTGGAAGACAGGCCTGTGACAAGGACCTAAGAAAAGGGAGCTTAGAACCAGAGTGAGCTGATGGAGCCTCAGGGCAGGCTGAGGACTTCCCTGCTCCTGCCTCTTCCTGGCCTGGCCCTCCCCAGCTGCTGCAAGCCTGACATAGGCCTCCCCTCCCCATGATCCTTCTGTCCAGCACTTAGGGCAGTGCTGGTGCCCACAGGAATGAGTGGGAGTCACCCACTCCTCCTGCCCCATTTCCACAACTCCTACTCTGCCAACTACATGCCAGCCACTACCTTCCTACATCACCAGGGCCAACTGCTGCAACCCCATCTGGACTTACTGGTTCTGCTTCAGTGATCCTGGGCTCCACTCAGCAGCTACAGCCAGAACCACTCTTCCAACCCTTCTTGGACATCTTCTGGCTTCATTCCTCTTCTCTGCCTATTTCTGATAGTCTCCTGGCTGACCTTCCCCCACAAGTGCCCCCTTTGCCTCAGCCACTTTCTTTTAGTCCTCTACACTCTTTCCAGAGCACTCTTATTTCCCTATGGCTAAAAACAAACAAACACACACACACACACACACACACAAAGCCATCAAATTCTCAATAGCAAATACTAATGGGTATGAAACCTATCGGCTCATGACCACCTCCCCACAGGCTCTGCATATGTGCATATACTTGGGTGTCCCACATCAAAATGATCTCTGATCATCTCCCCTAGTGCCCAGCTGCCACTGAGCCTTCACAGAGGCTGTTTCTTCTGCTCTTCCCACCCCTCTGCCAACCTTTCAACAGCAAGCCCCACCTCACCTCTGTTGGGAGTCCTCCTTTATTGGGAGGCAGTTAGAATGAGGGCCCCTTCTCCAGCTTTCCCGGGCTCTCTGTAAACCTCAAGCATGAGGCATCTTGTAGGGAAATGAGATTTTTGTTTTTTAAAAACAAAAATTGAACTGAATTCATTCAGAAAAGGGCAGTTAGGAATAGTAGTTCTCCACTATAGTCCCAGATACTCAGGAGGCTGAGGCAGGAAGGTCATCTGAGCCCAGGAGTTTGATACTGGCCTGGGAGACATAGTGAGACCCTGTCTCAAAATAAAATAGAGTAAAATAAAAGAACACATTTCAGAAGTGAACTGCTTGATGTATTTTCACAAACTGAATCCAGTCTTGTAACCAACACCCACATTAAGAAAACTTCTAGGGCTGGGACCTGGGCTCAAGTGGTAGAGCGCCTGCCTTGCAAGCACAAAGCCCTGAGTTCAAATTAGAGTACAGCCAAAAAACAAACAAACAAATCCTGCTCCCCATCTGCCTCCTCACGTTAGCTACAGACACTGCCCACCCTGGGTATCTCCAGTCTCCTCACTTCTGACCTCTCCTTGTCCTTCCTACAAAGCCTCACAGTATGTGTTGGTGTGAGATTCACCCGGTTGTATGAGCTGTCGATCCTCCCTTGAGTGACTATCTGGGGACTCATTCTGCTGAGCATGGTGTCTGGCGAGTCCCCCTTGGAGGCTGTGATGGACAGTGCCACCAGGAACATTCTAGCTATGTCTCTGCCTGTGTGCATGTGTGTCTGCGTTTTATTCTGCGGGGTATATTATGGGAATGGAATTGTCACGTCCAGGATCCATACATCCAGCTAACCGCAGTTCCTATGGGCGCCTCCAGGGGCTACCGGTCGATCCCTGCACCCAGGTTTGGGTTTTTAAAGTAAGACTATCTGTGGTTCCAACGGACTGACTTGTCCTTGGTAATAACCACTAGCTGGCGGCGGCCATGCGTTCCTGCGCAAAGCGGCTCCGGCCAGCCCTGCGTAATTTTTCGCTGCCTCCTGGTGGTGGTGGGGGGGGGGGGCGCCAGTGACTTTCTGGGTCAAACTCTCTTTTCGGTTTAGGATTTGGGGTCCCGGCGAGCCCATCTCATCTCACCAGTGCTGTGAGTGGGGGGTCTGTTCGGTCCTCCCGCCTTCCGACAGGCAGTCCTTAAGGGCAGAGTCGGATCCCAGCCCGGGACAACCGCAGACCTGGCCATGCGCGGGCTTCGGGCGGCAAAGGCGGGAAAGGCGCAGACGGAGGGTGCGGGGTTCGCGCGCGGGGAGCCGCGAGTGGCCCGCGCCCTTATTCCCGCTCCGAGAGATCACGGACACTTAAGACCGGGCTCTGCGGGGACCCCGTCCTTTCCGCGAGCCGGTCGGGCCGAGCTAACCTTGGATCCTGAGCCCGCGCGGCTGGCTGGCGGGTGGGGAGCGGATCGGATGTCGCAGGCGCGGGGCTGGGGGCTGGGTGGGGCGCATCCGGCCCGAATGCGCCCCGGGCTGTGCGCCCCTGCCGGGGAGCCTGGCCTGCACTCCCACCCCCAGCGTGGCAGCGCGCCCCCAGCCGCCCGGGGGCGGGAGGGAGGGTCCCTGAGGGCCCCGGAGCGCGGCGGGGAGGGACACCCGCGGCCCCGCCCCCGCCCCCGCCGCGCCTCCTCCGGGCGGGATAATTGAACGGCGCGGCCCGGCCCCGCGTTGGCTGCCGAGGCTCTTCCGAGCGTGGAGCGCGCTGCCCGCCGCGCCTTTGTCCGCCGCCCGCCCTCCCGCCGTCCCCATGGAGCCGTCGCGCCCCGTCCCGCTGTCGCTGTCGCTGCTGCTGCTGCTGCTCGGCAGCCTCTCGCTGCTGGCGGCCCCAGGTAGGGGCGCCCCTGGCCCACGGTCTCCCACCCCAGGCCTTGCATTCCTTGGAAGTTCTCACCTGGACCGCCCCGGGACCGCTGTGTCCCCAGAGCTGCGTGGCCTGGAGGTCCAGGAGACGTCCCCTCCCCCCTCCCCTCGCCTGACTGGGCCCAAACACTCCCGTTGTTTTAAAGATGGGTCTTTCCACTTCCCAAACACACCTTCCAGCGGACCCTCTCCCAGCCACCCCGCAAAGGAGGTCCGGACCCCACCCTGGGCCATGGGTGGTGGTGGGGAGAGCACTTTGCGCCTTTGGTGTAGCTTTTCCTACTGCCCCTCCCACTCCGGTGTGCTTCTCTTAGACCGGGTGGGAGGGGGATGTTATGCCCATCTTGCTGATGGGCAAATTGAGACTAGAGTGTGGGGCAATCATTTGTAGAGAAATTAGAAAGTAAAAGGGCAGTCTGGAGGTGTTTAGGGTGATAGCTGGGGTGGGGGCTCCGGGCCGGGGGGAGGGGGTGGCTACTCCCTCTGCCTGACCTGCCCAGACACAGAAGACTCAAGGCAGTGTTCTTGCGAGGCTCCATGTCCAAGTAGACGAGGGGACAGGCCACTCTCAAACCTACAACCCTGTGGCAAGGGGGATGGAGTGTCCTCTAACAGATGGCTGTGGGGGGGTGCGCAGAACCCAATCCCCAGCCCTGGGAGTGACAGCACCCAGATGATGGTGCTCACCCAGGCTGCCCCTTCTCCCTAATCCTCAAGGCCTGGGGGAGAAGGGGCAGTAACAAAGCCTGTGGATCAGAGCAGTAGTGCATCCCCCGCTCCCCCCCAACCTAGAGTCCTGATCTCTGACCTCTCTGCTGACCCGTGGCTTCTCAGAGCCATTAGCCAGGCCCAGCCCTCCAGGAGTCTTTGTTTCTTCTGGGGGCCTAGTTTGGGACCACCCTTGGAATCTCAGAATCTTTATCCCTGGTTTACTTTAGCCTCTTTTGAATTCTCTGATGACCACCCTCCTCCTTGGTCAAAAGGTCACTATTCCAGATAATGCTCCTGGAGAGTCCAGGGGGGCCTTTGGGAGGGGGAAGGGAGTGGTGTCGCAGTTCCAGGCTCACTGTGGCTGAGCTCTGGTTGTTCTGGGCGCTGGCCTTGGCATGTTCCCGATTGCTTCTTGGGTTTGGAGACAGTGTGGGAAGGCATAGGGCTTTAGTGTTGCTGCCAAGAGTCATGGGGGGGCTTCTTGGAGGTACATTAGAGTCACCACCAAGGGCTAGTGAAAACCCAGAGGGGACACTGGAGCTGAGCAGGGAAACTCCTGTTGGAAATGTAAGCAACTTCAGGGACCACACACCTTACAGATGAGGAGACAGGTCCAGAGAGAAGGCCTAGCTCAACTCTCAGGCCCCAGGAGTCCCCACGTCCCCTATCGCTGTTCTGTCCTGCTTGCTGTTGCTAGTCGGTAATGGCTTGCTGCCTCAGTGGTTTTTCTTCACAGAAAGACTCCCAACCTTCGGTGCCCACTTTCACGAGAAGAACGGAACCCTTTTTGTCTCTTGAATTTTGCCAGTTTAGTTTGGTGTGGTCTGGGAAGAGGGGCCAGAAGGCTGGCTCCTTTCAGTAGCCTGCAGCCCTAGATGGGGCCATGGGGAAAGGGGAGGTATGGCCCTATCCCTGGACTCCAGAGAGCTGTGAGGTTCACAAGGAAATTGCACTTAAAAAGGGATCATAGGAAAGACAGACAGCCCGGTGGCTAATCTGCTCAAACTCATTCGGTGACCATAGGCTCCTGACATGCAGACGGCCCTGGTCTTTCTTGTCAAGTGGCAGAGACAAGCTGCTTGTCTGTCCTGTCTCCTGTGTCCTGTGTCCTGTTGGGCTGTACTGAGCCCCGGGGCAGGAGGGAGTGGGGAGAAGGAGGGTGTTGAGAAAGACAGTTGTGTTTTCTCCAAAGCTTTCTTGGCCTCTGACTCCAGCCACAAAGTTTCTGTCTGATTATAAGAAAGTCATGTTGGGAGGGAGAACAAAGGCGAGAGAGGACTTGGCACAGGACCATGTGGCCTGTGCCGCAGCTCCTGGAAGTTTCCCAGTCAGGAGGTGGGGGTTGGAAGGGCCTAATGCACTAAGATGAGATAAGGTGCCTCTTCTGTAGGGCTCGTGCAGCCCCTCCTGGCCCTGCCCAAGGCCCCCACCTTGGGGCTGTGCGTGCTACTCTGCTGGATTGTGGGGGCAGGAGTGGGGAGCCCAGCTCACTGGTCTTCAGGTCCTGGCAGAGAGCCTGGGTGCCTGTGGCACTGAAAACCAGCTTCCTATTTGAAGTAAAGGACCGTGCGTGAGATGGTGTGGTGGTTCCCTCATTTGTAAAATGGAAATAAGGAATCCTACTTGTTAGGTTGCTTTGAGAACTGAGGGAGGGAACCTGGGTGGGGGTGTTATTCTTATTTGCCATTATTTGTAGCATCCTCCTTCTCAGGTAGGACAGTATGGGTTAACTAAAGACTGTTCTGAAGGTTTTGCTAAGACTGGAGCTCCCAGCCAGGAGCTGAGAAGGAGCAGCTGTTGCAGCTGTAATTGGCCAGCCCACCCTTTCCTTCATGGGGCATCCCCTTTTGCTGAACCAAATCTTCGTGGCAGTCAGAGAAGACTTCTTGGAGGAAGCAGTGTGCAAACTGGCACTGTATGGAGGAGAAGTCATCCCCTGAGTTTGTGGGCAGGACTGGGAGCATGGTGACTGGAGTGCTCCTGGCACAGAGAAGGGCCTAAGCAAAGGCCTGGATGGCAGAAGAACATGGGAGATGCCAGGGAGCTTGCAGGAGTTCTGTCTGCCCCCTTCACACCCGGGAATTGAGCAGGGGTTACTGTGGTACGAAGGCTTGACAGGCAGTGTTTTAGGAAAACAGTTCTAATAGGGGACATGATAATTTTGCCAGTACAATTTATATGACAAAAAATTTCCCTTTTGCAAAATATCAAATAACAATTTGATTAATAGATGCGTTGGCAGGCCCCTGTGGTTCCAATTCCTTACAGTGATCTCAGCTGTGCCACAAAACAAAACAGGGTGAGGGAGGGGAAGGCATTTTACTAACTTCTTGAAGTGAGCGCCCCTTCAGGCTGGAGGGGAGGTTTCCTTTCACCCCTGGCTGGTCCTGGCCGAGGCTAGGCTAGGTCGGAACGGGGCTGGTGCATGTTGCTCCAGCAGCCTGTTGGTTATGAGAAAGGCCCATGGGTCCTTTTCTCACCAGAGGGACTTGGGGGAAGGTACTGGTCCCAGTTCTGAAAGTGACTTGAGAGCTGGTAGTGTCCGGGGCACCTGCCCTCTGAGTCTGGTTCCTCACCATGAATGGAGTGTGCGCCCTGCCTAGCTGACATGTTTCACCTTTAGTAACTAGGACAATCCCATCACCCACCCTGGGAATGGGGGACCCAGTACTTTCCTGGAACTCTTTTCCTTTTGGATCCTGTCACCTGCTGGAGTAAAAATGAACAAGTTTTCTACCTACATTGAAGTCTTGCTTCTCATTTTGGCTTAAAAATTCTCTCTGAACCCACTCACAGCCATTCCTGTCAGTCAGTGCTGCCTGTAGTCAAGCCAAGGGCAGAAACCCAATGCCTAGCCACCCAGGACTCAATAATTGAATACCTTTCTTACCACTCCCGGGGCCCCCCTCCTCTGCACCTCACTGCACCTCACTGTCATCATCCCTATTGTTCTATTGGACCCTGAGGAGAAGAGAGGTCAGCTAGCATGTGCTGCTAAGGAGTCCAGGCAGCCTGACTCCAGATCACACTCCTAACCAGGACCTGAAATCTCCATTTTCTCAAGTCCAGCTGCAGGGGTTGGGGGGACCTAGTTTTCTTCAGGAGGCTATAGGGGGAAGCAGCTTTAGGGACAGAGCTGGGGTTGCAGCTGTGCTTACTGTGTGGCCTCAGGGCCCTCCTGAGTCTCTTTACCTCCCCACAGAGCCTGCTAGAATCACATGAGATGGGTCACATGATCATTTGTTCATTCATTTGCTCACAGATGGTGATTGAGAGAGGCTTGGGGTAAAGTGCAGAGTGAGATACAGCCTGCTCGGTCCTCCTGGTGCTTAGTACAGAGTTAATCATTTGTGCTGAGTTCTGGGAACTTTAGAGAACAGAGAGACCCTGAAAAAGAAGACACTCTCTTGTGTGCATGCTCCTGTGTGTGTTAGGAGGAAAATGTGGCCACAGGAGAGGAGTGGCCCTGGGACCACCTGGCATGTAGAACTCTGTTCCAGCTTCCTAAGGCAGAGGATGTATTTCCTTTACAGAGAAGTGAAGGAAATCTGGGGGAGATGGGTCCTGGATTCCGGGTAGCCCTCGGAGCAGGGTGGACATCAAGGGTGAGGACAGCTCACGTGTGTGCTGGGGTCGATGCACGAGGTTGCTTCCTCTTCCTTCTCCCTGCCTCCTGACTGCCTCTCTACTTTAGACCCTTGCATTTTCTGTGACGGGTACTGGGGACATCCTCAAGAATGCATGTAAAGAGTATGAGTTCTCGTGTTGTGACAGGGCTGTTGTGGCGTGGGATCTGGAGTGTCCCCTAAATGCTCATGTGTTGAAAGCTCGGTCCCCAAGGCAGTGTAGGAGGGCTTTGGGGAAGGTGATTGGAGCCTGAGGGCTCTGGCCTCATCAGTGGATTAATTCATTGATGGCTTGTCACTTGAAAGGAGATTAGGAGTTGGTGGGAAGTTAGGAGGTGGGACCTGCCCCTGGGCAGAGTCTCCTGGGGACTCTGTCTTGTCCCTGGCTCCTTCCTCTCTTTCTCTCTCTCTCTTTGCTTCCTGGCCACCATGAGGTGAGCAGCTTTGCTCTGCTACACGTCCCTGACGTGAGGTTTTGCCTCACCTCAGTCCCAATGTAAAGAGAACCAGCCAACCGGAGGCTGAAACCTCTGAACCCGTGAGCCAAAATAAATCCCTCCCCCTTTAAGTTGATTGCTCCCAGGTTTTTTGTCACAGCAGTGGAAATCCGACTAACACAAGGCCTGGAGCCATAAGAGCAGATGCTGGCTAGCCCTGCTTCCTCCTGAAGAGGCTAGGTGCCTAAAAGAGGGGCCAAAAGTGTGTCCTGGTCCTGGTTATGCAAGGGATACAGAGGCCCTGGGTCTACCTGGCTGGAGCCCTGCTGGCGACCCAGGCTCACTCACAGGGTCCAGGCTCTGGAAGGGTATGGGCTGAGTCTTGCTTGGTTCTGTTTGGTCAGACTTTCCTGCCAGGCTTTCATTGGTTGGCATCTCCTTGCATTTGTGTCTTCTCTGTTCCTTGCTTATAGGGCACTACCTCCCACCCCCAGCCCTGCTGCAACTGTAGAAAAGGTAGCTCCCTGCAGGGTGTGAGCTCAGGCCAGGAAGCAGTCCTCAGGATCCCATTCATAGTCTGACTCTGAGAGTTGGAACTCAAGCCCAGGAATCCCAGAGAACTGAGACTGGCTTTGGACCACAGTCCTGCCCCTTCCCAGCTACTCACCCAGCTTTGTCCGCTTCTGATTTTGCCAAATGTGGACATTAAAATAAAGAACAACCAGAAAACCCAACCTGTTGCCATCTGGGGCCCTCACCCTTGCATAGACGTAGAGGACATTTTTATGCCTCAAGCTCTGGAAGAAAGGCCACTGTCTCAGAAGAAAGGCAAGTACTTTCCATGTGATGGGCCTGGTTCTAGGAAGCTGCTTTGCTTTCTCCCTCATTTTGTGTCAGCCCAGGGTCCAGCCCTGCTGGGCCAAGTCCTCCATCCAGCTTACACACAGGGGAAACCAAGTCTGGGCTTGCTCTAGTGGTAAAGCCCTCAACCTTGGAGTTACAGCCAGACCCTGGGCCTTAGCGCCCCTGCGTCTCTCACTCCAACACTCCGCCCTTTAAACACTCTTTAGGACATTAGGTCCAAGTGACTCCTGGGCTGCTCAGGAATGTGATTGAGCATTGCCCAATCCCCTGCCAGGTTTGCAGCTAGCCAGGTGACACATTCTGGAAGCTTCCACCTGAAGAGTGGTACAGAACCTCTCTAACTACCAGCCCCATATCCGTGGTCTTGGAAAGACCACGTGGCCATTTGCTTACTACACATCAACATCCTGGCCCTGCTTTCTGTTAACCTACTGAGCCTCTGCATGCCTGAGAACATGCAGCGTGCCACTGGCATCTGTCATAATGACCACACTCCATGGTTGGCACCATAATCTTTCTGAAAGGTTTAATTCACCTGGAAGAAATTCAGTCTTAACTGCTGTCTCAGGTGACAAGTGGTGTCTGATGCTGCAAGCTAAGCCATCTGTCCACCTGCATACCAGCATTTTGGGCGGGTGTCTCTTTTCAGAAGGGGGTGCTGGCAGGTTGACGGTGTGTCAGCCTGGGGAGTGTTTGCAGTTACTACGACAATAGCTTTTCTGCTTGATTTTCAAGATTCCGTTCTTTTCTGTGCGCAAGGTACTGACTACAGCACTCCCCATGGGTTATCTTACCTGCCCAGCCCTGCTGTACACGGGCAGCAGGGAGAGACGAGGCCCAGTGAGGATTAGTGACAGGGCAGCCAGTTCAAGGCTGGGCGGTGTTGGGTTTTTGTTTTGTGACAGGATCTCACTAGATTTCCTAGGTTGTTCTCAAACTCCTGGGCTCAGGCGAGCTTTCTGCCTCAGCCTCCCAAGTAGCTGGGATTCTGGGTGCAGCCATGGTGCCCACGAGGATGGACAAGTTTTACCCCAGCGGTGTTGCCTTCCATTGGCATATTTGGTCAGCCATGTTTTGCAAGAGTATATGCTGAGCATTTGGCTTCGGGGATCTTACCAGATGACAGGAATCAGGTTAATACTGTAGTCGATAGAAGTTTCTCCTCAGACCAAAAAAGGAAAGACGTGAGAGAAGATTCCAGAATTGGCCTGACGGCCCAGCCCAGCAACAGGGCATTGAGGGGCAGGGAGTATAGGGTGGCCTTGGGTGGGCATCCAGTGTGGGATTTATCTGAAGTCATTTATGGGTCTTGGATCTGCTGGCAGGTGTCAGGGGCACAGTAGTGGTGATGACCATGTTCCTCTCCTAATGCAGCACTTGGGGATGCTTAGCTACAGTGGGTTCTGTGCAGGTTGTCTGATTTTACACCTTCTGAAGGCCAGAGTGACTGGCACTGGCTGGCTGCTGTGGACCACTTGGAGACTCTTGGTAGCATGGGTTGCAGTGTTGGGTAGGGGCTCTATTGCCTCCAGTTCTCTTCTTGCTCCTGCCCCAGCCTGACAGTGAGTCCTGGAAGGGCACTGGGAAGGCAGTGAGAATGAGCAGGAGTGGGGCTGGGGGAGGAGAGGTGTCTCTGTGGGCCTCGGAGGTTCCCCAGTTCAGGATGCTGTTTTTAGACAATCACACAGTAGCCTGGCATCCCAGGTACATGAGCAAGGGAAAGGGCCGGGAGACTGGGCAGGTGTGTACATCAGGCTCTTCCTTGTCACCATCCTCCCCATTGGCCACTTCAGAGACCCCTGGGAAGGATGATCCCCAGGGTATTTTTTGTTTGTTTTTGTTTTTATAGGTCTTTAAAGTTGTTTTTATTCTGCATAGCTATAGTTTACCCAGTTATAGAATGTTTTAACTGTTCCCATTTGGAATCTCATAGCTTGCCATATAAGCCATTGTATTGGTCAAGAGCTGGTCGGTGGCTCACGCCTATAATCTGAGCTACTTGGGAGGCAGAGATCTACTGATCTACTGGATCAAGGTTCCAGTCTGGCCCAGACAGAAAGTTTGTGAGCGCTCATCTCAGCCAATGTTTGTATGCTGTGGGGTGCGCCAGTCATCCTGGCTGTGCAGGGATCACCACTAAATAGGAGAATCCTGGTGTATGCCCGCCTGGGCATAAAATGAAGACCCTATCTCAATGATAACTGATGCCAAAAGGGCTGGTGGAGTGGTTAACATGGTAGAGTGCCTGCCTAGCCAAAGGAAAAAAAAAAAAAGAAACATTTAAAAATACAATTGACCAAATTAATTCTTTACGGCATGAGTGCCTTAAAGCAGCATTGGCTGTAAAAGGCGAGTGAGGCATGAGCCAAAAAACATCCAGTTCCTTTCCTAAAGAAGAATGGGACAGAATGACCCACAAACACTAACTTTTTTGTGCGTATTTTTATTGTGGTAAAATATGCATCGTATAAAATTTACCCCCTTAACCAGTAAGTGTACAGTTTGGATTCCATAAGTCAATTCACACTGTTGAGAGCCATCACCACCATTTCTTTCCAGAAAGTTCTGATCTCCACAAACAGAAACTCCCTACCCAACCCCGAACCTGTTAAACACTAACTCCCTACCCTGGCCCCCAGCAACCACTGTTTTACTGTTGGTCTAAGAATTTGATTCCTTTAGGGACCACATTTGTACCCTTGTCCTGGTCCGCCAAACCTGTTTTCTTCATCTTACTTGATTTTTCATGACCTGAGTAAAGCTTGTGTATTGAAAAGGGGACAGCTCTTGCCTCCATGGTGGTGGTGCTTGCCTGTAACTGAAACCAGAGTTTTAGGCCCCAGTTCAAACTCCTGGGATTCCAATGTCAGGTCTGGTCACTTGTCCCTGCCAATGGAGACAGCAATGGTGAAGGACCAAGGAAGATTTGTTATGTGGCTCAGGACGGGAGAAGAGGCAAGGTAAGCACTTCAGCCCATCTTCAGGGTACAGACATAAGGTTTAGTTTTAAGTAGAGGAAGAATTAGAGCTGGAGGAGAAAGGTATGCATAATTAATCAGCTGACCTAAGTGAGGCCTGACTCATTCCACCGTGAGGGTTCAGGAGACGTCATCACTGTCATCATCGAGTAGAGCAATCTGGTTCCCAGATGGTGCTCACTCCAGCTCCAGGTGGTGACCCTCATTTGGGGTGGGGAGGTGGCTGTCATGCAAGGCTCTGCTATTCGACGGGGATAATTTCAGTCCTTTGTCATAAAGATGTTATCCATCGGCTCTGTCCTTCCAAGGTGATTGATTGCAAAGTACCTGCAGAGCAAAGACAGATACGAAATGCAGGCAGCAAACGCAGGCAGCCATGCCAGGCCTTCCTCCCGCTGTCAGTGAATTTGTGGGCCCAAGTAAGGAGGCAGTGCTTTCCAGCAAAAGCAGTTTAAGTAATTGTTATATTATAATCACAACCCTCAAGAGGCTGAGGCAGCAGGATTGTGAGTTCAAGGCCAGCCTGAGCTGTGTAGCAAGGCTCTGTCTCAAAAAGATAAAAAGGGTGTATGAAAACATCAATTTACCTTTCTAATTGGACTTTGTCTTGGGAGAGACAGCAGGGTGGGATAGGCTTTTGTGTTCCAGCATGCCTGGCCCTGCCCATTTCATGAAAATGCAGCCTCTCTGCTTACTCTACCAGAACTTTTCTTGTGTGGGACGTACACTTCGTCTGAAGACCAACCTGCTGCAGAGAGTGCCTTTGTTGGTGTGTTGAGTCGTGACACCAGGAAGTTGTCTAGGTTGTTTCCCTGTTCCCTTCCACCGCTCCTCTCCCTGTAGCCCATTTTCCTCAAAGTAGGGGCATCTGGTGCTGAGCCCATCTGGGCCCATATTCAGGGCTAAGGGGTGCCTGTTCTGGGATTTCTGGATCTTGCTGTGCTTCTAAGCAGCCCTGCACTTTTCCAGGTGGACCTCTGCATAGGGATCTTCTCTAGGGGCCACTCCTTCACCTCCTGGGATGACCCGTCTCTGGGCAGAGCATCTCACCTGGGAAGCCCCTGCATTTTAAGGGCACTTGTGCCCCTCAGCCCCCTAGCTCTGTGTAATAACGCTTTGTGAGCTTCAGTGTGTGTGCTGGACACTTGCAAGTGCTGTGGGGGCGGTGAGAAGAGAAAACACCACCCCTGGCCGTGAAAGAGGTCTAATGCTTCAGAAGCTGCCAGAACCCAGTTGGGGAACTCAGCTGGGGAACAGGAAAGCATCAGGGTCTTTGTGTGGTCTGAGTGCTGGGCAGTTTTGGGTGGGTGCGACGTGGCATTGGTAAGGACAGGGACACTGTAGCATTTATGCTCACATCCCTTGGTGACTTGACTCCATTTAGCTTCTGTTCCTACTTCTGTTTGAAATCCAAGTTCTGAAGAATCCTAGATGTGACATTTTGGTGGCAAGGCACTTAAAGTATGCATTGCAAAAGGCAGCAGTGACTGGGGAAGGGAGAGGTGGAAGTAAGAAGCCTTCTGTGTACCAGGCAGCATAATAACCCTGTGGTTTGGTGATGCAAACCCCAAGATGGGAGCCTGAGACTCAGCCAGCTGTAAGAATGTGCTTGGGAGGAGAGGACCAGGGCTCAGATCCAAGTCACCCATGCCCAGCTTCCTCTACTCCCCTCACTGCAGTGTCACCTGGAGCCACCTGCAGCCCTTCCAGACCAACATTGGCCCTCATGGGCCCTCTTACCTTGGGCTGCAGCTCCTAGCATGTCCTCAGGCAGATACCTCAGCCTAGATCAGAAGGAGCCTGAGAGCTTGGGTCAATCAGCCTGGATCCAGCTGGCCAAGGTCCTCCCTGGAAACATAGGCAGGGAGACTCTTGGTCCCTGCCCTCTGTGTGGAGTAAGAGTCAGAAAATGTTCCTGACCTGGCTCTTCTCCTTCCGGGGCTCTGGCTAAAGCAAATCATGATTTTGGTAATACAGATTTACAAGCGATGTCCCACCAGAGCTGTTTGTTACAGTGAATAATTGGAAGTGACCTGTATCCCTAGGCAAAGAAAGTGGGGGCTGAGTGCTTCTTAATCGTGTGACTGACATCGCACACACCGTGTGCCAAAATCAGGATAGCAGGAAGAATTTCAGAGCTTGAGGGGGCAGAGGCTGGTGAATGGATGGGGCCTTGTCTGCAGGGCCACTCGTGATCAGGGCCATGCAATTGGGGAACAGTGGTGTCCTCCCTGGGTCCTCTCCCCACCTCTCTGTCTCATCACTGTCCAGCCCAGCTGTGGTTCCTGCCAAGCTTTTCCTGGTGTCTGAGTAGTAAGCTGTCCCCTGGCTGATGAGACAATTCAAGCTCTAGGAGAGTGGGCCAGCCCTGGGCAACTTCAGCTGATCCCCTTGGACGCAGCTCCCAGACAGTTCTGTTTTGTGAGTTCCAGCCCTGGAACTCACTGCTCAGAACATTTGAACTACATTCCAGGGACATTCCAAGTTTCCAGGCTGACCAAAGGGCTTAACATCTAATTGTCCTGCTGAGAATAAGGTTCAGAGTCCCATGACCTCCCACAGCAGTCGTTTCCAAACACATTGGATTCCTTTCTGTAGCTCAGGGCGCAAAGCTCCCGCCCTACAGAGTGGCCACGGGCCACTTGCTCACCTGCATTTGCCCTTCTGAATCTGGGGTGGGGAGGGGCTGCGGCTCTTCTCTGGAGGATTCCACACCCCAGGACCAGCCATGGCTCCCCCTTCTCGTGGGCTAGTTCCTGTTTATCATCTAACACATAATCCAGCCACTGTTTATGGAGTGCTTAGTATGTGTTTGGAAATTCTTACACCTTGTCCACCTCCTCACCAGCTCTGCGGGGGTCTTGTGAGCCCCATCTTACTGATGAGGAAGCTGCGACTTGGGTGAAGTGTCTTGGCCAGGGTCACAGAGAGAAGGTGCTGGAGCTGGTACTGGAGTCCGGGTCTGCTTGACTCCTAAGCTTCTGCTGTTTCTACTCAACTTTGTGTACTGGCTTTTTTTTTTTTTTTTTTTGTGGGCCTCATGCGTGCCAGGCAAGCACTGTACCTCTTGAGCCTCCCTACCAGCCCTTTTATGCTTTAGTTATTCAGACCATGGTCCTCCTCCCTATGCCTCCCACACATATCTGGGACCACAAGTGCCACCAGCTTTTGGGCCGAGGTTTGAGAGGACAAGACACTAACCCCACTCAGGACCTCTGTGGTTGGACGGGTGAGGCAGACAGACAGAACATTAGATTGGCGAGATTGGTGCTGGACATAGTGTGGTGAGGTAGGAACACAGGCTGCTGGGGGAGGTGGCCACCAGGGAGGGGAGGGGCCGGGACTGATGAGGGGCTTGGAAAAGACTTGAGGTTGAGGCTGCAGACAGGGGCTGAGGAGCTGGACTGAGGGGTGAAGTGGCACTGGTTAGGGTGTGGGGATGCCCTGCATGGGGAGAGCAGACTTGGTGTTAGGCCACTGGGTCAGTCATGTCACCATAACCTAGAGGCTGAGCCGCAGTCTCTTATCTAGAACAGATAAGATCCTGCATTTTGTGAATTACCTTCTTAAAAAATCAGTTAAAGCAAGCATAAAGGAATGAGTGAGTGACAGAATGGAGGGGTGGGAGTACTTACGGTCATCCCCGTGAGAATGTGCCTCTCGCTCATGTCAACTTTCACTCTTTGATGCTGAGAAGCCTGGGGCTCTGGATGATGTGATCTGAGCTCCAGCCCATAATAAATTTTCTGTGATCACCAAACAGCATCATCGCGGACTGTGGAGAGAGGACAGTAAAATGGGGATGGGCTGAGGGAACTGAGTCACAGCAGACCGGCAGGCCCTGTGGTAGGACAGACTATCACCTTTAGCCATCCTGGAGACTGCAGGAGTGGGATGGGCACCTCTTGCACTGCAGAAAGCATCTCAGAGTTGCCTAGAAGCCTTAGGGAAAAGGGAAAGCCCTAAAGTAGTCATTGGAAGATTTGGTTCAAGGCAAAGTCCCCCCACTTTCCTGGCCACATGAAATAGCCCAGCCTTACCTCAGCTCATCTGTGAACTGACCACACCCATCAGGAATGGTTCAGGAAGGTTATTCCCTTCTCTTTCTGAGGGGTGGTTTAGGAAGCCTCTGCTTCACCCAAGAGCAAGCCTCCCTGTAAGGCCACGCTGAGGGCCACAAACAATGCTGCCAAGTCTGAAGGGACTTACCCACGGGGCACTGGAGAGCCATCAGTCAGTGAGCACGTTGTTTCTCAAAGCCAGTTCTCCTAGGGCGGAGAGGTGACCTTCTGTCCCAGCTGCTCAGGCTGTTGGTGCTGCTGCTTCTTGGCCTGCAAGCCCCTTACGCTGAGAGCTAGGTGTGTGGCAACTTGGGACCTGCTGTGCCTCCCTGGGACATGGTGGGGTTTTCCCCTTCCCATGAGCCGTGGGGTGCAGCCTGAAGTGAGGCCACGGGCCTAGGCTCTCAGGGTCTGGCCCAGTTGTTCAGTGACATGGCCATACTCTGCCTAGCCAGCGCCACCCTTGCCTACCTCCTGTGGCCTCCATTTCTGCAGAAGAGGGCCTGTGGCACTAAGGGCAGAAGCCATCACCAGCCTTGTATTCTGAGGCCTGAAGCCCTCTGATAAGTTTCTACACAGACCAGGGAGAGCTGGATATGGGTCCCAGGTGCTAGTCCAGATGTGGGCCACAACACCCTACCAGCCTTTGCCTTTTGAGACCCCCATTTCCAGTCTCCGTCCTGGAGGAGCCAGGCTGATGTGCCCTGGTCACTCCCTGGCCTCCGGGCTGGCTGGTGCCTGGCTGTGCCTCTGTAGACCCCACCTTGCTTGTCCCCTGGGTAGTGTAGGTAGGAATGTTACCACTGTGCTTTGGTCTTGGTGCTGAGCTGGCCTGTCAGAGCTGGGCTCAGGCCTTTCTGGGAGGACTGGGGCACGTGCTCTCAGTCAGGAGCCAGCAGAATTGTCAGTGCTGGTTTGCAAAGTGACTGAAGGATGTATGGTTTGTGTTCACTGGTCTGATGTTCTAGTCAGGGCCCTAAGAAGCAGATGTCCCAAGGGTGTGGCTGTTGGGGACACATGCACAATGAGTGTTGAGTGCCATCAACTTGTTCTCTTCTCCTGCAGTGGATGCAGATGTCTCCTTGGAAGCTTGCTGTGTAGACGGAAGTCAAATGGCCACTCAGCACAAGGACTGCTCACTGCCTTACACCTCGGAATCCAGAGAATGCAGGTATGTCTGTCAGTGGCCACTGTGTGGCCAGAACATATTCCTTTAAAGGAAGATGGGAGAGGAATGGACAGTGTGACCCTGGGCGAGGCTGGGCACACCCAGACCCACTCCCTCCATCTCCTGTTCCTTCCTGTGCTCTCCCAAGGTCCTGGAACAGGACTCAGCTCACTGTTCTGGGCCACCCTGTGCTTGTCAGGGCATCTGTCCCCTTCACTGGGCTGGAAATAAGATCTGGGTTTGTAGTTCTGTCTGCCCCAGCTGGGCGGCTGTGGACAAGTTAGCCTCCTCCTAAGAACAAGAGGCTGGTTGTGGGGCTCAGATGAGATCATGTGCCTGCAGATGCTTTGCAGGTAGACCACCTACAGACCCTGAAAACTCAGATGAGCCAGGTCCATAAACAGGAACCCCCCAGATGGTGGTTCACCTGACATAATGGCCAGCATCTGGATTGACTCTTCTGTCTCTAAATTGACTTAAGCACCCCAGCATCACCTTAGAATAGATGATGACAGTAGGCAATGATGAGCATCATAAAATAATAGAAAGCTTTGTGAGCCTTGTACCACGCACTGTGCATTCGACACCACGATTTTATTTCACTTGTTGAGTGATCCTGCTTTATAGATGAAGAAACTGGGCTTTCCCCATTTGCAGAGCTGCTGGGCAGTGATTTGACCCCAGGATTTGAACCCATACCTGCCAGCCAGGGAGCAGAAGTCAGGGGGTGAGGGTAGGAAAGCATCCCAGCATTCTACCCCTCTACTTGGCACTGCGGACACTGAGTGGGGACAGCTGTCAGCGAGGTGGTGCCGGGAAGTTTCTTCTGCCTTACACGTAGGTTTGCATTTGGCCTTGAGCAGCAAAACCGCCTGCCAGCGGTGACAGTGAATTCTGACTGAGGAAACTCTTAGAGTCAAAAGCATTGTTGAGCAAGCAAAGGAAGAGAAAACAGGAAACCCGGATTGTCTGGGTTGACCGGAAGGCTACACAGTCAGGACTGTGGAGCATCCGACGAGTGTGAGCTGTGATTTTTGGCTCGTGGTACAGCTTAGCGCTGCAAATGTCGAGGAGCTGCGGGCAGCTCTGTGGTGAGGGCAGGCCGTTTGTACCGAGCATTCTGTTTACAGACCACAATGGTGAGAGGCAGCCTGGCCCCAGGAAGGACAAGGGCTTGGGAGGTGGGACCTGAGCCATCTTGGGTCCTCAGTTTCCCCCAGTGTGCAATGGGGACCATGATACTTCCCTTTCAGAGCTGCTAAAGTGACAGTCGATGGTGTACAGAACCAGCAGCATGAAGCCACACACCGGAGTGTGTCAGTCTGCTTGGCCTGCCAAAACAATACCACACACTGGGCAGGGAGGCTCAGATAGCAGAAATGTGTCTCCTCACCGTTCTAGAGGCTTGACCAAGGGCAGGTGTGTAGGGCTGGCCTCTCTTGAAGCCTTTCTCCATGACTGTTGGATACCACCTTCTCTCTGTGTCCCGACATGATTGTCCCTCCGTGTGTATCTCTGTTCCAATTCTCTCTTCTTACATACATACCAGTCTTAAATAATAAATAAATACCTGACCTCATTGTACCCTAGTGTCCTCTTTAAAGACCCTGTTTCCAAATACAGTTACACACTGAGGTCCTAGAGGGGGACAGAGTACAGCCAGTGTTACGAAAACTTGTTGAAATTAACAACATAGAAAGTGAGGGCTGAATGCTGGGCGCTGGTGGCTCACGCCTGTATACTAGCTACTCAGGAGGCAGAGATCAGGAGGATCATGGTTCAAAGCCAGCTGGGGCAAATAGTTCGCAAGACCCAATCTCGAAAAAAACCCATCACTAAAAAAAGGGTTGGTAAGGTAGCTCAAGATGTAGGCTCTGAGTTCAAACCCCAATACCACAAAAAAAAAAAAAAAAAAAAGAAAGTGAGGGATGGGCTTATTGACCCCCAGTGTGCAGATGGAGAAACTGAGGCCACAGATTTAGTGGCAATCTGGGTGCTGCTTGTGAATTTGAATTTTAGTTCCTACTGCCTTCATTCATGACTTCTACTAAATGTGTTTGATGGGTTTTGGCGTTATCTTTGATCACAGCGGGTCCCAGAGACTTGAAAATACTTTCTTATCTGTTATTATACTAGGCATTTGTTTTCCAAGGAGCGTCTTCTGTCTTTATGGGAGATGTGGCCGCAAGTCCAGGCTCCTGTTTGATCTGCTGTGTGTTTCTGATGGTACTTGCTTCATCATGTGGGCTTTACGAAATTCTGGCTGGACCCTGTGAGTCAACAAATGGAGTGGCTGGCCCTTTGTTTCCTTCACTGAAGTCTACGGAGGCCAGTTTGCTTGATCTAGTGAATCCCAGGCAGGAGACTGAGCCCATGTCCAAGGCCTCAGCAAGTTAACCACTGAGCTGACTGACACTAACCATGGTCCTGCCCTGTTGCCCCAGGGTGCTGTCCCCTACCTCTGTCCCTGCCGTGCACATTTCCCTTTGGCCCGGTTCACATCAAGGTCTGAGCCTCACAATCTGCAAAAGACCAGAACTGAGCCTGTCCTGTGCTCCAGGTGAGATGGCGCTATATGAGAATTTCACAGGCAGGCATGGAGTGCCAATGTGGGATTCCAAGGTGACCAGGACCTCTTGCAGCACTTCCCCACCCCACACACTATAAGTCTGAGCCCCACAGTCAGAGCTGAGGATGAGGGAAGAGTGGGACCTGCTGGAGCAGGACCAGCAGAACTCTGGTGCCTGGTGATAGGGATTCTTATAAAGTCACTGTTGATCATTTTTGATGAAGGCAGGAAGAGAGAGCAGATCAGAAGTCCAATCTAACTTCCAAGAATCCTCTTCCTAGTGATGTTTACAAAATATAAGAGGTAGCTGGGCACCAGTGGCTCATGTCTATAATCCTAGCTACTTGGGAGGCAGAGATCAGGAGAATTGTGGCTTGAAGCCAGCCAGGGCAAATGGTTTGAGAGATCCTATCTCGGAAGAAACTTCACAAAAAAGAACTGGTGGAGTGGCTCAAGCAATAGAGCACCTGCCTGGGCAAGCGTGAGGCCCTAAGTTCAAACCCCAGTACAGCCAAAAAAAAATACAAGAGACAAGGACTGCTGACTACTCAAATGGTCTGTCCTTTTAGTGTCACTTTCCTCCTTTGAAGTGACATTCTGTGAGGCCCAGCCAAGGTAACACTCTAAGTTCACTTGACCAGTCTTTATTCATGCCTAAGAAACTCAGGAATAAAAGGCTGGGTGTGGCTTAGTGATATAGGGCTTGCCTAGCATATTTGAGGCCATGGGTTCAATCCCCAACACTGGAAAAAGAAGAGTAAAGCTCAGAGAGAGGAGGGATGAAATAGAAGGGCAGGCAGAGCCCCAGGCTGAGCCCTCCTGAGGAGGAATTGGGGATGGGAGACAACCTACAGTTCTGCAGGGGCCCAAAGGAGGTGGGGTCCTTTTGCAAGGACCATAGGGTGGAACCGACCCCTCCCTGCAAACGTGGGCTCCAGCTGAGCAGGGATTAAGCTCCTGGAGATTGCTTCACCATGTGGGGTGGTCAGGCAATAGCAGCTCTGATGTCTCCCTGCATTCTGGGCCCTGCCTCAGGATCTAAATCCAAATTTACCCGCAACCTTGGATCAGATTATACACCCGTGAGCCCTCAGCCTACTTCTGAGTAACTAGGATGCACAGAGCCAAAGCCTGCGGCAGGGTCTGAGCTGTTGTTTCCTGACAGCCCTCTGAGCCCCTCCTGTGTTTATTTCTTCAGTGAGGTTGAGGCACTGATGTGAGTGAGCTGGGGCTGAATCAGGGAACAAAATAGAGCCCCTGGCCTTGATGAGTGAATGCAGACCACAGATAAAATAAATCAGTGTTGTGATTTGTAAGAAGACAATATGGGCCATAGGGGGAGGGCCCAGAGAGAGTAGGGTCTTCTTGTCAGGGTGGGTTTACATGTTAGAACTGTTGGGGGTGCCTCGCTGATAAGGGCCATCTGAGCCAGACCCTGAAGGAGGACAGAGAGTGAGCAGTGAGGAAGGGGAAAAGAGCATCCAGGCAGAGGGGACAGCCGGCTTGGAGACTTAGAGGTGAGGCTGTGCAGATTGGCCAGGCAGTAGTGAGGGGCCAGGGTGCCTGGACAGTCAGGGAGGGCTGGGAGAGGACAAAGGTCAGAGGGAAACCAGGGTGGCTGAGGGTGCTGCAGGAGCCGATTGTCCCAGGCTGTGTGGCCATTGTAGAGGTGACCTGGAGTGGACTGAGAAATAGACGGAAGCTTTGAGTAGAGATGGGCGTGTGTGTGTCAGTCTGGACCTGCCTGTGTGGAAGGCGATCGGAAGGAGGGAGTGGAAGCCAAGGGACTAATTGACTGTCTCAGCAATCCAGGGGAAGATGTGGGTGGTCTAGAGCCCGGGAGAGCTGGGAGGTAGCTGAAAAGAGGCTGTTTGTGGATGGGACTTTGGTGCGGGGCCCCAGGTTGTCACTCCAGGGAGCAGAATGGGGTTTAGAAGTGGCGTCAAGGATGGTGTCCAGGTTTTTCTCTGAACAACTGAACAGATGGTTTGTCTGGATGAGAAGTGGGTGCTGCAGAGAGGAGGCTTGGGTGTGGGGGGAAAGGCTGGGGGAGAGGAGTCTGGTTCATTGAGTTTAAGGCACGCCTGAATATCCAAGGAGTCCTGGACAGGAGTGCAGGGGAGAGGGTGGGCTAGTGAGAACCAGGGAACATCAGCCTGGAGGTAGCATTTACAGCCCAGAGTCTGGGCAAATGGCTGGAGGGCAAGTGTGAGGCACAGACTGTAGAATGTGGGAACGGCAGATGGCACCGTAGAGGTCAGGTCCTTGCTGCCAGTGCAGCCTCTCCCTTAAGCCTCATTAGAGGGCAAGGCCCCTCACAAACCCACCAGGTGTGAAAGTGCATGGGGCATTCCAGCCAGGGAGAATGTCTGGGATAGGCAAGCTTAAATGACCAGTTTCACAAATCTTCCCCAAAATCGTTCCTGGAGACTGACTGGCTCTTTGGTTTTCAAACTGCATTCCGTGGAGCCTTTGTGATTCTTGGGAACCCTTGGTTTACCCAGAAGGGGCAGTGTAGCCTGGCAACTCTGCTTCCTCTTTCTTCCCATGCCCCTGGAGTCAAGGTCCAGTACCTTAAACATGTTAGGGACCACCAATGCCCTCAAACCACCCAAGGTCACCCACCCAGGAAGTGAAGGCATATAAGAGATGGGCATCCAGGGCCTGGCCAGCTCCCTCTTGGCCATTGTCACACATGGTGCTCTGGCCTGACCTGTGACACACCCTTTGCCAAGACAGTAGCACTCCTGGGTCAGTCTCACAAAGGCGGGGATCTGCTGCTGGGGTGGAAAACTGTGCCTGTGGGCTTGTGGACCGCTGTGACACTGCCGGGCAGTGGGTAGTGGTGTTGCCTGACTGAGCAGAAAAGGAACCAGGGTCACCAAGGCAAAAGCATGGTCCCAGTTGGCTGGGTGGCAAAGGAAGAGCGGGGATTGGAGTAAGCTGTGCAGCCGCCCAGCAGGGCTTCCCCCGCTCATGGTGGAGTTTCTGATGCTGCTCCAGGAGGGCTGTGGGGAGGAGAAGGGTTTGTCTCCCCCCAGGCATTTGTTTGTACCCCTAGGGCCTCCACACACTAGCAAACAGTGGGGCTGCCATCAGTGCTTTTTAAAAATTGTGGTAATAAACATATAACATAAAATTCACTATTGTAATCACTTTTTAAGTATGCTTTTGCAGCATAAATTCCATACTTATTGTCGTACAGCCATCACTGCCCTCCATCTCCAGAATACTTTTCATCTTGCAAAACTGAAACTATGATCCCATTAAACACTCACTCCCCAACCCTGTCCCCTCAGTCCCGGGCAGTCCCCAGTTCCCTAGGTTTTCTAGGGACCTTCATTATAGACTCACACAGGAGTCATCCTTCTGTGACTGGCTTGTTTCACTGAACACAGGCCCTGGGGGTTCACCCACATATGGCTCTGAATCCTGGGTCCTGGGTAGCAGCCCAGCCCCAGAGTCCTGGCCCAGCCTCCACTCTGCCCACAGGATGGCCCAGGAGCAGTGCTGCCATAGTCAGTTGGAGGAGTTGCACTGTGCCACCGGTATCAACCTGGCCAACGAGCAGGAGAACTGTGCCCTGCCACACAGTGGCAACACCAGCCACTTCGAGGCCATGTTCGTGAAGGTAAGTAGGGACCTGGGGTCTATGTGGGGACACTGCTGTTCTTGACAATCAAGCAGTACTGTCCATCTGCATTGTCTGCTCTGGTCCACCTTCCCCTGTGAGCATCAGGGATCCTGGTGTGGGAGAGCAGAGGCAACACTCGGTGTCCAGCCTCCTCTGGTTCTGTAGGTAACCCTGGGGGAATGGAGGACCAGAGACCATCCTTTCCCAGGCTTCAGACAGAGGCAGAGGTCAGAGCAGGGGTCATCTGGGCCCTTTAGAGTCTTCTCAGTCCAGGCTTGGCACTCCCATCCTGCCCTGGAGACTTGGAAGCTTCTCTTCTCCCCAGTGAGTTGGGGCTCAGAGCTCAGAATAGGCCTCTGATAATGCATGGCCTCTATAGCCACCCTAGAGGAAGAAACTGAAACTCAGAGACGCCCACACTTCACAGTGGCCTCTCAGCAGCACTGTCGAGGGCCCAGAGGGGTTCCTACCCTGAACATAAACTGAATAAATAGCAGAATCCCCTTCCCTGACTGCTCCTGGGACTCAAAGCCAAAGCCTGGTCCCTGAGGGCCATGGATGTGGAAGGTGTGCATTGCACCTGGCACAGGCGCCTGACAGCTTTCCAGATCTTAGCACCATAAACAGACCCAAACTGTCTTCCCTTACCACCTGCCAAGAGCACAACAAGCTGGAGCGGGAGTTGCCCCTGTCATCTGGCATCTACCAGAGGTGCTGTGCCAGTGTGTTCCCAGGTGACCCTTCCTGTTCCCACCAGGAGGGTAGTGGAGGGATTTCAGGGAGCAGGTACCCTTGCAGCCTGGGCTCCAGAGGGGTAGATGGCCCTTCTGGGCTGGGCTGGGGCTTTCCATGTGTCAGGGCAAATGCTGACCCCAGAACTCAGGTATGAGAACTCAGTTGTGACTTTTGGGAACCGGGGTCTTGGAGACAGGCAGTGACCCTGTCCCTCACCTCGAGGTTCTTGCTTTTTACTTGCTGCTTGAATCCCCAACTTGAGAGAGGCAAGACGAGAGTTCATTCATATTAGTCAGCGTAGTGGAGAAATCTGACCTGAGAAAGGAACTGACCCTCTGGGCTTTTGTGCACCCCTCTTCCTAGAGGTGGGTGAAGGGGGCCAGGGGTTGCTGGGCAGGGCAGGGATGGCAAGGGGGCAGTCCTGCAGCAGGGGCTGGGGGGGGCTGGAGCTCCCACAGGGCACCAGGCCCGGTAGGTTCTTTCTAAAATCCAGATCTAAGAGACTTGGGGGCCCAGGCTGCTTACTGCTGTCATGTAGACAAAGTCCCTAAGTTTGACATGTGTCCTTGCTGTCCAGGGTGCACAGACAAGGGGGTGTCAGAGAGGTGTCCCCGAGGCCCTGGGAGGGACGCCACTGAGCCACCTGTTGGCCCTCACCTGAGTCTCTGCTGTTTGCAGAGGTGCTGCCACTGCTGCCTGCTGGGGAGGGCAGCCCAGGCCCGGGGCCAGAGCTGCGAGCTCAGCCTCGTGGCCGGTTACCAATGTGGACTGGCGTTCCGTGCCTGCTGCGTCAAGGGCCGGGAGAGCGCAGATGTGGCCCCTGGGGACATCGGGGATCTCCATGAAAACGGTAACTCTCCCTCCCTCCCCTGGTGGGTAGTGTGCCAGTCCGGGTTCACCAGGATGTGTGTGTGCAAGCACGTACCGTGGCTCTCCCTACTCATGGGTGTCACATCCGTAGTGTCAACCAACCACAGATGGAAAATATCGAGGAAAAAAAATCGCATCTTTACTGAGCATGTGCAGACTATCCTTGTCATTATTCCCTAAAAGGTATAATACTATTTATGCAGCTAACGTCTATTTCTGTAGTACAGAGCATTTACCAGGTGTTCAAAGGAATCTGGAGGCGATTTAAAGTACCCTGGAGGATATGCATGGGCAATATGCAAAGAGTATAGCATTTTATATAAGGGGCTTGAGCATCTGTGGGTTTTGGTATCCTCAGGGGTCCTGGAAGCAATCCCAAGGATCCTGAAGGACAACTCTACGTACCTTTATTGTAAGGCGTTGACCTGTGTGATTGTGAGGCTGTACGTCCAAATTCTGCAGGGCCGGTCACTTGGCTGAAGACCCAGGGAAAAGCTGATATTGCAGCTGGGGTCAGAAGGCTGTGTGTGTGCTGGCAGAATTCCCTCTTCCTCAGTCTCTAGCTCTTAAGGCCTTCAACTGATTGGGTGAGGGCTACCCAAACTATGGAAAGCTTGACTCAAAGTCTACTGACTTAAATATTAATCTAACCCTAAGAAATACCTTCACAGCAACCTCCTGACTATTTTTTAGCAGATATCTGGGTACCTGGCTCAGTCCAGTTGCTACATGAAATTAACCATCACAGGCTGTGTGAATGTACCATTCCTGCTGCCTTAACCAAGCATGGGCCAAGTTATATTTGTTACCTCACCTGGGAATTGCTGTCCTGGAATGAGTCTGAGCACTGGGGATCTGGGATCAGACAAATGTGTGTTCACATCCTGGTGCTAACATAGACCCTGAGCCTCAGCTCCCTTGTCGGTGAAATGGGAATCCTTGCAGCCCTGCTTCCCAGGCTGCTGGAAGGTAGGAGTAGAAAATGGGTCCTGCCTGTTTGGCAGCAGCTGGGCAGCTAACTCCATGGGCTCATCCCTCTTTCAAGTTACAGCCACTTCTTCAGCAGAGGGGCTAACCCCAGGAGCAGCTTCGAAAATCTCCCCGTTGCTGTCTTCTCCCTCCAGGTCCACAGCCAAATAGGCCTGAAGCCTGGGGCATGGCTCGAGAGACTTCCTGGGGCCTAATAATCCCTCACTTACCAGCAGGTTCTTATGCTACAGTGGAAAACCCTAGAAAGAGGCAGGAGGCTTGGTCCATTCCTCCACCCTCTGAGCTTTGTCCCCTTTCTGTCAAGAAGGGGTCAGCTCTCTAAAGTCAGGCCATCCATCCATGGCTTTATGACTGCCATGCCTTTGGGTCCTGGGTCAGATGGGCCCACCTTCCATGATTTGGTTTTAACTTTTGAAGTCCAGGCCCATAGGATGCCACTGAGCTGATGCAGACATCACAGTTCAAGTGGGGATCGGGACCCATTATTGCTCTCTCCTTGGCTTTTTTTTTTTGGTGGTACTGGGGTTTGAACTCAGTGCTTTGTGCTTGCTGGACAGGCACTCTACCCCTTGAGCCACACTCTCAGCCCTTTTCTTTTAGTTATTTTTTGGGTTGGGTTGCAGTTTTGCATGGACCAGTCTGGATCATGATCCTTCTACCTTTGCTTCCAGTGTAACTGGGACCACAGGTGTGTCCCATCAGGGCAGTCTTATTTGTTCAGCTGGGGTCTCCCCAGTTTTTTGCCCAGGCTGGTCTCAAACCATGATCCTCCCAATCTCTCCATCCTGAGTAGCTGGGATTACAAGTTTGAGCCACTACACCTGGCCTTTCCCATCTTTTATCTGCTTTGATTCCTGCCCCAGACTTTCTTCTAGGGCCTCCTCCTTTGTGAGGACTTGCTTCTTAGCTGGTCATGGTTGCCTTTCCTCTCTTTTGACATTTATGTTGGGCCTTCTGTGTCCAGCCTGGGACCAATGCAAACTGATGCAGTCTAGCAAAATAAGTATCGAAGTTGAGAGGAATCCCTGAGAAAGTACGTGAGCTTTCTGTGAAGCCTGTGGGGAGGTGTTCACCCCACATCGGGCCCCATGCCTGATACTGACAAGAAAAGAAAATGAGTGGGGTGAGATGATAAGATAAGGTGGGCCGCTGTTTGGATAACCTTGTCTGGGCCTCTCTTCCCCCTTAGCTAAGATTTCTGATGAGGAACAAGAAGACCCCTACCTGAATGACCGCTGCCGAGGTGAGACCCTGGGACCTCCTGAGAGCCAGCTGGTGGTTATGAAGCCCAGGAGAAAGTCAGGGCTGACCCTGGCCAGGTGTTGGCAGGAAGCCGCTTCTGCCTCTCAGCCCTCGTGGCCTCTATCTTTTCCCTCCCTTTGAGCTCCAGAACTGGGGGATGGTGGGGAGGGTGGGCTCATGGAGACACAGCTGGTGTGAGAAACCTTCCCACCTGAGCATTACCAAGCTCACAGGCTCTGTGGATGGTGACCGCCATTCCCCCAGGCCCCCGGGGAGGGGGCTGAGCATTTCTGGCTTTTGTGTCCCTGGACCCCCAACCATCTTGCTGTCAAGAAGATTCATTTGTCTCACAAGGAGACTCAAAGTATGAAGAACTTTGCAGCTTTGTTTTTCCTGGGACAGAACCTTGTTCCTCCTTCGTGAACATTCTGGCATGTCTAGACGGGCAGGTCTGCTCCACAGGTTCACCCAGTGGCTTGTCCTGTGGTTGGGGTGTTAATTAGGGAACCAGCTTGATCTCAAAATGATGTGGTCAGTGTACAGTGAGAGTCAGCCTGGAGGGGAGAGGAAGGAGGGACAGACAGCCTGGGAATCATCTCTGGGTTGGGAGGAGGGTCTTCCTGGGAAAGGGGACTGCTGGCTTGCCCAGATGAGGATGGCTTAGTCAGGTTGATAATGCATGTGAAGGGAGCAGAGCCCCAGCAGCCAGGTGCTGGTGGGAGCGGGAGGGCATAGAGGGATAGGAGAGGCTGGAGAGGCAGTGCTACTGCAAATGAAGCGAGGGCCACCTTGAGAGTTCCATGGGAGCAGATGGGGCCTGTCCAGGGCCTGGCCTCCCAGGGGGAGCCTGCTCCCTCTGTGTCCTGGGCTGGCACAAACTGTATACTCTTCCCTGCCTCACTCCTCCAGCTCCGCTGGAACCTCAGAGACAGTGCAGGCCACCCAACTTGTTAGACCTATGGGGGCGCCTGCAGCCAGAGCCTGAGGGTCTCCCAAGGGCTGTGGGTGGCTCCAGTAGGAAGCCTTCTTTCTGTGTCAGTGGACACTCATAACTAGAAAACTCAAGGTCTCCGACTGCCCATCTGCTGATATGTGCTCTGATTCCAGGCGGTGGGCCCTGCAAGCAGCAGTGCCGTGACACGGGGGGCGAGGTGGTCTGCTCCTGCTTTGTGGGCTATCAGCTGCTGTCCGATGGTGTCTCCTGTGAAGGTAACCTCTGTGGGCTGGTGGTGCGCTCAGCAGCCTCTGCTGAAGTTCTGAGCAGGGCCCGTTGGACACAGGACCTGTTCCTGGGTGGAGCACAGCTGGGACCGGATGGCCAGCGTTCCGTGGAACTTGTAGCTCAGTGGCTTCTGGACAAGGCTCTCGCTTAGGGGATACAGACACCTGTGCAGGGAGAGAGGGCTGACTGGCTTTCAGGTCCAGCTGGGCTCTGAATCTGGGATCTACTGAGTGGCTTTGGGCAGGTCCCTCAGCCCCTCCCCTCGTCTAGGAGATGGGGGAGAAGGGGAAGATGCAGCTCCCTTTATGGGCATCTTGAGGATCACATGACTGCAGAGCCCAGCACTTAGTCAAAGAGCAATGGACTGAAACTTAGTGATGGGTCACTATGACCCCTCCGCAGAGCTCCCAGCCCAGGTGTGCACATGATCCTATCGTGGCTTCTGGAACAATCCTTCTGATAAAGTGTAAGGATCTATTGTTCTTGCTGGTTACTCCTGCATCACCTTAATCTCTCTAGATATCAATGAATGCATCACAGGCAGTCACAATTGCCGGCTGGGAGAATCCTGTATCAATACGGTGGGCTCTTTCCGCTGCCAGCGAGACAGCAGTTGCGGGACTGGCTATGAGCTCACAGAGGACAATAACTGCAAAGGTACGTCATGAACCCACCTCTCTCCAGGTGTGGCTGTGGTGCAGCGGGAAGGGCCGCATCAGGCTCCCTTGTCTGGGCGCCATCGTGCTGCCCCCATGTGGCTACCTTGGGTACTGCCTCGTCTGTGCCCAAGCAAGGCATGGGGAGAGTGGGAGGAAGAGCTAGATCTGTGATAGCAAATTTGCCTTCTTATGGTGCCGAGTTAATGAGGCTGGCACATTTCGCTTTCAAGTCTCAGTGCCTGATCATTTAAAACCAGGACCAGGAACGAATTTCAGCTGCTTACATGTGCTTTCTACCAAAAAAAAAAAAAACAACAACCAGACCAACAAACAAAAAAAAACTCCCACAACTTGTTTTTGCACAACAGCTGCCTTCCATCTGAGTCCAGGCTTCCTTGAAGTTCAAAGCATAGCCCCTCCGATGCATAAAACAACATTTCTGGCTTCCGGCCTCTCCTGCCAAAGCCTTAGTTGTTATTTAGCAGATAAGGCTCTGATGAGAACTTTCAGAACATGCCAGAAGGACAGAGCACTTGTATAAAAATGTTAATCACTGAATTATGAGGGTGACCCAAGAGCCCGGTGTGCCCTCCTGACAGCTGAGACCTTGAGCAATTTCTCACCACCCCACCCTGCACATTGGCTGTGCCTTTGGTCCCCAGAGCCCAGGGCCAGGCCAGCTGAGTACACAAGCTCGAACCTTTGACGTCTGTGAACTGCAAGACCGGGCAGCCCATTGCGTCCTATCCTGATGCAGCCAGTGCTAATATTTGGAATAAGTGAAGCCTTCAGGATGGGAAAGATTATACAGAGTCTTTATCATCACTGAGATAATTGTTAAGTGTCCACTTTGCCTGAGTGAATACTGATAGATAGATGCCAGGAATTGCCTGGGCTGTTTATTCGATAGCAGAATGCTAGTCCCATGGAAGTCCTGGGGGGCGGAGTTTAAGTCTTTAGCAACCTGGCACGGTTTGGCTTACTAAAGCCCTTCTCATATGTGACCTCTCCGTTGGAATGTCTTGGGTTATAGTCTGACTAATGAGTGTTTTTTAAACCTTTCTTTTGATGTTAACGTGTTGTGAGATGCTTCCGGCAGGACGCTTGCTAACACTCTCCTTTTTTTATGATGCACCAGATATTGACGAGTGTGAGAATGGTATTCATAACTGCCCCCCCGATTTTATCTGTCAGAATACTCTGGGATCCTTCCGTTGCAGACCCAAGCTGCAGTGCAAGAGCGGCTTTATACAGGATGCTCTAGGCAGCTGCATTGGTAAGATGCGTGCGGCCAGCAGGGGTCCATGGGATTGGGGGCATCCCTATGGCAGGCCCCTGGAATCAGAGGCGCTGATAGAATACAGACCAGGGGCTGGCAAACTTTCTGTAAAGAGGCAGATAGCAAATATTTTAGCTATTGTGGGCCATGTGGTCTGTGTCACAGTCACTCATTCTGCTGTTAGAGTTCTAAAGTCACAGCCTCTGTGTAAACAAATGTGTGAGGCCGTGTTCCAATAAAATTTTATTTATAAACACTGGTGACAGGCTGGATTTGGCCCAAGGGCTGTTGTTTGCTTCCCTCTGATTTTGGAGTCAGAGATACCTGGTTTTGAACTGAGTGGCCTAAGAGAGTCACCATGATAGCTGCCTAGACATTGGAGGTGAGGACTAAGCAGGTGCTTGGGATGTGACAGGTATACAGGAGGTACTTAAAAAATGGTACCTCCTGCTACCGCCATTTAGTCTATTAAAATTGTTTATCACCAGGCAAGGTGGCTCAAACCTCTAAGTCTTACTGCTGGGGAGGCAGCGATCAGAAGGATGGTAGTTTGAGGCCAGCCTGGGCACAAAGTTCAAGAGACCCCATCTCAACCAAAACTGGATGTGGTGGTACATGCCTGTCTTCCCAGCTATGTAGGGAAGCATAAATAGGATTGAGGTCCAGTCTGGCCTGGGTACAAAGTGAGACCCTATCTCAAAAGTAACAAAAGCAAAAAGGACTTGGGGATGAGGCTCAAGTGATAGAGTGCCTGCCTGACAAGTGCTGAGTCCCTGAGTTCAAACCCCAGTACTGCCAAAAAAAAGAAAAAAAAATTTTTTTCAAAAAATACTTGGTGTTTAGTAGTGGAATTCACAGAGGCAGAAAAGAGAATGGTGGTCGCCAGAGGCTGGGGGGCAGGAAGTAAGAGTTCGAATCTGGGAAAGTGAAAACCTTGAACTGACTGGGTGGCGATGGTGACACACTGAAAACTTCTTACTGCCGCTGAACTCCATGTTTCAATGGTTAAGATGCTGCATTCTGGGTTATGTATGTTTCACCACAATAAATGGCCAGTGTGAAAGGAGAGAAATCTCAGGTGAACTTACTGTAAAAATCAGAGGTCCAGGAGACGTGCTCAGGTCAGAGGAGCACCACTGGGATGGGACTCACCATCACCTCTTCCAGAAAGGCAGGCCATGAGCTCCTGCTGTCCCCGTCATCCAGGGAGCCACCTAGCTCCATCACTGTTTGCCATCTGCATTCGAGTCCGGATTTGAGTCCAGATCTGCTCTGCAGGCATGGGCTTCCAGGTCCTGCCTTTGAGTTGGGAGAGTTCTTTTCCTGAGCTGAGCCTCAGGCACCACAAGTCAGAGCCCAGCCTATCTGGGAAGGCTGTGTCTCCTTCCTCTCAAAAGGCCAGCACTACTGTGCAAATTTCTACCTTATTTCTGTCCTGTCTTTTCTTTGATAAAGTTTGCTGATCTTTTGTTTGAAGTGGCCTTGGAAGCTCCTATCCTTACCACCCCAAGGCACTAAAGGGGCCCTGTAGTAGAATCATCACCCTTTAAGATATGGCCTCATGGGAACCCCACCCTAGTCCGCCCATACAGTCTCCTCCTCAACCTTGTGCAGAGGCGTCTGAGCTGTGAGGTCCAAGCTGGGCTGAGCTGGCCCCTGTGGGAGTTGAGGGGACCATCCTCACCCAGCATGAGGGACAGAGAGCAGGAGCGCCTACAGCTCCCCCAGGCAGAGAGGAGGGTCCTGCTCAGACTGCGGCCCTAGAGGGCTCTCCTCTATTGAGGATGGAAACCCTGATTTGTGGCAAAATCAGCCTTCTCTTCCATCAAGAAAAAAAAAAACAAAAAAACTTTACAAATCTCAGCAAGACTTTGCAAGTCTTTGCAGGGTGCAGTACAGTGTAGGAGCTTAGGTTCAATAGCAGTGGGCCGTCCCTCCTTGTCCCCTCTAGACTAGGGGAAAGCCCTGCAGAAGCCCAGAATGTTGGTTCTCCCGTGACATTCCTCTGGGTCCACTGTGACAGCATCAAAAGCCAAGATCCCTTAGCTCAGCGTTAGGGGAGAGAAAGTCCCCTTTTGTGAGCTCTCAGAACCCATTCTTTTTAAAAATCACCTCTTACTGCAAAAGTTGGGCACCTCTTCACTGATGGATAAGTCAAACCTAAGTGTAGAGAACAAATGCTCTGCTGTGCAGGCACTGTGCCCAGCCTGGCCGGGTCTGTGTGCCCTCTGGGCTCTACTCGCTCCAGCCTTTTTGGGGTTTTTGTGGATGTAGGAGCAGAAAGATCTGCTGTGGGTTTATCCCCACGTGACGTTGTATTTAGAAATCATTTTACATTGGCACTTTTATTCATCTTTAAGGTAATACTGGACTGGAGGTGTGAGTCAAGCAGTAGAGTGTATGCATTGGCAAGTGTGAAGCCCTGAGTTCAAACCCCAGTCCCCCCAAAATAAAATAAAATTTTTAAAAAGATAATATCTCTATCAGCAGAAACAATCATTTCAAAGGATAAAATACATTGAAATAAAGGGAAGTTTCAGGCCATCCAGGAAAGGGCTGCAGAGGCTGCAGCCCAAATCCCCTCTTTCCAGTGCATCCTGGGCCTGTACCCCACCCACCTTGCTCCCTCTGGAGCAAACCCCAAGTGGAGCCAGGATCCACCGTCAGGAGCTGCAGTCATTCCCAGGACTCCTTGTGCCCTTCTCCACCCATACATCCCCCAGCAGAAGAGCCCTGCCCACTGGACCAGTACAAAGGACTATCAGGCTCAGAAGGCAGAGGCCTTCTTCCCGATTACAGAATCTAGAACTTGGAACTTTGATTTTGGTCACCGAGGACCTTGAGACCATCGTGTTTCACTGGGTTTCTTTCTTTTCTTCCCACTGTCTTCCATCTACCCTTGAGGAGGAGGAAGGGGCAGAGCAGGGCTTCCCGTGAGCTGTGTCTGGGAATGTTCACCGGTCCCAAGGCAGTAAAAGGTTCCATCTATCTCAGAAGCACCCGGTGAAACAAAGCAAACAGGGACCTCTCCACTGTGAATCTCTGAGAGGGAGAAATTGTGCAATGTGTTTTCACCAATTTGTTCTGTGTTTATTCTCTGTCCAGTTCATTCATTTGTCTACTCACTTATTCATTTATTCATTCATTGCCTGACCTTCATGGAGCATGCAGGACTCGGGAGGCAGTGATCACTGCTGAACGCTGCTTATTCTTGACACAAGGCAGGGGCCACCCAGCTCTTTCTGTAAAGGACTATATTATGAGTATCAACTTATCTGACCTCTGTTGTAACCACTCAGCTCTCTCAGTTACAGTGTGAGAGCAGTCATAGGTAATACGTAAGGAACCAGGCCTGGCTGTGTGCCAATAAAGCTTTATTTACAAGAACAGGCAGTGGGCTGGACTTGCTCCAAGGGCTGTGGTTGAAGACCCAGATGTAAGAGACATCGTAGTGATGGAGAGGCAGGACTGCTGGACTCTAGGCTTGGTCTCCGTCACCCTCTGGATTCTCAGCAGTCATTTAATATATCTGGGTTCTGGTTTCCTAGTATAGGGTAGCTATGGTGGTCCAGAGTGATAATGGATGCAAGCCAACTCCAGGGGTGAAGGGGAATTGTAGTTAATTTGTTGGCCTGTCTCAGAGGGTGGGGCTTAGCTGGCAGGGAGCTGTCCCCCTTTTTGACTTAAGCTTGGGGGTCTTCTATTATCACTCCCTTCTTATTGTCTCCTCACCTCCACATGCTTTGGAAGCATCTAAACTGGGGCATTCTCAAAGATGGCTTTCCAAATATAGGTCCTTTTAGAAGACTACACTAGTAGGGGCACTGCCTGCATGTTTTGGCACTGAATTTGAGCGTAAGAAGTGACCCTTTGTGTACCCAGTGCTTGGTTGTTTACTGGTCCACACTTGCACATGCCTACCAAAGGCAGATGGTCCAGTGTCCCCACACTGGAGGCATGCCACTGGAGGAAGGAGGTCCTTATGCAGGGAGCTGTGAGAGCCACAGCCCTTCCTGGCTGGCCTGAGCCCAGAGGGGGACAGGAAGTTGGTGCTAAAAGAGGTGTGACTGCCAGGCAGACAAGGCCTGGGGCCCTGGAGGTGGGTCTTGAGTGGCTGGTCCAGGAGCTATAGGTGTGTTGTTAGGGCTCAGAGGACTGGCCAGGTGAGGCCAGGAGGCAGGCAGGGTCCAGCCAGTCACCAGAGAAGGCTGAAGCTTCACTGGGTACAAAGTGCTGACCTTGAGGGGACAGGCACCTCTGTTTCCCTAGCACCAACCTCAGGTAAAGGTCTACCTGTGTGGACCACATGTGTGCGGAAAGCCAGGCAGACACAGGTGCGGATTGAAAGGTGGAGGTGCTAGAGGTTTCAGGGCAGGAAGAGAGATCAGGGAGGGGATTGCAGGCTATGTGCTGATGATGTTGGGGGCTAATTTGGAGGCTGCCATGTGGTCTTGGGGAAGGGATCATAGTGTCTGTGGTTCCGCAAAGAAAAGGGCTGGGAGTTCTTGGGAGACCCAAGTGCTGGGTTCTGGGATGTCCTTCATGTGTAACCATGCTGCCTCTGTCTGTTCCCTAGATATAAATGAGTGTTTGAGTATCAGTGCTCCGTGCCCTATCGGGCAGACATGCATCAACACAGAGGGCTCCTACACATGCCAGAAGAATGTGCCCAACTGTGGCCGTGGCTATCATCTCAACGAGGAGGGAACACGCTGTGTTGGTTGGTATTAAAAATTAAACAAACCTGAAATAGACTTTCCTGCCCTTCTCTTGAAGGGGAGAGTCGGTCCCCAAGTGCAGCCATGTCTGCCTGTCCATCCATGTCATGGCCAATCCTTAACACAGGCCTTTGTGGTCTTGCCTGGATTATTACAGTAGCACAGTAACCTGTCCAGTGGCTCCAGCCTTGTCTCTGTTAGCCTGTCTAGCTCACTCTAAGCCCAGTGGTCCCTCACACCTACCTGCTCACAGCCCTTCAACAGTCCCCCCTCCCCCAAATTGGTGACAAAGGATAGATGTTTACAATTCATTTCTCCTGAGCTGGCCCCAACTTCAGGAGCCTTATAATCCAGATGACATAGATCTTGCCACTCCTCAAACAACATAGGGCTATTGCGTGGGTTTTTTGGTTCTTATTTTCTCTGCCTTCTTGTTCCTATGTTCCTTTGGATCCAAGGCAGCAACTGTCCAGATCCCTGCCAGGGAGGGGGCCTCCCTCCCCCTATTCCCTGGACACTTGGCATCTCCCCCACAGCACTGGGCATTTCCTCCCTTCCTGGTGGTCACTGCTGGCCAGCCAGATCAGGAATGCTCTACCTGAGGGTGGCACTGCCAACTGTCTCCCCACCATGGGCCTGGCACACAGTAAATGCTCTGTGACGAATAGAGCAACACGGCTTTGTCAGCCTGCATTGTAGCGTGCTCCTTGGGGGTGGGGAGACACACTGAAGTTTTCTCAACGTGTCTTTCTTCCTCCTTTGCAAGATGTGGATGAGTGCTCACCCCCCGCAGAGCCCTGTGGGAAGGGGCATCACTGTATGAACACCCCTGGCAGTTTCCGCTGTGAGTGCAAGGCTGGTTATTATTTCGACGGCATCAGCAGGACGTGTGTGGGTACGTGAATGTCTTTCAGGCACTGGGGGACCTGGCCAAGTGGCATCAAACAGGACACGGTCCTGGTATGACCATGCCCAGTCTTCATCTCTGAAAGTCCCAAGTTCAGGTCATCCAGAGGAAAGACCCTGAATTAGGAGCCCACTCTAGTTGTAGCTTTGCTGCCACTCCACTCTGCAGCCCCCGACCAGGCCCTCTTAGTGTGAGCCTGTAAGCAGGTATTCGGCTTGGCTCCAGAATTCCAACTGTTTCTGAGACTCAAACCCAGGTCAGCAAAAAAGCAAGGCTAACTGATTTCCCAAAGGTTCATCTTCACCTGCAATGCCTAGGGGCCAGAGGTGTGCAGTTGCCCAGGGAGGGGAGAGCAAAAGATAAGCAAGAGTGATGTCAGATCCTGCCCATCCAGCACTGGATGAGCACCAAACCAGGGTGCTCAGTGGAACTGGAAGCTGCTACTCACCACATAATGTCCCCTTTGCTAAATCCCAGTAGACCCTCCTCGTGGGCACTGGGCAGAGGGCTGGCAGGAAGGCACCTGCCAAGGTGTGCCATAGAGGCACAGAGCTTGATGCAGGCGCACCACGCATGGTCCTGGCCTTCCCACCATCTTGGCATGAGTTTGGAACAAGTCACTTTGCTTTCCTCATCTGAGAAACGAAGCTGGAAGCAGTAGGAGATGAACGAGGTGGAATGAAGGCTGTTAACTGTCACCATTGGCAGGAGGGTGGGATGTGGCACTGCTGCAGTGGATGTGCCCCTGAGCTACCCTTTGTTTCAGACATCAACGAGTGCCAGCGCTACCCTGGGCGCCTGTGTGGCCACAAGTGTGAGAACACGCCGGGCTCCTACCACTGTAGCTGCTCCGTGGGCTTCCGGCTGTCTGTGGATGGCCGGTCCTGTGAAGGTGAGGATGGGCCTGTGCGCCAAGGGAGGTCAGCAGCCTTCCTCATGCTCTTCCTTTTTGGGGAAAGCCACCCTGTCACAGACTCATTTGGGTGATTCGTGTTCGTTTCCCAGCTCATAGTAAAAGGCATGTTAGTGGGGACATGCCTGTAAAATGGCTTGTCTGAGAGCACCACCTGCTCGTCCTGGTTTCTTCCAATAACATCTACCCTATGAGGCCATGTGGGATGCCACCAACTGCCTAGGATGTAGAGGTGTGAGGCCCACTGCTTTAGTGACCTCAGCCTGCCTCAGCAGGCCCAGTGTGACAGATTTTTTTCTGCTATCAGGGAGAGAGATTGGTGTAAATCAGTGTCAAGTCCACCAACACAGAAAGTGAGCTTTTCAGATGCCAGGCCACTATAGACAGGACCTGCATGAGGCCAAGGACATGATCACTGCGACCAGCCAGCTGGGCTGCTCTCTGGCCCTTGTGGCCACTTGGTTCCACTACTCCCACAGAGACTGGGAGACGGGTCTCATGCCTTCCTCCTGATAACATCCAGGTCCTGGAAAAGGTCGCTTCTGGGCCGTGGGAGGTGCAGGTCATAAGGACTTGACAGGGTTTATCTTTGCAAGACTTCACCTTCCTTCCAAGACTAAGGGAGAGCGCTGGGGGCATGGCTCAAGTGGTAAAGTACCTGCCTACCAAGACTAAGAGAACTCAGATTTTGTCTGGAAAAGAGAGTGACCTCCTCAGGCAGCCCCAGTTCCTCAAGCAGGTATTTTAAGGTGGCCAGGGTCCTGACCCTAGGGACATGGATTTGAGCCAGTAGCAGCCACGTCGAAATTGTCCAGCCTCCGGAGGCATCAGGGGTTGGTCAGTGATGATGTTTGTGCAAATCTTGCTGTGTGCATATAACTGTCCCCTGGGCTGCTGAGCTGTGTGTTCAGTACAGGGTCCTGCACGTCACAGGTGATCCAAGATTATCACATTTTATACAGTGGCCTAGAGGGTGGTCTCAAAACCCAGCAGGTCTTCAAAGTTTGGATTGAGGAAGACTTACTCATGAGGTGGTTGCAAAAGTATCTGGGCCAGAATATCCCCACGGGCCTCATCCCAACCAGAGGATAGGTGGTGTCCTCAAACACATGTGTGTGTTGGCAAGGAACAGGATTCACAAGTTGAAAGCCTCTGGGACATGGGTTCAAATCCCATTTCTGCCATTTTTATGGCCTTGACAAAGTGAGTCGTGTTTCTGGCAGTATGAAGACTGTTGAAATTAACTATTGATATTATTACTGCCTTGAGCTTCCCCTGGCTGTTATTAAAGGAGTGAAAAATAGGCATTCATAACTACTGGGCAGTGTTGTGGATACAGACCTAGGGCCTAACTGCCTTGCCACTCCACTAAGCATTCATGAAGCACCTGCCCAGGCTGGACTTAATCCCTGTGTCAGGGAGCGTGTCTAGGATGTGGCAGGAAAACCACACTGGGCATAGATCGGGCAGGAGGGCCATGCCAGGTGTGTGTGGGCTACAGAATGAAACACTGAATGAGAGGCTAGTGGACATTCCCTCCTGCCCTGCACAGAAGTAGCAATAAATAGATGTGAGACAGGCCCTCTAGGCCAAGGATTGGAAGCTGTTTCTCTACAAGTCACTTGGTAACTATTTTAAGCCTTTCTGCAGAGTCTGTGGATAGTACTCCACTCTCCTGTGCTAGTGCAAAAGCGGCCCTAGAATGTGGTCAAAAGAGTGTTCATGGTTGTGTTCCAATAAAACTTTATTAACAAAAGCAAGTGGTGGATTTGGCTGGTGGTCTTCTGACCTCTGCTCTCGACAAAGGGAAAAGGTGAAAAATAGCCAGAACTGCTGAGTGGCCCCTGAGCTCAGAGCTCTGGAGTACCAGGAGTACAATCCTGTGTGCTGGGTCACATGTGCTGTCACCTTGATGCCCAGTGAGGACAAGATGAGGCTGTCACTGTGGTCCTGGTGGGAGGTGCTGTGTCTTGACACAGGCAGTGGCAGGGTCCAGATTCATCAGCCACAAGAGGCTGGAGTGCGGCCCTATCTCCCTCGGGGGTCCCAGCCCTGCACCCCAGGACCTCTGTCTCTCCCTGTGTATTCACTTGGGGAGGTGGAGAGGATGTATGCTGCTTGCTGTTCCTAGTGCTATTGTGAGGGCTGTGCTGAGGGCAGGGACCTGTGACATGGATCTAAGTGGTGACCCAGGTCTCTCTCTCTCAGATGTGAATGAATGCCACAGTAGCCCCTGCAGTCAAGAGTGTGCCAATGTCTATGGCTCCTACCAGTGCTACTGCCGGCGAGGGTATCAGCTCAGCGACGTGGATGGGGTCACCTGCGAGGGTGAGGATACCCTGCATGCTCGGAGACAGCCTGCCCTGGCTTTGCCACTGCCCAGCAGCTGCAGGCTGTGTTTTAGAATCCATGGCGGAGAGCCTGCTGAGGTTTCTCTACCTGGTGAAGCTTCATTCCCACCCTTGGAGGCAGGGGTGCACTTTTGCTTTTAAAATCCTCTGACAGATTTACTTAAAAGCACTTTACTCAGGTTGAGAAGGAGATTAGGAAGGGAGCGAACCAACCCGAAATTGTTCTTTTCATTTTTCTTTTTTTGTGGTACTGGGTATTGAACCCAGGGCTTTGAGCTTGCTAGGCAGGCTCTTTGCCATGCCTCTAACCCTGTTTGCTTTAGTTGTTTTTCAAATAGTCTTGTTGTGTTTGTGACCAGCCTGGCCTGTACCACAGACCTCCTATTTACACATCCCATGTAACTGGGACGATAGTCGCACACCACAACACCCAGCTTCTTATTGGTTGTGTTGGGGTCTCTTGAACTTTTTTTGCACAGGCTGACATCGTACCTTGAGCCTCCCAATCTCCATCTCCCAAGTAGCTGGGATTACAAGTATAAGCCACTGTACCTGGCTTAATACACTTTTAATACACATGCAGTGGAGATGACCACTAAGTGTCCTGGATGTGAGCCACCTGCACGGGGCTTGGTAGAGGCATGTGACTGAGAGGTGAGGAGGGTCTCAGACCACTCCGCCCTTAGCCCCAATTCTGCCTCTGGCCTTTTGAGCTCCTTTCTCAGAGGCCCTCCTGTCACATGGGGTAGGCCCCTCCCCAGGCTGCGGGAAGATCAAACCAGATGACAACTAAAGGGCAACTGTTAGGATTGTTCCTATAGGGTGAACATCCCTAGTCTCAAATCTCATAATGTTCCAATACCTGGAACTTTTTGAACACTGACCTGATACTGTGTGGAAATTTCCACTCCTGACCTCATGGGATGAGTCATAGTCAAAACACTGTGCAGTAAAAACACTGTATAGCATTACTTTCAGTCTGTGTGGATAAGGTGCGTGTATAACAAATGAACTTTGTGGTTAGGCTTGGCCCTCATCCCCGGGATATCTCATTACATAAATGGAAGTATTCCAAAATTCAAAAATGTCTGAAATACTTCTGGTACGTGCATTTCGGGCACGGGCTCCTCCACCTACATTTTCATGTAAGGCGTCTTTTCTTATTGGTGAATTGCTCTGACTCCTTCTTCTTCCCATCACATGAAGGCTTCACACCATGAGCTTGCTATATATGACCCTAGACTGGCCCCATCCCCTCTCTAGACCTCAGTTTCCCCTTCTGACATGGTGGTCTCTGAAGTCACCCCCCAGTCCCAGCACCCTGAGGCCTCTGTCCAGCTTGCCCTGAGCTGATGCCTTGCAATCCCAGTCTGACCACCCAGGGCCATATAGCCCAGCCAGAGTCACAGGCCAAGCCTGGATGCTGAGGCTGGGCTCTGCTGTTGCAGACATCGACGAGTGTGCCCTGCCCACTGGGGGTCACATCTGCTCCTACCGCTGTGTCAACGTCCCTGGAAGCTTCCAGTGCAGCTGCCCCTCATCTGGCTACAGGCTGGCCCCCAATGGCCGTAATTGCCAAGGTAAGCATGTCTCTCTCTCTCTCTCTTTCTCTCTCTCTCACACACACACAATCACTCAGGCATGCTGGGAGGTTTGTGGGCATTAGGGGTGGGATGTACTTCCATACTCAGGGGTCATGCCACAGATGGGATGCATTGGGAGAGGGATGTGTCTTGCTTTCCCACACCTGGGTCCCGAGCACCCTGTCCTCAGGGTACATGAGCTCTTTGAAGGGTGGGTTGGGCAGGACCACCTGAGCCTTCCTACTGTGCCCTGGGTGGCCCTCCGAAGACTGACCGAGGGACTGACCACCTTTAGGAGTCGGTGCCTGAGCGACCCCATTCCTGGTGCTTGCTGGGGCAGCCTTTCATTCACTCATTGGACAAACTATGGCTGTGGACCCAGCCCTGGGTCAAAACAGTGCACAGATCATGAGGCCACTGTCCTGGCAAGGGACTGACTGTGGTCTGGTGTATGAAACATTGAGGTCTCATTTGTAGACACTGTGGTTGTGAGCAGGGTCCAGCAGAGCCAGAGTGAGCTCCAGCATGGTCTAATGATGAAGGGATCATTGGAGTCCATTCTATATTCAGCCCCATTCCTGAGAACATGGTGGGGGTCCCCTGCTCTGTGACCATCCAGCTGATAACGGAGAGGTGCTGAGTAGATGTTTGTGAGCAAATGAGCCTAGAAGGCACACTTGGGCTCACACCAGGCTGGTCTCAGGAAGGGAATCCAGAGATGCGGCTGTCCAGCTCCTTCCACAGGAGCCCCCGGGGGGCTGTTGATCCAGGAGCTTCAGTGGCCCTGGGCTCCGCACATGTCATTTCTGATCTTGAAGAAGGTGACTTAGCAAAGGCAGGCAGGAGCCATGGCATTCCCTGGGAGGGACCACTCAGCGCCTTCAGGGTTGGACCAGATCCAAGCTTTCCCTTCTCCTGGCCGGGCTCCCTCACCACAGCCTGGGGTCCTGCCCAGATGCAGCAAAAACACATTCCTGAGCTGTGACCTCTGAGAGTGGGGAGGGTTGTATTTGCCACTGACAGACATTTGGCACCACTTAACAGATACCTCCTGGGTTTGGTGACGTCCTCTAAACCCTACCATTTAGCTGCTCTGGAGTGTTGGTGTGGGGAGGGGTTCCCTACTTCAGAGGCCTCTCGTTATGGTACCCCAAGCCCCGCAGTAGGATCCTTGCCTCGTTCCCACCCAGCCCCACCTCAGCACTAAGACAAGATGCATAACCCATTAGGCCTGTTTTCCTTTCTGTGAAATGGGGCTGGAGGCTCTGCCCCTACCCTCCTAGGAGGTGAAGAGTCACATGTGAGGTAAGGATGACAGGCCTTGGGAGCCATGGAGAGGAGCTGGTGGGTAGTATACAACTCTGGCACATGCCTGCCTGCCTGCCTGCCTGCCTGCCTGGGTTCAAAGCTTGCAGGTTCCTGAAGCTGTGTGAGCAAACCCTAAATGAGGCTCACGAGAGCACTTGGTTCCTTGATGCCTTGAATCCTTACTCCTGCCAACATCCCAGGGCTGTACTCGCACCAAGGACTGTGAATAATAAGTTAGTGCTCCATAAAGTTAAGCATCCCATAAACAAAAGAGCTGCCACCAAGCACTGCTCTAGTGGAGAGTAAAGATAGTCAGGTCCTACTCCAGCCCTGAGCGGTAGAGGCCTGGGTGGACAGAGACAGCTTCTGTGATGTTGACCTTGACCACGCTGCCTCCGGGTCTCTCACAGACATTGACGAGTGTGTGACAGGCATCCACAACTGCTCCATCAATGAGACCTGCTTCAACATCCAAGGTGGCTTCCGCTGCCTGGCCTTCGAGTGCCCTGAGAACTACCGCCGCTCTGCAGAAACGTAAGTCCCAGGGCCACTGTTGTCTATCTGTGTTTGCCTTTCTGGAGGCCTGGTTCCAGGCCTGGGCAGGTGGTGACCTGCCCTCCAACGGGGGCCTCAAGGTCCAGCTGATGCCTAGGTCTCAGGTCCTAAAGACCAGTGAAACTGGTCTTGGGAGGCCATGAGGGTGACTGCAAACGGGTCTAGGGTCAGTGAACAGGCTGGCAGGTTGAGCCTGTGCATCAAGCTGGGCTGAAATCCAATCCTCTCATGGCCTAGTGTAGACCGTGGGCAGCTCTCTGGGCCTCAGTTTCCTCATTTGTAACATGTGGATGTCAGAACACACTGTGACCCAGATGAGCTGGTAGCAATGCCTGTGTCAGCCAAAAGCCAAGAGCCAACGTGACTTGCTGGGGCTTCATTAGTACTCCCCGCCCAACAACGAGATTCTGTCCAGATGGGCTGTGTGTCATTATAAATTCACTCTCTCCCTGGCCAGCAGAATGTCCATGGGTGTATCCAGGAACCCCTTCCTTGGGGACTCATGAGGAGCCCCAGGCCACGCTTCTGCCCTCAAGCGCCTTTGCCCCTAATTTTATTCTCATTTAGTGCTACTTGCTGGGCCTGGGAGTGAAGCTCAGGGGTAGAGCACTTATCCAGCATTCACAAGGCCCTGGGTTTGACCTCCAGCACCACAAAAAAGGAAATGAATGAACAAATTCTAGTGTCACCTTCTTCAGGAAAGCTCCACGCTGGCTGTGGATTTCAGAGTGTGGACTTGTAGCCCCTCCCCCCAGCACAGAAATGCTCAAAGCAGCATACCTGGGTTTCCCAGTTCTGACCTCTTGCCCTCAAGCTTGTCTTGGGCTCTTGGCCAGCTGCCCCTCCTGGAGGATTAGTGCCTTCCTTTGATGATGCACCAGGCTCCAGTGTCCCCTGCTGGGACCACAGGGCAGCTGTCCTGGTTTGTGGTTCCACACGGTCTCCAGCTTGCGCCACAGCTCTGCTTTCCCCTCCGTGTGCAGCCCTCTGTGTTCTCCCTGACCTTGAGTTGCTCACTCACTAGCCTGGCTGTGACTTTATCTAGCATGTGTTTTTTTCTGCTTACAAACCCAACACCTCACTGGGCATGATGGTGCACAGCTGTAATCTCAGCACTTAGGAGGAGGAGGCAGGAAGATCACAAGTTTGAGGTCAGCCTGGGTCAGCAAGACCCTATCTCAAAGACAACAACAAAAACCAACATCTTGTTTCCTTCTCATGCTTGGGTCAGGGATAAACCACTCCAGAATTAGGTTTGCACAAGTGTCACATCCCAAAGAGCTGGCAGTGACAGTGCTTCTCTGAGCCACTGAGAAAGTCCCACGTCTTTGTATGAGGCTGTGTGCCATTTGTATTGTAAGTTCACTTGCATCCAGGCATTTTTCAGGCATGGGTTTGAGGATTCCAGAATCCCGATTAGGGTTGTGATGACACAGCCACCAAATCAACAGAAGAGGATCTGCCCAGCATGGGGCCATGACGTCCCTTAAGCAGGTTGGCCATGCTCGCTGAGGTTGTGGCTGGGATGGGCGGAACCCAGCTCCACCCTTGGTGATGGGATGGGCTGTGGAAACCATTGCCACCAATTGGTGCTGGTGAAAGTCACTGCGGTTAGGCCAACTGTGTACAGACACCTGGTAATCAGGGTCCACAAAAGCCCTGTCACCTATGTCAGCCTCTGGGAGCAGGTACAAAACAATGATCTGAGAGTGTGGAGGTGCTAAGAGAGAGGAAGGGCCTCCACCTGGTCAGGGGAAGAGGGGGCTGGACAACCTGGACTTGCTAGACTTGAATCAAGGTCAAGGTGGAGCCACCTTAGGCAGGGGACAGAGAGTATAGACTTTTTTTTTTTTTTTCTTGGCAGTACTGGGGTTTGAACTCAGGGCCTCATGCTTGCTAGGCAGATGCTCTACCACTTGAGCCACTCTGCCATCCTGGAAGCAGGTTTTAAACCTGAAAGAGCCAAGTTTAGAAAGGAGCCAGTGGGCAGCACTCCTAGTTAGTGCCTTGCAAGGGAAGCTCACCTTAGAAGCCTCAATGGGCAAGATGTGCAAATTGGCTGGCTTCCTGTCTCCCTCTCTCTGGGCCTTGGTCCTTTCTGTCTGTTCATTAGGCTGCCTTCTGCCTGGTTACTGTCCCTGGTGATCAAGGGGTGGTAACTAGAACTTGACCCAGCAATCCAGGCCACACACCAAAGGCCTGACCTCATGGACCTTCCCAGGCTGCTAAGGTCCTGACCATACAGTGCCCATGGGTAGGCCCTGTGATGTGGCTGGAAGCATCCTTTTTATCCCCGCAGCAGGCCCACACTGATGGCGTGTGGTCATGAAAGTTGGCACAAAGCTGGGAGGCTTTGGGTGCTGCGTCTTGGGGAAGGGGTACAAGTGGAGAGTCTTTGCCTGTGGGTATAATGAGGATGGGTAGAACCCTCAATGGCCTCTCTGCCCTGGCATGGAAAAGCCAGAGAAATGCCAACAGGGATGGCCGCAGACAGACAGCTGGAGTGGCCAAATCGCCTGCCTCCTGGACTTGTCCTCTCTGTCCTGGGAGGCTTTTGATAATGTTCATAGAAGTTTGGGTACTACGACGTGTGGAACTGGAAAATAGGGGCATGTGGTCTTCTGAAGCGTGGTGTGATGACGGAGCATGTCCGTGGGATCTGGGAACATGGTCCTCACGCTGGGCATGCAGGTTACCAGTGCCCTGTTCTGTAACAGATTTGGTGTCAACAGCCTGTCTCCAAGCTGGGCACACTGGCTACCAAAGATTCTAGTGCTGTTCTAAATCCAACAGGCAGTCTGCCAGACACAGTGGTTATGATTTCCTGGATGTTTCAGGAGGTTTGTGCAGACCAGGACAGGACCACTGAGAGGAGAACCAAGGACAAGTCTGTGCAGCAACCATTTACAAAGCACAAAGTAAGAGTCAAGCTTTACACAGGAGATAAAGCCAGAGCCACTGTCCTGCCTTGGGAAGTGAATGCTCTAGAAACACCTCTTGTGAGGAAAGGCTCGGGTGCTCTGATGGATGGCTCTGTGGGGTCAGGTGTGGAGGCCACTGGGGAGAAAGGAGTGTCCTGATCTCTGGTGTGTGGTGGTCGCCAGAGTTGTACCAGGACATCGCATTCCTTGCCTTCCACATACACTGCCTCAGTGCTTCCATTTAGCCACCCCAAACCCCATCCTTGGTCAGAACGGGCCACATGGGACAAGTGTAAAGCGAATCCCACAGAGGAGACTCTAGCGCTACCTGCCGACCAGGCCCATCCAGGCCGAGCCTGAAGCATCTGGGGGTGGGGGAGTGCATGTTTGTGTGTGCATGTGTGTACAGGTCCATTTATGTGTGCAAAGGCTTTAAAGGGAGACAGGCTGACTTTGAAACCTCATCTTGCCACTTACCTCGACTGTTCCATTGTGGACAAGTTCTTCATGGCCCTCCCCAGTTTCCAGCTTCTCAGAGGCTCTGTCTCAGGTAGAAAGAGATCACTCGGGTCACATGAAACACTCGCATTTGGTCTGGACCAGCTCTAGAGACAGAGGACCCTGTGCAGTGCCTGTGCCGCCTTCTTTCCTACCTCTGGCTCCGGGAGCCCTCCCATGTGGTACTCCCCTCTTCCGTGACCGTGATCCTCATGTCTCAATCACTCTTGGGCTGTGCCTTCCCTGGCCAGAATGGTAATTAACCAAGTAAATAAAGGCTTCCTCTCAGCCCTGATAAACAGCTTGGAAAATAGATGCAAACAGAGCCCCTGCCCCCACAAGACGTGCTCAGTGTAAAATGAGTTCAAGCAACCTAACACAAGACATGGGATCTTAACAAGTCGAAGGGAGGTGTAGTGGAAGACCAGAACCTAAACATGGGTAAGATGGCAGAACTTCCTTGGAAGTGCTTGGCTGCATCGGGTGGGGCTCTACCTCTAGGGTCTGCTTCTTAAGTTCCTACACTGCCTTCAGAGTATGACGAACCTGAAATTCAGGACACACAGGTCAGTCTTTGTCATCCTGTCACAGGAAGTCAGAACCTGTAGCAGGAAGTTAGGACCTGTCCATCCTGTCACAGAAGTTAGGACCTCTCTCCATTCTGTCATAGGAAGTTAGAACCTATCTCTATCCTTTGTCGTCACCATTCTGTGTCCTGAATTAACTCTGAACAGAGACAGGGAACTGGTCCTGAAGTCCAGAGCTGAGTGCTGAGGATCAGGTTGCTGATCTCACTGCCCAAGCACAGCTCAGTCTCCCTCCCCAACTTTGTGACCTTAGGAACCTGTTTCCTCATCTGAAAAAGCCACCATGGTGAGGCCTTGAGAATGCAAGAGGAATAGCCCTGCACATGGTAAATGGCAGGCATGGTGTGGAGACAGTCCCATCCCTTCAGGAGTCATCTCTGAGGCTACACCCAGGAGCCCTTGAGGCCCTGGCCACTGTCTGGGCAAGGGGCCAGGAGCCTGGATGCCAGGGTGTTCTTGCTGGGTGTTCCTGGGGTGAGGCTCTGCTGTGAGAAGGGTACAGCCCTTGACCCCAGCCACCAGCACCCCCAGAGGGGCTTGGAAGAGGCTATTGCCTGAGTCAGCGGCCTGGAGGTCCCCAGCGCCTCCCCCAGGTGAGTGAGGGGTGCTGTTCACACTGGCCACATGGGCCAGCGAGCCCCCGCTTGCCCACGCTCTGTTGTTTCCCCGCTTGCTGAATCGGCCCTAACGCTCCTCTTGTCTCTCTGTGCACTTGTCTTGCAGCCGCTGCGAGCGCTTGCCTTGCCATGAGAACCCGGAGTGCCCCAAGCTGCCTCTGAGAATAACCTACTACCACCTCTCTTTCCCCACCAACATCCAAGTGCCCGCCGTGGTTTTCCGCATGGGCCCCTCCAGTACCGTCCCCGGGGACAGCATGCAGCTGGCCATCACCAGCGGCAATGAGGAGGGCTTTTTCACCACACAGAAGGTGAACCACCATAGTGGGGTCGTGTCCCTCACCAAGCCCATCCCAGAGCCCAGGGACTTGCTCCTGACCGTCAAGATGGATCTTTATCGCCATGGCACCGTCAGCTCCTTTGTGGCCAAGCTTTTTATCTTTGTGTCCGCAGAGCTCTGAGCACTTGCTTTGGTGGCGGGGGTTCCCTCTTGTCGCTTTCCTCACCTGCCCTTGGGATTCCAATAAAATGTCAGCAGCATCCCGCATAGCACGTTGCGCGTGCCTTGGTTTTATTTGACATAGACTGTGCTTTCATCCCCTGGGAGTGAGCTGAGCCCTCGCCAGTGCTGGTGTCCCCAAGAGCTGGCTGAGGAATGCTTTCCATGAGGTGACATATGTCTGGGATCACTGTTGATGGCAGAGCTCGCTGTGGGTGTCACCAGGGAGCCAGGCCAGGGGAGACAAGGCTGGGGCCGGTACTCTTGGACGAGTTACCTCTTCATTTGCGTTGACCCCTAAAGGATAAAGTTGGTGTTTGAGAAGCGACCTTACCCTCTGAGATTACTGAGCTCAGTCCTCTTAGTGTTCAAATGTGGAAACTGAGTCCCTGAGAAAATGAAGGACTTGGCCAAGGTGACATGGCCTGTTGAGACCAAGCCAAGCTGAAGTACTAGATCTTCTGGCCCCTGCCTGATCTTTGCCAGATCACCTGGGTTGAGCATTTAACTGAGACAGAAAAAGCTCTGGCTGAGATTCAGATCGCCTATTCTGCAAAAGCACTGAACGTACTTGCTGCATCCTGCATTTTATTTTAGCTTTTGGTGGTATTGGGGTTTCGAACTCAGGGCCTTGCATTTGCAACCCAAGCACTCTACCACTTGAGCCATGACCCAGACTAGTTGATGCATCTTGGATGAAGCTGTTGCTTAATGAGGTCAGGGCCTCCACCGTGGATCCCTCATTGTGCCAGGAGGAGGCAGAAGGGCAGCCCAATAAATGCCCTGCTCAATGGGACCTCTGAGCATACGTTAGCTTGTTCCTATGCTTTGCCTCCTGTCGTGCCTTGCAGGTGTGTCTTCTTCACACTCTGAGAAGGTGTGTGATTTGCCCAAGATCACACAGCTGGTATCCAAACCCTGACTCCACAACTCTGCCTATTCCATTCTGTCTCTGTGAGCCTTGATCCACCTGCCTCTGTTTGCCATGTTCCAGCCTCGCCACCTTCTACTGATCTCCCAGCATCCTCTCACTCTCCCTATGGTTTATTCTCTGCTCAGCAATGGAGCAAGATTTTAAGCCTCGGCCTCAAACCCTTCATTGGCTTCTGCTGCATTGAGACTGAATCCCTCATATACACAGTGTGCTGTGCATGACCTCTGCAGCCTGACCTCACATTTTCTCCCCTTGCTCACTTCCCTCTAGCCATATTGCCAAGCTCTTTGCTGCTTCAGACCCTTTGGACATACTTTGTACCCTCGGCCTGAAAGTTGCTTAGACCTCCGTTTAAGTGGCCTTCCTCTGGAAGATTGGATTAGTCTGTTTTGTGTTGTGATAACAAAGTACTTGGAAGCTGGGTAACTTTATAATGAAAAGAAGTTTATTTTGGCGTATAGTTCTGGAAGTCCAAAGTCAAAGGTCTACACTTGGTGATGGCCTTCTTACTGGTGGAGTCCCAATGGGCACAGGGTATGTCCTGGAAAGAGATGGGAAGCATGCATGTACATCTGTGTGTCTCTTCTTATAAAGCCTCTGGAATTCAATCATGGGACTCCACCCTAATGTCTATCCAAGTCTAACCACTTTCCAAAGGCCCCGCCTCTGAACACCACAGCTGGATCGAGTTTCCACGCTTAATACCTCAGTGAGGCAATGCCTCAGTCAACACATGAAGACTTAGGAGACACTCCCACCATGTCCACACTACAGCAGCAGCCTTGCCTAACACCCCAGGCCGATAATCTCTCCATCCATCTTTCTCCTTATGCTTCTTTAAACCTGACGCAGTCCCATTTACCTGATCTCACAAATTTGTCTTTTCCACCATTCAGAAGGTTCCGGGAAGAAGGAGAACGGGTCTGTCTCATTCAGTGACTGTCTCCAGCTCTTCCCAAGGTGTCCAGCACCCAGCAGGTGCTCTGTCCATGTCCATTGAGGGGACAATGACTTTCTGCCTACACTAGCTTGTGTTTTTAGTGTTTCTGAGAGTCTGGCTGCTCCCAAGTAGAACCTGAAGAGGTCATGCCCACAGTCTGGTGCCCACCCTTCCTCCTAGTGGGGAAGATGGTGGGTAATGAAGCCCTGCCCCAAGTAGAGAGGCAGCACCTACTTTTCTAACCTGTTGCCTTCAAGCCTCTCTCTGTCCCCCAGACCTCTCTCAAATGCATCTGGGCTGGGCCAGCTTCCAGTTGTCCCCTCCCAGAGCGTGCTCCAGGTTTCAGCAGAGGATGTTGAAGGACTGGACTGTCTACGTGCGCTGCTTCTCCTCAGACCCTTCCCTGGTTCTTTTTCCCAGCCCACAAAGTCTAACTCCCTTGGAATGACCTTCCAGGCCCTCGTGGTCTGGCTCTGCTCACCCTTCAGCTCCAGCTGCCCACCTCCAGCTCACCCCACTGTTTGCTCTTGCTTGAATGTGCCTGCTCTTGATTCTGTTGTGTCCTTTGTTGTCCTCCTGCAAACTGCCATTCTTCTGGCAGACTTAGCTCAAAAGTCACCTCCTCAGTGAAGCCTTCCCTGCTCTTGATTCTGTCGTGTCCTTTGTTGTCCTCCTGCAAACTGCCATTCTTCTGGCAGACTTAGCTCAAAAGTCACCTCCTCAGTGAAGCCTTCCTTGGTCAGTGCTCCCTGGCCCCAAGCGTCCTCCATCAGAGCATTTACCTGTGGTCTTGTGGTTGTTCTTGTTTATTTCCCCCACTAGACAGTGGGCTTTTTATTTATTTGTTTATTGGCAGTATTGGGGGTTGAACTCAGGGCCCATACTTACCAGGTCGGTGCTCTACCACTTGAACTATGGCTCCAGACCATTTTGCTTTTTAGGTATTTTTTGAATAGTGTCTTGGTTTATGTCTGGGCTGGACTGGACATAAATCCTTCTATTTATACTTACCATGTAGCTAGAATGACAGACAAGCACCAGGCCAAGCTTGGGTAAGCACCACCATGCCCAGCTTTTTATTGGTTGACATAGGGTCTTACTTACTTTTTGCCCAGGCTGGCCTCCCCACCTCTGCCTCCCTTGTAGCTAAGATTATAGGTGTCACTCACTGTGCCCAGCTACTGAGGGGTTTTTGAATTCAGGAATAGTCTCTGGTTAGTTTCTGTGCTCTTGGCACCTTTCAAGAGTTTGGCCTGAAGAAGAAGCTCAGTCAATATCTGAATGGACATATAGATGGAAGGGTGGACAGATGGGTGGAAAGATGGATAGACAGAGGGACAGATGGATGAGTGGGTGGGTGGGTGGGAGACAGATAGGTAGATGAACGGATGGGTAGATGAGTGAGTAGGTGGGTGGTAGCTGGATGGGCAGATGGGTGGCTTGATGGATGTGTAGTTGAATAAATGAATCTCGTGCTCAAGGTTTAGTTCAAGTCTGTCCTCTCCTGTGAAGCCAGCAAGACACAGTTAGGATTCATTCCATTGTCTTGGTTCAGATTATTCAGGTCAAAGGAGCACATTTGTCTTCATGTGCATAGGATTGTGAAGATGGGTGTGAGGGTCCACAGGGTTTTCAGAGGCCATCTGGCACCTTTGCATGACCTGCCAGAGTCCCTTCATGCCCCTCCCACCAAGTGACCCTGCAGCTCTGCTAGAGCTTGTCTTTGTGGAACTCTCTACCTCTACGGTGATCTGTTTTGTTTTAGGACACCTGAGGTTTTGGGGGGAGGGGGGAACTGAGTGCCCATGTGGGGGACAATATCCGATGGTCTGAATGCTCACCTGTGCCCTGCAGCTACTTGGGCTCTAGAGCTGTGATCCCAGGTCATGCTACTGAGGGACCGGAGGGTTCGGGAAAAAACAAGAGCAGGACTTTGAATTTCCTTCATGCCACCAACCAGCTCTGTGCCACTGGAAAAGCCATTGTCCTCTAGAGCCTCCAGGCCCACCCCCTGGATGGTTTGAAGGTTCCATGCAATAACACGGGCAGCGTGGGGTGTCTAGTGGGCACTCGATGAGGGCAGATATTGGTTTCTTCATCCACTGGAAGGTAACCAGATGCATCTGGGGTTCTTGGTTTAAACGGGGGTGAAGGTTCTGAGGGTTTAAATGTGTCCAAGAACACTGTTACCTGGAGCTACCATCACTTCTGGCTCCTAGACCCGCCTTGCTTGTCACTGTAGTCAATCAAACTCCCAAGGAAAAGAGATAAGAATGATGCTTGTCACTGTGACAATGACAGCAGCAGTTACATGACAGCTGGCACATGGTGCTTACTGTGAGCCAGGTGCTTCCCCGAGACTTGACTGAGTTAATGCTCACAGCAGGCATGGGAGGCACAACTGTGACATGCAGGTACCCAGGTTGAGTGAGATGCCTCAAATCCGTGTGCTGCTATCTGGTGAAGCCGGCACTGAAGCCCCTGCAGCCTGGTATGGGTTGTGCTCTAAGCCCCTGTCCTGTGCAGTAGTGAATGTATTCCTAGGATTAGCTTGATACTCCGCCCTACCTCAGAGAGCTCTGATGTCAGTCCCCGTTCTGTAATCCCTAAGGCCAAAGCAGGCTGTTTTGTCTGGTAAAGGAGGAGGCAGTTGTGGATGAAATGGAGTGGTGTGTGCCTGTTGTGCAGCCAAGAAACTCTGGGAAGAGGCAGTGGCATGGTTTTTGAAGCTCTCAAGATCCCAACCAAAAAACACTCAGAACAACTAGGTAAGAAAATGAAAAATCCATGGAACAACATTTGCTACTAAACAAGATGGCAGAGTGTCCCCAGTGAATCCCCAAATGCAAGTCAGGCTCCACGTGGCATTGTGGAGCCCCAAATAGCCCACAGGCACCCCGGGGAAGAACAGTGGGCCAGGGGCTGAGGGTATGGCTCAAGTGCTAAGCACTTCAAACATGAGGCCCTGTGAAAAAACAAACAAGCAGAAACAACAGCGGGTTAATTTGGGAACCACAGCTGAATTGGGCGGCATCTTGCTCACTCCAGTGACCAGAGTACGAGAGCCCAAGGTGGCGCTGGAGGGGAACGAAGCAGTATAGCCACCCTGGCTCCCTTTAAGGTCAGGGTCTCAGTCTAGGGAGAGCTGCTTGAAGTGGAATAGAAAATTGAGCTGGCAAGAGATAAGGGATGCTATGGAGAGGAAGGTCCTAGAAAACGTGGAAGAACATCAGACAATGAGCTCCAAAAATAGCAGGCGAACTCTGGGAGGGACAGAAAAACTACTATGAACTTGACTGTTTTTAAAATTCTAGGAAAACTAATTTCCCATGAAGATGACCAACCAAAAAAGCATCAAGGTCAAATTCCATTTATTAGTTTCTGTAGCAAACAAAGTACCACAAACTGGGCAGCTTAAACAATAAATGTTCATTATCTCACAGTTTTAGAGGTGAGAATTCCAGAGTCAAGGTGTTCTGACTGTGCTCCTCCTGATACTTGTGGGAGTCCCCTTCCCACGGAGGACACTTTTTCCCACCTTCCGGGGTCTGGTCAGCAGCCTTTATCTCCTTGCCTTATGGCGGCATCACGCCAGCTTCTGCCTTTGTCATCACGTAGCACTCTCCGTCTGTATCTTCTCATAAGGACATCAGTCACACTGGATTAGGGGCCCACCCTGCTCCAGTGAGACCTCATCTTAATTACATCTGCAATGACCCTGCTTCCAAATAAGGTCACTCTCTGAGGTACTGGCGACTAGAATTTTGACATCTTTTTTTGAAGGACACAGTCAACCCGTAACACATTTGCAGTGGCTGTTACAGACCACATTGTGTCCTGCCCCCAATTCATGGACTGAAGTCCTGGGCCCTCGGGTCTCTGAACTTGACTGGATTTTAGAGACAGAACCTTGAAAGAAAGAGTTAACTGGGGTCAAAATGAGGTCATCAGTGTAGGACTTGGTCCAATACCACTGGAGTCCTTGTATGAAGAGGACTCTGGCTCCCATGTGAGGACACAGAAGGAACTCAGCCTCTGCAAGCTGAGGGGACAGGTCTCAGAAGAAGTCAGCCCCGCCAACATCACAGTCTTGAACTCCACCCTCCAGATCCAGAACTGTGAGGCAATGCCTTTCTGTTGTTTAACTGCAGTCTATGATATTCTGTTTTGACAAAGCTAGCCAACTAATCCATAAAATTATAAGAAAAAAGATTAAAGACCAGAATGATAGCCCTCTGGGTAAGGGAAACACAAACAAAAGATACACAGATCAAAACCGAAATATTTCGTCTTGAAACAGACCAAAAGTGCCAAGAAAATTATCAAAACATGGAAGAAGACTGTGAGTTTAGAATTAGTAAGAACTAGAAACGAGGTAACAATGACTGAGACGTAATTTTAAATTTAAGAGAAACAAGTTGAAAGGATTGAACAGTTCTTAAAATCAAAAAAGAAGTGGCAAAGTTGATGAAAGGCTTAAAGAAAAGGTGACATTCAATTGATCTATGCAAAGCAGGTCCAACATGCAGATAGCAGGAACCTCTGAAGAGGAACCCTGAAACAAAGGGTTCCATAAATGGTCCATAATGGTCACTGAAGAAAACTTGCCATAAATTTTATAAAGTTTTTGCCGGGCATCAGTGGCTCACGCCTGTAATCCTAGCTACTCGGGAGGCAGACATCAGGAGGATCAAGGTTCGAAGCCAGAAAGGCAAATAGTTCATGAGACCCTGTCTTGAAAATACTCAACACAAAAAAAGGGCTAGAAATGTAGCTCAAGTAGCAGAGGGCTAGCCTGGCAAGCTTGAAGCCCTGAGTTCAAGTCCCAGTGCTGCCAAAAAAATAAAACCCCACAAATGACTTCTAAGGGAAAAATATATCATCAGGTGGCCACTATGGCTGGTCCTGGGATGGGGCTGCAAGGGAAGGGGCTGCAGCTGATGAGTGGTATTTTAAGCTCAATGAGCAGCTGCTGGGGTTCACATACCTTATCAGGTTGGTGTTGCCTGGATGGTCATCTTGGGGGTGTGGCCGATACAGAGCCAACAAGGTTCCAACAAGCCACCAGAAGTTCACAGCTGCATCACAAACTGCTGGTCCCTGTCCATGCTTTGTTTCTCTGCACCTATCCATAGACAGCAAATACTTAAATCCTACAGGGAATTGTTCTTTTGTTTATTTGTTTAAAAAGAACTGGGAATCATAGCCAGGCGCCAGTGTGTGTGACTGTAATCCTAGCTACTTGGGAGGCTGAGATCAGGAGGATGGAGGTTTGAGGTCAGCTCGGAAAAATAGTTTATGAGACCCCATCTCCAAAATAGCCCGAGCAAAATGGACCGGAGGTGTGGCTCAAGCAGTAGAGCACCTGGTTTGCAGGAACAAAGCTCTGAGTTCAAACTCCAGTGCCACCAAGAAAAAAAAGTATTGGGTATCAGATAGAGACAATGAGTTTCAAAGAACCAGGAGATTGGGGTTTAAGAGATTTATAAAAGTTTCACAAGCCAAGTAGGACACATGGAATTGGCTAACTGACTGGGGTCCTTGCATTCATCCAGTGCCTGTGTTCTTGAGAACCAAGACTCGGATTAGAACAAAGACGATTCCTTTGTAATATGGAAAAGATAATTTTAAAACGTGGGATCCATGTTTTGAACTAGAAATATCAGCATGAATTCATGATGCATCTTACTTTTAAAATGATCACTGAAGAGACCTGGAAACAATGGCCAGGCCAGTCATTGTTAGCATACAGATTGTGGTCTTGAAATACCATTTGCCACAAACCACAGAAAAAGAAAAAAATTCAAGACTTCTTGGAGAAATGGCGTTGGGCAGTGAGCACTCACAGAGGGGCTGGAGTCTTGTCCTGTCAGAGAGCCAGAAAGCTCTTTGGGCTGCCAGGGCCAGCCCAAAGAGCCCAGAGAACTGCATTTGGGGAAAATTTGAGTTTCGGTGAAAGATGACAGTGACAGTGGATTACACCTCATTGAACTGTATTAAATCATGAGTTCATGCTCGCATTCTTTCCCTAAAAATCTTCAGGAGAATGGTAGAGAGCTAATTAGTTCATGATTCTGGAAACTGGTGGATACAGGAAAGAATAAGCATCGAGCTTGCTTTTCCTCTGTGATCTGGACTTCCTGGCAGCCTGACAGCAGTAGTACATGAGGGATGCACCTCTACAGAAGGTTAACCAGAACACGAGAAGGAGATGAGAGGCCATGGTATTTTGCCATCCCCAGTGAGGTCAGTGGGTCGAGGCCCTGGGCATCCAGAGCTGTGTGCATCACAGGAAGACACCAAACAGCACATGTGCTGGTAGACAACTCACCCTGTCATCTTACCAGTTGCTGATATGCAGGAGAATCCAGGGGGCAGAGGAACAAGCTGAACTGCACTATGAGGACAAAGATGAAAAGTCCAGACTATCTGAGACTCTAGACCTCAAATACATCAGGTTCTTTTTGTTGGTTTGTTTGTTTCTGCAGTACTGGGGATTGAACTTAGGGCCTTGTGTTTGCTCTTGAGCCACAGCCCCCAGTCTTTTTGTTTCTAGTTTGTTTTTCAGCTAGGGTCTCAGGCCTCAAAACGTGATCCTCCTGAGTAGCTGGAATTATAGACATGCACCACCATGCCCAGTACATTGGGTTCTTTAACCCAATAATTGCATGAAAAATAAAGGTATAGAGAGGAAACCTATAGCTTAGAAGGGACTTAAAAGACAGAACAAAGTCTTGTTCATGGGAAAGTCTAGACGATTGGTACAGAAATGCACATTTGTGTGGCCTAGCTATAAAGAAACCCAGCAGAACTTACTGGAAGGCTAGGCTATGGGTTATTTGCGGGATGAAGGAGGGGTTGACATTGGTCTGGTACATGTCAGATGGCCTCAGGTGGCTGGCCAAGTCCTCTTTCTTGACATGGGTGATGATTGGGAAGACATTTGTCTTATAATAGCTCATTGAATTATACCTTCATTTTGTGTTGCCTTTGTAACTTTTTTTATACTTAAGAGGTCTTAGGAATTTATCTAACACAGTGCCTGAAACCAAGTCTTTAATAACTGTAGCTTTTTCCTCTTCTTTCCCATTGCATGATGGTATGGACTTGTGTTTTTTGTGCTGGGCAGTGAGATCAGCACCTTATATACATCCCCACACTTACGACCCCTGCTACCCTTCCAGCTGTGGCCTCCCCTGTTCACTTTGTCATCCATGGCAACAGACTCCCGTCAGGCACTCAGAACATATTTGTTGAGCAAGTGATGAGTGGATGTACAGTGATGCTCAGTTGGTACAGTTGGTAGACTTCAAAGCTGTGCCCATCCACAGCCAGGGCTGATGGGAACCAGCAGGTGTAGAGTTCAAGTCCTGTTCCATTTGCAGAAGGGCCTTGTGTAAATCCCCACAGAGCAGCCAGCCCACTGATGCCACCGCAGTTCCTCTGGGAGCTGCCTCTAGGCCAGGTGCTCCCCAACCTGGCCACCTGCTGCTCTTCCTTGGACCTTGGTCCCTGTGGAAGCCATGGTCCTGACTTTGCCGTCGGCCTCACGTGCTGTGGTTCCTCTCAGGCTCCGCCAAGAGAAGTCAGACACGGTTCGCTGCATCAAGTCCTGCCGCCCTACTGACATCACTTGTGTGCGGGACCCTGTGCACACCATCTCCCACACTGTCATCTCGCTGCCCACCTTCCGTGAGTTCACCGGCCCTGAAGGTGAGTGGAGTCCGTGTGGAGCCCTCAGGTTGGCCCCCTTTGGGACTTTCCTCTGTTTGGACTGAGAGCTTGGCCTGCAGGAGCCCTTCTTTGTAGGATGTAGTTAGGGTTGAATAGATTTTTCCTCTACTGCATCTCCCTGTGTACCCTGAGTGCATAGCCCTCGATTCAGCTGTCTCCTGCAAATAGCATTCAGTGTTGATTCCATGACAAGCACTGGGGACTCAGGGAGGGCTCCCTGGAGGAAAGTCCCAGTGGTAGATGGGCAGTGATCCAGTGAAATGGGGGAGAAGGGGAGAGGAGGCTTCTGGGAAGGGCAGATTACAGCTAGCAAGGTCTGGAGGTAAGTGGGGTGGGATGGGCATTTGAGGGCCAAACCACCTGGTAGGCATGAGGTGGGCTAGAAGGATTAACAAGAAAGAGCCTGAACTTGGAGTTGGGGCTATCACTCCAGGGCTCTGGGGAGCTGTTAAAACATTATAACTTAAAAAATTTGTGTTTTTTGTAACTTACAAGATACTGTTGCAACCCATTATCTTGGAGACTGGGGCAGAGGGATGGAGGCTCTCCACTGGAAGCAGAGAGCCTGGGAATAATGTGATCAGTATTGCCCCACCTGGCTCTCCAGGGACCCCCTGGCATGCTGTGTGGACGTGCCATCACCGCACATTTCCTGGGGCAGGGCCATGTGTCCCAGAGCCCACAGAGGCTATGGATGGAGCACTGCTCTCAAGACCTCACTTCTAGGGTATGCAGCGTGTGCCAGGGCTGATGTGGTCCCCAGCCCCTCTCTTCCACTGTGGAGTCTCCCTCCCTGGTCTTCAAGGGACCTGTCATCACTAGTTCTTCAGCCTTTGTGCTGGGCTCTGGGGACAGTCATAAGGCCCTTTCTTCCAGGGAAGACAGTCGTACCAGCCGAGATGACACCCTGTACTAAGAGGGTAATGCAGGGTCACTGGCAGTGGTGGTGGGAAGGGCAGGAGAGATTCCCACAGGCCATGGTTCTGTTGAGTTGCTGACCTAGTCCCCGTGCCTGCACCGCTGGCTCATTCCTCCAGAGACGGAAAGGCAGAGTCTTCATGGGGGCACAGATGGGTTGAGGAAGATCACTAACTGGTATTTGTACAAAATGATGTGGTTTCACCAAACCCCACACAAGCCCTTCCCAAATCCCCAGCAGCCACATCTGTGGCCTCTCAGTTTGCTGATGAGGAAGTTGGTTACCCACAGGGAGCTGGGTGTGGCTGGAGACACCTGCTCACATCTTTGGAAATCTAGACTCTTAGTCAGCAGTCTCCCTTGCTTTACAACTGAGGAAACTGAGATGCAGAGCAAGGGTGGGTTCACTAATTCCTCCCCCATGCTTATTGTGCTGCCCACTGACTCCAGGACCTCAGGGAAGATCCAAAAAATCTCTCCAAGCCTCAGTTTCTCCACTGATAAGACAGAGGGTTATGCTAGGATGCTCAGAATTCCTCCGCCCCTCATGCAGCCTCTCTGGGGCTTTAGTGACGTTTCCTTGTGAATGGCCCCTGCTGTTAGATATTCCAGGATGAGTTTCTGGGTTGGTGACTGGGATGACCACCACTGTACCCTTTTTAACCATGCCGCCTTTCTCTGCAGAGATCGTCTTCCTGCGGGCCGTCACACCGCTGTACCCTGCCAACCAGGCTGACATCATCTTCGACATAACAGAAGGGAACCTGCGTGACTCCTTCGATATCCTCAAGCGCTATGTGGACAACATGACTGTGGGTGAGTGACCATGTGTTGTGCTGTTGGCAGGAAAGCTTCTCTGGACCCGCCCCTTTCCATCAGAGTCCCATTTGTCCTTCAGGGGCCGGCTGGCAGCCCCAGTCAGCCTCAGCCTGAACAGCCCAGCATGGTAGAACCTGCCTGGGATCAACCCTGGTGGTGCCACTGGCTCTCCACTTGAGCCCTCGTGGCCTCAGTCTCCCCACCTACAAAACCGGTAGGTTAAATTGATCCTGCATCTCACTACTGTGAATTTCAAAGTCTATTACAGGAACAAGGTGCTTGTGCCAGGGCTGGGCAGGGTCCCTTATTCCCATAGAGCTGGTCTCTTATTCTCATAGTGCAGGGGGAGGACCAGAGCTCTCATCTCAGCCATAGAATTACCTTGACTTGCTGTGTGACCTTGAGTGAGTCACTGTCCCCACCCCATGGATCAGTGGGTAAGACGACCATGGCTGGTCATTGCCCACAGCCCCTTGGTGTGTGGAACCCGCTGCTCTTCCTCCCTGGAGATTTGGCATCATAGGAGCACAAAGAGGTTGGGGCAAGGACATTAAAGGACACGCCTGTGGAGGTGGCACCTGGGTGGAGGACTTGGGCAAAGAGGAAGGAAAAGGGTGAACCAGGAATAGGGAACAGCCCAGGCAAATACTCAGAGGGGAGAAGCAGGTGGTGGAGGGCAGGAGAGGACTGTGGAAGTCCTACTGCTGTCTGTAGGCTGGGGCAGATCCCCCACCCCCGCTCTTCTCCACAAACTTGTTTCTGTCATTCATAGTTCCTCTCCTGAACTGTCACGTTTTAAAGAAGTTTTATTCGTGGGGAATTAAAGTGGCTATTTCTGTCCTTTTAGATCTGTTTTTATACTCTGAGCATTGGAGCAATGGAGGGACAGTCCCTGCGCTCACCTGGGCCTTGGCTTCCCACTGGGCTTCCTGGCTTGACTTCTTCACTGTAGTCCACAACATGGGCTCCAGGTGGCACTGTTGGATCTTAGAACCTCCGTCCTGGCCGCCTCGAGCGAGCCCAACGGTTGTTAAACTGGCAGCTGGGGAAAGGGAATCGGGAGTCGTTATTCCCGTGTTGCCAAAGAGCCATTTATAGCAACTTTACAAGCTCTTAAATGGGTTTGCATGTTGTAAACATGACTGAGTCATTTGGGGGCTCCCCACCCCCAGACTCCTCCTCTGCTAGTTGGCAGCAAGAGTAATTAGTTAATTATAATTAATGGTGCATTAGCCCTTGCTGGGATCCCAAGGGGAGGGCACACAGTTGGGTTGCCAGCAGTCATAAACCTTTCTGCTTGCCCTGGAATCACTGCCCACTCTGGGCCTCAGTTTACCCCACTGGAAATGAGAGTTTAGGTGAAGAGACCCTTCAGGGTCCCTTCAGTTCTGGATGAGGGCAGACAGTAGGGGAAGGACTTTCAGTTTCTGAGCGCTCCTGGAGCCCATCTGTACTGGACCCTAGCTAGCCTTACACTTAGATTGCCCACAGCCCTTGTCTTCTGGCAGAAGAGGTGCCCTCCCCATAAATAGATCCAAACTGCTGAAGCAGGTCTGCACTCGGGGATCAACAGGCCTCAGTGTCTTGAGTGTTGGTCCCTTGTCTTTTTTGCATCTTTCATTCCCAGCTAAATCCTTCCTGGGATGACCTGAGCTGGGAGGTTGGGCAGTAGCCAGGCCCAGAATGGTGCCCACCAGTGCCTATCTCTGGCCACATCTGCACACCAGACAGATCGACCCTGGGAGTTTCTGTTTCTCAGCTTCCCATCCATTGGGGCAGAAAATCCTGGCATATCAGAGCTGGGAGGCCTCTGCAGGCCATCTCCCCAAAGCCCTTCTTTTGTAGGAGGGGAAACTGAGGCCCACAGGGGTGAGGGATCTTTCTGGTCTTCTCTCAGTGCCTGAGGGGCACAATGGGCCATGGACAGCCCCCAGGGCCTAGGATTGACCATGGGTGCCATCTGTCCCATTCCTGGGAATGGAAAGTGGATGAGGCAATAGGGAAGCTGGCCATTCCCCTCACAGGCGCCCTGGTCTGGAATTCTGGGCTGGGAATTCCTCCTGCCTATCACCCTGCCTGTTGGGTGGGCCCAGCTTCTCCAGTCCTCTGTCAGTATGCAAGGAGTCCCATCTGGTGCCTTGTCATCTCCCAGGTGGAGACAGAGACAGGATGTGGCAGGTCACATTGAATGGGGACCAAGGCCATGTTTGTGGTTGGGCTCTGGCCTCCTGCTGTGTGCCATGTGGGACGTCTTCCTTGGGCTTCCTCATCCCGTCTCCTTCTCTCTCCTCCTCTTCCCAGAAGCACTACTGTGGACCCTGGGATCTTGCTTGCCCCTGGGGAGCCAGCCTGGCACCCAGCTCTGGGCCTGTCCACCAGGCGATGGATTATTCTCCCGTTGGACTCAAGCCCAGCATGCAGCAGCCTGGGAACGGGGTTTTGCCCTCACAGCTTCTTACCATCTCTGAACACTCTCGCCCCCGCATTCTTGTTCAGTCTTTGCCGGGGACGGGACACGAACCTCCCCCTTGGGCAAAGGAGAGAATGGAACTAAATGACTGCATGTGCAACTGAAAAACCACAGGGTCAGGGGTTCTCAGGCTTGTTTGGAGCAGTGCAGTTCTCAGTCAGGCCCTATCTTACATAGGAACCCCATGTGTCAGCACAGAGGGAGGGAGGGTTTCTCAGCCACTTAGGCAGCTCTGCCACCTGCCACATAGGACAAAGGGCACCTGCCTGCTCACAGTGTTGCTGACCATCTGTCCACTCTAAGCCAGACTGTGTGGACACTGGGCCCTGGGCCCTGAGGGCTTCCTGGAAGAGGCAAGGCCCAGGCTGAGTCTCCACACATAGGAAGGAGAAATGAGGATTAGTAAGCCTATGATGGGGCTGGTGGAGTGGCTCAAGTGGTAGAGTGCCTGCCTAGCAAGCACATGTCTCTGAGTTCAAACCCCAGTACCACCAAAAAGAAAAAATAATCCTAGGATGAACCAAGACATGGCTTTTAGTCACTGCTACAACCCTTTGGCATGGGGTAGGGGTAAGGGGTCATCTCCACTCAGGATGAGAGAGCAAGGGCCAGAGAGGGTACAAACTTTGCCCAGGCCACTTGGCTCTCACCCAGTGGGAGAGTCCAGTGTTCCCCAGAACTGGAGTCTATGGATGATTGATACCAACTTGAGCAAAGCTGCTGTGAGTTTGTGTGACCCAGAAAACTAACCCATAGACAAGCCTCCAGACCCCCACGGTCACTGTGTTCAGGCCCCCTAAAGTAACAAAAGAGGAAGGAGAAAGTGCCCCACGTCAGCTCAGACTCTGAGAGGGCTGGGTCTTCCTGTAATGTAGTCTTTAAAGCCCAGTTCTTAGTGAATCAAGGAGACTCTGCCCAGGGCCGAGCTGTTGTCTCTGCAAAGCCCCTCACATTCCTCTGTACCCAGCTGTCAGTGAAAAATGAAGAATGCGTTTGCAGCCTGTGCCGAAGTGCTCCATTAATGCCTGAGGTATGCTCAGCCTCTACAAAGCCTTCCTTATCCGACACTAGGCTCTTTTCTTAGCTCTTCAGGGCACTGGCTATAATTGGGGTGCTTGGAGAAGGGCCCTTTCAGGTAATAACTCCTGGGTGATGACTAATGGGGGAGCCCTGGCCATGATGACACATTGTCAGCCTGGGGATGGACAGAAGGCAACCTGGACCCTCCCACCCTGAGCTCCCAAGACCACTGGGCTGCAGTGGGCACCTGGCTTCAGCCTCCCCTCCACCCTGCCTGCAATCACTTCTGAACTCTGCTTCTCCAGGTAGGGAAAAAATCAGTCTGGAATGAGGGTCAGCTTTGCCAAAATTTCTGTTTAAACCTCACCAAAGCCAAGAGAAGCCAGAGAACACTCGGCTGCAGTTATTCTCCAGCCCAGTGGCTGAATTTTGCATATAGCTCTGAGAACCAGCAGAACTGACCCAGTAGTTTTTTGCAAGCCAGCTGTGACATCACAGATGTGAGCACAGAGCAGTGAGGGAGGCTGCTCAGAGGAAGTAACACAAGTACCAGATATGATGGCCAAGGTAGCTGGGGGTGTGTGTGAGACCATATTAGCCTCCCCACTCCACCCCTTCCCACCCCATGAGGCTAATGGGAAGCCCTGTTTTTCTCAACTGTTGTCTATATCAGCTGGCACCTGCCGGCAACAGGTGGGTCTGGGTCCCAGCCATATTGGATCCACAGCAAAGCATCTCCATAGAAACAGTCACACCACCCTGACCGTGGGATTCTGGGACCCAGTTGCTTTCACTGAGTAAAGGGCTCACTTCGTATCTATGTAGTCGAGAGGTGAGGCGGTTCAAGGCACTGCAGTGCTGGAGAAGAGGCAGGTCATGGGCTACCCTTGCTGATTCTTTACCTGGTAACAGCCATGTGTCCTTGTCACACTGGAACTGCACCAAGTACTGCTGCCCCCAAACCTTCAGTGCCCACAGGGGCTCGTTGGCCCAGGCCTCCAGGAACCCTGAGCTGGAGCGGCTCCCCCGTGGTAGCTCTGGGGTTGGCTGTGATTTAGGGAGGTTGTCTTTGCACTGGGCAGGACCCTCCTGGCTGGAAACGGCTCTAAGTACACACTGCACTTCTGAGAAAATGTTCTCACCTGCTCTACTTTGCATGCTGGTTCCTGGGTGAGCCCTGGGGTCTCATCTATTGTGTGTTCAGGGCTGGGTGTGGGTGAGCACAGGTGGTTGCTCTTTTAGGTTTAGGAAAGAAACACCCTTGTTACAGACTCCCAACAGTGTAATCAGGAAAGCCACTTGTGTGAAAGCTCCTCACATTGCTTAGCACACAGTGGGTGTGCAGTTGGGAAATACCAACAGAGCCCAGATGTTCTGCAAGTACGAATTCTCTCTCAGTGGGTCTGGATGCTTCTGTCTTGAGAGCTGCTGCGAATTCTAACCCTGAGCAGGAAGGAGGAGGTCTATGTGTGATCAGGTGAGACACAAAGGAAGCCACAGAGCAAAGCATAGAAAAGAGCAGAAACAGCTGATTACTTGCAGACCCCAGAGAGAGGGGTGAGCCCCCAGGATGCATGCATCACCAGGGGCGGGGAGCAAGACGAGGTGAGAGCCATGGGTCAGAGCCTTTGTTGGGGTCCAGGGCGTTACCTAGCAGGTTTCCCTCAGGCAGTTCTCACTGATGGACTTAGAGTGAGCAGGTCCGAGTTCCATGGGTCGCTCTGACTGAGAGGCGGTGACCATGGCATTGTCTCCATAGTCTGGGCAGGATGGGGTCAGCAGGACCAGCCAAGCAGGCTGTGTGAGGTGGTCCCAGGAGGCAGCTGACAAGGCCATCTAGATGGCCAGCAATGAGGAGCTGGGGAAAGTGCAGAACTGGATGTCGTGTCCAGGTGGCTGAGCGCTGTAGGTAAGAGAAAGTCCAACTGCAATTTAAAATAGCCACTGAAACTTTTCCACCAATAGGGGTTCCCACATTGTCTGTGCATGACCGGGAGCCTGTAAGTTTGATGGGCCTGTTGATACCATCATGCACCGCTCCCACACCCCCTCCTAAAGGTCACTAAAACATTTACATTTCAAAAAAGCATTTTAAATCTCCTCTGAGTGCATCATGCATACACATGAGTGTCCATTACCATCTGCACAAGATCAAGGGCTGGGAGGCCCTCATCAGGGCAAAGCACAATTGAGTCTGAGCAGCTAGGCTTGATTCTTGACTGGCTGCTTGTTGCTGTGTGACTTTAGGCTCGTCATATAACCTATTTGAGCTCAGTAAAATGCCATGGGGGCACCTCCCTTGCAGTGTCTAAGAACCAGGGTACTTAACATGGGATGAGTGTGTTCTACCTGGGTAGGTCATTAGGATAAATGAGCCACTGGGGGAAGATAGTTTGAAGCTGGAAGTCTGGTGAGAGCTCAGAGCCCCTTAGGTGACCACAGGCTAGAGCCAGGTTCGTGGGACCATGCCAGGACTTTCCACCCCAAAGAGGCTCCAGCTGCTGCGGAACTGTTAAATAGACACGTCCATGGCCTGGGCTGGCAGGCCTGGCCTGGCCTGAAGCACAATAGTGGAGGCCATGCCTCCCACATTCTGCCATCCATGAATCATGCATTCATTCAGCAAGAATGTGCTCCATGCCAGTCCTGGCCCCCGGCACTGGGAACAAATTTACATCTAAGCTACACATTCCCCTTTCAAGAAGCTGTCTACCAGCTCCTTTTGCTTCCTGTCCCAAGGTGAAAGTGCTTGTTTTTAAGGGGTCGTCTGTGTCCCTGTTAGTCTCAGAGGGAGACTAACATGTATATATACGTGTATCAGGGCTGCCACGGACAGTTGGATGTGTTGCATACTGCAAAACCTTATGGAGCACCACGCACTTCCTGTTCCAATGCATACACACCTGTTCAGCTGTACATAGCAGCCCTGGCATAAAAGCTTGTGAATGAAGATACCAACCTAGCTGTACCTCACAGCCTTGCTTGCCCAGCCATCTGTCTTCAGGTCACCATCAGTTGTCCCAGTTCGCAGGGTCTGGATCAGCTCTTTATATCATGGCCTCTCAAGGGGTTAAACATGCAGGGCTAACCCCATCCTGAAGTCTGATTTGGCAGGTTTGGCCTGGGATCAGCGCACACTACGAATGACATTCAGAAATTCCACCTAAAAACAACAGCACAGCCATCCCTACCTGCTGATGAGTGATTGGCCCTGGCCCAGCTTTCACTGCAAATCCCAGGGATTAGGCACCTTCTCTTCTCCGGGAGGCACAGCTCTGTCACCCTGGGGCCACGCCCTGGCCAGCAGCCAAGTTGCTTCCCTGGGACATGGCCCAGCCTCCTAGTCTGGGATGGGCTGTGGCCTGACTCCACCTTGAGGCTGGCGGGAGGCACAGGGCGGGAGAGGGCCTCTTGGAGGGGCCGAGACAGAGCTGTAAAAAGAGGACAGATACCTTTTGTGCTCCCTTTGTGGGAACCCCACAAAGCAAAGATGGGGCCATGCCTTATATGTAACCATGCTCAAATGTCAACTATTGCCCTCCAGAGTGCTGCAGGCGAGGTGGGCACCCACCCTGGGCTTCACAGAGGCAGACTGCAGAGGTGCCCCTGACCTACCCCTGGCAGGCTCCACAGTGAGACTGGACTTCTCAGAGGGTCAGATGGGGCCTCTGCTGTGAGACCCTCTGAGGTAGGCACAGGGTCACAGGGAACAGCTGGGGAGACTCCCTGCCTGGCCCTAGGCAGCCAAGGTGACCTGTGCTGGACATGTGTAGCCAAGGAGGAACTGTCCACGGGAGCTTGGTGCCCTATACACCACATCAACTCACAGGGCCCCATCTCAAACTGCTTGTCCAGGCCTTGGCCAGGGACAGCCTACAGGGCACAGACTGCCCTGGTAGCCCCTGCAGCACCCCTCCTCCGCAGGAGGGGCTGCCCTGCCTGGGGGCATTTGTCTGCTGCGCCCTTCTGTGCAGGATGTTTTGGTGCAGATCAGGTGATATAATGCAGGAACAAGAGCCTGGCAGACGACACAGCTGTGCATTCATGGTGTTACCTTGGGTGGGACTTTCGTGACCCAGGAGGAAAATGAAAGTGAACAAAACTCAAGATGCCTGCCTAACTTGTGGGCGATGGCTCTTGTCAGGCTCGGCTGGAGACTTACCAGCCTGGTGAGCGTCTGCACATCTCACGTTCCAAATCTACTCGCTGCCTTAGGGACACATGCCTAAGTCACTGGAGACTGCCAGTTGCAAGTGGTGCAGGAAGACAAGCCATCCTGCTGAGTAGATGCACGGTGCAGGTGGGGAACAGATGTCTGGGAGGTGAGGGGACAGGAAGGAGCTTATACATTCACCTGGGTCAGCCGGAGTCCTAGCCGGAGTCCTAGCCCGTGCCCAGCCCAGGGTGGGAGCCATCAGGTAACGCTGGGAGCAGATGGGCAGGGCTATAGCTGAACTATGTGGGCAGAGTCCAGGACAACACAGGGACAGGCCTGGTGAGGCCTCTTTATTTTCATTTTGGGATTTGAACTCAGAGTCTTCCACTTGCTAGGCAGGTCATATACCACTTGAGTAAGCCCCCAGCCCTTTCTGCTTTAGTTGTTTTTCAGGTAGGATCTCATGTTTTTGCCTGAAGCTGGTTTCAGATTGCCATCCTCCTACCTGTGCTTCCCAAGTATCTGGGATAATAGACAGGTGGGCACCACCACCACATGCAGCTTACTTGTTGAGATGGAGTCTCTATAACTTCTTTGCCAGTCTGGCCTTGAGCTGTGATTCTCCTGATCTCTAACAAGTGGCTGTGGGGCCCGAAGTCCCAGATGCTCCTTACCTGCATTCCCAGATCCTCAGGTGCCTGGAGCACTGCTCTCCTGCAGCTGCTTTTCCAACCTGCAGCCCCCACCTGCTGGTGTCTGGGCCTGGCAACTTCCCAGTTGCTGAGCTGGGAAGCATCTCACAGTTTTCCCGCAGTGTGCTTTTGTGTCATGGCAAAAGTGCTCAGCCTCTGGCCCCTAAAGCTCCAATCGAAGACCCATTCAGTCAGTGCTCCTGGCCACTGTGTCCCTGCTGCCTGGCCAGAGAGCCGTGTGAAGCCTAGAACTGACCTGCTCCCTCCCCGTTGCCGCCTTCTGGAGTAGAAAGCCTGGGAAGTAGGGATTCACACTTGCTGCCTGTCTGTCTGGGTCACTGCTGTGTGACCAAGTGAGCTGTCCCTCCTCTCAGATGCCCCCCCATCATGCAGTATTTGCCACTTCTCTTTACTCCATGGCACCCTGGATGAGCCCTACAGAGCTCCTCCCACTCACTCTCCAACAACAGTTTGTGGGTCCAAGTCAGACCAGGCTCTCTCAGACACAGCAAGGACCAAGGCAGAGGGACAGATGGAAACCCTACTTTTACACTTCTTATTCCAAGGGGAGGAGCAGACAAGAAAAGAGTGTAGTACAATACACACTGTCGGCTAGTCGTGGGTACTGTGCAGACTACGGAGGGTGGGGAGACTTTAAGTCTGGCAGTTGGTGACAATTGGCAAAGACCTGGAAGGCTGAGGGAATGGAGGAAAAGTGCCCCAGGCAGAGGGGACATGTGCAAAGCCCAAAGGCAGGAGAGATCCTGCACTGGACTGCAGCAGAAGCACGGGAGGAGGTGGGAAGGGTTAGGCCATGCTATGCCTTTGCCCCTGGCTTTCCACTGAGCAAGGTGGGAGCTGAGGATGGCTTCCGAGATAAGGAGGGAGATGACCTGACACTTTTAGAGGCTCCTCCGGGTGCTGGGGTGACTGCTGCCATCGTCCAGCCCAAGATGCTGGTGGTGGCTCTGACCATGTGGGTCCAGTAGAGAGGGTGAGAAGTGGATTCAGGAGGCCATCTAAAGATGGAGCCCAGTTTGCTGATGGGCTGGGGCAGTGGGAACTGGAGGTGCGGGGCAGGGAAGTTAAGCATTTGTGCACAGGTTTTGTCCTGAACAGCTACAAGACTGAGTGGCCATGTGGAGGTGGGGAAGCTGTGCTGGCGGGGAGATGATTTCACTTTGGACATAAAATCTGAGGTGCTTGTCGGGTCTGGGAACTTCCTGTGTGGATGGTGGTTAGGCCCTGATAGTGGACGCGCTCAACAACACAAGTTGAGGGAAGCAGGAGGAAAGAGCACGGGCCCTCGGCAGCCAGAGGTTCAGGATCCTAGGAGGGGCAGGAGGAGGGTCTGGAGCCAAGATGTCCTAGAAGCAGAGCGGACAAAGTGTTCCAGGAGGGAACACCTCTGAGCCTTGTTGATGAAGCTGGGAGTCAAGTCAGCCAAGCCTTTAGTTTTAGCAACACTGAGACTTTGATGACCTTGGCAAAGCTGGGCAGGTGGAGGTGGGGGTGGTACTCCTGGAGTACCTTCTAGAAAGGCGCCATGAGCAGGAGCAGAGAAGTGTTGGTAACAGTGGGAAGGTGTGGGGAAGAGGGAAATGCAAGAGTGGTCGTGACCTTGTGAGTTCTCTGCTTGAGGCAAAGAGCCCACCAGGGATTGGTTCGTCTGATGCCCCTCCTGTCCTCTTTGTTTCTTGTACACACACGTGCACATGCACACACATGTGCGCACACAGAGAGCATTCACACTCACTAGTTGCTATCCAGGGCCAGTATGTGTCTAGAACCAGCCTCAGGAGCCCCACACCTGTGTCTTCCAGAGTCACCAAGGGTTAACATGGACCCAGAGCAGCCCCTGAGGTTCTCAGGATCTTCCGTGTCCAGCCGGAATGACCATGGCCCTCTTCCTGCTGTTGTCAGGCACAATTTGGAAAGCCTTTGCTATTAGCAGGCTTGTTCATGAATTGTTCTTGCTTTTGAAATGAAGTATCAGCCACAGAGCAGTAGAGGCATTGTGCAAAACTAGAAATGTAGTCTAGTGATGATGTGAATCAACCCTGTAGGTGTCATCCCCATTCTCCAGATGAGAAAACTGAGGCACAGAGGCAATTCCAGGGCAGATGACCTGACTTGGAAATCACAGCATGTTGGGTCTTGATATAGGGTTTCTGCTTCTCTGACCTTCCTGGGTGACCGCAAACAGGACAGAGTCCCACTCCTTCAGGCCTGGCCAGTCCCAAAATCTCCCATTTGTCACCTCTGCATCACCTGCAGCTGCAAACAGTCCGTACAGTAGGTGCGTGATAAATGCTTAGTCCAAGGCTGGTCAAACAACCCCTTTGTGTAGATTCTGTGAGCCTCTTTAATGTACTGAAAGAGCCCACGAGACAGCTTGGTTAAGGGGGCACTGAAGGCACGGCCTTTCCCCAGCTTGGGGGCTCTGTGTTGTGACTCTGCCCTGGAAAGCCTTCCTGCCCTGAATCTGGAAGGCCTTTCCCACATACTCAGAAGGGAAGGGAGACGGAAGGCCCGGTCCTAGCAAGCCTCAGTGTGTCTCACCCTGCTGACACCTGGCAAGGGGTCCTGTCCTCATGCTCCACAGAAAGGTCTCAGCATGGCGTAGCCCTGCCTCTTACTAACCCCTCCCCCTTTACTCATCCACTGGGGAAACTGAAAGCACCAAGCTGCCCATGCTCTCCAACCCTCTGCACAAGCGCCTCCCTGGTAAATCCTGCCAGCCCCCTTGCCTAGAAGCTTGGCTCAAGGCAACCGCTGGGTGCACCTTCCAGGAGTGGCCAGCCTGGTGTGAGGTGAGCAGTTCTCTCCAGCCCTGCCAGGCCCCTTTGCTGACTCTGGCCAGCACTTCTGCCCTTTCCTCCATGTCTGCCTCCGCCTATGGGTGAGAGCACCCTGAGGACCCAGCCAGGGCTGCCCAACATTTGTAATCCCATACCTGGCAGTACCTGCTAGGGAAAGAAAATGGTGCTCAGTTCCAGCCACAGGCCTGGGGCTCGGGGTCTCCACTCCATACTCACGGGCTGGGTGCTAGACAAGCCTTGGAACCCCACGGGATCTCAAGTCTATAGAAGGAAGCCTGACTCAGAAGGCAGAGGGCTGGTCTGGCCCATCTCTGGTGCCCTGGGGCCTTAAATTCTAAGTCAAATTAGCCAGACTTATGTTTGTCCTGCCCCTTGGAGAGGTCTGGCTCTGACCACAGTGGATGGGTGTGTGGGGTGAGGAGGAAAGGGCTGGAAGCATTCAGGTGGGAGTGGTGGGACCAGGCCCAAGGCAGGTGTGGAGGAAAGGAGTCCCAACTGATGACTGCACTTGAGGCTGGAAGCAAGTACCTGCTGAGCCTGACTCCTTGAGGAGGTTCATGAATTTGGGTCTGGGAACAGGGAGGTCCCCAGCAGGTAGGTGGGTGGTACTGAGGTCAAGACAGGAAGACACATGGAGGAAGGGGAAATGACTCCTTGACTCCTCACCCCTCGCATCACAGCCAACTTGTAAAAGCAGGAGCATCAGATGGCAGATTCTCCCAGAACTTTGCCCAGTTCTTCTCTTCCTTTGGCAATGTTACAGGACTTTGGAAAAAACACAGTGGCCCAGGATCTGGGTTCAGGTCTTGGTTTGCATCTCCCTGGCTGTGTGACCTTCAGCAATTCAATCAACTACTCTGAGCCTTGATTCTTCCCCCATGAACCACAGATAATGGCGACACCAGCCACCAGCCACAACCAGAGGTGGTGGATGTGCGTGCCTCGCATGAGGGCCAAATGCTGTGGAAATGCTAGCTCCCTGTCGCAGGCGCAGGTTGCAGAAGTATAACCAAAGCTGACATTTCTGTTCGTTTCTCCCCAAAGGCAGGTCCATACTGGGCTTTTCTCCTGTGCTCAGCTGCCTGCAGCTGCCCTCTCAAAACGTCTGCTTTAGCTCACGGGAAACCTGTGGGGAACACAGTTATAATAATCCAGAAATATGGCTGACGAGTTTTGCTGAGACATGTTGAGTGACAGTTGGTATTTTAAATATGCAGCCTGGACACCTGTCCTCCTTCCTTCCCAGCCATTACGGGGTTTCTTGAGGCACTCAGAGAGGGCAGGGTTTCAGGAGCCTCATCCCTTCTGCTACACCACCAATCCTGCTGCGATTGTTCTAGAATTCCTAATTTCCTCTGCCATGTTTGCCCTATATTTGTGACTCAGCTTGAGGCAGTATGTTCTGGAAGTGTCTTGCACGTCACGTCATGTGGCAAGGCCGGGGAGGTACAGTGAGTTGGAAGAGCTGAGCTTTGGGTCAGTCCCAGGTGGAGTGGAATCCATGGCCCCATTTTCTGGGGTCTGGGACACACTACTCTCAGGCCTTGTTTGCCCTCTGGGAAGGAAGGTGGTAGTCTCCTCTATAGTGAGATGGTGGGGACTGAATGAAGCAATGGGCGTCTGTGATCCATCCTGCCCATCCCCTGCCTTTGCAAAGTGGCCTTTTTCCCAGCCCATCTGAACGCTAGTTTGTGGCTTTACAGATTCAAGTCAAACGTCCCTGATCCAAAAATTTGAAGCCAAAACACTCCAAAATCCAAAACTGTTTGAGTACTGACATGACACCTTAAGCAGGAATTTTCCACACCTTGAATTTTTTTTTACTTCATGCACAAAACTACGAAGACTATTACATTACTTTCAGGCAATGTGTTTAAGGTGTGCATGGTACATAAAGGAATTTCATGTTTAGACTTGGGGTCCATCCCCAAGATGAGTCATTGTAAGCATGCAAATACTCCACAGTCCGAAACACGCTGGTCCCAAGCTTTTCAGATAAGGGTAACAGCCTGTGCTGACAGTGTTCCTTCCTGTTTGTGACTTTTCATCGGGTTTTAGACTGTGCCATCCTGTCCATTCCAGCCTGCAGGGACTATGATGACTGTCCAGGGATGTTTGCTGAAATCTAGTGACTGTCTGCTTCTGTCCAGTTGCCCATCACATGTGTGGTGGAGGCCCCCAAGGCCAGACACGAAACCTGGCTCTCATTCATGGCTCTTTCTCTTTCTGGGTAGGCAACATCTGAAATCCCAGTGACTTTGACTGTTGGTCATTAGTTCCAATACTTTCATTCGTGGTTGACAATTTCCAACTTTATACATTGTGCTCAACACTTGACTCTAGTTCATCCATTCATTCAACAACCATTAAGTGTGTTTATGACACAGCTCAGGAAAAAGGCTGTTCTGGAAGCGTCCTGCACGTCATGTCACATGGTGAGGGGGAGATGCTGTGGATTGGGAGAACCAGGCTTTCCAGCCCTTAGTAAGCTAGGGTCTACTGTGATGCAAGAACCAGTGATACAGGAGTGACCAAAACAGACTGTAGCCTTGGCCTCAGCTCTTCATTATAGTGGGGAGGTGGGTAATAAGCAAGGAGACAAATGGCTCACAGTCTGATTTCAGGAAGGGATAGCTTCTCATTCTTTTTTATGATGTTGACATGTGGCTTTCAAAGTCTTACCTCTGCCTTTTCTCACTCAGAATTCTGTCTCTTAAAAACCACAGGTAATTTCCACTGGTGTGAGATGTTGTGCAGTGTCTTATCCATCATCTTGTTTGCTAAAATCTTTGACAACCCTGTTCACTCCATTACATTTTGTCAGTTAAAATCACAGGACTCCTTTGGAGGCTAAATTTCAGAATAGCTGGTACCTTGCACAGGGTCACACAGCTGGCCAATGCAGAGCCAGCCAAGGAACCTGAGGCTGTGGCTCTAGGTCTCTGTACAGGTAAGGGTCTTGAGTTGAATCAGACACAGGCTGGTGCCAGGAGCCTCACTGATGCACAGTCAAATGCAACCTCAAAGGTAGAAGATGGCTTCAGGGGCCAGGAGTGTGGACCACAGAGCCCAAGAGAGAATGAAGTTCTCCCCCACTGGACCTGGTTGCCCTGCACTCAGGAGCAAGAATCTCCATCACATCAGCTGCCAAGACATGAAGGTGAACTGCCCGAGGGGGCCTACATTTTTCAACAAGAAAAAAAAAGGGCTTAATTATATCTTTAAGAGGCACAGACACGCCAAGGAATACCAGCAGTGTCTGAGACCTGGAGCAGAAATGCCAGGGACAAGGATTTGGAAGATTAACACAGATGAACTCAGCAGGGTGGCTTTTCCCCCCAGTCTGAGCCTTTGCAAAGGAGGGAAAGTAAACATCCCTGCAGGTGGGAAGGACAAACCAGCTGGATGGAAATGCACCTTTCTTGTCCTGCAGTTTGCTGCTAGAATGGCCAATCCAAACCAAACCACCTTCACCAGAGCCTTCCATGGCTCCCCTTTCCCTCGGGACAAAGTTTTGTTTTCCTTCCTAGACTATAGAGCCTCAAGAACTATCTTCCTCCTAGCAAGTGTGAAGCCCTGAGTTTGAACCCCAGTACCACCAAAAAAAAAAAGAAAAAGAAAAAGAACTGACTTCCTTTCTTCCCTCTTTCCTTCCATTTTCCCTTTCTTTCTCTTTCATTCTGTCTTCATCTTACTCAATAATCACAGCCAAACTCCTGCCAGGTGTCTATCCAGGCCATCGACACAGGTACAATGCACACCCTGCATATGAGACCTGCTGTGCATGTCACTTGCAGTGGACAGGTACAGCATCACAGTTGAAAGAGACCAGGTACCAAGTGACAAAAAGGGCTAGAGAAGACTTCATGAAAGAAGGTCCAAGCAATCCAGCTGGTCCCAGTGCTTGGCACATGAGAGATAGCAAATAACTGTGTGGAGAGCCAAGTGGATGGATGGAATTGGACCCCTGGTGGAGGCTTTCTAATGTTTGCATGGCCACACATGGGTAGCAAGTGTTCCTTGCTTCCTCTCTTCCCTTGCTGCACTGCAGTGGGAAGTTGTCAGTGCCTCTGAAAAAAAGAGTGGTCTAGAGTCAGTGGTGGGGAGCAAGCAAGAGACACCCAGAACCCTGACTGTGTAAGATGGATGACGCGAGATCCCTGAGCAGCCTTTGTCATCTGTCATCCTCATCTGCTGGTCTCTCCCCAAGACTAACACTGTTCCCAGTTCTCTGGTCTGGACCCTCACACTTTTGGGCTTTGCACAGGTCCCTCCTTGCTTTTTGGGCTCACACTTATTCTTCAGTAATCCAATTTAAATGTCAGTTCCTCTGTATAATCTTCTCTAAAGTCCACTGTGCAGAGTAACCTCCATGGATGGAAAGATGGATGGGTGGGTGCACGGATGGACTAGAGGGTGGATGGATCGATGGATGCATGCCTAGATGGATGGATGGATGAATGGGTGATGGATGGATGGATGGATACATGCCTTGATGGATGGATGCATGCCTTAATGGATGGTTGGACGGATGGATGGGTGGATGGGTGGATGGCTGATGAATAGTAGGATTCTATGAGGAAAGAAGTAGACCAGAACCATGCTTTTTGATAGCCAGCAGCCATTTCTGAGTGATCTCCCATGTGTTTTCTTTCTGATTTGGAAGGTTGCTATTTTTTTTTTATTTATTCCTGGTCACAGTAGTAGAGATTAGGACTCAGAAAGGTTAAATAATTCATCTAACCGAGGCTGGTTACACTCAAACCCTGTGTCCCCAGGTTTTAAGGATTCTACCAGCAATAGCTGTGGCAGATCCCTATCCCACACCAAGCCTTTCTCTCTCCTTCTCTGTCCCAAACTGAGTCCTAGAAGTGATCCTCGGTTTCTCTGCATTCTTATGTAGCCAGATGTCTGGCACCCATTGCATGCCCAGACATGGCCGTGGGTCTGAGTGTGAGCCGAGCAGAGGTCCCACAAGCAGCCAGGAGTGCTTATTTAAATAAATGTCAACATGTAAATGTAACAGTGTGACCATTATTGAAGATTTTGTAATGTTTATAAATATATATATTTTATTAATATATAGATACACTATAAATTATGTGTTTCATATCTAAACTATATTTTACACATAATTGTAAATTTATAAAACACATTCATATAAAATGTTAAAGTATGTGTAAGTCATATGTCTTAACTAATACACCCATATGAACTGTCACATACTATTACGTCACATACAGAAATGTAGTAGCAATAGAGATGAAGCTATGTCTGACCACAGCTTGAGTGTACCTCTACCCCTTTGTCACATCTCTGTCCTACAGAAGATCACAGGTCCACCCAGCCTCTTAGTCTCACCTTTCAGCTGTAGCCTCTGAGCCCTAGGAAGGGTGGTAAGAACCTCCGCTGCGGCTTGTGAGCACCATTATTGGCCTTGGGCCCAGGGAGAGGAAAAGGTGTCATGTACAGAGCCACAGGCAGACCCAGCCCAGAGAGGGTTGGGCGGGGTGCCCTGGCCATCAGGGTCCAATGGCCAACTCAGGGAGGCACAAAGCCCACGTCCTCTGCTGGGAGCTGTAGATGTTCACGGGCATTCAGACAGGACAAAGCTGCAATGTCATGGCCAGGTGGCAGGCAGACAGAGGGTGCTGACAGCCTGCTGGGGACCGTGGTGCTGACTCCTTGGAGCTAAAGCCCGTGTTTGCTTAGGGAACTGCCTGGAATTTCACTGTAGCTGCTGGGCTTTCACTTTGAAGTGGAAGGCCAGAGAGCAAGAGGAGAGACATCATGCCCAAATTCCCCTACTGAGTGTGAACTTGGATGTTTCTGAGCGGAAACTAACCAGGGTGCAGAAGGCCTCACGACCCTTCAGTTCTCCCTTGGCCCTTGCTGCATACCCGACACCGAGGGCCTGAGATAGTCTGTCTCCATACAAGTTTCCTAAGCCCATGAGGGTCCCGTTTGCAGAAAGCACCCTGCAATCAGCGACTTGTAAGCAAACACTCGGTGGCTGTTTCTGTCTGTGGTTATGATGCTGCAGGCTTCCTGCTCGCTTTTCACGGAGCATCCGAGCAGACATGTGGAGCTACTCGTGCTTGCACACATCTCTCGCCGTCTCTTCTCTCAGTGACATCACATTGGCACCTTGAAAGCAGCTGCTGATCTATAGGGTGTGTACTCTAAGCCAGGCCTTTTTCTAGGGTCTTTCAAACCCTGCCAGCTAGAACAGGAAACTTGGGCTCCAAGAGGGCAGGAGCTGGCATTGACCCCAGAGCCTCCTGGCTCCAAAGCCCATGCCCACTGCTTCCCCGCAGTCCGAGCTTGGACAATGGAAAGAATGTCTGAGGAAGCAATGGATTCCTTGCCATGGCTCCACAGAGGTGGAAGCAGAACCTAGAGACCACTCAAATGGCTTCCGACTCAGGCCACCACTTCCAGAGACCTCGGTTCCCTTTAGCACTAGAACTCCGTGAGGGAAATCATTTCCCAGAGGTCCTCGTCGCTGTGGCACGTACTGACATCCAGCATGCCTTCTTCTCTCTCCGCAGGTGTTGTGCGCCAAGTGCGGCCCATTGTGGGTCCATTTCATGCCGTCCTGAAGCTGGAGATGAACTACGTGGTCGGGGGGGTTGTCTCCCACAGAAATGTCGTCAACGTCCACATCTTCGTCTCTGAGTACTGGTTCTGAGAGCCGCTCTGCTATGCAGCCAAGGGTGCCCCTCCAGGCCAAGTCATTGCTGCCAGTGACTCAGCTCCATAGCTGTCTGTTCCCCTCAGACATTTCTTTACGGCTGTATTGGTTTGTAGTGTTAGGCCAATGTGTAGCAAGCGAGCTGGATCATTAAGTTCCTCTGATGTATTTTGGTGTTTAAATAATGAGTCCAATTGCTCAGCTGTTTGGTTGAAAACTTTGCTTGTTTTTTGATGCAGAGGCTAAATTTTGCTCCCTTTTCTCTGCCTGTAGGCTGGGCCTTGCTAAGGATCAAGGAAAGAAAGTCATTTTTCAAAGGGGGCAGCTGGTCCAAATGCCAAGAGAAGGCCAGTTCTTGCCCTTGATTATATAAAAGTTGACATTTCAATACTTCTTTTTGCCAGTCTGATTCTGCACGTTCCAAGTTCACGGCTGCTGTAGAACAGCACATAAATGTACCATAAATTCTCCCCAGCAACAGCGTGACAGGATGCCTCAGGGAGCACTTAGGAGGTAAATTACAGTTCTGTCCAAACAAAAGGAAATCTCTTGGTAAAGACACAGGCAGTTAGGTTTGTGTGTGGCCCCAGGATGCTCACCGGGGGATGGCTGGGTCTCTGCACTCTGCATCCTCCTCTTCTCACAGGTAGAAAATAAACTTTTGTGATCCTCCCAATGGCCTGCGCTCAGAGTCTTTCAAGAATGGGCTTCTGGAAGCTCAGGAGTCCTCCAATGGCCAAAGGACCGGGAATCCCCCCCCCCCAGGGCCATTTCAAAGCCCTGCTGCCCCCAACATTCTGGGATGGGACCCAGCTTGTGCCTTGGAAAAGTTTCCTACGCACATCATTTCCGACTCATGCTTAGTCTCTTTATTGTGGCTGTAACAAAATACCTGAGAGTTGGTAATTCACAAAGGATAGAAATTTATTTGGCTCAGTACTGGACACTGGGACCAGCAGCTGCTGGTCACTTTATCACACCAGGGCCTGGCATCACACAGCAAGACAGAGCAAGCACGCTAGCTCAGGTCTCTCTCTTCTGATAAAAGCCACTTATTCCATCATGGGGGCCCCTCAGGACCTCCTCTAATCCTAATCACCTCCAAAAGGTCCTCCTCCAAATACCACTAGCATGTGAATCTGGGGTTAAGTTTTCAACACACGAGCTTTTACGTGCACATTGGAACCACAGCACATGCCTATCCTCTGAAGTGTGGCCCAAGTCTGCTGTGTCCCCATGTCCAGCCCTGCTAGACAGCTCAAGAACTCTGGTGTCTCTCTTCCAAGTGTCCCTCATGGCAACTCTGATCCTCTCGATGGGGAAGAATAATGACTTAATCAGATAGAAGCAGCAGGTAGGGTCACTCAAGTCCTAGAGCACCGGCCTAATGGTCAAAAGGTCCAGAGTTCAAAACCCACCACCACCTGAGAGAATTTTTTGTGCATTCTGGATTGGAGGTGTGGTTCAAGTGGTAGAGCACCTGCTTTACAAGTATGAAACCCTGAGTTCAAACCCAGTCCCACCAAAAAAAAATATATACATTCATATTATTTAGAGGAATAACTCAACTGGTAGAGCACCTGTCTAGCAAGTGTGAAGTTCTGAGTTCAAACCTCAGTACTTCCAACAATAAATAAATATATTTATACAAAAATTGATTTTAGAAAATAGACTTTTGCTGGGCACCAGTGGCTCACACCTGTAATCTAACTACTCAGAAGGCAGAGATCAAGAAGATTGCGGTTTGAGGCCAACCCGGGAAAATAGTTTGCAACACCCTATCTCGAAAAACCTTTCACAAAAAAGAGGTGATGGAGTGGCTCAAGGTGAAGGCCCTGAGTCCAAGCCCCCGTAACGTTAAAAAAAAAAAAAGAAAAGAAAAGAAAATGTGAGGCTGGTGTTCACCAAGTCCTCAAAAAACACTGTGCCTGGGTTGGCACCTGGTGCTTCGTCTCTTCCTCCTAGCAGCCCAGTGAGGTAGGGAATGTGATTAGGTCCAATCTTAAGATGCACAAATGACTAAGAGAGAAAAACTCAATTGCCAAGAATCACACGCGTTTTGGAGACAGAGGGGATTCAAATTCAGATTATCCCACTTTCAACTCTCTCTAACTAGGTCTGTATTTAGTGGATGACCCAATACTGCACTTGGTATTAGTGGGGTGGCTGGGAGCACCCAGCACCCTGGGGCTACTTGGACCTACAGGGCCTCAGTGCCAGGCTTCTGCTTTCTACACAGGCCTCTGCTCCCATCCTCCCCGCGCTTGTCCCTGAGGCGTGGACCCCACTCACGCTCACAGTCTCCTCCTGGGTACTTTGGTAACTGGTGTCTGGCTACTTTAACTCTCTAGAGTGTGGTCCCAGCCACTGTTGCGCATGCCCTGCTTTGCCAGGTCACTTGTTGGCTCTGTTCCATCTAGTGTAGGTCTGGCCACCCAGGCACACGAGCAGTTTGAACCAGTGGGAAGAGGGAGACCCTGTGTGGGGCTGCAGAGTCCAGGGAGCCACATCCAAAGACAGGATAAGCACAGGGGACATCTGAGAAGTTCTTCATACCAAGAAGTTGGGATCTTGGCGGGACAGAAACCTCAGAGGAAGGGCGGAGATGGGAGATGTGTAGGTCCTGACAGCCTAGCGGGCCAATCTGCAGGGTCAAAGGTGATTTCTGGGAGCCCTCCTCTCCCTGAGGGCTGAGTGGGATCGGCTGGGAGGATAGACTCACTGGCTGCTTCAGGGAAGGGCACTTCCATGCTCTTAATGGAGTTGGAAGAGTCCAGACGCTCCTTGATCCAGAGGTTCCAGGTGGCCCGAACCTCACCTTGGCGGGGGCCAGCAGGATGCATCACTGCTGACTTCCGAGCCTCAGTTTCTGCATCTCAAAGTGGAGACAGAAATCCCTAGGATGGCGGTGCGGAGTCCTGAAGATCGTGAATGCAGAAAAGCTTCTCAGACTGTAGAATACTGCATCTGTGTGTTTCAATCTTTAAAAGCCACTGTCGATCAAGCCACATGAATGAGCTCTAGAAGCCTGACATCTTTTCAATCTTGTATTTCCACTTCTTAACCATCCAGAAGACTCGGGGACAGCTGTGTAAATTACACATGGCTCCAACGTCCCACATTTCTTCCATGCTCTGTGTTGAACACCTGATGGACCCAAACAAACTGTTGTCAGGGCCCAGCTAATGAGAGCTGGAGGTCTCTCTGGGCCCCCAACAACAGTGATACCATTTTTTTGTTTTTGGTGGAACTGGGGTTTGAATTCAGAGCTTTGCACTTGCAAAGCAGGCACTCTACAGCCTGATCCCCACCACCAGCCCATATTGCTGCAGTTATTTTTGGAGATGGGGTCTCCAACTGTGTGCCTGGGCTGGCCTTGAACCTTGATCCTCCCAAGTAGCTAGGATTGCAGACATAAGCCACGGGCGCCCAGCTATGATCTCTTCTTAATTGTGGTCTTGAAACAAAAGATTGAGGAGGATTGCTAAAGGGAAAGCAGGTTATAGGCAGCATGCAGAGACACCAGGTTGAACTGTTCGTGCTGACCTGGTAGTAGAAGGAACTCGGATGGAAGGCTCCAAAAGTTCTACTGTCATATTCAACCAGAAAGCTGTCAGCTTTGAGAGAAAGTATTCTGTCTCTCTGACAAAATTCCTGAGAAAATCAACTTAAAGGAGGAAAGATTTATTTTGGCTCACAGCTTCAGAGGTTTCAGTCCATGGTTCCGCTGGCCCCATCGCTTTTAGGCCAGTGGGGAGGCAGGGAGCACATGGTGGAGCAAAGTTGTTAACCTCATGGCCACCGGGAAGCAAAGAGAAAAGGACGGGTGTGGCTCAGTGGTAGAATGCTTGCCTAGCATGTGCGAGGCCCTGGGTTCGGTCCCCGGCACTGTCAAAAAAAAAAAACCATAACAGAAGGGAACCTGCCCTGCTAAGCACAGGTGCTCTGTGGCATGTGCCAGGAGTGCTGGGGCCACCTAGTGTCCCAGAGAGACTGGCATGAACACATACATGGGAGCTATGTAGAGAATGGCAGAGCCATCTACCCAGTGAGAACCCCTAGAGCTAAGCCAACTTTTCCAAGTCCGGCAAAGTTCTCACGTCTGTTTTGGTGAAAACCACTGGAAATCAGGCTGGAGGTTTTTTTTCTTTACTAATACTTCATTGTAAGGTTTTTTTTTCCCAAATATATGTGAAGTTGGAAGAATTTTACAATGAATGCCAGGGTAGCTGCCACCACCATGTTACAAGTTTGAGCTGTCTTTTGAAGAATCAGTGATATAAAATGATAGCTATCGCACTAAAGCTCTATGGAGTTTGGGGACTGAGTTCATGTCCAGCCACTCTCTAGCTATGTGGCCCTGGGCACAAGACGTGCCATCTGGAAGCCTCAGTTTTCTCTACATAAAAATGAAAACCATCACAGCACTTAACAAGAGCGGTGTAAGGAGGAAATAAGATGATTACATGAAACACTTTGTAGGACTGCTATGTAGCCGTCCCCAGTAAATAGCACTGTCTTTACAAACACTGGAAAGGACGGTCTTCATTTAGTTAGATGGCATGTTTTATTAGAGTCTAGTGTGGACAAGCAGTGAGACTTCAGAAGAATTTATAAGTGATTATTAATGTCCATTTGCACATCTGTCCTCTGCCAAGCTGGGAATAGCATGGGGCAGGGACTCATTTTGGTCATTCTGGGATTCCCCCAGGCAGTGCCTGGCATAGAATAGCTTCTCCGGAAATGTTTGTTGGGTGAAAAGCCTAGAAACACTGCAAACAGACAGGAAGGGACAGAATACTCACACACTTATAGGACTGACAAGCCATCTGACTGCCCACATTGTCATATAACAGCTAATGTGCACAGCCCCATACCAGTGAGGGCTGAGGAAGGGCACTTTCTAGGGAGCTTCTTATTGCTCAAGAATCCAGATAGTCTAGTCCCACCAACCTTGCTCTTGGAAGTTTTTTCTGAGTTCTAACTTAAATCCACCTCTCATCTTCCTTTCCTCTCCTATATTACAACTTTAAGCTTCTTCCAGAAAAAAGTCAATTTAAAAGGCCCACGAACCAGTATGTAAGACCCAGCCTCTAAACAACCCCATGCCAGGTCTGAGACATTGATTCTTCTCCTTGGTTCTATATGCACTCCACCAATTTGCTCTCTGAACAACAGGCCGTGCTCAGCAAGTCAAGTGGACAACGATCAGGAGCCACAGCATGTCCTTTCACCAGCTCCCTTTCTGACCTTGACCTTCAACCTGAACCAAGGACCACCAGCGAGCAACCCCCCAAATGCACACTGTCCTCTGGTGTCAATATCACCAGCCTCCTGGGGACAAGCGGCAATACTGGTAAAGGGGTGCTGGCCTGATCGTTGGGGATCAGCAGGTCGGGCTTTGGATATGACAGAGGCGTGCCCGAGCTGGCTTGCCCCAGGAATGTGCCGTTGTTCTAACTCTGGCAGCCATCATAGGCTCGGAAGTGAGAAAGGAATGTTCCCCACTCTGCAGAGTGGATCCGCTGTTATCCTGCAGCCCATCTTGACAATTTGATCATTGCTCTTTTTACCCAATCTGGATAATTGCATAATTAATTGTGTGCAGGTAATTCACCCAGGGGAGGTGGTTCCAGGGAGCACGGAGCCTGACTCCCACTCCCCTGGAGAAGGGCCAGGCTGCCTCTGTGCAGATCCCACCCGCCAGTGTGCACAGGGCCTTGGCATGATTGTGTGATCTCAGGAACCGCTCCGTACCAGAGCCTGGTGGCCTTGTTGCTGCCTGTTTGATCTGCTAGGCTAAACTGAAGACCGTTCCTTATAGCCACAGCTTGGCCAGGATGGTTGGAGTAAGATGTGTTCTCACCTGGCAGGATCCAGGCTTTGGCATGGGTCTTTGGACAGTTTCTGGGACACTTCTGTAAACCAGTGTCCACATTCTTTCCCTATACCTGGCCCCGGGGTCCACACAGCCACACATTGGCTCAGAGCTCCCTGGTGCTTGTGGCCCAGCTTGTTCTCCAGGCGACATTAAACCTCCAAGGATCCAGGCCACTGTTCAAACGGCCCTGACATCACTGGACAAGGCACTGGGGTCAGGACAATCGTCCCCAAAAAAGACTGGATTCCTTGAATTACTCCCCTTTCTCCCCCAGTCCTTGGCCTCTGGCTGCTTCATTGTCAGGGGCCAATTCCCAAGGCCCTTTCTGTTCTTCTGCTTACAGTTCAGGCAGCTGCAGGGGCTGAGGGGTGAGAGCAGAGGGGTTGGTACAGGGTAGTTGTTTGGGGTGGACCTACTCATCCTACCATGATTTGCATACCTCCATCCCCCTCCCTCTTATTTTCTTCCTTCCTCTGCACAAAACTTAAGGACAAACCACAGGTTTCCTTTTATGGTCAGTTCATGACTATTCACCTGGGAGCCTGGGGTGCCCTCAGCTTGTGGTACCACAGAGGAGCTCAGAGCTTCCCTCCCTTACCCCCACACACCCAGAATGCACCCGGAGCCTGCCCTGCAGAGGGGCAGGTGGGAGGGAGAGGAGATGGGGAGGGGAAGAAGTGGGTGCCCCTGGGGAAGTGAGAATGGCAGGATAGCAGGGGACATAAGGTCATGGAACTAGGCCAAGGAAGAAGGGGTCACCTGGAGGGTGGAACCCAGAAGCCAGTGGAATGTCACAGAGCAAAGATTCGATCTAATGTCTCTGCTAATGCCAACTTCCCACACCCTAAGTGGGACGTCTAAGTAGCGCCCAGAGCCAACTGTGATGGTAACAGCTGCCAACACTGACCCTGGCGTTATATTGTAGCACCCTCAACACCACGCCAGTTCCCCACCCTGCCACTCTGCCCTGTTCCTGCAGCTTCGAGAGAGGTTTATTCAAATCAGCTCATCCCAGAAGACAGCTCCAGTCCCCAGGCAGCTCTCCTCCTTTCCTCTCTCCCAGAACCCTGCTGTGCATACAGCAGCCCCAATGGGAAGAGCTTGGTTTTGCACAAAGGAGTTATTTCCACATCATCAGTCTTCCCAGATTAGAGAGGCTCCTGGTTGAAACCTCCTCCAGAGGCTCCATAGCAGGAACTAGAAGAACCTTCCAGAAGCCTTGCCCTGGACAGTGGAGCACACTGACCCCTGAGCCCAAGTCACAGCAGAGAAAGCTTTGGCATCCTGGACTGCAAGCTGATGCCATAGGTCCAGGAGAAGGCCATGTTGGTGCTTCTGGTGAATGAGGAGAGAGGTCCATCCAGTCCGTTGCCCAGCTGGGATTTAGGACTGGGCCTTTCCCACATTCCAGACTTCTTCCATTTCACTGGGGAAAGGGGTACTTTTATTTCTCTTTCTGTGCCGCACAACTTGGTGGAGCTTACCTCGGCGACAGTGAGAAGACCCATCAGATCAGTCACTCTGTCAACCATCCTGTTCATTGCACCACAGTCAGGTGATGCCACCTCCCAGGCACAGAGTTTCAGATGATCTTTACGGCAGAAGATAGGGCCCAGCTCAGGTGTCAGCACCCTGAAGGGGACCTCAGTGTTGGGGACAAGCACAGGGCAGGGTGAGGGGAGACAGGCAGACAGAGCCCAGACATTAGAGCTCCAGTATTCAGTGTGCAGCAGAGTCTGTTTCTAACAGAGGCTGGAAATGAAGAGATATTTCCCACCGGACAAGGGTGCCCTAATTAGAGAAAAGAGAAATACCAGCACCTTGGCATGTGCCCCCCCCCAACAATACTTCAAGATCAAGGTCGTTACTGCCATTTGGCAGAGGGCAATGATGAACCTGAGAGATTAAGGGATGCACCCAAAGTAAGCCCCCTGAGCTGTTTCTTACCCTGAAGCCCTCCTCCATTCTCTTCACTACAAACAGAAAAGGGAGGCCTCCATCTTTCCTCTTTGCAAGTAATACTCAGTTCAATTTCATGACTAGCTGCTGAAAATTTATTATGTGCAAATCCCTGAGCACAAACAATGGCACAATAGTAACTAAGGTGACAGGCGTGGACACAAAGCCCAGGATTGGCCTTGCATTGGTGGAAGCCCATGAGATGGACATAGCCAGTGAGGCTGTCCCCAATATTCCAGAGGGGGCACAGCTGGCATTCAGTCACTGTGAAAAGAGCCCTCGCCTCACTTCTTCCTGGGAGGGTGCACCTCAGGATCTCTTTGGAGATCCTCCCGAAGGGTTTTCTTTGTGTCAGTTTTCTCATCTGTGGACTGGGTCTAGTGATTATTACCTTGCAAGTTTTTTTTGTGAGAATGAAGCAAGATGGTGAATGGGAGACATGGGCACGGTGCCTGTCCCCAAAGACAGGCTCAACAAGTATCAGTTCCAGCTCTTTCTTCTCTTTCTTCACTCGTGGCTTGCTTTTGCAGGCTTTCAGAAAATGTCACTGCTGCTGGGTGCCAGTGGCTCACGCCTATAATCCTAGCTATTCAGGAGGCAGAGATTAGAAGGATCATGGTTCAAAGCCAGCCCAGGCAAGTAGTTCTTGAGACCCTATCTCAAAAAAACCCATCACAAAAAAAGGGCTGGTGGAGTAACTCAAGGTGTAGGCCCTGAGTTCAAACCCCAGCACTGCAAAAAGAAATGTCACTGCACCCTCCTTTTTCTTTGCTTTGTAGCACTTAATCTCCTCCCATCTCACCCTCCCCAGTGCTGGGATTGCCGCACACCAGCTGTGCCACGACACCAAACTGAAAATGATCAGTTTTGCGTTATATATATTTTACCCAAAAAATTTTAATGGTTAGTAAGAAAAAAAGACACTGAAAGTGAGCACTGTAAAACTTTTGTCCTATGGAAAGTCATCTAAGCTGGTTTCTGCAATTGCTTTTTTAGTAGAGGAATAATGTAGCAACTTCCACATTCTGATTTATCTACCCTCCTGCCCAAGTTAATTGTTCTAGAACCCTCCAAGGAGACATCCACAGTGCAAATGTCGACTTGCTTTCAACCACAGCTAGCACACTTCTGCTGTAATCTGATGACTGAGCAAACCCTGAACCCAGTGCAGAGGCCATGTGTAAAACAGCAAGACTCAGCTCTGGGCTCTGGCTGGAGCAGCTCCCAGGAACTCCAGCAGCCAGTCCACAGGCCTCGGTGGAAGGCGCACAGTAAATGCAGTCTCTCGTCGGGTTTATTTTCTCTGGCCTCAGGGTGTTCACACCGCTCCCCTGTAATTAGTCCTATTATATCATCACAAACAGTTTTGCCTGTCAGCATTGGGGGAGGAGGATGCCACTAGAGCACAGCACCACTGAGCAAAGAGAAAAAGAAGCAATCTCTCTCCAGGGGAGAGGGAAGACAGAAGGGGGTGCTGCCACATGGTCATGACAGGGGCTGGTGACAGAGAGGCAGACTTCAGTTGGCCAAGATCTTATGAGCATTCTATGTCATTTTTCCCAAGCTTGGGGACCCTAGGAACCAGACAAGGTACAGTTTTACTGAAGGTGGGCTGGGGAGGTGGCTCAGTGGTAGACAGAGGCCAGGCACAACCTGTTGGTTGGAGCTCTCTGAGGTCTAGCAGTGCTGAGGGGTCCTGTGGGCTGCTCCTGAGCCAGAGGGAACTGTGGCCAGCTGGAGGCAGGGCAGGGATGTGCTTTCCTTGGCCACTGACTCTAACAACAGTGGTGCACATTTCTAGCCAATGCGTAATGGTGAAAAGCACTCGGTTTGTGGGACCAAGACAACCCAGATCTGAACTCTGGTTCTGTTCCTGGCAAGCTGTGTGATACAGGCAATTTGTTGAACCTCTCTGAAACCAACATGAAGACAATGATGTCATCCCTGAAAGCTCCTAGCGTGGTACCTGGCAAGAGCTCAATGATGCTTGGTCCCTTCCTCTCCCCATCAATACAGTAAATGCTACAGTCCTGCCAATTTAGGGAGCAAGACTCCAGGCACCTTTCTGTATGCTCAGCTCATCGCTGCACTGCCTCCATCAATGGACAGTGACCATTCTCTCCATCCCCTGTGCAGAAGCTCTGCCTGGGATCTAAGGCTTGGGCTTGGATGTCCCGCCCTTCTAGTCCCTGCTACATGTGGGCTGCAGCCCCAAACTGGGCAGCAATGATACTGGTGCCACAAGTATTAGGTAAACAGGAAACATGACCATTGTCCAAAATAACTCATGGCAAATCTGTGCGAAGTAGATTTAGTTAGACTTAAAACACTCAGTGGTCCAGCTCCCAGTAAACACCAGCTGTAAGAATAATCTACTACCTGTACACAAGGACTGTGGGCTGGGTGAGGGGTAGCCTGACTCCTGTCACCACTTAGAGCTTCAGACACATGGAACCGTGTGGCATGCATCCTTCTGTAGCTGACTTCTTTTCAGTCCTGTGTCTGTGAAAACCACCCATGTTCCTGGGTAGCTCAGAAGCCCATTTCTGTTTGCTGTGTAGCATTTGACGGTATAAACAAACCACAGTGCAGGGTTCCTGGTCCGTGTCTTTTTGGTGGGCACACACTTCCATTCCTGCTGGGTATGTGCTCAGGAGTGGAGCTGGATCGTGGAGTAGACAGACCACAGTGACTGCAGGAATTTACAAAGCCTGTGAGTTTCATTTATGTGACTCTTGGTAGCCAGCCATTATCGTTTCAGCCATTCTTCCTGTCTTTTTCTGATTTATTTCAGTGGTGTCTTGCTATGGTTTTAACTTGCCTTTTTTTCAATGGTTAATGGCACCAAGCTCCTTTATTATACCTTCTGGCCCTCTGGATGTCCTCACTTTTAATCAAACTGCTCATCCTTTTCTTACCGATGGCCACACGTAAGAGTAATGCCTCCCAGACTGCAGCTTGCACGCTCATTCTCTCATCAATTTCTGTTGATGAACACAAATTCTTTTTTCTTGTCTGTACTTTTATTTTTTTGGTGGTACTGGGGGTTGAACTCAGGGCCCCGTGCTTGCTAGACAGACGCTCTTTCACTTGAGCCACAGCACCAGCCCATTTTGCTTTAGTTGCTTTTTGAATAGTGTCTCACTTTTATGCTTGGGTCAGCCTGGACCTGGATCCTCCTATTCACACTTTCTGCATAGCTGGGATGACAGGCGTGTACCACCACGCCCAGCTTTTTATTGGCTGAGATGGGGTCTTGAAGACTTTTTTGCCCAGGCTGGCCTCAAATTGCTATCTTCCTGATCACTGTAGCAATCTGTCCTTTTATGATTGTGTTTTTCTATGTTGTATTTAAGCCACCTTTGCCCATTTGAACATCATGATATTACCCGGTGTTTTCTTCCAGCAGTTTTATTGTTGATTGAGAATATAGTTCATGTTGAGTTGACATTTAGGTGTGATATGAGGGGTTAAGATTTGTTTTTTCTACATAGGCATTCAATTCAGCCTCACCGCTTGCTTTCTTTTCTCTACTTGCTTTCTCAAGAAACTTTCTTGTAAGTTAAGTGGCCATGCATGAGTAAGTCTGTTCTAACTCTATTCCATCCATTGGCCCTGTGTCTATATCGGACTGTGGCTGCTTTCTAGCAGTTCTTGATATCTGGTGGAGTAAGTCTGCCAACTTCATCCTTCTTCAAAATTGTCTGGGTTCTTTGCAATCACACATAAATCCATTTGGCAATACCCGTTACAATACTACTGCTGGGGTTTTGATTGCGAGTACATTCGTTGTGTATTTCTTTTTGCTTTGGCCTTGCAGTCTCTTTCTGGAGAGTGACTGTGAGCCCTAGCCCTACCCTGAGAGGCCTGCAGGGGAGGTGGTCATGGATACTTACCTGAAACTTTCATGGGTACTTTTTTATCCTGATGGCCCGTCTAATACTGAAGTGTCTGACCATGACACCCCGTGACTCTCATCTGACCACTGTCCAGTTTACTCCTGCCACGGGGCACTTCAAAGAGAGTCCTGACCAGGAGAAATGTTCCAATCGACCAGGTGAGACACAGAGGAGACAGCCAACAAAACAACACAGCGGAAGTGTTTTGTTGTTGTTTGGTGGGACTGGGGTTTGAACTCAAGGCTTTGTGCTTGCAAAGCAGGCACTCGACTGCTTGAGCCACACCTCTAGTCCATTTTGCTCTGGTTATTTGGGAGTTGGGGGTCTCGTGAATTATTTGCCCATGTTGGCCTTCAGCTGTGATCTTCCTGATCTCAGCCTCCCAGGTGTGAGCCACTGGTACTTGGCTCTAGCAGAAGTATTTTATGACTCACAGATCCACAAAAGAAGAGGGTGCCTAGGCTGGTGGAGAGGCTGAAGTGGTACAGCGCCTGCCTAGCGAGCATATGGCCCTGAGTTCAAACCTCAGCACCACCAAAAAAAAAAAGGAGGGTGTCTGTGAGGACTGAAATTCACCAGCAGGTGTGGGGTAGGGGAGGAGTGTTCTGTGGGACTAAAGCCTGTGTGGGGTCCAGGGCATTATTCCCTTGGGGCGTTCTAATGGGGTGAGCTCCATGGGGTCATGTTGTGACTGAGGAGTGGTCACGTGTGGCATACATGCACAGTTTCCATGGGGTGTGGGAGGTCAGTGGGGTGAGTCAGGTGAGTTGACTGCACAGGGAGGTGGTCACCAGGAGGCGGATGCATACAGCAGAGGTCAGTACAGAACACCTCGAGGAACTCAGAGGGGTATAGGCTGTGTAGAACTGGAAACTATCACAGGTACCCAGCCTTGCTTCTGGCCTGAGAAAGCTAAGCTTGGATTCAAAGAGGATGGCAAGGCAGCATGTATTTATGAGAAGTCACTGTAAGAGTGACACTGCAGGTCAGCTGGAGAAACCTGATATCGTAATAATATCACACCTGCCAATCCAAGACGGTGGGATATCTGTCCATTAATTTAGGCCTTTGATTTCTCTTGGAAGTGTTTTGTAGTTTTCAGGGCAGGTCTTGTTCATATTTTAAAAGATTTATTCTGGGCTAGGAATGGTAGAGTGCTATTTTTGAATTACTGGGGATTGAAATTTAGGGCCTCGTACATGCTAGAAAAGAACTCTACCACTTGAGGTATGGCTCCCAGCCCTTTTGTTTTTATTTTGTTTTTGAGACAGGGTCTCACTGCTATATTTTCCCCTGCTGGCCTTGAACTTAGGTCCTCCTGCCTCTGCCTTCTGAGGAGCTAGGATTGCAGACATGTACCACCACACCTGACTTAGATGTTTTATATTTTCAATTGTTCCTAATTTCATTTTCTAATTATTTGTTGCTAGTATAAAACAAATGTAATTTCACACACTGACATTTTATCCAGTCACCTAGCTAAATTCATTTATTAATTCTAACAATTTTTAAATTTTTCTGGTTTTCCCATGTGTACAGTTATATCATGTCATCTGAAGACAACAACAATTTTACTTTTTTTTTTTGTTGGTGAGACCGGGACTTAAATTCAGGGCTTCCCACTTGCAAAGCAGGCACTCTACTACTTGAGCCACACTTTCAGTCTGTTTTGCTTTGGTTATTTTGGAGATGGGGTCCTGTGGACTATTTGCCTGGTCTGGCCTCAAACCTTGGTTATCCTGAGCTCAGCCTCCCAAGTAGCTAGGATTACAGGTGCCCGGCCTCTTTTCCTTTTTCTTGCTCTATGGTGCTCACCAGTTGAATAGAAGTGGTAACAGTGGACAACAGAAAAAGGGACTCAATAGCTCCCTTCATGTCAACAATAGGGTATATCAGGAAGGATTAAGGACGTTCCTTTTTATTCTTAATTGGCAGAAAGTTTTATCACAAATAAGTAGCAAATATTTTTTCTGCATTGATGGGCATGATTGTGTATTTCCTCATTCAGATATTATGGCAAATTATATTAATTGATTTTCAAATGTTATACCAACCTTCATTTCTGGAATAAACTCCTCTGAGTTGTGAGGTATTATCCTTTTATATATCTCCATTTGATTTACTGTTTTGTGTGACTTTTTCATCTATTCTCATGAGAGATATAGTCTATAAATTTCTTTCATTATAATGTCCTTGTCAAGACGTAATATCAGGTTTTGCTGGCCTCATAAAACAAGTTGAAAAGTGTTCTCTTTTTCTCTGTTCTCTATAAGAGCTTGTGGAAGACTGGTATTATTTCTTAAATGTTTGGAAAATTACCAGTGAAGCTAAGCCTGGGGTTTTCTTTGTAAGGTATTAAATTACAGATTGAATTGTTCTTAACAGTATAGGATTCTTCGGGTTTTCTATTTCATCTTATATTAGCTTTGTTAACTTATAGTTTTTAAAGAACATTCCAGTTTACCACTTATCTGTTTGTAATATCCTCTTGATATATATATATATATATATATATATATATCATAATATATAATATATAGGTGGCCCTGAGGTTTGAACTCAGGGCCTCACTGTTGTTAGGCAGGTGCTCTACCACTTGAGTGACTCCACCAGCCCTTTTTTGTGTTGGGTATTTTTGAGATGGGGGTGTCCTGAGATATTTGTCCTGGTTGGTGTCAAACCACGATCCTCATGATCCCTGCCTCCTGAGTAGCTAGGATCACAGGCGTGAGCCACTGGCGCCTCTTGTTACATTTTAAATGTCATTAGGCTCTGTAGTGATGGCTTGTATTTATTTCTGAGAGTGAGATTAAAAACGTGTTTTTTTTTTTTTTCTGTTTTCCCTCTTTGATCAGTCTTGGTGGAATTATCAACTTTATTCATCTTTTCAAACTCCTAAGCTGGCTTTGTTTATTTTCTCTCCCGATTATATTCTCCCTTCCACTTTCTTTAGGGTTAATTTATTGGAAGTATTTTTCTAGTTGCTTGAGACAGCTGCTTAGATCTTTGATCGTCAGCCTCCTTGTTCTCTAATGCATGCATATCAAGCTAGAAATTTCCACCTAAGCACTTCCTTAGCTATGTCCTGTAAGTTCCAATATGTGCATTTTCATCCTCATTCTGTCCAAAGTATTTTCTAATGTCCATTGTGATGTCTCCTCTGACCCATGGATTATTCAGAAGTGTGTTGCTTCATTTCCAAACACTTTGGGGATTCTCCAATTACCTTTCTGTTGTTAATCCCTTGTTTAATTGCGCTGTGGTCAGAGAACACATCGTACTGTGATTCCAGCCCTTTGAAATCTGTTGAGACTTGCTGGAGGGCCCAGCACAGGGTCTGTTTTGGTGAACGTTCCATGGCTCCATCCATCCCTCTCCCGCCTGGCTCCCACTGGTGCCATACGTTTCCGCGTTTATTCCTTGCTTGCTGCTTTCCTTAGCTGATGTCCTGTGCTTGTACCCTGTATGTACCTGTTCTGAGTGCTTCACTCCTCCCTGCAGCCAAGTGCTTCCCTCCAGATCCAGATCCTTCCTCCCGCCTGGGGAACTTGCTCGGGCTCCTGGAGTACAGAGCTTCAGGTTCCAGCTTCCCTCAGCTTTTGTTTGAAGGCATGTCTGCTTGGCTTTCATTTCTGAAGGATCTCTTCTTCAACAAGGTTAGCAGAGCCTGCTTGGGTTTTTTTTTCCTCTCAACAAATTAAATACGTTATTCCATTGTGTCCTGGATTCCAAAAGTGTGAAATGCTTTACCAACTTGCACATCACCCTTAGAGGTCAGACCATCTTCCACGTGTCATTCCACTCGTAGCATTTGCACTGCCCAAACAAGCACGCCACAGAGTCTTCAACCGTTGGTACTGTCCTTTAAGGCAGTCTTTTCTTCCAGCCTCTCTTTGAGTTCCTTCCACCAACTGAGAAGCAGACGGAGAGAAGTCACTCACCCTCTGGGTGTTTTCTTCTGTGAATCCCCAAAAGGGTCCTAATAATAACCCTCTCTTCCCTCTCCAGGTTGTGAGCAAGCTGGGAAGCCAAGCAAGGGTGAGAGAGGCAGAATCAAATTCCCTTCCCACCTGGAAGGGAATGGCGGTGATTTGGAGCAAGGCCAGTAGCTCTCACTTAAAAAGAGCCTGACGCACACTCAGCATCGCGCCGGGCACCTGCCACACTTCCTCACTCGACTTCCGGCCCCATCCTCAGAGGGAAGTGTGATCTGTGCCATGTGACAGATGGGAGACCAAGATCCTCAGCGTTAAACAACCGTCTTTCCATTCTTGAAGCAGCTGGATCAGGGTTCAAATCCAAGATGGTATCGAATGAACAGCAACTGTTCTAAGAGTGAATGAGTTGTCTGTTCCCAGTACTGTGCTCCCATGTGGCAGGCTCAGTAAAGACAGGAGCACATACTGCATGTCCATTATATGAAATAACAGTGTCAGGCCATCCTCACCCCCTCACGGGATGTTAGCTTCCTTGGACTCTTTTAGTTCTTCAAACATGTCAAACTCTGTCCCATCTTCTGCTTGCTTTTTGCTTGCTGGTCTACTTGTCCTCACTTTCGTGACCTGGCTAGTGCCCACTCCTGCAGGTCTTAGTTTCCACATTACTGACTGTCCTCCCTGCCCCAGCAGGCGGGTTCCTGGCACTTCAGTGTCTGCTCGTGCAGACCGACCCTGCTTCTTTTCACAACACTCCTTTCTCCTCCTGAGGTTAAGCCTGTTCTCCTTCTTTCTATCCTGATGCTAGTGGAGACAAGCCAGGGAATTTTCTGGGAGCTGCACAGGTGAGTAGTTTGGGTACCTGGCATGACTGTACTGGTTGAATCACAGCAGGCGACTAGCAGCTCGAAGTGATAACATGTTTACCTGAGTCATCTTTGGCAAGGGTGACCAGGCCCAGGATGGAACACGCAAGTGAGCAACACCTCTTCCACGACACACCTACCTCTCTCTGAAGTCAGGTGAAGGTGTGTGGGCGTGACCGCCAGGTAAAGGAGTCAGGGTTGCTAGTTAGGAAGTTTACATGCAAATGTATTACAGTATCTTTGCCACAACGTGCCCTGATGTGTGTGTGCTAAGTCGCGTCTTCTCACCTGGTTGTGTCTTCAGATGCTTCCCGGTAAGGACTTGGTTATCATTTTTCTGTGGCTTACACCAGCTGACATTGGGCCATTGCTGTGCTCAGCCAAACAAGGTCTTCCCGAGTGCTTTGGGTTTGTTCATTTGTTTGTTTTTGTTTTTATTTGGTGCTGAGGATGGAACCCAGGGTCTTGTGTATGCTAGGTCTTGTGTATCTCCATTGAGCTACACCCCAGTCCAAGCTCAATTATCTTTTTCTTCCTTCCTTCCTTTCCTTCCTTTCTTTCTTTCCTTCCTCCTTCCTCTTTCCTCTTTCTTTACCTTTCTCTCTTTTCTTCTTTTTTCTTTCTTTTAAAGCAGGATCTCTGTATTGCCTAGGCTGGCCTCAAACTCTAAGGTTCAAGTGATCCTCCAGCCTCAGCCTCCTGGGCAGCTGGGACTTCAGGTGCCCACCCCCTCTCCTGGCTTGCAAGAGTTTTGTGTACTAAATAATAGTAACTACTCTGAGCTTGACATTGCAGACATCTGTACATGTCCTCCCTCCTGCTCAGACACAGTTACTATTATTTCTTTAAATGTCTGTTTGGCAAATGAGGCGACCAAGGCCCAGGCTTTGTGGCATTCACACCTCTAGTAGGCAGAAGAGATCAGCCGCCCCTGATCTCAGCTCAGGCCTCCTGATTTAGGATGGAAGTATGAACAGGAAAACAAAACACGACGAAAAAGCAAGCAGCCTACAGAGGCACAGAGAACAACTATTTAAGATACCAGGACATCCAGGCCTGCTGGCCACATCTGTGCTGGGTTTTTCCACCCCCTGACTCCTGGCACGCAGGGCTTGCCGCTCACTGTGGCGGGGCAGCCACATGCATTTCATCGCCAGGGAGTGACCTCCAAAGCTCTGCTCACACAGGCCAGGTTTCACCCCTGAATTCCTTTCCTGGGACTGTGTAAGAGAAAACAAACCCCCAAACCCCTGACAAAAAGGGAGGGAACAAATCAATAACAATACTGCTACATGAAATGCTCACTTTGTAAAATATTTCCAGAAGCCCAGGCACTCCTGGTCCAAATGGCTGGAAGGCTGCTGCTACTGCAGGCAGGATGACTGTCACACCTGCCCCCTGCCCAGAGCTGACCTTCAAGTGACCCTGTCGTCACCACAGAAGATCCCATGGCAAAGTAGTTGACTTCAGTCAAACACGTCTGTGGCAGCCATGTGCGGCTACTTCCAGAAAAGTCATACTTAATGGCGGGAGTGTAGCAAAAATAAATAAAAATAATTGCAAGTGGCACTCACTGATGGTTGAAGGGGAGTGTCTGAAGTGGGCTTTTTACACCCTCCAAAGAGCCTTTCTTAATTTTTCATTTTCTTTTTGTGATGCTAGAATTAGAAGCACACTGAATCCAATTCACAACATCTCTTTAGGGAGCTACAGCACATCTTATCTAAAAATGGCTCCAGAGGCTAGGTACAGCTGCAGTACAGCTCAGTGCTTGCCTAGTGTGTGTAAGACCCTGGGTTCCATCCCCAGCACCACAAGAAAAAAAATGTTTTTTGTGGTACTGCGGTTTGTACTTAGGGCCTACACCTTGAACCACTCCACCAGTTCCTTTTTGTGGAGAATTTTTTCCAGATAGGGTCCCACAAACTCTTTGCCTGGGCTGGCTTCAAACTGTGATCTTCCTGATCTCTGCCTCCTGAGTAGCTAGGATTATAGGCATGAGCCACTGGTGCCCGGCAGAAGAAAAAAAATGTTTTTAAAATAGCCCCAAGCAGGAAACAGACTTTGGGATGAGACAAGCCTGGGTTCAGGCGCCCACTTACTTGGTAGCTATGTGGGTTTAAACAAGTCACTTCAGCTCTCTGGGTCTATTTCCTGGTGAATGAAATGGGTGAAATGCACATCTGGCACGGTGATTAGTGTGTGGGTTAGAGACACCAGACCTGGCACACAGTAGGGCTTCCTAAACTCTAGCTGGCTAGCTTTGTTCGAAGTACAAAGTATGATGTGTTCTCTCCATGTTGACTCTGGATGTGCAAACCACAATTTCTTTCTTTCTTTCCCTTCCTTCCTTCCTTCTTTCCCTCTCCTCTCCTCCCCTGTTCTCTCTCTCTCTCTCTCTGTCTCTCCCCTCCCTTTTTAGGCACTGGGAATTGAGCCCAAGGCCTCATGCCTGCTAGGCAAGCCCTCTCTCTATCTCTTGAGCCATGACCTCAGTCTTTTTCTTTGTATTTTTTTTTTTTTTTGAGACAGGATTTGACTAACTTTGCCCAGGCTTTATCTCAAACTTGTGATCCTCCTGAATTGTTGGAATTACAGGTGTGCACCACCATGCCTGGTTGGGAGCTACAATTTCCACTGAGACCCTCCTAGATTCTGAGCAGGAGATGAGAAAATGATGTCTTAGGGAGATTAAGTCAGTTGGTCAAGGTCACAAAGCTGATAAGTAGCTGAACAGGAATTCAAAGAGTTCTTTCCTTCCTTTCTTCATTCCTTCTTTTCCTCTTTTTTTTTTTTTTTCCAGTTTAAAGTTCCCCCTAAAGTGTCAATTACTTCAGCTTTTTAAAATGTGGTCATCCTTTCTGGGTAGCCATCCTTTGAGGCCCTATTCACTTTGCCCCACACCAGGCTGTTGCAAGGGCTTTCCTCTGGCCCTCCCCTTGTCCCCACTCCTCCTCTGCCTGGAGGTCGGGGACCATGCAGATACTTTGGGAATTCCACACGGCTGCTGTCAGGCAGGCCACATCTAGTCTAGCCAGGTAAGCGATAGCTAGAGTCTACACAGTTGACCTCAAATTGTTCCCTCATGAATTACCTTCTTCCCTGTCTTCACTGTCAATTTCAGAACATAGTCACAATTCTTAAGAGTCTTGGAGCAAGATTAAGCCATTTAGGCTACTTAACTATAGAAGAAAGCACAGAATCCGTGCCTTAAAGTGGCCTGAAGACTGATCATTCCTGTCCTCGTCCTTCTTCTCCAGTTATGTGTCCTTAATAAGCTGAGAGATAGATGAGAGTGTGGGCATAGTGAGGGTCAGGCATTCATTCATTGATTCACCCAGCGGAGTGTGGGAACCTGGGATCATCATTCAGCCATGAATGGCTACAACTGAGGCTCCGGTGTTAAAACCGTGTTAAGGCCTGAAGTGGGAGAAACCGTTTGCCGTCAGGACAAGTGCGGCCGGTAGGGGGAGCTAGAATGGAGAAAGAGCAGCTCTGCCCCAAGACAACTGCATTCCGACATGGCTGTGCAGTGCGTGGACCAGGCAGGGCCCTACTCACCAGAGCTCTGCTGCCACCGTTCCTGCAGGTCCCCCTGCGGCATCACCAGGACAGCAGGCGGGGCCTGCCCGGGTGAGAGAGAGGATGCACATCCAGTGACAGCCAGGAGAGTTTACGTTTGTGTTGGGGAAGCAAGGATCACAAAGGACCACAAGACCCTGGGTGCACGAGGCCACAGAGGAATCAGCATAAGAAATGCCAAGGTCTCCCTGACAGCCAAGGAGGGAGGGGTGGGCAAACCTGACTCCTGGTTGCCCTGGCAACCCTGCCTGGCCTTCAGGAGATTAGATTGAAAAAGCCACATGCAAATGAGGCAAATTAAGGAGAATGGTAAACACTTGGTTTACACTTTCGGCAGCTGGGGGGGAGGGGGAGGTGCCACAGACGACGAATGAGAAAACCTTTGTGAAAAACCTATGGGTTTGGGGGCCTGGAGTCTGGGGTTCTGGTGGATCTCCATTAACTTGGGTGTGGTCAGATGAGAAGTAAAGGTCACCTGCTGGCAGGTGTAAAGCCAGGCTACAGACCCTGCCACAGCAAGTGGCATGCCTCCCTCCCACAACGGAGGAATGTCCAATCTGTCCTTTCCCTTGAGTCAAGGCTTTTCCCCTGGCTACACAACCCCACCTTGAAAGTGATTCCCTATGCCTCAGAGCAGACTGTGGAGAGAGTGGCCTTACGTTCTTGTTCACAGCCTCTGACCCATTCCCGGTCCATGGGGGAAGGAAGGGTGCCAGTGTGTATTGTCCTAACTGATAGCTAGCCCGGGACAATGACCTAACTTCAGAACACACAAGCAAGAATGTACTTTCATTGTTTTGTCTTAAGAAGCCACCTGAGCGCATAGGGCAGGGTCGACCCTGGAAAAGGTTAGTCATGGAAACTGAGAGTCAAGGAGGAGTTGGGCTGATAACCACCTCGGAGTCCAAGCCAGAGAAGGCGGCTTGGCTCTCAGCCTCAGAGGACCAACAGCTCTGATTCCCCGAAGCCAGCCTCAGCTGGAGGAATGCTGAGGGACACCAGGTCACTGGGATGGAGCCCAGCAGGGCATAGTCAAGATCCTACCACACAGATCCGCCCAAAATGCCGACCAGAAGCCCAGCCGGCTGACGCAAATCCCATCACACCACCAAGGCCTTTTTGTGACCTGGTGACCCCGCTGTAGGAAGGGTTGTCTTAGATTCCCGAAGGGTAGCTGTGTCTCGGAAGTGTTGATTAGTGTCCTTTGTCCTTGAGCACAAGCATCTCTGGGGAGAGCTAGGCATTTGAGGAAGCAGTCGCACCTATTTATTTATTATTAAATAATTGTTAATTTATTATTTATGTGTTTATTGTAGGGCATGGGCTGAGATGAAAATGAAAATGATAGTCATGTGTCTTTAAAGTCACAGAGGCTTGTGACTTCCCGCTTCGGCCATGTCTGGCTGTGTGACTGGGGCAAGTCCCTGCCACTGCTGAGCTCCTGTTGCTTTGTCTGCAAGGAAGGAAGGAAGAGAGGGAGGGAGGGAGGAAGAGAGAGAGAGAGAGGAAGAGGAAGAGGAAGAGAGGGAGGGAGGAGGAAGAGAGGAAGGGAGAAAGAGGAAGAGAGGAAGGAAGGGAGAGAGAGGAAGAGAGGAAGGGAGGGAGGGAGGGAGGGAGGGAGGGAGAAAGGAGAAGGGAGGCAGGAAAGAAAGGAGGGAGGAAGAGAGGAAGGGAGGAAGGGAGGGAGGAAGGGAGGAAGGAGGGGAGAGAAAAGAAAGAAAACCACAGGTCAATGACTTTGAACTCCTGCTGGGTGAAGGAGGCTGTGCTCAGGTCTCCAACCAGGCTGCCATTGTAGCTGGGCCTGCAAGTAGTGACTGCAGCACAGGAAACAGTCATAAGTTCTAAGCAGCCTCTGTTAGTGGAAGAGAGTGGGGTTCCTCTGAACACACATGTCACCAGGAGCTATTACGGAAGCGTAGCAGATAGCCTCATTCCACAGGAACAGGCCAGGCCAGGAACATCCCACTTCTCTGGTGACTCCTGTCTTTCTACTTCTCTCTTTAAGCCCCTGGGAATATGGAAGTCACAGAGCAAGGGCTGTGGAGGCAGGCGTGGGGTCCTGCAGAGTCACAGAGTTCAGAGGCTGATCCCCAGCATGGCTCCCTTCTCTGCTCAGATGCAGGAGACCTAAGTGACATTGTGAAGTAGAAGTGGGTGACTGCATTCCAGCTTCCTTCTCTCTCCAGCCACCTCATTTGCCAGGCACTGAGCTACAGGCCCACTTTTCTGTCTTGGGGACACCTTATAAAAAGTGTCAGTCAAATTTTTATTGGGAAACTTGAGAGGGCAGAGACAGGACTGGCTGGTCTCAGGTTCCCTGAGACTCAGCTCAAATCAAGCTGGGCTCACAAGAGGCCTTCAGAGTCTGGGTCAGAGTTTAGACAAGCAGGAGCCAAGTTTGGTTAACCACCCCCCCACCCCAAAGGAAAGAAACCCACTGGAAATGACGCTGTTGCTCTGGCCTTGACCCCAGACCAACTCCACTCTGGCGGTTCTAAGATTCAACCAAAACCTTCAGATCCCCAGTCGTTTCAGAAAACAAGACATTTGTCAAGCAGGAAAGAGGTCATCATTTTGAATTTAGGGTTCCCTTTTCTTATTGTGTGACTCAGCCTGCGACAGTGAGAGCTGCTCCAGACACTCACAGCTGGCACTCACAGCTATGGGCGTTATGGGCCAAGCCGTCAATCACGGTCCCAGTTTGATTCCAGTGAAATTTGCTAATGTGGGAAGGGAGATGATGGGTTTAGAATCTGAAATTTGCAATAGTACAATGTCTCTCTTGAGCTGTGCACCTGCCAAGGCCTTGCTCAGCCTCTGTGTCCAGGAAGTGCTTTTCCCAAAGCTGAATGAACTTCCTCCCCACTTCTGTCTCCCATCTATGTCATAGGGCCCTCTCTGGTGATGTCTAGTGGGTACCTCTATCCCGCTAGAACAGCGGCTTACCAAGGCCAAGGGCCGTGTCTTTCCCTCCTAGGACACAGTCATCCAGTTGAACGAATAAGCAAATGCCCTTGAGCCACCCTTACCACCAAGCTTCACCCTGACAGTGATAACTGCTTCTCAGATCCGAGCTAACGCATCAACAGCAGAAAAGATGATATGAAATTTTGATGCTCATTGAGGGTGGTGAAAATGCATTCTGATCGCCTAATTGTCATTTTCTCAGCAAGCAGACTTTGCTTCCCAGGGCCTCTACTTCTTTCATAACCCATCCCTCAAAAAGGAAAATTACAAAATCCTCTTTTAAGGCTGTTCTCCACAGCTCAGCAGCTCAAGGAAATGTTATTGAGTTGGTTGTGAATCTTTATAGTCATTCTATTCCCAGCCACTTACATTTGTCTGCCAGACCAGATTCCTATGTCAGTATTTGTACCAAAGAAATTTTACTCACTGCCATTGAGTTATTGTGAATAAATGGGCTTTTTAACTTGGCAAAAACTAGAATTTTCCATACTCATCAAGCAATACTCTGGGAGCACTTACTCAGTCTACAGTATGGTCCTGCATATGAGCGATGAGATTCCTATGGTTTTTTGTTTGGTTGGTTCGTTTTTAGTTTTTGAAAGCCTTTAGAGTTGCAAAGCAGGTGCTCTACTGCTTGAACCACACTTCCAGTCCATTTTGCTCTGGTTATATTGGAGATGGGGTAGGGGGGGACTCAGGAATTATTTGCAATCCTCCTGATCTCAGCCTCCCAAGTAGCTAGGATTACAGGAGTGAACCACCGGCACCAGGCTTAGGTCACTGCAGTTTTTAATGTCAACTAAGAAAATAAATCAACATTTCTGTTTGTCAGTAAGAAGTTGATGACATTGTATGTGTGTGTGTGTGTATGCGCACATGTGTAAATACATGACACACATTTGGTGGAAGCAGTGTTATTTGGCTAAGACAAAAGGCATGTGAAGAAGGAAGGTGGTGGAATTAGATGTTGATATAGTAGGCGTTTCAAATGTCACATCTCAATGGTAATGGGAAGGAAAGGAAAGGAGACAAACGACTCCTTTACAATGTATCAATTTATCATTTTCTCATTGGCAAACATTGAAAAAAGCAAGAGACTGTATGCTTTTCCTTGAGAGCTGCCCTTTAGTTCCCAGAGAGATGAAGTTTGGTCTGATGTCAAGGTTACTAAGGAAACGGTGTATGCTTATGAATAGCAAAGCGAGTAGACATATAAAACTCAGGTAAATCATTAATCCGTTAATATTATTATTGATGGCATCTGGAGAGACTTGCATATTCCCACTTTCTTCCAGGCTCTCAAAAGTTTCTTTCATCGTAAAGCAAACACTTGGACGGCCACTCTATGGATAATTATTCTCTCTTTGCCTCACACTCAGAGACGAAGAAGGGCTCACTCTCAGATTTTAATGCATCAAAGAAAATGTTAGATTGGGCAAGAGATGTGTGCTTCGTGGGTTTAAAAAACTTTTTTTTTACTTTTTAATTGACGGCCGTGGGTTCTTTTTAGAGAATGGAAAATGCATTAAGGATGGTTTGACTTAAACACAAAGCACCTTTTTGCTTGACAAACAGAGGTAAGTAGAGGTTAGCTACGTCATCTGGCCCACGATTATGTCTGTTGCAAGGGTGCCTTTCCCAGCAGTGAGATTTGGTGGCACCTGGGTAAGGAGAGAAGGAGATGGTGACGGTTGCCAGCTGCAGGTACCATCAGGGCAACTGGCCAGTGTGCATCGGTGCAAGCCCAGGAGGGCCTGGCCTGGAACATGGCTGGCGCACCACTGGGAGGCTGCTGATGCAACATGCTCAGTGTCCAGTTTCTAGGCCAATGGGTTGGAGTGAGTTAGAGCTCTCTCCACTGGTAACCACCAGCCCTAGGGGTCACCACAGAAATTAGCTGTTAGCCATAGGTGGTCTGTCCTAGGGAGGTCCTCCCTCTTCTCTTCTTGGTCCAAGCCATCCTCAGACACCTCCCTTCTCTACTGCCACCTTCTTCCTTCAGGTCCAAAATGTGTCTATAATCACTGTCCCCAGGACACATGAGGTTGGAGAGGAACCCTCTCCGGCAAGGACAAGCCTGGGGTAGCAGAGAGGGCTGACAAGAGCACACCAGTGTGAGACACCTGGAGTGGTACCTGCCTTGCTGTGTGACCTGCATTGACTGCCTCACCTCTCTGTGCCCTGGTTTCCTGCTCCACACATTGACATAGCACCTACCTGCTATGCATAGGTGGCTTTGCTGATATTACAATGGGAAGAAGAGGCCAGCACCCACCTTCTTGCCCTTCGGAGGCTGGAGTCTTCCGATCTACCACAAAACTACATGAGGGGACCTTGAGCCTCATCTGGCACACCCAGATTGAGGCTGAGCAGGATAAAATGTTTGTTCCAAGTTGCTGCAGTGCCTGTCCTGGGGGTGAGCTTGCTCAGAGACGAGGGACACCAAGGTGAGGAGCTCAGTCAATGTGTGTAGGTTGACTAAGCTTGGTTTGTAGGGAGGGGCCCCTGTAAAGAAAGATGGCCATGTGGAAGTGTCACACAAGGGGACTGGAGCGCAGGGTGAGAGCAGAGGCCAACACTGTTCATTCTGAAAAAGGACAAGGGGCAGGGCCAGGGGAAGCTTCCTAAAAGAGGCGCTTTGAGGTGAATCTTAAAAAATGAAAAGAAGCCGGGGGCAGAGGGCTCACACCTGTAATCCTAGCTACTCGGAAGGCAGAGATCAGGAGGATCGCGGTTCGAAGCCAGCCCAGGCAAATAGTTCATGAGACCCTATCTCGAAAAACCCTTCACAAAATTAGGTCTGGTGGAGTGGCTCAAAGGGAAGGCCCCAGTAGCACAAAAGAGAGAGAGAGAGAGAGAGAGAGAGAGAGAGAGAAAAGAAAGAAAGAGAAAGAAAGAAAGAAGAAAGAAAAGAAGTTAGGGAGTAACCCATGAAGGTCGGAGATGCGGGATCAAGGGACTGGGGGGAGGAGGGGGCACGGAGGGGGGCAGCAGCAGGAGAGAAGTGTCTCCATGCCCCACCCCAGCCTGCCCTCGCAAGTCTCCAGGCAAGCAAGGAGAAGGGTCATGATCTGCCTCAAGCTCTCCGAGGACAGAGCCCATCTTAGCCCTCCTGACCCAGGAGCTGGTTTGAGGCCTGGGCACCAGGTAGGCTTTCTCTTCTCAGGAGGGCTGGATTGCTGTCCCTCCACCCTCATATCAGCTAGGTGGACCCTCGGACCTAGGGCCCCCTCAGGAGGTCACATTGGGACCAAGGAGGGTGGGCCAAGCTGCCACTTCAATGGGCTAGAGGTCAAGGGGACTTGAGGAAGTCCCCATGTCCAGGACAGTGGTACCAATGTCCCTCCTTGCCCAGAGGTGGCTCCTGCTCTGAGCCACACCCACTTCATTGCCCCTTTGAGGGAACGGAGCTGTGGTTCCCCAAAAGGGGACTGCAAGTGGACGGTTAGGCACTCAGCATTTATTGAGGGTAGAAAAGTGTTCACGTCTGCCAAAAAACGTGGGACTGAACACTGTCACCTGGCTGCACTCTCCAGGACCCAAATGGGAGACAAAGAGGGTGCCACTATCTATCTCCTGGAAGAGCAGAGAGCTTGTCTGGCATGACTGGAAAAACACAGCAAGAAGTTGCAGAGCCTCAGGACAGAGATCCTCTAAGTTCTGGACCTCCCACCGCACTCCCACTGGCTTTGCACTGCTGGCTCCCTTATGCTTGTTCACGGTATCCACATGTCCCATGAACAGTCCAGGCAGGAGCAGTGCCAGGAGCCAGGCAGGCTCCATGGTCTTGGGATCCCCTGCAGAATGACCTCTGACATAGGCTCTTGGGCCCCTCTGGAAAGTTGTGCACTGACTTTGGGGCTTAGGGCTGGCTTGATGGGCACTCCACAGCAGGGCTGGCAGAGGGCAAGTGCTCCAGGCTCAGTGAGAACGCACGGAGCTGCCTTGGCAGAGGGGCGGCAGAGCCTTCAGGATGGGGTGAGCAAAGGCATGGGAAGCACACCGAACCTTCCACCACTGCTTGCTCTGTGGCTCTCAGGTCACCTGAGGCCACAACTGCATTCAGATCCCTAGAGATTCAAACTGGAAAGGTTCAGGTGGGGCCCAGAGGTTCAGTTTTCACCAGTGCTGCTGGCATAGAGTTCTGAAGCACATGGTCTGTAGACAGCAGTCAAGGCCTTGGTCCTGGGTCAGTGCTGGGCTCTTGGGAGTACAGGGCCAGATGGGGCTGGGTTTCGCCTAGATTTGGGGTGAAGACCACTTGACTAGACAATGAGCTGTGGGGCTTGGTAGCTGCATCCTTTTTGCTTCCCAAAAATTTCATCATGGAACTAAGAATGCAGTCCCCTTTCCACTTGCTTTCTAGTTCCCTTCAGTGCACTGTCTGGGCACCTTGCCAGAGCTGCAAACATTTCAGAATTATCAAATCATAGAGCTCAGAGTCAAAACCCACTCCCGCCTCCTGCCCCAGAAGGCCTGCCTGCACCCAACTGTAGAAGGAGTGGGTCTGCTGTGACCCTTTCCTTTCAATGAAAGTCAAACTTTGCGCTTTGGTTTACATTTTCAGATTAGAAACTTCCGTGTCCTGTTGGTGGAAGGGACACCTTCCAAATGGGTTATCATTTTAAGCAACAGAAAGTCCTGGATTGAAGCCCTGTATTTTCACAGTCTCTTCATGTGCCCATCTGGGGTCTGAGAAAGGTCCTGTGTGGATGAATGACTAAGGGATAGGTAACCAACTGAGAAAGTGACACACACCTTCCTTCACAGAGGCCACACTCTGCCTGGTCTCACTGTGGTGCTCTGCAGGGCCCAAACAGGCCCTTTCCACAAGAATGGGCCCTCCCATGACAAGAATGGGCTCGTTCGATTTCAGAAGGCTGAATGCTAACTGACAAATTGGATAGGTTCCCTAAGGCAAGGGATCCTCAGCTTTGTCATTCTCACTGAAAATGTGATTTATAATATATTCCTATTTGCCAGACACTCCTTTCCCAGGAATGAACACTCAGCAGAGACGGGAGGTCTACTCCATGTCTTTGCCCCACAAACAAACTGCTCTTCCTAAACTATCATCAGCAAAGGAGCAGAGGTGCATAGATCAGTGCAGGGTGGCCATGTGAACTTTATTTTATGCTTTAATGATATTTTAGGCAGTCAAACACTTCAAGTTCAGGACAGTTTCCTTCGTGTTCTAAGCAGAAGGTCTAAGGCTGTAACAAAAGGGATTGAATTGGGGCTAGAAATGGAGCTCAGTGGCAGAGGGCATACTTAGGCCCTGGGTTCTATCACAAGCCCCTGAGAAAGAGAGAGACAGAGACAGAGATAGATTGCATTTCCTAGCACTCCTAGTTTATAAGAGAAAACCTCCAACAATCTCACATTTATGAATGCAGAATAGGCCAGGCATTAGCGATCAGACCATACCTCCAGCCAAGCTTCCCCAGAGATCCTTTGTAAAGAAAACCACACACAAAAAGCAGGTGAAGTGTTGCGTTCTCTTAGAAGCACCGGTTAGAGTTGCAAACTCATTTTGCCGGAGATAAGCAGCAATGCTCTGAGCTGTCTAAGTGGCAGTGGGATTTGATCTCCCCATCTGATTGTTTAACAGAAGTCAGGCAGCAGATTTTCAACCACGTGTCCATATCATGAAACTTCCTAAAAATCTTCAAGGGGGTAACCTGAGCTTGTGAAAAGTGATCTCGAATGTCAATAGGACAAAGCTTCCCTTCCAAGATATAATTAGGGGAGCCAGGGCAGGCCTTTCATATTTGACTTGACAAGAATCTTTTTTCTTTGTTCTGCCTGCTCTTGGAGGGCTTTAGCAGGGCTTCGCTATTTCTTTGTTAGAAGGAATGGTTAAAAAAATGTTTCTATAAGTAGTAATCAGTTAAAATTGAATGCATCCAAGACGAATGCTCATTTTGCCCAGCTTGTGTGTGTGTGTGAAAATAATACCAGTGTTTTGGGGGGTAGTGTATATCTGCTAATTGTATTATTGCATTTCCGAGCTCCTACTTTCTTCGTTCAGAACCACTGGTTAAGGACACACAGAAGACGTGATGCTAAGGATTAAGGAGGGCTGCTGAGCAGACAGAGAGAGACACACACACAAAGAGAGAGAGAGAGGAGAGAGAGATCCCATGATGTCACCGGGGGATCTGGCTTGGACTGCTGTGTCACAATGCCGCAGAAACACAGACGAGGGAAGCGGGTCGGCTGACGCTGGGTCGTCAGGATTGATCGTTGTGCGCGGTGGGCGGGCGCCGTCCTGCGCGCTGCCAGCCTCTTCCCACTAGGGGTCAGTGGCGGCCTCCCTGCTCCAGCTATGACCCCCCGCCCCCCCCCAAAAAAAGGGCCTTCAGACATCGCCTAGGGCCCTCTCGAGGGGCAAGATCGTCCTGGGCCAGGAGCCACTGCTCTAAAGAATGAAGGAACCTGAACACTTAGCTGGAAATGACAACAGTTACGGGGACCACGAAGGCCGTTTGTAGGCATCGCGTGGAAAACAGGTTCTTGAAATTGCTTCACAGATGGCTGAGCAAAGACAAATGGGGGAAAATGTAGGGAAGCCGATTTTGATAAGGAGCAGGAGACCTTTCTGGAAAGCCCGCTGGCTCCCCGTGGGTCCCCCGTGGCGGATCCTGGCTGGAGGTGGGGCTCAGTCCTCCCTGCACCGCGGGGGATGTGGGGGGCAGGACCTGCGGAGGACGAGACTCACAGAGCCTCCCTCTTTGCTTCTGCACGACAATGGGGACTTCCAGCCGAGGTCCAAGCCCTGACGGAAACCCAGAGTCCCGCACCTGTGCGGGCAGTGACGGGAGCTCGGGAGCTGAACCCTTCCCGGCTCCACCCGCCCGGTGGGAGGCGTTTCCCCCGACGGCCGCCAGGTGGCGCCCCATGGTCTCCAATGGCCTCTAGCCTGAGCGGAACCCGCCGGCAGCTTTCTTGACACGGGTGTTTATGTCCCTCTGCTTCCAGCGCAAGCATCCCAAAATTCTCCATGGCAGACAGTTACGCTTTTCTGCAAAATGGCCTTCCCTCTTTTCTCCTTCCTCGCTTCTGTCGCCTCAACAGGCTTCCCTTCCCTTTTGGGGCCCCTTTCATTGCAATACCCCATAGGGTGTTCCCAACACAATGGTGCAGTTTCCAGGTTTGAACACACCTGGAACTCCATGGAAACGACCCACTGAGAGCGCCCCAGACAGCATAGGTGAGGCCAGCCATGGCCCGGGGCTCTCCTGGCCTTCTGGGTGTCCCTGCCCCAAGAAGGAGTGTACCCAGATCCCCAGACATGGTGCTTGACCTCTCTGACTTCTCATAGTGGGGGTGGGGGGAGGTGCCTGCCTGTCTCACCTTCTAGATTGCGAGTCCTGAATATCTCCCACCTTTTTATTCCCTGCACCACACAACAAAGCAGTGTAGTATTTGGCGGGGGGAGGGGGGGAGGGGACACTAAGCATAGATGATTGAGACAAGAAAATGCGTTCAAAACCCATACTGGCTCTGATCATAAAGAAAGCAAGGAGGCATGTGTCCACATGGAGCATAAATTTAGGCGGGGGGACGCCTTGGGGAGGCAGTACCGACTTGCACTGTGCACAGGGGAGGGAATATAGGGCTCCCAGGTGCAGCGCAAGGCACACGCTGTCCCTTGGAGGCAGAAATGAGAGCCCCCTGTACAGAGCAAAGAGCCTCTTGGCTGTAGATGTTAGCCAGGAATTCCTGTTTTCCCCTAAGTTATGGGACTTGTTCTAGTCCCCTCCCCCGTGCTAGTCTTACTTCCTGACACTCAGGTCGTGTACAAACATCTTCTCTTCCAGAAGTCTAGGTTGGGGGTGGGGAAAGATGGCCAAACCATTAATTACTTCACATTTTCTTCTAGGAGGTACTCTGGGGAGGGGGAGGCTATATGTAACATAAAAACAACAGAACTAGCAGAAAATAAGTTGGGAAGCATCAGAGGACAAGGGAGGTCACTCTGCATGAATGTACACCCTTGGGATGTCTAGCCCAAGCCAATCCTGAGGAAGCAGGGCACAGAGATGCTATGCATTTGGGGGTGGAGAGGAAGACGTTTTTAGGTACTGGGGTGAACATGTGAAAGGTGTGATGAGGCTAAGAGCTAAATACTGAGTGCTGTTCTGTGAGTTTCCCTCACCCTTTTGCGGAGCACTCACACTGCACCATTGTCCACTGCCACCTCCCAGGTGTAAACTGAGCTCACCCAGGTGCACATGGCGGGGGGCGGTGCTCCACTCACGGTTTAGACACAGATGCTTGACTCCTGGGGGCTTCTTTCGAACCAATCCTGAATGGAAAAACCTCCACCAGAAGGTCTCAATGAGGGTCCATGCTGGCAGTTTGTCTGTCTTAACAAGCGGGGACAGAAGTTTATTAACTTATTCAGGGCTAGAATGTCCTCATTGGCAATGTATCTTCACAGTACACCCTGTGTGGTGGGCAAAGCAGATGTTAGTAACCCATTTTAGGGATGAGGAAACTGAATCCAAGAGTCAGTTGGGATGAGTAGAATTTGACTTCAGCCTAGACACTCCTCTGCCATCCAGCACACTTTGGGGAAGGCTCCAGCAGACAGGCTTTGCTGGACAGGGAACAGCACAGTTAGAGACAGTTTTGCTCTCTGAAGAAATTTCACTTCCCTAAGGTGAGATCAACCGCAGCCTCAATTTTTTTTTTAAAAAATCCAGATAAACTTCCAAAGGTTTTGTTTGTTTGTTTCTTGTACTGAGGATTAAACCCAGGGCCTCTCACTTGCTAGGCAGTCACTCTACCATTTGAGCCACGCCCCAGCCCTTTTGTTTTTAGTTTTTGAGACCGGGTCTCACTACTTTTCTGCCTGGGCTGGCCTTGAACTCTTGATCCTCCTGCCTCCTGCCTCTGCCTCCCAAATAGCAGTGGGTGTGCACAGCCACACCCTGGAAACAATTGCTAAGTTTTCAATTGCAAGCCTGCATGAGGAAATCTCACTGTCCCATTATGTCCAGCCTGGGAAGTGAATCATCCCTGGGTCCAGTGTATCCATGCTGTGTGTGCTACCCCTCCTTAGTCACGTAGTAGCCTTCTGGTTTCAGATCAACTGTGTCCTCACTGCACCGCCTGTGTTCTACAAATAGCCTAACACCACTTATAATGCTCAAGACATTACTTCACTTTGTCCCATCACCTGGGCCCTGGGGCATCTCACAGCATCATAAGAAGGGTGAAGACTGGAGGTGTGGCTCAGTAGAGCACCTGCTTTGCAAGCTGAAAGCCATGAATTTGAAACCCCAGTCCCACCAGAAAAAAACAAAACAAGAAGGGTGGATACAGTACAATAAGCTATCTTAAGAGAAAGACCATATTTGTATAACTTTTATTATAGCTTATTGTTATTATTATTCTAATTTATTCTTGTTAATCTCCTACTGTTTCTAATTTCATATGTATAGAAAAAACATAGTATATACAGAGTCTGATACTATCTGTGCTTCCAGGCATCCCCTGACAGTCATGCCTGCCTTGTGCAGGCAGTCAACGGCTACTTTCACACCCCCTGAGGTGCTGTGTCCTTGGCTTACTGAGGCTGAGTGATGTGCCTTGTCTGAGTCCTCCCTCCCCACCACAACTGGCAGAACCAGGCCTAGATTCCACATCTGTGCGACTACACAAGTCGGCCATTCTGTGGGTATCTTCCCAGTCTGTTTCCGGTGCACTTGGGCCACCATTGGTGCAGCCACCTCTCAGTCGTCTGTGTTTGAGTCTGTGATGCCAGTTCCTGGGCAGGGTTTTCACCCTGAAAATGGAGAGAGGCCCTTAGGCTTAAAAATGTTATGAATATGGACTGGAATAGCTCAGTGGCAGGACACTTGCCCAGTGTGCACAAAGCCCTGCACCACAAAAATAAAAATGAGAGGGAAAAGAGGGAGGGAGAGAAGAAGGAAGGGAGGGAAGAGAGGGAGGGAGAGAAGGAAGGGAGGGAGAGAAGAAAGGGAAGGAAGGGAGGGAGGGAAAGAAGGAAGGAAATGGACAAAAATCATTCATAAGGATCAAGGATCCATAGTAGATGAGATGGTGAAAGCAGAGGCAGTAAGGAGGAGGATGTGAGTGACACAAAACTTGGAGGATTGGAAGGTGATGATAGGGTTAGAAAAGGGAAGGATTTGGTAGGTACAAGGAAAATAAGTTCTATTTGAGAAAGGTCTCGTGGTGGAGCATCGTTCACATGTCAGAAGGAAGGCAGAAGATAAAAGGGGGAAGGGAGGGCAAGAGCTGGGTGGGGAAGCCGGTCTGTGAGTCATCGGGGGACAGCAGAACCCAGATGCCCCGAACACTAGGCCCCTAGAGGGGGTTGCCATATCTGTGCACTCCTTCCCACATCTGCCCACCAGTGACCTTCACCTCTGCTGCACTGCGACTGCCCACGCCCAGGCCCTGCCATCACCCTAAGGATTCCAGCTGCTCTCCACGGTCCCACTCCCTGACCACAGCTTCCGAGGCTGCCAGTCCTCTCACGCCTCCGGCCGCCCCTCCCTTGACCTCGTCCTGATCCCAACTCCCTGCTCTTTCCCATGGCACCAGCTCCCCCGGATCCCCACCTCCAGGCCTCTGACCACACAGACATCATCTCAGTCATTCTCTTGCCAGTGCCCTCAACTGCTTGGCCCTTGTTCTTCCGCCCCACTCATCCGGCAGAACTCAAGCCAGGGCTTCAGCAGCACCTGTCTCCTCCGCCCCTTCACAGCCTCCACACCCCAATGGGAGAAAGCCCACACCAAGGATGTTGGTGCCCACAAAGCCATGGCACCCAGAGTCAGTTGCTCGCCCAGCACCCTCACCGCCTCCTCTCCCAGCATCTCTTCCAAGCCTGCGACCTCTTCCCCCAGCAGATGGCTCTGCCTTCTAGTCCACAAAGGAACTAGGAGAGCACAGGTGCAGATGCCCTGGCTCTGTGCTCTCCCACCTAGGAGTGCATTTTCTATGTGTGCCTTACTACTGCAACATCTCATCTTCCTGAGGCCACCCCCTACTTCATTCTCTTTTTGCAGATAAGGAATCTGAGACTGTGAGTTGAAGTGACCTGCCAAAGTGTCCACAACCAGGGAGTGGTATCAGTGTGCCCCTGGCAAGCCAAACCAGGCACTGTACTAGGAACCACAATATCCCAGCAAATCAGATAAACAAGTTTCCTGCCATGATGAAGCTTACGCATTAGAAAGAGACAGACAGACAATAAAAAAGTAAATGAATGTCTATGTTAAATAACAGGCTGTTTAAGTTCCAGCAAAGGGAGACAGAGTTCAATGACAGAGATGCAGAGTGACTCTGATAAAGTGGTCAGCACAGACCTTGGTAGGAAACATTTTCAAATGGCCTCTGGTCCTTACCTGCCTCTCCCTTCTTACAGAGGACACCTCCACCCATTCAAAGGCTATGCACCTGCACAACTCAGTGCCATCCTTAGCAGAACAGTCTTGCCCCACTGTGAGCAGGGAGCTAGGACTAGGTAATGAACTCCCAAAGGGGAGGGGGAGTGGAGTCTTCTTGGAGTCTTATTAATTTTCTAGAGAAGGAATGGGTCCTCAGAGAGGCAGCTGGAATTTGCTTGGGTCAGAGTCTGGGATGGATGTCTGAGCTGCCTGCAGAACGATGGCCCTGACCACACTGGAGGCAGGCTAGTTCAATTCCACTCAGTAGTCATTGCACATGTTTTCCTGGGCTGGCCTCCCTTGAAAGTGGGGTATAGAGACTTGGGTGCAGGGTGTTTAATGGGACGTGCTCTCTGGATCACCTTGGGGAATGAAGGAAACAGGACTGGACAGAGGGAGACGACTAAACACTTGATGGTGGCCACAAAAGAGCTATAGTAACTGGTCTTCTATGCCACAGGGCCATGCCTGGCTTCAATTTCTGCCACCATGACTTATGGAGTCATAAGACTACTGCCAATTCCAGGATGGCTAAAGTCTACTGCCTTTGGTGTGTAGTGCCTCTCCTGTGTTGGGCACTCCTTACTGGGAACTGACCTGTGATACTTTTTTTTTGGCAGCACTGGGGTTTGAACTCAGGGCTTCACACTTGCTGGGCAGGCACTCTTAACACTTGAGCCACTCTGCCAAGCTTTTTTTTGGTGATGACTTTTTTCAAGATAGGTTCTTGAGAGCTATTTCCCTGGCTGACTTCAAACCTCATCCCCCTGATCTCTGCCTCCCGAGTAGCTAGGATCACAGGTGTCTGGTTACAAAGACCTTTTTGCTTGGCGCCCATTCCCTTAGGTTCTCTCACACCTTCTCCAGATCTTCTCAAACTTCTGGTGTTTCTTCTTCCCAGCATCTTCTTAGGCTGCTTGTCACTGCTCATAAGTCTGTATATATCCCAACACTGGGCCATTTTTCTTTCCACATAGAAAGGATGACCAGGTGCACTACTCAAAGTTCTGCCCCTTGAGGTTTCAAAGCCATCCCTGAGTGGGGTGCAGACTGGCCAAATCCTTACGCTCACCTACTAAGTGTAGTGGGCTGAATAGTGTCACTCAAGAGTCTCCATCCCAGACCCTGGCATCTCGAAATAGGTTAAACTACATGGGAAGGGGGAGTTCAGGTTGCAGGGGAAATTAAAATTGCTCACCAGCTGATCTTGAGATGGGAGATGGTCCTGAACTATCTGGATGGGCCAAGTGTGACCACAAGGGTCCTTATAAGTAAAAGGGAGAGACAGGAGAGTAGCCGAGTCAGAAAAGGGGATGTAATGATGGGACAGAGAACCATAAGGATGGCAGTATGAGGACTTAGTCCTGCAGACCTGTGTTGCTGATTTTCAAGATGGGGAAAGGGGCCAAAAGTCAAGGAATGTGGGCAGCCTGTATACCGGAAAAAGCAAGGAAACAGATTGTTCCATAGAGTCTCCAAAAGGAACTAGCTGTGTCAAACCCTTGAGTTAGTTCAGTGAGATTCATTTTAATCTTTTGAACTCCAAAATGGCAAGACACAAAATTTGTGCTGTTTTAAGCACCTCTGAGATGATTTGTTATGGTGGCATATGTCAAACAGTTCCATTTATGACCCAAGTCTGCTCTTTTCCAGTCTCCCCGCAACCCTCAGGAACTCCTACCTGTGTAGCCATAGGTGATGAGACCTTAGGGACAGGCCAATGTAACCGTGGTGGATGACATGAATTTGGGCCACTGGCTGCTGCTATTTACTTTCCCTCACACTTGATCCCAGGCATACCTCATCCATCTTATAAAATGCTTATAAAATGCACATTGGCAGGTGTGATAGCGTTCAGCTCATGTATGATAGGCAGAACTGGCTATGACATCGTTTGAGGTTCTGGTCAGTGGCTTCTATATCTAAGAGGGCCAGTAACACAAGAGTTTATTTTCCTTAAAAATTTGATGACTTCTGATAAATTGATTCTGTTGTGTATCTGCCACGGTGTTTCAGTTTTAGAATTGCCCTGGCATTTCCATTTGTAGTAGCCTTTGTGTCCATTTCTGGCATGTCACTGTTTCTACCTCTAACCCCTAGCAAATACAGAGTGACTTTCTGTCTCTATAGTTTTTGCTTTTTCTAGAAATTTCCTAGAAATAGAATCATACAACAGGTGGTTTTGGCTTGCTTGATTTCCTTCCCTTATTTTGATGTTTTGGGGTTCATACACCTTGCATTTATTCCCTACTCTGGCTGGTCAGAAGCTTGACATCTCCTGGCCCAGTGTGAGTCCCGGGGACCCTCAGGGTTGCCTCTTCCTCACCAGCGTCTCTGCTGTGCTGCATAGAAGCTCAGCGCATGCGCAGTTTAATATTTAGTTGGAGATTGGAGCAGGTGACCCTCTGGTTTCTGGAGTTTATTCCTCCTACCTGCAGAAATTCCAGCCTGGTGGGTTTGCCATCTGTGATCTCTGGCTCCTTAACTTGTTGAGCCTGTCTGGCTGTCCTGAGCCTCTGCTTTCTGTACTGATGTAGAAAGTGAGTCCAGGTAGAAAGGCGGGGCAGTGATCAATCCATCTGATATTGCTCTGTTTTCCCATGGTCCCATGCCTACCTGCCTGCCATTCAATGTCATAGAGCTTATCCAGTTGTTTAGAGCAAGGGCACAAATCTATTGCTAGTTATACTCCTCATGGCCAGTACACTTTCTCTGCTGTTAGTTTTTTCCCAGATTCTCCTTTTTAACATTCATGGTTCTATGAATTTTGGTGATTGCATACATTTGGTAGCCACCATGACCACCAGTCACCAGGAGAGAATGGTTCCCTTACCCTAAAAAAACACAGAACAAAGTGAATCGTGTTGAGTTTTATCAAGTACTTGTTCATACGATGAGATTACACAGCACAGTTTTTTTCTGGCTGATGTCTTTCATTTAGCACGGTGAGATGCAGCCATGTTTGTGTTAATATTCTGCTCCTTTCATACTGCTGAGTAGTATGGCTACATACTACTTACATGGCTGCACCAGTTTTTGCCTTCCCATTCACCACTCAGTGGACATTTGGGTTGCCTCTGGGTTGGTGCTGTTAGGACGTACACTCCTATGAACATTCGTGTGCACGTCTTTGTGTGGAGTACGTGACAAGCTGGGACATGTTATAAGTTTAAGCTTTAAGTGTAATGCCATACCGTTTTTGCAAAGTAGCCACACAAATCTGCATTTCTTTTTCTTTCTTCTTCTTTTTTTTATTATACTGGGGTTTAAATTCAGGGCTTGCTAGGCAGGTGCTACTTTTTTTTTTTTTCACTTCTTAGTTATTTAGTTTTATTTTGGTGCTGGGGTCATAACTCAGGGCCTTGCACTCGCTAGCAAGCACTCTTCCACTAAGCTGAATCCACAACCCCTACTTTTTAGTAGTGTCTCCCTTTTTTTTTTTTTTTTTAGTTTTTAGCAAGCATTTATTTTAGTATAAGAGGATGAAGTACGGACAAGGTAGTGGTGGAGGAAACATTTCCTGTTTCCTACGCAGGAAATAGGAGCAAAGACTCTGGGTCTCCCATTTTTTGCCTGAGGCTGGCCTCAGACTGTGATCCTCCTACCTATGGCCGCCCATGTAGCTGGGACCACAGGTTCATGCCACCATGTCTACCTTATTGATTGAGATGGGGGCCTCAAACTGAGAGCCTCCTGATTTCTGCCTCCCAAGTAGCTGAGATTGCAGGTGTGAGGCACAGTGTCCCCTCCACCAATCTGCATTTCCATTTATAATGTATAAGAGTTCACTGCTCTGTACCTTCAATGACACCTATTATCAAGTCCTTTTGCTTTAGCCTTTCAAATGGCTACGTTGTGATATCTCATTTATTTCCCCATTTAATTACCTTATCATTTTGTTCAAAAGTGAATGGACCACAGAAGCATGGATTTATTTCTAGACTATCTATTCTATAATTACATAGGTTTCTTTCTTTTTTTTTTTTTTTGAGGGGATAATACTGGGAGTTGAACCCAGAGTTACCCCTGCCCTTTTGTTTGTATTTTATTTTTGAGATAGGGTCTTGCTAATTTTTCCCAGGCTGGCCTTGAACTTGTGATTCTCTTGCCTTTGCCTCCTGAGTAGCTGGGATTACAGATGTGTATTATCACATCCAGTTTTCACATGTATTGATTTTTTTTTAATAGTACTGGCGTTTGAACTCAGGGCCCACACCTTGAGTCTCTCCACCAGCCCTTTTTGTGTTAAGTATTTTTGAGATAGGGTCTCAAGAACTGTTTGCCCAGGCTGGCTTTGAGCCACGATCCTTCTGATCTCTGCCTCCTGAGTCGCTAGGATTACAGGCGTGAGGCACCAGCACTGGCTTGATATCTTTATAGTAAGTCTTCAAATTAAATAGCTCAAGTCTTCCAACTTTGTTCTTTTTCAAAGTTGTTTTAGATAATCTGGGTCTTTTGCCTTTTTACTTACATTTAAACCTTACATTTAAGCTTATTATATATCTTTTTCAAAGAATATTAAATTTTTAACTGGAATTACATTGAATCTGTAGAGCAGCTTGAGGACTGACATCTTAACAATACTGTGTTTTCCAGTTTACAAGCATGGCATATTTGCCATCGATTTAGTTATTTTTCAGTCTTTTTTTTTTTTTTTTGGTGGGACTGAGATTAGAACTCAAAACTTCCCACTTGGAAAGCAGGTGCTCTATTGCTTGAGCCACACCTCTACACCTCTAATCCATTTTTGCTTTGATTATTTTGGAGATGGAAGTCTCTCATTCTATTTTCCCAGGTTGGCCTCCAATCATGATCTTCCTGCCTCAGCCTCCCAAGTGCTGGGGATTATAGGTGTGGTTCATTTATTTGAAACTTTCTTATTGGGCAATTTTACATTTATTATTATTATTATTTTGGTGGTATTGGGATTTGAACTGAAGGCTTTGTGCTTGCTAAGCAGACACTGCCACCAGCCCTCAATTATAATTATTTTATCTTTGTGGTGAATTTGCTCTTTCATTATTATGGAGTGTCCCTTTTTATTTTTGGTGAGATCTTGCTCTAAGATCTATTTTATCTGGCTGAGCACAGTGGCTAATGACTGTAATCCTAGCTACTCGGGAGGCTGAGATCAGGAGAATCTCAGTTTGAGGCTAGCCCAGACAAAAAGTTCACAAGACCCTATCTCAAAAACAACCAAAGCAAAAAAAAAAAAAAAAAAAAAAAAAAAAGGGCTGATGACATGGTTCAGTGCCTGCTAGCAAGTACAAAGCCCTGAGTTCTAAACCCCAGTACTGCCAGAGGAAGTATCAGTATTTTATCTGATATTCATATAGCATGTTTGGCCTTCTTATGCTGTAGTCTGCATGGTTTGTCTTCTTTTCATCCAGTAACTTTCTGTCTGTGTTTGTGTATAGGTTTCTTTAATAAGAAATCCATTCTGATCATCTCTGACCTTTAACTGCAGTGTTTATTCGTTATCTTTCATTGTAATTATTGATAGAGCTGGGGGATCTATCATTTTATTTTTGGTTTGTCCTCTTCTGCTTTTTCCCCTTCTGTTCTCCCATTCCTTTTTTATTTTTTTTCTTGAGTTGCTTTTTAGAATTCCATTTGACTTTGCCATTGGCATCTTAGCTATACATCTTTACAATTTTTTAGTGGAATATAGCATACAATGAACGCACAGGTCACTACCTCCTCCTCTGCTTATGCTACTGCTGTTACATGTAGCGTGTCTACATACATTGTAACCTCACGGAACCATAAGAAGAAGAAGAGAAACAAAAAGAGATGACTTGCATTTACCCAGATAGTTACCATTTCTAGCATTCTTCTGTTTACCCAGGACATCAGTCTTCCTGCTATCACTTCCTTCAGCCTGCAGAAGTGTCCTGAGCGTTGCTCAAGCTGCAGTTCTGTCGGAGAGGAATTCTCTTGCTTTCATTTTATCTGCAAAGGCCTTTTCCTTTCTTTCTTTCTTCCTTCCTTCTTTTCCTTTTTTTCCCATCCTTCCTTCCCTCCTTCCTCCCTCCCTCCCTTCCACTTCCTCCTCCTCCCTCCCTTCCTTTCCTTTTTGCTTGTTTGTTTTGAGGCTGGCCTCGGACCCTGATTCTCCTACCTATTCCTCCCAAGTAGCTGGGATTACAGGTGTGCCCTACCAGGCTTAGGTCCAGAGATGGCCTCTTGAGAGACTTGAGAGCACTAGTTGGGGCAGTAGAAAGTGAAAAGCCCCGGGGTGGTGTTACAATGGTTTGGAGCAGAGTCTCGTCATTAACATTTTAGTTTCTTGAGTATTTTAAGCCCTACGAGTCATTGTTGCTTTGTGATTGCTTTATACTTCTGATTTTCACTTCCATGAAGCTGCTGGTTTGCCATTGCCCTCATTCCTCCCACATCTCTCACTGTCCATCTGGGACTGTCTTCTCTAACCCACGCTCTTCATCTCCTTTAGCAGAGGTCTGTTGCCAGTTTGTCTCCAGCACATGGAAGATAGCACTGTACTATTTTGGTTTCCAGTGTTTCTGTAGAGCATGTAGCCTACTCCAAATCTCCCTCCTTTAACAATTAGCTGCCTTTGTTTTCCTGTGGCTTCTTGTCAGGTTTTGCACCAGGATGTGTCTGTATACAGACTTCTTTTCATTCGCTTTGGCTTTGTATTCATTGTACTTCTTGGATCTGTGGTTTGAAATCTAAGTATTGTGTCTGTCCTGTTTCTCTCTTCTTCTGAGGCTCCAGTTGTATGGGTTAGATTTTCTCAATCCATTTTCTATCTTTTAGCCCTTTAGTTTTAATATTTTTATTTCTTCACGATGGGTGAATTCTCCTGGTTCATCTTCCGGTTCATCTGTTCTCTCTTGAGGTCCCTCCAGCCTGCCCTTCATTTCATCCTGTGCATTCTTCCTGGGCTTTCTCTTTTTTCAGATCCAGAATTTCTAGTTCTTTTTGTATTCACTGTTTCGCTTTTTATAGTTCAGTTCCTTGCTTGGATCTCTGAGTCACATTTTATTTCTTTGAACAGAGTAAACATTTTGTGTTGTTCTGTGTCTGATAACTTGGTTGGTGTCAAGTCTTGGTTGATTTCTGGCGTCTGTTGCTTCTGCTGGTTCTACCTTGAAGACCGAGTGATTTTTGTGTTGCTAACCGTATCTGGCAATGATTTATAGGAATAATTGGATAGGGAGGACACCACCTTCCTCCAAAGAAGAAACCATCATTTGCTTCTGTCATTTGTGTACGTGCAATGCTGATCTGTCTTAATTCCAACTCAAGTGTTTGGTACACCTCATAGGTGGAGGTCTGAAGATGCTTCAGCTAGGTGGAAAGGAGGCTTTTGAAATGTTTCATTTGTTTGTTTTTTAAAGATTTTTACTCATTCAGAGGATTGCTTTAAATAACCTACCCTGACATCACCAAAAGTGGAACTTTTTCCATTTTTTTGAAACTTCTGGTATAAGGCAGAAATTATATCTTTTCTTGATATGTGGTAAAACTCATCCTTACAAACAACTGGCCTGAGGCTGTGTTTTGGTGCTTCCTTTTCTGGAATGCACTTCCACCATTTGCCTACCTAGTGCTCATATAACCATTTAGAATTTAGCTTACATGTTTTCCCTAGTGGCCTTTCTTTACCTGTCTTTACCTTTCCCCTAGTTCCTTGTACATACTCTCCTGGTAATATGTGGCATGTTGTATCATCAGCGTATGTTTCTAGTTTCTCATTCCCTTAATAGAACCAGACTTTACTGATGGTTGAGGTATTATCTTATTCATCTTTATGAGATTAGATTCAAATATAATCCACAACACGTTAAAAAAGTTGGCTAAATCAAAGTATGAAAAATAAAATTAATGATGACTTGGTAGCAACTGTAAGGAATTAGGTTAATAATTCACAAATTATATAGAAATCATTGGTTCCGACACAGGACTGTTGTGAGTGAAGTCAGAATATTATCTCCTTGAATACCAGTAGTGTATTGCCAGTCACCTATAGCAATTCTCTCTCGAGTCTGATGGGAGTTTTCTACCTGATCCCTAGTGTTTCTAACTTGCCCACGTTGTCCCTCTACCTGCTCATTTTCATACCATACGTGGCTCAATGTCACACGAAATAGGCTAAGCTAAATATCTGACAGACACTGGATTGACATAGACTCCCAACAACCCAGTCACGCAGGTATGGTACTATTATTATTTTTACAAAAGAAAAAAAATGCTTGAGATGGTTACTTTTTTGGGATGGGGGTGTGGCTGAAGCACCTGCCCTGCAAGTGAAAGGCCCTGAGTTCAAACCACTAAAAGCCAAAATCAAAAACAAAAAACCAAAACCCCCAAAGAGATGGCTATTGTTTTGAAGCCTTAATGAGATGATGCAAGGTCAAGTGCTGACAGATGAAAGCAAAATACACATTACCCAGGTCTGACTCCAGAGCTCCTGTTCTTTCCCAGAGGCTGTCAAACCTCCTTCATGAAGGAGCAAACAGTTAATATTTTAGGCTTTGTAGGTCATCTGGTCTCCACAACTACTCAACTCTGCAATTGTAGGGCCAAAGTAGCTATAGACAATATGTAAATGAATGACAGTGACTGTTTTCAATATAATTTTATTTATGAAAATAGGTGGCAGGAAAGAGTTGGTTCATAGGTTCTTTGAACTGAATAATTATACAATTTGTTATTTTTTCTTTTTCTTAATCCCCCCACATTTTTAGCTCAAGAAATACTTATAAGCATTGCTCCAGGCATGAGGCTGAGATGCAGACAGAGTCCCTGCCTTAAGAACCTCAAGTGTGGAAGACAAGTGCATAAACACATCAGTACTGGAAGGCTGACTCTGGAATGTCAAAGCCAAAAGAGAGGCATCGACCGACTTGAGATTTTCTGGTGACACAGGAGGGCTTGTAGAGTAGCTGGTCTATGAGCTTTCTAGTGACAGAACGACAGGCAGAGGTGCTGTGGAGAAGTTGGAGATATAGGATCCTGCACAATCCAGAATTTTTCTATCTACCTGCCACTCGTTATCCACTCTCTACCAGTCCAGTATTCACTCACTTCCTCTCTTTTCTTTGCCAAAACCACTTGCTCTTTGGTCCAAGTCTGTTTTGCCTCATACCTTACCTACTTTCTCATCTGATTTCTCCTTTTTAAATTTCTCTCCTTCCTTTTGCTCCCCCCCCCGCCCTCTATATTTTTTATTTTAATTTACTGTTTTCTTGATTCCTAAATGATTGCTGATTCATGTCTTCTGCAGTGAAATGCAGGAGACAGTGAGATGCAGGAGACACAAATTTATGTCACAAACTGCATTTGAGGTTTAATTCTTGTACATCAACCTGGCGGCATGTTCAGTCTGCTTTGCTTAAGGCGAACAGTTACATAATGACATTAAAAGATGCCAGTGAACCCAAGTGAAATATTAACTCGGTTCCATCAGTTTTTCTAGTTGATTCTGAATGGTCAATATCACCCACTGTCTGCCCAGTTTAATTTCCTTTTGCTTCTCTTACCCATACTTATACTTTTTTTTTCCTGTCCTCTTAATGTCTTTTTAAATCTTCTTGTGACTTTTCTTCTTTTGCCATCCTCCCTCTTTCCTGCAGTTTTTGGCTTGTTGAAATTCTTCTGGATGCATGCTATGTCCTTTATCCTTTCTGAAAATACAGTATGTTTAAAAGATTATTTGTCCATAATTCAGTAAGTATTTATTGAGTCATCACCACACAGTAAGTCTTTTTCTAGTTGCTGAGCTGGAGATAAAAAAGTAAACAAAAGAGATCAAAATCTCTATTCTAGCAGTGAACTATGACATAGAAAGTGTTAAGTGCACTGGGGATCAAGGATTTGGGTGGTGTGTTACTTTTAGATAGATTGATCAGGGAAGCTCATTAAATCACTTGAGCCAGTTGTGGTGGTGTGCACCTGTCACCTGTCTACTCAAAAGGCTGAGGTGGGGCGGGGGCCTACCATGATCACAGGAGTTTGAGACCATTCTGTGCTACACAGCAAGACCCATCTCAAAAAGAAACAAAAAAGTAGGAGAGGGGGAGGAAAGGAGAGAGAGAGAGAGAGAGAGAGAGAGAGAGAGAGAGAGAGAGAGAGAGATCTTATTTGAGCAGAGAGTTGAAGGAAACAAAAAGCTGCAGAAATTCGTGAGAAGGTGTTCTATGCATACATGTTCTTTGCCAGGTGGGCCATTTCTCTGGAGGTCAGTGAGGCTTAAACACAACGGAGACAATGGAGGAGGAAGAGCTGAGCAGATGTGATCACAGTAGGCTGGAGGGAGGAAGCAGATCATTTAGGGGGTTTTCTATTGGGAGAAATTTGGCTGTATTCTAAGTGAAATGGAAATCCATGAGAGGGTTTTTTTTTTTTTTTTTTTGATGGTATGGGCTTCACATTTTTTAGGCAGGTGTTCTATCACTTGAGACACACTCCCAGCTCTTACTCTTTTTGCTTTAGTTATTTTTCAGGTAGAGTCTCACACTCTTTTGTCAGGGGCTGTCCTGGACCACAACCCTCCTACCTATGCCTCCTGCATAGCTGGGATGACAGACATGGACCAGTTAAGATAGGGTTCTTACTAACTCTCCCTACCCCCAACTGCTAGCTTCCAGATCTCTGCCTCTGGAATACATTGGAGGGTTTTGAGTTGAATGAAATGTTGACATATTTTTTAAATGTTCTAGAATGTAGAGAAGAGACCAATAATGAGTTCATTGCAATAATCCCATCAGGAAACCTGAACTTAAGAGGGAATGTTTTCTGTAAGACTGAGTAGTTTTGCTTTACAATAGAGGTTAGAAAACTAAGGGTCAAGTCCTCCATGCATGTGTTTTACTATCCCCTGCTCCTGAAAGGAAAAATTGGCAGATTTTGCCCTGCTAGCCTAAGGACTGTTCACCACTTTAAAGTCTTGAGCACTGAAAGGTAATCTAATGTCTGATACTTAGTAGACACAGAATATGTGTGGGATGAATGAACATGAAGTCAATGAAATGGGAAAGACTGAGTGGTGCCATCAAGTAACTTGCTTGTTCAGTTTATTACCTTGCATATTCTGGTGGTGTTTATTGTGCCTTTAAATTTTATTTAGCAAAGAATGTCAAAAGTGCTACATTATAAACCCACTCCATTATGAAGTCTTCAATTGCAATGTCGGGTTCTATTTACGTATTTTAAATGCCCCCACAGCAAGTTGTACAGTCCTCTATCACAGCTGTTAACTGGATTCAATAATTTGAGAGCCTTCAGGGCTGAAACCATCTCTTACTGATCTATGTATCTTCAGCACCTCGCACAAGGTTTGGCAACAATTCTTGTTAGAAAAAAAAAAAAGCTTCTAGTAAGGGGTGGAAAGAAAATATGTGGGTTATCAACACCAGCAAGAGAAGCCTTGTATGATTCCTGTAAAATATGTTCCTTTCCCTTAGAATAGTCTTACCCTGCTGTTGTAGAATTTAGCTTCTTGACTCCTAATTGTGTTTTAAATCCTTGATGAGCTGGAACAGTGTGTTCTCACCCTATGCTGGGTGCCTGGCAAGTGACCTGGTATTCATCATGATCAGTAAGCATGGCGAACTGAACGTTCAGGGTCTGCATCTTGCCAGCTGGTGATAGATTGCTCCACATGGAGGAGGGTACCAATCAACCCAACTAAAAGGCAGGATCAATGTTTATGGCCTTCTTAGTGGGAGTCTCTGCCCGGCCCCTCCCCAGGTCCCCCAGCCACCATTTCCTCCCAGGAAGATCTCCTCTCTTCTGGTATGTCCTCCCCTGAGGAGGGAGGACCTTCTGCCTTACACCCCTTCCATGGGCCCACCTCTGCCCAGCATTCCCTCTGGGGGAGCCCCTGTCTCCGGGATCCTCCCACGGGCTTCCTCGGTCCGCATCCTTCTGCAGGAGTCCTTTCCCAGGCCCCCTCCCATGAGCCCCCTCTGCTTCCTGGGGAGGGGGACGGCCCTAAGCCCCCTCCCTTGGCCCCCTCTGTGCTCAACATCCCCTCGGCTGTGGGGAGCCTCTGCTGCGCCCCCCGACCTCACGTGGCGCCCTCTCCCGGACACCTCCCAGACGACCCCCAGCCTCCCTCCCCGCTCTCACACAGGACTTCCGGCGGCGCCCCCTCCCCTCAGGCGGGACTTCCGGCGGCGCCCCCTCCCCCGCCGCGCCGTCCTCCGCCCGAGGCGAGCTTGCTCTGCCTCGCCCTGTTCGCGGCGCAGCCTCAGGGCGGCGCGGGCTGCGTGGCGGCGGCGGCGGCCGCGCGGGCTGAGCGCTCCTGCGCCCCTCTCTCGCCTCCTCGCTCTCCGCGCCTCATCCCCTTTTCTCCGCCTTTTCTCTTCGTCGCCCGGCTCGACCGAGCTGCGAGCGGCAAGATGGCGGCGCCCAGGCCGCCGCCCGCCCGGCTGTCGGGCGTCATGGTGCCGGCGCCTATCCAGGACCTGGAGGCCCTCCGTGCGCTTACGGCGCTCTTCAAGGAGCAGCGGAATCGGTAACGGCCGCGGGGGTGCCCCGGGCGGAGATTGGGGGGTGGGCTGTGGCCGGAACCGCACTCCGGCGCGGGGCTTGGCGGGGGGCGGGTGAGGCCTGCGCGTGGCCGGGGGCGGGGCAAGAGGAGGAGGAGGAGGCGGGGGCGGAGGGCGAGGCCGTGTCGGCCCTCGGCGCTGTCCGTCTGTCCGTCGGTGAGGCGCCGAGCGCTTTGCGGCGGAAACCCGTAACACGGAGCCTGTCGCGCGGTCGCCACCCTTTCTGTCCCGCTGGCAGCCCAGGCTTCGGCGCCGCCCAGGGGCAGCGTTGGTTAAACCGCAGGAGAGGCGCGTCCAGCTCTGCCCCCGCCACTGAGACTCAAGGGGAAGGCGCCCAGCAGCCTGGCACGTGGGGGATTGGGTTGGTGGGCACCTGGATTTCTGTTGGGCTTTTTCTTTTAGCTTTAGCTTTCTGGGCTGAAAGTGGGAATATAACGCATAACCTCATTTCTGGATGAAATAAAGCATGTGGAAATATGAAGTGACGTTCCCCGACCCCTCAGTGCTTGTTTGATTTTGTTCTGTTCTGGGTCTGTTTTCTCTTCTGCTTAATGGAAGTAATGTTGACCAGGACCTCCCGTGGGATGGTTCTGAGGATCAAATGAGGTAATGCATTTTAAAATCTGAGAGCATGTCTAGTACATAGGATCTAAGTAGCATCATCACCGAGTACATTGGTGGTCCCCCATGTACCAGGTTGTGTGCTGGTTGATGAAGTGGGAAGAAGAAGACCTTGTTCTCCTGTAGGGAGATAAGGTAACATGCAGTCCTGGGGTACGGGCAGAGAGTATAGAAGGAAAGAACACCTAGTCTTGGGTGGGTCCAGATGGTCACTAGACCATGCTCCTCCCTTGAAAATAGATACTGGTCTGAGCTCTTCCCCAACCTCCAATCACTGTTGGAAGAGTGGAGCTGCTGATAGGGCACTAATTGGGGTTTGGGCAGACTCTTAACTTGATAAGACCCTATTGGGAGATCTGTTAATTTAATTCTTAGGCATGTCTGTAAATATGGGACCTGTACCTCAGGCACCAACCATTTATTGAGTATCTTTGCTGGGGGCTGAGGATAGAAAAATGAATGTGACACCAAATCATTATGGAGTTCTGCACAAGAAGGAGCTTGTGGGTCCATGGGATAGATTGGTGAGCCAGAAAGGCCTGTAGCTACTGTCTGTAAATGTGAGGGCTAGCTAGAAAGAACAGTGTTTGTGAAGAGACCATATACTGATGTTGCAGACCTGCAGAGAGGATTAAAAGAAACAGCGTAATGGGTCTGTTCCAAAATGAGCCCTCAAAGAGGCAAGTAGGAAACACCAGACAGCGCAAACAAGAGTGAGGAAACCTAGAAAGTAATTCTTCACATCTTTGTTGGTGAAACAAAAGATGAGAAGAGCAGGTTGCTGTTGGCACCCTCCTGACAATGATCAGAAGGATCATGGTTTGAGGCCACCCCAAGCAAATAGTTTGAGAGACTTTGTCTGAGACCATGTCTTGAAAGTACCCACCACAAAAAAAGTGCCGGCAGAGTGGTCAAGTGGTAGGGCACCTGCTGAGCAAGTGTGAACCCCTGAGTTCAAACCCATTACTGCCAAAAAAAAAAAAAAAAAAAAAAGTCTTAGAATTAATGTACTTTATGGTCCTAAAATACAGGTCTTTGAAGCTGTAAGACAAGATTCTGTTGTGGCTGACCTGGTAGCACCATCGTTTAGTTGAAAGAGCAGTGGCTTTGGAACCATGTAGACCTGAATATGTTTTTGCTTAGCTCTATAGACTTCCTGTTTCTCATCTTAAAAAAGGGATGATTGCCACTTTGCAGGATTATTTTAAGAATCTATAATACGTGTAGCACTGGTGTATGCATACTAGATACCCTTTGTTTAGACTCTGTTAAAAAATAACCTCGTGTTAGTGACCGAGAACCCAATTGTATTTAACCTCCTGCCTACTTTATTGAAAACAATTGAAGATTGTTATTGAAGATGATAATTTATTCTATTTTTGAGGTTTACAGAGAAAGGAATTCCAGGATCTAAGTAAAAATTCTTAACATCCCATTGTAAGTGGCTTTTTTTTTTTTGTGGTGCTGAGGGGTTTGAACTCAGGGCCTCACACTTGCTAGGCAGGCGATCTATCACTTGCTCCTCAGTCCTTTTTGCTTTAGTTGTTTTTTGCATAGGATTTCACCAGCCTCAGACCTTGATCCTCCTACTTATTCCTTCTTTGTAGTTGGAATGACAGATGTGTATGCCCAGCTTATCTGTTGAGATGGAATCTTCAGAACTCTTTTGCTGGGTTTGCCCTCAAACTGTGATCCTCCCAGTCTCTGCCTTCCAAGTAGCTGGGATTACAGGCATGTAACACCACAGCTGAAATGGTTTTTAAATGTTTCCATAAGTACTTTGACTCTGTCCTTTAGGAGAAGGAGGAGGCGGAGGTTAGTTTTTTCCCCTTCAGTGTGGGCTGAAGTTAATGACTTGCTTCTGAGGGGTATAATATGGCAGAAGTGACTGGCTTCTCAGACTAGGTCATAAAATGTGTTGCAGCTTCCTCTTTCTCTTGGATCACTCACTTAGACAAAGCCTGCTACCATGTTAGGTCCTGTCCATCTGTAGAGAGCTTTGTGTGAGAAACAGGCCTCCTGATGACAGCCATTGATGAACCATCTTGGAAGTGGGTCCTCTTGGTCCCAGGCAAGCCTTCAAAATTTGTCACAGCCTCTGGAGACACCATGAGCCACTCTCAGCTTTCTGACCCACAGACCTGTGTGTATGAGGTTGTAAATGTTACTGTTTTAACCTACTAAATCTTGGGGTAATTTGCTGTAGCAATAAATCATTCATACAACCTACATTTTTCATGCTCTGGATCAGATTCTGTAGCCTGCTTCTTGAATAGTATTGTAGTCACTATAATTAGTTAAAAAATGCTTATGGTTACATAGTGTCAGCGTTAAGATACTTCTTAGCTTTTTCTTCTCTGTAGAGAAAATTCTTACCTATTTTGTTTTGTAACTAAATTTGTTTTGTGTCTACTTTGGATACTTGCATATTTCACATTTGTTTTGCAAGTGTTTTTCCCTGTTTTTGCGGGATGTGTTAAATAAAAGGATAAAAGTGAAATACAAATAAAAATTTATGTTTTAGCCCATGGTTGCCTTTATGATGTATTGCTAAGGCCTCTGAGACCCCATAATTAGAGTTGAGAGCTAAGCAAGATTTTCCTGTTCTCTACTGAGCTGTTCATTAAGTGGCCACTAGTCACATGTGGTTATTTAAATTCCACTTAAAAGGTAAAATTAATCATTCAGTTCAGTAGTTGTATTAATCACATTTTAAGTGTATAGTGGCTGCTTGTGGCATTTTCAGAAATGTCAGTTGCTTGGTGCTGTCCATAATTTATTTTCTTCTGTAGGGAAGATTATGATCTGGTTCTTGAGTGTTCGTGAAATAATGTGTCATTTGATAGTATTTTCTGTAAGTTTTTCTTATACTTATATTGATACTTCATTGCTCCTCCCTCTGATAACCTTAAATAAAGTGACCCTGTCCCATTCACTGCATCCCTAGCAGCTAGCACTTAGTCTGTTAATAGCAGACACTAACACATTCTTGTGGGATTGCTGTTATTTTACATAACTTACTTCTTAACAATGTACTTCTTACATTGTACTTCTGTGGTCTTTTTCTTATTCACATAAACAGTAATTTTTTTCCAGATATGTTAGTTTGGCTTATGTTTCCTCTCTCTTCTGTGTTTAGCCAAAGTTTTCTGTTTTCTTTCAAGTTATATACCCTGTTTAATAGTGCTCCCATTCATGCTTCTGAACCCCTTTGTCTTAAAACTTTTTTAAAGCATTTATTATATTTTGACGTGCTGTGTAGTTATTTATAGTGCTCTCTTGGTCTGTCTCCTTCCAGAACGGAAGACCTGTGAGCACAGAGATATTTGGTGTTTGTTTGTTTTTTTAATTTATCCTATTTAGATAATATGAAGTACCTAGAATAGGCATATTTCTAAACACCGTGAGGTTGGAGGTTGCCAGGTTTTGGGGACGGGGGAATCGGGGTTAATACTTATTGGTCACAGAATTTCTTATTTGGGAGTTAAAGTTTTGGAAAAATAGTTTGTTGATTATACCATTGTAGGTGGCATTAAAGCCATTGAATTGTAGACTTAAAAAGGTCAAAATGGCAAGTTTTATTTTATGTATGTCTCTTACCACAATTAAAAAAGTTAATGTAATACATATGCCAAAATCCATTGAGTTGTGCACTTGCAGTGTGTGAACTCTGCTTGTGAATTTTATCTTAGCAGAGAAGTTATCAACATAAAAGACTATAGTAGACATCTGGAGCTGGGAGTGATGGTGCATACCCGTAAGCCTAGTACTTGGGAGGTGGAGGAGACTGGAAGATCACCAGTTTGAGGCCAGCCTATGCTATACAATAAGACCCTGTTACCAAAAAGAAAAGAAGATAAAAAGATACCCATGTATACCCTTTAGAATGGCTAAAATTAAAGTGACAGCACTAAAATTTTGTGGAGCAACTGGAGCTCATATACTGTTGGTGGGAGTATAAATGGTGTAGCTGCTTTGGGAAGTATTTTGGCATTTAAAAAATAAAGTTAAATGCATACCTGCAGTGATACTCAAGATAAACCAGAACACATGTCTATAAAAGACTTGTTAAAGAATGCTCATAGCAACTTAACTGATATAGTCAAATACTGGAAACAATTCATGCCCACCATTGGGAGAGTGACTGAAACTACTTAGTAATTACAATGAGGGAACCCCTGATACACAAAACAATATGGAAGAATCTCAGAAACAAATTGAATGAAAGGAGCCAGACATAATATACTTTGTTTTTATTTTGCAAAGTTCTACACTAGGCCAAGCTAGTCAGTGGTGATACACAGCCGAGCAGTGATTGTCAAAAGAGGTTGGGATTGGCTGGAAAGGAGCATGAGGGAGCTCTCTGTGGTGAAGGAAATGTGCTGTGTCTGGGTGGAGCTGTTGGGTGCCTGGCATATGAATTTGTCACAGTTCCTTAACTTGTGGTGTTTGTGATTTGTACATTCTACTGTGCATAAATTGTATCATAGTTTTCTGCATGTAAATTATTGCCCTTATCACCAACCCTCCAAAAGAACTCATTTGAACATGGCTGAAGGACTTTGAGCAAATCCCACTGGCCTTTTCTGTTCACTGTGTGAGAGTTATTACTGGAGAAGCAATATTTTTGCATTAGAAACTGCTGTGAGAAAAGAGGAGGGATTGGGCATTGTGATTGCTAACCTTGTTAGTACACTGGAGCTCACTGGGTTTGCTTAATGATCATTTTGTATGTACCAGATGTTGTTCTGTGCTGTCAGGGCCTGAGGTGAGCTGAGGGAGATTGATGTGTGAATGAGTGAAAATCTAGAGCTGAGACCAAGTCTAGGAAAAAATGAAAAGTTTCTTAGTGTCTAGCAATATTAAACAATTTAAAGCCATGGAATTTCCAATTAAAAAAAGCAAATAATTGAAAATAACAATATTCTTAACTTAAGCAGAGGAATTTAGGCAATTTTGCACTCTGGGACTGTGTTAGGAACAGACATTTAAGAAAAAACATGCTTGTTTAAAGATTTGGGAGTTGAAGCTTTTCATTTGCTTTCATACTAGTGTTTTTTGTTGGTTTGTTTGATTTTTAAACTCTTGTACTTGTACTAAACTACACGTTCAAGATTCTCTTCAGTCTTGTAGAAGTAGCCGTGGCTGTTTGGAATGGTCAGGTTGATTGTCCCTCAGTGCAGTAGCTCTTTTCTTTGCCTGCTAGTCCCCTGGCTTGAGGATCCAAAGTGTTCTCTCTGTAGATAGAATTCAAGGCCTACTGGGACCTTTTCTGTGCCCACTGATGGTAGTGTCCTTCCTCTGTGCCCTAGAACTTAGTCCAGTCCAGCCTAGAGTTGTGAGCTTGGGACACAGACTCTGAGTAGGTCACTGGGTATGGTGAGGGGAACAGCCAGTTTTTCTTAGTGCTATTTTTTCTCTTTGAACCTTTAGTTTGCTGATCCTCCTTGAGTGAGAAATTTCTTCCATTTCTCCCTTTCTAGGCTCCCTTTTCCCTCTGTAGTGGTTTTGCATTTTCCTGTGTCTATTTTAATGACCCTGACCTAAAAGCGTATCTTCTGTTGGTGGCTTTATATCATGGTAATGTTGGAGATACCATGTGTCTGGTCTTTGAGTTAGCCAGCATCTTGGACCAGGTCCTGTTGGAAGCTCTCTGGGCTTCTTCCTGGCATTGGAAGCAGCTCTATGTGCAACCTATGCACTGGGCTGTAATGATTGCAGCTCTTTTCATTCTTCAGATACAAGGGAGTCTTGTCTCATCCGAGTTTCACATCATGGCTTTCATGGTCACAGGTACAGGGAGCTCTTGGTCCTTATCATTCTGTCATCCTGCAGTCTGCCTTTGCTCATTGTGAATATATTGGGCTCCTTAGTTCCAGACCCGGTAATAGCTGAGTGTTTCCATTCAGTTTCTTGTGAGTGGAGGCATTTACCTCGTTTCCAAGTGGGCTTTATAGTTATAATTTTTAAAGATCAATATGCTGCATTATTTGGAATGAAGGGGAAGTTGTTTAAAGTGTGAAGTCCTCCTCCCACACTGCTGTCTTCATTTTATACTCGATAGAATATTTTTTAAGGGCAGGGACGATTGTCTTTGTGGTATCTCCTAACAGGGTGCATGACTGTTTTGGGTATTCAATAAGCACTGAATGGAATAGAGCAATGAGCAATGGCTCCAATGAGAAGATCACTTCATGGTGCCAGCCAATAATAATTAGTCATTACTAAAAAGCTATTAATTGAAGTTACCACATTATTCATTCATTCATTTAATCACCCTACATATGGTATCTGCCAAGTTCTGTGCTTTGTGCGGAAACTAGTTGATACAATGAAATGAGCTATATTTAGCTTTCTTCCAACTTCTAACAGGAATAGCTGAAATGTTGTAATACTGAATTTATAAACATGTCTTGTTTCTTTGCTCGTACACACACTCATGATTTTCCCTCACGATGTAATTAGCATCACACTCCTATGCAAGTCTTTCTTGATCTCTAGGCCTCTCTACCCTGTACTCTCTTGGAACTGTTCTAACTTCTTTCCAAGAACTTCATGTACATTTAAATGCACGTAATTGCCTACCAGCCCACTAGAATGAAAACAACCTGAGGGCAGTATTCTTACTTGCTTCTGTATTCTCAGTACCTACTTTCACATCTAGCACATAATGAGCATTTTACAGTATTTCATTATTTTCTTAAGTATTTAATTTTCTTGAGTTACTAGATATAAAATGAGCATAAGAAGATTAGTTAGGCAGGTACAGGAGACATATGACAGAGGACTATGATTTCAAGGGATAGAAAGTGACTTGGGATTCTTAATTGCTTGTATAAATATGTTGACTAACTTTCATAAAGAAAGTGAGTAGATTAAGTGCTTTGAAGTGCAGCATACCACAGAAGTAAAAAATAAGCCCATCCATCTGTGTACACACACATACACATGGGTTTTCCCCAAACACTACTGAGCCTGCGGCCAGCAAGAGTCATTGACTGAACCAAAAGAACAAAACAAACAACCCCCAAAACAAAAAACCCACAGGAGCCATCAGCTTAGCTAAGGATGCCATATGGTATTTTGACTCAACCATGATTCAGTTCAGCTTTGTTGAAAGAGAACATCAATTAACTTCCACTATAAAAAGAATTTTATAGAGTATGATGGCAATTTCCTTTATTTTTACCTATGCCATGAGTTGGAATACCACATGGAGCTATTTTGTAAGAAAGGTGTTCTGACTCAGCTTCAAAACACAGAAGTGGTCAGCGTGAGCCACCTCTCACATTCAATTATCTTAAGTGGACCAAGAAGACAGGAAAAGGTTTGAGCCAGCAGATCAAAATAAATAAGGGTAGGGTTGTGCCTACCAGAACACTGAGAGGAGAGGTTCAGCTCTTCCTTTCTTATGGTCTTACAAAAGACCCAAGGGCTTGGTTGTTGGACTGCGGGTAGTGTCATCCAAAAGTAAGGGAAGTCTGGGTCTGTCACTAGGTTGAGCCAGGCTCTCTGATAGCCACAAGCCTGGAAAAGTTACAGTTAAAAAGACGAATTGTATGTCAGTGATACATACTCTTTATGGCCACTGAGGAGTTTACCTCCATTTTCTTTCCTGTAACCCCCGACAGTATAAAACAGTATCAAAAGATATTAAAGAAGACTGAAAGACTGGATATACTAGTCCATTATAGGAAACCTCAATAACAAAGACATAAATTTTTCCCAAATTGACCTGTGGATTCAAGTCCATTCAAAATGAAATCTCAATAAACATTTTGTTAGAAATCCAGAAACCAATTTTCTAGTTTATTTGGTAAACTCCTGGGGTTCTCATTCTTTGGGCTTTCATCCCCTTAAGGCTTCTTGTAATGAGTATTTCTGACTCCCTGATTCTTAACCCTTCCTGGTGCTGAGGAACCCTTCCCTGTGCCCTCAGCAGAATGTCCTCAGCTTCTCTGATCATTCTTTGATCTTGATCTAAATGAAATATGACTCACTTCTAAGGACGGGCCTTTCCCCAGAGGCTCTTAAAAGTGAGAGGTGATCTCTCTTCTCAGTGTTTAGCTCGATAGATTCTTTCCTTGATAATCATAGTCGCTGCTGCTGCCAACCTTTCTCCTCCATACACCTCTCTGCCTTTCTTCTTTCTTTCTTTCTTTTTTTTTTTTTTTTGAGACTGGATTTTGCTTTGTAGCCTGGGCTGGCCTTGAACTTGTGGTCCTCCTGCCTTAGCCTCCTGAGTGTTGGGATCATAGATGTGTGCTGCCACACCTGGCTTTTTTTGTTTCTTTGAGACAGGTCTTACTATGTAGTACAAGGCTGGCTTTGAACTTTCATCTTCCTGCCTCAGCTTCCTGGGTGCTGAGATCACAGTTGTGTACCACTTGGTACAGCTCCCTCCAACTTTCCATCTGTGCCATCGGGATATGTTGCCTGTTGAATCATTTTTGCAGCTTGAAGATCTGTGGATCGTTCTATCTCATTCCTTAAAGAATTTAGCCCCAGCATGCCCATTAACTGTATTTCTTCCCTTGTCTTAAATCTTGATTATTTCAGTGTTTACATAAATGATCCTTTGATTACTCAGACCTCTTATTTCCTTGTCTTTCTCTCCGCCAGTGAGCTTGGTCTCCACCCAGTCTTACCCACATACTGTCACATCTTACCCAGACCTTCTCTTCACTGCCTCAGTTCCAGTAATCGCCCCTCTGGCTTCCTACTTGGTCTTTTCTCTGGGCCCCTACTCCAGCAAGTCCTCAACCCCACCCATTTACAGTCTGTTTTGTTCTTCATTCTTTTTCCTAAGGGTCACATTCCTTTCTTAATCCAGTTTAGGTCCAGGGATCAGCAATAAATGCATTTCCTCCTATGCATTTGCTCTTAACTTTGTTACACTTGCCTGATTAAACTCCAGCTCTGGTTAAATGCATCTTGTTGAGACTGGGGAAAATCACAGCCATATTGCTGGTCTCACTTTAAATTGATTATCACTGTGTAACCATGCTGATAGGTCTTTACTTTTGATCAACAAATCACAAGTATATATTTATGGGATACATGTGATGGTTTGTTATCTGTATAATACGAAGTGATTAAATCAAGCTTATTCATATATCTGTTGCTTCACTTATCTGTCATTTATGGGAAGAGATTTCAAATTTAGTTATTTTGAAATGTATAATAAATACATCATTATTACCTATAGTCAGCCTGCTGTGAGGTAGATCTCAAAACCTATTTCTCTGTCTGTCTGAGACATGATGTCCTTTTCTCCTTCCCCATACTCTGCTTTGTAACCATTGTTCTGTTAAGAATTTCATCAGGCTTCATGTATACGAATGATTCAGTAATTGTTTTTCTGTGCCTAACTTACTTCACTTAGCATAATGTTCTCCAGATTCATTCCTGTTGGAAATGACAGCATTTCCCCCCTTTAAGGCTATATAGTATTCTATTGCATCTATATAGCTCATTTTCTTTATCCATTCATCTATTGATGGGCACTTAGGTCAGTTCTATAACCTGGCTATTGTGAAGAATATTGCAGCAAACCTGGGAGTGAAAATATTCCTTCAGCATACTGATTTTAGCTCCTTTAGGTGTGTATGTAGAAGTGGGGTTTCTGGATCATGTGGCAGTTCTATTTTTAGTTTTTTGAAGAACCTCCATAGACTTTCCATAATGGCTATAGTAATTTACATTTTGCCCACAGTGTATAAGAGGTTTTTTTTCCTCTTTATCCTCAGTTCTTTCTTGATTTTTTTTTGTTTTTGTTCTGTTGTTTTTGAGACTGGATCTTGGTATGTTGCTTAGGCTGGTCTATAGCTCTTGGGCTAAAGTGACACTCCTGCCTCTGCCTGCCTCCCAAGTAGCTGAGACTAAAGGTGTAAGTCATAGTGCTATCCTGGTCTTACTGTTTTGGTTGTCCTGGGGATTGAACTCAAGACCTTGTGCTTGTTTTTAAGATAGGTTCTCAAGCTTTTGCCCAGGCTGGTCTTGGACTGCGATCCTCCTACCTCTGCCTCCTGAGGCAGATCACAGTTATGTTCCACCATGCTGGGCTTGTTGATCCTCCTATTTGTGTTTCTCTGTGTCTCTGGGATGACAGATGTGAACCTCTGTGCCCAATCCATGGGTTGAGATGAGGTCTCATAAACTTTTGCCCAGGCTGGCCTGAACCACAATCCTCCTTATCTCTGCTTCCCAAGTAGCTAGGATTATAGTCTTGAGCCACCAAGCCCAGCTGGTTTTAACATTTTGAAGTGGTTGGTGAAAAAATAAAATTTCATGACACATGGATATTGAATGAACTTTAAATTTTGGTGTTCATAATAGAATCTTACTGGAACCTCGCTTCTGCTTTCTGGTCATCAAAACCTAAAATATTTACTGTAAGGCCATTTATAAAAAAAAATTTGCAAAATAGATTGGTCTGGGCCATCAGAAACAGCTTGAGTCCTGGATGTCAGAGTAGAGAGCGTGTACAAAGGAGGGGTCTTAGGTCTGCAAAAGTGGATTTCAGAGTTTTTCCTTACATTATTTGTAGCAAAAGATAATATTTTAATTTTTTTTTCTGTTTTCGATTAGTCTACCCAGGCCAAATCAGTGAGCAAGGATAATCAGCAGTGGTTCTTTAGTCTTTGAACTCGTGTGTTTTAATCATTTTCTCAGTAACAGTGGTTAAACCACTCTAAACCACACATGCCAACTTTTAATGAGATGGAAGGTATTAGATTAAATCTTTTAATAAGCATGAGCTTAGTTGCAGCCTTACAGAGACTAGCAGTTAGCTTCCTTTCAGTAAGAGGTCCCACCTGATGAGTTAGTTGTAAAATGCAGCTACGGACCGTGCATTGGGCCTAGCTAACCTGTGACATATAATCAAAGGTAGTTTTCTTTAATTTTATTCTAACAGGGCTTGCCAGCATTAAACCCACAGATCTGTTGAAACTTGAGGAAAATGAAGTTCTACCTTTTGTGGAGTTTGAAGCTTTTTTTTGGTTCTGTAATGTAACATTTCATTATGCATTGTCTTCAGGGGATGCATTCCTATCTAATAGGAATGTCTAACGGTTGAATTTTAATTGTCCTTGTAAGTACTTTCTGACTTCTGTGAGTGAAGTAGCTAAGCTTTTTAAAACCTCTGTGAATATTTTTTGTTAGTTTGGTTAAAGCAGGAATGACAGCAATTATTATTAATAACATTTGTAATTCAGGATTGACAGACTGGTCTTTACCTGCTGTTTCCTTGTCATTAACCATTACACATATAGCTACACTGCATTGTCTTTGACAGTGAACACCGGTTTGCATACAGTATATTAGGATAGCTTTGGATCTGTAAGGTTAAGTAGTTTTGTTCCGAGGAGAAGGTAAAGAAGCGAGAAGAGTTACATGCTTTCGTGGCAAGCGCTGTTATTGACTAGAAGCTTCTTTGTCCTCATCTTGTGAAAGTTGTCCAAGTATTACACTGAGTAGGATTTAGCTGTTTATCATATGACTATAGAAGAAAGGGGTTTTCTCTCCCTTTCATAGAGAGAAACAGACATGTTCTCTGCTCTCAAGAAATTTAAAATACAATAATTGGGGCATGAACCCCCAAACTTATGGGAAGAAGAAATTAGATGTTTGTTAAATAGCAATGATAAGATGTGTATATTATATCCACATCTTAAAATATGACTGTTTTTCAGGTTTCTGCATCTAGGACACTGGTGTCTTGATGGGAAGAGAAGAGTTGAGCTAATGTATCCCTTGGGTGCTGCCTCAAAGTGCACTGACTTCCCTGTTCACATAAGGCTTGTGCCCAGCCCAGAGCAGGGACTTGGTGAGATGAGGGCGTAGGCCACTTTGTGTAAAACCTCTTCTTTGAGTACATTCTGTAAGTGAGGGCTGATTCTGGGCCCTAGAGAAACAGAAAAGAAGTAAGATGGTCTTTGTTTTTCAGGGATGTAGGGTTCAGCTGTGGAGAGAAGACAAATACATATTACTGATGTGGATGAGTTATTCTAATCCTCAGAACAGAGTTCTAGCAGTGCATAGAGACAGGAGGCTAGCTTCATTGGGTTGCAGAACAGTGTCATCAGGGCCCTGAATCTTCAGAAAGATTCTGATAAAAAAACATGCAGTGGACTGGGGAGTGTAGCTCTGCAGAGCGCTTGCCTAGCACAGACAAGGCCCTGGGTTTGATTCCCTGAACTGCAAAAAAAAGAAAAGAAAAGGAGGCATCAGGTTCTTCCAGGCAAGAGAATTGGGTGGGAATGGGGGAAAGGGCCTTTTGGTGGAGGGAGCAGTATGCTTGAGCAGAGGTACAGAGGATTGGAAGTGTGTGGTGTGTTCAGGAGTCCATAGGTATGCAACCTGGGGAGATCAAGTGATAGTGACTCCTGCCCCAAGTTAATATTATTATTAATTTTTTTTCCGGTACTGATGTTTGAAGTCAGGGCCGCACATTTGCTAGGCAGGCTCTCCCTATCCTTTGAGCCACTTGGCAGCCCTTTTTTTGTGTGTGTTGGGTATTTTTGAGATAGGGTCTCACTCTCATTTTGCCTGGACTGGCCTCAAACTGTGATCCTCCTGATCTCTGCCTCATGAATACCTGGGATTACAGCCCAAATTATATTACAGCCACTGGTGCCCAGCCCAAATTATTTTCTCTTTGTACCATAAACACGAGTTACTGTGTGCCAGATAGATGCTGCTGTATGGGATGATGACGACTGCATTTGTGCAGAATTAGGAATGGAACCCAGGGCCTTGCACTTGTGCTCTACTGCTTGGGCCATGCCCCCAGACCTTTTGTTTTTGAGCTAGAGTCTTGCTAACTTTTCCTGGGGCCAGCCTGGAACGTGGGGCCAGCCTGGAACCTGGGTCCCTCTGCCTCCGCTTCCTGAGTAGCTGAGATTACAGGCATATACCACCACAGCTGTGTGGAATTATTCTTTAGTAGCTATTAATAGTTACTTGGATTTCAAGAATCTTTTGGTTGGCCTTAGTTCAGTTACACATCTTTTATTTTTTTGGTTAAAAGTACAATAAAAGCATGATTATATATGACAAGTTAACAAGTAACATTGGGAATTACTTAGGAAGGTTTATGTTCTATGGTTTTCATACCAATTTTCTTAAAAACTGTGCTTTTCTTCTGTCTTTAGCTTACTACCATAGTTTGAGTCTAAAGCTTTTGCTGTACCACTTGTTAATTTTGAATAAAACAGCTGTTAAGATTTCAAGGAATGACCTGGTCTTCAAGCGAAGACTATTCACAGTGGGATGGTTGTACCCACATGAGGCAGAACATAAAGGACCGGCTAAAAGAGTAATACCGGTCTTTTGGTGAATTTTTTTTCTCATGGCACTGTTGTCACTGGAAATGCTATCTTGATTATTTCGTATAGTTGCTGAGGCAGATTTTTTTTTTTCCTCCAGTTCTGGAGATTGAGCCCAGAGTTTCTCTCCTGCTAGGCAACCACTCTACTACTAAAGCCATATCCCTAGCCCAAGCTGAGGCAGGTTTAAAGCTGTACTCTTGAATTTCACTTTTTACTTGGTCACTGAGACACCGGCTCAGTGTTTCATGACTCATATTTAGAGAGAGAGCTGACTAGGAGAAGGTACAGACAATTATTTTGTGTGTGTTTCTCAAGTTTTAATTGACTAATTTATGCTTTGCCTATTTTCTAAACAAATTTGAGGTGTCTTAAAAATAAATACAATTAAAAAAATAAGATAAGGGGAGAGGGCTGGGATGTAACTTAGTGGTAGACTACTTGCTTAGTGTATGTGATATCCTGAGTTTTTGTTTTTTATTTTTTTTCTTTTATTATTCATATGTGCATACAAGGCTTCGGTCATTTCTCCCCCCTGCCCCCACCCCCTCCCTTACCACCCACTCCGCCCCCTCTCTCTCCCCCCCACCCCTTCGATACCCAGCAGAAACTATTTTGCCCTTATTTCTAATTTTGTTGTAGAGAGAGTATAAGCAATAATAGGAAGGAACAAGGCTTTTTGCTGGTTGAGATAAGGATAGCTATACAGGGCATTGACTCACATTGATTTCCTGTGCATGTGTGTTACCTTCTAGGTTAATTCTTTTTGATCTAACCTTTTCTCTAGTTCCTGGTCCCCTTTTCCTATTGGCTTCAGTTGCTTTTAAGGTATCTGCTTTAGTTTCTCTGCGTTAAGGGCAACAAATGCTAGCTAATTTTTTAGGTGTCTTACCTATCCTCACCCCTCCCTTGTGTGCTCTCGCTTTTATCATGTGCTCAAAGTCCAGTCCCCTTGTTGTGTTTGCCCTTGATCTAATGTCCACATATGAGGGAGAGCATACGATTTTTGGTCTTCTGGGCCAGGCTAACCTCACTCAGAATGATGTTCTCCAATTCCATCCATTTACCAGCGAATGATAACATTTCGTTCTTCTTCATGGCTGCATAAAATTCCATTGTGTATAGATGCCACATTTTCTTAATCCATTCGTCAGTGGTGGGGCATCTTGGCTGTTTCCATAACTTGGCTATTGTGAATAGTGCCGCAATAAACCTGGGTGTGCTGGTGCCTCTGGAGTAACCTGTGTCACAGTCTTTTGTGTATATCCCCAAGAGTGGTATTGCTGGATCAAATGGTAGATCAATGTTTAGCTTTTTAAGTAGCCTCCAAATTTTTTTTCGGAGTGGTTGTACTAGTTTATATTCCTACCAACAGTGTAAGAGGGTTCCTTTTTCCCCGCATCCTCGCCAACACCTGTTGTTGGTGGTGTTGCTAATGATGGCTATTCTAACAGGGGTGAGGTGGAATCTTAGTGTGGTTTTAATTTGCATTTCCTTTATTGCTAGAGATGGTGAGCATTTTTTCATGTGTTTTTTGTCCATTTGAATTTCTTCTTTTGAGAAAGTTCTGTTTAGTTCACTTACCCATTTCTTTATTGGTTCATTAGTTTTGGGAGAATTTAGTTTTTTAAGTTCCCTATATATTCTGGTTATCAGTCCTTTGTCTGATGGGTAGCTGGCAACTATTTTCTCCCACTCTGTGGGTGTTCTCTTCAGTTTAGAGACCATTTCTTTTGATGAACAGAAGCTTTTTAGTTTTATGAGGTCCTATTTATCTATGTTATCTCTTAGTTGCTGTGCTGCTGGGGTTTTGTTGAGAAAGTTCTTACCTATACTTACTAACTCCAGAGTATTTCTTAGTCTTTCTTGTATCAACTTTAGAGTTTGTGGTCTGATATTAAGATCCTTGATCCATTTTGAGTTAATATTGATATAGGGTGATATACATGGATCTAGTTTCAGTTTTTTGCAGACTGCTAACCAGTTTTCCCAGCAGTTTTTGTTGAAGAGGCTGCTATTTCTCCATCATATATTTTTAGCTCCTTTGTCAAAGACAAGTTGGTTATAGTTGTGTGGCTTCATATCTGGGTCCTCTATTCTGTTCCACTGGTCTTCATGTCTGTTTTTGTGCCAGTACCATGCTGTTTTTATTGTTATTGCTTTGTAATAGAGTTTGAAGTCAGGTATCGTGATACCTCCAGCATTGTTCTTTTGACTGAGTACTGCCTTGGCTATTCGTGGCCTCTTGTGTTTCCATATAAATTTCACGGTAGATTTTTCAATCTCTTTAATGAATGTCATTGGAATTTTGATGGGAATTGCATTAGACATGTAGATTACTTTTGGGAGTATCGACATTTTTACTATGTTGATTCTACCAGTCCATGAGCATGGGAGATCTCTCCACTTTGTATAGTCATCCTCAATCTCTTTTTTCAGAAGTTTATAGTTTTCCTTGTAGAGGTCGTTCACATCTTTTGTTAGGTTTACACCTAGGTTGTCCTGAGTTTTGACTCCCAGCATCCCTCTCCCCCCAAAAAAAGAGATGAAGGAGGAAGTTGGGATAAGGGAAAAGCCAGATAGAAAAAAATGAAAAACCTAGGATTCATACTGATGTTAAACACTGGTTGTAAATTTGACTCTAGACTTCGAAGTCCCAGACAGAGAGGAAAATATATGACTTGTAATTTCTGTTGTCTTTCCATAAGACACAAACACACCCTGTGTCATTCAAGAAGCCATGGTGCTGGAGCCCATGGAGGGAAGTGTCCCTGGCCTGAAGAAGAAGGGGACCTATGTAGACTTTCTTTCATAGCTCTGAGCCAGTTCCGTGTCTGGCTTGATCCAAGGATATGAATTGTAGGGTTCTGAGATTCCAGATAAGAGCAGAGGAGACCAATCTTGTGGCCAGCATCGTCTACAGCAGTCCAACATGCCAGTTTTTCTCCTAATATTAGAACAGATTGCTATTTGTTTAGGGGACACATGGAATAAGGAAGTTGTCTTGCATTTAGATGCTACGTTGCACAAAAAATTTATGTTCAGAGCTCTGAAATGATAGCGTGCAGGCGTGCTCTGGGCACGAGAGGCATTGTGGGGACCGAGGTGCCCAGTGGTGCGGCTTTCTTCCCTGCATACGTTCTCAGCGGGAGAGCTGCCATGTTTCACACCTTGCCTTCCCACGTGTGGTTGAATGCTGAGAAGTTCCATGCAGAATTTGCCAGCTTCCCTGAGTGGAGGGAGTGGTCAGCATATTTGTCCTTCAGGCAGCCGTTAAGGAATGTTGTTTGCCAGAACTGAACTAGATACATAGTGGGTGATAGCAGATCTCTGAGCATGTCATGAGGGTGGAAGTACTGGGGTCAGAGAGCGTCAGTCAGAAAAGTGGCTCTGCCAGCCATTGGCTGAGTGATGAGGGCAAGTTACTCCACCATCTGAGTTCGTCATTTTCCTTATTGGTAAGATGGAGAGGACAGAGTTGGGCTCAAGGTTATTGTGAAGGTTAATGAGTAAGAGGATATGTAAAGGGCATGTAGTAGACATGCCATCTATGCAGCTCATGTCTTCTGTGTTGTAATTAGGAACTAGATCACACAGCCCAACCCACTTCCCTACAGTAGGTTTTCTGAACAGGACAGTTGGAAATTAGAATCTTTTTTTTTTTGTCTGGTTTGTAACAACAATATATTTTTCTAGAGAGACAGCACCCAGAACCATCTTCCAGAGAGTCCTGGACATCTTGAAGAAATCTTCTCATGCTGTTGAGCTGGCCTGCAGGGACCCATCCCAAGTGGAGCATCTGACTTCCAGTCTGCAGTTAATAACGGAGTGCTTCAGGTGTCTGCGGAATGCTTGCATAGAGTGTCCTGTGAACCAGAATTCAATCAGGTAGTACTCTGGAGTGGCACATATTCCTCTCTTTGAGTGTGTTTCTCTGTATTTGTATGTGCTGGCTCTGTCATACTGCTATGTCAGTTAGGACTTGTTTTGGCTTTATATATCACCCATTGTTTTTACAGGACTTCCTTCACTTCCAGTAAAGTCCTCTCTTTGGAGTCACTGAGGCCAGATATGGTGGTACTGCATGTAACAGAGTATGTTTGACTCTAGGGGTTATCCAGATATTTTACTTGTGTTTATAACATGCTTTGAGGTATTCGTTTCTATAAAAAACAGTGTTTTGACTGGGGATGTGACTCTAGTGTTTGAGTGCCTGCCTAGCAAGTGTAAGACCCTGTATTCAAACCCCAGTACCATCAAAAATAAGCAAATAAACAACAGAAAACCCAAAACAGTGATTTGAACTTGATTTTGATTCTTTGTTCTTAGATTCTGCCTGCCTAAGTTCGTATGCAGTTCTTGACTTCACTTCTAGTTGTAAATATTTTAATTACTTTTTTTTTTGGTGGGACTGGTATTTGAACTCAGGGCTTTGTTGCTTGTGAAGCAGGTGCTCTACTGCTTGAGCCACATCTCTAGACCATTTCGTTGTGGTTATTTTGGAAATGGGGATTTACCAAGTATTTCTCTGAGCTGGCCTTGAACCTTGATCCTCTTGACCTCATCCTCCCAAGTAGCTAGGATTATATGCATGAGCCACTGATGCCCAGGTTAATTATTTTTAATGAGCTACCTTGTGTTTTTATAAATTTCTAAAATGATCTGTCTTTCTTTATGATTGTAAAGCTTGGAGCTGTGTTTATTTCCATCTGCTTTATAATGTGCATATTTTTAGTAGAGTTAAATAACGAGCAAGAAGAATTCCCATGCTATTCTTTTCGTGTACACCTTTCTACTCTTAGAACTGAGCATCTTTCCTCTTTGATTTTATGGAATCTGCTTTTTATTAAAAATTTTTACTTGAAATGAAGTCAGAAGCCATAAGCAGGGTGCTCACCTTTCTTTCATGGACTTGTATGTAGATAGAGCCTCCAGGCTTCCCTGTCACTGCTGTGATGGCTGAAGTTAGGCTGGTCCAGAAGCCACTTGAAGGACTTCCTGGGTTGCTTAGACAGTCTTTTACCTGAGGCTTTCATATGATTAATGAGATTTTTAAGATCAAAGAGAAGGAAAGAAAGCTGAAGTTGTTTAACTTTAATGCTAAAATAAACCTGCCATCCATTTGCAAAAAAATGGGTAGAAACATTGGTAATCTTGCTAATAATGGTTTAAAACCTAACTAGTTATGTGTGAGAAGCATCTGGCTGCAAGGCTAGTTTCAGTTGTCCTTTTCTAGGCAGGGAATCACTCTGATGTGGTAGGTAGGAAGAGGGGACTTAGGCTGGGGACTAGAAAAGGAGTCTTTCTGCTGGCCAGCCTCAGTGGGGAAGGAAGTGAGTGCCAGCACCAGGTGTGCTCAGGTGCTTTACTTGCAGTGTCTTGTTTTAATCCTTGGAATAAACTGAAGAAATAGTGTGCTACTATTTTTCCTTTTTTTTTTGTTGGTACTGGGGTTTGAACTCGGCCTCTTGCACTTGCTATGCAGGTGCTCTACCGATTGAGCCACACCTCCAGTTATTTTTCCATTTTTACAAAAGAAACTGACTCAGGTTAAATAACTTGTCCTAAAACCACTTCTTGAATATGTGAGGGAGACTGTGGATGGTCTCTCCAGCTCCAAACCTGTGACCCTAATGCTAATGCTGAAAGCAGGTGGTGTGCCTTTCCTGAGCCCTGTACCTGGTCCTGTTGCCTGGGACTGCTCCATCCCTTATGTAGTCACCTAACTTGGAAGAGGGATGAAGTTCTAAGTATTAATTTTCTCCTTTTTACATTGGGGTAAGTAGCATCTTCCCCTTGAGCTGGCTTGGATGGGTAGCTGACATTACTTAGTAAAATGCTTCTGGGTGCTTGTGCACCCTGGATGGTGAGTAAGAAGTGTGTTGGCCTCTTCTTCAGGTATGACCTTATAGGGTAAGCTGATGATGATTACATACTTTTAAAGCAATTGGCTTATATTTTATCTGCTGAGTATATGACAACTGCAAAAAATCAAACATTACGAAAATAAATATTGTAGCATAAAATATCAGCAGTCTTTTGGCATGGTATTAAAATAAGGATGGTGTGTGGTGACTGATAACTATTTCATGCAATTTATGGTTGGTAGACATGAAAATGAACATTTAAGGCATTAGTTTTTCTTCCTCTTAATTTCTAGGATTGTATTATTGTTTACTGTTTATTTTTGAAGGGAAATTCCATCCATTTAGGGCATTAGCTCTTGGAAAAAATTTTTTAGTGAGAAATACAATGGAAATTCCAGGAAGGACTTTGTAGCCAACTTTAACTAAAGCTGGTCAGGATTTAGATTTTTAAGTTATTAAAGAGTTAGTCAGAAGGTGTGATGCCAGTGAGACCTAGATCCTTTTGTATAGAATGGGATGTAACGGAGCAAAGCAAATATCTGAGTCATGTACATTTCAGAAGCTGTTTAAGGAAAACCATTCAAAGCAGTCTGCTCTGCATGTAAACATAAGCCCCGTTGCTGGGGTCTCTACTGTTACTGTAAAGCGTCAGCTAATACTGTTCGGCTTTGGGGTCTCTGTCAGAGTTCTTGACTTTCCCATTGTAGTGTGACAGCAGCTATACCGTATGTGAATGAATGAGCATAACCATATTCTATTTTTAAACACTTAAATTTGAGTTTCATAAAATTATCATCTCATAAAATTGTATTCTTTTGGGTTTTTTCCCCTAAATATTTATAAAAACAAATACATCTGGGCTAGAGGCATGCTCAAATGGTAAAGTGCCTATCTAGCAAGTGCAAGGCCCTGAATTCAAACCCAAGTAGTGCCAAAGGAAAGAAAGCAAAAACCACTCCTAGTGCACACTGGCTATACAGAGATGGATAGTGGCTTGTTAGCCAAGCAACCTTTTGTCTACATAGACAGGAAAAATCAGAATCAGAAAGAATGGAACAGCTTCTTTTCCGGTTGGCAGGTGTTGAGCTCTTTCCCACTGTCCGCTGCCTGGATGAAGAGGCCAGGAGCAGCAGCTGTGACTATCTGGCCTGGGCAGGAGGTGCGACAAGAGTGCTTTCACCACATTTATGCTGACCCTGACCATCTGAAAGCTCCTTCCATTAAAACAGGCTTAATATGGGGTTCTGGGATTTGATCTGTGCAAATAGGGATCCTTCTATTTAAGAGTAAATTTTGAGGCTTAATTTTGATTAGTATTGAAGAAGTTAGGGAGCTATATTAATTTTCTGTTGCTTCTGTAACATATTACCACAAACTTAGGGTTCAGAATGATAGTTTTATCTTACAGTTCTGGAGGTCCTAAATTTACAGTCACTCCCACCGGCCTGAAGTCAAAGCCTCTGCAGGACTTTCTTTCTGGTGGCTCCTTCCTGCTTATAGAGGTTTCTGCTTTTCTCAGCTCACAGCCCCTTCCTCCATTTTAAAAGCAACAGCATACCATCTAACAGTGTCTCTCTGACTCTGACTCTCCTGTGTTCCTCTCATGAGGACCCTTATTAGTAGACTAGGCCTACCTGGACAACTCAGGATTATCTCGCTATCTCAAAAATCATTAGAGGCTCTAAAGAGTTTCTTGTGTTTGCTGACATCAATTCTGATTCTTTGATCTAACTGGGTGTCACTTCCATTCTGACACTGTGTGAGATTTAAGCAATATTGGACCCCATAGCTTAGAGGCTCAAGCCAGGAAGACTGTTCCCATGTGAGGTATCCAGGCCACTCACATTTCTGTGCAGCTGACTATAAATGGAGGGTTTCCATGACTTCCCTCAGGTTTGATATTCCATGGACTCACAGGACTCAAAAAAAGCAGTTTACCTACTGCCACTGGTTCATACACACTGTGGGACCATCCAGGAGGAAGATAGGCAGGTGATAAGGTATGGGATGGGTACAGTTTCCATGCCCTTTCTGAGTACTCCATTTTCCTGACAGTTGATGTGTTCCTCAACTTCCAGGCTCCCAAACACCATTGTTTAGGTATTTTTATGGAGTTTCATTATGCTGGAATGGTTAACTATATCACTGGGCAATGGTAATTCACTCTCTCTGCTCCCCTGAACTGGAGGTAGGGCTGAAAGTCACCCTCTCATTACATGGTCTGAGCCTCTGACAGCCAGCCATCATTCTGAAGCTACATCTAAGTTACCTCAATAGCATAAACTCAGATTTGATTAAAGGGGCTAGTTGTGAATAACAAAAGATGCTCTGGGTTTATAGGAGATTTATAGGGTTTATAGGAGTTCTGTACCAGGAACACAAGACCTAGACCAAATACAGATTTCTGATTATACTACCTCTTGCCACATAAAGTAACCTTCACAGATTCAGGATTTAAGTTCTTTTGCCTACTATTGGCCCCTAAACATTCACACCTATCACACATTCAGAATATGTTTGTCTTAGCCCAAGGTCTCCCAGGTTCTTGAACCATTCTAGCATCAGTTTATGTTCAGAAAGTTTCATCAGCTAAAAAGTTCCAAACCTAATTATCCGAGTTATCTAAGTCACATGAGATGCTGGATGTGACCCATTCTGGGACAAAAGTCCTCTTCATCTGGTACGTGTGAAAGTAGAAAACAAGTGTCTGCTTCTAGAGTGCTGTAGTGTTAAGGTAACTGCAAGAAGCAGCAGTTTCAGGTATCCCCTTCTCTTTTTTCCACGCCATTGTAGGATGCTGTCCAGGGACTCTTGCCACTGTGTAGCAAGGCTCATCTTTCCTCCAGACTCCAGCAACATGTTCTCATTTCCTTCTCAGGCACTACCAGCAGTGTCTTTACTGTCGTTTTCTACCTGTAGTCTGTTCAGAGCACTGTGTACTTTTTCTGTCATGCTTCTCAGAATTTTTCCAGCCTCTTCCCATTGCCAGATGCCAAAGCCTCTATCACCAAAGCACCTCACTTCTTCTCCCCAAATCTGTATCACTTTCCTTTTGCTACTGTAACAAATTGCTAAAAACTTAGTGGTTCTGAACAACATGCATTTGTTGTCTTGCAGTTCTGGCATTTAGAAGTCACAAGGACTGACATAGCTGCCTCTTTTCTGGAGGACATAAGGGAGAGTCAGTTGCCAGCACTGTGGTATTCCTTGGCCCACTTCTTCCTGGCTTTGACTCTTCGGTGTTCCTTGTATGAGGATTCTTGTGATTACATTGATCCTCCACCTAATCTGGGATAACCTTCCATCTCAAAATCCTTAATTTGGTCTTGTCTATAAAGTCCTCTTTGCCACATAAGGTAAGAGTCACAGATTTTGTGAATCAGGACATGGACGTCTCTGGAGGTTGTTAAATTCTGCCCACCAGAGGAACTGTTAACCAGTAGTCTGAGCATCATGCATTAAATTATCATTTGAAATGCAGCTTTAGGAAACAACATGTTTAATTTTGTCTTTTTAAACCTGATACAGGAACCTGGATACAATTGGTGTTGCTGTTGATTTGATTCTTCTGTTTCGTGAACTGCGAGTGGAGCAGGACTCTCTGTTGACAGGTAAATGTGAAATATAATTCGGATTATTTATATCTTGGAAAAGGATTGAAGATCAATGCTCTGAGTGTTACTTCATTCATTGAATCATATTTTCTATATTTGTGAGGTAGGACAGTTTGACAATACAATACTAAAGATTTATAAAAGGAAAGTTGCAGTGACTTCCTTTCCTTTTGCAGCTGAATTGTTTTTTCCCCAACTTCTTAGTCTGGATAATTAATAACAATATTCGTTTATCGCTCACAGTTGTGGAGGCTGCAAAGTCCAGGGTCAGGGGACCAGTAGATTTAGTGTCTGGTGGGGCCTGCTCTCTGCCTCTGGCTGTGTCCACATATGATGAAAGGCAAAATGGTGAAGGAACTCCTTCTGACCTCTCATACAGGCACTAACCCCATGACCTAGTCACCTCCCAAACCCCACCTGCTACAACAAACACATCGGGGATCTTACTTCCGCCTAAAGACCTTAGAGGGACACAAACATTCAGACCACAGCACAGGCCTAATCTCCAGCACCCAGCATGTGGCTGGCTATGTTCTGAGGTGCTTTTTAAAGTGGTCATTAAAGTGAAATGAGGAAATTTGATGGCTTTCTTATAAGCAGAAGATATTAGGGCATAGATAAGCAAAACAGCCACTGAACACACAGAGAGAAGATAGCCATCTAATGCCAAGAATAGAGATTTCAGAAGAAATCAGCCCTACCATACCTTGATCATGGGCTTCCAGACTGTAGAACTGAAAAAATAAATGTCTATATTTGAAGCTGTCCACTTTTTGTTACGGCAACCTGAGCTAACAAATGCTCTGTCTTCTATTTATGGTTGTGACAGGTCCTATTTTAGGTTTTGGATGTGATTTCAACAGTGACCAAAGCAGACAAAAATCTTCCTTCAGGAGCTCACATTCCAGTGAGGGGAGCCACATATTAAATCTATTAAATAAGTCAAATACCTTATGCGACAGAAAGGGAAGTTAGCTCTGATTGTTAATTGTTGTTGATATGGGATTAAGAGCAACACCAGCTTTTTTCTTGGCTTGAAGAGCTGGAAGATTTTTTTTAGAGTATTTTGACATGCTTGGGTTTTTTTTTTTTGCTACGAGCATCAACATGCCTTCTTTTCACAAGGATTATTATCATAATATTAAAAACAATTTTCATGTATGTAAAGGAATGTCTAAAGAATTAATGAATTTTATGGTAAACCTTTGTTATTTGATAATTTTTTTTTTTGGCAGTATGGGGGTTTGAACTCAGGACCTCATGCTTGGTAGGCAGGACCTTTTACCACTTGTGCCACTTTGCCAGCCCTTTTTTGTGTTGGGTATTTTTGGGATAGGGTCTCAAACTATTTGCCTGGACTGACTTTGAACACGATCCTCCTGATCTCTGCCTCCTGGGTAGGATTACAGGCGTGAGACAGTGGTACCTGGCTATTTGATAAGCTCTTAATGTTGCAAATATCTAGACTTACCTGGGCACTGGTGGCTCACGCCTGTAATCCTAGCTAGTTGGGAGGCTGAGATCAGGAGGATCACAGTTTGAGGCCAGCCCCAAGAAATAGTTGACGAGACATCCATCTCCAAAATAACCAGAGCAAAACATACTTGGAGGTGTGGCTCAAGCTGTGGAGTACCTGCTTTGCAAGTGCAAAGCCCTGAGTTCAAACCCCTGTTCCACTCCCCCAAAATCTAGGCTTATAAATAAATTAGATGTTCTAGATTATAGATGAGAGATTTTGTTATTATAATGTCTTCACCTTATAAAATTATAAAATGAGTACTTTTTTTTTTGGTGATACTGGAGTTTGAACTCAAGACTTCACACTTGCTATGCAGGTACTCTTAACACTCACTGTGCCAGATCTCTTTTGTCTTGGGTATTTTTTAGATAAGATCTTGTGAACTATTTGTTTGGGCTGGCTTTGAACTCAATTCTCCTGATCTCTTCTTCCCAAGTAGCTAGGATTACAGGTGTGACTCACTGGTGCCCATCTGGATATTTTAAATGGGAAGTCTAGCTGTATTTCAGATATGATTTGACTTATAAATTAATATTCATATAGTTCTTAGTCCCTGTTAATATATTACATGGGACCTGCCTACATTAATAGGCATGCTGTTCTTAGTAAGTGGGTGAAAACTAGAGGTTAGAATGTTTTTACAGGCGTCAGAATTGAAGAACAGTCTAAATCAGTGTGGTAGAGGTGCTGCCTGGCATGGTTTAATTCTTACTCTGTTCTATGATTTCCTCGTGTTTTTGTTTCAAATTCAACTTGCTTTATGTTTTGGTTTAGAAATCATCCTTTGGGAAATGGTGATTTTAAAAAATTAACTACATTATCTGTACAATGTGTTTGATCTTGTTTTTGTGAGTGGCAGTAGTTTTTTTAAGTATTCTTAAGAATTGATAGGCCATGGAGTTTCACCGTAAAGTGTTTTTGAAGGTGTTTTTTGTAGTTCCATTAGATAATAAAACAGAAGCCTTATTACTCAAAATTAGGGCATTAAACATCAGCAATAAAAGCACATGTTGCAGTATGTTATAAAGGCAGTTGTTTTCAAAGTCTCTGAGGTACATTGGTGCAGAAGAAAGTTCAGAATGTACTCCATTTCTCAAGTGCTGAGAAATACTGATGTGGTGGGTAGAGTGTCCCTGGCAGAGCTGAAGTGCTGTGGTGGGCAGAAGTAGGGTTTCTTTTAATGATGTGTCCTAAATAAAGAAGCTCAGTGGAAGTGCTGTGCAGATGTTGTGACTACACAGCTAGTAGAGCACAGCCAGCCCTGCTCTTAGGTGTTAGATCTCAGCCCCATTCATCCACTCATCTTTTCTCTGCAATTATTCCCTTGTTTTCAGCATCAGTCTCATCAGCACGTAATGTGTTCTGCTTTCTGTCATAAAAATGTCCCATGACTCCATATCCTTCCTTTCTCTGTGCTATCCCAAATCTCCAGTGAAAGAGTTATTTCATTTTTGTTACTTACGGTAAACATCGATTTTATCTTTTCTTCATGGGTTTAGTTTTTATTGAAGCAGGTATATAAATAATTTTATGTATTATATAATTATATAATTACTTATATATAGAAAAATTTAAAAGCACAGAAGGTGCTCCTGGTTGATCGGTGTCAGAGAGAGTAGGTTCTTACAGACCTGATGGATTGAGTTGTTCATAATTTAGATAGTTGCAGTTGTATCAGGTTAATTGATTTCCTTATTTTTATTGATGTGAAATTTATGTAACGTTAAAATTACCCATTTTAAAGTGACATTTAGTACATTTACATTATTGTGCAACCACCAGTTCTACCTGATGAAAAATATTTTCTTACTCCTAAAGGAAGCTGTTTTCAGTAAGCCACACTCCATTTTCCTTTCTGTAGCCTCTGACGACCACAATTCTGTCTTCTGTTGCTAATGATTTAACCTGTTCTAAATATTTTATATAGATGTAATCAATTATGTAGCTCTTTGTCTGGCTTCTTTCACTTAGTATAATGTTTTCCAGGTTCATCTCCATTGTAGCATGCATCAGAACTTTGTTCCTTTTTGGCTGAATAATATTCTGTTGTAAGGATATATCACATTTTCTTTGTCCATATATCAGTTGGTGGACATTTGGGTTTCTGCCTGTTGGCTGTCATGAACAGTGCTGGTATGTGTACATGTATTTGAGTGTTAGTGTCCAATTCTTTTCAGTTATACCTAGGACTGGAATTACTGAGTCCTGATAATTATGTTTTAATATTTTGAGGAGCCACTGAATACTTTTCCAAAGCAACTGAGTATTTTAGTTTCACCCACTGTACGAATGTTCTAATTTCTCCAAAGCCTTGCTGACAAATTTCTTTTTTGGATTGTAATCATCTTGGTGCGTGTGAATTGATTTTTATTTGCATTTCCCAAATAACCAATGATGTTGAAACATTTCTCATATCTATTGGCTGTTTGTAAATCTTCTTTGGAGACATTTGCCCAGTTTCAGTTGCGTTTTTTATCATTGAGTTGTAAGAGTCATGTGTATTCTGTGGATACTTTATACTATATTGTTGAATCTATTGGTCAATTTTGGGAGAATTGCCATCTTAACAATACTGAGTCTTCATTAAGATGCTCCATGAAATTGGAGCATCTTCCACTTACTTAGGTTGTTTTTAAACTTTTCAGTTGTATTAGTTTTAAGTAGCTGACCCATGTTCAGTGGCAAAATTGGAAGGGGTAAGAAGGAAAATGAAAGGTAAAGATACGTCTCACCACCTTCTTTAAAAAGTCAGATGGTGAAACCACTGATTTTTATTTGGAATTCAATAGTGAAACTTGGGTTCAATAAGAAACTTAAAAATGTTTTATTGTGTTTCATTTCAAACCTAATACAAACTCTTGTCAAAAGTATTCTGGTGTCTATGAAGTGCTAGGCTATCTTTAATATTTTGTCTGTGAAAACCTTATTTTAGGGAGATTTTACCAGGGTAACATTGCCAGTTTTTTGTTACCACTCTTGAAGTAAGAACTGTAATTATATTGTCAAAATAATATTTAGAGTACTCTTTTCAGGGAATAATTGCAGTGGTATGACAAATATATTATGCTCATCAGATTTTATGTGCACACAGCCTGAGCTATTTGACTGGAATTGTCAATGTTGTTTTTGGCCTCCATTCCTCCCTAATCTGTAAAAATAATGTTGGGAGTTTTGGAGGCTTTGTGACATTTGTCATACTTACATAAAGATCAGTTGATAAGCTGTTCTCTCTCTTCTTTGGAGTTGTCTTTTCCTCTGCGAGGACATCTGAAAGCCTTTGCGTTTCCGTAGTGGTGTTCTGATTCACAGTGCTTGTTTCTATTTGCCTGCTGAACTGTTGGGTCAGTGAGCTTTTCAGACAAGCTTACACTGTTAGCTTTTTTTGGGTATAAAATTTTGCACATATTTGAGTGTTACTATTATAAAGTATTCAGTAGAAGTATAAGTATCTTTAAAATTATGGCTTACCTGGAAAACATTGTTATTTTTATATTATAAACATTTAATCATTTAATGTATGCTTATTGCAGACTCATTTTTAAAAGCAGAAATATAGAAGGAAAATAATCACAATTCTGTTGATGGTTTTATTGTCTTTTTCATTATTTATATCTGTTGCTATGAATATGCTTGCAGTTTTGTATCCAACTTCTATATTTTAGTTCTTTTTTTGTGCGCAGTACTGGGGTGTTGAACTCAGTGCCTCATGCTTGCCAGGCAGGCGCACTACCACCTGAGCCACTTTGCCAGCCCTTTTTGTGTTAGTTATAAGTTTTACTTCTGGCCACAGTTTTGCAACTGTTCTTTGAACAGCCAGTTGTTGGTATGAGTAAATGCATAATATAGGCACATCACTTACCAGTGTTCCTGGTATTCCTCACCACTCTGCCCTTGAGGTTCAGCAGCACTATGGTACAGGAGCAGTGAGGTGCAGAGCTGGCGGTCCTGCTTATGCTTGGGCCTGACCTGTGCTGAGGCTGGAGCTTGTGACAGGGTGATAGAGGAAAGCTCCAGGAGAGAGGACTGCCTTTGGGTAGAGCAGTGGGCTAACATCCTTGTCTTGGCTTGCAGCGCCTAGAACATTAGACCACTTGCTGGTGAAATGGTGGCAGTTTCCTTTTCTTGGGCAGAATCTTCCCATTGTAACTCAAATTTCCTTGTTTTTCACCTTTTCCAGTTAGCCTGGATTCCTGTCCTGGGTGAAAAGGCCTCTGTTTTTGCCATTGTACTGTGTACAGGCTTCCTGACTTTGAGGGCAAATTGTCTGAACCTTCTGTGCTTAGCACCCACTGTATAAGGTTGTTAGGGGATTAGATGAGCTGATAGTGCCAGACAAGAGTGTCAGTCCTGTAGACAGCACCCAGTAGTGTTAGTGTCACTTTTGGTACTGTTGATTTGTTGATTTGTTGATCTTGGGTTCAGTTCCTCAGCAGGGTCCTTCTCTCCATGGTCCTGATGTGAACTACTTTTAAAGGAGCGGACAGTGGGGCTCAGTTTGTCAGCTCAGTTTAGACACTAGTCATAGTGCTGTAGCAAGGCCCTGAGGGCATTGGCCTTTTCGTTAAATCCTGGATCTCATGGAACCGGCTAGAGCAGGGGGCTCTAGAGTAGGGGGCTCTCAGGGATTCAGAAGTGCTTTAAGCATTATCCTATTCTGCCCTGCTCTCCTTGCATGAACTGCCTGAATATCTGCTTTTTTTCTGGGGGGTTGAACTTAGGGCCTCATGCTTGCTAGGCAGGTGTTCTACCACTTGAGCTACTCTGTCAGCTCCTTTTGCTTTAGATGTTTTTTCATATACGGTCTCACTTTATGCCCTGGCTGGGCCTGGACTGTGATTGATCCTCCCTTTTGTGCCCCCTGCCACTGCCCAGCCATTGGTTGAGATGAGGTCTCCCTGAACTTTTTGCCAAGGCTTGCCTCCGGCTACAATCCTCTTGATCTCTGCTTCCCAAGTAGCTAGGAATATAGAATTGAGCTTCTGTGCCTGGCCACTTTCAGTTACATTTTTTATGCTTTTGTAAGTGGTATATTAGTGTTTTTTTAAAATTTGTTCCTTGTACACAGATGTGTTAATGATTTTTTTATATTTAGTTTTTGTCTAGCAACTTTTGTAAGCTCTCTTATAAATGCAAGAACTTACATACATTTAAAATATTTTATACATACATTATTTATCTGTGGGGGAAAATGATAGTTTCATTTGTTCCTTTTGAGTTCTTAGGTCTTTTATTTGTCTTGTTAGCTGTGGTTTTCAGTACAGTGTTGATTAGAAATGGTTGATAGCAGGTCTCCCTTTCAGAAGGAATGTTCTTTGTCACAGAAGTTGTCCATTAATTATATGTGCTTTAGATTTTTTTTGTTGATACTCCTTTTTAGGTTAAAGGAAGCCTGCCCCTCTGGCCACTGTTTAGGAAGAGGAAAGGGACCAGTGGGAAGGGGGAGGGGGATAAAAGAAGGTGAGACTGGGGTGAGATATAGGGGGTGGGGAGTGGTGTGAATATGATCAAAATACAATTTATACGTATATAAAAATGTCATGGGGAAACCCACTAAAATGTAACAAAATAATAAAGAGAAGACCCCTTTTTAATATTTGTTAGTTTATTTTTTTCTATTTTTAATTATGAATGGATGTTGAGTTTACCAAATATGTTTTCTTTAGTATTTTAGATCATAAGACTTTTATGCTTTGTAGGTTAATGCTGTTGAGTCATAAATTTTGATTTTCTAATGTAAATGCAGTTTTTCAATGCAGGTATGCGTTTAACTTACTGTGGTCATTTTCTTAGCATATTTAGTGTTTTTACATGAGTTCTGCTGTTTTCTCCCTCACACTGTCCTTGTTCTGATTTTATGTTGTAGTTATGCTAGCCTCATAAGTTTGGTTTGGGAATCTGTTCTCTGTGTTAACTTGAAATTACTTCTTCCTTAAGTAGAAATTGCCAGTGAGACTCTCTGGGTTAGAATTTTCTTTGTGTGAAAGGATTGGCTATTGACTCAATTGCCCTAGTGTGTTTGAGAGTTTTCAGTCTTCCCGAATATTTTTCAAAAAATTTTAAAAATCAGTTTTTGTTATATTCCAGAATTTTCCATATAGTTTTGGCATAATGTTATTTATAGTATCTTCTAATTTTTTTTCATGTCTGTAAGATGTGCAACCATATCTTCTTTTTCATTTTTGACATATAACTTCTTTATAATTTGCTTTTTCTTTCCTATCAGTCTCCCCAGAGGCTGGTCAGTTTTGGGCTTATTGAAGAATCAAAATTTGGCTTCCTTGATGCTCTATATTTTATGATCATTTTCAATTTTAATAATTTATTTTATTTCTTTCCTTCATTTTCTTGGATTATTTTAACTTTCTTTTCTTGAAATGCATGCTTATTTATTTTTGTCATTCTTCTTTTCCATTGTATGCATTTAAAAATTATAAATTTTCCACTATGTACTGTTTTAACTATATTCTAAGTATGAGTTTTTAATCTTGTTAACATTTATTTCACAATATTTTCCATTTTTTTTTTTTTTGCCTGTACAGATTATTTGGAAGTGTATCTCTTAACATTTTAAACATGTAGGGCTTTATGATAATTTTTGGTATTTATGCCTCACATAAATTTTTGGTGTATCATTTGTGGTGCATCAGTCCTTTAAAATTTTTTGAGCATTGCTGGGGGGCCTGGTCCAAGTGGTAGTGTGCCTTCCTAGCAAGTACAAGGTTCTGAGTTCAAACACCAGTACTGCCAAAATAATTTTGTTGAGCATTGTTTTAGGCTTTGTTATGTTGGGAAATGTTTTGCAGTTTGCTGTAAGCCCTTGAGAAGACTGCATATTCCCTAGGTTTTTTTGTTGCTCAATTTTCTGTTTTTGTTGATGAAATTCATACGTAACTACCAGTTAGAGATTCTGATAGACATAAGATAGCATTCTTACCATGTGGGTTGATGTAGTCAGGGATAAAGCCCTGAAAGAAGGTGCTTTGATAGTCATGGGACTTTGGTCAAGTCACCTCCCTGGACCTTGGTTTTCTATCTGCTGATGAGAGGATAAAAGTACCTGTCTCCCAAGTAAGTTTGGAGAAGGGCCAACACAGTGAGCACTCAAAGTTTCTATTTAGAGCCTCTGAGCACAGGAGCAAACGTAAGTTTTCATTTCACAGTTGGAAGTTTGGCTTTTTTTTTTTGCGGTTCTAGGTTATCGAACCCAGAGCCTTGTGTGTGCGAGGTAAACACTAAACCCAGTGGTTTACTCTGACGTTTTAAACTAACGTTTATTAAATTAACTGTGAGCTGTAACGAGGGTCCGTTCCCTACTTTTGTTCTACAGTTACTGAGTTCACATTCATCCCAACAAAACTCCATAGTCAACCCCACATAGCATCCCCATCATATGATAAGGATACTGGATCCCACAAAGGTCAGTGTACTTGTCCAGATGCACACTAAGTCGGGAATCAAACTGAGGTTTTTGGAGGAACTTCACTAAACAATTTTATTTTACAGTCTTATAATAAGTCTTATAATAGAGTATGTAATAGCAATTCTAGGTTTACAACAATATTGAGAGGAAGGTATAGAGATTTCATACATGTCACCTTCCTTCCCATGTGCGCAGCCTCCCTCACTATCAGCATCCTCTGCCAGAGTGGCACATTTGTTATAACTGATGAACCTACATTGATACATTGTTATCACCCAAACTCCATAGTTCATATAATAGGGTTCACTGTTGGTGGCATATATTCTGTGAGTTTGGACAAATGAGTAATGACATGTACCCATTGTTATAGTATCATACAGAACAGTTTCACTGGCCTGAAAATCCTTTGTGCTCTGCCTATTCATCCTTTCCTCCCCTCCAACCCTTGGCAACCCCTAATTTTTTTTTTCCTGCCTCACCACTTTGACTTTTCCAGCATGTCCTATGGTTGGAGTCATACAGTATAGAACTTTCAGATTTGCTTCTTTAATTTAGTAATAGTAATTTAAGTCTCTTAGTAATTTAAGTTTCTTACATGTCTTTTTCTTGGCTTGATAGCTCATTTCTTTTTAGTGCTGAATAATATTTTATTGTTTGGATATACCACAGATTCTGTATCCATTCATTTAAAGGACAAATGAATGGATAAAGGAAAGGACAAATGTGCTTCCAAGTTTTGACAGTTATGAGTAAAGCTGCTGTAAACATGGTGTGCAGGTTTTCGAGTGGACATGAACCTCAGCTCCTGTGGGAGGAATTGTATTGCTGAACCATAGATAAGAACATGTTTAGCCTTGTAAGAATTTCCATTCTTTCGAAGAGGCTGGGCCATGTTGGATTCCCACTGTCAGTGAAGGGAGAGATCCTGTTTCTCCACATCCTTGTCAGCATTTGTTGTTGTCACTGTTCTGAAATTTTGGTCAGTATTTTGCAGTTTTATTTGGTGAACAATTTAAATAGCAGCTAGGATATTATTAAATTGTATTCAGAGCTTTTAAATATATGGATATTTTTGTCTGTTTGTTGTAGCAATTGCTGAGAAAGGTATCTTTTAAGTGCTCAATTTAATTATCATCTGTTTTCTTTTTTAGTTAGGTTTTCTTTATATTTGAGGCTAGGTTCCAGTTTAAAATTGTTGTATTTTTCTGATAAATTAAATTATTCTGTAATGACTATTTAGAACAATTTCCAGTAATGCCTTTCGCATTAAGTTTTATTTGACTTTTTTTGGGGCTGATACTTCCCTGGTACATGTGTAACCTTATGTTTTAAATGTCTTTTTTCCTCTCAATGTACTGGGGGTTGAACCCAGTGCCTCATGCATGCTAGGCAGTTGTTTTACCTCTTGAGTGACACCCCCAGTCCTTTTATTTATTTATTTATTTTGGTGTGTGTGTACTTTGAGATAGGGTCTCACTTTGCTTGAGCTGGCCTTGAACTTGTGACCCTCTTGTCTCCCTATCCCAAGTAGTAGATACATACCTGTTTTAAATAGCATACAATTAGAATTTTAAAAATCCAGTCTTAAGTGTAGAAGTCTTTTTTTTTTAAGTTTTGAGACAGTGTCTAGCTGTGTAGCCCTGGCTATCCTTAAACTTGTGATCCTCCTGCTTTAGCCTTCTGAGTGCCAGGATTGCAGGTATGTGCCATCATGTTTGTCTTGTAGCTGTCTTTTAGTTGGAATACGTATTTTAATAATATTTAATTAAAAGTATATTCGTATTCACGTTTGCAACCTTTTTTTAAGAAGTTGTAGAAAGAATTGGTTCATTGTGGAGAGAGATCTTTATATTTTAAAAGAAAGGAGCAGAAACTTCTATTTAATAACATGGGAGATATTTCTTACTCAGATTTATTCATTCATTGTGTTTAATCACATATCTTTGTTTTGTACTTTTATGTATTCCTAGCTTTTCGCTGTGGCCTGCAGTTTTTAGGCAATGTTGCTTCACGTAATGAAGATTCCCAATCCATTGTCTGGGTGCATGCTTTCCCAGAACTCTTCATGTAAGTATATCGATAAGAATTTTTCTGAATCCTGAAAAGATTATGGCTATAATTTCATTTACATGACGCTAAGGAACATGAAAAGCTAACCTATCGAGCAATAGAATTCAGGACAACAGATGTCCTTCATCTTGATAACAGGTAGGTACCAGCTGAGAGAGGGTGGGAGGGAGACTGTTGGGTCCTACAGGGCGCTGTGTCTTGATCTGGGTAGTGGTTCCATGACGTGTGTGTATCTGAACATTCATTAAGCAATATACAAGATGCAAACCCTTGACTGTATGTGTCTTTACTTTTAAGAAAACACGGGCTGGTGGAGTGGCTCAGGAAGTAGAGTACTTGCCTAGCAAGTGCGAGGCCCTGAGTTCAAAACCTCAGTGCCACCAAAAAAAAAAACCCAAACAAACAAAAAGAACCAAGAAAAAGAAAGTAAAAGTCATGGGTAAATAAGTAACATTGTTAAGGGCACTGAGATTTACAAGAAAAAAAATTAAATATGAACTATCAATGTATGGGCAATGAAGTAATCCTTTGTTTACTTATTGTGCACTTGTGTGCACAGCATAATGCTGTATGTTTTGATAGAGGAGAATTGTGAGAGGAGATATGGATAGCTGATAAGTTTTAATGTAAAGTATGGATAACCAGTCTGTTTCTGAATGTAAGATGTGGATAGTGTGAAAAGTGGGTAATTACCCTGCTTTTTTCTTTTTCTGTATAAGAAATAGGTAATCCGTTTGCTTATCACTGTGAGAAATAGATAATCCAGGCCATTTGTCAGTGTAAGAAAAGAATGACCAGTCCATTTATTAATTTAAGATGTGCATAACCAGTCTAATTGATTATTGCTGCAAGAAGTAGATTACTAGTGTGTCTGTCTAGAGTGGATCCTGAATCTTTTCCTGGTGATGTACTAATGTTTTAAACTAGTTGAGACTCTGGTGCCCTTGAGTAGGGCGAGTGCTGGCTGCACCAGTGTGAACAGTAGGATAGCAACAACATTTGTAAGTGCCTGAGCTGGGTGTTGTGTGTGTTTTATTCCTGTTCTTACAGCAGCGCTGTAGGTAAGTGGTACATACCTACCTGCAGTAGTTTGTTGCTGGTAAATGGCACAGTGGGATTGAGAACCCAGTGCTGCTGTCTAGATCCAGAGCCTGCAGTCCTAAGCGTGTTGCTGAAGTTTTTTCTGGGCTGTCTTGCCTGGTTGTGAAGGTTTTCTGTGCTTAGCTGTAAAGTATGGTGTTAGGATCAGATAAACTCTAATTCACTTCTAGCTTACTAAGTACATCTCTCAAATACTTGCAAGATATGTGTGTGTGTGTCCCTTATGGCTAATAATTAGCTTAGGTGTGTAGGTGGCAGAAAAGGATCATGAAACTCAAGCTATAGAAATACACATTACTTTTGAGAAGTTTTGTTTTTTTTCCATACTGGTGATTGAACCCGGGGCCTTACACTCCTTAGGCAAGTGCTCTACCACTTGAGCCATACCTCTGTCCTTTTTATTTATTTTTTAAAATGTTTGTTTCTGAGATAGGGTTTCACTAACTTTGCCTGGACTGGCCTCAAATTACTGATCTTCCCGCCCCTGCCTCCTGAGTAGCTGGGATTATAAGTGTGTACCACCATGCTTGGCAAGAATTTATTAAAAAAAAAAAACACATTTGGAGCACATAGTATTTGGTGAGTCTTGAGTTGGGTGACCAGAATACGTTGGTAACTTGGATATATTTGTACTCTTAAGGATTACATACTTACATGGGAGAAATAAAGGAACACAAGTATATTGTAGTGTAAGAACTGATATATTAGGATAAATCCAGGCTGTGATGGAAAAACAAAGAGGAGGCCCTTGAAAAGATATCAGTCTCAATAGTTTACTTGGTACTTTTATATTACCTCATTTGGTCCTCACAGATGCTTTGTGAGATAGTTAGAAAAGAGCTTTCATTTTTTTATATCAGAAAACATACCAGAAAGGTTATGTGATTTCACTATGCATATATGAGACAAGTCCAGTCAGCATTGAATTCCAGTTTCCGCAGGTTTGTGCCATTGGGCAAGTGAGGCTGATTCCCCATCTGTAACCTGTGGATAATACCTTCCTTAGTAGAGTGTTAGGAAGTTTCTTCTAGAGACAGGGGCTTGCTGTGTACCTCTAGGCTGGTCTGGAACTCTCACCACTGTGCCTCAGCCTCCTGAGCTGCTGGGATTACAGGCATGTACCACCATGCCTGGCTTACAAAGTTTAAATGGAAAAAACCCAGCCAAACTTCTGCCATAGTCTTGAGCCATGATGTGATTGGCATTTGGTAAGTAGGTAGGTGGATGGGAAGATGAGCTAGGAATTGTACTGAGGCTGTTGACTTCAGCTTCCTTTTTCCTGCCACTGTACCACCTATTCACTAGATACTGTTCTGCCTGACTGTTAAAAAATGACTGTAGTCTTAAATGGTCTTTGTTTCCAACAAGAATGAGTTTTTTTGTTTTTGTTTCTTTTTTAGCAAAAGAGCAAAGGTTTATTAAGCAGAGAGGAAAGAAGAATGCGCATCTTAATGTTTTGTGAATGTGATCACTTTCACCTTTTTCTCTTATCATGTTAATTTGGTTTTGCTTCTGAGTTCTGAGTCAGCTGCAACTTTTTCTTGTGATTTAATATATTGCTATTTTTATTTTTATGGCAAATAATACTCTTGTTTCAAAGCATTATGAATCTTAATCAAATAATTTATTAAATCTTTATCAAATACATCACTGTGTACTGAATTTGCTAATGGAATTACTATTTTGTGTTATAATTGTATTTTATCATGTTGGAAAATTAGACTAAAAATCTCATCTCTTTGTTTGAAAGGTCTTGCTTAAATCATCCAGACAAAAAAATTGTTGCCTACTGTTCAATGATTTTGTTCACATCTCTCAATCCTGAAAGAATGAAAGAACTGGAAGAGAACCTCAATATTGCAATCAATGTCATAGAAGCTCACCAAAAGCAGCCAGAGTCAGAATGGCCGTAAGTGTCCTGTTAGAAATGTGGTTACTTAAGGACATTCTAACAAATTACTTTCCTCCTGGTGTTATTATTACTATTACTTTGATCTTTGATACAGGGGCTTGCCTGTTGCCCAGGCTGGCCTTGAGCCCCTGTTTTCTTACTTTGGCTCTCCAATAGCTGGGCTTATAGATGTGAACCATTGCACCCAGCTTATTACAACTGGTCTTTTACTTATTTATAGTGCTGGGATTGAACCTAGGGCTTTGTGCATTCTAGGCAAGTATTCTACCACTGAGCTACACCCCCAACCAGTCCCCTTGTAGAGATTTTAAGTAAAAATTCAAATTATGATAATTTTACCATAAGTTAAAACTTAACATTTGGTTGACAAAATGAGAAAAAAATTTTGAGCAGGACCTGCAGAATTTGTGAAAGAGTTGAAGTTTGGGTTGTGCCTGAAGGATAGGACGTTCTTTAATACAGTGACTGGGGGAAGGATGTTCTCAGCATGAGAAAATAGCTCCTTACCTTCGGAACCACGGTGGCTGCAGTAGGTGGTTCATTAAAGATTAGAAGTTGGTATCAATCCTTGGGAGTGGTGTGTAAATGTGACACTCTGCCATTCATGTAAAGTTGTCTCTGGATGTCTCACCCTCCCCACAAGAATGTGTGATTTCTCTCTAGTTGCTTTTAAGATTTTTCTTTGTCTTTTCAGAAGTCGATGATGTTTTGGCATAGAGTTCTTTATGTGTATTCCTTTTGGGGTTCTCTCAGTCTCTTGAATCTGTAGGTTTATGTTTTTCATGAAATTTGGAAAGTTTCAGCCATTATTCGTTTGAATACCTTTTCAACCCTATACACTTTATCCTTTCCTTCTACATATATATCTGTGTTACACATGTGTGTTATAAACACTTAGGTCTCTATTGACCCTTTCTCATTATAAAATTCTTCAGAATTTCTGTTTTGTTTTATGTATGTAGGAATTTACCTTTGTATTTATTGTTTCTGTTTTAGTAGCCTTCTGTTTATTTGAAGTCTGTTTTTGAGGCTGTGTTCCTCACAGTAGTCAGGGTATTTAGGTAGAGGTTGCTTCCAGGTGTTAATTCTTGAGCTGCCTTTAATTCTGCTTGTGTTCATAAATGAGGTTTAAACTTTTTCAATTTGGGCCTCTTTCAGTGAACTCATTATTCTGTTGAAATTATACCTAAATTTAAAGTTACTTATTTTTCTGAACATTCATTTGTATTTGAATTACTATATACAAACAAACAGAAGTTGCTACATGAAAATATTATGATGTATTTGACTTAGAAAATATCCCTCAATATAGAGGTGTAACGTGACAGGATGAGTCATTATAGTCAGCTTGCTCAGAGAAATTTTCTGTAAATTCTGTTTTATTTGATAAGTACCTGGAATCCATATTTCAACTGTTTGGAATAAGGACCAAGGTCATAATGAGCAAAATATGAAATGTACTTTAGATTAGCTTAAGTTAAAAGTTACCAAAGATCACTAGGCAGAAAAAAGGAGGAATGTGTAGTCATAGTCAGCTGATACCTCCTGCAGTCCAGCTGCAGCCTTTGGTAAACAGACAGTGAGATCACAGACTATCAGAGGCCTCCAAAAAATTGTTAGTTTTAACTGTGTATCTGACTCATACCTGAAAATCAGAGAAGAGGGCCCCCCCCTTTGCCCTTCCATCATAAGAGATCTGACAAACAGCACCAAACTACCCAATCTCAGAACTTACTGGTTTATTGTCTTTTTATTTCTTCTTTTTTTTTTTTTTTTAGAAAGGGACAAACTTGAGATTTCAGTAACTCTGGGTTTTTTTGTTTGGATATACTAGAGTCACAGGAGGGTGTAGGCGAGGAAGTCATTGGTACTACATTTGGTTTGAATTATTGGCATAATGTCTTTCTGAAAGTGTTTGCTTCTTTGTAGGTGTGGAAGATGTTTTCATACTTTTAGATAACCCTAGATGAATCCAAAGTTCCTATTTTTAATTCATCTAAATCCGACAGTAAATATGCATTAGAATTGACGTGAGTCAGTATAGAATTACACAGTAGAGAAGGTAGGGCCACCTCTTGCTGATCCTGTGGTTTGGTGGGGTCTTGCTTTCACATTTGTCATCCTTGAGTGTATTGTGTGCCACACTGTACAAATGAGAGTCAGCTTGGCTAAAGTCACACAACTAGTAGATAGCAGAGAGGATTGAAAAATATACCAAACTTGAAGGAGTGTCCCTTTTTACTGTGACGCGTATTATGAAATTGTTGATTTTCAGGGAGTAGGTTTGCATCTAAAAGAGAGCCGCGAATTGTTAGTTTTAGCCTTACAAAATAAACTTTGCTCATTCTTTTGAGATTGTACCAATTTCTCTATGAAAATGAAATTATAACTGTGAATAAAGCATTATTTTCTGTTCATATTTGGGTTAACTAGTTGACTTACTTGCATGAGAAAGTTTCATTTCCAGACTAATATCCTGTTGCTCTAGGGATATTTTCTGCCTCATGCATGTACATGTTATTGTCAGCTTAAATGTTAGGAAATGAGGTAGATGAGCATAATTGTCCTTCCTCTTGTACTGTGAATCTGTTGCCCTTCTGTTATCCAGCAGCATGTGGGCCTCCCTGTGTCACAGAACTGAATGTGCTTAATTGTTCATTAGGTTGTGAGCTTCCTGATGGCAAGATTAATGTTGTTTGTTTTTGGATCCTTAGTAAGATAGCATCTGGCATGTGCTAAGTATTATGTAGTTATATTCTTCTGGATCTAAGTAATTGAAGAACAGTTGAGATAGCATGAGCACAAAATGGAATTTATTGGGTCACATAGCTGAAAAGTCATTGGATATAAGCAGTGGGTCTGGTGGCTTAGGGTTCCCTGAGAAAACACTGTTTATCTTTTCCCTCATGCAGCTGTTTTCTAAGTTTTTGTTTCCCTCTAATGTTATGCTCTTCCTTCTCTTTTCTCCCAGGGTCTCACAGAATTCCCCTTGTAACCTCTCTAATCTCCTGTCCCAGTCCTGTCCTTTGGCCCTCTTCCCCCAGCTCACTGGCTAGATATATTGTGCTGTTTCTGTAATCCATGATGTGTACCTACATTTGCACTTAACACATTCTTCTGTAATGATTTGTCTGTATGTGGGTCTTTCTCCACTGTTCAGAGAATATTTTTGGAAGTCAGACTTGTGTTCTAGACCCTGCCATAGTACTTCAAATATTGTGAGGTTTTTGGATTTTCTTTTTTTTTAATTTTTGGGACAGGGTCTCATGATGTAGTTCAGGTTGGCCTTGAACTAGAAACCCTGTGCCTCAGGATGCTAAGATCACTGGTATGTGCCACCACATACAGCTTGACCGTTGTGTTTTTGAATGAATATACTTCTGGGAAAATACTTTGATTTCTAAGTAGCTGAATTCTGTGAATGAGCTTTAGCATCCCAGTTTTATTTGTGAGCCCAGCTTGGAATGCATGAATTCAAATTGTTACAGCTTGATGACCTACCTAAATTGGCATGAATACCATTTGAAATACTTTAATATTACATATTATTTTTAGAAATATTTTACATCCAAGTGTTGACCAGCCATTTTAAAGTTTGTAGAAAAGTAGCATACCTGTTTAGATTTTGCCTTTTTTTTTTTGCAGTGAGCAGGGCAGTGTTGGGGACCCAGGGTGTTGTGCAAGCTGTACAAGCAGTGTGCCACTGATGTATATCCATAGCCCAGATTTTGGTTTGGCATGAAGGACAGCATGGGGTGGCAGCTGATGTGCTTCACTTGGTTCTCACACTGAAAGATGCTGCTTTTGCTTGTTAACAAGTGATTAAATAGACTGTGGCGATGCAGTTGATATGTTAGAGTCAACTCTTACTGCTATAACTTGGTCATAAACATTGTGTTCCTTAGTTCTTGAATCTTTAATTCAGATGCCCTCTGGTCAATATAGTATTAATACTACTATTCCGTGTCTTCAGATGTCACAGCAATACTTTGAAGAAATATGCCTTATAATCTTTGCCTTTGGGCTTCCATAGTTGATCTCTTAACTTCACATGAGCACATTGCTTGACAATGAGGATGTTTTCTTGGTAACTTGAGAACTCTTAAATAGGGAAAATCAAGCCAGGATTCATCACTGCATTGTTGGCATATCTTTAAGTAAAAGTATCACGTCTGTTTCTCTGCCTCATCTTACAGCACTAAGCTTTTGACTAAAACAGTGCAGTTGTTTTCTGTCTATTCATATTACTGTTCACAGGGAAGAAATTTCCTTTCTCAACATTGGTAAAGCTATAACACCCCCCCCATCTTTTTCCCACTTTCATCAATGTGAATTATTTCAATAAAATTTTCAGCTGTAAAACTGGAGAGAAATATTTTAAGGATTTTTTTCCCTTTGAGTTAATAGGAAAACATTTAAGATATAGCAAAATAAAAAGTTTAATAAAGTGAAATGCTTTTATGTATAAGATAGATACACAGTAGATAAGGATGTGTCTGAATTACTGTTTGTAATAACCAAATTCTCCCCCACCCTTTTCCCCTTAGGTTCTTGATTATTACAGACCACTTTCTGAAAAGCCCGGAATTGGTGCAAGCCATGTATGCCAAACTGAGCAATCAAGAAAGGTAACCCCAAAACCCAGTGTGGTTTTGAGTCTTTAGCATTACGTATGGAGTAATCTGCAGTCCGGACTGAAAAACAGTGTGGTTTATCAGTTGGCACAGGACTCTTAAGTACAAGTGTGGTGCTGGTTTTGCATTGCTTGGCTTAGCCACAACAGGCAGTGATTTACATAGATTTGCAGAATTCGGTAGGTGCTATCATTGAGTAAAAGCATATAAAAAAAAAAGTTTGCAAAAAAAATTTTATGTTTGTGCCTTGATTTTATACTGGCAGTTTATACAACTATGAATTACAGTTGTATATTTCAGATGTGCCTATTAGTCTATGTCACTGGTGTGATTATTTGGAATTTACTCTGTAGTCTTCTGAATCATAATTCAGACAAAAAGAAAACTGACATCTGTCTATACTCTTACAGTTACAGTAGTAGGAAGTGCTGAAACCTTGTTTTGTGCCTTGTTGTAGTAGTAATTCTTTACATGGATGTAGCCAGGTCTTTAACCGTGCTTGGATTCAGTTTCTTGATCTATAAAATAAGAGGAATGAAGAAAATGATTTGTAGCATACTTTCCATTTCAATTGCATGTGTGTTTCCTAATCTTATTAGAGAGGTTGCCTTAACAAAAAACTTAATGAGAAATCACTGATCTAATCATCAAAAACTTAAATATTTGATAATCTTTTTGATTGTAGCCACAAATTGTATAATTGCAGTGTTTATGGAATTCTTACTATGTATTTAGGTTCCAACAATTAAGCTTTGGTCACTTCTTTGTAGGTTTTTGTTAAGTTTTTTTCTTATATTTAACAAAAAGGAAAAGTTGATGATTTTAAAGTCAGTATAAAGGGGGGTGAGGGAGGGGGTGGGGGGAAGGGAGGGAGAGATGACCCAAACATTGTATGTACATATAAATATAAGAAAAAAAATAAAGTCAATTTAAGTACCAGGTTTATAAATCCAATATTCTTGCTCCTCCATCCCCACCATATGCATACCTCTCTTGTGGAAAAAATTTAATTGTCATTTTTGACCTAAAATAAGTAACATGAAACACGAAAAGTTAGTAATTGCTTTGCAGTAAGGAATACCTGAACCGATGGAGAGTTTTATTAATTGAAACTTAGTATTCAAATTTATATTTTCTATGTTCCTGCTAAATGATATTTAAAAATTGATTCATGATATAACCGGATGAAGAGGAGATACTTAAGATTTCCCGTTTTCATGTATGAAGAAAATGTGCCAGGTACTTCCTTCTTCATGCAGGGTCTTGCTCTTGAGCCTCTTCCTCCCCTCTCTTTTCTTCCAAAGAAGAGCTACTGCTCCTTTCTATCATTTGTTGAGCCCTACATCATGTTGAGTTCTGCTTGTTTGTAGCATGCTGCCATTAGGGAGTTACACATACCAGGAGGGCAAAGATTTGAGCCCTCTTATTCTCTGGTGTCCACCTGTCCAGGCATTTCTGGGCACATTGCAGATGCTCAAAAAAAAAAAAAATTTTTTTTTCTCTCACTGAAAGCATAAGTGAGTAAATTTTTTAACTGCTCAATGAAAGGTTTGTCTGGTAGACTAATATTGTCTACCAAGTTGAGAACCTCAAAGATACTCTTAACTCTTTTTCCTGAACCTTCTTATTCATAATATCAGTATGCCTTGTCACTTGTACCATCTCTGTATCTTATGAACTGATTTTTCCCTAGTTTGCTCTCATCTTTGACACACACACACTCAGTGCACCATGTTTTGTTTATCCACTCATCCATTGATACATATTTGAGTTGCTTCCTTTTGTTGTTGTTGTTGTTGTTGGTACTAGGATTGAACTTGCCAGGCAGGTGCTCTATCACTTGAGCCATTTCACCAGCCCCTTTTTTTTCCCCAGTCCCGTAAGTTTAATTTATTTATGTTGGAAAATACCACATTGTATTAGTGCTGGAGGGAGCAGGTATACCTGAAAGCTTGCATTTATACCTATCTGCTGCACTGTAGTCACTGTCCCCATGGGTCTGAAGAGCCAGTGGGAGTCACCAGCCCTTTCTGAATTGTTTATTTTTGGGATAGGGTCTTACTTTATGCCCAGGCCAGCCTGGACCATGATCCTCCTATCTGTGCCTAGTCATTGGTTGAGATGAGGTCTCGTGAACTTTTTCAAGCGACTGAGGACTGGTCTTGAACTGTAATCTTCCCAAATAGAATTCTCTGTTCTTTATTTGGTGACCAGCCATGATTTTATAGTTGTCACTAGGGTAATATCCTCCAGAGTGTTGTATGATAAAGTAAATATTAGAACATGTACTTTTATATATTATATAAGAAAACCCAGAAATCAATGAAGCTTTGTTAATATTTAGTATCTAGTATATCTAGTGTGACAGTACTAGGTTATCTATAAATTACGTATATTGGAAGTGCGTTGTGTACTTTTTTATTGATCAGAACCTTTGAAAGTATTGCTAGATTACTTGTGCCTGTGGAGCTTTATCTTTCCCATGATTTTTTTTTTAACTTGGATTCACTGAATTTCTGTTGGGCTAAATGCTGAGAACAACAAGGTTGCCCAACACAATGGTATTCAAGAAAGGAATTCTGCTCATCTGAAGTATCACTTTGTATGTAGGAGATAATGGTATCTTTATTTTGGAGTAACTATGTCAGCTAAAAACAATTTTATAGTCCCTGTATTTGAAGAGCAGCAGAGGGATTCCTCTGTCCCTGCGTTCTGTTTGTGCCTTTGGGCAGCAGCTGGTCAGAGCTCCCAGGAGGCATAGCTGGGCCTGGATGGAGGGTAGGGGAAGGTTCTGCTATCCATCATCACCAGGTATTAAGTTACTGTTTTTCTAGGACTAATGAGATGTTCAGGTGTTAGTCTGCAGAAAGACTTTGTCCTTTGTGAAATGCTTGCTTTACATGTAAACATATAGTAAGTCAGAAATTTAACATTTAATTGATTATGTTCTAAATGTAAAATATGTCACTTTCAGGACCAGTTCCATTTTGCACTATTGAGTATTAGATTTTTTTTCCTATGAATACATTATTAGTCAATACATTTATATTGACCGGCTGTATTGGCACTTCTGTAATCCCAGCTACCTTCAAGGTGACCACAGGAGGATTGAGATCTGACGGTAAAAAACACAAGACTGTATCTGAGAAAAATACTAACAGCAAAAAGGACTACAGGTGTGGCTCAAGTGAGGCCCTGAGTTCCATCCCCAGTACCACAAAAAATAAAACATTTATATTTTTTCTTAACAAGTTTGTACACAACTCTTCTTATGTAAGTCAGAGACTATTCTAAGCCCTTTACGAACGTTAATTAGAGCAATGAATCCACCCTAGAAGACTTGTAGTGTTGGTGTCAAAACTTTATACTACTCAATAATACACAGGATGGGTGAGGACATACAAATTGGATACCTTAAGAAGAGGTGTTTGCTCCCTTTCACGTGGTGGTTTATTTCTCCTGAATGTTCATTGATCAGTGTGTTTCTTACTAATGTCGTGTCAGGTGTGGTGTTTGGATGTTGTGGTCAGTCACTACATGACAGTTCAGGGAGCAAGTGAAGAATGAATGGCAACCAAGCCCTCAGTTTCACAGGGATTGGGTTTAATTCATACCTCCTGTGACCCTGTGGCCTTAGCCAGATTGCCAGCAGCAGCTTCTCTTCAAAACAGAGCAAATAGAAACATTTTGGCTTAAGATTATACTTTTGTTTTGCATGCTCTGTAACTTGTATGTATATACACATGGAAACAATACTAATAATACAAGCAAAATTTTTCAATATATTGCACTAGTTAGGATTCATGAAAATGGGCCTTAGTTCAGAAAGACATGGTGCTTTACGCGGTGAAAAGACTACAGACACTTTTTACATCCCCCACAGGGGATACTAAGCAAAATGTTATTATTTGATTCACTTCAGTAAATAATTTCTGACTGTCCCTGTTCTTGAAGGATACACCAGTGTAAATGAGACCCCAGTGCCTACTCTCCCCTCAAGGGTTGTGTAGCCTCTTGAGGGAAGCTGTGCTAGAGAAGCTTGTAGGCAGGCAAAGTGGCAACCCAAGACCTGACTGGGAGAGGAACAAATATAGTGCTTTGAGAGCATGGGGTGGGAGAGGAGAAGGGAGGGGCGGTATCCCTAGGCCACCTGGTCCTTGAAGCAAGTAGAAAGAGTTAGCACTTGATGAATCTGCAGGGTTGGCAGGGTTTTGCCAGCCTTGTGCAAAGAGGACATTTTCCAGTTGAAAGAGTGACACAACAAGCATAGGGAAAAGAGTCTTTGAATGTGTTTTGGGGAACACTGAAAATTCCAGTTTAATTGGAACATAAGATACTCATGAGAGAGCAGGGGAGAGAGCACTGCATAAGCAGGTCAAGGTGGGGCTTTGTTTGGTAATGAAAGCTACTGGTTCATTGAGCAAATTTGTTATTTTACTTTTTAATTTTATTTTACTTTATGTTTCTTTGTGGTGCTGGGGATGGAACTCAGGGCTTCATGTATGCTAGGCAAACACTCTACCACTGAGCTATACTCGCAGCTCCAGTACTTATTGAGTGCCTGCTGAATACATCAGACAAAACCTCCTGTCCCTGAGGAGCTTCTGTTCTGTTGGTGAGAGACAGTAAGTCAGATCATGAACTGCGTCAGCTGCTGACGTCGTTAAATTGGGAGAGGGCCTTCCTGCCCACGGAGCTTGGGTATCCAAGTCCTCAGCTTGAGGGGTACCCTGGGTGCACTGACCTTTTTGTGGTGACTGACCTCAATGGTTAAAGAGCTGAGGGTGCTGATGTGTGGAGACCTGGGCCAGAGAGAAGGGGCTGGGGGTCTTGTCAGAAGCACTCAGAGTTCTCCTTTTGCGTTTATTCCTAGTTTAGAGTTGTTCTTTGGGAGATGAGTAGCACTGAAAGAATTAAGTTCCTCAGCAGGAATGTAGACCGAATAGATTTCTCTCCTTGAGCACCGAGAATCCTTGGAAGAACCAAGCAGACTGGTTCCCATGTTCTGGGCTCAGATGAGGAACTTCACTTGAGAACCCTGGTGAGATATGGCAGTGTTTCCATGAGGAACTTAGAACACAGATAGGTAAACAGACTGTGGCTCCAACCTACTCGATCAGAGCATCTGCTTGGCCTGGAAGCTGTTGCATTAGAGCAGGTTTACAGGTGGACAAGTACTGACACACATTCACTAAGCATTGGCTGCACAGCCCTCAACAGCAAGCACAGCGCCTCCCTAGAGTGGCGGGAGTGATGGTGAGGTGCTGTGTGTGGAAGTTCCCTTCTCGTGCTAGCTCTCTTCATTGTTGGAGCTCTTATGCCTTCACCTAGGGGCTGGTAGCCAATTGGGGCAGATTATTTGGTGAAGAACTTTTTAATTTTTTTTATTTATCTATTTTTTTGAGACAGGGCCAGTCTTACTGTGTAGTCCTGGCCAGCCCCTCAAGCTTAGAATCATCCTGCCTTTGCCTCCTAGGTACTGGGATTATAGATGTGAGCCACAGTAGCTGGCTGCTGAGAAAATTTTGCATACAGACTCATAGTCAGTTACTGTGGAGTGAGAGCATTCATGTATGCACTTTTTAGTCTGCCTTCCTGGTGACCACTAACAGAGTGAACTACATGCTCTTGCCAGGCAGCTTGTGCAGTATTCAGGTTAGGATGTACATGTAAACACAGTAGGTGAAGGGCAGATGCTGTTTGGGCCACTCACTATTTTGGATAAGTTACTCTGTCTTTCTGGAACCTTGTTTCACCTGAAAAGGGAAGTAATGGTAGCCATCTGATGATATTGTTGTGATAATTAGCTGGAATATATTAAGCTCTTAGTAGCACTCAGTAAACACACGAGGGATTGCTATTTCTTTTTCTTTTTTTGGCCCTTTTGCAAGTTGATTTGGCTGTGTTGCTCAGGTTGGCCTTCAACTCACAATCCTCTGCATCAGCCTCCCAAGTGCTGGGATTACAGGTGTACACCACTGCATGTGGCTGGAAATTGCTGTTTAAGCTTTCAGTCAGCTTCTGCTACCATTAGTACTATTGCTACAATCATAGGTCCTCCTCCTGTGGCAATCTTGGCTTTTTCTTTCAGGTGGTACTACCAGGTCTTTGGAAGCTAACATACACCTGGATTAGTTAGACTTTCATCGTTATAACAAATACCTGAGACAGATTTAAAGGAGGAGAGATTTATTTTGGGTCATGGGCTCAGAGGTTTTAATCCATGGTCACCTGACTAAGTGGGAAGCATGTAGTGAGCAAAGAGGCTTACCTCAGTGAGGTCAGGAAGGATGCACCAGAGACCAGGGGTCATCTTCAGAATCCTGCCCCCAGAGTCCTGCTTCCTCCAGCTAAGCCCCATCTCCTAAAATTTCCTCCATCTCCCAAAATAGCACCACCAGTTGGGTGGTACCAAGCTTTCAATACACCAGTCTTCTTTGGGCACACTTACTGTTCAAACCACAACACTGTCATTGTCTGTGAGTCCTCAGAAGAACTCTGTGGCATAGCATAAGTCTTGTGCATTTCCAGGTTGGGAATCTGAGACATTGTAGGGCAGTGCATTTGCCCTCGTTGCAAAGGTTGGTGTAACTCCTGCAGCATCTGACTCTTGCCTGTTACTTACCAAGATAGGAATGAGGTTAATTCAGTAGTGGCTTACTGCCTAGATCTTGGTGAGCTTGCTGTTCAGGGTTAATAAAAATTTTTGGCCTTTGTGGAATAGTTCAAATGTAAATGCAGAATTTGCTGGAGAAGCTAGTCCTTGAATTTTAATTTCATATGTTTTATTTCTAGAATTACAGGACATTTTATTTCCTGCTGATAAAACTCACTCTTCCCTCCATCTTTATCCTCATCCCAGTCCTTTCATAAAAAACACCTTCCCATGTTGGTGTGAATGTGGTTCCAGAAACTGTAGTTTGTGTCAATTTAAGCACAACTGTAAAATACAAAATTTTGCTGTAGAAATTTTTCTTAAAATCCTTCACATGCACATAGCTTCTTAAATAAAATGAACACAGATCATAATTTTGAGGCAAAGTATGTAACAATTGAATCAGAAGTACAGCAGAAGTAGAACGCTTGTGACAGCTGGTGGCTGAGAAACAGTGATTAGAGCTTGGGAGGGCGTGTCTGGGGAGCTGGAAGAGGCCAGCTTTGGTATGGGTTAGGGGAGGGAAGCAAGACCTTCACACTGATGTGTGGTGATTCTAGTAACCTTACAGCTGGGTCTTTCTGATTTTGCATCCTTCCCACCTAAGTGAGTAAAGTAAGGAGTAGCATTCGTTAGACCACTCCTGTTCTTCAAGGAAGTATAGTCACAGGCTGCATCACACAATACTTTGGTCAGCAGTGAACCCCATTTATGATGGTACTCCCATAAGATTATGATGGGAATGAAAAATTCTTGGTGACGTTGTTGCTGTGAGAACATCTTAGCCATTCTAATGTCACAGCACAACACATTCCTCACGTGTCTGTGGTGATGCTGATGTAAACAAACCTACCAGGCTGCCATATAAATTGTTTAGCACATACAGCTGTGTACACACAGTCAGTTCACAGTGCCTGACAATAAACAACTATCTTACTGGCTGATGTATTCACTATACTGTTTATCATTTGTTTATTTTATGTATTTTTTTTTTTTTTGGCAGTCCTGGGGTTTGAACTCAGGGTTTTGTGCTTGCAGGCAGGCTCTCTACCACTTGAGCCATGCCCCTAGTCCTTTTTGCTTTAGTTATTTTTCTGATAGGATCTTGCATTTTTGCCCAGGTAGATCTGGACCTTGATCTTCCTATTTATGGTTCCCACATAGTTAGGATGACAGGCACATGCCACCATGCCTACCTTTTTATTGATTGAGATGGGGTTTCACTAACTTTTTGCCCAGGCTGGCCTTGAACTGTGCTCCTCCCAGTCTCTGCCTCCTAAGTAGCCGGAATTATAGGAATGTACCACCATGCCCAGCCCTGTCATTATTTTACAGTATACTACTAAGAAAGGTTGACTGTAAGGCAGTAAGCTGTGTCACCTGGCAGCTGCCCTTCTGTGTCATTTTTAATGCATCTCTTGATTGCATCAAGAAGCTGTAAGTGATTGGCCTATACCACCTAGGCACATGCCAGTGCACTCTTTGATCATACACCAAAGAAATCAGCTAATGATACATTTATGATAAAAACACAACCTTGTTTAGTGTGGTTCCTTCCCAACTGGAAGATGGTGCTCCATATCATATTCCACATTCCCTGACTGTGTGGTGCATTTCAGTTCATAGGTTTTCCAGTGTCGAGGATGGGGTAGCAAATGCAGTGCACAGTAAAAATGATTTTGGAAAAAAAGTTCCCGCACAAGTTCCCATGATTTGATAGATTGTTCTGTGTGTGATTTCTTTAAGAGAAGCACGGTTTCTGACAGTGGCTGGGGTGTGGACAGTAGCACCTTAGACCTGTTCCATAGCATCGGGAGTCGTTCAATGTTCATTTGGCGGATGGCTTAATAGAAGTAGGAACGTTTAATGAGGTATTGTCTGTCTTCAAAGTTAGCTTGCATTTTTGTATTTCAAAGATCCGTTTCTGATTTATCATCCATTTTTCCCTCAGAATCACTCCTTACTTACCTCCTTAGCGCTCATCTTAGAATTGTGTAATAAAACATGTAGGGGTAGTTTACCAAGCAGAGTTGGTGTCCACAAGAATTGCCTCTGCGTTAGTTTGTACAAGAGGCAAAAATCTGCTTTTACCTTTCCTTTTAGCCCTTTTACCTCTCTCCCTTTAACACATCCACTTGGACCCCAGGGTCTTCTTGTTATTGCCAAACAATATTGATAATCAACACCTTGTCGCCTTCTCTGCCTGCTCTCCCCTTCCCTTGCCCAACTGGCATTCCGAATCTGCCCATCATATGGTTCTCTTCTTCAGTCAAAATCCGTCACTTGTTTCTCATTTCTGTGCATCCCTAGTACCTGTGATTTAATTGTATAAAATTACTTCTATTATGTCGTATATTTGAGTAATAGCCTACCAGGCGCTAAGTTTCCAAAGCTGTCGGCCATGACTTCTTATCCTATCAATAACTGCCTGATCATCTAATGCATTGATAAAGGAGTGTTTTGAGAACAGATGCTTGGGCCACACTGAGTGAGTGCCCTTTCCCTGGTGTCCCTAGATAGTCATTCTTCTTGGGGAGAGTGAGAAGTCTGCCTTTATAGCCTGAGAGCAACTCATTCACTTTTTAAAAATTACATGTAACGAAGGGGAAATGAATGAAAACCCTAGTATTATATTCAAGCAAAGGGATTATTTGCTTATTTTACTTCGCATTCGTAATTGCTATGAAAAATCAGAGGTTTGGGAGTTTTGAAAATTGCTAAAGTCAATAGGTAAATTTTCCAAACTAAGGAGATCTCACATCAGTTGGCCACAATACAGAAAGCATTCAGTGTAGCTCTACTTCTTATAGGGAGCAGTTAGTTAGCTTGAGTCTTGGCTTAGTCTCTCAGTGGCTGTGCGACACTGGGCAAATTAAAACCTTACTAAGCCTTTCCATACACGTCTTTAATGTGAAGCTAACGATGGTGCCTGCTTCTGGAGGTTGTGTGAGAATTAAATAAGGTAATGGGTGTAACATGCTTAGCTCAGTTTAAAGTAGTGAATGAATGTTAGCCAAGTCACTGTTATTATTGTGATATAGTCATAAAACTTAAACCGAGAGCAATTTTGAAATGAGGTACATTTGACAGTTTTTATAGCTAAGTCATATCCAAGAAATCAAGATTTAAAAAAAAATTGGTAATTGATGAAGATTAGCTTTATTCATAAAATGTTTTTCCTAGCTAGATATTGTAAGATAAAGAGTTTAAAAAATAAAAATACTCCTTTAAAATTATGTCCATGCCTATTTTAGCATTGCAGTGTTTAAGCATTGTATGTTCATTAAAACAGCCTTATGTTTTGCAGGGTTACAGTGTTAGACCTTATGATAGCCAAGATGGTGGGTGATGAGCAACTGACCAAGGATGACATTCCTGTGTTTTTGCGCCATGCTGAGTTGATTGCAAGCTCCTTTGTGGATCAGTGCAGGACTGTGCTGAAGTTGACCTCGGAGCAGCACACCGAGGATGAGGTAAGGAGACAGAACTCTCAGTTCTGGTTAGAAAGAGCAGGCACGTTTTCTAATTCAGTCTAGTCCCCTGTGAGAGTTCTTTCTTTAAAGTTTTTAAAGATACATGAATGATGTATCCTTATAGTATGGTACTTAGAAATTGCAAATTATGAGAAACAGTGCTTTTATTCCTGCCATTTAGCGTTAATGACGTAAAAAAAAAAATTCTGGTGAATACATTTTTCCAGGCTGCTAAGATCAAATAGTATGTGTGCATATGTAGACGTCCCTACCTGTTCACAGTGGAGTCATTCTATGCTGTCTCTTAAGTTTCATTTTGTTTCCCCCAAATGTAGGCTTTGTGAGGGCAGAAGTTGGACCATGATTATAGTAATATGAACACAGTGCACACTTAGCAAATATTTGCTGAATATATAACCAGTCTTTTGCGAGTGCTTTTTTAAGATGCCAGTGCAACATTCTAGGTAAAAAATTTACTATAATCTAGTAGGTCAACTTCCTGTAGTTGGGCATGTGGGTTGCCCGCCCTTCTGCATGTTATAATATTGCTTGTTTTAAATGTCTTCTTAGTTCCGTCTTTGTCCATTTCCATAATTAGTAACCTAGGATATTATCTCAACAGTGGAACTGCAAGTTACATACATTTTTAAAACTTTCAGCACACATTTCTAAATTGCCTATTAGAAAGTTCTCTTCTAGCTGGCATCAGTGGCCGACGTCTGTAATCCTAGCTATTTGGGAGGCTGAGATCTGGAGGATCGAGGTTCAGGACCAGCCCTGGCAAGTAGTTCACCAGACAACCCCCCCCCCCCATCTCCAAAATAACCGGAGCAAAATGAACTGAAGGTGTGCCTCGAGGTGGAGTGCCTGCTTTGTGAGGGTGAAACCCTGGGTTCAAACCCCAGTCCTACCAAAAAATAAATAATAAATAAAAAAGTTCACTACTTCTCCTATCTAGTGTAGGAGTCTTCCAGTCCCACCCCTCCAGGCTAACCACCTCAGGTTCTTCTTCAGACCTTTTCTCTGTCAAGAGCGTGGAAGCTAGGTGGCACTAACTCTGTTCTCACCTCTTCACTTGATAACTCCTCTTTGAATTTATTCCCTGTCCTTCCCTTCTAAATTGAAGTCAGAATTGTTCTTTCTCTGGAAAACTACTCAGCAAAAGGGAAAGCATTTCTGGTCTAACAACAGAGGTGAACCCGAGATAAGTCCTAGGTGTTAGCAGCCAGCCAGAATGGAGAAAAGTCTGTGGTGCCATTCCTTTGAAGTTCCTGAGCTGACCACACTTACTGATAATGATGGAAAATGGGTCACAGTTCACATTCTGGGGCTGAAGTCAAGGGGTGAGATTGATTGCAGAGGGACATGGAATTTATATACATGTCTGTGTATCTTGACACATCTGTATCATGCACTCATAGATGTGTTTTACTGCTTATAATTTAAACCTCAGTGCAGCTGATTTTAAAGCTGTTTCAAGATACTAGGTCATTGATGTGCTGATGAGAATGATCGGTAGGGGGTAATTAATGCTGCTTGCCATGAAGGTAGACGAGGAGCCATGGCCTGTCCTGGAGAGTGACATGTGATCGTGTAGGTTCCTGAGCTCTGGTTGGCCGTGCAGTCACGGTGTGACTGCTCAGTTACGAAAGTGTGTTTCCTTCTTTGTGCCTCTGTTTGGATTCTAGGTGATAAAGCCCTGGCTTTCTCAGTAATCATGCTAATAGTCAAGTTCTTTTTTTCTGTGATAGAGAAGAAGAAGGTCTTTACTTAAGACTTGTCTTGCTGTTCTGGAGATAAAGTTGCCTTTGTTTCCAGTAGGAGGAGCAGTGAGCTGTGCTTCAAAAAACATTCTAAAAATTAATTTTCTAAGAGATGGGGAAGGCAGTAAAAGTCAGGACTTTTTAAATTATAGCTTTAAACTGTTCGTGGGACTTGTGCTTAAAGTGATTTCAGTATTGGAATCAAGATATGCGGTACAGTTTTTTTTATGTTAGGAAAATTTTAATTTTTCCCTCAAATTGTTGGCTCTCTAAAGTGGAAGGAATTATGATCTGCCAATGGGTAGAAAACTGTAGGCAATTTACTTTAGAAAGGCTGAAAGAGGTCAGTTTTAGAAATTTACTAATCTGTATCCTCATGACTTGTGCATATTAGTATATACGTAATATATATTGTACTTTAAGGTATTAGTGAAAGCAAAAAGTGACAGGAGGTTTTAAGAAGACCTCTATGACAATATTTAAACATATCATGCTCCTAAGTGGTGTACCAGACCTGACCTATGCCATTATTTCAGATCTAGAAATCTGTGGTTGGCTGTTGGCTCAGGATTGCCTCTGGTGGAGCTCTTTCTGCAGAGGAATAAGTCAGCGAGTGCTGCTCATGAGGATCTCCTCCCCTCCTCCTCCCAGCCAGCTGACCAGCAAGCCCTGCCTTTACCCATCAGTGATTTTTCTTATTTCCAAAGCACAAGATAGTTTAAGTTCTCACAATGCTATGACCAAAAATGGAGAATGAAAACCGGCATGTTTATAGCATTAAAAAAACGTGACTAATTATTTGGCTTCAAAATTCTGAAGTTTTGTTCCTAAATTGCTTTATAAAAGGAGTCTTACTTTTTCATGGGAATGTACTTGTGCCCATCTATTGATGTATTTTATGTAATTTTTTTAAGGCTTTGTTACATTTTTGTTAGTTTGGGCACCATTACTCTTTAAGGTTTACTTGTCAGCTTTGCCTTTTCCTCTGAAAGCTTAAATTTTTAAAATTTTTGCGATGCTGGGGATTGAACTCAGGGCCTATACCTTGAGCCACTCTGCCAGCCCTTTTTTTGTGATGGTTTTTTTGAGATAGTGTCTTGGAAACTATTTGTCTGGGCTGGCTTCGAACCTTGATCCTGCTGAGTAGGTAGGATTGCAGGCGTGAGCCATTGGCATGCAGTTTAAAAATTTTTTTAGCTTTATGTATTCTGACACATATTGTGAGAGTTGTCTTCAGTTTGTGGGTTTTTCTTTCTCTCTTAAATCTTTGCAATCCCAACTTAAGTCTTTTGCTATCCTTATATAGTAGCATTTAGTAATATTTACGGAATAAGTAAAAATAGTGTTCTTTCATTATACATATTGATAGATTTTTGTATTTTGAAATAATATTTTCTTTGTTGTAAAAAATTATTTAAGGGGCTGGTCAAGACAGCTCATGTCTGTAATTCCAGCTACTCCCAGTTCCAGGAGACGGAGATTAGGATGGAGGTTAGTGAGAGGCCAGCCCAGGCCAAAAGTTAGCAAGACTCCTGCATCTTAACAAAATAAGCCGGGCATGGCGGTATGCCCCTGTGATCCCAGCTGCTCAGGAGGCTGTATGTAGGAGGAGCTCAGTCTGAAGAGTTCAAATCCCATTACCCACCTGCTCAAGTTTTTAAAAGTTGAAGTTGATGAAACATAAAGTTAAGAAGTTTCTGGTTTTTCCTAGCCCCACTTGTTTTCTACAGAGCTCTTTGCATGTCCTTTTTTGTTGTTGTTCTTCCAAAAATTTTTTTTGTATATATATACATATATATGTTTTTTGTTTCCTTTTTCACAATATTAGACACACTCATCTTTAACTTTTTTTTTCCCCTCCGAGGGAAGGAACGTTGAGATAGGGTCTCACAATGTAGGCCAGACTAACCTTGAACTTACTATCCTTCTGCCTCCATCTCCCATGTATTAGGATTACACGCATGGTGCCATTACGACAGACCTTAACTTGCTTATTCCACTTTTTTATAATGTAGCTTGTATATCTCTCCATTTTAACTGATGCATATCTATTACATGCTATTTAGATGCATTATAGTTTTAAAATTTGTTTCTAAAGAGATGTTTAGTTGCTTCCAGATTTTTTTTCTTTTTGGTTTTCTTTTTTTTTAGCCTTTACAAATAATGCTACAGTGAACATCCTTGTACACATATCTTTGTACTTTGGGATTACAAATTACTAGAAATTGAATTATTGGGTCAGTATTCAGTTGTCTGTTTAAAACTTTTAGAGATATTTGTAACTGGCATAACAGTACAGCACAAGACTATACCAGTTCCTACCCTTTACAAATATGAGATAATTGCTATTTCTCTTTAATATTTTTCAGTGACCAGTATGTTCATTTGTCTTGTATATTAGGTTACCTTTAAAAATGAATTTATTAAAAATATTTTCAGAAAATTAATCTATCATATGTAAACTTTTTCCATAGTTAACTTTTTGTTTGAATTTATTGATGAGACACACACACACACACACACACACACACACAAATCACAGTTTGCCTGGGCTGCTGTCGAACTGTGATCTTCCTCATCTCAGCCTCCCAAGTAGCTATGCTTATAGGCATGAGCCACAGGTGCCTGGCTTGTTGATATTTTTAGTCTTTTAGAAGTTCTTGTTTTTATTCTAGTTAGACTTACCAATTTTATCCTCATGGCCTCTGAATATTTTTTTCATGCATTTTGTGAACTTCCACTTAAATTGTGGAAATATGTAACCTGTATGTCCTATTTCTTTCAGTACCTACTCCCCACTTTTGATTAATCTAGAATTTATTTTCAAGTAAAGAGTCATGTGTGGATACCAATGAATTTTTTATGTCTTTTGACTATCCAAGATTTTGTGAAATCTTTGGTGTAAAACTGTTTGAATCTTGATTTCTTCTCTTACTAGTGTGTGAAGCTTGGAAAAAGTTACTTATCTCCATGACTGTTTTCTCTTCCTTTAAAATAGGTTGTATTTCAGTGAAAGCCTGAGTGCACTGATAAATACATAGCCAGTATTTCTTTTAGTGATCAGCCTTATACTTTCCACTAATTTTAATACCATTTTTATCATACAGCAAATTCTTATGTATATTTGGATCCATTTCTAGATTTTCAACTTTTACAGGAAGAAGCACTAAGATGCCAGCAGGAGAAAGAAAAATTCAAAGAGCTACACATTTATATTCAGTAAAGGAATGCTGAAATGAACATACAAATAAATACAAAACTGGTCCCTGCACAAGGCAATAATTAATTGCCTCAGGCCAGCCACAATTAATATGCATTTCTGTAGGCATAAGTATTTGCAGTATCAGCTTTCTATAACTTACATAGATGTAAAACAGCTCAGACACCAAAGGGTAGAGTTAATACGGATGGCTGAGATGGACAAGTGACTAACCTGTTTTTTTCTTTTGCTCCTTACCCCCAATCCTGTTCCTGATTTAATTAGTATAGTTTTAAAATACTTTTAAATATCTGGAAAGACATTTTATTCATCACTCTTGGATTTTAGGAGAATAATTCTCCCTGACAATTATTTATTTCCAGTGCTCATTAGAAACACTTTTATCAATGGAAGACTTTTAATGACTAAAATTGGCAATGTGTTAGTTCGGATTAGATTAATTTTACTATGTGTGTATTTTGGTAAATATTATAGAATTTTGTAGTTGGAAAGAAACTCTGGATCATTTCTTTCAAAATTCTCCCTCCCCCCAATTTACTTGCCTTTTTTTTTTTTAAATCATGGAATGTGTCAAACAGACTAAGAGAAAAAAGTGCCCTCAAACCCCCACTTCAAGCCCTAAGTTCGTGATTGTTCCTGTTCTGTCTGTAGGCTCACTGATTTTTTGCCACTTGCTCCGGGTTGAAACAAGCTCTACCATATTTCATCAGTCACTCTAAAAGATAAGGAGTCTTCAGATACAAGTACAATAAAACCAACACATCTAAAAAAATTGATGATAAAATTATAATATTAAACAGTATGCAGGTATTCTCCATTGTCCTTAATTTTTCTCAGGTATATTTTGTTGAATCAGGTTACAAATAAAGCCTCCCCTTTAATATTAAGACTCCCTTTTCCTGTTTGTCCCTTTCGCTAGTTACTGGTTGAAGAAGCTGCTAGGCAGGCACTCTATTGCTTGAGCTACACCTCTAGCCCACTGCTTTCCCTTTTGTTTGACGTGAAGGATTTGTTAGTTCTAGGGGCTTATTCAGATTTTGTTTAGTTTTTTTGTTTTTGTTTTGAAGGAGTGTTTTATCAGGAAGCACATAATGCTTGTCTTTGTCTTTGGTGTTTGCACCCTTTAACAACTCTTTCTCTTTGTCTCACTTTCTCTTTCTCTAGTGAAAAAAAAATACATACTTAGCCAGCTAGACCCAGTTTAAATGATTGCAGTTTTGTTGGCCACATCCAAAGCAGCATAATCAGGAGCCAGTCAAACATACACCCTTTTCCCTCCATCAGGCCTGACCAGTGTCACAGAACTTTGTCACAGCCGGTTTGATCTGGTGCTTGTTGGCCTTGATATCTACAGCACACACAAGTTTGTAGTCTTCTCTCATCTTCATGGCTAACTTAGTGGTCAGGGGAATGTGATGGCAGTGTAGCGGTCAAGCTTGCTTCTCCGAGGGGCTCCCTTCCAAGGGTGTTTGGCTGCTTCCAGAGCCACAGCGTCTCGGGGTGCTGGGAGGTGGGTGACATGTATACCTTCTTTTTGTGGCTGTGGATACCTTTCAGCACAGCCTTCTTGGCGTCTGAAACCTTTGCCTTGGCTTTGGCTTTTTAGAGGGGTGGGACTTCCTTTCTTGTTTTCAGCACCATCTTAATGAAAGGCTGTTTTTTTTTTTTAAGTTATTTTTCAGATAGGGTCTTGGGTTTTTGCCCAAGGCTGGCTTTCAACTATGATCCTCCTACCAAGGCCTCCTGTGTAGCTGGAATGACAGGTGCATACCACCATGTTTGGCTTATTTGTTGAGGGGGGAGTGGTCTCACTAACTTTTTGCCTGGCTAGCCTTGAACGCTAATCCTCCCTAACTCTGCCTCTGAGTGGCTAAGATTACATTTATGAGCTACTGCACCTGGCTAAAGTGGTAGGATTTTGACTGTCATTCTTCATTTATTAGTAGGAATATTTTTTAAAAAAAGAAACTTTCTTTAATCCACTGTTAGGCTATAAAAGGTACATTTTGATTAAGAAAGACAGTGTAAATGCTCAGCTGCCCCCTCCCCTCGTCTCCTCTCCTCCACTCATCTTGAGCACGCTCTTCCCCATACCCAGGCAGCCAGCCGATTTTGGGGAGAACTGGAATCTAGAGATGACTGTCTGGGCATTCACCCTCTTAACTTGTGAAGGACGCTGAGGCCTGCACAGTTAATGGATTTGCTTCAGGCTCCTTTCTTTCAGACTCTTTTTTGCAGTAAGGTTTTGAACTTAGGGCCTTAAGCTTGCTAGGTAGATGCCGTAGCTGTTGAGCTATTCCTCCAGCTCCAGACTTCTAACCTAGCTCCCTACCCGGCTCTTTAATTAGCAATGGAAAACTATGAAATAAAAGTAAAGATACAAGGCATTAAAAATGTGTTATTTCTTGCTATTTTAAGATGTCAGAATGCTATATTAAAATACTAACTTGAAATCTTAGTAGAGAATAATGAATTACATTTAGTATTAACAGAACGAAGTAATTTTGTTATGAAGAGTGCTATCTTTATGACCTAAATTTTTAGTCTTTACTATGTTTTGTCATGTAACTTGTATTTTATTTATTTATTCATTTTTTTATTTTGGTTTTTTGAGACAGGGTCTCACCATGTAGCCCAGACTGGCTTTGAATTTGAGATCCTCCTGTGTCAGTCTTCCAAGTGCTGGGATTACAGGTGTGAGCCGCCATGCGTGGCTAATAACATGTGCCTTTAAGTTTCATATGGACCACATGATGCCATGCAGTCGGCGTGTGGTGGTTTCTTGGTCTTGCCACCTAATTTATATGAATTATTTAGTAGGTATATGAACTAACATTTTCAAATAATACTATCTTTTCTAACCCACTGAGTTACTGCATGGAGGTTTATATTTACCCAGAAGTCACAGGTTCTTGAAGCCAAAGTTTTTTAGCCACAGCACTTCACAGGATTCCTATGCATAAGAAACAAATGTACTTCATGGGATATTTGCATCTTTAACATAGAACTCGAATACTGGGGATGCTTTAAAAAAGAAAGTATTTGATAAATGTCACGTATGTGTGGCTTGTAATTTTGAACATTTATCTCACTGTTGGTATTTTTGCTTGAATAAGTTGTTTCTGGATCCTTGCTCCAAGAAGACATATAATCTTGCCTTGTTCATGGCTGATGTCTCCTGTTAGTGAAGATGGTTATTCAAGTGCATATTTAATATTTCTGTTTTGCTCTGCATAGTTTCTTCTCTTCAAATGTGTTATAAGCACTGACTTTAATGTTTATTTAATACCTCATTCTCTTACAGTTATGTAGAACAGTGAAATCATTTAGATTTTAATATACTTAGAAATTAGGTTTCCTTGTCTTTTTAGGAGGCACTAGCCACAATTCGGCTTCTGGATGTCCTTTGTGAAATGACGTCCAACACTGAGCTGCTTGGCTACCTGCAAGTTTTTCCTGGCTTGCTGGAACGAGTGATTGGTGAGTGAAAGATCATAAAGAGTATTTTTAGTTAAGAAATCTTTGTCTGTACTGTAACATAAATCTAAATACAGATCCTTAATTTTCAGTGTTTTGCTGCTCTTTGGAGATTTTTCTCATTTTGTTTTTTGAGACAAGGTCTCACTATGTAGTATAATCTGCCCTGAACTCACATTTATCTTCTTGCCTCACACTTTCAAATGCTGGAATTACAGGTGTATGCCATCATGCCCAACTACTTTTGAGGGCTGTTGAATACTTTTTTCTTGGGTGGAATTATGGTGCCATGGTAACAGCTCAGGGTGATTAACCTTGAGAACCTGGTTCTGCCCCCTCGCTTCCGTTAAGCATTGGGACATCTGCTCAGTGCAGTTGACACAGCAAGGCCTTCCTGCAGGTGCCTGAGATAGGTGTTTCACAGGAGTAGTTGTGATGACAGTGTTGAGAGTGATTTTGTTTTGGTAGTATAGTTTCACAAAATTTGGAAGTAATTTTTTTCCTAATAACTTTTTTTAGGGAAGGGGCAGTGGGTATAGTGGGGTTTGAACTTAGGTCTTTGCAGTTGCCAAGCAGGGACTCTACCGCTTGAGCCACACCTCCAGCCCTCTTTTTCCTCTGATTATTTTTGAGATAAGGTCTTGCTTTTGGTACAGGCTGGCCTGGACTGCCATCTTCCTCTTTTACACTTCCTCCAGTAGCTGGGGTGACAGGTGTATGCCACCGTGCCCAACTTTTTTTTCCACTGAGGTGATCTTGTGAACTTTTTTGCTCAGACTAGCCTGGAACCATAATTCTCCCAATCTCAGCCTCCCGATTAGCTTGGGATGAGAGGCACACAATTGGATGACAGGCATGAAACCATATCCATCTACTGGTTGAGATAGGATCTTGTGAACGTTTTGCCCAAGCTGGCCTTGAACCGTGATCCTCCCACTTTCAGCCTCCCAAGTTAGTATTACAGATGTGAAGTGCTGATGCCCGACTCTGATTGTATTCATTGAGCATGTAGAATAGTGCTTTACATAGATATTTTTATAACAATATGGTTTTAAACAAGAAGTCATTATTTGAAGTTTCACTATCTTTACTAAAAAGCTATTTGCCAAGTGATTCAGAGAGAACCTATTCTGTATAATTAGCACAGTCTAGGTGTTGATTTTTCACTAATCACTATTTTTTCCTTTAAAATACTCTGGAGGCCAATATACTAAGAAAGGTGACTTCGTATCTACAAGTGTAGATGAGCTAGCAGTGAGTTCTGGAAGCGTGTAGAATTCCATCCCAGAGTTCTGTTTTGAATGCATTGCTTTTAGTGATAATCAGAATGAAACCCCACCAACCTTGGAATTGTTGTGCAGCCAGGACACATGTGGGTTGCCCTCCTACCTGCAATTTACTAACCTCTCTGAGCCTCATTTCTTCATTATAAAACTGAGAAAGGAATGTCTGCCTTTAATAGGTTTGTTGAGAGGGTTAAATGAAGTAGAAACACTAACATACAGCCAGCTCCTGGAATATTGTATGTTTTCACAGGTCACCTAAAGTTATTCAAAGAGTGTAATGATGTTATTTCTTCTTCTTCTTTTTTTTTTTTCGGCACTGGGGTTTGAACTCAGAGCCTCACACTTACTAGGCAGACATTCTACCACTTGAGCCAGTCTTCCAGCCCATGTTATTTCTTCTGATTGTAGCTAGACGAGCACTGGAGAGCACAGCTGTGCCTAATGAGCCTAATTATTTGGACATTGAGAAAGATAAGCTGTCTTGGTTTCTGTGGTCTGGATCATTATAGATATAGACTTAGCTAATCAGTTATCAGATGAGTTCTTAAAGAGATTGGAATTGAAAGCCATACTGAAAGATGCTGGAAAGTTTTTATCCAACTTTTCATTGTGGATAAATAGAAAATCCAAGGCAAGGGTAGTCATTGTAGCTTGTCTCCCCCAAACCAGAATGTATGTTTAAAAAAGGCAATGCAGAAGCAGAAGAGCTGCCTTATCATTATTACTGTTATTTTCCCTGATCCTAAGGATGGAACCCTGGGCCCCACCCATGCCAAGTAGGCCTTCTGCCACTGAGTCTCACCCCAAGCCCTAGTCATTCTTTACAGAAAGTCTTCAGTACTCCACCTTTATTTATTTTAGTCCATTAAAATAAATACTATGGAAAACGGGACATTTCCCACGGACAATGAAGTCTACTGTTTTTACTCTAGAACTCTTACGACTGATCCACGCAGCTGGAAAAGATACTACAAACATCTTCAGTACCTCTGGTTGTGTAAAACCGGAAGGTGACATCTCAAATATGGCTGAGGGGTTTAAGTCTCATCTCATTCGTCTGATTGGAAATATGTGTTACAAGAATAAAGATAACCAAGACAAGGTAAAATTATTTTGTGGTATGTCATACATGTATGTTTTCATTTAGAATTGGCCTTTAGAATTTAGAACACGTTCACTTTTTTGGAGTGAAAATTTGAGGCACTTAGAAAGTAGATTGAGAAGAGCTATCTATGTGTGTATATGTATTTCTAACATAAAAAGAATATACATTTTTCCCACAGGTAAGCATAATAGGATTTATTTGTATTAGGCTTTGTGTGTATGCAGTTTTTCATTGTCTTTGTCTTGTGTGTTTGATCCATCTCCTTTTTGGTAAACTGTGTTTGTCTAAACCCTGTACATGTAAACACTAATATGTAGAGACCAGTAAGTAAAAAACATACTTAACAAACCCAGAAAAATTTCTAGTATACAGTAGACATTTAAGAAACACTAGTTATTATTGACCATTATTGTAAAAACAAAACAACACAAAACAAAAAAATCCCCTTATAGCTATTGCTTACATTAATGGGTGAGAACATCATAACTTTTTCCTTCTAGGTGTTTTGAAATGAGCATGTATTTAAATCTTTGGAAACTCAGTAGACTGCTTTTGGAAACCTCTTTTGTTTTGAACAGTGTAGAGATAATTCTATTGCTAATGTGAGTGTGACAAAAGAGTTGCTGGAAGATTGGGTCACATGCTTCATACTAACTAGTATTCTTGGATCTTTTTGGAGTATTACTTTGGATAGGCTTTGTTTTGCTTATTTAAATGCTACATTTGAGGCAGATCATATTTTCTAAGAAGTCTGCAAAAGTACATGTCATTTTACGTATATTTCTACATTCTGAGTTTGCCCCCAGACCCCACTCCCCAAGGAGGGTTGGCATCTATTTCTCCATGCCTTTGAGTCTGTTCAGCCCCTGTGACTGCTTTGAACAGTGAAATATGGCAGGAGAGATCCTGTATTATTTCCGGCATAGTCTTTAATTGGTCTGGCCGATTCTGTTTGTAGCTTCTTAGAAGCTAGTCACCATGTAAGAAAGTACTGATTCCCAAGATCACCTTACTGTGATCCACATGAAGAAATGCTGGAAGCTGAGGTGCAAAGAGAGACTAGTGGAGGAACATCACAGCACTAGGCTTGTGCACGAAGTCCTCTTGGAAGTAGATCCAGTCTTGGTTTCTTACTTGCCCAGCTGACACCATGTAGGTCAGGCAGAACCTTTTCTAAATTCCTGACAAACATTCATTGTGAAAAAGTGAGAAACTGGAAAAATGCTGTGGAGATTGTCCTGTTAGTATCTCAGTAAGTCATTTATAAACACTGGACAAAAGACAGTTATGTGAAGACACTGAGATCTGACACACAGGCAGATGCTGGAATGAAACTGACTCTTAGAAGAAGGAATTCACAGAGTGTATTCATGCAGGGCAGTTAAATCTGCATTCTTTGCTAGCTTGAAGAATCAAGGAAGCGTTTTCGGTAACCATAAGCATTGGGAAGTGAGGGAAAAAATTGGGAAAGGAATCTGTGATGCCCGAATCACACATATGTGGGGCAGGCTCCAAGCAACTAAGCTGAGAACAAAATAATTATACCAAGACTCGAGCTGCCATTCTATAGAGTTTACAGTTTAAGTCCAACTAAGGTAATTGTCCACTACAACAAAACTATTAACACTTTTTAGAGGAACATAATAGGATCCAGAGTTTCCACAGCATAGCACTCACAGTATCTAGGATATAAACTGAAATTACTTGACATACAGGAAAATGTATTTCATTTTCAAGAGCACACATAATTGAGAGAAGCAGATTGTGATATCACATAGGTGTTGACAAGGATTTTAAAAAATTAATTGTAAACTGTGCTGAAGGATGGAGAGGCAAATACACATCATCTGAATGAAGAGAAGATATCTCAAGTTGGGCAGGGTGGTTCATGCTTGTAATTTCAGTACTTGGGGAGCTGAGACAGTAGCATTTTGAATTCAAGACCATCCTGGGCTGCCCAGTGAGACCCTTTCTCAGAAAAGATAGGCTAACTTAGTAACAGCTAAGAAAGAGTAATTGGAAGTTCTAGAACTAATAAGAGAGTATTGGAATTAAAAGAGTTTTGAGTGTGTTGACTATATCGTGGAGCGGTCAGAGGAAGGAGTCAGTACACTCGAAGATATGCTAATGCAAATCATCCTGTCTGAAAAAGAGAGGGAGTAAAGATTGAAAATAAAATGGATACTTATGAGATTCTGTATTTTGGGATAATTTGTTATGTAGCAGTTGAGAACAGGATAGCTCCATGAAATACACAAAGCAGAAAGCTTGCTCTTTTGTTCTGTTTGTACTATTTTGGTACTCCTCATCTTCAAGTAGATGAGTGTAGGAATACTAATCCCCTTGGAAAACTACTGGGCTGATTTTTATAAAAGGAAGTTTATAGAGAATAGGACACTACCTTCAGAATGACCAAGGCTGCCTTTCTTGAGGAGTATAGAAGAGATGGTTTTTCTTGTGTTTAACTCTTTTTTTTTTGCTAACTTGGATTGGCCTCATAAAGAACAAAAGTAGTAACCTTTAAAGAGCTCATGAAATAACTCACTGAAGTCAGGATTAAGTTGCTCTCTAAGTAAATATACAGCCAAGTGCTGCTGTGTAGACGACATGGGCTCGCAGGAAGTCCATAGTGTGTTCTCTTGCTGGTACAGTTGCTAAGAGCACTGCAGGCTTTTGAGCAAACACTCTAGAGAGGGTTGAGGAGTTCATTCTTTAATTAGAATGTGTCTTTTTCTTCCAGTTTCTTTGCTGTACCTACAAAAGGCCTGAATGTTACCTCCGTTTTTGTTGTGGGTGTTGCTCTTTTTTTTTTTTTTTTTTTTTTTGGTGGGGCGGGGGGAGTCTTCTTTCCAAAGACTCAGAGATAACACTCAAATCTCAAATCTCACTCTGAATGTGCTGGGAGCTTGCTTCTTGTAGCTAAGCCCTAATTTCAGCTGGCTGATAATTTGCTTTATTCATTATTGCCTCAAGGGATGAAGTTCAGTAGCACTCAGATGATTTTAGTTCCTTCTAGTTCTGCGGAAATGGATGGCTGTGTAGCAGTTCTTTATCATTGGGTCACTAGTTTTTATTATGTTGTTCAGATGGGTTACCCTACTTCATCCCAAATTGGGGTCTGCAGGGAAGTTTGGTTCTGTGTCTACACCAAGACTGCAGATCCAAGGTGAGAGAATTTTTGAGGCATCTCATCAAATTTGGGTTTGTACTTCACCCAGAAGAAAAAAAAGAAAGGATGATGACTTGTTTAGTGTCTCCTGTGTTTCTGCACAATACTTGGTGACCTACAGGTATTATCTTCTTTATTTGGTAGGGGCAGTGCTGGGGTTTGAACTCAGAACCTCATGCCATTTGAGCCACACCAAGTGATAACCCCTCCCCTGCACTCTTCCTTCCATTCTGTCCTTTTTTCCTTCCTTATTTTTTTTTTTTTTTTTTTTTTGGCAGTGCTGGGAATTGACCCCAGGGCTTCTCATAATCATTATTTTCTAAATGAAGAAACGAACACTGGGAGAGACTTAAATGTGATTTAATTCAGCTTGTATCTACTGAATGGAAACTCTATCCTGTCTACCCCAGAGATAACATTCACTTTAATGGGGAATAACACATTGTACACTAGGGTGCTAACCAGAATCTGTGAGGAGAGACCTGGCATACAGGAGCTAATGGGTGACCTGACTCTCTGGGCTGACTGTACTGGAAACAGTTGTGTATAAGCAAGGCCAGAGCGGGACTGCTGGGGTGCACAGTATTAATAGGATGGGATATCGTCTTCCTTTTGATTTGCACGTTTAGGCAAGATTTAAGAGAATAAGGGAACTTGGCCTCAGATTGAAAATCTGCTCAGAAATGTGCTTTATCTAATCTTCCCAAGAGTCTTGAACTGTTCATTCTGTACATGTGATGCATTGTAGTGTTTCCTGATCTGTGAAGGAATTGCCAGGTTTCCCTTACCAAGTCATGGCATGGAGATGCTCTGTAATCCTTACTGACTTCTCTTACCCTGTCTTTTGTGTTTCACTCGCATAGCATTTCTTTGCTACAGCTGTGGTATTAGTTTACTTTTAAACCACTGAGACCTAAATGGAGATTCTGTTTTGGTTTCTGTGGTAAGAAGCACGTGGATATTAGGCTGTAAACACGAAGAAAGCATTCTTTGCTTCTTTGTTAGACCAAGAAATGTATGCTTTACTCTTTTTCTTCCTCGTCTTTCTGCTCTTCACTATTATAAATTCTTTAAGTGAGTGCTTTATTTGAAGGAAACCAAATGTTTTTATTTCATAAAGCCAACTGCATTATATGAGATGGACAGGTAAATGATCTAGTTCATCTACTTTCTTTTCCACCCAAAGAAATCTCATTGCCTACAGTGGGCACGCTGCTTGGTTGAGGAGTCCATTCTGACATAGGCTCCCTGGCAGTGAGTTCAGCTGCTGCTCCTATTCCTCCTGTTAGGGATTCCTAGCCTTCACGCATGCACTTGATGGTCCCACGTTCACATACATGCACACATAAAGTGTTCATTACACCCATTTAATTACTTTATTTAAAGTAGGTCAGCATGTGAAGACCATCAACTTCATTTGGCCTCAATTCAGAATTACCCCTTAGGAAGGTAGCTTTCATTCATGTACATAAAAATCTTTGTAGTAAATTTTTCATTGTGTTGGTTTTGCTCACTATGCTGACCCATCTAAATTGTACCTGGCACACAGTAAGCATTCAGCTATGAATGATGATTTATTTTTAAGATACTTACTGAGTGTTCAGTGTACATTGAGCACAGTTTTAGGTTCTGCAGATATAAAGCAAGTAGGAAATCATCCTCTGGTTCAAGGAGGCATTTGCAAACAAAGACTAGTAAAAATAAAATAACTCTTTACATGAAAATTAATGTTTAAATTCTGGATTCCGTAATTGAAATGTCTTTTATGTGTAGGATGCATTTAAATATATTCTAACTGTAACTTGCCTTTCTCCACCTCCCCCCCTCCCTTTTTTTGAGATAGGGTCTTTTTAGATAGCCCAGACTAGCCTCAAACTCAGTCTTCCATCTCTGCTCCAGAGTGCTGGGAACATAGGTGTATGCCACCACACCAGGCTCTTAATTTGCCATATTTCTAAAATTTCACCTATGTAAATTATATTTTAGATTGTAAGAATATCCATGTAGTATGTTTCTAAATAAATTTTTTTTAATCTCAGGTTTAGGCTTTACAGATTTGAATGTATTCTTTTAATTCATCTAAAATTTTAGACTAAATTTACAATTGTTAAGCTTTCATAACATTGTTTCTTAGTCTTTTTTTTTTTTCTTTATATCTAGACGTGAGGAGCGTTCAACATGCAAGCTGTAAACTCCTTTACGATTTCCTCCTGTCTGAAATGTTTTTAAGCAGCATGCTTGCCTAGTAAATCATGAAACGGTGTGGGGAGGGGGAAGAGCTTTGGAACCATGGATATTTCCCAATTATTTTATGTAGATGGTTATTTTTAGGGTTAGGAACTGTTTTGTACATCAGTACTGGCTGATGATTGATTGGATGATTGTTCTGCAAAGAAGTAAGTGCTTGACCTAGCATGTATTAGTGTTCTCTTTTGAGGTGCTATAAAATAGGCAGGGCCAGCTTTTGTATTCTTGGCCTATATTGGCAGTTTGAGGACTTTCCCACTGTCATTCTTTGCCCAATGACCTTTTTAGAACTCAAGGTCACAAGGTACCTTCTGTACGAAACCTCTGGTCTCTGCCTTTTTGCTCCTCTACCTGTAATCTGTTCTGTATGTGAATATATTGTAGATGTTAATTCAGGTGCATATTTCAGAATATATGTGCTGTTTTTGTTTTTACTTGCCTTCAGTGTGATACACATGCATAAACTGATCTCCAGGAAAACACATACAAAATACTTGGATGTGTTTTTACTCAGTTTTACTTTAGTAGGCACAATCCCTTCCTAATTATACCACTACTACCCCCTTTTCCTGGCTTCTCCCTTCCTTAATCTTCAGTCTTCATGAGCCCCTCTCCCTATGTTTGCTGGGTGATAATGGCTAAGCCGCTGTCTTTCACAGTGACTCAGTATCCTGACTCTTTGCCTGACTCCTCAGGAGATTCCAAGCAGGCTGTGGATTCTCCTGCCACTGACTCTTGTCTTTACAGTAGTCAGCAGGCTTGTAATGGTACAGAAAGTCCAGACAGGACCTTACGGTTAAATACACCCAGATTTGGTTCTTAGTTGACCAGCAGTTAATTATAAATTTGGACAAGCACTTAACCTCTCTGAATCTCAGAGGGACTCTGTTGCCTTCCTTATGGGGTAAAAGAATTGAGTGTAATTGTGTATCGAAAACCTACAAAGTATCTAATAGATTGTCTGTAATCTCTTACCACCTCCCTTCCCTGTCTCACTCTCACCTTCCCTCCCACCAGTCTGTGAATAAATGGATTCATTTCATTTTGGTGTCTCCCTATTACATGGAATTCAATAGAAATTTGTAGGTAACAGGCCATGGGTATTGACAAAGTTTAAAGAAAGTCTCGTACTCCATCTTTATAGGTGAAACTTTGTGAAGAAAATAAAGTGAAAGCAAGTAAGAGAAAGTTTTTCAGGATAAGAATAATTTTTTTCTTTGTTAATTCTACCATAAATACCTGCTGATCCAGTAAAGAGCTGCAGTATTTTCAATATAGATTCCAAAATCTGTTTTAAGTCGATTCTGAGAGTGTGGCGGAACTTTTACACTACACATCTGCGTCCTGTCTCAGTCAGTTGTGCCATGTGTTTCTCCACTGTCAGAAGCAAGTTGCACAGATTTGCAGCTTATTGATTTGAAGATTGAATGTATAGGCAAGATCTAACTTGCTTAGAATTCCACTTTTTTGTAATGTAATCCCAGTTCAAGAAATATGTCAAAATTCATAAATCAAACTGTCACCATTAGTTTCCTGAACTTACAGTTCCTGTTACAGTAAGTGAAATTAAAATTCCTATCTAAAGGGTGTCTATCGTGGTATAGTTTGATGCAGCTGCACTTTTTATTTTTCCTTTAAAGACAGAGAGGATGATCTGTTTGACTCCAAAAATCCCTTTTCTATGTCTTGTTACAGAAGTAACCAGCTTGTTCTTTTGTGGAAAGGGCATTACTTAAAAAGAATTACACAAATTATATAAGCACAGTATAGCAACGTACAGTTCCTACTGCTGTTACTACTCCTTGCCTGAGGCCTGTGTCCTGTGCTTCTTCATGGGACCCCACCACTATCACTCTCTTGTTCTGTAGGCTGTAAGTTCCTTGAAGGCACAGATGCCCTGTCTGACTACATACCTGCCATGACAGCTGGCACATAGTATAATGGGATTAATGGTCAGTGGATGTTTTACCCAGGAATCAGGTTTAGAGTAGCTAAGTTACTTACTTGCTTCGAGTGATGCAAGGCAGAATTCTGTCTCAGAGCCCAAGTTTTTTCCCACTTTACTCCCTGGCTTCTACATTCATCTCCATAGGGATGCCTGAGACTCATCTTTTAAAACCTGTGGCCACATTTATGTGACTCTTCAGGGTGGGAGCCTTATATAAGGAATACAGTGTATTCCTTGGGTTTTGCTAGGCTTTTTTCCTTGTGATCCACAGTGTTTCAGTGGACATGGTTTTCTTGAGATTTGTTTATTTCAAGAAGCCTGGTTTACCCTTATTGCAGACACAGAAAGGAGGTGGGGCCCATGATAGCTTGGCTTAGTAGTCAGTAAAAGCCTCGATCCACTTTTCTGAACTGCTACTCAGTTTTGTTTACTGTGCTGTAGGATCAGTCTCTACACAGTGATTTTAAACAGGTCTGTGTTTAGCAGTACGGTGAGAAAAACTGAGAGCTGTACTTTCTTTTTGGTGGAAGTGCAGAATATTGTAAAGATATTAGTTGTTTTTAACTCATTTTTTTACAAGGCCAATTGAAATTGAGGATAAAACAACCTAGAATTTTTGACAAGAAAGTGAAAATAATTGAGGAATCTTAACATTGTTAACTGTCTTAAAGTAAAATATCACAACAATGTACAGAACATACAGAAGTGGCTATGTTAGTGGAAGAGTGTGGGTGCTTTGGAAACAGACCCTGAGAAGGTACAGAGCTTTAGCATGTGGTACGGGTAACCCAGGAGCACAGAAAGACAGGGAGAGCTTACCTAAAGAGTGGATCATGGGTAGCTGTTTATCACTGGAGGAGCTTTGCTCACTTGTAATGGATACAAAAGCAGTGTGGGATTGTGTAAAAAACAAAATGTTTTATGAAGGAACCATGGAAAACTAGAGTACTATCAAGTTGATTTTCATAATCACCAGAATGTTACATGGGTTACGGACAATAAAGGTTATCATAGACTCTGGCTCTGGAGCCAGCCTACCTTGGTTAGACTTGGTTCTGCTAAATGGTAGCTGGGTGACCTTGTGTAAGTTACTTACCCTCTCTGTGGCCCAGTTAACTCAGCCACAAATGTAATAATGTATTTACGGCATAAGATTGTTTTGAGGAGGAAGTGAGATAATACAGGTCATAAAATAAGCACTCAGTCAGGTTATCTGTATTTGCAGTTGTACTTGTTTCAGCATTATTGATATTATTGGGAATAGTCTACTTTTCCACCAGTAGGAAATGTTTTCATATATTATGGTACTATGGTATATATCCAGTATCAGTTCCTTTTCTTCCTCCTCTCTCTCATGAATTGGTTTCTTTTCTGCCACATATTTTTGTGATCTGTACAGTGAACATGAATTACTTTCATAACAGTAAGATGATATAAAAAAGGAAAGGGTCTAGAGTTTCTTTTCTTTCTACATTAGAAAGAGAATGGCGCAGTTCGTAGTTCCTCAAGGAACGCTTTGCTCTGTTTTTGTACTCTGTGTGCCATGGCCTTAGCCTTCTCTGGCCAGTATCTGGGGGTTTGAATAATTATGATTTCAACTCTGCTTTTATTGAAAGATTTAATGATATGAATAAATATTAGTATAGGATCTGGAGGATTTTACTAACAGTTAATAGCTGGGATGGGTGTTGCTGGGGACATTCATACATGCATAGCAATTTATGCATATGTGAAGGAGACAGACAAAAATGTAAGAATTATTGTTTCAGTGGGTTGGATTTTCTTTTTTCCTCCTTCAAAAGAATAGAATTTGCATTTACCCTTTATTGTCAGGTGTTCTCATTTCAGTGTACTGATTTTTGTGAGTTTCTGATGTTTTTAGGTCTATTATGTATCTGTCTAGTGAAAAACTGAGTCCTTTTAACATTGTGAAATTTCTTTGTCTCCCCACACAGCCATTTCTTTGAAAAATGAGAAAAGTACTCTTATTTCAGTGTTAGAGAGTAGTTCTCCATTTAAAACAACAAAAGAAGTAGAACTGTTAGTCACATCAGTTTTTAGCATATTTAGTTTATTTTTTTTCTGGCAGCAACTGAAAATTACAAAGATAGTTACAGTCCTATAATTGAATTTTTTCATCAGCATTGAAGTCATTGTCTAACGCCCCCGCCCCCTTAAAAGCCTATTGCTTATCTTATTCTGGTAGAGTTTAATTTCATACTCATCCTATCCTAGTGGAACAAGAGTGGTATTTAGTCTCAGGCTGTGAGTTCTAGTGTGATTTTCAGTTACTCCTGTGTTGCAGTTGGAGTAAAGGCAGGGGTGTCTATTTTGGCATCGTGGTAAGAGCTTTTCATTCAGTTCAATAAGTATGTGTTTGCCATATGCTGTGTACCAGCCGGTATTCTAGGCAGTGGAATGCAGAGATGGATTTGGCTTAGGGCCTTCTCAAGGAATTCATGTGTAAAGGGGGAACAAATGTAAAAACGTACTAGTTCAGTGAATGTGCGAAAAGTGCAGAGACTGAGGAGTGGCACTGAGTGCCTGGGAGAGGCTCCTGCAGGAACGTGAGCATGTGGGCCCAGGACTCTTATCACAAACACTAGGCAGGCTCTCAGTGGCTCTCATCATGGGTTCCTCAGCCTGCTATGTGCGTGTGCACGCGTGCGTGCGTGTGTGTGTGTGTGTGTGTGTGTGTGTATGTGTGTGGTGGGACCTGTGGGCAAGGACGGGGGAAGGGTGGCACTCAACTGAGCAGCATGTTTGCCAGGCCTTGGTACTCCCCACAGTGCCGGAGCCTAGTCTCAGGACAGGTCCATCCTAAGGAGACCCCACCACAGCTCTCATTTCTGAAGATTCATTCAGGTTGTTCTTGAGATCACTTGCTCTTTCACTATGCTGCCTGCATGTATTTACCTCTACTCATTTCATGCAAATTTACTTCTCATGTAGATAGGTATATTTCTTAGTCTTTGGGGTACAGTTTTCCTCATTTGTTCTCTCTCTTTTCTTCTTCCCTGTCCTCCCCTCCTCCTTCCTCTCTTCTCAGTGGTCTTTCTCTCAGTGATGTGTGGGGTGTTTTTTTTGTTTTGTTTTGTTTTTTTTAACTTCCCTCCTCTTGATGGGATAAATTTCTTTCTTGGAGGGCCCAAGATCTCTGGCTGTGGGCTTGTCTTCACAGAGTGCTTTGCTTTTGCTTCCATGTTCTGGGGTCATAGAAGGTCTGCCCACCTCTTACATTAGTACAGATTCTAGTGCCATCCTCACCATGGAAATTTGGGCCTGTTACCTACTTGTGGTAATTGTCTTCCCTGTTGCACCTGCAGGCATCTGGGCAAACCAGGCCTTACTGAACTGGTTGACAGAGTTTTTAATGAAGTAACAGACTGTGAGGAGCCCACATTAGGCTGGAATTCTTTGTTCTTTGTCTCTGTCCTACTGAGAGCCACCTACCTTTATGCTCCCTCACCAGTGCTGAAACTCAGCCTCTAGGGACCTTGTCTCAATTGGATCCTGGACACCACTTCTCTTCTCTTGTCTTCTGCTCTGACTTTTTCATTTCTGGCCTTTTGGGATGATACAGATGCCACCCAGTGACAGGATAACACCCAAGTCCTCTGAACCCTACCAGGGGTTAAGCACAAAAGCATGTCCTGTCCGCCTAGCAGGAGCTGCTGAGAGCTACCCTCCATCATGGGCTGCACAGTTTGCTGTGGGAACCTCCCCTGACTGCCTACTTCCGGCACTCGACACACTCACCATCTGTACAGTGCATGGAAAGTTTTGCTTTTGGAGAGAAAAGCCAGTTTAAATTCCAGGGATTTTTTTTTTTTTTTTCTTACTCACTGGGTAACCCTTCACACATTGCTTAACTTCTGAGGTTCACTTCATCTATAAAATGGAGGTAATTTTCATTGCCTCATGTTCGGTGTAAGGATTAAGTTACTATTAAAGATAACATCAGTGACTGTCTTTTATGAGTGCCACCTGTGAGTGTATACTTGTAGGGTTTTTTTATTGTCATGTTTTGTTTATCCATACTACTCCAAAGTCCATGATCCATTCTGTTCTTCTGCCTCTCAAAGTTCAGAATGCAGGGAATGCCCACTTGGTGCCTGCTCATCACACCCAAGGATTGGTGGTATTCTCCCCATGGTCGTGTTCTTAAGCAGGAAGCACCCATGAAGGGGTGCCAAGGCTGTGGGAAGGCTGGGGTCCTTTCAGCTCCTTCTCCACCCCATTCCTCCATGCATAAAACTGGCTGGCTCTCTCATAGCCTGTGGCCTAGTGCTCAGGAAATGCTGAGTGCCAGAACACTAGAAAGGAGGCCACATGTGGTCCTTTGCTGGCACGTGTAGCATTCAAAGCAGATCTCCTTTAGCTTCTTTCATGTGCCTTCACAGGGCTGGTAAAGCCTGCAGCACGGCTGCCCATCCAAGTAGGCAAAAACCTGGCATGCTGCTCCATCTTCCCAGTGCTTTCTCCATGCTGAAAGTGTTGATAAGCTTTCATGTCTTCGAGGTCAGGTTTGTGTTAAAAACATTGTAAGCCTTCATCATTCTTCCACATATTTGTGAAAGCACTTCTAGTCTTTTTGTGAGAACAACTCCGATCAGATGGTCAGGAGAGACGGGGAGTAGAGGAGCAGGAAGAGATGCTGTAGAGTCCCCGGCCCTTCTGCCTGCCTTTGCCCCTTTTGCCCCTCCAGCCATGCCTAGATTAGGGGTCAGCTTCTATTCCGGCCACTGCTTTGCTTACGGTCATTATGCCATGAGTAGTGGTAATTTGTCTACATTTGGACATGGACGTCTTTTTCAGGGAAAGTATTATTAACTGGGACAATCACTTAGATTGGAAAACTAGCTCAAGACCCTGCAGAAATAAGTTACTTCCAAAATGAAGAATAATAGTAACAACAACCACAGTAATAGGACAAGCATTGTATGGTGCTCACTATGTGTCTAGCAGTCTTAAGGTCTCTTACTTGCATCGGTGTATTTATCCTCACATTATTTTCTTAAATGGGCAATATTATCCTATCTTAATTTGCAAACTGAGGCACGTGAACATTAAATAACTTGCCCACAGTCATATACAACCAAGCAGCAGTGGAGCCACACCTGAATCCAGAGACCTTGGCCTCAGTCTTATGCTCTAAGCCTCCTTGTCTGCCAGACAAGGGCCAGGGCTTGTGAGTTGTTGGGAGATGTAGGTAGGCAAAGCCATGGCTCACCATTTTTCTATGTTACATTCATGGATGTGGTATGTATTTGCAAAAGGATACAGAACATCTACCAATCTTTCAGGTGTAGTAGTAAAGGTGATTTTTTTGTAAATTAACTTTAAAATAGGATTGTCTTTGTTATCCAGACTACTTTAAAGTAAGTAATGTTGAGTACAGTCTTGAAAGACTGCCATTTCCAAAATGACATTTTTATTAAAGGAAAATTTGTATACCAACATGAGCAGAGAGCATATTTGCTTTTTAATTATTTAAGGAAAATGCACTATAAAAAGAAAATAGCTAAAGAATTATATGAACTTCCTAAAGGCTGTTTGCAGTTTTTGTTTGACCACTAACTTTCCAGAGGCCCGGAGGCAGCATTTCAGGCCCCTTTGCTGAAAATTCCAGAAAACTTTGAGCAGATGGGACCTCTCTTGAGTTATCTGTGTGTTTGGGGTGGTGGAAGGTGGGTGGGGGGAAAAGGGGGGAGTGATGGTGATTGTCCTTTTCAGGTTGAGCTGTTTGTATTACTTGTGTTATTGCACATCTTATGTTACAAATCCTTCCACGAGCTGCACTTAGCTCATGTTACTCTTGGAGATGTGAATAATTGCTTTAATGTGAGACTGATTTCTGGGAATGATTCGTCGCTGTTTACTTGGTATATATTAGTGACAATGTTGAATTTACCCATGGAAAAATCCAAGAGGAAACACTTAAAAATTAACTCACCAGAATGAAGATTTAGGAAAAGGGGAGGGGTTAGAGCTGAGTTTTCACCTTTTTGATCCTGCACTGTCTATACCTGAAGTAGAGAAGGGGAACCTTGTGAGGAGCAGCAGTGGAATGAAAGATAGTTAGCTTCCAAAGCTGACTGGGTCTCCTCCATGCTGTGGTAGCATGGCTGTGGTCTTCACCTGCAGCCCTATACCCGCAGCCTCAGGCTGACTGTGGAGGAGGAGGACTGGGGAAGTTTGAGCAGGGCCTTGGGTGGTGGGGGTGTTGACAGGAAAAATCTGACTGGAAGGCCTTCAGGGAGCAGGGAGAGGAGAGGGTGTGTTTCTTGCCTGCTGGAATTTCAACCCTGGCAACTTTGAGCTACACATTGTGCCCTCCTCCGGCCCCAGAAGAGCTTCAGTGCGGAAAGGGGCAGTATCAGCTGATTGTAAATGTGGTGGAACTTTCCGCAGCTTCTGCAGCAGCAGGATGCCTGGGGCTCCCAGTCAGCTGGCACCATGGCCAGAATTCACAATTTTGCTGTTCCCCTTTGGGAGCTCCTGGAGAAGGTGATTCAAAAGGTGGGGTGGATGCTTCATTCAGTTCTTCAGAGGGACAAGGAAATTTGTCCTTTGTGTCTTCTTTTTATGAGAGACTTGTTTTTAATCTTGAAAGATCATTTCTAGCAATGTTAGAAAAGATAGTAGTGTGAGTAAATATGGGTAATAACACAATTTTCACATATACATAGGAGTAGAGGAATTATATATGCAACCTCATAGGTCAAGTTACTTCTACAATTTTAGTTATATCAAAATTGTGATTAGTCTTCTCAGATTAATTGGTTAAGAGATTCATTCTCTTAAGAGATATTTTCTACTAGTACTTTAATATATGATTCAATTTGTACTTAATAGCCAAACAGGCACTGGGCCTCTGTTCCCAAACAGTTGTTCTCAATTATCCTGCACTGATTAAGCTGACATTTTTTTAAGTTCTGCTGTATGTACTGTATATTAATTTTGTTGAAACTTGTCAAAGGGAAGCAAAGATCAGCCTTTGTGATGAGATACACAGATTCAAACTCAGGTTGGCACCCACAATTTGTATAGCAGAGACTGACACAGCGATGTCTTAGATTGTGGTCAGGAGACATCTGTGCTGCCTCCACAACCTGCTCTGGTCAGCCCCTGTCATCCTGTGCTCCCTATGCTCCTGTTTGATCTTGGGTTCAGTGTCTGCCTGTTCACCTCCCTCCCAAGTGGTAAGGAAGATCCACAGCCTCATATAGGGTTGTGCTGAGAGTTATCCAGGTACCTGTGTGCAGAGCACAGGTGTACGCAGTGCCAACATCTGCAAGGAGCACTACTTTTCCTATTGTAGCAGGCTTGCTCACTATTTCAAATAAAGACTCAGAAAAACCAATGTTACTTTTAGGAAATTGGACATTGTGTCATGAGATACACACCTACTTGAGTGATGTGCTTGAAACAAAATGTACCATTAGTTTAGATTCAAAGCATCAGCTGGACATGGTGGTACACATTGTAATCCCAGCTACTTGGGAGGTGGAGATCAGGGCATTTGGGCCTAGGCAAAACCTTGAGACCCTACCCAAAAAAAAACAGTTTTGGGGCATGATTCAAGTGGCTGAGCACCTGTCAGTGAGTTTGAAGCCCTGAGTTCAAACCTTAGTACTCCCCAACTCAACAAAAAACAAAAGCAAGTTGAAATTATTAATCTGTAAAAACTGAAGTTCCCTAAGAAGCATCATGCTTCTTTTCAAGGTTGCTTTTGGATTATTGTGCTAATTCACCACCTTTGGAAGTTTTTAGTGAATGCCAGGTTTACTACCCTGACAGCTGTGTTTAAGGTGTTGCTTTTAGATTGCAGGTGTTCATTTAAATACTCTGGCTGGGTTCTTGCGCATGCATGCGCACACTCCAGACAGTGCCAGGAGCTGTAATTTTAAAGGTGAATGGGCAGAGCAGTTTGTAATGTTTTTATCTTGAGGCAAGATCCTGATGTACAGCTTCATGTGACATCTCGTTTTTTGTTTTTTTTTTTTAAAGCCTGAGGCATTGATAATCTTTATAGCAAGAATTCTAGTGCTGTGTTATGCATTCCAGGCTTACTGTCTATCCTGCCCCATAAATATATGGCTTTTATGGACTTATAAATCATGACGGTAGGATTCATACATATCCAAAAAGGAGAGATTTAAATCTTCACAGTTTCTAAGATTTAATATTATTTAGACATTATTTTTACTTAGAAGTAGCATTCTTATTGAAAGGCATCGTATCTCGTATCTTCGATAGTAACTTTGAAAACATACTGCTAGAAAAACAAAATCTTTAAGAATATACTGTGTGCCAAGCTTTGTGCAAGGTGCTGGAGGGAAGGAAATGAAAGAAGTTTTTTGCTTGTAAGTAACTCACAGCCTAGAGGAAGACGCTAAAAAGTGAAAGATCACAGAGCTGTCTGACTGGGCGGAGAAGTCCCCCATCTTGTGTCCATGAAGCACTAGGGATGACTTCCTGAGGGAGCGGATACAGAGCAAACTGTCAGGATGAGTGGCATTAAAGAGTGCTCTCCGTAGAGGCTAGGCATACCCCAGCTATTTTCAGATCTTTCCCAGCTGCCATTCTGCTCTTCTTCCCTTCGCAAGGGTCGCACCTCACCTGAGCATGGACTGTGGAAACCAGTGGGAGCATAGAGCAGCTGGTAGCATTCTCTCTCTCCCTTACCCTGCTGATTTTGTCAGATGGATGCTCCTCAGGACACAGGGAACCTGCTATCCCCTCAGAAAGGTTCCCTCTGCTGAGGTTGGCTTTTGTGTGCATAATGTCTGTAAGTAAGAATAGGAACCGGAAACCTTGAATTGCATTCTTCTGCCATGTGGAGACAGAGTTGTGGCAGTTCCACCATGAGGATGTCCAGTTTCCTTTGCTTAGACTTCTCTGGAAGCAGTACTCATGCCTGGTGGTCCTGGCTCATATGGCCTTAAAGCCATAGGGTTTTCCCAGCTACAGATGATATCCTGATTTTCTTCCTGTGCATTTAGTCAGATGTCCTGCAGGTTAGGCCCACCTGCAAGCATGCCCTTACCAACATGGTGCACTGTGTGTATACAGCCTGTGTGTGGTTTTTCGAGACACAATAATTGTTCTTCAACATTTAACATTCGTTAAAGGCCTACTATGTGCCAGATGGTCTAGTAAGCCCCACAGTTCCAAACTGAGTCAGAGGCAATCCTTACTCACAGGTAGCTCATGATTTGCTGCGGCATATTGTGGTCAGAGCTGAGGGCAGTGAGCACTAAGGCTCTGATCCGGATTTGGTGTCCGCAGTGACAGCAACAGTAGTAGTTATCCTCTACTGAGTGCTTTCTAAGTGCTAGGCATAGTCTGAGTGCTTTTTGTTTATTACCATTTTGATGATGTGCTTTTCCCCAGTATGCAGATGAGGAGATTGAGGACCAGAGAGTTCAGTGATGCCTAAGACTACACAACTATTAAATGGCACAGAGAAATACACTATGCTATTTTAGTTTTGGGGGGATTATTTCTTACTTCTCCCCTGCCTTGGCAGAATTGGGAAAGGGTTGGGACAGAAGCCATGCAGGCAAGGAGCCAGTTGGAAGGTGGTTGCAGGTATCTGCAACAGGAGGCAATGGTGTGGTAGTAGAATGGGAGGAAGTTTGGAGAAGACAGGGCAAGAGGAGATGTGTCTTTGGAGTGAAGCAGTTGGCTTTTCATGGTTGCTATATGTTTCCACTTCCTAATAGCTCAGTATTAGGAAGTTTTTGTATTGTGATTTTGAAATCTAAAATCTTGAGTACCTGGCCTGTAAGCTCCAGCTCTGTTTTATTCTTCAGCCTTTTCTTAGTCCTGGCACAGTGCTTGGCCCTGGGTGAGTGCTTTGTCCATTTTTAGGGATGAACAAAAATTTTTTGCAGTTAAATTTTTCCAGGCTCTTGTGTAATACTATATTTGCTTGTTTTTCATTTCTCTCTATCCTTCAGAGGCTAGGTACAAAAGCAATGACTGGTTAAATTGTGAAGCAGTATAATAGGTATAAATACCGTTCGAAATGCAATGTAATATAACAATCTAGTTGTGTTGGGAAATATTTATATATTTTTCCTTTCAAATCCAAAGACTAGAGCCTTTGCTTTTTTGTTTTAAATCGTATACCTTTCCCCACTTTGCCTAGTCATTATTAGTAATTACGTAAAAATCTGTTTAAGCTACACCCCAGGGAATAGCAAAAGTCAGTTGCTTGGGAAAATAGTCTTTAATTAAAGTTGAAAAAAAAATTAGGCCTTGGTGATAGAGATATCTTTAAAGTGTTGACTAAAACAGAAGAGGCTGAATTAAGTGAAATCAGGTTGGGACTGTTTGTACTTAAATGGATTAAAGTATAATCTGGCTTTCTTAAAAGCCACATTTGTCTCGGTTGTTGTAGGTCTGCTCCTACCTTAAGCAGGTGAATGGACCCAAGAAGCCTTTAAGAATCTTCTGACTCCCAGGTTTTTCTGAGTTTAAAGAATTTCCTATTTAGACACATATTTTTACTTTATGGTTTAAATGAGTTGAACAACAAAATGTAATCATAAGAGAATATTTTACTCATGACAATTATAGAAAAAGTGATAGGCTTGAAATGACAGCCCTTTGCTGATTTCATTGTGGCTCTTCTGAAGCTGTTTTTCTCATTATTCACCTTTGTCTCCCCAGACAAGCCTAAATTTATTTCTTGAGGGGCAGGTGTCTCACTTGTTTTTTCCCTCTATCTATCTGCATTGCCTAACAGAGAGCCTGACCCAGTATGTAATGAAGGCCTCCCTAGGCTAGACGGGAGGACTGTTTTTTATTCATAACAGATAAAGCAGATTATTTCAGTCATAAGCAAATATAAGCAGAGAATCCTTTTGACTCTTGTGTGTTCTTGGCTTACCATTGATTGGTTCAGCCCTAACATATATGTACTCTTGAACTTGGTGAGCCTCCCTGGACAGCTCCCCAGCTTTCCCTCTAGTTAAGGCTCTTCCATGTTGCTTTCAAGCTGGCTCAAGAAAAACTGGGCCAGAGTTGACTTTTAAAGCTTCAATGAGAAAATGGGATCTTAGAGCAGGAACTGAGAGGCTGCCAAAGCCTTGGGGTTGTTCTATGATTCCTCTAAGGCTACCAAGCTCCTCTAGCCCAGCAACCATCTCTTCAGACAGCTTCTTCTGCTGTGGCCCTGGGTTTCCATCAGCCAGATTTTCAAGTGTCTTTACTCCCTTACTCTGGAGCCTTCTGCTAACAAGCATCTTCCCCCTGTGCCATGGATCTAGATCTTAAGTAAAAATAGTTCCATGGCTTCCCTGGGACTCTTTCCATCCTTGGTGTAGCCCATGACTCAGATGTGTACCCTGGACTGGCCACATAGGCCTCACCTGGGACTTCTCTAGAATGTAGAACCTCGGGCCCTACCCAGACATCTTGAGCCAGAAGATCCCCAGGGGCTTTGAATGTACAGAAAAGTGTAAGAAACACTCTGTAGGTCATGACCTCAAGGGACAGCACTGAGTGACCTAGGAAAAAACCCTGCTTGTGGCCATTCCTCCCCCTTCAGCACCCTGGTTAGCTCTTTGCTTGATGAAGGTTGATATAGGCAGAGGGCCATGCAGACAGGCAGGTGGGCAAGGTCAATTTTCACTGGAGAATGTTGTGTTGGGGGTGAGTGAGCCTGATGGGTTGGAGGTGTTGGAGTGAAGGAGGTAACTGAGCTAGAGAAGAGATGTTTTGGAGAGTTCCTGAGAGAGAAAGGTAGACAAAGGTTTGGTACAGATTATGGAAGACCTTGAGTATCAAGCGGAGGACTGAGGCCTTTACCCTCTTCCCCTGTGCTGCCCTTGGACATGGATGCTGAACCTTCAGAGCTGTGTGGCTCATTTCCTCCTTAGCTTTAGGCTTTTGCTCATCTAAGCACAGGCCTTCCTGCCTGTCCATGTCTTCGCCCCTGCCTGATCCTGCCTCCTTTCTCTCTGTGACAGATACTGACATCTGTCTTGCTGTGTATTTATGTGCACCTGTTCACGGTTGGCTTCTGTCTGTCCTCCACATTCGTAGACTGTAAGTCTCGAGCATAGTTGAGGACCACTGTGACTTCTTCACTGCCAGGGCCCAGATTGGCACCAGTTACAGGTAGTCTTCCAGTGCACAGGCCCCAAGAGTGTGTGTATTTGTGGAATCTCTGAAGAGCATGGGTGTTGGCTGTTGTGACCCTTTACTACCTTCATGTCCCATTACCACCATCACCTCCCATTTTCCAGACTTCCCTTCTTAGTCTGTTGAGTGTTACTGGGGAAAATTGTAATAAGTAATTGAGGAGTTCCATTCCAGAATTTTGCCAGGCATGTTCCTTAGGCCTCTGCAGCATCCTTTCTGCTTATCTTTAATACTGAGTGCTTGAGTGACATTTCTCTAGCCTCTCACTTCCTGCAGGGCACCCACTGCAATTCTAAGGCCCCTGACCCTGACACCACTCTCCTCCCCATTCCCCCGCGCCCCCCCCCCCAAAGGTTCAGGCTCTGTTGCTGAGCCATCTTCCATCCCTGCCAGATCTCCTCGGGCTAAATCCCCCAGTACAGGGCTGCCCTGTGCTGTCAGACTTTTGCTCTTCTCTCATTTCTCATTGTCTTCCCACTCAGCTATTTCATTCAAATTCAGGACATGCATTAGAATTTCATTACAACCCTCTTCTCTCCCCATGTAGCCTTCAAACTTTGAGACTGTCTCAAAAGACATTGCCTTTGCATCTGGCTAATCGAGGTTTGCTTGGCCTGCCTCAGTGCCTTTCATTCTTTGTCTTTTACTAATGGCTGTTGCATTGACTTTTTCCCCCCCATCCTCCTTGGTGAGTAGATTTAAGCTAAAGTAGTGATTTCTCTTTTTTGGTATCAATTTGTTGCCTGATTTGGTGAAGAAGAGCTATACAAGCTTTGAGCATCTAAAGAATTTATTTAAGACTGTGTAAAATGAGACACTCTGGAGGGAACAAATAGCAAAATTCCTAAGCCACACATACATTTAGTAAGCTGTGTAATTAGTGGAAATTCACAGGCACTTTGAGTCTTTCACATGTTGAGTTCTCAGCCAGAATGTCACACCGTCTATTAGAGTATTTGTGACCGCAGAAACTCCTGTTTGCTTTAAATTTTACTAGACTTTTTATTTCAAACTGCCTCATGTCTTTAGTATGTGCTCTTCATTTATCAATCAGCTAATGCTTAGCAACCATTGTTGCCGGTAATCCTCTTTTTTTTGTTTTTTTTTTGTTTTTACAACTTAATCAATCATGTGATAAAGCTTTCTGCTTTATAAATGATAAAAATCTCTCTCAGGAATTTCGATGGAGATGTTTAAAGAAACATCCTGGTAGGAAAGCAGCATCAAGTATGCCCATGAGAACATTGCCTGGGTCCAAGAAAATTACCCTCTTGTCCGCAGATGCTGGAACGCACTTCTTCCCAGAGAAGCAGCAGAAGGGCATGCTGGACTTACTGTGGGCTGATAACAAGTAATAGTCACAGCAGACATCAGGGTAATATATGGTAATGCAGTGAGGAGTAAGACTCGCCTGAAAGCAGGGGGGCTATGGAAACCTGGCCATTTGGATTTTAGTAAATCCACATTTGTCAGGAGCCAGGGAGAGATGAATAACTCACTAGTGCACAGTTTATCTTCCAGGATTTGGGGAGCATTTTAATGCCTCCAAACTAAGTCCTAATTGCAGGCAGTGGCTCTAGAGGACCATCCTGGAACTGAACGTTTTCAGTGAGGCGGGTTTGCGCTCACCTCCACTTGCACTGGGTGTTACCTAAGTCCTCCCTTACTGGCTCTTCAGCGCAGAGTTTCTCAATACTCCCCTCCCCCATGTCAGATATCACTCCTCAGACATAAATTATTACCTAACAGATTGCAGATCTGAGTCTTGCTGTCGGCTATTCTCATCGTGGCGCTTAAGAAAGGACAAACACCTCCTTACATTCATTGCATGTTTAACATGATCTCAATAACACTCGATTTTTTAAAAAGAGCTAGATGAGTTGATTCTAAGCCATTATTTAGATGACAATAAGAAGTAATGGCCAGAAAATTCCCACAAAAAGAATGATGGCTAGTTACTTTTAATGTGTTTAAGATACTGTACAGCTTGTATAGTTTTAAACAGTTCAGTATTGGCACTTAGGAGACAGGTGAAGGGGACAGAGTTGGACAATTCACAAATAAAGTGTGTTTGGAAACTTAGTGTATGATAAAGGGGTGTCATTGAGGGAAAAGCAGTATTACTTAATAAAGGAAGGGACAACTGAATGTCCTTTATCTTTTCATAAAAAGATAGTACATAGTATACACTTGTTTTGATGAATTCCAAATGGCAGAGGTATAAATGTAAAAGCGCCTGAAACCATACGTGTATTAGGAGAAAATGAATAAATTCCTTGGTTATCTGGAGGTTGGAAAAACTTGCCTATGTAACTCAGTCTGGAAGCAGAAGAGAAAATACTGACAGTTTTTTAAATACATTTTTAAACTGGTGGCATAAAACAAGTGAAAAGGTAAATGCAAAATTAGGGGAGGATTTGAAAATTAAATCACAGACAGAAAGCTTAATATCCACAATACAAAGTTTCTAAAAATTGAGAAGTAAAAGACTACTAGCCCTATGGAAAGGAAAAATGGATAAACAATATGAGCAGATAATTTGTAGAACGGTAAATGCTATGCAGTTGGCCCTCAGACTAGTGATGCACTGTTTGGCCCTGCTCAAGAATGGGTGCACAGTAAAGTACACGCTGAGAAACTGGCTCCCGTTCCCTGATGACACGTGTGGTGACGTCGTGCGCACCATGCATAGTGGAATAAACCCTGTAGTTTTACTGCTAGTGCCCACTGAAACTCATATGCATTTGCTTTGTGACTTGGCATTCTTCCTTTTAGGACTCCACCCAGAGACTGCCATACCTCCACCATTCCGGGCCTGACGTGTGTTGCACAGCAACTATATTAAAATATGTTTCTTGCTTCCCCCGCACTCCCACCCTCTTTTCATTTCTCCTCTCTTTTCCTCCAGTTTTCCTTCTGGTAGTTTATCAAAATTCAGTGTCCTATTACCAGAAGTAACTGTTGACCATGTAGGTCTTAGGACCCCCCCACCTTCTTTTTTTTTTTTCCCAAATGTGGAAGTTCTGGTTTGAGGCCATCTGAGAAACACTGGTCCTTGGTCCTTCCCATCTGTGGGAAAGGAGGGGTGGGCGGGCAAGGGAAAGAAAGGGTATGTGCACACAGAACATGTCCAGGATGGTCTTTGGACATGAACTGACAGCAGAGCCAGCACTTGCTGGTACTAGGCTGGGTCTGCGCCTGTCTGTGCCTGTTGTCATGTCTGGACCTCAGCATAGGACCTGGAAGTTGAGGTGATCCTTCTGTTAAGTGTCTTGGTGGCAGTTTTGTAAGATACTGAGACTAAGTTGGAAAGCACAAACATTGTGGGTTTATAGCAGGGGAGTACACTTGCTGAAAGTTTATATTTGTCCATACTTAGCTCTCTCATTCTGTTCAGACATTTATTTGTTTGCTTGTTGAATCATTCAGGAATAATGATTCTGTAATGTTTCAGTTTTATTAAAATACTATTATGGTTGGAAAATATGGTTAGAATTCAGTGATTGCCAAAGGTGGCTTGGGTCGTTTTAGTTTGTGTAATAACATTTTTAATCATTGAGGGAGGTTTACCAAAATACAGAATTTAAGTAGCTTCCATGCTTAAGGATTTTGTGACTTGGATCTTTAGTTAATTTAACATGGTAACATCAACGGTAAATACTTTTGCAGCCTTCAGTCTGTTATATCACCAGTCCCTCACAAGAAGCCTGTAAGGTAAAATTACATCCCTTTGTTTTGATTGGAAACCTGCAGCTGTGGGAGATAAAATGGAGCCTGTGAGCTCTGACTTCTTGGCCATTCCACAGCCCTTTGGCTCCATTTGCTCATGACCTGTCTGCTTGAGGAATGGCCAGATTCTGACAGCCCAGGGCTTACAGCATCACCCTTGAGCATGTTACAGGATTGTTCTGAACTTGAGTTTTCATGTCCTTAAAGATGAAAGATGACTGTTTACTCTGTAACACCTATAGTCAACAGAAGCAGTATTTTCCAAGAAAAAAACCAAAAAAACCAAAAGCACCCAGAGTATTAAAGGTTGCAGTGACTATTTCCATTTTTTTCCTCATCTAAAATCTATTGTGGAACATGTTTACCTTAATCTTAAATCACTGTTGATTTGTTGTTAAAGATTACTAGTCTTTTATAGCACTGTTTTATAAAGCACTATCATTTGTATATCACCAAAGAGAAGGATCTTTAAGCAAAGAAGCTTATATTTTGTAGGCATGAAACATAATGTGTATATTTCATCTAACCATTTTGTTTTCTCCCTTAAAATGTTGCCCTCAGACGTGCTCACATCCTCGTAGCCGTACGAATTCTCTTGTACAATTCACATGTGTCCGGGAGCTCCAAGACCTGTTTTTGGACCTCCAAATTAGGACCCTCCTTTAAGGGAATTCAGCTGTGATGAGGAAGAAAAGTTAGGACGAGAAGGTCAACAGACCTGGTTCTAAACTCTACAAGCTCAGGTGCTCACTGGCCAGGGGAGCTGGGGTATGAATAATTGAGCACTAATGTTATCAGTAGAAAAATAATGTATGCGTTGTGTCTTGTAGAGTGGCTGTGAGCAGAGAAAATACATATAAAGTATGTCAAATTATGCTTGGCGTATGACAGTCAAAATACTAATTACTACTTCTAGTTTCTCCTCCTGTAGTGCTAGGAATTGAACCCAGGACCTAGCACACAGTAGGCTGACTAAATTCGGTTTTCTGAGACCAAGCGTGCTTTTAAAGTTTCCTGATGGGAGAAACTGTGTGTTCTCTTCACTTTTTATTTCCATGTATCATTTTGCACATAGTTTCATAGTAAATGTATTTACTAAGCCAAATAATATTTATGTCATTTGAATAATGACATTGAACTTGAATGATTTTTTAAATACGTATGTATGAACAGTCATTTTAAATAAACCAGGAAGCTAGTTTTATATTTTGAAAACAGTCTATTTGGGTCTATCTGTTCAGTCCTCACCATGTTACTCCTATGTGATGCCTTTATTACTCAGATGGGTCACCTTCAAGGATAAGTTTGTCATAGTTTGCTACATGCCAAATAGCCTGTCGTTAAGACTATCCAGCTAGTGTAAAGTGCCTTTTAGTGTTTGTTATGCAGTTGTTACCATAGCTGGAGTCAGGTGGGTGTTTAAACCTTTGTGAACTCAAGATTCTTTTATGATGACGGAATATTTCATGTTTTAATACTCTTGATACAGAATATGTGTTCAAATACTTTACCAGGTATGTGTTTTTTTTACAGGTTCATATAATATATAAAATGTATTTCTGTTCCAAGAAAAATATAAGTGGTAAATAATTGGGAGATAACTTGCATATTTTCCTTTATTATCCTGTCTGATGATTAATGCTTTCAGTTATGTTTACCTCACGTTTAACCAGGTTAGTGTTTAGTTTTGGTTAGGCCATTTTCCTTAGGAGAACAGGAATAGGCAATCCTATGCCCTGCCCGTCTTCCAGGTGGAGTCTTTGCATTGTTTCCACAACACAATGCTTAATGTAAGGTGAGATTTTCTTGTGAAAACAGATTTCGGGTTAACTGCGTCTGTGCACTTGCACACACTCCTCCATGCCTGCCTGTATTCTTTAGCTCTAGCAACCTGCTAAAGTTATGGTCTGATATCAAGATGCAAAAGAATTTAGGTCTTGCTTTGTACCGAAAAGCACAGTAGCAAATTATGTGTGCATAATGGTCTGCGTCTCTCTCTTTCATAGTGATCATGAGGCATGGTAGGGAGAGCTTGACTGTTAGGATGACTTAATGCAGTCTATGGCCAGTGGGTCTGTTTTTATAAATAAAGTTTTCTTGGGACATAGCCATGCATATTCCTCTGGTGCCATCTGTGACTGTTATCACACTACAACAGCACAGTTAATTGGTTGCAACAGAGACTGTATGGCTTGCAAAATTGAAATTTGTTATTTTTTAGCCCTTTACAGAAAATGTTTGTTGACCCCTGGCTTAATATAATCAAAAAACAGTAGCTTAAATCCCAGCTCCATCATGCAGTACCCATAGGATCTTAGTCATTTTCTGAATGTAACCATTGTTTTTCTTCTATCAATGTCATTTATTCATTTAGTTAGTGAATATTTATTATGTGCTTACTGTATGGCAGGCACCGTTCTAGGCTCAGCAAATAGTCCAGTGAGCACAATAGACACAAATATCTGCCCCCATGGAGCTTGCATTCCAGTGATGATAATCACACATAATCATCATAGGGAGGACTGGGTGAATTAATACTTGGAAAAGCAGCATTTAGAACATTCCTTGGCATAAGCAATGGTAAGCAGAATGCATGCTCAGTGTTGTCAGCTACCATTATCCGAGATGTAGAGTTGTTAACGTGTGAAACGAAGGAGAGTCTCAGTCTTGGGTTGGAGCCCTTATAATTCCATGTTATTGTCCTTAAAGTTTTTGCTGGAAGCACGAATAACTAGAACTAATGGAGAGGTAGGTGGGGCAGTCAGCTTAATAGAGAGAGTAAAGAGCTCATACAGTGTCTGATTCTGCAGTAAGTAAAATGAACAGTGTCACACAGTCCCAGGTAAGAGCAGTGCAAGATTGACAGGTTGTCCTTGGTACAGAGGATGCTTCAGACAGAGAAGATGAGAGTGGGAAAAGCAAAACACTGATAACCTCCATACATTAATGTTCATTTATGAACTTGGAGTTAGCTCCTAGAATTTCATGCTCATTCCATATTTTAAAAATTCTCATTAAACATCAGGATAAGTCAGATCCTTTGGACTTTGGAGGCTCTTTGAATCTGTGTATGACAAGGGACACAAAGTACTTGAAAATGTGAGGATCATCTTAGGTCAGTGTTGTTTGAAGTAGTGATGGTTGTTATTAATACTGTCATTGGTGGTGGTCCTGCAGTTTGATCTCAGGATCTGCTGCCTGCTAGGCAGGTGCTCTACTATATGAGGCACATACCTAGCCCTTTTTGCTTTAGTTATTTTCCAGGTAGGGTCTTCGATTTTTTTGCCCAGGTCGGCCTGAACTATAATCCTCTTTTTTATGCCTCGAGTATAGCTGGGATAACAGGTGCATGTCACCATGCTCAGCGTTTTTATTGAGTGGGGTGTTGTAAACTTTAGTTTGGGCTGACTTTTACCTTTGACCATCCTAGTCCCATCTGCTGAGTAGCTTGAGCTACCATGCCTGACCACTTGTGATTATGTTTTAAGAAAGAAAACTGATATTTGAAATTATGAAACTAATAAGTAGCTTATTTGTATATACTAAATGTTAATATTCTAATTAAATTGATCTTTGTATGAGGTCCTAGGACCTGAGTGTTCTACATCTCAGTACTCAGTTTCTCTGGTGGAGGTAGGAAGTATGCTGGTGAGTGAAATGAATAGTGTTAGGATGTAGAAGTATGACTAGGGGAAGATATTCTTGCTACTTTGTTTGTAAAGAAAGGAGTTTGAACCAAGGTTTTCCAGTCTTTTCTAGCTCTGCTTATGTAATGTGTGACCACACATTGGAGAGCTCTCTGACCAGATCCCCAAAGCTTTGAATTGTTTTTTTCTCTCCTTCAAGAAATTGTCACTTCTACCTAGCAAGCAGACACTTTGGTTCTTCCTGCTTTTCAGTATGCAGAATGCCTACTGTTGGCCAGTAGGGGAATGATCAGCCTCTTTTGCTTCCTTTCATAATTCCTATCTGTAAGTGGAGATATAATTTTCTTGGACCATGTAGTCACCCTTGGCACTTTCCACTTGTGACTAAGATTCCAGAATAAAATTCAGACAAGGAATGGACTGGAAAGAAGGGGCTTTGTTGTTTTCTAAGGAGAGAAACCTCCACAGCTGGGAGCAAGACTAGGCATGAACACAGATGGTGACTTCAGGTCCCCAGAGGGCATTTCTGTCATTTTTCTGTGGCGGTTTTGCAGTCCCTCCCCTCCCCTCACACAAAGTGCTACTTGAGCAACATTTCTAGCCCTTTTGTTTTTAGTTTGTTTTTCACTTAGGTTCTCATTAACTTTGCTTGGTCTGGCATTGGACCATGATCCCCCTTCCTCTGCCTTTAGAGTAGCTAGGATTGCAGGTATGCTGCACCCCACCCAGCTTGTTTTTGAGATAGGGTCTTGCTATCTGCCCAGACTGTCCTCAAACCCCTATCCTCCTCTGCCTTCTAAGTGTGAACCACCATGCCAGGCCCTGTATAGTACCCTTTTTCTTAAAACACTTTCTTCTTGGCAAATAACCATCTATGAGAAGTTTTACCCAAAAGCATATATGATACGAAAGAACCAATTCCAGATTGCCTTGTGCATTACAGGAACAGATATGAAAACTAGGTCCTGAAGTCTTGTAGCGTGTGGTCTGTTACAACAAAGATGCAGTAGAATTCATACATACTTTTTGAAAGTACGAAAACTGTCATTTGTAGTGTACTTGAAAACATGCCATCTTCTGGAACGTTCATGCTTAAGATATTTAGGAATTAGTAGTGTACTCTTTAAAAAATCACTGGTTGAAGCTGTGTGTAGTGGTTCATGTCTGTAATCCCAGGTTCTTAGGAGGATTGTAGCTCCTGGTAAAAAGTTTGTAAGACTCCCATCCCAACCAATAGAAGTTGGGCATGGGATTTTCTCAGGCTGGATGTTACAGAAACAGTCATCCAGAAACACCAATGTGTGCAGACACAGAAAGCCTCCGAGCAAATCCTACCCTTTCTCACCAAAGGGGCAGCTCAGAAAGAGGTAATAGCCTAATTTTAGCCATATTCCCAATAGTGGTAGCTTTTGAAAGAAACCAGGCGTGAGAGAGTGCCTACTGTATGCCTGTTTATCCAAAACCCCAGAAGAAGCCAAAGTAAGCCAAGATAATGGAGGTTACAGTAATAGTAACTAGGAGCTTGTCACCCACAGGACACCAGGAAAGGAAGCTTCTGGGTACCTGGGTGTTTTCTACCTTAGTGTGGGCACAGGTTACACCTATGTATATATGTACATATATACATAGGGCAAGCTTATACACTCCGTACACTACAGATTTGTGCATTTAGTAGTTGAAATCTAAAGTACAGTATATATGTGTTCTTTTCTGACACATAAGCCTGTAAAATTACTGTTACATTCAGACAATGTAGTAACTTGTAAGCTTGGCATTCAAGACCCTTCTGCCCGCCCCCCCCCCCACCATGATTAAGTCTGCTGTGACTGGGTTAGGTGTTTATCTCTACATTCCTATGCATTTCATGTTTTTGTCCAGGGCTGGGTGTTGGTGGCTTTTGCTTGTGCCTAGGGATTTCTCTCTCCCTTATCCCTACCCCATCCCTATCCTGATTTTTGTAAGAGCAATGTATATGGCTAATTTACCCTTTAGTCCCCAGTACAAAGTTTGCCACAAAGTAACTTTCTTTTAAATGTTTGTTATGAATAGATAAAAAATTTCTGTGTTTCCAATATTGGCACACACAAATTAGTGATGGAAAAAGAACCCAAAATACTATGTCACTTTCATGTTATGCTGAAGCTGAAATTCCTAGGGCACTGGACAAATGCCAGGGCTGAAGAGTTTGATACTTGAAGTCTCTTCCTGGGTCCGTGGAGGCTGATGACTCACCTGCCCTCCAGTTCTTGACTGTTCCCAGGCAAAGGCCCACCACACCCCAGGCCAGGGCTCTCACTGGCCACCTTATCCCCTCTCCATCCTTTGCATTCTCAGCTGTATACGTTGATGTTTCCCAGCACAATTACATTGTTTTAGCTATTCTCTTTGAAGACTGGAAATACTCTCCTAGAATTGAGGTGGGACTATTTTTTTAAATGTATACATTTTTGATTAAATAGATCTAGGCTTTAGCACTCACTAAGCTCTATGGCTGTGAACAAGTTAACCCTACAAGTCTCATTTTCTTTATCTGTCAAATAGGAATGTTAATTCCTGCCTTGTAAAGCCACGTAAATACCAACTATTTGCATGTGAGATGTCTGGCACACAAGAAGCTCTTGGCACATGTTTATTTTCCCTCTCCCATTCCTCATTTCTTAAGAGAGCTAACAAAGTTTCTGAAATGTGTCTTCTTATTCATAAACCTAGTCTCCTGTTGTCACCTGCACTCCAAGTATCTCTCTTGGCTCATTCTGTCCCCACTGACGGTGGGTTTCCATCTGACCCCTCTCAGGCATCTGTGCCAGCCTGCCAGGCAATGCAGATGGCAGGCAGGGGAGAAAGGACGTGAGATTGGTTTTCCCAAGCTTCACTGCTTGCTGTTCCCAGAGGACACATAGAGTAGGACCCATATCTGTTACTCTGGCTGGAAACTTGGGCTCCCAGGGAGTCTTACCACCACAGGCAAGTTGATCAGCATGCTTTAAGGCCTTGTTTACCAGTGACAAAGAGCTCATCATAATAGGCAGTTGAGATTCCTGTCTGTGGGTTAAAAGTAAAGATAAATATGTTTAGGACAGAATTCTGTTTGCTCAGGTACTGAAGTGTGGCATTGTAGATGATGCATTATGAGTGGGAATTGCACCCTAAGTAGAGGGTATGCATGTTTTTAAAAACGTGCTGTATGGGTTATTTTTGTTCTAAATGTAGCTGTGCATGTTAGCACAGATGTACCAAAACAGCTTCTCAGAGCTGCATGTTTTCTCTGCCACTGCCATGGTACTTGATCCCTTTCATATTACTGCTTTCTCGAGTCATGTCTTGTGATGCTATCAGGAGGCTCCTAGGTGGAGTGGAGTTTTATGTGGTATACACTGGTACATTAGAGAAATTTGTTTCTTGATTCAAAACAGAGGTCTTTCAGTTGGTCTTTAAATTCTTCACTGGTCTGCTTTTGACATTTTGCTTAATTAAACTGTCTTAAAGAATTGACAAGGGCTGGAGGCACAGTTCAAGCATAGAACTTTTGTATCACAAGCTCAAAGCCCTGGGTTCACACTGCAGCACTACCTCTCCCCCCCCGCCCCCCAAAAAAAGAAAAAAGAAATGACAGTCATGGAAAACCTAACCTGTGCTTATGCTTTGTTCTGTGACTCAGCTGGTTTAAGCTCTTATAAAGGATGTAGCAGAAATGCTTTAACTGCAAGTAGAAGGAGAAATAAAAATGATAACAGGACCTAGCATTTTGACACTTCCTTGAAGCCACACGATGTGCTAGCCTTTGTTGTCTCACCATTTACTAAAATGACACCCTCTGGTTGCAGTGGAGCTTTTATGTCTGATTGTCACCTGAGGTCATGTGATTGCAGGTGACAATGCCAAGCTCACCTTCTTGCCCCTGGGTCCTGCATAGACTCCTGCCAGTGCTCCTTGTTAGGCAGAAGCTCAGGGCAGCAGAGAGCTTGAACTCAAGAGACTTCCCACTGGGGTGCTTTACATTCCATGTCACTTGCAAATCCTTTCTGACCTCTAGCCCTAAGGGTTTTGGTTGATTTGCAGTTGATTAGCGTAGAAGCCGACAAATTATATAGGTATGCACTGATTTCATTTTCATTCACTAAATACTTACTGAGTTTCAAAATTACATGTTTGCATTTGTTTTTCCTGTTTTGAATTTAGAAGTCAGCTTCTTAAAAACTTAGCTGACTTTGCTGAGGACCATGGCTCACTTCTATAATCCCATCTACTTAGGAGGCAAAGATCAGGAGGATCACAGTTTGAGGTCAGCTTGGGGAAACCATTAAGGATGTCCCGTCTCAACCAATAAGTTAGGTGTGGTGGTGCACACGTGTCATACCAGCTATGCGGTAGGTGGGAGAATCAAGATCTGAGGCCAGCCCTGGACAGTTAAAAAAACCTTGAGATTCACCACCTAAAAATAAAGGCTTGGGAACCAGGAGTAGTGATTTACACCTGTAATCCTAGCTACTTGGGAGGCTGAGATCAGGGGGATAACAGCTCGAGGCTAGCAAGGGCAAATAGTTTTTGAGACCTCATCCCTCCCCCACCCCCACCCCAAAAAAAAGAACAAAAATAGACTGGAGGAGTGACTCAAGCAGTAGAGTGCCTGCTTTGGAAGAGTGAATCCCTGAGTTCACACCCCAGTGTCACACACACACACACAAACTAAAGCAAAAAGAGCTAGGGACATGGCTCAAGTGGTGGAGGCCTACCTAGCAAGCACAAGGCCCTGAGTTCAAACCCCAGATCAACAACAAATCTATCTGATTTTATTCATTGTTTAAACCAAGCATTCATAGTTGTTCCTTGTCCTGGGTGGGCACAGAGCTCAGCTGTTACCATTCATGGAAAGCTGCTTTGTTTTATAGGAAAACTTTTAGAACACTGCTTTAAGACCCCCGAGTTTACTGTGGAATTGCAGTATCATTCTCCTTCCTGAATTCTTGTCTTTTTGAGGATACCTGCTATAATATGAGTAGCTTGTACACACTTAACTTTTTAGTGTTCTTTTTTTTTAAGTGCTTGGCCTCACAATGGCTTTTGTTTTTAATTTTTTGGGGGTGTCTCTGGGGATCCAACGCAGGGCCTGTGCAAGCTAGGCAAGTGCTCAACCACCAAGCTACATCCTCATCCCCCAAATAACATTCTGTCCCTATAAAGCAGTTGGGGAAAAATTTTTATATTGTCAGTAAGCACAGAGTGAAGTAAGCAGTTCTAGGGGTAGTACAGGAAAATAGTAGAGCCATTTAAGGGGCACAGTATGCATCACAGAGATTAAAAGACACTTACACTTTTTGATTAAGTAATTCTTTGGGAGAATTTGACCAACGGATGTAATCAGTTAAGAGGTTAAAAAAACCGAATGTACGAATGTCACTACATCATTGGTGAAAATTTAGAAATGATGGAAGTGTCCTGAAAAGGGGACTAGGTCAGTAAATTATGGTAGCTTCTAGTTATGGGATAGTATACACCTTTTAAAAATAAAGCTTTCAGTTTTTTATTTGAAATTTCACATATTGTTTAGAAAGATGTGAGGGTTTTGTTGTTGTTTGGGTTTTTGGTAGAATTAGGGTGTGAATTTAGGGCCTTTGCGCTTGCTAGGTAGACAGGTGCTATCCCCATGGGAGCCATGCTCCCACCCCAAGATGTGTTCTTGATGTCCTCACCTGCAGAGCTCTTCTCCCATCTTGGTAGGTGGCACTGGCCATGCAGCCCAGCACAGCAGTTGCCTCTGATCCTCAGCCTGTGCCTTCCTTCTCTCTGCTACAATAGTGGTCCAGGGCTTCAAAGGCCTTCTGGGTGCCACACTTGCTTGTTTCCACTCAGTTCATTAAGAATTTTAAAAATGTAGGTTGCAGATCAGGCAGGATGGTTTCAGCACTGAGGAGGCTGAGGCAGGAAGATGACAAGTTCAAGGACAGCCTGGACTACATAGTGTCCTGCTCCTGTTTGAAGGGTAAGGGGAACTAAATTGGATTATCTCACTCACCTGTAAAAAATATTCAGTGCTTACTCTATACTTAGAAATGTTTATTTTCCTGATTTCCATGACTTTGTATTTTGCCCTGCTGTGCACCTGTATCACCGGGGGGAGCTTTTAAAGTACACACATAATACATGTATACACATATAATATATGCCAGAATCATCCCTCCTGATACTTAGATTAAGTTACTGAGATGAGGACAGAGGCATGAGACATTGGTAGGTTTTTATTTTCAAGATAGGGTCTTCTCAGGTATTTGCTTGGGCTGGCCTCAAACTGTGATCCTCCTGATCTCTGCCTCTAGTATCTAGGATTACAGATGTGAGCCACAGGTGTTCAGTTTATGGATAGATTTAGAGTATCAATAAGGTTTGAGAACCACTTTCTGCATCCTAGTTATCTCACAGGGTCCTAAGAACATATGTTCCTAATTCTAAAGGACTGGGATGGGGCCCATGCGTTTGCATTTCAGAAGAACAAATTCTCTGGTGATGACTTGGCTGCTCTGAAGGATTTGACTCCTACCTTCTGCTCTGAGCCCTTCTGCCATTGCTCATGGCTCCCTGTATGAAGGGAAGCTGATTGTCAGTTCTGGGACTCAGATTGGCTCACCTCTTGATGCTTCAGTTTCTGGGCTCTGACTTCCTCTGTCTTAAAGGTTCTTCCCCAAGGTCTTGGTGAGTCTGATCCATCTTCATGGCTGGGTCATTCTCAATGGTCAGTCTCAGTGCAGGCATCACTATTTTATAGAGAAGGTTTCTGCCTGTGCATCTAAACAGAACCTCCCAGTCACGCTCTAGTAGACCATCTGTTTACTTCTTTCATAGGAGTGATAGAGTGTAAATAAGTCTTACTCCCGTTTCACTCCATGCATACTGTTTTTTAGGTGTTTTGTTGGAACTTAAATGGATGGAAAGGTGGGGTAGATGCATGGGTGGAATCAGTTATAAGAAATATTTTATCTCCATATGTGTGTGTGTATTTCAGCAAATAGTTATTGAACATCTGAGGCAAGGGGTGCATGAGTGAATACACATGGTTCTTGTAATTGAAAGCCTCAGATTCTAATGATAGTTAGAGAAGCAAACAGCTGCGTTGTGTATCATGGACTTCCTCATCCAGATCCACTGGTCTGATTGTCACTGCTGTAGGAAGTCAGTGAAGGACCTGGAGAATACTGCGTCAGTGACTGCCCTCTCCAGCGTAAGGAGGAGAACCATCTCCTAACCCAGGTGGCATTCTTTGTTGTGTTGCTGGTGCTCTTCCACTGTGGTTTTGGACTTCACCTTTGGTCACCTGAGGGCACGGGGTTGTCCTTCCTTTGGAGAGAAGCTTAGTTTGTCTGGGACCAATCCTTCCTCCACTGTGCGGCTGCTCTGCCACTACCAGCCGCCTCCTCTTCTTTCTCCACGACCACTGGTGAGGAGTGGAGATTTTGCCCTCAAAAGACTTTTAAATGGGTCAGAGCAACACACATATCTAATTAACTTCAAAGTCACTTTGACCTTAAAGCAGAAAATTTGTTCCATACTGAGATCCTCCAGTGAAAGGCCTAACTTCATTGTAATAATAAAATAAATGCCCACAGGAGACACTCCACCTTTGAATATTAATTCTATCTCATTATCAAATTCCCAGGAAGGTATTAAAATCTAGAGGTTACGTTCATTTTTAATTTGCAGTCCAGAGGCATTAAAATCAAATTCTCTTGCCCATATGTGTTAAAATACAAAGAAATTAAGCTCAAAATATATTTTGCATGGTTTCTAACTTTGCTCAACCCAAGTTGGAGAAGTTGTTCAGTTTTTTTTTAATTGTGTGTGTGTGTCTCATGGTATAACCCTGGATAGCCTCAAATTTACCAGTCTCCTACCCAAGCCTCCTAGGTGATGGGATTACAGGCATGTACCATTATTCCTGGCTGAAGGGCCTCTTAATGCCTGCAGAGAAAGGATCAGCATCTTTTCACAGCTGCAGCCTGGCCTGTCTCCACCTGGAATGTGTTAGGCTTTTTTAGGAACATCCAATACCAGACTTCTGTTATGCCTCACTTTTAAAATTAAAAAAGTTTTTAGGGCACGAGATTATCAAAACACTTCCCTCCCCACCCAAAAGTCAGGAAGCAAGCCAATTCTCAGTTCTCTGGTAGTTACCCCTGCAGAAGGATGACCCTAGAAACCAGCCATTAGCATTTATTGCCAAATCCAGATCAGTACAGGAAGTCTACAAAATTTGAGGGAAGGAGGGCCAGTGCAGAGCCTTGTTTTTGCTTTACCTGGGTTCCTGCCAGCCTCTGACATTTGGCAGCAAATGTCATTTGGTAGCAACCTTCTCAGGGAGTTCTTGGATCCTGCTCTTCTTTGTATAAGTAATTGCAGTGAGCCTACACCAAGCCTCTTTCTCTCCTAGGGTTTGTAAGACCAGCCATGTTACTACCTCAGTAGATGCTGAAATACTTCCCCTTCTCTGAAGAAGCCTTATGTGCTGAACAGGTAGAACTGCCCAGAAAACCAAAGCAAAACTGCTTCAGCTAATTCAACCTTATTGCTTTATTGTATGCTTGGGCCATTAAAAAAGCTCAGGAAACTGAAGAGATTTGAAACTGTGCAGCATATCCTCTGACTACAAAAAATTAGAAGTCAGTAGTAATGAAGTATCTTTTTCTTCAGGAGTGTAATTCTCAAAATATATCAGGAAATTAAGCAATATACTTATCAATAAGTCAAAAACCATGTGGAAATTGGAAAATACTATGAAAATAATTATATCTTAAATTTGTGAGATGGAGTTTCCAACTTTTGATAAGCAAATTAAAAATGACAGAAAAGAAATAGTACAAATAAGAAGGGATTTCTGTGTTGGAATAGAAAACACAGAATATAGAAAAATAGTGCACAATACAACTGGTAAGTCTTTCTACCTGTCTAAAAAAAAGAAAAGTGAATAATCTGTATCAGGACTGAATGCAGATATTACAGACAAGGTAAAAGCAGTAAGGGGAGATTGTATATAGTTTTGACAAATTAGATGATATGAACAGTTTCCTTGTAAGATAAACTGAGTTAAGTATAAAAACTGAACAAAGGATAATCAGAAATGTGCATACATTTTTTAAAATATGTGCATTCATATTTTAAAATATGAATGAACTTGTGATTAAAAACTTTCCTACAACAAAATCTCTAGGCATATATGGTTACAATAGTGAAGTCTATCAAGCATTTAAGAAAGAAAGAATACTCAGTTTTTCTCTTTCAAATGAAAGGAGAGAAAACACTTTCTAACTTAACTGTATGAAGCCACCAATTACTGTTACCAAATCCAGATAAAAACCTTACCAAGCAAACAAATTACAGTGTAACATTCCTCATGCCCTCATGAACACAAGAACAAAAGTCTTTTGAAAATACTAACAAATTAAATCTTGCATTATGTAAGATAATGCATTGTGAATAATGATGGTTACCCCTGCCATGGCTGTCGGTTTCACATCAGTAAACTGAACACTTTAATTCCCTCACATTTACCTGATAGGAGATGAGAAAACCCAGGGCTATGTCAGTGGAGGGAAAGCACTACACAAAATTCAATGCCCATGATAAAATTTGCAGCAAACTAGCAGTATAAAGGAACTTATTCATCTTAATAAAAGCCAGCTATGAAACATTTCAGTAGCTAACTTCATACTTTATGATGGAAACCTGAGTGCTTTTCCCAAACCTTAGGGGCAAGGCCAGAGTATTTGCCCTTACTACTTTAGTTAACAGTCTGCTGAAGGAGCTGAGTAGCCTGTGGAGCCAAGAAAACCAAAGGAACCCAGGAAGAAGTAAGACTGTAAACCTACCTCCATTCATAAACAAGGTGATCGTGTGTGTTAAGGAATGTTCAAGAAAGTTGTCATGAGAAGTGAATTTCAATGGTCTCAGGATATACACACATACACAAATTAATTTGTTGTACAAAAGTAGCAAAAATAATTAGTAAAAATAATGAAAATACCACTTAAAATACCATCATAAAACATGAAATGTTTAAGGACAAATATTTATGTATGTAAGACTCTGAAGGTTATAAAATATCACTGAGAGAAGCTAAGATTTAATGAAGGATAATTCAGTGTTGTAAAGATACCACTTTTCCACAAATTGATCTGTGGAGTGAACACTGTCAAAATTTCAGGAAGCTGGTTTTTGGCAAAAATTGACAAACTGGCTTTAAATTTTATTGAGAAATGCAGAAGACCTAAATAGCTGTCATGGGTTGATTGTGTAGCCTTCTCCCTCATCCATAGGCTGCTATAAGTTTCGCATTCAAGTGTAATGTATGTGATCTCATTTGGAAGTAGTTACAGATGTAATTAGCTAAGTGGAGGTCATGCTGAAATAGGATGGGCCTCTAACCTGTCATGACTGCCGTCTTCATTAACAGAGCCAGCACCATGTGAAGGTGAAGGCAGAGATCTATAAGCCAAAGAACGAATTCTCTCATGGCTCTTGGAAAGAACCAACTCTGCTAACCCTTTCAACAATAGCCCAGACTCTGTGTGTGTGTGTGTGTGTGTGTGTGTGTGTGTGTGTTGTGTGTGTGTTGTGTGTGTGTGTGTGTTGTGTGTGTGTGTGTTGTGTGTAGCCCAGACTGTGTGTGTGTAGCCCTATTTTTTGTGAAGGGTTTTTTGAGACAAGGTCTCGTGAACTATTTGCCGGCAGGCTTTGAACCTCGATCCTCCTGATCTCTACCTCCTGAGATTACAGGTGTGAGCTGCTGGTGCCCAGTAGCCCAGACAATTTTGAAAAATAGTGGAGCAAAGTTGAGGGATTTTTCTTTCATGACGTATTATAAAGCTAATTAAAACTATGGTATAACCATAGATAGGAGTATCAGTGAAAAAGAATAGAGAGTTCAGAAATAGACCAAATGAAGAAAAAAATTATTTTCAATAAATGGTACCAGGATAATTTTATATCCTTATGGGAAAAGAAAGCTTGACCCTCTACCAAACTCAAACAATTGATTTAAACTGGAAATATAAAAGCTAGAACTATAAAACTTGCAGAGGAAAACATTGCGAATATGTTGGGATAGATCATGAGTTTTTAGGACACAAAAAGCACTAATGCTGCGTGTGGGGAAGGTAAGTTTTTTTCTCATTTAAATTAAAAACTATGCTCTTTGAAATATACTGTTAAGAAATGAGAAGGCAATCAACTATCTGGAAGAAACTATTTGTCATATGTACATCTGGAACAGAACTTGCATGCAGAATGTGTAAACAAACAACCCAGTAAGAAGACAACAAGCTAGTTAATACAATGGACAAAATAATTTGAATAACACTAAAGAAGACAGAGGAATGGCCTATAAGCATATGAAAAGATTCTTCTCTACCTTATTAGTCATTTGGAAGATGCAACTTGAGACCACAATTGATGCCACCTAAAAAGATTGACAGTGCCAAGTTTTGGTAAGGATCTGGAATGGCTCAAATACACTGTTGGAGGGAATGTAAGATGGTACAACCTCTTTGAAAAGTAATCAGCTGCTCTTACAAAGTGGAACATACACTTAACATAAGACCTAGCAATTCCATCCTTAGGTGTTGATCCAAGAGAATGAAAACATGTCCATGAAAAGACCTGGCTGCAGGTGCTTATAGTGCCTCTGTTCACAACAGATAAAACTAGAAACAAACCACTCGCTCACTACCTTACGATGGACAAGCAAATGGTGGTATGTTAGTAATCAGAAATAAAAAGAAGCAGACTAGTGATACATGTAACAAGATTGATGAATGTCAGAAACACTGAAAAAAGACTTCTTTTGATATGACTTCATTTGTATTGTACTATAGGACCAATAAACATACCTGTGGTGACAGACGGCTGGAATATGAGCACTGCAGGTTGAGTGTACAGGTGCATGGGCAGTTGGGAGGGGCGGCAGAAGTGTTCTTTATCTTGACGTGTCTGTGTCACACAGATGTGGTGTCAATACAGGAAGCCTGCCTTATTGCAGATTATTCCATGTGGTTTTGACCAAGCATGGTCATAAAAAAATCAAAAGAAATATCAAACAGAAATTTAAATTACCATGTGCACATCACACAGCTGGGTTGATGTGGAGGTGCTCTCAGCATTATTATTGGTTGGGTTTAAATTGTAGTCTGATCTGCGGTGTGTTTCCTGCCCTTGATTTTATGAATACCTGCTTCTCAAAAAGCAGATGGTGCCCAGAAAACCAGATAAAAATGAATGTGCTTAACTGAAGTGATTAAGTAAAATTTTGAGATTTGTTGAAAGGTGGCATGTTGTTAGCAGAAGTTGGGTGGTGATGCTGGGAAAGTGAATCCAGCATCTGCAGTTTGGCACTGAACTCTGCACGCTGAGCATGTGCGGGTTTTTTGTCACATGTGGTCTCCTGGGAACCATAGACCTGCAGATAGCAGGTCTACTGTACTGGATCTAAGTTACAGCTCAGCACATTGCATTTTAGAAGTGCAGAAAACAGCACCGGGAAGGGTGGTATGGAGGGCAGAGCTTGAGTTCTTGTGGGGCTGTGGCAAGGCTACAGACCCTGGCTCAGCGGGTTCTCGTTGGCTTGGCTAGAGGAGGCGATCTCATCTCAGCTGCATGTTGCACACACCTGTGGACTGGTCTTAAGACGTCTGTGTCAAGAGACTCGGGTGCATGTGTTCTGGGGTTGGGAACACCACATGGCACATTCTCGAAGCTCCTGTATGATGCCAGTGTTTAGCCAAGGTTGAGAATCACTGGCCTAGACGTGTGATCTGAACTCTTGTTGGAGGAGTGTCTGTACAATGCAGGCTGCCTCCTCTATGGTTGCTCCTGGAGTCACATTCATTGTCTCCTGGCACAGGGGACAGAAGTAGCGGCTCAGCCACAAAATGCCCAGTGCTGAGCTGCACAAAACACCATGGATAAAAAGTGCAGCACAGCATGTGAGGCACTGTAATTGTGCAAGACTTGGAATCACCGTGTAAGGCAAAAGCCAGCCAGAGTAAAGGCTGTTCTCTTGGTGTGCTAGGTGCCATACCAAGTGCTTCCTGTTGTGAATCACACTAGAGTGCAGTAAGGTGGTGACAGCCTAAGAAAACCTACTCACTGAAGGTCACAGGGCTGAAAGGCTGGGCTAGAATTCCCCTCTGGGAGTGATGGTAAGAGTCCCTTCAGAAGGCTGGGTTTCCTGCATCTCCTACAGGGTTTCCTTCATCTCAGGTTTCTGAGCTCTCAGCTTGCCCCAGGATGGCAGTACCCCTAGATGGAAAACTTGTCTGAGCATTACTGTTTCTTGTTCATTCTCTATGGCATAATTGGAGTCTCACTAACTTTTTGCCCAGACTGGCCTTGAACCACAATCCTGATCTCCACCTATCAAGTATCTGGATTACAGGTGTGAGCCATGCGCCCAACTCTGTCTGTGTGTTTTGAGGAGCTATGTTACGAATACGTTTTCACCAGACACCACAGAGACCTGACCAGAGGAGATTCTGTCCCACCTTGGAACTGTGTGTGCTCTTGCCTTTCTTTAGGTTTTGTATTTTTATATTCACCACCGATAGGAACACAGCCAGAATAATTGAGGTGCTGTTTTCTACCAGCCCAATACAGTTTTCCAAAGGAGCTTCCTCTCAGGGCCAGGCCTGTGTGCTTTACCTAATGTGCTGTCTGGTATTTCTGGCTCCTGTGGAATAGAAAGTAAGCGAAATAGCTCGCTGCCCTCTGCCTGTCCCATTTCCAGAGGCTAAATGTTGGTTTGTGTAAGCCAGGCTTACAGTCTTGTCGAGCATCATTATCATGTGAAAGGAAAGCGTTGACTGAGCTTGGCTCCTCCAGGTGAACTACAACTTGTGACTCACTTATTATGGGTCTATAATCAGTTCCCAACATGTCAGGAAAAGAAACAAACAACTTCCTTGTTTTATGGAGTGCTAACAGAAGAAAACTCGTTAATTTCCTAATTGTTCTCCCCTGCCCCAGACATTAGCTCTACACATGTAGCTGCAGCAATAAACTGAGCTCTGTAATAACATTGCATTGTCAGCTCCCCTCCTCAAGGTGTTTCCAGTGACCTTAACCTGTGCTCATTCTTAAGTGTATAATTATGTATTTGTCATTGCATCTAGAATGGGCCATTTGAGTTGTAGTCAATGAATGTCTATAAAAAGTTTCTGTGTATCTTTTCGCAATTGCAATCCCTGTGCGGAAGATGTTTATCCAGGAGCGCATTCCCTCTGTTCACCCGCAGCTCCAGTGTAGCCATGATTTTTAAGAAGTCTTTAATTTACTTGTATTGCCTGTTTACATGTCAGTATTCAGCATGTAATTTTATTTCCATCAAAGAAAATCTTAACCACTTAGCATATTTAGAATGCTACCTTTGTTTTTCCTTGATGAAGTTGTTATAGACTGAAAGAGGCACAGAATAGATAGACGGGAGACAGTTCAAACACTGGCACAGGGTTTATTCAGGAATGGGGTTCCTTCTAGCCAAAGCTAGAACCCCACTGCTGCTTATGAACTTGGAGTAGATATAGGGGAGGGCAAGTTTACCAGGCCGGGAAAATTTTTCAGAGGTTAACAATTACTAGGGGAAGCTAGAGGAGATAAGTGGCAATTAGGTAGATTGGTTGCTTGGCTCAACAAGGTAAGTTTGTCATTTCCTTGAGGCCAGGTGTAGTTCTTCCAGTAAGTGATGGGGTGCTTCCAGTAAGCTGCCTACAAGGGTGAGGGGTCCAGTCCTAACATGGCTTCCCTTTTGGTCACCCTAACATAAGTGAGGTGTTTTTCTTGCATTGAATAATAAACCCTGAATACTTTTACTTGTCACTTTCCAAAAACACTGGTGTTGGAGAAGCAATTTGCAGTTTAGCACCATGCTGAGAGGAAGTGTGTGTCTTTGGCCCTGAGGAAGGCATCCTTTTTCACTGGACTTCCGGAAGCTTGAGCTCTTTGCTGCAGTCAGCTAGCAGCATGACAGCCTTGCTGCATTTGCATGGTGCCCTTCACTGAACAGTCTCTGTGCTTACCAGATGGCGTTAGCAGTTCCATAGCTTGGTCACCCTTTGAAGAATGCCCTGTCATCCCCATTTTACAGATGGAAGCTAAGTATTCCAAGGCTTCATGACTTGCCCAGGGCCAGGCTCTTGACCAGACTTTGGCTTCCAATCCCACTGCCTCTCAGCTCCTGAATGCCAGCATCCTGCTTTCTCTCCCTTCCCCCTTCCCTGCCAAAGCCCAACAGCCCCTGCTGTTTGTCTGTGGACATTCCTCTTATCTTCTCTGGAGTGTACCGTCCCCTCTCCAGGGAGTCCTTGCCTGTGAGCCCCAGCTGTTGGTTGTCCCTTTCTAAACCAAAACAAGAGCCAAAACCCAGCCTTAGCCTGTATGCAGACAAACCTGTGATCCGGAAGGGTCTGAGTGCCGCTCTCACAGCAAGCCTGAAGACAGGCTGATGTTCTTCCTCTCTGCCTGCCACAAGGCCCTTGCCTCTTCTGGGTCTCACATGGTCTGACCACATTGTCCATATCGTCTTCCTTCCTCCATAAGGAGTCTGTTGTAAGCACCCACCCCACTACCAGGTGTGTGGTAGGTTGCTGGAGGAGAGGTTGGACCACAAGGGCTGCTGCTTCTGGAATCTTTGGGTACCCTCTCAGGTGGGGCCACTCCCAACTTGACCATAGAACGCTTAAGACCACCTTGCCTGCTTCACACACCATCTATGCTGACAAATGAGCTCTCCTTCCCTCCAGGATATCCTGGACCAGTACTTTTATAAAACATAATATAAAATGATGAATCAAGCCTAACTTATAATAAAATCGAAAATTGAACAAACATGGTATGTTGGATTGCCTGCAGAGTTCTCAGCCCATCCTCTTAGTGTCAGTTCTATGAATTGTCAGGGGTCTCCAGACCTCACTTTGGTTACCCTTTCTAGATAAGTAACCTTAGGAAGGTGCTAACTTCTGAGCTTTGAAACTGTCTGTACAATGAGACCAGTGATACCTTTGCATTGTCAGAAGTAAATGAAATCATGAAAGTATCTATGACTGCCTGTTACATGCTAGGTGTCTACCAAATGATACTTCACTTCTCATCCCACCTCCAGTAATTTAAATGATTACCCCCTAATTTATTTACCCTCTAATTATTCTCTTCTCACAGGCCTTTGTGAAACTGAAAACCATCAATAATAGTGACTCCCAGCAAGTCTATCTTCAGAATCTTCTGGAATACACTGGGGCTGTGTTCAGACTAGGAGTGATGGTTACATGGGACTTCTTTGCTTTTAGGCTTTTTTAATAAACAAAGCTAGGCAAGCATATATATATATATTTTTTTTTTTTTTGGAAAGAGCAAACTATGCCATGGGTTCATACTAATATTTCTAATTCAGATGTAAGATTAACTTATTCCATGCTTCTATTTTAGGGTGAAAATCTTGGTTGCTAATGACACTAGTTACTCATTTGCTTTAAACCAAATGTAATAGTTCAAAATAACAGTACTAATATTATTACAAATTCTTAGATGACTAGATGCATTTAGATTTCCCTGCAGTTCTCTGTGACCATAGGATCTCTGTTTCACTGGGGATGTAAAGCCAAAACACTATCAGTTCTGTGAAATCATTTTTCTTCATGTTACATGCTATTTGACTTTTGTTTCTGTTTTTAGCTTTTATAATTTTAAATTCATTTTTAAAAAATTATATAAAACATACACTATTCCAAAGTCATAAATGATACACCTGGATGCATTTGTAGTCTCTGTATTTCTGTGTAGTGATTACTGGTTATTTTGCACATTTAAAAATGTTGTCCTGCAAATCACATGTAGGACCTCACTTGTGCTCATGCATGTGCTGTATGTACCACTGAGCTTCACCCCAGCCCTGCTTCAGTTTTTATAATTAAAATATTAATCCTTTGTAAATATCTTACAAATCTGGGAAACCTTACAAATAAATTTCTCAGTTTTCTTTCTTTTTTTTTTTTTTTAATGCAGTCAAATTTTAAAACCTTTCCCCTGTTTTTCTAGATTTTTCCTTTTTTTTTCAGGTGAGAAGTGGAGTTTGAACTTAGGGCCTCATACTTGCTAGACAGGCACTGTAGACTTGAGCCATGCCCCCAGCCTGGTTTTGCTTTAGTTATTTTTCATGTAGGGTCATGTGTTTTCTACCAGGGTTAGCCTTGAATTGTGATCCTTCTGATTTCTGCCTCCCAAATAGCTGGGGTGATAGGTAACCAGGAAACCTTTTCTTATTTTAAGCCTACAAAAGGAATTTGTGCTTGTTCTCTAGTAGTGGTGTGTTTTGTTTTGTTTTTTTTAATTGATTAAAGTCAGAGCTCGAATTGGTTTGGAGTCTTTCCCAGAAAACATGTTAGGAAGTGATCTACTTTTATCCTGTTTTAGATGGCTACTTATTGCCCCAACATTTCTGAGGAAGGATGAAAAGTAAACGTACTATCAATTTAGCTTGACACTGTGTATTTAAATATCTCTGTGTAGACCTAGATGTTTTATATAATTGTACAATGTTGTAGCACTAAGGAGGTAAAGGAGGAGAGACGAGTCATCTGTGCTGTCTGATCCTGACCTGGCTGTCCACTTTCTTTCTCTACAGGTGAATGAGCTAGACGGCATTCCCTTGATCCTTGACAGCTGCAACATAGATGACAGCAACCCCTGTATCCTTGCATGTGAGCCCCGTGCTCCGGTTCACACTGGGGGCCTTCATGTCTCTTGCTGTTGTTCATTCAGTATATAGCTGTCTGTCTGTCTTGTTCGCTTGATTCTAAGAACTGAACCATTTTCTCCAAGTTGTGATGCTGGGATATCATTTCTAAAATCTTTTTGGTGTAATGAGCTAATCTTTTAAGGTGGGTAGGACATCCCAAACCAGCCTATCACTAAAACACAGAGCAGAGTCAGTTCATCCGAGGCGCTTGTGCTGCATGTTATCATTGTCACTTTTCTGAAGTGTGTATGTGGTCCTTGGAGTGGATATGAAAAATTTTACATATTTTCCCTATGGAAATTCTGAGTATGGAGTCAGTTGGAAGAACTGCTTTAACAGTGGAACATGAGACACAGAGGAACGCAGGAGCACCCTGGCTCCCTAGCGCTAGGAAGATACATTTCAGTGACTTTCTGTCCCCATTTTTCAAGGACTGTGCCCTATGACCTTCTGCTGTTGGCACTGAGAGAGGCCATCCTCTCTGGAGTAGTTGTGCTATATGAAACAAATCTAGTACGGGTGAGTACCCTGGGTGTGGGTGCAGCCTCTTTTGGTTTGAACTGAAAACTGACCATTTCACTTTAAGTGAGAGCCAGATTCAGTTCTGATCTTAGCCCTGGTCACTGCATGGCCTTGTGCTTTTGCATATGAAGGAAGACTTGGGGTATGTGGCCTGATAGGAGGCAATGAGGAACCCAGCCTAAAACTGAGGAGTGGTCTTTGAACCTTGAGAGTCACCTCCTAGGGCTTCGGCCAAGAAGAGAAAAGGAGCTCTTGAAAGCCATGTGTTTCAAAGTAAGTAACCTGAGACATGCTTAGCATTCATGCTAAAGATACTCTCATTTGTCTGATTAGCAATTTGTAACTCTTTTATTTTAAAGAACACAATAGCTCATGAGATAGTCAGGGGAAGACAAATCAAGAGCCTCAGAAGACCCTTCTTAAAGGGAAAACAGATTGGCACATGGCAGTGAACTGTCATCAGTCATGGGATTTGAACTCAGGGCTTCACAATACCATTAGGCAGTACTCTACCACTCGAGCCACACCCCCAGCCCTCTAGCCCTTTTTGCTTTTGTTACTTTTCAAATAGGGTCTTGCTTTTTGCCTAGGTAGGCCATAAACTGTGATCTTCCTGAATAGCTAGGATTGCAATTGTGAGCCACCATATCCAACCAGAATTTGCATACTTTTTAGCCCAAAGAAAAAAGAAAGAAGAAGGCTTCCACTTATAGGAACACAGGCCAAGTGTAATTGAAGATGTTGTGTTTCCCATTGAAAAAAATGATGTATTGAAAACAAAAGTCTCCCACAGTTTGCTTTTATGTTCCCTGAATTTACATTCCAGTGAAGAGCAAGGACCAATCACTAAAAAGGCTGTGACACACAGGCCTGTGGGGTGTACAGATGTGCAGCTCAGCAGCCATGCTCACAGTACTCTCTCACCAGATGCTTGTGTGGCATTCACCATTTTTTCTTTATTGTGTTACACCATGACAGCACCATTAACCAGATGTGGTCCCCATTTTGTAGACGAGGAAATGTGAGAACCTCATTGACTTACCCTGCAGGTCACTGGAGCTTAACCTTGTGAGCGCCCAGTTCTTACACTCTCCAGTATTGCCTCCTCAGTAGTCACTGGGAGGAGAGGAACACATGCAGCAACACCATATTAACATTTTCATGCAGTTGAGAAAGTACTCATTTTTAAAAGGCACGTGGGCATCCATATAGATAACTGGCTTTTATAGTGGTTATTAGTGACCACTTAAGTGACTCGTTAAGAAAAGATAGATTATTGCAAGTGTGTTTAGTGTTGTCTGTATTTGATAATTCTTTGGAGTTTTATTTATTAAACCTATCAGATTTTATTTTATTTTGTTTTTGGTGGTACTGGGGTTTGGACTCAGAGCCTCAAGCCTGGCTAGGCAGGCCCTTTACTATTTGAGCCACTCCTCCAACCCAAGCCTACCAAATTTTAAAATCACATACAATAGGTGCAATAAGAGGAGACATCAGAGCAAAAGGAGAGTGTTGGTTGAATGATCAGAATTGAGAATGCATTATAGCCTAGAGGCTATAATTGTGTTTTAGATATGAACTGTAAATTAAAATCTGGCCTCACTAGTGCCAAAGCAAATAGCAATATGATACAGACCACAAAATCTACCTCCTGCCGTAGGTGTAGCCACACAGGGCCCCCCCATGCTGTTTCTCTGTTACTGCTCCCAAGCTTCCTCCTTAGATGTTTTTATTCATGAGAATAATGCATTTACATGACTTTTAAGTGCCAAAAGCATTTAATGGAGAAGCAGGATCTCTGGTGCCACTCTCTACACCTTTTATTGTCATCTGTTTGTTTGAGATGAGGTCTCACCAATAGCCCAGACTAGCCTTGAACTTGGCAATCCTCTTGCCTCAGTCTCCCAAGTGCTGGGATTACAGCCATCACCACCTTGATTGGCATCTCCACGCTTTTTAATTCATTTTCTCAGCTGTTGGTTCTAGTAGTTGCTTTTGTATATCCACTCCAGTCCGTGTGTGTGTGTGTGTGTGTGTGTGTGTGTGAGTGTATGTGACTGGGGTTTGAACTCAGGTCTTTGTACTTGCAAAGCAGGTGTTCTACCACTTGAGCTATACCTCCAGCCCTGCTTTTGTATATCTAAATAACATGCTTTGCTGCTGTTTCTTGTTATATTAACTTTTGATGCTAACTATGTATGACCTGAGTATTTAGCTCCTGGGCACCACCTCTTCACCTCCCTTCTTCACGTTTCTACCACTGTAGTCAGGACTACGTATTTCATTTCCTGCTGGCCACATTACTAATGAGACAGAGCATCTCATAAAGTGTGTGTGTGTGTGTGTGTGTGTGTGTGTGTGTGTGTGCGCGCACATACACATGGTGTGCTTGACAAGCCTTCTGCACATTTTTCTGTTGGGTTTTCTCTTACTTGTTTGTGACAAGTCTTCAGTGTATTTTGGTAGAAACTCTTTGTCAGCTGCACATGTTGGTGATATTTTCTGTCTCCTATCCTGTGTCTTCTCTTTGCCATTCTCTTTATTTTGAATGACAGATGTTGTTGCAGTTTAATTTACCACTTTTCCTTTATGGTTGTTAATATTTTGGGTTTTTTTTTGTATGCATAACTTGTTTAAGAATTGTTTCCCTATGATGATCCTATTTTTAATGCAAATTTGCTTTTTTTTTTTCTTCTTGGCAGTACTGAGATTTGAACTTAGGGCCTTGCTGTGTAGCACTCTACCACTTGAGCCACTCCCCAAGCCCTTTTTGCTTATTTTTGGCATACGGTCTCACTTTTTGTCTTCCTGGGTAGCTGGCAGGCACACACTGTGACACCCAGCTATTGGTTGAAGTGGGGATCCCAAGAACTTTTTGCCTGGGCTGCCTTGAGTTGCATTCCTCCCAGTCTCCACCGCCAAGTAGCCAGGATTACAGGAATGAGCCACCCCACCTACATTTGCCATTCATTTGAAGTTTTGATTTTTTGGGAGGGGGCTAGTGAGACAGGGTCTCACTTTGTAACTCAGGCTGGCCTTGAGCTTGCAGTCTTCTTGCCTCTCTGCCTCCCAAGTGTTGGGGTTATAGGTATGGACCACTATGCCCAGCTGAAGTTGATTTTTCTGTGTGATGTGACCTAGAGGCCTATTCCTGTTTTTTTCTATGTAGACATGTGCCCTAGTTATTGAATAGAACATGCTTTTTTGCCCTAGAGTTCCACTTTTATCATGAATCAAATATTTGTTACAAGTTTTGGTCTGTTTTGAACTCTCTCTTTTTTTTTTCTGGGAGTTTTGTTTGTTTGTTTTTGTGACAGGGTCTTGCTATGTAGCCAAGGCTGGCCTTAAATTGATAATTCCCGTTTCAGCTTCCTGCATGCTGGGTTTACAGTAGTACGCCCCCACTCACTGGGGCTCTCTTTTCCGCTGCTATATTTATATAAATCTGCACCAGTGCCACAGTCTTAGTTACTATAGCTTTCCAACATTTCTGTCAGCCATGCAAGTCCTTCCAACTTGTTACTGCTGCTTTAAGAGTATTGTGACTATTTTTGTTAAAGTATGTTTTTAACATCAGCTCATGAAACTGCCACACATTTCACACTCAGGTGCACACACACAGAATTGCCACCAACAAAAACAATTTAAAACTCCCATAACTACTGAGTTACTCACTGAAATTATATTGAGTAAAATGAATTTGCAGAGAATTGAGGTGCAACACTGAATCTTCAAACTCATTAATGTGTTGTATCAGTTTATTCCTTGCTGTTAATTTTAACTTTTGTTCGTTTCTGTGTTTTTCAGCTCTGTGGCATGATTTTTGATATATAATAGTTGTTGCCATTCATCTTTAACCTTGACACACATGCATGTGTGTGTCTGGTGACTTAGGTGCGGGGTAGTTCTATACTCCATGGAGATTGCTCCCATACATGTTCATTGTTTAGTGAAGTTTCTGCGGTTGGCCATAGTATTAGTTCAGATTTGTTTGGTTTGGGGAGAGGTTTTTTTTTTTTGGTGCTGGGATCGAACCCAGGGCCTCATGCATGCTAGGCAAGCGCTGTACCACCGAGCTACATCCCAGCCCAGATTTGTTTGGTTTAATCCATTCTTCCAGTAACTGATTCTAGCCAAGTGGGGGTTTGGTTTTGTTTTTTACTGTACTGGAGATTGAACCCAGGGCCTCCTTATGCATGCCAGGCAAGCCCATTACCACTTGAGCCATGCTCCCAGCCCTTTAGTTTGTATTTTGTATTTGAAGTAGAGTCTCCCTAACTTTGCCCCGACTGACCTCAAACTCTCAATCCTTCTGCCTCCGCTTCCTGAGTAGCTGGGATTACACTTGTGCACCACCATGCCTGGCCACCAGCCAAGTCTTTATTGAACTTGAGTTTTAATATTTTCTGTTAAAAAGCAGTAGATTTTTAAAAACACACTTGGATGTGCTTCACCATTCTCTGATCCCTCTGGATAAACTGACCTTATCTTGCCCATGAGCATTGTCCATGGATGGTGGTTGGCCTGAAGTTCCTTTGGACAGCCATCCATGGAATCCTCTGGACAGGACTGTGAAAGATGTCTGCCTTCTCAGCACCAGTAATCAGGAATGTCAGGGTAGCTTGTCAGCGCAGACTAATGCCTGACACTCCCTTGGGCTGGAGACAAATTTGGAAGGGTTTCTGTTCTACTTGGTGGCAGCTTTATAGGGATTTCCACTTTCAGGGATAGGTCGTGGCTCGGGGGGAACCTAATCCTGGAGTCCTGCCCTGGATACCCCTGTGTTGGGGACATGAGCCCAGCCAGTGCCCAGCCGTTCTATCACCCCACTCACTTTTGGGTCACCCGCAGTAATGACAGAGTAGCCAATGCCATCGGAAAATTCCAGCTCTACTACCACAGAGTCAATTTCTTATTTGTCAGTTTATTGTGGCAAGTGGGATTTTTTGTTGTTGTTTCCAAATAGAAACAGCTGAACTTTATTTGTGATGTTTTTCTTTCATTTTCTTTTGATCTGCGTTTTGATCAGTTGTCCTTGATGTGGGTTTTTCTTTATATACATTGTTTTTATTGGGGGTATCGGGTGAGGACAGGGGTAAATGAAAACCAAACTGGTTTGTTTTCTGGGGTTTTTTTCCCCCCTTTTCTTTTTGTTCCTTTATTCCTTTCCCTCTCCCTCTTCCTCTTCCAGACCAGACAGACCAAGACTCAGATTGTGCCACTTCCTAACGTATAGCCACCTTGCTTAATCTCTGTTGGCATTCATCTCTTTTCTGTCAAATGATCTAACCCCTCAGGGCTATTGTGATGGTGAAATACCACCATGTTTGTAAAGCACCCCCCATAGTTCTTAGCAAATAGCCGTTCTTGTGCAAATATCCTATTATAGCTGTTAATCCTTAGGAGAAAGGTAGATTTTCACATTGCATTGTGAGTCAGTGGTGAAATTGCTGTAGTAACACCTGAGAACAGAATGGACAGTGGGAAGCAGATTCTTGAACACACAGCAAACCCCTCCCAGTTGAAAAAGGAGATGAGGGTTTCTCCTATTAGTGGTGCTGCACTAATTCCGTGTCCCCAGTGCTGAGAGCTGACCTGTGACCTGTACCTAACACTATTCAGAAATGTTAATTCAAGAGGAATCACAGGAGAATATGGTCATTATCTCAGGGTGGACAGAGACATAAGATACAAAATTCCTAACTGGAGAGCACTAACCATTGTAAAAGAAAGACTGAAAAGATAATTTGCATTACATATATCCAACAGAGAACTCATCTGTACCATGTCAAGGACCCTGCAAAACAACAAAGGAAAGAAACAATTCGGTTTTAAAAAATGAACAAAAGACTTGCATGACATTTCACAAAAGAGGAGATCCAAATGGCCAGCAAGTATGTGGAATGAACTCAGTTCGTTAGTCATTGTGAAAAATGCATATTTTATCTCTACTAAGGAGCCACAAACACCCTACTGCACCCCCAATGGATGCTGAAGGCACTGGCAGTACCGTGTGCTGGCAGGGCAAGTGGCAGTCTGAGCTTTAATACATTGCTGCTGGGATGTAAATTGGACTACACTTTGGCAGTATCTGCTAACACTAAATACGCCCTGTCTGTGAGCCAGAGGTGCACTCCCAGGCCTATCTCCAAAGGAAGCGTCTCCAAGGTCTACTAGAGCATGTGGGCAAGAGTCTTCATAGCATTATTCTTTAGAGGCCTGAGGTTCAAATAGTCCAGCTGCTTTTCAGTAGTGGGTTAGATAAATAAATTGTAGCTTGTTTGTGCTGTGGAATACTATGCTGCAGTATGGAAGAATGCTATGTGCAGGAGATCAGTGGATCTCACTAGCATAATATTGAGCAAAAGAGGCCATATGCTCAAATCTCAGATACTTTATGACTCTGCTTACATGAGTTTCCAAAACATGCAAAATGAATCTATGGTAATAGAAGGCAGAAGAATATGGTTACTTGAGACATGAATAATGTTAGGGGAAGGGGCACACAGGGCCTTCTGGGGTTGGATAGATGGATGTATACATATGAAAAAACTCATCAAGGTGTGTGTTTTAGTGTGGGCATTCTGGCACCATCGAGTGCTTTCTGTATGCCAGATCCTTTATATGTATTACCTTCTTTATTGGAATAACTGTTCCCTTTTATAAATGAGGAAACTAAAGGTCAGAAAGTTAAGTAGCTGGTCCAAACTCTTCAGCTCAGGTGGGTTGCGGCCTTTCTCAGGTTGCCTTCTGTGTTTCTTTCAAGTGTGCTTTCTAGAGGAACAGGTGAGTGTGTAGCTGTGTCACATACCATCTTGAATTAATCCTGCTTAGTACCTAGCACATGGTAACCATTCGATAAAATTTCTGCCCTATTCTGATCTGAGACGACAGTCAAGGCCAGTACCTGAGTTGTATATGCCTTCTTCATAGAGCTGTTCCAGAATCACCTCACTGAGCTAGTGCCTCAGTTTGATCTTAAGTCCCATGTATTTTGGACCCCAGCTTTGGAAAAACAGAATCATAGTAGCGCACGTCTTAGGGAATGCAGGAATTTTAGAATAAACATAGAAATACTTTTGACTGGGCACAGTGGTTCAGGTCTGTAATCCCAGCTATTTGGGAGATGGAGATCGGGAGGATCAATGTTTGACCCCATCCCCATCTCAAACAATAATGCTGGGTGTGTTGGTACATGCCTATCATCCCAGGTACATGGCAAGTCCAGACAGAAACCTGAGACCTTATTTCAAAAACAACTAAAGCAAAAAGGACTGGAGGCATAGCCTGAGTGATAGATCAAAGGCTCTGAGTTCAAATCCTAGTTGCGCACACACAAAATCTGTTGTCCATTCTGAGCTCTTCAGAGGCAAACCAGCTTATGCCACCAGCCAAACAGTGCCACTAGGAGACTGTTGAAGGCAGTGGCTTACACACTTCAGGATGGCTCCAGTAGCCAGGTTTGATGTGGCTTACAAAGGATGTAAACAGATGTGCACTTCAGGGAGGTGTATGTTCTGTGTCCACTGTGAATGAAACTTCTTGCCTGCCTTTGTGCTTTCAGCCCTCACTTTCCTGTTTGCACATGGTGCCCAGAAAAGGGCTAGGAAATCTTTCTGCTGACGTCAGTCTCTCCTCTGGGGAGGGGACCCTTCTGGTGTTTTCTGTATTAAGCATCTGACCCTTTGTTCAGTTGTTGAACTGACATTAATTAAAAGCCAGAAAACCGAATAGCTCTGTTTTACTTTAAACCCCTAAACTTTTTGCTGTTGCTTTCATGGGTTTAGCTGGGCTATTTGTTTGTCTTGGGATGGTACTGAGGTTTGAACTAGTTTTTCATTGTTGTTTTAGGGGTACTAGATTTTGAATTCTGCCTCATGTTGCTAGGCCAGGTGTCTGCCACCTGAGTTATGCCTCCAGCCGTTTTTGCTTTTGTTGTATTTTTGTCCAGTGCTTGCCTTAGACCACAATCCTGATCCCCTGATCCCTGTGCCTCCCATGTGACTGGGTATCCAAGTGTGGGCCACAGTATTCAACTTTTTGTTTTGAGATGGGGTCGTGCTAACTTTTTGCCTGGGCTGGACTTGAACTGGGATCTTCCCCATCTCCACCTCCACCTCCTGAATAGCTGGGATTATAGGCATGAGCCACTGTGCCTGGCCCTTAGTTTTATTTTTAAACCTGAAAATTCTCTTTCACCTGCTGTGATTGGAGATAACATGTAATCCAGACTTTTCTGTCCATCAAAAGCAAATGAGTGTCCACCCAAGGTGATTGTAGGGTTGGAGTGGGGAGGTTAGTACTGGAGGCTTCCTGTGGGAAGGGAAGTGAGTAGGCGCCAGGCCCAAGACTGACTGCTCAAACCGTAAACTGCTCTCAGGCCCTCTTTGCCCAGCTACAGGAGGCTGCCACATAAATGGACCCATGCAGAGAGAAAGTGTAGGAGACCTGTGTACAGATTTCCTGGTGTTCTAGCAACAGCACATGGGACAGAAAACCAGAGAAGTTGGATATGCTAGCTTGCAGGCCTTGCCTTCCTCAGGTGTTTTGACAAATAAGTTGTCACATTGTTTACAATGAGACAGTGCTATTAGTGTTCCAAGTTCAGCTCATCCTGCTTAAGTCTACCTAGCTTTCTGTCTGTGGCCCTCAGTTTCTTGAATCTCTCTAATGTCAGGTGTGCAGCCTGGCCTTGCTTGGAAGGCTTCTACATGTACATGGCCATAACAATTCCATGGAGAGGCACGGTTACTATGTTCCTCCTCTTTGCCTCAGGACCTGCAGTCCTGTGCATGACAATTCTTGGCCCTTGTCTTGCCAAGTCTGCTCTGCTCACTTTTCTTGGCTGCACTCTGGTTCCCAGGAACATGTCTGGGAGCGGAAGTGCACGAGAGGCTGCTGTTTTCCCTGAACAAGATTCCTCAGGTTCGTCTGCCCTGTGTCATGCACACACTTGGTGTGTAGGTGGCTACTTCTCTCGCCCTCACCAGCCCAACCAGGACAAAACTGCCCTTACAAAAGAAGTCACTTGAGATTGGCATGTACTTCCTTGGACTTCCTGTCTTCTCAGCTGCTTGGCTTTGAGATGACACTTGTTTTTGTTTAAGTTTTCTCAATGGTCAGTGTTAAGTGTCACTGAGTATAACTCATTTGAAACAGAAACAAAACTATGCAAAATTTGTTGCCTTGATTCATATTCTGAAGGATCTGCTACTTGCATCTCAGTGAGGTAACTGATGTGGATTGATTTGATATGGTGTTGCCAGCTTGCTTTTATTTCTTAAAATTGCATGTTCTGAATTTTAGGAAAACATTTCAGAAATCCTCACCTAAGTTGTCTTCTGGAGCACTTACAAGTTTATTAGCCTAAGAAAGCATTTTTAATTTAGAAACTATAAGAAATTAGCTAGTTTTTCAAAATCGTTTACTTGGTACTTTTACAGAGTAGTCTTCTTGCACTTCTCCTAGCTTCTTTATACTAGTACCATGATAGTACAGGAGAAAGTTTTGTAATTCTTAACTTTGTATGTTATATCTGACGTACAAGATTAGACCAGAAAGAAACAAGCCTAAGTGTACATGCGTGATGGCTCCCTTCAGCTGCTGCTTTATCGACTGCACTCTGGTTCCCAGGAGCATGTCTGCACAGTATTTTCAACTCCTTTTGAAATCATATTGAACACAGTGCTTACCAGTCACAAGGAAACCCTTTTAGAGCTTGATAATTATTTCACACCTCTGCCCCAAATGGCTTTACCAAGCCTTATCACCGATGTACTTCATTCCATTTTAGTCACCTGAGCAGCCATAATCACAGCTGTCCCAAGGATGACGATTTGCCTGCAGCTGAGCTGCTGCATCAATGCTGGCACGTGGTCTGCACATGATAGGCAGCATTATTATTACTGTTGAGGTGTACTTGTTTCCTTACAAAGTTAATAATTTGCCAGTTGTTTCTTTTGCCTTAGCTTCCTTTCTTTAAAATAGCACTAATAAGTAACTTTTTTATTGCCATAGTTATGTACCATGGCCACACGCAATATATGTTTTGTAAGGCACTTGAGATTGGGTAGCTGAAGTCTGGCATAGAGAAACATGTACCAGGTAACCCTGACTAGTCATTAGGACTTTTTCCTAAAATGACCGTAGTCAAATTTAGTAGTAGGAGAGGGGTCTGATCAAAACATTGGTGTACCACAGCCATGCACAGCTGCTAAATAGTAACTCCTTGGCTATTCTATTTTCAGACCATCATTCTTAGCAACCAATACAGGAACCAACACATTAGAAAAAAAAAAAGGAAGTCTATTGGGTGTGTTTGATCCTGTGAAGGATTCTATATTGTCTTCTGAAACTTAATAAGCAGACACTCCTTAATTCCTTGTGACCAAACAAAAGAAGCCATGTCTAAGCCTTTGGGCCACTGAGTTAAGGGAGATCCAACCCCTAGTCACAATCTAGATGGAGAAACAGGTCATTAAACCCCACTTACCATCCAGAATGCTTGGAAGAAAGCCTTGTCTGGTGAGAGACCAGCCATGGTCAGCACATTTTTCATGCTTGTATCTTCTGACAAATAACCCGCACACTGATGGAGTTAATGCTTCTCTGCCTGGAGGTGACTGCTTCATAGAATGTAGTGGCCAGAGGGAGAAGGGTGCCTCTGGCTTTCTTATTCCTGTGGTTTTGTGGATCACATTCCTTCATTGGATGTTAACTAAAAAATACAGAAAATGTAAAAACCTGATTTTTGAATGTGCTCACCTTTTCAATTCTGTCCATTCTGTGAGGTAGAGATGGAAGACTTTTGACCCAGAGCAGCTGGCATTGTCACTGTGGCTTGTGAGCCCTGGCCTATGCTAAAAGATTGTCCTACTCCATCCAACAGTAGCAGTTGTGTTTTGGGAGCTGCCAGGAAAGGCTACATGGCAAGTGAACAGAGCTTTTCCTCAGGGTTAACTGAACACAGCAAAAGCAGGCCCTGCGCTGTGAAAGAGCCTCATGGTAGATAGAAGCCAGGTTATGCAAAAATAGGGAAGTGGGTCACACTTCCACAAGTAGGCCCCAGCCCTGCACTTAGTTTTTTTTTTACATAGCATGTATGACAAACCTTACTTTTACAAGGCAAATACTGCCTTCCATTTTGGAAAATGGCCTGATACTATATTCTCACAGAAGCTCATGGAATCATAAATTTGTCAGATTCAAATAGAAATTGGCACTTCACGGTGAAAGGTAGGAAAAGCCTATAAGAAATTAAAACATTTTCCAGAATAAAAGAACTTCTGTTGTGTTTCTCTCAAGCATTGCAAGGCACTGACAAAGCTCTTGTTCTGGTGTTTGCTCTGGGCATAATTGGGGAGTGCTAGGAAGTCTGGATTTTCAAGAAGAAAATGACTAGAAATGTCCCAACCTCCTACTCCTTCTAGGGTTCTGATACAGAAAAAGACCACACAGTCACAGACTTGCGCTGGGAATCGCTCTGCATCTGATTGAAATTGGTGAATCACTGAGATGGCGGAACTTACAAAATTAGAATTTTAAGTCCAGGAAACAGTACTGCTAAGTGCTATCTACTTGATGAAAACTATGAACTGCTTTGGCAAAGTCCCAGTCTGGTCATTATCCTAACTTAAAAAAAAAAAAACCTACTTGTATTTATTTTGAAAGATAATATGTATACAGAAAAGTGGAACCAATACATGTGTACACTTTGCAGATAAGTAATCAGCATCAGGTCAAGAAGTGAACACAGCCAGATCCCCTCGGCTCCTTCTCACCGTCTTACTGGTGTCTCGTGTATCACTGGGGCTCTGGGCTTTGTGCTCTGTGGAAGGCTTGCAGATTTCACAGAAGGCTTGGATGGGAAAGTCTGGTTAACTTGGGGCCTTTTCAGCAGCTTTCCATCTGCCATCTCTGTGTCTGGCACACAGCTGTGCATGTGTTCCTGGAGCAACTTGCATACAGCTTGTCGGAGCAAAGTGGTGTGGGCAAAAAGGACCCTGTCCTCCAAATATTTGGGCTCTGGGATCTGATTATTCAGCTTTTGGTCACAGAAGTACAGATGAACAGGTAGAGGCCTTGGTTACTGCACTTTCTCCATTGTTGGAAGTCCTCTCTCTGACTGAGTAAAGAATTAAAAGGGCCAGTGCTCTTGACTCCTTATTTCTTCTCATTTTCCCATTTGGGGAATCAGGTGTTAAAGACTAGGGCATTCGAAATATCTACATATTCAGGGAAAATTAAAGAGTGGCTATAGGTCTCCAGGGAAAGGCACAACCTCAGAAAAGACCTGAGAAGATCTTAAGCTTACACTTCAGGCTGAGTTGATGAGAGTAAATGTATAGTGACTGTGGAAACCAGCATGGCAGCCCCTCACAGGCTACAAGGAGCATCACTGTAGGATCCAGCTAGTTACCTTCCTGGTGTGTCTTCAGAAGAGTTGAAGGGATACCCATGTTCACAGTCACAACATTCAGAGTGGCTAAAAACACGGAGGCAGTGGAGTGGCTCAGGTGCAGACTGCCTGCCTAGTAAGTGCGAGGCCATGAGTTTAAGCCTCAGAACTGCCACAAAGAAAAAAAACAAAACCAAAACCCAGGTATCCATCAAAGTACAAGTGGATAAGCAAAATGTGGTCCATGTATGTGGTGGAATATTAGTCTGAAAAACAGATTTTGGCATTAAACTAACTGAAGTCGGTCACCAAAAGGTATTGTCTCTGCCTTTTTATGGGAGAGGTGGTCAAAATCATGGGGACAAAAAGTGGAATTGGTGTTTATCCTGGGGTGTAGGGAAAAGAGATAGTTGCTATTCGGTGTATTTAGAGTTCCAGTCTTACAGGATCAAAAGAGTGAGGTAGATGGGCGATGGTAGAAGATGCGTAACATTAGGACTGGGCCTAATGTCACTGAACTGTGCATTTAGAGATGGCGAAAATAACAGATTCTACGTGTATTTTACCACAATTTGGAAGGAAAGTAAGTTGCAGCCATTTCTTGAACTTTTATCTCAAGCACTTGTTGGGCGGGCACCTGTGCAGAATTGGTTCCTAATAAATACTTCAATAATCAGTGACACTTACTTTCCTTTTTTATACCAAGCATTTTGTGATCTCACTTAATCTTCATGACTGTCCTATGAAATCTTTTTTTTTTTTTAAAGGAAAATCCTCATAGAAGTGAATGCCAAGGCAAATGGCTTTATAGCTGACAAAGGCCACTTAAGTGGCTAGCAGTGGGAGTGGCAGTGCACTTTGAACCTCACCTTTCTATCCCCAGGGTCTGTATCATTGGATATGTGAGATCATTTTGCATCCCCCTCATTTTATGATGGAGAAACCTTTGTCCTAGGCCTGTGCTAGAGCTAGACCTGTGCTTTAGGTCTCAGGCAGGATCCCTGACACATCCTCTTGTGATCCTGATGGACTTGCCCAGGCTTCCAAGTGGAGAAGCGGCCTTAGTGAAGTTGCTTAGTGTCAAACTGCTTGTAAAATGGCAGAACTGGAATTGGCCCAGCCCTGCCTCACTCCACATCTTACTCTTGCCTTGATGCACTAGAGTGTGATGGCATGGGGAGGACTTTGACCACCATTTATCATGTTCCCAGCCTTGAGCATAAAGTCTTCACGTGGATGACTAGATCATGATCAAGTTCTGAAAAGTTCTGTGTGATCAGCAGTGTAAGTGTTTGCTGGTATCTTAATCCCTGTTCTAACTTTAGTATAAAGATGAAAGGCATATTGTTTGTAGAAAAGACGAAAAAACATGAATTTAGAAATACTACATTTCTAAAATTGGGTGGATTTTTTTCCCCCAAAAGCAAAATATCTAGTAATTTAGTAAATTTTAAAAGATGTGTTATAGTAGAGCTTAGAATTTAGTGTCACCAACATGACCAACTTGCCTTTGAAAGTTTTACTGGTTTTTATTTCCAGTTAGTGTTGGAGTTACTTGCATATGTATATCCACACACATACATAGAGCAGTGTTCCTCCCCTGATGAGGATAAACTAGGATTATAGGTCTTCATGTGGAAAGAATCAGCCAGATTGCATGTTACTTTCTAGTCACTTCCTGTTAACAGAAGTAGGCACAGATGGCACAAAGTCTCTTACCTGTGTGTCTATGCCTGTTCAAATGCACAAGCCCACACCATTTGGGACTGCTGACTTCCTGGGGTTGCTGGGAGGGGAAGGGACAGGGAAAGTAGTAAGGCGACATGGCCATGGTGACCCCATAGACCAGACCACCCAAGAAGACTAGCTCCATGGTCAAAGACAATGGTGCCAGTACTAGAGCTCCCTGCCTCTTTGTTGCCTGTTGAGTCTTGTCAGCCCTGCAATCCACCAGAAGCTCAGGACTGTTTTTTGACCCTTGGCTATACTTTATTAATTCTAAAATGTCATATGTGCTAGACCAACACTAATCTCCTGTAATTTAGATGGATTACTTTTTCTACTTTAAATTTTCATTTCATTTTGAACTATTAGTCTGTTAGCTAGTTCCAAAGGTATTTTGCAAAGATATTTGCTCTAACTGGTATCTGCAAGTTTATTTTATATCCTGTATGGTTCTTCGGAGTGGAGGAAACCTGTTTGAAGTATCATACATCGTGCCGTTCCTTTCCTTGGCTTTTAGACCCAGCTTAGAAGCTTGTTGCCAGAATGGCAGGAGGAAGGACTTACTGCCCTGCCTCCCACATGGGCCAGGCAGGTGCTTGAAATCAGTGTGACTTCATGGCTAGGAGGCAGTCCTAGAGCCAGACCACCTTCGTCCAGACCGTGACCCCACTACTTCCCATTGCAGGACACTGGACAAATTATTTAGCTCCCTTGTGTCTTGGTTTTCTCATTAGTAGGATGAGGACAAACAAAGGGGCCTTGTGAGGATTGGATACTTTCTGCAAGTGCTTAGAACAGCCAGTGATACATACTGTGTTCTCAGGGTAGTGGCCACTGCTGTTGGTACTAGTTTTCCTATTACTTTATGTAGGTATACTGAGTCCCATTTTCAGACTTGATGTATATGAGAGACACAATTTAATTCCTCTTACAAACTTTTGCTTGTACTGAATGTGGCAATGTGCTCTGAAGAGAGATTTGGTTGAGCCAGCCTGTTTATGACTCCTTGTTTTCAAAGAGTACTAGGCACTTCATGGACATCCTCCCCACCTGGCAGGAGGGCCTTGCACTTTTTCAGGTTTTCCACTGTGTCTCCTGGTTTCCATTCTCCAGTTCCTCCTTTTGGGGCAGTGAAGCTCTCAGCCATTGTTTTGCTGGTAGGGACCTGGGTATGACTGGAGTTGTTGGGCACAGTTTTCTCTGTAAGCTTACTGTCTTCTGCAACAAACATGAAGGGAATTGTGTACACTGCTGAGTGTCTGCATGCATTCATTAACATCTCACAGCCCAGATGTGACAGAGGAACTGGGGGAGCCACTCCTCTGCAGGCGTACTACTATATGTGCCAAGAGCTATAGCACAGATGAGACAGGAGGCCTGGCAGGTGAGGAGGATGTACTTTCCAGAAGGAGGCAGAGGAAGTACACAGTACCACAGAGTAATCAGAGGCCCAGAGACGAACATCCCAAGCAGACTAAATGTTACTTGTGTGCCCTGAATTGGGCACATGTACTGGGGACTCTTATGCATGCCCTCTTGGAGTCTAGAAATGACATTGGAGTGCTGCCCCAAATACAAATGGAACCACTTGTGGCCCCAAAACCCTTTGGTGTGGTTTGAGTTAGAAGTGGTATTGGTTGTTTCTGATCCTGAAACCTGTAGTGCGATAGGGATGCCAGACTGTGCCTGCTTCAACCACGCTCTGCTTTCAAGTGGCCGGCAAAATGATTCCAGAACATGTAATATACAAAATTAGTTTCAGTGCCATAGGATCCTTCACCACCAAAACCCCGCAAATTCGAGGTACCTGCAAACACAGCCTTCGCTGGCCACAGAAGTGTTTGGAGTGGGTAGTGCGTGTGATGACTATGTCTGGCAGAGCAAGAGAATGTCGTCTTCCCATGACTTCACTGCCAGCTGGATGGGCCCGTGGTATGTTCTTTTTCTCATCTTGGATGCTGGGTGGTGTGCATCTGCGATTGAAGGACAGAGAGCATGGAACCAAGCCAGGTCCAGACTGAGAGCAGTGGTGGCGAGGTTCTCCACCCTGCCACAAGATGCTACCCAGGAAGCAGTAGCTTTCATCTTTCATTAGGTGATGAGTTGTTTGGGCTTCTGAGAAGAGGCCCATGAAATGGGGAGTATCTAACTTCACCCTTAAATGGTCACTGTAGGCAAAGTAAGTTGTGCATACCGAGGACAGTAAACGTGGTTTTCCTTTTTCAAGTGTCATTTTGGATTGTGCAGAGAAGCAAGTCCTCTAGTGACAGTAATAGGTCAAAGCTCTAAAGTGTTCCCCTGGGCCTTTACACCACTTCTGTAATGTCCCCATCTCCCAGTGTCCAAAGGCCAGAAAAGCACCTTTTAAAGAGGCAGTGGTTCTCATGTGTTGCTTTCCTTCAATAAATACTGAAACTCCTTCTTGTAGTGTATCTTAAACACAAGTATTATTCCATATTCCTCATATTGTGACCTATAACTTACAAATAATCCAGCAGTTATTTGTTTCCCCACCCTCTTCTGTTCATGTTTTCTTTCACCACTTTCAGTGCTGGCAGTTAGCCGTTGATTGGTGAGTTGGATGCAGACATGTGCCTTCAGCTTTGATTTGTTAGATGTTCTAAGGTACAGCAAGCAGTGTACAGACCATGGAATAGCACATGCATTGCTCACTGATGCACTGAAAGCACAGATGTTTCCTCGTATTAACATACAAAATTCAAAGGGAAATTAGATACTGGATAGACCATCAATTTGGAGCAAGAAGAGGGAGCCAAAATGGGTGGTTTGCAGTGATTATTGCACACATGGTTCCAGCCCTGTGCAATGAGTCCTGTGTAGGGTCTGCCCCAAAAAGGCCTCCTGTTTAGTTTTTTGAATGAGAAGTGTGTAGTTGAGCTGAGTGACATAAGTGTGTGTGAGAACAAAAAGATTATAGATGAAGGCTGAAGATAAAGTGCTCCTTACAGTGAAAGCAATGCAAGCACCTCCTGGCAGTACTTTGTCCGGTGCAGAGAAGTCTGCAACTCAGTAGAAGAGTACATTGTTTTCCAGTCTCCTCCACCTGTCAGGACCCCCTGGGCCCCTGACAGCCTCCAGCTGTGAGCCCTTCCTGTCCACCTTTGCAAGAGCCCATGAATCCCAGTCCCTAGCAGCACTTGGGAGTCACTCTGACTCCTGGCTTAGAGGGCAGGGTGGGGGTTGAAGGATTGGACCTGTCCCTGCCCTTTGTGGCTGGGGTCGCCCCTTCAGCAGGAAGGGAGGTGATGAGCTTTTCATCTGTAGATAATGAAAATCTGCAAAATTGGTTTTTAGTAATAGGAAACATCTTCAGAACAACTTTGAAACTGAACTACTTGTTTGTGTTCTTAAAAATGCCTAGGTTTTGCCATAGATTAACATCAGATAGGATACAGGTATTTTATCATTCATCCTCATTTTCTGTAGTATGGCAGATAATTACGTGGTTCATGAAGCCTAGTGAAGTAGGCTGGCCTAGTATTGACCATCCAGTTTTCCAAGACCACTGTGCTTTCTGCTCTCCAGGTAGTACTTCTGGACAGTCATGCAGCATGAGTCCCTTGCCTTCATAGCTTTTCTGTCAAAACGAAGTTTGAAACATACGTCCTGGAAGCAAAACTCAAATATGTATCATATCATACATCCAGTTATTTTACAGATACACAAGTACCTAGATGCACACGTATCCTGAAACGTGAGTGAAAACCTTTCAACGTATTTAAATTGTTTTCATTTAAATAATGTAGGTTTTGCTGGGCACCTGTGGCTCACACCTGTAATCCTAGTTTTTTCGGAGGTTGAGATTGAGAGGCTCATGATTTGAGGCCAGCCTGGGAAACTAGTGTGTGAGACCCCATCTCCACAATAACCAGAGCAAAATGGGCTGGAGGTATGGCTGAAGTGATAGAGCGCCAGCTTTGCAAGAACAAAGCCCCAAGTTCAATCCCAGTTCCACCAAAATATATAATGTGGGGTTTTTTTCATCCCAGTGCTTTTAGTAGTTCATTTATTTATTTTATGGTACTAGGAATTGAACCCATAGTCTCCAGCTTACTAGGCAAGCACTCTACCACTTGAACTATACCTGTAACACTTCTGAGTTTTCTAAATCATTTTTATTTGTGTATGTTAATTTTACAAAGGAGTTCCATTGTGGTATTTCTGTACATGCATATTCTATACTTTGATCAAATTCACTCCCTCTATTATACTTTAATTGCTCCCCCTTTTTTTTAACAGTTTTTAGTTGTGCTATTTTCATACATACATATAATGTTCTTCAACCATATTCACCCCTCCATCACCCTCTCCTTGCCCCTTCCCCTCTCCCACTGGTTCCCTCTTCCCCAAACATGGCCCCTTTACATTCATGTCCTTTTGTTTTTTGAAATAGGGTCCCTCTAACTTTGCTGGGTCTGGCTTCAAACTTGCACTCTTCCCTGTTCTGCCTCACAGGTAGCTAGCATTTCAGGCGTGTGCCACCATACCCGGCCTTATTCATTCAACAGTATCTATTGATGCCTTCTGTGTTCTAGACCAGAGGTCAGCAAACCTTTCTGAAGGCTGCATTGTAATGGCCTTTGCTTCTCCCTCCCCACTGTGTTCACTATTCAGCTGTGGTCTCAGTGTTTGAGAGCAGCCACACATGATATACACTTGATGAGCCTGGCTGTGTGCAAGCAAAACTTTTATCTGTGGACACAGAAATTTGAATTTCCAGTAATTTCCATTTGTCATAAATTAGTATTGTTCTTTGTTTTCTCCAACCGTCAAAACATAGAAACCATATTGGCCCTGCAAGGCGTTTTAGTTTCTAATCAGTGCTTGCTACACCTGTCTCAGCAGCCTTCTGTACACAGTTCTGGGCTTTGCTCTGGTAGTCTTTACATACTGGTGGTTTTGATAGCTGTGGTTAGATAGAGTCTCTCTCATCAGATAATTCCAACTCTTAATGTTTTAACTCTCTTACTTGTACTTTAAAATTGGGTTCGCGCATAAATCTGCTCATTTTCAGGATGGTAGTGAAGTTTTTCCTTCATTTTCTGCCCTGCTACTCTGTCACTTCATTGGTACTGGTATAAGGCCACAGGTTCATGGGCTTCTGAACTCCAATACCCTGCATGAGTGTTCACGGCTCCTCCCCTCCCCTTTCTGGCATAGTGACACAGTACTTGCTACCACTGTGGTCCCTGTGACCCGGGTCATGACACCAGAGTGCCTGCTGAAGAGTGGCAGCCCGGTCTGAATCCTCACTCCAGTGCTGATTGCAGGCTCTTTCAAGGCAGCTTCACAACCAACAGGCTCTGGCCTTCTATTTGTAGTAGCCATGGAAACATTAGAAGCCCTCTCTTGGAGAAGCCAAGCACACAATAAAGCTCTTCAAGTGTTGGTAGGATTAGAGACTTTAGAAGATGTTTAATTTTCTCCCCCACTCTTTCTTGCTCCCTGTCTTTTAGAGAGAACAAGAGGGCAATGTGAATATTAACTGGGACTTGCTTTAATCTCCCTTGTGACACTCAAGACTGTCTAGGTCTGCACTGGCTGTCCAGGCTCCAGCCTTTCACACAGCCTAACAAGGAGCCCATGCATATTCATGACCCAGGGCTGAGGACCAGCCGGTCTTAGGGCTGTATTTTATGGTGTTTCTCGTTTCAGCTCACATTTTGTGGAAGGGTACTTTTCTTGTTTTGATCACTGGGTACTAAGTTATAGATGGGAGTGAGAAGTTCAGGTGCTTTGCCCAGCAGGTGCCTGGCCATAATGATGGCGTACCATGTGTTTCAAAGGGGGTGGGGGGAGTGGTTGTGAATGTTTTCAGCACACAGAAACCATGAGTGTAGGAGGAAATGGGTGCATTTGCCCTGATTTAAACCTTACACAGTGTACCTGTGTATTGAAATATATGTACAAAAGTTTATGTTTTATGTGTCAGTTTAAGAATTAATTTAAATGTGAGCACTCAGAGGCTGAGACAGGAAGTTCACAAGTTTAAGTCCAGCCTGGGCTACCTGGCAAGACCTTGTTTCAAAAAACAAACAAGTTAAAAAAAAATAGAGCCTGAACACCTAATAAAAATAAACCCATGTGGGTTTGTAAGGAACAACTATAAAAAAAAATTTAGATTTGTGCTGGGCGCCAGTGGCTAGCAACAATAATCCTAGCTACTCAGGAGGCAGAGATCAGGAGGCTGCAGTTCGAAGCCAGCCCAGGCAAATAATTCGTGAAACCCTATCAAAAAAACCCATCACAAAAAAGTGGGCTGGTGGAGTGGCTTAAGTGTAGACCCTGAGTTCACATCCCTGTACCACACAAAAAAATTATATTTACTAAGTCTAAAATCCTGGACAGTACAGCCCAAATCTTGTTGGAAATGAAACAAGCTGGAGGACCTTGCATGGTGGATGGATGCCACCCCCCCATCCCCAGCTTTTGGTGCTCTCTTGGAGAGAGTGGGGGCCTCTTCCTATCTGCCTGGAACTCTTAACTTCATTAAGTCGTCCTTAGGAAAAAAGAGTGTCACCAATACCCTGAAAGAATGTTAAATATTTGTTTAAATGACAACCACTGAGGTTTTCAGTTGTTACTATATTTCTGGATTTTGAGGTGTTGGCTTGTCACAGTCTTATGACCACACTTCTCCCAGCCCCTCTGCTGCTCTCACTTCCATGTAAAAGAGGCAAGAATGCCTTTTCTGCTTGGGCTTCAAGGCTTCTCCTAGGTTGTTGGTTCTGTTGCGTTTTGCCCTGGAGCAGTTTCTTGATGGCTCAGCTGCTTGCAGCACCCTTGCTTGTGGACACCTGCAGCCCCACTCTGAGTTCCTCTTCCTTTATACACACTGCAAGCATCATGTCAGTTCTTTACACGGAAATTAGCTACCAAGCACCTCAGGGGTGAATTGATAATAAAATACCATGTTCATCATTTTTTCACAATGTGGTAAGAAAGTTCCTCACTCTACCTTGGGACAAATGTGATTAAAATCACCTTTCCATCCCCCAAACACGGGAATTCTGGTGTTTTGTTGTCATGGTCTGTCTACTCAGTCCACCTTCCTTGCCTGGGTTGCATTTACATTGGTTTACTTTCCTGTAATCTCAGTCTTGCAAATCTCTGACTCAGAAAACCACCCAGACACAAGGGCAGAGCACCACCCATGTGGGTCCCTGTAGGGCCACCGTAGTCCCACCCATGTGTGACTGGAGAGCATGTACAGGTGTTTGACCGCATGGAGGCATGTTGCCTTTACAAAACGCCAGTCTTGTTCTGAGAAGCTCGTAGTCATTAGGGCAGACAGAAATACAAACATGGAATCATAGTTTACATAATTTCAGTAGATAGGTATTGAACTTGGCACTTTGTGCCAGGGACTAGACTAGACTGAGTGCCGAGGATACGGAAGTGAATGAGGTGTGGCTCTTGCCCTGGAGGAGTGCTCAGAGACACAGGTAAGTGCCCTGCGAGGAGAAGAGAACAGCTCATTGGGAGAATGCTTTGGAAACCTATGTCAGGCTGGTGCGGCAGCTCCAGCCAGGGTTGGAGCAGCTAGGCCTCTGAGGGAGGCTTCCAGGGGGAGGGAAGCTCTCAGTGGAACCCTGCAGACTGGGCCTGCCTTGCAAGAAAGAAAGCAGGGAGGGGAAGCTTGGCCAGGACAGGCCTGGGTGTGGGAGACAGGTGAGCCCAGCAGTGAGATGTTGCTGCAGCCTGAGTGTCAAAGGGCAACTGGATTGGATGGAGGGAAGGCACTGGCTTACCCAGTAGTGGAGATAATTTGATAACTTGCAGCTCTGGGAGACGCCTTCTCCAGAGACTGCATTTGCAGCTGGCAGCGATGTTGCATGGGGTTCCTTTGATTACTTTAACCAGCCAGCCCTCCATTCCAGAAACTCTAGTGCAATCATGAGAATCTCAAGGAATAACCAAGAACTTTCAGAAATGAGAAAACATTTTGCCTCTGTCGTTTACAACTGGAGAGTTGTACCATGAACCCCCTCTCAGTTTTTCTTGTTCTCTTGTCTGCATCTACTCCTCAAATATTGGCTCCTTCAGACCTCTCATAGTCACTGCTTCCCCTTTTTCTATAAAAAGTGAGAAATGAGTTTGTGTAATGATAGTATTGTCCTGGATATGAAAGTAGATGCAACAAACAATTATGGGAAGTGTCTGACACCTGGAATTATTTTTGTTTTCTATACTAGCACCAAGTGGAGCTTCAGTGATTGTGGAACAGAGGGAGAAATTTAAATTTAGGCCTTGTGCGTTTGACTATGTATATGGATTCAGTCTCCAGAAGTGAAACAGCCTTACAAAGGAGTTGGGCCTCATGGTGAATGACAGACACATGGCCACATGGAAGCCTTCTGCATCAGAGTGATTGCTGAGTGTGGCATCAACCTCTAACGGGTGCCATCTGGAACATCTCAGTCACTGATAATCACAGGAGTTCTGGCAGTAAACCTTCAAAGACCAACAAGTCGCTGGCTGGGTCTTCTGTTTGCACCAGGCTCTGTGTCCAGGCCCCAAAGCCCATAAACATACTAGTCCAGCTCTGTCTTGAGGAGCTGGTGAGGCCAGCCAAAGGGAATGCTGTGGTCAGGCACAGAGCTGAGTACGGCAATTGGAGAACTTGGCAGGATTAAGAACCAGCTCAGAGTGAGTTGCAGGCACTGAGATTAGGACAACATAGCATTTTTAAACCCCACAGAAGCTGGGTGTAGTGGTGCATGTCTGTAATCCCAGCTACTTGCAAGGCAGAGGTAAGAACATGGTTTGAGGCCAGCCTGGGCAAAGATGGTGTGAAACGCTATCTGAAAGCAAACAAAAAGTAAAAGGACTGAGGGTATGCCTCTAGTGGTAAAATATACAAGGCTCTGAATTAATTCCCAATACTAAAAAAAAAAAACACAAAACAACTCCTGAACATTCCACTCCTCTGTTTTCAGGATTTCAATTATTTGCGGTAGAAAAGTTCAGTGTTTGCTATTTTCTGTGAAATTATTGAACTAGAGAGAAAATAGTTTGATTTGATTCATGTTTTTTTCCCCAAATACTTCAAAAAAGAGCCACCAGTGTTAGGGCTGCTGATACCTTCTTTGGCTTCTCAGTTCAGGGTAGGGAAAGTAGAAAGGTTTCAGAACCATTGGGTAGGGCAGTCAGAAGCCTGGTTCTTTAGCTATAGAGAATGATACCTTTGGGGGATACAAACAGGCTCAGGCTTTAGAAATGCCTGAGTGGTGTATCTGGTGGGGAAAGGACTTGTTTCTTTTTGTTTGTTTGTTTTGGTGGGACTGGGGTTTGAACTCAGGGCTTAATGCTTGCAAATCAGGCACTCCACTGCTTGAGCCACACTTCAGTCCATTTTGCTCTGGTTAATTTGGAGATGGGGGTCTGGCAAACTATTTGACTAGGCTGACCTCAAGCCACGATCCTCCCCAGTCTCAGACTCCCAAGTAGCTAGGTGTGAGCTGGTAGTGCCCAGGTAGGCCTTTTCTTGATGCCTCCATATCTGGTCATGCACAAGGAGACCTTATTCTTTGGAGAAAGTGTTTGTTCCAGCCACTGAAGACTAGTCCCGGTAGCTTTTTCACATGATCCTTTGTAGGATGATGTATAGTAACATTTTAATGCTTTCTTGAGGGTTACACAGCTCCTAGTAACTAAGTCACATTTCTCATAAATAATGCAGTTCTGCAGCCTTAATCTTCACAGTCTGTGATGTGCAGGACACTGAACAGGACTTTGTGATCAAGGGCCTAGGTACAGGGAGGCAGCAAGGGTCACAGGCTTTTCAGGGCACGAGTATTCAAACCAAACCCAGCAAGTCCTTCGTAGGCCTCAGGCTTTGTCTCTGAAATACTGAACGAGGGAAATTCCATGGTGACTCCTAGGAAACAATTCTTACTGATAACTGGCCTTACTTTAAGCAGGACAAGTTTCCTGTCTGATTCTGATGGGCCTTGGTAGGACTCCTCTTGTCCTTTCCCTAGTTACTCCACATAGCTACTGATAGAGAGAGAGGGAAGGAGGGAGGGAGGGAGAGGGAGAACAAGAGCAAGCAAGTGCGCGTGTTCCTCTGTACTGTTGTGCTCATGAACCTCAGTGTGGCTGCTCTGAGACTGCTTCCCTGCTCACTCACTGTCAGCACTGGCTGAGCTGCTCTGGGTGCCAGTTGCTGAGCATCATCTGTGCTAGATATCCAGTGTATGTTTGTGATTATATCTTTTTAATTTTTTTTCTGCTTTTGGCTGCATATTCATTGAATCCGTTCTCCAGAAACACTTGTCAATGGATTTGCAGTGTTCTGGAGCTCCTCCACTCTTTGCCCTCACACTCACAAATCAGGAAAGTGCCGTCAGATTCCTTCACTCTGGCTCCAGTTCTGACACAGTGGGTGGTGTATGCTGTCCGAAACCTCACTGAAGACAACAGCCGAAACCAAGATTTGATCGCAAAGATGGAGGACCAGGGGCTGGCAGATGCATCCCTACTGAAGAAAATGGGTTTTGAGGTTGAAAAGAGGGGGGAAAAGCTGATTCTGAAGTCCACTAGTGACAGCCCCCCACTGGTAAGTGCCCTCATGAGAACTGGCCTCTGTTTAACCCCAGAAAGCTGGCCCCATGTCCCCATGACCTTGGCACAACAGGGTTCTTCTCACCTGGGTACCAAACAGCCCAACAGAGCCCCAGACAGCTTCCTGTTCAGGCTTTATACTGCGCTTTCCTCAACTTAAAACTTTAACTCATGCTGGGGAGAAATTTAAAAAAAAAAAAACCTTCAAATTTTATGCATGGTCTAAAAATGAGTTCCTGACTGAAATTAGGTTTTTGTTTTTTATAAGATGACAAATGTTCTCTGCAGTTAAAACTGCAGAAAAAAGCCAGGTGACAGTGGCTCATGCCTCCAATGCTAGCTACTTGGGAGGTTGAGATGGGAGGATCATGGTTTGAGGCCAGCCCAGGCAAATAGTTCACGAGACCCCCTATCTCCAAAACAACCAGACCAAAATGGACTGGAGACATGGCTCAAGCAGCCTTGCAGGTATGAAGCCCTGAGTTCAAACTCAGTCCCACCAAAAAAAAAAAAAAAAGAAAACTGCTTGTATGATACTGCGTATGCTGTTTGAGGTTTCCCAGTTACCTGAAATCATTCTCCAGAGCTCTGCATTTGTTCTTCCTTCATCTGATAATGGTCATAAGTAGACTTGTATCTGATTTTGTTTTCTATTTTCCTCTCAGTGAACGGCCTCTCCATCCAGACATCTGAATTTTCAGAATCTGTTTCGTGGGTTTGCATCTCTGCAGTGCAGTATGCTTGAAATGGCAAGTGTTTGAAGATGTAGAAGTACAGATTCGAGAATCTCTGGTGTTTTAGGTAATCAAGCTCCATGTGTAAGCCACAAGTGAAAGTACCTGAGTTTCCCTTTTGTTGATTGAGTGTAACTGTCTGGTTCACCTTTGTCTCCCTGAATAGAGTGTGCATCTCAGTGACATGCTTTGTGCTGACTGTGGCAGCAGGTAATAAATCGGCTCTGTGAGGGCACGGAAGGACAAGTGCTTGGATTCTTTGGGTCCCTTCTTACAGCAAGTGAGCCTCATTCCTTGGGTTCTCCTTTTCCCATTGGGATTTCTGAACTCTGGCAGGCACTTGAAGTAGTTTCTCATTGTGGTTAATTCCAGTAATCTCATCTCACCGTCTCTCCTTTACAGAACATTGACAAGGCTCATTTCCAGTTAATTCATTTGAGAACCCTCCCATGTTCTCACCTAGCCCTGTCCTTTGGAATATAGCATGGACTGAAAATGGGCAGGAGGACATGTGGGTGCGTAACTCTCCTTACCCCAGATTGTGCTGCAATCTGAATTCCACCCTTTCTGTGTAAGGGCAAGGACCTGGTCTGCTCAGTTGTGCAAAGCCATGGTATTAAAGGGGCTTTAAGTAAATTACAGTACCTTGTATTTTAAAAGCACCAGTCTCATAAAGACACCTCTCACCTTTGCCATGGCCTTGACTGGAATGGTTGGGGAACAAGAGTTCATTGATAATGTAGCTACCTCTATATACTTGTATCAAAGGCAGAACTGCCTTAAGAGAGCACTCGGATCACTAATAAAATCACAGACCCTGTTGAGAGTGTGTGGCGAATGCTTACACACATTACCCTCTTAAATAACTACGTTCTAGACTGAAATATCCCGAGATGTCACACATTCAGGTTGAATCTTTCACAGTAAAACCAGTAAAGACCCAAACAAAAGCTTTACAAAAATAGTTATTGTTCCAAAATAAAGTGCTTCTGAGTTTCTTTGCGGCCGTACTTAATAAGATTGCCTGGTGGAAACAGCTCAGGTATGTTGAGAATGTAACAGCTTTGCTGTGTGTCGCCTGATTTGTGCTCTCCACAGCTAAAGAAATGTCAGTTTTGAGATCTGTGAATAACATTTTTTCCTGTTGATCTGTGATGTTTTATCTGTAAAGAAGCTATTGCAAAGTTTAAAATACACAAAGAAGTCATTCCCTTATGGGGCACAAAGAGTTAAAATCGCATTCTCTCCACAGAGGCTTGGCCAGAAGGGGAACAGTGGGAGTCCCTTTCTCCTTTGAGGAGTTTGTACTAGCCCTTCTTTCTTCCTCTCAATGGGTGTGTGCACACCAGTGGAATCACACAAACATGTCAGTGTGCACCATATAATAACAAACACAAATAAAAGGGAGCCTTGTAAGAATGCAGAATGAGGTACGCTCGCTCATGTGTGTCCCAAATAGGAAGTGCGGGGTTTGCATAGCAAAAACACGCCGATGACTGCATTGTGTCTCCTTTTGATTCCCGGGGGCAGAGAGATGCTTGAACACAACAGCTTGCCTGTGCTCCACCAGTGAGCCTAGGGCTTCTGAGAACCTTGTTTTACATGCTACAGAGGATTAATCACCACCTCAATCAGTCCTTTAGAAGGGGAAAAAGCCAGCCAGCCCAAAAAATTTGTAAAGAGACAGAATGGTCACAGCAAGTTTTGTGACCATATTGTTTTCAAGAGCAAACTGACAAAGCTTTTGGCCTGCTTCATTTTAAAAGATGAGGAAGAAAGGCTTTTCTGCTTGGTAGGAATCCAAGTGGCTACAGAATGGTTCTTTTGTAGTAGCTTAACAATGGGCAGACTTCAAAATATGTAATTTCACATTTTACTGCTAGACTCTTAGAACTTTTTCTTATGTCTCATGGCTGTGTGGGGTTCTTTAGAAGCTAATGTGGAGGTGCATATTTTTGTTCAGAAACTTGAGAATCTTGGAAACTACTAAGACGTCCTTTTGCAAACTGGGGCAGAGAGAAACGTTGTTGGGCTACCAGGTGACAAACTTTTAAGTCAAAAACTAATATTTTGCATGCGTGTGTCTTATGTCTGCCCTTTGAAGTCACTCCTATCACCACTTGGCATTTAAATTTTATTGAAATAATTTTTACTCTCAATTTTTATTTTTGAATGGAAAAAACTAAATGCCAGGCTTTGCAGGATGAAAATATTTTTAAGAATTCCATCAGTAGTGCATTCCACACATAAAGGAGTCTGTTTGCACAAGAAGCAGTAGGCTTAAGGCAGAACTTAAAAATGTGGGGAAGTTGGAGAGGAACTTTAATGCTTGACATCTAGCAGGAAACTGCTCCTTTGAGGCACAGAAGCCTTGGCGCTGTCCGAGGTTCTGATTGCTCCATCTGCATGTTAAGGCCTGTTACAGAAAATCAGAATCCTTGTCTGCAGAATTCTGGGGTGGGGTAGGGTGGGGTGAGGGGTTCCTGTGGTACGGTATCTGTTTTCCTCTTATACACTTTTATATATATACTTAGGGTTTTCGGTAAAATACTGTGTAATATTTTATAGTATGAATTCGGTTTACTATCTATATACATTAAATTATAAGCTAATTAATTTTTTAAGGTGTTGGGGTCTGAGCACAGGGCCTTCTCTTACTGGGCGAATGTGCAGCCATTTTTGCTTTAATTTGTATTTAGGTAGGGTCTCATGCTTTTTTCCCTGCTGGCCTTGGACCACAATCCCTCTACCTCCAGCTTCCCAATAGCTGGAATTATAGGTGTGCACCACAGCACCCTGCTGGTTTGTTAAGATCGGGCCTTACTTAAGTTTTGCCCTGGCTAGCGTCAAACTGCAGTCCTCCTTTTTCTGCCTCCCAAGTAGTAAGCTTTTTCTAACATAGTGGCTTAGTATTAATTCTTTCATCAGACTTCCCTCATAACAACCAGAAACATTTCTGTTCATGGAAATGACTTTTCAAAGGCTTTTGATGATTATGTTGTTGCTTTAATTAAAACCTTAACTAAGAAACATTACTTACATGTTCTTTTTGTTTAAAGAGCATAGTATGTAGTCTCTGTTTATTTGCAAAGTTGTGTGATGCTAATTTTACATCACTTAAGCAAGAACTTAGGTAATGCGTTGGTCCCTGCATGTGAACTCTGAAATGAGTTCTCTGCTCTCACACCTGTACAGCCCTGGGAAAGATTTCCTTCTGTGCCTCCATTTCCTCGGCATTGCTCCCTGTACCACTCGCCTCATACAAGCATTGAAGAGTAAAAACAAGTGATTCTATGAAGAGTGCTTAGTTCTGATGTTAATCCTGTTATATGAATGGGGAAGCTGAGTTACAGAGAAGTTATCGCCCAGGGTCGCACAGCAGTGAGTGCTTAACGTCCAGTTGTATGATTAATTGAAAGGGAATGAGGAGGAAAAAACGTGGCAGATTTCCTGAACGCACAGAAAGTGAAGATAGCAGAAAGGCCTAGATGCTTGTTCTAGAGATAGAGCAGCATTCTCTGGGAAGAATGTAGACTTTTGTCTAACCCTCAGCTACACTTCTTGCCAACTGTGTGACCTTGAGCAAATTGTTTGACTATCCCTGAACCTACATTTCTCCTTAAGTAGTGTATCAGACACTGGGGAGATGGCAGTGAACAGGACAGGCATGGTCCCTGCCCTTGTGAAGCTTATGTTCTGATGAGGCTGACAGAAAGTTAACAAGTAAACACGTAACATAAAATAAAAGTATTGCATCTTATAGAAAGTACACAGAGGAGATAAAGCAGGTGGTGCTGGGCTGTGCCACCCGTGAGCAGAGACTCAAGGATCAGAAAGGCCAGCCAGGACCTGGAGAAGGGCCTTCATGGAAAGTTTGCAGCTAGTGCCAAGGCCCAGAAACTGCATGGCTGCAATGGTCAAGGACTAGCAGAGTGGCCATTGCAACCAAAACCTGGGCCCAAGGGAGAATGACATGAGTCTGGGCAGAGGTGAGTGGGGCTCAGACATTCCAGGACCCCATAGCCATGGGAGGAATCTGAACTTTATTCCAGGTGCATGGTAAAGATGCGGAACCATTTTCAGAGAGGTGAGAAGGTTTGAGTTACAGTTCCAAATGACCACTCTCATTGCTGCATGGAAAGTAAAGTGGACAAGTGGAGGAATGAAAGCAGAGCAGGTAACTAGGGGATGTGGTGGTGGTGACCTAGACAAGCATGGAGGCAGTGGACATGGAGAGAGATCTGAAGTAGAATATGTCTGAGGCAAAGTCCATGGGACTTGCTGGTGTGGGTTAATTGTTGAAGATAAGGGTGAATGAAGTGACCAAGAACAACTCCTGACACTTTGCTGGACCACTAGGTCGATGGTTTTATATTCCCCAAGGTGGAAACCTCAGTGTCAGCATAGCTCTAAGAGGTGATTTGTTTGGAGCAAAGAGCATCCAGAGTTCCATTTTGGAGAAACTGAGTCTGAGTGACTGGATATACAACACTCAATCAGAAGACAGGTCAGTACTGGAAACACACATGTGGGGTCAGTGACTTCAAACACAAATGAGGAGGAGGTGTGGCAGTGAGTGTGAGCATCCAGAGAGAGGATAACTCAGGAAGAGACCTGATAAACACAAGCCCAGCTCTAAGCTTGAGATAAGCCCACGCTGCACACTGGGTAAGATTTTTCCTTATATTAAAAGCCCCTCAAAAAGAAGTTTAATGGCCTGATTATCTTGGTGCGTAGTTTTACCTGTGCTTTAGGTTGCATACCATGTGAGGTCAAGAGGAAGATGTGTGGTTAAAGACAATTTCTCAGAGAAGTGTTTATATTAGAAAAGAAAGGGCACTTTCAAATCCATCACGGTTGGCTAGATAATTGTGCCTAGTCCCCACTGAAGACACAGTGGCCAGAATCGGGGAATAAACAGGGACCCAGGGAGATAGGACTGGTTAGGGACTGCTTTTTCCTTTGGGGATAGTTTTCATCTCAGAGGAAGTGGCCTCAGGTTGGAGGTATGCCACAGAGCTCACCTAACTTGCTGAAGGCTCTGGGTTTAATCCCTTGAAAGAGAAAAAATGAAAAGGAGTGGGGGAGGAGGAGGGCAGTAATGATCATACAGAGCCTTGAGCCTTGAAGAGTGTCCTTTACTTGGCATTCCCAGGGGCTGCATCAGAAGAATAGTAGAGTACCAGAACCAGAAATGGCCTCTCACTGAGACTGTACTCAATTCCTAATCATCTCAGTCCCAGATCAAACATTGGGAAATACAGGAGATGATATAAGAGACATTGGGATATAGCAGAAAGCTCTAACCATCCTATTTAGAATCTGACAAATAGGTGTGTTCAGTTCATAGGAATAAGTCCCTGAAAGTCCCAAGAATGCAGTATCGAGAACACTTAGCCCAGATGGTGTTCTTTTCCTCTCTCCCTCACTCTTCTTCCTCTCTCTTTCTCTGGCCCACCTCTTGCTCGAGGACTTCTTATCCCAGCCAGTGTGTTTAGGGACTCCCTCTTGCAGATTTCTTAAGCCCAGTGAGCATAAAGGATTGCAGTTGCCGTATGTCCAGTGTGCAGTGTACTTGACCATCCTGAGGCATCTAGAGAGATCAGGTAGTCATCCACAGCCATACCACCCTGGACATGCCCGGTCTTGTCTGTTCTTAGAAGGTAAGCAGGGTCGGGCCTCCCTTAGTACTTGGATGGGAGAGCGGGGATAGTTGATGCTCTGTGTCTACTCCGTGAGGTCTGACCAGTGTACTCATCTCAGATCACACTGCGTTGTTCTGATTGGTCACACCACAGGCTTCTCCTCTGACGCACAAGAAGTTGTGCACCATTTGGAGAGACGGTATGTATTTATCTGTTTTGATGCGACAAGTGTGCATTTAATCTCCCTGTACACAAATAGGCTCTTAGGAGTAACATACACTTATCCCAGCAGGGTCATCGTGTTTACAGTTTAGGTAGGCTTTGAGGTAAAAGCATGATTTTTACCTTTTTTTTAGAAGCCAGTACTCTTGAACAATTCAAGGTAAGCACGTTTGCAAGCAAAAGGGCATTTTGGCAGGTGTTGTGGGCTGAGTTGTGCACTCCCCAAAAACCAAAAATTCTTATGTTGGAATCCTAGCCCCCAGTACTTTGGAATGTGATCTTACTTGGAGATAGGGGTTTTAAAGAGATAACGAAGGTGAAATAAGGTACCTCTTAATAGTATAGTGGTCTCTAATGTAGTATAACAGGTACCTTATAAAAAGAGGAATTTGGACACCGCTTCATGTGAGGACCCAAGGAGAAGACAGGCATCTACAAGCTAAGGAGAGAGGCCTTAGGAAAAAACCAGCCTTGCTGACACCTTGATGTTGAACTTCTGGCCTCTAGAATTGTGGGAAAATGAATTCCTGTTACCTAAGTACATTGTATGACAGCCCTAGTAAGCTAATATGGTTACCAATTCCAGACAAAGCACATGTCTTTTTTATGCTTTCATAGTTTAGGAGAAGGCATCCTTCACAAAGGTTGGCTTCACAGATCTCAGTGCATTTTTGTAAGTATTCTGGCTGTGGGGTTTCTGAAATGTAAGAACAGACATCAAGGCACAGAGTCAAGAATTTCAATGAAAATTTCAATATAAATTGAGCAAAAACGCACTATAAAACTTTCAAAAATCTGTACAGAGAGATCATCTTGAAAACTGGGGTACGTGGCTCCTGACATGACTCCCACTGGAACTTAGGACTGGTGTGAGCCTGTCCCCTTGATCCTGTCCCTTGTTTACTTGCTTCTAACAGACTATGGCAAACATAATGGGTATCACGTGTATGGTTGTGTTAAAGACTGGGACTGGGCTGAAAGCACTGCTCAGGTGGCAGATACGTCTTTCCCTCAAAGGAGCAAATATTAGAGTAATAGCTGACAAATTTGCAACAGAAAGGTGGAAGCTAGAAGAAAATAGAAACGTCTTTGAAGAGCTGAAAGTAAATAACCACCATCCTATAATTCTGTATTCCTCCCTGTTTTCCCGCCTGCCCCAATTTAAAAAATCCTTCAAGAATGAAAAGGGAATAGAGACATTTTAGGTAAACAGTCTCAATGGAATCCATCACCAGTAGACTTTTAACTGAAGGAACTACTGAAAGGTGTTCCTCATAAGGAAAAAAGTCCCATGGGGAAAGATGTAGTTTCAGACAGGAATTAGTAAGGTAAGGAGTTCTGTCGGTATAAAATATATCCTTAAGATGTATTGAGCGAAAAGGAAAATAGACAAATGCACAGTCATGGTAGAAATTTTTAATCTTTTTTAGAAAATGGTAAGCTAAGCAGGCAAAAAAATGTAAGGTCAAGATTTGAACACCACAATTTATAGTAAAGTTGTCTTTGTTTGACAGAGAGCACTTTGTCAAGTTAAATTCACCCCCTCCATCATTCTCTTGTATCTCCCCCTTCTGTGTATATTTTAAAAGAAGGTGTGCTCTGCAAATCTGTGCACATCAAAAAAATCCATAATAGGATGTTGTGTTTTATGGTAATTTTAAGTTGCCATGGGCAACTTCTTTCCTTTTGAAAATTATATTGGATGTCTACATATGAAGGCCTATTTGTGAACTCTTTTGTCATTTACTTTATTCTAATGCCAGTAAAATACTGTTTTAAACAAATTTTGGCTTCAATAATTTTTATTTTTTGGACTGTGCTAGGGATTGAACCCAGGGCCCTGTGGATGCTAGGCAGAACTCTACCTCTGAGCTATACACCCTAACTTCTGGTTGTTGTATTTGAGCGAGTCCTCTTCCTGGCTTTTTATAAAACAGAAGAAAAAATTGTTAAAAATATTTTGTCTTTAAAATGTTCACAGAGAAAACTCTCAGTCCAGATAGCTTCAACAACATTCTACCAACATTTTAAGAAATACTACTGTTGAACACACACAAACTCTTCCAGAAAAAAAAGAAAATTTCACAACTCACTTTCCAGAAGGCCATTGTAAACCTAGATACTAACTTGAAAAATGTCTGAGAAAAAAGGAAAAGGCAAGGTCAATGTCAAGCATGATTATAGATCCAAACACCCTAAGCCACAACGTTAGCAGATTTTGTGTTACAGGGATTGCAAGACTTGCTACACTTAAAAAATCAGTTGGTAAAGCTCACCAGAAAAATCTCAGTTTTTATACAAGTATAGTAAAATTAAACACCCAGTCAGAATATTTTTATCTTAGCAAATTAAAAATACAGGGGAACATTCCTAATAAAGAGTAAGATGTTGAAAACTTCCTTTCAGTATTAAAAATGAAGCAAGGTTAATCACAGTTAACCATGCATATTTTACCCTTACAGGTGTGAAAAGGTGAGACAGGCAATGAAGTATGGGGATTAATAATCAGAAAAGAACTAGAATAGGCAGAATTTTTATTTAGCTAAATCAAGAAATTCTGCATAAAATAATATTAGAATGAAAAATAGGGCTGGTGGAGTGGCTCAAGTGGAAGAGCGCCTGCCTAGCAAGCATGAAGCCCTGAGCTCAAACCCCTTTTGAACTTGGGGGGTGTGGTGTGTGTGAAAAATACAGCAAGGTTGCTAGATACAAGGCCAATATACAAAGTTTCACTGAATTCTGCATAATGTCAAGAAGGTTAGAAAAAAATTTTTTAATCTAAAATAAGGTGTACACACACACCCACTCACACACACACACACAGAAAAGAATAGCAAAGATATTCTGCCATAAAAGTCAGGAAGAGGACTTGCTCAAATACAACAACCAGAAGTTAGGGTGTATAGCTCAGAGGTAGAGTTCTGCCTAGCATCCACAGGGCCATGGGTTCAATCCACAGCACAGCCTAAAAAGTAAAAATTACTGAAGACAAAATTTGTTAAAACAGTATTTTACTGTCATTAGGATAAAGTAAATGACAAAAGAGTTCACAAATAGGCCTTCATATGTGGACATTTGATATAATTTTCAAAATAGCACTGAAAGGCTTGGGGAAAATGTCTTCTCAACAAATCATGCTGGAACCATTGAGTATGGAAGTAAGGAAAGGAAACTTGACACCTGCCTTATACCATAAGTCATTTCCTGGGTCAGTTGTAGAGCTAACTATGAAAAGCAAAATACTAAACTACTGAAAAACAGTCTCATGACATTATGTAACTATGTAACAAGAGCTCTTAAGATTCTTCAAAATTAAGTCACCTGTAAGAGTGGGGGAAAAGGAGAGGCTTCCAGATTTCGGAATGTATCGGAAGTCAGGAGTATAAATTCCAGTCTGAGTTTAAAGGCTGAGGACCAAGAGCATGGATAGCAGAAGTCTCAGTCCAGACAGAGACCAGTGTTTCAGCTCAAGCTGCCAGGTAGAGAGACTGTTCAGTCCTGTGTCATAATTTACATTGCAGGGACCTTGAGTCTCTCTCCCTTTCACAAAGTATCATACTGATTTGGTACTTTTGTGACATACTGATTGGACCTTGTGAAGTATCAGCTGCTCTGTGCTTACTGGTAGACATACGTGTCAGAAGGCAGGAATAAATCCAACTAAGGTTCAGAGGCCTTCTACAGAGAAGTTTCTGGGGTCCCATGATATGTGACAAGCCAGTCACTTGTAAGCGCAAAGGATGCATTGTTGCATCAGACCCTTTCTACAACCAAAAAAAGCACAGTGCCTACTGGGACTATGGATTTTGATGGTAACGTGTACCTCATTTCAGTGTGTTACTCAGTCTATTCTGATTTTGAGTGGGGCCACCCAAACCGAAGGTTCTGCAGCAATCTGGGCCACTACGCAGGTTGCTCTGCTGTCTGAGCCGTGTGATGCAGCAGATCCTGTGGTGCTTGATGTGTCAGTAGTTAGGGATGCTGTTTGAAGCCTGTGGCAAGCCCCTATAGGCACAGGTTTATAGGATTTGGGGGCAAAGTCCCACAGTCTTCTTTAGATAACTGATCTCCTTTTGAGAAATGTACCTTGGCCTGCTGGGCCTCAGTAAGAGCCTGAATGCTGAATCATGGCCACCAAGTTACATGATCTCTGCTACCCATAGCAACCTTGGTATTATCTGACCCATCAGACCGTAAAGGTGGACATTCATAGCAGCAGTCTGTCATCAAACAGAAGTGGTGTATATGTGATTAAGCTCAAAGAGACCCCAAAGGCACAACTTAGAGCAGGTGGTTCAAATGCCCACGTTCCCCACTCTTGCCACATTGCCTTCTCTTTCCCAGCCTGGACTTGTGGACCTACACCTATGGCATCGTATGACTGTTAACCAACCTTGACCCAGTCTTCCTGGTGTCCTTACAAGAAGAGATCTAGACACACAGGTATCAGAGACAGGTGCACAGAGGGACAGGCAAGTGAAGAGGTAACAGAAGGGCAGCTATCTGCAAGTCAGGGAGCGAGGCCTCCAAGAAAACCAGCCCTAAGACACCTTGATCTTGGACTCCCATACTCCCCAACTGTGAGATAAGAGGTGTCTGTGGCATTTTGTTACAGCAGCCCTAGCAAGTACATAGTGCTCAGTATTTGCTGAAGGTTGGCTCAGTAAGATGCTTTCTTCCTTGCCCTCAATTAGCCCACAGTGTACTACAGGGAGGCAAATGTGACTAAAAAGCTGGTGGATCCCAAAGGGACAGTGGGAGAGGAGGGCTGTTCAGGAAATGCTTCCTGGAAGAACTCAAGTCGTAGCTCACAGGTTGGTATGGGTGGAAGGGTATTTCAGGCATTGGCAGTGCATCAGCTCCAGCCAAGGAAGAACCACACCTTTGGGAACTGCTTAATAGTTTGTTAGTGGGCCATCTGTCAGGAGCTTGAGGAGAGGTAGGAGGCATCTCCTGTTTCCACCCATAGAGTGTGGACCATATCCTAGGGCAGGAGACACTTTAGAAGGATCTCTGGTTGAGGGCTCATGGCTCACACCTGTAATCCTAGCTACTCAGGAGGCAGAGATCAGGAGGATTGTGGTTTGAAGGCAGTCTGAGCAAATAGTTTGCAAGACCCTATCTCAAAAAAAAACCCTTCACAAGAAAGGGCTGGTGGAGTGGCTGAAGGTGAAGGGCCTGAGTTCAAGCCCCAGAACTACAAAAAAAAAAAAAAAGTGGAAAGCTTTCTAACTGAAGACTCTCCAAGAAAGGCAGCTTGCTGAGCGGAAGGAAGCAAACCTTAGTTCTATGCATAACCAGATGAGTTCAGCAAGTTATCTAGCACCTCTGAGCATCCATATCTACATCTTGCCCCTCAAACAACAATCAAGGCCAGGACAGAGTCCATCCTGTCTTGTACAACTCGCAACCTCTGAGTTGTTCCACTTCCACAGAGACCTTGCCCACAGCAATCCTTCCTCTCTCCTGGCTGGCTAAAGCCTCGCCTATCTTAAAAAGAAAATTTTTCCATTCCAGATACCCTTTAATTCATTATTTAGGTCACTTGTCTTCAATCAAACCTTTTGTTCACATCTCCTCCAAAGAACATTGAAATCTGTATCAACATTTCAAATTGTATTTAAAATTTTCCATCTTAAGTTTTTATACCTGTAAAACAGTTTTCAGCAAATAGTGGAGATACTTTAAAGTGGAGCTATTGCATCATTCCTTGAAATTATTTCAATAGAATTGAAATACAGAAAAACTGTGTACATACCAAAATCCATCTTGAAGGACAGCATGCTTTCTTTTGATGTTTAGAAATAAGAATCTTACTTTTTTTTCTAGACTCTGCATTCTCATTTCACTCACTCAGGATTTTATCCTAATGTAATATTTTTATGCTTCAAATCTTGAGTGATTTCACATGTTGAGTTAAATTCTGACCACAAGTATATTAAATTGAAATCTGTGGCAGGCCAGGAGCTGTTGGCTCACACCTGTAACCCTAGCTACTCAGGAGGCAGAGATCAGTAGGATCGCAGTTTGAAGCCAGCCCTAGGCAAATAGTTTGCAAGACCCTGTCTAAAAATATATATATATATATCAAAATCACAAAATAATGACTGGCAGAGTGGCTTAAGCAGTGAATGCCTACCTAGCAAGTCTGAAGGCCTGAGTTCAAGCCCCAGTGCTGCGAGAGAAAAAAAAAAAAAAGATACCTAGAAGGTGTGAATAATTGGAAACTTAAAAGCACACCTACACGTAACCTATGCAAGTCAAAGGGATAAAAATTTAAAGCAAATTGGAAATACGTTGGTCTGAATAATGAAAACATGATTATGAACACTTTTGAGATACAGCTAAAGCAGTGCTTAAGGAAATTTGGAGGTTAGAAAAGGAAAGATTTTAAAATAAAGGTTAAGTCTACCATAAGAGGCTGGAAAAGTGAGAGCAAATGAAACACAAAGTGAAAGGAAGAAAATTGCAATACAAGCAGAAATCAGCTATGCTTGGTGACTTGTACTGTAGTCACAGCTCCTCAGTAGGCAGAGATGTAAGGATAGAGGTTCAAAAGACTAGCCCAGGGGGGAAGTTACAAGATCCTACCTCAACCAGTAAAAAGCTAGGCGTGGTGACATGCGCTGTATACAGGAGGTAAAAATAGGATTGTGGTCCAGGCCAGTGTGGGGAAACATGAGACACTATTTGACACTATTTGAAACATAACTAAAGCAAAAAAGGCCAGGAGCTCGCTCCTGCCTAGCAAGCACAAGGCCCTGAGTTCAAACCCCAGTAAGAAAAAAAGCAGAAATCAGTGGAATGGAAAATGGGCAAATAATAGAGCGAATGAAATCAAAACCTAGTTCTTTGAAAAGATCAATAAAATTGATAAATTTCCAGCAGGAGTGCTCCAGGAAAAAAAATTAACTTATCACCAATGAAAGATGGAACATCACTACAGGTCCTATAGTTGTTAAAAGGAAAGCAAGTGACTGTTATGAGCAACCTTATCCTCCAACCCCAATCAGTAACTTCAGTGGAATGGATTACTTCTGTGAAAGATCTGAATTATTAAAGTGCACACAAAGAAAAGACTCAGTTTGTCCTGTGTGTATTAAGGAGATTGAATTTGTGATTAAGCTTATCACTGAAAATTTCAGTGCTCCACCTTCAGTGTTATCTCTCTCAAGACATGTCTCACCTGCCACCAGTGATCTTTCTAGAGTGGAGATCTGTCCTTGTCATTTCCCCACTCAGCATTCTTCAGTGGCTTATTCCGCACTAAGGTATTCAAGGCAATTTACCATCCCAGCCTCTTGCCACCCACATCTCTAACCTCCATCCTTCCCTGCTCTGTGCTGTCTCCTCCTCCCCCCTCCTCCTCTTTCTCTCTCTCTCTCTCTCTCTTTCTCTCTCTCTCTCTCTCTCTCTCTCTCTCATACACAGAGTGCCACATACCTGATTATCACAATAGCTCTTGGTGGCAGTACTCCCTTCCCCCACCAGGGGGCACTTGGGGATGTGTGGGAGCATAAATTGTCACAATCTGGGGATGTCACTTGACATTTAGCGGGCAGGGCGCAGGTGTCAAACATTCACAATGAAGAATCACCCTGTTCAGAATGCCAGTAAAACCACAGAGACTCAGCCTAACTGAATTTTTTTCTCAGTTTCAATTCTGCCCATAGCAGTCTTTCACCTTTTCTCCACCTGGCTAATTCTGACTCAGCTCTGGGGCTCTGTTTAAATATTATTTCTTGGAAACCTTCCTGAACAAATGCCCAACAAATTTATTGCACTGAATTTGTCTTCCCCCATCCTTCACCTTTTAAAAAAAACACAACAGTAGAAGTCAAGTTCAGTTGTAGGAGCAGAGACTTTTAATTTGAATATACTCCGAAAACACTCAACAGAGGGGGAGGAAACTCTAATATTTACTCTGTCACCATGGTAAACCTCTCCACTCTGGAGAGAGTCTCTCTTCCCTGATCTCGGTCTTCCTTGGTTGTAAGTGCTTTCTCTGGAGCCACGGGCTCACTCCTGGTCTTGCACAGATGCAGTGCCGCCTCCTCATCACCTCTCCTCTCCCTCACCCCATTGATCTGCTTTTTATTTGAGTCCACTCATCTTTCAGGCCCCTGTTCCAACATTTGTAGAGTTCTCAGTACAGGAGCCCCTCTGCCCACTGACCCCGCCCACACCTCACAAGGAGTGTCCCGGGGAAGTGGGAAGAACCTGAACTTTAAACCCGGGGGGACAGGAATTATCCTGTCGCACCTTTCATTGTGGTTTGCTGGTACTTGGGGCAAGAAAGGGCTTCACCTCGGTTTTGGGATCTTTTTTTTCCATTGGTAATTATAGGTTGTGATATTATTAAAATTTGAAAAACTGAAGAAGAGCCTCCCTGCGTTGTCGTCATTGATTCTTTGCTGCTTTAAATGTATGGCTGAGTCTAAAGACTTGCCAGTCAAGCAGGAGGATTAGCCTCACCCATGTGAAGGGAAAATTAGGAAGAAAAAAAAAAACCTTGTCTGAACTTGAAAATGAAAATGCTGATGTGGTTTTTATTCCAGAAACATATCTTACTGATTAAGAGTGCTACTGGTTCGTGGGTGGGCCAGCTGTCGTTGGCTCCCAGCTCTGCCAGCCCATGCTCACCGCTGACAGGATGTTGGGGCAGGAGGCCTTCACGGGCCTTTGCAGATGGGCATGGCTGTGCACGCGCACATGTGCACATGCCTGATATTAAGGCAGATGTCCTTCGGCTCACTTGTTCATATTCAGTAGGGGACAGAGAGGCAGCTGTCCACCATGGAAAGAGCAGGAAGCTGGAGTCACATTGGACTGTGGCCTTTCACTAGCTGCCTGACCCTGGACCAGTGACAGATTCTTTCATCTTGGGTTTCATCATCTGTGAAGCAGAAAATGGAAACCTACTTGCTGAGCTTGAGGGGATGCACACATGGCCCATAGCACATACCAATGAGAGTAGGTGCTCCAAATGGTCACCATTCCAGGGACCAAGATGGCAGCCATGGCTGAGTATCCTGCTAGCCATCTGCAGCTGCAGTTTCCAGCAGCCTTGCTCCTTCTGGGTTCTCTGCTGTGGTCTGAGCTGCAGGAGTGGCCTGAGCCCTGGTGGGCATTAGTGTCCATGACTGTGAAATGGAGCTGACACCTCTGCACACATCGACCACACAGGGCTTGTGGCTTGGCATGACTGCAGAGGCCGCTGCCAGGCAAGCAGCCCTCGCCAAGAGCTGGATCCCTCCTGGCCAGGCCCGGCTGGCATTCTCTCCAGTTTCATTGGGTTGGGTTGCAGAGCGATGCAGCCATTGATAATGGTGTAATTGGGGTGACTTGGGTATTTTCCTAGGTACTGTGCTGATGACTCATGCTTGGTAAGTCCACATTCCACTGCCAATCAAGCACAGGAGACGGTTAAATAACCTCGTCAGGTATTCAGGTTTCACAACTTCAGTGTCTGAATGTGAGGTCCTTGAGTTACCCAGAGATTCCACACCTCAGGAGATGTTTACGTGGGGCTTTTGTTCCCAGAGTCCTACGTGGATAGGATATTCTTTGAGGCATGTAGCTGGCACTAAGAGGATTTCCAGCTGCAGTGTTTTCCCAGCAGTTAAAAAACCTGCCAATGATAAATCTACTTCATAGTCAACCTGGGCCTCCAGCTCCTCAGACCCCTGCTCCTCCTCACCTCTCTCCTCTTCCCCTCTCCGCCCTTCCAGCTGCCTCCCCTTCTCTGTTCTTTTCCCTCTTTCCCTTCCCCTCCCCTTCTCCCTCCCTCCTTTCCTCCTCCCCTACTTCTGCCTCCTCCTCCCTCTCCCCCTTTTCCGTCTCCTTTTCTCTCTTATCTTTCTCTTAAAAGAGGCCCCTTCCTCTCTGCCCTCCTTCTTCCTTGGCCTGTGCTCTGGACCTCGTGGTGGTGTGGTGCCCTCCAGAGGACAGGCTGGCTGGGAGTTGGCATGTGGTGGGGACAAGCCATGACTCAGATGTAGGGTGGGTCCTGGAGAAGTGTGGAGACCTGGCCTGGGACACACGGTGCCACAAACAGAACCACCCATGGTATGTACACCATTCATCCATCAAGGCTTGTGCTCCATGGGAGTTCGTGCTTCAGCTGCACACTTACAGAATCACTGGATGATGACAGCTCTGAGGCTGCAGCGCAGTGGCAGGAGCAGGGAGAGCAGAAGTCGGATTCGAGAAGACCAGGGTGTCTCTCCCTGTCTCTCCATAACCATGGTGTGATCAGCAACCCTGGGCCTGAATCCCAGGCCCACCAGTGATGGTCACTGAGGGCCTGGTGTGAGCCAGGACTGACCAGACAGATGAGGTTCCAGCTGTCCTGGAGAGTCTGACACACAAGCTTCAAGATCACAAGCTGGGATGAGGTCTGAAAGAAATGGGGAGGGCGTCTTGAGGGATGGGCACAGTGGAGAGAGGAGGTGGCCTGTTCCCACCCTTTTTGTCTGTGTGGCTTTGGACAGGTTGCTTTGCCTCCCTTGAGGATCATCATGGCTTGTGAAGGGTCAGTGAGTGACAAGCACAGAGCAGCTGTCAGGCCAGCACAGCTTTAAATGCAGGAAAGGAGAAACCAAAGGCCTCAGGGCAGACTCCAAGCTGGACAGGTTGGTTGTCCTCCAGATCTCAGCTGGGAGAGCTGCTCACAAGAGGTGATCCTGCACTGCCCTCTGGGGGATGGCCAGGCGGGAGGAGGAGGCCAGGATGGCTGCAGCCTGCCTTCCCACATGGCTGACCAGACAGTCATCCTTGAAGAGGGACAGTTCTCTCTACTCTTCCTGGAGCTTTGCCTATGCCGCACATCTAACCCTTCCAACCCAGAGCCAGCAGGCAGAAAGGAGCTGAGGCAGAGACCCTTGCCCAGCCATCTCTGCTGGGGGCACAGCCTGGACTTGTCACTACCAACAGCCACCTGTCTCCTGCAGCCCCCACCCTGACGACCTCACCCCCCACACCCTACACATCATTTCCCTCACACCCCTGCACACACCCTCTGTGCCCTGGCCCATCTCCATGTGGAATTCTTGTCTGGCACAATTCCAACCCTGGTTAAATGCAACCTCCTACCCGTTCCATGAGGCAGCCTGGTGGCTTTGGTGTGACCGTGGCTCCCAATTCTCCAGTGCCTTTGCCACCCCCCCCCCTGCAGTCCTGCTGCCCACTCCCCTTGCCACTCCACACACTACTTGGGATCTTTCACCTCTGGAAATAGCAGCATCCAGAGATCCTACCCCACACCCGAGGCCTTTACCAGGCCATCAGAGTTGGCTGCCTACTGAGCCCCTGGGCTCTGGATCCCTGATAGTCCCCCATAGCATAGCCAGTGACCCACCCCTGGCTCTTTCTCATAGCTGCAATTTCTCCCATCTGAAAAACCTGACTGCACCTTCCTTCCAGTCACTGTCTAGTCTCTTGACTCCCTTTGAAAGCACAGCCCTTCAAGTGTGTCTATTGTGGCTCCTCTGTTGCCCCCTGCCCCTTCCTTGGAGCCTCTGACTGCTCCTAACTCCTGGTTTGGAGTCCTGCAGCCTCCTCCCAACTCCCACAGCTCTGCTGGGCTCCTCCCTGCCCAATGGCTGCTCTTGCTGGGCTCCTCTGCCACCTGGCCCTCTTCTCCCAACCACTAAACCCTGGCGTTCTCCAGTGTACCATTGGTGGGTTTTCTCTCTTCTACACACTCTCTGAAAATCTATCCAGTTTGAGGCTTTAAGCGCCAATGACACTCTGCCGACTCACTGCCCTGAGCTCAGATTCCTACATCCAACTCCCTCCTTGGTGTGGCATCTCATGTGGAGATGTGCCACACAGCTCCCACCCCAGGCTTGCCTCCACCCCCACCAAATCTTCCCTAACTCAGAGAATGGCCGACCTCTCCCCACCCCCAAGGTACTTGTCCAGATTCATCTTTGGCTCTCTCTCTACCTCAGACCCCCACACTCAATCCTCCAGCAAGTCCTGGGGCTCCCACCTTCTGGATCTGAAATCTGCCACCTCTCCATCTCCCCAGTTAGGCCACCTGACTGTCTTTGCTCTTGGGGTTTGTCCCAATTTCTTCCTCTCCTGGCTCTCTGCCCCTGCTGTGACCACCACCACATCTCCACCCATCGTCCTTTTAAGCTTAAATCAGATCAATCACTCTTCTGCCAAAACCGTTCAAACACTGGTCTTGTTTAGAGCCCACCAGCGTTACCGCCCCTGGGCTGCTGTGGCTTTCCTCTCTCTGCTTTCTTGCAGCCCCTGCTTCCCAGGTGTTTCCCCAACATCTGAGCTCTCTGCTGTCCTTCTGCCTGACAGTTCTTCCCTCATCACAGTTTGACTCACTCCCTTGCCTCCTTCCAATCTTCACTACCTTGTCACCTTCTTAGTGGAATCGCACCTGCAATGACCTCCCTGAGATGGCTGTGCCCTACCCATCACCCCCATCTGTGCATCTGTACTTGTCTCTAGCATCACAGTGTCTGTATGGTCTGGTTCACGAGGGCAGAGATCACTGCATCCTGAGCCTAGGACAGCTCTGGTATGAGGGGAGTCTCTTTGCTGAGGGAACAGCACACAAGAGGCTCTTTGCCCCTTCCAGAAGCAGCAGCCTCAACAGGGAGGGTGCAGGGGCAAGTTTTCTCAAGTGCCAGAACACTTTACAACCTTCTAGGGGTTTCAACTCACAGTGTTTCATCTATGGCCAGAGTGGGTGGTCCTGGCCCCATGCCCTGGATGGTCAGAGGGTCAGCATCAAAGCCGGATTAGCACTCCAGCTTAACCCTGGCTGCCACATTCATGTGACAGTTGTAGAGCTGGAGAGATTTGGTGATCCTGGTCCCAGCCTTGGACTCAGATCTGTGGGAGTCCCTGTTACCATGCATACTCACGCCCACTCTCACACACTGCACACTCACATCCTAACACTCCCACACTTACGTACATGCAACTTCTGGTGCTGCTGCCTCATGCTAAGTGGCCAGGGCTCCTCAGCTTCGCTAAGGACTCATTGCAGCCTGGTCCTTCCTGTCGAGACCATGTGTCTGATATCTTACTTTACAGGCAAGAGGACCCTGGCCAGGTAGACAACATGGTTTGTGCCACCTGTTGCTCCTGATTCCAAGGGCAGTGTGGCTCTACTGCACCCCAAGAAGTCCTCCCTAGATGTGCACAAGACTCAGTAACTGCCTCCCACAAGCAGGGAGGATGAAAATGACCCTACTGGTCAATTTAAAAGGGGGGGTTTCTGCTGCTAACCAGGATGGAATAGCTGTTGATTTCTCTGCTGACCACAACCAAAAGAATGGAACAAAATAGATGAAATAGGAATGTGAAAGGAGGATGGCGTGGGAGGTGGGGATGGGGGGAAGGAGGGGATACTGAAGGGTGAAGAGCATCCAAGTACACTACATACATATAGCCAGCATAATGAAACCCACCAAATACTGTTTGAAAAAGCAGGGAGGGGAGAATGGGAACATAATGGAGGGTGAACTTATTCAAAGTGTACACATGTATGAATTTATCACAATGAAACCACCTAGTATTAATGTATGCTAATTCAAAAATACAATAAAACTTAAAAACACATGAAATACATGAGACATTGGGCATCAGGAAAGTGTACTGACGCTTAAGAGACAGAAAACAGAGAGCCCTCCAATTGCCTCGTGGTTCTTCTACCCTCAGAGTGTCCAGACCATGGCACAGGGAGAAGGAACCCCAGCAGACCTCAGAAGACTCCCTAAGTTCAGAGATGGAGATAAGAACCCAGAAGACCAAGGCGACTGGAGTTCATCAGGCAAAGAATAAGAGAAGAGAGCTAGCTCTACAGGGAGACAACACCATCAAATGTCACTCCAGTGCGGATCACTGCACACATTAGCGGAAGCTTCTCAAGGCCTGTGAGAAAGTTATCCTAGAGGACTAAAGGGAACTGTGCCCAGGGCTCACACAGCCCCAGGAATAATGTCTGTTCTCACTAGCCAGACTGAAAATCTTCATAATACTATCGGGATATTTGGGGGTCTTGAGGGGAGGGGTTGAGTCAGAAAGTCTTGCCTCAGTAGTGGAGAATATTTACCCCTAGACTGAGAACTTATCCAGTCCTGCCTAGTATATTACTGTGGGGAGCAGATTACGAGAAACCTGTGAGAACTGTTCATAAGCACAGCTGTGCTCAATGAGCTACAGGCTGAGTTCAGCATGACCCCAGCTGCAGAAGGGGGTGAAGGCAAAATGCAGCACAGCTGCTTTTCCTAAGTTGTTTACGTTCAGAGAAAGAAGTAGGTATGCAGGTTTCTCCTGTTACAATGTCATGCCCCTCCCAGAGAACTGTTGCTCCACCTCCTTGTTTACACTGGATATAAAAGACTTGCTGAAAGAGGATGCAGGGGATTTGATGGGTTTTTGATTGGTGGGTTGTTTGCAAGAATGCTGCTGCTGGTTGTTGTGTGTCTCCACCAGAGCAGCTTTCTGCACTGAGAACTTTATACATGGGCTTTAGAAAAACTACGCTAAAGAAAAGCTAAAGAGAACATGGGGCAGTGCAAGTCTAAGTACCGAGACTTTAAGAGAGATTAATAGAAAACATGGGACAGAGTGAGTCTAAGGAAAGGGACTTTAAAGAACAGAAAAGAAGAAAGACTTTAGAAGTAAGGTTTTAAAGAAAGGGAAAAGAAGTAAAGTAAAAGAAGAGAATAATAGAGAAAAGAAGCAATGAGGCTGTTGTGTGTCTCCATCTGAGCACCCAGCACACCTGCCCCCAGCTTTGTCTTTTGTCCTTTCTGCATCTCCAGTCGCCCCCAGTTAGGTCGGTAGAACAAGAGAGAGCAAGAAAGTTCTCTAGATATTATGAAAGCAAGAATCACAAGAATCAACAGACTTCAAGTGCCTTTAACTGTTCAAGAATATTTATTGGATGTGTTCAGGTACATTGTACCCATGTGTGGAATTATCACAATGAAATCCACTTGTATTAGTACTTATGCTAATTCAAAAATTTCAAAGAATGTTCATTGGAATACAAAAATATCCAGTATGCAACAAAGTAAAATTTTACAAATCTCAAGTATCTAATTGAAGATCATGAGGCCTTCAGAGAAATAGAAAATATGGTTCATAACAAGGAAATAATCTATCAAAACTGAATTGACACAGATATTAGAATTAGCAAAAGGGACATTAAAATAGCTATTATAACTGCATTGCATAAGTTCAAATAAAAGAGGTATGGGGGTTAAAAAGATCCAAATCAAACTTTATGGAAGACATAAAATGAGATGAAAGTATATTGGATGGAATTAACAGAAATTACACTTTGAAGAAGAAAAGGTTAATGAGCTTGAAGACAAGGATGGAAACTGTGCACAGTGAAAAACAGGAAAAAGAATCTCCCAAATAAGAACATGGATGGGCTGTAGGTCAACTTCAAATAGCCTAACACAAATGTTACTGAAATCCCTGAAGGAAAGGAGACATACAGCTGAAAAAAACATTAGAAAACATGAAATGATGACCAAAACAATGAACTGAGTAAACTCCAAACACATGAAAACACAAAGGTACATTATAATTAAGTTACTCAAAAACAGTGATAAAGAGAAAAATCTTTCTCTTTTTTTTTTTTTTTGTTTGTTTTTTGGTGGGACTGGGTTTGAACTCAGGGCTTCGAGATTGCGATGTAGGTGCTCTATCACTTGAGCCAAATCTCCAGTCTATTTTGGAGATGGGGTCTTGAAAACTATTTGTCCAGGCTAGCTTTGAACCTTGATCCTCTGGATCTCAGGCTCCCAATAGCTAGGATTACAGGTGTGAGCCACCAGCACCTGTTGAAATGTTTTTATTAAGGTAAATTAATTGTACAAAGGGATTTATTTGTGATATTTATATGAATGCATATAATATATTTTGATCAAATTTACCCCTCTGTTGCTCTTTCTTAACCTTCCCCCTTTTAGCAGTTTAATTATGGTGGGTTTAATTATGCTATTTTCAAATGTATATAAAAGAAAATCTTAAAAGCAGGTTGAGGAAACAAAATATTACATATGCATACATATATACAATAATATTACATACAGCAGAAGAAAATATGAATGACAGAAGATTTCTTATCAGAATCAATATAAGTGGGAAGACGGTGGAGCAACATCTTTGAAGTACTGGGATTAAAGAAAATGCCAACCAATACCCATATTTAAAGCAAAAACATCTTTCTAAATATATTTTCAATAGGTGTGTTGAAAACACTCAGTAAAATATCTTTCAAAACTGAGGATGAAATAATGACATTTCAAAAACATGCAAAACCAGTGTGTGTGGGGGGATACTCATCAGCATCCTACCTGCACTACAAAAAATGTTGAAGTTTCTAATACAGAGGGAAAATACCTCAAACATAGCTCTACACAAAGGAATGAGAGCACTGAAAACAGTGCCTCCCTGGTAAGTATGTAAGATTTGCTTTTATTATTTAAATCTCCTAAGAATGTAATTGAAAAGAAGATGTAAATAAATAGAAAGCTATCCCAAATTCCTGGAGTGGAAGACTTAACACTGACTAAATGAAATTGGTACCCACACAAAAGTAATCTACAGATTCAATGCAACCCTTATTAAAATTCCAGCAGCCTTTCTACAGAAATGGAAAAAGCAATCCTTGAACTCATATGGATTGCAAGAGTCCTGATGCCAAGAAATCTTAAAGCAAACCAGAGTTGGAGGACTCACACTTCCTGATTTCATAACCTACTATAAAGATGCAGAGGTCAAAAGTGTGGTGTTAGCATGAGGACAGACACATATATCACCGGAATAGGATTAATGACCCAGAAATAAACCCTAACATTTATTACCAACTAATTTTCAATAAAGGTGTCAGGACAATTTATAGGAAGAGAATAATCTCCCCAACATGTTGGGTGCTGAATATCCACATGAAAAAAAATGAAGTTAGACTGCTACCTCACGCCACATAGCAACTCAACATGAGCAATCCCAAATACAAAAGCTAAAACTGTAGAACTCTTAGAGGAGAACAGGCATGGGAGTACATCTCCATGGGCTTGGAATTGGCAGTGAATTCTCAGATATAACACCAAAAACACGAACGATGAAATACAATAAATGACTTGGATTTCAATCAAACTTAAATATGGGGGTAAGGGCACTGCAAGGCATTATCAAGAAAGAAAAGAGACAATCTGCAGAATGTGAGAAAATATCTGAGACTCATGTAACTGATAAGGGTCCAGTATCCAGAATGTCTGACAAACTCTTAGAACTCAACCACAAAAAAATAAATAATGCAATCACTTGAATTGGGAAATGAATTTAAATAGACGTTTCTCCAAAGATTTACAAATGGCCAATAACCATAGAAGAAAACATTCAGCATCTTTAATCTTCAGGAAACTTCAGGTCAAAGCACAATGAAATACCACTTCACACACTATCACAAGCCTAAGATGAACACACACACACACAAAAACCAAAGTAAGTATTGGCAAGTATCTCAAGAAATCACAACTCTCATCCATTGCTGGTTGGAACATAAAATGGCATAGCCACTGTGGAAAATAAGGGCTCAAAAAGTTAAGCTTTAAAATTATAAAAAGTATAACTTTAATGCTGTAGAAATGACCATACAACATAGCAATTCCGCTCCTAAGTATATACCAAAAAAAGAGAAAGAAAACACGTTCTCAAATCTTTATATATTTATATATGAGCATGTTGATATCAGTAATAATTCACAATAACAAAAGATGGAGACAACCCAAATGTCTCTGATTGGATGAACAAATAAATTATGAGATATACATATGATGAAATATCATTCAGTCACAAAAAACCTGAAATATTAAAACATGCTAGAATGAGGATGGACCTCAAACTCATGCCAAGTGAGAGGAACCAGATACGAAAGATCACCTATTGTACGAGTCCCTCATGTGCAGTACCTGGAATAGATAAATTCAAAGGAACAGAATGTAAATTGGTGGTTGTCTAGAGTGATGGGGGGAGAGTGAGGCAGGAGAATAGGGGGATGGAGACCCATTCCTTGGAGTTACTCCTTGTGTGTGGAGCTGTATTTTGGAATGATGGAAGTGTTTGGGAAGTCAATAGAGGTGGTGGTTGTATAACTTATGAATGTTCTAAGTGTTCCTGAAGTTTTCTCTTTAAAGTACTTAGTTTTGTTATGTAAATTTCACATATATATCTATATATATGTAAAATGTAGGGAAATATGAAGGCCAGGAGGGGAAAATGGAAGTAAATTATTATGAGGTTCTGATCCAAGGGACAGTGACCTAGTATCACTTATAGGGAGGTGCTGAGGAGTTAGAGACTTACACTGTAATATCACTTATAGGTAGGCTCTGATAAGCTAAAGATTTATGCTATAAACCATGAAGGAACTGCTAAGATAACAAAGAGATACAACTAGGAAGGATAAAATGGGATCATAAAAAATTCAAACCAGAAGAAGGCATTAAAAAAAGGGGGGAAATGGAGGGAGCAAGAGTAAGGGGCAAACTCAAACCTAACTCTCAGTGATCACACGACATGTAGTCTACCACACTTGGGCTGCTCTCACAAAATACCTTAACCTGGGTAAGTGATAAGCAACATAATTCACAACTCATGCTTTTGAAGGCTGGCAGTCCAAGATCAAGGCACTAGTAGTTTTGGAGCCTGTGCAGGCTTGTTCTCTACTTCAAAGATGACATCTAGCTGTGTCTTTCTATGGCGGAAGGGGCAAACAGGTGCCCACAAGCCTCTTCTAAAGGGCACTGAGCCCACTCATGAGGGTGGAGCTGTTGTGACCCTGTTGTCTCCTGAAGGCCTCACTTCTTGATACTATCATGGGACATTAGATTTCAACATATGAATTTTATGGGACACCAACTTTCAGACCATGGTAACCACTAACTAAAGGTCACAGGATCAGATAAGATAAAAACAAAATCTATGTCTTACTATTTATTGCCAACAAGAAATAGACCTTAAATATAAAGACACAAATAAGTGAAAAGTAAAAGAATAGAAAAAATGTGCCAGGATAACAGTACTCAAAAGAAAACTGGGAAGGGTTGGAGACATGGTTCAAGTGACAGAGCACCTGCCTAGCAAGTACAAGACTCTGAGTTCAGCCCCCAGAATCACAAAAAAAGTCACTTCATAATTATATATGTGTCAAGTAATCAAGAACAGACAGAATCTTAAGTATCTACATAATATCAGTGCTCCAAAATATAGTAAGCAAAAACTCATGGAACTGAAGAGAGAAACAAATCATGATTATGGCCAGAGAATTCAGTCCCCCTTTCTCAACAGAACAAGGAGACAGAAAATCAGTAAGGATCTAGAAGATTTGAGCAACCTTATCAGTTGACTGGACTGAATTATAACTTCCTGAATGCCCCATTCAACAGCAGCAGAATGAACATTCTTTTCAAGGGCACATAGAGCGTTTACCAAGATAGATCATTTCTAGCCCAAACATGTGAAAGGATTCAAGTTCTAAAAAGTGTATTTTCTGATCATGTGGAACTCACAAAAATCTCAGGTTAATCCTCAAATATTTGGAACTGAAGGAACATACTTATATTACGCATGAGTCAAAGAAGAAACCAACAATAGAACAGAACTTTACATTAAAAGGAAAATACCACATATGAGAATTTGTGAGATCGTGTGAGGCAGGGCTTGGCTTAACTTTAAATGTAGTCAAAGGCTTACGTTAGAAGAGAAGAAAGATGTCAAATTGGCCACCTCAGCTTCACCTTAAGAAACCAGAAAAAGAGCAAATGAAACCCAAAGGAAACAGAAGAAAGGAAACAATGATGACCAAAGTGAAAATCAGTGAAGTAGAAAAGAAAAATAGCAGAGGAAGAAAATGGAGCCAGTGTCTGGCTCTTTGAGAAAATCAGTAAAATTGGTAAAACTCTAGGCAGACTGAGCAGGAAACAAAGAGAACAGGCTGACTACTGACATCTGAAACAGGAATGGAGCATTACTACAGACCCTACCGAGAGCAGAGGATCATGGATAATACGGACTCTTGTGAGCAACTCGGATAAAATCATCAAATTCTTTGAAAGACATGAACTGAATATCCCTATATCTATAGAAGTAATTGAAAGTACACAGAGAAAACTCCAGGCCCTCGCTTTCAGTAGTAAATTCTTTGAAACACTTCAGGAATTCTACACACACTCTCAAAATATGAAAGAAAATGATGTATTTCCCAATTTATTCCATGATACAAAACCAAACTCATGACACGAAAGCTACATGAAAATCTCTCTCATGAACATAGATGCAAAAAATTTGAATAAACTTTAGCAAGTTGAATCCAACAGTATAGTATAACAAGGACCAAATGGGATTTATCTCCAGAATGCAAGGTTGCATTAGAAAATTTATCAGTGTGTAATTTACCATAGTAATAAACTTAAAAAGGAAAAAAACCAATTATTTCAACAAAGGCAGAAAAAATCATTTGACAATATCCAGCATCCATTTTTATAAAAACTGTCACCAAAGCAGTTTTATTTATTCTTATTTTTTATGGTTCTGGGATTTGAAATCCCTCCCGCTTGGTAGGCAAGTGCTCTATCACTTGAGCCACTCCACCAGCCCTGTTTCTGTGTTGAATATTTTCAAGAGAGGGTCACTCAAACTATTTGCCTGGGCTGGCTTTGAACCACAATCTTCCTGATCTCTGCCTCCTGAGTAGCTAGGATTATAGGCGTGAGCCACTGTTGCCCAGCTGCCAAAGCAAATTTAAATAGAGGGAGACTTCCTCAAAGGGAGGAGCAGGCATCTCTGGCAACCCTGCAGCTAGCATCATGTTCAGTAGTGTGGCACTGATGAAGAAGATAGACCGTTCAGAAACAGGCCCACGCACACACGTGGGCACCTTACTTTTGAAAAGTGCAAGCACAGTTCAAATGCTGGCATGACAACCTTTTTAAACAAATGATATTAGAATATTTGTATATAAAAGCAAAACTAAAAGACAACAGGAAAAGAATTTAATTCATACCTGGTCCCATACACAAAAATTAACTCAAATTGGACCCTAGGCTTAAACCTAAAACTATCGAAGACCTTCATGATCCTAGGTTAGACAAAGACTTCTTAGGCAATATGCCCAAAACATGACTTATAAAGGAATAAATTGATAAACTGGACTTCATCAAAATAAAAGGTCTCTTTTGTTTATTTTGTTTTGTTTTTGAGACAGGATCTCTCTATACAGCCCAGGCTGACCTCAAACTCCTGATCCTTCTGTCTCAGCCTCCCTAGCACTGGGGTTACAGGTATGCACCACCATGCTCAGCTAAATTAAGCATTTCTGGCTTTTGAAAGACATTGTTAAGAAAATGAAAAGACAAGCCACAGTCTGGGAGAAAATAATTGAAAGGTGTATGTCTGATAAAGGATTTGTATTCAGAACATATAAAAAAGTCCTCAAAATCTAATAAGAAAAGACTCCAATTTGTTTTTCTCTGCTGTTTGGTGATTTTTTTCTGGGGGGGGGTGTTGTTTTGAAACAGGGGCTCACTACCTCCGGCTGGCCTCAAACTCACAGTCCTCCAGCATCAGCCTCCCAAGTGCTGAGATTACAGATGTGCACCACTATACCTGGCTCCAGTTTTTATATGTACAAAATATTTGAACAACTTTTACCCAAGAAGATATACGGAGAGCAAACAAGCACATGGAAGGATGCTAATATCATTAGTCATTAGAAACTAAAATTCAAGTCACAATGAGATAAACAATGGCTATCTTTTGGAAAGCTGGGGAAGACTGGGTGCTTCAAGGCTTTGGAGGGACTGGAACTCAGCCCCCGCTGGTGGAAACCCATGGCACCACCACTTTGGAAAACAATTGGCACTCTGTTAAAAGTTAAACATATACTGACCATATGATCCAGGCAGTCCAGCCTTGTGTTTACTCCGGAGAAATGACAGCAGTTGTCCCTACGACTGGCACATAAATATTCACAGCAGCTGTAACCAAATTCTGACATAGCCTTAATGTCTGTCAGCCTGAATGTCTGTCTTCCATGTAGGGGGAAAACTGTGGTATAGATGCACATAGACACACTGAGGTGTAGTCACACAGTGACACACACTGGTGTAGTCACACAGTGACTGAGCTGTAGCCACAGAATAGCACACACTGTGGTATGGCTGCACAATGACACGTTCGGGTGATGTCACACAAGAGACACACTAATGTGGCCACACTGTATCGCACACTGTGCTGTGGTCACACAACAACACAGCAGCGTGTAGCGTGGGCACACTGTGTTACAGCCCCACAACAGCACGCACACACACTGTGGTTAGCCACACACCCTGGGCAGTGAAAAGGACATGCCATCCCTACGCCCTAGGACATGGATGGATCTAGAAGTAATTACAGCGAGGGTGAGAACCCAGAATTTACATGAAATTCTAGGAAACGCAAGCTAATTTGTGTGGCAGAGAGCAGATGGGTGGCTGCCTGGGGACGGGCTGGGGCAGGGGGTGGGAGAGGAGACTGCCACGGGGCCCTTTGGGAACAGTGGGTTTATTCATTGTCTTGATTTAGTGGCGGTGGTTTCACGGATGCGTACAGATGTCAAAACTTATCCAATTGTACACTTTAAACTCGTGCACTTAGTTGTTTGGTGATTATACTTGAATAAAGCTGTTTTTCAAAAAAGAGCAAGAGGAACGTTCCAGAAGTGAGGCCCCTTCCTGCCAGGGCTGCAGCACAGCCCCTGACACCTGGGGTCCTCGAGAAGTGACAGCTGCCCCAGGTTCTGTGTCCCCATTCTGGAGGCTAATCAGAAACCCAGAGGTTCTGGCTGAGGTCTGGCAAAATGGTGTCAACTGGGGGCTTGTAGGGTGGGATCCCTCATGACCAGGCAGCACCCCACGCCTATACTCCCACAGGAGAGCCCGGGGTACAGGGAGAAGCCACATGCAGACCTGGGGAAGCACCCAGGGGCTGTGTCTGCCAGCTATGGGCAGCAGGCATCTGCGTACAGGCGCCCTGAGCCCCAGCCCATCAGAGCTGCCCCAGTGCTGGGCACAGGAGTGGGCTCCTGCCGGATGCCTGCAGAGCCTGGCCCTCTGCTATGCTTGAGTGAAGACATCTGCTCCAGCAGAGGCTCTGAGCTGCCCCACCAGCAAGCCCGGTGCCTGGAAGCAAACTGTGAGGAAACTCCAATAGAAGGCCTCACAGGTGAGGTGGCTGAGGGCCCTGGGTGACGAGCACCAGTCTGGACTGGATGGGAACCCCTGAGGAGGCGACGGCTACTCTTAACCTCCACTAGGGGTCCGTGAAGTGCCTGGGTCACACATAGAGCCCACTGTCTGAAGCTTACTTCTCCACTGCCCAGGTGTGTATTGATCACGTACTGTGTGCTGAGCCCCTTGCAACCACTGCAAAGAGAGGGACACCCTAAAGTTCCTGACAAGCGACACACACGGCAGATATGCCACATCCAGGAGTAGGATGACTTCAGAGGGTGACAAATGCCAAGAAGAGAAAACACAGTGACAGGATGGAAGCACCAGATGACTTCTGTCCCTGTGGTGGCTGGCCTGCTCCCTCTCAGGCTGGGCGTGCCATGTGCTGTCCTGTTGGCAATGCTCGTGGGACCACAGTGGCCCATCAGGTTGGGAAGGTAGGGATGAAATCAGAGCCATGGCTGCGCTTCCCGGCTTGCCACTCCTCTGGTGGACAGATCACTTTCAGTCACAGCAGGCATCCAGCTGCCAGGCAGGAAGTGAACGAGGGTCCCTGGCCACTCTCACTCAGTAGGCTTGGCAGAGGTGGTTCCTCCTTGGTCACTGGGTTCTGAAGTGGTTTTAACAGGATAAAAGGGTTTGTCGGTGGGTGGGAGAAATAAGACCAGGCCTTCTGTCACTTGTGGGTGCACATGCCTGTGAAGTGGATGCAGATCTTCAGCCCTGCAGCCCCCAGCCTCTAGGAAGCTGGTTTCCTGCAGGGTCTTCCCAAGCCCACATGGGGTACAGTTCTCTAGGTTTCTCTCTGGGATGCCAGCAGAGACAGGGCAGGGACAGGACATCGCCTCTGAAGGGAGCTTAGGGAAGGGGCTGCCCCCATTTCTCCCACTCACTGGGCAGGCTTCATAGCCAGAGCCAATGCTGAAAAGGGTCCTGCCTGACTACAGCCATGTTCCTCCCCTGGACAGCGCCCACAATGAATGGGACACTCAAAGGGGTGTTTCCAGAAAAGGGACGGGGAGATCAGGAGTGATCTCGCAGTGGGGTGGGCAGGCATAAGTCCAGTAGGGAGGCCCAGGAACAGGGCTCAGCATGGAGCCCGAGTGCCCCATGGCAGCTTCAGGGGCCATCCTGAGATGACCCAGTTCCTGGGACACAGAAGCCACTTCACCATCTGAGGCCTGGCCCTGAGAACTCGGGAGTGGGAAGCTTTTGAGCCACTGTGAGACAGGCCCATCAAACCTTCTGAGTGGCTCTTGTCACCAGCGAGTGTGGAGTTTAGGGCAGCCAGAGCGGGCTCCTGTTCACAGAGATGCCCATGGGCTCACCTTCCCTTCCCCACTGATCTTTTTTGTTTCTTTACTGCAGAGGTCCAAACTGCTCCCCACTGAGTGAGTCTTGAGAGTGGAGTGGCCAGAAGATTCTGTGTTTCCTGAATTTCGAAAAAGGATAATCAGAGAAAGAAGGGGAAAAAGAGATACCAGCCCAGCTGGTCAGCGACCCCACACCAGCTGCTCCAAAGTTCTCGGGTCGGCAGGGGGTGCATCATGCATAGTGAGGGCTCCAGTACTTGCCCTGAGCCTCTGGCCCTCCTCTTGTAACTCCAGCCACCTTTCTTCCTGAGAGCTTGTGACATTTGTCATCAAGCACTAGGGTAGGCCCACCGCAGCTGGGGTAGCATGAGGGAGACAAGTTGTTTGATCTAGTTTCTGGCCATAAGGGAGTCTACCCTTGCTGACCCTCAATTCCCTCCTGTGAAGTGGGGCAGAGTTGGACTCTAAGACACCAAACTCTCGGCCAGGATGGAGCAGAGGACGGAGCCATGAGTGACCATCCTAGGTGTGACTTTGGTATCTGCCTCTGCTTACCCATGGTTGTCATGCAGCTCTAGGTTTTGGACACCAGTGTGTGCCCTATCCTCAATTTGTCACCAGTTTAGCTTTTTTCTTTTCTTCGTTTTTTTGGTGGTATTGGGGTTTGAACTCAGGACCTCATGATTGCTAGACAGGCACTTTACCACTTGAGCCACCCCCCCAGCCCTTTTTGTTTAGTTTGTTTTCAGATAGGGTCTTGTGCTTTTGTCTGGGGCTGACATTGGACTGAGATCCTCCTGCCTGTGACTCCCAAGTTCCTAGCCCACCTGTGACCCCACGCACATTTCTTTAACCTCTCTAGCCTCGGTTTCCCTGTATGTCAAATCAAGATAACACTGATTTCCAGGGCTCAGGGTGAAGGTTGGACAAGACTGTGCAGGTAGGTTGCCTGTCACAGTGGCTGGCTCAGGCAATGAGCTTGGTAAACCTCGGCCAGAGATATCTGCAAGTGACATTTAAGCCAACCCCTCACCTGGCTGCTTGCCACCTGCCAGAGCCCAGGTCCCAAGGAACCTCTACTGTTTCTAGTTCTTTCTCCAGCCCTCCCAGAAGCACAGGCTCTGGAGTTGGTCCCAGGCAGAGGGAGGGAGGGGGTGAGGTACAGAGGATTCAGGGTGCTGCCTTCTATCCTTCACACCCCCGGTCTCCCCAGTCAGGAGGTGTTCTCACCTTTGCAGCTTCTTCGATGGTCACTGCCTTTGCATCAAATGAAGAGGCTACTGCTCCTAACCTTGCCACCGTCCCTCCTCCTGCAGCTCTTTTCACCCCTTGGAACATGTCGAGCACGTTAGAACAGGGATGTCCTCCAAGTCAGCACGGAGGCACAAAGACGCCCATCCCCCAAAGCTACCCACTCTCTTTTCTTCGCGACCAGACGCGTTGTTTCTGGTCCCCGCCCGCCCCAGCAGGACAGATTGCCTTGGCAAGGCCATCAGATTATAATTAGCACTAATTAGCGCCTCAGCAATCTGTGAGACAAGTCACCTGTCGCCAAGTCGCCTTCTAGAGAGCTGAAATGATTCCCGTTGGTTCAAAACATCAAAAGGAGCTGAGCCAAGCCAACGCTCTACTGAAATCAAGGCAGCGGCCCTTTGTGCTCATCTCCCACCCCTTCCTGCTCTGGGCTCTGGAAAGTTCTTGTCTGCAGAATGGGCAGGGTGAGGGGATGAGGTGGTGCTGATGGGAGCTGTACCAGCAGCTTCCACCTTCCCAGAAAGATGCCACTGCTGCCAGCCTAGGTGCATTCGGTCTCTGTGCGAACCATGGCACGGCATGGGCAATGCAGGACAGTGGCAGAAGTGGAGGTGCAGGGTGGGAATGTCCAGCCAAGACTGTGAGGCTGCTTTGTAGTTTCCTCTGCCACTTGCCTTGGGCCAGTTCTGAGCTGGGGCCAGGACTCACAGATGACACGAGAAGAGAAGCAGGCATCCCTGGGAGCTCTCAGCCTGCAGGAGAGGCCGAGGGGTCCTGGGATGGACCTGGGCTCCAGTACTGCTGGGAGAAGAGGTAGCAAGGGTGAGAGTGAAGGCTGCAAAGAAGGACCAGCAGCCCTGAGCAGGAGGGGAGAGTACGTGCGGAGGCCCCGAGCAGAAGGGTCCTACCTCACTCTGCCCAAAGCAGGTTGGAGAGGGGCTGCCTCCCCACAACTGACTCCTCATTCCCTCTGCCCCTCTTCCCTTCCTCCCTCCCTCCCTTCCTTCCTCTCTCCCTCCTTTTCTTCTTCTTTTTTCCTTCCTCCCTTTCTCCTTTCCTTCCTTCCTCTCTCTCCTCCTTTCTTCCCTCCTTCCTCCCCTCCTTCCTTCCTTCCTCTGTCTCCCCTCCCTCCCTCCCTCCCTTCCTTCCCGCCATCTGATAGGTGACAAATAGACTCCACCTTAGGGTCAAAGACTCCTGGGTCTCAAATGCTGTAGGTACCAGGCCCAACTGGCTCATTTCCAGGTTGGGGAAACTCAGCAACAGAGATTCGCCCAGATCACACTGAGCCTTTTGGGCCGTGACCAGAGCCCTGGCTGCTGGACTGCTGCCCTGTGATCTTCCCACGACACGAAGCTGCATGGCCTCTGCCTCAGCCCAGGGTCAGAGGCCTCTTTTTCTTTTTTTTTTTCTGAGCCTGACATATTTCTCTTCTGGTTTCATGCTGACTTTGTGGGACAGGAAAGCTCTGTAGGCAGAGTAAGTCTGTGAAGACAGTGTAGAATTTAGAGAGAAGACAGGACATTTGGACAAATCCTGTTCCAAAGAAAGACATGCAACAAGGATGTGAGAAGGGGAGGAGGGGGGATGGGAAGGGGGAGGGGAGGGGAAGGGGGAGGAAAGGAGGAGGGAGGGGAAGGGGAGGAGGTGGGAGGGGAGGAAGGAAGAGGGACCTCCGCTCCAGAATAGACTCTCCTAGCTCCCTAGGGTGGGGCTGTTGCTGTGAGGCAGGGGACAGATATAGCCTCACCTTGGCTGCCACCTGACCTAATGGTGACTGCTTAGGAGTGACAGCTCTCTAGGGCCTTGAGAATAGCCAGGACAGGATAGCAACAAAGGCCAGGGGCAGGCAGCATTGCTCCCAGCCACCCTGGACCCAGCCACACAGTAATTTTTCTGGGCCCAGGACCTAGGCCACCCAGAGGGTACTCCTGGCAGCTCTGGACAATGACCAAATCCCTGAGGAGCAGCAGAAGGGGCAGCCCAGGTGGAGGGTGCCCAGGGCTATAGGGGGGAAGCAGGGCCCAGGGATACTGCTTAACCTTGCCCAGGCCTGGCCCAGCCAGAGGGACAGGGGGTTGGCCTGATTTACTGGCAGCCTGGCCCATGTTCTGGAAACTCTGGCCTTCCATGGTTTGTGGGGCAGGACCGGGTAAAGGCTGGAGTGAGTGCCATTTCTGTCCATCCACTTACCCACAGCCCCGGCCCAACTTGGGTGCAGAGAGTACATTCTGGCTGCACCCCTGTGCTCGGGAGGAAGGAAGGAAACTGTACAGGGACCATCGATCCTGCTGACCTGCTCGGGATGTGGGAAGACGTTTTTCTCCTGCAAGAGTTTTTTCTAAGGGCTCTTTGGCTGGGCTTGGGTTTCTTCTTTCCTAATTGAATTCCATTTGTGCAGGAGAGAACAGAAAAAATACTGTTTGACTCAGACCGGCCCCTCCCCTCCACAGTTCAGAGGAGGAGAGAGGGAGGCGAGGGCCAGCCTAGCGAAGGAAGTCCTTTCAGGCCCGTGTGAATGAGCCCAGCAGTCCTGACCCTGTGTGCCTGAGGCCCACTAGCATAGGACAGGTGTCCCCAGGACAATTCCAAAAGGCCCCTGGGCAGTGCTCAGGGGCACTGGCAGGCACTGGGGATGGGAGGGCTGGGGACCACCCCAGGGAGGGAATGCTAGAGGCAATGGGGTTCCAGGGGTGGGCCCCAAAAGAAGCCATTGGGCGTCGGGACCCCTGATGAATGTGAAGAGCTGGACATGAATACCTATTCACAGTGTGGCCCTTGTTCTCTCTGCGTCCCCTGCCTGAACAGCCACAGATGTCCCAGAGCGAGCGTCAGAAGATTCTGCAGACAAAGACACTTGTCCGGGAGCTGTGCTGTGTTTTGTTTGGGTTCGGGTTTTTCACATTGAAACCAATGAAGCGAGGGAGGCCTCTGCTCAAACTTGACCTCCTGGTGGCTCCCAGCAGCCTGACAGGCACCTGGTCCCAAGATGGCTTTCAGTAAGCCAGGATCCTTCTGGGCCACTGAGTTGCCATAGCCCCAGGCTCCTGTGGTGGCCACCCTTCCTGGGAACAGGGATACTGGCGGGGACAGTGCCTTCCTCATGGCAGCTCATGGGTCTTCTATATTTATTTCATAATAGACAAGGATGCTTGAGGCCGAGGGACAGTGAGCCCCTGGTTTCTACACCCACAGCTTCATGGGGTCTGCCTGGTTCTTCCCACCCTGGGCTCTGTCCCTTGGACACCTACCTATGCAAGGGCACCCTTGGAGAGGAGGGTGGCCCCAGCTCCTGTGGTTCTGGGCCATCCTTTCCTCCAGGGTCCCAAGGCTGGCAGACACCTCCTACTAAGAGCCAGATGTCCCTGGTGTCTGTTGTCTGTGGAAGACAACCTATGACCAAAACTGGTCAGGACACGAGGCTGAGTCTACTCAGTGACTCATTCCCACCCCAGCTAAGGCGGAAATCCTGAGGATGTACCCAATGCCCTGGCCTGGGCTCCGGCTCCTGCAGAGCCTCTTCCAGCCCCACCAGCTCAGGTCATACCTAGAGATCTGAGAAGACATCACACCAGAGCGCAGATCTGATCCTGGGTGACTACTTGTCTGTTCCCTGGGGGCCTAGGGAAAAAAGGGCCTGCCTCTGGGCAGCTCGCTATCTAATGACCCACAAGCCAGAGAGAATGTACCTTGTGCACAGCCTGGGCAATGGGTGGGAAAAGCCATGCCAGTTTGGGGGATCATGCATTGTCCCCACTGCTACAAATGCTGCCGACTAGCATTTGTCAGCACTGAGATGTCAACTGATCCCCACTGCTTGCCCTGGGAAGATGGCATTGCATCGTTGTGACAGGGAGCCTGGAATACAGAGAGATTAACTAACATTCCCCAAGTCACAAAGCTGTAAGGAAAAATGCAGATTGGGGCCATTCCTGCCAGGCTCCCTGCTGTAGATAAAAGAAGAATGACAGGGTGCCCGGGGGCAAAGGGAAGGGTAGCGAGGCCCAGGAATGAAGGCTGAACGCTAGGTGGAGGGCAGCCAGCACTCCTGTGGGTGTACACTGGGTCCTGAGAGTCGGAGTCCAGAGCCAGGGTTTCCAACTCAGTGTTCAAGCAGCTTTCTTCTTCTTTTTTTGGTGGTACTGGGGCTTGAACTCAGGGTCTCACACTTGCTAAGTGGGTGCTCCACTACTTGAGCCAGCAGTCCTCAGGCCAGAACCTGGGAGCCTGGACAGAAGTGGTCCTCAGAACACCTAGTGAGTGTGGGCCAGTCCATGGCGGCATCCTTCAATGACCCGGCTCATGGGCAGATGTGGAGGGGGTGCCGAGGCTGGCTATCTGCATCAGCAATGACCAGGCCTGGCTTGCGTATTGCATGGCATCATTCAGGATCCTGGCAGTTCAAGAGGGGCCGACTGGGTGAAGGGTCCTACCAGTGCCACTTCTGGGTTCCAACTGCAGGTCTGGCCTCAGCCCTGCCAAGCCGCGTGCTCAACACGCAGGGCTCCTCCCCCAAAGCTGCTTATTCCTCGCTTTCCTCCTTGGGACTTGCTCTTAGGATCTGGAGAGAGATGCACACAACGCCTTGTCCCGCAGGTCTTCCATGGCTGAGCTCATCACTGCCGTTCTTGGGCACAACCCCCACAGTGGACCTGATGCAAGGTGCACGTGGCCTGGGCTTGCTGCCCCCCTCACCCCCCGCTCCAGAGCTGTTCTTGCCCTGCTGCTCGCTACAGTGGGCCAGGACAATAGGCTTGGCTGGGCTCTGCGTGCATTTTCTCTTCTCACAACAGCCCTGTCCACACTTCACTGATGACAAACCGAGGCAGAGGCCTGAGATGCCTGCCTGTCCTGGGTGCCCTGATGACTCTCTTTTGCCCTGGAGAGTGACTCATAAGACCCCTCAAGATGGTCCAGGTATGTGACTTCCCGGAGACCCTCTCCCCTTCCTGGGCCAAATAGTCCAGCCTCAGTGATCACTTCCTTACCCAGCTGTGGGCACTGGCAGACCCAGGACCAACGCTCTGTAATTTGCGATGTCTTTGGGCATGTGTGTGTTATCAAGTGATACTTAAATCCTAACCTTTTCAAAAGCAAACCCAAGTAAGTACATATTTCGGAACCATAATTCCAAGCTTGGAGGCCTCCCTAGAGGCGGGTGAGGAGTGTGGCACCATGACCGCTAACCCAGGCCCTCCGTGTCCAGTCGAAAGGCAAAATGCCTCGTACCAATGCCGGTGTGTGCAGCCCTGGTCCGGCCCATGCCTCTTGACAGTGAGGTGCAGTGGGGCTCCTACGAGATGTGCTTGTTCTGCACCCCAGAAGAGTGGCATTGTGGGGTCACAGGGCCAGAAGCCAGATGCAGGGGAAGTGCAGCCTCCATCCCTGGTAAGGACGCATCACATCCTATGAGGGAGAACATGGGCAGGGACCCTGTGCTCAAATCAGCTGCATTCCGTGGGCAATGGGGAGCTATGGAAGGTATTTGAGCAGAGCAGAACATGTTTTGAGTGAAGAATATAAACAACCTATAAACTCTAAGCTGCCTGCAATGTGTTACTCACCTTGTCTCACAGCAAGTACCATGGTGTGAAAGTCAAGGGTACAGCTTCTGAGCCACAAGCCCTGGATCAGGCTGTGGGACTCGGAGGGTCAGCATGTGAGGGGCAACGGGGGCACCTGCTTATGACGAGCCAGTCAGGGAACGGCAGCAGTGGGAGGATGGGAGGCGTGTGAGGCACGGTGGGTGTCCACGGCAGGGGGCCAGTGGCCTGTGGCCAAGGCTCCCTAGTGCAAAGTGGTCTCCAAGAGGCCTCTAGGAGCTGGCTGTCGTCCCTGTCATCGACAGCCTGGAAAGTGGCAAGGGGAGAACCAGGAAGCTGGGTAGGTGGTGACAGAGACATGGTTCCTTCTTGACACATGCCCTCGTCGTCTCCATGGCAATTTGACTGGTTATTGGGGCACATGTTTGATTAAGAGGTGACTTGTTTGGACTGTGGAGATTTCAGCAATTTCTGGAAAGGTGAGTTAGTACTGAGAGCCCCTAACTAAGAGGCAGAACGTGTGCTCCCCACATGCATGAGCTAAGATGAGATGGGGGCCCCACAGGAGTCCTGCCTCCCCCAGTCTCCTGCCTGCCATCCTGCAAGGGCCTGCCCTCTCTCAGGGCCTGCTTTGCCTCAGTTTCCCCATCCTATGCTTCAAGTTTGAGCCTGGGCTCCTCCCTTACCCCCTTCCAATCTTTCTAGACCTGTCCTCTGCCTGGCGCAGAATCCCGTTCAGTGGGTCTCATGGGGTCCTAAAGGACTGGAGGAAGGGTCACTGGGAGGCCAGCAGTGGGCGGCTCCTGCATCCTGAAGGCAGAGGTGGGTTACCTGCTTGGGGTGAGCATCTCCTAGCTAGCCTCAAGATGGCACCCCCTTCCCATGGAGGCCGTGTGGGGCCCCATTTCCCACGAGGGAATTTCTAGAACAAAGGACATGGCCAGTACAGCATCAGACAGGGAGGTGACTCACCAGATCTACCTCACCCACCTCCATGGCCTCCCCACAACTCCCTCCCTGCTCCTCACGCTCACCCTTCAGGGGTCCACTCTGTCCGTGCTGTCCCCACTGCCTTCCTCATGGCCAGACTTTCCACACTCACCAGTCCCACTGCCCAGAGGGGCCTCCTTGTCTGCTGGGAGCCAGGTTTGAACTCTGGGCAGGCAACCACCCCTCCCTGTGCTAGGATGCCCAATGGTGATGCTGTTGTGGACGGGGGCATGGCACCCCCATCTCAGACAGAACCTGCCATGGCAGCAGAATCCAACTCTGCTGACTGGTGACATCCCGTGACACCTAGGCTCCAGAGCCCAGAGGCCCAGAGAGAACAAAGGCCCGTGGCCAGCAGTGCCCAGCGGTGACCGAGCATTCCAGGCCGCTCGCTTGCTCTCTCCAAACACATTAGCAGGCTTTGGAGGTGTCATTATTCGTGACACAGATGCTATTCCCAGGTGGCCACAGGCTTGGCCCCGATGCTCATGCAGCAGGTCCCAGCCCACGACCTCGGTAGTCCTTGCCCCTGGGCACTGCCATGTGCCTCTGGAAGGGACAGAGAGGCCCAACACACTGACAGCCACAGAGCAGTAGCACCTCTCTATCCGGGCCACTCAGCTCACGCCTAGCCCCAACGTGCAGGGACCATTTGCCCATGCTGCTCACAGAGTGCCACAGATGTCCACGAGCTGTCCAGAACCTGCATGTCCAGTGCTGGGGACTTGGCTGCCCTCCCCACCTCAGGTTGTCTGTGCCGGCTCAGGTCCCTCCATCTCACACAGGGACCATGTGTGTCCCCAGGCTTTTGCACATGTTGTTCCTGCTCTGGACAGCTCCTTTCCCTGTCAGCCAGGCAATGTAGGCTTCTTCTACACATTTTGCTCAAACATGCCCTCCCCTGTGAAGCCCTCCTTGACTGCAGCCCAGACCAGCAAGCCTGGGGGATAGCCAGACTTCAGAGAAGGAGACATTTCTATATTCCCACTGGCCTGAGCTCCCCCAAAGCAGGAAGCACATTCCAGGCACCTTGGGATCCTGATTCCCGCTGGACCCGTGTTGCAGAGGATGCTTTTCAACCATGGAGGATGGGGAGCCAGCCACCAAGCTTCCTCCCTGTGACTCCCCAGCCAGGTCTCTGGAGGTCCCACAGAGTGAGTTACCATTTATTGACAAGCTGTCCTGGCCCAGTGACTGTGCTGGTGGCTTGTGTAAGTCACCTCGTGTCCTGCTGTCTGGCAGGAGCATCAACCTCCCCCTGGAAAGCTGGGGAGGTGGCAGTTCAGAACCTCAGTTGCCAAATCACGTAGAGGCTGTTGGAGCAGAGAACCCACCTCAGGCCACTGGCCACCCTTCTCTAGGCCTCAGACCCCCGTCGTGAGCACACACAAGTGCACCCAAACACATGCTCACGTCTGACCCTAAAATGCCCAGTGGCCCAGGCCGGCTGCTGCCCTCCAGGTGGCCCACAGACCTCGGCTGGTCTTTAGTCACATCCTGACGGAAGACTGTGGCCAGAGCCTGGCAGTCGGGGCGGGTGGAGGCCCAGGCCACCTCCCTGGGCACCACCTGATGGGAGCTGAATGGGCCAAGCTGCTTCCTCATCAGAGCCGCCCTCCTCCTGGGGTGAAGCCAGGCCTGTCGGCGCGACTGGCCCCTGCGGCTGTTTTTCCTACTCCCACGGACACTGCATGATGGGACCCAGATGGGAGCTAGGGCAGCCTTGGAGAGCAGCGGGTGAGGCTGGGGGCTCCACCTTCTGGTTTGGGGGCCCTGCTCTGCCTGAGGGAAGATGACGCCAGTCCTGGCCAAGGTCCTGGTGCCTTTCCCATGGCCAAGAACTGGCGCTAGTGTGAGCCACAGGTCCTCGTGCTGCTCTGCGCTGAGGGACAGGGCAAGTGTCACAGGGGAGACCCTGGGGTCTCAGGGTCAGCTGTGCACTGGGGCCAGTCAGGAGGTGGACTTGGCACCCTGGTCTGGTACTCTGGGTCCCTCTGTACCTCAGAGGACTGTAAATGACTGGCACCCATTAAAGATTAGGTGGCACCCAATTGTAGTGTGTGAAGAAGCTGTCTAAGGTCTGGCAGGCTAGGCCCTCATCTGCAGGGTTGGCTCCTCTGGCCTGTGGAACATTCTCCACTCCCCTGGCCCCTGTGACCCTCTTACTCAGTCCCAGACCCAACCGTTTTTTCCACTCTCCCAGGGAACCACAAGCTGCCACGGCTACCACCATCCCTCACCTTGAATAAACAGTGTCAGGCAGCACCCATCCCTATTAGCACACCACAGTTAGGGCTCAAACACCCCAATTTCAACCCTCTCTAAAGACAGCTGCAAGCACTAAATAAGCCAACCCCTCCCCGCTCCCTCAGCTCCCACCAAGACCCTCTGCGCGAGCCTCTTTGCACATTCAAGCCCAGGTAGGGCCCCTGAGATGCCCGTGCAAGAGTGCCTTCCAACCACACCTCCTCCATCCCTCCCAGCCCCTTTGCTTGAGGAGGAGGCTGGGCCTCCTGCCTGGCCTAAGGCTACCTGTGGGCAAGGCTCCCTTGGCCCCATCTTGCCCAGGTAGATCCTAAAGTCCTCTGAGACAGGCATGGGGGCTGCCGGCTTAGTGTCAGGCCCAGGACTCAGTCTTTCAGGTCTCTGATCCACAGACACCCCAGGGAGCCTGGAGGGCAGGGAAGGCCTGCAGCAGCCATGAAGGAGGCTCCTTGCTGTGGACCATCTCAAGACAGCTAAGCTGGCCTGTCTCAGGGGCCCTTACTGCCCACTGGGATCTCCCCTCCACCACACCCCCAAACCACCTGTCCATCCTGGTCCTTCCCTGCTTCTCAGACCTCACTCTGACTCCCAGCAGGCTGACTAGAGCAGAAGAAGGGAGGCCTGGCCTGGCATTTGGACTGTGGTCACTCCTTGGCCACCTGTGCCTGGGCAGTGCTGAGCCTCCAGAACAGGCTACTCAACCTTAGGGCTCCTACGGGCTCTGTCCCGTGGAGTGCAGGCCCTGGAGGCAGCAGGTCCGCTTCCCACAGGGCTGTTGTTGCAACTCCGCCCCAGAGTGCACGTGCTCTTTGCTAAGATGCAGTGTTAGCCTCTTGTTGACGGGGCTCCTCTGACGGCATGGCTGACCTTTGAGCTGGGAAGGCCTTGCCCACTCACACCTGGTGAGATCAGCTAGAGGTCCGGGACTCATTACAGCAGCCGTGTGCTTTTGGGGTTGGTGCTGATGGTGGTAGGAACCTGGGTGGTCTTTTGGGGTCCCGCCCGGGCCTCTCTTGAGGATGGGCAGTGCAAGGACAGGTGAGACTAGAAGGCAGCATGCATCTCCATCCCGCCACCTTTTGATCCCCTCCTGATGGGAGGTTCATCAGGGCCCCTCGGCCCTTCATCAGCCGTGACCAAAGCCGAACCCTCTGCCCACCCCACCAACGCTGCTTTGTGTGCCAGGCCTTTCTTTCTCTGCCGGACCATGGAAAAGGCCGCGTCAGCGTCCGCTTTGTCTGGCCCTTCCCGCCGCCGCCGTTCTCAGGGCGGACAAAACCGGCCCGTTCACAGCCGTCCGGGCGGACGGAGCGATTCACTGTTTGGATAATTCAACCACAAAACCCATGTGGCCCTTTCACCTCCATCAGCTGGACTGTGCACCCCGCCCCCTGTGGCCTTTCAGGACTCCAGAGGTGGATGGGCCCTGGAAAAAGAACAGCTCCAGCTTCACATACCCGGTCCTGTCCCCAGCCGGAGGCCAACTTACCCATCCGCACCTGGAAAATGGGGTGAGCCTCTGCTACCTCAGATAGGCTGGGAGCAATGGTGGCGGAAGGCTCCCCATCCCTGGGGCTCCCTGGTCACTCCCTCCCTCTGGCCTTTGCTTAGTGCCTACATCTGCAAATTCTGGGGCTAAATTATGTTTTCTTCCCAGGGGATCCCGAGGCCTGGGTGAGGCCACCAGGCCCAGCTCTGACACGTGGTAAGAAACTGAGGGAGGAGGATCTTCCTCCACGATGTGTGCTCTGTGTCCAGCTGACCCCCACCTGAGGGCAGGGCATGCAGTGGACGGAGCGGAGAGGCTGCCCTGGGTCTAGGCCTGGACATCAAGCTGCTGGAGCCCACACTCCACGACCCCTTCACACCTGCAACCATCAGCAGTCAGCCCAGACCATGTTCATTTCTCCAGCAAAGACCTCGTCTCTCAATCTGCCTACCTCCTTCCTGCTCTGACTCCAGTGGCTTCTCCCTAGCCCAGCCCTTGCTCTCCTTTCTCCCTCACTCAGGCCCAAACCTTGCTCTACCCACAGTCCATCCACCAGCAGATCCTTGTTGGCTCTACCTCTGAGATGACACAGGAGATGTTCAGAGCAGGACACCCCCCATCACCTGGTCCCAGCCACTGCCCCCTGTCCTGGTGGCTACAGCAGCTCCCATTTCCTCCTTGGTCCCCTAGACCTCACCTCCCCCAGCCTCTGCTAGAAGCAGTGCTCACATGCCTGGGACTCCTGGCACCAGAACCATCGTGTCCCTTGCCTGGCCTCATCTGTTTCCACCACACAACTGCCTGTGCCATGTCCCCTAACCCATGGGTCCCTCCTTCAGGGGACCTTCTCAGTGAGCCTCACCTTACCCCATTCCTCAGCACAGCCAGCACTGTGCTTAGTATCTCACTTCCTCCTTAGTTTATTTCACTGGCTGAAACAGCAAGTCTGGGAGGGGGCACCAGTCTGTCCTGCTCACTGTGGTGCCTAGCGCAGGGCACACAAGGGCCCAGCATACACCAGTGAGGAATGCTGGGGAGTAAGTGCCGCTGGGTCTCTGTCATTCTCTCCCGGAGGCATCTTATGGTTTGAGACCCTGTCCACACACCCCACCTCAGCATTTCTGTGTCTGTGCGTGCAGGGAACCCACAACTCATTCTCTTCCTGACCCTTCCCTTCCGATCATGAGCCCCTGCGGTTCCCATGCCATGGGTGGGGGCAGCAAATGAACAAATGAGCAGACAGATCCCACGGGCTCTCCCTGACTCCTTGCCTATGGGGTCAGCAGCTGTAGTAATAAGGACCAGCAGGGTCTTTGGCCAGCCCCACCCACCTTGCCCAGGATAGCTATGGGTGGAGGTGATGCCCAAGGATGCCTCTAGGCCTGCTCCATCTGTAGGCCCTCTCTGGCCCTCTTAACTGTGAGGTGGGTGACAACCCCTCCCCCAGATTCATCTGCCCAGCCTCTGGACCCTAGCACTTTCGGAGCTACCATTTTTGCGTCCCTGGTGTGGTCCTCCCCCTCGGGACCATCCAGGCAGCCTTTTCAGGGTATGATTTCTAGAAGGTGAGACCGAGGCCCAGAGAAGGGAAGGACTGGCCCAGGACTCTGAAACCTGAACACTCAGAGACCCCATGGCCACACAAAGTAGCCTCTTGAGAGCTCCCGCCAGCCAGGGTCTCTTGTCAGCCTTGACCCTCTGGTCTCATGGCAGCAGCCATGCCGAGTCTGATTGGAGACACCCTCTCTAAGCAGTTTGGCCAATTCTCCCACCTATTTCCCTTTGGGACTGTGTGCCAGGTTTCCAGACCCCACTGCAGGAAGACATCCAGCATCATGGACCCTAGGGAAGGGTCTGACTGGCAGATGTGAGCAGCCCAAACAGCAGATCTGAATAGGGCCCCTTAGGGTCCTCATCTGTCCCTTCCTGTTCTGTACACCAAGTTCCTGGGGAATCAGCATCTGATATGACATGCAGCTCAGCAGGATGTACAGTGGGGAAAACGAGGCAAAGAAGGCATTCCCTGCTGGAGGCTGATGAGTCCTGCAAGCTACCCCAGGGACCTCTCCACTGGGCCAGGCCACAGCAGCTCTGAAGCTCTCTCTCCAACAGCGCTTAACTAAAGTACAGCACAGTGGTTCCCAAACTGTGTTCCCTGGAACCCTGTAAGCTATGAGATGCTCAACCACAGAAGGGCTTGATTGAAGAGGGTCAGGAGACACACAAGAAGCATCAAGCCCTGGCTTACACTCACAACAGGAGTGTGTCAGGCTGGCAGAAGTGGCTTTGGAGCTGGGATGCTCGCAGGGAGTCACCACTTCTTACCAGGACCCTTCTGGCCCTTTTCCTCACGTGCAGTTTGCTGTACACGCACACTCCTGTGTGCAGGTCTCAGCCCACCTGCCTGGATGCAGTCTCCGCCCCACCCTCACTTGGGTGAGGTCCCTGCGGGCTTAGAGTCCGTTTTCCCAATTGTCTCTCAGGAGGACTAAAGTCTCACTCACCCCCCAGACGGTTATGAGCTCGTGAGAAAGCACAATTGTCTTACTGCTCTCCCCCCTCGGCCTCTGGCTCCCAGGGCACTCACAGCCTGAACAGCAGCTTGTCCCCTGGAGGCTGGGTGTGGCGGGCAGCTGGGGAGAATCGTGGCAGGGGGCTGGCCGACTGGGAATTCCAACAGCAGCTAGATGTTTCCCCCAGTTTACGCAACCAAGGTAAAGCGCTTAGAAGTTGAGTCTGTCCAGGGTGACTCATCTGATGGGATTGTGAATGTACCCACAAATTCAGTTAAAAGGTTCAGCATGAAGACAAAATTATTTGTTTTTGTAGCGACGATAGAGATATGAATTCTGTGGTCAAAACAGTATTAAAGTCAGAAGCCAGATGGAGGACAGACAAGCTAGCTTGTGATGCACAAAGAATCCTTAATTGCACCCAAACCACTGCAAAGCAGTAGCTAAGATTCTTAACCTTCACCACGGTTTCCTCTGTGCCCAGGGAGAGAAGTTGAACGGCTGAGCACCTGGGACACAATCGTGTTGCAGGTGAACAGCATATATGCCTGCCACCCTCTGCCCAAAGCTCTGGAGAACCAGCCAAGAGACATACAGTGTTCACGAATGTTAGTTAGGGGCTGAGGGCAGAGCTCGGTGGCAGAGCAATTGCCTAGCAAGCACAAGGCCCTGGGTTCCATCCCCAGCACTGGAAAAAAAAAAAAATCAGAAATCTTTAATCAAGTATTCCAATCCATTGCCTTGGGACACAGTGGCCCTGGGAGATATCTGCTGACAGAGGATCCCACCACCCAGGGGGAGCATATTCTGGAGCGAACTGGAATGGGGCAAGCAGACCATAGCCTGCATTGTGTATAGTTGAAGAATTGTGAAAAAGAGTCATAGAGATGATTGGCCTAAGATTTAGACAAATGTTTGTCAGAGCATTCATTATACCTGCACAGAGGCCAACAGCAGACATTCCCCCAGCCCTGCAGAAAGACAGGCTCCAACCCAGAACCTCGTGCATTAGGCAAGTGCCCTGCCACTGAGCTGCACCAGCGGGCAGAGAGGATTTTCTTAGTTCAAATGTTATGATCTTCTGAGCGAGGTTGTTCACATGTTGGAGTCATTAAATGCAACTTTAAAGAAATGTACAGGAAAATTGATGGAAATAAACCTTAAAAAATAGTGAGACCATACTGAAAAAATTCACTGTGCTGAGAATTTTCAGAGATGGATAAAGACAGAAGGTGCACGTGAGGAAGAATCCATGCTCTGCATAGGTTATTTGGTGACGTTCAGATGTACATGAACATGAAATGTTCATTTACATGTGTTTTAAAGTGCTCTGACATAATTCATGTATATTCTTTCTGGAATTATCCTACGATTTTTACCAAGTTTTTTTGTTTGCTTGCCCGATTGTTTTTTGAGATAGGGTCTTGTTAGGTAGCTCAGGCTGGCCTCCAACTCACCATCTTCCTGCTTTAAAGGCTCCCCCAGTGCTGGGATTATAAGCGTGCATCCCATCATGCCCAGGTTTTACAAAGGTTTTGAATATAAGTATTTTACGTGTCTGTTGTTAAATAATCAACTAGACAATTTAAATGACTTTTAGGGCCCCCAAACTTTCGTTCTCGGAAACTACTTGTTTGGATGGTTGTTTGTTGATGGAGCCCAAGGGTAAGCCTCACTTCCTGCTCTGCTATGACTTGGCTCCTTGGCCAAGTCTGTCCCTGGGGTTGCTCAACACCTTGCTCTGCTCATTTCCTGAGGTGTCTGGGGCCTCCATTCCTTCCCTGCAGCCTCCACCCAACCCTTAGGTCCTCTGTCCCTCTCCTGGGGCCTCCATCCCACCCCTGGAGCCTCCATTCCTTCCCTAGGGCTTCCATCCCACCCCTGGGGCCTCCATCTAACCTCTAGAGCAGCCCTGAATTAAAGGTTTGGAGCCTGTGTCCTGGGCTGACATCAGCTGAGACAGGCTCCTGGAATAACACCATGGTGAAGTCTAAGTCATGTCACCTTGCCTAAGTCCCCTGTAATATCATCACTGAATGACACTGATTTCCCAGCTCAGTGTCACTGAGAGTTAGGTCTGATGGCTTCCATCCTGGTGCTCCACACACCTTGTCTCTGTAGTTTCCATACATGCTCCTTGGCTTGCTGTCCTTCTTTGCAAGGTGGAGGGCACAGAGGGAAAGCTGGAATCAGCACTGGGCTCTGAACTCAGTTTCTCAGCCCTGTACTGCCCTGCCTATGCTCACACAGGCCTGGTAGGGGCAACCAGGCCCTCCTTCCGGGGGCTACCTGGGGACCCTCAACTCACTCCTCCCCTCCTCGTTTACTCTCCCCTGCTGCCACAGGCCAGGACCCTTGCCCTTGGCGATGACTCAACTCCAGTGGCCATCCTCCAGGTCCTCTGCCCTGAGTAGAGTAGATGCATAAACCAGAAACCCCACAGGCTCCCCCAACCTCCTGTCTCCTTTCTACTCACACTTCTGCTGCATCATTACTTCCTCCAGGAAGCCTTCCCAGCCCTCCAGAAAGAACTCCTCAATCTCTTGTTCCTTCTGGATAGGACCTGGAGCTTTGTCTCAAAAGTTGATCAGGAGTCCATCTAGTAGCAAAAAAGGAGATGAGGAACGCAGGGGGCTTGAGTCTGTCAGAAGCCGCTGGAGGGTGGGTGGAGGGCTGTGATCTATGTAATGCTGGTTGCACAGGTTGGAAGCCCCTGTTCCTGCAGCTGCAGGGAGGAGCTTCTGAGAGCTCCTGAGACTCTGCCTTCCCCTGGGGGCTGTCGCCTTAGCCCATGGGTGGGCCGAGCTACTCTTGCAGCCCTGGCCAGGGTGGGAGCCACTGGGTCCTGTTGAGCTGGATTCAGGGGGCAGCCAGCTCCTCTCACCTCCATTTTACAGAGGTGGAAACTGAGGCCCAGAACAAAGCAGCTGGCTTGCTGGACATCACAGGGGGGCCAGCTCCCTGGCATCAGGTCTCATGTTGGAGACCAGGTGGGAGGAAGGAGGCCTGGCTCCTGGAAGGAGGCAAAGGGTAGGGGAGGCCCTGGTCTGACCCGGCCTCCTCCTTTGTAAGAGCTGAAGAAAGCTGCTCTCTGAACCGGTTTGGCCAGTTTTAACCTGAGTTCATTCCATCTGACAGGTGATTGTCCCAGGCCTACTGTGCACTGTCCTGCACTTGCATGGAGAGTAGGGTGTGCCAGCAGTGGGCTTCATCTCCAGGCCATAAAATGAGGACTTGTCCACAGTCTCCCGAGACCTGGGCTGGCTGCAAGCCCTGGAGAAAGAGGCCAACACAGATCATCACCTGTGTCCTACACCCACCAGGAGCTTGTGCCCTCTGACTCTGGTTTAGCCTCACTTCCAGTCCAGGGAGGGCTCATAAATGGTAGAGAACCAGCCCAGCCCACCAGATTGATCTCCCCCTGACCACTTCACCCCAGTTCAAGAACCTTCCATCTCTCCCCATTGCCCAGAGTCCAAACTCCTAGGTGTCTTGGGACACCCCTTCTTCCTCCAGTCCTACTCCATACAAATTTGGGAGCACTGGATTCTGGGGTGCCCAGGCCAGGGTGGGAAGGTCTTGGGGTATGCTTGCTGAGTGGGTGATTCAGATTGGGTGGGAAGCCCGGGGGCTCAGAGGAGGCTGACAGGATAGGTCTGGGCAGAGATCTTCCTGGGGCAAGTTCAGGCCTTGAGCCAGAGTTCTAGTCTGGGCCCCGATATCCGTCTCTGGTGCCATGGCCTTGGCTGACCTCTGTAGCTGGCAGAGCCTCAGGTCCTCCTCCAGACACCCCACAAGAGTATGCCCTTCAAATGAATAGGACATCAGTGGGAGACAGGCACGAAGAGGTTTCCAGTCTACCTGGAGCCAAGTGCACAGCCCCCCCGCCAGGTTAGCACCCTTAGCGCCCTGCTTTAGCAAGGTTGGCCTACCTTGCCAGTGACCCGAGGATCCTCACACAGGGCTGTGCAGCGACCTGATGAGTAAGTGCCCATCAAGGGGCAGTATTGCTGGGCAGCAGAGGAACTAGCCAGTGTGAATGACTTCTGCAAGCTGTGGGGTGGGGTCTAGCTGCCCAGCATCTGTCCTTGGGACGATCATTCAGAACATACACCCTCCTGGGGTGCAGGGCCAGGTGGAGGGGGGTCGCTCGGGGTTGTTAGCTGTGTGAGTGCAGTTCTGACATCCTGGAAAAGGCAAAGCGGTGCAGTCAGGAAGAAAAGGAAACCAAGGGGCAGAGTACGGATGGGTGGAGTACGACTAGGTAGAGCACAGAGGATTATGGGGGCAGTGAAGCTGCTCTTCGTGGTATTGCAACTGTGAAGCCCTGTCATCAAACATTTGTCCAAAGCCCGGGCCTTCCAACGCTGACCGTGAGCCCTGTGTAAGCCCTGGGGTTGAGCTAACCCTCACCTGCCCACATCAGCTCATCAACTGCAGTGAACACCACACAGGTTCCAGATGTTACCGTTGGGGAATCGATACACAGGAACTCCCCCTACTTTCCCTTCATTTTTCTATAAACCTAAAATTACCCTAAAAAGAAATAAAGTCTGTTAACATTTTTTTAAAAGCTGCATACGAGTTACAACCACACACACCAGCATGGGAGAACCTCGCAAATGCCGTGTTAAATAGAGAAGCCAGACAGCCCAGAGGGCAGCCCTGTGGTCCCCCGGCAAGGTGTGGAGAGCACCAGGAGTACATGTGTTGTCAGGAGTGGAGCCCCAAAGGAGCAGTGGCTGGGGCGGAAGGGTTTCTGGGCACTGTCCATCTTCTTTCTGGTGGATGGTCACACAGGGGTTTGGTTTCTGTTTACTTCTGCTTATCCACCTCCCCTTGGGTTGTATGTCATTAGAAATTTCCAGAAAAAAATAGCGTTGGTATAGGAAGCTGGAAATCCCAGACAAGGACAAGAAGATGTCGTCTCCTTCTGTGCTCTCTTCACTGAGAGGGCTCACCACCGAGAGGGCTCAAGTGGCAGGTAACATGCACCCCATACACCTTGGTCCTGAGCCTCGAGGGTGTCTCTGTGCTCACTAGGGACAGCTGAGCTCAGGGACAGCCGAGAGAAGGGTCAGCAGCCCTGAGAGTATGTATGAATCACAGCCTCTTGGAAAGCTGTTTCCTTGGTTCGGGAAACGCCCCCTCCATGTGACCGCAGCCAGGCCCAGAAGCCAAGGGGATTGGGTCTCTGTCTCTCGGGTTGTGGCCCCAGCTGCCAGGAGGGTGTTGAGGGGCAGGGGTGCTGAGACCTCTGTTAGAATGGGCACCTGAGTCCTCCCTGGACCCCCTGTCTTGGCCGTTCTGAGTTCCTCAGGGTACCCTGCATCTTCTCGGTGGCAGGGCTGGGACTGGGCCCAGCCAGAGCTGGCGATGGGCCGGTGACATCATGAATTGAGCTTTGCCAGTTCTTTCCCGACCTCGGAAACCCCAACATCCCGCTCCAGGAACTGGCCTGCGGCATTGGCTTTGGCTGGCCGCCCCAGGAGTGCGGCAGGGAGGCCCCGGGCCCCTGCTGCCCTCAGCAGCCGGTCCCAGAGGCCTTTTCCCTTCCAGGGGCTCTCAGGGATCCTGGGCCAGTGTGAGAACCAGCAGGGTCAGCTCCTCAAGGCCCCACCCCTCTTCCCCTCCTTTACTGCAAGAAAAACAAACAGCTGTCCTGCCTCTCAGACTGGAAGTCCCGCCTGGCCTGCCCCGCGTGGCCTCAGCTGAGCCCAGCTATGGGGTTGACACACGCCCCTTGCCCAGGCAGGGCAGCCAGCACACAGGGACCCAGGGCTGCCCCAGGCCCACTCCTCTCAGAGCCCCAGAATCTTCCCTGTGCCAGGCAGGCCCAAGGACATGATGAAATCCCAGGTGTCGTGAGCTCAGCCACACGTACTACTTCCTCCAGCCACTGTGTGACCAGGCCAGTCCCTGACCTCTCCTCCTCTCGGTGGCATCCTCAACCCAAACCAGATGTACCTCTTGCTCTGTTTCTGATTGTGGACGGGAAGGAAAATGGGAGGAACAGGACAGCTGTGGTTCGGGATCCCGCCAGGGGCCACAACCAGGCCTTGCATAGTAGAGAAAGTCGATGAATTGCAGCGATGTTTAGCAAAAATAGATATGAAGATGGGCCTTCTGTGAGCCTGTTGCCATTGGGGAAGCAGATGTTCCTGAAGCAGCCACTGTTCTGGTCATCAGCCCCCCTCCCTCCCTCCTTTCCCTTTCCCTCCCTCCTTCCTTCAGTCCCCTTTCTTTGGTTAGAGGGTATGGCGGGGAAGACAGCTTGTGCCATCCGTGACTGTGGCTGGGCCAGCAGCAGCTCCTGACGTCAGGCCTGCACAGGAGCTTTGCTGTCAGTCCTTGGGCCTCCAGTGTAGCACAGTGATCCAGCTGTCAGAGTCACAAAAGTGAGAAAGGCAAAGAGATGACTTCCTGCCCTGCAAGAGGACTTGTTCTGCTACTGGCATTGGTGGGGAGGCAGGGGTGTGGCAGGCAGCCCTGGCAGGGGGGTAGGGGTGCAGGTGTGCTCTAGCTGGAACGTGGGCATAGAAGAGTGCCTGAGATGCTGGCCCCTCTGGCCTGCGGGGAAGATATGAGGGAGGGGCTGGAGGCTCAGCAGAGAGACTGGTGGGGCAGGGGCCGAGCAGAGGGCGACCGGAGCCCCGCTGGGTTCCCACGCTGGACAGTGGGGTGAGTGTGGCCTAGGGGTCAGCTAGCGGCAGGGGCGCAGGGAAAGCCAAGCGTCTGGCCTGGCAGGCAGGAGGGGCAACCAATTAACCTGTAATCGCCCAGGGAGAAGCTAAGAGGATTTGCCTTTTGTCTGGCTAATTATTCTGCATCAACACTTTTCCTTTCCTCAGAGCTCAGGTCCTTTGCAGAACTTTAATTAAAAAGCTCTGTCAATCACCCCAAGGGTGGGGCCACCTTCCCCAGCCTGAGCTGATCTAGCAGCACCTTCTATACCTTCCGCCTCTGCCCCAGGGCCTTCTCTCTACTTCGCAGGATGCAGGTGGGTAGGATCTGTGGCTACCTCTGACTGTCAGACCCCTTCTGCAGCAAGCCCACACTCCCCAGCTCCCAGGGCTGAGAGGTCTGACATGAAATGAGGTCTTGGGGACCTTCTGGGGCCCCTGCCATCAGGGTCAGCACTCCTGGGCCTCCCCAGACCTGTGGGGAACAGACAGTATTTGCTTCTTTAACAAGTGAAGCTGAAGTTCGCACATGTTAAGGACCCAAGTCCAGTCTGTGATACCATGCCCCCACCCCAGTCCTTCTGAGCACCCAGAGGGTGGGAGAATGGCCACATGCCTGGGACAGTGGCGTGTTGCTAGTGGAGTGTGCTGGCACCTGAGCCTCAGTGTTTCTGCAGCCCTAATGTCACCTCAGGTCAGGCACAAGTTCCACTTCCCTGATGAAGAAACAGAGGTTCCTGGGGGTGCAGGGACCTGCCCTGGGACAGGCTTGTTTGCACTGTGTCCCCAGTGACTTTGGATGTGCAAGGACGCTATGCTGGCCAGGACCCTACCCTAACCCCCAAGGGATCAGGACCTGCATGAAAGCTGAGCTGCTGGGGCTGAGGACAGGTGGACTCCCCACCTGAGGCCTCATATCCGGTGTGGTGGGGCTGGAGGCTGCCCACCTCCAGCCAAGCTCTCTCTTCCTGAGGAGCAGAGGCTTATCAGGTGAGCAGAGAAGACCCACATGCTCTAGACCCATCTGTCTCCGGCTGACTGTCCTGAGGAGCACTGGGCAGAAGCCATTAGGAGAAACAATCCCCAGATAAGGAAACTGAGGCTCAGAGAGGTTAGGAGATGGTGAATGAGGGAGTGGACACTGACCCCTAGGCCCTGCTTTCATACTGTGCCAGGCTCCACATCTTGGGCTGCCCCATTCCAGGAGGGTCCCACCAGACCCTCTGGCATTCAGACTTTGCATTGGGCTAGCCTGGAGCAGCTTTTGGGGACTGGGATAAGTGAAGGGACATCACAGCCCCTCACAGCCCCTGGAGCAGTCAGCAGATCTGTAACACCCGTTCTTGTTTTTCTTGGCTGCAGCCCTGGGGGCTTCCTCAAGGAGTCAGCTTGTGAGTTGGTTCTGAAGGACGAAGAGTTTACCTGGTAGAAAGGGTCAGATGATCGCTTTGGGCAAGGGACACCAAGCCAATGGGCGCAGGGCGGGGCGGGGGAACGGCATGAGAAAGGGGCCAGCTATCCTGTGGATGAGGGCATGGGCCACTCTGGCTCTGCTCACTGGGAATTCTGTGTCTGAGGTTCCATTAGCCATCGAGCCCTGAGGCAGGGCTGGGACAGACCCCTGTGTGTGCCCAAGAATGCCGTGAGCAGGTGATGTGTACTCAAGCGTTCATTCCCTCCGTGACTCTCCATCATCACTCATCCTCACTCATTCATTCACTCACTCACTCTCTCAGTCTCTCAGCGACTCCATCATCACTCATTCACACTCACTCATTCACTCACTCACTCTCATTCACTCACACTCACTCACTCATTCTCAGTGACTCTCCATTATCACTCATTCACACTCACTCATTCACTCACTCACTCTCGTTCACTCATTCACACTCACTCATTCTCAGTGACTCTCCATCATCACTCATTCACATTCAGTCATTCACTCTCTCAGTCTCTCAGTGACTCCATCATCACTCATTCACACTCACTCATTCAATCACTCACTCATCCTCACTCATTCACTCACTCACTCAGTCTCTCAGTGACTCCATCATCACTCATTCACACTCACTCATTCACTCACTCACTCTCTCATCACTCACTCACACTCACTCACTCATTCACTCACTCACTCACTCTCATTCACTCACTCACTCTCTCATTCAGTGACTCTCCATTATCACTCATTCACACTCATTCACTCACTCACTCTCTCATTCAGTGACTCTCCATTATCACTCATTCACACTCACTCATTCACTCTCATCACTCACTCATCCTCACTCATTCACTCACTCACTCACTCTCATTCACTCACTCTCTCATTCAGTGACTCTCCATTATCACTCATTCACACTCACTCATTCACTCACTCACTCTCTCATTCAGTGACTCTCCATTATCACTCATTCACACTCACTCATTCACTCTCTCATCACTCACTCATCCTCACTCATTCACTCACTCACTCTCATTCACTCACTCACACTCACTCATTCTCAGTGACTCTCCATCATCACTCATTCACATTCAGTCATTCAATCACTCACTCATCCTCACTCACTCATTCATTCACTCACTCACTGTCTCTCAGTGACTCTCCATTATCACTCATTCACACTCACTCATTCACTCACTCACTCACTCAATCACTCACTCATCCTCATTCACTCATTCATCACTCATTCAGTCCTCACTCCTTCATTCACTTTTTGCTCTCTGAATCATTCCTGTACTCATTCTCATTCATTCATTTGCTTGCTTACTCACCCATCCATTTACTCATTTACCCACTCCATTAGCTCATTTACTCTCTCATGCCTACACACGCACTCACTCATTCGTTCACTTGTTCTTTATTCATTCCCTCAGTGACTTGTTTGTGCTCTCCTTCATTCATCTTTTTTTCATTCCTCAGTTCAGCTGTTCATTCTTTGACTCTTCAGAAAGCCTGGGGCAGGTGCTGGTAGATAGAGTCTCTGAGAAGAGACCTTCCCCACAAAGGAGGCCTTCAGCAGCTGTGTTTGCCATTTAGTTTGGTCCTTAGATTTTTTTTTTCTGGTGTTTATGGCATTTTCTCATTACTGAACCAATAACTGGAGAACACCCATCTATTGGTTTGACATCCTTGTACTCCTGATGTGTTCCAGGCTCTGTCCTGGCTAGCCACCGTCTTCAATCTGGGGGATAAACACCATTGGGAACCCACAAGAGGCCTGAGCTAGGTGACCCAACTCTGGGAGAGGGTGGATAGGGACTGGGAGTGTTCTTTAAATTGGGGGCCTAGGATGGCCTCTTGGAAAAGGTGACTTCAGGTGAGGCCTAAGGAGCAAGAGGAAGAGTCCCATGTGGAGGGGACTGGGACTCCAGGCCCAAAAGGGGGCGTGTCTAATGAAAACTAAAGGGAATTGGGGCAAGTACAGGTCTGAGGATGTCATAGAAGACACGGCATCTCCAAAGGGACAGGTTGGTGGCTCAGTTTGTGTCACTGAGGTCACCCAGAATGGCAGCAGAATGACAGGAAGGATGATGATGAAGAAGGGGCAGATGGTGGTGCTTGGGTGGGACAGTGTCTTGGTTGTATTCAGGGAAAACATAGGGGTCCCTTGTTATCACACCTTCACCCGACCCACAGGCAGGAAAGTGTCCTCAGCAGACACTGACCCATTAGAGATCAAAGAGTCCCTGGGCAGGGGGACAGGGCAGAGCAGAGTCCTGTGAATGGTGGGAGCCATTGTTTATTTGACATACACCTATCACCAATCCTGTATGACCATGATAACTCCTGCCTGGCTCAAGGTCAAGTGTGTTGCTGCCTAATATGGCCCAAAAATGTGAGAGCCAGTGCTCACTCTGGCCCACTACACCTGTGCGGCTGTGGTTCACTGCCCCTTACTGACCCCACCAGCCTTGCTGCTGGGCTGTGGCACAGCCATGAGCCCTGCTTTCCTTCCCCAAACCCAAATTCTGAAGGCAGCAGCCCCCAGGCAGCTTTGATGGAACTTCTTATGTCCTCTGCTCAGGAGCTATGTGGAGCCAGGAGTCCTGCAGTCTAGGCTCTGTGGAAGGCTGAATCAGTGCCCTCAGAGATACCCCTAGCTTGATCTCTGAGTCTGGAAGTGTTCTCTTGCCCAGGAAATGTGATTTCATTAAGGATGCAAAATGGGAGATTATTCGGACTTTCTGGGTGTCCCCTAATACAACCATGCAGATCCCTAGGAGGGAGGCAGAAGGCTTTGGCAGAGGAGGCCACTCAGACAGGAGCAGAGGAAGGCTTGAAGACTGCAACGACATAACCGCTAGCAAAAGACGCTTCAACCCCCTGCGCTTTGTGGGGCAGGAAGAAACCCCTGGAGCTTCTGAGCAAGCATACCCACTTGTTCCTGGATTTCAGATTTCTGGCCCCCAGAATGGTGAAAGAGTACACAGTTACTATTTGAAGGCCCCAGCAAAGAGCAAGTGCCATGTGGACCCCTCATTGCTGTTCTAGTGTTCTAACTCTGCTCGCTTTCCCTGGCCCCTCTTGAGGCCAGAGGGTCCTTGATGGTGTCTTGCTGAGTTGTCTTCCTTGGCCGAAGCTCAGGAGCCAAGACTCAGCGGTGGTGAAAAGCCAGTCCTACCACAAAGAGACCTTCTGCAGAGAAGAAGTCCTGTTGCTCTCAGATGTGGGCTGACCAACAAGTACCCAGAGAAAGGGGCAGGAGAGATGTGACGGGGTGGTGATGGGGTGGGAGGGCAGGTGGCTGGGAAAGTCCAGGAAAGGCTAGTTCTGGTGGTGGCTTCCCAGAGTGAGACTGTGCTGGGCAGGTGGCCAGTCTTCACCTCATCCCACGTGACTCAAACAGGCATGTGCTTAGGCCCCAAACCTGCCATCTACTATCCAAGCCCTTTTAAGAGTAAAAACAAATATTTGGGCTGCGTGTTGGGGTTAGTTTTCTTTTTGAGGCTAAAAATAGGTGCATGTCACATCCCCATGGGGTCCCGCCCTGCCCTGCCCGTGTTGCAAGGCCTGGTCTGGCCTCCTGATTCCCGCCAAGTTTTGACTTCACTGGTTGAGGCTGCCATGCAGGTCTCATGGGACAAGCCCAGGTAGCGGTATCAGGGACCTGAGGTTATCCAGGGAAGGGCTTTGACGATATCTTGGAGGAAGTCAAGTCCCAAGAGAATCTGAAAGGTGAAGGGGGGTGTGTCTCATCTGGAGTGAGCAGTAAGCTCAGCCTGGGATAGCCACGCTGGACTGGTGTGGAAACCTGAGGGATCTTTGCAGGGAGGAGCTGGGACCATCAGGGAAGGACACAAAGGCTGGGGCGGGGGAATGGTGGCTTGTCACACTGTGGTTTGGCGTGAACCTGGGTATCCTCAGGGGGCGGTCTGTGAGGGTCAGGGAAGGAGCCCCAGGGCGGTGGGGAGGGGCAGCTTGGAACAGTGTCCTTCTCAGGAGGTGATGAGGTGCTGGGTGCCGCTCACAGGAGCAGGGGTCCCTCAGGATGAGTGGTGAGGCTGGAACATGGAGCTCCCGGGCCTCAACGCGCCAAATGTCATGGGACAATTGTAAACTGTAAAGAGCTGTGGTCACTCAATCCAACTGCCATGATGGTATCTTCTACACCCCACACTCCCAGCACCCCCCACTACTGAGTCTGCCCAAAGACAGATGGGATCCTCTTAGACCCTGAGCAGGGGTGGCAGAGAGACCTTCCAGGGTCCCTGCTGCGCTGCTAGCTTGAGGCCACAGCTGCTCTCTGTGACTCCGCTGCACTCGATGGCAGGAGGAGGAAAACTTCAGCTGAGTGCTCAGCAAGGCCATCTCACTGGACCCTCTTTGCAGCTCCTAGATGGGCACGCTCATCCTGGCTTACAGAGGAGGAAACAGACAGCCAACATCATGCAGGGAGCCAAGATGGAGCCTGACTCAGAGCCTTTATCGGACCTGGAGTCCCTGCTTCCAGCCTCTTCCTGAGCCTGGACACCTGTCCCTCTTTCCACAAGCCACATAGGGGGAAGGCACCCATGGTGGTCAGGCCTTTCTTTGAGCAAGAGGCAGGTCTCATCCTGACTCCTCTCTATCTCTGATTCACCACATACACACACACCTAAGGGACAGCTGGAATGTCCCCTCCCCTGAGCACTCGGTCTAGGGCCTGCCTAGTTTCTGCTAGGTAGAAGTGTGCGTGCAACCCCACTGCTTCTTCACAGTCACATTGAAACCATACTGTTGCAGTGGATTCCTGTGGCTCCCTGTGCCCACCCTGTGCCTCACTGTGGAGGAGCCAAAGAGTCCTGCAGGCTACTTCCTTGCACAGGAGTCCAGGAACTGGGGGAAGAGGTCAAATCCCTCCAGGAGCCTCTGGGTCTATACCTGAGAGCGTCTCCACCTCTCTCTTCCAGCTACCTGGCCTCCTGCAGCTCCCTACCCACAGCCATTCTCTCTCCTGCAGGCCTCTGGCCTGGCAGGTCCCTCTCTCTGGAAAATCTACCTCTTGCTCCTTTATCTCCCCAAATATCTGCTCAGCCATCTCCCTGTGGCCTGTCCTGACTCCTCCATGGTCTACCTGGCCTTGCTGCTCCTTATTTCTGAGGACCCTTGCCATACTGAGTGCTTGATGGTTCACTGCAGTTTCTGCCTTCATGATGGCTGTTTGTGGTCTCCTGCTTCCTGCTGATTGTCAGTCCCCTGTGGGCAGGACTTTTCCTGACACCTAGGAGGGGGAAAATGGAGTAAAGGGGAGGTAAAGCACTCCTGCTCTCAAAGGAGCTTCCAGGCCAGGCACAGGGCCAGATGGGCCTATCCAGAGCCCAGGAACACTGCCTTTCCGACCCTGGCCCAGAATTCAACCCCTTCCAACCACAGAAGTAAGACTCCTGGTACCCTGGTACGGGTGAAAGCAGACTCTCAGCACCTCAGAACCATGACTTCAGATCACCTCGCTCTCCATCACAGGGAGATCAAACCATGCTCGAAGTCTTCTAGTGATGGGAGACTCCCTTCTTCCCTGCTTCAGGCTGGGCAGGCCTAGGAACTGTGGCCCAAAGCCAACTCCTTCCTCCCTGGGTTTCCCAGATCCCTAAAGTCCCCCAGACGAAAGGTGCTCATAGACCCCCATGTTGCAACCCTTTCCACAAGTGGGACCTTGGGCAGGGAGTGCCCCTCCCTGCAGAAGTCCCTCCCTGGCACCTGGAGACATTCCAGTGACTCAGACATGTCTCTGTGGCTGCCTGCCTCCTCCAGAGTGTTTGTACTTGAGATGTAATCGATCCTTCTTGCCTGGGAACCTAGGAGGGGAAGCGGACATTGGTCACCCTCTCTGGGACCTATCCATGAGCTGAGTATGCCACTCTGAGCTGGCAGGTGCTGCTCACCCCATGTGGACTGGTTGACAAGGAATTCAGTCTTTGGCCTTGGCCTTATTAGTTCAAAGGGGGCAGAGAAGGCAGGCCTGGGGGACAGACTGCTCAGTGCCCACCCAGCTTGGACCTCTACCTGGAGGCTAGTGAGATTCCCCAGGGCAAGCACAAACCTTCTGGGAGCAGCCAACCCTCTGGGCAATGAAGGCCCAGAGGAGCAAGGTGGAGGGCCACTCCTGAAATGATTTTGAGGCTTAGTGGGGCCTTGCAAAACACTCCACAACCCTCAGGACACCTGCAGCCCAGCCCCAGCCCCAGCCCCAGGGAGGGACCAGAAGCAGCCTCAGGGACACCACAGCCTCACAGCCTGCTGGTTCTTGGTTGACATGGGCTGCAATAGGAGCCCATAGGGCAGCCTAGGGTCAGGGAGCCAGTAGGCACACAGGCCTTTGGCCCAGAGGAACACCAGACTGTAGGCCATGAAGGGGCTGGAGACCACGGGGCTCAAGAAAAAGGTTCCCTTTTGTTCTCTGGAATCTTCTGAACCTTGTCAGCTTGGGGCAATTCTCCAAGCTCCACTCTCCCTCTGACCCAGATCCTAGACTCTCTCTCCAACTCCCCACCCCTGCCACCTCCCTCTAGCTTCTCCCTCCCCTTTTCTAGTGTTTCTCTGGCCTCAGCCTGGATGCTGCTCCTCCAGGAAGCACACCTGAGCACCCCACACTCACCAAAGTGGGGTTCCAGGCCCTCTTGTATCTCAGCCACTTCCTTCCCATCATCACAGCCTTGGTCACAAGAGGTCACCAGGGGGCAAAGGGGCCTATAAACGTGTCATTCTGTCTCCCTGGCCTGGGGCTAATGAGGGAAGACCCTGTTTCAAATCCACCTCAGAGACTATGATGGCCAGCCAAGCTACAGGTGATACAGCTTGCAGCAATGATGGGCAAGGGAGGAAATGAGGAAGAAATAATTGTGAGAGTAGAAAAGTGCCATTTCCTGCACCTGTGGAAAATGCAGGGCCCCAGGAGCCAGAAGTGAGAATTTGAACAAGAAGGCAGGGGAGTGGTGTGGTGTTGGGCAAGACCCTCAGCCTGCTCTGGGGTGGGGACGCAGGGTACAGCCAGCAGAACACTCCAGCTGTGGCCCAGCCCAGCCACAAGATTGGGACCAGGCCTCAGCTCACACCAGGGGCTTCCAAGGGTCCTGCCCTGTGCTGCCAGCTAAGACCCTCCATGGGGCTCACTGGAAAGGACTGGACTCCTGAGGCCACCCTCAGGCCTCAGGTAGGTGTGCTGCTCCTAGTGATGAGAGGGACCAGCTGGCCCCAGGAAGGACACCTGTGTCTGGCGTGTGGGGGTGCCCCAGCTCTGTCCTCCTGGTTGCTGGCCCTCTGCCTGCAGGTGGGGTAAGAGGACTCCTGATTCTCACAGCCTGTACTTCCTCCACCTGCTGTCTCCTTGCAAGGTTACAGGGCTTCCCATAGTGGCTGCAGGATTCCAACTTGCTCAGAAACGTAGTGGCCCAGCACAAGGGGACAGGTCAGGCAGCCTGTAAGCCAGAGCTGCCTCCCCGGCGCAACCTGTGTGGGTCCTGATGTAGGGTGGGGGCTTTCAGCAAGAGGTATGCTTGCGGCTTAATGGATGTGCTCAGCCCAGGCCTGGGAACACCACCTGCTCAGGGCAGGCTGCAGGCCCCAGGGGGCCCCTTGACATTGCCTCTGCCTGCAGGCTAAATGCCCACCTGTCCATCTGCCCCCACAGGCCTCTCCTGGGCACTGCTGTTGTGCCAAGCCTGCTATTCCCTAGGCTCCAGGACTCACAGGTTCTGTCCTGGGGTGCCAGGCTGGTGGCTTTTCAGTCCTTCAGATTCAAGGACCTGATGAATAGGCAGGTGCAATCCCAGAGGGGAATGGGCAGAAGGAGAGCCCCACTGACAGCTGAGTTCCCTGGCTCTCAGTGGTGGGGAGCAACAGCACCCTAATCCCAGGCTCAGGGGCTCCTGAGTGGACACCACTGCTCACACTCAGAGGAGTCATGATTTCCTGTTCTGGGCACCCGGGGACTCCACTTTCACTCATCTTTCTCCCCTCCCTCCACAAACTGTGGTGTCTCAGACCACAGTCCCATCCACACAGGACACCAAGAAGACGGTGGTCCACAGCACCTCCCTCTAGATGCCCCTCCAGTTCACCCCAATGTCTAACCCAGATCTTGCCTGTTGCTTCTTTCTTGTTCTGTCCTTGGGGAGTTTTGCTTGTCATGTCTTCTCTAAGACCCACCTAAATAGCGCCCTTCCCACTCATTTCTGTGTGGCTTTGGACAAGGTCCCTAGGCCTCAGTTTCCCCAGGTGGGAGAATGAACTAGGTAGAAGGAAGATCTCAGAGGACCTGGGTTCAAATCCTGGTTCTGCATCTCGCTAACTGTGTGACCTTGGGCAGCTGTCCGTATTCTCTGGGTCTGTTTTTCCATCTGTAAAAGGACGCTCACACTGACATAGTCAGGAAGGGATGCTGTGAAGGTCTTGGATAGCTGTACACCACCTGAGGCCTGGGATGGCAGCTGTGCTCAGTATTCCACAGAGCTCCTTGCCTCTGAGAAGTCAGTCCGCATGGGGGTGAGGCAGTCACAGAAACAGGACCCCCACCCAGAGGGGGTCCTGTTAAAGAGGGCAGGTGTTGTGGGAAGTACCGCTGTGTATATGGGAAAGAGGGCACAGATGGAGCAAAAGCAGGGAGGGGGGATATGTGGGCAGTCCTGGGGAAGGGTGGCCTGCTGAGGACAGGGTGAAGTGGACTGTGGGAGGCATGGCAGAGGATTGGGAAGGACTCCAGAGGCCACTCCAAGGAGACACTCCGGTGTCCAGCAGGGCCCCACCAGGAGGGTGCTACCAGGCAGCAGTTGGGGGGACAGGTCTGTAGGGGCAGTGTAAGAGCCCCTGATGCTAACAACCTGGGAGCACATGTGGACAGGGGTGGGAGTCCAGGGGATGCTAGGAAAGATTCCTTGTTCTTCTGCCCATTCTACAGAGAGGGAAGCCACGGCTCAAGGTATGGAGGAGTCTTTCAGAGCCCTCCCCTCCCTGCAGGCTGCCTCTTTGTGGTTTTCATCTCCTACGTGGGCAGCTGAGTGCACACACAGGGAGGTGGGAGGGAATGGGGTACAGGGCCTAGGGGCGGGGTTTCATGAAGAAAGAATCAGGTAGCTGAGTTGGGTGGGGTGTCAGCTGTTCCCACAACTCCACATGTTCCCGGCTATAGTGCCCCAAGTCCCACCTGTGAAGTGCACCTGACTCCCTGTGCCCAGAAGGCTCTGTGCTCTTGGAGTACAGAGGGCAGGCCAGTCTGGGAAGGGAGCACCTGGGAGACTAAAAAAAGCAGGAAGGCCCCACGAATGTACAGCAACCAGCACAGTACAGAGTTGGCCAAACCCGAGGGGTGCAGGGGCTTTTCTTGGGGGACGAGCCACTTTAGGTGTGGGTGAAGGGGGCGGAGCCTGGGATGGTCTGGGAAAATACTCTCTAAATATTTGCCTTAAGGTGGGATCTGGGGTTGGGGTCAGCTGGGCCTTGGGCCAGGCTGGGCAATCCAGACTTCACACCTTGGGCAGGGCCCCCTGAGGATGTGCACGGCAGCCCTGGGAGGCCAGGGCTGGGGTTGAACTGTGGCCAAGAAATAAGTACAGTCTGGGCACCAGGACCGGGGCATTCTCAGAGCTCTTTCCTCATTCCTGGCCCTGTGGGAGTAGCCGGACCCCGCGTTCCACAGCCGCCGCCACCGAGGATTTGCTTACTGTCTTGTGGGGAACCAGGGCCTCTTGCCAAACTGCCCAGCCCTGGCCTGCTCCCTGCATGCCAGCATCATGGGCCCACCAGCCACCATGTCCTACCCTTAGGCTACCTCCTGTTCCCAGATGGGGAGACTGGGGCCATGCACTGGGGAGGCTCACCCACATATCAGGAAGGAACAGGGCTGGAAATGGGTTCGGTGCACTTTCCTACCTATCTCTGGAGGGGGTGTGTCCCTTGGAAAAGCCCACTTGGAGGTCCCTCCAGGGGTCTGGGGCTATGTTCTGTAGGTGCCCAGTTGGGCACAGAGGGGACCGGGCTGTTTGATCAATGGTTCTGCCCGATGCCAGGCTGCCGGGGACAGCGGGCAGTGGCCAAACCGGCCCCGCCACATGCTTTCCGGCCCTCGGCAAAAACGCCATTCATCACGGGCAGTGCACAGTTACCACAGTCTGCAGGCTGGGCCTCTGGGGAGAGGCACAGGCCTGATGGGCAGCCGGGAGTTGCCGAGCCCTTAAGGAACCCAGGCTGCCTTCCCAAAGAGGTCCCTGGGGGCTCTTGAACCCAAATCCATCAGACAATAGGATAGAGCCACAGTCCCCAGGCCCAGATCCCACCTGGGGTGAGAAGGGGAACCTTCTGAGGTCATCCTGCCCCCTCCTTCTGAAAGCAGCCTCTGCCCAGCCCTGACCTGTGACTCATGGTATTCAGGGAGGCCTCAGGGTCTATGCCACCCCCACCAGTGATCCTTGCTGGTGCCAGAGCAGGTAGGCATGATGTCCCCAGCTGGGGCCTGGCCAAGAGTCTCAGGTGTTGGGGTAGGAGAGAGGAGTTCTGTCAGCCCACAGGGGGGGTGAAGAAGTAGGAAGGGCTGAGGGCCTATCGGGGGGACAATGTGTGTAACCACCACTGGGGTAAGAGTTGTGGGGTGTCGCATGGGGCAACCACGCACATTTGTTTTTCTGATTCCAGCTTTTATTGAGGGCCAAGCACTCCCCTCCAGGGGAGGCCTGCAACAAGCCCATCAGAAGTGGGGTACTTCAAGGACATGCAGTGCCCGGCCACCACCGCCCCTGCATACGGCCAGGGCCCCACCTGGGCCTTACTGACCACCTCTTCCCCCCAAGAGAAGGGCCGTTGCTGACCAACTATGAGGGAGAGTAGGTGGGGGCGGGCGCCTGGCAGCCCAGGGACAGTGCGAGTTGCCTCGGTGGCTTCTGGCCCCGAGGGTCCATTTCAAGCAGAAGGAGGAGCCTGGCTCAGGGGATGGTGACTGCAACCATCCCCCTTCCCCTCCAGTACCCAGTGTAGGTCACAATAACTTAAAAGACACTATAGACATTTGGACGTTATATAACAATATAAGTTAACCAGGTTCCTTGGGTGGAGGACATGGGCTGTGGACGTGGGGTGTCCTGGGACTTGGGGGTGAAGAGACGGGACCAGGTTGGGGGTGGGGCATTTCCAGAGGCTCAGAGCGTGGGCTGGATGCAGGGTAGGGGCCCAGACAGGAGTCACCTTCTCCAGGCTAATGTCTAAGCCACCTGGCTTGTTGGCTGCCCACAACACATTTCCATGGCTTCTAATGAGAAAACACCCTAAGGGGGGGAGGGCAGTGGGCAGTGACCAAAGCCGTGACCAGCCATGTTATCTGGCCCTGGGCAAGTCTTCCCTGTGTGTTTCCAGGGGGAGGACATGCCTGAACCCAGGCCTCCCATTCCACCCCAGTCGGATCCCTAAATCCCCTTCTACGAGGCCTCTGAGGAGGTAAGTAGAACTTCAGGGACGACCCCATGGTGTGGGGACCCTGGAAGGGGGTCCGCTGACAGCAGACAGAGAGCCCTTAGCAGCCTGAGCCCTGGAGTGGTTTTCTCAGCATCAGGGAGAAGGTGGAAGGACCAGATGGGGCTGGGAAACCTGCGAAGTCACACAGGGGGGTGTGGCCATCAAGAGGTTGAAGAAGGGGTGGCCAGAGACTGTGTCGTGCCACCCTGAGTGTTCCAGGGCAAGCCGGGTAGGAACTAAAGCGGTAGGGTCCACTCAGCCATCTCTGGCAAATCCTTGGGCCTCTCTGTGCCCATCTGTCAAGTGGGGTAAACATCCCTTACCACTCCCTGGCCCCACCTGCCCAGCCATGCTGTCCCGGAGTCAGACTGGCTGTAGGGTGGGAGGGGCTCTGTAAACTGGAGGTGCCGGCTGGGAGGGTGAAGGATTAGGAAGAGAATGAGGCACGCTGGAACCTGGCATGGATGACATTTGATTTGCTTGACATGATTTCCAAAAAGAAGGGAAGATGGGTTGTCCTCCAAGGCCCTGTCCGGACCCTGTGGACCCTCTGAGCCCCCGTCAAGCTTACTTCTGGGACCCATATGCATGGCCAGCCTCCCTGCTAACCTTGGCACCATGACTCTTCAGGGGGCAGAGGGCCTATGGAGTACGGGGCTGGGAGAGGTGCTGAGAGGGGTCCAGGGGGGTCAGCAGACACGGACTACAGAGTTAGGACTGGCTACTCGTTTGTTAGTGCCGAGAACCCTCTTCTGATGCTAAGAAAACATAAATAATCTTGTGAATGTCCACACTGCCCCAGGGCCCAGTGGAAAACTCGACCAGGGAAACAGTCTTGAATGTGACTGGCCGGCATGGGGAAGGGGACCCTCAGAGCCTTGTCACTTTGTCCTCTGGGATATGTTCACTTTTCCCAAGAAGAGAAAAGGAATTTGCCGGTCTCTGCTGGGGCACCAGGCCATTGGCCTTGGACTCTGAGTGGGTCGTGGATGTGGCTCTGCCACGGGAGGTGACAGCAGAGGTGGGGAAGGAGCCCCGGGACCTGGGGAGCGGATGCAGGCACTGGCTGCACCAGGGGCTCTCACCTCCTCCACCCACCTCTGCCCGCAGCTGGCAGCGGTGGAGCAGGGGAGCATGTGCAAATCGCCACGGTGCGGGCGGGCAGGGCGCTCACTTGCAGGTGAAGACCTCTGTGCGCTCACTGCAGGTGTTGCACTTGACGAAGCAGCACCAGTGGAACTTGCAGTTGCACTGCCAGACCTTGGTGTACTGATGCGTGTTGTAGCCACGGCCACAGCACATGGTGTCACAGCCGTCAGCGCCCGGTGACGTGCGGTTGCACAGGCGGCCTTGTGTGCCCACGCTGCCTGTGGCTGCATCCTCCTCACAGTAGTTGGGCGACTTCTCGATGTACACCAGGTCCGTCTCCATGGGCTTCTGGTAGCTGCGCAGCTGCTTGATGCGCAGGAAGGTAGGCTGCCTCAGGCGGCTGGCGCGCACCACCTCCACCTGCACGGCCGCGTTGTACTTCTCCTTGAGCAGGTGGCCCACCTCCCGGAACTTCGGCAGCGTGGTCCAGCAGGTCTTGGTGGTACAGGAGCCTGACACACCATGACACTTACACTCCAGCTTCATGCGGTCCTCCAGAACCTGTGGGTGACACAGCAGAGGCTCAGTGGGAGTGTGGCCAGGGCTGGGTGCCAGGCAGGCTTCCCTGTGTCCCCCGCCCCATCTCCAGCCCCATCCTGGAGCAGACTCCTCTGCTTCTGCTGCGTGACCACAGACAAAAGTCTCCCCCTCTCTGAGCTCCAGCCCCCTCATCTGATAAATGGGCTGTTAAGAACAGGTCCCCACGCATAGGATTCAGCCAAACTTGGGCATTTGTCAAGTGAATTTCTTTCCATACTCACAACGGTCATGTGAGGGGTTTTACACTATCATCAACACACTGATAGGGAAACTGAGGCTTGGGAGTGTGGCACATGCAGGGTAACAGGTAGCAGCTGGTGCGGGGAGGCCAAACAACAGTAGGTGCTTAATAAGTGTGAATCCTCCCAGCCCTCCACTTCTCCCATTCCTGCCCCCAGGCCCAGTGTAAGTCCTCACATGCAGTAGGAGCCAAACAGCCTGCTGCTTAATGACAGACTGGCGTGCCCGTGACTAAGGCAGGGAAGCGAGGGCATGGGTCAGCGAGGCCCAGTCGTGCCATCCTCTGGGAAGTTGATGGCCGAGCCCAGTCCCTTGTTGATCTTTCTCCTCAGCTGCACGAGAGCCCTCAATGGGTGCAGCCCTGTGTTTCCCTTGGGCCTCCCTCCATGGTCCCGGAAGGCCAGTTCCCAGAGCCAGCCCTGACCCCAGGTACTCATTTACCCGGATCGAAAGGACTCTGCCAGCCGGGCCTGATTAAAGATGGAGAATCATTAGCTGCCGCCCCATGGCTTCCGAGGGGCCATTTGTCAGCTGTCTGGGCTTCCCTAGCGTCTCCTCAGCAGCCCAGCCTTGCAGGGGCTTAGCCAAGTCATACCCCAGGTTGGAACGCACTGGCAAGGGGCACCTGCTGTTGGCTTTCGGCTCAGCTGCACACAAGAAGTCCTTCAGCAAATGAATGAATGAATGAACGAACAAATGAATGAGTAAAAGGAAAAGAGGGAGAAAGAATCCCACAGAGATGACAACTGCCCTGAGCACCTTCCCTAGACCCCAGAGACGACCTCTAGAGCTCACAGTGCAGTGTGGGGAGACAGACGTGCAAGATGCAAGGACTATGGGAGTCCATGACCCTGCTGGAGTGATGGCGCCTGGTGGAGTAGGTGATCCTTCGGTGGGTCTTAATGGATGAAGAGGAGGGTGTTCCAGGAGGTCTCAAAATGAGCAAAGGTCTGGAAAGCTATCAGCTATGGAGCATGGAGGGAGAGATGAGCTATATTCGTCTCAGGTAGGGGCTGGGTGGGTCCTGCAGCTAGTGCTCTTAGTACTGCGTGAATGCCAGGGGCAAGGACTAGAGAGGCTGAGGAAGGGCGGAGGCTGAGGTCCATGCTCTACCAAGGAAAGGCTGAGGTGGGAGGGACCAAGGTGTTCTATAGGAGGAGAGGGAAGTAGGTTTGGGGAATATCCAGAAGTGGACTCTGTGCCTGGGCCAAGGGGCATCTGGGTGGAGGGCATGGGCCAGAGAGGCCTGGAGTCTGGTGGAGGGTGGCCCCAGGGGAAAGCATGCTTGAGGCTTCCTCCCTGCGTCCCCAGCCTGTCCATCTCAGCAGTCCTCTCCTGCCCTCCTACCTCCACCCGGCTCCATGGTCAGCTTTGCTTAGATCTGTCCCTTCCCTCTGCTAACCTCCACCCAGCCTGAGAGCTTCCCCATCCTGGCCACCTGCCTGCCAAGAGGATGTCCCTTCAGGCCAGGTGCTGTCCCAGAAGCTGGCCAGAGTGGGGCTCTTTCCAGTTCCCAGTCAGGAGCAACTCACTTTACCCTAGGCTGCTGACCCTCCTCAGGTAGACTGAGACCTGAAGGGGTGTCCAGGTAGAGGTTGTGCAGGCCACACAATGAGGCTCTAATTGCCATCTGGTGTCCCCTTGTGGCCTGCTGGACAGCTGCCTCCTGACCTTGCTCTGCCCCACCCCTGGGCCCCCTTCCTCCTCCCCTCTTCCAGCCTCTATCTCCTGCTCTTTATCAAGTCTCTGCAGCCTGGCCCCACCTCCTGCTGCCTGGGGATGTCAGACCCCGTGCAGCCCAGCCAGTGACAGTGGCAGGTGAAGCTGATTGGGCAGGTGTTTGCAGAGCGAGGGGCTGAGTCCTCGCTTGGCTGGGTCCCCTGGGCCTGAGCGTCTCCGGGAAGTGATCACAGGATTCAAGAATGTGCCGTTTCCTTCTCCAGCACCCTCACCAACAGAGTGACAGTGACCATGGCGCCAGCAGCAGTCAGAACCTCAGGGTACTGAGGCCAGGCTCTATGCCCAGGAGACCACCTGGGGGGTGCAGAGGGGGCTGGCTTTGCCTGAGGAACAGAAGGCTGAGGCTGGGCTGCTCCAAGGCCTGGTTTCCCTTCTGGGAGGGAGGGTGACTGGGGGGCTCCAGGAAAGGGCAGATCTGGTGTCCTTTCCAGAGGAGGGTGTGGCCTGCGCTAGGGATCCGTCTCAGCCTGGCTGGGGGAAGTCCTTCGAGGGAAGGCTGGCTAGCCCTGGGAAGCCTGGTGTCCTGATACCCCAGCTTGTCAGGCTCTGGTGCATGGAAGCCTCACATACACACACTCAGAAAGAGCCTGCCCAAGTGGGGCGGCTTTTCTGTGGCTCCCCTTTGCTTCCCAATCCTACAGGGTGGCCTGACCTCTCCACAGATGGGACAGGGCCCTTGTCTATTTCACTCTCTGACCTCTGGCCCACAGTGTGGGCTGTGGGTTCCACTGGTCTGGGGAACAGTAGCCCAGCTCTGGACTCTGTGTGAGCCACCCCTCCCTGGACCTCAGATTTCCATCCTTACTTGTCAGCAATAGCTTGCAGCCTCGTGGTACCAAAGTGAGGACAGTGCTGTCCTGAGCTTGGTCCCCAGACTCCCATCTTCACCTGGTCAGTGTGGAGGGAAGAAACCACAACTTCCACCCTCCTATAGCTTCGTCTCTACACACCACAGCAGGGACCACGCTGGGGCAGAGCTACAACTGGGCACCATTCACATCTGCCTGTGTAGCAGGCAGGGGATGGTCCAAGGGCTCTTCCTGCCTGGGCACTGTGTACCACCCACTAAAGGCAACCACTGTCCATGAGGGGATCTGGGGGGAGGTAGCCAGAGCTGAGCTGTAGAAGCCTAAGGGGAGTTGGATCTGTGGAATCCAAGGTGTATGGCCAGTGTGGGCTGTAACAGCCCTCCCACAACTCATGCCCACTGGGAACCGGAAAGGTGATGGCACTGGAAACAGAATTAAGGTAAGTATGGAGGTGCAATGCCCTGGACTAGAGTGGATCTTAAGTCCAGTGAGAGTCCTCATGAGAGACAGGCATAAGGGAAGACAGAGCTCCGAGCGAGGCCACACAGAGGCAGAGGCAGAGGCTGGCGTGATGCAGCCACCAGCCAAGGAACCATCAGAAGCTGGACAAGACAGGAAGATCCCTGCCCTGGAGCCTCTGAAGTGAGTGTGGCCCTGGCCACACCTTGACCTCAGACACCTGGTTTCAAGAACTGTGAGAGAACGTGTGTGTGCGTGTGCGTGTATGGCTTTCACTCGCCCGGTATGCTATGCCTTAGCTTGCTTCCTGCCTGACCTGCCTCACCCCCTGGATGGATCACAACGGGGACCAGGCCCAGCCACTGGGGTGCTTTGAATGTCTAGACTCAGGCCTTAGGCAAACTTGACCTTCCCCCCAACACGGTAAGCACTGTGCTGGGAGAAAACTCCCTGAGGGCTACATAAAGCCACTACACCTGACTTCTCCAAGGGCCACACTTGTGCTACACAGTTGCACGGGGGCAGGGACAGGAGAGGAAGAGCACAGTGTGTATCACCTGTTGTGCAGATAGGAAACTGGGGCTCAGCAGAGGGACAGGGCTGACTTCCAGGCAGTCAGGAACACAGGTGTATGAGAATTGAGGCCACTGACTACTTTCAAGCCTTTTTCTATGGCTGTCACATCCCCAACCAGCCCCCTGTCTGCCCACGCTCTCCCCCACATTCGTCCTCCATCTCTGTTTTCTGCTTTCCCCTCTTCAAAGCCCTGATACCTGGGCTGTTCCTTGGCCCTCTTCTCACCCAAGCAGCTGCCAGGGCTCACCATTTTCCTTCTCTATCCCTGGCCCCACTGACAGTCTCCTGTCCTCCTGCTTCCTGTCTCTCCTGTAGCCAGTCCTGCCTGCCTCAATGTCCCTTGTCCCTTTTTAGCACATGTAAGTCACCAAATGCCCTAAGTACCAGGGCAGTCCTGGGGTTCCCATGGGACTCCAGAGCAGAATCAGATATGACCTGGAGTTGGTCCCTGCACCCTGCCCCAGGCACCTGCAGTAGCAACTGTGACCTGGAGGCCAAGATCCAGCCTGGTCACCATGGCCTTCATCATGCAATCCATCTAACCTGCCTAGACTCCTGCCTGGCCCTCACACCATTGTCCTGAACACTGTGGCCCGAGCCGAGCCTTCTGCCTGGAGTGCCTGTTCCACATCTCTGCTGTTCACCCGTACTCCTGAGCAGTGAGCCACTTGGCCAGCTTGCTTCTTGCCCTGGGCCTCATCGTTCTTATCTATGAAATGGGGACAGTGAGCTCTTCCTCCTGGGGAAGCCCCTGATCGGAAAGAAGCCCCTGAAGAAATCAAAGTAGGTAGTTGAGCCTCATGTCCCCCTCCAGGGGGCCCTTGAGCTGTCCCCAGGTAGACGAGCCACCTGCTCCTCTGTCTTTCTAGGGCAGGTGAGCCTCTACCATGTACCATGCCATTGGCCTGTGCCTGGAGATGTGCACAGCTGTCTGTGAGCTTCTTGGAGGCCAGACCTCCACTCCTTTCTCATGGGTTCATCCATTCTTTCGTGTGGCAATAACCTAGCAACCCCCTGCATAGGACACCTTCAGATCAGTCAAACCCTCTCCTGGTCACAGCCTGTTCCGTGCCAGCCCCTGCTTACATCCCAAGCCTGACTCACCCTCACCCACCCCCTCCATCTCCCACCAGGTGGAATGACTGCAGCTCCCACAGTGCCAGCTATTTGCCTCTGTGCTGCATGTCCTTCAAGGCTCCATTCTAATGTCACCTCCTCCAGGAAGCTGCTGCACCATCCCCCAGGCTCCCACACCTCTCAAATGACCCAGCGCCCACAGACAGAGCTTTGTTGGACTCCACTCTGTCCTTGTGTCCAGCCTAGTGGCTGGCACAGAGCAGGGGCAGGGAGGGCTTGCTGAGTGAATGAGTGAGTGACAGGTGTCCTCAGCTATGATCCCTGGGGCAGAGGGATTCTTCAGTGCCTCTTTGCCTAGAAAGGCAAGTCTGTCCCAGGTCTAAGAAGCCCCTAGGGCCCTGCTAGCCTGGGTGCAGCCCCCAGGGCTGGAGAGCCAGACCCAGAGAGGTGTTCCGCTCGGCTAGCCGCCCTATCTCGGGCCATCTTGCCGCCACAGCAGCCGCTCCTCCCAGCCCAGTATCTGGGGCCCTCATCTCCCTGCAGCAGTCGGCTTGCCCTGACTTCTTTCCCAGTGTGTCCCAGCCTGAGTTTCCTCTGTTACTGCCCCCCACTCCATCCCACCCATGCACAAGGCAGCTGTGCGCTGAGAGCCCCCAGCTTGCAGCTCCCATCGGTCAGGCTGGGCTCTCCCTGCCCTGTCCCCAGGGCAGTCTGAGCAAAGGCCCCTCCTCTGAGAAGTCCTTACTGGGGTACTGGCTGGCCTCTGGACCAGGAGCACCCAGGCCAGAGCTGTGGGGCTGTGGCCTGGCTCTCTGCCCTCTCTCTGGTCCCCAAACCAGGCTCAGCTGACAATTTGCATGAGAATGGGGTCCCATCCTGGCCCTGCAACCTGTGCTGAGCCCAGGGCCCTGGGTGCCACTTCCCCAGTTTTCATGGTAAGAGACTCAGAGGTGATGCCGTGGGGGGGCCGTGCCCAGCGCCTGCCCCGGGCCCACAGCAGGGCCACCGCCTACCTTCCTGCCGGCCTCGTTATTGTGCAGGTTCATGAGGCGCCGGGCGTTCTTCTTGATCTCACGGGCGTCCACGAAGCGCCGGGAGAAGTCAATACCGTAGCGCACATCGGCGGAGCAGCCGCCCCACTTCCAGCCTTCCGCCTGGTTGTAGTAACCCTGCTTCTCACGGTCACAGCCACAGTTGCTCAGGTTGCCCTGGCTGCAGGCGGCTGTGACCGCATGTGCCACGCCGGCTGCAGTGATGGCGTAAGTGAAGGCGGCCTCACGGCTCCCTGCGGGGACAGACAGAGTACAGTGGTGAGGTCTGTAGGCACAAGACACAAAGTGCCAGTCTGGGGTCTACCTGCCCTGTGACCCTGGGCTTGGTCCCTGCCCTCTCTGAGCTGATAGAACTCACTCTTTAGGGTTGTGGCGAGGACATGCAGCCAGCACACAATGCATGCTGTGATGTGACACCATTGTCCCCTTCTCTCCCTGTTTCCAAGAACCTAATCTGGAGAGGTACAGCTCTCTCTCCAGCCCAGGAGCGAGCGATGGGGGCCCAGAGGCTCCAACCCGTTCCTCATGGACAGGACACTGTGCAACTGAACAGGGACCACACGTGCATGAGGATGGAAGCAAGGATCTCCCCACCCCCAGCTGGGATCCCACACAGCTTGGAAGGCCACCCCAACTCTGGGGTGCCTCCCTCTCTCTGACCACCTACCACCCATCCATTCCCAGGCCTTGGCTTCTGAGTCTCCCTCTCTTCCCAACACCCTGGCTGGCTCAGGAGCCACTCGCTATCTGGACCTGGGCAGCAGGCTGACCTGCCTAATTCCCACAGCCACCAACTGGGTCCTTCCAGGTACAGTCTGGGCAGGGTGCTTTCCCCGCTCCCCCAGCACCTTCATTGGCTCCCTTCCACCAGCAGAGCCAAGCGCATGGTTGAGCTGGGAAGAAACTCCCCCCACTCCGCCAATGCCTGGCTGACTTCCCTAGCCCACTCTCCTCATCCTCTGCCCGGAACAATGACTCAAACCTTCCGGGTGCTGCTCACACACCCTCACCGTGGGTTTCCTGTTCTTTGAGGCAGAATTCCCTTCTCAATGCCTAATCCTGAGGGCCTTCCAACACAGGCTCAAGTGATTCCTCCTCCAGGCAGCCTTCCCAGATCCCTGGCCAGAAGGGATTGTGGCCTGACTTCCTCAGTCCCCATCTGACCCAGATTGAGACACTGTCAACCAGGTTAGCCCTCTGTGTGTGTGGCGGGGGGGGGGGGGTGGATTTCCTGGCTCCACATGGGTTCTAAAACCCCTCAGATGGATGGGTCTAGCTCTGATTCCTTCTTTATTTTCTACATCCCCAGGTGAGCCTGTGTACTTCCGTCCTGGCCTCAGTCTCTCAGATCCCTCTTGACTTGCTCACAACTGGGCCTGTTGTCTTTGGGTCCCCAGCACTTGGTATTATGTAAGCCATGAGCAGGCTCACAGATGCTGCCTGGAGAACCCAGCGCTAACTCCAGAGAGAGGCGTTTCATTGCCATCTTGATCAGACCCAGGCCTCCCTGTGGTGCAGCCCCATGCTTCACCCGCTGCACTGGCCCGCCTCCGTGCCTGGCGCTGAGAAGTCACCCATAGACTGCAAACCACCAAGAGTCAGGTCAGGTCTGCTCCGCGAGCATCTATTGAGGCCAACTGCATGTCTGGTCTATTGGCAGGTGCTGACTTGTGGCTTCTTACCCACTAACCAGCTGGGGGCTCACTTGGGGGTCCATCTTCCTCTGGGAGACACAACTGAGGGTTCCTCTCCCTCTAAGGTGTCTTCCTTCAGGGTGAGGACTGAGGTAGCCCCACCATCTTAGGGGCCCAGGGCAGAGGAGAATGGGCAGAAGCTTGCTAGAAGTGTCCCCCTTTGAGAAGACTGGAGGGGAGGTTGTGTCTAGCATCTCCTTCTCCCGAGTGCCCGGGGGCTTGTGGGCCTGGTCTCCACACAGCAGCCTCCTTCCTGGGGACACCTCCACCTTGCCCCACTGCCCTCCTGGGCCAGGCCCAGTAGCACATTCCCAGGACCTGTGGGCCGTGGGCTGTGGGCTGCCGGCTGGGCTCTGCAGGGCAGAGAAGACCTGAAACCGCCTCTCAGTACAATGGAGGCCTGGCGCTGCTCTGGGCCAGCTGGCATCGCTCTTGGAGGCACATCCCTCTACTACTGGAGGCTGGCTGGGGCTCCAGACACGGCAGGGTGGACGAAGGGTCAAAATCAGGCCAAGAGTTTCTGAGGGGAGCCTTGGGTCTGAAGAGCGCTACAGAGCTCCCTTCTCCTACGCATCCAAGCCCAGCAGGGCCAGCTCACAGGCTGCCCAGGAAGCCCCAGGTCTCACTGTAGGGCTACATGGCAGCCATGATGGTGGCCATTCCAATGACAAGCTCTGTGACAGAGGCATGGAGGACCTCAGATGAGGCCCTGACCTGCCCCTGTAGGGTGGAGCCAAGGAAAAGGCTCCCTGGAGGAAGTGACACCTTGAGCAAATGAAGTCTTAACAAGAAGTATGAGTTAACTCCCAGTCAGTGTGTGTGTGTGTGTACGAGGTAGGTGGGTGTGCATATGTGTCGTGTGTGTATGAAGTGTGTGTGTGTGTGTGTGTGGAGCACATGCTATGTTGTGCATGTGTGTTGTTTGGAGGGGCAGCACTCTTGCATAGCGCACAGCAGGAGCACAGACGGGGAGGTGAGGCAGTCCAGAGAGGTGGGGGGTCTGAGGCGTGGAGTCAGGAGCCAGCACAGGTGGCCAGGCATCCGTAAGGCACAGGGATCAGCAGTGGTCACTCGGCTGACAGACTCAGGACCCCTTAGCAGCAGCTCATAGAGCTGTGGGATGCTCTCACCATTGCAGCCAACACTTGTGTTGTCCCCGTGCACCAGGCACCCTTCCAACCCTCCACCTGGGTTCTCAGAACTCTCGCAACAGCAGGACAGGGCAGGTTGTAACATCATTCCCATTTTACAGATGAGGACACTGAGGCCCACACAGGGTGTGAAACCAGGTTTAGTGGCTGATGCAGGATTTGAACCAGGGCCACAGATCCAAAGTCCAGAAAAGCTGTGGAAGGGGCTAAGGGCAGTGGTCTTTAGAAGCCATTCTGCTCCCAGCTTGTCCCCCCTATTGCACGTGGCCTTGGGCAGGAGACAGGGGCAGGGGGTGAGCAGCACCCTCGGGGAGAAGGGATTGTGTCTGGTCCATCTGTGGGCCTTGGAGTGTAACAGCTGATCAGCAGGTAAACTCTGGGTGGAGGACTCTGGGAAGGCTGACTTGGCTGTCATGACCAAGGAACCCAACAGAGGGTTCTAGAAAATTCGAGCAATCATGCAGTGATGCAAGAAGTCCAGCCATGAGCAAAGACAGGGGTAGGTGTTTCCTTGGAGGCCAAGAGGCCTAGGATAGCCAGCCTCTTCCCAGGGGATTCCCAGCCTCACCATCCTGTCCTGAAGCCTCAGGCATGCATGCTGTGCCCAGGTGGCTCTGCACGATTCAGGACTCCCCCAGGCCCTTGCTGGGTCTTTGCTGGGGTTCGGCTCTCACCTGGTTCTGCCCACACCAGCCCAGACTCAGTTACTCACCAGTTAGTTACTCATCGGCCTGCCACTCCCGCTAAGTCCTTTTTTATTTGGTTTTAATGAGCCAAGCCCTCCTGTCTCTTGCCATGGAGACAAGGGGGAGGCGCACAAGAGGGGAGTTGTAGTCCGGGCAGAGTCACAAAAACGACACAAGGTCCAGCAAGAGACACCCTGTGGAATGCAAGGTTCTGTGTGCCTGGCATGCTGCAGGCACCTACTTATTTAATCCTCACACCGGGAAGGAGTCATTGCTCCATTTTATAGCCCTAGATGCTGGCTCAGGGGGCTTTGTACCCCACCCCGTGCCACAGGCCCCAGGTGTGAAATGGGCAGAAGGCTCCATAGTCACTCCTGGGGGCCATCTTGCTCCCCAGCACTCTTTCTCAGGGTTGAGATCAAGTGAGTGCTTAGAGTTAGAGGAACCAATCCTTGCTCCCAGTGCAGAGAGCCTGGGCCTGGGGGAGTGGCTGGCTCAATGCCATGGATGGCTCCTGAGACCTCTGAGATGATTTCCAGTGTCCTGACCTGCTCCCCAAAGCCCCCAAGACCTGGCCCATTGTCCTGAGCCACCACTCCCTGAAGCCCAGTAAGGCCAGGGTAAGCAGGTAGCCCACCAGTGGGTGGGTGCGGAACTGTGGGCAAGAAGAGGAATCTTCGGGTTTCCTGCACTTGCCTGGGTGGACAAGGGCTGCTTGTTGCCTGGAATGACTGCCATACCTCATGTTGAGGCCCTGATAAAGCTGGGGTGCTCCCTGCTCCCACAGTGCCCCTTGTGCAGAGCCCACCTCCTCAGGGCTCTTGCCATGTGCCCCTTGGGCTGAGGGGCTGTGGGCAGGTCCCAGATCTAATGTTCTTATGTACCCCTAACCCAATGCTGTTTCCTGAGTCCCCACATCTGAGCAGCTCTGGGCACTTTCCTTGCTTCACCTTATCTTATCTCTGCAATAACCCCATGAAATGGGTTATCTTAATTGGGCCCATCTCATGGATGGGAAAACTGAGACTCCAAGGCCAAAAGTGGTTTGCTCCAGGCAGTGGTGGCTGCTGCCTGAGCTCTGCAGCTGCTGGTGATAGGGGAGTGGCAAGGCAGATGAAGACTGCATAGACTGGCTGTCTGTGGCCCGTGCTGTCCTTGAGAGCCCCTCAGGACCAGCACCTACCCTGATGCAGGTCTGTATCCTCGGGCACTGAGTGTCTAGCAGATCTCTGGAAAATGCCAGAGACAGCTGAGTAGGTCACGTGTTGGCTGCCCCCCACTCTCTGGCCCTTAAAAGTCCCTGGGTGGGCTAGTGAATCCCAATGGCCCCTGAGGACACCAGCCTGATGCAAGGCCCACTGTCAAATGCAGTCCCCAGGCCAAGGCCTCTGGCACTGGTAACATTTGGGGAGGGCAGAGGGAATGTGTCAGAGGTTCAGGGTGGAGAGGGCAGAAGAACACTGAACGTGGAGTCTCACACCTATGCAGCCTTAGGCAAGCCACAAACCCTCTCAGAGCCTGTCCTCCCATTCACCTCGTGGGACCAGCAATGGCCACTGCCCCTTAGCCCCTAGGGCTATCTCTGAGGGAAAACAGGAGCAACAGCACTGCCCCATCACTGTATCACTGAGACGGCTGGCAGGTCAGGGCCGGCCGGGCCAACTGGATAAGGCATAGGACTTCCAGGACAGGCCTGGGCATCTTTCTGTGCTCAGTCCAGGCTGGCTGGAAGCTGCCTCTGCCCAGGGCCAGCCCAGTCAGCCCTGCCCAGCCATCCCCTCCACCCACATTCTCAGAAAACCCACCATATCAGACAGCAGGTCCTGAGACCACTGCCATGTGTGTGAACCACAGCTCCAGGGCACAGGCTTGCTCACACCATACGGGGACCACCCTTTGTGGGCACCCAGGTGGTCAGCACAAGGCAGGCTCAGAGGGAGACAGCCCTTGCCCTGTGGTGTGCCTTTACAATGTTAGCCAGACCCTGGTGCACCTGTCATCCCCTCACCTTGACCCCCAGGAAGACCCTGCTGAGAACCTGGCAGATCCCTGTAAGCAGCTTCTAGAAAAAACCAAGGTGCCTGCTGGGAAAAGCAGTGGCAGAACACTCCCCCACCTCCTCAGGGCAGAACTGGGGCTGAGCCTCCTCCCCAGACCCAACTGTGGCCTCTTCTCACCACTCAAAGCTATCTGCCACTTCCTAATGTTCACACAGCCTGCACACTATTTTTAGAAAGTCCTAATTGAGCTCATAATGGCCTGATTAGCTGCACTTGGTGGCAAAGGCCCTGGGTTGCCTCTTAGAAGGGGAGCTAGGAATTGGGAACCTCCACGCTGGGAAGGGCCTTGGGGACTGTCCAGTGATAGCAAGGAGTTTGAGGCCCAGAGAGGGGCAGCTGCACTCTGCCCAAGGTCACACAGCAGTAGCTCAGGAAATGGGGAAATCAGGGCCTGGCATGCTGAAGTGACTAAGGTAAGGACAAATGTCTGGAGCCACACAGGGCTCAGAGTCCTTCAGGAAGCAAGGGGGTGGGGTAGTCAGAGTTCAACTCTAGATCCTAAAATCGGCCATCTGGGTGATGCCAGAACAGTCAAGGCTTCTGCTTAAATGCAGCGTCTGTGACAATGAGCAATGTCGGGGACCTGGGTGATCTGCACTGGAGGCCAGCGCTGTCCTATCCGCCCTCCTCCCTGCCAACCTGTGCTCGCCTCTCTTTAAAAACAACCTTGTAATAAAATTGAACTATTAACCAAAATTGCAAATAAATAAATAAATAAATAAAAACAACCTTGTCTACGACTTGATAATAAAACCCCAAGCAACGAACAAAGGAGGAGCCAGGGATGTGCCTCAGTGGAAGAGCCCTGGGTTCCACCATCAGCACTGCTGGATAAATAATAAATAAGGCAAATATCTGAACAGTCATTTCTCCAAACAAGGTATCAAAATGGCAGTAAGTTCATGAAAGCAGGCTGGACCTCATCAGCAGTCAAGAAGTAAGTCTTAAATGCAGAGTGCCACATAGCCGGTGACCCCTCCTCAGCCTGTGCTTCAGCGAAGTGACACATATCCACACAAAACTGGGCTCGAGTGCTGACAGCAGCATTATTTGTAGCAGCCCCAAGTGAACAACCCAGATATCCATTGATGGATAAATGGTTAAAGAAAAGGCAGTCAATCCAGACAATAAAATGTGACTCAGCCTTGAAAAAGGGGTGAAGTGAAGCACTGGTAACACCACATCGTGGCCTGTGGAAAAGCTGTGCTAGCTCAAAGAAGCCAGATTCAGAAGGCTACAAGTCTATCAACAGGAAACATCCATGGTAAGCAAATCCATCAAGAAAGAGCCAACTGGCGTTACCTGGGGCTGGAACTACAGGGAGTGACGACTCCAAGGTATCGTTTTTTCTGGGGCTGATGAAAATGCTGCAAAATTGATTGTGGAGATGGTTGTACAGCTCTGTGGATATGCTAAAAATCACTGGATCATGCACTCCGAATGGATTTGTATGGGTGGGGTGTGGTGATGCATGCCTGTAGTCATGGCACTCAGGAGGCTGAGGCAGGAGGATTGGAAGTTTGAAGCCAGCCTGAGCTACATAGCAAGACTGCCACAATTCTAAATAAATAGAATTGGGTGGTATGTGAGCTGTCATGAAGACATGGCATTTGATGGCTTAGGGGATTCCATATACCTTTTCCCACCCAATTTAAACCCTCCCAGGGACTGCATCAGTATGAAATAGACCTCCACCTCGAGGACAGTGTGCTCAGAAGATGGCAGGTGATTGGCTCAAGGTCACGCAGCAGAAGAGCCATGGAACTGGAGTCTGACCCAGGACCCCAGAGTCCATGGTCAGCCCACCCTTCACCTGCCAAGTCCACAGCAGGGCAGGACTGACAGGCTGTACCTGGACAAAGGGGACAGTGGATGCAGAGCTCAGCAGGAAGGGTGGCATGAGAGACTGGGGTGGAGGATGGCCAGGCAGGTATGCTGAAGGTGGGTTCTGAATGATGAGATGTGAGGAGCTCAAAGGCAGGGAACAGTGCTCCAGGCGGAGGGAACAGCATTGCTAAGACCCTGACGCAAAGATGAGCTGAACGTGCAGAGAACAGTGATGGCCCATCCTGGGCTGCCCTTGGGGTCTTGGGAAGATGCTGAACTTTTTCTGAGAAAATCGGGTACCCTGGAAGGTGTTGCTCTGACTTATGCTTAAGGGGACCCTCTGGCCAACTACAGGGGCTTGGTGGCAGCAAGAGAGTCACAGGGAGGTCATTGCAAGGGTGCCTGCAGGTGGAAATGGGAAGCTCTGAGGGTGCATCCAGTGGGATGAGCAGGTGGCTTGGGTGGGGGCTTAGGGAGAGGGATCCAGCAGGGCTCCTGTGTGGGCTCCTGTGTCAGTGAGAGAGATAAAGATGGAGCTTGAGGGAAATCAAGGGTCACCTAGGCAGCAGAGTTTAAGGTGCCCAGGGACAGCTAGGAGGGTGAGGGGCAGTCACACAGAAACCTGGTACCCACCATCCAAGCTAACCCCAGACAGATCTGGGCTCATGCTGGGTGACACTGGTAAGGTGCTTCACTCCTGGGCCTCGGTTTCCCCAGGTAACATGGGGGAGGCCAGGTGCAATGGTCCCCTTTAAAATCTCTAGCAGGGGGGCTTTATCAGGTGGAGTGTCCAGAAGGGCAAGTGAGAGCAGGGCTGCTGTGCTGAGGTGGCCAGCGACATGGTGAGCAGAGACCTGAGGCCTGGGTGTTGGGACACTGCTCACTGGTAAGCTCCCACTCATTCAAGCCCCCAACTCACCTAGGTCCCCACGATCCTCATGAGTCTAGAACAGGGTTGCTGTCCCCTACATGCCCAGTTCACAGGTGGAGAGACTGAGATACAGGGAGGCGAGGACGTCCCTGGGCCATGCCAGCGGCACTTAGTGTCACGTGGACACCTGGCACAGTGCCCATGTCCAGGTTTTAAGAGGCCTTGGTCTGGATAGGGTTCTGAGGTGGCTGCTGGGCTCAGGAGCTGGGAAGGGAAGACCAGTGTGTCCCCTGGCCCCTTGATCCCCACCTGGACTTGGTTACAGCAGTCTGGGCATGTGACTCTTCCCTGAGCGGATCTTAGAACTGAATCCTTAATACACAGGTGCAGCTGGGGCATCCGTGTGTGGCAGGGAGAGTGAAGGCAGGGACAGTGGGGTGGGGAAGCCCAGGACACCTTCAGGCCCCAGTGGGGTTCACATTCCTATTTGCTCACCTGAAGAATCCACGGCCCAGAGCCGCAGTCCGCCAGGCCCCTGCTGGCATCCCTTGAGCCATATGAGTCAGCTGGCTCTGCCCAGTGAGGGGCAGGGAGGCTTCCTCACACCCCACACCTGTCTCTGCCCTGTCAATCACAGGTGGTACCAGCATCCCTCTTGCAGGGTCCTCTGTGAGCGAGGTACTGTGGTGATGGCGCTGGGCAAGTAGGAAGTGTGCAACGTGTGTGGCTGTTGACACTGTCCCTCAGAGCAGGCCTGACCTGGGCCTGGGCGGGCAATCAAGTATGCATGCGTGTGTGTGTATGTGTGTGTGTGTGTGTGTGTGTGCGTAAGTGTGACTGTGTCTAGCTATGTGTGTATGTGTGTTTATGTAAACATGTATTGTGTATGCATGCGTACATGTGAAAGTATGTGCACATAAATGCACATGTGTGTGTGCGTGTTACGTGTGTGTACATGTGAATGTGTGTGCGTGTGTACAGGTGTGTATACTTATGGAGTATGCATGCGTGTCTCTGTGTATGCACCTAACATATATATGTGTACACTAGCATATAAATACATGTGCATGTGTGTATAGATGTGTACATGTAGGTGTGTATACACTTCTGTGTACATATGTGCATGTGTGAATATGTGTGTGTGCATGGGTGTCGGTGTGTAAGTATATGTAAATGTGCGTGCATGAATGTGTGTGTGCATACTGCCCTCTTTCTGCATGTCTTTCCATCTGTCTGTCTGCCCTTCTGTCCCCTCTGTCCCTCTGTCTCCCAGCCCCACCCAGCTCCGCCCGGCCCGGCTGAGTCAGTGTCTCCACGCTAAGCTCTTGGGTGCTGTTGTCATAAACAGAGCACGGGGAAAGTCCTACCAGGTCCAAACACGCCAGCACACCTGCGCCCCAGGCCTTTGTTCCGACCCAGGGTGGCCCGCACACGCTGCACAGCCCCCCGCTGAATTGTGCTCTAGCTGGGCTGGGGGCACTAGGCCCAGAGTGGGAAGGGCCTGGCTAGGCCACACAGCAAGGAGATAGGGACTGGAGCCCAGGGATTTGCATCTTGCATGCTGACCTCACAGAGTCCCCACCTAAGAGGCTCTCCTACCCCCCACAGCAGCCTCTCCTTGCCCGTGCTGGAGAGGGCTGATGACAAAATCCACCACTGTCTGTGCATAGTCATTCGAGAGCCACATGCCTCCTCGGGCCTGGTCCCCGAGGTCTCCTAATTCCTGGACCCTGTCAGGCAGAGGTCAGGTGTGTGAGCTCTGGGACTAGACAGCCACCTTTTTAGTTCTTACAGTCATATGGCCTGGGCAAGCCAGGAAGCCCCCTCTAGAACCTCAGTCTCCCCCTCAGCCTTGTGTGAATAACAGAACCTGAAGCCAGTAACATCTGTCACAGAGTTTGGCCAGGGTGGGGGCTTAGAAGACAGCGACAGTTATGAACAAAATCAATCCAAAATTGGTAGTAGGAGTTGAACCAGGGAATGTCTAAGGCAGGGCTGGGCCTTGCTCTTCTAAGGGGAGGGGACTGCTGTGCCCACCATGTGGTCTGCATCCTGCCTCAGTGGGTCAGAGTGCCATACCCTGGACTCTTTGCCTCTGTTGTGGGCTGCTCTGTGCTGGATGGCCTCCCTCTCTTTTCCCCATCTTGGAAGAGGGCCCAAGTCCTGGCAGAGTCCCATCTACCACCCCTCCTGGTATGGGTAGGTACACTGAGGCCCCTGTGACATGAGGCTATGGGCAGCTGGCCCAGGTGCTGTCCCCCTCCAAGACCCTCTCCCCCATCCTGTGTGATGGGGCCCTGCAGGGGAGCATGAAAATTCCCACCCCCCACAAGTTCCAGTGGCCATTAAGGGCTGAAAGGATTTGGGTCAAGTAGCAAGCCACTACCCAGCCCAAACCACCCAACTGGTCAAGGCTGCTAAGCCTCAGTGACACCCCCAGAGAAGTCCACTGTCCCTTCAGGAACTGTCCCCCAGGGGTAGGAGGTGGGGCTCTGCAAGCATCCTGGGGCATCATCACATCCTAAGCCGGAGTAGACTTGGGTGTCTTTGCCTCCAGGAAAGTCTTGGTGACTCTGACATGGTGATCCCAGCTGTTCCTAGAGTTCCCAGCGTGTGAACCCTGCACCTCAGAAATATCTGTTCTGCTGTCCCGGGCTGGGCCCCAGGTGATGGTGGGGACCAGGTGATGGTGGGGACCTATGACTGGGTCAATAGGATGAAAGTGTGCAGTACTCAGGCCTGGCACCTGTGACCCTCAAGGCTGGGTCCCCACAAGCACTGCCTCCCTGTGGCCCTGCAGTCCAAGCTTACCCAGGACACCCTGGGCACAACCCTGGCCTAGCATGCAGCAGGTGCTCAATGCATGCAGGCAAACCACAACGGGGCTGGCGAAGGAAGCCACTATTTCACCCTTACGCTGTCCCCAGGAAGCAACCGGTAGGTAGCCTCTGTCCTCAGACTGTCTCACCCCACACTATAGGACAGACCATCAGATCCAGATTCAAAAGTCCCCCCTGTCTCCTCTGAGAGCAGGGCCACCCAGCAGAAGTCTCGAGCAATCCTCAGTGGCATGAAATTTCTTAGTAGTCATATTAGGGAAAGTGAACTAAAAGATGCACTTAGCGTGGGTAGCATTTATTTAGCCAATGAATCAAAACGTTATTCCTCTGACAGCCCACTTTTGGAGTATGAGCTCCCGAGTCTGCTTTTCTTATGTTATGACTCAAGCCCACGTGCACACATCTGGCGTCAATGCTCCCTGCCAGCCGACTACCCCAGCCACCAGAGATGTCAGGCAGCCCTTGTCCTTCCTGGGACAATGCTGTCCCTCCCTGGGGCCTGTAAGCCAAGCAGGTCAGTAGGGCACACACCTGGCAGCCTTCCTCTCTCCCCTGAGGGCCCCTGCCTCTCAGATGTGTCAGTTTGCCCCTCGGACTGCCCAACACCTGAGGCCGCTGTACATGGCTCAGGCTTCCAATGGGCACTGTGACACTCTCCCATGCACAGCTCACCCACAAAGCAAACAGGAGCAGCGACAGGTGCCCCGCAGCTCCAGGCCGCTCATGTGAGTCGGGATTAGGGTGGCCCTATGCCTGGTCATGTCTGAGACCGGCACATGATGGGCGGGACTCCTCATTCCCTGGCAGCAGGTGTGGAGTTGGGGCCCATGGCACAGCCACAGCTGGGGCCAGCTAGTGGGTCCTGGGAGCTCCGGGCTGGGAGGGGCTGGGACAGTGACTAGAGGCAGCAGGGTGCAGAGGGACGACCTGCTCAGAACCTTCTGCACCTTCCAGGCCTTCCACACGATCCACAGCACTCCAGCCCTGCCCCCATCCTGGTCGCAAGTTGCTTCCTCTTGCCCCTGCTGCCCTCAAAGCTCCTGCAGTTCCAGGGCAAAACTCAGCTTCCTGGTCCCTTCTTGGCCATGCTGTCCCTGCATCTGGTCCCCCCCAGGTGGCTTGGGTCCCTCCCTCCAGGAAGTCCCTGCTGAGGGTTCTGATTTGATTATGCTGCCTGTTAGGAACGCTCTACCTTGCCCAAGGCCCCCAAATTTCTTATAGACTCCTCTAGAATATAAGTGTCCCCCACCCTCATACCTCCCTTCCATCCTCTTCCCATCCAGAGCAGAACAAGTCTACCCGAGGGACACTTTTATCCCTAAGCTCATTCCCCGTCAACAGGAGAGACAGTCAGGTTGGGCCCTGGGCCACCAGCTTCCCTGACTCCATCATGAAATAGCCGTGGGCTGGGCTCAGGTGTCTAGACGGGGAGACTGCCAGGTGTTTAGGGAGACCATGCTGGCAGAGGGACGCCTAGCGTGGGCCTTGAACCCTTGAGGGAACAGAGTGAGTGACACCTGCGGGGTTCCAGGGTGAGGTCAGGGCAGGGTATCATGAGAAATTTCTGTCTATGAGACAGTGCTGAGTGCCCCATTACTGGAGGCATACAAGTTATACAAGAGTGGGTAGAACTTTACACAAGGGTTGGTTAGCCCTTTTAAGGGGTCTGCTTTCAAGCACTCAAGATTTAGGCCTGGCCCAAGGTCACAAGCAAGAAGTGAAGTAGGCTGATCACCGTCCAGACTATTCCCGCCAATCATTAATTGGCCCTGTGTGAGTGGCTGTCCCACGAGTGCTCCGGCTGCCTGCCAGCTTGTGACCTGGCTCTTATGCGTGCCCAGGCACCAGCATACCTCTGATGTGCTCACTGTGTGGCCACTGCTGCCCAAGACTCTGCAACTCCCCCAGCTGTGTCTGGAGGGGAAGGTGCACTCCCAGATCACGGTGAAGTCCTGGTGCAGCCCTGTGTAGCCTGTGTAGCCTGTGACCAGCCACCCTGCCTGAGGGCTGGGCCTAAAGCAGCGAGGACCCACAGGAGGCTGCAGGGAAGGCAGTGACATCCAAGCTGGGTTTCAGAAAGCCTGTCCAGGTGCTGGTGGCTCATGCCTGTAATCCTAGCTACTCAGAAGGTAAAGATCAGGAGGATCATGGTTTGAAGCCAGCAAATAGTTTGTGAGACCCTATCTTGAAAATATCCAACACAAAAAAACAGGACTGGCAGGGTGACTCAAGCGAGCCCCAGAGTTCAAACCCCAGTACTGCCAAAACAAAACAAAACAGAAAGCCCATCCACCCATGGGCAGGGGGCAAGGAAGGCCAGGATGTAGCACTGAGCTGGCCCAGGCCTGGGGATGTCAGAAGGACAAAGCACAGGGATGTGAAGAAGAACCAGGGAAGGGGGGGGCGGGGTGGTGAGGAAGGCTGCTGGGTGCGGTGGGAAATCAGTTGTGCGTAAGTAGAGGGAAGGGACCTGGCCTCTGAATAGCCACATGGCTGGGGTTCTGGTTTCCAGAAAGGATGGAGGAGAGCAAGGGTGAGGTATAAGAACGGGGCTATTCAGACTTCAGGCTAAGAAGATAGCTATCGTGGGGCAAAAGGGAGCTATTGCAGTTTGTGGAGGAAGTAAATAACATGGCATGGCTTCTGTTTTAACCCAGTAACTGGGGCTGGGGCAGGGGAAGGCAGCAACAGTTGCCAGGGAGGACCAGATTAGCAGGCTAGAGGTAGCATGGGGCATAGTAGGAGGGTGGGCAATGGGAATGCCAGGTTTCTCTGCAGTGGAGGGCCAGGTAGGCACAGGGAAGAAGGGTGCGGGAGTTCCATGGATCAGTGGGACTTGGAACAGTAGGTGACAATGAGCCCCAGCCATTAGGGCAGAGTGGAGAAAGGGGCTGGGTGCACCTGAAGGTACAACATGCCTCGGCCAGGCCAGGGCAAGAAGGAGCAGCCAGAGAGACTGGAGGAAGCCCAGACTGGTGAGCCAGATCCAGAAGCCAAGAAAGGGTGGGGGTGACATTTAGCAACATGGAGGTCACTGGTGGCCTGGACAAGGAGTGATGGGTATAACAGAGAAGGGGAGAGTAGGGGACTGCACGCGTGAGCAGCTCAGATACGAAGTTTACCTCTGAAAATACTCATGAAAGTGGGTGGGGACAGATCCCCTTAGAGTAGAGCCTGACACAGAAATAGGTCTCAGGAGCACGGAGACAGCAGGACAAGGAAAGGAGCAGAGCATCAACCTGGCCCCAAAGGGAGCTCAGATTGAGCTGGGGTAACCTTTTGCATCAGCACCAGTCCCTTCTCTGGGCATGGCTGGACCCCTTCTGGTTCCTGTTGGGCCCCAGGCAACTTCCTGAGGACCAGCTGTGGTACATGGTGAAGGTGACCTAGGTGGGCGTCTACAGTGCTCACTGTGGAGTGGGTATCTACGGGCCAGTGTTGCTCCTGAGGGGACAGTCACTAGGCTTATGGGGGCTACCCTGTATCTCGGGCCCCCCGCTCTCTGTAGAGGCTCAGGCTGACTTTCAAGCTGCTTGTCTCTGCACAGCAAGGTTCTTGGGTCCCCTCAGGGCAAGCCGAGTAGCCACAGGCAACCTTGCAGTCTGGCATCTCAGGGCTGAGGTGCAGGTGGGCAGGTGGGCAGCTGGCCCAAAGTAGGCAGCCAGGCTGATGCCCTCCCCACCCTCTCAGCTGGCACCTGGAGGGAAGAAGCTGCACTTGGGTGGCAGAGCCCCAGGGAGGGGGTGGTGCCACCCTCCTGGCTGTGCCAGGTGCCACCCACGGCTGCTCACCACAAAGGGGCCCCCAAGGGCTTTCCCCTGTGCCACCCCCAGCCCCTCACCAGCGTTCCCAACCCTGCAGAGCCAGCACTGGCCTGGGTCCTGACAGCTGCAGCCCTGCTTGGTGGGTCCAGGCTCCTGGGCCTCTGGGATGGGAAGGTTGTGCCGTGCCTACAGGCTGGGGAACCTGCAAGCCTGGTGCTGGGCTCCCTGTCTGATCCTTGCCACAGCCTGGAGGGCAACTGAAATCACGATGCCCACTGGTGCATCCAACAGCAGTGTACCGAGCACCCACTGTATGCACAGGGGACCTGGACAAGGACCTGCTGGCTCGAACTCACACCACAAATGAGAAAACAGTTCCATAGCAGCCCGGAGCGGCATGCTCATGGTCACAGCACTGGATCCAAAACCAGGTCATGAAATGGGTACCCTACCCCCAGGGTTGTGAGAACAGGAGTTGCCACATGGCCCCCAAGACAGCAGGGACTTTACCCCCTGACATGTTTCAGTGACTGCTTGCTGTCCTAGAGGCGAGGCCCACCTCTTCCCCAGTCCAACTCCACTTTACACAGCCACCCACTGTCCCTCCAGCCGTCAAGTTCTTCCTGCCACAGCAGATCCACAGGCTCCCAGTTTCCTCTGTCTGGAATACCTACCTTTCAGGGAACAGGACAGTGTCTTAAGCCTTCCCTGAGGCCAGCCACAGTTCCCATCAAGCCCCAACAGTCACACCCAGGAGAGAGCACATTATCCCTGCTTTCCAGATAAGAATGGAGGCACAGACAGGAGCAACAGCCTAGGTCTGCAAAGCTATTAAGTGCCCCAGCGCACACCCTGCCCACTAGGCTGCATTCCCCCCCACACTCTGTCCACACTGGACAATGCCCCCTGACCTGACGGCCCAGATCCAGGACTCCAGTCTACACACACAGACTGGCTCCCATCAATGCTTACCCTGTCCCAGACTCCACGTTGCCCAACCCACGAGCCTTAGGGACAGGATGCTGTGGCAAAGGACTTGGTCAGTGGAGGCATGGCCAGGACATTGAGGTGGGCAGCCTGGCCTGGCCTTCAATTGGTGGGTGAGTGACCAGGCTGCTAGCCCTTTGACCCGATGGCCAGCCCGTGAGCCCGGAGGTGCCCTTACCTACTCGGAGCTCTTGCCCGAAGACCGTCTTCTCGCCAAGGGCGGAGCAGTTCCAGCGGCCGAAGCGGAACTGGTACTGGCACTCGTTGATGCCCATCTGCGCGCCCTCCCCTATCACAATGATGGCATCGGGCCGGCTCTGGCAGATGGCACGCTGCCGTGGGGCCAGGCCAGGAATCTTGTTGCAGATGATGTTGGCTCCCAGAGCCACCACGGACGACAGTGCTCTGTGAGGCAGGAGAGGACACAGGCGGTGAGACCCTGCAGGTGGCCCCTGCCCCACTTCTCCATCTCCTCTCCTGCTAAGTTTTACCCACCAGGGAACAACGCCCCTGCCTCGAGGGTCATTCCACGCCTGGGCCTTCCCGGCCTCAGAGCTCCACACAGCCCACAGAATGCAGGAGCCACACTCTCCAGACCTTTGACAGGCACTCAGAAACTTCAGGTCACAGATCGTACCACCTGGGATCCTACAGTGCAACAAGGGCCACAGCTGTCCCAGCGAGGCACACTCAGCTCCCAGACACTGGCCCTTCCCACCACCTGGTCCACCCCTGCTCCCTCTCCAACCTATGACTCCCTGGCCAGGCAAGCTGGGAGCTGAGCTCAGCAGGCACAGACTCCGCTCCGGCACATGTGTGACCGGGGGAGGGCACTCAGAGCCTCAGTTTCCACATGCACAACATGGGCATACAGAGCACCTGCCTGACCCGCCCCCTGCCCCGCCCCCAACCCCTCCAGCACCGCACAAGCACCAGGAGCGCTCGCGCAGTCCTGGGTGACTGGGTGCGCTCAGGAGGAACGGGAATGGATGTGAACTGAACACCTACTGGGTGCCACGCTTGGCAGGTGCTGCATATTCAAGGCCAGCCTCGTCCTCCTGGGCCCTGAGGCTGCCTGTGTAATTAATCTCCTGGCAGCTCTCAGGCTGGAAGCTCACTCTCCACTTAGGTATTGTCTGCCTGATTGTTTGTTTGTTTTTGTAATGAGGCAAAATTCACATAACATCAAATTAACCATTTTAAAGTATACAGCTCCTCGGTCTTTAGTGCATGCACAGTGTTGTGCAAACTCCACTTCTATCAAGTTCCAAGTTGCTTTCATCACCCCAAAAGGAAACTCCGTACCCATTAGCAGGCACTCCCAGTCCCTCCTCCCCCAGCCCTAACAGCCACTAATCTGATCTCCGTTCCCACGGAGTTGCTGTTCTGGGCATTCCATGGAATCTTACAATACACGTGGCCTTTTGCGCCAGGATCCTTTCAATTAGCAAAACATTTGCGAAGTTCATTCACTTTGTAGTCTGCATCAGTGCTACATTCCTTTTTAAGGCTAAATAATATTCCATTGCACAGCAGGTTTGTTGATCCACCACGATGGACACCTGGCTTGGATCTACCTCTTGCCTACTGTGAGCAATGCTGCAGTGAACACACACGTGCACACTGTTGTCGGAGTCCTTATGTTCAGCCTTTTGGACTCGCACTTAGGGTGGAATTGCTGGGCCCTATGGTCATTCTTAACTTTTCCACAGCTGTTGCACACAGAAAAAGAACATAGAATTAGAGGGAGGGGAAGGCTGGTTTCAAAACAGGGTCTGGCAACAGAACAACAGACCCAGCCTACTTAGAGAGAAGCAAAGTGGGGGGTAGGAGAGACCATCCTGGATCCCCAAAGCTGGTGATCAGCCTCTGGGCCCCTACTGTGGGGAGGAACCTCCTCCTACCCACTGCCTGCTGGCCCTCTTTGTCAGACTTGAGTCAGTGCTTTTCCAGGGTGCTGAGCTCCCCAGGCAGCTGGACAGTCCCCGTGTGGCCCGAGCCCTCAGCACGTGCTGTAGCCAGCAGTGACACTCAATCCCCAGGGCCCGCCTGCCTGCCCCACCCGTTAATCTGGCAAAGACCCCCCTGGGTCTCCCACGGGCACAATGGGCAGACACACCCCAGGCTGGCTTTGCAGAAGGACATCTGGGTGGGTGGGGCTGGGAGCGGGCTGGAATCTGGGGAATTCAGCCCGAAGTAATTGTAGATCAGCCAGGCTGGGGAAATGAGTTGGATGGGAACCTGTCAGGCACCTGCCACCAATGTAGGTCAGAGCTACTTTGGGTACCAGACCTACAAGACACTCCCTAGGCTTGGGACATGAAGACCCCACTGCCTGCTGGGGGAGAGAGCTCAGACACAGGCCAGACTATGAGGACCCTAAAGGGATATTGCCATGGTCCCAGTCCTGCCCTCCTGCCTTCACGCAGCTTTCCACCAACAACCCTACCAGCATCCAGATGTGACCAAGTCACTCTCCAGTTCATTGCCTGTCCATAGCTCCATTGCCTCTGCCTAGAATTAGATAGCTCTGGGGATCTGAACTCTGACAACAGGTCTCCTGACCCCCTTAGTTTCCACCTCCCACCTTTGGGTCCCTCGCCTGGGATGTGCCTCTCCCAGCAAAAGCCCCACTGTGTTCCCACCTTTGCATCCTTGCACTGAGGAAGCCAGCAGCAGGCACCTGGACCTGTGAGAGTCCAGAACTCCTCCCTCAGACCCCTGGCTACTCTTGCCTCACCTAGCTGCCCTGCCAGACAGCAGGTGGATCCGAGGCCGGCCTGCACGGGGTCCTCTGAGCCTCTGTGGAATGGGTGGATGAGTAAGTGAGTAAGCCAATACCCAAGAATCACGTCTGAAACAGCTTCTAGACTCAAAACCCCAGTTTTTAAAAGGACTCAGAGATGTTTTCCCAAAGAAGATGCACAAATGGCAAACAGCACAGGCAGGTGCACCGTCATAGAAGTGCATCTGGGAACCACAGCAAGCAACCATGTCACACCCACTAGGATGGGGATGATTCAAATACGAAAAAGCTGGAAAATAACGACTGTTGATAGGACGGGAGGAACCGAGTCTTCCCACACTGCTGTGGGATGTGAGACGGGGCAGCCACAGTGGACAACATTTGGGCAGAATTAAAAGTCACATATTACCTGGTAATTCCACTTCCTGGTATAGCTCCAAAAGAATTGAAGACAGGTGTCTAAACAAAACCCTCTACACAACTGCTTACAGCAGTACTATTCACAATAGCCAATGGATGGAAATAACCCAATTGCCCATCTACGGATGACTGGATAAAAACAAAACATGGTATATCCATAGAATGGAATATTATTTGGCCATAAAAAGGAGTGAAGCATTCATTCATGTCACAATGTGGAGGAAGTTCAAAAACATGGTGCTAAGAGAAAGAAGCCAGACATAAAAGACCACATGTTGTCTGAGTCCATTTATAGGAAACATCTTAATGGGAAAATCCACAGACAGAGAGCGGATCTGTGGTTGCCAGGAGCTGGGGGAGGAGAGAGTAGGCACTGAGTACTTCATGTAGAATTCAACAACATGGTGAAAATACTAAATGGCACTGAGTTACACACTTTAAAGTGGTGAATTTTCTTTTGTGTGCATTTGAACTACAATTTTAAAAATTATTACAATACACAGAACTTCTACACCACCAGATGCAGGGTGCGACCCAGTGGAAGGGGAAGCAAACTGACCCCGACTGTGGGGTGCTTTGGTGACAATGTGCACCTCTCCCTCTACAGGCTGGATACTGGAGCTCAGAGAGGCCAAGGAGCTGCCTGAGGCTACCAGCCATGCTCAGAGCCCAGACTCTGCTTCCAGAACCCAGGTGGAGGCTGAACTGTGGATCCAGGAAACACACAGAACAGGTATCCTGGAAGAAGGACTGGAGTGGGGACTAGGCCTGCTTCTTTTGTTTGTTTGGGTTTTTTTTTTTTTTGAGACAGGGTCTTGTTATGTAACCCAAGCTGGCCTTGAATTCACCAGGCAGATCAGGCAGGCCTCAAACTCTCAATCCTCCTGTCTCTGCCTCCTGAGTGCTGTGATCACACCCGGCTGAAAATCCTTCAGGTTGTTCCTTCCTTCCATCACTCATTCATTCTGGGTTCAGGTTGTTCAGTGTTCCAGGTCTGGCTGAGGTCAGGGCTCTCCCCACACTGTGCCCCATCCATTCTGACCATGCTGCTCTCAGAGCAGGCTAGGCACCACCACACTTAAGCCTGGCCTATGCCATCCCTTCAACTTTCAGGGTTTTCATTAGAAAGCCGAATATAGTAAGCGGCACCTCGGGAGGCAGGCAGTGGGTAACACAGCTACATGCTGGGATGGTTGGCCGGGGGTGAGGCATGCCCCAGCACCCTCGGCAAGCCACCCTGCAGGCAGCCCAGCTTTCACCCACAGTAGGAAAACCCTCTTCCCGGCCCTTGGCTGCCTGCCCAAGCACCCGGGGCTTGGGGGCCAGGGAGGCTGAGTGGCCTGTGAACACGGAGCCTGGCGAGGGTGTTTGCAATTGTTGCTGACTTTTTCCATGGAAAGTTCTGCTCTGGGCTTATCCCTTTGCACCACTCTGGGGCCTCAGGACACAGGCAAGATGCCAGGAGGAGTGGGCTACACTGAGAGTCTGAAACTTTCCTTACCCTTGGCCAGAGATAGGCCCCTAAAAAAGAGTTCAGAGGAGAAGGGATTTGGCCCTGCCAACAGGGGCTATGGACAAGACCTCTGGTTTCAGACTAGAGGCCAGCAAAGGGCTGGTGGGGACATGGTCTCTGCAATGTCCTGGCACTGGGTTTGGACTGGGCACTGTGCCAAGAGGGGGCCACTCCTGGGTAACAGGAAGAACCCTCTACCTGCTAGAGCATCCCTAAGGAAACAGGCTTCCTCAAGGATGAGGGACTTGGAGCAGGGATAAGAGACACATGAGGACACTCCAGCCCCTTCTGGCACCGCCCGGCAACAGATGGAGGCAGAAATGCAAGAGTGTGAGGTTTTACTGCAGGACTGGCCAGGTGCCAGGCCACCCACCCACAGTCCTCTGGGGCAGCAGTTAAGACAGAGTTCTGATGCTGGTGTGTTCCGTAGGACGCCTGAACTCTCCTCTTTCTGGCTGTGAGGTCTCGGTTCCATTTCTTTCTTTTTTTGGTGGTACTGGGGTTTGAACTCAGGGCCTCACGTTTGCCAGGCAGGTGTGCTATCATTTGAGCCACTACACCAGTCCTGTTTTGTGTTGAGTATTTTTGAGATAGGCTTTCATAAACCATTTGCCCAGGGTGGCTTTGAACCACCTGATCTCTGCCTCCTGAGTAGGTAGGATAAGAGGCGTAAGCCACCAGCACCAGGCTTGCTTTAGTTATTTTTCAGGTAGGGTTTCATGGGGTTTTTTTTGCCTGGTGCTGGCCTCAAACCATGATCCTCTTACCTATACTTCCCTCATAGCTGGGAGGACAGGCACATGGCACGTGTCCTACTTCTTGGTTGAGATGGGGGTCTCACTAACTTTTGCCTTGGCTGGCCTCGTTCTGGGCATCAGCAGGCACCTCACTGCAGTTCTGAAGGCAACCCAAGCCTGCAGCAGCCCCACACCCACCACCGGCTTCATTTCCAGACCATCCTCCCTTCCTCTGACCCACTGATCTCACATCAGCGTCAGCACCCAGGAGAAGCAGAGCCTATGACCACCAACACTCACACACAGCTATACCATCCAGGTGACGTGTGGCCAGCTCACTGCGCTCTGCCTCATTGGGGCCTTCCCCCTCCAAAACCCTCAGGGAACATTAGTGGCCACTCTCATCTCACAGGCTGGGTAGGGGTCAGTGTTTCCTTTGTGCCCAGACAAGAGTTGTCCTGTCCTCTCCCAGTGTCTGGGAGGACACTCCTGCTTCTTTTAGGAGGTATCCCCTCTAACGTCTGCCTTGGCAGGTAGGAGTCTAACCTAAGCCCTTCATGCTGCTGTGCCTTTCAGTACCTAGAGGCAGACTGGGCTGGACTGGGCTCAGGGTCCCCTCAATAGTCCTATGTCTAAGCTTTAGGGGTCAAGTAAATAATAATGATATTACTATCATTATTTCCCCAGAATTGGAACTGGGGATCTATGAAGGTTTTGCTACCTGTGCTGGAGCTCAGGCAGGCAGGGAAAACAGGATCTGCAACCCACATCTCCTGCCTTCCCAGCAAAGGCTTTGTCACCAGTCCTTCCCTGTGATACACTCATCTCTGACCTTCAGAGATGTTGGAAGTGGGCGGGACATGGTCACTGTCCACCTGCTGAGCCAGAGGCTGGCTTTGGGGTAGGCTGTGTTGGGGGCAGGCCTCACCTGCAGGGCTTTAAAGGAAAGAAGCCCCCCCACCCTATGCACCAAGCTGGGAGGGGGTCTTTAAGGCCCAGGCTGAATCATGGACCCTCCCAAACAGGTCCTGGCCCATCAGATGACAAAAAGCCTTTCTTACTCCCCACTGCAGGTGGTGTTGGGGAAAGGACCCTCAGTGGTCACCATCCAGTGAGTGAGTGAATGAAGGACCAATGGCAGATAGAAGAATGCAGGTGGGAGGCTCAGGTGCGTGGGATGGAAGTGGCCCTTTCTGGGAAAGGCACCAGCAGGGTGAGGCAGGGATCACCCTCAGTGGGGTAGACAGCGGACTGTGGGGGTGGTCGTAGTGCCCCCCTTTCCCTCAGCGTGGGTTACAGACCAGCTCTGCTCTGATTTCCCCCCATGGTGGGGTCAGCTATGTGTGTCAGGTCAGTACTCCTTGGAGGAAGGGGGCAAGAAAAGGGGATGATGGGGTAAAGCCACCCCAAAGGACCTCTCAACAGGGCATTGATCTCTGACGAGTGGCAGGACAAACTATGTCTTTCCACTTAAATACCCATAAAGTCAGAAGCCAGTGGCTCAATTCTGTAATCCTAGCTACTTGGGAATATGGAGATTGGGTTCGCACTCAGAAGAAGCCTCCAGCCATCTTGAAAGCCACGGATATAGGCTCATGTCCCAAGGGGGCCACAGCCACAAAGCCAGACATTCCACCCCTAGCATCCTGCTTCTATAAATCCCCAAACAACTGATCCCACAAACCACAGCTCCAGGACAGAGATGTCCCAACAGAGGGCAAATGGCTCTACAATGGCAGTGGCTTCTAGCTGACCGACACTTACTCTCCCCTCTCTGCACTGAGCCCCTCCCTAACATGAGCACCAGTGGCCCACCCCACCCAAGTTTCTGGGTTGGTGCTTCCCCTGAGCTGAGGGGACCGAAGAAGGCTGTCGATGTTCTGAGGCAAGGACCAGGGCAGGGTCCAATACCTTCCAGAAACCCTGACTGAGCCTGCCTGGCCTCGAGCCCCAAACCCCTCCTACTGGAGCCTCCAGGACAAGAACGGGGCCCTGAGGACATGGGCGCTCCCTCCCCAGTGAGCAGGTACCCTCTTAGCAAGTTCACCAGGATAAAGAGAAGGCTTCCCCAGGGCAGGCTGCTCTGCCTTTTGGGGCCACCCCTCTCTCCATAGTGATATCTGTGGTCCAAGCCCCTTCTATCCTCAGCAGCTGGCTGCTTCTGAGTGGCAGATTGGCTGGAGTGTGTCAGTCATGAAGCTGCCCCCATACAAGTCCCTTCTACTCCTGGCACCAGGATTCTCCTTCGCCCCTTTTACTCACGGTTCCTCGTTCCTGCTGCACTCTGTTCTGAGACCTGAGCTTCCCAATCACAGGCCCTCTCTACAGTAGATTCTGACCCCCTTCCAGGGACCCTAGGACTCTTTGCTTGACCTCAGGCTTGTCCAAAGGCCATTTGGGGCAGGGTCTTCCCCCTCACCAGCTGCAGACTCCCAAGAGCAGGGATCCCCACCTGACTGGGCTCTGAGCAGGACTTGGACTCAAACCTCCTCCCTGCCAGATGGGGGAACATGGGCACGCCTACACCCCAGCTCTCTGGGAGGTGGGGACAGGCTGGCCAAGCCCCCTTCCCTGCCCCGGTGGCTGCCCAGCTGCCCCAGCTCCTCCAGCCCACGCTCCTGGCCCAGGGCACTTTGTAATTTTTCCTTCTTGGGCATCCTCCGGCAAAATATTTAAAGAATGTTCTAATTATCTGTGATCGGCCAGGAAGGCGGGCCTGGGTCCACTTGTCCAGGAAGCAACCCAGCAAAGACCCGAGAGGATGGCGCCTAGCCCTGGCACCTCTCCCTCAGTTGGGCAGGGGCAGCAATGGCTTCTCCTGCCATTGCTGAGGAGTGGAAAAGTTCTTCTCTGGCTCTGGAGCCCCACAGGGTAGAGTGTGGGGCAGAGGCTAGTGGGCCTCAGTGTTCATGCCTGTCAAATGGGGAGAACAGGAATATCTTCCAGGACTGGGGTCACTCAACAGATCCCCAGCCACCCACCACAGACTGCAGATTGGTCTAAGCCGCCAGCACAGAGCTTTGCTCACCTGTCTACCTACCATTAGCTGCTAGTCTAAGCTACAGAGGGCAGGGAAGGGACAGACATTCCAAGGACCAGAGCTGGGTACCAGCAGGGGTCCCTTGCCCATGTCTGTGAGATGGGGAGAGAAAGAATGGAACAGAACTGGTCTGAGTGGGTCACAGCTGTGGTCAAGACCCTTGCCCTTGAGTCAACTGTTCTTCTGGTCCTCCTTGAATCCACTTTCTGCTGGGGCAGCCCAGCTCAGTGGGGAGTGCAGGTCTGGGGAGGCCCACACAGATCACCTAGGGGCTGATGAGCCTCAATTTTCTCATCTGAAAATTGGGAACAGTCTACCCTCCTATAGGAAATGGCCCTTCTCTCCTGGCCTGAACAAGAAGAACCAGAGCAAGGTCCTGGGGGGTGGGACCACAGATCCTGCACCTGTGTAGAAAGGACAGGCAAAAAAGGACCACCCTTCCTCTGCAGGGTCCTCTATGTGCCACCCCAGGATGTCCCTCCATGCTGTCCCAGCCCCTCCCCACAGTACTGCTCAGGGTTGGCCTTGCCAACCCAAACTTACAGAGGGGGAAACTGAGGCTGAGAGAGACCACCCAGAAGTGACTTGGAGGCAAGGGCTCTGTTGAAAATGAGGCCACCACTCTACTCCTCCCCTTCCTACCCTGCCCAAGCCTCAGTTTCCTTCTGCATAGTGAGAGACTGAGACAACAGCCCAGGTACCTGAGGCTGAACCCTAAACAGGGCCTCTCTGGCTGTGGGATCCGGGTTTCAGTTCTGCTCAGTTGCTGACTCCCACCGGCCTCTCTGGCCCTCAATTCACCCATCGGTCCAGTGGGGAGAATAGCTCTGCTGTGGGCAGGGTCTCCTGTACCAGCCCCTTCACTCTGGTCCTGCTGGCTTTGATCTTTCCAGGCCACTGCTTGTGGCCCTTAGTGTTCCCAGGGACGAGAGCAGAGTGTCCACTTGCTCCCTTGTGCCCCAGAGGGCGGCTACCCTCCCACCTTCCACATAGCTGGCATTCCTGGCCTGGCATCCTAGGATCCCACCCTGGAGAGAAAGCAGGCAGCCTGGGAGAAAACAGGCAGCAAGAAGGGGGTCCTGGACAGGGCTGGAGTCACTGGGGTGGGCAAGCCATAGCCAGGAGTTGGCTCAAGGAGCCTTGGCCATAGGGGATGAGGGGGCTGGAGAGTCCACTCAGCCCCCACCCAGTCACTGTGGCCTCTGACCTCGGGACAATGACCTCCAACCTTGGAAACTGCTGCATCTCTGCTGGCATGCAGGCCCATGACAGCACACCCGGGTTCTGACTCCAACCAGACCAAATCTTTGCCCTTCCACTCCAATAGCCAGACAAGATTCCATATCTGCTAGGTGCCTCCCCCTCCAAGAAGTCTGCCACTCCTGCACATCCCACCCCTCCCTTCCCAGAAAGGTCATGGGCTGAGATATATGGATACCCTCCTCTAGCCTTATGCTGGCCCTTCTCTCTGCGGCTCGTGATACAGACGGGCCACCCATATCTAGAGTTGCCACAGCATCTGAAGCCACAAGTCTTGGCTAAGGTCCAGCAGGAATGAGACCCTCTTAGCCTTGCCTGGCCCTTAGAGCCAGATCTATAGGATATGGGTTGCCCTGAAGACCTGAGTGGGCCAGACACCAACCTGAAACCTTGGAACAGATGGATGGGTGGATGGAACAGGTGGGAGGGGGCTGGCTGGCCTTTGGGTCAGCTTGGGAGTCAGGAGTCAGGATACGCCTGGCTAGGCCAGTGCCTCAGGCTTCCTGGCCACACTGGATGTGTTCTGAGCCGAGTTTGGGGGTTGAGCCCCCATGAGCAGTGGATAGTGAATTAGTCACTACCTCTGTAAACTGTGAGGCAGGGCCAAGCTCCTGGCTGGGTCTCAGCCTCAGGCCTCAGTCCTAGAGGGGCCTCCTTCCAGGAACAGTGGAGTCACATCCCAGAGAGGGTGGAGCCTGCTGGGGCTACCCAGTGCTCAGGACAGCGTGAGCCCAAGCCAAGGGCCAGGCCCATGTGCCCTCACCCAGGTCTCTTCTGCCATCCTGGGACCCCTCTGGGCCAGAAGCCTCCTGGGCACAGCTCCCCCACCACTCACCTCATCCCACCTTCTTGGACTATTCCCTTCTGGGTTTCCATGGCCTCCCTACCTACTGCCTCAGCTTGAAAGCCTGGGAGATGGGGCACTTGCTCCCTACCTTGTCAGCCTGGCTAGGAGTTCGTCATTTCCATTTTATAGAAGAGGCTCAGAGAGAGGCAGCATCGTGTCCAAGGCCACAAAGCAGCCTGGCAGCAATATGATATCAGATCCAGAAGCAGGAGCAAGCCAAGCAGCCTTTCCCCTGCTCCAGACTCTGCCTCCTCAGCATTCCTCCTGCTGCCTGCTGACCTCCGCCCCTCTGTAGGAATCTCTATCATGGAAGGCGGTTCTGGACTCACAGTCAGACCTGATGGCAAGCCCTGCTCCCCACCTCTTTGGGAGGGCTCAGAAATGAAGTAAGTGATGGATAGTTCCCTGACGGCAGCCCCTGTCCTTGCCAGTGCTGCTCCTCAGGTGGGGCTGACCATATGGAAGACTTCTCTATAGGTGGAGTCATCAACTGTCCCCACCTGTCCCTACCTGCTTCCAGGCGTGGGTGGTTCGGATAGAAGGCAGGTGGGAGTTCTGGGCAGCTCTGGTTCTCAGCCCAGCAGTTCTGGCCATTTCCAAGGCTGCATCCCTGGGGTCCCCCCATGCCCTATGTCCCTGCAGGGTGCAGAGCAACTGGAGCTGCTGGCCCCTGTCCAGGGCTCTCTCCATCTGCCTGCTGATGGAGACTGCTGGTCCTGCCACCCTCAGGCATGCTCCCTGCACACAACGCTCTGGCTACCTGGCACCTCAGCCCATCTCATGGGCCTGAAGCTCAGGAAGGTTATCCTGGAAGGCTGGAATACCCAATCTGGTGCTCCACCTCTGAGGCAGCACCACCAAAGGGGATGCCAACCCCACTGGGGCAGTGACCAAGACTGGTCCATGGTGCAGCTACGCCAGCACTTCAGCCCATTAGGAGCAGGATTGTATGTGGCAGCTGGAGCCAGTCATCCTCCAGCCCAGCCTGGGCCATGGGGCAAACAGGATGGTCTGGGGAACGTGGAGGTGACAGAGAGAGCAGAGTAACAAGTCTGGTTCTAGCAGTGGATGGGGGAGTCAGCAGCACCTGGAAATTCCCAGCACTCCCTACCACCCCACCAGCAGTGAAGTCACCTTAGGAAAGCTTGAGTGGGAGCCAGGAAGTTGTCCAGTCCCCAGTCCAACCCCCACCCCTGCCTCCAACCTGGGCCCACGGGGCTGCACGTAAGTCACCATCCTTTGGAGGTCTTCCCTGGTCTGCCCCCTCTATAAAGGGGGCTGGGGGACCGCTGTGGGTGCTGCAGGGCTTTGTGTTAATGACATGGAAGAAAGCCAGGAGGCTATCCTTCCCCACCCCACCTGGCCAGTCTCCTTCACAGGCACAGTGGGGGGAAAGAAGGGCCTGTAGTATAGAGCAAACTCAGAGTGAGGGAGGGCTATCGGGAAGAGGAGGGGGGCAGGAGAGCCCTGAAAGGAGATCTAGACCCACCACCCAAGGGAAACCAGGGCCCAGAAAAGGGGAGAGATTCCCCTAGGCTGCCACAAATCCACCGCCATGCCAAGTCCAGGACCCCACTGCTCTATACCCAAACATACATGGTCTTACAGAGGTCACAGTGGGCCAACTGGGGCTGCCTGCTCTCCCTGTTCAAGCTGCTCTCAGCGCCCCTGGGTCGAGGCCAAGGAAGGAAGGGCTCCTGAACAGGAAGTCTCTTGGCTTCCCACATCCACCAGGACAGCTGCACCTCTGGATCCAGAGCTAAACACAGAGGTAGACCAAATCCTTGAGAAAGCCCTAACTCAGGCCTCAGTGACTCTTGGTCAACAGACATTTCTAACCAGCTAGATGAGTTGGTTTCTCAACCCCTATAAAATGTAAGTGAGTTAGAAGAGCAAAAGGATTTGAGGGAGGCTAGAAACCCACATCAGCAAGATGCCTGAGAGGCTTCATGGCTCAAATCTGGTCTCAGCCACCTTGACCTGTGGGTGACATGCATGGTACTCTGCTCTTACCTCCCGCTCCCTCCACCCACCACTGTCTCAACCCGTTTTTGCTGGCAGCCAGAGAGGAAACATGCAATGGCAGACTGCACATGACAGCCACACACAACAGGCATTTCTGGGAACTTGGGTCCTCCAGAAGTGTCCTGGCCCCTGTCCCCAGTCAGAGGTCCCTGGGCCAGGTGGTCCATTCTGAGACAGGGTCTCTAGGTAGCCCAGGCTGACCTCAAACTCGTATCTTCCTGCCTCAGCCTCCTGAGTGGTGGGATTACAGGTGTGCATTACCATGCCTGACCCCAAAGGGCTTTTAAATTGGTTTTAGCACTCTCCGCACCCTGACCACCCCAAAGCCTGTTATGGGGAGGCAAGCTAAGTGTCCACCCTTTTCTGTGCCTGGGCTCCTTCCCTCCAAGGGCCTGGCCACCTGGAGCAGCTCCTCCTGGGCACAGTGGCAGGACTTCTGAGCACTAGGAGGATTGAAGCCAGAATCTCCATGGGAAAGGATTCTGGAAATGATGGGGACCCTCAGGTGTCACGGGATGGGATTCCCTGGGGATGCCGACTCAAGTTCTGGACTATTGCTGATGCTCCAGGAGCTGCTTGTCTGCCCAGACCCTTCCCCAGCTCTGCTCCCCACCCCTGGGAGTCTTTGAAATCTGTGGCTACAATGGCCAGTTAGGGGCTGTAAAATTTTGACATCTTCCCCTCCCAGCCTTAGCCATGGCTGCTGTGACCACCCTAGCAGTCAGCAGCCACCTCTGCACTGGGGCTGGTGAAGGCACAGTGGCCAGAGTCACAGGCTCCACCTGTGGGACAGTTAGCATCCCCATACACAGCAACGCCAACCATATCCCAGCTGCCTCTCACTGAGGACACCAAGTGCTGGCCAGCAGGTCCTTTTCCCAGCATCCCTGGCCTCCCTCCTGCATCTTCTTGTATGCCTCCAGGGCCAGACTGCTCACTTCCTCCCTGTCAACAATGAAACTGGCCTACACTATGGAGCCACGCGCAGGGCAAGGTAGCCCGGGTGGGGGGCAGGCCTGGGGGAGGGGCCTGGGCAGACAGAGTTAGAAGACAAGGAAGGAGAGGGAGAAGGGTGCACACCTGTACCCACCCCCACCCCACCAGCCAGCCCAAGGGGAGGCCCCCAGCCCCACACCAAGGAGGGAGGACAAACGGCCGTTTTGTCCTTGGCCAGCGGGCGGCCCGCACCACACAATGACCCTTTCATCAAGCAGAGGGAGTCCTGGCCCGGGGTTTCATCTGACAAGGGAGGGCTCCCGCCTCTTGTCCCCTTGGGAGGGGAGCTGAGCCCTGTCCTCACTGGATGCAGGGCCATGCAAAATGGAGGCCTCCAGGGAACCAACTGTATCCCCTCTGTCAGGAGCTGCCGGGAGCTGCGGAGAGGTCAGTGGACTGACCACAGGCTGCACAGAGGGGCCCTGCTCTGGACACTTCACCCTGACCCTGGGCTGACAGGTGGTCTGAGTCTTGGAGATGAAAACCTCCACCCCGCCCAGCCCCCACCATCACCCTCAGGGCAGCTGGATGGTAGGGCGGTGGTCCAAACCCTGGTAGAGGAGCTGGGCTCCCCAGGCACCCACAGTAGTGTAACCCCAGACCACCCTGTCCCTCAAGGCTGGAGCAGGGACAGGAAGGTGCCCACTGTTTTGAGGAGCAGGTGCAGCCTCCAACATCACACCACTCTTGGCTACCACCTGCACGGCCCTCTGCACACCTCCCATAGCACGCTGAGCCTCCTGAGGACCCTGTACCCCAGTGTGTCCTCTGGGCTGCAGAATTCTCTGGAGAGGGAGTAGAGGAGCTGGATGAGCAGTCTAGAGCCCAGAGGGCCAAACCCTGGGCCCCGGATGCCTTCAGGAAAGGCCCTCCTAGCTGGACCCCAGCACACTGACTCCCCTCAATAAGATGCCATGAGGCTCTCTTGTTTAGTCTGACCTCTCCATCCTTCAAAACCCTGTCTAGGCACATCTCCTTCAGGAAACCCTTTGAGACACCCAAAATTCTTTACTCTCTCCTGAACCAACACACCCTCTGGGCCTTCCTTTGTCCTAATACCTGGACCACTTGTCCCCTGAGCAGTCACTGTACACCAGGCACTGAGCTGAGCACTTGCCCTGCATCTTCTGAGTCTCATGGCCACCCTGTGAGGTTTGTGTGACCATGATCCTCTTGGTGCAGAGGAAACAGCTGAGGTCACCCTCTGGGCCTTCCTCTGTCCTAATACCTGGACCACTTGTCCCCTGAGCAGTCACTGTACACCAGGCACTGAGCTGAGCACTTGCCCTGCATCTTCTGAGTCTCATGGCCACCCTGTGAGGTTTGTGTGACCATGATCCTCTTGGTGCAGAGGAAACAGCTGAGGTCAGGACACAGCCAGGCAGGAACAGTGGAGCTGCAATGTGAACCTAGATCTGGCTGCTCACATGCCCTTGGCCTTACTAGGACTCAAGGGAAACCAAGTTAGAATGGGGCCCATCCCCCTACAGCCCCAGCACATAACCTAGCCCCACGCAGGGGAGGAAGCAGTTTGTCCCAGAATGCAACTCTCTTTCCTCTCTAGTGAGTCTGGGCCATGCAGCAGTGGGTTTGAGAGAAGTTTCTGTTATTAGAGAAGCTCCATGTGTGTCCTCCAGCTGGGAGGCTGCCTGGGAGTTAAGATTTCACCAGGTGCCACCACTCTATGGGATGTCACATGCTTCTGAATCCCAAGGCACCTGGGCCTGACCCGAACCTGTGGGGATAGGCCTTCCACTCCCTGCAACTGATAAGGAGACTGAAGTCCAGAGAGACCTCCCACACCTGGACGGATGCCACCCTTCAGGCTTTGAGCTGTTCCTCTCTGTGGGTGACTGTCACAGCCCCATCCGTCCCCCATGGGGGACCCAACCAATGGAGGGTCATCCCACAGAGCTTCTGGGACTGTGGTCAGCACCACCGGCAAAGCCGCAGTGGGAGCCGGGAAGAGGCTTAGCCTCGGCAGGGCAGTGGTGAGCTCCCCCAGACCCCCTACAGCCAGGTGGTCGGTGAGTAACCACCCTGTCACCCATGAGTCACTCGGCTCCCCAGAGCAGGCGGTCACCATGAGAAGCTGCACCGGAAGACCTGGGGTGGGGGGGAGGGTCATCACAGCCAGCTGCCACATCTGGGAGAGGAAAGCCAAGACTGGAAGGGACCTGCCCAGGACAGTGACCCAGCTTGGACCTGACTCCTGGCTTGGGGCTGCCCGCTCACCCAACACTTTCCTTGTGGCCTGTGGCTCCCACCTGTCTCCCTTGGACTCTTGCTGATCCCCACTAGCCCTGGGAGTCCCTGCTCTGACCACATAGGCGTGGAGATGCCTAGGACTGGCCAGAGCTGCCTTCCACACAGCAGGGCTGTGATCAGCATCCGGTGGGGGCTCAGGGCCCTTCCAGGCCAGCACACCCGTCCAACCCGATCAGTGGCAGGGGCCCAGGCATGCATCTGGGATTCGCTGTGTGCGGACCACAGCCCAGCACTGGGAGCTGGGAGAGCAGCCCAGATGAAAGGGGCAGGATCAACTGTCCGCCAGTGTCTGTGATCTGAGCAAAGGGATGCCTTCTGGAAAGTTCTCTAGACCAGAATGCAGCCTCCACCCAGCACTCCTCCTAGCTGTGGCATCCTCAGCTCTCAGAGGCTGCCCCCTAGGGCATTCCTGAAGTGCTGGGGTGGCAGTGAGGGGAGGGTTACCCTGACCCCCACCACCTTCCACAGGTCGCTTCAGCCATATTCTGCCATAGCCACCACCACAGGGGCAGGGACACTGAACTAGGGTTTTTCCCCCATGCATGTTTTCATTCCAACTGCCCGGGCCCCACTCCCACCTGGGCATCTTACACATCAGCTAGCCCCACACCTCCCAACAGAGTAGGGGAAGCCTTCTGGCTGAGTCAGTTAGGAAGGGTCCAACTGGCTTTTTCTCCCCTTAAGGCCCAAGACCAGACTGGACTAGCACTGGACTGGAGATGCTAAGAGCAAGGCAGGGACCCATGCTCCTTTACTGTCCCTCAGATCCAGCACTAGCCCAGGAATGTTTGGGAAACTGCTCCTTTAAAAGAATTCCAGCCCACAATGTTGGCAACGCAGTCGGGGGTCAAGCCTGTGTGGGTACCGCTGGTGGTCACCACAAGCAGGGAGTAGGGGCCATCCCCAAAAGAAAAGTTGGGGAATCCAGAGGTACACTGGCCACCACCTGCCAGAGATCCCCTCAATTGCTGCAGAGTGTCCACTCCTACCCACTTGTCTCAGACTCTTACTCCAAACCATGTCTGGAGGAGGCTGGAGGACAGCTGGCCTCCACCCCTGATGCCTCCCCAGGAACCTCAGTGACTGAGGATTTTTCTCAGGCAGAGTAGTTGCCTGGTCTCCAGCGAGGCTTGAGATGGAGACGCCAGGATTCGGGGGAGGGGGAGGTTTCAGGAACTCCCCAGAGAGGAGGCCACCTTGGTAGATTCATTTCGGGGAGACATACCAGAAGCAGGACGCGCTGGTCCTGCACTTTCTTAGCTTGGGTCTCCCACTGATTAGGCGGTGCCCACCAGGCCCTGAGCCCTGCCCCGGGGCGGCCTCCTAACCCCCGCCCCTGGCGATGCCTGCGCAGCCGGGGCTGCCGGCCGGGCCTGGAGCGCTCCCTCTGCCCGGACCTTGTAATTATGTCCCACAGCCGGGGAAACCGCGGGCCTCGCAGCATCTGGCTGCGGTTGCGAACTTTTGTTTCAAGATGCGCGACTATTTATAGAAGGAAAACTGGTAGGATAGTAATTTCCTAGGAGCTGGAGGAGAAATTGGCTGCGTCTTTATTAAAAGGGGGTGGGGGCGCGGCGATTTATTAGGACTGCGGCCGCGCCGGAGGAGGGGGTGGCGCAGGGAGCGGGCGGGTGGCGGCTGCCCGCTCTGGCCGCGTTAGGCGACCCCGGACGTGGCCCGCGTGTTAAGGAGGGGGCGGGGGAGGGGAGGAGAGGGGGAGGGAGCGCTGGCTCTGAGGTTTAATCAGTAGCATCCAGCTTAAATTCCCCCAAACGGCGGTTCCATAAATCAAACTTCTTTTTAAATCGGAGGCCAGAGCATATGCGTCCCATTAGGAATCCAGCGAAGCCACCGCTGCGCGGACGCGCCCCCTCGGCTCGCTGGGCCGGACTGGGCCCTGCCCGGCGCTTTCCGTGGCCTGGTGGGCGCTGCCCTACCCGATGCACACGCGCGCGCGCGCTCCCTCTACCTTGACTTGATTCCTGGGCGCTCCGCGGCCGCCCGCGCACATTGCACGCCCTCCTCGCCCCAGGTGAGGAGTCAACCCGGGCAGGGGTAAGGCTGCCCAGCGCGGCAGCGACTTCGGTGTACACCCTGACTGCTGTCTGCTGGGCTGCAGCGTGCACGTGTGTGCCAGTGTGTACGCCGGAAAGCGAGTGTGCGCGTGCGGGTCTGCTTAGTGTGGCACGGCACGCAGGTTAATGTGGGGAGAGGGTGCCCGGCTGGTTCAGGACTCGGCTGGGATGCGAAGGGCATCTCTGCGCCGTCCTGCCCTCTCAGGCCCTCGCGCTCGGTGCGCACAGCCTGATCTACAAGAGCGGTAGGACCGCTCTCAGACCTCCCTTTCTCTAACCCCAAAGCTGGGAACATCTCACTGTCACAGCTGGTCCCCCAGGTGCTGTACCTCGGTGGCTCTGGCCGACAAAACGACCTAAAGTCTCCAAGCTCCTGTGAACGCACAGCACCCAGCACCCCACCCTGGGGCCTCGTTCTCGTGTTCCCTGCTGTTTGCCCTGCTCCAGCACTGGAGGCCACGGGCTCCCCAACCGCCCACCCCGCACACCGCCCGCGGCACTCACAGGTAGCTGCCGCTGGACAGGAGGAGAAAGATCTGCGGGCAATAGACGGAGAGGAGAGCGCTGCGCGGCGACAGAAGGAGCATGGTGGGCCGGCTCGCCTGGCGGGGCTGGGCAGGCCCCACCCGCAGGGCTCCTACGCCAGCTGAGGTCGGGGTCCCCGCGGCCCTCCCTTGGCAGGGCGGCGACGCCGGGCGTTAGGGGCCAGGACTCATGGGCCCGGGGACAGTGGTCGCCCGCGTCCCGCCTCCAGGGCCGCGCATCGCGCTGGATCTAGGGCTGCAGCGGGCGCAGGGGCTGGAATGAGGGACCCGGCCGGGCCGGGGTCAGTGGGCGTGCCTTGGCGGCAGTCTGACCCTCCGTCCGTCTGTCGGGTGTGAATCGGCTCTGTCGCTAGCTCTGGCTCAAGTCTGCAAGTCTCCCGAGGCGCGCAGCTGCCATTGGACGGGCCGCCCCTACATCCGCCTCCTCCGCGGGCGGGTTTTTTTAAAGGGGAGGCTGACCAGAGCGTGCGGCAGGAGCCGCCCCCAGGGTTTGCCCAAGTTGCCCTGGCTGGGATACCTTCACCTTCACCTTCAGCTAGCCACACCGCTCTAGAGCGCACCTTGGGGAAAGCACCATGGAGTAACCGCGCGGAGGCGTGTGCTCCTCTTAAGGACTGCACTCAGCAATGTGTGCTCCTGTGTGCATGCATGTGCCTGCATGTGCCTTGTGTGCCTGCGGGAGCGTGGGTGATCTGTAAGGGTGCAGGTGTGTGTGCGCAGATGCACTGTGTGTGCCCCTGCTTCTTCCTGCGTGGTCCTGTTAGGAGAGGCTGGGTGTCAGTCACACATGCGGCTTGCTGCACACCAGCCCTGCGCAGCCCTACCTGCACTCCCAGCAGGTGCTGCTCTCCTCCATAGGGGTCCCCGGTGCTGGTTTCCCTACTCCACATTTTTTACCCTTCTTTGAGGAGTTGGCTGGGGTAGGTAGGTGTAGAGAGGACAGGTTCTTCTAAGCAAACTTCCCTCTTCCAGTATTTTTTTTTAAAGGCTAGAAACACAGACTTAGGGACCCACCTCCTACTGTCTGACTGCAGCAGAACGTCCCTCTAGAGGAGTGTAGCTGGGAAAGGTGCAAGGCAGGGAAGGCAGCAGAAAAGACAGTTCACCTGAGGAGTGGATTTCCTGGCTCCTAGGCCTGGCATTGAGCCTCTTCTTCAGTATCCAGGAGGAAGGAACCTCCTCCACCTTCACCCTTCTCCTCCCAGGGTCCTTGGGCCCCTTTGCTTCTCTTGGACACAAAGGCAGAAGGCCTGGGGCAGGGCTGGTCCTCGAACTTTAGTGACCCTGGCTCCAGTCCCCAAAGCCATTATGTTTTGAAATTGCTCGGAATCCAACCTCATCTTTTCTGGGATTCCGAGGGCTGTGTTCTGGTTTCTGCTGCTGTACAAGGTGCACTGGCTGAGGGGCACATGTGTGCAATGCGTGTATGGTGGGGATGAGAAAGGCTCCTCTTGCAGAGGTAAAGACCCATAGCCTGCAGGGGGGTGAGCTCAAGGACTGTGATCACAGAATACCCCTAATGTCTACAGTCTCTGATTTGGGGTTGGAACTTTTATGATCCCAAATCCCAACTGCGAAGATTCTGATGTCCTAGAATACACCATTTGGAGGAATCCTCAGGGCGCATGCCATGCCCTTATCTCAGGGTGTTTATTGGGGCACATACTCCTCCCCTCCCAAAAGCAGCCTTTCTTCCAGTGAGTGAACGATAAAGTGCTCACTCCAGCACTCCAAGCACCAGTCTGGGGTGATGGGAGGACTGACCCAGGGAGCAAATTGGTCCCAGATCTCCAAATCTCCTCAACCTACTGGGCTCCCAGGTCACCTGACCTTTAGGTCACATCAGAGCCCAGCTGCCCCTACTCGCCCTGTGGTGCAGCAGAGAGAGAGCATACATAAAAAGTAGGACTTGAGCCTCTGAGGGAGGTACTTTGCTCTCTACCCTGCCCTCCCCTGTCCTTAGCAGATCCAGGGTGGGGCTCTGCCTTTCCTGCCTGTCATTCCACAGGATCTTTGGAGACCAGGCTTTGGAAACCCAAGAGTTGGGGGCAGGGGGATGTGTATTTTATGGGACACAGGAGGGGGAGGAGCTCCCCCTCAGGACTCCAAGGCAGAGTCAGGGCCACACAAAGGGATATCTGACCATCACCTCTCTTATACTGTCCTAGAGAGAAGAGGACATACTTGCCTGGGAGCCCAGACTGGGCCACAGGGAGAACCTCAAGGTCTCCCTCACCCACTGTCTACTCAATGCTGGCCACCATGCTGTTCAGAGGAATCAGAGTTGCAATCCACTCATAGAAGGGAGCAGGAGGCACAGGAAGGTCATCCAGACCCACAAGCCCTGGATGGAACCTGCAGGAGGAACCCCGGTTGGGCTGGACCTCAGCTCTTGCTTGGCCCTGGGGGTATACAACATTTCCCACTGACTAGAGGGGGAGGGAGTGCTCTCTGAGGACTTCTGTTTAAAAATCGAGCTAGAAAGAGTGGTCAGCAGTGGAAGCCAGAGCCAAAGCTTTGCCACTGATGCCTGTGGACAGTGACTTGGCCTCCGGCACTCAGTTCCCTAATCCTTAAAGCCCAGAAAGCAAAAGCACCCAACTCTAGGGTTGCTAGGAGCTGGGCCGGTCAAGGCCTCAGTGCTAGAGCCAGGTAGCAGGGACAGGGCCTCATGAAGGGCTGCTGATCCCTTTGTGGGGCCCAAGAGGATCACTACAGCCTGCTGAGAGTCAGGAAAACAGTGGCCTGCCCACCCCACCCCCAGCTCCACCAGGCTTAACACCGGGGCACCCCTCACCTCCATAAACAAACACCCAGGGACACAGCCTACCCACAGCCCTACAATAAACAGAGCCACCAGCGGCCACAGACACGCCCGCCAGGCCTGCATGGCTGAGGCTAGGACCGGGGCTTCCAGCCCTGCATCTGAAGCCACCAGCTTTGGTCCCTCCGGCTCTGGGCCTCAGTTTCTCCACCTGTAAAATGACGGAGGAGAGAAGAGGTGGACAAGATGATTCTCAGGTCGAGTTTTTACCTCTTGCCTGGGAAGCCGACTCCCAGCTACCGGAACCCGCCCCTCCTACAGGTCTGCTCGCTGGCCTTCCCATGGCCCAGAAACGGCCGGCCTCTGGGTGGCAGGCGGTGCACAGTAGGAGCTCGGGGCGCGGGCAGGTGCGAGGGGCACCCCGCGCGAGGTGCACCATACGCCCTCTCGGCCTCACCGCCCCTCCACCCCCCAACCCAGAGAGGCCGAGACAGATTCTGTCTAAAGGAGATCGCGGCTCAACAGGTAAGGACTCGGCTGGGTTCAGGAATGTGGAAATACGACTCGGAGCTGCTACCGCAGCGAACAGCGAGCGCGGCCCGCCTGGAGCCCGCCCGCCCGCCCGGCCGCGCGAGGGGGAGCGTGGAGAGAGGGGGCCGGGCCCAGGGCCCCGGGAGGGCGGGGGCGCGGGCCCCGGACGAAGCCCGAGGCGGCCGGGCCGGCCCCACGGCCCATCCTGAGCCAGCCGGACGAGTTGTCAAGGTAATTTCAACACGTCCGGGTGATGGATAGAGACGAAGGGCCGCGGCGGGTGCCCGGCCTGCGCACTCGCAGGGGGTGCGCGCCCCCCGCCCGCCCTGGCCTCTCCCGCGGCCGGACGCCCCCCAACCCCCGCCCCGACGCGCCCTCCAGGCGGCGAGCGCTCGGCCCGGGCTCCGCGCCCAGCGCAGCCTGGGGGAGGGAAGGCGCGTCCCACCCCCGGGGCCTGGAGCCCAAACAGGTGAAAGTACGCGCCGGGCACGCTCGCCGCTACCCGCGGGCTCGGCTGCAGCCGCCCGCGCGCCCCGCTCTTCCTCCTCCCGCCCTGGGTTCGGCGCCCCTCTGGAGCACTCCGTGCGCAGGGGCCTCGTTTACGTCTCTGCGGTGTTGGGGCGAGGGTCCTACACTTAGGCCAGCCCTGGAGCCGAGGTCCTGACATCCCCGCAGGGACCCCCGGGGCAACTCTTCCGGCTGCCTCTGCCCGGGGCTGCTGCCCCCGCCTTCAGGGATACTCACCCCAGCTTCACGTAGAGAACGCCAAAGCAGAGAAACACGTAGAAAATCCACTTGCGAAAGTTTCTGTGCATGATCCAGGGAGGGGGGCTGCGCCATAGACAGCTGCGGCTGGAGGGGACGTGCGGGCCGGGCAGGGGCTGGGCAGGGGCCGGGGGTCTGCGGGCTGACTGCGCTCAGCCGGCGCTGCGGCTCGGGCGGCGGACGACGCGCGGGCACTCGGCACGCGTTGCCACCATGGTGAGCCCAGGGCGCCGCAGCTGCCGCGTGCGCCCGGGGGAGTGACCCGGGCCGGGAACCGCGATCTCGGAGCCCTGCTGAGCGACCGAGGGGCCCTGCGAGCGCGGGCCGGGGCCAGGCGCTGCAGGCAGGCAGGAGGGCAGGCGGGCGCTGCCTCTACTGGGCTCAGCCGCCTGGGGCCGTGCGCGCCTCGCGGTGCGCTGCGGCCGCCAATGTGTCCGCACTTGTCGGCCTTCCCAGGTGACTCGCGGCCCCGGCAATCGAGCCGCGAGCGAGCGAGCGCGCCCCAGGTAGGAGGATCCGCCTCCCGCCCGCCCTCCTCTCTCTCAGCGCTCTCTCTCTCTCTCTCTCTCTCTCTCTCTCTCTCTCTCTCTCTCTCTCTCTCTCTCTCTCTCGCTCGCTCCCGGGCTCTCCCCTCCCTTTTCTCCTCCCTCCCCCGTGACACACAAACGCTTCTATCCCTGGACCCCCCTCCCCAGGCCGGCTCTCTTCCGATCTCCCTCCCAGGACTGGGTGGGAGGAGTGGGGGTGAAGCACGAGGGAGGGGGAGGCTCGGAAGAGACACCTGCGCTCTTCTGTGCCCGCGGGGGTGGGGGTAGGGATCGGGGCCAAGAAACGACCAGTACAGGTCCTGGTGGCCACTTGGCTTCCAGTTTCTAGTGGAGGAGGTAGAGACCACCCACTCCATCTCCTTTCCAAGCGCACACCCCCCGCCACCCCCAGAAATGATCCACACGGACTCCTCTGAGGCCACACCCTCAGTCCTGGCATCGCTGCCTCCTTAGCAGACCTGGATGAGGGACCACCCCCAGTACCCAGCACCGCTCTCAGCGCTGCTCACCTAGCGTGGGGACATGAAAGACGGGGACACACTAGCCACATGCAGGGGAATGACACTGATGACCTCCGTCGCCAAGCACCATGACAGAGGCTCACTGGAGGTTATCTGGAGGCTTTCCTGGCCTTGGGCGGAGGTTCCCGGGCCCCGGGGGTACTCTGTCCCTACCCCGCCCCACGGTTGGCGCCTGGTCTCCTCTGCCGGTTCATGAGTGATCAGAACCTGAAGTCAGACAGGTCTTAGTGCCTCGCACACCCAGAGCCGGTCTGGTCTGGTTCAGTCCCGGACCAGTGGGCCTCAGGGACCCGCAGACCCTGCCCGGTTTGTCCTTAGAAGGTGCCTCTGGTGACCAGCTGCTTGATCACGTCCAGATCAGGTGTCCCTCCTGTTCCATGCCTCCTCAGCCCTGAACGCCTTTGAGCGGGGTCCGGGGGTTGGAGGGGGGGATTCAGGCGATTGAATGGACATGGGGACAGCTCAGTCACTGAGAGACAAGCTAGGACCGAGACCTCTGGGGTGGGAGTGAGCGGGCGTGTGGAGAGAGAATTGCTGCCTGACGCCCTCGGGTCCACCTAGCATAGCTGGGTTGGGGACCTCGAGCTCAGAGGGTACCGCCCCCGCCCCCGCGGTCCCCCCCCCGACCCCCTGCCCCTGATCCCCTCTTAATCCTTCCAAATCCTCTGAATCTTTGCCACGACCCGGGCACGGGTCACTCCTGTGCCCCGGGATCAGAGGCGGGCGGTGCAGCTGTGCGGAGTGTTGGCCGGTGGGAGGCCTCTGGAGGCAAGGGACGTTGGCGATCAGTCAGGGAAACTGAGGCACAGAAAGATGTGAAACGCTATAGCAGCTCCACCCCCAGCGACTCTCGCGCCCCAGAGCTCCGGATGTCGCCCCACTTCGTGGGCAGGGAGCTGGGCGGGAGAACCACGGGGTTGGGGGGGTGGGGGAGTGGGGGGGTGGGGGGTCAGCCGAGGGGCTGGGACTGGAGCTGGGACCGGAGCCGGGAGGAGCTCGATGGGTGGATGCTGCCACCTGGCGGCAACACGCGGGCAGCCAGGGCCAGGTCTGATCCGCGCTCAGGGCTCCGCATCCTGGCGCCAACTCTGGGGACCACTCCAGCCCCCAGCACCAATGACATCGGTCTTGCGTCGGATAGGAGGGCAAATCCTCAAAACTTGTCTGGCTGCGGCGAGACTGGAGTAGCCAGTCCCACCTCCACGCCCAGTCCGCTCCCGGGGCCCGAATCAGTTTGTTTGTTGGCCCCTCCAGGAGTGGTGGGCCCGGGAGAGGAGGGGGCTTACCGTCGGTGGGAGGGACCCTGCGTGCCTCTCTGTGACTCAGTTACCCCAGGAGAGCCGGATGTAGAGCAGCGCCCTGGTGCGCGAAGGGCCTGCGGCACAGCGTCGTGCTGCCCCCTGCCGGCGGTGGTAGGGAAGTGGCACCGCCGGAAAGGTTGAGCTGAACTGAGTTCAAGGACTCCTTGGGAGACCAGGAGCAAGTCGCTTCATCTCATGGGTTCAGTTTGATGGCTGCGAGGTTGGGGGAAAATCTGAGTTGGGAGGATCTCTGGCGTGCGTGCACTCAGAGCCAGCAGGAGATGACTGGGGCCCCTCCCCTGCCTGGGCTCCCAGAGGTCTGACCGCAGGAAGGTCACCGCTCCTAACTCCCAAACCTCATAAGGCATCACAGCTTGAGCAAAATGGTGGGAGAGCCTACCTGGCTTCTGTTGGGCAGAAGATTTCTCTAGGGTTGGGTTCAGTGCAATGCCAAGAGGACCATCCTCTCCAGAGCTGGGACACCCTGGGGTCTCCAAGGGGTCTTAGGTCATCTGTGGGCTAAGTGGGGCTCAGCTACTCTTGCCTGTGTGACCTTAGGCAATGCTCTCAACTTCTCCAGCCTAGGAATCATAGTCATGGTCACCATCACTATCTGTGTCATCACTGCCGTCACACACAGCACTCAGTCACTGCAGGTACTCTGTCTTGACCTTACAGGCATGTGCTGGGCAGAGTTTAGAATGTGGCTGAGCCAGACATGTCAGGTGTCTGATCCCACAGTCAGACCAAGTCTCCCTCCATCCTACAGATTCTAGGGAGATTTGAGGAGAGCTGCCTCAGGGGCGTCCCTAAGCAGGAAACATCTCTACTTGCATGAGAAAGGTATTTGTGGACCTTGTCCAGCTGTCACTTTAAGGACCTCTATCCACTGGATAGAGGTCCAGTGGGGCCTCTGGAGTCTGCCATACCTCCCTCAGGCAGGCCCACACTAACCCACTGGCTCCCTGGAGTCTCCTCTCTCTTCTGAGCAACAGACATTCAGGACTCTGCTTCTATTTATTTATGGCAGTATTGGGATTTGAACTCAGGGCTTTGTGTTTGGTAGGCAGGTGCTTTACCACTCGAGCTGCCCCCATCAGATTCTGCCTTCTCCATACATGGAAGGCTTCCTGGAGAAGGTAACTAGTAAGAAGCTGATCTGGAGGAGCATGGGGGAGAAACAAGGCTGCTCCATGTGACTGGAGTAGAGGGTGGGAGTAGAGACAGAGCCTTGAATTCCCATACAAGGGTCCTGGGCCTGACCTTGAGGACAATGGGAGCCGTGAATGGGTCCCACACAGGGAAAAAATGGGGTCAGATTTCCAATTTAGATAGCCCATGTGTCTATGGCACCGAATTGACCCTAGGCCAGGGTTCTCTTTTAGTTGTGTCCTCCATGCTAGAAACCCCAAGTCCAATGCTACATTTGACTCATTTCCATGTACCCAGGGTCCAGAGCAGAGCTAAGGAAGGGTCTGGTGACAGTGAAAGACAAGTAAATAGATGGATTGATGAGTGGATGGATGGATGGATGGATGGATACATGTAAATGGACAGAGGTGTAAATGGGTGGATGAGTGGATAGATGATTGCATGGATGGATAGATCAATGGGTGAGTAGATGGATGGATGTGTAAATGGGTGGGTGGATGGATGGATGGACGAATAGGTGGATGGATGGATGGATGGATGGGTGGATGAATGATACATGTAGATAGATGGATTTGCTGTAGGAGCAAGCCAGCACTCTTGTGTGGACTAGTGTGGGCTGTAGAGGTGGAATGAAATCTAGATGGTTTGTCTGGGACACTCGCAGTTCCAAGCACCTCAGGAGCCCCTCAGTCCTGGGCAAGAATGATCAATTACCTGGATCTAGATTGTAAAAGGAAAGAATCCAGAATTTCCCTGAGGCAAATGGTTTCTCTGGTACCCTGGCAAGAAGGCCTTGGGAATGGTCCCCTGGAATGTGCCAGGAATGGGATATTAAGAGTAATTCTAGCAATCCCAGTCCACACTTAGTGGACAGGTACTGGGTGCTGGGCCCCATCCCATCCATTTACTGCATGACCCCTCTTGAGTCCTCTCAGGTCCTGCAAAGCAGGCCTTCCCTTATCCCCACACTCTGACTGGGTTCTTCTGTCCACTTTTGCTGTACCTGGAGGTTCTGGCTTAGACCAAGTAGAGACCTAAGATACAGAGGGGACAGACAGGCACCATCCCCACCTTTGGGGGCTGGCATGCTGGAGGAGGGGAGAACACACAGAGGAGCACTGGGCCTAGACTAGAGCCCGTCTCGCACATGTGCACATGTGGCTCTGAGTGCTTCCTTCCAGGGTGCATTTCTCATCTGTCAGCCAGATGCGAAAACTGAGGCAGAGAGGCTTGCACCTGGCTGAAGTCACATAGCTGGTAGAGCTGGGATTTGAACCCATGACTGTCAGGCCCAGAACTGGGCTCTTTGTGGTGCATCTCTCAGCCTCCCTGATAGGTGGGCCCTGTCCCCATTGGGTAAGGCACTCACAACCCTCTGCTGGGACCCCCATTCAAAGGGGGAGGACACCAAGAGTGGTGAGAGGAAAGAGGTCACAGTGTTAATGGGACTGGACAAATCCCAGGGGCAGTGAGGGAGGTGAGGAAGGCCAAGGAGGTAGACAGAATCCTAAATGGCCCTTCAAGATGTCCTGTCCTAGTCCTGGGACTGTGGGCATGACAGATGTCACACCCATGGCTGTGTTATGACACATGGGAAAAGATGCACTCAAGGTTACACACCAGTTGCCTTTTTGTTCATCAAAAAGAGTTTATCTCCCTGAGCCAGACCTAACCACAGGAGCTCTTTAAAAGCTAAGTTTTTATTCCCTGTGGCCAGAGGGGCAGTCAGTGAGATTTGAAGCAGGACAGACCTGATGTACATTGCCAGCTTTGAAGATAGAGGAGGTCTGGTGGTGAGGAATGCAGTCACCTCTAGTTGCTGAGAGTAGCTGGGACCAGCAAGAGCCAGCAAGGAACGGCGTCCCTCAGATCTGCAACAGCCAGAGGGATCTCAGATCCTTCCCCAGAGCCTCCAGGAGAAACTTTGATCTCAGTCCTGTGAGACCCAGAGCAGAGAACCTACCACGTCAGGGTGCCCTAGTGATAGACAGGCCTGGGAGGCAGTCTTTGGAGCTGGGTTTAAGCTGTAGGTTTATGGCAATACAAAACCAATATAGGACCGGGGTGTAGCTTAAGTGGTAGAACACTTGTCAAGCAAGTAAGAGGCTTGTGCTTAACCTCCACTGCCAAAAATAAATAAATAAATCGTTTTTAAATAAAATGAATAGGTGGAGTTGAACACGTAGAGAGGACAGAAATCCAAATGCTGAGACCATGTGAGCTACAGCTTCTGGGGGAGGGAGAGCATGGGCAGAGAAAGAGATGGGCAGTAATGGATGACCTCTGCAGGGACCCAATCGCAGATAGCCCGAATGCCAGGCTGAGTAGCAAGGGCTTTGTTTTTTGGACACTGAGAGCTATTGAAGATTTTGAGGGAGAGGGGGCACCAGAGGTGGGTCCTGGATGAAGTGGGCCCAGCTTGCCTGACCAGTCAATTCCTGAGAACTTCCCAGTTCAACTTCTCCGTGTGTCCAGGGAAGGGCCTGGGGATCTGCATCTTAGTGAGCACTCAGGTGGCTCTGGAGACAGCATTCATGGGAAGGAAGGCTTCTGGACAGGAGTGTCTGGGGCTAGCCATTCTGAGTCACCTCCTGCTCCTGCCAGTCCACACAGCTGTCCTGCAGGAGGCAGGGGGTGGGCAGGTGGTGCCACCGTTCCGGGGAGAATGAGCAGCCATACTGGGCCTGGGACCCATGAGTTCCCTGGGCACCGTTAAGGGGGCACCAGAAGTCCTGAGAGCAGCAGAGGAACAGGAAATGCACCTCATTGCTGGGAAGTCCGTGGCCATCTGTGAACAAACTTGCTACACATTTTCTAGTCTTTCAAACAAACGCTTTGTTTCTCACAAAGTCCCTTCCAAGCCGCAAAGAGCTGAGGTCAGGCCACACCAGAGTCCAGCTGCACCTTAACCATGACCCCTGTCCATGCCTGAGCCTGGTAATGGGCTGAGAGAGATGGCATGGGGCTGGTGCACAGCCTCTGTGTCTCACTTCTCCCTACTGCCCCTGTAGCCCAGGCATGCAGGGTGAGCTCCCCGTGCAGATGAGGACCCAGGGCTGAGCAAGGTGTGGTCCTTGCCTGTCCATGTCTCCTGCCTTGGTAAGTAGCTGACCACGTCTGCATCACCCCCCTGTCTCATGCTCCCTTGTCCCTGGCTCTCAGCAGATAGTACTGTTCTGCCAGGCCAGCTCCAGGGACCTGGGTGGGCTGTGCACGCCACATAGTGTGTAAAGGCAGTGGGTGACGACAGTGCTTCTTCCACAGGGATGATCTGGCTCTGCCATCCTGCTGGTGATGGCTATGGCAGGTCACTCCAGGAGGGGACTCCTGGGACGCCCAACACAGAGGCAGGCCCTTTGATTTCCCACGTGGTCCTCACAGGAGAAAAGGGTATGCAAGGCTGGATTTGAGCACCTGGAGCCTCCCACCTGAGCCCACAACCCACCAATGTCCCAACCCAACAACTCGTTCAGAACTCAATGCTGCCCAGTGCCCAGGGAGGAGGCTAGGTTCAGGCATTAGAGCACCGAAAGTCAGACCTGACCTTGGACCTCATCCTCTAGGCCAGGCAACCCTGGGCTAGGCAGCCCATCTTGGCAGACTACTCAAAGGTAGCCCTGTGTATTCATACTGGGGGTTTCTTTGTTTTTTTGTTTTACTTTTTAAATTTTAAATAAGGAGAGTTCTTTTACATGGAAAGAGCTAGTACAATCACGTATTTGAAAGGAGAAATAACAGGTACTGAGCTGGAGGGTAAGGAGGGGGAGCATCCAGCACAGCTGGGTGAATCCACAACTCCATTTTCTATCCGAAGTAAAAGCTTCCCCAAATCTCGTATGAACAAGCTACACACTGTACTTTGAACCATCGTCTACCTTTTCAAATATCTGGTCTACATGACAAGACAAAGAGAGAAAAGGCCAAAATGAAAGCAAAAGGAAACAAAACATAACCCACTTAAAAGCAAAATCCTTTGAATTCTTTTTTACTATGCAAGGCATGAAGTCGAAAGCTTGAAGTACAGAGCCCTCTTTCAACAATGGAAGAAAGCCGTCTGCTCAGAGCCCTCACAGGTATTGCCACTCCAAGGCTTCATGACAGGCTGCAGACAGCCCTGGGGATGCTGATGCTGTCTCGGAAGCCACCAAACTGGGGCAGAGAAGTGGTGAAATGCAGGCCTCTTGCACTCGGAAGATGACTAGCCAGGTGCTGGTACCCAAATAGAAAGATGTGGAGCCCTTCCCATCTGAAGACCTACTCATCTCCTGAAGGTCTATCTCCTTCAGAGGAAAGCTGGCTTTCTGGAAGTCTGTATTTTCCACTCACAGAACATGACAGCACACACACACGTATCCGTAGCTGTAAAGGCCAATCAGACTGGAGGTTTCTTTGTGGGGGAGTTTGTCCTGTGCCTTGTAGACACTTGTAGCCACTCCTGTGAGGTGTGGCAAACAAAGGTGCCTCCAAACATTGCCACATGTCCCCTAGGGACAGAATCGGCTTCACTGAGAGCCATGAGTCTAAGCTATGAGGTCTGGGGTTTTTGAGTGGCAGACCTGGGTCTGTCCAACCCCAGGACATGGTCTGGTGGCCAGGCTCCTGCTAAGTCACAGTGGAACTCCCACAAGTGGCAAGCACAAAAGTCCAAATAAACAATTTCCTTTTAAGTGAGTGATGCAGCCTGCACAATCTGCAAATGTCAACACAGTCTCAGCCACACCTAGCTGCAAGGGAGGCTGGGAGCTGTGGCCTGGGCCTAGTGGCTAGTCAGGACCAGCCAGTACTAGGTGACCAAGGAGAAGGGGACAATGGATTCTGGAGGACAGCTGGCAGCCCCACCACCCCCCTTAGACACAATCACCACCACAGTCCTCTACCATTCACTGCCCTCCCTCTGTGTGTTCTCCTCATGTCTCCACCGGCCCCTCTTGACATCTGCTCTATACCATGTGACTCCAGTTTGGCAGTTGAGGACAGGCACCACAGGCAGCTCCTACCCTGAGCACCAGGCCTCCTGCCAGTGCCCTCTAATTCAAGCAAACTGTACACCGTTCCCCCAGCTGATGGTGCCTCTGGCTCTTACTTGAGTGCTCTTCCCCCACGGTACCAGTTCTGACTAGGCTGGATCGTAGACAATAACAAAACTCAAAATGTAGTGTTTAAACAATGCATGGATATTTTTCTTCTCACAAAAGATATCCAGATGCAGATGAACTAGAGCTGGAAGGGCCACACAGGCCATCAGTGACTCAGGCACCTGCCAGTTCATTGCTCTTACCTTCCTGAGCATGTGGTTCTTCATCTCAGAGTCCAAAACCATTGCAAGAGTTCTGCCATCACATCTGCCTTCCAGGCTGCTGGATGAAGGAAGGACCAAAGACTTCTCACTTGACACTTCCACTTCCTATTGGTCAAGTGAGTCTGGGAAATGTCATCTTTCAGCAGAGCAGCAATATGCCCAGCCAAAATTGGAGCTCTGGAGCTCAAAATTGGAGGGGGTGGGGATGGATATGGGAGGCACACAATCAGCAATTTCTGTTACACCCTCTTTGTCCCACCCCACACTTCGCCCTAATGTCCCATCCTGGATCCACCAAGCCTGAGGGGTAACCAGTTGTTCTCAAACTTCCTCCCCAGTAGCCTTTTGGGCCCAGCCTGTCTCCAGGTTCAGAAGCCCATGCTGAAGGAATAGGGGAGCAGATGTGACACCCCCATTCCCCTTCCAGCCCCTAGCCCCTGTTCCTAAGAAGAGGGTCCACAAGGACCCACTGTGGCTGATCGGGTCAGAACCTGGGGGGAGGTACAGGAGAGATGGCTCATTGTCTAATGCAAACACTTATTTTCTCTGCATTCTCACTCACTCTGCCACTCCATCGAACTTCGTGTATTTTTCATGCCTCTTAAGCCAAGTGGATCCTTTAGAAAACAGGACAGAGTCTCCACTTCCCAACCTCTCAGAGCATGACGGGCTGATCAGGTGGGAGAGGGCAGGCAGCTGTCCCTGGAAAGCTGGAGTGCAATTGTGTCTGAGGCCAGAATTTTACTTGCTAGGTTGTTTTAAAAGTCACGGGTGGTGTTTTTTGTCTTGGGCACCAACAGGATGACCACAGGCTGTACAGTACCTGGGACTTCGCTCTCCTATCCATGCCTGCTGCTCAGGACTCATGAACAACAGGACCAGGTCACTGACCTGGTCTGACCCCTTGCCTTGAGGTGGGAAGACAGGTTCAGGAGCGGAAGGACCTTAGGTGACCCACAATGGTCAAGGAGGGATTGAACCCCAGCATGCCGAGCCCAGCACCCAGGCCCCGCACTGGGAGCCACAGACAGCAGATCTGGCATCAGATCACGGTGGGGTCCACAGTCCACCACATGCCCCCATCCTGCCCTGGGAAGTAGGTGCACCACCCCGGACTCCTCAGCCCCTCATCTCTGCCGGAGGAAAAACCCAGGCCACCAGGGGCAGTATCCACATGCAGGGCAGACTGTCCTATCCTGGCCTTCATACTCAGCTTGCTCCAGGTGATGGCTCGATGAGCCAGCCATTCCTCCCCAGGAGCCTCATCCAAGGGGCACAGGTGTCTGCACCGCTGAGAGGCTAAGGAGACACTGTCTACAGAACCCAGTGCAGTGCCAGGGATCTTCTCCAGGCTGTCACAGCTGCTCCTGGGCTCACAGAACAGAAGGTGGGTTGGGAACAGGGCCTGGAGATAAGGACACTGACATACTGGGCTCTGTGACTGAGCCTCAATCTCTCCATCCATAAAACAGTGACCTTGATTGTTTGGTGCAAGAAGCCCCTGCAGGGCCAGCACATACTGCATACCCAGCTTAACCAGAGGCATTGTAGCCATGAGTGACAAAGATTGTGAATGTAGGACACTTTATTACAAGGTGGAATCTGCTTGCTGGTGACCTTGCCTGAATCAGGGTTGGTCCTCTTCAGAGGAGCTGTGCCCAAGGGAGGACTGGTGACACATGAGGTAGCGAGATGGCACATGAGGTGGTCATCGAGCTGCCTGACCATCCTCCAGGGGACAGCCGGTCCCTGCGGAGGCACGGGGTGAATGCTGCAGGTGACATACCCATAGGAATAGGGGGTGAGAAAGTCCAGCCAAGTCTCCAACAAGTCTGGTCTCTGGGGAAGTGGATCCTACAGCTGCACCCCATCTCTTGGCCACCTCAAGACCAGGGAGAGTTGTGACCCTCAGACACTCCTCACTTTAACACCTTCAGCAGCATCTTGAGCCTCTGCTTAACACTCAGGGTGTCCTGCCCTTCCCTCCCCCCGCCAGGTGGGCAAATGGACACATAGAGGTCCTTGGGGGCAGATTTTATGACACTGTCTTTGGAAACCAGAGGCAGTGTGGGAAAGTCGTGGGGGCAGGAATCAGTGTGATGCAAAGCCACATGCTTCAAACAGGCACCTGATATCCGGGCTGGGGGAAGCACCTGACAGGCTATGTCTCGCCAACCAGGCTGGAGAAATTGATCCCAACTCTGATGATGTGTGCCCATGGGATGGACTGATCTTGCAGGGGACACTGGATAGGTGCCAGGTTGAGTTACGTTGGATATTCATGCCTGCACCTGCAGACAGCTGGTCCTGCTGTCCCAGGGCACTGAGGGTCACAAACACCTTACTGTGACAATTTGGCTAGATGGAAGCTTCCATCCAGCAGGAGTATCTCTCTCTAGTCAAGGAAGGGTACATTTTACAAGCTAGAGAAATGTGTGCAGACTTCATGAGGCCCAAGACATCCACCACACCCCTGGGCATGTAGCAGCAGCAGGTCAGGCAAGCTGGAGGAGACCGGAGTGAGGGATGCAGCCATCCCAGAAGGGAGTGTGGGAAAGCTTCCAACCTGACTGGGCACAGAGTCCTTGCCTGTGTGGGTCAGGGAGCGGGCTCATTCACCAACGCTGATGACCACAAGTAGGACCCCTGTGTTTGTCAGGTGCTCTGTGCTGGCTGGGGGTCTTAGGGAGAGGCCAGGGATACTGGCAAGAACTAGGGCCCTGGGAGCCCTGAGGAGGCATGCATGTCTGGGCCAGGGGTATTCAGGAAGGGTTTCCTAGAGGAGGATAGCATTGCTGAACCCTGAAGAATGAGCCAGGAAGAGCACCTGAGAAACAGGCTGCCCAGCAGGATGTCAGGCCACAGGCCTTGGCCTCTCACCAGTACTAAGTGGACAGCCTCCTCTGAGCACTTCAGTCTTCTGATCTGCAAATAGGTGGTAACACCTGCCCCACCCCACAGGGCCCAGCAGTACCTCCCTCCTGCCTATCCCCAGCCTTGCCCTACTGCCACACAGACAGCCCCAGTGCCCCTCCCAAACTCCCAGGCACATTGCCAAGAACCCCCTCATCTCCATTCTCCTTCTCCAGGAAGCCCCAAGACCCCTCTGCAGCCCACAGAGCTGCGGAGCCTTTTCCAGGGAGCCCTTCTGGACATCCAAGGTAGCCCTTGAAACACTTCCCTTGCCTCCACACCTCCACTGCCACCCATCTCCGCTTGGATCCTACTGCCCCTCAGAAGCCTCTGGAAAACCCTGGGACTTACAGCCTTCTGCACCACACCTGGTGCTGCACTGTGAGTCAGAGCAACGCCTGCAGTGTCTGTGGGAGAAACCCAGCAAGGCTTATGACCAGTGTGCCACAGGCTGCCCACCAGCCATTGGCAGGGCTTCCTTGACAAGAATTTTTGGTGCTGCTGCTGGTGGTGGTAGTGAGGGTGGTGGAGGTGATGGTGATTGTGATGGTTAATTTTGTGTGTGTGTGTGTGTGTGTGTATGTGTGTGTGTGTGTGTGTGGCAGTACTGGGGTTTGAACTCAGGACCTGACGCTTCACCACTTGAACCATGCCCTCAGCCTTGTGATGGTTAATCTTGATTGTCAATCTGATTGGATTGAGAGATGCCTAGGAGATTAGGAAAGCACACTTCTGGGTGACTGGGTGAACTGGGTGAGCTCATTGTTACATGGGTGACTGAGGGTGTGTCCAGCGATAATTGACATGTGGGATAGCAACGGAGGGGCAAGACCTACCCTGAATGTGAATGACACTGTCCAATAGGCTGGGGGTCTAGATGGAACAAAAGGTGGGAGGAGGAAGCCAGACAGCATGTGCGAGCTCCATTCTTCCTGAGTGGGTGTCCTATTGCTGCTGCTGCCTGCTGCTGCCATCGCTGTAGGACATCAGACTGCAGCTTCTTCAGCCTTTCATTGAGGACTCCACTCCAGCGACCCTCCAGGGAGCTCCTGGCTTTCAGCCTCAGACTGGGGCTGCGTCACTGGTCCCCTGTTCTGAGCCTTCCAACTTCTGGACTGAGTAGCTATGGGTTCCCAGCCTGCGGATGGCCATCGTTGGCCTGTCTAGCCTCCAATGGTGTGAGCCAACCTAATAAACTCTCTTGTATAGTCGTATGAATATGTGGTTCTATTGGAGCTGTTCCTCTAGAAAACCCTGTTACAGAAAATGGGTTGATTGCTGTGGCTAACCTGACTGTGTGGTTCTTAAACCTTTGGGACTGGTTTGTGGAGGAAGTTGGAACCTCCAGAGAAGCAGGCTAGAGAAACAGGCTAGAAAAGCCCTAGAGTGCTGTAAGCAGAGTGATTCTGGTGGGAGCTCTGGAGACCAGAAAGCCGAGAGAAATGTGAGCAGTAGTGGCCGTGTTCGTGGTACTTTAGATGGGCACAAGGACACTGTTGGGAACTGGGTGAGCTCATTGTTACATGGGGCAAAGACTTTGGCTTCCGTGTGTGCTTGTCCCAAGACTGTGGAAAGCTGAACTTAAAAGTGACAGACTGATTTATCTGGCAGAGGGGATTTCAAAGCAGCAAAGCATTCAGGCTTCTGCATGGCTACTTTTAACTGTTTACAGTCAAATGAGGAAACAAAGGAATGATTTGAAGAGAGACCTTACAGGTAAAAGGAAAGCAGAGAGGAAAGATTTGGAAAATTTGCAGCTTGGTTAGAGAAAGAGCAAAAAAGCATGTAAGGTACCAACCAGGAGGAGGGCTCAACAGAACAGCTGCTTGCTAAAGAGATTAAAGCAGATGAAAAGAAGATATGTGCATTGCATCAGGGAAGTAGGAAATATGCATGAAGGGCACCTCAGAAATCTTCCAGGGCAGAATTATTTCAGAACAGCGCCCATGGCTTAGCAAGGCACTCTGGGACTGCAGCAATGGTTCAAATGATCCAGATGCAGCACATGTAAGTGGCAGACCTTGGCATCATCCATATGATGCTGGTTTTGCAGGGGTGCAGAATGCAAGAGCTATGAGGCCACAGTGGCTTCCACCAAGATTTCACAGGAAAGCCTGGGAGGTCAGGCAGAAGTTTGCCCCTACAGAAAGTGCCTGATAGGATGATGTCTAGAGGAGCTGTGGAAGTGAAGCCACAGTGAGGATCTTGGAAAAGAGGTAGCAGCACCACAAAGCACCCTCCACAGAAGCTGCGAACATCAGCTTGCAGGTAGCTAGAGCAGCCATGGGGGTGGTCACCAACAGAGCTGTAGAGGCATGGAGGCCTCCACCTAGATTTCAAAGGATGTTCCAAAACTAGGGGGTCCAGACAGAGACCTGTCACAGGGGCGGAGTCACTGCTGAGCAGGAATGTGGGTGGGAGCTGCAGCACAGAGTGCACACTAGAAGAATGCCTAGGGGAGCTTTGAAGGCAGGACTACCACCGAGACCCCAGAGCTAAAGAGTTACCAAGTGTCCAGCACTGGCCTGGGAGAGTTACAGAGAAGAGACTCAACTTGTGAGAACTGAAGCACAGCTGAGTCCAGGACAGTCCCATAGGAGCGGGGCTGCCTAAGTCCTTTGGCGCCCACATCCCACCATGTGCCCAGATGCCAGGTATGGAGGTACAGGACTGAATATTGCCTTGCCAGACTTTGGTCTTGCTTTGGTCTGAGCCTTCCTTGATATTCTTTTATTCCTCCCTTTTGGAGTGGTACTGTTGTATCTTGGAAGTACATAACTTTCCTTTTCATTTTGCAGGGACTCACAGCTAAGAGTTTGCCCTGAGTCTCAGGGGATACTTTTGCATCGTCCATATGAATTTTTGAGCAATGCTGGCACTGTTGAGAGTTTGGGGGAAGGAATTAGTGCATTTTTGGTTGTATGCAGGATAGTTATGTCATATTAGGTGAAATTATGACTTTGTTATTGTCTTGTTTGGAATTAAATATGGTATAAGAAGATGTGTTTGGGTGTTAAGTTGAAAAGAGGTGAACTTGTGATGGTTAATCTTGATTGTCAACTTGATTGGATTGAAAGGTGTTTAAGAGATTAATAAACACACTTTTGGGTGTTTCTGTGAGGACATTTCCCGAGATGATTAGCCTGTGGGACTGCAAATGAGGGGAAACCCGCCCTGAGCATGGCAGCTCTGTCTACTAGTGGAAGAAGGAGAAAGCCAGCCAGCGTGTACAAGATCCATTCTTCCCAAGATGTTACTGCCACCATCACCTGTGGACATCGGACTCCTGCTTCTTCAGCCTTTCAAAGCAGACTTACACCAGCAGTTGTCCAGGGATCTCCTAGCCTTCAGCCATTTTTGGTCTCCTCATTCTGAGGCTTCTAGCTTCTTGCACGAGTAGCTACTGGGTACTTTGTCTCTCCAGCCAGTGGATGGCCATCGTTGGACTACTCAGCCTTTAACTATATAAATAAATCTTATAAACCATCTTTTAAAATTGTATATAAATATATGTTATAGACATAGAGAACCTATGTGTGTGTTCTACTGGTTCTGTTCCTTTAGAGAACTCTGACTAATACAGTGATTATGGTGTTGATGATGGTGGTGGTGGTGATGGTTGTATTGTCACTTTTCTCGTCACTGTGATAAGATGCTTGACATAAAAATCTTAAAGGACAAAAGACTTTTTTGGCTCATGGTTTCAGGGTCCATGGTTGCTTGACTCCATGCGCCTAGGCAGAACATCATGGCAGTGGAAGCCAAATGGCAACAGGAAGAAGAGTGTGACAGGAAGGGGCCGTGGTAAGGAGAGGACGACCCACTTCCTTACACTAAACCCCACCTCCCCAGGTTTCTACCACCTTCCAAAACAGCACCTCTAGCTGGGGACCAAGGGTTAACACATGAACCTATGGGAGACATGTCATCTTCAAGCCATGACATTTTACCCCTGACCTCCAAAGGCCCATGGGCATCTTATAATGCAAAATGAATTTAGTCCATCTTCAAGAAGCCCCAAAGTTTCAACAGTTCTGATATTGTTCAAAAGTCCCAATTCAAAGTCTCTTCTGAGACTCAAGGCAAACTCTTAGCTGTGAGCCACTGTAAAATCAAAAACAAGTTACATACTCTCAAGATACAATTGCATAGAGTACACAGCCCCCTTCAAAAAGGGAGTAATAGGAGAATGACAAGGAAGTATCAGACCTGAGCAGACCAAAACCCAACAGGGAAAACACCGTAGTTTCATGTCCACCGTCTGGAGCACAAAGTGACATGACAGGAACTTCAACAGGCTTTACCAAATCCCACCCCTATGGTCTTGCCATTCGTAGATCATACAGCTTCTCTCTTGGGCTGGCTCCACTCCTTACCTGTGGCTTTCCTTGACAGACATTCCACATTCCTGACAATTCCAACATCCTGGGGTCTCCACTGCAGCTTAGGCTTCACCCTCACAGCTTCAAGCATTGCCCTCTCAGGGGCTGCCTGCAGGGATTTTTGACCCTGCCACACATTGCCTGGCTTCCGAGGCCTTCCTTTGAAATCTGGGTGGAAGCCTCTGGGACCCCATAACTTTTGCATTCTGCATACCTGAAAAATTGCCATCACATGAAGCCAAGGCCTGCCACCAGCTTGAGCAGTAGTCAGCTCCCCACCACACACACTTGCACCATGGCTGCAGTGTCCTCTGAGTGCCCAAGTGGCTGAGTTAGGGAAAACATCTCCTTGGGTGACTCCATGCAAGTGGGGCAAAGTCTTTCAAATAAGTTAAGACCTTTACACCCTTGATCTGAGATGGGTGCAGTCTAGTCAATTCCTGAGATGCCCTCAGGCATCTTTCCTGTTGTCCTGATGTAAAGTACTTGATTTTTAAAATTGGCTTTAGCAACCATGCTCTCCTGGTCTCTAACTTTAAACACTCTCTTTTTCTGCCCAATCTGCATGCTTTTCAGATATTTATGTTCTGTTTTTTGCTCTCAAGTTTCACTGTAAACCTGGCCAAAAGCATCCAGCACTCCGTACACCACAGTCTGAGTGCTACGCTGCCTTATAGTTTCCTTTGCCAAATTAATTAGTTCATTGCTTTTTTAAGAAAATTCAGCCTTGCTTAAAGTCTCAGGACATGGACTAAAAGTAGACAAATTCTGTGTCAGAATCTAACATGTGTGGCCTCTAGTTTAGGTCCCATCTGGGACCTTGTGAACTTGACCTTCACTGTCTGCATATCTATGGGCATTCTGATCTGAGCTCCCACAGAATCTCACATTAAGCTTACAGCCCTCAGGGTTTCTCCAGACTGCTTCTCCCACAAACCGGTTCCAAAGCTTTGAACCACATGGCCAGATAGTCACAGCAGTGACCCTGGCACCAATTTTTCTATGTTTGTTGCTTTTGTGAAGTTGGGAACAAAATGCCCGAGAGAACAACAGAAAAGGAGGAAAGATTTATTTTGATTCACGGTTTCATAGGATTCAGCCCATGGTTGCTTGGCTCCAAGCACTTGAGCAGAACTTCATGGCAGTGGAGAGGTGTGATGGAGGAGGGTCTCACCTTATGGCATATAGGAAGCAGGACAGGACAGGGGCCAAAGCAAGATATGCCCTTCAGAGACACAGTGACCTACTTCCTCCAGTTAGGCCCCACCTCCCAAAGTTTCCACCGCTTCCCAAAATAGTACCATCAGCTAGGACCTAGCATTCAGCACATGAGTCTATGGGAGACATTTCATATTCAAGCCATGACATTTGTGATGGTGATGATGGTGATTGTGATGATGGTGGAGATGACTGTGATGGATTGAAATGGTGGTAGTGATAGTGATGATGGTGGTGATGGGTGATGTTGGTGATGGTGGTGATGATGGTGGTGGTGATGGTAGTGACGATGGTGATGGTGGTGCAGCTGGTGATGATTGACGAGGTAGCATTGATGACAATGATGGCAGCATTGATGGCGATGGTAGTGGTGATGATGATGGCGCAGGTGGGTGGTGGTGGTGATGGTGGTGATGATCGTGATTGTGATGGAAGTAGTGGTGACGATGTTGTTGGTAGTGTTTTAGGAAATTAAAAGAATGCAAATCTCTTCTCCTGGGTCCAGTTTAAAAGCTGGATTTGTCCTTACTACCTTATAGTCCCTGCACAAGAACCGCCACTTGGGCCCCAGTTTTCCATGGAAGTCATAGCGGGGTTGTAAGTGACTTCAGCGTATCTCTCAACTCCACCTTCTTGACCCTGGCAACGTGGGACTTCTTTTCTGTGTGGTGAGTGGGGAGGAGGTGGAAGGGTTAGTTTTCTCCTCAGTGGGTAGAGTTGGGATCAGGTTTGGGGCCCCACATTGAGGACAGGCAGGAAAGTCACTTTAGAAGCCACAGAGCATGGGAAACTCCTGTCCTCTCCGGGTTGCCTGAGATGGATGCCAGCAAGATCTCCTGGTCTGGCCTAGAAGTCCACAGCACCCCTTGAAAGGTTGGCTTTGGCCCCCTGTAAGACGAGATCCCAGGAGTAGTTCTTGTAGGAGGCCTGGTGACTCTGGGTACTCCAAGACCCCAAGGGCTCCTTCCTGGGCCCCCACTAACCACAGTGCCACCTGATGAAAAAAACTCTGAGCCCAGAGCCTAAGCAAGTACAGGTGTCCCAGGGTCCCAGTTTCTATCTGCAGGATGGGGCAGTGACCAGCCACCTTTTCCCATCAGTGTGGGTCCTGACCTCATGTTCCTGGGACTCAGCTCTTCAGCCCCAGCCAGCCTCTGGCCTCTGGCATTTCAGTGTGGTCCTTGACCTTTGCCCAATTCTGGATTCCTCCTCTGTGGCCGGAAACTCTCAGAATCCCCACCAGAGGGCGCTCTGCAGCAAGGAAAGGACACTGCTATGCACGGGGCTGAGGCAGGGCTGGGCACTGGAGCCCAGACTGCTGGAATGGATAGAGGGACAGGGACCAAGGGACACAGGGTGAGAGCGCAGATTCTGGACTTCCAAGGGCCTTGCTTCCAGGCTGCAGGCTGTGTGACCTCTCTGTCACAGCGCCTGCCTGGAGGGCTTGGGGAGGACTCAGTGATGACCCCACAGGCTCTTGGCTGGACACGAGGAGACCGATGTGAGTCTCCTCACATGTGAGGGGATGTGAGTGTCAGCAGGGCCTCTGCTGTCCCCATGAGGAATGGTAGGACGAGTATTTGAAGCTATGGTCCCCTGGGGCTCGGGAATGGGACCCGTAGGCCAACCCAGTGCCCAGGCAACAGAGTAAGGACTGTGTGGACAGACCACATTCTGCGTATCCATGGCCCTGTTGGTGACGTTTGGACCGTTTCCACCTTCGGGCTTTTGCGAGCCCTGGTGTCAAGTTTCTGGTCCAGTCCCTCTTGTCACTTCTCTGGGGCACAGGTCTAGGAGTAGATTTGCTGGTCACCTGGTGACTGTCTGTGTTTAACCTTCTGAGGACCTGCCAGGCTGCTCTCCTCAGAGTGCACCCCCTCCTCCCTTCCTCCCTCCTCACCCGTTTCTTTCCTTCTGGCATTTGACTGGGTGAGGCGTGGTCTCTAATGAGGTGCTCCTCTTCGGCTGAATAACCCACGCTCATTCCTTGGGAAGGTCACGGTCCGGGGGAGAAGATGCTGATGCCAGCCTTGCTCTCGAGAGGCCAGGGTGAAGTTGGAGTCCAGCATACCAAAGAACCTTCCAGAAAGACTTCCTTAGCTATGTCAGTCAGCAAGGGTCTCTATGGCGGCCTGCTGTGTGCACAATTTTGTGCTGACAGGTTTTGGAGATATCAAAACAAGCACCAAAATGTAACACTTTCTTCTTTAAAAATTCTAAAAAAAAGAACGCAGCTCCTATGAGAGAGACAGACCGCTCCCCCCCCCCCGCCCCCCGCAATGTGGCACAGACAGAGTGAACGCAGAGGGCTGATCAGGGTGGGCTTCTTGGAGGTGGTGTTGCCTGGCTGTCTGAAGAGAGAGGTGGGATTGCTGGATGGTGGGAGCTAGGCACTGCTCACAGAGGGCATGCTATATGCAAGGCCCTGGGAATGACACTTGGAAGAAAGCAGGCCAGGTGGTTGGGCAGGGCTGGGCCCAATGCCTTGGGAAGGGGCTGGATCCTTGTCTGCAGCAGGGAGAGGGCAGTGCTCAGAGCTCCAGACCCGGCTGTCCACTTTCCAGAAGGGCAGCTTGACAGTGGACATCTGCTCCCTGTGCTGACTTGGGGGAAGGAGTGTCAGTGGGATGCATGGGCTTGGCAGCCAGCCCTGGGGCACAGAAGGGCTGCAGGCTGCTCACCCCAGCCGCTGGTCTGCATGGTCCACAGGGAGGCCCAGGTCGTGTGCTGCTGGCCCAGGACCACTATACAAATCCTGCCCTTCCTCTGCTAGCCTGGCCAGGCGGATGGGCTCCTGAGGTGGCCCTGCCCTTCTGGGGCGTTCCCATGGCTCAAGAGACCAACATGCAGACAAGTGCATTGGGGCGTGAGTAGGGACAGGACCAGGTAGACCCCAACAGAGGGACAGGTAGCTCATGAACAAGAGCACCCAGACAGGAAGGACCTGAATGCAGGGAAGGAAAGCAGTGCAGGCCACAGGAGGACTCTGGAGCAGAGACCTGGATGAACCTAGAGAAAGTGCACTGCAGGCAGGGGAAGCAACCATGCAAGGGCCCTGTGGTAGGGAGGGCTCAGCCCACTGGCAGAGCAACCCAAGGCCCAGGGCTGCTAGAGGGTGGAAAGATGAGGCTAAGGTTTATTTGATACTCTCCTCCCCCTTCCCCCAGGCAGGGTCCCAGGGTCCTGGTCATTTTAAGGCTGAAAGGAATCAGTTTGGCTCTCCCCTGGACCTGGAGTGCTAAATTTCAGAGCCCAGGCAGCGGGTTCACTCCAGGACACGCTCATGCGTCTTCTGAATTCTGTCTTCCTGTGTAGCTGGGGGTGGATGGTCCTGGCTTGGGGCCACCCCTCCCTGCCAGCACATTGTCTGCCTGTCTGGCCGGAAACAGCTGCTGCCCAGGGCAGCGGAGGGGGGCGGGGGTGCTGTGGAGACCATGAACTTGGCTGCCAGGTCTGCTCAGAGGTGGCAGAGACTGGACATGGAGGGCCAGCCCCTGTCCTATCCTTCATTCCACCCTACTCACCCCAGGCCCCGGCCTGGGGTGACTGACCTGCCGTTGGTCTGCCAATGGAGTTCAGCCACCTCTCAGCCTAGACAAAGTGGAGAAGGTCTGAGGAGAGAACAGTCAAGATCCAGGTTACAAAAAATGACCTCAGTCTGTCAGCTTCCCCCAGGAAAATCGCCCAGTCACTGGTCCTGTGGGACTTCACACCCTGGGCACATGATTCAAGTGTGCCTAGGTCCAACTGAGAACCCACAGTGCTCCCTTTTCCCCAGGGTGCCTGTCCTGGGTGGGTCTTGCAGGGGCAGAGGGGCCCTGAGCCTGACCTCCATTCTGCCCCACGCCCACCCCTCTCACACCCCACTCACCAGGAGGTCACAGAGCACTTCCTAGGGAAGTCTTGGAACCATGGCTCTGTTTCAGCATGGGGATGGGGGCTGGTGGCTGAGTTTGTTTGGCCTTGTCCATGGCTGACTTTGGACCTCCCTGCTCGCAGGTAAACCAGCACCCACACTATCACCCTGGTGTGCGGCCTTGGCTCCCACCTGTCCTGGGAGCTGTGTTCGGGTGGTCTCATTCCAGCCTGGGCACAACCGCCATGGCCATTATCTGTCAAGCTCCTCTGGGTCACAGTGGCATGGCCACTGCTTCTGTGGCCACTCCTGGGCCACCCCTTCTCCCCCTGCTTCTCACGGGGGCTCAGAGCCTGGGAAGAGCCCTCACCTATTTCCCATGAGAAACAGGAGTGGCCAGGCCCTCAGAGCCTACTCCTATCCAGCTCTGCAGGCCTGAGCCTCTGCTCAGCAGCACCAGGCCAGACACTGGCTCCACCTCCCTCCCCCCATAGCCATCCTCTGAGATGTGAACTCACACTGGTCGGGTATCGGATTTAAGAAATTTCAGTTGATTTTCTTTCAAATTATGTCAGCCTCACTGTTAAAAAAAGATCATTTAACCTTAAAAACTGGGCAGGGTATGGTGGTGCACATCTGTAGTCTTGCCTCAGAGGCTGAGGCAGGAGGATTGAGACTTAAGTATGTCCAGGCTACATAGGGAGACCCTATCTCAAAGAAACAAGACCAAGCCAGGTACTGGGGGCTTGTGCCTATAATCCTAGCTACTTGGGAGGCTGAGAGCAGGAGGACTGCTGTTCCAGGCCAGCCTGAGCAAAAACGATTGCAAACCGAAGCTCAACAGATAAATGCTGGGAGCAGTGGCGTGCGCCTGTCATCCCAGTGACAGAGGGGAGCGTAAGGTAGGATTGTGGTCCAGGCTGGCCTGAGCAAAGAGTGAGACCTTATCTCAAAAATAAACAGGATGGAGGCATGGCTCAAGTGGGAGGGTGCTTGCCTAGCAGCATGAAGTCCTGAGTCCAAAGCCCGGTACCACAAAAGAGAGAGATTGAAGGAAAGGTGGTGGATTACAAATCATTATCCCACAGTATATAATTAGGCTTCAGATCTGAAGTTCTGGCTGGGGAAGGAGCCAGGCAGGGGTTGGGGACACCACAAGAAAGAGTGTGGACCCCTTCCGTCCTGAGCACAGCCTGGGCTGAGGGCCTCTAGGGGAGCCCTGAAATTGGGCTTCTGCAGCACTTGGGTCCGGCTTGCCAGGCCCTTAGTACATACCCACCATAGCTCCTGGCTTTGTCCTCACGATGATCTGGTCTAGGGCTCCAGCCGCCACTCCTCTCTGCACAAATAGAAATAGGACAGGCGAACGCCAGCCGGGAATGGCTGCACTGCCCATGCCTGTGGGGCTGGCCTGGCTTTGTGTAGCGATTTCATCTCACAGCCCTGGTTCACACTCCTCTCTGACCCTGTGACGGCAACACTGGACCCTGGAGCACACCTTTGTCACCAGCCAGGTGCCTCCAGGGCTTGGCTCTTGGTCTGGCCCCTGGGCACTGCTATCTCTGTCTCCCCCCAGCTCCCAGCCAGCTAGGCTCCCGGCCTCCCTGTGGCCCAGGCCGAGTACAGTCCCACGTGTCGAATTCTTTCAGTATGGCTGTCCCCACTCACCTAGGGACCCTGAGAGAACCAATGGCTCAGATTGAAATTAGGCGAACGAGGCCTCTCCCATGGTTGTTTATAAGCAATGCCACTTCACACCACCCCTGTCCCTTCCACCCTGGGTAGGGGACAGCTCCATTTGGGCCAAGTGCAGGAAACCAGCAATTTGTGGGTTCTGGGGTCCCTGTGGAGCACTGAGCACAAGCTCTGACCTTCTGTGGCCACTTAAGCCCCAAGCACAAGTTGGCCAGAAGATCCCTCTTGTGGTGGTGGCACCAGTGCCAGGGACTAATCAGAGATGTCCAGCACCAGTCTATGTCTGAGGTCTGCCAATAGCAAGGAACCCCAAATGGATCCTGATGGCAGCCATGTTTTGTTTTTTTGCTTGTTTGTTTGGTGGTACTAGGGTTTGAACTCAGGGCTTCATGCTTGCTGGGCAGACAGCCATGTTTTTTAATGCTCATAAGCTCCATGGATCATGTGGGAATGCCAGGCTGTGCTCCTCCAAGCTAGGGACCTCAGCAGCAAGCAACCCAGTGGCTGGGGCTAGAATCTGGGCATCCTCACTCAAGACTGGCGGTTGGAGGTCCCTGCATGGTCACCCCAAGGAGCTGGGTTCCAAAGGATGACAGGCAGAAGCAAAGGCTCCCATAGCCCATCCCCAAAGCTCATGCTGTGAGTGCCTCACCCCTCTGTGTGACAGCCACAGGCCCCCATCCGAGGGGAAGGGAGCTAGACACCGCCCTGACAAAGCATGACAGGCTCAGAGAAATGGGGGAGGGGAGATGCAGAGCCAGGGAACTCCGGACAATGTGACTCTGGCAACCTTGTTCTCTGTTTCCGTAAAGAGAATAGCCCTCATTGCCCCATCCTGCCCTGCTGAGGGACATTCTACTTGCCCATCGGGTTTTCTCAGCACCCCAGCTACAGACTGCTGTCACCTGCCCCAGATAGCTCCTCAAAGATGACCCCTTGGCAGTCAGCAGTCCCCTGTGCCAGGACTTCCACGAGGCCCAGCCGGTAGGGCGTTGCAGAAAAACCTGGACCCCTCTGCCAGAGGCCCAGTTTATGCTTACCAATTCCCCTCTCCAGGTCAGCCCCTCTGCCTGCTGTGTCCCTCAGGCCATCAGCCCCAGGACATTGCTCCTTCCCTGTGTTTTTTTCCTGAGCCTTTGTGCCATCATGAAACACTCATCAAATGACCCAGGCTAAGGACCACCTCTCCTCAGTACCTGAGAGGGTGACCAGCTGTCCCTGAGGCCACACTGTCACCCCCAGGACTCAGGCCCAGGGGCTACCTTCAGTGCTGCACTCGGTGGCTTGCCCCTTAAGACTTCCACAGTGAAGTCTGCTTTGAGGCGGTCACTGTCTGGTGCTGGCTCCATGAGGACAGGCCTGCATGTGTTAACTCCAGAAAGACCAGGCGGATGGGGAAGCCGGCACCAACTCAACAGCTGAACAAACAGCGTTGGTCATGTTTCCAGCCCCCCTGCAGCCTGGCTGCCCCGAAGGACTGGAGGCCACTCAAGGCCACAGGCAGATATATCCCTCTCTGGAGAGGACAGCCCACCCCCTCCAACTTCCCAACTCTGCTCCTCGCTCCCACAGCCCTGCACCTCTGCCTGATGCACAGCCTGAAGGAGGGCCTGCTGCCCCATGTGGCCTGTCCAGACCCTACGGCCCAAGTCCTCACTCAGTCACTTTTGCCCTGCGACCTTCTCCCCTCTGGACCTGGATATTTCCAATGTCTGATGACACCCACTCATGTCCAAGGGTAAACAAGGAAATATTGGGAGGTGAAAGAGGCAGATATTGAGGTCAAGTGGGCAGAGCCTAAGTGGTGGGCAGTGCGGGTATTGGGGGACAAGCCCTGATGGGAGAGACTGGCCCTCACCACCCTCTTCCCTAATGTCCTGGAATTCGGGGACACCATTTCCAGGGTCTAGGAACTTCTTTCTAAGAGCTGACCCTCGAGGGGTCCCAACCATCACTTTGTGAGGTTAGTTTTGATTTAGCCCCTAAATAATAACTTCTTGACTTTCCTAATTGCACCCTACTTCTCAGGACCTCAGGCCTGAGGCAACCTCCTCTTCTGTCTGGGCACCCTGGGCTGGACCCAAGAAGGCAGGTCAAGGCAGGGGTGAGGGATGCTCCACCAGTGACAAGAACCTGAGCATGCCTTATTTGCACCAGGCCCCATGGGGCAAGGCTCACTTTGACCTGGCCCTTAAGCATCATGGCAACCTTCCCAGTGGACACAGAGCTTTCCCTTTCCAACCATGGGTCCTCAGGCCACTCACAGAGCAAATGTAGCCCTTTCCCTGTGCCTGTGCCCCATGTCGTGTCCTCAGAATCCTTTGGGTAGGAGGATAGACTTCTGTCCTCTTGCCCCTCACCTGTGCTGCCACACACCTCCTCACAGCCAGGTGAGCCTCCCCGCCCTTCACTGAGCCCAACATCCCCTCCTAGGGACCCTGTTCCCAAGGCTCCTGGGTAGTCATTTTCTTCCACTTCAGGCTGCCCAGGAGGGTTGACATCAGCCACATGTCTATCCCTCAGTCTGGGCGACCCATAAGAACAGGGGCCCCATCATATTCATCCTAAATCCCAAGTTTCAGCTCACAGTGTCAACACCAGTGACAATGATACCTCTGGGTTCTGGAGTGTTTCTTCCCTGTCCTTGTGTGAATTCGTTCACTATGCTCTGGGAAGTGAAGACTGTCATTACTTCGGGGACTCGATGACAGTGAGGCTCAGAGAGCTTGAGATGGCTGCCTGGTGATGCACAGCTGCCATTGGCAGAGACCTGGAGGGGAGCTGGTAGCCTGACCCCGACACAGTGTGTCTTGCCCTAGGGCACTAGATGACCACCTGCTAAAAGGCAGGTCTCCATCTGACTGCTCTGAGGACTCGGGTATGGGTGTAGACACAGGCTTCCTCCTGCTTCCGGCATGGGGCCATGCTGGCACCACCCCCGTCTCTCCCCAGCACCCAGAGCCTGGGAGGATGCCCCAAACAGACACCTTCTTGTTCCCTTCTTGTTCTTTCTTTCCCTGTGGGTGAGCCATGTTGGACTGTGTGACCCCCCTACCCAGAATAAAGAGCCCAGCCTCCTCTCCCCACTCCCCGACCCGACGCCTGAAGCCCCAGGGGGCTCAGAGGTGGAGGACCTTTCTGCCCAAGGTGTCTGACTTGTTTTGTTTTTCGGAGGCACTGGGGTTTGAACTTAGGGCCTCACACCTGCTAGGCAGGCACTCTACTGCTTGAGCCACCCCGCCAGCCCTCCAAGGTGTCTGACTTGGACATCGCCAGCTTCTGTGGTTCGTTTTCTGCAGGCCCTACCCCAACCTGCCCTAAAGATTCCCAAGCTATAAACTGGCAATTGGAGTGGATACCCTCCTACTGCATGTGCGGGGGGGAGTGAAGATTCAGTAAAATAAGTAAGTTGGCACTCTGAGCCTCAGTCCTCTGGGTGTCTGTAGCCCTGCAGGGTCTTACAAGCTTGGGTGTTTGTGGCCCTATGGCGGCAGAGGCTGTGATTGGGCTGACATATGTCACTGTAGCCACCAGGGGGCAGCAGAGGGAAGCAGGTCCATTCTTCTACTGCCCTGCTGTCCCTTCCAGAGCCCATGCTTTGGGCAGGGGAAGCAGGAGGGGTGCGGAGGAGGCCCAGTGAGGTCACACAGGGCCAGCAGAGGAGTATGGACTCAGATCCTGCCTCTGCTGCTACCTCCCACATGACTGGAGCCAGCCCAGCCTCACTGAGCACACGGGGAGCTCAGGACCTGCTCAAGGCATTGCCTCCAATGTGGAAATCCAACTCCAGGCCCAGAAAGGCTGTCTGCACACAGCTGCAGCTCTCAGCCGCCAGACCTCGGGGACTCTGGAGTCCAGTGGAGGCCCCCTTCCGCCCATCTCCTGACTGCAGATGGGGAAATTGAGGCCTAGCCAGGGCAGGAGCTTGGCCGATATTGCACAATAAATTCAAGTCAGAGACAAGACCAGCTGGGCCCGCAGACGCCCTCCGGGCCTGCTTGCTCCCTCAGGACACCACTGGCTAACGCCCACAGACTCAGCTTCAATCCTATCCCCACCATGAGTGGGGCAGAGGTGGGGGGCACGGGTAGTGATGCAGGCTGGTCCTGCTGGGCCCCCTGCTGGGCCTAGCCCTGGGGAAGGTTCCCAGGGCCCTATGTGGGTGCCCATGGAGGCCTCCCTGTGCCAGCCCCAGGTGCCTGGCATGCCAGTCTCAGGCCTCAGGGGTCTGCCATTGGAGAAAACTCTAGTTCTGAGCTGCTTTCCCCAGCAGGGAGAGCTGGGCACTGCTGGGTCACACTGGTTCCTGTGGCCTTGCTGCCCAGCTCAAGGTCTGCAGGGAGTGGGAGATATGTGGGTGAGAGAAGTGAGCCTCCCCAAGAATACTTGCCTGTTGCTTCCCGTTGGCCACTCTCCAGGGCAGCTACCACCCAGAGTGGACAGAGCAGCCAGTTCTCCTGGCTCCAGCACATCGGGGCAGGCGGCCTAGAGCTCTCTGCTCTGTGGCCGGAAAAGACTTCTGTTCCAGGAAAACGTAGGCTGGCAGGTCGCAGCAAGTAAGCACCCTGCTGTTCCCAGACCCGGTGAGGGTGAGCTGCAGGAGGCCTACACTTGGCCCCTGGGTACTGGGAAGAGCAGACACGGGCTCTGAGTGGCTCTGGGAAAGATGGCCTCACCTGGTCACCATTTCCCCATGTGTGCAGGGTGTGCCATGTTCACAGGGCAGGGGAATCTAAGGATCAAGGCCAGGAGATGAGCAAAGGTCTGGGGTCCCCTGGCCATCCCCACCGTGAGGCAGGACCAGAGTCCTGCTCCCCTTCTCTGCCGCCCGGCCCCATTTGGCATCCTCAGTGCGCAGGCGTGGAGGCCACAGGCGGCCATTTTCCAGCAGAGCTGGGGCCTGGCCAGCAGGTCTCCCAGCGGCCTCCTCCCCACTTGCTCGGAGCTGCATTACCTCATCGGGAAGCCATTCCGGAAAGGAGCTGCAAAGCCCCTGGGAGTGGGAGTGGAGAGGCGCTTTCCAAGGGCCTCCTGGCAGCCTCAGGAGCCAGACGAGGGCAGGCGTCACGCCCCCGGTGCCTGCAGAGAGACTGCTTAGGGGTTGCGGGGTGGAGGGAGGGGGGTGGCTTTTGTCAGCTTTTCGGGGTGACCAAGCCAGGCTGCAGCGGGCAGGCAGCTGCCAGGTGGGCAAAGGGTTTATCTCAAGAGCTAGGACCAAGTAGCCAGGATAAGAGGATCCAGTGCAAGCAAAGGGCAGAGGCCAAGCCTGGACTCCCTCTCCAGCCCTCCCAAGCCACAAGGAGCACTGGACGTGAGCGAGCACGTGACCACGTCCCGCTGTCCACTGATGTAAACCAGAGACCCAGCTGCCCACAGCTAAATGGGCCTTTCTGGACCACATGGTCAGGGCTGGGGAGGGGACTGTAGGGGCAGCTGGGGTGCTGGGGACAGGGGAGGGGCTTCTGCCCTGTAGGAAAAACAAGGGGAGCTCCCAGCCCTGGGCCCAGCCCTCTTGCCCAGCGTCCAACCCAGAAAAACTTCTTGGAGCCTTAGTTTTCTCCTCTGCAGAATGGGGCAAACCATACCCACTGTCCTCCCTGCCCCTGAGGATGGGTGGAAGGACTCCTGAAGCCATGAGGCACATGAACAGGTGCCCTTGAGGGTGCATGGGCAAGTCCAGCACCAGCCCCTCCCAGGAGGCCAGCTTCCAGTCTTTACCTGCCTGGGCCAGAGGGCACCTCCTAAGACATGGGTCTGTTTGGTGCACTTCCCCACTGAAAAACACCTTGCCTGGGGTAAGTGAAACGCTGTCCTCCAACCCCACCCAACCGCACATGTGCCCAGGATCACAACCCTTTTCCAAACCCTGTCCACATGGAGAACTCCTACTCACCTACAATACTCCACATGAGAGGCTCCCGTCAGAAATGCCTCACCAGGTTGCTCTGAGGACCAATTAAGAACAGGCATGTGTGAACATGGGTGTAGTTCCAAGGCCAGGGCCACCATACTCATGGGTGTCCCTGTTTCTTATTAGAGAGACCATAACCTAGGACACACCAACATGCAGGAAGTGTTGGTGGGACAGGAGTTAGCAGGAGGGTTTGCCTGCTTGGGGCTAAAGGCCAACCTTTGCGGATGGCAGAAGGTTTCGAGAGCATAGGAGGGCCGGTCGTGGTGGCGCATGCCGGTAATCAACGAGGCGAAGAGGATGAGGCAGGAGGATCACGAGTTCGAGGCCAGCCTGGGCTACACTTAAAAAAAAAAAAAGAGCATAGGAGGAACTTGGGGGTTGGTGCAGAGTCCTTGACCCCTCCTCCCATTGAGGGTGCACCCCATGGCCTCTCCCCCAGAATCCCAGTGGCCTCCTGAATTCCCTCCAACATGGCATGGCAGAAGAGCTGCCAGGTAGCTTCTGCCTGGAGTCCCAGGTTGTCATGTAAGAAGAAAGTCAGCCACCCCGAGACCTCCAGGCTATGAGTGCACTTGGCTTCCAGCCTCTGGTCACCCCAACTCTGGAGCCACCAGGCTCGGGTGTTCCAGCCCCAAGCCGTCTGAATTGTCACAGCTGAGACAATGCAGAGCAGAGCAGAGTTGTTCCCACAGTGACCTTCAGGACACCTAACCACAGAATTAGTGAGCATAGTTAATAGACTGTTGTTTGATGTCTCTGTGGGGTGTTTGTTACACAGCTCTAACCAACTCGAGCAGGTGGGAAACTTACAACTTTCTAGTGCTTACAACAACTACAGGGCCCCTTGGAACAAATTGTGCTAGCCTAGAAATCTGCCCCAAGAACAGATTCTTCCCAAATTCTATTTCCCAGCTCCCCTGATGTGCAACCAGTGTTTGAGAAAGGTTTATTGAATGAATGTATAATGTGTAGCCTCAATGCAGCCTCATTCATAGAACTTCCAAATCTGGAAGGGGTCTCCTCAGAACTCCTGTGGCCTTTGCAACTTGAACAACTGTGAACCCAGAAGCTCTGGGGAATTATCCAAGTTCTGTGTGGTCTGTCTGTCCCTCTGTACTACCATTTCCTAGCCATAGAAGAAGACACTGAACACAGAATCTCCGTAGTCCTCTGGGCTCCTGGTTCTCCTCACTGAGGGGTGTGTCTCCCCACTGTCTTAGTCATGTACTGCAGTTTCCATCATGGCCACAGACTCACCATTCTGCACTTGGCATTGGCACCTGGCCTAACCACTGGGATTTTTCCAAAGGAATGAATGAAATAAATGGAACAAATGAATGAACAACAAAATCATGCCCTGTGCACATCCACATACTGTACAGCCTCCCTTACAGCAGCCCCAGGAGTCTACTCTTGCATGCTTCAGGAGACAGGAGCTCACCCCTTTTCACGATAGCCTTTTTCACATCAGGCAGCCCTGATCCTGGAGTCTTTCCCTGACCTGGCTTCCTCCATGGGCCCCACAGGAAGGTAGCTGGATAAGGGAAGAGGCTCAAGGCAGAGGAAGGAGCTCCCAGTATGCCAGACCCATAGAACCTGCAGCTCTGGGCACTCCAGAGCACCTGAACCTCTTGGTACTCTGTGCACGGTCCAGCTGAGCCTCTGCCCAGTGCCTGGCTGGGACAGAGCCAGTGCACCAGGAGGTCTGCAGAGGCAGAGAAAGCAGCGGGGTGGGAAGTGGGGCTGGACAGGACAGGTGGCCTGTGTTGTTTCCATGGCTCCGGGGACTCTGCCTGCCTGGCTCAGCCTGGGAAAAACAAGCCGGGCACTGAGCAAACAGTGCCTGTGGCCACCCGGGACAAAGGCTGGGCTGTTTAGGTGTTCATGGCAGCCAACCGGCCTCCCTGGCGGAACATCGGTTTAGACTAAGCCAGTCAGGGCTGAGCTGCCAGGCTCTGCAACAGTCTGTCCCTTAGGCCCCTGGGGAACAAGCTGGGGCTGGCAGCTAGGGAAGGGAAGGAAGAGGAGAGGCAAGGATGGCAGGGAAGTCAGAACCACCCCCAGCTCTGCCCTCTGGGGCACTGCGGCTGAGTGACTTTTCAGGACACTGAAGACAACAACCTCTCTGTCTTTTGGTGAGGGGTCAGTCATCTGGGGGCCCCAGCAGCAGCATAACCATAGGCCTCCCCCTCCAGGAGCACCCTAAAGAGGGTTTGAAGTGTGCTTTTTGCTGCTACTGTGGACAGACATGTCTTTGGCCCAGAGCCAGGCCAGCCCAAAGTGCCATCGTGCTGGTGCTGGGGAACAGCCTTCTCCCTGAGCTGGGGACACACAGGCACTTTCCCCCGCCCCCCAGCACCCAGGCAGCACAGTGCCCACCTGCCCTCAGACCAGCAGGCTGGATGGACACCCTATATGGGCTGGGCTCCCCCGACATGAGCCATGCTCACCTGTGGGCAGCTGTGCTTCACCGCCAGCCTCTGGGGAGACCCCAAGCAGGCAAGGGCTCACAGAGAGCTCTCCGCAGCCTGCCAGCCACGTTATCCGTCACAGTGGCTCAGAAGCAAGAGACCCTGTGCCATCCTCAGAGGAAGCCTGCCGCAGAAGGGCAGTGAGGCCAGAAGGATCTGGAAGACAGACTGGGGATGCTGTGCTGTGCCTTTCGGGATGGGATCTAGACTTGACAAGATGGGAAGGGCACACTCAGGCCCCATGGAAGCCCCTCATGCCCCTTGTCTGTGTCCTCCATAGGCTGCCGGCTCATGGAGTTCCTGGCACCTTTCCCATTAGGACCAGGCCACTTGCCTGCAGGGGAGCTTGACCTGGAGCCTGTGGGCAGCAGCACGTGGGTTGCTGAGCAGAGCTCTGACCCAAGCAGCAGCATAAGCCCCAGAAGCCAATGCTGAAGCAGATTTCCTGGGCAGGCAGTTTGCAAGGGGTCAGGAATGTGGACAGGAGGGGAAGGAGGCAGGGTGGGCAGAGACAGAAATGTGGGTGCAGTACTGGCCTGACCCTCAGGAGCTGTACAGCCAGAAGATCCCCAAGAGCTGGCCTCAGCTGGGCATACGGGCCAACCTTTCACTTCCATCATATTGGTCACTAGATCAGGCTGACCCAGGGACCCATTGGGCCAGGCCAGCTCCTGCAGCTTGAGCCAATCCTGCAGGGGTCACAGCCAGGGATGTGTGCTGAAGGAAGTCCTGTGGCAGGGACAGGAGGCACACAGACCCAGGGGGACTGCCTTGGGCCTCTCCTCACTACCACTCAGTCTCTACCTTCCCCAGTTGCTGCCTGTCTGCTGCTCTGGACCGCCTGGCTTCTTTACCCATCCCTACACCCTCACCCTTGCCTTCAGTCCCAGCCCATAACACCCCAGCTGCCTCCTAGGGGCTTCCTGTGGCCCTAGTCTCTGCCACACAAAGTGACGACAACATAGTCCTGCTGTGGTCACCCCCACTCACACCTCTACCCAGAGCCTGTTCCACCCACCTCCACCTTTGCTGCCCGAACCCTCACCCAAGGCAGTCCAGATCTCAGCTAGGAATGGAGCTGCCCTGGCCTCAGCCCCAATTCAGGGCTCACAGCCTCCCCACTAGCTTCCCGTCCATGGCAGAGCAGTGCCTGTCAATTTCCCTGTGGGTCCAACACAGTTGTGGGCCTAGCAGGCCCGCTGTTGATGTGTGGCCTGAACATGTGGACACAAGTAAGAGTGAGTGAGTGGCTGGCCACCATCAGATGTCTGTAACAGCCCTATTGCATTGAAGGTGGTGAAGGACTTTTGTCCCAGTCAAGGCATGGACTGGGAGCCCTATGAGAGATGAAGCCTGAGCTCTGAGGCGATGAGATCAGCTCAGAAAAAAACTTTGAACTCTGGAAGGAGAAGAGTATGGAGTAAGAACCACCGCAGAATTCCCAGCAAAGGGTGGCTCCAGGGGATCCTGCGGGACCCTCCTCTTCTCTGAGGACAGAGGGGCAGTCCCTGCTGCGTCAGGGCCTGAGTCAGCTGTCTGCATTCCGGTGGCCCAGCCGAGACCTGCAGCCCTTGCTGCCTGGCAGCCTGGGCCATGCTGAGCAGAGCTCTGTGTTGGAACTTGCAGTGTGGGTAACTCAGACGTCCTTCCAGCCACCTTCCCATGGTTGTCACAGCCCATCAGATTGTCATGCAGGTGAGTCATGGAGGGGCGGCCCCTTCACCCTGGGCAAGTCGCTACCTGGCCTGCCTGCTTCTTGGTGGCATCCCCTGCCTTTGCCACGAGCCTGTCATGCACCTGAGTCCATACTCTCCCCTGCTCCCTCCCACCTGCTCACCTGGGCCTGCCCATCTGGGCTTGCCCACCCCTCTGCCTTCCTGGGAGGCTCCTTCTATCTCTGCTGCATCTTTTGCCACTCCCTTCCCTCCAGCATCTCACACCTGAAAGTCTCCCTCTAAAGGGAGAATCCACCCCTGGCACCATAGTCTCCCCAGACCCTGCCATGTCCCCTCCCCACCACCACCCACCTGCCCAACACTTATCCTTGTTGGCAGTCCCCAATGTGTTTTTCTTCATTCTGGGCTTGTCACTACCCTCTGTACAATAGCTCTGGTCAAGTTGAGCTCCAGCCTGAGGAAGCCAGTGTCACTCTGAACTGTCCCCCGTACCTCACACCATCTGTGCCCACTTCTTTCCTTGTTGACCCAACTACTTCTAGACTTCAAAGACCACAGCACACTGAGAGCTCACATATCTGCTTCCTCAGTTCTGTGCAGCCCTGAACCCCAGGTCCCTCTAACTCAGGCCAGCGGCCGTCAGAGGAAGACACAGCAAGCTGCTGAGGCCTGGGCCAGGAGACCCAATGCTACAAGCTGCTGCACACACTGTACCAGTCACCCTTCTCGGACCAACCTAACCCACAAGGGCTTCTTGGGGCTGGGCTGGCACCAGCCTCTCTGGACTTGGGGCTGCCCTGGTGACTTCTGGCCTCTGACTCATTTGGTGACATGGGGGGGTGGGCTAAACTTCTACAGGCCTAAGGGTGGGGGCAGATGGTGGCACCCAGGATGTCACTCCAAACCCCAACAGATGTCCCAAGTTATCTGTACCCCTCAATGCGTTATCCCTGCCACCGCCCAGATCTGAGCCTCCATCACTCCTCCTCTGGCAACTGCCAATGTACCCTGCATCTTTTTTTTTCTCAGGTATTCAGATCTCTATAGCTCCTGCTCTCAAGTGTGAAGCCCTGAGTTCAAATCCCAGTCCCACCAATGAAAGGAAAAGGTAAAAAAACAAAGGTATTCAGATCTCACAGACACTCTCCCTCCCCACAGTGACCACAGTTCCAGGCCAGTGAAAAGTGCTATGTTGCTTTAACTTTACTTTCTCTGATTACTAATGAGGTTTTTTTCTTCTCTATTTAAGACTTCCTTGTTTAATTGGATTCTTGTCATTTCCCTTTTTTATGTATGGGAGTTCCTTTTGTACTTACATTTCATATCTGCACTGCCACAGATAAGCCCTTTGCCTTATGGTCAGTTTTTCCAGCTTTGCTTCTACTCAGGCAAACTATAAAATAGCTCAGGTGATAGGGTCACAGTGGAAGATGTGCCCTGGAGAACTGCGCGTTCCCAGAGGGTCTGCAGGGCTGATGCCATCCGGTGCCCATGAAAGGACACTTCCTGCTTGCATTTCTGTGACACCTTTTCCTATTTGCCACTGACTTTTCACTGAGTAGTCTTCTGTTCATGAAGAGGTTTTAGTGTTCATCAATCTTTTCATCTATAATTTGCATTTTTTGTGTTTTGTTTAAGACATCTTTTCAACTCACAGAGCAACTCACTCTCTCAACTTTTGTCTGAGAGTTTGAAAGCATTACTTTCACCTTCTTCCTCTCCTCCCAACAGTCCTGGCCATGAGAGGTCCCCCAAAGAGCTCTCCCCTCAGGACATGCCGTTCCCTGACCTTCCCTGCCCCTTGTTCAAGGTTTTGGGGACAGGGGGCGGGGGAACACGTTGTCTGTGTCTCCTTCAGGATTCCTTCAAACCCATCACTTTTATCGCTTTTATATAAACTGTATGTCCTGTTTCCTTCTGGTCATCAATTTAGTACAGCAAAAGCTTATTTTGTTGGTCAAAAACCGAGTTATTGTCCATTTAACAACCTCAGTCCTTTTTAGGACAATTTGGTTTCTTTAGACGAAAGGAAAAGTCATGGGAAAAGGACCCAGGAGGCACCGTCGCACTGCACCTGCGGGGTCCATTCTAGATTCGCCATTCTCCTTTGAGTTATTTGTACACATCTGATTAATTGCTGCTTTTTGGGGGTAGGGAGCAGTACTGGGGATTGAGCTGGGAATTGATCTCAGGATCTCGTGAACTCCACTTGAGCCAGGCCTTCAGCCCTCTTGGCTTTAGGTATTTTTCTGATAGGGTCTCATGTTTAGGCCAGGGTCAGCCTGGACCTCAATCCTCCTATTTATGCTTCTCACATGGCTGGGATAACAGACATGGACCACCACGCTTAACTTTCACTGGTTGAGATGGGGGTCTCTCAAACTTTTTGCCTGGGCTGGTCTTGAACTTCGATCCTCCTTTCTCCGCCTCCTGAGTAGCGGGATTACCGTCATGGCAAACAATACTGCTTTAACTGTGGCATAACTCTTACTGCCTTCACCAGGAAGGTCCCCATCGCCTTCCATCTTGCTCTGGCTTATACTTGGGCATTTCAACTGCCATGTGATTCTAGAACCAGCCTGTCACACAGAGTCTATCATATTACCATATGTCTCAAGAGGTTATCTGTCAAGTGCCATGTGTGTTTTCCTATTACTGTACATAGGACGTCGCTGTAGTCGTCAGTCAGGAGAAGCGTCTCTTATTGCTGATAAGCATGTGTGGCCAATCTGATGAGTGTTGTCCCGGAGTGGCCTGTCTTTATCTACTGGCAGCTTTAGAGATTTTCTCCTCTCTCTTTGCTGCATGTTCTGAAATCCTGCTTGGATGTGCCCTGGTGCGGAGTGTTAAGGGTTCCCCTCTTTCCTTGGCTTCCTATGACTTGCCAGGTGGAGTTTTACTTGTGTTTACCCTGCTTGGGGTTTGTTGATCTTCTTGGATCGATGTAAGTTAATATTTTCCATTGATATCGAGAAGTTTTCAAGCATTATTTTCTCAAAAAAAATTCTGGCTTTTTGCGTCCCTCCTCTCTGGGACTTCAACTACATGCAGTTACACTCTCACATCATCCCACATGTCTCTCGAGTTTTCTTATTGCTCTGTTTCTTTAGTGGATGACATCCTGATTTATGTTTAGATTTTCTGATCCTTTCTCCTGCCATTTATAGAATTGGAACTATCTAGCAAATTTTAAATTTTTCATCCTTGTCTTTTCAATTCTAGACCCTCCATTAACCTTGGAAGATTCCATATCTGTTCACTCACCGATACCACATTTTCCTTTAATTCCTTGAACAAAATTTCCCATAAACACACACACACACACAATTCTTTTTTAAGATAGGGTCTCACTATGTAATCCAAGTTGGTCTAGAACTCATGATCCTCCTGCCTTGGCCTCATAAGTGCTAGGATTACAGGCATGTACTACCACGCCCAGTTCCTAAGAAAATGTTTTTTAGAAATTCTTTGAATACAGGCCAGGCGCCAGTGACTCACGCCTGTAATCCTAGCTACTTGGTGGGCAGAGACTAGGAGGATCACTGTTTGAAGCCAGCTTGGGCAAATAGTTTGTGAGACCCTATCTCGAGAAAATCCAACACAAAACAAGACTGGTGGAATGGCTTCATGGTAGAGCACCTGCCTAGCAAGTGTGAGACCCTGAGTTCAAACCCCGGTACTGCCCCCCCCAAAAAAACACAAAAAAACTTTGAACATATTTACAATAGCTCCTTTGAATTCTGTTCTGCTAAATCTGAATTCTGGACCTGTTCAAATTCCTAGCTGTTGACTTTCTTTGTGAGACACACCGCTTCTTTGCCCAATAATTTTTAGTTGAAAAAAAGTATTATGGATAAAAGCCATTTGGGGGAGGCAGTACTGGGGTTTGAACTCAGGGCCTCAGGCTTTCTAGGCGAGGTGTGGACCAAGCAGTAGAGTGCCTGCTTTGCAAGCATGGAGCCCTGAGTTCAAATCCCAGTCCCACCCTGTCCCCACAAGAATCACCCCTTAGGGAAGTCTCCCAACCATTCTGAGCAGGATAAGGTCCCTTGGTGAACACACTTGTACTTTCTACCACTGCAACATTCATGCACTTGTGTGTATATTTTCTGCTGTAATGTCTACTTCCCCACTACCCTGAAAGGGCAGGGATAGGTTATATGTCATCATCACATTCCTGCACACAGAGGAGCTCATGGAAGTTTGTCTAATGAGTGAATGTTGCCCACTTTACCTTGAGGACATTTCCTATGCTGTCTCGTCCCTGAGCCCTCACTGGGACAATCTTTTATAAGCACTTTTTGTAATCTTTTTATAAGTGTTTCCAATTCAATACCTGAAATTTTTATCTTATTTTATTTTGCATCCTTTGAAGATGGACCTTTCTGGCAATTTGAATTTTCTTTTCTTCGGTAAATTTCCTTCCCATACCCTTTGAAAATATTTTATTATTGATCGGCAAGGGTATTTTTGCATGTTAAATTAGAACTATTTTGTTTGGCACAGTTTTTGTCAGACAATTGTTTATCTTTTGACTCTGCTTGTATCATTTCCCCCACACACATGGAAAAAATCCTTTATAGACCCCGATGTGGGTGTCATTCCTTAGGAAAGTATTTCTCCACCTCAAAACTATACAAATATTTAATTACATTTTCCCCTAGTACATATATATGGTTTCATTTTTTTAACTTTAAGATTCTTAGTGCATCTCAAATTTATTTTGGTGCAAGAAGAGACACTCAGATCTAATTTTATACCATTTTTTCAGAATGATTACCAGTTGCTGCAACACATAAAATATGTGTTCCCAACCAGGCATCATGGTGCTCTCCTATAATCCCAGCACTCGGGAGACTGAGGCTGGAGGATTGTGAGTTCAAGGCCAGCCTGGGTTACATAGTAAGACTATCTCAAACAAACAAACAAACAAACAAAAAATGTGTTCCCAAAGACAGAAACTTAGGTCATCTCTTCATCTCTTTCTAGATTTCCTATTTCTGTTATTGGTCCAACTCTTCCAGGGAAAGTCCAATAATTCTTTGAAAATGTTTGATTTATAATTCACTCTACTATCTGATATTAAATCCCTCTTGAAATTTCTTTATTTGGTTAATATCAATTGAGCTCCTATTTTGATCCCAGCATTGTTCTAGATTCCAGGTTCCAGCAATGAACAAGGCAGATAGGAATTCTGTTTTCATGGAACTTGCATTCTGCTCAGACACCTATTGCTCATTCATTCCTTCAAAATCTGGTGAGCACTATTGATGCCTTATTATGGGTCATAACCCTGTCCTAGGGCACTGTCCCTCCCTCCCCCGTTCCCCGTGTGAAGAACATAAAAAGCCCAAGAACCAAGGAGGATGCTCAGATCCAGGAAACGGGATTGACTGATGCCTTTTGTCACTCACAACCTATGACTTTGTTGAATGTCAGGTCCAAGTTCAGGCAGGGGGATTCTTCTACCAGAGCCCAAATAAGGAGTCACCTCTTCTGAGAGCCTCAACTATCTCTTGATCGACTGGGCATCTGCTCCCCCTTGGTGAACTGCCAGTTTTGAGATGTATTTCATCAGAACTTCAGCAGTCCACAGAGGACCAGGTGAGTCTCCTGCAGCAATGACTGGCCCCAGAAAGCACCCTTGATTGGTTTTTCCTGGAACCTCATCTCTGATAATTGCTGACAAGTAAGCAATTATCTTACTCTCAAGCTCTGCTTTCAAGGAAACCAAACCACGGCACATGGTGTCATGGACGGAGAGATGACAAGAAATGAGCTCATGAATTTAGATAATTACTGTAAGTGTCACTGTGTGATGTGATAGTCTCTGGATTTGTGCTGTCCAGTGTGATAGATGTTAGTTACACAGGATGATTTGAATGTAAATGTGAAATTGAAATCAATTAAAATTCAAGTAAATTTAAAATTCAGTTCCTTGGTCCTGCATTTCATGGACTTAGTAGTCACATGTGGCTAGTGGCTACCTTATTGGGCAGTTTGGATCCAGAATGTTTGTGTCACTGCAGGAAGTTCCATGGCTGTTCTGGATTAGTTGATCAATGCCTACTGCTTCCTCCTAGATTGTAAGTACTGAAATGACAGTCAATAACTGTCCAGTTTTACTCTGTCTCCAGCAAATAGCCCATAAACCAGCCCGGAAGTGGACACTGGTATCGTTTACAGGAAGAAAGAAAAGAAGGAAAGGGAATCAGGGGACAGGGTTAGGCTGAGCACCAAGTAATTGCTAGCATTTGGTGAGCACTACCTATGTGCCTGGCACCAACCTGAGCCCTCCCCACGAAGCATCTGCTAATTCCTCACCACCCAGTGGCTGTTATCTAATTCCACATAGGAGGAAACTGAGGCCAGATAGGTGGTGTAGATTGTCTAGGGGCACAGGATGGGGGAAGTAGCGAGCCAAGGTTGAGGCCAGCAGATCAGCTCCCACTCCAGCTCCCACCAGGATAAGGGGAGAAGGGGCCGTGGGCAGGAATACATGTCTACATTTCCTGCCCTCTCTCCTGGCTGGAGAGGCTTTTAGGCTTTGATGCTGCCCTTGGGCCAGCCAGTGCTGAGACCCAGCCCCGGGTGTGGCAGCCAAGGGGGAAGTCACACCTTCCCTGCTGAGGCCTGCACTGACTTCACAGAACACCCCACCCATGATGTCAGCACCGCCAAAGCATCCTGGAAAGTGTCTTGGTGACATAATCCAGCTCCTCTACATGGGATCTGCAGGGTCCCCGCGCCCCAGGTGCTCACAAGGAGCCAGGATGGAAAGTATGACTCGCCTCTTCCCGGAGCGTGGGATGGCTTTTCCATTGCTAATTTCCGAGGAATCCGGTGAAGTAGTGGAAAGATGTGGAAGGCGGGAAGCCTGGTTCTTGTGCTGGCTTGTTCTGGCTTCCGATCAACCCACCAGGGCCTCAGTCTCCCCTTCCATCCACCCGGAACCGGTGGTCAGAATGCTTAGGTTCCTATCCAGTTCTGCGACACAAAGGCCCAGGCATGAGTGTGGCCAAGGAGTATGGGGCAGCGGACAGCAGACAGCCGGGGTCTCAGTTCTTCCGCGGCTTGTTTTCAAAACATGTCTTTGGAAATCACCAATTTCATTTCAGAAGTCATGAGTTATTATTAGGAGAACAAAGGACTTGAGAACTCAAAACTCAAAACTGGATGGCTGTCCCCCAGCCACCCTCCAGATGTCCGGAATGTGTTCTCGCAGCAGCCAGATTTCAGTGTAGTGAGGACTTGGAAGAGGTGCTGAGAGCTTCAGGACTTAGTGTGATCAGGCCACTACTGAATTCACCTGCAGTGGGAGGGTCTTATTCCAGGTCACAGCTGCCTCTGGGCCAGAATGAGGCCATTCTTTTACATCATTGCTTCCAGGAAGCCTTCCCTGTCCTGAGTCTGGGCCACACACTCTCAGCAACTTGGACAACACTATCCAGTGTGTCACACCCTGCTGGGGCTTCCTCTCCCCTCCTGTGCCTACTCTGAGCACTGCAGTCCAGCACCAGGGCTGAGGAGGCACCTCCAGTACCTGCCAGGATTGCGGCACACCTTGAGATCCACTGATTGTCACGGCATGTGGTGAGGAACTGATGCTGTGCTCAGGACCTGATACCATTCAGTTCACAGGCCTCTTACCTTTGTCACCTGTGTGACCAGCTGCTTGCTGAATCTTAAGTCTGAGAATTCGTCACTGAGAGAAGTGAGAGGCTACCTCTCACCTACAATTCCTCAGGTCAAGGCACACAGGTTCACTCAAGTCATCCTCTTCCCCATCCTGTTTTCCTATCCTGACATTTCCCTCAGCCTGATGGACCCATATAACTTACGGTTGCCGTGCTGGGGATAGAACCCAGGGCCTTGCCCATGCTAGGCCAGTGCCCTACCACTGAGCCACACCCAATCTTTTGTCTTCATATTGCTGCTTCTAGTCCTTCAGCCACCCGTGAGACAGAGTATATAAATGCCAAGATGCAGCAAATTTTGCCTGAGAAGAGATTTCCCTAAAGTACATCCTGTCTGTCCTGGGACTTTCAGAGTGCTCCCTCTGCCCGAGTGCTCCCCACTCTCTCTCTAGAAGCCATTCACTCTCCTTGAGGTTCAGGCCTCCCTGGAGGACTTTCTGGGCCTCTACTGCCTGTTGTGCTACCCCACAGCAACATATTTACTCCCATGCTTACTCCCCAAGGGCAGAGCAGGGGCCTTTAGAGGGTCTGTCTCGGTGTCCAGCCCCAAGTTGGCTGCAGGACACCAATTATGCCAGTGTGAAGGGTGCAGTCCTGCCCTCTATTTGCATCCTATAGAGAGGGGTCTTTCTTGTTCATTTGTATTTAAGAAAGCTGAGAGAATCCTTAGACCTTCTCCACAACCCCATCACTAAACACCTGGGGAAACTGAGACCCAGAGAGCGTGTGTCCTACCCAAGGTCAGCTCCTTCATACCTCTTGCTCCTATCCTAGGACCTGGCCATGGCAGAGCTGAGCACCCCAGCACCTTGGCAGGAATGGCCCCTCATTTACCCTCCCCACACAACTGTGCACACACACAGGGTCCCCCCTCACTCCCACAAAGCCTGGTGGCCCCAGAGGACCAACCCTCACACCCACTGCCTCTGCAAGGTGGGCAGGCGGGGATCTTGGGCAGACAAGGGCACCAGAATCTCAGAAGGACAAGTGACAGGTTGCCAGACAGCTGTAGGGTTGGGACTTCTGATTGGGTTGAGGTTCTGTCTCCTGTCACAAATGTGCTCAACTCAAATTAATGCGACCTGCTGGAATTGTGTGCTCAGTAAACACCAGGTAAAACTTCCTGCCTGGAACACAGTGCTTGGTGCTTCTCATCTAGCCAGGCACGATAATGACAGTCTCCAGGTGGGTGTAGACAGGTACTGTGATGGAGCCTGGTACAACCTTCTGGGATCCATCTGGCAACCCCCATGAGACCCCTTCTCTTCGTATGGCCACTGGGACCCTTGAGATGAGAACCAGGGGGCAGGAGTTGAGGCACAGCCCAGCACAATTCAGTGCAGTTTTTTTAATTATACCAGATGGCAAAACCAAGAGGCTGGATTAGATAAAGATGAGGCTCCAAGGAGAGGGAGGGTTGGCAGGACCCACCCAGGTGGCACCAGCCCTGAGGCAAGGAATTGGACAATCTTTATTTTCTTAACGATCATTTGGGGGTTTAAAAACTCCAATAAAAGAAAGATGAGAAGGGCAAGAGGGAGAAGCTGGCATCTATCTCAGACCTTTTGGACCTGCAAGGTGCGCCAAGGGCACAGGATGCGCGGGGCTGGGGCGCCTCTGGGCTGGGAGGAGCTGGTTGAGCCTCCTGCCTTGACGCCCGCTTACCGCGCACACGCGCGGGCACTCTCGCCCGGCCGGGCCCGCGGGTCCCCATTGGCATTCCGTGCCGCGCCGCCGGGTGCGTGCCCGCGCTGTTCCCAGCCCGCGGCCCGCGCGGGGACAGTGGCGCATTGTTCGCCGGGACACCCCGGGCGGCGCAGCGCCCTCGGGGCTTGGCGCGGCCCCGCCGCGATTTGCATGCGCTCCAGTCACAAAGGTTCAAGGTCAGGAGCGCCGGGCGGCCAAGCCCCGCCCGGCCCAGGCGCTATTCTTCGTCTCGGCGGCGGGAACTCCTGGCTGCCCGCGCCCGGCCGCCCCAGCGCGTGAATGGCCGAGCGCCGCCGCCGTCAGAGGCGCTTTGTGTCTCGGCCGGGCCAGCTGGGCCCACGAGGGACGTGCCAGCTCGGCCGGCGGCGCCCCCGCCAGCACCCCTCGTCCATGCTAATCAGCCTGGCAGCGCGTCTGGGCGACCAGCCCGCCGGGAGCCCCTAACGTCCCTTGCCAGGGCCCCTCCTGCCAGCCCCCTCCCAGAGGCTCCCCTGCTGCCAGGAGCCCCCCAACAACTCTAGCTGCCAGGTGCCCTCCACCCCACTCCACCTCCATCCCTAGTGCCAGCCCTCTCTAGCTGCCAGAAGTGCCCCTGCCAGTGAGAAAGGTGGGCCCACATGGGGGAGTGGCTAGCCAGGGAGCAGGATGGGTGGGTGGGGGGTGCCAGCACCACTCCTTGAGGCCAGGGCAGCCCCTTCCAGCCTCAGTTTCCCCTGAACCTTGAGGCAGGTTGCCCTCGGTCTCCAGAGGCACTTCTGGAACTGCTGTATTTCACAACAGGCTGCCTCCAGCCAGGGGCTCCTGGAACAGGGACTTGCTCTCTGTGGAGATGTGTCAAAGCATAACTGAGCTGCTACAGTGTGACAGACACTGCCCTCTAGAGTGTCTGTCACAGTACCCTGTCATCATCACCCCTCTCTCCTGCGGTGTCCCACGGGTTCTAGCCCTCCCCTGCTACACTGGGATCCTCTAGTGGGCAGGAGCTTCTGAATTCCCACAGCACAATAGTGCTTAGTACTAATTGTTGACTTTGTAATGGGATATAGGTGGATACCAGTCAGGGTGGGTTATGCTGCGTGGTGGCAGATGGGGACAGGCCACAGCGTTTGGCATTTCCAGTATTTGGAGAGAGGCTCAGAACCTTTCTTGTGGGGGTGGGATCAGACCTTTGCTAGGAGAAGGGCCTTTGGGGTCCCCTGTGCCTCAGAAATATTCCTGTCCCTGAACCTCTGGCAAGGCTAGGAAGTTTCTTTCTACAGAGGCTGAGGACAGGCACCTGGTTCTCCAGCTAGATGCCCATCAAGAGGCAAGCTAGGGACTCCCAACTTCCTGCAGCGTGTGTCCTTGTGCATCTGTGTGAAGCCAGTGGCTCCCTGGCACCAGAGGCAGCCCAAAGGTTGGATGCCTTTCCATGGGTATTGAGCAGCAGTCAGGGCTGAGCTGGGCCTCACAGACAGGCAGCCCTAGCCATGTCCAGGCACAGGAAGGAGCTATGGGGGCTGGTGAGCCAGGCCCCAGAGAGGGGCCACTCAGTCCCACATAGACCCTCAGGTGGCAAAGAGTCTGGCCTGGAGTCAGATCCAGGTTCAAGCCCCTTCCTAGCCCTTGCTTACTATTGACCCTGGTGGGTACCCTTCCCAGGACACAATGCTATTTATAGCACTGCTCTGAGAGCTACCTGGGAGCCCTAGATGTTATCCGCCCTAATATCCTGTCTGTCTTGCTGGCTTCGGCTTCCAGAGTGTCCCTAATCCCATTCCTGGCCCTTCATATGGCCTCCTCTCTTCTCCACTCACCCCTTGCCAAGGAGGTCATCCTGCAAGGTTTGGGTTAGATGCCATCTCTTCAGGAAGCTGCTCCCATCCTTTCTTCCTCCCTCCTCCCACCTACATAGGCTCGGCACTCCACACTAGAATTTGGCTTCTTACCGGAGGGCAGCAGGGAGCAGGCTCTAAACAGGTCTCTCCCTGGAGCCCTCAGCAAGCAGAATGCAGGCAGGGGTTCTTAGGCATCCAGAAGTCATGAGCCAGTGGTTTCAAAGGAAATACTGCAGATCTATTAAAGATTGACAGCGCTTCCATGTTGAGACTTTGGGGAAATAATCCTAGTTTTCCTTTTAGGAGACAATATTTTGAAACTGAGAAAAGTCAGAAGACAACCTCAGGACACAGGCCATTTCTTCATGCTGCGTAACTTGCCTTGTGAGGATCGTGCCATGATGCCCTTTTATTTCTCCTTTTACCCCAACAGTTGCAAACAGGTTTATGGCTGGTCCCCATCAGGGATGGGTCCTCTTCCTGTCTCTTTCTGCCTTGTCTATGGGTTTCCAGACCCCCATGAGACCAAGTGGGTCTTCTGACTGTGCCCTAGGCTCTGCTAGGGCCTCTACTCTGGCTGGTCTCAGAGGCTGACCCAGGCAGGTACCTGGCCAGTCAGTGTAATGAGAGCCAAAGCCACAGGAGGGTTCACTGGGGCAGCACAAGACTTTGACCTCTGAGAAGGAAGGTGTTTATGAGAACAGAGAAGAGGAGTAAAGCTCGGATCACTGTGGTCTGGCTGTCTCTAAATGTGACAAGGGGCATGCATGTGTGGCCTATGAGCAGGCAGACATGGAGCTCTCCTGCCACAAGCTAGTGGGGTCTGACCACCACAAAGAAGGGATGCATGGCCAGTGCCAGCACAGAGTCTGCACGGAATTTTACAGTGTTCTAGAAAGAGACTCGCCCTCTCCTCCAAGGACAGGCAAGCTGTACCGTGGAAGTTTTGCTGATCAGAGCGTGGGTATCATCAGTAATTAGTAATGAAATCCTGTGTCCAGCCTCAGAACTGGGAGGCCAAGGTTGATCACATAGGTTCAGCTCAGCATTGGAGAGAGGCAGAAAGGGACAACTCTTGCCCAAGGTCACACAGCTAATTAGTGGCAAGGTTACCCTGGAAAAACAACTGCTGTTTTAGGTGATGTGAATTTTAGTCTCACGTCGGGGTTTCTTTTGCCTTAGCTCCTCTTGTGAAGAACACATTTCAGGCCACCCTGTTTCCAAACGATTGCAGGCTTGAAACAGGATGGTCCCAGCTAATTTGTGAGTACTGCTCCTCCAGTTACCAATGCTCAGCCTCTCACTGAACCAGACATGGTCCTGGACCTGCTTCTCCAAACATAACGTGACTGGCTTCCATGTCAGGCCCTGTGCTGGGCTCCTAGGATACTGAAGGCAGTCTTTGCTATCAGGAAACCCGCAGCCTGGGTGGGGCTCAAGGCACAGATTCCTCATGGTTGAGGGACCCACCTGTCCACTCTGGAGTGCTCCCTGAAGGAGGCAGTAGCTGAGCCAGTGGTGTCACTGCTGGGGGATGAGGGGGAGCAGCTTTCCTCCAGCACAGGCAGGAAGAGCAACTCTGTCAGAGGGAACAGCATGTGGGCGAACACAAGTGACTCTCTCTGGCCAGGGACTGTGTGTTGGGGGAAGCTAATGGTTGGTGATGGGAAATGGTTGGGAGGTGGTGAGGCTGGTTCCTAAAACCAGAGGCATTTTTAGGAAGGGTGGGAACAGGAGGCATTTTTGGGGAGCCACGCAGGCAGCTATTAGGGAGGCAGCTGGAGGAAGGCTGTGACTGTGGGAGAATGGCTGAGACAGGAGGCTTGGAGGAAAGAGGGCCAGGTGGTCAGGTCAGATGGACAGATGTGGAGAGTGTGCCCAAGTCAGCCCCAATTTGAGGTTGAGCCCCTATGTGACAAGATCACTTGGGGTGGCCATGGCGGTGCTCTGCAAGACACCTCAGTGTTGCAGTGATGGGGTCTGATATGGCGTTCCTAGTCACGCCCACTCCTCGGGAAGTGGGAATCCGTCCTCAGCTGTGTCCGAGGCTGTTGACACTGGCAAGAGCCAGGTGGGCCAGGGGCAGAGTGGGAGGGCGCTGCACGCACTGACCCTGAGAAATGGCCATCCTAACAATACCAGCAACAGATGCAGTGGCCCTGGGGCAGCCAGGAGATAAACCTTCCCAAGAGTCAGGGAAGTGGAATCTTACAGAACTCTGAGCCCAGATCCTCCTGCCCAACTGTCTTGGGGAATGCTCAACAAACAAGAAAAGCCAGGGCTCCACAGCCCCCAACAGTGACGTTCTTACCATGATCCGGTCAAATAACTCAACTTGATGTAAAAACACTTGCACGCTGTTGCTACTGGAATGATCTGTTTGCACTGGCGGTGGTGATGGTACTGGGGGGGACTGTAATATATTCAAGAGCCTTTAAAGAGCCGATTCTCTGTGAAGTTACAACTATTTTCCCAGGAGCACCTTATGGGAATTATGAGAGATGTACCAGGAGGCGCTCACTGCAGCACACTTGTAAATCACCCAGACATCCAACGGTAAAGAATTAGGTACAGAAGGTGTGTAAGAGACATCTGAACAATGGAGCGCTCTGCAATCATTAAAGTGTGCTGTAGAAACACTTAAACATGAGGGGGAATTTTTCATTGCATATTAGTGGGGATGAAGATAATAAAACATGATAGATGGCCACAGTGATTTAAGGACGTATCACGAATAGACAGGAAGGCTCAGCATACACGCACCCAAGTGTAGATTTTCTGAGTTGGGATTCTGTTATTTTCTCATGGTGCTTCATGTGTTTGCAGAATGGTATTGCGTTTGCAAAGGAAGGTGTGTGTGTGTGTGTGTGTGTGTGTGTGTGTGTGTGTAGTTCAGTGGCCCAGAAATAAAAGGCTAAGTTCAGATAAAGATCCATAGTGACTCACTGCTTCCCAAAGCAGGTTTCTCATTCTCAGTTTGCAAATTAGAGAATGCTGAGTGTGAAGTCTGGATGGCCCCTGCTTGCCAGAGCAGGGGTCCTCAGAAGAGCCATTCCCAACCCTCTGGGCAGGGTACCTCGAGCACCTTGTTACACGAACAGCCATATCCAGGCATTCTTGGGGTTAGAATCAAACAAAGAGCTTTTCTTTTTTCCCCCATAAATTATCTTTTTTGGGGTGTGTTAGAATCTATGTAAGAAAATTTAGCATGTCAGCAGCATTCCCACTGTTGTGTAACCATCACCACTCTCCATCTTCACAACTGTTCATCATCCAAACTGAAACTCTTACCCATTAAATAATAACTCCACAATCCGCCACCCCCACTCCCCGCCCTGGGGCCAGGGACTGGTTACCACTAGTCTACTTTCTGACTATGAATTTGCCTCTTCTAGATATCACATACAAGTGGAACATAAATGTGTCCTTTTGTGTCTGGTTTATTTCACCTAGCATACTGTCTTCTGGGTTCAACCGTGCTGTAGCAGATGTAGGAACTGCATTCCTTTTTTAAGCCTGATATCCCATTGTATGTATTTACTGTACCTTTATGCACTGATGGACAGTGGGTTGTTTCTGTTTCCACCTTTCACCTGCTGTGGATAGTGCTTCTGTGAAGAGCTGTGGACCACGATCAGTTACTATTCCTGCCACCAGATTTTCTGGGTCATGTGCTAGTTCTGTTTAGTTCTTTGAGGAACCACCATAGTGGTTCCATAGCAGCCACACCAGTTTGCATTCCCACCAGCAATGTACAGGTCTCTAGTTTCCCACATCCTTGCCAGCACTTTTTTTTTAAATGTATACTAGTTATCTTAGTGAGCATGAGAGTCATTTCATCAAGATTTGTTTTGGTGGTGCTGACATTTGAACTCAGGGCTTCACGACTGCTAGGCAAGCATTCTATCACTTGAGCCACTCCATCAGCCCTCACCATAATTTTGATTTGCAGTTCTCTAATGATTAGTGATGCCGAACATTTTACTGGCTCTGTGCTTATTGGTCATTTGGAGAAATTCAAGTCTTCTGCCCATAATGGAATTATTTTGCTTCTGAGCTGTAGTTCTTTAAATGATCTGGAATGAGGGATCTTTTTTGGGTATTAAGTATTCTTGGATCAAAGTACTCGTTCAGACACTCATTTATTACTTTTTAAATTTAAACACTTTTTTAAAAGGTGAGTACAAGAAGTGTTAGTGTTTATATTCCTTGACGACAATTCCACATCTAGGCATTATTCATAAGGAATTTTCATGGACATGCACGAAGATTTAGCTTTGAGGAGGTTCATCCTAAAAGAAGAAAGATTGGGCTGAGTGTGGTGGTGCACACCAATCATCCCAGCTATAGGGGAGGCCTGGCTAGGAGGATCACAGCATCCCCCCCCCAACAAAAAACATGAGGCCCTATACGAACATTAACTAAAGCAAAAACAGAAAAGGGTTGGAGGAGGTGTGGCTCAAGTGGTAGAACCCTACCTAGCAAGTGAGAGGCCCGGAGTTCAAACACCAGTACTGCCAATAAATAATTAACAGATAAAAACAAAAGGAGAAAACAAAGGAAGCCAGGAAGAAGTGAAACTAGCAACATCGATGTCCGTTAATATTTTAAATAAAATATGCAGCCCCACCCAGAGCTGGGTGTGAACACTCAATGCACAGCCAGGCAGGAGCAGACCAAGTTGCAAAGCAGTATTGACAGCATAATCCCATTTTTGTTTCAAAGATGCGCATAATTGTAAAAGAATGCCAAAACGTCAACACTCGTGGGCTCATGTGATCGGGTTATTTGTATTCTCTTCAATTTTCCAAACTTTCTCCAATAACGTGTGGTTCTGCAGTTTTTTAAAAATCACTCATTTTTAAGGCATCCACCAGCTTTATGTTCAATGCTATCTCGATTTTGCAAAAGTCTACGTATCATATTTATAACAAAAAAGACTCCCGAGGAGCTCTGCTTGGTGGGCCTCGGATGGTTTCTCATTTTCTTATTTTGTACTCGCCCAGGTTTTACAAATCCTCCACTGTCTGGTTGTTTTATCTGGCTTAGGGAAGGGGGAAGAGTTAAGTTTTTAAAGCAACAAAGTCAAATTTAAGTGAAAACCCGATATCCAGTAGGAACTCCGGTGCGCAGCAAACGCCGGTGCTGAGAACGAAGGCCCAACGTGGTCACGGGAACCCCACGATTTCAGCCGGGTCTTCCACCGAGGCCCCACCCACAACCCGGGAAGCTGAAGACGACGTCACAGAGGCCCCGCCCCCAGGCCCGGCCCCACCCCCCGAACTGCGGCTCTGCGTCCGCGCGGCCCGCGGCACTCTCGCCGGCGCTTCCGGAGCCGGCCGCGCAGAGGCCCCGCCCACGACCTCGAGAAGCCCCGCCCCTGCTGCGCCGCTGCGTGCGCGCAACGCGCCTCAAGCCACTTCCGGGGCTGGGCGGAAGGGTGGGTGGCTGGCGAGGCTGCGGCGCTCGGGCTCGGGCGGCGCCCAGCCGTGCGCGGACTTCTACCCTGCCTTTCTGTTCTGTCCCCGCCCGCCCCCAGGTGTGCGGAGACGTGGCGGCCGGAGAGTCGGAGGCCGAGATCCGAGGGGCCTGGGACGCCAGGGAGGGGAGGTGCGGGGCGCCGGGGCGCTGTGCCCAGGGCGGAGCAGGGGCACGCGAGCCCCCCTCTTAAGCCGTGGGTACTGCTCTCGCCTCCCTTTGCCGTGAACGTGGTAGGCCCAGCGAGGAGGTCACTCCCGGCCAGGGGCCGTCCCAGGTCCGGGAATGGTAGAGGCCCCTTTCAGCTGGCTGTGACTCAGCCCCACCAGTGCGAGCGATGCCAGAGTTACCGGGAGCGCCCCTTCCGGAGGTCTGAAGGCCCACGGATGATAGCAGCTGCCCTGCATTTAAAACCACGTGCCAGGCAGGCCTGGACTTAGCAAATGTGCTCTCGGTGCCTCTCATAGCAGCTGTGTGGCGTGCTGTCATCAGTCACCCCGCCCCCCCCACACACACTCATACACACATGGTGAGGGGGTGAGGTCCAGAGAAAAAGGGCTACAGCTTGGCTTTGGACTCACATTCCTGATTCTGAATCTCGGCTTTTACCCTCTGTGCTAATCTGGGCCCCGTGATCATAGTTTCATTTCATGGGCAGAGCTGGCTGTTGCCTCTTCCCCAGCTTGGAAGACCACGACCCAGAGCTAATACTGGAGGGGCCTGGCCTGCCCACCCACCAAATGAAGGTGGGTGTTGCTCAGTGCTGCTGTGTAATTCCACGTACAGTTTCTACTGAATGTCTGTCACTTTAGTACCTTTGCAAAGTCAGAAAATCCTAAATTGAGCCATTGTAGTTTGGGGACCATCTATATACTCTTACCTCCCTTTGCTCTGGAGAAAAGGAGGCCTCTATCCAGCATCTGGGCAGGAGAGGGCATGAAAATGTAATAGTTCTCAGGTGGCCACTTGGAGCCGATGGCTCAGGGAGAGAATGTGAGAGAATGCCCCAATTCCGTGTTGAAGAGACCAGCCTTCACAATACACTGAGGCAGTCTCTCCCATCTGTATCCCACCCTCTCCCTGGGATGTGCTGAGGGACATTCTGGTTCCACTGTGGCTTTCCAGGTTGTGTGTTGGATGTTGGCAGCAGGCAGCACACAGGGCGCCTGGCCTGTGTGGCTTGAGGCCCAGCACAGCTGTCTGCAGCAACTCAAATTTTCTAGCCTCAAATGTACCTCAGAGAGGAAGCTGCACATTTGATTTTTTTTTCTTTTTTTGGCTCTATATTAAAGAACAAAGCAAGGGAACTGGACAGGCCCCTCTATAAACAGAAAACACATGTTTTCCAAAAGAATGGGCTCTTCCTTTCCTGGTTTCATCTCCCATGGACAGAGGCCTCCTTTGACTTACTGACTTCAAGATCAGGGAGGCCTTGGACTCAAGGCTGCTCCAACTTGGGGACCAACCCACCTTCTTCCACAGGGGCAAGGACAAGTGTTAGTTTACTCAGCAGTGGGGTTTGTTTGGGGTATGGTCCAACAAAGGAGGCCTCTCTGGTCAGAATATGATTTGTTGGGTGTTGGGGGAAGCTCAACCATTTCTGTCCTCTAAGTTCATGAGAATTATATTAAATGACACCTGAGCTACCACTGATGAAAGTGTTTTTCAGGCCTGCTAGCTGCATGCAGGTACAGACCTCTAACTTAGAAAAGGCTGGGGCCTTAGGCCTGCAAAGAACAGGTATTCTGAGATTGAGTGTCCACTGCTATGTGGCCTCAGGCAACTTTCTTAACTTCTGAGCCTCAGTTTCCCATCTGTAAAATGGGGATATTGGTTGTTGAAGATCCTGGCAGAAACTTTTCCCCTATGATGCACAAAGTTCCCAGGAGCACTGGAACAGTTGTCCTGGTACACATGTAAGATTCTCCCATGGATTTTCTTGTGCAGTCATGCAACTATTGAACAATTTGAGGAGATAAAAATTATGGAAAAAAAGTGAGCAAAACCAAACTTTGTCCCAGTTTCAATGCTGAGCGACTTCCATAGGCCGGGCATGCACAGAGTGGCCCGGGAGCCCTCTACACCCACCCAGGATTCCTGTACTCTGATGAGCACCTCGTCCCCTGCCCTCTGCTGGTTACTGCCAGCCCAAAACCAACTGTGATACCTCTTTGGAAGTAGCCACGTCTGGGACTGAGCATCCCTTTGGATGTCCCCAAGAAGCCTCATCTGAGTTCTTGGAGGAAGATTTGAATTTCGGAAATAACCAGACATTCATGGGCCTCTTGTCAGGGGCCAGGATGTGCTGAAAGGGGGCCATGCAGTCGAAAGGCCTTGTGGCTTCAGGCTTCAGGGGCGGTTTAGAAGGAGAACATGAACTGGGTTTTCTGCCTTGGTTGACCATGGTGTGAGAGTGTCCAGGTGGCCGTGTGTGTTGTGAAAACACAGAGGTATTCACACGTACCCCCAAGCTCAGCAGATGAAACAAACCCAAGCCAGCCTAATTAACATGAGGTGGCCTTTCATCACCTTGTCCACAGTTTAGTTGTCATAGAATTCTTTCTTGTGGGAAATTCGAAGCATTTCTGACACAGGCACATCTATAAGGAGAGGCACCGTATCATCCTAGAAGGTGACGGGATGTAAGGCTAGGTTTCTCTTCCAGTCTGTCACTTAACCAGCTGTGGGCTTCTGACTTTGGCCCTCGGTTTTCCCATTTTGGGGTAATCCAGGAAGGAAAGAAGCAAGCCAGTGACACTGCTCATTAAAATTTTTTTTTTTTAAATTGGGCTAGTGGAGTGACTCAAGTGGTAGAGCATCTGTCCAGCAAATGTGAAGCCCTGAGTTCAACCCTCAGTACTGCCAAAAATTTTTTTAAAATTGTCATTCACAAAGTTCTGTTCACAATAGCCAAAAATAAATTTTTAAAAATTCAGAAACAGCCCAATTGCCCATTAGTAGGCGAACAGATCAACAAACCTCAGTAGGCATGCAAAGGCATATTGCAAAGCTAGGAAAAGCAACAATTTATGGATGCCTGGAAAATACAGATGAATGTCAAGTGTTGCTGAGCAAGAGTTCATACTCTCTAATCCCATTTAGATTAAATCAAATAAAGGTAAAACTATTCTGCAGTGACAGGATTTAGATGGTGACTGTTGTGGCCTAGGAGGCAGGAGCTGCCTTCCAGGGGTGATAGGGAGCATTTTGTACCAATGGCTGTTCCCTTTCTTGGTGGCTGTTTCCTTTCCTGGTGGTGGTTACATAGTTGCATTTGTCAAACTCATGAGCAGTAAGAGTGAAAGGGAAAATTGTACTCCAATAAGCTGATTTGATTATTAATTAAGAATTATTAATTATTTAGCTTTTATTTTTCAAATCTTGTAGAGGATAATATTTAATGACAAAATGCTCTAACATATTAAATAGATTCTAAAATAAAAACCTATAGTATGATCTAATTATATATATTCATATGTACATAAATAACCCATAAATGATCCAATTTATATATTTATTTATTTATTTATTATACACACACACATACACTGTTTGGAATATACCAGAAGGACTTTCAACAAATTGTACCCAGAAATTACCTCACAGGTAATTTTTGTTCTCTCTTTTGTGCTTTTCTGTATTTTCAAATTTTCCTTAATGAACACTTTTCTTTTCATAAACCAATTAAATAAAACCAAGCACAGCTCTTTTCTTTTACTCCAACTATAACAGGCTAGGGATGTGGGACTGGTTCCTGGACAGGACATGTAGGACAGCCCGGGTCCAGTGAAATGGACGCACAGCAGGACGACAGCAGAGGAAGCAGTCCCAGGCTTGGGCTCCTGTCCCTCCTTCTTTGGCTCCATTTCCGCAGTGGCCACTCTGGAAGTCCATTTTTCCTACTGGGCACTGCTGAGCTGCTGAAGTTCAGTGGGGAAGGGCAGAAGAGGAACCCTGTCCCTGGGCCAGCCCTCCTGGATTGGGGTGCTGTCCCCTATGGCCCTGTGGCTTCTCTCGAGTGTGCCTGCCTCTGGTGCTACCCCAGGAATGGGGTCCAGGGTTGAGTTCTCTTGGGCTCTGTGCCAGTGACCCTGTATCTCTCTAAGGCTGGTGGGTGTGAGCAGGCAGACCCTGTGCCAGTCACTGGACACCAGCACTAGCTTATCTTTGCCCTCACCCCTGCAAGATTAGGGTTATTGTTTACCACCCTCCACATTTGGGGAAACTTGAGCTCAGAGATGAGTATCAGTTGTCAAAGAGTTACCTGGTAGGTAGCTGGTAGAATTGACCCTCACTCCTGGATTCTTACTACATCAAACTTTAATTCCCAGGAGCTTCTGGACCCTAAATAGCTGATTAAAGTAGTGTGGGTTTGGGAGTCTGGAGCTGTTTTTCTTGCATCTGTCTCTGATCCGGGTTGTTGTATGTCCAGAGACGGCTTTGCAGTTAACTATGAACTTCTCTGGGAACAGAGTTCTGCCTGTGTTGGAAGCTTCTGGGGCCCTAGTGTCCCTCCACTACCTTCTGCTTGTCTGCTGGCCTCATAAAGGCTCCGAGGGAGAGACCTGATTGCTTCGGTTTCTTTTCCTCCCTAACTGAGCAGATTCTGCAACAGCCTGTGGGAAATAAAATAAGAGCCTGAAACTGTTAAAAAAAAAAAAAAACCCAAAAACATTTTTTAACCAAGTCCCAAATGGGAAGGCTGAGGCACAGAAGTTTAAGGACACAGTGTGATGTGCAGTTTTTATCACCAGCACTTCTGTACTGCATATGTCATAATTTCTCATCCCGAAGAACAGGCAGCATCAGAGACTGGATTTATGCTGCCTGTGGAGGCAGCACCTCGGTGTGATCAGCTGGGCATCCTTGCCCAGCACGGGAAGGTCACCATCTCTACTGAGTCTTCTCTGAGGCCTCCGTAGTGTTTCCCTTTAAAAACAAATGGAGGGGAAAAAAAACACTGTTAAAAATGTAATGTATCCATTTCTTTTTTATTTATATTGATTTTTAACTGCTACATAAAAATTATACATACTTACAGCATTACATGTGAATTTTCCATAATTGTATACACTGTATAATGTTTCAACCCCTTTATCTCCTCAAACCTTTATCATTTCTTTAAGAGAACTAACCCCTTTCCTGTAGTTTTCTGAAATATACAGGACATTAACATTATAGTCACCCAACTGTGCACACCAGGACTTCTTACTCTTATCTCTGATGTGCCCATTGGGCAGCCTCTCCCCTGTTTCTTTAACTATAAAGAAACACACTGAAGTGAGACTGGCTGGAGGCTTTGAAATAGAGGAACCAGAAGGGAGATTTTCCCTTTTTCATTCTCTAATATATTACTAATACAATATCTCTTAGTACAGTACTTATACAATATGATAATAATACTCCAAAAGTAACATACCAGTGTATATTACTTTCATAATGAGAAGAGATAAATACACTCACATTGAAAGTAATGAAACTAGGTATGGTGGTGCAGAGCGGTAATCCAGTACTGGGGAAATTGAAGCTGGAAGATTGTGAGTTTGGGCAGCCTGAGCTACACAGCAAGAGCCTGCCAAAAAAAGAAGGAAAGAAAGAAAGAAAAGAAAAAAGAAAGAAGGAATAGGAAAAAGAGAAAGAAAGAAAGGGAAGAAGAAAGAGAGGGAAGAAGGGAGGAAGGAAAGAAGGAAGGAAGGAAGGATTGAAGGAAGAAAAAAAAGAAGAATAGAACTGCCAGCAGGCCTGCATGTCAAATGCTAACAAAGACAATTCGCGTAGTATTTATTTACTGAGTCCTAGTGTGTACTGATTACTGCTAAACCCTTGCACTTGGCTGGTTTCTCAGAATATCTTACAGGTTGGAGCTGTTGGCCCCTTTCATAGGCAGACATATACCTGAGATAGCACACAGCCCTACCTAGCAGGGCAGGGGGTTGAATTCAGGACTGTACTGCTTACATTGCAGCTTCCTAGCTCTTAAAGGGTGAACATTTCCACTAAGCACACTGATCTCCCACTGAAATACTTTTACCTCATTCACCTAGAATCTGGAATTCTTTCTTTTTTTCTTGGGGGAGGATTAGTTCTGTAATATTGTAGTAAAAGAAATATAAAAATGATAGTCGGCATTTACCTTTTGAGATTTTTTTAAGTGGATTTTTTTTTTTTTTTGTAGGACTGGGGTTTGAACTTGGGGCTTCAGGCTTGCAAAGCAGCCACTCTACCACTGAGTAACACTTTCAATCTACCTTATGAAAAATTTTAAATGATGATCAAAGTCAGGGTCCACAGTTTGGAGAGCCAGGACAGGATGAAGATGCAGTCCTTGTGCTCAAAAATGATTCAGAATTTTCAGCCAGGGGATAGCCAACTATTGAGCATGGGCCCTTCTGTGTGTGTGTTCCTGAGCAGGCCACAGCCCATGCATCCTCCCCTGGACATGGTATTGGCGGCTTGCTTTCTTCTTCTTCTCTTCTTCTTCTCTCCTCTCTCCTCGCTTGCTCTCCTCTCTCTGTATTTTTGTTTCTTTGTTTTTTTGAGACCACTATGTAGTTGACAACAAATTGTGATCCTCAGCCTCCCAAAGGGCTAAGATTACAGACATATGCCACCACGCCCAGCCTAGTATTCGTGGATTTTGATAGAACTAGGGTGACAGCCCCCTTTCTGAGCACAAGGAGTCAGAAAGCAGATGAGCCCAAGCTCAGGAAGACATACAGTTCCTGAGGTTTTGAAAAGGAAAATCCCTGGTAAAGATGCCTGGGGAGAGCAGGCAGACTTCCCTCCCCAGGAAAGGGCCAGGCTCTGCATAAGTTTGTTTTAGAATAAGGGATACTGCGAGTGCTCTTGAAATGTCAAAACCCTGGCACACTGCCTTGGTGGATTTCAATCTGTCTGTCCTGGAGTGAGTGTCTGAGCATCCTCAGGCTTGGGGTGAAATAAGAGCAGCGACGCAAATGTTGTCACTATGAAAACACAATTAAGTGTCAGCCCACCCTCTCTGCGACATAATCTCTGGCTTTGTTGACTGATGAAATTTCCCCCAGTTGAGCCCCACTGCGGGCACTGTCAGCCTGTGGATGTCGACTAGCTGTGGCTCTGAAAATAGGGGTACCACATGCTGTCCCAGCTAGCCCCTGGCACGACCACCATCTCTATGTCCTTACTCCCATGTCAAGTCTCAGAAGTTTGTGGGTAGATGGGTAGGATCATCACACACTCCCATGGCTGAGTCCAGAGGACCACATGTGGAAACCCAGGATGGACTCCAGAAAGGAAGTCAGGGGAAGTCATCTGAAGGGAAAATAACCCACTCAGGAGCGAGGAGCTATAGCTCCTTGAACTGTCACCACCCACATTTGTGAGAAAAGAAACAACATATTATTTCCACCCCATCTCCACCCAGACCTCCATAGCCCTGTGTCTATTGTTCTTTAAAAAAACAAATAGCAAAAAGTCCTGTTCTCCCAGGCTGACAGTGTTCTGGAGTAGCAGGCATGGTAGGAAATGTTTTCTCCATAAACAAGATTTTTGGGGAAGGATGGATGGACAAAAGGATGAACAGGACAGTGTAGGAGTGCCTGAGTCTGGCTCGCATCTGGACACCGTGTCCCTCAGCACCTGGTCTAATGTCTGCAGGGCCCTGCCAATCTCTGGAGACTTGGCTTGGCCGCTTTGCTGATTCCCAGGACACTCAGCTGCCTCCCCGATCCCAAATGTCTCCCTGGTCTCCAAAACCCTGCCTTGGGAAGGGTGGAAGCCAGGCAGAGAGAAGAGGGAAGAAAATGGCAGCTAGCAGCCAGGGAGCTGCCACTTGGGGCCAGGACCGTCAGTCCTTGCAGCCCTATTCAACAAACATCCTCCGTGAAGGTGGGGGAAAGTCCTATGTTCACACCAGTGCCTGTCCTTTCTAAGGAGGCTGTAGGCTGGGAGCAACATGGACCAATGTGCATGTCCTCCTTCCCAGGGCAGCGGGGGTTCCAACTGCCCTCCACTACAGGGACCCAATTGCAGGCAGACCAAGTTCTGGGTGCTGAAAAGAAGATAGGGAGGACCATGCCTCTGGGCCCCCACCCATCTCCTGCTGCTTCCTCCCTTGAGATGTGGTCTGAGCATCCTCTGCCTTTTAGGAAGCACTTGTGCCCATCCTCACTCCGCCTAAATTGTGCCCCAAACACTTGGGAGTGGGTTATCAAACACAGGTGCAGGGGGGAGGCTACCCCAGAGATGGGACCAGAGTTTTGGGAAGGGCTCCATTCAAACTGGAGTGTGGGACTTTCTTATTTACCTCTTAAGGAAAAGACAAAACAAAACAAAACAAAGCGTGTGGGTGGAATTTCAAGTTCTGGGGCTTTCTAAGTGGGCCCTCTCTCCCCATATTTCTTTCTTCCTCTCTCCCGGCCTGCTGCCTCTTTGTTGCCAAGCTCAGACGTCGCTGCTGAAAGCCAGCCCAGCGTCCGAGAAGCCCGGAAACTTCCAGCTCAGCGACTGTGTACAAAGTTGGGGTGGCGAGACCAGGGTGACAGCAGCGCCCCAGGCTGGCTATGGCAGTGACCCGGGACCAAGGCTACGCAGCACCCGGGACCTCAGACAGCCCTCAGGGCCGGCCGTGAACTTGACCCTGACCGCTGCCTGCACCGCGGGGCACTCGATGACCTGGTAAGCGGCTCCGCCCTCCGGGCGGGCGTGGGTCTGGGGTCGGGCCCGTGGGCTGAGTGGGGAGCGAGGCCCCCAGGGTGGCGCGGGGCGGGGGTGGTGGCTGCGGGGCCGCCATGGGGCGCAGGCTGAGCGCGCTCCCGGGCCCAACCGAGCCGGCCCTCCCGGCCTCGGCCTCGCACAAACAAAGGCTGGGGAGTTGCGAAGAGAGTGTTCCCGACATTTTCCCTCCCCTCGGGCCTCGGCTGCTGCCGCCAGGGCTCTTAAAGGGGAAAAAATCGTGTGTGGGGGGTTCTTCTTTCCGGTTCTTTACTGCACATGGCTCTCTGGCCGCAGGGGGAAAGGAGGGGCACTGGTACCGTCCCGCTCTCAGGTGTTAACCCTGAGAGGCCCGGGCTGCCCAGGGACTTGCACACATAGCCAGCCCCTGCCGACGGAAGGACCTGTAGGATGGGAGCTGCACCTCCCATGGACATCGGTCCTGTCTGTCCGATTGGCCTGAGTGGCTTCCCCGGAGACCATACTGGGCGACCTTGCTGAGCAGAATCCCTGCCGGGGCCACCGCCACTCTGCTTGGGGGCAACCAGGGTGCCAACTAGGCATGGCAGGTGATAGGGAGACAAGGCCAGTTGTGGACAGGGCTTTGGGAGTAGTAAACGTCTGGCGCCCTCCAGCCCCAGCCCACTGCTTAAGCCCAGCCATTCTCCGCACCCATATCCCTCCCTTTGCCTCAAACAGGGTGCCTGCCCCTGGGAGTAGCCTGGTCCCTAGGGGGCACCTATGGGCTAGAAAATCACCCCATCTGTGGGGCACGGCAAAGCCTCCAGAAGTCCCCAGAGCTCTGCCCTTGTCTTGCCTCTGGGTTTAACCAGGCACCTCTAACCATTGCACCAACCACTTGGCTGGCATTCTTCATCCCCAGCACTGACTGGGTCCCCAACCTTCCAGAAGCCCCCACTAACATTCACCTCTGTTTCCAGAGTCCCTGAGGCCCCAAGTCCTCCTTGATGAAAGACTGTAGGGAGCAGCCAGGCAGAAGGGAGAGGCATGACTCTGCAGGGTGAGCAGGTCACCTACCCTTGGAACCCTGGACTCCAACAGGCTTTCAAATGGGGTCTCCAGAGAAGAAAATTTAGATTTGTAGGCAGGATGACCCAAATGTGAAAGTATCTTGGGACAAGGAAACACATCCGTGGACTGAACCCTCATTCCCCGCAAGGGTGCAAGCCCTGCTTACATATGACCTAGCTAGTGCTAAAAAGTAGCTTTCTAGTGACCCCTGGGCCCAGCCAGAGCCTTGAGAAAGAGGCCACATAGATCTGGGGAGTGGAGGGAAGCTTGTGCCTCATTCACTGTGTACTTCTTGGGGAAATTGAGTCATCCAGGCCTGCTTGCTTCTTTAAGGCAGGTGATTGAGGTGAATTGAAGTTAAAATTCTCCCCAGAATAAGGGACCTCACTTGCCTTTGTCCTAAATTCCCTGGCAATGCTTGCCTGTAAAGGTCAGTGTACAATGAGGGGAAGACAGGATGCAAAAATTGAACCTGACTTGAACTTGGTTCACATCCCAGGTGGTAAGTCTTAATGTGTTGAAAGCCTGGGCGCATTGTTGCCTTGAGGGCCGTCTCTGCACACACAGGCCTGGGCTGCCTGAGCATCCCTGCGTGACCCTGTCCCTAGTGGAGTAGCCGCAACTATCTGAGCTTCAGTGTCCTCACTCATGAAATGGCTGTAATGACAGTTCTAATTCAAGTGTGCTGCTGGGAGGACTCTGAAGATCCTGGTGTGCAATTAGCATGCCATTCACAAACAGCAGACAGACCTTGGGGAACCTTCACCTCCGTTATGCTATGGTGGCCAGGTGGCCAACCTCCTGTATTCTCTCGCAGTTGCTTGCCTCTCTCCTCACTTTTTGTTTGTTTTCTTATTCTAAGTCACTGAGTCCTCCCCCGTGCCTATAGGACAGTCCTGTGCTGAGCATTGGGTACTGAGAGGCAGGTCCTTGCCTTGAGAAATCTGCCAGATGTTCTGTGCAATAACAGCATCAAAATGAAGTTCTCCAAGCTGACTTCCTGTTCAGAGAAGTTGTCTTCTTCACAGTGCTCTGGCTACTGACTGCACAGTCTATTGACTGCCTGCTAGGACGGGTAACTCCCTACCTCTCTGCCGGTGTTATTGCAGAAGCTATAGGATAAAACCTCCTTGGCATCTCTAAACCTTGGTGGAGAAGGGGGGGACCAGATGGAGGACAGGTTGGCAGGCACCAGCTCTGGGTCTGAGGTGTGTGATTTCACTGGGGGAAAACATACACCTCATTAGAAGGTCCTGAGAACATGGCAAGGTGCTGATTTCAGTCTCCAGCAAAAGTCCCCAAATGATCAATGCACAGTACTGTAAAACAGAGCCTTGTTTCCTCTTTTTGCCAACAGCCATTGAGATCAGGACCTCAGCATTTGGGGCCAGGGCAGGGCAGGTCTCTCATTTTAGGGAGATTTTAACTTCAACTCACTTCAAGTAGCAGTTAGCCATGCCAGGTCTGAGCTGGTGACCCTACCACCTGCTAACCAGCCTAGCTGGGCATAACCATTGTATGCTTTGGTTTTCTAGAGTTAGACTCCTTGGGCTCCCAACTTTGTAAAACCTGAGCAAAATATAAGAAGAAAGGGAGTCACTGAGGGTAAATAAACCCACTACACGGAGCTGGGTGCTGGCTTCAGTAAACTGGATAGCAAGGTGCAGGTGTGCAGAGGCCCTGAGCACCTCACCTGGGCCAGATGCATAATTTGCAGAGCCCAGTGCAAGATGAAAATGTGTGGCCTTATTTAAAATGATTAAGAACGTCAAGATAGTGACAACAGTGCATTGTACTGAGCTCAGGGCCTCCCCGAGTACAGGGCCCTGTGTGTCAGCAGAGGTCTCAAGCCATGAAGTCTGTCTCTTGCACCTGTCTTCCATGTGGCTGAGGCCCACGGGCAGCCACACGGAAGGAACACAACTTGTCTTCTTCATTGAATGTGTGTGTGTGTGCGTGTGTGCGTGTGTGGCATTGAGATTGAATTTAGGACCTTACTAGGCTAGGTCCGAGCTCTGCCACTTGAGCCATGCCCCCAGCCCAGATTTTTTTTTGGTGCTATCAGTAATGTTGCGTGGCAATTTTAGAACATTTTGAGTTTTCACAAAAGAAGATCTTTCCATCACCTTTGAACCCACACTGAAAGACAGCCACTGGGCATGGCTCACTCACCTTCCATGAGAACAAAGCATCTTATTATGTGCAGCACTTCACATGTGCGTGTCTCACGAAATATTTGATCACAGCTCTTTCCTACGTCAGAAGGTACTGTTCTGCAAATTGATGGTGGTTAATATTCCACTGGATGGATTTCCTTCCTTAACTAACCCCTTCTCAGTGGACACGTAGGGTCTTCCTGAGTCTTTCCAACTTCCCCTGCTACTAACAACTCTGTGAGTTGTTGATAGGAGTCAACCATGTCTTCCGTGCTCGGGCTTCCAGGTAGACTGTTAGGGGGAGAAATTTTGGGGTTCCAGAAGTTTCTTGAGACTGTCTCCTAAATTTCACTTTGCTGGAGTGTGTCAGTCCCCAGTCTCTTGTGGGTAACATACAGATGCCCAAGCCCTGACATGTACACCAGGCTCTTTATAGAGGAGGACGGGGCCCCTCTGAGCAGAGGCAGTGGCTGAGGAAGTGAGGAGGACTCATTATAAGGAGGACATATTAATGATTACAGAGCAGACAGTGCCCCTTGTCTAGCCAAACTTTATGGACAGGATTTAGGGTCCACAAGTGGCAAAGTAGGCTGCCTATGCCCTTGAGCCTGTCAGCTGGAGTGGGACTAGGTAGCAATTATCATGGTACCTGCTCATAGACAACCCCCAGTAAGTGGTCATGAGGGATGAGAGAGCAGGATGGGAGGTTAGGGCTCTGGGTAAAGAAGGTTCCACAGGTGTCCGCCCACCTAACTGAAGGCTCCTGGGAGCAGGAATGAGGTGTGCTGACTCTGATGTGGCCCTGTGCCCAGCTCAGTAGCACTCACATAGATGAGTAGTTCATGTGGAACAGTCACATGGTGGCTGTGTCCCCACGTTCTTCTTCACCTTCAGCAGCATCTGGCCGCGTGGGGGAGGGGCGCCTCAGTGTCCTATGGCTGCCATAATAATCTACCACTGAAGTAGTGACTTGAGCGATACAGACTCATTTCCTTACAGTCTGGAAGTCAGAAGTCTGCAGGGCACCTTGTCTCTAGTGGCCACCTGCTCAAGGCTCATTGGTCCCATCCTCCACCTTCAAAGCCTGCAGGGTCATCTTGCCCTGTCTCTGACCACAGCTGGAAAAAGTTCTCTGCTTTTAAGGATTCGTGAGGTTACTTTGGGCTGCCGGGATAATCCCCTTCCAGGCTCTTACTCTATCACCCCTGTAGGAGTGCTTGTCTTGCAAGGTAACACATGCTCGTGGTCCATCTCGGGGCCATTATTCTGCCCTACAAAGATGGTAGGCTTGGTGGCAGCACTCTGGAGGCTAAGCACAGGCCAGCCTGTGCTATGTATCGAGACCCTGTCTCAAAATCCCCAGCAGACCAAACAAACAATAATAGCAACAAAACAAAACAAAAAAGGTGGTGTCAGGACACCTGAGGCTTTGGCCTCTTCTGGAGGACTAAGGGCTGCCATCTTCTGCTGCTTTGTGTCTGGAACTTCTGCAAGGTCACACCTGGAAGGGCCAGGGAAAGTAAGGGCACAGCCTGGGCCCATGGTACAGACGCCCCCCTCCCCTATTTGTGATGTACTGGTTGTGAGGTAGAAGCCTCTTCACCTGGAGGGTTACAGGCTGAGGACTCTGTCCTGAGCTTGAACTCCAACTCCGTGTCGAGAGGGAGGGAGGGAGGAGAGAAGGACATTTATGGAGCCACTTCTGCATGTCAGATGCCACTGCCATGGGTTCCCTGCTCCTCCTTCCCAGCCCCATAGGATGTAATAAAGAAACTGAGGCTCTCCGAGGGCAGCAGTTTATTCATAGAGGAGACTTGCTTTCTACAGAGAACCCGTGAGGCCTTGTGGCTGACACACACACACACACACACACAAAAGGTGTGACTGGGACTGTCCCCTGAGTAATAGGGTGTGTATGTGGGGGGGTTGTTGCTGAGGCATCTGCATGGTCCCAGCAGAGCCCTATGGCAGGAGCATATGCACTCACTGATAGGCAGCTAAGAAGTGCCTGGAATCATGTCTGTGATGATAAAGCTGGAGAAACAAGGTCAGAGAGGTATATTGATTTTCCCAAAGACACACAGCCACCTAGAGAGCTCTTTTGTCCTGATCTTCTTCTGGCTTTCTCCTATACCTCTCCCGCAGCTGTGCTGTCCACTGCACAGTCACTGGGTGTTGAGTCTGTAAGGTGACCTGAGAGGAGGTAGGTGGCCTGTGGCTGAGAATACTTTGTTGCCTCTCTGCAAAAATCTTTCTCTAATATTAACTATCACCTAGGCAGGGCCAGTACACAATATGGTAGTTACAGGCCTTGAATGTGAAGCTGGATGTTCTGAATTCAAATCTCCCATTTTGTGATCTTTGACTAGTCTAGCTATGTCTGGTTTCCCCCATCTGCAAAATGGGAATAGCAATGATGTTGGAGGCCCACAGAGAACCCCCGGGGAGAACCCACCCCAGAGCCGGTGGCCCTGTGCTGCACTATCACACTAAAGGGTAGTGACTCCCACGGCTACAGGATTTCTCAGCAAATTGGCCACTGTCCTGAGGCCTCAGTCAGGGCAGGGCTGAATGTCCCGGATCCATCCGGACTTGTTCTGGCCCAGTGAACTTGTCGAAGCTGAGGTGGAGTTTCCTGCAGGAAGCTGGTCTCACTTACAGGTCCCACCTTGCCCACCATAAGGACAAAGGATCGAAGACCTCAGGCAAGTTGGATGTTCAGCTGGGAGCCAGGCTTGTGCATCTCAACCCCATGGGGCAGGACAGTGGGCTTTAGTATCCTCTCCATGTTACAGATGGCAGATAACCTGCCTGTGCCCAAACCCAGGACCCCACCGAGCTTGCCTTGAGATATAGCCTCTCTCAGCTCTTCCTCAGCCAGCAGCCCTCCATTCTTTCCAGAAAGGCAGAAGAGCAGATCCACTGCTCTCCGGCCAGAAGGCTCCTGGTGCAACCTTGAGAGGAGGGGGCTTGTGTGAGTGTGGAGGGACCTCAGACCCCCCTTGCAGCTTGCACATGGGGAGGTGAAGGTGTGCGTGGCCAGGGATAAGGCTCTCCTGGCTGGAAATGCCCCACTGGGGGATTTTGGGGCACAGCACGTGTTTTGCCTCAGCAATGCTGAGCTGCTCAGAATAAGAACACAAGAGAACCTTTCTGGGACAGCATTTGGAGCCAGGGTGGCCCTTGCTACAGGAAGGAGGCAGGAGTGTGCCAGGCTCTGCAGAGGGCACGGTCTGCAGCAGTCATCCCCTCGGGCCTGGCATGGGAGGAGTTAAGCTGGAGCGGCACCTTGGCATATCGCCACTGTGCTGGCCAGAATGTCCAGCTCCCCACCCCCGCCGCTTTTCTTCCTTTTTGCCTTTTTCCTTCTTAATTAATCATACCCTGCTGCCCAATTTAAATATGGAAATGCCCAGGCAAAGGCGATGCAATTATTCATGAGTCCAGGCTGGCTGTCCAGGGCTCTTGGGCTGCGGGGAGCATCGTGGCATCGCCTCCTTTCTGATGTGTGTGAAATTATGTGCACAAAAGGCGCCTCCTTATCTGGGTGTGTGAACTAAATAAATAAATAAGGGCTTTTGTTTGTTTGCCGGCTCCTGCACATGACTGTTTTGACTAAACCACTCGTGTTGTCTGCGCCTTTATGGGACTCAGGAGACAGGGGGGCACGGGAGGCCTGCAGGCCAGCCGGGAGGGGCTTGCGGGGGGGCGGCCACTGGGCACCTGGGGCCCTCTCTCTCTCCTGGCACCAGTTTTGCTCCCGCACACCCCCCCCCCCACTCCCGTGCACACCCTCGCCGGAAAGTTAGCCCTGCCCGGGCTGGGCTCCCAGGCAGCCTGGCATTGTGCCAGGCTCGCTGCCGAGCGCGGGCAGCAGGGTGGGGTGAGCAGCAGAGGCGCGGAGGATGTGGCCAGGCGCCCTGGGCATGAGCAGGACCCGAGGCCGGAGGCCGGGGGCCCAGAAGGTGAGGGCACCTTGGGTGGGCACAGGGTGGATGCTTGGTGGGCAGCAGGCAATGCAGCTGGGCTGGGAGCAGGCCTCAAGGAGGATAGGGGGGGCGGAAGAGGAGGCACAAAGCAGGGCAGTGCCAGGAGGCCGGCAGGCAGCAGCATGGCCTGCCTGCCTGCCCTAGCCGGCCTCCTTGCAGCTGAGGTGGGTCTGGGCTCCATGGGGGGTGCCTGTGCATGGGCCGCAGGCAGGAACAGCAGACACTGCAGGCAAGCCATGCATTGGAGGAAGGGCCAGGCAAGGCAGGCGGGGCCCAGGGCTGTCAAGGAGAAAAACATCCCAAGGCCTGCAAATTGCTGCTCTCAGCTTTTTCCCCCCTCCTCCTGCTTGGCTGGGGGGGGTGGAAAGCTTCCTCTGGAGGCGGATGCAGAAAGGATGCAGAATTTTAACTAGCTCCTGCATCAACCATCCCTTCCGGAGCAGGGTTTGGGCCCAGCGCAGGCGGTGGCGTCATGGCAAGGGGGTGGCAGGAGCACAGATGCCTCTTTTGGGAGATGCCGGACAGCCAGGCCCCCTTGGCAACCCTATCCAGAAACCGGGCCTGTGGCACCTTGGGAAGGGGTATGATCATAGGAGTGTAATGGCACCCAGTGCCCACACAGGCCTGGCACACCACGGACTGAGGGTGCAGTTCCAGTCACTGCTTACGTTGTTATTGTGCTTGCTTGCTGAGCCGCCCTCTTGATGCTGAAGGTGATGGTCAGGAGGACCCCAACACCGTGCTGGGAGGAGTCTCGGTTCACACTGACCTGGGGCCTTCAGCCATGGCAGGACCCTGGGCCTTTATCATGGTTCTTTTTTGTGTTTTAAAGATCATGTGGAATGTTGTCTGGTGGGGGTCTTGCCCGCTGTCCATTCAGGGCAGGACTTCAGGAATGAATTCTAGAGTGAGGAAGGTGGTCGATCAGTGGCAAAGGGCAGACAGGCCGCAAGAGTAGAAGGGGAGGCTAGATGCAGTGGGTGGGGAGTGGGGTGTGCAGGTCCACATGCCCACCAGGCATAATACTGAGGGCCCACAAAATGTTTTAATTTTAACTTCTATAATCAGAAGAAAAATGACTTTAAAAATAATGAAAATATAATAACAAGTTCAGCATATATTATATTGGTCTTTAATCCAGTGCGGTCATAAAATATAATTTTAAATATTTATCAGAGGAAGGGGCTTGGGAATGCAAAAGTGCTCTAGCCCATGGAAAGAAAATTTGACCTGGGCTGGCCCTGGGTCAGATGATGGCCTCCTTGGGGCCATCTGGGTACTTTGTGAATCTGGCTTCTCTGAAGGCTGGCTGGGACAGGGTGACTGCCTGCCATGGAGAGGAGCCCGAGCCGGTGCCTGTGTGTGTGTGTGTGTGTGTGTGTGTGTGTGTGTGTGTGTGTAGGCACTCATGTGTGCACATATGCGTGTTTCACAAAGGGTTCCCAAACACCTGAGGATGCAAGCTCCAATGCTTGACATAGGCAAATTCAAGACTGGGGTAGGAGACAATGGGGGCCTAGGGTACCCTGGGCAGGGGCAGGGCATGGGCACAGCCTTGGGTGAGGGGTTGGGTGGAGAACCATTGTTTCCCTTAGAGAAGGGCTTTCAAGCCATCTCCAGCCCCTTCCTCACAGTCCAGCCTACCACAGTGAGAGCCCCAATCATGACCCGCCCTGTCTATAATTGCACATATTCTAGCAGCCACATTTCTAAAAAGTAAAAATAAAGGGGCTAGAGTCACTTAATAATAAAGTTCATTTACTCTAATGTATACATCACAAATAGTACCATTTTGATGTGTAGTTGCTATGAAATCGCTAATGAGAGATCTTGTGCTTTTTTTTTTTTTAACACTAATTCCTCAAAACCCCAAGTGTATTTTATGCAAGCATCCCAATTTGGATTCTGCACATTTTAAAGGGTTCAGAGGTAGGGTGGGACAGGCGGGGCTGCCATGTTGGGCAGTGCAGGTCGCTGTGTCCTCCCCCTAACCCTTTTTTCTTTTTTTTTGCTGGTGTCCCTCTTGGCCAGGGAAAGGACTCTTCTGTTGGTTTGTGATGCCCTCAGCAGCATGGGAAAGAGTGGGTGTTGACTGCAGGTTTCCAGAGCAAGGGGGCACTGCTGGAAAGGGCTCTTTACTGGGCCCCCAGACGCCAGGGGACCATACAAAGGGCTGGCTTCAGGCTCACAATGGTGAGGCGGTTAGTCACCGTGCCAGGGCAGCGGGCAGGCAGACAGAGCCCCCTGTGTCTGTGCCTGTTGGGCTGGGCCCTCCAGCCCCATTCCTTGCCTGTGTTCCATCCCATCTCTGCCTGTGGGCTTTTGTTTGCACCCCACCCTGTCCCTTGTGTTAACCCCCTGCAGCCCGTTGCCTACCTGGCAGCCTGGCTGGCTCATCCTTGCCAGTCTCTGTTTTCTGTCAGCCACCCTGGCACTCTCTTTCTAGAAGCTGGGCTCAGGCCTGTGTGACTTTGTTGGCCTCTCTGGGGAAACAGGCATCAGTAGGGCTCCGTCACTTCACCAACAAGGGATTTTCATGGAAGAGAACCCAGAGTGCCAGGCTCCGAACTTACAGATCTCATCAGCCTTTGAAAGTATGCACCATTCAAAGACTGGGCATTTCTGAAAACAATGAAAAGCCAAAACTGAAAAAGTCAGGAGTGGCCCTGAAGCTGGTGCCTGTGACTATGCGTTTCAAAGCAAACAGACTGATATAAATATTTTAATTCTGTGCATGGATACATGGATAAAATAGAATAAAATAAAATAAATTAGTTATCACCCCGTTCTGTCTGGAAACTCCCTAAAAGCCAGCAATTTGCTAGTTACTAGTTGTAATTGAGATCTTGCCCTTCTAGGCTACAATCCTAGAGCCTCAGAGACACTGGAGTTGGCATTTTGCTGTGATTTGACAATTAAATTATTGACACCTGGAGAAGGTCATTTTCCCCCTGAAAAGGTACAGAACACAGTAACAGTCTCTCTCTCTTTCTCACTCTCTCTCTTTAATTTAAAAATCGTCTCTGCAAAGATTCTGCATTTTGGCTTTTCTCTGCTAAATTATAGTGGCACGTGTTTTTGTTTTAGAAAGCAGGGATGTTTTGCTGTGCCCAGTATGGGGAGAGGAAGTAAAATAAGGGGTCTTTTGAAAATGTGCCCATCTACTTACAGCTTAAAAATTCTAAGTGCCAGAAGTTCTTCTTGGAGGAAATGCAAGTGTCCAGTTTATTTGTCTTACCTGTTGATTATATTTTGTAGTTACTTATTTTATAACTTGATACTTGTCTAGCACGGAAGCTGTCTTTGGCACACAAAAAGCCTAGCTCTGTTTGGTCCATGAGACCTTTGGGGCCTCACTGCTACAACCCTGGGCTGCCAGAGTCCAGACTCTTGGCTTCTGGGACAGAAGGGGTCTGTGTGCGGCAGCTTGTCCTACTCTGCCTTCGGAAAGTCAGTGATGTAAGACATATGCTCGGCTCACATCATTTTGCTCTGATTTATTTTAAGCCAGTTAAGATGATTTTAGCACAAAGAGTGGTGTAACTTTTATTCTGAGAGCCCTTCGATTTTCAAGCTGGAGTACAATTTTTTTTTTAATCCAAATTTAGAAATTGTCTTTTAAAGTAGAAAACAGCATGCGGGTGCACCTTTTAACCCAGTTTTTAAAGAGAGTTAAGATCAATGTTTGATCCAGAGACTGGTCTATCCAGTTGTTATCTGGGGGCTGGAAACGGCCCACTGTAACAACCCAAGTAAGAAGTGGGGGGTTCCCACATGGCACAGGGGGTCCCCAGACATGCAGAGTCCTCATCCTGCTCCTCCCGGGAGGAGTATGTCATTTCACTCTGATGTCATTGTGTGGAAAAGAGTCCCTCCTGGCTGAGACAGTCACTCTCTGAGGCCACTTCCCAGCATGACCCACAAGCTGGAGCCTGCCCCGCAGTGCAAATACCACTATTTTTAAGCAAACCTAGCACAATCTTTGCTAACTGCCGTTCCACCCTAGTTACAGGCACCACCTTTAGTAATGGAGAAACAAACAAACAAGCAAGCAAACCAAAAGATTGGGGACAACAGGAAATCCATGGGCTCCCCAAGGAAAGTGGCCTGGAAGCAGCTTAGGGACTTAGGAGAGATGGAGGCTCTGTCCGTGAAGCTGTGGGGCTTTTTGTACCTCCAAACCCCATTTCCCTGATTTGAAAGAAGAACAGTCAGAGTGAAAAACAAAGTGAGATTTAGACTTGCCCATGAACAGAATCTGGGAGTTGCTAACCCTCCATTCTTGACACCTTTTGATCTCCGTTTCCATTTAAGATGAGTGACATGTGGTCAGTTGTAGTTTTCAAAAGATTTCTGTAAGCTCTGGATTTTGCATCAATCTCTAGACTAAAATGATGCTTAAATTAAAAAATAGAAAATAAAATGAGAACCCTGTCGAGGTCTGCTGAGGGATCTTACACCCACAGTGGCCGCTCAGTTTCATTTTCTGTTTGAGAGTGCATCTTTCCAGGGCTGGGTGCTGGGCACACGTGAGGCTCACTGGCGTCCTACAAACGTTTCTGGCAATACGTGACGATTGTGGTTTATGCTGAACTCATAAATTGTAACAACCATTCACTTCGTTCTCAGTAGGAATTATGTCTCTTTGATATCTCATAGATAGAAATGTATCAGTAACACAGTCTTTTTCTGATCCTGAAAGCCATGAATGCTCAGTGTAGAAAATTTGGAAAATACAGAAATTCACGTAAGGAAAAACTGTTCATTCCTCCCACGCACAGACAGGCTCTGGCCTCATTCTCCTGTTTTCTTCTCGTCAATTTTTGCATCTATTTTCAGATAACACCATGCCACTTTCTGCTCCGTCATCCTGGTTTCTTGGTCCTTCTGTTCCTGAGGTGGTTCCTCCTCTTGGGCTGCCGGGCTGCCTCCTCCAGGTGGCTGTCTCAGACCCTAGATGTCCAGGGACAGGCCTCAGGCTCTCTGGCACCAGCCTCTTCCCTCTGTTCTGGACGCCTAGCTGGAGTGGGCCAGACTACCACCAGCACAGCCCTGAGGCAAAGCTGAGGCTGCAGGTGGGTTCTGGATGAGCGGAGCGAATCCCCCATGGAGGTGGAGATAGGCGGGCAAGGTCTTACTGTGCGGGAGAAGGGGTACAGGGCAGACTGCCGTGTGGGAAGGTGATAGAAAGCAGCCCCGATGCTCGGGTCCTCTGCAAAGATACTTGGGCCAAATCAAGCAGACCACCTAGACATATGATGCTTCATCAGTACTGCTGAGACAGCTGATACTGTGGTCAACTTGTGGCCCTGACTTAGCCCTCCCAGCAGTGGCGCCGAGTTGGTGGCAAGTGGCTTGGGAGAAGGAATATGCAGAACTTGAGGGTAAGGACACAGTGTCATGGTTCAGCCAGTCCTCCAAAGTGATCAGGCCCCTAGAGGGGAAAACCAACTGATTCCATATGGCTTTCTGGAGTCACTCTGATGGGAAGGGAATCCAAGCTCCTTGTTCATAGGACAAACTGAGTCTTAGAACACACTGGAGACTCATTAGTAACCCCCATTACAGGCAAACTTCTCAGACAAGCTCACGGGTGGCAATGTTAGCTGTGAGAGAGAAACGGCAGCAAGAAGTAAGATATGGAATAACAGGGGACCAGGAGGTCAAGGATCACAGAACAAAATAATGGCATATTGTGTCACCCTTAAAATGGTGTTCACAAAGAGTTTTTAACAACATGGGGGAGGCACAGGACGCAACATTTCCCCAACAGTAAATATACATGTAAATTCTGTAACTGTGTGCGTATGTTCACTGAACACTAGCTGAGAAGGAAACACAGAATATTTTTTTCTGGATAATGGCTTACAGGTGAATTTTCCTTTTTCTGTGTGTTTTGTACTTATCTAACCTCTATTGTTTTACTTACTATTTAAATTATCTGTAGCCTAAAATCCATATTTGCATTTCATTCTTAAATTGCTTATATTTTAGACATTTGTGTGCATTCCTTCAGCACGTGGTATTTTTATAATCAGTGGGGAAATTATTTTTAAAGGCTTGTGAATAGAAATGTACGCAAAGGCACCTTTCCCTTCAGTTATTGGGGATAGATTGCAGGTAGCAGAAATATTCGTTAAGCCAACAAATAAGCATAGTAAAAAATATTATTTGTTCTTTTATAAAAACTTCAGACACTGATAGCTTATTAATCACATACTAATGGGATTCCTAGTCATAACCGGAGCATGAAAAATCTCAATTGAGATTTTGTGTGGATTTAAGAAGTGCTTTGTCTTAAATGATGGCACGAAGAAGGGAAAAAGGATATTCTCTCTCGGGTACTTGGTCAGTGCCGGACTTTATGAGTATGTGTTTTTTGCTTCTCTGTTTGGTGTTGAAAGGCAATTTAAAAGATTTTTACAAACTTATTACTGATAAGTAAACAAACTGTGGCTTTATAATGTCAAGTAATAAACTGTGGTCTTTGGGTAGAAATCGTACTGGCTCATTTATACTTACCATTTTCCTTCTTTAAAAGAAAAAAGAAAGCTTGTACTTTCAAGAACTTTGATATGTCAAAGTATTTCTTTTTATGCCCAAGTCACCTGCAATTCACATCTGGGGTTCATCGCTGGTGTTCAGACAAGAAGCCAGATTTTTATGTTTTAGCTATAATGCTGCAGGATTTTGTCATATGGAAAAATCTGTCCATGTATCCAACTAAAAGTGTCTTAGCCTTCAAGCAAGTGTGATACGCTTTCCTGTGAAACGAATGCTCACAACCTCCAGGATTGGACAGGGCAGAATTCTGGAAAATACAGGGCCAGGAAAGTAACGCAAGGCTCCTCTGCTTTAAAAGGCTTGGTGGGGTTCTCCGGGGCGACCCCCGCTCAGGGGGGCGCAGGCGCCCGGTGCTGCTGCCCGCGGGTCCCCCGGACCCAACTCGGCCGCGCGCGGCTGACCGCGCAGGGCGCAGCTGGAGCCTCAGTTTCCCCGGCGGCTCGGGCGAGGCGAGGCCCTGCCTGGGAAGGGTCTGTGCGCGTCCGGCCGTCCGTGGGAGGTCCGCTGGCCGCGGGGCCGCCGCCCTCCGCCCGCCGCCGGGGCGCGACCCCCTAATCCGCTTTAGTCAATATACCGCGCGCTCCGCTCGGGCAGAGCAAACAGGGGGAACAAAGCGGCGGCCGCCGGCCCGCGACTCCTGACCCCGGGGTCGCGCCCTTTGTTCGCCCTCAATGGGGCCGCCTGCCGCCCGGCCCGCGGCTAATTGGGGCGCGTGCCGCCTTCGCCACCCGGACGTCACCCAGCCTGAACCTGGACCCTGGACTCAAACCCAGACCCGGACCTGGACCTGGACCCTGCACTCCGATCCGGACCCGGATCCCGACCTGAATCCCATACACGGACGCCGAACTGGATTCCGGAGTCAGACCCGGAGCCGGACGTGGACCTCGAACGCGGATGCAGATCTGGACCCCAGACTCAGACCCTGGACGCTGCCCGGACCTTGGCTAGGACTGGGACGCCGACCTTTCGCAGCCCCAGACCCGACTCCAGGCCTCGGCTGGGACCGGGAGATCTGTCGACTCGGCTCCCGCCCGACTGGCTGCAGACCCCGTGCTCGGGACCTGCCTGGGGGCTGCCTCTGGGAGGCGCGCCGAGGCCACCCGCCTTTGGGCCGGTAAGGCCCGGGTCGCGTCCCCTACGCGTCTGAGCCCCATGGCTCAGTGCTTCTGCCTCCTACCCAAGGACCCAAGTAAGGCCTATGGTCAGGTGGGTACCTGCCATCCGACCAGAGAAAGCTAGGGGACAGTGCGCCTAGTGTCCCAGGCCAGGCAGCCATAAGGACCACAGACATCAGGATGCAGACACAAGAGGGTATTCGTCCTGTTTGTCCTTTCCTGCTGTTTATTGCTCCTGGACGCCTGTCTGATGCTCCGCAGGAACAAGATGCAGATCCTCTGGCAGGGAAAAGTTTCATTCAATGCCTTCTCCCCACAACCCTTCTTCCCCTTTCAAATCTCATTTCCAGCATCGAGGGCAATTCCAGGTGCTGTGGCCATGCATACAGCTGGCACTATATACTGGCAGGGACCACTTCACCTCCTGTGCTCTGTTTTTCCTCAAATGTTGGACAAGATTCTAATTTTTATCTCAAGAACCTTAACTTCTTGTGATTTTTAAAATAGTTCTTGTCTGTTTTTTTAAAAGGCACTTTCTCATAAATAAGTGTAAAAAGGAGACCAGCATCTCCAAAAGGAGACCTTTGAAGATGGAAGGAGCGGCCTCCAGCCCTTCACCCTGCTGGCCTTGGCCCCCTGGCCTGATCCTCAGTCATTTCGTAGTTTTGTTCACCACTTTAAACTATCCTAAGGCTTTGGTTGGAAGATTTTTTGAGATGCGGAGTTTGTTTCTGAGCTGGTTGTTTGTGGGGTGGAACTTGGCTCCGGGAAGGCCTGGCGCTCTGGAGCTGCTGGGCCATCCCTTTCTATTGCTAGGATGGCTCTGGGGTGATGTCCTGCCATGGACCAGGAGTGGGGGACGCAGTTGTATCTGCAACTTTGCCCCTGTGCCAAATGGAGCCCCACATGGAGACAGACCTTGCTATTCTGGCCTTGTATAGGACAGCTTGCCAAATAACCCGACTCTGTCCTTCTTCAGGCCTTCCTTGCTTTCTGTTCCTCCCATGGCCATAGCAGCTACCTAGCCTTTTTCCTATCTGAGGAGCAATTATCCATCTGTCAGCATAAGTTCAGGCCTGGGACCCTGGACACCTCTCCAGGAGACAGCTGCCTCAGGAGCAAGTCATTAGCAGTCTTTGCTGACCCAAGATCATGAGATTCCCAGTCATTCTCATGGCCTGCTCAGCCTTTTAAGCTAAGACTGTGGGGCAGGTGCTTGCCAGGGTCACAGAGGGCTCTAAGCAGGAGTGGGGATTAGGCAGGGCTCACAACCTCCCTGGCTGCTTAGCCAAGAAGCTCCGGTTGCATGGTGCTGGCACCTTGACACTGCTTGGGTTATTATGATCCCTCAGCTTGGGCCGGGCAGCTTTGTTACAAGGGCTCTGGCAGGCCCAGTGGGGAGCTTGTGTCTGTGATTTTACACCCCAGGTCTGTCTGTCCCAGTCTGGTTTTGAAGGGAATGGAAGGATGCACCTGGCAGGGAAGGATGGGAATCTCAGATGAACAAAGCTGGCTATAGGGCTCAGGATAGGTCACTAAAGCTGGACCAGCTTAAGGCAGTTCTGAGGTCCAGATTTCAAAGGGGGCTCTATTTTTCCTAGAAACTGCTCTTGAACTATAAAATAAGCCTATGCGTGAAGGAATGAATGTTGAAGTTTTCTTAAAAAGAAAAACAGAAATAAAAAAGTACATGTGTGTGTGGTGGTGGGGGTCCTAGCACTGTGCAATATCAGGCCAGGTCTCTACCTGCCTGAGCCTCAGTTTCTCCAGTCTTTCAAGAGGTGTGACAATTCTCGTTCACCTCTCCGGTCGTGAGGGTCAGGTGAGACGGAGTGAATGCACCCTACGTAAACTATGAAGTGCTTGCTCTATACATGTGTGGCACCATCATTCTTACCTTAGGAGAGCCTCTCTACTACAAGGCAGCTGTTAATGCTTAAAATGCTTTGTGGCTTGCATGCTGGTGCTTACTAAATTATCACGATATTGTCATTGACTCCAGCAAACTCCTCTGTACTGGCCACAAAAAGGTGTGGCCTGTGTGTGGTGAGAAATTCAGGCAAGATAGAGAGGATACCACCCAGGTCCCTCAAGGTCTTTGAACACAACAGCATGGGGCTCTCCTGGGGCACATGCCCAATTGTCTTCCCAATGTCTGTCAGTGGTCCTTCATTACCTGGTCCAACCTGACTGGGACGCATCTTTTGTCAGCGCCCTCAGCCCAGTCCATACCCTTTGGCCTCCTCCCCTGGCATCAGATTCCTACGGCCTCCAGAGTGCCTGGCAGGGAGGATACCTTCTCAGCTCCCAGTCACAAGTGCAATTTTATTTTTTTACTTGCAGGGGAAGCTTTTCTGTATCTGTGATCTGTGCTAGTTATCTGCAGTATGCCTGGCTTTAGGTGTTGGCACATGTGTAAAGAGAAAGGGTAAAACACAGAAAGGCTGCAAGTAGGGCCTACCCTTCACCTGGGCAAAGGCCCTCCAGCAGGGCAGGACCTTGGATTGGCCTCCAGGCCATGAAGGTGACAGAACTTCATTGCCACACACACATACACACACACACACACACACACACACACACACACACACACACACACACAAGCACACATGTAAATACACACACAGATCCCAGGATATCTCCTTCATGGAGCTAGCAGTTCATGTTCTCAGTGTTAAAGTTTGAGGCACCAACAAACTGTCTTAAAAGGCTCATTCAGCTTGTCTGCCTTGGAGCTATTTTATTTATAATTCTTCTTGTCATGTCAAAGAACTCTGTGTTTCTTGCAGACTGTGTTCGGATGGCTGAGTGTTTTGGTTTTTGGCTACAGCCTGTTAATTTTTCCGAATCTATGGTTCCAGGTGTGCGTTGACAAGCTTTTTCCCAACTCATGAAGCTTGTCTGTGAGCTTGGAGTCCTGCTACTAATTTCCAGAGCTCTGTGTGTGAGAGACTTCCAATTTCGGAGAAGCTTCAGAGGGAGGGAAGGAGCGGGCAGTACCTGTGTCCACTGTCTCCTCCTAGAGAGAAAGCACGCTGGGCAAGGCGCACTCGGGAGGCAGGATCTCACGGTATATTTAGAACGCAGAGTTGAAAAACTGGTTGATGGTAAGGTATTAGCAAAAGTACAAATTCTTGCTGAAAACGAAAAGTCTTGCCTCTGCATAGCATGTAAACCAAGCATAGCAGTGAAAATACCTGTCCACTACTTGAAATACATTTTAAAAATATGCATTCTTTGTGTAAAAATAAAATAGATGTTTATTTTCAAAGTCAGTGCCTCTTCTTATCTGATGGCTTACGTTACCACTTTCTTTTGGTTAAAGAAAATGAACTTTGTGTTCTTTTGGAGTCAGGAATTACACCAGAATTTGCTCTATAAATAGGCAGGAGCAAAACGAAAGCAGTGGTTTTCTTTTTTATTATCTTTCTTTTGCAGCAATTAAATATGGTCTTTCTTGTGGTGATAAAGCTAGTTAAAGCATTTTCTCACTTTTTGTAGAAAGGGCTTCTATGAAAAATCAGACCTTTAACTTTGAAGTTTTTGGTTTGTAAAAGCTGGGACACTTGGACATAGTCAGGAAAATGAAACTGTCTTTATTTAGTAAAGTATTCATCTGTGTTGTGTGAAATCCTATTTGAATTTTTTAAAATGAGGTAAGAGTATTTCAATAAATAAGGCCAGTGTGATCAAATTTCAAGCAATTTATAATTGACAACCCCCTCCCCAAAACACCCCCATTCAGTGTGTATCGTTTGCCGACAGCTACGTGTGCTGAAATCCTTTTAAAGAAGTAATCCGTGAAGACCTGATTTTAAAAACAGTTCCTGCAATTGCCTGCAATTTAACAATGAGCCATTAAAGTTCTAAATCAGCCTTTCTCTCTTTTTTTTCTTTATTCTAGAGGGCTTCTAATTTGCCTAGACTGTATGTCTAAGAAAGACTACTAGACTTCTCATTTCAGCTGTGGGGAAGAAAAAAAAATTAAACTGACTTTCATTAGCATCTCAGCATTATTTAAAAATCTGGAGCATAAACATTTGACAGTTTTTAAAGTTTAAAATGATACAGCTGAATTCTTTTTAGATGTGATTAAAAAAAATACATAGTCATTAGAATAATAACTCTCTGAGACCCCAGGAAAGGATGGATAAGATGCAAAAACACTTGAAATCAATCAAAGCTTTTCAATGTCAAAGGAAGACAGCCCTTGGACTTTTGGGTAGTGAAATTCTTCCCAAATTTTCTGATGTGCTTTCATTTCCTTGAAAATTAGTACTTCCTACCAGAAACAGTTAAACTCCAAATTCTAAAATGTCTTACATTGCTAATAAAATGCTATAAGTAGCACAATAAATTCTGTAGAAAAATGTGATTTTCCCAATTTATGATGATTCCATTTTAGAAAATGTAGACTTGAAGAACAACTGAAATTAATTCAGCACCCACTTCTCGTGGAAAGGTAATTTTTAATTTCTTAAAAATTTAGCTTGTACTGTGCCGTTTCTCATTCGTTACAGAAAGCCAAGAATCTAGTTTTGGCATTTGTAATAGGCACTGATAATCAGAGATACGCCCATCCTACTCAGTTCGTATTTTCTGATTTGTGTTGTTACTGCTTCGGAATGGAAAATGTTAACTGTAATTCCTCATCTGTATAAAGGGAAATTTCCATTTGAGCACATATGTATTACATATCACATATCCATATATTTACGTGTGATTAAAGCTACATTTGCCATAGATTCCTCGTTGTTTTATACTCTCCTGTTACTTGAGAAATAATAACACCGTAAGAATGCTTTAGACTTCATTTTGATACAGGTACATGGGTTACAGTCACAAAGAGTGGGTTTCCAGTGCGTTGGAGATGATATCTCGTGGCTCTGAGAAGTCTTCTCTAAGCAGATGGAATTGCGTGGATGTGGAGTTAGACCATTGACCACGCAGCTGAGGGCACGCTTAAGTGTGTTCTTTATACTGAAAGAGAGAGAAAGAAAGGAGACAGAGAGAGAGAGGGAGAGAGAGAGAGAGAAGGAAAATGATATAGAATTGTCATCAGGCTATTTTTTTGTGGGGGGATGGTGCTAGTGCAGTGATCACTGATCGACATCTGCTTTTGTCCTCAGACAAGCTTGTCCTACAGCCAGAGTTTCATTACTGCTGGGTACTAAACCAATGCTAAGTTTGACATAAAACCGAGGGAACGAAAGCGAAAGAATCTGAAAAAGGCTTCTTTATGTCTGAAAGGAAAGAATCCTTTCTATGGTTTCTTGCTTGCATGTAGCCAGAGACCCTCTCAACTCTGAAATTTTTTTCAGTTTTACTTCTATAAGAATTAGTAGGCATCTTTCTCTTTTCTTTCTCAACTTCCTCCATAATAAATATATATAAGTATATATATACATATACATATATATACACACACACATATATATGTATATATAGAATATGTTTACCCAAAGGAGATGGGTGCTAATAGGTTTTGTGCATAAATAATTTAGTAAAAATGAAGCCTTCCTAAAGTAAAACAAGTTATTATGATGCAGGCTTACTGAAATGGGCTCTCAAACCTGCAAACTGCTTTGAGACAAAGACGAAAGAACAAAAAGCAAACACACAGCCTGGTTTGCCTCTTTACAGAGCACCCAGAGCTGGCTGGCTATTCCCCTGAAGGGCACATTGTCAGGGATCATTGAAGTGGCATCTTACCCGAGAGCTCCTGCAAGCTTGTGATGCCAGGTTTATTGGATCGGCTTTAAAACATCATTATTCTGGAGTGTGCAAGTTGAATGTCCAGAACCTGCATGAAAAGTGATTTTTTTCCTCACACACATCCTGCTTGCTTTAACTATATTAAATGCATCTGTTTACTAAGTCCTTGTAATGCTTTGGCTAGTGAAAATTGAACGCCATTAAGTGTTGCTATGCGGAGAGAAGCGATTCGAAAGTGAAGCCCCACAGCCTTCTGGGGCTGGACTTCGGGCCAGGGGCTGAGTAGAGAAAGACAGGACTCAAGGGCACGGCAGGAAGTTGCCGGCCACATTCCCATTAGGCAGATCTTGGGAGAAATCAGGAAAAAATAACTGTATAAGGCTGATACTATAAACATCCTGGTACAGCTAGGACTTATTTTCAAACATCTGACCCCAGGCATGGTTGTGGCCCAAAGGGACAGCCAAGATTTTCTTCCAGGAAACTTGTCTAACCTAACACTTATCAACAATGTAAATTTCCAGGTTCCCTTTTTGATTATTTGCACACACTTTAAAAATATTCTTTTTACTTTGAATAATATGATAGTAAATAGACAAAAACAAAAACAAAAACACCCAACCTGAATAATATCCAGTGGACTTACCTCAGTGCTATGATTTCCTCTGAATTAAGAATATTTGATTTCTGAATTTGCAAAGAAACTACATGTAAATCCTTGCCAAGTACAGGGAGGAATTTTTAAAGCATGTGTTCTTGAATATTGTTCTGACTCATCTGATTTTTTTTTTGTTTTACCAAATAAAAATTGTAAGGGGTAAAGGCATTAAATTAACTTATTACTAAGTGAGAGAAGAAAAAAAATCAGCTAATAAAAAGAAGGTTAGCAACCTAGAACGATTATACAATGATTTCAGGTGAAAATTACAAAGCTAATATCCTGGCATTTAGTCACTGTGTTCAGTAATGATACAGTTGTCAAATTTGTATTTGTGCCAATGGAACAAAAGTTACAAATGTTGTAATAGAAGATAATCTTTTTTTCTTTGTGGCTTTTAAGATTCAATGCTTTAATCCACCCATTTAATCACAAAACATATATCACATTAGTTATAATATTTATAGTGTTTAGGAAAGTGATTATAAATAGATTATAGTGTGGTTGTTGGATACAGTTTTTTTTTCATGAACGTATCTCAAAGGTACACAGCATTTTTAGAACTTGCACTCGAGAGTTGTTTTATGTGGAAATAGTTACCATATATTTATGTTCAGAATCCCTGTTTGGTCATTACTGAGCTTGCTCATTATTTTAGAAAAACAAGATTCTGCATTGAAAGGGTCTGGTGCTTATGATGTTGGGAATCTCTGCAGATAGCACAGTCCCTAGCATTTTTGTTCCTCTGGAGTCCCGAAACTTGCTAACCCACACAGTATCTTAAATTTGTTTTTTTGAAGAGGTTGAACCATACAATAAGGAGGGATGCAGGAGTGATAATGGCAGTTAGTGGTTGATTTCATCCTTGGTGTGGCTGGGGTAGGAGGAGGGATCTATGTGACTTTGGGGGACTGCCGGCACATACTCACCCAGTGGGAATGGGTTCTCTTGCCCCCACATTTTCTAGCTGGAGCTGGTTTGAAAGTGGACGGTGCTAAGGTTTGAAAGTGGACGGTGCTAGACCAGACTGTTTCCTTGCTTGTCACTGGAGAGTGGGCATGGCACTCAGAGCTCAGGCTGCGGGAGGACTCATGCCGTTTTCTGAAGAAGAAGGGATGTGTTTCTGGCCCTGGAATCTGGGGCCACACTGCCCCTTCCTAGGGGAAGAGTGAGGCCAGGGGTTGTGAACGCTCAAGCAGCTGGCAGTTGTGGAAAGCGAAAGTTGGTCAGGATTCCGTGGAAAGCATTTATATCCCGTGTTCTAAACCTGAGTTATCTAATAGGAGAAGGGGAAAGTATCCCTAATATCTCAACTTCCAAGAAAGCAATTTGGAGAGGTTTCTTAACATATCCTGAATTTTTCCCTCCTCCTCCCCAAACTGTAGGTCATGGAGTGGGGTGTGTGTGTGTATGTGTGTGTGTGTGTAGGTCCAGCATTATTCAAGGCCAAGGTCGTGGGGTCTACCAAGCTTGGAAGGCAGATCAGTGGGCAGCCAGGCCATGGCAGAGCTGTCCTGCCCAGTCCAGCCTTACTCAGTGTGGCCAGTCCCCACCTCCTGGGCAGTCCAATCCAATGTGGAATAAAGTTTCCTGGGAAGCAAGGCACACGAGGAACTTTTGAATTTACCAATGGCATAAAAATATATATTTTTTATGACAACGGGCAAGTTTCAATTGGTTGACAGAAATGGCGAGATATGACGTCAAGGGACACTGGTTAGAATGCCAAGGCCAGCAGGTGGGGGGGCGGGAGGGGGAGACAGGCACAGAGACAGTGAGATGGGGCCCTGGAGGCCTCGTTTCTCTCGGGCCTTGGTCGTCAACGGGCCATTGAGGGCATCCAGGACCAGCTAGGTCCATGTGGCTCTGAGCCAGACCATGCCCAGGCAGGGGGAGGGGACCTGTGTCCGCATATGTCTTGGAGAGCCCGAGTTCCTCTGCTGTTTGGAAACTACTTAGGTGATCCAGTGAAGCCGGGGGGAAATACGTTGCAGCTCCTTGGCATTGTAATCACTGTCCAGGCCCTGAAGCCTGGTCGTCCCAAGGCCTGGGGCCAGCAGTGTGGTCGTCGAACTGAGGGCAAAGCTGCGGCCTTGAACCGCTCCCCTCAGCTCCTGCGCCCTGAGTCGGGGAAGCAGGAAGTTGTTTCCACCGGGAAGAAAGAGGGCGCGCTCAAAGCTGGGCAGCAGCTCTGGGCACCGTGCCCCCGCCCATCCCACGCCTCCCCATGGCACCGTGAGCGCCCCCAACTCCGTAGGCACCTTGCGCGCCCCCTTACATCTCTTGTGCACTGCCCCCCACCACTCGTGAGATCCCTGGGGGCAGCTACTGCCACTGTCGACCCGAGCTCCGTCCCAGTGCCTGGTCTAGAGCTCTGCGGCTCACACTGGCCCCGCGGAGATGAGCCCTGCCACCCTGGCCGCTGTACGCAGCGCGCACGGGGTTGCGGGCACAAGGCTACGGATAGGCTAGGGGCTGTCGGTCCTCTGAGGGTCCCAGAGCTGGGCCCGAGCGTGCGCGCGCGTCCCGCTGCCCGCAATCATGGCAGCCGGCGCCTTGGAGCGCAGCCGCCGAGCACGCACCGGCAGCCTCCTCGGTGCCAAGGCAGAGAGGGCGGCGGGGACGGGCCGGGTACTCGCGCCTGCCCGTTCCCCTCGGCCGCACGGGTCCCGGGGCGCGCGTGAAGAGGAAGGCCGCTTAGTCCCCGCGGTGCGATGCCCCTGACCGGTGAGGGCAGACGGGCGGGCGGGGCTGCGGGTCGGAGGCGCGCAGGCGGGGAGCGCCCGGGGCGGCGTGCCCGCGGGGGCGCGCACGCGGGGCTGCGGGGCGAGGCGCGGGGCCGGGGCGGCGAATCCGCTGCTCTCGCTGCCCGCCCAGCCAGAGCGCGCTGGCCCGGGGTGGGGAGGGGAGCCCGGGAGGGGCGGCGCCGGGTCCTCACCCGCAGCGGGCACGGCGGGGGCCGCAGGGGCCTCGTTGGTATTCCGGGCGCGTCCGCAGCCCTGACCTACCCGCGAACAGGGGTGCCCGGGCGCGCGGGCACGGCTGCCGCCCCCGGGCGGTCTCCCCAGGCTGCGGGGCCCGCAGGCGCTTTGCTCTCCCACCCTGTCCCCTCCTCTCCGGGTCCCCGTACCCCCTCCCCCGCCCCGATCCGGCGGCGAAGGGGTGGGCAGGGAAACGCGCTCTCTGGGACAGGTGCCAACTCCGAGACAAAAGACATAAAATAGGCGGCAACGGGGGAAGCGCGGCCGGCGCGCTCGGGCGGGGACAGCGGCGCTGCGGGGGCCGCAGCCTCGGTGCGGACCGGGGAAAGTTTGGGAAGTCGCCACAGTCGCTTCACAGCGGCGGGGGACGCACGGCCCGGGCCGCCCTCCGCGCCGCGCTCGCCCTCTCCGCGCCGCTGCTGAATAATTCATGGCGCGGCCGCCGGCCATTAGCATGCACCGGGCGCGCGGCTCGTCTGTGCCAAGCCGCCGCCGCATTCGGCGCCCGGGCAGCACCAGACGAGCGGCCGCGCGGCGACCGGGTTCACGCTGTCCCCGCGTCCGCCCGCCCCGCAGGGCCCATTGTGCTCCTTCTTGCGCCGCCCGCAGCCGGGCCCCGAGCCCGCCGGCAGCCCGCGCCCGCCCGACGGCCAGGCTCTGCACGTCCGGCCCGCGGCGCCCGCCCGGCCGCCCCGGGATGCACGTGAACTTGGAGAAAGTCGCGGGGCGCGCCGGTCTGCCCTCCGCAGCAGGGCGTGGGCGCCCGTGGGGCAGCGCGCTTTCGCTTTCGTCTGGGACAAAGGTCCCTGGCGGCGCCGGTCGCAGACGCCGTGACCAGGTCCTGCGGGCTACTCTTGTGCGCGGCGGGTCGTTGAATGCAGGGACGACGCAGGAGCCGGGAACCGAGGAGCCGCATGATTCGCGGCGCGGGACCTGGCCGTGCGCTTGCTCGCCGCGGTCTCACGCTGCGAAGAGTTGCGGGAGCGGCCACCGCTCTGCCTTCGGCCGTTTCCGCGCGGGATGAAGGCTGTAGCGCTAATCACCCAGGACACAGGCCAATGGCCTTTGCGACCGTGGGCACGTTAGCTCAGCCGAGGCCAAGCAGTCTTCAGGCAAGGACAGGGCTGTGGACCTGTGCGCCGCGGGCACGATCGGGTTCAAGGCGACTCCTCGGGACGGTAAGTGCATTTCTCACTTTCGCTACTTAGTATTTAAATATTAATGAAAGGATTTCTAAGAGGGGCACTTCTGCGGAACAGGCCTTTCTTTCACAGTCACAGTCGTGGGGACATCCAAAGGCGGTTGCTCTTGAACCCGAAACGGGCCAGCTTGCAAGAACTCACTCCATCCTCCATCCGGAATTTGGGGTTTGTGAAATACAGGTTCTAATCTCAGGTGTGCAGACTGCTAGCCAGAGAGAATTTTGTCAAACACGTAAGTGCTGGCTGGCATTTTAAACAATAGAAAGAAAAAAAGAAAACATTTATTTTAGGGATATATGTGTTTGGGAATATTATTTAAAAGCCACAGTCCTTTCCTGAAAAATTAAAGTTTCATTTACTTCCTAAACCCTTTGCTCCTTTTTTTTTTTTTCCCCCTGCTGGGTGAGCATTTTCTAAGAGCTGATTTAGGGTGAACTCTTGGTTCCCCATCAGCGGCAGGGCCGTGAAGTGAAAGGCCTGATGTGGAAGCTGTTGTTTATGGTGGTGTAAAACGAAAAGCTACTCATAACTTTTAGTAATAAATACCCCTTTGTAAGTGGTTCACACTCAGCCCCGGCCAGCAGCCCTGAGGAGATTGTGGAGATCAAAAAGAGGGTGAAGGAATGCTTCTTTGCCGTAATTATGGGGTTTTAAGGTAACGCTAAAATTAATTTTTCAAAGTTGAGTTTCAAAAGCCGAGGCAGAGTCCACAGTCCAGCAACAGCTTCACTTTATTTTAGCTCATCGGTTCTGGCTATCTGGGATTTTTAAATGTCTGTCTGTCTGTGCGTGTACCTATCCTGGGTTAAAATGAAACCATAGCCAGGAGGATTAAACCTGCTTTAATACAATCGGGCCGCAGGTGCAATTTCCCCTCTCCTCTCCCTACCTGGTTGATGTGGTTTGGAAAGCCATGCTGGGCGCTCCCACCACAAAATCATGTGGTGGGGGCCTGTTTCCATAACACCCCAGAGTCATGAGCTGGCACTTGAGGCCCTGTTTCCGGGAACGTGGGCAAGGCCTAAGTATCCCAGGCCTGCTTCATGCCTCTCTCTGCTTGGGCTGCCTGGTTCCCCTCCATCCAGGGGAAGATCTCAAAGGAATGAGGAGAGGTGGGACACTGGGGAGGGGAGGTGATCTCAGAAGCAGGGGTGCAGCTTCGAAAGGTGCCACCCCAGCCGGCCGCTGCTGTGGGCATAGCATTGGCAGTGATGAGATTAGTCAACAGAAGCTCAAGTTCCACAGTGGCCTCGTCTGAAAAAATGATTTCCCTAGATGATTTCCCTAGTCCAGGGAGGATCAGTAATGCCGCTCTTGATGGATGGGAGTTGTGTGGTGGTCTGCCAAGGTCTTCTGGGCATCCTGCAAGATGAAGACAGACCCCAGATTAAGGGGCACCATCTCTGCTTTCCAGGCCAATAGGCCGGACCAAAAGATAAGCAGGAAAGGCCGGGGCATAGAAGGAGATGTGGTCCCAGGGCCTTGTAGCGAGGTTGCATTTGTAAAAGGTTCAAGGTCTCATGTACTGCCTCAAAGTGTACCCTGGTACACAAAAGGCAACATGGTAAGATTCTTCAGTACTCAGTGCACTGGCGGGAGCATCTTACTGTGTTGGAACATCTCATATTGGCAAAACTTATTTTTGAGGATACGCGCACACACACACACACACACACGCAAAAGAGGAGGCCCTGAAAATGAAACTGACACTCGTCTCTTCTGTCACTGCTGGATTTAATATAAGGAATGGTGTAAACAGGGCCCTGGTAAAATGGACTGCTTTCCCGGCTAACGGGAACATGGCCTGTGATTTTCTGGTATTAAACTAGTGCCAAGCCCAGGGTGGCCCCTTTGCTTGTGCTGGGGCTATACACGGTCACAAGTGAGTGGTCTCCAGGGTGCTGGCTGGGCCTAGCCGGGCAGTGTGTGGGGATAAGGCTTGCCGGTCCCTTCCACTGAAGAGGGTCTTCTGAGTAGGTACAGGCCAGCAGTCAGCTTTGCTCAACAAGGACATCATGGAGCTTTGCACCAGGATTATTTTGTGTCCCTGTGGTTTGAAACTGGCTCAACAACTTCTGCGTAAACCTGTCTCCCTCACTCCAGTCCCCAGCAGGGCACTGGGGCCTATCCCAGTGCAGCATGAACAGGGTCCTACTGGAAGGCAGCAGGGATGGGCAGGGAAGATTTTTCCCATTCGGATATGCCCCCTGCTGTGGGTGCTCCCTCCTGTTCAGGGGAACCTCTTTTGTGCCTCCAGTGCAGGACAGTGTTTGGGAAGGGAGGGGCCTACCAAGCCAGGCAACAAACATCTTCAAACCACCATACATAGTTTGTGTGTTGTCATGGTTGGGTATTGAGGGTATATTTGCATGTTTGGGGAAAAGGGAGAAAACTCTTAAAGAAATCTTGACAAGCTGCAGTGCCCAAGCTCACATCAGAGTGTGGAATCAGAGCACCCCAGGTTCCAATCTGTCCTTGCCTTAGGGTCACTGTGTGACCCAGACAAGTCATGTCACCTCCCGGAGCCTGTACCCTGAGCTCTTCTGAAACAGGTAATGAAACCAACCTCTGAGGATACAGGTGACATTATTTTATAAAGTCTAGTTCCTGGCACATGGTCCAGAGGTATTAAATGGCTTTTGCTATGATCATATTGTTAATGACAATAACTATAATCATTATTGTGTTTTCTTTATTATCACTTATTATTTTGTGTAATGTATTATAATACGTGATGCTATATTCTAAGGAACAGAGATCTCACTTTTGGTTTTTCCAGAGTTTACCGCCCCTGCCCTGCAGGTGGTAGCAAGCATGGACCTGGATGAGACTCATGAGGTAGACCAGCCAGAGCTTGCAAAGCCAGCACTTTCCTTATCCCAGGGACTTGGTGTGGATGTGACCCTCTGGATGCATCTTGTACCTTGTATTAGGTACAGGAGATGAGACCAAGGCCCCCTTGGGGACTGGGAATTTGCTGATGGAGAAAGTACCCCTTCCAGAGCAGGATGGGAACCCCACAGAGATTGGCACTTTAGGGGCACATCTGGGTGCTGGCCCTGGGTCTGACTTTTGCGTCCCATGGGGGTCCAGAGTAGCCACGGCAGCTGCCAGTTTCCTTGCTGGAAATGCAATTTGGTAGGAGAATTTTGCCACAAGCAAATTGTTTCTTGGCCCCAAGAGTGTGTGTTTACCAAATGACTTGCTTGGGAGGATTTTTGCTTCTAGCTGATCATTAAGATTACCCTTTCTCAGAGCACCTTGTTGGAACAAGACGAAACCCTAAATGGTACCCGCCATACTTTCTGATATTCTGGAACTGAGTAGGGAGGAAAAAGCAACAATTGTCTCGAAGCAGAGACAATGGACCTTTTACATGAAATATTCATTTTCAGGGTGACCATTGTTCCCTTGGTTTGAATGGTCACAGGAGCTCCAGCACCTGGGTATCACAGGCCCTGGGTTCGGAGTCAGGGATGGAGATTTACAGGAGAAAAAAAGAGAGTGAGCTGCAGTTCTTGGGAAATTTCAGTGGTTATGTTTGGCTTTCTTTGTTGAGCAGAATTTAATCTTTCACAAGTTGATTATTCTCCTGCAATTTCTTTTTGAAGGCCTCAAAGGCACATTTGTGACCCTTGGAAAGGTAGCCAGGTTGCCGATTGAGGGTTGGACCATGCCTCCATCAGACCAGGCCCGGTCACCTTTGTCTCTTAACTGGGTTGCAGAATCCAAGTGAGGAAAATGGGGACTGGAAGAGACAGTGGGGGAAGGGGAGAGAGTTCGCAGAAGGCTGGAGGGCCTTCCTGATGGCAGTTTTGGGCAATATTTTTGGTTTTCCAATGTCATTTACTCTTGCCCAAATCCTTTTCTCAGGTGAACTTGGGAATGGCCTGAATGTTGTGGGGGAGTCTGACTGGACCTGGAGACACCCAACACAGGCCCTCAGATAAACTCTCCCGCAGCAGAGGATGTTTTTCTTACCAGTGACAAGCCTGGCTCAGAGTGAGCACACGATAAATATTCTCTGAATTAACAGAATGAGCCGAATGTCACCCTGAGGCCTACACACCCACCATCCTGCCTGACTCCTTTACACATGGAAGGTGCTGGAGCTGTGCCTGGCTGTGGGTGACCAAGGGAGCCAGGCCAGTTGCTTGAGCTCACCACAGGAACTCAGGGAGGCACTGATGATGCTGGCGCTTATAATGGGAACACAAGGAAGGACCTCAGTCTGGATATCCCAGGTAGCCTCTGGGACTATGGGCAGAAGTGGTAAAGTTGAAAACACGGAAAAGAGTGAAATCTGTAGCACAGGTTTCTATTCACTTTCGGGGTAGGAGTAGGGATGTTCTAACCCAAAAGGCAGCACAGTCTTGGGATCAGATTTTTGGGTGGGAAACTTCTGGTTGGAGTCTGGATTCTGGGCCTCACCTTTCCCTCAGGGTCAGAAGCCTTGTTCTCAGATGTCTGACCGGTGGCTGGGAGGATCTGGGAGAAGAAGAATGATGGGTGCTGTGGAACAGGTCTTGGTGGTTGTGGCTGTAAAATGTGTGCGTGGGGCGTATAGAGTAAAAAGGCCATATACATAAAGATTCCATACATTTTCCCCTCAGGATTAAAGGCGGATGTTGTCCCTGAGGTCTTGGCATTCTCACATGGAGACTGGCTTTTCCGTGAACCGCCCTTCCTTAATGCTGGATCTCAGATGGCAGGAAGAGCATTTAGCCGAAATATTTACCTCATGATTTGGGGCTCTTAAATTTAGAATCCCCTTTCATGTGTTTAAGAGAGGTGTTTACATTTAAATCAGGCTTTTATAATTACATTTTAAATTATAATAAATGGTGATGCCAGGGCTTCAGTTTCCCGTATGTCTCAGCAGTAAGAGGAGCTTTGGTGAATGGGTCCTGGATTGCCCAGAACACAGACCCGATTGTACTGATTCTGGCCTGGAGGGATCCGGGAGCATGTCAGGGTCCATGGGTGTCAGCTGTGGAGCCTCTCTGTCCACCTGGAGGAGGGCATATTGACATGGATTCTAGCCAGCACAGTACCGAAGGCGCCAAACATCTTGCACACAGTTCCACTGAGAAGCGCCGACTGTCCTCTATGATGTGTCTGTGTCCTGAGTCCCTGACAGCCCAGAGGACTGCTTGGGCTGCAGTGTGAGGAGGCCATTACCACCTGGACAGCCAGCTGGACTCATCAGTGGCCAGCAACAGTGCGGGGGAGGGGGCACCTCCTTCCACTGCCCTGTATCCCAAGTTCTGCCTCCTGTCCCTTATCCCAGCAAAACCTGAAATGGCCACCCAGTCTTCAGTGGCTTCTCCATGTGGCAGGCTGGCAGAGCAGGCCCCACTCCACAGAGCATGGGGGACCCTTCTCCTCCCGGGGCCAGGCTCTTGGCAGCCATGCCAAGCTGTTGCTGGCATGAATTCCCTACGTTCCTGGTCGAGCGCATGGCATCGGAATCCTACCTGCTTTGTCTCTGGCGTCAGCTGGCAAGCAGTCACGTGGCCATGTGCGTGAGACCAGGGCTGAAGACCAGAAGCTCCTCCCGGGCAGCTTCCTTTTTGAGCACCATTCTACCCTCTCCCCTGACCCTGACTTTGGCTTTCAGAGTGATTGTCTGAGCAGGCATAAAGCAGTATTAAAATAAAACACAATCCAGGCAGCCCAGGAGCTCCTGTCCCACAAGACTGCGGCGGGTTAAACAGTCCGCCCAGCTGTCCTTTACCTGTACTCATTGTGAACAGAAAAGCCCCTATCATGTCCCAGACACTGCCAGGAGTATGGCCCAGAGCCCAGGGTATGAACGTGTGAGGGCAGCAGCCCAGACAGTGGTCACTCCATACCATCCCCTCTGATTTGGAGCTGGCCCAGTGGCCCCAGGCACCTAGGGAGGGGAGCACACCCACGAGGAAGCCCCTTCCCATACTCACAGGCTGGTTGCATTCCCACGTGAGTACTGCAACGTCACACAAAGGACTCAAGGTGAGACTGGGCTGACAAGGTGACCAACAGACCCAGCCCGGTTGCCTGTAGGACAGGGCAGCAGAGTTGGATAAATTTCAGCAAAAGTGCCCACATTCAAACCCTCAGCCCACTGAGCAGGGTCAGAGGGCCAGAGCACTTAACTATATCCCTGAGGCCATGACAAGGAATAGCTTTGGTGACACTGAAGGATTTGTGAGGGTCTGAGGACATGGGTGATGTGTCTGGACTCCACCCTGGAACTTCTTCCTTATCTACCACTGCCTTCTTGGCCCTCCTGGGCATCCGGAATCTATTGAGCACGGACTGGGTACTAGGCTGGGCGTTTGGCAGTCTGTGTTTCATTCTGTCGCCTAGTAGCCCTGACTGATAGGAATCATTGTCTCCCTTCTTCATTGGATGGGGAAACTGAGGCTACGAGAGGTTGCATGGCTTGCCAACAGTTGGGTGGCCAGTCAGACACAAGGCTGGATTTAAATCCGTGGTCTCAGCTCCTGTCCACAGCATGGCTAGCCTCCATGGGTGTTCAGATGGGGTCACTCCAAGAACCTTGGCTGGAGAGCTGCTGGGGTGGGGCCCCAGGCTCCCCCTAAAGGGAAGCAGCCGGGTGCTGGCTGCTGCTTGTCCTCTGTAAAGCCCCGAGTGGGAACAATGTGGCCTCTATCCTGGAGCAGAGCAAGCCAGCCTGCCTGGACTCTGGGTACCTCAGAGCCGCCCAGCCAGGCAGGCGGCAGCAACATGGCGCCTGGGCCACGCTGCCTGTCCACAGGGCTGCCTGGCACCTGGGCCGGGCCTTTCCCGGGGTCCTCCTCCCGCGGCTGCTGAGTGGCCAGGCACTGTAGCGTCCTCCTCCCTCTGCCTCTTGGCCAGCCCCCGCCTTTTTTTTGGTGGTGGATTTGGGGGCCCAGCCGCCCGCCTCTGCCACGTCTGCCATCCTCCCGGCACCCACGAGCATCTTTCGAAAATTCCCGGTGGGCGGGGCCGAGCCGCAGCGGCCGCCTCTGGCCCCCCCTCCCCGGGCAGCCAGTGTCAGATGAGAGCAGGAGACAAAAGTAGCATTTTCCTCGTCCTCCTGGGCTGGCAGCAGGGCCTTCCCCCAGTGCCACTTGCTTCTGGCAGTCCTGCCCCCCGGGTGTCAGGGTGGCCAAGACTCAGGCCTGGACCAAGGGACTGATGGACAGTGGGCGGCCAGAGCCCAGCAGGCCCAAAGCCCTGTTGGACTGAGGCTGGCACCTGGTGATGGCTTGCTGGCCAATGGGACGTACCATCCTCCCCCCAGCCAGGGCAGGGGACATCATTTTCACTTCCTGGCTTTTACGAAGGCGCCTCTGTCCTCCAGCACCTCGGTAAGTGACCTTCCCCCCTTCTCCTCCTGGAGACAAACCCAGGGCCCTGCCATCTTGTACTCCATGCCTGTTACATCTCCTCCCCTCTAATTGGCTTATCCAAAACCCCAAATTCTATTTCAGAACACCCCCCCACACACACACACACAGCATCTCGAATAAAGCAGGCACTGCCAAAAACTGCAGAGAAGAGACAGAAGTCAAGCCACTTGTTTTTAAGATCCAAAGTGATGGGCTTTAGAAATTATAATAAAATTCCCGGTAGCTGTGTGTTCAATTACGATCTGAACAAATGCTGGAGGAGGCATCGGTAGGCACGGCTACCCCTCCTTCCTCGTAGTGTCGCTTTGTTGTGTGTGTCTATGGTGCTGGGGGGGGGTCTCCTCATTATTTTATTTTATTATTTTTGGTGGCGCCAAAGAGTAGCAAAGGGAAAAACATCAGAATCGCCCTCGGCTCCTCCCAGCAAACTCGACGCAGTCAGGGCCAGGCCGGCACACGGAGGGAGGACGGGAGGACTCTGCACCCAGAAACAGAGGCCCTTTTATTTTGTCTTGCATTTGTAATGCTACCATTTCTACAGTTTAGGATCTAGTGCTTTTCTGCCTTTCATTTCTTTTTTTTTTTTTAAAGGAAAGGAAGCTTTTTTTTTTTTTTTTTTTTTTTGGTGTTCAGCTCAGTGTAGGGGAAAATCTTTGAGGTTGTTTTGAGCTTTGCTTTTTAAGCACTTTTTAGTTTGGGGGTTCCATCTCACAGTGCTGGGCCTGGCTCATGATATCTTGTGCGGCATGCTGGATAAGCGGCGTACATGGACACCACCCATTAGACAGACCCTCAGGAAGCCCTAAGTACCTCCAGACCTGGTCCCCATCCCATCCTAGTTTCCCACCTGCAGAGCTAGGAATGTTGCTGACACTGCTGGGAGTCTCCTAAAGACCTTTGTGTCTCCCTGCCATGCCAACCACTGTCCATGAGTCAGGTCAGTGCCTGGTGGCTACCTGAGTTTAGTCTCCAGCCTGTCAGGATTGCTTACCCTTTCCGTTAAACGGTGAACCTTGCAAAGCCCAGCTCCATGCTCACCTCCACTCAGTGGCAGGCTGACAGAAGCATCCTCGGACACGGCCTGGTTTCCCCTTGTGAGGGCAGCTGGGGTCTTGATTTATGGGAACTGGAAAGTCCAAGGCAGAAAGTTCTAAATTGCACCAGAAGGAAAATTCCCAGTACATACATTGTGTTCCTAGTGCAGAGGCGTGTGGCCCTGTGCGTAGGGCCTCGGTCTGAGCAGCCGGCCAGCATAGACACCACCAATATGCAAACGGACCTCGGCTCACCCAGGGAGCATCGCGGCGGCTGCTTTTGTTCTTCGGTTAGACGGCAGTCGCTGCTGGAGGGTTTCGGGCTGCAGAGACAGGCATGTATAGCAGAGATAATTAAAACATTTTCATGTTTATGACAGCCACATTCTGCTGCTGCAAGCTGGAGGATTCATTCCGCCCAAATATTTAGCAAGCATTGAATGGTGGCAAAATAAAAGTAATAGGGAAAAAAAAAAAAAACCCCAGTGTAATATGTTTTAAAGGCAAAAGAGGTGAGAGGGTAGAGATGGGGGTAGGAAGAGAAGCGTTTAGCATTTTTGCAGAATTTATATTTTGAATAGCTACTCACTCTACCCTTTTTTGGGGTATATGCTTTAATCTTAAATTCTGGATTGACGGATGGTAAAATTTCTTGATTATTAATGAATTCGCCTTCTCTCTGGACAAGGTGGGGCAAATAGCAGAAGAATCAATTAATTTACATAAATGAGCATTTTCATCCTAAATTTGTGTTTTCCACTGTGATTAAGTTCGTGCATTGCTTGCATGAATCACACATTTTCCTGTGGATGCCTTACACACCAGCAGTTAGACGTGATCTGTCGTCATCTTCGGTTTTAACTTGGTTAGCACTTGATCCCCCATCAATAAAATGCCATAAATTCTGGGGTTGTTTTTCTTTTGTGGTACTGGGGGTTGAATTCAGGTCCTCAAGTTTGCTAGGCAGGCGCTCTTACCACTGGAGCCACTCTGCCAGGCAAATAGATTCTATTTTTACAAAAAATGGAAAAATCTTAGCATTCTCCATGGCACCCAGTACTTCTCAGCAGCATTTTTTTTTTAAGAGTACCACGCAAAGCACTCTTCACATCATTGCTTCTATATAAATTCCACTATAGACTGAAATTATACATTCTCGCGGCACAGATGGGCTGGTCTGTCATTACGACTGCCTGGTATTTGTTGGAACACAGCATATTTCAATTGTGGAGTCGACAATTTCGAAGAACTGAGGTCAAAATAAACAAGTTGCATTTGCGTAGAGAAACAGACTTACTCTGTGACCCTCTCCTCCCTTGGAAGTTGGGTAGCAACAACCACTACCTTCGTTAAATTTTAATTTAATTTTTGGTCTTTAGCTTTTAAGTCTCCGAATGCCCTCTGTCAAGGGGCCTTAATTGTATTAACTAATTACCAATTTTTATCTTGTTTTGTTGGATGAACAGTGTAGTAGTGGACTTAAATTCCAACTTGTGGGGCGTGAGACATTTGATTTTAGTATCTTATTCTTTTGCTGTTCTGTGTTGACTTGCATGTAATTATTTTGAGACCTTTATGAAAAAAAAACCAGATAAATATTTTGGATGAGTTAAAGGTACATTTAAATACAAACTTAAAAAAAATTCAGCAGGTAAACTACATGGAGTGACTATAAACTTTAGAAAAAATTATCTCACCAAGATAACAAAGGGTAGAATTTATTGGACCATATCAACACACTTGAGGGCAGAGCAGTTTTACAGCCACAGTAATTTGCAAACGATGATAACTGTTTATTTTGGGAATTTGCACATATTATGATGCAATCAGCTCTGAGGCTTTATTTTTCCCTTTCCCACGTCTAAGCGTTTGCCTTTGCATTTCCAGAAGCGTTGGTGGTGGTGGTGGCGGGGGAGAGCTAGGGGCTGGGCTCCCCACCCTGCGAGCTCCAGTCCCAGCACCCATTCGTTGATGGAAACGCTTTGTTGTGGCTTGTTTATTTTAAGGATTGTACCTGTTGGTGGAGATGCTAGCAAATAATCAGAGAAGTGAAAAATTGATGAAATTTGCAGAGCCGGCTGGGAGTCGAGCTTCCTAGCAGCAGCTTCGTCTGAAGTTTTAACCAGTTTACCCTTTCCCATCGGTCTGTTGCCCATCGGCTGCCACCTCAAAAGCAGGGGAGTATGTCCCTGCTCTGGGTACTCTGAAGGCTGAAGCAAAGGGAGACGTCCCAGTCTCAGCTTCGCAGTGGGAGTGATAAGGAGACTGCAACCCTGTGCCTCAGGCTGCCATGAGCCCTTGCACCTTTCACATTTGGAAAAGTGCTTGCTTGCTCTGGAATTGAGGCCCTGGGTGCAGGTTGAGCAGTGTTTGAGTCATTTCACCTCTCCCTGCCTCAGTTTGTCTGTCTGTAAGATGGGCGTTGTAAGTGTAACACCCATTCTGAGTCCAGAATGCTTGCTTCAGTGGGGAGCATCCCCCACATGCCCACCTTATTTCTAAGTCTCAGACCATCCTCCACGCAGGCTTTCCCTTGCCTCTCTTCCACCTGGGGAGGCAGTGACCCTCAAGCTACGTGGCTTTCCTGAGTTTTAGCCAGCTGACAGGGTCAGGTCAGGATTTGTGCCCTGCCGAGCCTTCCTCTAAAGCCCCTGTTGGTTGGCTGTGGCATTCGCAGATGAGTGTTGCAGGTGTACAGATGGTGGCGTGAATGTGCCCTGCAAAAGGTGCACAGTGGCATGTGTACAAAAGTGTGCCGGTAATCCAGCCTGCACATGCAGGTGTCCCATGTTCCCCCATGGCCGATGCCCAGGCTCAGCTCTGGTGCCTCATTTCCACAGAGGTGGACAGGTATCTGCTAGATGCTGGCCCTGTCATTCCTCCTAAGTGGGCCATGTCACCTTTGGTCCAACCCAGGAATGGAGAGCTGTGGGCTCTCCCCTGTCCCAGGAGGCCTATGAGATAGATAGGTCAGTCTCCCCAGCTGAGGGTAGCTGAGGCAGGTGGTGGGCAGTTACTCAGGTGCCAGGCTTCTTGGTAGCACCCAGTGCATCGCAAGAAGGCGCCAGGCCAGGCCCGCGCTGCCTCCTTTGCCGGGCACTTCCGGGTGCCGGCCATTTGCAGAAAGGAGGAGCTGGAGCGAACCTCAGGCCTGCAGAGGAAATGGCGGCAGGCAGGCCCAGGGCAGGATCCAGGAAGGCGGGCCAAGGGTGGGGAGGGCCCGGAAGTCCTGCTGTGGCTGGTCAGCTGCTCGTGGCCCTCCTCCAAGGAGCCACCAGCGGGCTGGGCCTTCCCAGGCAGGTCTCTGTGCCCACGTGTGAACACATGTGACCTGTGTGGTGGGCCCGGGTAGGGCGGGAATTGATGAGATGGTGTGGGCACCCCACACACCTTCCCGCACACAGGGTGTCTGTAAACGTGGTTGTCACTACAAGGCCTCAACGCCCTGTCTTTAAAATGGAGATTACAACCTCAGTCTCTGGACACAGGTGGAAGCTCAGATGCTTTCTTTGTCTGGGAAGTCCCTGGTTGGTTGATTTTCTTCCCTCACTGTGGACTAGTCAGAAGAGCCAGGAGGTCTGGGCTCCAAACTGAGCTTCCTGCCCAATCTAGCCTCAGTTTCCCCACCTGTAAAAAAGGAGGAGATGATTCTCACTAAATAAGCTGTGACCTGGCATTTGGCCAGTTGGGGGCAGGCGTGCCCTGTGGACAGCAGTTGTGGGTTGGCCCTGGAAAAGCGTCCCAGTGATGGGCCGTGTGATTTCTATGGGCTTCTGAGTTTTGAGGCAGGCTGGATGTAGGGTAAGGCTGATCCATTCCCCAGATCGGATCAACTGGTGAGGGGTGGCGGTGCCCAGAAGGCAGCCTGGCCACTCCAGTGTGTGCAGGAACCTCTGGCCCAGTTTCCTGGGCTCCCAGCCCTGCCCAGGATTCCTGGTGTGGGTGTGTCTGCACTTCCGGCCCAGACATGGGTGGAGGGATCCTGGGATCCCGCCATTCCCATCCTACCAGCGCTCCTGGTTATGCCTGCTGCTCTCAACTCCATGAGATGAAGAGTTCCACCTGGGCCAGGTGTTCGAGGTCCTGATTAGTGACCTCATCCCACACCTGGTGCAAATGCATGTGTGTATTTGTGGTGGACGCCCTTAAAAGGCCACCGCTGCTGTGATCGGAGGCCCTGGCCGCGTGGAGTTAGCGTCCTGTCTAGCTCAAGCCTTTGTTGTAAAGCACAGAGTAAGTCATCCAGCACCAACACCTCTGGAGACTTGGCCCCTGAGGGGTGAGCCATGGGGGTCGCAGGCCTCCATCCTGTGTGCTCCTGCACCAAGGAGAGGCTCTGCCCCCACCAAAATGGGGTCATGCTCAAAAAGTTGACCTATTGGGCTGCCCATCTGAGGGTTCAATGCCAGGTACCTGCAGGTGGACACTCCTGGGGCCAAGCAGGCCACCCAGCCTCAGCCAGGATCCACTGCAGCCAGTGTCCAGCTGCCAGGGGAGGGACCAAGACCAGCCGGGCAGGCCCAGCTGGGACCTGGGTGGCAGAAACTGCCCTCCCTGGCCCAGTGGAGAGAGCTGTACCACATTTGGCTCTCCCCAGAGGGCACGGGTGCATATCAGATGTTGCACACAGGGCTCAACTCCCTGGCTCTTGAGGAGCTGGCTTTGTTAAGTACCTACTAAGCACCACCAGGTCCAAGCCAGGAACTTTACATCCATGTTTTCAAAACACCCGTTTTAAACTTGAATGTGCCCTATTTCATTTGCTCTCACAGCCCATGCTGGTGCTCCTACCACTGTTAGAATATGGAGTGAACAGGATGGATGTGGTCCCCGCCTCAGTGGAAGGAAGTTCTAGTCTACAAGGAGTAGATAAGTTTTCTGTATAAAAAAATTGAGGCTCAGAGAGGCCGAGGAACTTCCCCCAGAATTGCACAGCTGGCAGGTAACAGAGCCTGTACCTTCACCCAGATCTTTCCAGGGGCTGTGCTGAATAGCTCCTCTCTGGACCCATTTATTTTCAGCCTGTCTTGATGCTGACCTTAGCAGGTTCCTCCATATACCCAGCACTAGGAAGGACTTTTCCTGTGGCCTGGAGCTCTGCCCGAAGGGAGATCAGACATTTTCTTGGACTCTGGGCCATGCTGGTTTGGGGTGTCGAGGACCTGACCCTGGCTGGGCTGCCATCACCTGGACACCCGGGGCCTGCTGGGCTCTAGGACACCCTGATTATGACCTGGTGTGCTGTGTGACTGTAGGACGTGTGAAACGGCCTATGGGAAGAGGGAGCTTTGTTCCCAGTGTTCCCGTGGCTCTGAGGTGGAGACTATATGGTATCCTAGGTACGGGTACCGTGTTCTGGCCCAGGATGGGCTCGTGTAACATCAGTTCTTTGTCAGGGCAGAGGCAAAAGAATCTTCTGAGAGACCCACCCATCTGTGTGGCCCACGTTGCAGGGCTGCTGTCCTGCCAATGACAGGAACCCACAGGTTCCCTTGCATATAAAAGCAGCACTGTGCTCCGAACTCAGAACTTCTTCAGAGCCCAAACTCACAGGTTACAGGCCCTGTAGCATCCCAGACCAGAGGAAACTCAACACGCATCGAGGGACTAGATGGAGTGGACCATGTGGAGTGCCAAGAGTGACTACAGGGGCTTTCACTGTGCCCATGGTCCTCCCCTACACAGTATGTCCCTGCAAGCCTGGCACATACTAAACACCAGAGGCTCTCAGGACTTTAAGAGAGGCAGGCTTTGTGTCATCGGCAAATGTGGGCCCCTCAGGAGGGCCAGGCTGACATGGAGGAGATATCAGCAATTGGCCAGGCCTGCTCGGGTGAGGCTCAGAGGAATCCAGGAGGCCTTCTGAAGGCAGTGGACCCATAACCCTGAGTCCTTCCCAGAGTTGACCGCCAGGGCTGTGGCTGCAGGGCTCCGGCATCCAGACCAGAGCCTGCCACGTCTCCGGGCCCCCCCCAACCAGGCACCGCCCCCCGCCAGTCCTGTGCAGGTCACATCTGTTGCAACAGCCATGCCAAAGCTCCACCTCCGTCCTGTCCCCATGGAAACCACGGTCCGGGTTTGGGTGTGGGGGGGTCCTTTCCCACTGACTGGTTTCCATTAGAGAAGCCTGCTTTTCTGGAGCCCTGCCCCTGAGGTTTAAGGCCTCCCCAGGGATTTCTTCCCCCATTTACTGAGCACCGCTTGGTCTGTGCCAGGGAACCAAGGGTCAGGGCCTGCCTGCCCTAGCCGACGTCCTCCAGGGGAGTGTCTGGCACTGCTCATGGTCTTGGCAGACTATGGTCTCAGACCTTTGTCCATTCTCACCTAAGACCAGCAGCTACAGAGGACCTGGTGTCCTGGACAAGTCCTGGATCCAGGTCAGCCCTGAATCTGGAGCTCGCAACCCAACCAGAGAATTGAAGGATCCTCTTCTTTTCTTTGGGCCTCAGTTTACCCATCTGTTAACATACTCAAGAAGGTTGAACGGTTTCTTGAATACCTCTCAGTGCCAAAAAAGAAAATGGAGTTGCATCCACATCAGCTCTTCTGGGTTCTCAGGACTGAGTTTCTGTTTGTTTTCAGAGAAGGTTTTTAAGGGAAAGAGTCATGGAATGTGACCAGAGGTGGTTGTGTGAGAGGCTGAGGGCCAGTCAGGGCCGGGGACACTTAGCGTGGAAGGCCTGCCTCTTTGGGCAGCTGGAGACCTGTGTGGCTACGCCCACTGTGCCGTTGGCATCATTGGCACCCAGTGGTCTTGCTGCAAAGGCAGAAAGCAGAGGCTTGAATCATGCCAGCGATGGAACCCAGAGGGCTCTGGAAAATCCCCGAGAGGTTTCCGGGGGGTCAGAAATGTGGGCAGAAAATGAGATCCAGCTTGAAAGAAACCCAGCCTGCTCGTCCCCAGGGAGCCTGGGGAGGCCTGGGAAACTGCTTCCTCGTGCTGGCTTTGAAAAGCCCACCCAGGGGCTTCTCTGTGGCCACAGTGGCCCCAAACCTGCCTACATGCCTGTGGCATGTCACCCTACTTCTTTGGCTCCTGTGAGGTGGGAAGCCCCACAGAAAAGATAGATGTGGCAGGCCTTTGGGGACTATTTCTCAGTCCCTAAATGGCTGGTTTGGCTTCTCTCATGGGCTCTTAGCTCCTGTCTGCATGTGGTGAAATGTCACAGGCGCTGGTCTCCACTGAGCCTCGAGAGTGCCAGACCTGCACCGGGACCCTTCTCAGCACACAGACAAGGGGGTTGAGCCCTGGGTGGCATTTTCAGCAACAATGAGCAGTTTACCTGCTGGTTTGAGCAGCTCGTCTTGCTTCATCTATGAAATGAAGACAGTGACCCTGACCTCCAGGGTTTGCAGGCACTAGATGAGAGAGGGGTCAGGGCCAGATAAATGGCAGGAAATGGCATCAAGCTGGTACCAGTCGAAAGTCCTCATTGGTTTTGTCTATTTCTTTTTTGGTGGTACTGGGATTTGAACTCAGGACCTCGCGCTTCCTAGGCAGGCGCTCTGTCCACTTGAGCCATTCCACCAGCCCTTTCTTTGGGTTGGTTATTTTCAAGATAGGGCCTCGGAAACCATTTGTGCAGGCTGGCTTTGAACCAAGATCCTCCTGATCTCTGCCTCCTGAGTAGCTAGGATTTACAGGTGTGAGCCACCTGGCCCAGTGTCCTCATTGTGACTGAAGCAGGCCACACATCCTAGATAGCTACAGCTCCTAGTGGGAATGTGGGAACAGAAGGATCCTTCTCAGGAGCCTCTAGAGTTGTTGCAGGAAGGGTCCAGGGTGGCAGCTGACCTAAGCATGTGCCCTGGCAGCCCCTGCAGGGGCTTTTTCTTTCTTTGCCTTGGTTGAGGGACTGAATCTATTCTTCACTAATGGGCAGTGGCCAATGGGCATTGTCACTGCAGCTTAAAGGACAGATGTGGTGGCATTTTCAGCCTTCTGCCCTGGGCTGGGAGGAAACTTTGGGCTAATGGCCACCGCCCTGCACCCCCAGCTGCAGCAGAAGTAGGCCGCAGGAGCTGGTACAAGCAGCAGGCTGCAGCCTGGCCCAGGCTTGATTTAGACATACAGGAGACTGGGGTAATGCAGGAAATGAAGGAAATTTCCCCAGGGAACGGGAAGACAAGATAGAGGAGTTTAAGTGCCCAGATAATTATGAAGTGTGGCGTGGTGATTTATGGCAAGGCAGGCCAGCTCCCCTGGCTGCCTCCACTGCCCCTCCCTCTCAGTCCCCTGCACCCTGGAGACCTGCCATGAGGGAGGGAGGGAAGGAAGGAGGGAGGGAAGCCAGCGGGCACTGCCCAGTGTCTTAAGCTTCACCTTGTGTCCTGGGGCAGAGCCCTGGGTGGGCACTGGGCAGGAGGTGCTGTCGAGGGGACAAAGCTCTGCTCTGTCCTGGACTCTAACATCTGTTATCTGGGGTGACCTCACTGAACCCCAGCCCATCCCAGCAACATCCCAGCCCATATGAAGAAACTGAAGCCCAGTAGATGAAGCCTGCCTCCATGGTGTCTCAGCACAGAGTGTGAGCCTGATGGGCTGCTGACCTCACCCCACCCTGCAGTCTGTGCCCATCTCTGCCACCTCAGTGAGCAGGTCAGAGGCAGCCCAGCCCATGAAGAGGAGTGGCACAGCAGAGCAGTCCTAACCTTTGCCACAGAGCAGGGCTCTTTCCATCCTACCTGTCTCCCACCTGATAGAGCTCACATGCTGCTCCAGCTGATGGCCAGTCTCCCTCATGGAACACCCGAGACCGAGCAGCTGTCTGTGTGCCCCGCCACGGCCCTGGCCCCATCTGTCCTGACTGTGGCCCAGTGCAAGGACCCTCTGCAAGCCCTCCTGCTGTCCACACTCACACTGCCCTGTACCCTGCAGCCCCGAGCTGGGATGGTTAGTTCCTGCATGTGGGAGCGCCTTGAGCAGGACAGGCTGAAATCAACTGCAGGCCCTGGCTCAAGGCAGTTCCTCCAGGACATTCCGTGAGTGCATGAAATAGAAGAGGGCAAGGCCCACATGCCTCCCATGCTCAGTGCGTGGCACTTGGCTCGGGCTTCTCCCAGGGACTTTTTCTCTTAACTCCACCAAATACCTTTTATGGCTGATCCAGGGCTTGTGAAACTACAGCTCATCAAAGGCGGCGGCATCCCAGTGCAGATAGACAGATAGGCCGGAGCAGCCTGTGGAGGAATGGGAGTCTACTGGCTGCAGGGACCCATGGCAGCGACTCTGGGGACTGGCTGTGTAAGCTAGTAGAATGCTAGAGCTTCATGTTGTAATAATAGGATATGCACCATCAGAGGTGGCCACAGAAGGTCGTGTGGCCTTTTCCCCTCAAAACACTGTCAGGTCACACAGTCTGTGAATTAAGGCCAGATATTTCCAGTTCGTAGGTCCTAGTGGTCCTGCCTCCACCTCGCAGCTCACAAGGATCCTCTTCCTACCTCACAAACTGTTGGCCCTCCCCTAACAGAGGCCGGTTTCCGCCAGCTCAACCCCTAGCCTGCCCACCCCTCCACCCCACCTCAGACCATCACGGCCACTTCAGTCCTTGTTTTCCTACCATTGACCTTCCAAGGTCTTCAGTCAACGAGGGCTTGAGTCTTCATTCAGGTGAATGGGGTCGTGGTGGCTTTAGTTACAGCTGTATAGAAAGTACACATCACTGACCAGTGGGCCAGAACTATGTGGTCTCAGGCCAGTCTCTCCCCTGCTCTGAGCCTCAGTTTCCCCATCTGCCTTACCCACCTCCCCTCTCATCTTCTAAGTGGGTCTCTAGAGTTCAGGCTTGGAGCAGCTGTCTCAGGCCTGAAAGTATTTCTGGACTTTAACCTAGGACCCCACTTCTGGAGCTCTCCCCAGGTGCCGGAGGAAGATTTACACCTAAAGCTAAAGATGTCTACCCAGTACCTCTTACATAGTGAGGATCCTCTTGTAATGGAAAGAGAATGTTTAAAATGCAGAACTAACCATCTAACCAGAGCGGATCTGACCTGCCCAAGCTACCACTAATGTTCTTTCCTGAGAAAGATTTTTGAAATGTGGATTTGGACAACACCGTCTGCCAGGATGCAGCTGACTATTTAAAAGGAGCAGAGGTGATTTGGGTCTCCGTGGGGTTCCCATGAGGCCAAGATCCCCACATGCAGCATGGCTGATGACCACAGCAGCGATACCATTTTAGGGCAGAGTCCATCCTAGTCACATCTCCAAAGCAACCTTCAAACTTTCTGAGTCTTGCATCTAGAAAGAAACCAAAACCCAGTTTTCCCATTACATCAGAACCTGGGCTCGTTATTTTGCTTTTACAGACACTAGCATTATTGTGACAAACTTACCAAAGTGCCCCAGGTGGGTGTGCAGATGGCTGTGGCTTGCTCTTCCAGGACCAACTTGACATTTGTGGGATGTTAGCAGCTGCTGATGTGAGAACCTACTGTGTGGTGTATGCCTGTAAACAGCCCCCTCTTAAGATACAGAAGTGCGGCTCAGAGAGACCTGGTTCCTAAAGGCCCCCCAGCCCAGAAGATTCTGCCTGGCTGCTGGAATCCAGAGCTTCTGCCTCTCCCAGGGATGACAACTCTGCCAGGATTTTGCTCCCTTGCCTGACCACACACTACCAGGGTCCCTACTGCAGTTGTTTAATCCAAGTAAAACAGCCAAGATAGGAATGTGACCCTGGTTTGTGTGCCTGGGAGATGCAGGGAGCCTGGAGGGTGTGGCCGCTGAAAACTTGCAGGTGCATTCTGACATTTCTGGACCTGCGCTGGGCTCCTGCGAGGCTGGCCTTGGTCCTCTCCGTGGCATTTTCCTGCATAAACTGAGAGGTGATCTGTGCAACTCACTTTGCAGAGAGGATGATTTTCCTAAACATGACTTCTGCGGTAGATACCTTGTCGTGAGGACGAAGGCAGACAAGACAGGGCTGCGTCCTTTGGGGACTTTGCACCTGTGGTCTGCACTTAGAATCCAGCCAACATGGGAGATCCTACTGAGGCTCAGAGCCTCCTGCCCCAGGGCCTGCCTTTGGCAGTGTCACCCTTGATACTGTGTCTCCAGCCAGTCTCTTATAGCCTTGCCACAGACTTGTCCTGCTGCAGGCCCAGGCTAGAGTTAGCCAGGCTGGGAGGGGATGTCTTCAGGCACTACCATCTGGCGTGACTCCTCATATGTCCTCGAAGTGCCAAAGAGGGATTCGTGGTAGGTGCTGTTGACCAAGCCCCACTATGCCCAGGCTTGGAGTGAATGTCATCTCTGGTCTTGTGTTTAAATCCAAGGAGGGAGTGTCATTGTCCCCACTTTACAGATGAAGAGAACAAGGCCCAAAGAGGTGAAGGGGCTGGTCCTATTGGGACAGGGACTTAATAGCCCTGCTGGGCCACCCTACAGATAGATAAGGGCAAGCGTTAGGCTGGGATGGGGCCTCAAGAACCTCATGCCTAGCCCAGTGCTGGATCTGACAGCACCAGCATTGTCAGGCCACAAGCCATGATAATGGCCTGAACTGGCCCTGTCACATGAGTGACCACACCATGGGCATGGTGCTGGAGAGGGATTGGCTTCAGGAGGCTCTGCCACCCTGAGAGGGAGCTGTGCATTTCCATGATTCATGCAAAGGCTTGGGAGAGACAACACAGTTTATCCACTGGGAACCCATTGACTAAAACTAGGGGCATGGGAGCCCTCAGGGGAGGAAGATGGACAGGAGAAGGCTCTGCTGTTGCCTAGGAACCAGGTGTGGTCTCCCTGCTTGGAACACACAGGTCACTAGGCCTTGTATGCTGCGTCATGGGGAGAGAGGGTGAAAAGATACGGGAGCATTTAAATGTTGGAGGGCAGTCTACACATCTCTGAAGTTGGAAGGGCCCACTGCCCTAGCACTGTCCAGCTGGGGTCCTCGCCCCTATCTGAGAGCTTTCCAGCTGTGTGGCCAGGTGTGCTTCTGTGTCTCCAAGGAACGGAGTCAGGGACCCAGAGTCACCCCTGCCCCAGCACCCAGAGCTCCACACACCCATCAGCATGGAAATTCTGCACACCTTGTGTGTCCAAATTGGGTCTTGGATGGCCCTTTGCTGCTTCCCCCATGGGGCAAACTTCTGCCCCTCCAAAGGGCTGCTCAGTCCTGCCTGCCTGCCTCATCCATCCCCTGACTCCTGCGACTCTGAAGCCTGATTTACGATGCCAGCCTTGGTTAGAGTTGCCCAAAGTTGGGCTGTTTACAGAAGGGAACTTCTGCTTCTGGGCCTGTGGACACCCAGGATGCTGGCAAGTTAGTGTCCCTCTGAGAGCCCTGAGCAGGTACACATTCTGCACATCCCCTGGGCAGTCCAGGGGCCTTTCCCAGGCAGGCCCCAGAGCCGTGTGTGGCAGCTCCAGAGAAGACCATTAAAGATGAGGGTAACAGCCCAGGTAAGGCGGTGAGGGCAGTCCACATAGTTTCCCAGCCAGGCTACAGTGAGCATCTTTGTGGGCAGCAGGTCAGCAGGCCCGATCTCATTAAATTGGGAGACCCCAGGTGGGGACTTCATTTGGCCTATGCCACAGGTAGGAGAAGAGGGGAGGAACCTAACCAACAGGCAAGGGTCAGCGTGGCTCCTTCTCAGAGCCTGGTCCTCTCCTCAGGCTAGACTTCTCTACAGGTCTGTCCAAAACACAGTGGCACCCAGGCCTGAGCTCACCCCCTTCTCCCGCTTCTTTGGGACTCTAATAGCCCTCTGTGAGCAAAGACCTGATCAGTAAGGAATGAGCAGGGTGTGGGGCTACTGTAGGCGTCCCCCACTCTGTTTGCAGAGATGAGCTGATCTTAGCATAGCCTCCAGAGTTGGGGACCAGACTGGAATGAGGGGCTTGCCACAGGTGCCACCCTGTGGGGTCTGAGCATATCCATGGGAGCCCCTAGCAGGTCCTTGCAGTCTCTGACCCTCACAGATTGTAGGTCACCAACTCGAGGCTGGAGACATAACTCTGAGGAGGGTGATAGGAGCTAACTAGTGTGACTGGGGTGAGAGTTCCAATCACTCCTGCTGCAGCAGCCCTCACTGCTCTCTGCTGTCCACAGAAAGAATGACCCCCCCCCTCCCCCGCCGTCCACAGGTGACAGGGCCTGGGGAAGGCCACAGATCTGAGGTACACAGGGCAGGGCTCACCTGGGTGAATGGCAGTTCCTGGCTGTGGCGTCCTCTGTCAGTCCTGGTCTGCCCTTCTTCCTGGCAAATAGTAACCACTCAAGTCACCACTTGAGAAAGACCCAAAGTCCTGTTTACACTTCTTAAACCCCAGATATCAGATGTCATTCCAAGAGTGAAATGGGTGGTAGGGTACTTCCTGTCAGGTGTGTGCCAGGCACTCCTGGGCCCAGAGACACACAGCTGTGTGACATCTCTGCCACGGAGCTCCCAGGCCCGAGGGAGGCAGGCAATGCAAACATCCCATGGCTGTGCTGCCTGGGAGCCCACGGCTGGGGTTTGATTTGGTTTGGGTCCAGCTGGAGACCCTGAGACTCTCCTGCAGTCCTCTGTCTCCCAGTGAAGCTCAGAACCTCTGGACCTCTTGTGCCTTTGCCACAGCAAGGTTACAGGGTGACTGAGGGACGGAGGGAGGGCCACCCTGATCCTATGCTGTTCTTGCCCCTGAGCCCTGAGAGCTGCCAAGCTGATACCTTGATCTTTTTGTGTCTTTCAGTGTGGCCACACCAGAGCACCACCTAGGAAAGCAGGAGCCCATCACAAGTGTTGGAAGACCTTCCAGGACTTCCTGCTCAGGTGGCTGCATTGCTGGGGCCTGGGCGGGGAGGGCTTACTGGTCAGGAGCAGTCCTAGAGCCAGGCAGCCTGGCAGAAGAGGGAACCTGACTCAGCCTGCCCTCACAGGCCCCACCTAACAGCTGCCCTGCCCAGAGTTCCTGAGGGGCTCAGCCTGGCCCTGGCAGGTGAGGAGACCCCACCCCAGGTCTGGAGTGAGAGAATAGGTGCCAAGGATTCCTGGCTCCTGCTCCAGCCCTGCCCACCTGCCCCAACTTGCCTTCTTGAGGCAGACAGAATCAGGCAGGGGCAAAGTGTCCTGGGAAGGGCAGAAAAGTCTCCTGAGTTAGTTGTTTGACACCCTCCCTCCACACACACACCAGCCCTCCTGTGGCTGTCCAGCTGGCCAGGCTCCTGCAGTGCCCAAGCCTCCATTTACTGCTCCGTACAATGGGCGGGGAACCTCCTGGTGGAGGTTCGGGGGTACACAGTGAACCCTAGAAGGCCTGTGGGCCCAGGGAGCCAGACACAGCCTTTAGCACAAAAGCAGATCCCTTAGACATAGCCGGAGTGTATGAACCACTGAAACACACAGATCCACCCTTGGTGGACCATCTACCCTCCACCAGCCTGTCCGCCCTCAGTTGGGCCTCAGTAGGACCTGGACCCATCTGTCATTAGTTTGGGTTTGTCAAGCTGGTGTTTGTGTGTACTGAGCAGGAAGGTAAGTTAAGGCAGCCTCAGTCTGACCCCAGCGGCACAGATGGGAAGGGCCTGGGCTGGTATTACTTGTGATATGGTCAAGAGGGCACAGTGCCAAGAGCCCAGGCCTACTGGGGTGACATGGCTTCTGGTCAGCTTCCCAGCCTGGAGGGGAGGGTGGTGTGTAGAGGTGGCCTGGCCAGCAAGGACAGAGGAAGGTGATCAAGTGAGGAAGAAGCAGCCACTCTGGTTTTGGGGCCTGTCAGCTTCCCACAGAACTGCCCACATGTCACCTCGACAGGGCAGGGTGCCCACTCTGCCCATGGCCTAAGGCCACATGGACAGACCCTCAAGGTTCTCTGACAGTGTCCTCATCCCTAGGACAGCTCCAGACCCAGGTTCAGCCTGTGCCACTGCTGCTGGCCCTAAAGACTCCTAAGAGTGGCCACAACACCATAGGTGACTAAGCCACAGCATTGGGGTCAGACCTCTGGGGTCCCAGCCATCCCCACCCCCAGCCTCCACTGCTCTGTGGTCTTAGGGATCACACGGCCCCACCCCTGGACTCTGATCGATCATCTGTGAAAAGGACAGCCAGAGCTCTCCCTGCAAGGATCACCAGGAGGGGAAAAGGCACCCCAGTGATGGGGGTCTGGCTTCAGACCTGACCACTCAGAGAGATGATGGCAGGAAGGGAACTCAGGTGTTACCTGTATGCCTGGCCACGGAGCAGCTTAGAACAACATGGGAAATGCACCGATAAAAAATAATAACAATAAGCAGCTGAGCAGAGTGTAGTGGCTCATGCCTGTAATCCCAGCTACTTGGGAGACAGAGATTGGGAGGATCGTGGCTTGATGCCAGCCTGAATAAAAAGTTAGCAAGACCCCATTTCAACAAATAGACTGCCATGCTAATTACTCCTGAAATCCTAGCTATGCAGGAGACATAGGTAGGAGACTCATGGTCTGAGGCTGGCCCTGAGCAAAAACATGAGGCCCTGTCTGAAAAATAACCAAAGCAAAAAGGGCTGAGGGTGTGGCTCAAGTGGTAGAGTGTCTTTCAGGCAAGTTCAAGGTACTGAGTTCAAACCCCCACACTGACAAAAAAGCTGAGGAATTTGGGCATGGGCGAAGGAAAAACTGAAGTAGGCCTAGAAGCAGCTATGCCATGCAAGAAGCTTCCTCATTATTGTTGGTGACCTGTAAGTTCAGCTGAGTCTCCTGGCAGCCAAAACAAAGAAGGAAAGACATCCGTTGCAGTGAGTGACATTTTGGGAGGACTGACAGCAAGGGTATGGAGAGCTGACCTGTGGTGAGTCCTAGAGGTCCCAAATCCCATGGCCAGGCCAGAGAAGAAAGGGAAGGGTGGAGGGAGTTTCCTCTCATTGTCCTGAGGCCCTCAGGCAGTGTGTCATTAGCTTGTCCCCAACCCTGAAAACCTACATCAACAGAGGGATGGTGAGTTCCCCCAGGTGGGACAGGCTTGGCTGAGCCTGTCTTGGAACTTGCTTCTCTTTGGTCCCCAAATCCATATCCTTATAGCCACACACTACTTCTAACTGGGATTTCTTAGGGAGGGGTTGATCCAGGAAACCATGTTTGCACCCCAGCATTTGAACAGAAGATCACATAGATGAGGTGGCTTCCTGGCCTTGAGCTGCCCTGAGTTCCAGGTTCCCGGTGGCTCCTGAACTGTGCCCAGCATTTTAGTGCTAGGCAGGCCAGAGTCCACAAGGCATAAATAAAGCAGATGTACCCCCACTCACCCTGGTGCTACACCCCACGACCTAAGCAGTGTCTCTTTCTTCCAGGTCTCAACGTCTCCTCAGCCACTTCCCTAGGTGACACGTGATGCTTGAGGACTGCCCACCTCAGGTCAGTGCAGCACCTTAGCTGTTGATGGAAATTGGGGCTATTCCTCCTTCTAGCTGTTGCCTGCATCTGTGCATCTACCCACCAGGTCTCTGGAGACTCCTGGGGAGCTGGGAAGGGGCTTCTTACACATGTGCAACCTTGACTTGGCTCCCACCAGCCTCTCTCTGTAGTGGCAGGACCAAGGGCTCCAAGAAGTCAGGGGCATGCCCAGGTCCACCCAGGAGTGGTACTGGGACCATCTTCTGAGCCCCAGCTGCTATGAGGGCTCTGTGATGGAGACCAGGGCAGCTTGGGGGCCGATGACCACAGGGCACTTTGCATTGTCTGCCATGTCACTCAATTCAATGTGTAAAGGTCCCTGCCTGTCACTGTGTCATGGCTGCCCAGTGGCTGTGACAGGACCTGCTATGCTTGGGGTCTGCCATGCTCAAAGCCCACGTCTGAGGCTGTGGACAAGCCCAGCATGTCTCCTGTGAGTCTGGGCCCAGGATCCTTCTGCCACCTGGGCCTTGGTGTGTGTGTCACATGCTGGGCTTGCCCTCTAAGCTCCATAGATGTGCCCTGGTCTTTGTGTCTGTGTGCAGGGTCGAGGCCATCCGTCAGAACCCTGGAGGGAGGGTAGACACTGGATAGGTGGAGGAGGCCCCGACCCAGTGTTTGGGACAAGATAGAGGAGAAGAGCATGGGATGGAGGCAGAGGGAGCCCAAGCAGGGGTGGGGAAAAGAGGACCACAAGCTGTGATGGTGAAATTCCCTGAGGGCCAAGTGGCACCATATACTTGAGGGGCTTGGCAGCTCTTGACCAAGGATCCTGGCGTACAGATCTGTGAGACCCCTTCTTATCCACCAAGTCCCACATCTGAACACGGGTTGTCACGAGGACCAAGTAAGCCACAGTGTGAGGTGCCTGGCACATCGCAGGCGCAAAGTATTTACAACACTCGTGACTGCCCAGGGGAACATGTGCTCAGGCACTGGCTCGTGTGTTTGCAGCAGTGTTGGATGGTTGGGGATTTGAACTCAGGATCCTCAAAGTCATGAGGGCCATTCGCCCCTTGCTGAAGAGCAGTCCTGAGTGATAGAGGCCATTGTGTTGTTCATACCCAGGAGTTGTCACAACTGTGGCATCTGCCCTGGATGCTTTGCACAACCTATAGGGACGATGGCCACTTGTTTGGGAAGTGTCTGGTGTTGCGTATGGCTGGGTCAGGGTGGGTCTGACCCATATAGGCCTCCAGTGCCACACTGGGGCTAGAGCCGTGGAAGGTGGGGAAGTGGGCAGTGGTATGTCTCTGAAGTAGGTCCTCCCAGCATTTTCTTGATGGCTGCTGCGGCAACTGTGCCTCTTGATGGTACAACTGGCCCTGCCAGCTGAGCCTTGGGCCTCTTAGCATTGGCTGGGGAGGAGCTGCCTGTCCCTGGAGCACAGGCCAGCGCTCAGGCCCCTGGATGGAGGCCACCCCTACCTGGGCAAAGGAAGAGATGTCTTTCAAGAGTCTAGGGCAGAGGAGGATTTTAATCCAGAAGGCGCCCAGGCCCAGGAGGTCTCATGCTGGCTGAGCGGTGGCCTCCACTATAAGGTGGAGATCCTTGATGCTCTTGGGCAGACACCCTGTCCATCAGGAACGCCCAGGCCCTTTGAAGGGAGAGACAACATATCGGAAATCCCATGCGGCCAAAATTTGAGCAGGAGGAAGGTTCTGGAAAGGGCCCGGCTCACCCACTCTCTCTAGCCACGCCCTTCCAAGCTTCAGTGCAGGGCAGAGCCTTGTTTCCAGAGCGGACATTCCTCCTCCTCCTTCCTGCCCCGCAGTCCCTCTGATCCCCACCCTCCAGGGCTTTGTCTTCTAAGGCTCCACAAAATGGCTGCCACAGCCCTCCGCCATTTTGTAGCTGAGGTGAGCAATGGCCTTGGGAAAGGGAGGAGGGAGGCAGACCCCTGCCCACTGCCTGCCCTGAGCAGCCTGGACAGAACCCAGCACCGGTCCCTGCCTGCTTGGCCTTGGCCACAGCCACCCCAGGCTTGGCACAGTCAGCCACTTGGCAAGGTGGCCTGGGAGTCCTGGCCCTTCACCCAGTCCTGCCCGCCCCTCGCCACCACCCTAGAGGCTTCCCCAGCCAAGTGGACAGAGGGGCTGCACACCAGAGCCCAGGAGAACCATCACTAAAGCCATGCCTTTGGAGGGCATCATCGACAGTGGCAAGGCCAGCACGGGCAGTTCTAGAAATGTTATCTGCTCCTGCGTAAAAGTAGACGCTCCAGAGGAGTCTTTAGCAAGGGTAGTTTGTTTTAGGCACTCCAGGGAAGGAAGCAGTACCCTCAGACCCCAACTCGCCCCTCATACCCCTGCTGAGGTTCTCGCCTGGCTGAGAACCCTGCGGAGGGGAGAGAGGCTGGGGGGCCTTGCCTGGCATGATGCCAGATGCTGAGGTCTCAGCGGTCAGTCAGGCCTCTGGCCTAGGGCAGCCTCCACCCATTCTCAGGAAGCAAGCCGGGCAGTTCCTAGAGAAGGCAACTCTTAACTCCACAGCCTGGGCTGCCCTCCAGATGGGCGTCCCCTGGCCCAGACCACCGAGGCTGTGCAGTGTACAAAGCTGGGCATGTAAGCTCATTCCTTCTCACCCACCACAGCCTTACTGGCCCTTGGGACCCATGCAGCAGCCTCAGCTCAGTGGGGAGCCCCTCTGGGCCTTCTCCCCAGCTTCCTGCTCCTCTTACTACACTCATTTGCCCCTTTGGCTTCCCACCATCCCATGGGTCAGACACTGCATGTCCGAGGGGACCCAGTGAAGCCCTCAGTAGCCCTGGGCCACCACTGTGAAGACAGTGTGCTCTGGCCTCCCAAGGCAGGAGGAGCAGGGCACCCTCTGGGAGCTGGGACTCGCCAGGTATCCCCACAATTCCCATGGTAAGAGCCCACATGGATTATCTTCAAGGGGATTGGTGCCAGTTCTCTGGGCAGTATGGGCAGGTGGCCCTGCTTGGCCCTACATCCTCTGTGAAGCTGTGGGTTGGGTCCTGGTGGGAGAAGGCCACATGTAGACAGAAGGCTCTGAGACCTTGTACCTAGGAAACCTGCTGGATGCAACCCCAGGCCTTGCCCACACTCTTCTCCTGTGGTTCCCAGATGGAACATTTCATCATGCAACATGAAGTTTGTACAGGCCCTGCCCTCCCTCTAGGGAGACTTAGAAGGGGATGGAATGGTGGCAAGCCCCCTGCCTGCCCACTTGCCCAGACCAGCAATGTCCCATTGTCAGGCCAGGCCAGGAACCTCCGGGGAGCCCAGGCTTCCCAGGCAAGAAAAGTCCCCCAAAGAAGCACCAAGCCCAAAGGGAGGTGATGGAAGGGGGCCACCAAAGGTAGGTGGTTCATGCGGGGTCATTGTTGATGATGTAGTTCTTTGGTCATTGCCATACAACCTGTTCCTTCCCACCCTCCCTGTCTGTGACCCAGACTGTGCTTGAGTTGAGAATGTTTTCAGATAAGTACACAACTTGGAGGTTTGAATTATTGCCTAGCAGTTAAAACACCAGGCGGAGAGCCTCATGGGGAGGAGGGGCTCTGTGTCCTGCCTTTCCCCTTTGGATCCTTTGCCTTTCCCGCTGCCATCTGCAACCCTGGAACTGGTACCTCTCCCCTCACTGCACACTGTGCAGGGGAGGCAGCTAGGGCCCGGGGTCCAAGGCATCCGCTACGTCTCCATGGTGCACTCTTGGGGACTTTGAGGCCTCTGGGCACCAGCACACAGACCCACGAGGGCAACCCAGTCCTGCCCAGCCTGAGACTAGAGCAATGGGCTGCATTGGCTCAAGTGTCATTATTTCCAATCCTGATTGTTGATTTTCTAAATTTCACATGAAGAAGGTATTTCCTGCCTCCATGACTGTGCTTTGGGTATCCCTCAACATGCCTTGCTTGGTTCATCCTAGTCCCACCCAAAATGGTGCACAGTGGGTGTGGCCCACTTCTGGGCCCCCTGCCCCAGGCCCAGTCAGAGCGCAGATTGCCCGGTGCTCATGTCTTGTAGTTAACTTTATGAGCTGTGTTTGCAGGGAGACCCGCCTCTCGCCTGAGCCCCCCGGATGCCACCCCTCCTGACTTTCCCAGACTCCATTGTTGGCATGGCCTGCTGAGCAGAAACACTGGCCGCTTTATGGAGGAAACCTAATCAGGGCCACTGAGGGTGGGGGAATTGCCCTGGGGGGGTCTGGCTCCTGGTGGCCCCAAGCCAAGCCCGAGGTGACTTTGGGGTGACACCGTCTGTCTGCATCACTCCTTCCAGACATCCGCCCAGCCCTGAAAGGACCACCTGCCCACCAAGGCTCCCGTGCACCTGTCCCGGCCAGCCTGGCTCCACCCGGCACCCTGCCCATGGGCAGACACTGCAGAGCCAGGACAGGGCCCAGGAGGTGGCAGCTGGCAGATGGCAGGGCGTCTGCTGACTGCTCGTTCCCTGTCGGCTGTACTCAGAAAGTCATTCACACTGCACTCTCCACCCTTGCGGCCCAGCCTTCCTTAGGGATGGATGGGAAGGGTCCTTGGGTCTGTCTCAGGACCCCTTCCCTGTCATCCCTCTGAGAAACGGAAAGTCTCTGCAGTCTGCCCTGGCCTGAGGCCAGTGGTCATGCTCAGCCTGTTGAGCAGGTGGCCCCTATAAATCTCAGTGCTGCCCCTCCCAGAGATAGAATTGAGGCCTTTTCCCTACTCATTCAAAAGAGGCCCATCAGACGGCCACAGACTCAGAAACAGCAATCCTGTCCCCACCCCCAAAATGGGTTGTTGACTGAAGAGTCTTGTGGATCCTGTGTGGACAGCTACCCGACCCCAGGTGGGCGGTGCAATAGGGGGAGCCCATGGGGGCCACAGTGTCTGTGCTGGCTGCTGGAGCACAGGGGGCTTGGTGTGAGGGGAGCATGTCCAGGACAGGCACCTGCCAGTCAGCCTCACCCCATGATGTGAGACTGGGCCCTGGAAGGCAAGGCCTGGACAGAGCCCAGCCCACTGGGGAGAAAATGGTGCCCTGTGGAAAGGAGCAGGAAAAGCAGGTCAGCAGCTCCTGGCAGAGGAACAGGCCAGGGCAAAGGCCAGGAGGTGGGGAGGGCCTGGCAGATGGCCAAGGAGGATGGGGGGAGGCTTGCCCTGGGCATTTTGCAGCTCTGGGAGGTTGGAGGAGGAGCCAGGGCTGGCAGGGACATGGTGGGGAGGAGCGGAAGCCCACAGAGAGGGTGTCAGTGATGAAAGGCCTGGCCATCTGGGAGCATGCGCAGGACTGGTGCTCAAGGAGAGAGGGGACTGTGTCCTCACCAGACCCTCAATAGCCAAATGGGCTTATCTTCTCACCCCCAATAGTAGATGGGTACACTGAGGCTCAGAGGGACCAACCTGCTTGACAGGCAGAGCTGGGCAGATCCCAGGTGGGTCCCATGCCACATCATACAGCCCAGGCTCAGCCCTAGCAGTCCAGTCAGGCTCCTCTTTCACAGCCACCCATGTCCCTTCCTGCTGGGATTTATCTCACCAGCCTTCCCACCCTCGCGCTGGCCCTGGGCAAGCACTGTGACCAGAATGGGCCACAGTGAGGTGGGATGACCATCCGATCCTTCAAGCAGGCCCTCGTGGATTGCTTTGGGCTGGGTCCTTGGAACCCCTTCCCTGCCTCTGCTCTTGGAGGGGTCCAGGTTCCCCTTGTCCCAAGTCTCAGGGAAGCTGCACCTTGCCATCCTCCTCTGTGAAGGGAGGTGGGAGCCCAGGGATGAGGTTGTGTCTCTTCTGAAACTACACTTGTTGCTTTTGTTTCTAAAACCAAACAGGTCAAAAGGTGGTACTGGAGTGGGAGCTCCTGTCTGCAGCTGGCCGTGCTCGTGGTAAGCAGGGCCTCCTACTATCCTTGCTCTGGAAAGTAGGGGCCATGGGAGATTTTATGGTGGGGAGGACCATGGTCAGAGCCATATTCCTGCTGTCCCTCTCCAGGTCCCACTCTCAGGCTCCGAGGCCCCTTCCCATGGCCAACCTTTGCCTAGGCCATGCCTCCCCTGAGGTCACACAGCTCCCTGTCTTCTTGCCACTTCTAGGGGACCACCACATCGATCCCCAGTACACTGCGACATGGTAACCTTTGGTCCCGCAGGCTCTCTCTGGCTTTCTGCGTCAGTCTGGATACTGCCTGATGGAGCCACGGTGCCTTGCAGTTTATGGCAGAGGTGAGCTGTCCCAGGCTCATGGTTGTGTGCACCTGCCCATCCCCTGGGCTCACCAAGCTGTGAGGGCACTCTGGGGACAGGAGTCCCTAAGGGAGCCTCCTTCTCTCTGCCCCTCCATCACCTATCTCCAGTGGGATCCTAATACACCCAGGCCACCTGCTATGGACTAAGGACCAACCTGAGATGCCATACAGGTAAGTCTAGAGTTGAATAAGAGGAAAGGCCAAATTAGAGAAACAGAGTCACATTTGCTTCTCCCAGGCTGGGCTGGGGCACAGGGAAGGGGTCAAGGTGGGCCAGCGTGTCTGTCTCCCATTCCCACAGACTGGGGTTTTTCATGGCCAGCGTTGCACAATAAAGCCAGGTGGGAGAATATGGTCAGGTCCGACTGTAGGACAAGGCTACTGGGCCTGATAGTGGCATCCAGCTGATTGTTATTAGAGTGGCCCGGCAGCTGCTCAGAATCCTGAGGGTCAGCTGCTGCACTGACCCCATGTCTCAGTGAAAACCCTGGTCCACAGGGTGTGAGATGTACCCAGGCTCGCATAGCCAGAAGGCATCCAGGTGTCACAGCCAGCTCCACCTGCTGGGCAGTCCTGCCCCAAACTGCCCTCACCTGCTGAGCCAGGGTCAGAACCCAGCAGGTTTGAGGGACCCACCTTCCTGAAGGGACTTCTGAGGGGTTCAGGTGGAGACAGATAAGGGGGTGACAGCAGGAGGCCAGTGTCTTTCCTGTGACAAGGTTAGTCACAGTCACAGTTTCTGGGCAGTATCTAGATTCTCCTCAATCTTTGTATCTGAACCAATCACCATTGGTAGGGGTCTAGCAGACCCTCATTCCCAACTCCTGCCCTGCCCTGCTGGCTCTGTTTGGATGGTCCTTAGGGACACAGTGGTTCAGTCTACCAACCAAAGGGTCCAGATTTGAGGCAGGGAACAGTCCCAGAGACTGTCATGCAGATTTCCTTCTGGGCCCTCATGGGAACAGGGGCTCTCCAGTGCCTGCACAGGGGAGGACCCAGCTGAACTGGACCCAGGAAGATGACTGCTCCACGGTCCCCAGGTCTGGGTAGACAGTGCTGGGCACAAGCCCTGATAATCTTCCCATAAGGACTTGCTCAGGGAATGGAAGAAAGAGGGAAGGCCAGTGTCAGGTGCCCAGGGCTTGGCCAGACAGCAGCAGCTGCTTCTTGGCACTGGACATAGGGTGAGTCCTGCCTGACAGTGGGCAAGGGAAATACAGAGCCTGAGGGAAACAGCCCCACTCTTCTGCTGAGAGAAAAGCTCCATAGGGCCAGAGGCTCAGTGTCTCTTGTGCCTCAGTTTCCTCACTATGAAATGAGGCTGGTGATTCTGGACTCACCAGGGCTGATTGGATGGCACGGCCCAGCCTGGTGCCTGCCTGGAGGAGCCAGCCTTCTTAGAGGGCTGTGGAAGGAGATCTGGGGTGGAGTTTGCAAGTCCACAGCTTGCTTTGCAGCTCTCAGGGAGCTCAGAGCTATCGGCAGGAAGCAGAATGTTCCAGCTGCTCCACCTCTCATCAGCTGTGGGACCTTGAGATGGCCGTGGTACCCCTCTGGGCCTCAGTCTCCTCGCCTATAAGATAGGTTAACGGTACACTTGCTCATCAGCTTTTCCCCATAGTTCCCCAGGAAGGTGAGGACCATGGTGCTGACTGCAGTTAGCAGGTGTCCAGGCTGACTGCATTGAGCCCTGGTGTGAGCAGTGTTCAGTGAGGCCTGACTTCAACAAGCAGGTGAGGCCCAAGACCAGAGCCAGATCTGTTCCCTTATCAAAGCCTTCTTGCCAGGCTGTGATGTGGGCTCCCTGAGCTCTGGGTTGAGCACAGTCCCTGCTGGCCTCAGGAGGTGACAGCCACCTACCCTGGGGAGCCAGGCTCCCTCTTGGGAGGAAAAACTGCTCTGTGGTCTCTTCCACAGTGAGGTCAGCTCAGGCTGACTAGCAACGTCCTATGGGGCAGGACCAGGACTGGAACCCATGAGGAGGGGCCCTGGCTTCCAGGGGGAGGAGAGCGCGTGCCTGGGGCCACTGCCCAGTGCCAGGAGAGCTGCTGGTGGTAGCACCAAGTGGGTGGAGGCCAGACCTCAGCCAGGTAGACACTTGAAGTGCCCTGGCCCCTGGTTGGTCTTTGGCAGATAGCAACCTTCCCTCAGGATCTCTTAAGGCAGGAGGAGCCCCTTGGGGACATGGCGGCCACTCCTTTTCAAGGATAGTGATCAAGCTGCCTGTGACAGTTTTCCACAAAGCCACCTGGGACTTTCCCTCCCTCCTTTGCTCCTCCCTGGTTGGTGGTTTCCTGCAAGCCTCCTGTCCTGATGATTCCAACAGTCCAGAGGCCACTCCAGGGGAAAGCCATCCATACCACCCCCTGCCAGAACCCTGTGCCCTCAGCACTCAGCACCCTGTGTTCCCCCAGCTCTCCTTCCCCCTCCAGGAGGTGCCTCTGGAGCCAGGACATCCTTCTCGGCGCTGAGACTGACGGTCCTTTGGGGTGAGGTAGTAGGTTGTATAGTTTGGGGCTCTGCCCTGCTGTGGGGTAACTATACAATCTACTGTCTTTCCTGAAGTGGCTGTGATATCTGCGGGGGACAGAGTGCCAGCCCTGGCTGGGGATGGCATGGGGAGCATGGCGGAGGGTGGGGAGGGTGGCGGGCAGTGGCTGCAGCACAATAGGAAGTCTGATCAATGACTGACCTTGGACAGGTCCCTTGACTGGTCTCCATTTCCTCATATGGGACACATGAGGACTGAAGGAGGTGCAGTGTGACGTCTCCAGAGAAGAAGGGCTTAGAGTTGACCCTGCCCTCTGTCCCCATGTCACACTGAGAGGCACTGACCCAGCCTTCCTCCCTTAGCCCACATCAGGCACAGGCTCTCCAAGTGAGGGTCTTGCCTGTACCTTCACCAACACTGGGCACTGGGAGATGAAGCCATAGGGCTGAGACCCCTGAGACTTGCCCAAGGTCACAGGACAGTGTTAACCTTGCATGTCACCCCAAAGATGTTTATCCCGGTACCTAGAGTATGCACCCACCTGTCCAGCTCAGGGTCAGACTTCTGGTCGGTGGCTGTACCTCTGACTGGAGAGGGAAGGGAGACCAGGGTACCTTTCCCAAGCAGGAAAAGAGGAGCATTCCCTGAGCATGCCTGGGTACCTGGCTGGCATGACCTTTATCTAGACAGCGTGGGCCACTGTGCATGGGGACTGGAGACCCCCCAGGCCAGCCCTTCCTGCCAAGCTGCTATCTTCATTGTGCCTGCCCGGCCCTCCAGCTCTGGCAGCCGAGCACCCTGGGCAGGGGCAGGTATGGGCACAGGACAGGGGACTGGGCCTCCCGCATGGTAAGTGGGTGCCGGCGGGGTGAGGTAGTAGGTTGTGTGGTTTCAGGGCAGTGATGTTGCCCTCAGAAGATAACTATACAACCTACTGCCTTCCCTGAGGGGCCCAGAGACACGCTGCCACGGAAGGCCCCACTTGGCAGGCCACGCGGGATCTGAGTCACAGAGTGGGTGAAAGCAGCATGGAGGAGCTCGGCTGTCAATAAAGGCTGTTCTGATGTGAATTTGCAATTGGCCCTCGTTCATTCCAGAAACCCAGGGACTAGGTGGTAGGAGGCAGGAGTGTGTTGACCAAGCTGTGGTCGTGTCTGCATGGAGGTCACTGGTCAGGGAGCTGCTTGCCTGTCAAAGGCAGCCCCTGGCCCGCCTGTCCCTATACCTTTGGGGACCACTGTGGACCTGGGACCCCAACCCGTCCTCCACCCTGCACATCACCTTGGAGCCAAGTGTACTGAGGGCGAGACCCAAGCCCCAGCAGAGCAGTCGTCCATGGTGGATCCCTTGTGAACCTGGGTCAACAGCTAAGAGCTCAGGCCGTGCTGCCTCCCAAGGTCACCTGTCCTTTCGCCTCTGGCTCTTAGGACAGTAGCTGTCTACCCTTGAGCCAGCCGTCGTCTGAATAGTGGCCTTTCTCCTGGGAGTCCAGGCCCTCCTGGGAGCAGCTGCCAGAGGCCACATCATATCCAGTGCTGTGAGCTCCCCTTATAGGGACACTGGCATGGCAGGGACCTCACTCTGCCCTGGCTCTCCACTCACCTGCCTGTCTGTGTCCCACTGGTATCCTGGTCCTCTCACCATGATGGCTGCCACCTTGGCCCCAACTTTCGTCCGGAACCCTCCTAGCCTGCCTCTGCTCCCCTCCCCAGCCTTGCATGACCACTCCTGAGTAACCAACACTCATCTACACCCAGCCGGCTACCCCCAAAGAGCTATTGCTGGACTTGGAGCTGAGGGAGCCCCAAGTGGCAGGAGCGCTTCCCAAAGCGGGGCCGCCCGAGCTGAGTCTTGGTGGCTATGCAGAACTGGCAGCTGGAGAAGCAGAGGGGGTTTTGCAGTGAACATGGCCCACCACCCCCTCTGTTGTCCTCTGGAGCCTGAATGGATGACAAATGGGGGCCATCCATCTCTCTTCACCCTGTGGTCAGTTGATAGCCAAGTCTGAACACTTGTGAAGTTCACTTCTGTTCCTCCTACCTCCTCTACCAGGCCTCAAGGGTCTCTCTCTTGGGCAGCCCCTCTGCCCTTCCCTGAGCCGATTTCTGTGACCTGTGCTCACCTTCACCTAGACTCCCTCCCTACATATCTGCTCATCCGGTACCCCTACCCTCATCCCCCACCTCTGTCCACTACAGCCAACCCAATATGTCCAAGAAGACTGTGAACATCCAGGGAGGCAGCCTTTACTCCTGACATCTACACCATGTGGGTACAGAGCTGGTCTCTGCCTACAGAGCTTGAGACCTGGTGGAGACATAGCCAGGGACACAGAGCAGCCACCGCTGGGGTCAGAACTATGGTGGGGCAGCCCAGGGGCTGAGAGCTATGAGGAGCCCTGAACCCATCCCTGCAGTCAGGGTAGCTCCCTGGAGGAGGTGACACCCAGCCCACACTGTGTCCCTCCCTAATATCCAGCACCCCTGCCAACTAGCTGTCACTGGAGATAGGAATGTCACAACCAGGTAGACATGAGGACATGGGAGGGCAGAGCAGCTGATCAGCAGCATGAGGAAGTTCTGGGGGCCTCAGGCTCACTCAGGTGCTCTAGCGTGCTAAGCCTGTTTTCCCATCTTACCCACAGTAGTCCCACCTCAGAGGGAGGCATCAGGACTCAAAGACATCACAGATGACAATGCTCAACTCACATGGGTAGGGGAAGGTGGACAGGAGGTCCTGCTTCTAGCCAGGCACTGGGTGCCACCTGCTGCCTGATCCATATAAAGGGCTCCTGGCCAAGTCTGGGCCCTGGTTGTGGTGGAAGGTGAGGCTGGGTGTGAGCTGGGTGGGGCTGCTGGCTGGAAGCCCCAGGACTCGTCCTCCTGGCAGGCCAGGACCACGACCAGGCATGTGGATTAGCAACTGTGAAGATAATCCAGCTCAGGTCCATGCAGGGAGGAGATCCAGGCCAGGACCAGCAAGGTGGTAGCCCAAGCATGCAGAAGCCAGGGACTGCTCAGACCCTGCTCCCGGGGACAGGGTTGGGGGGGAGAGGGGCTCATCAGAGACTGGGAGCCTCTAGACATGTGTGGGCCCTCAGGTCCAAGAAGGGCACATTGGCCTTGACCCCCAGGAGGGATGGCCTAGCCGGTCCAGCAAACCCTGCAGCCTGGGGTCGGCAACAGTGAGGAACAGGGCCACCATCTAGGGCCACCAGGGTTGGGGCAAAACAAGTACAATGGAGAGAGGCCAGCAGCAGCTAAGGGGTCTCTCAGGGTCACACACAGGGCCTGCCTGTGTGTCAGCTAGGGGCCCAGAGTTGGAGCCCTCCCAATGGCCTCTCTGCACTTCCTTTAGACACAAAAGGAAAAGATGAGCATAAAAATATTGAACATCTACAATATGTAATGAATAATACAGATACACACTTTCAGTACAGAATAGATCAGTATGTAGTGAATGTAGCCATAATTTATTCTATAATGACTTGTATTATCGTTTGCGAATACATATAACCGTATATCCTGTGTGGTATACCGCATGAATCTGGCCTGGATTGCAGTTGTCTTTACACTACTCCAGTCATAAATATATTTGGAGTTTTTTTAGGAAGGAAGACCCAGGAAGGCCAAGTTTCCTGGGCCCTACCTGGAAGGTGGGTCCCCTCTTCAACCTGGGCCACCTTGGCCTGCCTCATCCCACTGAGCCACCACCCTTCTGGGCAGCCAGAGAGACCCTGGCTGCTTAGCGTTCTGGGCCACCCCTGCCATTGAGCGGTACATTTCCCGACAGTGACACCATGTGGCCACGGAAGGATGTGGCGACCATACAGTGTGCTCCCCAAGTCCCACCCACACTGAACTCCATGCCTGGCTGTGAAGGAGGATGCTCTTCTGGACTATGGGAGCTTTGGATTCACAACAGCTCAGGGGAGGGTCATATGGGGCCTGAGCTCCAGTCCACACTGTCCCTGAGTCTGCCTGGCACCAGCTTGCCCCCTGCTCCATGCTCTGGGTGCCACACGGCCACCTGACAGGCTGCCCATGCTGTCCTTCTGAGTCATGGGGGAGGGATCTGAGCCCAGAGACCAGGCCTGGCAGCATTCAGGCTCTCCTGCCCCTAGTGAGCCAGCAGCACCATCAGCCCCCTGTACCCCTCCGTCAGGGCCCCACAAGGAGCAGCTGTGAGGAGCTGAAGAAGCCATCCCATCCAGGAGAGGTGCATTCAGACCCACACGTGTGCCCAGTGCTGCCTGAGGCCTTTAGGAAGGGACTATCCTAAAGGGGGCAAGGGGCAATGGCTGGGATGTTTGGAGAACTCAAGATGGGGGTGACCAGACCAAGGACATGGGGAGGCTGCAGCCTGAAAGGTAGGTCGATATGGCTGAGCCTCAGGGCCCAGAAGGGAGGCCAGAGGCCAGGTGAGGCAGACAGACTCTAGGAGGTGAGCAGGGGCCACGCTTGTGCGTGTGGCCCTCTGGCAGACTCATGCCCACCCCTTGGCACTGAGTGGACCAGGGGTCAGGGAAGACCATAGGGCCTGGAAGGGAAGGGGTGGGCTGAAGAAGTCTCTGTGACAGCTGGGTGAATGGAATGTAGCTTGTCACTGCCACCCTCTAAGCTTAGCCTCTTTCTCTTGGATGGTGAGGAGGTGGTACTAGCTAGGCAGCACATGTTAGACCTGGGAAAGCTGGAAGCCTGAGGCAGACCAGGAAGCAGAGAACCTTCAGGTCTGGCTTGCTCAAGGGCTCAGAGCCCATCACAGCCCCTGCTGTTGCTGAGCCTGAGAGCAAGTGAGGCTGGCAGGCGCTCCATGCTGCCTCCCTGCTTGCTACAGCTGACGTAAATTCATTACTCATACATCCAGCCACTGCCCACTCCTCCCAGCCCTTCAGTGCCCCCATGGCCTCCTGGGAACACCCAGCTGCTGGGAGTCTAACTGGGCACCTAGGTTTCTCTGTTAAGTGGGGTAACTTCCCTGGGGGTGAGAGTGGAGGCCACAGGCCATTGGGAGGGCTGGCACGATAGTAAAGAGCCTGTGGAATGTAGGCTGCCTGTGTTTGTGACAATCCCTGGGGGCTGCCATCCTGAGTCCATTGCATAGACACGGGGACTGAGGTGGGGCAACTTTCCCAAGGCCAAAGAGCAGGCCACGGTAGAACCAGTGTGGGTGGCCAGGTCTGTCCGCCCAGCACCTGTAGCTAACCTGCCTTCTCAGCTCCTGAGGTCTGAGGAGAGCAGGTGCTGTAGGGAGGTGTGCACCAGGCCCTAGGCCCTTGCTGCTGTGTACCCGAGGGTGGTCACTGCACACCACTGTCTGGCCTTCCCAGAAGGAAGTGACTATCCTCAGCTTTAATTTGGGCTGAAGAAGTAAGGCCACCTTGGAAGGTCTGGTCCCCACCTCTCTTCCTTTTCAGGTCCTAAGTGTCTGGCTTGCCTCTAGCCAGGGCCCAGGTTGCAGTGGATTCAGACATGGTGAGAACCACCAGCCCTCCTGTGGCCTTTCTGAAGCAGGCTAGGCCTTTCTCCTCTTCTCTCATCTCCGACTCTAGCTCCTCTGCCCTCTATGTCCCAGGGTCTGTCTGCCTGTCACCATACCAAGCCCCACTGCCCTTCCTCTTAGCCTCTTGTCTTCTAGCTCCTGCCCATTGCCTGGGTCAGCCCACATGGGCCCTGGGAAACCCAAGGTGCAAGGACAATGAGGCAAAATGGGGAGGAAAGGAGGAAGAAACCAGGGATTTGGGGCAGGGAAGAGGGAGTTCCTGCAGCATGGGTCAGGAAGGCTGCTCAGAGAAGGAAGGAACACGGTTTGATGCTGGGGGAGAGGGTAGGAGCAGCCATGGAGACCCTTCTTCCAAGAGGTCCCAAGAGGACAGCAAACACAGGCCCGGGAGACCAGGAACTGGCCCTGAGATGAGACCAGGTTCTTGAGGGAGGAGAAGGAGACTCCATGGAAGGTGCCTTTTGGGAGTATTAAACAGTTGACAGAGCCCCTTCCCCTGTATCAGTGTGCTCAGAGAATATGGGCTGCAGAGCATGGAGAAGTAACCAGTTCTGGAAGGAGGAGGGCCAAGGCCATGTCTGCAGAGGCCAAAGTAGAGCCCTCGACCCCTGAGTGGCCCAGGCAGTAGCAGGCCACAGGGGCTGAGACTATGGGAGCACCCTGCAAGCCTCTGGTAGAGCAGAGATGAGCCATGGTCACCCCCAAACAGAGGCACCACAGCCAGGGGCTCATATGTCCCAGCGAGGGGAGGCTGAGTCCAGCCAGCAGCTGGGACCTCTGGCCTGTAGGCATTTCACCCCAGTAGCCCCTGACATCCAACAAGGGGCTTCGGGTGTGGCAGAGGGAACACAGCATGACAGTCCCACCCAGTGGAAGGGTGCAGACCTGCTGTGACCCAGGGTAAGCCCCTCACCCTTTCTGTGGCCGGTTTCCATATCCAGGTTGAAGATAAGGAGACTTGGTTCTCATAGGTACTAAGAGGTCCCCAGGTGTCAGGCTCAAATATTGTCAGCCAGAGGCAACCAAGCAAACAGACCCCATGGGAGGAGACAAAGACCCAGCACTGCTCAGCAGGAGGGAATCAGGGGTCCCCACAAAGGACCCAGACCCCCGCCCAGCCCAACAGCACCTGAGCTTGCTCCCCTGACAGACCTTGATCTGTTTCCACAGTGCGGGCAAAGTGAACCGGCCAAGGCACCCACGCACTCCTGTGCGGAACAGAGGTCACTGCTGTTGACAATGAGGAAGAGCATCCTGTGGGAACTTTCCGAGTGCCTCGGAAAGAAAGTGTGGGTGTGGGAAGAGGGTTTAAGCAGGTGGGGCCCTGCTCTGGAGCCATGCTGTTGGGAGGCAGGATAAGTTTTGACAGGCTACCAACCAACCTATCTGTAGGGCAAGGCCAAGGCTGTGGGTGGTGAGCGCAGCTGCAGCCACTCTGTTAGCCCAGCTGCCCAGAAGTGGACACTTCAGGGCTTGGATGATGTTCACACTATTGTCTGTGTCCAGCTGGGATCGTGGAGGTCTCATTTTGTCCTGCCACATCTGGGTCTCAGAGAGCCTTGTCTGAGGCTGACATGGTCTTCAGGTGGACATGCAAGCCCTCAGATAGACCAGCCGCTCCTGGCTGTGGACTGCTTCCTAGCTCCAGCATGCCCACCCTCACCTGATGTGCTGTGTGCACCTGTGGTTGGTCCTGCCCTCTCTGCCCTTCCATTTGGCTGTGAGTTCCCAGAACTGTGGTCTCTTGCATGTAGCCCCCTGCCTGGCACACGGTGAGTTAAAGTGAGTACCTAGTGGAGTATATAATGGAGAACTGGAAGGAGAGTCTGTGGCAGGTCAGCAGCAGGAGGCAGTCCTGGGAACCTGGGGATCCAGGCTGCAGAGGTGACTGCTGTCCCTTGTGAGATGCTCTTGAGCTCAAAGGGTTCCTAACCAAAGATATACAGGGTTGCTGCCCACAGTGTCTTCTCTTGGAGTCATGCTGAGGTGAGCCCACTGAAGGCTCTGACAAGGCCTGCAGGAAGGAAAAAGGCCCATTTGATCTGGTTTACTCACAGCTTCCCAGGCAAGCTTGGCCATACCAGCCCAGCTCTCAAGTCACACTGGTGGCTGTCCCACAGAGCGGGGGCCATCGCAGGGGCTTTTGTTCAACCTAGTCGGACAGTTCTGCGTTGGCCACCATGAGGGCAGAGGATCCCATGCAGGCAGAGCCCTGAGAGATGGCAGGATCACAGTGGTGACCAAGAGAGAGAACTGACAATGGTGTGGAGTTTGAAGTTACTCTGGTGGGATGGACAGGGTTGGCATGACCTCTGGGTGGATAGGCAAACACTCACTGAGATGGAGGAGACAGACTGGGGAAGTCTGCAGCAGGTAAGGTTTGGGACACACCACAAGTGACAGGTTCCAAGAGTTGACCTTGAGGGCTGGAGATAAAACCTTTGCCCCTGGGCCCACTGGTAGGAAGCCAGGTGTACTCAGCTGGTTCTTGCTCCTGTGTCCCTCTCCTCGTGCATCCAAGGAGAGCCTGGGCTACCTGACCTGCTTATCTTGGGCCTTTTGGGGTCAGAAAGTTCCCCACGTGCTTGCCTCATGGGAATCCATTTTCCCATAGGCAGTCACAGGAGCTGCAGAGGACACAGCAGCCAGGCATTCAAGCACCCAGCCCTGCAGGGTGCTGCAACAGGCTCAGAGTTGGACAGTGCCCGAAGTATTCTGAGAGGCTCTGAGGTGGGCACAGGACTGGGAACCTCAAGGACAGTAACTTACAGGCAGTCCTGGGCATTTACGTTCTCAGGAAAAGCCTTTGTCTATTTGTGGAGTCTCCCTCCCTGGTGAGCGGGGTCTTGGGACAGGACAAAGCCTGACTCCTAAGTGTGAAGCCCAAACTGGGCACCATCTACTCATCGTCAAGGCCAGGCAGGTATCTCTGCAAAGATCTTGGCCAGAAGTGGGCTCTGAGAAGGTGCTGGAGACAGCAGGGATTTTAGGCCACAGCTTGGCCAGGGTGAGCAGACAGACCACTTCCAGGGCGGCCCCAGGCCAGGAAAAGCTGGGACTTCAGTTTTCCCAAGGCAGGGCCCAGGGCTCCCTGTCTCCCCCAGGTCTCTTTAACCACTTAGCCCAACAGCGCTGGACAGGCATCTGAATCCCTGGCTTCTGTTCCTAGTGCTCCATCTTCCTGAAGAACCCAGGGCGCTCCTGACCCCTCTGCAGCTTCACTTTCCCCCGTGCTCATGGACTTGGTCTGGAAAGGCTTTCAGCTGTGACCCAGGACACAGTGGCTTCTGATTTGACCACCAGATGGTGCCCTGCACCAGGAAAATGTGCAAAGGGCTGACCGCATGGGCGCTGCCCTTGGCCTCCACCCAGTGCGTGGTGAGGCCTTGTGACTCTCCATAAGTACAGAGGCCAAGATGCCTCCATCAAAAGTGAGGAGGTGTGGCGCATGGACGTGGGGCAGTTTAAGCACCAGATTGGCCACACCTGTAGGAAACAGGGGTCCCTTTACTCCCCCACCTTAGCCTTCCACAGGTGAGCTGGTTACCATCACGGGGTATGGGAGGAGGGGTTTAGAAAGAAGACATCAGAATCCAAACTGAGAGGACCATTGCCCCCTCACCTATCCTTGCTGGGCTGGGATCAGACCCCACGTTTACCTGCACTCACTGTGGCACTGGGCCACATTAGCCTCTGCCTCTCTGAGCCTCAGTGTCTCCATGCTCAACCCACATCTGAGCCTTTGCTCACGCTGTTCATTTGACCCAGAATGCTGTTTCTACATCCTCTTGGTCCTCAGAGTCCTCCAGGTAAAATGGACCACTTCCCTGACTCTAGTCAGATGTCACAGTCCTTCCATGTTCTCAAATCATGTCATCCTGTCATTTTCTCATAGAGTGAATATGTGTGCTTCATCTCATGCAATACTGAAATGTAGGTGAGAGATTAAGAACACAGGTTAGAGCCGGGTGCCGTGGTTCAGGCATGTAATCCTGGGTACTTGGGAGGCTGAGATTGGAAGAATCACGGTTCCAGGCCAGCCAGGGCCAATACTTCAAGAGACCCCATCTCCAAAATAACCAGAGGAAGATGGACTGGAGGTGTGACTGAAGGGGTGGAGTGTCTGCTTTTGCAAGTGAGAAACCCTAAGTTCAAACCCCAACCCCCATGCACAAAAAAGAAGAAGAAGAAAGAAAGAAGAACAAAGGGAGGGGCTGAAGGTGTGGTTCAAGTGGTGGAGTGCCTGCCTAGTAAGTATGAGGCCCTTAGCTCAAGCCCCAGGACCAACATAAATAATTAACAAATAAATTAATTAATTAAAAGGAACAAAGGTATTCTCTGCCCTTGGCTTCTCAGAGTTCAGTTCGGGGAGCAATCCTGTTTTCAGGGATTAGGTTGTGGTCAGAGGTGTGATAAGCGAAGCCTGAGAGTCGACTGGGGCTAATTTCAGTTCAAAGCCCCTTTTCAGGGGATTACAGAAAGGGTTTGGAGCAGGTGATGTCTCCAGTGAAAGCTGAACTTTGTGAATTTGTGAATCAGGTGAAGCAGGCCGGTGGATGAAGAGTTTCCAGGTAGAAAAGACAGCAAATGCAGAGGCTTAGGGTCACGGTGGAGCCACTGTTCTCAGGGAGAATAGTGTTTCTGCTGAGCTCTGGCCCACTGAATGACTCTGGTGGGGTTCTTACAAAGACAAACAGGTGTGAGGGCAAGGCGTACAAGACTGTGAAGACCTCTTAGAAGAGTTTTTGCTTAGGGCAATGAGGAGCCAGCTCATCCTGGCTGACCCATGCTCCAGGGAGCAGCAGGGGGTTCCTGCAGGTGAGATCACTCCATGGGCAGCGACTGGCCTGGCACCACGACAGCCTGGAGGGCATGGTGGCAGCTGGGCTTGGGACCAGGCTGGAAGGATCAGTCGCTCCTGCAGATCTTGACACCCAGGGCAGAGTCTTAGTCCAGGGCATAGCATGCAATGCCCTGTCAGTGCCCAAGGAGAGGTGGTCCTGAAGAAGTCAAGGCCAAGGTAACTCTGTCCTTCCTAGAACAGGCCCTGACTTTGGACTTGGTCCATTACCCAATGGTTGCTCCGTTTGATCATCTGTAGCTCTAGGAGGGCTCACAAGGTGACCTTCTCCACCCAGCCACAGGAGGGGGCCACCTGTCCCCAGAGTGCAGGTGTGTAGCCTCTGCTCACACCAGCCCTTCTGTTGCCCCTTCTCTGGTCACCTGAGCCTGGCCTCCACCCCAGCCTTTGTGAACCATTAACTGCAAACAGGCTCTGTCTGAAGCCCTCCCAGATCAAGGCACCTGTCCCCACTCCCTGTGTTATCTCTTTCCCCATCTTAATAGTAGGACACCTTCCTGCACCCTGGAAGATGCCTGTCAGGAGCACCCAGGGGTGCAAGTTGCACAGCCATGCCCTGCCTCACCTCCTTCAGCCCAGAGGGTGACCTCTCATCAACAGGGACCCTCGCTAGTCATTGTCTCTCCTCTTTGCCCATGCACTTGTACCCAGATGTCCCCAAGTCCTGGCATTTGAAATGGAGGGGAGCTGGTCACCACCCCAGGAGAAAGGTCATGGGCACCCGGCAGTGACCCACCCAAGGAGGCTGGAGCCTGGCACTGGCAGCTCCTCTCTGCTCAGGAGCCCAACCCCATGACTCTCAGCCCCACTTTCAAAGACAGTGCTGTCATTTTGAGCCACACACCTGGTAAGTCTCAGAGCAATCCTAATTGGACAGTGAGACCACAAGTACACAGAAGGGAGGGCCATGGGGAAAACTGGGAGATTCGTGCTGTGGGGAAGGTTCCCACTGTGGGTCCTGGCTAAACTCTTCTCTTTTGTGCGCCTGTGCACAGCACCCACCTAGCATAGCGCTGACACTAAGGAAGCAGCTGTCCGACAAGTAAGTCAGGTGACACTTCATCTGGGCTTTGAAAAATAAATAGGAGTTAGAGGGCACAGCAGGATCGAGGGCCTGTGGGACAGAGGGACACACAGATCAAGCTCTCTATGTCCAGCCACTACCCCCTCTCTGGTATGAGTGACAAGGACACATGGGATAGCTGAAGAGGTTTTGGCCTCTCAGTCACAGGCAGAAATGGGTCCACATCCTCTCCCTGCCCTGACCTTGCTAGTCTGCCGCCGTCCTGTCTCTCCCCACCCCACACAGTCCCACATCCTCTCCCAGCACCCACCCCTCCTCCAGGAAGCCTCCGACCACCACGGGACTTCCTGCCCCAATCTTACCCCTCATCCCCACCTGGTCGACCAGCTGGACAACATTCACTAGGCAGAGGAGGACACTGAGACCCAGGAAGGACCAGCGTGGCCCAAAGTGGCCCCTCAGCTGGGAAGGGTCAAGTGGGAATGACAAAGACCAGGAACACCTGCACAGGAACAGACAGCAGCCAGGGCACGGGGGCCATCACAGCTCCCCAAGATTTGGGCAGCTCTCATCCCTAGCAGAGAACTTCCTTGATGTCCCTTCCTGTGGTTATTGACACCACCAGGCAGGACCCCCAGTCTGCCCCTCAGTCCCACCTCCCCTTGACCAGGGAAGGCCTGGCCCTTCTGCCTCCTGGAAAGCGCCCCCGCCCACCCAGCTTTTGCCCAGCAGCCTCCCCACCTCTTCCAGAATTGGGCTGGAGCCAGCAGGGGACTTTCCAAAGGGAAAACTGGGCCACCTCCTTCAATGTCCCCAGTGTTGCTGGCTCTGTCCTGCTTCCCTGTGAGGGTTCTTGCTGATCACCAGCTGATTGTCCCCTCTAGGCCTCAGCCATACCTGGCCACTAGCATTGCCCAGCATTCCAGAATGGATGTTCCCTGCCATAGCCCTATCACCCCCTGTCTGGAGGCCTGGACCCCATCCTGGCCCCATCATTCCAACTGGCTCATCTCCACCATTTCTTCCCCATTGGGCTGGAGCATGAGACACTGGTCCCTCCCACCTTCCCCAAAGTCAGGCTAGAGTCCACCTTGCCTTGATCCTCACCAACCCCCCCACCCCCTGCTATACCCAGCCCATCCTCCTCACAGGCACACCTCACAGCTGGGCAGCCCTTTGAGAACAGGCCTGGTCCAGGACACCTCCAGGCGGAATCCAGAGTGGGTGGGTCCAGGCTCAAGGGCAGGCACTGGGGGCTGGGCACCAAACTGCCCACGCCTCTGGTGACAACCTGAGACTTCCTATGGCCACCTGAGGTTACTCATGGGTGCCCATGCCCATCCCTACCCCTTTGACCCAGTGGGGACGCTGGGAGCCCTCTTTGTAGCTCCAGCTGGCTTACCTGGTGGCAGCCTCAGTTTTATGGGGGTCAGGCAGGGAGAGAGATGGTGTTCAGGAAGACTTGACCCAAATGGCTCCACCTGTGGAGGAGTGGGCCCATGGGATACAGGAGGCTTGAGTCTTTGAACTTCTCCAGCCTGGCACCCAGAAGTCCCATGACTGCCACATCAGTGCACAGGTGTTCAGCTTCCAGAGAGCGCCTGCTGTGAGAGGGGCTTTGTGATCTGACCCCAAGTGCCTCATGAAGACTGTGAGGCCAGTGGCCCACCCCAGCTAAGCTATGTGTCAGGGAACCTTCCACCCTGTCTGGGCACTGGCCATTGCTGGACCATGATGTTGGAGCTCAACAGAGCTCAACACACTGCCCAAGTGCCCCTCCTCTGCAAGTGACCCTGGGTCCCCTGGCCGGCAGACCATGTCAATTGCTCCCTTCTTGCATTCTCAGCACTGTGTGCCCCCATCAGGGGTTGGCCTGGCCTGGGATCAGCTGGACCAGATGGGAGACCCTTTGGACAGGGCCAAGGCCAGAACTTGGCATGGTAGGGGGCTGGGTGGTGCTTGGTGGGCACAGGGAGTGAAGTGCCGGTGCAGGCAGGTACTGACCATGCAGGTGGCTTCATCCTGGTTTTCCCCTCGTCCACACCAAGCTTCTGCCAGCCCCAAGAGTTTTGGCCAAGACAGGAGCTGGTGGCCCACTGCCAAGTACCTCGTGGTGCCGAGGTGCACCCTGGGCACCTCACTGTTGCAGGGAGGGGGTGCCTTCTGTGATTCCTGTGCTAAATGCAGAAACACAGCTTGGCCGAGTGCCATGTTCAGTGTGGCCAGCTCCAAGGAACAACTGGGACTTAGACTGTGACCGAGGGCCTGGGAATGCAGCAGGATCTGGCCCTGCTGAGGTCTCAGGCCTCAGGGGGACAGACAGCTCCAAGGCCTGACCTTCCCAAGGGTGACTGGGGGATGGGCCAGGAGCTGCTACTGCTTCTGAGTCCCCTTCGTCCTCTGGAGCCCCTTCTTGAGTCAGCACCCTACTAAATGGGTTGGGACCTCCCTGTTCAGGACCCTGAGCTCATCCTGCAGGCCTGGCTCTGAGGGTGCCTCCAGGAATCCTTCCAATAAATCTCAGGCTCCAGCTACTTCTGTAGCCTCACAGCCAGGAAATGGGCTGATGAGGTCAACCCAAGGTCGCAGGCTGGCAAGTGACTGAGTTGGCCTTGGAAGCATCTAGTGGACCCAGCCACACTGTCACCAGCATACCCATTGCCCCTGTGCTGAGGGACAGCACCCCATTTCACGGAGGAAACTGAGGCCTGAGGGGCCTTGTCCCCGAGATTGCACCCTCATCATCAAGAGAATTGGGAGTGCAGGCCACATTAGGGTCCTGCTTGCACTCCCCTGCACACCTCAAACGTGCCTCCCCATTCCCCTACTCGTGCAGCGAGGTAGGTTTGTTTTTCTGGTGGGAATAAGGTGCATACAGCCAGGCCTGGAGCCACCAGGACAAATTCAAAGGTGGGGTGAAGGCACATGGAGGTGTGCCTGCCCCAGCCTAGCAGCAAGAGGGCCTCTTGGAGTTGGTGATCAGGCTGCTAACCCAAGTCCTCCTGGACAGTTCATTCCTGCTGCATGTATGGGGCTGCGTGGGAGGGCGTGGGAGTTGGGATGAGGTAGGAGGCTGGGCCTGCAGTGCAGAGAGAAGGTCAGGACTGTAGGGAAAGGTACCTGGAAGGGAGGCCAGGCGAATGCTGGGGATGGATAGGGCTCCCCACCCCAGTACCATTGCCAGTGAGAGTAAGCAGGTATGAGCTGGTTTCAGTGCTACTTCCCCGCTCAGTGCCTCTTCCCAGAACTGGTGCTTTTGGACTCTCCAGTCTCCCAGGTCCAGTCCTACCACTCACTCCCTTGTACAGGTGACCATACTGGAGCAAACTTGGCTCTAAGGATGTCCACTTTTCCTACCCTGTCCCAGGCACCCAAATGCAAGAGCAACGAGCTGCACGCAACTTCTAGGGGAACAGGTAGGATCCAGGCCTGTCACTTCACCATGGGGTCCAGGCAAGGGTCCCTCCTGCTAGGGTCTGGGGTAAGGGCCCAGGGCAAGGGTTCTTCTGGCAAGGGTCCAGAGTAAGTGTCCAGGTAAGGGTATGGGTAAGGATCCAGGACTGGGGTCCCTTCTGCTGGGTCCAGGGACACCTTCCTGGTAAGTGCAGACACCAGGCAGCCAGGGCAAGAAGGGCATTTCAGACACCAGGAACGGCATGATTAAAGTGGGGGGGTGGGGATAGACAGGACAGAGGTCCTCTGGTGGGTTTGGGGTGCAGAGAGAGAGCAGTGTGCAGTGTGAACTGTGGAAAGGGGAAAGGGAGTCAAGGCGGCTAGTGTGTGGGGGAGGCAGCTGAAGCTGAGGGGAGTCTCAGGCATGTGCGCGAGGGATGGGATTAACAGATTAGGACCCTCACAGACACAGAAGTTGGGTGTGTTGGTAGACATCTGAGTCCCCTGACCCCAAGGCTGCAGGGTGTGCTGCAGACAGCAGTAGGCACAAGACAGCAATGAGGATCTGCACTCAGGGCAAAGCGCAAGGAAGGCAAGGGTGCCAGAGGCCTGTGGTCCAGCAGGAGTATGGGCCCTGGGGACAGGCCTATGGAAGAAGCTAAAGTGTACAGTGGGGTGGGTGGCTGTGTGGCCAGGACAGGGACCCACATCTAGAGCAGCTTCGAAAGCTGCTGGCTCACAGCTCACTGGTTGACACCCACACCCATTGTCTGGTCCTCCACAGATCCAGCCGCAGATTCTGGCCCCCAGGTAGTCACTGGACATGAGATGGCATAGCCTCATTCTGGTGTCTCAGCCAGTAGATCACTTGCAAAGCTGTACGCAGGGACCCAGCATCCCTCACCCACCGAGGGGACTCAGGCCTGTTGCACTCGATCTGTGCTAGGCAATGCCACAACAAACATCTGTCTGTCCGTAGCTAGGAGGACCCCTTGGCACACCGAGTTATTGGAGCACCAGAGAGAGAAGGGTGGACAGGATAACTTGGTCTTGCAAAACCCCAGTTAGCACAGCAAGCCTGTGGTACCCGGCTCAGGCCTGGTCTGGTCAGGGAGGCAGTGGCCCCAGTGCTGGTGCTGGCCTGCACTTATTCTTGGGGGCCTAGGGATCCTCAGGGTCAGGCAGCTCAGGGTCAGGAGTATGGGGCGATGTGGACAGATTGTTACTAGCATATTTGTCCCTGGAGCCACTAGGCAGAAGGGCCTTCTCACTCAGTGTCTATGTGACGTGGCCCTGAGTCCAAAGACCAGGCTAAGGTCACACCCTGGTGAAGGTAGCCAGGGCTGAGAGCCAGGTCTCTCAGCTCCCATGCTGAGTCCTTTCCTCTGCAGCCTTCAGGATGGGGTCTAACCTGGCTTTGGGTTTCCTCTCATCCCTAGGACAGCCATCCTTGGGCTGTCAGCCACTGGTTTGGGGGTCTGGAGCCGCTGGGAGGTGACCCAGGACTATGGGTTTCTAGCAGGAACCTGAGAACAGCTTTAGCTTTCCAGGGTGGGCAAGGATGGAGGTACAGACCACCAGTGAGCTGTGGGGGCCTCTTGCTCTGCTCTTGCTAGGGTAGCTCAGGGGCTAGCCAAGGTGTCTCAGCAACTGGCTCCCAGGGAGGGGTGACTCCAGCCCACCCTCTAGGGCCTCCCACCCTGCAGACATTATGGTCACCACAGTCTAGGTCACATTGGCCCCAAGGGTCAGCCTACTAGTCCAAGGAGGGCTCCTGGGGGCCATCAAGGCCAGAAGAGCTCCTGGAGACCGGAACCAGTTTGGCTCCTGACCTCCTGCCTCCCATATGGGCCTGGAGCTCTGCTGGCCTCTTTACCCCAGACCTCCTGTCCATGTCCTCCTTCCAGGACAAAGGTCCCAGAGCCCACTCTGGTGTGCAAGTCAGAGTCCCTGGCCCAGTTCAGGCCACTCCCTCTCTCTCATGCCTTGTTCAACCCTCCCCAGGTTCTGCCTTGTCTTTTTCACCAATTCCCAGTGCAGGGAACAAGAAGAGGCTGGTCCCTGGCACCCTAGGCTGATCCCACCTCATCCCACTCCCCCCCACCCTGCCTTAACATACACAGGGAGACAGGAATGCCCAGAGCCGAGTACCGACCTAGCTCAGTGGCTTATGTGCCTCAGTTTCCTCACCTACAGAATAGAGGTTCATCCCATAGGAATGGACCATCCCATAGGGCCACATGGAGATTGGACCAGTGTGTTCTTACAAAGCCTAAGCACAGGGCTCTGATCACTGTTCCCATCTGACCTGAGCCAGGCCCTACCCTTTGCCTCCCTCTGGTCTTTGCTAACTCTCCTCCCTGCCTGGAGCACAGCACCATGTGCCCATTACCCTGATGACTCAGCTCCCCAGCCTCTTCGTGCCCTTCCCCTGCAGTCCTCATCTCAGCCTCAGAAAACCCAAACTTGCCTGGCCATGCCCTGCCCAGCTTCCCCTCGTGACTGCCTACAGTGTCTGTGGCTGCCATGGTCAACTATGGCATGACCCAGAGAGGGAATGTTCCCTTCCTGCAGCCAAAACCCTGCAGGCCCCCTGGCCTCTGCTCCTGTTGTCCCTGGGCCCACAACACCTTCCCCATCGCAACCACTGCCACCTGGCAGCAACTGGCCTAAGATCTGGGAGGGACCTGGGCCAGGGGCAGGGACCCTCTGCCTTCTCACCCAAAACACACCTGGCCAGGTGCAGCCCCCTGACCCAACCCCGCCTGAAGTCAGTGCTCCTCCCCTTCTCTCCAGAGGTAAGGGGTGGGGACTCTTAGCTGGAACTTGTGTCCTCCAAGAATCAGTGACCCTTTGTGTCTGGATTCCATGACTCTCCAGGGTCATTATTCTGCTGAGTGTGATCAACAACACACCCAGAATATCTGGAGGCAGCTGGAACTGTGTTGGGTTCCTGAAAATGAGAATGGACCTCAGCAGGGGTGGGTGTGGGGCAGGACCAGGGAAGCCAAAGACAGAGCCTCTACAGGCAGCCACTGCAGAGACCTGCACACAAAATGCAGTGACTCCCCACGGGGACAAGGCCACAAGGATGTGAGGCTTTACCCTTCAGCTTGAAGGCTGGGAGCATTTTAAGCAGCAGGGGGATGGAGGATAGGGCAGTTGAGATAATGGTGTGGGGGCTGTGTGGGGTAGTGGTGGCTCTCCAGTGAGGAGGTGACTGGGAATGTTAAGAGAGGTTGACGGGTGTGGGGACACAAGGGGTGTTGAGGTCACTCCCTGATTTCCAGCTCCACTGTTGGCTGAGATAGTGTACAAAGGGCCCTTGGCTTTAGGGAAGGTTGAGGTTCCTCTGAGGCACCCCCATCTGGCAGCTCAGGAGGGAGTCTTGGCCGGGCTGCCCTGGAGGTACTGCAGGGCCACCCACTCCCCACCTCTTCCCCAAAGCCACTTCCAAATTCCCAGGCAGCCCCATGGACCAGGTGACAGGGTTTAAATCAAGGAAGGAAAAAATAAATTCTTTGTGTCCCTTTTCCCACAAGCAAATGATAGAGAAATGGATGGGCATTCGAACTACCCTTAAAAAAAGCCACCCGGCCCTCACCTGGGGAAGGACGCCAGGTGATTCAGTGCCCAGTGCAGATGATCAGCAGGGAAAGGGTCCTGCAGAGAGTTGGCCTGCAGGTAAATAACTAGAAGACAGAGCCTTCACAAGGACGTGCAGCTGGCTTTTGGAATAACCTTAACACCAAAAGACACAGGCAATTTGCCCTGGAACAGAAGTTGGGAAACAGGCAGCTGAGAAGGTCAAAGGTCCTGGCAGCACTGTCTGGGAGGCTATCAGCCCTGTTGACCTGGGCTTTGTGGAGTTCAAGGTTCCAGAGCTTTCCTGGGTCTGAGCAGACTGTGCGTCAGTATAGGTGGGACAAGATCAGAACAACCACTCTTGTTAGCTCTGTCTAAGCCTCTGCCTCCTATGGTCTTAACCACCCGAGAGTAAACCCGAACTTACTTGTGTGCACACATACACAGACATAAGCACTCACAAGCAGACAAATACACTCACACACAGGCGTATGCACATGCAGACAGAAGCATACCATAGATACCCTCAAAGACATGCACACATGTGTGTACTCATGCATGCACATGCATGAGCACTGTGCACACAGGAGTGTACGCACACTCACATGGTGCCACACAAATACACTATGTGCACATCCATACTGACAAGCAGACATAAGCACATGCATTCACAGCCCAGGTAACTGGGAGAGCTCCGAGCTGAGAGTCAGGAGCATCCTTTGGGGCTCCCCTCTCCATCAGGGACTCAGCTGGGTCGAGCTGGTGCTCTCCCAGTCTCCACATCCCCCCTGCTGACAAGGACAGAGCTGTGGCCTTGGGGAGCTCCCGGCACTCAGCTGAGGACCTGCTTGCTCGGCTGCAGTGTGGGCAGCCAATGGTGTCCAAGAGAGGGACATAGATGAGCCCTCAGGACTGCCATCTTGAGGGTGCATAGGAAGAGCTCAAGACCACATGGCTGGTCTTGTTTTGAAATAAATCCCTCCATTTTGTGTTGAAAAAGTGGGGGCTTTGAGGAGGTCTGAGTTGTGGGGTGGGGGGGGGGCTTCTGGTCCTATTTCCTCCCCACCACTTGGCCAATGGGTGGCTCACTCAATGAGTGCACATTCAGTACCTGTGGTGTCCCAGTCCTTTTACTGTAAACCAGTGGAATCCAAGAAGTCCTGGGTTGGGTGGGTGGCTATGGCCAGGTTGGGCTACCCCCTGCCCTTCTGTCCCTCACTCTCTAGAGAGTAGCTGGCATATTATCTGCCTGTGGGTGCAATCAACACTGGACTCAGGAAGGGGTGGTGGACACATGGATGGCTATCCTTCCCACTGGTCTAAGCAGTCAGTCCCTTCCCAGCTAAATGGGCCACTGGGAAGGGAGGCAATGGGAGCATGGCCACCACCCACCGCATGGGCATCCAAAGGGCAGCAGTAACCCTCCCCCTCCCTGCCCACCCACTCCATCCCCCAGCAACTGACTCAGTCTTCCTGGGCCCCTGACACTCCCTGCACAATGGCTGGTGGACCAGAACTTCCCTGGGGATGGATGCTGTGCTGCTGCCCCCAAGAGTCTCCAAGGTCCTTAGGAGAAGATGGCCTCCTGCAGACCTGGGCACAGGCTGGCCTCCCCTCCAGGTCTGCACATCTACCATTCAGGAGCCAGGCAGAACAGCCCCAGGCCAAGTGTTGGGGGAGGGAATTGGGTGGCTTGTCTTGACCTGTCTCTGGGATGCAAGGGCAAAGGACCCCAGCCTAGGCCACAGTCAGTAAGGCCCATCCCCTTGGAGGTCTCTGGAACCTTCTCGCCCATTGCAGGGGGTTTCCTCTCTCTATAGACACTCCTCTCCTCCCCTCTCCTCCTCCTCCTCTTCTCTTCCTTTCTTCTCTCTTCTTCCTCTCCTCCCCTGCTCCTTCCCCTCTATCTTCATTCCCCACTTCTGGCCATTTTCCCACAGTGCCAATCTTGATGACTGCACAAACACAAACCTCTCATCCAGCACTTACTAAGTGCCAGGCCCTGAGGACCTCACAGATACTATCAAAAGATGAAGAAGGGCTGTCATTATTCCCTCTTTACCTATGGCAGAGCAGTGAAATGGCTTTTGTAAGACCCCACAAGCAGCAAATGGCAGAGTCGTCTGTCCCAGTGACCACATTCCTGACCGCTATGGCTGGTAGAATAATGGCCCCCAAGATTTTCACCTCCTTATCCCCAGAATCTGCAAATAGGTCACCTTACATGGCAGATGGATTTCACAGGTGTGATTGAGTCCTGAGAAGACCCTGAATTATCTCAGTGGATCCAGTAAATCACAAGGGCCCAGATGAGAGGATGAAGGAGGTTAGAGTCAGAGAGAGACCTGAAGATACTGCCTCTGGTTTAAAGATGGAGGGAGGAGTCACCAGCCAATGAACACGAGTGTCTTCTAGAAATGAAGAAAATAGATTCTCCACTGGAGCTTCCAGAAGGAACCAGTCCCACTGACACTTTGACTTCAGCTCTAAGAAATCCATTTTGCACTCTGACCTCCAGAACTGTAAGAGAATAAAACTGGGTCCTTGTAAGTCATGGGGCATGTGGTATCCTGTTACAGCAGGTTATACAACCCTTGGCCCTAGCTCCTCCCTCCCCTTGCCCCACTTGCCCCTGCCTCTCAGGAGGCTTCATGCCCTCATCTTCATGGACAGTTTGCTATGGTGTTAGGTGGGGGGGTTCTTTGTCCCATTGGAAGCGACACTGCTCAGCTCTTCCCTGGTGGTCCCAGGTGGGGCAGGAGAAAGACTCAGCTTCCTCCTGTCTATAGGGTTGAAGACCCCTGACTTTCTGGGAAGACAAAGCAAAAGACCACCTGTGGAGACTGCCACTTTTCTGTGAAGGCCCAGAATGGGTGCCCTCAGGGAAAGACATTCACTTCAAATTCAGGCCTCCATTTCCCTCCCCAGCAGACCGCCAGACTGGCAAGTCCAGGGAGGAAGAAGTGTAAGGACACAACGTGGTCCATCTGAGCAGACAGCTTAAGGTCCACATTGGCTGCTAGCCTGCAGATGGCAAGGACTTCTCTGGGGACACTTTTGAAGACTGCATGAGAGAAGGCCATAGAGCACCCTTGCTTCTGAGTGAGGGCCAAGAGTTCCCCTAGCATATTCCTGGGTTCAGTCTCCCCTTTTGCTGGGCCAGCCTCCCTGTCACCTTCCCGGTGTGGGGACTGCCTCTCTTTCCATGATGTCTTCCTATGGGGGCAGGGTTTTTATGATTTAACCCTGGCCTGAGCACACTGCCTTCAAATGTGTCCCCGAGACTCCCAGGGGGAAATAGACAGTGGTGAAAACTGTGAACATGCTAATCACCATTATTTGTTATTATTTATTATTAAAGTGGTGAAGGGCTGATGGAGTGGCTCAAGTGGTAGAGCACCAGCATAGCAAGTGTGAGGCCCTGAGTTCAAACTCCAGTACTACTGGAAAAAAAAAAGAGAGAGAGAGAGAAAGGGGTGAACCATGGACTGGGGATGTAGCTTAGTGGTAAAATGCTTGCCTAGCACATGCAAGGCCCTGGATTCAATTTAAAAAAAAAAAAGTGTACCATATGGTATATGAATTCTACTCCAAAACATGCTGTTCTATTAAAAGAGAAAAGAAACATCCACCCATGACCTGAAATTGCCACCTACGATGCATGTGAGGCTAGATTTTTTTTTTCATTTCAATAATAAAAAACCTTCTGTGGCTGACTGAAAGCAGAAACGTGAGAATCCAGCCAGTTTCTATTAAAGCAGACACCATAGAGACTTGCAAAAAAGGTTTTTCAATGTTTTACTTTGAAAATATTATCATTCTCACTAAAATGTGTGTTGACACAGAAATCACTTATTGTTATTTCTATACTAGTTAATAAATATTTAAAGTTTTTTTTCTGTTTTAATTTCTATAGTACAAATTTTGACAAGGGTGACTCACATAAACACATTTTAGGTTCTTAGAGTCAGGGTTTTTGTTTTGTTTTGTTTTTTATATTGTGGAGTTTGAACTCAGGGCCTCAAGCTTGCTGGCAGGCACTCTACCAGTTGAGCCACTCTGCCAGGCCTCAGTATTTTTTAAGAGTGTAAAGCATCATGAGAACAAAATGTTTGAGAGTCACTGTCTTGCATAACCACAGTGTAATGCTCAAAATCAGTATGTAAACAATGATGTCATTTTATTACCTAAGCTACAGACCTCCTTGTGATTTCACTGAATGCCCTAAAAATGTCTTTTATAGACAGTCAAAGTTTGGAGTGGGGAGCTGGTATTTAAGGAGCACAGAGCTTCTGTTTAGAAAGATGAGGACAATTCTGGAGGTAGAGGGTGGCAGTGGTTGCACAGGTGCCAGGTGAGTGCATTTAATGGCACTAAACTTTACACTTAAAATGGTAAATTCTGTGTTATATATATTTTTGCCAAAATAAAAATTACTATGTAAAAATTTTTATTTAGACATAATGCATATTATATGTATTACAATACAAACAAAATTAGTGTCTATGTGACCTATTTCACTATGAAGTCTATTATGACATAAATAAAAGCAATCAGTAGACAAGATTTCCTGCACAAAATGGCTGGGCATTGTTAAATCTGAACATGTACAATGTAAAATACCAAGAAAAAAAAATCTCAAATAATAGGATGCTTTTTTTCTTTTCTTTTCTCTTTGTGGTGCTGGGATAAAATCCAGGGCTTTGTGCATGCTAGGTAAGCACCCTGCCACTGAGCTCCAAGCCCACTTTAGTGTGGAACAGCTCCTCAGTGTGTGTATGTGTGATTATTTCATGCCATTGGCATGTTTGAGGAGTGCAAGCCAGGGATTGTATAGAGCATCCATCATGATGAAACTCAAGCCACCGCTGCCTGGCAAGAGGACCACAGGAGTTTATGTCCCTCTGCATGGGTCCTATGGAAGCACATGAGGACATGGCCGGTAGTGAGTCACTCTGTTAGAAACATAGATGGACACAATGGTGTCTTTCTACAATGTCAAGGTTTAATGAAAAACAATAAGTTCACAAACCATGTCAATGTTGCTGGCTTTGATTTGCCAAGTACTACTGGTTTCACTTGGTAGTCATGACCATCGGCAATTGCAGGTTCTTTTATTGCAATCTTAATTACTAATATTAACTCTCAGATCACACATTACACTCACACTCTCGTGTGTGGTGTGTGTGTGTGTGTGTGTGTGTATCTATCTATCTTACAGAGTGCCTAAGAAAGGTTACAGAGGCTGTAGGGGCCTTACTAAAGGCAAGAGCTGCTACTTAGAGATGTGGAGTTACTGCAGGTTTAGATAATAGGTACCATAAGGAGCACGATCACAAGCTGTTCTGGTGCAGGGTTGTCAACGTGCAGAATTGGGTTGAGGAACAGAACTGGGTTCAGTCACAGAATTGGATCCAGGTGAAACAGAAGGAAAGGCCCCTGGAAACCTTCATTATGACCTCCCTGTGACCTTAAAGGGTGGAAAGAAGGAAAGGCAGGATGGGTGGTGTGAGGATCAGGACAACCAATCAGAATGTTACAGGAACAGCCAACCAAAATGCTGCTTTGTGCACACCTAATTAGCATAGATGTCCAGCCATGCCCTGGAGAGAATGGGTTAAAAACCTCAGATCCTGTCACTTCTTGAGCACCCTGTCTTGAGAAGCCCCCCAACTCTGGGTGCTCTACTCTCCCACTTTACACTTTTCTATCTCAATAAACTCCACTTTACACTTTTCTTCTTGTCTGTGAAGTTCGTTCTTCGGCTTTGTGGAACAACAGCCTGATTAAATCTCCCATTTCACAGGCACAGAGCTGGGTCCAGGCTTACTGGGTTCAGGCAAACATCAATTTAAGTGGGCAGTGCCAAGCAGGGGGATCAGATTGAGCTGAAGCCCTGGGGACAGAGCTGCTAGTTTGTCACCTGTTGATCCCATGACACCCCCCCCAGATGTCTGATGAAGAGTCAGTATGCACAACTGCACCCCAGTGCCAGGCACCCCTCCTTCTATATGACCCAGGTGAAAGGGGTACATCATTCCTTGACCTGCTCTGGTGTGTTCAGTGAACTCAGGGACCTGGTCTTTCCAATACGTGTTTGATCCGCCCATGAGTCCATGTGCTCTTGATTTCACTCTATGAGTTCCTGGTGCTAATAGTTTATTTGCATAAGTGCCTTGTGGTTTGGACTGAATGTATGATGGTTGCTTGCTTGCCCAAGTAAGATGCAGAGTCATTCTGCCTCAGCATTTGCACTCAAAGTGGAGCACACTGCTGTTTTATAAAATGGAGTCGCTCAGGGCAAGGCACAGCCTGAACACCACTGCTCTATATGACATGGAGTAACTTAGAGCCTGACCCGGCTTGATCTCCTGAAAAGAGCAGACTCTTCCCCCTGCTCCCCTGAGAGGTTACTATGTTTCCTTTTTCCATTACTGTTTCTTTTCCTTTTGTCATGAAGAGATACTTGGAGATTTTATAAATATCCTGTTACTCAAATTTTCACCCATGAATTTTAGCATCCACCGGTGACTTTTGCCTCCTTCAATTATTACTATAATGGTGAAATGATTATTTTTATCCCAGCATTCATTTTTTTATGGTTGTTAAGAATCTTAGATAAGCTCCCAATTCCCAAGAAGCTTCAGTCTACTAGCAGAGATGACTAGTACACAGACAAATATAACTGTGACATCAGCAGGAGGTACTGGAATGGAATGTTCCTCCACAGAAGAGGAACATGACCCAGGAAGGAGAGATCAGGGATGCCTTCCTGGAGAAGGTGGTACCTAAAGTAAATTTTTAAAGGGGGGGAGTGAAGACAACCTATAAAAGGAAAATCAAGCACAAAATGGTGCAATAGAAGTGGGGTGGCTGCAGACAGTGAGGATGTAACTGTGGCCAACCCTGGGTATTGGGTCATGGGACAATGCCCAGGTCTGCAGGAGTGACCAGGAACTGGGCTGTGCAGGTAGACAGAGCCTGGAGGCTGATGGAATGAGGCAGGTGCGACATGAAGGGGCAAGACAGGCAGAATGGGGGTTAGTCAGGACTTGAGCTTGTTGGTGTGGGTCACAGTGGTCTCCCCAGGAAAGACTGAGGCAGGTGGCCAGGCATGGTGGATCATGTCTAAAAGTACGAGGATCAATGTCCGAGACCAGCCCCAGCAGAAAAATTAACTAAAAGCCAAAAATGAGGGTGTGTGTCTCAAGTGGTGGAACACTTGCCCAGCAAGCATGAAGTCCTCAGATCAATCCCCAGTACCTCCAAAAAAGGGAAAAAAATCCCTGAGGCGCAGAGGGGTGAGGTCATGGGCCAAGGTCACCCCTAAAGAGCAGGGTGATTAGAGCTCAGATGAGTAATAAAATAGGTTGGGGTGGGGGAGCGTCCCCCAGCTTCCTGAGCCTTCCTCTCAGGACCTGTGCCTGTCCTGGGGACCCAGAGAGGGCTTCATGGGGCCCTGCCCTCAAGGAACCCCCTGTCCAGAGAGTTCCAACTGGGCCTCAGGTCCAGTGGACAGATCCCTCCCTCCCGCCTTCTTGGGCTCCCTCTCAAAGGGGCCAGAGGTAACTAGGCAAGAAGGCCCAAGTCTGGCCTTCATTTCCTTAAGCTGAGAGCCCCCCATCCTAACACAAGAACTTGAACTGAGGCACACAGGTCTGCCATTTTGTGAATTTGCCAGAACAAGCCCCAGTGATGACTTTCTTCCCAGCAAGCAGATTGGTTACTGCTGCTGGCTTCCCACAAGATGTCACAGCGTGGGACAGGGGCAGGACCCGGAGAGGAAGCAGAACAGTGAGTGGCCTTGATGGTGGGAGGGCAGGATGGGGATGGAATGCAGAGAGGTCTGTGGAAGGCTGAGGTGGGTGACTTTCAGTCGACCTGCCTTGGCCTGGGAGGTTCCACTGAGATGGGAGCTGAGTCTCCCAGGGCCATGAGTGCAGAGGCTGAGCCCAGGCCTGGGGCCTGGTGCTGAAAGCATTTCCTAGGCACAGAACACGAGAAGCCGATTGTAAGCCACCACGAGGCTCAGCCGGGGATGGTCATGTGTCTGCCGGTTCCCTCGTGCACACTGGAAGCTCTTCTGGGACATGTCACAGTGACACCTCTGAACAGCATGCAGAATCCTGAGCTGGCAGGGATCTTTGAGATCAGTCGGCTCAACCTCTCATCTTACAGTTGGGAATGGATGCAGGGAAGCTGCAGCTGTCCAAGCTCACAGAGCCAGGGAGGGGCAGGGAGAACAGTGGAAAAACTGAGGAACACAGCAGGGCCTCCGGGCACCCGGTCCAGGCCTGTGCTCCCCTGCAGAGGGCACAGCTGCCTGCGGGGTTGTGTGGCGATGCGTGCTGCCTTGAGGGCAGCAGATACTACATTAATCACCTCGCTGGGCAGCCAGCTGGGGGAATCTCCGGGCATCTTCCCCTCCAGGGAGAGGAACAGTGACCTGCTTTCCTTGGGTCAGTGGCTCCCTGCTTAGTGACCGCCTTCCCGTGCTAGGGGAGGTGTGGACCACAAAGCACAAGGGCAGCTCCCGTCTCCAGCTGTCAGTAGCTAGACTAAAAGCAAGATGGTGTGTGGAGAGTAAATATCAGCTATGGCTGAAAGGAGAGTTCCAGCTGCATGTCCAGTAACGGCAAGCTAGGCTGTTTGGACCAACTCTCCCTCTGGACTTTATCTGTAGGTCAAGTATAGCAAGGTGGCTCAAACCTGTAATCCTATTTACTTGGGAGTTGGTAGGGTCATGATTTAAAGCCAGCTCTGGGTTCGAAAGACCCCCATCTCAACCAATGGCTGGGTGCAGTGGTGCATGCCTGTCATCCCAGCTATGTGGGGAAGCAAAAAGAGAATTGCAGCCCAGGCAGCCCGGGCATAAAGCAAGACCCTGCCTCAAAAACAACCAACACAAAAGGGGTTGGGGGTGTAGAGCACCTGCCTAGCAAGAGAAAGGCCCTGAGTTCAACACCCAGTACTGCCAAAAAAAAAAAAAAAAATGTTAAAAGCATCAAAAAATTGGGTCAGTGGGGAGCCCAAGTCACATTCTGGGGGAAAGAAGAGCCTGTTAAAAGGATGTTGGAGCTATTCTGTCCTGCAGCATTTGCCAATGTGGAGAAGCTGGGCTTTGACCTTGAAGGGGAATGGTTGAGTAGAGAGAGGTCAAGGTCAAGGTATGAGGAGTCTGAGAGGTGATTCTTCCCCAAACCAGGAAGGGCCCCCAAGGGCTTTTCCCTACTAATCCAGAAGGAAGACTTCATTAGCATTAAAAGGTGTAGGAGAAGAAAAGGAAAGGAAAAGAAAAAGCATAGACCCAGACATACAGGCTGTGGCCCTAGCTGACAGGGAGGCCTGATTTTTATCACCGCTGGCCCAGGACTCTCTGGGTTGTGCTCTGAGCTCAGGTGGTCAGGCAGAAGCAAATAATACAAATCCTTGTTAGACAGACTCTCCATCCTTGGCCTCCAACCCCACAAGGACCCTTTCAAGGACCCTGAGAAGCACGAGAGATATCTAAGAAAGAAAGGAACCAAGGCCCATGAGGAAGAACCAGCAGACAGAGCAGCCAGCACCTGCACAGACTGTATATTGCAATTCAGGAACTCAGTCAGAGATCACATTTCAAGCATTAATAGCCGAGTGGAGCACACTTAGGGCTAAGATCACATGGCACAGCTCATCATCCCCCAGAATTCCATACAAGGAGGCCTGCAAGCCCAGGACGGGATGACCCATTAGGGAGGCACTGGAGCAGCAGGTGGCTGACAGGCACAGACAGAAAGATGGTGTCCCTGACTTTCCTTCTAACTAATACTGTGTAATTGTGCCTTCAGCCTCCATGTACAGGGAGAAATTGATTCGCTTTTTTTTTTAATAGGACTGGGATTTGAACTCAGAGCTTCATGCTTGCAAGGCAGGCACCCTATCACTTGAGACCAGTGATAGAGTGGTCTCAAAATGGACGCCCAGTCCATTTTGCTCTGGTTATTTTGGAGATGGGATCCAGCAAACTATTTGCCCAGGCTGGCTTCAAACTGAGATCCTCCTGATCTCAGCCTCCCAGATAGTGAGCATTACAGGTGTGAGTCGCTGGCCCCTGGCTGAAAGGGATTTGCTCTTAATAAAAAGTGTATACAGATCCACTGACAGTCTACTTCCAAAGGCTGAAGCAAAGGGTGCCTTCTAAAGATATTGCATTTTTCCCCAGTTCCCTTTAGTTTTGCTTGCAATTATCTGAATCTTAACGTGTGTGTGTGTGTGTTTCTGGGGATTGAACTTTGGGGCCTTGCACTTGGCGCTCTACCACCTGAGCCATACCCCTAGTCCTTTTGTTTTGAGTTTGTTTTTCAAATAGGATCTCATGAAAATTGCCTTGGCTGGCCTGCAACTGAGATCTTCCTGTCTCCCTCTCCCTAGTAGCTGGGATTGCAGGCTTGTGCCACCGTGTCCAGCCTTTAACATCTTCTTGGTGGGGGTGGGAGGAGTTGGGAATGCTATAGAAGTTAGAATTTAAGTCATCACTTAAGTCACTTGTTAAGTGACCCCCCCTTATGCAGTACACTGATCACTGACTTTTAGTATTTGTCACTTAGACTTACTTGCATCTGCTCATTGCAGAAGTACTCCAAAAATACAGGGATGTTTGTGCGCCACATGAGGGGAACTTTTTCCTTTCCTCTTCAACTTCTGTCTGTAGGTGAGAGCAAGACCACTTTCAGCTTTGGCCACACTGGCGGCAGTGTTCCGTTGTCCCTTGTGGAACCCGTCTCAGGACTCAGGTGCCTGCTCCTTCCCCTGGGCAAGTGAAGACAAGTGGACAGGGACATGCCCTACGTGTTAGCCTGTCCATGCCCTTCTGGTTCCCCACTGTCTATAGGACAAAGTCCCAACTCCTTCAACTCCATTTCAAGGCTCTTCATGTGTCCTGCCTGGACTTTTTTGCAGCCACCCCGTATCCACGGACTGCCTTGGTCCAAAGCTGATGCTTGCTTTCAGACAGGCAGCAAGGGGCTAGTGTCATTTTGCAGCAAGAGAGATAACAGGTCAGTACTGTGGGCTCCCTATGAGCCTAGTCGGGGCCAGGGCGACAGCGGAAGGCAGAGTCCTTCTGGTCTGATGAGGAGGCAGGGAAGCAAATGATCAGAGGTAACCAGGAGGCTGAGGTTTGCCCAGGGTACCAGGGGGCAGTGGGGGCAGGGAGGACGTGGGGATATTGGGGGATAGCAGTTAAGCCACCCAGCCTACAGGCCTCCAAGGCCCCTGGGAGGCTGGAAATGAGGGAGTGCTGAGAAGCTGTTCAGTAACTCCACAAGACCCCAGAGCCCTGCTTGCTTTTGAGGGGAAGTCAACAGTGCTGGGCAGGAAAAAAAGGGACACACTTGGAAAGCATCAGCTCAGCCCTTGGCTCCTACTTAGACCTCATTGGATAGATTTTTGGTTTTGTTTTAAAAATCAAACTCAGCCCTAACACTTGCCAAAATGCTTTGGCTCCCTAGTGCTTCCACCTGGAAAGTGAAAGGATGGATTCACAGTCCCCCAGGCTGTCTTCTCACCAGCCATGCAAAAGCCTTGCCTGTTGGGTACTAGTCCTGTGCCCCTTGCTGCACCGTGCCATAGTCCCCTTCCAGAGAAACACTGACGGCCTAAACATGCTGCAAAAAATCAAGCTTCCTTCCTGCCTCTAGCCGCCCCCTCCTCTGCACACATGAGGCGCCCAGACAGAGGAACGCTCTTCCCCAGGCTGCACCCCTGGGAGGGTGCCAGTGGCGGTGAGCCAGCACCCAGCGTGGGCGCAACTCCTGCAGGCTCCCCCGCCCACACACTGCTCCTTGGCCTCCTCAAAGATCAAAATCAGGCCCTCGTGTAGATTTTTGTATTCCACACTGCAAGTCTCAACGAAAGCCAATGTGTTCACTTGAAAATAAATATCAGAAACAAAGCTAGAGGAGAAGGAGGAGCATGGACAGACAGGAGAAATGTCACAAATCCTTTGTGACATGCTCTGCGTGATCAGTAAACAGAGCTCATCCGAGCCAGGGGTAGGGTGGTGACAAGGGCCTTGAGCTTACGGACCAATTCGATTTAAAATAGACTGGAGACTGGCATAGGGTTTCCAACACTTGGTTTGGCCAGGTGAAAACAAACCAATCCCTATCAGCTATTAAGCATGTCATCTAAGAAATTTTCACTAAAAAGCATTTCCAACTATAAAGGACGGACACTCAGGAAAAAAAGGGGTAGTTGTTTAAATCAGCTAGATGCTGCTTTCTAGAAAACTCTCCACTTTGCTGCAGACCCAGAAAACCTCACTGAACATGCCTGACCCTTCCAGGGAGTTCATGCAGAGCCCAGGGCCTGCAGGCTGCTCTGGGCTCAGGTGCAAACCACCTGGGCTGGCTGGCAGGATTCTTCTGTAAAAGGCAGACAGAGTGGAACAGAGGGTCACGGGAGGGAGTAAAGAACAGGTACATGGCTGGTGTCTGCAGGGAGGGAAGGCTCCATATCAGCTGTGCTGGGTGGTGAGACATCTAGAGATGGTACCACGAGAGCTGCGCAGTACACAGCAGGAGGGGCGACGTGGGGCAGAGGGAGGCTGTGGCAGTAGGGTAGGTAGGACAGGCAACCTTGGGAAAGACCTCAGGCCAGTGGTCAGCACATTAGGAATATGATCCACCCTATATTTCTACAAGGCAGGCACTGTGCCCTGTTTGGTAGAGGAAGAGGCTGAGGTTGGAGTCAAGTCAAATGCTCGAGGTTGTAGAGTAACTAGAAGATAGAGTCAAGATCTGAATCCAGTTCTGTTCAAGTCCAAATTCCAGGCCCTGCCTGTTAATTTTGTAAGAGGAATGGGGTGTGAAAGAAGCAGAGGCAGTGCCATGTATATGTACTTGAATGTGCAGTCTGTCCCCTTCATCTGTGTGGCATCTGTTCCAAGCCCCCAGAGGATGCTTCAGACTCAGCAACTGAGCCACACAGATACTGTTTTTTCCCTACTCACGAACACCTATGATAAAATTTAATTCATAAATTAGGCACAATAAGAGATTAAAAACAACTAATAACAAAATAGAACAATTTGAGCAATACACCATAATAAAAGTTATTTGAAACGATGAACTATTTCTGTGATGTTTCACTTCATATTTTCAGACCCGGGTTGATCGCAGGTACCTGAAGCGACAGGAGGCGGAGCAGTGGATAGAGGGACCACTGTATGCCTAACCTCTGCACTCCCCCATCCCTGCCCACCCACAGCAGTGTAGCTCACGGGCAGGCCCTCTGCTCAGGTCAGAGCAAACATCCTTCAGGGACCAAATCTATCTACACATCGTGCTTCACGTGAGACTCCCATGGTCCTTTCCAGGTCACACTGGTCTGGAAGCTCCAAGTCCATGCTCTGGGCTGCATGACCATGACCCAGTCCCCAGAGCCTCAGCCACTGAGAACTCAGTAGTGTGTGCCAGATAGGAGGGTATCTGTCCCTTGGGAAGAGAGAAGGGTGGAGAGGGAGTGGGGCTGTGAGTGGGTCTTGGCATTCCCAAGATAGACATCTGACCCATGGTGAGCAAAGCCAGTCTGTAAACTTTGGCTGGGGTCAGGTTAATTATCAAAAGGGTAGTGTGTCTACCATAGCAGCAGTTTCTGGGCCTGTAGAAGGTTCCAGACTCTACAAACCTACAGTAAACGCAAAGCTTCACTGGACTGCTGGGTAACAATCATAGGTTAACACAGAGCTCTTATCGTTTGCTACTGATCTGACGGAGTCCACCAGCCCACAGAAGCCTTGCCACAGTCCTGGGAACACAGACTGACTCCCCCATAGGCACAAGACCCTGTCTGGCCAGGGCCTGCTCACCTCTGCCCACCTTGTACCATTTCTACCCTCTCTCGCCTTCAGCATGGCCACAGCCCTTGAATGTACGGCTGCTACTCCCTGGAGCAGCAGGGCCAGGACTGACCTGAACGCCATGCTTCTGTGTCTGCCAGAGGCTGAGGTGTCAGGCCAGCAGGTGGCTCCTGTCCAGCCAGCTGTCATAGGGGTTCCCACGTCCACTAGGAGACTAAGGCTCTTAATTTTCTCATTTACATGTAATTTGGGGGAAGACCTTGTTGCCTTTCTGGGCTACTGTGGGTTTAAGCTTTAACATGAAAACACTGTTTACCTGGAATCTGAGGGTTTGATGCCAGTACCTGGGTGGCAGCTGAACATGTGCTCCAGGTTGGCCCCCTCTAGGTCCAGCCTCAGACACCAGTAGCTCCCTATTTCCCATCAGCAAATACCTAGTTCTCCTGCCCCAGTGGACTTCTACCACCTGACCCGAGAGCCTGCTTCCAGGAGATCAGAGGCCACTGTCCTGACTGATGACACTTGGGACACGCAAACTTCAACCCGACAGGCTTTGCAAATCACCAGCGAGCAAGCCAGTGACCCTCAGAGGCCTTGGACAGTTCCTGGAAAGGGCTTACCTAAGCTGCAAGGTAAACAGATAGCTAGGCCTGAACCCCAAACCCATGGGAGAAGCTTTACCAGGGTGGGGGCGTGGACAGGGCAAGTCACTCTCACATATTCCCTAAACACAGATAACTGGTAATACCTGCTTCCCACATCTGTGGTCTAACCCACTGCCTGATAAGTGGCAGGTCTGATCAGTACAGGTGGCCTCCTCCACGTACTCGGCCCCCTGATTGTCCTGGCTACTCTGGCTGGATGGGCAGGTGGGCGTGTGCAGCAGTGGTTCAGTGTGGCAGATGCAACGTTACAGACTTGCCTTCTGTCCGGGGCCTGCAACAGGCCTGTGTGACTTGGTGCAGCTGAGGTCCCTCTGTGCCCGGCTGCTTTACTGTAATGTGAACATAATAATTACCTCTCAGAACATCTTAAAGGTCTGAAAACATGAAAAGGGCCCTGAGAAAGGAGCAGCTGTGAACTAAGGTACACATGCCCTAAAGCTCCCAGTAGTTGCTATGACACCACTGGGGGACTGGTGGTGCCCAGAAACATTTTCAAGAACTGGTTTGTCTTCAGAGTTATAGACTTGTACTCAATCTATAACTGAGCACCTCTGATCTGCTGTGGGCCCCGACCCATCAACACTGAAGGAGGCAATGAGAGAAGGATGGAGAGGTGTCCTGGAGCAGGGTGCCCTTTGTGACAGCTTCTTTCATGCTGGGTGCGTGACAAGACCTTTTACCTCTCTCTTCTGAAAGTGGTTTTCCAAAAGAAAGCCACTGCCTCCTGGGGTAGCCTACAGTGAGTCATTTCTGGCCAGAACACGCCACTAGAAAAGTCCTGAGTTTTCCTCTATCTTCAAGATGTCCATGAGAGGGACATGTCTTAGTCAGGTGCCAGTGGATCATGCTTGTAATCACAGCTACTTAGGAATCTAAGATCAGGAGGATTGAGGTTTGAGGCCAACCAAGGCAGATACTTCCAGAGAGCCCACTCCAAAATAACCAGAGCAGCATGGAATGGAGGTGTGGCTCAAGAGGTAGAGTGCCTGCTTTGCAAGCATTAAGCCTGAGTTCAAACCCCAGTCTACCCCTCCCAAAAAAAATTCTCTCCCTAAATCCCTGGGAGCCCCAAGAACACCAAAATATTTTTCTGTGTCCACTGAGTGTGCACAACTACTCTGTTGACCCTTACACATCCTTGCTCCTCTTTTGCCATATCTTTCCAACTGCCTGATTGTACTGGGTTTATGGCAGACCATCTGGGAAAAGAAGTCAACACACCTGCATTTGGAATCTGGGTCCTTGGAGCCTGTGACCTGGGGCAGGTCAGGTAACATCTTTGAGTCTGGATGTTCTCAGGAGAATGCAGCCCCTGTGGGCAGCCTCTGGCTACGGCCAGGACACCTAGCACACTACTACCACCAGCTGGATGAATAGCAATGCGCTGCAGCCTGCCCACTATGAGATAGGCAGGATATATTTACAGATCACGTCGTGAAGTCTGAAACAAAACAACTATCAGTTATTGCTAACTAGCGTGCGCAATAAAAGCTGTGCTTGCCAGTGGGCAAGTGGGACGATTATGTGGGTGTCTGGCGAGTGGGGCAAAGTTCACTACGGGTACGAGGCTAATCTGCAGGGGCGAATGAAAAGAAGTCTGCGACAGGTCCGAGTATGGCCTGGTCTCAGTTCCCTGAGCAACGTAGAGATGTGTGTTTGAAGTTTCCTTCTGGGGGAAGGTTCTCCAGGCGCTTGTGGCCACAAATAGTACAGCGGCAGACTCAACGTGAGGACAGACGGGAGGGCTGGCATAGCACACATTTCGTTCCCAAAGGAGGGTGCCCTGATGCGCTGGCACCGCGGGGCTGTGTGCCTTCCGCGCAGGGAGCTCCAGCGGCGGCTCAAACAAAGGCGCTTTGCAGCGCTCTCGCCTTCTCCAGCCATTGGCTGCCGGGGGCCGCGACCTCCCCCGCGCTGGCAGAGTCCCAGCGCCTCAGCCCGGCACACGGTCAGCCCCGCACCCCGTGCGCACGCAGAGGGGCGGCAAGGCTCCGGGGCCGCCAGGGGCGGGCGGGGGCAGAGGGTCGGAGCTGGCTGCGCCTCCCCGCGCCCGTCCCCGTTGCCCTTCAGCATTCTCTTTCCTCGCCCGCCACACCCACTCTGGCACCTCCGCCACCTGTTGACGCGCGCTCCCAGCTCGCTCTCCCTTTCTCCCAATTTTGCATCCCGGGGTTCCAGAGACAAAAGGTCCCACCAGCCCGGTCCCCTCGCACTTCCGAGACTCGAAGGCACCCGCTCCGCGGTCTAGACCAGCTCACCGAGGGAGGAAGGCCTCGCCAGCGTGGCAGGGCCACCTCTACCCGTCCCGCGGCCTCGCGTCCCCGGCCTTAAACTTCAGCCCCTCCGGGTGAGCGCGGCCGGGAGGGCGTCTGTGCCCGGCCACACGCAGCGTCCTATCGCGGCGCCGGGTGACCTTGGACAATTCATTCGCCTCTCCAGCCTCAGTTTCCCCCACCCCCCATGCCGCAGTCCACTAAGCGAGCGCAGGGGAGAACTGCACCCATTCGCCTCGGCCCCGCCCCCGCCCCGCAGCAGCCAATCGGGCGGCGCCGCCCGAGGGGTGTGTCCCGCCCAGGGGCCTCGGTTGGAGCTAGGGGGCGGGGCTTCCGGGGCGGTCACCGCACCACGGGACCCGACGGGGAACGGCCGAGGGGCGGCGCGAGTCGTGGGGACGCGGCTGGCACCGGCGCGCGGAGGCGGCGCCGGGCAGGGGCCGGGGACGCTGCGGCCCCACGGCTGGGGCGGCGGGGCGGCGGGGGCGGAGGTAGCGGCCCTCCTGGCGCCGCCTCCCTCGGCGCGCTCGCCCAGCGGACCGGCAGGCGGAGGACCGCGGCCCCAGGTGCCCGGGGGCGGGCGAGCACGCGCGCGCGAGGGGGTCCGGGGCCTGGCGTCCCCTGCCCTCGGGACAGAGGGCGGTGGACCGAGAGAGGAGGGGCCAGGCAGCGCATGCGCACGGCCCGGGGGCGCGGAGCTGGAGACCCGGGGACAAGGGACGAGGGCGCACGCTGAGACCTCGTGCGGGTCGCCCAGGGCCCACGGGGCTGTCCCTTGCTGTCTTCCTCCGAGCGCCGGGACTCGGCTCAGAATACTGGCGTCCGTAGCTGTCGCTGGGGCTGGGGGCTTCGCAGAAGTCGGGGCTGGGAACCGCAGCGACGCCGGGTCCTTCAGGTGTTCCCGAGAGGGAGGGCCCACCGATCGGGACACCGGGGCGCGTCCTTACGGCGCGGTGGAATCTGGGTGTCACCGACCGGGGGCGTTTCCTGAGACCCGCAGGGATCCTGGAGGCGAAGTAACCTGAGGCCCCAACAGACCCACTGTAGGGTCAGTGAGCCCGGCGGCTGCTGTCGGACGGAAGAGACTCACGCTCGGGTTAGTGTCACCAGATGCAGAGCAGTTTTGAGGAACAGTTCCCACTTTGCGCCTGAGCACGGTGTTCGTTCTCCGGCGTCCAAGACAGGATCCACCGGGTAGGGTGAATCCTGCGCAGGCCCTTGGTGCCCAGGTGACCTCTGCGCGGTGCAGTGAGGGGACAGGGGTACCCCGGAGTGCTAGGGCAAGTCAGAAGGGTCAGTTCTCCCTCTAAACCCACCTCCGACTAAACGGGGACAACTCCACGTGTCTGCTTTCCCCTAAGCCTCTTTATTTTTTATTTTTTAAATTTTAATTTAAAAGAGAGAATGTTTGCCACAAATGTCAAGATTCCTTCCAAGAGAAATTCACGGTTGTATAATGTCTTAGGCTTCACAGGCGCAGTACAGGGTTCTTGAGGCTACACACCCACTTCAACCCCTGCCACCAACCCTCACCCTCCTAAGAAAACCAGAGAGGTCCCCTCCTCCTAGGGCTGCTTGGGAGGATGGGCACAGAGCTTTCTGGTCACGACCCTGTGACACTCTTTGTTGCAAGCAACAGGGTCACAGTGACTTTCCCAAGGTGGTGGAGAGTTGGGGGGGATCCAGAGAACATATCGTAATCACTTCCTCCTTTACCTTCCTACTGCCAAGGCTGAAGTTAAAGGCCCTCCCTTCTCGGTGAAGTGACACTTTGTGGCAAGACAAGCTCGGAACCAAGGCGTTGTCACCACAGGTAAATTGGATTGATTTACTCTCCAGACTGGAATGTTTTCAGTGCTTCCTTCTGTTGCATTACAGACCAGCAGTTGGGGGATTAGTGATTACTTGTGTAATGTTAAGTGCATTTTCAGAGCTTGGAAAGTGAGGTAAATGTGGATGGATTCACTTTTCAGTTCCCAGGGAACTTCATTTCTTTATGGCAGGCTGGTTTCGTTCATTTCAAAGGAGATCCTGTAACTTTACAGTTGCATAGGTTCTGAACAATGAGTAGTAAAACAGTTCTCTTAGCTCTTTTCATTTTGATTAAGCAGATGGCTGTTGACATAGTAGGTCAGTCTCAGAACTGCCATCAGGCAGGGCAGGGAGGGCCCCAAGAAACAACCAGATGATAAACATTCTTGTAGTTATGGTCTGTGTAAGACAAGATTTTGTCAGTGGGCCTCCTGAAATCCTATACAGCTTGGAAGTAAAAGTATGTTCACTGACAGTAGAAAAAATGTTTCTCTCTCTTTTCCCACATCCTAAACATATGAAACGAGCCATAATCATAAAATAGTTTTTTAACTAACTTATGTTTGTCAAACTGGTAAAGCAGTTCTTAAAATTTTATGTGTAGGTGAGAAAGAAAACATGTTTCCTTTATATAGACTTTTTTAACTTGCTACTTAACTGGTACTTAAGTAAAAGCCCTCCATGTGAATAAAATGTATTTCTGTTTCATCATTTTAAATGTTTGTATAATATTCCATTGTGCTTAGATAATTATTTAGGCAAACCATATGTGTGTGTATACATACATATAACATATATCCACGTATAGACATATAACTTACTCATTCTGTGCATATTGACTGAATAACTGCTAGGGGTACTGTGCCAGTTATGAACAAGACAGTTATGGATCTTCTCGTGAAAATGACTTTCATACCAGAATATAAAAAAGAAAGTTGATGATTGTCCTCACCATGATAAGAAATGATGATGCCGGAATGGGGGTGGGGACACTGTTTGCCAGGACCCCTACCCTTTCATGATTAGTGACTGGTACTCCTTTTCTTGGGCGCTGTCCGTGAGCACTATTAGTACATATTCTGTAGTCTTTTTAAAAAACTATTCATTAAGACATCTCTTTGCTTACTGTAAATAAATTTTAATCACACCAAATTTTCTTCCCTCTTTTTGTTCTCAGTGTGTGTGTGTGTGTGTGTGTGTGTGTGATTGAATATGTTCCTGGTGACAAATGGAAACAGTATGTTTTTGTTTAATGTGCGTCCTAACTTTATTGCATTAGAGTTAAAGGATATGGCCTGTTGAATTTCTGGTTTGGGGGAGGAGGTGGGGTGTCTGTTGTTTATTTCTATTTTTGGTGGCTTGATACAGAGTCCATTTTTCATGGACTCTGGACACTTTTTAAAGTTGGGATTTTAGTTTGTTTGTTTGGTTATGGTACTGGGGTTTGAACTCAGGGCCTTGTGTGTGCTAGGCAGGTGCTCTACTATTTGAACCACTACCTAGACACTTTAAGAAGGTGTGGCTTCTGTTTGTGGTGGAGACATTTGCTGTATCTGTTATTTCAGCCTTATCAATCACTTCTAGGGCCATGTGATTAGGGAAATTTTAACATAGAAATTAAATTTCCAACTCGGTGGCAGGAGGGGTTTTCGTTTGGTGTTGTTTTTTGGTGCCGAGGATGAAACCCAGGTCCTTGCTGCGCATGTGCTCTACTACTGCGTGACACCCCAGCCACAGGAGAGTTTTAAAGCAAGAACCTCTTAGGAAAAACCCTAGGTGTTCCAGTGGACTGTGTTTAAAACCGTTGTTTCCAGCTGGGCTTCTTATGTCCGTTTCTCAGCTTATTCTGTGGTAATGAGCTTGTTATTTGAAGGTGTGTGTGGTCTTTGCCGCCAGCATTCAATGCCCAGTGTCTTAGAGCAGTGACATTTGGGTGTCTTAGAAAAATTCATGCTCTTCACAGAGCGGAGCCCTCTTTGCAAGGTGTCTTTGTAGTTGAGCTGCACTGGTTTGAGGCCGCACATGGGGAAGGAAAGAGCGTTTGAAAGTCTTGCTTTGCATCAGGAAAGCCGCTTGATGCAGTGGAAAAGGTATTAGGTCATCAATCCTGAGATTTGGATTCCAGCCCCTTAGCTGCCACCTGCTGGGCGGGAGACCTCTGTCCACCTCCCCAAACTGCTGTTTCTCGGCAGAAAATGCAGGTCCTCTCCAGGCCACCTCGGAAGGGTTTTAAAGCTCAGAAGCAGTGTCCCGGGAGGTGTCAGAGACGAAGGGCAGGCCTGGACTACCTGCCTTTCTCACCTAGCCAGAGGTGATGCCTGAGTTGTTTTGGCTCCTACTGTTTTATGATCTTTCAAAGGCTTTCAGAAAGAAACTCACTCCCTTCCCTCCCATACATCCACCCCCCACTCCAAAAAAAAAAAAAGGCTTTATTTTTGAATAGGTAAAGGAGTGTTCTCTACCAGTGAGAACAAAGTTGTCTGAAGTGGTTCCTGTTGGTTTTGGATGTGAATATGCCCCAGGCTTTGGTGATGATGTGTCTTGCCTTTGTCCCTACTCCAGTGTATCTAGGCCATGCCACAGGTTGTCCCTCATGCTAGGGACAACCTAATGCAGGTTCAGTGTAGTGTCCTGGATCTGGTGTCTAGGTGCTGCATGACACCACAGCCCCTGGTGAGTCTCCCTTACCCACTGAGTGCATGCTGTGGGCAGAGTGTATCTTATTCACTGCAGCCTCAAGTCCTGAGCACTGAGTAGGTGCTTTTTAATGTGTAAATGGTTAACAAAATTTAAATTAACAAGAACTTACTGCCAGCTGAGCACCGGTGGCTCACGCCTATAATTCTAGCTACTTGGGAGGCTGAGATTGGATCGTGGTTTGAAGCCAGCCTGGGAAAATATTTCAAGAGACCCTCCTCATCTCCAAAATAACCAGAGCAAGTGGTAGAGTACCTCCTTTGCAAGACTGAAGCCCTGAGTTCAAACCCCAGTCCCACTAAAAAAAAAAGGAACTTCCTGCCCAGTACTCACACATGGATGGGAGCAGGCTGGGGGCACTGAGGCAGCCTGCAAAGGGTGGCCCACCCCCATTCGTCCACAGCTCCCCTCATGCCTAGAGTGTAGTTCCCATGGCAGCGGGGCTAGGAAAGTGCTGGTTGCAGTTGAACTAATTACGCTCACAATTCTTGATAGGTTTGAGGTATATTGTGCATTAAATAGACTTATTGAGATGGCCTGAGGATGTGTCTAACTCAATTGCTAGTTCTTTCTGTAAGATTATGAATTCAAATACCAAACAACTGCCTTAGGTAGAAGAGGAATATGGGTAAACTTTTCTGAGTTTAATGAGGTGAAGGTCCTGTGTGGAGATGCATATTAGAGAAGCCCTGATTAAGTGTCCCAGGAAAGATGGCTGCTTTTATTTCGCTCTAAATGTGCAAGTAGATGTGGGAATAAAAGAAAGTTTCTAACCCCACTCACTTGCTGGACACTCTTAGCTCAGAGAACACAGCAAGCCTTTGGAAGAGCATCATTTTGAATCCTAAGAGGCGGGAGTAGAACACAGGATGACTAATTGTCTCAAAGATTATGAAGCCTGTTATGAACAGTTTGAGATTAGGACAGGATCAAAAGTAGTGCCTCCCCCAGCCCCAAGCTCTCTTGACAGCTATTTGTAACTGAACAAGTCTGTGGTTTTGTGATAACCGTAGCGAGGTGTCAAATCACTAAGTGTCAGGATGTCAGGAGGAGAGACCCATTATTAGAGGGTGACTGTGGATGGTTATGTCCCTTTCTGAAACATGCCAAGAAGTTAGTAGCCAGCTTTACACGAGTATTTACAAGGAAGCAAAAAGGCTTGTAAAATGTAGGATTGCACAATCAAGTGAGGAGCCAGCCTTCGTGATCTGGAAGCATGTTTCTCCTATCCCCCATGTGGTAAGTAGGGAGAAATTTCAGAAGCATTTCAGGCAGCTTTCCGCATTGGACAAAAGGACATCTTTTAGGCACCAACAGTAGCAACCTACTGTCCTTGGTCTAAAATTAGGAGTCAGTTTGATGCATTATAAACTGAAATCTCATTATAGCCTCTTTTTTTGTTCTGTACTGAGGTTTGAACTCAGGGTCTACACCTTGAGCCCTTCCACCAGCCATTTTCTGTGTTGGGTGTTTTTGAGTTAGGGTCTTGGGTTGCCTTTGAACCGTGGTCCTCAGGGCTTGTGAAGTGGCTTGAGTGGTAGAGTGCCTGCCTAGCAACCATGAGGCCCTCAGTTCAAACCCCAGTACTTCCAAAAAAGAAAAGAAAAGGAAATAAAAAAACCAAAAACCTGTTGAACCATGGTCCTCCTGATCTCTGCCTCCTGAATAGCTAGGATTACAGGCGTGAGCCCGGTTTACGGTCTTATTTACTCACCATGCACTCACTTTCTCTTTTTCTGTCTGGGCATTGAGGAGGGGATTCATATGAATGATGCTTGAGGAAAAATTATTCAGAGAACTTTGAAATTTGGTTTAAGTGGGTTCATCTCTGGCGGTGGGAAAGTTATTTACAATAGTATTGAATGTGTGTGCAGGGTCATTGGGACTTTACAGTTTAGGAGGAGTATATTTTGCTTAAGTATTATGACTGCCTCTTTTATTCCCACTTTGAAAAATGTTACAGAATCTGTCACCAGATATGGGCAAGGGAACTCTGCTTACTCTCTCTACCCAGCTTGCCTGCTGATTCGCAAGCAAGCGGTCAAAAGTGCTTGAGTGCTGACAACAGGACCTTCCTTCTCTTCTTTCCTTCAAAGAACGCACTTGTTGAGAGTGTTTTCCAGAAAGGAAACCATGGTATCACTGTCTTTTTCAAATTATAAAAATAAGCCTAACCTGTTATACTCAGTCCTGGGAGAGGCAAATTTTATTTTTTTTAGGTTCAGTTGTGCAAGGATATGCAGAAGCATGCTCGTGGAGAGTGGTGACGGAAGAAGGAGGCTTTGAGAAGTAAGACACAAAGCAGAGAGAGGGGTAGAATGTGCAAACACAGCCGTGGTGACGCCTTTTGAAAGAACACTAGCAGGGACGGAGTTGAGGAAACTCATGTGACAAGTGCTGACAAGAGCACGTGGGTGGGAAGGTTAGTGCCTGGCACATTTGTCCAAAGCAGAGAAGATTCTAGATGCAGGGAGGATGGTATGAAGAAAGTGTGCACACTCGGAAGGAGTACAGGGGCAAACGGCTGAGAGAGAGAGAGAGAAGGCAGATCACAGGTGGGGGATGAAGTGTGCCACCCAGCCACAGCAGCCCAGAACTCCCAAGGGAGAGCTGCAAGTGTGGATCTAGGCCAAGAGCAAAGCCACGGTTCCACGTCAAGGGGACACGGATGGTGACAGGAGGAAGCTTCAGGTGGACAATTTCCCATTAAGAGCCATGGTGACCCTTCCAAGGTCCCAGATGCCGTGTGTTGATGGAGAAGATAGCATACCCAGCAGGCTATCAATGGGAAGAGGGCTGGCAGAGTGGCTTAAGCAGTAGACTGCCCATCTAGCCAATGTGAGGCCCTGAGTTCAAACACCAGTGCCGCCAAGAAAAAAAAGCAGATCAAAATGGGAAGAGATAAATATATTTTTCTTTCATTCTGAAGGTCAAACGTGACCAGCTTTTCCACTGCTCCGTTCTCTACTTAGATAAAGCTAATGAAGGTAGATTTTAGGGTGTAGGGCAGAAGTCTAAGTGAAGGTGAATATTTAACCACATTCAAGGGCAGCTGATAATGGTAAGAGAGGCACCAGCTTCAGAGCAACAGGAACACTAATAAAAAGAGCATGAACCTTAGGAAGTCTTCGGTCGCCTTTTGAAGAATGTATGAGCTCAAGTGTAGTTTTCTTGCAGAAAAAGGCATTTTCTAGCAGGTATTTCACAGAGATGCCCACCCAGTTATGATACCGGGTTTGATACAGGCTCTTCAAGAATGAAATCTCAGAAAGGCAACACTTTAATCTAGTGATTAAAAACTAGAACTGAAAGAAAGAATTACTCAGGGCTCTCTCCCCACTTGAGCCACTCCACCAGCCCCCATTGTCCCGGGTCCAGCCAACCCCTTCACCTCCCACCAGGCCCTGCACTTTGCTGTCGCTCTCATGAGCGCCCTGTCCAGACTTTGCCTGTGACCTCCCAGACTCTCTCAGTGGGTCTTATTCTGAGCCACCTGTGTTTCCCTTCCCTGCCTCAATTACTGGCCTCCAGCTGGACTGAGGCCAGGGCTACAGATAGGAGAAGGTGCAGGGTCCACACCCATCACTTAGCAGCCCTTAGACTCAGATGGATTTCTAAACTGGCCTGCCTCAGTTTCTTTGTCTTTAAGTGGGACGAGTATCAGTGCTTTTCACAGCAAGTTATACCTGGCAGGTGGTAAGAACCGGTAGCTGTTTTTCCTCACTTGCCATTGACTCACCCATCAGATATTGATCAGCTTCTGTGGTGAATGGGAGGGTGTGCTCCGTCTCCAGGGCGCCATTTTGTGTGCTGGCCCCTCCCAGTGCTCCCTCTGCCTATTTCACTGAGGAAGAGGACACACACCCTTCCCCTGACTCCCTCCTCTCCTCCCCTGTAACCGCTATTTACCCTTTAAGATCTCAGCTGAAGATTTCCTTCCAAGGGAGACCTCCCTGAGCCACCTGCCTGGGTGACACCTTTCTGATTCGGGTACTTAAATAATACCTGATGATTCTCCTCCAAAGCACTGGTGCATTATGTGTTTGTTCGAGGGGCGGCTTGGCGATGAGATCCCACAGATGTGGGAAGCTTTGGTGGCCTCACTCACATCATAACGTTCAGCAGCAGCTGCTTTGGGACAGGGAAGGCTCTGGGAGTCTGTGTCTCCTGCCAGGAAACCCACTGCTTGCCATCCCTTCAAGGCTTAAGCAAATGCCACCTCCTTGAAGCCTTTCTTCATCCTCTCCCAGACCAGATTCTGGAATTTTGTTCGTGTATCCTGTGGCAGTTTAAATCTCTCTGCCCTGACCAATTCTGCCGTCGCTGAGCAGCTGTTCATAGAGTACATCAGTCCCTGCTCCTGAGTTGGTTCATTTATTCAGCAGTTATTTACAGCACACCTGCTACGTGCCAGGCACTGTCCTGAGCTGGGGAAGCAATGGGAAGCAGCAGGACAGTCCTGCCATTACAAAGTTCTGCAGTACGGGAGGAATCTGACTCGCAGCACAAGGAGCAGCTGGGAAAACCTAGCGAGCCTGACCTGCGGTGTGGGAACAGCCTGAATAGAGGGCCAGGGGCACGTGCACAGTTTAACAGCAACCCCAGCATGCTCAGTGCATGCTTATCCTTTAAAAAATATTCACAATTTCCTTTCATTAAAGGAACTTGGTTGAGGAAGAGGAAAGACTGCATAAAAACCCTCCGAGAATCTGCAGGACTCATTTTAGCTCTTTTGATCATGACCTTAAAGGCATTAAGTGCCGCCTTAAACTCCTCTTGACCCACATCGCTCAGCAGAATCTAATCTTAGGTGATTATTAAGTCTAATCAGGAATCTAATGACCGGTATTCAGGAAACACTGCATTCAGTCACAGCACCTGCCTGTTGAGGTCCCCGGCGGGTCCTCCAAGCAGTGACTGCACATCACCACCAGGGCGGTGGCTTCCTGAGAGGCGGGTCAGAGCAGGGGTGGGTGTGCTGTGGGCTCAGCACCATTCGGTTTGACTGACATGCACAAGGCAAATTCTTGCTAGATGAATGCAAGTCTTTTATCAAGACTTCTTTCCTAGAAGTCAGGAATGGGTGGGGACAAGGTCCTCAAATGCAGGCGGCTTCTTGCTTTGCCCGGCCAGTGTGGTGGGGCAGGCGGCAACAACACCCTGCCTGGGAGTTACGAGACACATTGGGTCTGGTGTTCCTGGACCCAGTGCCCTGGCTGCCTTCCTCCATGGGTATGATGATGTGCTGGGTGACCTTTTACTAGCAGGCTCACCACTTCGTATTAGACTCTGGAAATGAGACGAGGAGATGGAGTTGAGGGTCTTTGTTTTTTCTTTTCAAGTCTGGTTTATTGAGATGAATTTACATACAGGCAAATTCATCCTGTGCATGATTGTATGAGGTTTGGAAAACCTATCTGCTCCCAGTTTTCTTGCTGGGGGTCACTCTCAGCTTCTAGGGGCCACCCATGTTTCTAGGCTTTGGGCCCCTTTTGTTGTCAAAACCAGCAGCACAGTTGGAGTCCTCTTGCTTCTCCAGCCAAAGAAAGTTAAAGTCTCTGCTTCTCAGAGCTCAAGTGATCTCCGGGGGCTCACCTGGAGAATCCAGGATGGCCTCCATCTCAGGGTGCACCCCTGTAATCAAGTACATGCCCTGGGTGGCTTTCACAGCAGCTCTCTGAGTTCCAGAGGCAGAAGTCAGGGCCACACTCCTCCAAAGGCTCTAGCGGAGCCCATTCTTGCCTCTCCCCTGGTGCATTGTGGCCGACAGTCCTGGGTGTCCAGTTTATCCACATCCCTGCAAAGTCTGCCTTTATAGTCACAGAGCATTGTTCCAGTGTACTGGCATCTGTGACCAAATTCCCCCTTTTTATGAGGACACCAGCCACGTCAGCTTATGATGCAGCCTACTCCAGTATGACCTCAATGATGGCCCCATTTCCAGTTAGGACACTTCCTAAGTAAGTGAGAAGTGGGCATGGCAGAAGGGACATCAGAATGGAGCATAAGTGGAGCTGTGGAAGGAGTAGCTGCTCTTTCTGTCACAGGAGCCTTTGGAAGTAGGGGGTGAGGCTCCCCCTCATAAACCAGGAAAGTGCAGTGGCTCATGCCTGTAATCCTAGATACTTGGGAAGCTAACAGGAGGATCGGAGTTGTAGACCAGCTCAGGCAAATAGTTTGTGAGACCCCCATCTTCAAAATAATCAGAGCAAAATGGACTGGAGATGTGGCTCAAGCAGTAGAGTGCCTGCTTTGCAAATGCAAAGCCCTGAGTTCAAATCCCAGTCCCACCAAAATTAATAATAAAAAATCAGGAAAGTGTCTGTGAGGAAGGGGTGACAGTGTCCCAGGGGGAAGCCATTTCTGTTTAAAAAGAATGTGCACGTTAAAGAACCTCGCGTAGATATTTTATGACATCGAAAGCGCAAGGAATAAAATGTTGGTAGCAGATGCAAACTTAAAAAGGAGTCTGACAGTTGGCTGTGCAGAAAAGATGCTCACTCCATAAGTGACACTGAGGAGACCGTAAGTGCTACAAACCACTGTGCATGTGACCCTTACGAAGAAACGCTTTGGTTCTCAGTAATCCTAATCCTTTAAATTAACAGCGTTCTATATAAACGTCACTTTCTCTCTTTTATGAAATTCCCTGTGCATGTACTAGGAGAGCTTTTTTTGGCAAAAAGATTTAAAAGTTATGGAGCAATTTAATTTTTCCTTTGCACAGCTTCTGCAGTCTTTTTTGTGGCCTGCACTACGAAAGCACATGAAGACTGTGTAGTGATGGCTACACCATACGCTGAAGCACGCATGGGGGGCACAGATCTCAGGACCCAGGAGAAGGAGTAGGTAGTGGAAACAGACGCTTAGGATTCTTGATTCAGGACTTCTAAGATACAGACTTTAATATAACCTTGCTTCAGTAGCTGGGCTTGGTGGTGCACGCCTGTCATCTCAAGCTACACCGGAGGCTGAAATCAAGAGGATCACAGGTACAGGCTAGCCCAGGTTAAAAAAAAAAAAAGTTTGTGAGACCCCATCTCAACCAGTAGTTGAATGTGGTGCCACATGGCTGTCGTTTCAAGCTATGTGGGAGGCTGAGGTCAGAAGATTACAGTTCCAGGCCAGCCTATGCAAAAAAGTTTTTGAGACCCCCCCATCTCAATGGAAAAAAGTTGAGCGTGGTGGCATGTGCCTTCATCCCGTGACACAGGAAGCTTAACATAGGAGGACCACGGTCTAGGCCAGCCTGGGCAAAAAGCAGACCCTACGTCTAAAATAACCAGAGCAGGATTGGCAGAGTGGCTCAAGTGGCAGACACCTGCTTAACAAATGCAAAATCCTGAGTTCAAACCCCAGTACTGCAAAATAATAATAATAATAATAATAATATAACAGCCTTGCTTAGTGTGTTCAGGAGCACGAAAGACAAGGTTGTGAGTTTTGGCAGAGCACTAAAATTATCTTTGAAAATGGAATATTGATTTGAAATTACACAAAAACTGGAATTCCCCATTCTAGATGCTGTAACAGCAGAGCAGAGTCCACTAAAAGGGTCAGTGAATTGTAAGACAGGTCAGAAAACATACCTAAATAAAGCACACGCTGACGAAAGGACGGAAATCCAAACAGGAAGGGAACAGGAAGTTCTGCCATACACGTGACTAGAATCCCCGGAGGAGGAGAGGGATGGGGCGGGAAGCAAGCTGAAGGGATCATGGCAGATGCTTGTTCAGAACCAATGAGAGATGTCCAGTCACAAATCCAAGAATCCTAAAGAACCACAAACAAGAGGTTTGGGGGTTTTTTTAAATCCATACCTAGACATCCTGTAGTAAAATTGCCGAAGATACAAAAGTGTAGGCATCGTAAAAGAAGGAAGATGTGAAAGGGGAAGACCTTGTCTTCAGAGGAGCCGCAGCTGAGAGCTAATTTCTGAACAAAACAATGGAAGCCAGAAGACAATGAAAGAACCTTCAGTGTGCTGAGTTGGTTTTTTTTTTTTTTCCAGGGATACAAGGTTAGCTTAATGTTTAAAAAGAATCCAGCATTAAAACTAAAAAATGAGCCAGGCACCAGTGGCTCACACTTATAATCCTAGCTACTCAGGAGGCAGAGATCAGGAGGATCATGGTTCAAAACCAGCCTGGGCAAATAGTTTGAGAGATCCTATCTCAAAATAACCCATCACAGAAAAGGGCTGGTGTGGCTGAAGTGATTAGAGCACCTGCCTAGCAAGTTGGGGGCTCTGAGTTCAAACCCCAGTACCACTAAAAAAAAAAAAGAAAAAGAAAAAAACCCATCAAAAAGTGCTTAGGAACAAATTGTGTGAGCCCTGTACAGTGAAATCTACAAAACATTGTTGATTCATTTTAAAAGAAATAAAGAGCAAGTTATACCATCCTTCTGAATCAGAAGACTTGTTGCTTAGATAGCATTTCTTAAGCTGGGTATGGTAGTACTTGCCTGTAAGCCCAGCCAACCTGGGCTACATAGCAAGATCCTGTCTTTAAACAAAAAAAGTGGCAGTTCTTCCCAAAATAATATACAGTCAATGTGATCAAAATCAAGTCTCAGCAGGCCTGTTTACAGAATTCAACAGGCCAACTCCAGACATTGCATGGAAATGCGAAGGACCTACAGTAACTGAGACAACTATGACAAGCAGCAGCTGAAGGCTTTTCTACCTGATTTTAAGAATTATTATGGAGCCGCAGCAATGAAGACAGATGAACAGAACAGAATAGGAAGAGCAGAAATAGACCCACATATATGAACAATTGTGTTTGACAAGTGCCAAGCCATTTCCACAGGGAGGAGAATCTTTACAACAAGTGATCATGGGCGAAGTGGACAGCCATCTACAAAAGAATGAACCTCAGCCCTTCACCTAGTGCTGTGCACAAAATAACAATAGTAACTACATGAAAATATAACATCATATATTGTATTATTAGGGTCATTGAAAAGATCACAGACCTGATTTTGAAGAGTTAAAAGTACAAAACTTTCAGAAGGAAGCATCGGGGAAAATCTTAGTAATTTGGGGTTTGGCAAAGGTTTCTTAAATACGATTCAAAAAGCATGAACCATAAAAAAAAAAAACATGAATAAACCGGTCATCAAAAGACACTTAAGAAAATAAGAAGTCAAGCCATAAACTTGGAGAAAATAATTGGAAAACATGTGTCTGACAAAAGACATACCTGGAACATAAAGAACTCTTACAAAAATAATAATAGTAAGACAAACAACCTAATTAAAAATGTGAGAAAGAGGCTGGGCTTGATGCTACACACTTATAATCCCAGTTACTCCAGAGGTAGAGACAAGAGGATTGCTGCCATCCAAGTTATTGAAAGACCCTATCTGAGAAACAAACAAAAACCAAAGGACTGAGGATTTGGCTCAAGTGATAGAGTGCCTAGCAAGTGTGAGGCCCTGAGTTCAGTCCACAGTGCCAATAAAGGGTGGGTGGCAGAATATGACTAACTCATCAACCAAGGGCATGCTGTTTAAAAGGATGGCAAGCCAGTGTGTGCAAAGGTTTCTCCATCATTAGCCATGGGGAAATGTAGTACACGTCACTGCAGAGAGATGTCATTGCACACTCCTACAACAGCTGATCAAGTGTGGGGATGTGGAGGGCAGAAAGGCAACTGTCACTTTGAAAAATGATACAGTTACATTATTATCAGACATCTGTGTATCAGAAAGAACTCCAGCTGAAAAGGCTCTCTACTGTATGATTCCAGTTACATGACATTACGGAAAAGGCAAAACTATGCAGCCAGTAAAAAAGATCAGAGGCTGCCAAGGGCCCAGAGAGAAGAAGGGAGGAATGAGTAGGTGGAGAGAGCACAAGGCATTTTGGGGGCAGCGAGACTACTCTGTATTATCCTGCAATAGTGGTGCATGTCGTTCTACACACTCATCAACCCCCCACAAAATGGACACCCACAAAGAAATGAAAATACAAACTTTAGCTAATAGTATATTGACATTGGCTCATCAGTAGTAACAAATGTTCCTCACCGATGCAAGATGGTAATAATAGGGAAAATGGTGGGGGCTGGAGTGGTATATGGAAACTCTACACTTTTGGCTCAATTTCCCGTAATCCTTAAACTATAAAAATGGTATATTGATTGAAAACTAAGTTAGAATGTATATATCTATACCTATAGGAATAATTTTTAAAAAGATACGGAAGGTCTCTATTGAGAAATCTGGTTACATTATTGGGAGAAATTAAATGTAGCCCAAGTGAGTAGATGGATGTACCATGTTCATGGAAGACATAACTCAGTATTGGAAAGATGTCAGTTCTCTTAAGAGAAACCTCATGTACTATACCAGGATATGGACATCTAACACCAAGTGTGGGCAGGCATCCTGACTATGTTTAACCGAACAACATGGACTCTACAGAGCTGACTACAATTTCAGTAGCATAGAACTCCCTAAGTGCACCTTCTCCCAGGTCTATAGCAGAAACCCTCACACTTTTCTTAAACAACTGCTTCTGTTTCCTTCGTTCTCTCATCACTTTAAGTCACAGTCATCCTTATTTCTTCAGGAAAGGGTTTGTCCTACAGTCAGCTCAGTTCTTCCCACACTGGGCAGGCTCCTTTCATAGGGTCATTGCTTACAATGACTTGAGGTTTTTGAAAGACAATGTCCAGAATTTAGCACAGTGTGAGATTCTTTCAGTAACTATTATTAAACACTTGCCTTGTATAGGAGAGGAGAGGACAGACAAGAATTCTGCTCAAAGAGCTACAGGATGGGGTAGGCAGATCTAAGACCTGAGCTGTGGCAGTTAAGAGGTGGGACAGAGTCCTTCTACCCAGGGGTCCCTCAAATGTGTGGGAATGGGAAGTGTTCTAGAAGGAAGGAACAGAGTGACATGTGGAGGCTACAGAGCAGGAGGGAAGTCTGGCAAGTGCTGAGTCGTTTATTTTGCTGGAGTACAGCGTTAGCAGGAAGAATCAAGAGAAGATGCCTTCTTTTGGGACCAAATGTCAAATATTGTTTGAGCTCTTTCTCTGTGCCAGTCATCTTTTAAACACTGGGGATACATCAGTGAGTTTCAAACACAAAACTCCTGTTCTTGAAGGGGGAGCCAGAGCCTATGTACAGTGACTGAGTTTGTGACTTGATATGGTAGCATCTGCCAGGTGCAGCAGGAAGAGCATGGGGAGAGCAGGTTAAGTGGGTCAGGAGTGCAGGGGACAGTCCAGATTGGCCTGGGGAAGGAGGAAGTATGTGAGGGAGGAGGGGAAAGCACTGACATCAGGGAGTGTCCTGGCAGGGTGGGCAGCTGGCTGGGCTCCTGAGAGAAGCAGTGAAGAAGTGTGACTGCAGGAATGTCCCAGAGAGGAGGACACAAGGTCCTAGGAGAGAGGTAGTAGCAGGTCATCATGGAGGCCACCATGAGGCCCATTTTGTGCTCTGTGTGAGAGCAGCCTGGGGGGATGGAGCTGACTGGGGTTCCTGGGTGGGACTGGGATGAGCTCTGATTGGCTGTTGCTAGGGCCAAGGGCAGAGCTGTAGGTCACTTATGAGTTCAAGGGTGCTTACAGAGAGTCTGGAGGGGTGCAGCCCCAGCAAGCAAGAGAAGGGGCCATATTGGGAGGAAACCTTGACTTTAGATCCAGCCAACCGCTGGGCAGCTGCGTGTCCTTGGCGGACACCTATTCTTTGTCTGTCTCCCTACCTGCAAACCCACATACTTGGGAGCCAGGCTTTTCAGAAGGCGTGGAATAATCCGGGCTTCCTCTTAGGACCATGAACCTGGAGACCCTTGGGGGGAAGCTGGCCAAGGAGGGAGCTGTGGCTGGATTCCAGAGAGGAAGATCCAGGATGGCAGTGACAGACAGGATGGATGCAAATCTTTATCAAAATGAGCAGCAAGCAAACAAGGCAGGTTGTTCAAAGGACCTTCATCTGTAACTTTGTGTAGACGGAACGACCAAAGTCACAGCAGGGCATGTTGGGTCCAAAGCTTGTGGACAGCTGTGTCCAACCTTGGCTGTGCCCACTGGTCGGCAGAGCAGCTGCATGGCACATGCTGCATGGGAGCCTTGTCGCTTCCATGGGGAGTTACCCCAGAACCATGACTTCCCCTTGGCATCGCAGCACTGGGCTCATGAATAAACCCTGTGGGTTTCCTGTTGCTCTTACGTTTATGCACAGCCTTATTTAATGGCAGAAAATTCCATGCTTTTCTTAAACGGATTGCTCTGTTCCTGAGTGTTCTCACATTAAATCCCATTCATCCTTGTTTCCCTAGAAAAGGAATTGTCCTGAAAGCAGCGAGTGAGGCTACATGTTTCAGCGCCATGGGGCTGCTTCAAATCGGTGTTGTCAGGTGGCTGGAGGGTGGGGGGCCTCTTCTTTCTGCTGTCTGATTTGGAGATGAACAGAATAATTCGTCTGTTTGTCGTGCTGAATAGGAATGGAAGCTATGTGGCTCTGGGAACCACTCGTTTCCAGCTAGGAAAGCCTGTACACACTTCCAGCTGGCACAGGGACAAAACTGAGGGCGGGCAAGTGGTGAGAGAGGCCAGGAGCCTATAAGAGCCCAGCTTCAGAAAGGGCCATGAGCTCCCTCCAGTTAGACGTTCCCACTGGGTGTGGATTCTTCCAAGCAGATGCCCACTGAGAGATGTCAATTCCGTGGGTACTAAGGCCCTACATTCTGTTTCAAAGGGGAAAGAGGGCTGCAAATGGCATTCCTTTCATCACAGAAGACCAAGAAAAGCTGTGCCAGTGTTTCAGATGAAGAGAGTGCAACAAAATGCAACACCTCACCCTACCCTGCACCCTGCCCTGGGGGGGAGGCGATCCCTTGAGGACACCATTGGGTCCACACAAGATTTGAATGTGACTCATAGATTAAAGTGTTTTGTCCCTGCTCAGTTTACCAAAATCGATAGGTTGCACTGTGGGGTGTAAGAGACCATCCTTGTTTATAGCAAACATGTACTTCAGTGTTCAGGGAGAGGCAGTCGTAACTCACCCTCCACCACACAGGCTCACACATGCACACGTGTGCGCACACATGTCAGTACAATGGCGGTGAGCGTGGGGAGAGTTCTCAGTGCGCCTTAGGCCATGCATATGTGTGTGTGCATGTGGACGCATGAGTGTTCCTGTAGGCATGTTTTTTTCACTCAGCATGATCCCCTGGGAGTCATATAAGTTGTTGGGTGCATCCATAGTGCCCGCCCTCTCCTTGCTGGATCATGTTCTGTAGTGTGGAAGGACCACAGTGTCCAGCTGCCACCCTCAGGAGCACCTCCAGGCTGTTTCCAGTTTGGGCTTCTTGTGAACTGAGCTTCTGTGAACACTCATGTGCCAGCTTTCTTTTTAAAAAATAGTGAGATGTAATTTACACCCATGCAACGCTGTACAATTTCAAGGTTTTCAGTAGACTCACGGGGTTGCATACCAACACAGGTTGTGTCATGCTAGCTAATTTTAGAACATTTTCTTGTCACCCCAAAAAGAAACTGCATACCCATTAGCAATTGCTGTCTGTTGTCTGCACTCCTCTCTTCTCCCAGCCCTAGGCAACCACTAATCTACTTCCTGTGTAATTTACTGTTCTGGACACTTCGAGTAAATGGAACCAGAAAGAATGCTGTCTTTGTAATGTTTCCAAGGGTCATCCATGCGGGAGCATGTGTCATTGCTTCGGTTCTTCTTCTTGCCAAAAATATCCCATTGTATGGGTGCACTACATTCTATATGGCCACTTATCAGTTGGCGATCTGATTAAATCTTGGGTTTCCACATTGAGGCTATCGTGGGTGACGTTGCTGTGAACATTTGGGTATACCCTCTTGTGGAGATGTGTGCTTACGTTGCTCTAGGAGTGGAGTTGTTAAGTCATCCTGGTAACTCTATGTTTAATTTTTTAACACTGCCAAACTGGAGCCAAGTGCCAGTGGTTCATGCCTATAATCACAGCTACTTGGGAGGCTAAGATCAGGAAGATCACGGTTCAAGGCCAACCTGGGCAAAAAGTTCACAAGCTTCTGTCTCAACCAATAGCTGGGCACCGTAGCACGTGCCTGTCATCCCAGCAAGGGTAGGAAGTGTAGACTAGGAGGACAGTGGGCCAGGCCGGTCTGGGCAAAACTCGAGACCCTATTTCACAAATACCCAATGCAAAAAGGACTGGCGGAATGGTTCAAGTGCTAGAGCACCTGCCTAGCAAGCAAGAAACCGAGTTCAAACCCCAGTACCACCAAAAAACAGCAAGAACAAACACCTGCCAAACTGTTTTCCACAGGGCTACATCCTTTCACAGTCCTACTGACAATGTTCCAGTGTCTCCGGAGTCTTTGCCATCCTGGGAGGTGTGAAGTGGCACCTCGTGTGGTTTTCACACCTTCATGTGCCTATTTGTATAGCATCTCTGAAAAAATGGCCACAGAAATCCCTTTTTTATAGAATGATATTTGTCCTTTTATTATGGTGTTGGAAGAGTTCTTTATTCTTTGAGTTTGTCTTGTATCAGATATGTGATTTGCAAATATTTTTCTCCTGTTTTGTGAGTTGTTTTTCACTTTCTCATGGGAGTGTTGATAGCACAAAAGTTTAAAATTTTAATATCCACTTTATTTTTTGTTTTCATGTCTTTGGTATTTCAGGCTTTTGTGTGAACTTAAGTTTTCATTTCCCTGGGATAAATGCTCAGGAATCCAATCGCTCCGTCATCTGGCAGTTGCATATCTCATTTTATAAGAAACTGCCTAACTCCTTTCCAGGGTGGCTGTCCTGTGTTACATTCCCACTGGTGGTTCCCTGGCGATGCTGCTATCTGTAACTCACCAGCATTCGTTGTGGTCACAGTGTTATTTTAGCACACCTAGGTGTGTAGTGGGATGTCATTATGGTTTTAGTTTGCATTTCTCTGGTGGCTGGTGATGCTGAATGTCTTCTTTGTACTCTTGGGTACAATGTCTCTTTGTCCATTTTCTAATTGAACATTATTTATTGCTCACTTTGGAAGTTCTTTACATTTGGGAAACTTCTCCTTTGTCAGGTATGTGCTTTGCAAATAGTTTCACCCAAACTGAAGCTTGTCATTTTATCCTGCCCATACCGTCTTTTACAGAGCAAACATTTAAAGCTCTGATGAGGTCCAATTTATCAAGTTTTCCTGTATGGACTCTGCTTCTACTGTCAGATCCAATAACTACCTAGCCTCGGCCCTGAAGATTTTCTTGTTTTTTTTCTAAAAGTTTTATACTTTACAATTTAAGTCTAAAACTATTCTGCGTTTTTTTTTCAGCACTGGGGCTTGAACTCAGGGTTTCATGCTCACTGGGCAAGTGCTCCACCACTTGAACTTCTCCCCCAGCTCTTTTGCATTACCTGTTTTTGAGATAGTGTCTTGCTTACCTTCCCCAGCTGGCTGGCTGTGAACTTCAGACCCTAAGTACTTGGGGGCGGTGGGGGGTTATAGGTGTGGATTACATGCCCAGCTTGGATTAATTCTTGTGTAAGGTGTGAGCCTGAAGTTGATTTCTTTCCTTCCTTCCTTCTTCCTTCCTTCCATGAATATCTGTCTGGCACCAGTTTTGAAAGTTTTATTTTGTTTTCTCATTAGCATACATTAACAATCCTGGGGGTTTCTTTGTGACAATTCCAAGCAGGCTACAGTACACCCTCTTCCCCAACTATAGCGCCATTTGTTGAAAAGGCCACCCTTCCTACATTGAGTTGCTCTCACACTTCTGTCCAAAATCAGTTTTCGAGCATATTCCGTTGGTTTATACGTCTGTCCTTTCATCAGTACCACGCTGTCTTGATTGCTAGGTAGGTCTTAATATTAGGTAGAGTGACTCCTTCACTTTATACTTCTTTTTCATGATTATTTTAGCCCTTCTGGAAATATGCCCCTCTGTGTAAAATGAAGAGTAAATTTGTCTGTGTCTGCAAAAAATATTGCTGGGATTTTAATAGGAACTACATCAAACTTATAGATCAATTTGGGGAGAATTAACATCTTTATTATGCTGAGTCTTCCAATCCATGAACATGGTATGTTTCTTCTTTATTTGAATTTTTAATTTTTTTCATTAGCATTTTATAATTTTCAGTGCATACATTCTATATGTTAGGTAGTGAATACCTAAGTATTTCATTTTCTTTGGAGTGATTGTAAATGGCATTGCTGGGGATTTTTGTTCATCTCTGCATATTTATTGTTAGTAGATAAAAATGCAATTTATTTTTGTATATTGATCTTGGGAACTTGCTATATATTCATAGGTCCAAAGAGGGTTTTTTTTGTAGATTTCTAGGGATTTTCTATCGACACAATTATATCATCTACAGAAAGTTTTTTTTCCTTCCACCTGTATGCCTTTTGTTCTTTTTTCTCATCTTATTACAGTAGCTAGAACTGTTAAGTGAGAGTGGGAAAAGTGCCCTTGCCTGACCTTAGCAGGGAAACAGACTTTCATCACTGAAGTGTAATGTCAGCCATGGGCTTTGGTCAGTGTTCTTTATCAGGTTGAGAGAGGTCTTTTTCACTGTTCTTCCCTAGTGTTATTGTGATTGGTATCACATTTTGTCAAATGCTTTTCCTGTACCAATTAATCTGACATGTTATTGCTTTAGCCTGTTGGTATAGATTACGATATCATTATCATAAATTACATTGATTGATTTCCCAATGTTAAGCCAACCTGGCAAACCTGGAATAAATCCCACTTAGTTATGGTGTATTGCTCCTTTGTTTACATTGTTTATATGTTTCTAGATTTGAGTTGTTAATATTTCCTTGAAGGTTTTATGTTTAAGCTCACAAGCAATCTAGGTTTATAGTTTTCTCTTTCTTTTGTATCGACTTTGGTTTTGGTACTCAAGTAGTACAAGCTTCATGAAAAGGCATTGGAAAATAGTACCTCCTGTTCGTTGTTTTTGTTTTTTTAAAGAGATTAAGATTGTTGTGGGTACTGATTCTTCTTTAAACGTTGGTAGAATTCTCGAAACCAGCGGGGCCTGGAAATCTCTTTTTCAGTAGATTTTAAATCACACATTCAATTTTTAGATGGATAGAGAGCTATTGGGATTGTTTGTTTACCTTGGTGAGCTTTTGGCATTTTGTAGTTTTTGAGGAATTTATCCATTTCTTCTTATTTGTCAAATTTGTGAGCCTAAGATCGTTTGTACTGTATCTTGTACACTAATGTTGTACAAGATATATATATCTATATATACTGATGTATATCTATATATACTGATATATATCTATATATACTGATATGTAGATATATATATTGTATACTAGTGAATTGTATCTTGTGTCTTTTGTTTTGTCAGTTATGCTGGAGGCTTATCAATTTTATTTTTTTTCCTGAAAAACCAGCTTTTTCATTGATTTTCTTCACTGCTTTCTTGATGTCATTGCTTGCTGTCCTGGCTTTGTTATTTCCTTCCTCTATCAGCTTTAGTAGGTTTTCTTTGCTATTATTTTGTTGGTTTCCCATGGAAGGAACATAGATTATTGTTTGGAGAACTTTCATCTTCTTTCTTCTGAGCATTTAGGGCTTTGACTTTCTCTCCGCCCTGCTTTTCTGCATCTCACATTTTTTGATATGATGTGTTTTTATTTTCATTCAGTGCTATTTAAATATTCTTTGAGACTTCTTGACCCATGGATTATCTTGAAGCGTACTTTTAAATTTTCAAACATTTATAAATGTCCTTGTCTTTCTGTCAGTAATTTCTAGTTTTTTTCTGTTGTGATTAGAAAATATACCATGTACAGTTTTAGTTCTTTTAAGATTATTGAGGTTTGGTCCAGGATATTTTTTATGGTGAATTTCCCTCTTGAGGAAAAAAAGTATTTTCTGTGCTTGTGATGTGGTATCTTGGTCTATTGGAGTTGCCATGATAAAGTTATCACAAACTGGGTGATTTATTTCCACAGTTCCACAGTGAAAGACCAAGATGAAGGAACCAGCAGATTCCATGTCTGGTGAGGACGTGTTTCCTGATTCATAGATGGCTGTCTTCTCGATTGGTCCTTCAATGGCAGAAGGGGCAAGGCAGTTTTGTGGTGTCTGTTTCATCGAGGCTGTAATCCCATCATGAGCACTCCAACCTTGGGAGTGCTCCAACCGTAGCACCTCCCAAAGGACCCGATTCTGCTTCCCAACACTATCCCCTTGGCGGTCAGAATTGGGCCATGTGAATTGTGAAGGGATCCAAACACTCAGAGTATAGCAGATGGAAGGTTCTGCTGTAGCCACTGGGTCCTACTGGTTCATTATGCTCTTCAGATCTATAGCCTTGTTAACTTGCTGTCCAGTGACTCTGTTGGTCCTTGAGAGGAAGGGGTTGATGGTCTCTACTTTGTCAGATTTTGCTTCGTGTATTTGGAGGCTCCATTGTTTGTCATACACATACAGTCACCATGTCTTCCCGGTGGATGAATGTTTTTACATTAGCTGATCTCTTTAGCACTGTACTTTTGAAAATACCCTCTTTAATAGCCTACTGTATTCTCTCTTTACTACTTTATTGAATATTCCTTAATCCTAGTGTTAGGTCTATGTGAAGACTGACAATAATATTTTACCTGAAATTTGACAGTACATTCTCTAAGACTCAAAATGAGCATGATCAATCTTATGTGTTCTTGGTAAACATATGCTTGCAGATGGATCCAGAGTTGAACTTGAGCAAGGATTGAGAAGTTATGAGAGGAGGTCTATCAGACTCTTGGGTATATGCAGGAGTACAGGTGTGTACTCAAAGAACAATATAAGAACCTCAGGTATATACCAAAGGAGGTACATTAGGATCTTTAAGGAGGGAGATTTTGGAAGTATAATCTAATTGTCCAACTTGCTATAACATCTTAAATAATATTTAAAAATATATATGAGATGTTTCTTTTTGTCAGAAGAGAATGTGGGGCTGACAGAGTGGCTCAAGTGGAAGAGTGTCTGCCTAGCAAATGTGAGGCTCTGAGTTCAGACCCCCAGTACCACCACATTAAAAAGAGAGAGGGAGTGAGAAGAGAATGTGTATTTTAAAATATTGAGAAATACTGGCTGTGGCCTAATTATAACCAATTTATTTTATGTGTATAAAAATGATCGGTGACTGTTCAAAATGGAATATCAGAGACGAATTTACCTTCCCGTCTAAGACCACCAAAAAGCCAGGCAGATTAGTGAAAACAGTGCTTTCCAAGACCCAGGGTACTGGGCAGTGAAGCACTAAAGGTTCTGAGAAGACAACAAACAGGGTGAGAGGTGTGGCTGGAGAGAATTTCCAGGCTGCAGGGCAAGGAGGGGAAACTGAGGAGGAGATTAGGCTAGAAGTTGGAGGAAACAAATTGTTTAGGGTTCCCCCAGGCAAAGAACAAGAGGAAAAAGATCTCTGGAGAACAGTAGGGATCCAGAGATCTGCCAAAGTACTTTCTGGTGTGTGTGTGAATAACATTTCTTGAGGCCAAGAGAAGAACCATGTGAGAGGATTAGAGGGAACAGTGCCCAGCATTCACATTGGTCCAGGAATAGTGCCTGGTGTTCACACAGGGCTGGGTGCCTACTCCCACCTGCCACTCTGGAAACGCCCACATGTCAGAGGAATCAGAGAGAGCACTAGAAAGGTCTTGCCTTTGAGGCCTGGTGTTAGATCTGATACCAGTATCACCATCCATAAAAGAAAAAAGTGGATGAATTGGACTTTATCAAAATGAAAATTTGCTCTTCAAAAAGTAGTTTTAGGAGACATATGCACAAGTTATAGGCTGGGAAGAAATATTTGTAAAGCATATACTTGGTAAAGGTATCGTATCCAGAATGCAGAAAGAACTCTCAAAATTCACCTAGAAGGAAAGTAACAGCCCAATTTTAAAAATGGGCTGAAGATCTGTACAGACGTGTCACCAAAGAAGACATACAGGTGGCTAATAAGCGTGTGAAAAACCTCTCAACAACATTAGTCATCCTAGTAATGCAAATTAACACTAAAGCCCCGTGCTGGTGTCTGATGGCCTCGCCAAGATGATGCCATACAGTCACATACCCATTAAGGCTGCCAGAATTAGAGAGACTGACCACACCAAATACTGTCCGTGATGTGAAGGAGCTGAACTCTCAGGCATTGCTGGTGGGAAGGTAAAACGATACACACTTTGTTTTTCTTTTTATTTATTTGGGGTTTTTTTCCTTTTTTATGATACACACTTTGGAAAACAGGTTGGTGGTGTCTTAAGAAGTTGTACACACACCTACCACCATCCAGCAATCCCACTCATAGGTATTTAGTCAAGAGAAAAGAAAGCATATGTTTGCATAGAGCCTGCTACTCAAACGTTGGTTGCTGCTTTATGTGTGATAGCAAAAATGTGGAAACAGCTCTGATGTCCATCAGTGGGTGAATGGATTATCAAACTGTGGTTAGATCAACAGACATGACTTTGCAGTTGAACAGGGTGAATGATTAATATCCTCACAATGTGGATGAATCTCAAAACAATTATGCTAATTGAAGAAGTCAGAATCATATATCAAAATGATTCTATTTGCACAATTCTTTAGATTACCAAGCCTCTAAATCGTCAGTAGTTGGAGGTGAAAGTTGGGGGATAGAGTGGTGCAAACCCTCTCGAGATCAGACGTGGAGGTTCTACACTCTTCCCTGGTTCTGTGACACTGGGTATGTCATTGTGACTTCTCTGTGCTTTAGTTTCTTTATCTGTAAACAAGTAACAGTGCCAACTCATGGGGCTGAGTGAGGATGACGGGAAATAATGATGTTAAGCGATTAGGACAAGGTGACAGTGACACATGCGTGAGGCACATGTTAAGAGTCTGCTGCCTTTGCCACGCCACCAAATTCATCAGCCACGTCTCTAATTTACAGCAGCATTGTGTCTGAAAGATGATGACTAGTTCTCAAAGCTGGGCTTCCAAGTCTATAAAACTCTAAAAATGCAGGCATATTCTACCACTCCACTGCAAGTTAGATGTCTAGAAAAGGTGACATGAGTTAAATTCCACCCATAAAAACCTTATTCACCAATAATTACCCCCATAGGAGGTGAGTATCAAGTATTACAGAAGGGATTCTAGAACCTTGGGGAGACACCACTGGCACAGTACACGTGAACTTTGCTCCCTTCCCACCTGGTGGAGGGTTTCTCTGAACATATGGTTTTGGGTTGGAAGTCTTTTTCCATCACCATTTTGATGGTATTGACTCATTTTTTGCTTCCTGTGTTGCTGCTGAGATATTGTAATGTTTTCCAATATTTTAACTTTTGCACGTAATGTGTTTTTCTCCCTGTGAAAGGGTGGAGGACACTGCTTTGTCCCCAGCATGTTCTGAAATTTCCTGGCGACTGGTTTTGCTGTGTGACTGTATTCATCCAGTCTGTTGGGACCTGCTCTCTGGAACACCTGTTATTTGGGAGGGTTTCATCTTCTGGGCTGGTCCTTTCAAACTTTCTTCTCCTTTTCCTCATCTGACTTTTTACTCTAGCTTTGCTGCCGTATCTTCCAAACCTTTTTGCTGAGTTTGTGATCATGTTTTCATTGTCCTCTGATGTTCCTTTTTAAAAAGACAGTTTTTTTTTTCTTCTTCTGGAAATGAAGTACCTCTGCCCTGCTCTCATCAGAGCATCCTGTAACTTAACAAACAGCATGAAACGATCTGTCTGGGAGTTGTTCCGGTGCCATCTGTCGCTCTCTCTCTTTCAGTGCTACTCACTCAAAACACATCTGCCCTGGCAAAATACAATCCCACTGGCTTGAACTAAAATCTGAAGGAGAAAGTTCAGGGCAAGAGGTTTGAAAATGGGCCCTCTATCAACTTTCAGAAACCACAAAACCAAAAAGAATCTTCAGAATGTAGGACTACATCAGAAAAGTCTGTCTTCCTGCTTCAGCGTTGACTCTTAGAAATTAAAGACCCAGGGAAAGGGACTTTTCTTTTTCCTTTAGCCCATTTTGCACTCTGATCTGAGAGCTTGAGTACTATGGGATGGCAGCACAGTGTCCTATTCATGGGTTGGGTGCCACCAGCACCTAAGTAATTGTCTTCACATGGCATCCGTTGTTTAGGTAATGTGAAGTGCTTCTTCTCTCAGATATTTGGTCTCTGTTCCTTGTAGGGTCTAAGCGCACATCTGCCTTCCTGGTTCAGCTCATTTCTTTTAAGGGTGCATTTTGTGCAATGTTCTTGGTCCTATCTTTGTGAATATGATGTTTGGGGAAGACCAATCAGGCAGAGAGACGAGCATGGTTAAAGAATAGAAGTGTGCACACAACTATAACCAACTTGTCTTTGACAAAGGCGCTAAAAATATACGATGGAGAAAAGACAGCCTCTTCAACAAAAACTACTGGGAAAACTGGTTAGCAGTCTGCAAAAAACTGAAACTAGATCCATGTATATCACCCTATACCAAGATTAACTCAAAACGGATCAAGGATCCGTTCTAAAGTTGATACAGGAAAGAGTAGGAAATACTCTGGAGTTAGTAGGTATAGGTAAAAACTTTCTCAATGGAACCCCAGCAGCACAGCAACTAAGAGATAGCATAGATAAATGGGACTTCATAAAACTAAAAAGCTTCTGTTCATCAAAAGAAATGGTCTCTAAACTGAAGAGAACAACCACAGAGTGGGAGAAAATATTTGCCAGCTACACATCAGACAAAGGACTGATAACCAGAATATATAGGGAACTCAAAAAACTAAATTCTCCCAAAATTAATGAACCAATAAAGAAATAGGCAAGTGCACAAAACAGAACTTTCTCAAAAGAAGAAATTCAAATGGCCAAAAAACACATGAAAAAATGCTCACCATCTCTAGCAATAAAGGAAATGCAAATTAAAAGCACACTAAGATTCCACCTCACCCCTGTTAGAACAGCCATCATCAGCAACACCACCACCAACAGGTGTTGGAGAGGATGCGGGGGAAAAAGGAACCCTCTTACACTGCTGGTGGGAATGTAAACTAGTACAACCACTCTGGAAAAAAATTTGGAGGCTACTTAAAAAGCTAAACATTGATCTACCATATGATCCAGCAATACCACTCTTGGGGATATACCCAAAAGACAGTGACACAGGTTACTCCAGAGGCACCTGCATACCCATGTTTATTGTGGCACTATTCACAATAGCCAAGTTATGGAAACAGCCAAGATGCCCCACCACTGACGAATGGATCAAGAAAATGTGGTATCTATACACAATGGAATTTTATGCAGCCATGAAGAAGAACGAAATGTTATCATTCGCTGGTAAATGGATGGAATTGGAGAACATCATTCTGAGTGAGGTTAGCCTGGCCCAAAAGACCAAAAATCATATGTTCTCCCTCATATGCGGACATTAGATCAAGGGCAAACACAACAAGGGGATTGGACTTTGAGCACATGATAAAAGCGAGAGCACACAAGGGAGGGGTGAGGATAGGTAAGACACGTAAAAAATTAGCTAGCATTTGTTGCCCTTAACGCAGAGAAACTAAAGCAGATACCTTAAAAGCAACTGAGGCCAATAGGAGAAGGGGACCAGGAACTAGAGAAAAGGTTAGTTCAAAAAGAATTAACCTAGAAGGTAACACACATGCACAGGAAATTAATGTGAGTCAACTCCCTGTATAGCTATCCTTATCTCAACCAGCAAAACCCCTTGTTCCTTCCTATTATTGCTTATATTCTGTCTTCAACAAAATTAGAGATAAGGGCAAAATAGTTTCTGCCAGGTAGTGAGGGGTAAGGGAGGGAGGGGAGGGGTTCAGGGAGGGGATAGGGGGAAGGGAGGAGAAATGACCCAAACATTGTATGCACATATGAATAAAATAAAAATTAAAAAAAAAACAAGGTGTGAGAGTCAAAGAAGAAAGAACAGAAGTGTGAGGAGGCCGGGGCGGGGTCCCAGTGAGAAAGGAGGAAGGACCAGCACCTGCATCCATTGCTGCACAAACACTGAGATCAACTCCACATTAACCTCGAGTTACAGTGGCTGAAACTGAGCCTCGGGGAAATAGGGAAGTTTCCAAGCCCTAGCACTGCCTTTGCTGAGGATGGGACCTGCACCCCCCTAAATGCTGCTGCTGAGAACCTAGGGGGTGAGTGTCAACAGTCTCAGTGCTTCTTCTCAAAAGAGGGGACAGGTATGAGCCTGAGTGTCCCTCAGAGGCCTTGAACACTGAAAACAACTCTTCATCTCTCTTCTTCCCACAACTCTGTCACCTGAAAATGGCTCTTCTCTTTATATTCTGGATGTCATGAATGTTACGTCATCAGCCAGTTACCTAAGGCAGGTATGGCATTCCAAATGTCTTGTGCCAGCTCTTTTTCTCACTGCCTCCTGTTTTCTGCCCCAGCTCAGAAGCAGCCTCAGCACTCAAAGGGGACAGCAGCCTCCTGATGTTTGCTGCTTCTAGCCTTGTTTCCTATGAATCTCGATCCCATCCTGCTGCCAGGGCAACCCTGGGGCAGGTCTTACTGTGTCATGCTCCTGAAAACAGCCTTCCCCAGCCCCTTATTGATTTGAGGTGAAGTCCAAACTCCTAAATGTGATGAGCCCCGAGGCACTGCAGCAAGCACCGCCAACCTCCCCTGCATCTGTAGTCATCTCCCAACACATCACCCTGTGTTAGATGGGATTGATCACAAATCCTTTGAGGCTTGTCCAGAAGATCAGGGCCTGCCTCATAACTTGCTGTGACCCACACAAGGTGGCAGAGTGATGTTGCATAATTTACAAGCAAGGCCTAGCCTAGGAAGTGTTGTGGTCCCCACACTCACCCTCTTGAGTTGCTACCACTGGAAGAAGCCCGAGCCAGCTTCAGTCAGAAAACCATATGGTGAGAAAAGGCCTACCAGGAACCAGTGCCAACTGCCCGGTATGCAACTGGGGCCATCTTGGACCAACAAGCCATGGGTAAGCCACCAAATAACTGTACCTCTGTGAATTATTCCAAGCCAGACAAGCAGAAGACCCACCCTGCTGAGCCCAGACTAATTTTCTGACCCATGAACTGGGGGCAAATAAAGGTTGTGGTTTTGAGCCATTGTTTGAAGCAGTTTGGTAGGCAGTCACACACAGGTGTTACACCTCTGGGAATGGATTACCCAGCCACTCAGTTGCTTATTGGATGATGTTTTAGGCCATACAGGCAAATGTGCTATTTCCTTCACCTTGAGATGCCCTTTGCCCTCACTTCCATTGAGTTTCCTGCTGAATTCCTGGTCACTTTGTAGGCTTCATCCTGAATCTTCCTTCCCTATGTGTCACAGGGTATTCGCAGCCATTTGCTGACGTCTGCCTCTTTTTTACCAGTTGGGCAAGTTTCTTGCCTCTCTGAACTACCTTTTTCTCCTGTGTGAATGGGACCCATAATACCAGCCCTGTCCTGGTACTGGGAAAATTAAAGGAAAACACATGTGACTGTCTTTGAGGATCTGACCAAGTGGGTGTGCTCAATAAATGTTCCTTTGCCTTTTGTGGCTCTTTCCTGCCTGATCCCCACCCCTCCTACCCAGTGCCCTGGCCTGTGGACTCCTTCAAGGCTAAGAATGCCTATCTTTGGTCTCCTGTGCTAAGCACAGCCCTTAGCTCGGATGGATACTTGCATGTGTGCTGTGGACGTCATAAAACATGGTTGCTCATCCCAAAGGAGCCATCAGTTTAACTCCAAAAGCGAATGCTCAGCCTCTCAAAGTTTGCCTATTGTGTATCTGAGGTTTTTCTGCTAAACGCCTGTGGGCCTTCCTTGTTCTGGAATGCCATCATTCAGTTTTATACCTGGCAAGGCCATTATTTGGCTGCTTCTTTGTCACCTGGCTACTAAATGGCCCACCATTGTCTCCAGGGCTACACATTCCGCCCAAACAGGATTGAGGTCTCTGAATGATAGGTACAAATTTCATTTCAGTTGACTTTTGATTCTCATGACAGGCTTCTCAGCTTACTCAGATTTGATTGTAACAGACACGAAGTGTGTTCACATATGCAGCTTTTCTTTCATTATTTTGACATCATCATTCCCAAGGGTGAGATTACGCTGAAAAACAATAGCTATGAACTTCTGGAAGATTAAAAAGAAGTGTTGGGCTTGAACTGGAATAATTAAGCCCCCATCCTATAGTGGGGACCTTGTGCAAAGAAGGCCCAGAGGACATTTTCCGTGGAAATGGTTGGTAACGGTGCCTCTTGAATCTTTAAAGATAAAGGCACAGGGCTCACAGCTACTCTGTTGTACCACATTGGGCTTGTCACTCTTTTTCACATGTTAATCAGTTCTTTTGATTACAAAATTTGAAGTTTAATGCCTTCAGCATTGTTAGGAAAGATCGAGATGTCTCTAGTTAAACGTAGGTGACATGCAAACCATTGTTAATAGGTTGAACTTGACTTATTGAATTACTTAGTCCAGATTCTTTACCATGACTGCCCTCTGCCCCGGCTGTCTGTTTTCCATGTGTTTCCTGGACATTTTCTCCCCTGATCATCAGCAAGTTAGTTATTATGCAGGCGGCAATGATTAATCTATTTCAGTGAACCCTTGGTACTAGGTGAAGGTACAGAGGGCTTTTTAGCTCTTTTGTTTGCTTATTCTGAATGTTATTTTAGATCCTCACCCAACAAACTGAACCAAAGATTTCTATTAAATATGATACGTAAGAAACCTACAGACTCTGACAGGTAGCGAATTAGAATTGGTGGCTGGCTGGCTGCGGGCAGCATCAGTGCGGCTCCTTTGGAAAGATTTCCAGCGTTTTCCATCACTCGCTTAAGTCCACTCAAACTTCACTTAGCAAAGGGAGAATGAGACAGATTTCTGTAGAGTGGCATTATTATGCATATGTGGTAATGAGCCTAGGAGATTCTTACAATGCAGTAAGTGAGGGTGAGTTACACAGAAGGATGTAAAGATACACAGAAGTAAAAGTCGATGCCTGTAACTGTTTATCCGGATGCTTTTGTGACAAATACACATTCCGAATGTGAAAGTCAGGGTGAGCAGGTCGGGAGTGTGCCTGTGCATCCTGGGGGACTAGTTCGAAGGGAAATGCTTTTATCAGCTCTCCTTGGAAGCAAGGAGGGCCAGTGATCTGTAAGGGAGCCCATCCCTCCGGCCAGAGTTCAAGCCAGGATTGCCTCACTCCATGTAGAGATTTTATCTTCTGTAGCTCCTTAATGGCAAGACCAGTTCCTCTAAGTAAGTCTCAATTATTCTTTAAAAGCAACTGAGAAGTAAAATGATAAGGTCCTCAACATTCTGTCGTTACCTGGAGACATTCTGACATTACCTGGAGGTAATGAAAGGAGGGTGTCATTTGCCATTGCAGTACTAGAATATGACAGGGATTAAAAAACAAACAAACAAAAAAAGAGGTGGCCACAGCCCCATTGCAGCTATTTGCTTTTCTATAGGGATGAATTTTATGGCAGGGATAGTGAGTTAAGGACTGTGGATTTTGAACTTGTTCGTAAGTGATGTAATGCTCGTTACCCAACTTCTTGCTGGCCACTGAAGAAATCTTCCTTCAGATATAATGCAGAATAAACTATGAGAGAAGACAGCTGGCTGAGGCTCAGTGGTAGAGCCTGTGCTTAGCATGCTCAAGGTCCTGAGTTTGATCCCCACCACCGCCCCTGTCCAAAAATAGACAGGGACAGATTCACAGCTTGATTTATGCAAATAGACAGCAGAGAAAGTCTTTTGAATCTTACGAAAGGTTAATGATTCTGTGTTATTTTTCCCTGTGTGTTTTTGTCATCCCTGATAATTTCAGAATTTCAAGCAGGAGATGTGAATTTCACAAAAATGTGTGAATTCTACCTGTTTTTGCATTTCTTGGGGACCCCAAAACATCCCTTTGTATTTACAATTGAAGTTGTTGTTTACATTTAGCAACCTGGAATGTCAAAATGTTGCACAAATGCATTCGGCGGGTGAGTCTTCACTCTGGAACGTGTTCTTTGTACCGTCCAAGACTGGTGTTCCCGGTCTTCAGAGGGGAGAGTTACCTGTTTTGACCCTATGGCCCATGACAGCATTTACTGCCTCTGACTTCTCTGTGATATGATCCATGGGTTTCATTGTGACAATCTGCAGATGGGAAAACAGTTCCAGAAGCTAAATGTCACTTAGCTGGCCTTGTTGGGTGCTTGGTGACACAGCTAGGGAGGTGGACCAGAAGCAGGGCCTCAAGAAGGAAGTGACAAGAAGGGCAGTCCAGGCTGGCGCACCTGAGCAGAGATGCAGAAGTGAAATAATAACACTAAGAAACTCCGTGCCACTGGCTTCCCATGGGGTAGAGGGACAATAACAAGTGCATAAGCAGGCGGGACAAGTTCCAAAGGGCTGACATGGTGTGCTGAGGGAACTGGCCTTGATCTGAATGTCACAGGAATTATTTAAGATGTCAGAGCAATAAAACCACACTAAGATTCCACCTCACCCCTGTTAGAATAGCCATCATCAGCAACACCACCAACAACAGGTGTTGGCGAGGATGCGGGGAAAAAGGAACCCTCTTACACTGTTGGTGGGAATGTAGACTAGTACAACCACTCTGGAAAAAAATTTGGAGGCTACTTAAAAAGCTGGACATCGATCTACCATTTGATCCAGCAATACCACTCTTGGGGATATACCCAAAATACTGTTACTCCAGAGGCACCTGCACATCCATGTTTATTGCGGCACTATTCACAATAGCCAAGTTATGGAAACAGCCAAGATGCCCCACCACTGACGAATGGATTAAGAAAATGTGGTATCTATACACAATGGAATTTTATGCAGCCATGAAGAAGAACGAAATGTTATCATTCGCTGGTAAATGGATGGAATTGGAGAACATCATTCTGAGTGAGGTTAGCCTGGCTCAAAAAACCAAAAATCGTATGTTCTCCCTCATATGTGGACATTAAATCAAGGGCAAACACAACAAGGGGATTGGACTATGAGCACATGATAAAAGCGAGAGCACACAAGGGAGGGGTGAGGATAGGTAAGACACCTAAAAAACTAGCTAGCATTTGTTGCCCTTAATGCAGAGAAACTAAAGCAGATACCTTAAAGCAACTGAGGCCAATAGGAAAAGGGGACCAGGAACTAGAGAAAAGGTTAGATCAAAAAGAATTAACCTAGAAGGTAACACCCACGCACAGGAAATCAATGTGAGTCAATGCCCTGTATAGCTATCCTTATCTCAACCAGCAAAACCCCTTGTTCCTTCCTATTATTGCTTATACTCTCTCTACAACAAAATTAGAGATAAGGGCAAAATAGTTTCTGCTGGGTATTGAGGGGGGGAGCGGGAGGGGGTGGAGTGGGTGGTAAGGGAGGGGGTAGGGGCAGGGGGGAGAAATAAACCAAGCCTTGTATGCACATATGAATAATAAAAGAAAAATGAAAAAAAAAAAAAAAGATGTCAGAGCAAGAGTGTGGTGCAGTCTAACACAGGAAGGAGTACCATTTTATCCTTGTACCACATGGGGACTGTTCTCTCATTTGCTAGTTGGCATGGTCCAGCATTGTCTGAGAATAGCCTCATTAGGTTTTCTGAACCTCCAAAAATGATTGTTACTGTAGTCATTTTGCAGGACTATCTACATGAGTGACCTTTTGGGGTACAAGGAGAACATTCAGGAATGAATATTGTACACAACACACTTGCTGACTGCTTGGCCCTCTTCTGCCTGTGTCCTTAGCCTGAGCCCTACTGGCCTCCCTGTTGTTCCTAGAATGGACTAGCGTACTTTAGCACTTAGTGTTCTTTTAGCTGGAACATTCTCCCTGAGGACATCTGCACAGCTTGCTCCCTCGTTCCCAAGGTCACTATCGTCCCCAGTCGGCTGGGCCTTCCCTGGCCTCCCACAGAACATCTGTTCCTGAAGTGTCTTATCCCTACCAGACACTCCCTCTCATATTGATCTAGTCGCTTTCCTTCTGTGTCCCCACTGGAAGGAATGCTCTGGGAGAGCAGGGACTTTGTTTTTGTCCACAGCTGTGGATACAGTACCTTGTATCCTGGGGCTGAGCCCATGCGTGGTATGCAACTAAGCAAGGAATGAATGGTTCCCAGCTTTGGCTCCTTCTGTGTTTTGTCGTTTACAAATGCTTCATTTTTTTAGTGTGCATCTCGAAAGTCAAGCCTAAAAACAATGGGCAGCAGAGTCACCATTTCCATCCTGAGTTTGGGTATATCTTCATGATAAATGATGTCTTCAGTTACAAACACAAATCACGTGCTCTTACCTGCCAGTCTCACCGATGACTTCTTTCCTCCCATAGATTGGAGCTCAGTGGTGTGACCAGGTCCTTCTAGGCAACATGGTAGACGCAGAAAGCTTGATTTGTCCCCTCTCCCCCCTCGAGGCTGATGACCTGGACAGCCCATTATCTGCGGAATTCCTACAAGAAATGGGAAACATCCAGGAGATTTCCCAGTCCATCGGCGAGGACAGTTCTGGAAGCTTTACGTTCACAGACTACCAGTATTTGGGAAGTGGGCCCGGCTCAGATGGCTCTGTTATCACCGGTAAGCACTGTTTCCTGGAAAACTCTATTAAAAGTGTTTTCTTGCCTGGTCGCTGGTGACTCATGCCTGTAATCCTAGCTACTCAGGAGGCAGAAATCAGGAGGATGGAGGTTTGAAGCCAGTCCGAGCAAATAGTTCATGAGACCCTATCTTGAAAAACCCTTCACAAAAATAGGGCTGGTGGAGTAGCTCAAGGCGCAGGCCCTGAGTTCAAACCCCAGTACCAGAAAAAAAAAAAAAAAAAAAAGTCTTTTCTTCAGAGAAAATAAGAAGTCACACTTTAAAAAAAAAAATCTGATGTGTGTACACACATGCACTCATCTGAGATACTATCACAAGCGAAGTAGACTGTAGCCATTGCCCCAAAAGTTTATGTGTGCTCCTTTGTGAATCCTTCTCCATCTCGTCCATGTCTCCCTCCTCCCATGTAACCTCGGATCTGTTCTCTCACTATAGGTTAGTTTGCATTTCTAGAATTTTATTTAAATGGAATCATTTCTATTTCGATTTCTTTCTCTCTTTTCTTCTTTTCTTCCTTTTTTCTTCCTTTTTTTTTCCTTTTTTTGAACTTAGGGCTTCACACTTGCTAGGCAGGTACTCTATTCTTTGAGACACATATCCAATCCCGAGATTTTTTTTTGAGGGGGGCAGGGCCGGGGATTGAACCCAACACCTCACAGGTCACCGCCCCAGGTAGGCAAGGGCTTTACCTCTTGAGCAATTCCCTCAGCCCTAGTCTGGCTCCTTTCACTTAACAGAATCACTCTGTGATGCACAAGCGTGGTGGCGTGTGTCAGCACTGCATTCTTGGTCATCCATCACTGGATATGCCACTGTTGGTTTGCACACTCGCCTGACTGAACACTTGACTTGTTCCCAGCTTGGGGCTGTCACACACACAGATGCTGTGAACATTCGCGCCCGAGTCGCTGTATGGACATCTGCAAACACCTAGGGATAATGGTCGGGATGTAGGGTACATGTTTGAACAACTTGTAAAGAAATTGCCAAAATCCCTTCTAAAACACTATACCAGTTTATGTCCTCACCACAGTGAATGAGGGTCCACGGCGTGAGATATGGCCAGCCAGTTTAGCCATTCTCCCAGGTGCATCATGGCGTCTCCTTGTGGCACTTCCAGTTTGATTTCTCTGACGACTAGTGGCACTGAGTGTCTTTTCGTGTGCTTAGGTCTTCTTTGTTGAGGTTTCTGTTCGAATCATTTGCCACTTTTCCCTTGAGTTCTTTGTTTTCGTACTGTTGACTGTTAGGAATTTCATACGTACTCCAGATGCAAGCGCTTTGGCAACTTTGCCCCTCCACAGACCCTCACTCTGTCTGTGGCTCACCTTTCCTTTCCACTGTCTTTCAAAACTCAGTTCTGAATTTCAGTGAAGTCCAATGTATGAATGTCTTTTCTTTCATGTGTCGTAATGAAGAGAGTTCTACCTGACTCAAGGTCACATCTTCTAGAAGTCTTAGGTTTTACATGTAAGTCTAAGATCCATTGATTTAATTTGCATGTGGATCAAAATTTTTCTCCTTTTTTTTTTCATTTGCAGTTGTTTTGGCACCATTTATGAAAATATCTTCTGTCTCCACTGAACTGCCTTTGTCAAAAATCAATGGACCATACATCGTAGGTCTTTTTTCTAGGGTTTTTATCCAGCACCATCCTCTGTGTTTGCCTTTGTTCACCAATGTCACTGTGTCCTGCTTACTATGCTTTTATAAGAAGCCTGAGTTGGGCGCTAGTGGCTCACGCCTATAATACTACCTACTTAGGAAGCTGAGAATGGAAGGATCATGGTTCAAGTCCAGTCCAGGCAAATAATTCATGAGACCCTATCTCTAAAATAACCAGAGCAAAAATGGACTGAGCTGTGGCTCAAGTGATAGAGTGCCTGCTTTGCAATCATGAAGCCCTGAGTTCAAATCCCAGTCCCACCCTCACCCTCCCAAAAAAAGCCTGAAGAAACCCTGAGAAAGTTCTCCAACTGTATTCTTCTTGTTCTTCAAAGATCTTTGGGGCATACTGTCCATATGCATTTTAGAATCAGCTTATCAGTTTGTACCACAAAAAACCTGCTAAGGCTTTGATTAGGATTGTACTGAGTCTAGTCAATTTGAGAACCCTCAGCATCTTCCCAATATTGAGTCTTCTTGTCTGGGGCCATGTTTATTTTTCCACTTAGCCAGGTCTTCTTCAGCTTCTCCTCGGCATATTTTACAGTTTCTAGTGCATAGGTTTTCATATTTTGTGTCAGATTTATCTCTAAGTATTTCCTGTTTTCAGTGGAATTATAAATGGTATTTTTTCACACTTTAATTTCTCATTGTTGCTACAGATATAGAAATACAATTGATTTTTAGCTATTGATTCAGTATACCCTTGCTAAAGTCACTCATTAATCCCAGTAAATTTTTATGGCTTCTTTGAGATTTCCAAGTAGATAATCATGTTACCTGCTATAAAAGGCAGTTTATTTCTTCTTTTCAAGCTGGATATCTTTTACTTCTTTTTCTTCCACTATAATGTTAAGTAGAAGTGAAACATCTTGTTCGTTCTGGAGCTGAGGGGGAAGCACTCATCCTTTACCATGAAGAATGCAGTTCCTCTTAGGTGTGCTTTAGCAGGGGAAGGAAGTTCCTTTCTGGTCCTAGCTCACTGTGAGTTTTTAATCAGGAATTGATGTTGGATGTGAGGAAATACTTTTTACGCATCTAGTATGATCAAATGGTTTATCATTTTTGGTTTGTTGTTATGGTAAATTACATTTCTTACAATTCCCATGAAAAATCATACTTGGTCATAATCCACGAGCCTCTTTATGTATTAGTGGATTTAACTTACTAAAATTGTGTTAAGTGTTTTTGCATCCATATGTCTGAGGGATATTGGTGTTAGTTTTCTTTCTTGGTAATATCTCTGTCTGGGTTTAGCCTCAGAAACAGTATTGCTTTGTGAAACGAACTGTTCCTTCCTCTTGTTTTCTGGAAGTATTTCTGTAGAATTGATATTTGTTCTTCCTTAAATGCTTGATAGATTTCACAGGTGAAGCCATCTGGGTCTGGAGGTTTCTTTAACTACATGTTCAATTTCCTTAATAGATAGAGGGCTGTTCAGTTTCTGCCTTTTGAATGAATGTTGATAATTTGCCTTTCAAGGAATGCATTCATCTATGTCATTGAATTTATTGGCACAAAGTTATTCATAGTGTCCCCTTAGTATCCTTCCAATAGCTATAGAATTTATTATGATAGCACCTTTCTGCTATTTATAATTTGATATTTTGATATAATATCTGATATTTAAAATTGTCTTCTCCCTGTCTCTCTTCATTCACCTGACTGGATGCTCCTGAATTTTATTGCTCTTGTCAAAGAACTAAAAGTTGGCGTCTTTCTTTGTGTTCTCTATGTCACGGATTCCCAGTGCATTCTTTGTAATTTCCTTTTTGATGTTTTATTGAGTCTAATTTCTGCTCTTTCTGCTCTTAAATTATCATAGACTTGAGATTTTCCCTTTTTTCTAACATAAACTTCCATCTAATTACTCCTTTAGTGCCATGACACACATTTTAATGCTTACATTTCCATTCAGTTCAGAATACTTCATAACTTCCCTTCTGATTTTCACTTGAACCCGTAGGTTAAAGTTATTGTCTGACTTTCCAAGTATTTGAGGATTTCCAGGATATATTTACATTATTGAGTTCTAATGTAGTTCCCTTGAGGTCAGAGGGCATAGTCTGTATGGTGTAGATGCTTTTGGTGGTGTTAAGAGCTGGCTTAGGGTCAGGAGCACAGTCTGGCTTGGTAAATGCTCCAGTCTGGGGAGGATGTTGGTTCTGCAGGTGTTGGGTGGCATGCTTGGCAAATGTCAGTGAGCTCAAGTTGGTAATTGGCATTGCCCAACCTTCCATATCCTTCCTGGTTTTCCATCAGCTTGCTCCATCAGCCATTGAGAATGGACTGTTGACATCTCCCATCAGATTTGTAGATTTGTCTATTTCTCCTTTCAGTTCCACCAGTCTTTGAAACTCTGTTCTTAGGTCATAGACATTCAGAATTATTTCATCCTCAGCTGGGCACTGGCAGCTAGCTCATGCCTATAATCCTAGCTACTCAGGAGGCAGAGATCAGAAGGATAGTGGTTCGAAGCCAGCCCAGGCAAATAATTTACAAGATTCTATCTCAAAAAAAAAATCATTACAAAAAGGGCTTGCGGAGTGGCTCAAAGTGTAGGCCCTGAGTTCAAACCCCAGTACCACAAAAAAAAAAAAAAGAAGAATTATTTCATCCTCATGATGAATTGACCCCTTTATTAAAATGAAATAACATGTTTTATCCCGAGTATATTTCTTTTGTCTGAACACTGCTTTGTCTGATACTAATGTATCCACTGCAGCTTTCTTCTGACTATTGTTAACATGGTATACATTTCCCTGTTTTTCTTTTAACTTCTTTGTATCTTTATATGATGATTGAACTTAAATTTACTATTTTGAAATTTGTTCTTTTGGGGTCTATCTATACTTTGTCCTCATTTCCCTCTTTTTCTGCCTTCTTTTGTATTAACTGAGTATTGTTAAAAATTCAATTATATCTTCTTGGTTGGCTCACTATTCACAACTCCTTGTATTACTGAAGTGTTGCTGTAGTTTATAGTATACGTCTTTAGCTTAATCACAGTTGCCTTAAGTGATATAATGCTATTTTACAGATATTGTAAGAACTTATAACAGCTTACTTCCATTTCTCATCAACAGCAGCCAGGGTTCCCTTTTCCCTACCTCCTCATCAGCACCTATTACCTTTAGTCTTTTTTATATATCTGACAGCTCTTAAATTTTTCTTCATCACTGGATCTAAACCATTTGATTATGATACGCCTTGGTCTTGTTTTCTTCACACTTCTTGGGCTTTGCTGAGCCTCTGGGATCCGTGGATTTATTGTTGGCATTTCCGCAGGCACGTTTCTTTCCTCTCTGTTCATTTGTTGGGGTCTCCAATTGTATGTACATTGGGTCACATGAAGAGGTGCCACAATTCACTAATGCTGAGTTCTTTTTTTTTTTTTCAGTCTTTCTCTGGGTGTTTCATTTTGCATAATTTCTATTGCCAACTTCAAGTTTACTGACGTTTACTTCTGCAGTGCCTAAACCATCTAGTGTGTTTTCCTTGTCAGATATTGTGGTTTTCATTAGTAAAAAGCATGATTCAGTTATTTCCTTACCCTCACCTCTATCTAACACGTTCTGTCTTTCATCTAGCTTTTTTGAGCGCTTGGAATATGGTAAGATTAACTTTTTAAAATATGAATTCTATTATCTGTGTCATTTCTGGGTCCTTTTCAGTTCATTGATTTTTCTTAGCATATCTTTTTGTGTCTTATAATTTTTTTATTGTATGCCACATACTCTGTACTCTGTTGGATGAAAGATTTTTGGATTCTTATAACTATTCCTGACCATTGTTCTGGCGTACAGTTAAGTCACTTGGAAAACATTTGATTTGATCCTTTCAGGTCTTGTTTTCTAAGCTTGTGTTAAATGGGACCAGAGAGTCTATCTTAGAGGCAGTCCTGCCTCCCTGCTGAAGCAAAACCCTTTGAGAGCTGTATCTGAAGCCCCACAAGTTCTAAGAGCGTCCACTGTGAGAGGTGAGAACAGGACTATATTCAGTCTCTCACAGTCCCAGCTGTTATTCTCCCCTGATTGTTTCGGTTGCTACTGGAGTGGCTTTTCTTCTAAGCTCTCTCAACTGACAGAGTAATGACGTGCATGTGTACACACTAGCACACATATGCCATGACTCTTTCCATATGCAACCATCTGTATCTCTGTTAAGCTACACATGGGTTCCTGCTGGTGCCACTGACTAAACCATTGCCATATATGGGTCATTTGAGCCTGCTCCTCTTGCACATCTGTAACCTCGCACTTCAGCGGTGAGCAACCTAGCTCCCACCCTGCCACCCACCATCCACTTACCTAATTGCTCATTGTCAGTTTACACGCACAGTGGCATCGGAATCAGTAGCCCATGCTCCTGTGGAAACAGCGCTACGTTACCAGCCAGAGCACAGTGCTCTCCACAGACCCTCTGCCCTCAGTGTTACAGATGCCACTCACCACCAAGGTCACTTAGGTCGACACCCCCCCCCCCTTCAGCAAGGTTGTCTCACACAACTGCGATAGTTAGAAGTTTTGTCACATTCTGCATTCCGTCCTGGGGTCCTCCAACCTCCTAAATTATTTTTGTTTTATTTGCACACATTAAGATCAGTTCTAAGCTGTGGGGTTTGACATACCTAGTGCCATGCGTCCCCATTTCACTTTCCTATGAATAATTTCACCATCTCAAGAGCCCCTGTGTGGCACCTGGTCAACCCCACCTCCTCCGCCAGCCTCCACAGCAGGCATTGCTTTGCCATTGCGGTGTGTTGCTGCTTCTAGAATGCCATGTACCTGGAGTAGTTCAGGATGTGATCTTCCTACAGTGGCTTCTTTTGCACTACAGTATGCATTGAAGATGCGTCTGTGTCTTTCCTGGCTCATTTCTTTATCCGCTGAGTAATGTTCCACTGTCAGGATGGCCCAGTTTGTTTACCCATTCACCTACGGAAGGCTGTCTCTTTTGCTTCCAAGGTTGGCCAGTTAAGAATAAAGCTACTCAGCATGGTGGTACACAGCTATAATCCCAGCCCTTGGGGAGGCTGAGGCAGGAGGGTAATGAGTTCAAGGCCAGTCTGGACTAGTTAGCAAGACCCTGTCTTAAAAATAACAACAGTAACAATAAACAAAACTACAATAAGCGTTCACATACAGGTTTTGTGTAGACAAGTTTCAGATCAGTTGGGCAAGGACCTAGATGTGCAGTCACTGTCATATCACGAAGCTGTTTTGCTTTGTAAGAAACTGTCAAACTGCCCTCCTAAGTGGCTAGCCCATTCTGCAACCCTACCAGCTACAAAGGAGAGTGCCGGTCACTGCACGTCCTCTCCAGTGACCATTGTTACTGTTGTTTGTCCTTTGTTGTTGTTGCTTGGGTTTTTTTGTTTTGTTCTGGTACTGGGGTTTGAACTCATGGCCTCACACTTATAGGCAGGCACACTACCGCTTGGGCCACCATCCCCCATGGCCCTTTTGCTGTAGGTATTTTTCAGATAGGGTCTTGCATTTATGCATGGGCCAGCCTGGGCCTGGGTCCTCCTATCTCCGCTTCCTGTGTAGCTGGGACAGCAATACCTGCTGCTGTCAGGCTTTAAATTTCCTTCATTCAGTCTGATCGGTATGTGGGGATGGTCACTGTTTCCACTCACGGTTCCCTAATGACAAGTGACATAGAGTATCTTTTCCTGTACTTGCTGCCATCTGTCTTCTTTGGTGAGGTGTTTATTCGGATCTTATGCTCATTTTTAATTGAGTTGTTTGTTTTATTATTGCTGAATGTTAAGGCTTCTTTGTATATTTTGGATGTAAGACTTTTATCGATGGGGTTTGCAAATACTTTCTCTCATTCTGTGGTTTTTCCTTTCATTTTCTTAACAGAAATTTTTAATTTTTATGAATTACAACTTTTTTCTTCTCATAGATAATGCTTTGGGTGTTGCCCACATGAGTTTTTCGTTGTTGTTTTGAGACAGGGTCTCACAGTAGCCCCGGCTGGCCCTATACTCACAATACTCCTGCCTCAGCCTCCCAGGTGCTGGGATTACAGGCTTGTTTCACCACACCCAGTCTGCATGAATTTTTATACTGTGATCTGGTGCCGCTTACTGAGTTAACAATTGTAGAACTGGAAGGAAGCAAGCAAACAAAACAGTGAGTTCTCCTTAGGGCATGTGGAACATGGGAGGCTCAGGGACCTCCAGGTGGAGGTCCTGTGAGGCAGCCACTGTGCAGAGCCCTGGCCCAGGGCACAGGTCAGCGGGTATGAACAGGAGTGTGTGAGCTGGGGATCCCAGCACCATGGTAGTTGTGGACACAGAACAAGGTAGCTGTGGCCAGGGACCAGGAGACTCAGGTGCCCTGCCTGTGGGCTGTACCACATCACAAAATCCGCTGGTAAATTGTCTTCTAGAAGACCGGATTCCAGCGAGGTGGTGACACCTTTTCCTCTTCTGCTCTTAGACACCCTCTCTCCAGCTTCCAGTCCCTCCCCGGTCACCTGCCCTGCGGTTCCCGGCAGCACGGATGAATCCCCTGGTGGAACTCTAAACATCGAGTGTCGGATCTGTGGGGACAAGGCCTCAGGCTACCATTACGGAGTCCACGCGTGTGAGGGCTGCAAGGTACAGTGGCCCTGGCGGAGGAAGAGGGTGGCCTGCACACAGCTGCATGACTGCTGTGATCTTGCACACAAGTGGCTGTTGTCACTGAGAGATCTGCTGAAAGGCACAGAGAACTGACCTGAAGGGACAGCATGACTTCTCTCTTCAGAGTCTGAGACAGATGGCTCTGCTGTACTTTGCAAATCACTCAGAGAAGTGTGTCCTTCAAAAGAAAGTCAGCCACCTTAAAAATGTGAACACAGGGTAGAGAGCTTTTGCCCACTTATCCTTCCACCCCCATGGAGCCCTGCTAGTGTGGAGGTGTCCAGGTACTGGCCAAGATCAGAGACGCCTGGTCTCTTGCTGAGGGTCTCACAGTGCCTGGCTCAGGAGCACCAGCTCCCAGGGCTCCTGACCCCCACCCCAAGCCACCTGCATCCTTTTGTAGCTCACCCAAGCCCCAAGACAGAAGTGACCAGGGCCAGGTATATGTGACCAGGACTATGAGGCCCTGTGGCTCAGCAGCTGGCCCTTCCAGAAGTGTCCTGCCCTGCAAGTCTCCCTGAAGCATCCCAGCCTTTCAGGGTAACACGTGCCTTCTCAAGTTTGACACACAAAACCTGGACGATAGAGACATCTGAATGTTCAGCAGCCGAAGTCCCCCGTCATTGTGCCTGCTGGAAGCGTTCGCTGGCTCTTGGGGAATGTCACAGACCTTCCTTTACCTGCATTCTTAAAACACGGGCGTACTGCCCCTGACCGGGACTGGCCTTGGAGGCCTGTCTATCAGGAGAATGGGCCACAGAGTCAGGGCATGGTGGTCCCAGGCAGTCAGAGCTCTCTTCCCACCCTTCCTCCTGCCCTCCCACTTTACAAACCTAGAGAAGGAACGGAGGGAAGACATCAGCCTTTCCTCCATTCCCAAGAAATGCCAGCCCCTCCCATCAGCCAGTGGAGTCCACCACGTCAGGCGTGTAGAAAGAATGCCTTAGAGGCAAAGAGGAGAAAAGGACCCAAAGCCAAAATAAACTCCTTCCCAAGTTTTCTAACCACATCCCTGCCTCGACCCCCACAAAAAAAAAAGTCGCCGTAAAGCAGCCTTTGCATTAGGCCCGATTTGACTACTTTTGTTTAGTTTCAGCTTTTTTATAGACCCACTAAGAAGATTGTCCTCTTTCTGGGTAAAGTTTAAATGATTTTATAAAGCAAGAAAATTGTTTACAAATAGTTGGCCTCCTTTTATTATAATTTGTTTTCTTTTAAGGAGCTAATACTCTTTTAGAAAAATTCCTAGAAAATTCTTTGTCACAAATCTGGATACCTCGCAAGGGACGGAAGTTACTTCAGTATACATGAAGTGCTGAGTCAAACTATCGCTGTGTCTTCCCTAGTCAGATGTGGACTTTTTGAAATCACTTTGAATTTTGCCTCATTTTTTTGTTTTTGTCAATACAGGGGTTTGAACTCAGGGCCTCATGATTGCTATGCAGGTGCTCTACCACTTGAGCCACACCCCCAGCCCATTTTTGCTTTAGTGATTTTTCTGATAGGGTCTTGCATTTTTGCCTGGGGTTGCACCATGATCCTCCTACCTATGCCTCCTATATAACTGGGATTGTAGGCGTGTACCACCATGCCAGCTTATTTGTTGAGATGGAGTCTCACTAACAGTTTTGCCTCAGCTGACCTGGAACCATGATCCACCACCGACTAGCTGATATTACAGGTGTGGGCCCATGTGTAGCTTGTTCTTCATTTTAAGTGCACTGGAATTTAAAGTTTACCATTTTCCACAGTTATATGAGGCTTGTTAGAAGAACTGTCTCTGTAAACGTAGTTCGTCTGAAAAGAAAACGAATGAGCAACAAGAAAGGCAAACGTGGGAGTGCGGTGGTTTACTGGTGGTCCTTCTTTCACAAACTGTGCTCATCTCACAGGGCTTTTTCCGGAGAACCATTCGGCTCAAGCTGGTGTATGACAAGTGTGACCGCGGTTGCAAGATCCAGAAGAAGAACCGGAACAAGTGCCAACACTGCCGCTTCCACAAGTGCCTTTCTGTCGGCATGTCACACAACGGTAGGTAAGGCTGCCCAGCACAGTGTCCTAGCGTGGTCCTCAGTTTGCTTCCTTGTGCAGCCGGAATGGACTGCATTCTAAATGGGTCTGCAGCAGCGTGTAACACAGAGATCATTTTGTAATCAGAAAAGCCCAAGGAAACGAATGTCTCACCAAGTCCGGGCTCAGCAGAGCAATTTAAAACAATTTATTCATAAGGGCTGCATCTCTGCCTGCTGGGGAAAAAAAGGTAATGAATATACCAGCTCTTCTAAAGTTTACTAACTTCCCCTTCATCTAAAGGTCATTGACTGCCGGGTGACAGTAGCAGTCGTACTGATGAGTAGTGCTGTCAGCTTTTATTTTCACATAGATATGTATATATATGTATATACATGTGTATGTATATATAGGTGGTAACGGGGTTAGAACTCACAACCTTGCACTTGCTGGTCAGGAACTCTACCACTTGAGCCTTCCTCCAGCCCTATGTTAACCTTTTTAAAAGGTTAGGATTTATGGCATCTGAGTTTTGCTTTCCTCTCTCCCTGGCAGAAAGGTGGATCATAATGAGCAGCGGATTTTAACTTCCGACTGGATTTCCATCCGTAGCTCAGTTCCTAGTGTGACATTTGCACCCCACCCTTCATCATCGCCACCGTCCGTGCCACTCCTCCTGCCTTGCTCATCTCTGTTTCCCATTCTCCCATCCCCCCCACCCCAGCAATTCGTTTTGGGCGAATGCCAAGGTCTGAGAAGGCAAAGCTGAAAGCAGAAATTCTTACCTGTGAACACGACATAGCGGACTCTGAAAGTGCCGATCTCAAGTCTCTCGCCAAGAGGATTTACGAAGCCTACTTGAAGAACTTCAACATGAACAAGGTCAAGGCCCGGGTCATCCTCGCGGGGAAGACCAGCAATAATCCAGTAGGTGCTCTCGCTGTCTTTGGGTAGGGTCTGCAGTGCTCCATGGGCCTCTGTCTACTGGAGTCACAGAGAATGGGCGAGGATGCTGCTCGATTTGGGGAAAATAAAATTCATCCCAAAGGCAAACCCGGGACCACGTGGGGTCGTGCAGATGTTTCACACTGACTCTCTAAGACGTAGCTTAAGAGCAGCTGTGGTGTTCCTCTCGGGCTTGCCTTGCAGCTCCTGGCAACCAGGTTATTGCAGGGCTCGTGTAATAGGTGCTGCAGAAATAACCTAGTTAATGGCTTGCCAGGTACCAGCCGGTGCATTATTAAACATCGCTATTTTAAGCCAGGAGCTGGTGGCTCACACCTGTAATCCTAGCCACTTACTTGGAAGGCTGAGATGGGAGGATCACAGTTCAAGGCCGACCTGAGCAAATAGTTCCTGAGACTCCATCTCCAAAATAACCAAAACAAAATGGACTGGAGGTGTGGCTCAACCAGTAGAGCGCCCGCTTTGCAAGCGTGGAGCCCTGAATTCAAATCCCAGTGCCACCAAAATAAATAAATAAATATCCCTATTTCTAGGTCAGAAAATGAAACCTTTCACTTCACATGTTCTTGCATTCTGACCCCTAGAACAACTCTCCCTTTATACCTACCCCCTTCACCCAACACCTGCCTTCTCCTCCAGCGAGAAGGCAGTGGTGTCTCACACCATGGGAAGGGTCCTTTGTGTACAGAAAGATTATCATCTTTTTGATAGTTCTAGACCTTTTCAGATGGCCCCTGTGGCCCCTCCTCCTTCACCAGCTGCCTGGCTTATGTCCACTGCCCACAGGGACCTGTGTCCATTGCAGAAGGGGTATAAGAGTCAGCTTCAAAGAAGGGTTGGCCCTAAGTTGGTGCATAAAGATATTTTGCCTTTTTCCTGTGAGGATGGTACGCCAGGTTTAATTTGCCCTAATGAATAACTTGGAGCATTCCTTATTAGGAATTACAAGCTAGACTCTTTAGTCACAGGCAAATAAAGGATTTCACAAGCTGCTTACTTTCATGAACAAACTAAACCCCTCTTTTACTGAGTCTTTTAGTTCTTCCATGAATTCTGTAATTAAATAGGTCAACACATTTTAGAAGCTTTCAGCAAATACCACACTAGGTATCCCCAGAGGCTCAGGTCAAGTAGAGCTCTTCTAGATCCCAGGGTCAAGGTGAAGCCAGCCTTTTCACTTTGCATGTCTGACTTGGAAATAACTAGCCCAAATTAGAGAACCCCAAACTTCCATTTGAGATCTTGTGTTTCTTCCTTGAACTTTAAGTTTTTAGAACACATTGAAAGGCCATCTTGACTTTTCACACTGTTCTTTGGTTAATTCGCTTCCCATGGTTTTCTCTGCATGTGTCCACTGTCCACAGAGCTCTTAGAAGGAGCCTGCTGCCCTTGGCCAGAGTTGAGGAAATCAGGAGTCTCACACAAGGAAAGGAACAGTAGATGGATGGTCTAGGGTTGGGAGTCACTAAGTAGAAAGTCAGAATGAGTATGTGCTCCTGCCCACACACTGCCACACTAGGGCACTCCAGGAACCAGTTCAGAAACAGTGTCCAGACATGGACCAAGTTGCTACATCTGACCACATGGTTAGTTCCAGGCCAGGGTCCCCTCCCACTCATGTCCTGTATGTTGGAGGCCCAGTCTGTCCCCCTTCCTGCCTGGCCTACTGGCCAGCTTCCCAGAGCTCATCGCTTTCCAATGTGAGGCCCATGTCTGCTCTTCTATCTGTGTCCAGCTTGAGAAAGACCCAACTGGCAGGGTGCCCACCAGCAGGCTGCACTGCCCAAGCGTCTCTGTAGATGTTGATCTTGTTGCTGCAATGGGCAAGGGAAGGCCATAGTTTGTGTGTCCTACATGATTTAGAAAGCAATCCCACCTGTTCGGGAGACCAGGCATTTGGCTTGGCCTATGCCTGGTGGCCCAGTCCTCAGTGACTATTTGTCAGGTTCTAGCCTGGAACGACCCAGCACCCCAGCTGGGCCCCAGAGCATCAGAAAGCATAGCAGCCTCAACACCTGCAGTTGGCCTCTTTTCTGATTGGGGGTGGGGGGAAAAACCCAGAATGTGTCTAGACCAGTCAACTTGTGTACAGGGAGTGATGGGAACTCATGCATCAGTGTAAGGAGGCCTCGTCACCTTCCTGCAGGGCTGCCAGGACAGGGGCATGCACCAAGCTCTGACCAGAACTTGGATCTAAACTGTTCTAACCATGATGGGGACAAACAGGAGCCAGACAGTGTGTTAAATAGAACAGGCCTCAGAACTGCCAGAAGCGGGCACTGAATTTATCTTGCAAACACTATTTCTTTGTTCTGTGAGACCACTAAGATGAAGCAAAGCCCCAGAACTGACCTGGAACTGGTTGGAGTGCCAGGGACCCTGGTGGCAGGATGCTGCTGGGGTGGGAAAGGCAGCTGCAGGGAGAACGCATTGCTCTTGGGGAAAGATGGGGTTAGGTTTAGCTGAGGGCAGAGGTGAGGAGATGGATGGGAAAGCTGGTCTCCTTCTGGACCCCTGGAATGGTCTGAGCCCCTGAGATTTCAGACTCATGAACCAGAAAATGGTCAGGGCCCTTGGTGACAGAGCCAGAGCTCCTCTGGGACTCACTACCTCTTGATTTAAGGGTAACAAAAGTGGAAGCAGAACTCAGGGGTGGAGGGAAAACTTGTGTCCTCCGAGCATGGACTCCAAATAGGGGCTTTCAGCAGCTTCTAAAAAGACACTGTTAAGCCCAGCATGGTCACACATACCTGCAATCCTGGCAACTTAGGAGGCAGAGATAGAAGGACCACAATCAGAGGCCAGCCCAGGCAAAGTTAGCTCAAGACCCTACATGAAAGACTAAAAGCAAAGGACCGGGGGCATGGTTCAAGTGGTAGAGCACTTGCCCAGTGTCCCCAGTACCATGTTGATTTGTTGGGTTGGGATGCCAGGAAAGGAAGTGGAGCTAACATAAAAACGAGACTGGCAGCTTCAGTGGTGACAATGCCTTCCCTGGGATGGCTGCTTCCTGCCACCAAGGACTCTGTGTTGCATATACAGAGAGGAAGACAATGATTCGAATAAAGCTAAGGCAACCTAACAGTGTGTTTTCCTACAGTTGAGGGAATACTGTCATTTATACTTTCGAACACAGCCCTCCCTCCATGCCTTTGGAGGATTAGGTCTGGAGACTCCCCAACCCTGTGGATACTAAAATCCATGGATGCCCAGACCCGGTTTTAAATAATACAGTATTTGCACAGAACTTTTGGACATCCTCCCATGTGCATCAAGTTATCTCAAGATTTCCTAGAGTACCGATACAAGATAAATGCTGTAGAAACAGTTATGAGCTGTACTGTTCAGGGGAAAGCAGGGCCAAGTGTGGCTCAGTGGAAGAGTGCTTGCCTAGCATGTGTGAGGCTCTGGGTTCAATCTCCAGTCTCCACCCAAAAAAACTCTAAAAGTCAGACTTGACACATTTTTTTCTTTATTTTGTTGACCCAAGGATGGTGGAGTTCTTGGATATGGAACACACTGACACAGAGGTCCAGCTGTGTTTCTGCCATCCAGCTCACAGATGCTACATCTTTCAATCTGAGCTTCAAGTGAAACCGACCCCCCCCCCCCACTGTTTTCTAAAACAGTGGTTATTGGCCTGGTTTTAAGGCCATTGGAAAGAAGCTGTTTTACTCTTCCTTACTCAGACCTGAGATATTTAGAACTTGGCTCTGAATTTTGTACTTGGAACGTTTGCACTGACTTGTGAGTAATGTTCTGGACATCACCTTTCCTCAATTATAAATGAGATTTTTCTCTTCAGCACCGTGTGTACACGGTGCTCAGCACTGCTCGGCCCCCACGCTCCCTCCTTGTCTCTGTACCGAGCACACCCCAGGCGCCCAGTACTTGGGTTAGCACTGAGGTTCCTGGGGATGCTCTGCACAGTCCAGAATGGGGAGAGCTTGGGCACACCAGGGGGAATGGGAGCCAGGGCCTGGATGCCTCATGATAGTGTGTGGATCAAGGTCTCAATCAGGCCGATCCCTCAGGCCCATTTCCTCTGCTCAGCACACAGGTGACACGGCCACTGTCTCCTCTTTCTCCATCAGATCTTTTTTTCACATATTGTAAGCTGTGCTATTTATGGGATACGGTGTGATAATTTGAAACATGTAAAATGTGCACCGATAAATTAGAGTAATGAGCACTTCCATCCTAAACACTCATCTTTTTGTGTTTAAGAACATTCAATTCCTCCCTTCTAATTCTTTATGGCATATATAATAAATTGGTGTAAACATCACTGCCATACAACACTGGAAGTTCTCGTTCCTTCTATCTAAAAGTGCCTTGGTCCCTCCCTGCTGCTCTCCTCAGCCTCTGCGGACCAGTACCCTACTCTCTGCTCCCGTGAGATCAACTTGGTTAGCTTCCATGTGCGACGTGCAGATTTGTCTTTCTGTGCTTGGCTTCTGCAAGTGACAGGATTCCCTTCTTGTCCTAGCTGGATAATATTCCATGGTGTGCATATGCCACATTTTCTTTATCCAGTCATCCACCGACAGACACCTTGGTAATTCCATGTCTTGGCTGTTGTGACTAGTGCCATGGGAAATTTGGGCGTGCAGGCATCTCTGACATGCTGATTTGGTCTCCTTGGGATATGTGCACAGTAGTGGCAAAGCCGGTGCCAGCACTGGCTCTTTAGTGGCAGGACCAGTAAAAGCAGATGCAGATGGGGCAGCGAGTGGAAGGAGCTGGCACTGAGAGCACCACTTGTTTCTCAGAGTGGCATGTGCTGAGGCTATAGCCTTAGGCACTGGAGAAATGGGGCACTGGGAGGAGTCTCCTCTCTTTCCCTGGAGAGTTCAGCAATGCCTCTCTGCTTATTTCTACACAAATGCCATCTTCTGGGGAGCATACATTGCATGCCACACTTATTCATTCAACTGTCAGTTGTTAAATAATAACTGCTACCTTTGCAAAAAAAGCTTATAAAATGGTAAAATTAAGAATTATTTTAATTCCTTAATACTGTTCCAACCATATTTAGGAGTTCTGGAAATGTTGTAGGATATTAAAGGCGCTTTGCTGATATTCTCTTGCTATCTGCATTGCCAAAATCAACACTTCAATTTCTTAGCAATGAAATCACTACCCAAGGTCAGACAATGACGGTCATCTTACTGATTTATATTGTTGGTTCTCCATATGTCTTCTTTTCTCCAACTAATCCTTTGAAGTTGCTCAGGAATAAGGACTGTGTTTCACATGCATTTTGGATTTCCATACTCATTAGTTTACCAATACCTAAGAGTACCGTACCGCTTGTTGCATATTGTGACTGACTTCCCTTTCTTTATAGCCTTTTGTCATACATGATATGGAGACGCTGTGTATGGCCGAGAAGACGCTTGTGGCCAAGATGGTGGCCAATGGCATCCAAAACAAGGAGGCAGAGGTCCGCATCTTCCACTGCTGCCAGTGCATGTCTGTGGAGACAGTCACGGAGCTTACGGAATTCGCCAAGGCTATCCCAGGCTTTGCAGACCTGGACTTGAATGATCAAGTCACTCTGCTAAAATATGGCGTTTATGAGGCCATATTTACAATGCTGTCTTCTCTGATGAACAAAGATGGGATGCTGATAGCATATGGTAATGGTTTTATAACTCGTGAATTCCTAAAAAACCTAAGAAAACCGTTCTGTGATATCTTGGAACCTAAGTTTGATTTCGCCATGAAGTTCAATGCGCTGGAATTGGATGACAGCGATATTTCTCTTTTTGTGGCTGCTATAATTTGCTGTGGAGGTAAGTGGATGACTTAATCTGCGGTGTCAAGTCACTCACTGCTCCTCTCTTGAAGGACCTGATAACTGTCAAGTTAATAATGGTGCCATCTTAGGCTGGGCTACAGTGAAGTGGGCACTGGCAGAGTGTGGCGAGGTCTGTGCCCAGGGGCCGCTTAGTAGCACTAGGGAGAATGGTATCAGGAGTGGATAGTACGGTATATATTGTTGTTATAGTATGTATACATATGTATGTATTTGTAAGCATTTATGATTATATCTAATAACATAATCGTATTAGATATAATTAGTATTAACTTATGATAGCATTATATTGCGATTGTCTTGTACTGTTGTTATAATTACATTGTTACATTACATCCAGACCATAAATAAGATGCTGTGATGCACCATGCAGATGTTAGCATAGTGCTGTCCATTTGCTAGTGGTTACTCTAATGCATAAAGAAAAACATTGATGCTAACTGGTAGCAATCCTGGATTTGCTCTGCCAGCGCACACAGGCCTGGTGAAGAGCGGTCTGGGCCTCTCTTGGGGCTCTGAAGCCCCAAGTTTTTGGCTTGGCGTCACATTTCCTCAAATAGCACTGCCTCAGATCTGGGAAGGTCACCTGCCTACTGTAAACTCAGTGACCTTGCCCGATCTTGGCATAGACTGGAGTCCACTCTCTCTCTTCACTGGCTCCTTTTAGAAGGGACCATTCCTTTAAATGCTGGTGGAAATCTTGAAACCGAGTATCTAGCTTTCACTCCCGAAGTTCTGCATTTCCCACCTTATGCAAAGTTGTTGTGATGGCATCAGAGTGTACAGCTGCTCCTAATGGTTTTCGGGTTGTCCCCTAACAGGTGGTAGTCTGGGAGATGCAAAATGAGGGGCCGCACTTAAGAGGGATCTGAGATGGTGCTGTGGCCTGGTGCAGCCAAGCTGTAGCCGTGTAACCGTGTAGCTGTCCCTGTCAGGCCTAGTGACTGTGGAAGTCTTTGTCTGCCTGTTATCACGTGGACATCAAAGGCTGCTCAGCCTTTTCTCAGGAAGGCCATGTGAAACAGCAATGCCTGGCTCCTCAGGCCGATAAAGTCACCAGGGGGTTATCACACTCAAATGTCTTTTTCTTCTTTTGAGCCTAGATCGCCCAGGCCTTCTAAACATAGGATACATTGAGAAAATGCAGGAGGGTATCGTGCACGTGCTCAAACTTCACTTGCAGAGCAACCATCCGGATGACACCTTTCTCTTCCCAAAACTCCTTCAGAAAATGGTGGACCTCCGGCAGCTGGTCACGGAGCACGCACAGCTGGTGCAGGTCATCAAAAAGACCGAGTCGGACGCGGCGCTCCACCCACTGCTGCAGGAGATCTACAGAGATATGTACTGATGTCTTCCAGACGCTCCACCACCTCCACTCTCTGAGACAAGGAGAAATGGGAGCAGCGCGGATTTGCACAATGTCCACCCTCTTAGCCTCAGAGACGGAGCTCTTGTCCACATCTTTCCTTTTTCAACTAGCACTTCTAAGAGCGTGCCTGTTACTTAAAGGCTGGTGATGGGAGGCCAGTCGTCAGGACATGGAAAATTCAGTCCCTGGTCTGATTTTAACTGGCTCTGTGTTAATCAGTGCACCTTTCTTTGTATCACATTAGTAATTTGCCACTTAATTAATGGGTGACCTCAAAGTACGTGCTCTGTTCCCTCCTTACCTTCCTTCTGGCTGTGGTGCTCTCATATAATGTGGAAAACTAATCAGCACTTTTTTTTTTAACAACCTTTATAATCCTATAAACCTTGATGTATCCAAAGTTAGATATTTAAAACACAGCAAAATATTTATTTGGAAGACTTCTGTTTCCCAAATCTGTAGAAAGACAATGTGCTACTTTTTAATCACAGGATTGAGAATTTTCGAGAACAATTTGCTAAGCTATCAAGATGCAGCCCCATTGTTTCCTTCTCCAGTTCACTGTCTCCATGGTTGTAAGGAAGTATGTGGGAATGCCCATTTCCAGGTTTGTGAGAAGATCTCAGCTAGCTGTATCCCAAGACCCCTCTGGATGATTTAAGTTAGTGTCTGGTAAGCAGGGTCAGCATAGAAAGAGCAGGTGTTCTCCTCCCCCACCCCTGTTCCTAGCAAACCTAGGAACAGAGCTGCTGGTGGGCATGACAGTGCTCTTAGGGACAAACTGACAAGTGGTTTGTTAATGTTCCTCCAGGCTCTAATTGGCAGCTCCTTTGTCTTTTTCTGAATTGCCTTTTAAAATAGATTTAAAAAAAAAAAAAAACTCAATGGTGATAGATACTACTTGGAGTGGAGGTGTGGCAAATGTGACTTTGTCACCTGGGCTGGGAGGGGCCGACCACCCTGGAGAACAAGAGTGGGGGTGAAGTGTCCTTCAACTGGCAGTTGTACCCAGTCCCAGATTTCACTGCAGTTGGTTATTTTTGGTTTTTTACAAAGATGTAGTCACTTCCCCATTTCCCACTATATATAAGGTAGTTTTTCAACATCTAAATACTAGTTTTAGCCTCAAAGATCAACTTGTGAACCCCAGTTCAATAGGAAAAGCAACGTGGACTGCGGTTATTTGACTAGAACCTTTGAACCTGGAGATACTCTCTGTTCACCTGCCTGATAAATTGGTGCACAGAAAATTTTCGGCCGCCCCTCCAGCTGGATGGAGCCTGCCAGCACCCTTGCCCACATTGCGGGTGGAGGGCCGCTAGTTACATCCTTCATGCCCCTCTCCCACCTTTAGAAAGTTTGGTTCTTCTGCGGTCATTCTTTATTGTTAAAGGATGATTAGGATTGATACTGATAAAGGTCCCAAGGTCATCACTGGGAAAATAGTCAGTAGAAGGAGCAAGAGCACTGTGAGACTTCACAGTGACAAAAGTGAAAATTAGGATTAGTACATCCTTTTTACAAATTGCACTTTGTGGTTTCCTTCCTTCTTCCCTTCTCTTTCTTTTTCTAAGAGCCAATCAAAGGCTCTGTTGAGCAGTAGCAGCGGTCTACCCCCGTGTCTTAGGAACTAGAAGCAGAGAAAACTGTTTTCATATATGAATCCAGCAAAAGCCATCCTCATTCAGGAAGAAAGTAGCTTTTGTGTCACATGGCACATCCATTTCCATGTCCCTTCCTGCAATGAGGGCTCCTGACACTGAGGAAATGCCAGGGCTGGCTGGTCCAGAGCTTGGGGATCAGAGGTGGATTCCAACACCATGTTTCTGTTGCCTCCCTGACCACACAGCCCCTGCTCTGACGTACCCTTGACAATACCACGCCAGCGTCTGCCTTGGAAAGCGAGACTCTAGACAGACCTGGGCTTTTGGGGGAGTTGTGCATCTGCTTAAATTTTCATAAAACTTACAACAAGTAGCACCTTATTTTATGCTTTCCACAGTAACTGCCAAGCTGACTGTCAAATTCTTCATAGCCCATCTGAGTGCTCAGCAAGGTTAGTGAGCTGCACTTGGTTCTCTGAGGACCTGGTGAGATATCCCCAGTAATGTCCCCAGGGAAACCAGGAAGGAGGCCACATGACCTCATTTTCAGAGTCATTTGATGTTGCTCACTTCCATTAATGGGAAGGAAAATCACATGTCCCAATTATCTAAGCATTGAGTCACTCATGACCACTAAATGTTAGAATATTTTGGGTCACCTAATCAAAGATTTCTCAGGGTATTGATAATCCAGTATAGGCTAATTATGCACCAGTGCCAAATACTGTAGCATTTCAAATAGGAACTGTTGAAAGAGGGTATTTACTATTTGCTAGGTGTCCAGAGACATCAGCAGAAAGCACCATGGACACCATACCAGAGTCACAGGGCTCTAGACCACAAGCGTGGACGCACCTCCCCAGCAGTTAGGGTGAAGACTCTCCAACTGACCAGGTCTCCACTTTCTCAACTATCAACAGCAAAAGCGCCAGGCTCCTCAGAGACCTCAAAATGATCAAGCAGCCTTGGTCTCACGTGCTGACCAGAATGGACAACCTTGGCACAGCCAAGACGTGCAAAGCTCAGGATCAGATGTGGTCCTCTCCACCGTCCACCATGGGTCTGGCAGCGTATCCCTCCTCCCTCGCCTCCTGGAGTTTCCAGCCAAGTGAACCACACGTGGAGTTCTGTACCCACCACACTTTGGGCCTCCTGTGCCAACCAGAACAGACCACCAAGCAGTCTTCACTAAGCAGCTAACAGCCTCTAGCACTTTAGTGGCCCCACGACTGTCAGATGCATTGCTTGCAAAAAGAAATGAGAAAATGGATTTTTATGTCATAGATAGCAAATTGACCTGGGTTGGTTTTTTTTTTTGCTAGTTTGGGTCAAATGTGAAAAACCTCCAGGTTTCTCTCTAGAGAAAGAACTACAGTGGCCTCCTCCTCTCTTGCCTTTCTTTCCCTGCCCACATCAAATTCAGTGAACTGATCCAGCATCACATGGGGTACAAGCCAGCCCAGGAACCACGTGCCCTGCCTCCTAGGAGTGGTGAGGCCAGGGTAGGGGCATGTGGTCTGAGTTCCTTGGCCTGCAGGGGACACTCTATGTCCTAAGGTACTCTAAGTACCTTCCCAGGGCTTTCAGGCTTCAACTCTGCCTTAAGTCTGACAAGGCCAGACTGAAGGTCTGTGAGTGCTGGCCTCTTCCTGGTAAAGTTGTCACTTTTGGAAAATCCGCTCTTTTAAAGGCACAGCCAGTTGCTTTTCTAGGCCTAAAACAAAATGTACCTCACGATGGACAAATGCCGCTTAGCACCCGTTCTGGTGAGTCAACAGCATTATTCATGTCCAGTGCCACTATTTCCTACACTGAGTAGGAAAAGGATTGTGTCAATAGCTGCGCCTTAAATACTGTGATGAGTCTTTTTAAATATCCTAATGCGGATAGTTGACTAACTTCCGATCACGCATCTAATAACGAGCATCTGGAATCTTTGAAGTCAGTGTTAATGGCTGCGTACGTTAAAAGCCTGGCTCGTGAACGTGCAAGAAACAACTGACAGGCAACTGCTCACGTGTATGTCCTGCCCCAAGCTGGCCATTTCTCCTGAGCCAGGCAATTTATACCACTGTGCAAATCCACCCCCTTTGCCATACTTCATATGTAAGTCTGTCTGTCCTCTCTTCTGCCACCCAGGCTTTCTTAGACCCGTTAGGGGTCACCGACTTCATACCACAGTGTTTTGATCAAGACCATCACCTATTCCTGTTTAGCTAACAGCTATCTGCTCTTCAGGGAATAATTACTGATAGATTATTACCAAAGAACTTTAGGAACCTGAACTATTCTGATGGAAATTATTTGCACCTACTGGCTCTCTGGTAGCTTCTGGATGGCCCAACCCAAAGCACACAGCAGAGGCCACAGACCCCCGAGTCTCCCATTTGTCATTTCCAGTATCATAGCCAAATTTCTTCTTGGTGTCATTGTAACACCCTCTGGGATCCACAGTGCCATTATGCTGAGCCCCTAGCGGGGAGGGTTTCACAGGCACATGAGGACGAGCAAGGACTGGCTTGATTTCTTGCCACCTGCTCACCGCTGTTCTAGGTGCCTTATTCTCTCCAAGCACTTGGGGACTTTCTGTCCTTTGCCTTCTATGTAAACAGAGCAGTTCCAAGTAGGAATTGTGGAGCTGGCTCCGGTGTCCTTTCCGACCTCACAGTTCTATCCAGGTATGGGGGCACCCAAGACCTCAGGAATCCAGGATGTGCAGAGAGGGCAAAGGTAATTTTTCTAGTCACATTAACTGATTGGTTCCAGACAATTAGAAAATGGCTATAACATAACCTTAATTTTTTAAATCTTGGGTCTTCATTTTCCTATTAGGAGATTGAACTGACAGTATGTATTGATTTATATCCTGAATTTTATGGGAACTTACATGTTTGGAATGTCCTACTGTAAGACTGATGAATGTAAAGACTTAATTTCAGGGTATAGTTTTGCCTTAATGGTTTTAAAAAATAAACTGTTTTAAAAACTTATTTGGTGAGTTCTGAGTAATGCTGAAACTTGTTTGATTTGCACCAGCCAACCCCTAAAACCCCCCAGTGTCTTGCTTTTAGTTTCACACTCGCCTGACCAGGCCCTCATGTAAAGGGTCCCTTTTTGTCCTTCCATGGACAGAATGTGATATCCATGCATCTAATGTACATGAAACAAGATGCTTTTAAAAGTGTGGGCACCTGTGGGGCACCAGGTAGCTCACGCCTGTCATCCTAGCTACTCAGGAGGCAGAGATCACAGAGGATCAAAGTTTGAAGCCAGCCTGGGCAAACGGTTTGCCAAAATCTCAAAAATATTCAGTACAAAAAAGGGCTTGTGGAGTGGCTCAAGTGGCCTAGCAAGTGTGAGGTTCTGAATTCAAGTCCCAGTACAGCCAAAAGATATATAAATAAATGTAAGCATCTTAAAATAAAACCCCAAGCACGCATCAGTCAGAAGCTCTTTATCCAGTCACATCTCAAAATGACTACAAAGGAAGACAGAGAAAGCTCCAGCTCTGCCAACTCTAAGCAAACACATGGTGGCCTACCCGGGACCAGGGGACAGGGTATCATGGAACACCCAGCAGGCTGTAGGGTGGGCTTCACAGCACCAAAAAGTGACTTTCAGATGGCAAAGGAGTGTGAGTGAAGGAAGCCCCTCCACCACCCCACATCCTGACTTGGGGATGCAAGAGAAGGGAATGGGGCCTGATCTGGGACCAGGCAGAGTAGCTGAAAACGCTGGACACCTACTCCTAGCTTCCAGGCCTGGCCCAGGAGGTCCATGGAAATGTCCCTACCTGCTGTCTGTCCCAGAGCATCTGCAAGAATGTCCCCACCCATTGCCTGGCTCACAATGACTGTAGGAATGCTGGGTCTTCAGTGTCTCAGTGGAAGGATTACTTTGCGAACATAGCTGGTTCTTTGGGTTCTTAGTCATAAATACAATACAAGGTCAGGATTTAAAACATTTTCTGGGCATCACGCAGGGTGTGAATTAAAGACTTCTCTCACCTCCAGCCCTGCCATTGGCTTCCGAGGCAGCCTCTGAAGCTGATTTCCTAGACCGGGCACAGAAGACAGGATGGCCCTGTGCCACGCCGCCCACCAAGAACAGCTAGGGCTCTTCTGATGTGAACTTGAAGGAGGCTTCCCCTCCCTTACTCCAGGTCTTTGCCCTGAGAGCAGCTCTGGAGCTCCAGCTGAGTGGTCTGGCCTTGGGGCCTCCTCTCAGTCGGTTCCCCCAGCCTTCCAGGCTATACGTGCTGCTCGCAGTGGTGCAGGGAAAGCCCAGGCATGCAGCTCCCAGCTGGGCACCATCCCTACTGGGCAGGGAGCTGTACTCAGGTCCACAGTCAGGGCTGGCTGGAGGGCCTCTTGGAGGCAGCTGTCCTTGTTGCCATGTCTCGCTGAATTTCCTGAGGGAAATCACCAATGTTCTCCTGGACACAAGGGAGGCAGAATCTCCTGGAGTAGAATAAGCTGCATTCCTGAAAGGAGGAAAAGGAGCTGGTTCCCCAGGGACATGGCATGGCCTCTCCTGGGACCCCTTCTACCACACGTGGAAGGCTGGCCAGGGCTCTCAAAAGGCACAGGGTAGCCAGACTAGCAAGAGGAACAAGGGCCTAAGGGCTATCAGGATGTCCAGAAAATGGGCAATGAAGGCCTGGCTCCCCAGGGAGGGAACAGCTGGGACAAGAAAGGGTCTCCAGGCCTGGCTCTGCCCCTCCACAAAGTGAAGCAACAACGATGGGAAGCTCTAGCCCAGGCCACACCCAAAGTTAGAAACCCCTGAATTCTCCTGCTGCGGCTTATCACAGAGGGACAGAGTCATGGTTCCTGGCACCTGCCTGGTGCCAAGAACATCCAGAGATAGGAGAGACAGCCCCACAGACCAAAGAGGCCATGGACGAGTGCCTGGTATAGGCAGGCGACAAGAACTGTCCAACTGTGCCCATTCTCCTTTATAGCCTTCAACACTAACACAGCTGCCCGGGCCCCTTTGCAACTGGAATGGCCATGTGACTAAGTTAGGTTAGGGGTGTCACTGGCAGCCACTTCCTGGTCACACTCCCTCAAAGGAATAAGGATGTGCTCCCCGGTTCCTTTGTGCTGGGTGGGATGTAGATGTGATGGTGGTAGCTGCAACAACCATCGGTGGGCCCATGTGGATATGGTGTATTGAGGATGGCAGTGGTGAACCCCTAGTCATAGCCAGGACTGCCTGTTACAGACTCTTCTATAGAAGAAAATAGGTCAATAACTACATCTTATTTAAGCCTCAATATTGTGGGGGTCTGTGTCCATGTGTAAACTAATAGAAGATTGTCCTTCCTGTAGTTCCTAGAAGCAAACTGCCATGGAGACTCGCTCGCTAACAATCTGCCCTTTACTCCAAGCAGGGGTTTCTGATGCTCTCATGTTCGTGTGGCCATCCCCTCTGCTCACTAAGGGCATCTCAATCCCAAGACGTAGTGTTCAGGGCTGCTGGTAGACAGCACCACTGGCCCCTCCCACCTTTCCATTCCTAACTTCCCAGCTGCTTCAATCCCTCCCCATATTTTACCTCATCAGCCTGACCCTGGAGCGACCTTGTGTGCACTGCTGCCCTCTCCTCACCCAGTAACTGGAGGCTCCCAATCCCTAGGCAAGGACAGGCAGCCCAGCTGGGCTGAGCGTCATACGCACCGGGCCCACACACACCAGCTTGCTGCACACGCTGCACCGCGCACCAAGAACCAGGAACCGGCCCTTATCCGAGGTGAAGGGGTCCTTCATGATGTAGCTCTCCTCCAGGAGGCTGTAGGGAAGGCCACAGGTCTGCTGATGGCACTGGCTGTGGCCATGGTGCTGACTGCACAGCAGTGGCAGCAGGACATCCCTGGGGCCTGCACACCTGCCTAGACTCAGCAGGGGAGGAACAAGACCACCTGTGCCACAGGGTAGTGGCAGAAAAGCCAGCACCTGCGGCCAGGTGGGACTCAAAATCTGACATGGCCTCAGTTCAATGTCAGTAGAGAGAGAGCAAAACCCTCCTTGGCACCTTGACAGCAAAGAGACCGAAGTCAGGTGGAGACCAGTCCCCTGCCACTGTGTCCCTTGTCAGTACTGCAATGGTCAGCTTCCCCACATGTGGCATTTGATAAAGGATGAGCTAGAGGCCAAGAAATAAGCCCAGGACCATCTCCACACCCGCCTGCTCTAGGCAGACCAGAGAAGCTCTCCTTAGGTATCACTCCCACTATGCAGGACACAAGGAAGATGGGGATCCCACCAGAAAGTCACTTGCAAAGATGGCAACAGGGCCAACCTCAAATGAAGAGGCCACCATGGTTTCTCTGCTCCCCAGTGCTAGGTGGTTCCATCCCAGGCCACTTCACTTCTACCCCATAGCTGCAGCAGGTGTTGAACTCTGGACTGTACCTAAAGGAGGCGCTGGAGGTCCTAAAGAATCAGGCAGCTCTCAGGCCTTGCCCAGGGCCTCTTCAAGTCACCTGGAGCATTCAGAGGCTGGGCAGGGGCCAGGCCTAAGCACAATACCTAAGCCTGGTGTGAGACTCCGCCTGCCAAACAGCCCTCAGCAAGGCCTTCCCTAGCAATGGCCCGAAGTGTATACTCACACAACAGACTGGGTGTTGGGCGGCTTCTGCCCCACATAGCTGTATGGTGCTGTCAAGGCACAGAGCTGGCACTCAAACACACCCAGGGGACGGCAATCTGCCTCAGACGCCATCTGCAAGGTCAAGAGACAGGGCACATCAGAACCAAGAGCCACCACCATCATGAAGCCTCCGCAGCCACTACACACTTCTCACCCAACGCAAGTCCCCTTATAGACAAGGAACCTCACATTTGAGCAACTGAGAGACCTGCCCAAAGTCCCAGGATTTTCAAGTGCACGTGAGATGGACCTCATGCTTGGCTTTAAAAGAGTGAAATTATAAGGTGTGCTTTTACCCCAAAGTAATAAAATCAGAAATCAGTAGCAGAAAGATACCTAGAAATCCTTTAGATACTTGAAAATGAAACACTGTGTTTCTGAAAAAACATAGTTCAAAGAAAAAGTTATAAATTAGAAAATATTTTGAACTAAACAAAAACTAAAACTACACATATCAAAATGTACAGAATGTGGCTTAAGTGGAGCTTAGAGGGAAATTTCTATCTTTAAATGTTTACATTAGGAAAGAATGCTTAAAATCATTCATGTAAGTGTTAATTTCTTAAGAAGCTAGAAAAAAGCAAATTATACCTAACATATGTAGAAAAAATAATTTAAAAAGACCAAAACAAAACAGGCCAGGCACTGTGGTTCATATTTATAATCCTAGCTACTTGAGAGGCAGAAATTGGGAAGATCACAGTTCAAGACTAGCATGAACAGTTAGAGAGACCGTCTCAATAAATAAGCTTGGTATGGTGGTGTACGCCTGTTATTCCAGCTACATGAGAGGCCATAGTTAGGAGACTATGGTCTGAGGCCAGCTCCAGGCAAAAACATGAAATCCTATCCGAAAAGTAATTAAAAAGCAAAAAAGGGCCAGGGGTGTGGTTCAAGCGGTAAAATACCTACGCAAGGCCCTAAGTTCAAAAATCCCAGTAAAAATAAATAAATAAATAAAAACATATCAAAAAATAGAAAAAATATCAATAACATCAAAGGTGCCAGACTGGGTGTAGTGGTGCATTCCTGTAATCCCAGCAACTCTCCAGGCAGAGGCAGGAGGGTCTCAAGTTCAAGGCCCTGATAAGGTTATCCAGACCCAATCTCATAAACAAAATAAAAACAAAAGAGGTGTGGCTCAAGTGGTAGAGGACTTGCCTAACAAGTGCAAAGCCTCAAATACAGAAAACAAACAAGCAAATGAGCTATTCTGAAAGTTCAATAAAAGTAAGAACCTTTAACACAACTGATCAAGAAAAAAGGAATGAAGATACAAATGACTCCTCTCAGGAACTGAGGAAGCATCGCTAAGACTGGAGACACTAGTGGATAAAGGGATGCATGAACAACTGATAACCAACAAATGAAAGACAGATCTCTTGAAAAACACCAACTATCAAAAGTGACTTAATCAAGAAACCTGTATGGTCCCACATCTACCAAGAAAATTAAATTCCCAATTAAAACTTTCCCCAGAAATGAAATAAATGAATTTAAGAAAAAAAAAATCTTCATTCGTAGAGAGATTTTCTGGCAAATGCTGTCATGCTCTTAATCATATAGATCCTGTTCAGTCTTCCAACGCTTAAGGGCAAGGACATTCCCCAGGATTTTACGAGGTCAGTATTCTGTGGACACCATGCTGCCAGTGTTGCCCAAAACCATTAACCAAACAAAGCTACTGCAGGAGAACTACAGACCCATACCCTCATGGATGTAAATACAAAGATCTTTAACAAAATATTGGCTAACTGAATTCAGTAACATCTAAGAGGACTCACATGTGACTGACTAGATTTACCTTGGCAATACAAAGTTGGTCCAACGTTCGAAAACCACTGAATACAATTCATGACAGTAACAGAATCAAGGAAAAAAACATAAAGTCATTTCAGTAGATGTCAAAAAAGCATGACAAAATTCAACAGAATTTTGCAAAACTGGAGGCTACGGAGGTGCTCAGTGAGCCCAGCTTTCCCAGGTCAAACCTAAGTAGTTCCCCAACTGACCACAGGGTGAAATCCCTCCCATGCCCCCATTGTGTAGGCACCACCTTTTTCCTTGTGAGGCTACATTTCAGGGGCTCACTTCCCACCCTGCAGACCATCCCTGCACTTCTCACCTCCTAGTCTCTGCTCCTTCTAATCCTTCCATCTACAAGGCTGTCCCCTCACCTCTGCCTCTGGGATATCGCTCTCACTGCCCTAAAGATCTTACCTATTTTTCAGCCCTTTTCTCTGGATGCTGTTTTCTTTTAAAATTATTTATTCTGATGGTGCTTCTTTAATCAAAAAATTGGGGGGGGGGATCTAACCCTTGTGCATGTTAGGCAAGTGGTATTTCACTGAGTTACATCCCCAGCCCTTAGCAAATTCTTTGATAGCTTCCACAGTTTTGGGGAAGTTCAAATATTTTTTCTTTTCTGATGAGATTCCAACTAAAAATATGCTGTTACACCATTTGATACAGTCCTACAGTTCTGGGATACTTTGTGGCTCAGTCTGGGTAATTTCTACAGACCTATCTTCAAGTTCACATTTTTTTTTTCCCCTCCATGTGCCCTGAAGGCATTCTGCACCTCTGCTGGTTCTCACTAGCATTTCCACTATCTCCTTCTCTGCTGAAATCTCCATGCTTATGCATGTTATACATCTTTCTCACTAGCGCCCTTAATACACTAATCATGCTTGTTTCAAAATCCCCACTTGAGCCGATTCCTGATTGTTCTGGTTCTTGCAGTGGGTTTTCTGTTTCTGTTTTTTGTATGTCTCAACTTTCATTGAAAGCTGAACTTCCTTCCCAAGGTGGTAGAGGTGATCAACCAGTTTGAGCATGGACAGGCATGCCTGCCAGGGCTCACAGCGTGGGGTACGGAACCAATCTAGACAGTAGCCGAGGTTGGTTTGGGTTTGCTACTTGGCATTGTTATCCTCGGGCATCTATGGCTTCAAATTTCTTTAGCATTACCCATGCTTAGAAGTGAGATTTGTCCAGTGTTTTTTCTCAAAATCTGCTCCACCCTTGGCTTTAGTCTGTTATTCAGTGCCAGCGTGCATAGTGGTGTTGGGTGTCCTATTTGCCCCAACCAGCTGCAGGTTTAGACAGGTCCCAGGTCCCTGGATCTCAAGTCTTGTTGGGAATTTGGCCTTCTTCCCAGCACAGGAGATGCCTAAAGATCTCAGAACAGGTTCCTGCCTCCCTACCCCAGGGTTCCCTTTTAACACTGCCCAGAGGGCATTATTTGCTGCCCCTCCCCCAGCGGTCTAAGGTTTTTATTCCATTAGGAAAAAGGATCCGGGCACCTGAGCAGCAGCCCCCTCCTCCTCCAGGTCCGCACCACCAGGTAAGCTTTCTGCCTCTTGCTCTGCTCCCAGTCTTTCCCTCGTGCAGCACACAGGGCACGCTGGCGAAGAGCCCAGAGTGGGTGCAAGCTCCTTTGTTCCTGGGGCTCCCAGGGTCCCTATTCCTTCCCCGCGGGCCACCTGGTATACGTGGTATACAGCACTTCATTAAAACTTGTAGTAATACTCCTCCCAGGCTCTCCGCGGGGCCCGAGGCCCCCTCTTTCCTGGGATTTCTGGTTAAGTGGTCCCCCTGCGACCGCAGCTGTCTAATGGGTTCAGCAACACTGATGTTTATCCAGCTTTGTCTCCTAATTTCGGCGGGTCTTTCCGAGTTCGGGCCCCTGGCTACCGGCTGTGCCCTCCTCCGCGCACGGGGGTGTGCCGTAAGCCGGCGGTATGAGCTTTGGCCTAGGGCAGCCCCCGTGCAAGCCTTGCGCGGGTTCCGAGTGACTTTTAAAAATGAAAATGCTATTTGGGATGTGACAGAAACCCATTCAGCTTCCCAACTTGATTGGCGCGACCGAGGTCCTCGCCGCGGCCTCGGCTCTTCGCTCGGACCCGCGCACTGGCCGTCCCCTGCCTGGCACCGCACCCTCCCACCCTGCCACCTCTCGGGGTGAGCAGGGCTCCGCCCAGCTACCGACACCCTGGGCCCCGGCTCGCCAACCCGAGCGGCCCGCCCTGCGTCCAGCGTTGGGTCCCGAACACAGCACGCTCGCAGCCCTCAGGCCTCCAGGCTGCGCACAGCCGGACGCTGGGAGCCACGGGCGCCGGGAGCCACTGGCGCCAAAAGGGCGCTGGGCCCGCAGTCGACGCGCTCGCTCCCGTAGCACACGCCGCGCGCACTCACCACCCACTCACCATCAGCTGCCGACGCGCGTATCCGAGTCCCACGGCGCATGCGCAGCCCCGCCCCCGGAGGGCCGGCCAGCCCCGGGCGCATGCGCAGCCTTCTCGGGGGGGGCGGGGTTTCGCGTGTGTCTCCCGCTTCCGGTCGGTGAGGTACACAGGCTTCAGAACGCAGCAGGCATCCATGCTTTTGTGGGGATCCGTGGGCTGAGAAGCGCCGCGTGCGGGTCTCTCTGGGCCAGAGCCAGCTAACTTGGCCTACACTTATGGTCGCCAGGAGGCGCTCCTCTTCTCCCAGGGTTCTGCAGAGTCGAGGTCGCTGGCGCGGGGCCCTTTGGGTGTGGGATGGGAGGGGTACGGCAGGGGTGCAGCTTGACTCACTTCAGTCCCTTTTCACGCACCCTTACGGGTAAGACGCCCGGACCTCATCTCCCCCAACACATCGTCGGCCCCGCACGCAGGAGGCGTCTGTGTCCCCCTGAAGCCCACTTGTGCCTTGCGACCTTTACAAAACTGGGAGGTCACAGTGCTACTCCAGAGCCTCAGAGTAGCCTGCGAAATCCCTGGCGGTCAGTGCCTCGCCCTCTTTTCAACCTCCGGGGGCCTCTCCACTTGCACCCGGCACCAGCCACAGCAACTTCTTGCGTTCCCCTGTTTCTGGTGCCCGGGACACTGTTCCCTAACTGTGAAATGCTCGCCTCCTGTGTATATAAGGCACCAATCTGTGGGGTCAGGGGCCCGGATTCTGAAACCAGCGAGCCAGGCTTGGCCTGTGGGCTCTACTCCTGGCCAGCTGGAGACTCTCCTCAATCGCAGGTGGGGCTTCACCTGTGCCTTGGGGGTGGCAGGGTTTGCGCCCCTCCTTTCCTAACAATTAAAGGGTTTTAGGGATTTAGCTAACCAGAGAGAAGACCAACCTCACAACAGCATTCTTCCTTGCTAGCCTGTATCACCAGCCTGCAGTCTCCCATCCTGCCCCAGTCTTCCACATACTGCTGTTTATGGGGTCCCCTATACCCTTTCCCAAGTCCCATGAAGCCTGTGCACAGTCATTGCCAATAGGTGTTGTGTCTCTCTGTTCCTTATAGACTAAAACTTACCTTTGATTTGCTAAGACACATTTAAAGTTGCCAAGTTGCCTCAGACTGGGCTCTGGGACTTCCTCTTTCCTGGAATTGAGAAGAGAGGATTCCAGAATGCATTTTAACAATACCAGACACTAGAACCACTCTTAGACCTGGGCAGGATTAGCAAGTAGTTTGATTTCATTACTGGTAAAGATGACATCAGCTGTGCTTACAACAATGATATTCTTTGGATCAATTCAAAGATTATATGCTAGATTCAAAAATAATGCTTTGCTTTTATTTTCCAGATCTGCCTAAAGGTGGAACATCTTGATGAAGCATTTCAAATTTGACCTATAACCATTCTGAGATACATAATGGTAATCTCACAAATGCTAAAACAATTCAACTGAATTTAGACAAGTTATCCATACACTGTAACAGGTAAGTGAAATAATAATACTTAAATAGCAGACCCTGGTCTGGCAGAACAAGTAGCTAATTTTAACATTGAGCTGTCCCCAGTTATTAGAAAAAGCTTGTCAAAAATCCAAAAGGATTGAAAATACTTCATAAAGTTTTAGACAAAAATGGTTTCCCAAAGGAAACTGCATGTAAAATAAGCATAAGGGGCTGGAGAAGTGGCTCAAGTTGTAGAGCACCTGCCTAACAAGAGTGAGGCCCTGAGTTTAAACCCCAGTACCACCAAAAAAAAAAAGTATTAAAGTGACCTTGGAATACAATGTAAGGATGTAAGGAATTAAAACTAGGAAACAGAAACATTTTCTGGAATCTGAAGATTCATGAACAAACAGTCCTGGAACAAAATTGCTATAGAGACAAATTATCACCACTGTAGCCAAGGTATAGTCTATTCTGCATATGAGCAACCTACAGCAGCTTTCAGGTTTTTAAAATAATATCTCAGCACTGAAAAGTGTAAAAGCAGAAAAACTTAAAATTCTTGTAAGAGCCAGGCACTGGTGGCTCACGCCTGTAATCCTAGCTACTCAGGAGGCAGAGATCAGGAGGATCAAGGTTCAAAGTCAGAAAATAGTTCATAAGACCCTACCTTGAAAATACCTAACATGAAAAGGGTTGGTGGAATGGCTCAAGGTGTAGGCCCTGAGGTCAAGCTCCAGTACCACAAAAAAAAAAAAAAAAAAAAACACTTGAAATGGTGCTAATAGCAAAATGAGAACATTTTATACAATGAAAAACGATAAGTTTTCTTATGCACCTTCCTAGCAGTGTTTAACATATCATTTGTGGTTCAATTCTGAATCTAAAGTTTTAAGAGTCATTTGTAATTCGGTTGCTATTCCCTCAGCAGACTGGCTTGAAATGGTGCTAATAGCAAAATGATAACATTTTATACAATGAAAAACATTTTGTAATATTTTCTGCATCATAAGTTTTCCTATGCACCTTCCTAGCAGTGCTTAACATATCATTTGTGGTTCAATTCTGAATCTAAAGTTTTAAGAGTCATTTGTAATTCCGGTTGCTATTCCCTCAGCAGACTGGCTTCCCCTAAATGAAATAGTTAAGCATACCTACAAAGCATAATACTCAGAAAAAGTTTCCAACTTGGCACTGTTGTCAATAAAAGACAATTATATGAAAATAATCAGCACAGTTTTTCTGAAATGAAGGCAAGAAAAATGAAATTTATGGAATAGATGCATAATTTACAGTTTACATATGTCTTTTGGTACTCATCCAAGTATTAGTAACCCATCAATAGAACATCCAGCGGTCACAATAAGAAGAAATTCAGCTACTTTGGGTATTTTGCCAGTTTTCAGCTATATAGAAACCATAGCTAGACACATAGCTTCTTATTTTGTCCTTCTGATGGTGTATTTATCAAGGTATGGTCATAACATTTTATGCAACAGCTTGTAAGCATGTCATAACTTTGGAATATTTATATATGCAGAAATTTATACTCTTGCCTTTGCCCCACAAATGTTAGGGGTGGGATTTCTGGGAAAAATAATTGCCTAAATGTTATGGGAATACTTATAAAATTGGGTCTTAAAGATTATTGAAATGCTGAATAAATATTGTGCATTGCATATTTAAGACCGAGACAGGAACTCTGAGTGTTGGATTGAATATGGATTATAATTAAAGTATTGCTAATAACAGCAAAAGAGGGTGTGTTAACTTTATTACAACCAATACTGTATGAAGAGAAAACTTATAAAAAGAAAATGGTTTGTTTTGGCTCGTTATTTTAGAGACTCATGATGAATTGGTCTCTTTGCTTTGGGCAAGGCAACACAACATGGTGGATGGCAGAATAAAACCATTCACCTCATGTCTGGAGCAAAAGGGGAAGAGAAAGGGTAGGCCCATTATCCTCTTCAAGTGTACACCCCCTAAAGTCCTAATGCCCCTACCATCTCTGAAAGGTTCCACCACCTCCCAGTAGCACCACCCTAGGGACCATGCCTTTAACACTGGCCTTCGGGGACATTTAAGATCCACCATGATAGCAAGGAATCCTGGAGAAGCGGGATCCGTTACGCATCTCATTTCATTCTTAAGTATGATGCTGTTCATCCCATCCTCCGTTTTGCAAATAACGCTGAGGTCTAAAAGCCTTCATTTTTCTTTTTGTGCTAAGTAATGAAATTTTAGAAGTGGACCTTAAAATGTAAGTCTTCCCAGTTAACAAAAAAGTTAGAAATACATGGATATGTCCCCTCCTCCCTGTAGCTACCGAGGGAGCTTTCTACACGTAAAGCTCGTTGGCTATTCTGAGTTAAGAATGGGCTAAATTGAGACTAAATATCTGTCTTGTTTCCTGTCCAATAATGAAAGCTGGGAGGGTAGTCCTGACTGCAGCCAGCTGTCCTGGAAGGACATTGAGAACAAAGGCGTCTCAAAAGATTCCTGCAGAAACTGTTGCCACATCCTGCAGAAACAACCTTCAAAAAAGCCTGCATTTTGATTTGTATTTCTTGATTCCCTCTCTCCCTGATAATGTTACAATTGGCATCTCTATGTTTTTGAACTGTACAACTGTTTGTCATTGCTCTGTCCAATTAGAAGAAAACCCTGAGACTCAAAATTCTTTCTCAACAGGAGTGTGAAAAACTCTGCTGTAGTTCCAGTTTTCACCAAGAAGTCAAGAGCTTGTGTCAATCCACATGGCTGCTGTCTAGGTCCTGGCTCAGACCACCTCTGGTGTGAGCTCCCAGGCCCTCTGTTGTGGACTCTCTCATCAACTGGTCCCCAGGGAGACCCTGGAGCCTCTCAGGTGGGCTGCCCACTCAGGCCCCGTGACACCTGCCCCTGGTACTTATCTCAGGGAAGGTAGGCCAGCCAGTGTCACCCTGAACAGGCCTCACACCTGGGGAGAGGCAGATCACTAAATTTGGGGAAGAATGCCTGGCATATCCTCCCACAGAGCACATAAGTCTCTGCCTCCCCTGCTAGCCAACAGTCTCCACCACCTCTAAGGGCAGCTACCTGGAGCCAAGACTTACCCTTCCTCCACCCCTGCAGTCTGAAGTTCAATGGGCAAGTGCATTTGACCAGACTACAGCCAGCCTCTACCAATAGAAAGTAATCATTTGGCCCCTTGTTTACCTTTTCTCAATCTGTTCAAAAGTTAAGAGAGGTGCTACCTGATGAACAAACATGGGTTCCAGGTGTGACAGCAAGCCAGGAGAGGCTGAGCTACCCCCATGACCTCCCACCAGAGGAATCTGACCTCTAACACTCTAACCTTGTGAGTGGCCTTGGGTGAGTCATTGTCCTCTTCATTTTCTTACCTGGCAGAGACTAACCCTGCTGGGTTCTCTAGGAGAAAGGATGGAAAGTGTGTGCACGTGCCTGCAGGAGCACAGCATGCTACGGCCAGTCCGGTGCAGCTGGGGAACCAGGCACTAACTTGAGTACAGAGCAGCCACCACCTAATTTGGTTGTCCCCCTTTTCTGGCTCCTGGTTTTGAGGGCATTTACTGTGTGTCTGCCCTATACGAAGAAATCGCTGCACACTTCACCAAAGAAATCTTACATTTAATTGTGATAAATGTTAAAGTGGCATAAATGAACATGCTTCTTAGTGAAAATACAACAGCACCTCGCTCTTGTTTTCTTTAACAATAAGCCATTTTACTTACTCCCAAACAACCCACCATGCCTAAGTCCTGGATGCATGTATTGCTGTTTTCAATGTGTAATGTAGTTCCATGTGAACCCATGTGCATCTTTTTGTTAACAAAAGCTATGTCTCTTTGTTGGAATATGTTATTAAAGAGTTGCGTGCACAGCAGCAGCCTGAGGGAATAAGTGAGAAGCTTCAGATTTCTGGTCCCAGTCTCCCATCCCTGCATTCTCAAGCTCAAAACCAAGTCCTGGAACTCTTCAACCCTAGCCAGGAAGGAATTGGGAGGCGAGGCTTCACAACCCTGGTCTGCAAAGGGGACTCCTTCAGAAGGAGGAGGAGTCTGGGGCTCTGCTCAGTCCTGGCCAGTTCCAGAATAGGGCCTGGTTATCTGCTTTCCTCAAAAATGGTTCTCTCACTGCTCCACATGTGCAGGCTCCCAGGAAAGGAGGGCTGCCCCCAAACGGGGGTGGGAGGCTGTTCGTCTGTATAATTTTCATCTAGAGGTAGGCAGTTGATTCCCATATCCTAATCCTCCTTTTCCCTAACACTCCACTCTACTCTTACTTTCATGTTCTGTGAGCAGGACACAGAGTGAGGATACTTCCAAATGTGGAGGTGTGCAAGACTGAGCCACTAGACATTCCTTAATCATATTTGGGGACACTTTTGCTCATTGCTCTTGAAACCCTCACTGGTCAAACAACAAGGTAAACCATTTTCTTCCCATTGATGTTTCTGGTCTTCAGCCCCAGGTACCGGTGACTGTTCTTCTCTGGCTGCCCATATAGCATTTCATCAAAGAAGTCAGGCTCATCACTGTCCTTCCTGTCCTCCCTAGAAGGGGAGGTCAGAAAGCTAAACATAGTTCGTAGCTTGCTACACAAGTAGGTTATTGCTTCTACCTCATCGGATGGCTCCTCGTACACAGGCTGCTTCATCTCCTCATAGGCAGACAAGATCACTGCCTGAAACAGGTTGATCAAGATGCAAATCATCACCAGCATGAAAGACAAGAGGAAAAGGACCCCCAGGACCCTGTGACTGGAAAACTCAGTGTTCTGAAAAGCTGAGACACAGTAAGAGAATATCGTCTGAGTGGCATGAACCAAGCTACTATAATTCCATTCATGCTGACCAAATACCAGGTAACCAAAAGCCATATATGCAAAGAAATACACAGACACCACAATGGCCATGTGGCAAATGCCAGGAAGGGCAGCCTGGATGGCTTTCTGTGCCAGGCGCACATCGTAGAAGAATCTGGAATACCTGAGTGTCTTCAAAATGGTCAGAAATAGCAGGAAAGCCAAAATTATCCTCAGGATATGGTCTACTTGGGAAACTGCATGAAAGGGAATGAAGTTTACAGGGTCCGACAGGTAGAATTGAATTATGCCAGTAGCCAAGACATGCTTCTTGAAAAAGAGTGCAATCAACACGGTGAATATGCATTTCAAAGCAAAGTTGAGCAGATTGTACACGCTTCTCACATAGGATGCTCTTTCTTGTGTGATGATATAGCCCTCATCAACAATGTAGGCTAGAAAAAAAATGAGAATGGCCACATACAGGTAGATTTCTGCTGACGTTTCCCGGTTAAAATCAGCAAGTGAGAAAGAGTGCACTGAGACGCTCGCGTTGATGGTCCCTAACTGAGAGACCTCAAACACAACCGAAATGCTACAGAACAGATTGGCATCTGGATTAAATGTGGTTAGTTCCAGAATCACAGCCCATGTCTTCTCATCAAGCCAACTGCTTCCTTGGAGTCCCTTAAGCCTCAGTGTGGAATTAAACTGCTGCCGTTCAGGAAAAAAATAGAATGCATACCCTCCTGACCCGTAGGTGTGTAACACTCCATAGGTATAATATACCCATTCCTTCCCTGGAGGCTTATAAACAAACCCACTGGTATTGTTGTCTGTGGGCAGCATACCACCCCTTTTCCAAAAGCTAGAATAGTTTTCTGTGTCTTCTGGGTCAGTGCCATACTTGGGATGACAATAAATTTCTCCTGCAGTGTTGTTTTGCACAAAGTTTTTGGCAGGCAGACATTTTTTTTTTCTAGATTTGGCTCTCACTTGCCTCATGAGTGGAAGGCCAAGAATTTTAGAAGAGCTGTCAAGAAGAAATGTGGGCTTCAGGTCATTGTGGATCAAAGGCAAGAGCACACTGTTGAGCCACCTATAGATGTCTTCCAACTTCCTCACGGCTGACAGACCCACTGAGAACTGATCGCCAATGAACTGGTTGTAGTAGAAGCTGTCATTGTGGTGCAGCAGGATGATGAGGAGCAAGAGAAGGGCCAGGAAGATGAAATGAGTCAGAATGTAGCTCAGAAACAGGAGGGCTCTTCTCCCGATCCTCTTCTTGCGTTGGAATATTCTGATCTCATCCCCCGAGAGGGGCTGGTACATGCGTGAGCCTCGAATGCGGATGATTTGCTGATGGAGCTGCTCTCTTTCCTCCGGGCGCATCTTCACCTGGTGCATCCTAATCTCTGTATAATGGTACTTGCTCGACCATGAGAGGTTTTTACAGTACTTGGGCTTATTTGTCCTGACGCCTGACAAGAGTGCAATCTTAGATGGCTGCACCAGAAAAACTGACTGACAGAATGAACAGACAGATGCAAAGAGCCATTCTACTGACTTGTCATAGCCATAAGTCAGGCCATAAAATACAATAAAGAATGATGATATGCCGGAAGTGGTAAACACTAAGAACCACGCTATATAAACACACCACCAAGGCAGGACGAGCCAGGGCTTCTTTTTAAAGTGCTCAGAATCCATTTGGGTAGAGGACCTTCTTGAAGAAGCATCTTGATTGCCTTCTACATTACTGTTATTGAAATTTGTGTTTTTCTTCAGGGTTTTTGGGTTTTTCTTGGCTTTCTTACTCTGGTGTGGTGTTGTGGAGGTCTGCTGGAGAGAATGCTCTGGAAGTTCAGGCTTCTTCTTTGAGGTGGGCTTTGCAGCTTCCTTGGCAGATTCACAAGCATGCCACCTGCCCAAACGGTCTTCCCAGTGCCCATTTTCTTCTGACATGAGGGGGTGCTTCTGAGGAACTACCTCATCTAGACTCACTTGAGATCTCTTCTGGGAGCAGGTGAAGAAAAATGTTATTAATAATTGCACAGGGATTGTAATTAAGACACTTTCAATCCCTATCATCATTGATCTGATGTAGCGCCCCTCTCTTGACATAGTTTGTTCTTGTCTGTTCACATTAAAGAACATAATATTACAAACAAGAGAGCTTAGCAACACTGCTAAGCAACAAGACAGTCTTTGGAGCCTATTGAATGACTTAGGAACACCCCCAGAAAAAACAGAGAACCACATGTGGTTTTTCCCTAACTTATCACACATGTCTATCAGGAAGAAGTCCTTTCTCCTCAGAGGCTCGTCTGGGTGGATAACACGAAACGTTCTGCCCAAAGTGGTATCAACCGAAAGCCACATCCGACACACAAACAGCCAAATGTTTCTGCTAAACAGATTTTCCACTTTGATTCGACTTAAATACCAGCTAGGTGCTCTGCCCTCATTGTTGTGCCACACTCGAATGGAATGGATGTCACCCAAGTCACTTTTTGTTGTTAGGAGGAAAGTGTTGATGCTTCCTCGGTATAGAGTTGTAAAATGTGGATGGCTTAAACAATGCACTTCGCTGGTATTCTCTGTTCCCCTAAGTTGGACAAAGACATCGGCCCTGGTACCAGACCCCCAGCGACTCCCTGTAAAGATGGTGACCAGGTAGCATATGTTATCATAAGGATCATTATCAGGTAGAATTATCACACGGTCCCGAAGAAATTGGTCCATTTCATCCCTGTGCAAGGCCCAGAAAGCTAGAACCATGTAGATGAACATAATGAAAAGCACAGCCAAGAGGGTCACGGGGTTTTGGTTAAGGTTCTGGATGACCTTTAACTGCAGATCCACAGGGTTCGGGATCACAATGACCTTGGCGGTCACAAAGTGAGTGTGCAGGTGAAGGTAGGCCAGTCTGATTGAGCTCAGCTGCTGCCTGTGCCTCACTATGTTGCTGCAGACACAGTGCACTTTGTCCCAGGTGGTCTTCTCACCTAGTACACAGGTGTCCTCTCTCCAATCATTCTGGATCCCGTACATGTCCAAGCAGTGAACAGTGAAGAGAGAAAGTCTCACTAACTTGTCACTGGGCTCCAGGACAAAACGAGGTGCCTGCAGAATCACGGATATGGTGCACCTCAGTGAGTGGCCACGCTGAGCTATGATCTGCAGCAGGGATGATGGCAGACAAACCACGCGGGCCTCCCTAACTGCACAGGCGGGGTCAAACAGGCCAGTCTGGTTGACAACTGGAGGGACATCTTGAGGCACAAGGAAAGTGGCTATCAGATCCGAGGGAGTGACCCTACTGCCTGCATACACCAGCACCTGGAACAACACGGTCACTTCTGTCACAATGTGGACCAGCACCTCCCTCACTGCACTGCTGTCTACCTCAAAGCTAACGCCCCCCGCTGTCTTCTTTGAGGACCCACCAACCTCATTGCTGGGTCCCACGGTGAGATTGAAAGTAGTAAAGGTCGGGTTTTTTCTGACGAAGTACACTTCTGCTACATCGGGTGTGATCTCTACCACACTACCATTCTCCATGGCTCCACTCATTCTGAACCCAACCACCTCTGTGGAAGTGTTTTCCGGATAACTTAACCAAGGAAAGGGGTTGTCTGCAAACTCACAAAACATCAGAGACACTGGAGCCTTCGCAGGCAGGCTGGGAACCCTGCTCACATTCAGTGTTGCATGGAGACAATTTGGGCACAGTTTCTCATTTCTGAAGGCCTGGTTCACATTCTGCTTTTCAACTTTCTGCACATACATGTTAAAGTTGGAGGTCCTCAGCACCGTGGTTTCACTCCCTGGTATTTTCTTAGCCAGTATTGTGTCTGAGAGAGATTCCACTACATGGAAAGGATCTTCGAACACATCGTAAGGACTGGTCAGTTTGAGGATATTAGACAAACTCATTAAGATCCCGGTGCTCACGATTTCTATTTGTTCAGAGCGAAAGCGTTTGTCTTTTTGTTGATACTCCTGCAGGGCTTGGTTCGCCTGCCATATCCTCTCTGTGGCACGCTTCTGAGCGACTCGAGTGAATTCAGAGGTTTTCTGAGTTAATTTGGCAATAACCATCACCACCTGGCTAACTTCATCCAGCGTGCTCACAGGAAGCACGAAAGACTGATTTACAAGGTATTCCCGAAGATGAGCTTTGTGGTTCTGCAGAGATGGTTCAGTTTTCATGTTATTCAAAACAGAAGCTACTACATACATTAGGTAACCTGCAGGCAACCAGTCCTGCTTTTGAAACAAACTAGACAGCAAGGAAGTTGGTCCCATGGTGAAATTGAGTAAATGATGCAGCACAGTCTTTGGAGTGTTTTCGTCAGCAGGAGCCTGGACGGTGGCGGACAAAGTCAACTGAGAAAAAACTCCTAGAGAGTCATAAACCTGAGCATATATCTTCAAGGCATAACGGTTCGCCAGCACACCAACAGGGAGAAAGGAAGGGGGTGCTGTGGAACTTGCCCCCAAATACAGGATGGCTCCAAGGGTGTTTTCTCTTACTGAACTGATTTCGCCAACACCATCCAAATCAGACACTATTATTTTATATGTAAGAGGGGTGGGTTTATCCTTAGAATCACTACACTCGACAACGAATTTAGTAATAATTGCAATCCCTTTAGTTGGATTAATTTTGCATTCCCCAATTTGAGGGCCATGGTTAATAACAAAGGGATGCCTGAAGTCCAAGGTTAGACCACTCCAGCTTGTTAGATAGACAGAAACCCAAAACTTGCCTTCCAAAAAATTTCTGAAGGCAAAAGCTTTTACAGACAAGTAAGCGCTATTTCTCCCTGTCACGGTTTGCCAAGTCCAATCAAATGGCAACTCATGACCTGACGGCGACAAAATTGACCAGTTATAGATATCACGGCTGCCACAGGTCATGCAATTTAGAAACAAAGAAAATCTGTCTGATAGGACGAAAGTGCTGTCGCAATTTTCGATACAGGAAATGTGTGCCACAGGCCTCGATCCTGGGAGCACATGCACCATTTTGTCAGAAAATGCTGTTCTGTAATCCTTCTTGATCACCATTCTGAAATAATACACCCCATCCCCTTTAAGTGTTTCCGGCGGAAGTGTTAGTACAGGGCTAGAGGCCCTGGGCCAATTTAGACTAGACTGTTCTGGGTGACAGACTTCCTTGTTTGTCATGGTTATTTGGCCTCCAGCATAGTTTCCTGGATTTGTGGTACAGTGCCAAGAAAAATGGAGTCCTTCTAAGGGTCTGGGCACATCTGGGTCAGAGGACATGTTTCCATTCAAAACCAGTTCATCTGAGAAATTAAGGGTTAGGTTGGCATGTCCCAGAATAACGGCCTTCAGGGGGCTCCTAATGATCCAGACGTAGATGGAATCTGAGGCTGTGAGCACAGGCATCTGGGGGTCCCGCAGGACGATGATCACTGTGTAGTTAAACACGTACACCCCCCAGGGCAGAGAGGATTTGGGGATGTGTATAACGGTGGTGGGTGGTCCTCTCCGCAGCAGCGGGGCATGCACAGGTCGGGTCCAGTCGGGCTTGTCGTTCACAGAGGGCGCGGAAAAGACCTGCCAGAACTGTGTAATGGACTGGAAAACCCGGCATTGGTAGCGCACGGTGACGTTGAGGGTGGCTTCGGCCTTCCGGCTCAAAATCAGAGGCGCGTGCTCGTCGTTCCTGTTGATCTTCACCTGCTGGATGCTGCAGGGGCTCTTCTGGCAGGACTCGGAGGCCGGCAGGGCTCTGCTGTCCGACGAGTTGACGGCAGGCGCCCCCGAGGGACACCGGGGCCCGGCGGGCTGCGGGCGGCGGGCCCGGCGCGGGGCGCGCTGGAGCAGGCGGAGCGGGGCCGCGCGCCTCGCCGAGAGGTCGCTGTAGTCACCGTCCTCGGAGGCCGCGCAGGGCCGCGGGCGGAGGCGGGAGAGGCCACCACGCAGCCCCGGCCCCGGGGCACCCCCGATGACGCCCGATGGCCAGGCCGGCGCCCCGCGAGGGCCAGGCCGGGGCAAGAGGCCACCTAGGCCCAGGCCCAGGCCCAGGAGCAGCAGTGCGGGCCCCGGCCGCATGGCGAGGCCGGGAAGCTGAGTGCCAAGGGGCGGGGCCGGGCCGGGGGAGCCAACGGCCGGGGGCGCGGGGACAGTGGCCCGCGAGAGAAGCTGGGACCGGACATGGGGGAAGGGCAGCGAAAGCCGTGGAGCAGAGCACTTGAGGGAATCTCAGGACGGCGGGGGTCTCAGGATCGAGGAGAGACCCCTTGCGACACGGGAGGTTATGGGGGCCATGGATTCTCAGGGACCGTGGGAATTTAGGAACAGCAGGGCGTCTCAGGACCAAGGAGGACCACAGAGCAGCTGGGATGTGGGAAGTCACAGAGTTAGCACGATCTCAGGGTCTGTAGAAAAACAAAGATAAGCCAGATGCTGGTGCCTGTAATCCTAGCTACTTAGTGGGAGGCTGAGATGGGGAGCATCGAGGTTCAAGACCAGCCAGGGCAAATAGTTTGGGAGACCCCCCCACCCCATCTCCAAAATAACCAGAACAAAAATGCCTGAAGATATGGCTCAAGTGGTAGAGTGCCTGCTTTGCAAGGGCAAAGCCCTGAGTTCAAACCCTGTACCACCAAAAAAAAAAAAATGGAGCTAGGAGGCCACAGGGTCACTGAGGTCTAAGAGTCAGCAGGGGGACCCTCTCTCCCACTGTAACTGGAGTTCTAGGCTGGAGGCCCAACTCCAGGGATCCAACATGTCAGATCTGGCTGCTCCCCCCCAACACTGACTGCTAAATAAGACAAGTTGAGGTGACAGGCAGAGAAAAGAGAGTTACTACGGGGTACTGGCACACAGAGAAAGTAAGTACTTCATCCCATCTTGGATGTATAGGGTTTAGAGGAAGAATAAGGGCGAGGAGGAGAGGTGTACAGTATTAAACAGTCCCAAATATCCGTGGCCTGGTTGATCATGATCTCAGTTCTGGTTCACTGAGGTTCAAGAGAACTTGTTATCCCTGCCATGACTGAGGGGAGCGATCTGGTTCCCAGGAGATGATCACTCCTGCTCCAGGGTGCAGCCACCTCAACACAGGGCTGGTGGAGTGGCTCAAGTGGTAGAGCACCTGCCTAGCAAGTGTAAGGCCCTGAGTTCAAACCCCAGTACTACTCCCCCCCAAAATAAAGGCTCAGTAAATTAAAAAAAATAAATCATACTAAATATATTCTCTGGAGTTAAATTGGAAATAAATAACCATAAAATTTTTATGGAAACTCCAAATATCTATAATTAAACAGCCAACTTTTGAATGATTCATGGATCAAACTAAAACACTGGGGAATTTAGAAATATTTTCAGAGAATGATAACAGAAATACAAAAAATGTGTAGGATGCAGTTAAACAGTATTGTAGAGTGAGAAACATACAGTTTTAAATGTTTATATTCGGAAAGAAGTAATATCCCAAACCAGTTACCTAAGGTTTCACCTTAAGAAACTAGAAGAAGCAGAGGTAAGTGGGAAACCCACAGGTGCACCTCCCTGGCCCTCTGGCAGGAGCTCATAGTCCCCAGGAACTGTAACTGGATTTCCCATAGCACTGGGATTTCTGCTGAGGAGTCTTCTTGGTGGGTCAGAATTAATATAATTTACCAACCTCTGATTCTGGAGCCTACATGTGGGCAATCAGAGAAATGGGAGAAACCATCTTTGCTGAAAGCACTGACTCCTTACTTGGACCCACAAGTTAACTGGAAATGGGAGAAAAACTTGGTGTTCCTGCCTCCATTTTACAGCTGTCTCTTGAGTCTCTGTCTCCTGCAATCACCTTGTGTTCCAGGAAGGACAGGAGTGATAACATCTTTATGATAAGGGACCAAAACCACCCCCAAGGAAAGGATCAGCAAAGCCTTGTTGGGTAGCCACCCCCAAAAGAGGACAGTTGCCCGGGAAGACTTGTTTTAAAGCTCATCATGAAAACAAAAATTTTTTTAAAAAAGTAAAAGAACGTAAAAAGACAAAAACTTAAAAAATAAAGCCCATCATGAGGTCTGTCTTGGTGTATGACGTATGTGTACTTGAAAGAATGTATATTCTATTGTTGGATGGAGTGTTCTGTAAATCTAGCTACTCAGGAGGCAGATCAGGAGGATCACGGTTTGAAGCCACCCTGACCAAATAGTTCCTCAAGACCTTATCTGTAAAAACCCTTCACAAAAATAGAGCTGGTGGAGTGGCTCAAGGTGAAGGCCATGAGTTCAAGCCCCAGTACTGAAAAAAAAAAAAAAATGAGGGCAAACTGGTTGATAGTGTTGCTTAGATCTTCCATATCTTTTCTGATTGTTTTTGTAGTACTGGAGTTTGAACTCAGGGCCTCACACTTGGTAGCAGGTGCTCTGCCACTTGAGCTATGCCCCCAAGTGAATTTTTGTCTGGTTCTATTAATTATTGAGAGAGGTCAATCTCCTACTACAGTTGTGAATTTTCTCTTTCTCTCTGACTCTGTCAATTTCTGCTGGGTGTTTTGTGGCTCTCTTTGTTAAAAGTATGCACAGCTGTGATTGTTTGCCTGCTGAATTTCCCCTTCTACCAGTGTAAATGTCTCTATCTCTGATAATAATCTTTGTTCTAAAGTCCATTTTACCTGATATTAAAATACCCACACCAACCCACTTATGCTTACTTTTTATATGGCATGTCTTTCTCATGCATTTGCTTTCAACTTATGTCTTCATATTTAGGGTGGCCCTTTATAGGAAACACGTAATAGAGGTTTGTTTTCCTATCTACTCAGTCAACATCTGCCCTTAACTAAAGTATTATACAGTCACCAGTACGGTTATTGGTATGATTGGATTTAGGTTCACCACTTCATTACTTGGGTTTTTTTTATTATCTCCTCTGAGTTCTCTTTCATTAATTCACTTAACATTCTCCCTCACATTTCTGGGGTATTAGTGTTTCCCAGGGCACTAGCCCTAGTCCCAATTCTCAGGGAATTCCCATAACAATGAGGGTGACCGAAAATAATCAGGCCAAGATATAATGTGGGTGATTTCTGTGTGAGGAGCGGTAGAAAGCAGGTAGAGTAGGACGGGACTGGGAGCTGGGGAAAGTCTCTCTGCAGAGGTGCCTGCCATGAAGCCAGCAGGTCTATGTGAAATGAGGGAGAAGGCCTCACAAACAGCCGGGGCTATTCTCTATAAGTGGTTCTTCCTTGATGTTTTAATGTGCACACTGTAGCCTCACAAGCAGTCCCATATAATATGCAGTGTCCTAACAAAAGTTACTGACTTGGTCTTACTTGCACAGTTTTTGTGTCATGTTTGCTTCTTGCATCTGGTTAACTAGAATATCTCTCTTTCCCCTTTTAATGTGTGATGTCATTTGATCTAATTTATGTGTAAGAGCACTACACCTTTCATTGCCAGTATCGCACGCGTAAGAAACACACTTGTCTTCCTTCTGGAAGATTAATGAGGGAAAGCTTTATATTCTTAGAAAAACAAAATCAAATTTATATACCAAAATCATTTGTAAAAAAAGAACCAGGGCTGGAATTCCTAGCAGAGGGGCTGGTAGTACAAGGGCTCAAAGGCAGGACAGAGAGAAGGAGAGCAGTGTGGCTGCTATGGGTGGGATGGGAGGGAGTGGTAAGAGAGCCAAAGACAGAGTGGGCAGGGCTGGAGGACACAACCACACCTTTGGACTTTGTTCCAAGTGGGTTGAGAAGCCACTGGACGTTTCTCAGCAGCAAGGGAACCTGACCTGATTTCCGTTTTGGAAGCATCACCCGCTGTGTGCGAAACAGGTTGTACTGGATGGGAGTAAAGTGAGAGAGGCCAGTTAGTGAGCCCCCCCCCCCAACTCAACCAATAAAAGCTTTGTGTGGTGGCACAGGCCTGTCATCCCAGCTATGGGGGAGGCATAAACAGGAAGATTGTATTGTGGTCCAGGCTGGCCTGGGTTTAAATTTGAGACCCTACTCTAAAAATAACTAAAGCAAAAAAAAAAAAGGACTGAGGGTGTGGCTCGGGTGGTAGAGCACCTGCTTAGCAACTGCAAGGCCCTGAGTTGAAACCCTAGTACTTAAAAAAAAAAAGTATCTCCTCCCCACCCCCAGTTCATTCAGACTCACTGCTGGAAGCCAATTCTTTCCTGTGCCTTGGATAAAAGAGCTCTGTTCACCATTAGTTTTGTTTTTTTTTAAGACCCCCCCCCCCAGTACTTAACATGTCCAGGTCCATGTTAGAGCAAATTTCTGACATCGTTCTATATTAACTTCTGCCCCCAGCTCTGGTCTTTGCCTCTTCCCCAGGCCACTTCTGACCCCCAGGGTAGAAGTTGTCTTGAACAGAACTTCGTTCTTCTCCCCTCCAGGGGGAGTTAGTGATGTCTTGAACCCAGGCCAATTTCCCTACGGTGGGATTGAGATATGGCCCGGGGCAGACTTAGGGTAGAGACCACAAAACCACGGCAATGTTCCTCGAAGACCACTGAGACACTCGAGTCAGTGCAACAACATTTATTCACACTTCGAATGCACACAAGGTCCAAGAGGGAATCACAGCACACAGGCAGTCGCCCTGCAGGGCAACACGGCAGGCAGGGCTTGTGCTCCATGGATGGAGCCCCACCAAGCAATCAGAGGAACCCGGCCCAGCTGTCAGCTCTCTTGCGCTGAGAGTACTGGGAGTCAATCCACAGGGAGGGAGAGCTGTCACACAGCAGGTCCTCCCTTAGTCAGGAGAGAGTCCCTTGGTGCTAGCCTAGGAGCATCATGGACACTCTGCTGTGCCCTCAGCAGGTGTCCTTTGTATGTGATTTTCTACTCCAGGATGTTCCCCTCTATGTCATTTAGTCCTCTGCTGATTAAAAGTGGGGACCCCAAAGTGCTGCTCTAGATGTCATCACGTCTTAGCATAAGCATAGCTATACTGGGTGCTATATTGATTGCATGCCTTATCAGTCCTGTCCATACAGACAGTGTCTTGGTGTTGATGACAGCTGTTTATCTATAGTTCAGAGGTCTGGTAGCTGACTGATTCTAAACTGCACTACACACAAAGTTCAGACAAACTTTGCAGCTTGTTAAGTGAGGCTTTAGGTTCTCTACAGAAGTGAAGGGAGAAGTGGAAAGCAGGACAGGAAAGGTCCTACTTGGTGGCACCTGTGTCATTGAGGTCATTTGGCTGCACATGTCTGTGAAGCTGACTCCTTAAAGGACATCCTTATTTGGGTCTCTTACCTGTGGTCCCTGGATTAATCATGGCCTCCCCAACTCCTTCAGCCTGAAGGTTGCAACGGCCCACTCCCTACAAGCATGCCACCGCTCCAGATATCTTCTCTTGTCGATACCTGCCCCCCCGCCCCCAGCAAGGCCACATGGAAGCCAGTGGAAATTTGGGTACCCTTTGCTCTGCCTGGTGGGGAGTGTGGCCTTTCCTACCACAGGTCCCACTCCTGCTTGTCTCTCAGAGCTGCTGCCACCAGTGGACACCAGCTTCTGGGCCCCAGGCCCTCCAGAGGCTCAGGTCCAGGGACCCCAGGAAGGTCCCATCATTCAGCAAGGCTGAAGGAACAGGAGGGGAAATGCTACATCATCCCTGGCACCTCCAGGGGTCTCCAAAGACACTCTCTACTGCCTCTTCATACTCCACCCTTGGTGCCCTGGAGAAGGTGCCTGCAAGGGTGACTGGCCTTCACTGGTCACTGCAAAGGCTTCCTTGTCCCCATGTGGTTTTGTTCTTGGTGTTTTGGGGCCCTTGGTCATGCATCTTTGCTTTTACTTGTCGTCAGTCTTTCCCTGAGTGATGACTAATTTATATTGAACTAGGGGAGGGAGAGGAATCATTCAACTCAGGTGCAAAATTTAAGGGAGGGGCCACCAAAAACTCATTAATTAAGACAACATAAAGGTCACATAAAAAGAGACTTTGGAAAGTGTAGAACTTAGTGGTATTAGAATGTTTTGCCATCACTGTCTCTATATGGCTCCCAAACCTCTTACCATGCCAGAGAAAACCCCATAACCATTAGCAGTCACCCCATTTCCACCTTCCTGGCCTCCAACAATCTATCTTCTGTCCTTATGGATTTGCCTGTTCTGGACATTTCATACACAAATAATCACACCGTATATGATTTCTTACGCCTAATGTCTTTGACCTAGTAACAGCATAGATGAATCTTCAAAACGTTGCACTCCTTGTGTTTCTTCTTTGGAAAAATGTCAATTCAAACCATTTGCCATTTCTAATTGGGCCGTTTGGCATTTTGCTGTTGAGTTGTAAGAATTCTTTATCTATTCTGGATATAAGTTCTTATCCAATATATGACTTGCAAATATTTTCTCCCATTCTGTAATGTGTTCTTTGGTGCAGAAAAGTTCTTAATTTGATGAAAGTCCGATTTATCTACTTTGTTAGTGGTGGTTATTCTTTTGGAGGTGTCCCTAAGAATTCATTGCCTAATCCAAGGGCCTGAAGATTCACCCGTTTTCTTCTAACAACGTTAGCGTTTCAGCTCTTACATAAAACAGTATTTTAACACGATATTTCTGAAAGTCAAAACTAATGCAAAACATCCATGATGAAGAAAATGTCAACATTTAAAATGAAGACAGGCTCTGACCGTGTACTTCACGGCCCCGGGAAGTGCCCAGGGAGGAAGGGGGGAGGGGTCATATTAAATTAGGGGAGAGCTGGCATGGAGTCAGGTTTGTGGCTGTGGTCCCGCTCAGAGCGCGAAGTGACACTGGGGGAGGGAAGTAACAATTCCGCTGCAGGCCCTGGAGAAGGGGACGGGACCAAGGCAGTGGGGCGACACGGCAAAGCCTGTCCTTGAGGCGTTGGCCAAGTACGACCTGGTGGATGTGCATAGTGCGCGCGGCTTTCCGAGCGGGTCCTCTGCCTCTCAAGACTGACTGCAGCCGCCTCCCCAAGGGCGTCCCCAGCAGGGAGGATGCCCTGGCCTGAAGTGGGGTGTTGGGGGGAAACTGGGCGCGCCCGCGTCCTGGCCGGTCGTCCCCAGGCTCCCACCTGCTGGAGGTGGCTGGCATCGACCCCGTGGCTCACGTCAAAGCATGTCCCCTCAGGCCAGGTCGGGCTCCCGCGGCCCGGGAGCAGGGGAGCCCACGGAGGCCCCTCGAGCTCCCCCCACCGCCCACAGCGGACCCCCCCGTCCCGGGGGTTTCGGGGCGGCCTGGGGTCCCTGGGCAAGCGCCGGCGGGTCCCAAACCCATCATTGAGGGAGCAGAGGGCGGACGCCCCGCCCACCTCCCCGCCCACCGCCACCCACAGCCCCGCCCTTCTCCCCGCCCACCGCCCCCGCCCCCTTCGGCGCTCGACACCACCCCCTCCACCAAGGGCCTGACGGACGCCCGCGAGCCCCGACCTCTGAACCCCGGCACCACAGACTATGGCGACAACAGCACCGTTGCGAGACTGTCAGGTACGCGGAGGCCTCCTCGGCTGGGTCTCCCTCGGTCCCCAGGGGTGGCACCGGGCAGGGAGGGACCCGGCCTGCGGGCGATCTGGGGGCAGGCCGCGGGCGCTGCGGAGGCAGTCCGGAGGTGGACCTGGCTGGGGCGCGGGGCAGCTGCGACGGCGCGTGGAGGGGACCACGGACCCTCCTGTGGGGTCCCCACCCGGGGAAACAAGCGGTGCCCTTCGGAGCCCGGTGGTTGGGGCTCACTGGGCATGGGTGGTTCAGCAGGGGCCAGGAGAGTCACTGGCACAGTGCGCCCGGGGCTGGACACCAAGGGCCGCCATTGAGGTCTTATCTTCGGGGTGTTTCCACTAGCGGTTGGGAGGTCTGAATCCCCCCATTCAGTGGGAGGTGAAAGGAGTTGTTTGGTAGTTGACAATGGTGTAGCCTGGTGGAAAGCCAACCCTCCTCCAAGCTGCAATAGCACCAGACTCCTCCTCCTGGGGCCAGACCTTCCTTCCTGGTGATCAAGGACTCCTATTTACTGTCTGTGCCCTGGCCAACACTTCAAGTCACCTCCCTTGGGTCCTAGGCTGAGAAGGAGGGCCTCTCCTGAGGGCACATAGCTATTTAAGGCTGCTGGGATTTGGATGGGGTCTGCCCCATCCATGCTCAGCTCTTTCTGCTCTGCACTGTCTATGAAATCTGAGTTTATGCATGCCGGGGAAGGGCACATCTTAAAGAAGCAGATTGCTAAGCATTTGGAAGTCAGCAATGCTTGTGTGTTTAAGTTTGGGGGACTCCGTGGAATGAGGCCCTGGAATTCCTTCCTTGCTATGTGTAGGCATGGAATGATGCTGGGCTCCCACTCTCCACTATGAGCAATGAAGCCTGCAAGCTGTTTGATGCCACCCTGACCCAGGTATGCCTGCCTGTGAAGTCTCTGAGGAGGGTTTTTTTAATTGGTGAAGGCTTGTTTATTTCGGCGGTTCTGGAGTTTGAACTCATGGCTTTGCACTTGCAAGGCAGGTGCTCTACCGCTTGAGCCCCAGCTCCAGCCCTTGATGAATGCTTTTCACACTACAAAAAAAAAAAAAAAAAAAAAAAAAAAGCCAGAGCTTTGACCTGCCAGCCCACAGTATAGTTGAGAGGGCCTCTGTACTTGCCCTCTTCCTGAGGCCCCCAGGGGTGGGCAGACAGCAGTGAACTTGCAGAGGGCCAAGGGTGCTGAGCCTGCTGAGGGTGTGATGTGGGCTCTTCCTGGGGCTTGTGCTGTGAATGTGCCCACTTTGCTAGGCCAAGACCCTCTGCTGCACTCCCAGGCACATCCGTCCACACTAGTGGAAAATCCTGTGGTTTTAGAAGTAAGGTCCATCCTCTTCACTTGACAGGTGGGGAAATGGAGGCCCAGAGTGTTAAGTCACAAGCAGAGGCTAAGAACACCAACGGAAAGAAAATCTGGCCTGTTCAGACCACTGGCACTGACAGGAAGCTTCTAGAAGTAGATGGGAGGCATTAGTCATGCCTTGGGCACTTCTGTTCCAGTCTGTCCTTGTCCTTGCCAGTGATTTCACTGTGTGCTTTTGAGCTGTTTGTCTATTTTGTGTTTAATGTCTGCCCACTTGCTCTTCCTACACTTTGTTGACCCCTGTAGGGTACTCCATGTGATATGCCCATGTTCTTTGATTCATCTTTCTAGCCTGTGCCTATTCTGCTCTGTTATGGCTTCTCTGTGCTGCCCTGCCTTAGAGCATAGGCTCTTTGAATCTCTACGCCAACTCCCCTGTATTTTTGTTTGTTTTTTTTTTGAGGCAGTCTCACTATGTAGTCCTGAGTGGTCTTAAACTTGTGATCCTCCTATTTTTGCCTCCCAAGTGCTAGGATTACAGGCATGGGCTCTAGTGCCCAACTTCCCCTGAATTTGTTAAAAGCCAGGAAGGACTAATTCTGTTTAACTGTAGGTTAGACATGGAAGTGCAGACTTAAAAAACATAAAGCATTACCAATGATTTTAGGATTTAAAAAAATAGTCATTTATTTTATCCACTTTTTTTTTGCTATAACAGAATACCTGGGAGTGAATAATTCATAAAGCAGTTTATTTAGCTCACCGTTCTGGTGAGGGCCTTGTGGTGCAAAACAGGAGAGCAGGGACTCAGCGTCTGGCCACTTTGTAATGACTAATCCAGTCTCTAGAGGGAGATGCTAACTCCTTGTAAAGATCTAGTCACTTCTAAAAGGCTGCACCGTGTAACCCTTCTCCGCTGCAACCAAATCTCATAAGAGTTTGGGTAGGAAGAAAACTCATCCAAGCCGTAGTGGTATTTAAGAAGAACAGAGGGATCAAGCAGTTGAGCACCTCCTAGCAAGCACAAAGCCCTGAGTTCAAGCCCCAGCACCTCTAAAACAGAAAAAGAAAGAATAGAAACAAACACCCCAAATTGTTCAAAATGGTGATGAGATTAGGGTAAGCTTACCTTCTAGCCTTCGTGCCTCTTTCTAACTCCATGATCAATGCTTACAGGAGTTGTTTTTAAGAAAAGCGAAGAAGCAGGGTGCTGGTGGCTCCCGCTTGTAATCCCAGCTACTAAAGAGGCAGAGATCAGGAGGATCAAGGTTCAAAGTCAGCCTCAGAAAATAGTTCACAAGACCGTATCTCGAAAAAACCCCAGACACAAAAAAAAGGGCTGGCAGAATGGCTCAAGTGATAAAGCGCCAGTACCATGGGGTGGGGGGGGAAGGGAAGGGGAGGGGAGGGAGAATGAGTAAGAAGCAGGAATTGTGGTGAAAGATCTCTAGGTCCCTGTTAGGCTGAAGAGGTGGACATGGGGGAGGCCACCTGTCAGGAAGGACCTGCCTCTCGATGTTTCTTTTTTGAGAATGGTGGCCCTAGAAAGTGTGTCCCCAGTCATGTGCATTTCATTTCTTCCTAGAAGATCTACTAAGTTATCTCTTTCTTTGAGTTAGAGTCTAGAAAACACTCAAGTGTTCTAAAAAGAAAAGCAATCCAGGGTTGGGAGTAGCTCAGTGGTAGAGCATGCATGACACCTGGGTTTGATCCCTAGCACCAAAAACAAGCAAACAAAAACTTGGATTTAGATGCGTGCCTTCATTTAACATAATCTAAGGAGTCCATGAAGACAAACTTGTTTTACCTTTTTAATTTCAGTATGTAAAATGGACCAATGACAAGAGTCTTGGTGGCATTGAGGGCTGCCTGTCAAAGCTCAAAGCAGCTGACCCAACCTTTGGTGAGTTAACGCTTTCCCCAGATGGAGAAGCCAAGGCCATGGACCCAAACCCTCTTTCATTCCCTTCCGGGGACTCAGTTGAGCTGGAGAGGCAGGTTGAGTGGCAGCACTGGGCTGGCATTTATAGAGAAGGGGGGAAGATGGCAGCCCCCATTGTGTTTGGAATACAGCTGCTCCTGTAAGGAGGTCAGAGTCTACAGAAGGCTACTGTCTAATGGTTTCTCCACCTCAGTTCTACATGAGGAGACTCATCCCACTTCTCAGATGAGGACACTGAGGTTCAGTAAGAGTAAACAAATATCCAAGGCTGTTTGAATCCAAAGCCCACACCTCTGGAACACGAGATATGGCTCCTGCCACCTTTGTTGGGGGCCTCATGAGCCTCCCCCAGAGCTGCTAGGGTGGGGTGGGGGACAGTACCAATGGGGGATGGAGCCTGGCACACAGACAAGCCTGCATATGGTACACAGGGGGAGTCAGCACAGTGCATTTGGAATCCCAAGTGTGTGGCCTCCATGTGGGATGAGATTCTGGGCTTGAGAGGTCTCATAAGGGGAGGACTGGCAGTAGGAACCTCTTCCCACCCACTGCAGCCTAGTCTAGCTAGAGGCAGAGGCCCAACTACCCTGGCAAGGACAGAATGGGGGAAGAGCTGGGAGGAGCGAGGCCTGCCAAACCCAACCTGTGGGGGCAGCCAGTGGCTGAGCTTAGGCTCTGAGCAGATCTTGAGCTTGGATCAGAAGCAGGACCACATGGGTGGTCCTAGCACTATGGTTGTGTCCTTGGTGCCTGGCCCTGGCCAGTATATAACATGCTAGTGGACACACTGCCTCTCTCAAGGTGGGGGCTGGGAACCCAGCTAGGGCTCAGGGCCTGTACACATCCAGCAAGGTCACTGTAAGGGCCACAAGGCATGCTCACCCCACTGTCAGCATGTGAGGAAGGCAAGACAGGACCCTGTATCTGTGCCCAAGGCCTTGTTGGATCAGTCCCCTGAACAGCAGCTCATCTGGGGCAGGGGTACTCACCAGGGTTCCTGTTAAAAAAAATGTCTGTAGCTGCTTTGAGCATTGCTTTTCTCTCTGCTGCCTGCTGAAGACAGAGCCAGGTGCTGGCCTTTTGGCAAGAGCCCAGCACATGATCCACCTGTGCCACCTGTGCCAGCCTGGCTCTGTGCACCTCCTGTGGTGCGGGCCGTCTATTTCACACATGGCACCTGGACCACCTGAGTCACCCTCTCTTTTCCAACCTTCTGTCAGCCATGGGCCACGCCATCGCCAATGGTCTTGTGCTCATTGGTACCGGAAGCTCTGTGAGGCTGGACAAAGAGCTGGACCTGGCTGTGAAGACCATGGTGGAGATTTCAAAAACCCAGCCACTGACACTGAGGGAGCAGCTGCACGTGTCTGCGGTAGAGACATTTGCCAAGGGGTAAGGGGCCTCACTGGGCCAGGGGGCTGGCGTTCCGAGGCTGCACAGGTGATGCCACAGGTGTCCCAACGCCCTGGGGGAGGGGGCAGCCTGAGCGTGGTTCTTGCCCCACCTCATGAGATGGTCTGACTGAAAATTTCGTCCCACCTGATGCTCTGCCCTCCCTTGAGTGCCCAACAAGAAAGGAGTTGGCTAGGATTCCAGTCTAGTGTTCAGGGTAACTTATTATGTGCCATTAAATACACTGGTTATTTTCTTATTTTTATTTTTATTGGCAGTACTGGGGATTAAACTCAGGGCCTTGTGCTGGCTAGGCAAGCATTCTGCCATTGAGCCACACCCTAGTCATTTTGCTTTTAGTTTATTTTTCACATAGGGTCTCTTGATTTTGCCAGGGTCAGCTTCAGACTCTGATCCTCCTACCTCTGCCTCCTTTGTAGCTGGGATTACAGGCATGCATCATCATGCCCTGCCCCAATAAACTGGTTATTATTTTAATTATAAAATGAACAGGTTCATGCTCTCCCCTGAAAATAAAAAATAAAATAAAAATAAAATAAAATGAACAAGACCACATGATAGAAATATCTAGAAGAGAAAAGAAAACAGTCAACATATGCTTCGTACCCTAATACACTGCACTAGTCAGCTTCCCACAATTGTGGTAAAATACCTGAAATATTCCACTTTTGTTGGCCCGCGATCTCAGAGGTTTCAGTCCATGGTCACTTGGTCCTGTTCCTTTGGGGGCCATGGCAAAGCAGAACATCCTGGAGGAAGCAGGTGGTGCAAGAGACCACTCACACCATGGCAGCCAGTAGAGTCAATGTCTCCTTCAAGGACACACCCCAATGACGTCACTTCCATGAGGCCCCGCCTCCTAAAGGTTCCACCACCTTCCAATACCCACAGGTGAGGGGCCCAGCCTTCAACAGGTGGACCTTTTGGGGACATTCAGTGTCCAAACTGTAGCCCACCCCATTGTGAGCGTGTGCTCACTGCCTTCGAGATCGTTCTGCCTTTCTTCCCATGGTTGTTCCTCTCATCTTCCAGGACAGCTCTAGATGCTCAGGCAGGCAAGATGTCCTATAGAGCTAGAGTTAGGCGACCTGAGCGGATTGTGCAGGGGCTCCGGGGTTCTGACCTAGACCCACAGAGTCCCGCTGGGTCCTCTTGGTGAGTCAGCACAGGTGTGGGATTCTCCAGCCACCTCATGGTCTCAGGTGAAATTGTCTTTGGCACCTGGTTAAACCTGTTTGTTTGTTTGTTTTTTAAGTCGAACACGAGAGCAAGATTTCTCACTGGTTTTCAATTTTCTCACCCACAACCTAACATAGAAACTGAGACTTATGAATATATTTTATATATATGTAGTATTTTTTCTTTGTGGTGCTGGGGGGGGAGCCAGCACCTCGCACATGCCAGTCAAGTGCTCCACTGCCAAGCTTTACCTCCAGCCCTTGATATAATTTTTAAAAGCAATCCAGTGCAGACTGAGAACTGGGCAACTTTTATGTTCCCTGTGCGTGTGGACTTCGTGTGGCTGGACACGAAGTGGCTGAGACATCTCTCTTGGTTTCCAGGAACTTCCCCAAAGCCTGTGATATATGGGAACAGATTCTCCGGGACCACCCCACAGACATGTTGGCCCTGAAGTTTTCCCATGATGCTTATTTTTATCTGGGCTACCAGGAACAGATGCGAGATTCTGTTGCTCGAATTTACCCCTTCTGGACGCCAGATGTCCCCCTTAGCAGGTATGCACCGTTGGAAATCAAATAAATCAAATCAAGTTCTTGATCTCTCTCTTCTGCCCCCACAACTTTGCAACTCTGTTGACCCTGTCCTAAAAATAGTGAGTGTGTTCATCTCCTAGTGCTTTAAAGTCAGAAGGCTTCCTCTTCTTCCTTTGGTCCTCGTCCCACCCTGAGAATGAGTAGTGTCGGTCAGGACAGGATTGTTCTTGCTACAGTAACAAGCGTTCCCTGATCTTATCTGCCAAAGCTTATTACAGCAAAGGTTTATTTCCCCACCCATACACATCTATTTTAAGAGGGCGAGGGTTCTTGTCTCCTGTCAGGATTCCAGCTGGCAAAGCAACTGGCCTCTGGACTCACAGTCACTGCAAGGGGAAGGAGAGCTCTTCTGCGGGTTCATAATGGCAACTGAGTTCTCACAGAGTGAAAGGGATTCCTGGCAGCTCCCAAGTCATTAGCCAGAACTGATCCCGTGAACTGATCCCCTCAGGAGAGCCCCAAGTGCAGGTCTCCATGCTTGGGAAGAGAGGGAGGCCTGGAATGTTTGTGAGCAGCTCCAGTGGCCACCACCTGTGATTGACTCCATTGCAACTCATGAGGGTCTCACAGCTAATAGACCGAGAAGCTGCAGTAGTCTAGGCTCTCCAGAGAAACCACCCGGATCTGGAGCACCTCGCTTGCTGGCTCTCTGTCTCTCTTGATCATCTTTATCTATAGTGACAAGCGTCTGCATCTTATTCTCCAAGGGCAGGAGGAGAGGTTTGTTTTAAGGCACTGGATCATGTTTTAAGAGTCTGCCAAGTTCAGAGCATGCAGAGGAGGGCAGCAGATTGGAAATTCATGTATAGCAGTGTCCAGAGGCAGTCTGGAGGCAGAGTTCCTTTTTCCTGGATCTGCAGGTGGTACTGAGATTTTGAACCCAGGACCTCATGCTTGCTAGGCAAGTACTCTACCAGTTGAGCCTTTTTTGCTTTAGTTAGTTTTTCTCAGGCCGTTCTGGACTGCAATCTTCCTATTTGCTCTTCCTAACTTGCTGAGATTATAGGCATACCCCACCATACCTGGCTGTCTTCTCTTAAGGTCTTCAGCTGATTGGATGAGTACCACCTACATTATGGAGAGTCACCTGTTTGACTCAAAGTCTACTGATTTAAATGTCAGTCACATCTAAAAAGTAAACCTTCACAGCAACACCTACACTGGCGTTTGATCAAACAGCTGGGCACCCTGGTCCAGCCAAGTTGACAAAATTAACTTTCATGAGAGCCTGATAGTACCTGACACACAGTAAGCACTCAATAAACATTTTTTAAAAGGTAATATGGGCTAGGTATGGTGGTACATGCCTGTAATCCGAGCTACTAGGGTGGCAGATACCTGGAGGACTGTGGTCCAAGCCAACGGGAGCAAAAAGTCACTGAGACCCTCTCAATCAACATGCTGGGCAGTGGTGGTATGAATCTGTAATCCCAGCTAACATGGGAGGCATAGATAGGAGAACTGTGTTCTGAGGCTAGCCCTAGGCAAAAACTCAAGACCCTTCCTGAAAAATAAAAACAAGGCGCTGGAGGCATGGCTCAAATCGTAGAGCGCCTGCCTAGCAATCATGAGGTTCTCAGTTCAAACCCCAGTACCGCCAAAAGCGAAACAAATACACACATCTTGAAAACTGCTGCTGTAGAACATGCTTTGGTGAGTAAGAAAAGCTGGAACTTGTCTCTGAGCGTGGTAGTAAAGATAACATCTGAGTCTCAGAAACACCGTGACTCCATTTTGTTTCCACTTGACCCCCGAGAGCCACAAGTAACTGCCTTGGGTATCAGTGTCAGAGTTACAATGAGAAACGCAGGTGTGTGCTCTTCACAAAGGGTCTTTAGTCCATCTCAGCTGGTCCGAGGCTGAGAGTGAAAGGGAAAAATGGGGCCCTGAGCTCAGCCTGGGGAGTGGCCCAGCTGTCAGGTGGGTGTATCCCCACTGACCACAGGGTGGAGAGCTGTGCAGTGCTGCAGAAGCAGAGGACTTCCCAGGAAGATGCCCTGGGGCTGTGCCTCTGAGTGAGTGTTACCTGGCAGACGGTCATCCTCGGTGGAGAGACCCCATGTTGATGCTTGAGGAGGTAAATGCTAATCTAGGAGGGGCTGCTGTGTGGATGTGCTGGGTTTGAGGACCGTGCCCCTCCCCAGTCAGAAGCATGGGTCGCTGGGAAGTGCAATGCCTGGCCAGGACTATTAGAGTGTGTCCACATGAGGGCTGCTGTGACAAAGTGCCACACTGGACGGCTCAAAGCAGCAGAAACTCACAATTCTGAAGGCCTGAAGCCCAAATCAGGGTGTGAGCAGGGCCAGTTTTCTCCAGCAGTTCCAGAGGCTGCCTCTGGGTCTCCTCCAGCTCTGGGGGAGGCTGGTTTCCTTTGGCTTTCCCCATGGCTGTATCCCTCTGATTTCTGCTTCTGTCTTCATAGGCCGATCCCCTCTGTGACCCTGTCTCATGTGGCCTTCTTACAAAAAGGACAGAGCCATTGGATCAGGGCCCACCTCATCTTCACTGATTAAATCTGCCAAGAAAGACCCTGTGTCCAAACATGGCCTCATTCTCAGGTCCTGGGAGTTAGGACTTCAGCATGTCCTTCTGGGAGGCAGAGCAGCCTGCTTCCAGCCCATCTTTCTGTGTTTTGAGCCATTCTCTTTGTTTTCAGCTATGTGAAAGGTATCTATTCTTTTGGATTGATGGAAACCAACTTCTATGATCAGGCAGAAAAGCTTGCCAAAGAGGTAAGTCATCCCTTCTCAAGGTTGCATGTCCCTTCAGGGGGTGGCCATCAGGTGGGGCAGAGTTCACAAAGGCCACCCTTGTGTGCCCAGGACCCCGAGGGTCCTCAGAGGTTTGGAGCAGCTACTCATTACTGTGAGTAGCTGCTGAGGCAAGTGTCTGTCACTTGCCATGTGTGTCACTGATCTTTTGTCTCCAGAGCCACATTCCTGGGCAAATCATGGTTCAGCATCTACAGATAAGGACCATGAAGCTCTGGGAGCCTGTGGCCACCACATTCACCTAGGGTTGCACAGAACAGTGGCTCTGGACTTCCCTTAGCCCTGTCTGGTTGCAGACCACGTGTGGCACTGCCAGGACAGGGCACTGTAGGCAGGAAGTGGATACAATCCTTGGTTCTTCCTCCTTCAACCTCATCTTTACGCACCACTAATAGCACCAGTGTTTCAGGAGATGAGCAGGCTGCCTCCGGCTAGGCCTGACCTGCCTGTGCTCTTCCTGCCTGAGTGGTGGGGTCATCCCATCAAACAAGCTGGTACCTGACCTCTGCCCACATCTCCCAGTCATACCAGTGAGAGGGCAGAGCCAGCGTGGAACCTGCTAAATGCCCCCACCAACTCCAGGCCCCACACTTTGTATTCTTCCTGGGACGTGCTGGCAGAATGGATCTTTCTGGACGCCCCACTTGCCTGGACTCAGGGCCAAGTGAGAGGCCTGGCTGCAAGATGGCTCAATGTCTGGGAGTCCCTCTTGCCACTCCTGTCTTTGTAGGAGTGGAAAATAAGGCTCAAGGAGGAGTTGTCATACTCAGAGGGTGACAAGTGCCCATGCTCCAGGCTTGGGACTGGGACTTCATGTATGCCAGCTCCTGTCCATTCTCTCTGCTCACATAAGATCAAAATCCTTGTTGCCCAGAGAAGAGGGCCAAGGCTCAGAGAGAGGCCAGGCCAAAGCTTGCCCAGGCCCACACAGCTCAGAGGTGAGGGATCAAATTCTCATCTAGTCACCTGATCTGATGACTGTCCTTTAAGCTACCTGGATAAGACCCCAGCCCCCTAGCCTCTCCCCAGCTCCCCAAGCATTGTCCCCTTCCCAAGAGGGCACCATCCAGGTGTGTCTGAATATTGCCCTGAATCAGAATCTGAGACCAGATGAGATGAGGGTGATGGGTTATTTGCTTTAGCTCTGAGTCAGGCCGGGAAGGACTTGGCCTGGTTCCACGGCCAGGGTGATGCGGCATCACTGTCCAGGGTAAGCCACAGGAGGATCCCTTGCAGATCATTGCAGCAGGGCTGTCTGGTTGGGTGGCACTCATCTGGGCATGTGAGGGGTGGCAGGACACTTGGAGAAGCTCTGGATGGGAGCTTTGGCCCGCTGACATGACAAAGCTCCCCGGAAGACGGCCAGTGATGCCAGCTCAAGCTTGACTGTTCCCTTGTGTCCCTCACTTCTGCTACAGTGAGCCATGCTGCAGGCCCTATGTTGCCTCACCCCAGCACTCTACAGACTGGGCAAGAAGGCCAAGCTGTGACAGTGTCCACCAGGCTTTGATGAGAGTGAGGGTGGGCAGGGGGGCAGCAAGTCTAGCAGGTCAGTCCCAGGCTGGGGAAGGACAGGACGAGCAGAGGGTGGCTAGCCAGGGGAAGCCCAGGAAGGAAGTTTGAACTCTCCCGAGGGCTCCAGGGTAGGGAGGCAGCTGGTCAATCTCCAGACAGCAAGAGCCAGGTGGCAGTGCTGCCTGTCCTGAGCCACCGCCCCTTGTCTTTACTGGCTGAGAGCAGCATGCTGAGTAGGCTCCCTTCAGGCGGCCCCAGAGCCCCAGTCTGCTCAGACTGTGCTCTACAGTGTCCCTAATTATCCTGGCACTCAGGGCCCTGCAGGTGGGGCTCAGGAAGGCCGAGGAGTGGGAGCAGGGAGGCAGGGCTTGGTGTGGATGGCCTATTGCCCAAAACCCTGCAGCAGGTGCCAGGCCAGGGCAGAAGTGCTTGGTGCTTCTGAACACTTGTGAAAGGGGTGGAGACTGAGATAGCAAATCTAGGGAACCTGGGAATGGGCCATGCGCCCCAGGTTGCTGCTCTGTGCCTGGCACTTGGCAGGCGCTCAGCAAACATGAAGGGAGCAAATGAACAGAAGAACAATGCCACCAGCAGGTGGGAGTTGTGCTATGTTTCCTGCCGCCTCACTGGTCACCGTGGAGCTCAGTAGTCATGGTCACGTGACTATTATCATTTATAGCCGTATTGTCGGACCTGCCGCTTCTGAGCCCACAAAGCTACCTGTGCAGCCATCACACGAGTGTTAGTGGAAGGGTCAGCCATAAGCCATGGGAGCACATGAAAGTCCACACAGTGCTCACAGCTCTGAGTGGAAGGCAGCACCTGTGGCTCTTCTACCAGGGGGAAACTGAGGCCCAGAGTGGCTGGATTGCAGGTGGCTCAGCTGTAGACAGGAGGCTGTGGGGTCAATGTCTGAGCTCTGGCTTCGGAAAGACTCCAACCAAGTCACTCAACCTCTCTGAGCCTCAGTTTCCTCATCTGTGAAACAGGCGGTGATGCCTTCCTTGACAACACCCTGTGGTTGGTATTGCCCCGAGCACACAGGAGAGGGACTGGCTGTTGGACGGCAATTATTCTGAACCAGCCCTGTCCTCTTTGCTTGCTCAGTCCCATTCAAGTCCTGTGTGCTCTGCCCAGACAGTCTGATTAATCCACGTTTTCTTCACCCCCACCTCCCACCCTCAACCGCCCACCCTGTGTAGGCTCTATCTATTGCCCCAACAGATGCGTGGTCTGTGCACACCATTGCCCACATCCATGAGATGAGAGCAGAGGTCAAGGATGGGCTGGAGTTCATGAAGTGCTCAGAAGCCCACTGGAAGGTATGGTTCTTATCAATGGTCGTGTACCTGGACAGTTCAGGCTGGTTCCTCAAGTCACACTGAGGACTTGAGGTATCTTAGGCCCCATAAGATACCTTAGTTCTCAGGGAGCTTGGGTTCAGCTGGGAGGCATTTCTGACAGGCCATTGCATCCCCTGAAACCCCACAACTCCCCAACACTGGCCAGTGGTTCTCTGTTGATTCTAGAATTGGAGTTGGGCTGAGGCATTTGGTTGTGAAAGTATGGAAAGAATGCCGGGAACTAAGAGCCTGGCAAGTGGGGATCTGCCCGAGCTTCTGCTCCTGGCCTGCTGGTTCTTCGTGGGACCACAGAGTGGCCTCAGGGAGCACAGGGTGCAGCCAGGAGGGAGTACAGGTGGGGGTGATAGCCCAGAGATATCTGCAGGGCTGACCTGGGAGTTGGGCCTATCACCCTGCCAGGCCCTATCCTGTGGTCTCACTTTTCTCACTCCCTGTACCCAACTTCACTCAGCCCTGCTGCTGGCTGATTTTATGGGGCCTAAGATACCTGCCTTTGAGGCCTGGCTCTGCCCTGGAACAAGAACTTGATCCTTCTGAGCCTCAGTTTCCTCATCTGTGTTCTGTGAAGCCCTTGCCCCATAAATGAGTCCTCATTTGTCTTGGTTCTGATGCCACCAAGGCTGGGGTCCTATCAGAAAAGGCAGGTGTTCTCTGATGTCTCTTTCTGTCCCCTGTGGCTCTTGGCAGCCTTTGGCTGGCTGGAGGGCCTGGATTTGGACGATGAGCCTGGGGCTCTCTCTCCTCCTCCTGCACCTGCCTCCAGTGTTTGATGCTGGGCAAAGAGTTCAGTCAGACTTCATACTTCTGCCCTACCCCAGAGAGACCCCTACTGAGGGTTCAGCCTAGACTTCTCTGTCCTCAAAGGGCCTGGTCACATGGAATGATCAACCTCAGTGCAGAGCACAAGCTGCACCATGACGGGGACGCTCAGAGATGTGAAAACCCGGGTGTGGGTCAGGAAAGGCTTCCTAGAGGAAGCAACCTCCGAGCTGGGAGATGGAGGGTATCCCAGGCCAGGAACAGCCTGAGCAAAGATGCCATGTCCTATGGTGTCCTGTGAGGGAGTGGGCAGTTTGGTGTCCTGGAGCCAAGGTGGACGTAATGCTTCCCTGCAGGAAGCATTGTCAGGGCCTCTTCCCCAGGGAGGTGAGGCAGTATTCAGGCAGGGGTCTCAGCAAAGGAAGGGCTGGCACCAAAGCAGGGACCCTTGGACAGAGGCCACTGGGCCTGTGGTATAGGTTGGAGACCCCAGGCCATTTGCTCAGCATTTATTATGTGCTTGGGTCAGAGAGCACTCAGGTCAGGAGTGCCAGGGAGAGTTGCACTTGGCCCACAAGCAGGAACCATGCAATCTGAGTTGAGCTTGGGAAGACCTACAGCTTTGGCCCTGTGGAAAGGGCAACTGGCGGAGCAGCAGTTGGTCCCCTCTTTGGCTGCCTCCTTCTAAAAACCATGAGCCTAGTTTCCCAAGCCTGCACCATCCTAGCAGGGGCCAGCTCAGAGCCAAATACAACTCACTCTAACATTGCCTCCCACTGAGGCCCAGCCTGTGGCAGAGCAGCATTGACCTGCAAATGTCAGCCCTGCCCCCTGGCTCTGTGGGCTTCACCAGCACTGTCTCAGAGCAGCCCTGGGCCTGTGGATCTGACGATTTCATCCAAGTGCTGAGCTGTTGGGGCACACAGTGGACAAGGCTTTTCCAGCTGCACACCCAAAGGAGACAGAGCTTGAGCTGCCAAGGCATCTCTGTGCCCATCCTGGCACTATTGATTCCTACTGGGGTCCTAGCGAGATGCCCACTTCTCCCAGCCTCAGTTTCCCCTCATAAATACAGGCATGACAGTCGCTACCCCTCAGTCTGAAGGTGATTAGGTGGGGTGTAAATAGCCAGTGTAGACTGACCTGAGAGCCAGCACCCAGCAGGGCCTATTTACTGCACTCAGAGGTGACCACCTCTGTAGTAGCACCCTTGTGTTTCTCCAGACTCTCAGACATTTCTTTAATTCTCTTCTTCCTTTTGCAGGACTCTGATATGCTAGCTTGCCATAATTACTGGCACTGGGCTCTCTACCTGATTGAAAAGGTAAGATGCCCATCTCTTTGGACAGTCTCACCCAATACAGATGTCCGGAAGAAGAAGCATTTTCTAGCATCTGTTGTCTGTGTCCTGTCCATGGCCACTGTTTTGTGCTTGCATCCAGTGGAGTCGAAGCTTGTCAAGGATTTCTCAAGCTGAGCGCTATCACGCCTTCTTTTCACTCTTGGGAAACAGGAATCACGTGGACTGTGTGTAGTTGTAACTGAGTGCCTCTGTGTTGTTGGGGCACATGGCTCGGCCCCTCCCCACAGATCGAGACCACCCAGGGGGAGCAGGGGTTGGGGAAGCTGCTCTGGAGTCTCTGGATCCCAGTGATTCTGAGGGAGTGTCCCATTTTCAGGGTGCTTTGTACAGCACTGCTTACCACAGAGAAAGGTGTCAGCTCCCTAAATGTCCAGGGAGAGAAATGAGTGCAAGGTGAGGGTCCTGACATGGCAAGAATGCGAGGATATCGCATCTAGAAGGAAGCAGAGAAGCAGCTGAAAGTACAGGAGGGAAAACAGGGGAAGAGACTGGGAGGAAGTGCATGACACAGCCAGCACAGATGAATGTCAGCAATACTCACTCAGGTTAAGTCTCCCTTACCCAGAATGCCTCAGAGCAGGTGTGTTTCAGGTTTAGAATTTCTTGGATTTTGGAATATTTGCATATACATAATGAGTGGGATGGAATCCAAGCCTAAATGTGAAATTCACTGTGGTTTCATAGGCATATTATCCATATGGCCTGAAGGTCACTTTATGACTGTTCTGAGGGTACTGTGTTTTGATTGTGACCTGCCACATGAGGTCAGGTTGTCACTTTCCATTTGTGGTGGCATGTCAGTGTCCAGCATTCTGGACTGGGGAGCATTTCAGATTGGAATTTTTGGTTTAGGGCTGCTCAGGCTGAACTGAGTTTTCTAGCAGGCAAGGCAACACTCCTGGGAGTCGCCCCTGAGTTGCAGTTTAGGTAGCTGCTGCCTGCTCTGCTGGGAGAAAAAGCCAGGCAGGGTGACTGTGGGTTTGCCTCCTCCCTTCCTGAGAGTATGGTCCTGCTGGGCCCTGCCCAGTCTCCCTGTAAGGAGGTGCAGGCACATGTGTGGGGGCTTTGGCGTGGCTGTGCCTTTCTCAGTATAACCCTCTCCAGACGCTCATCATGGCATCTTGGTTTCCAGGGTGAATACGAGGCCGCGCTGACCATTTACGACAACCACGTAAGTGTGCACTTGCACTGGGTTCCACTTACTGCAGCAGCTGCCTTCACCTCTGATAGGTCTTTGAGCCCATTAGTACTGCCCCAGCCAGAGAGGATGGCCGGAGCAGGAGCCCTGGCCTTGGGTAAGACCCAAGAGCTGTATCCTAACTCAGCATGTGACAGGGCATTCCACAAACTCTGTTCACCCCATGCGTGTGGACAGTTTGGTGTGTGTAAGGTGACCGGATGCAGCCTCTGTTCTCAGTCGTTTTAGGTGGCTTTTGTTTGGTAAGATAATTAATCTGTCTGTGAGAATTTTTTTTGACTGTGATAAAATCTCTATAATGAAAAGTTAAGTACATAGTTCTGTGACTCTGAGCACAGCTGCCTAGCTGTGCTCCATTCTTACCCTCCTTCCAAAGTGAAGCTCTGTACATTGTCCCTCCAGCCCTGTGTGTTCTTTTTTCCTTTTTAGTGGTAGTGGGGTTTGAACTCCTTACGCTTGCTAGGCAGGTATTCTATCACCCCCCAGCCCTTTTTGCTTTAGTTTGTTTTTCAGGTAGGGGGCTCATGCTTTTTGCCCAGGTCAGCCTCAGACTTTGATCCTCCTACCTCTGCCTCCTGAGTACCTGAGATACTCTCTGGGTATTCTTTCAAAAATTAAAAAATGTCCCAGTGAGGGCTTCATAATAAAAGCACGGGACCACAGAAGTGCTCATGATTTAGGGGCATAAACACCAGAGAAAAACACAATAAAGTTCCCTTGAAGTAACCCTTTTGACATTGTCAGGGCTCCTGAAGAAGAAATGAGGGTGACACTTACTCTGTGCTGAGGTGTGGAACAGGTCACCTGCTGAGCAAAGCTGAATCTAGACACGTGACTGGGGAAACAAGTCTCCTGCCAGTGTGGTCTTGGCCTGGGGGTGATAGGTGCCATGGTCTAGCATTGCCCCCAGGCACACAGTGCAATGAGCTCCTTACTCAGGTCTGCCTGGCACTCCATTTGGCACCTGCAGCACTCAGTGAGGGTGATAGTCTTGATGCTGGGGTGATAGGGACGATAGCAGTGGTTCCTGTTTGCTGAGGGCTTGCTCTGTGCAGGCCGCACTCACAGCCCAGATGTGCCAACTCCAGCCGGCCCTGTGGCCCCCTTACTGTTCAGCCTTCTGAGTGAAGCCTTGGGCGGCCCTTGTTTTCCAGATCCTTCCCAGCCTGCAGGCCAGCGGCATGATGCTGGATGTGGTGGACAGCTGCTCCATGCTCTACCGCCTTCAGATGGAAGGTAGCCATGTCTCTGCCCTTCCCTGGGCCTCTCACTCCTCTCCTCCCACACAGTGAAGAGAAGCGTTACATCTGGTCTGTAGAACAAGTGCTCCTTAGCTTCAGGCCTTGCCAGGAACACACCTGGCTGCCACCTTGGGTACCAGCTGTGCAGCTGTCTCCCAGCTGGCCCAAGGTGGCTAACACAGCTGCTGCTGTCCTTTCTTCTAGTCTCCACCTTCCTTCAGAGTAGTGGCCTCAGGCTCTGCACGAGGGTGGCACCTCCACTCCCATGGCCTGCCAGCCTGGATGGCACCTGGCCACCTGGCTAATGCCTCCTTTCTTAGCACATGGGAGGTGAGAGTTTCCAGCTCTCTCGAATTGCAGAATGGTTTCTCAACCCGGTCACTCCTTCCTTCACAGCTGGCCTGGGTGGGGCTGTGAATGGCTTCCTGCTGACTACAGGAATGCTAGATGGTGCTCCCCTCTCCTCCAGGCTCAGCATGCAGACTGGGGTTAGGTCCTGGGTCAGCAGCACCATGTGGGAAGGGAGGCTTGGGCAAGGCACTCCAGGGATCCACAGAAAGGCACTGTGAGCTGTTTTTGGAAGGCTCCAGGAGGGCTTCCTAGTGGAAGTGAAATGTGAACCATGGAAGGATGTGTAGGGTTTGACAGGCAGAGACAGGGAAAAGGTTTCACACACAGAGGGAGCAGCTTGTCCAAAGCCACCAGGACACAGAAGCCAGCAACCTGTAGGGACAAAATGCTGAGAAGGCAGGCTGGATGTGGTCAGAAGGGGCAAAAGGAGGTAGAGGTGGGGGGAGCTGGGATACCCTGTGTATGGGAAGGCCAGGGTGAGGAGTTTGGCTTTTATCCAGGGTATGAGGAAGCCTGCCAGAGCAGCACAGGACAGGTCTGGCTCTGTCTTCCAGAGAGACTCCTCTGAGGGTGAGGGGCTGACCTCTGCTGGAGACCCTGAACAGCAAGGAGGCCAGGGATGTCAGGCCTGGTCATTGATTGCTCCTGTGGTGAAGGACACAGGGAAACTGAGACAGCCACACTCAGTGTAGAACTGGGTGGCAAGGCAAGGGCCTGGGGAAAAGCTGGGCCCCTGCAGCCCTGCTAACCTCTCCCTGTGAGAGCCATCTGGAGCTCTTCAGTGAGCTGCCTCAGTACCGAGATGCTGAGGAAGGGAAAGGAGATCCAGACTGGAGAGTGAGAGATAAAGTGGGAGCCAAGGGGCCTCTTGTTTCCTCACCATACAAACCAGAGACTGGAGAATCATGTCCAGTTTGATCGCTGCTCACTGTGACGGGGTGACAAGTAAAGATGAAGGGCATAGTTTGTGGCTGGAGGTTCCTGAGAGAAGAAAGAAGAATCCTGCCCTTAGGAAATGGGGGGCGGGAGAGGGAGGTGGGTGCTGGCGGTGGAGGGGGGTAGGGGCTGTCTAGAGTTAAGAAATCCAGACACAGGCAGAAGACTGTTATTTATCAATTCAGTTGATTCTTACTGAGCACCTCTGATGTAGCAGGCACTGCATTTGTGGTAACCTCTAGCAGAGTTTAAAAAGTGCTTTTTGGGTTTGTCAAAGGGGCCAGAGGTTATTTAATAACCTTTGACAGTTTTTAAATTTTATGTGTTTACTGCTTTTGTAATTAAGCAAGGGTAACATAAGCCAAGAGGCCACAAGCCTCACCAACCCTGCTCACTTCTTGGCCTTTCACATGGAACAGGATCCTGTGGGCTCCTGAGGAATGTGGGAGGAAGAGGCCTGAGTGCAGGTCATGCTCCTGTCTCCCACTGAGCCCCCTTCCTTGTCGCCAGGAGTGTTCGTGGGCCAGCGGTGGCAGGATGTCCTGCCTGTGACCCAGAAACACAGCCAGGACCACATCCTGCTGTTCAATGACGCACACTTCCTGATGGCCTCCCTGGGTGCGCGGGACTCCCAGACCACACAGGAGCTGCTGACCAGCCTGCAGGAGGCCAGCAAGTATGCGGAGTCCCCAGTGCCCTGTCCTGGGGTGGGCTGGTACCATGCCATTGGGCAGGTGAGAAGGTGTAAGGGCTGCCCTGCCCGCTGGGGAGCCTGAGGGTGAGGCCCTGCTGGTGAGTGCAGCGTGGGGGATGTCCAGGGAGGACTGCCCCAGGTGGGCACCCCCAGGTGTGTGCCTCACAGGTTTGTGGCCTCCAAGGGTAGAATCAGTGTCTCCATCCCCAGGGTGGGTGTGAGCTTCCCACACAGTGGGCCTAGAACCAGACCCCTGGTGCTTACAGGCCCTGAGAAGCAAGGCCCTGCTCTGCTCTGAGTCTTTTCCTCATCTGCAAGCTGGGGATGGTGTCCACCCAGGGATGGCAAGGGTGGACTGGGAGGCACGGGCTGAGACAGTCATCTCCTCCTAGTGGTAGTTGTAGCTCAACTTTAGTGTCAGGCCATTGTCTGCAATCCTGACCTCTGTGAGGCTTACACTGTCATACCTATCTTATAGATAAGCAAACTGAGACATGAAGCCGGGGGACAGGCTAGGTGGCTGGTTACTGGCCTCATCCAACCCAGATCTTAATTCAGAGCCCTGTCCTTTCTCCACACTGGGCTGTTTCTCCTGTTCCCTCGCCCACCAGAGCGCTCCCGTGTAGCTGTAGAGGGGTCTGGCCCTCTGGTTCTGTGGGTAGGTGGGACACATGCCTTGGAGGTGGTCACAGAGGCTCTGTCTCTGTGGCAGGTCCCCAGGGGAGAACTGCCAGCACCTGCTGGCCCGAGACGTGGGGCTGCCCCTGTGCCAGGCCCTGGTGGAGGCTGAGGACGGGAACCCTGACCGCGTCCTGGAGCTGCTCTTACCCATCCGCTACCGCATTGTCCAGATTGGGGGCAGCAACGCCCAGGTGAGCTGGCTGCCCACAGCAAGGCCACCATTGAGCTTGAGGCCCCAGCACCCCAAGTTTCCCCCTCCCCATAGTGTGCCACTGAGTAGTATGGATGCAGCAGCTCTTGTCTGCAGCTCTTCCTCTGTGGTGGGCTAGGGGCCGGTCCCTCATCCATGTTGCAGGCACCTAACTTGAACTTGCCCACCTGACATTGCAGAGAGACATCTTCAACCAGTTACTGATTCATGCAGCCCTAAACTGCACATCCAGCATCTATAAGAACGTGGCCCGGTGAGCATCCCCCCCATCCCACTGCTGGGCATGGGAGGGTCTACAGCCCATGGCTCTTCCTGTGGAGGGAGTGCCTGAGGCTTCCACATCCCTCAGCCTGGATGACTGTTTTTGAGGTTGTGAAGGCACAAGGTGGCAAGGGAATTTGGTTCTCCTTTGTCAGTATGCTCGACTCTACCCAAGGGAGCCAGCCAGCCTCTACCCTGAGGCCCAACCTTGTGCCTCCACAGCCCACTCCCCATTCCATGCTGAGATACAGATAGCCAAACATCCTGCTCTTTCAGGCCCCTGGGCCTTTGCATGCGCTGTGCCCTCTACCTGGTGGATACCCATTGCTCCTTTAGGCCTCAGCCTGCATTCTCTTATCTAGCTGTGTTGGGTGCTGGAGGCTGCAGCGAGCAGGTGAACTCAGGACCTGGCTGTATGAAGCCTCTCTAATGCAAGGGACCTGCCATGAAACAGTTCACTCAAGTGTCTGTATGATCGCATGTGTATGGCCAGGAGACAGGAAGTATTGTTTCCTCTGAGAACTTACAGCAAATTCTTATACTTCCTATAAGGCCACTGATGTCACCACTCTGAGCACCTAATCTCCTCTCAAAGGCCACATCTCCCCATCCCTTCACTTTACCATGTGAATTTGAGGGAAGGAGAGGCACCAGCATTCAGTCCACAGCAGAGTCTCTACCTCAAACTTTTCCTACACTTGCTTTCTTCAAACTTGGGGTTTCTACCATACCTTCTGTTCAGCTGTTTAGTTTTCCTGGACCAGTCTCACCTGTCCCTCTTGTCCTCAGCAGGAGGTTGAGCTTTAAGTTACTCAGCCATGGTTTCGTCCAGGCAAAGGTCACAATGACGTCCCCACCCTGAAATCTTCTTCTTGACATCATTGTTTCTAGTTTTTATCTGTGAGGAAGAATCAGTGCTCTGTAGCTGGATGCCCCGGTTCTACTTCTGCCAGCAGTGCCCCCACATCTTTCTAGAACATTCCACAGCAGAACCTCTGTGTATTTCCTCAGGAGCCTTCTGATGGAGCGCGATGCCCTAAAGCCCAACTCGCCCCTGACAGAGCGGCTCATCCACAAGGCGGCCACCGTCCACCTCATGCAGTGACTGGAGCTGGCCCTTGACCTGAAGGCACTCAGCCATGACCTTCCCAGCATTTGACCAGCTGCCCCACTGGGTTAGGGTTAGGAAACAACTGGGCCTGCTTGTTAGGGAAGAGGGTAAAGTTCAGACTTAAGCAGAAAGCCCCCTGGACCAGCAGTTTTATAGAAACAGGGGCATAAGTTAATTTTAAATGTATTTCAGAAATTTCTCCCAGTCCTTCCTATAAGGGCTAACGTGCATTTTAAGTGCTCAGAACCAATATAGGTGCTGTTATTTGCAGTTGCCCTGCAAACTGTTTTCCTACAGGCACACTGATACCATTTCCTGGTTGTTCAAGGGCAGAGGGGGGGCCAACTCAGATGGGGAGCTCTACAGGTGGCCTCCCACACCTGGCTGCCCCCCCCCCAGGCAAAGGGAAGCTTTCATTTAGTCATCCTTATATTTTATATAGGCCCTGTTGTCCCATTTCTCAGGGGAGGACACCATTGGGGAAAAATGGCTTGCCTGGGGTCACAGTAAGCAGAAGCCTGTCTGGGAAAAGGGGACTCCATCTTGCTGCCTTTTGCCTCAGCCCTGCCTGCTGCACCCATGGCTCTCCAGGCAGCTTCTGCTGTCTCTTGAAAAGACATTTTGAGCCTTCTTCAGGGCCTGGGTAGTGCTGAGTAGAGCTTGTTTCTCTTTTAGAACTGAATATGGGATCGAGGTCTTGGGGAATGGCTTCCTTGATCGACTCTGATTCTAATCATAAGAATGGATGTGAGAATTGAACTCATGGCTGCTCTGTTGTGTTAAAAACCAAAGCACTGACACGTGGCTATAACATGATTTGAGCCAGATTTATAAATGCTGCCTTTGTCTCTGCTTCCCTTTCGTCAGCCTGATGTGTCCCAGTCCTGCTGCTGTCAGACTGAGTGCAAAGGTGTTTTTCAAGTTCCTTCATTTCCTGCTGAAGTTAGGTAGGGAGTGGGCAGGTCTGCTGGAAGGGAGTGTCATCTCCAAACCCATTAGGGCCTTGTAGTGCGCTCAAGTCTGGGGAAATTCCTGGGATTAAAATGTATTAATTGCTTCCTTTCACTACTAACTCCTGTGGGCATCTTTGAGTATCTCCTATGTGCCAGGTCTGGGTTGGGTCCTGGGGAGACCAGTTTCTCCTTGAACTTGGGGTGGGTGGAGCAGCAAGTCAAGAAAATACATTAATTACCGCAGAAATTCAAGGGAGGTGCTGTCTCTACCCAGGAGTTGGGGACATGTCCAAGGGGGAGCCTCCTCAAGATCTTTTTAACTGGCTCCAAGCAAGACATGGCCAAGGAAGCAGGAGCCCTGTCCAGAAAGTCTTTCACCCCACCCCCACTGTGGACAGGTGAGGATGCTGCCTCTTTGCCCCACAGTCCTTGGCACCTGCCTTTCTTTCTGCTGTGATGTATCAGGTCAGGGGCAGCATCCGCTTTCCCAGTATCACACAGCACACACAACTGCTTGCGCTGAGTAGCTGTCAGTGAGTGGATGAATGCATGTTTTAATGAAGCAGAATCCTACTGAGGGAATGGAAGAATGAATCTACAAGGGTCTGGTCAAAGAGGAGGAAGCCTAGAGAGGAGAGCATTGGGGTGAAGATACAGGTTAGGGAAGTTGTTAATAATGGGTGCTGTTTACTGAGCACCGACTATTGCTCAGTTGTTACTGACAGATACTGAGGACAGGCGTTGGGGACCCTACCCCGAGTAGACATCCCCAGCGCTGCAGAGGCAGGGACAGAGTAGGGCCAAGAGCCCCTAGGTCTTTGGCCATGGGCACGCCTACCACAATGGTTCATAAGTCAGCCAGGCCTGGTTGACTAAGATCCATCCAAGTCCTGGATCTAGTGCAGGTGGCACTGAACTGGCCACCACCCCTGGCATGTGGCTGGGGCTTGGAGCTCTTGTGCTGGGGCCAGCCTGTCTAAGGGGAGCAAGTCCTGGAAGAGATGGACAGTAGACAACCCAACCTAACGACTTCCTGAGCGTCCCCTCAGGGGTCCTTTCAGGCCACCCCTGGACTTCCCTGAGCCAATTAGTACACCCCTCCCCTTCCTTTTTCTGAAGTCAGCTTGAAGCTAGCTTTCTGTTACTTCAGACTGAAAGTCCCCTGACTTGGATGTGTAGCTGGGTCCATCTATACCGATCACTCTTCTCCAGTTAAATAAGATACTGAGAAAAAGAAGGAATGAAACTTAGAGGAGAGCCCAAGGGCAGAGGCTCAGTGTGGGAGAAGAAGGTCAAGAGATGCTCAGCACATCAGAGTGCAGCCGGAGGCAAGAAGTGAGGGTGCAGGTGGAGTTCCTGGATGCGAAGAGTTATTGGGGGCGCCTGGACAAGAAAAGGGGGCAGTGCTAGGCACTTCAAAGCTTCTTCAAAGCTGCTTGGTCACTCCGCCGCACAGTCCTCACTATCCCACCCGGGGCGCAAGGCTAGGGAGATGACGGCTGTCCTACCAGAGCTCACGGTCTGCGGGGGTGGGGCCTCAAGGCGGACGACTTCCGGGTGGGTGCGTCCGGCGCCGAGCGGAGCCAATCCGTTGCGTGGAAGTAGTGCGCGTGCGCACTTGCCTCTCTTCCGGGTGATCTGACTACAATGCCCAGGGTGCACTGGGCCCAGCGTTCCCTATTCAAACTGACCAATCGGCGTCCCGCGCCGCCCAGCGCCGAGTTTAAACCCTTGGCGGAGGCACGGCCTGAGTCTTCGCTGACCGGGTGAGTGGGGAGGGTTCTGGGTAGGGGCGAGGCGGGCAGGAACGGCACCCGCCGTTCTGGGGTGGGGAGGACCGTGCGCTGTGGGGAGCCAGGCCTGGGCTGGAGTCGGGGCTCTCGCGCCTCGGGCGGGGACGGGGAGGACGTGGCTACCGAGGGCGAGCCAGGCACAGCTCTGAGAGCTGCTGGGAGTTGCGTTATCCCGGCTGGGCTCTCGGTTCCTGGGGGAGCCCCGGGACACAAGATCCTTTCTGGGTGGCCTTGGCGCCGCCTTTCCTTGACTCTACCCGGCCGCGGCCTTTGGCCCTCTGGCCTCGGTGTGCTGCCGCAACTCCCGCTGCCGAGCTAAATCGAAGCAATCCGGGGCCTTGGCTGTGACCCCTGCTTACCTTGTGGCCCCCTTCGTCCCTGCAGCGACCTCCTGGCAGCCCGCACCATGGAGGGACAAGGCGACGTGGCCTCAGCCGGCCAGGCGCGAGCAGCGAAGATGGGTGCTGCTAAGGAAGGTGAGTCATTGCTACTGCCGCGAGGAAGTTGGGAGACCACATCCCAGATGGAGATTGATTTAATAGTTCTGTGAGGTTTTATTCATTTGTCTCTTAGCGTTTATCTTGTGCTCTTGCTCTGTACCCAAGGAACACACGCTATGTGTCTTTATTCTTGGGTTTCTTACACACACACACACACACACACACACACACACACTCTTTGAGTTCCATGCAGCAAGGATTCTTAACAGTTTTACTCAGTTCAGTGTCTCCAGCGCCCCAGCAGTACCTGACATTTGGTGGAAACACACGTTGAATTGAATGTGATGCTTTTTTTCTTTTCTTTTTTTGTTGCTGGTTTCTGTTGGCTAAGACTTGTTCAGGGTCTTTGAGATGCTGTTAGTAAGTGTGCCTGGCCCGTTAACTTTTCTTCTTGTGCCCTTGTTTGGTTTGGTTGTTAACATAAGTGTACAGGCTCACAGATGAGTTACAGTTGTCCCTCAGTAGCCTATGGGATTGGTTCCAGGACTAACACCCCACCCCCACATGAATGGCAAAATCCAAAGACCCTGGGATCTTATGTAAAATAATACAGTATTTGCGTATAACCTTTGAACACCCTCCCATACACTTTAAGTCATTTCTAAGATTTTTTTTTTTTCTTTTGGCAGTACTAGGGTTTGAACTCAGGGTCTTGTACTTGCTAGGCAGGCACTCCATTTAGATTACACTCAGCGTTGACACAGCGGCGTGTTCTTGGATTTCCCTTGTTTCTGTGTCTTCCCTGCTGCCTCTGCATTGCGTGTTCCTCCTTCAGAGCCAGACTTCAAGCTATCTCAGTTTGTTTTGCTTTTGTTTCACCTTAACCCCTGCTATTTCTGCTTTTCATCTCACCACTCCATTCAAGCTGCCTTCATCAGACCCTGACAACTTCCATGTTGCCAAATCCCTTGTCACTATTCATCTTTGTTCAGTCATTCGGCTTCCCAATAACACTCTGCTTTCTCTCCCAGAAACTTCCATGATGCTGCTTCTTTTCCTCATCGGTTTGGCTGGTACACCTGCATCTCTTTGCAGGTTATACCTCCTCTACCAGCATCAGAAGCTGATCTTCACAGGATGTGGTCTGGGATCTCTTTGTACTTTCTCCTTGGGGGCTGTCAGCATTATTTTGGCTTTCCACCTGTCTGCTTTCTGGAGACATCCATATTTTGCTTTGTGCAGAGCCTCTCCCCTGACCTCTGGACTTGTGTGTTCACCTGCCTGTTTTAGCATTTTCACATGAATGTCTCTCCCCTCAAACTCAGCATCCCCTGTTTCCTCCCCCCATTGTTAACCTATTCTTGTTTGTCTTTTCATCAAAGTAAATGAATGACCCCTCTGTTCACCAGCTGCCCAAGCTGAGAACCCTCACCTGCATTGAATCACTAGTTGCTGCCATTTTGCCCTCAGAGTATTTGGGATCTGTCCCTTTTTTTCCAACTCCATCCAGTGCCACCACCCTGGTCTCAACCACCTTACCTCACCTGTACCTTCTTGTATGCTACTCACTTTGGCCAGTGTATGCACTCGTAATTTCAAAAGCTATTGCTGCTTCCTTTCCGGCACAGCAGCCAGGATCACCTTTTAAAAGCATGAGTTAAATTATGACAGTCTTCTGCTTAAAGCTCTTTAGTGACTTCCTTGCACTTTGGATAATATAAAAGCTGTTTGCCACAGCTGGCAAGCATTGTGAGATCTGACCCTACCTACATTTCCACTTTTCCTGCTTCACTCCAGCCATTCTGCTTACTGACCAGTTTCTCAAACACCCTTGGGTAAAGGTGTTCCCAACTCCTCTTTACCCTCCTAGCACCCTTATCTGCTGCACCCCCAAGGCAGAAGCCATGTACCTCAAATGTACCTGGCACCTAGTAGAGGCCTTGGCCTATTGTAGGTGCTCAGGTGTTTGCAGAATGATGGAGTTAGCCAGTCACAGAGCCTAGAGCAGAAGACTGCTTTCTGATTCCTGGTCTGTGGTTCTTTTTTCTACACAGACAGTTGGAAGTGATCTATAAAATTGCCTTGCAAGATTCAGATTGTAAAAAGTGAAGGATCTTCCTCTTGTCTTTGTCCTTCAGCCTCCTAGTTGCCCCCTCTAGGGCTCGTGTCATCCATGTCTTGGATGCCCTTCTAGGCATGGTTTGTGCAAATGCCAGCCAGTATGTAACAATGTTGGTTGCTTCCTCTTCTCATACAGCAAGGGAGTCCTGCCATACATCTCGTTTGTTTGTTATACTGAATTTACCTCGATGATTGTGCGTCAATAAAAAATAAGCGTTATTTATTTATTTTGGAGGTATTAGGTGTTGAATTCAGGGCTTCCTCCTTGCTAAGTGGGTGCTCTACCACTTGAGCTACATTGTTACATTGGTTGTTTTTGAGATAGGATTTCCCTTTTTGCCCAGTTTGGCCTGGACCAAGATTCTTCTATTTTATGCCTCCCATCATAGCTGGGATGACAAGTGTGCATCACTTCACCCAGCCTTTTCTGTTGAGATGGGGGTCTTGTGAACTTTTTTGCCTGAGCTAACCTGGAACTTTGATCCTCCCAATCTCAGCCTCAAAGTAGCTTGGATTAAAGGCTTGTCCACTGCACCCAGCTTGTTTCACTATGAAGCTGAGGCTGGGATCGAATTCTCAATCCTCCTGCCTTACCCAGGGATTACAGGCATGCTGACATTACAAGAGTGCCACCATATGCCAGCTAACTTTGTTATCCTTTATCGTACCTATGTAGTGTTCCATCATGGGAATGGACTGTAATTTATTTCATCTATTGTGGGTGAAAATTTAGTTGTGCTTAGTGTTTGCTGTTATACATAATGCTGCACTAGCTGTGTGTACCCCTCAATTGTACATCTGTGACTGTAGGATACATTTATTAGAAGTAGGCTTGCTGGGCTGAAGGGCTCTGTACTCTTATGGGTATGGATACTGCTGGGTGACCTTCCACAGAGCTAATGACCTTTGCCTCTTCCAGCTATGTAGGAATTACCTCTTGCCCACAGCTTTGCTTACTATTTATCAAACTCTTTGATTTTTGTGGGTAAGTTTGTTTTTCATTGTTCTTCCTTTTGAGTGAGGCTGAACTTCTATTATATATATTTAAAACATTTTGTCTTACTGTCTGTGAATTTTTTCTGTTCATTTCCTTTCTGTTTTCCATTAAGTTGCTATTCTTTTCTTAGTTATTTGTAGGCACTCATCAGCACTCATCATAAATTAGCCCTTTGTGAGATAGGTTGAGAATATTTTCCACGCCTGGCTTTATATTTTCAAATTTTGAGGTTTTAATAAGCATGCTATGTTGCTTATTAAAACCAAAGAAGACAAGCCAGGTTGCTGGTTGCTCACATCTATAGTCTTAGCTTCTTGGGAGGCTGAGATCAGGGGGATTGTGGTTCAAGTCCAGTCCCAGCAAAAAGTTTGCAACATCCCATCTCAACCAAGAGCTGGGCTCGTTGGCATGTTCCTGTCATCTCAAGCTATGTGAGAGGCTAGGACTGGGAGGATTGTGGTTCTAGGCTAGCCTGGACAAAAAAATTTGTGACATCCCATCGATGGAAAAAAGCTGGATCTAGCGGTGTTTTCCAGTAACTGGGAAGCACAAAATAGGAGGATCATGGTCCAGGCTGGTCTGAACAGAAATAGCAGACTCTATCTCTGTGTGTGTCCCTAGCACAGCACAAAGGGCTAGAGGTGTGGCTTAAGCAGTAGGACGACTGCCTAGCAAACATGAAAGCCCTGAGTCAAAACTCTAAAACACCACCCCCAAAATAAAAAAAGATGAAAGAAGATATGATTTGTAAAAGTTCTGTCTGAACTTTGTGGTGTTGAAATGCCAGTTCAGTGCATTTCAATAACTATTTGCTAAGGGTATGGACCCTCAGCTGGACATTTGTTGGGCCACAGAGTCCAGAGGCACTTACAAAGGAGTGCCTGGGCCAGTGCAGTGGTGGAGGTCAGGAGCTCTTGAGAGGGGGCTGAAGGGAGGAGCAGTAAAGGGATTGCTAGCCTGTGATCTGTGAGAGGGAGTTGTGCAAATAAGCAGGGCAGTGAAGGCTTTGATGGGCATCTGGCTGGGATGGGGTACTGAGTGCAGTGTTACCTGGGGATTCAGGAAGGACTCCAGGGAGCGTTGGGGAAGGGGTCAATGGGTACTTACTAGTCTCCATTCTGTGTTCGAATAAGACTTGAATTCACTGTTGAAGGATGACTAGGTGTCTTGTAACTTGTAAAAGGGGAACTTAATCCCAGGGGAGCTGAAGCAGGTAATCTTTTGAAAAATTTCTAAACCTAAAGATGCCTTAGCTCTTCTTGAAAAGCAAGCGAAATGACTTCATGAGTGTATTTTAGTTTATTTCACAGAAATGAGGCTTTGTGCTTTCGGAGTGGGTTAGCAAACTCAGAATGGCTGGTGCAATTTAAAACGAAAATGGGAAAAAAAAGATGACTTAGTGCTCCCTATGAAAATACAAGTAACATACTTTTAAGTGTAAAATTTCATAATAGCTCTGATACTTACAGCTATAGGTAGTATCTTCCTCAGTTTCACCAAAAATAACAGTGAACTTTTTTTCTCCCAGACCTTTGTCTTTTGGCAGATGAAAAATTTGACTTTGATCTCTCATTGTCTTCTTCAAGGTAAATGAATTTTCTTCCCTTGCCCTGGGCATAGCCACTTCGTCTTTCATTTGAATGCCAGTGTTGTTAACCACTAATAATTCTTTTCATTAAAAATAGTGCAAATGAAGATGATGAAGTCTTTTTTGGACCTGTGGGGCATAAAGAAAGATGCATTGCTGCCAACATAGAATTAAATAATCGGATTCCTGAGCAGCCTCTTCTGTCAGCAGCTGCCAGTCCCTGCTCCTGGAGCCCTCTCACTGGGGAGAAGTTCGTGGAGGTGTATAAAGAAGCTCACTTACTAGCTTTACAGATAGAAAGCCGCGGCAGAAAAGAGGTAGTCCAGGCTGCCAAGGCCGACAAACCCGAAAGCCCTTGCAACCAGGGCATGGAAAAATTTGTCCAGGAATCAAAGTTAAAAATGAACCTCTTTGAAAAAGAACAGGCAGTGGAGAAGAGCCCCAAGTCACTTAAAAGAGAGACATACTTCCTGTCAGATAGCCCCTTGATGGGGCCACCGCTTTCAGGGGTCCAGCCTTCCTCAGAGGAGCTCCTGTCCCTGACCTTTTCCCCAGCCCTGCCCAGCACCCCTACCTTGGCTGGGCCTGCCCTGCCTAACACTGCCCTAGCACAGGGGCCACCACACTTGTCTTACCCTTTGCCAGGGAAGCCAAGTCTTGCCCACCCTCTGAATCAAGCTGTGCGCCAGAAGAGGATCACCAGCAAGTTGCAGCTGCCACGAGTTTCATCTCTGAGAGGAAAACTGGCCATGGAGAAGGTAGGCAAAACCACATAGCAGAACAGTTCCTAGGAACCCACACCCTCCTTGCTTCTCCACCTTTCAGTACATGCCCTGTCATGTGGGGAGAGTGCTGAGGGCGCATGTGCTCTGAGGCCCCAGAGTTCAGGAGTGGGAGAGTGAAGAGAGTAGTAGAGGAGCCGGCCCCGGGTGGGCTTGGGCATCACAGTGCCAGCCTCAGCAAAAATGTTCACAACAGTGTTATTCAAAATTGCCAAAAAATTGAGCCAACCCAGATGTCCATCAGTTGATGACGGATAAATAAAATACAGTATATCCAATTAATGGAATATGGTTGTGGTAGTAGAGAATTGCAGTAGCAATACATACTGTTACACGGGTGACCTTTGAAGACATGCCCAGTGAAAGAAGCCGGACGCAAAAGGTCAGGCACTGTGATTCCATTTTATGAAATGGCCACAGTAGGCTGGTTGTGGACAGCAAGTGATGGAGTGGTTGTTCTGGGCTGGGGAGGTTGAGAGAATGGGACGTGACTGCTGTTAAGTATAAATTTCTTTTAAGGGGAAAATGTTCTAAAATTATTTTGTGACAATTGTTGTACAGCAAAGCATACAGCAAAACAAATACACTAAAAACCACTGAGCACTTTAAAATGGTGATTGTGTGTGTGTGTGTGTGTCTGTGTGTATACGATACTGGAGTTTGAACTCAGGGCCTCAGTCTTGCGAGGCTTGTACTCAACCACTTGAGCCATGCCTCCAGCCTAAAATGTTGTATTTCTGTTACATGAAGTCTATCTCAATTATAAAAATGCTGTAAAGGAAAAGCATTACTGCTATATCCTTACAACTGTGTGAACTTTTACAGGTCTTACCTTGTCAGCCCCCATGTGAGCATGGAACATCTCCATGAATGCCCTTGTCCCTAAGTATGTCAGGAACTCGCTCTTTGTTTGACTGTTGCCTGGAGAAAGTGGCATTCAGCACTAAACCAGGCAGACTTCTGTAGCCAAGCAGCCTCTCTGGTAGAGGGAGAGCATAGAATGAATATGCCACACTTTGGAGCATATGTAGCTAGAACCTGTTTTCCTCATTGCCATCTGTGAGTAAGGTACTCACTAAGCAGGAGCTTTAGCTGACTCCTGTGAGCCCTCTGCTCTGGCACTGTTTTATACTGATAATTAGGAGGCAAAGCCCTTCATCATTTTTGTGCATGGTCCTTTGATGGAGGATTTGTACTGCAGTGCTCCCTCTCACTTGCAGATTAATTGAGGAGCTTGGGAGAAGCTGAGCCTGGACTTGCTCTGAATTAAGCCTTGTTAGAGACTAGATAGTTCTCATATTTTAAATTAACATTTTTCAGCCAAAGAAAGAAGTACCACCTAGTCCTTCCAGAATGAAACTCCTAAATGAGACTGAATCCCATGGGGATGTGCTCTTGGACAAACCCAGCACTGCTCTGGATACTGCCAGCTTGCCAGGCAGCAGAAACCAGCACCCAGTTCAAGGCAAGCGATCGCTCCCCATTCCCAACAAGGTGAGTTGGCAGGGTCCATAGGGGCTGTGACTCACCATCAATGGGAACATGGAGGCAGCTTTGTATATATAAGCTGTGTCTTTTGATTAATATCAAGGCAGGAAAGTTCTAAGAACTCTTTGACAATCCCTGCTAAAGCTGCCAAAACCTGGGCCTACCACAACTGATTCAGAGTCTGAGTTGGGCCCACAAATCTACATTTCACCCAGTTCCCTCATGTGTTCCCTAAGCAGATGTTTGAAGACTACAGTTGGAGAAGTATAGTCAGCCCTCTATATCTACCTGTTCTGTGTCTGTGGATTCAACCTGTCACATATTGAAAATATTCTGAACAAAATAGTTGCAACTGTATTGAGCTTGTATAGACTTTTTTCTCATCATTATTGCCTAAACTGTGTGTGTAACAACTTTTACATAGAATTTACATTGCACTGGGCATTATAAGTTAGCTAGAGATGATTTAAAGTAGATGCGAGGGCCTGTGTAGGTTGCACACAAACGCTGTACCATCTCATGTAAGGGACTCGAGGATCCTCGGACTTCAGTGCTCAGAGGGGTCCTGGAAACAGTCCCCATAGATACAGAGGGATAACTACAATATTGCTTAACTTTCTGTGAATTCAAGATATAGTTATGAAATTATTGAAAGTTATTCTAAAACCCAGAAGTAAGCATGAGTAGGGATATGAAATCTTCACTGATTGTGTTTTTTACCATTTGTTCTCAGTTGGGACTGAAGAAGACCCTGTTAAAACCACCTGGCTGCACTGGCAGTCTCATGAAGAAATCCTCTTCCTCAGGGTCTGTTTTGAGCCTGACATCCAGTGTGGGTGTGTCTCCAGCAGCAGGCAGAGGTGAGCAGCCAGCATCTCATGCTCAGACTCAACACTAGCCAGGCGAAGCCTGAATGATGTCTGTTCCACTGAGACTTTACAGAGCCTCCTAGTCTGCAGTACATGGTGGAGGACATGCTCTGAGCTGTGGGCTGGGCTGGATGGTAGGCAGGGAAGACATTGTCACCATCCCTACCCTTGGGTGCTTCCCTCCAGTGGGACGGTAGCTTCAGTTAGGGATACAGTTGCAAAGCACTAAGACACAGAAGGACATTTACGTGAGCCTGACTTCATGTCATCAGGCACATGTGCTAAGTCAGGACAGTCCAGATCATTTGGGGGCATGTGGCCCCTGTTAATCCTGGATGTATTTGGGCTCTAGTAATATACCTGTTGAAATCTGGGCCCTGGGTTCATCTTGCCTAGCCAAGGCTGCCATCTACTGGTAAAGAGAGAAACACTTATAGACTACTGGGAAAGACACCTGTTTTCCTGAGAAAACTAAAGAGAACTAAATCCTCTTCAAGTTACATTTGCTGTGTAGATGCTGGCTTTGTCCAGTACAGCATGGTGAGGGTTTGGTTCACAAGATGCAAAAAATATGAACTCCAGAATCAGACTGATGTGGAGTAGTAGTGACAACATCGACCTTTCGTGGTTCCTGTGGGCCCTGAAAGCACTCTGCCACATGCCCAGCCGTTCTGTGGCATGTGACCTGTTGAGGAGAGAAGCACTTGACTGCTGTGTTGTGAGGTGTGTCTTGCTTCCCTGACGCAGACACCTGCACACTTCTGTGTGGTATTTCTGTGGAGCCACACTGAATGAGGCTTCTGGTGTGTGCATGTTCCTCTCTGCGTGTAGCAGAATCACTAGGGTCAGATGAGATCGTGGGCAGGGAGGACCCTTGTACGACTGTTATGCACTGTGTTTATAAGCCATCCTGTTGATTATCCGCTTAAGTTTTTCTTTAAAAATCTTTTACCAGATTGACTTGTACATACTGGGTGTGTTGGTAGCTGAGTATTACTTATTGCTGTAGTTCAGCTACTGTCAATAGTGCCTAGGATTAGTATGATCTTATTATTACCTATTCATTTATTTATTTTTTTGGTGGTACTAGGGGTTGAGCTTAGGGCCTTATGCTCTTGAGCCATGCCCTAGTCCTTTTTGCTTTAATTTATTTTTTTTTATTTAATTTATTTTTCAGATAGGGTCTTGCACTTTTGCCTGGGACCAGCCTCAAACCACAATCTTCCTGTCTCTGCCTCCCACCTAGCTGGGAGGTGTGTGTCACCATGCTGGCCCTTTCATAATTTAAAGGGATCCCCCTGTCCACTGTGCAGTAGGGGATTTGTGACTGGACTCTCCACTTCTTCTCAGCAAGGATAGAGTTCTGCTGCCAACATAATGAAGATAGGAGAGTTTGACTTTGGGGATGCTCACATATGTTTTGGTAACTGAAGAGAATTGGAAGACTCTCAGCTAAGCTGCAGGCAGCCTTTTGTTCAGCATTTGATGATTGCCTTATGGGCATCCAGGCATGGTTCCTATGTCAGATGTTAGGTACATGTACCAAAGGTAGCATATATCGTATACATGTTAAAGGTCATGGTTTAGAAATAGTGTAAGCTTGAGTGATACCTAGCCTTCATGTGTCTACTCTTGCAGCCAAGTCAAGCGAACTTGCCAGCATTCCTGCCAGCGGCTCCCGGCCTCTGTCAGACACTAGCAAGTTGGGCAGAGCAGGACCTGCCATGCTGCGCCATTCCCTGCCAACAGCCCCTGCAGGGGTATCCTGCAGGCAAGCCAGGAAGGCTGATGCTGCCCCATTGACCACAGCAGAGCAGCCCAAGGTGCCCACCATGGCTCCTGTCACCCAGCCCCAGACTCCAGATTGTGGAGGCCCAAGGCAGGACCCTGACTCTACTTTGTCAGCATCTTCTCAACTGAATAAAACCAGAAGCATAAGAAGGCAAGACTCCTGTCTAAAGTCCAAAACGAAGGCTGTGCTGACCCCTACAAATCCATTTAAAGTTCCTAAATTTTCTATTGGTAAGTAACAGATAAATTTTGACGTTTTCAAAATATTGAAGAAAGTCAAGTTTTGCAAAGTCACCCTTAGGTGCTGGTGCTCTGCCAGCTTTCTTTGCTCTGATAGCCTTTCCACAGCGTGTCCCACCACCTTTGCTCACGTGGTTCTGGAGGACGTCATTCCTCGTGTGGGACAAATCATTGCTCTCATGGTTTCCTCTGTATTGTTAAGTATTGTGCTGTGACTTTCTTTGTGTTTATCTGCTTAGAGGGTGTTTGAACTCTCTTGATTGGTGGATTGATAATTTTTCATCAAGTCTGGAGAAAGCTAGCTGTCATTTCTTGAAATACTTCTTCCTGTGTCTCGGGATTGTTGATGTTGTCTCTTAGGCCTCTGAGGCTCTGTTCTTGCTTTTTTCGGCTTTTTTTCTTGTACTACAATTTGGATTGTTCCTGTGTTTGTTCTTCCACAGAGTCTAGTCTGCTAAACTCACCTAGCTAATTTTCTCCATCTTCCCTTTAAATCCTTGAACATATTCATAATGATTGTTTTAAAGTCTGTTCTAATTCCATTGTCTCTGTCATTTCGGGGTCTGTTTCTAAGGGGCTAATTTTTTTCTGGTTATGGTCACATTTTCCTGCTGCTGGATGGTGTCAGTTTGTACATTTTTTAATGGCTGGATTGTGTTTTTCTTTAAGGAGTTGAGCTTTGGTTTGGCAGACAATCAGTGTGCAGCTAATCTTGATCTGTTCCAGGCTTCTTTTGAAGTTCTGATGGGGTAGGTGAGAATAACCATTACTCAGGGATCCGTTAGCCTCACTACTAACATAGGATTAGCTGAAGCCTCTGCTGGATGTCCTGTGTGTTCAGCCTGCTTTGTCTGCTCTGGCTGGTTGGAGTGCCACATGAGCTCCAGTCCTTTTTCCCAAGAGTTGCTCTTGTCTTGACCTTATGGTCTTGCCCTACACAAGTGTGCTGCCTCCATTCAGTCAAAGATTGAGAGCTTCCGCCAACATTTCTAGAGCTCTGTGTGGATCCTTCTTTTGGTCTCTGACCTGCAGATTCCAGCTGCCTCAGCCTCCTGGACTCCAGCCCCTGTCTCTTCCAGTCAGTGAGACCACCCTTCCCTGCCCTGCCTTGCATGCATCCTGACTCCCTGCCTTGGCTGTGTCATGTGCCTCCAGCAGAGAGTTGGGCACAGAGTCTGGTGGGTAGAAGGCAAGTGTTGGTAAAGGCTCAGTGAGTTAGTCTAACAATTTTGTGTAACACAGAAAGTTCAGTTCTGTCAGTGGGCAGTGGCCATCACCTTCACAGCAATGGGCCTCCTATTTTGTTAGGAGCTGTACTCCTACAGAAATTTAGTAGGTAACAGTAAAAGCTTTAAACAGGGAAATATAAAACTAACAAGAACATCAATTTATCACTGTGGTTGTGGTTCTTCTGTCTCTTAGTGAACTTTCCGTGGGGCCTACACATCAGGTACGAGGCTTGTCCCTCAGTTACCCCAGGTTGTCCAGCTTGCTCTTAGGGCTTTAGGAATGAGCAGTCCCCAGTCTTAATTTTCTGTGGAAGAAAATGGGATCAGAGGAACCTAGAATTTGGGATCCAGTCCAGTCTACAGAAGGATAGTAAAAACCTTAAAAGCCATGAGCAGAGAGCTAGAATCTGGTAACAAATGTATTGCAGTTTTTCTAAAATTTGTTTGCAAAATGAATTTAGTGTTGGTGTGCCTTACATAAGTGGCAAGAAAAATGGCATACTGCATTATAGTCTCATTTAGAAACCTCTTGAGGCTGGAAAGCAAACCAAGGCAGACACAGAGTTCCACCTGTGGCACCTCATACCCGGAGGTTCCAGGGCCTGCCAGGAGGTGACAGTTTTATTCACTCACAGTAAGGCTGGGGACCCTATCACCAGGCATTCCGTGAATGTTTTCAGATATGTCAGTGCCGCCCATTGTATTCTGTTATAAAGAGAACAAAGTCTTACTGCAAAATTATCATATGGCCATAAAAATATGAATACTTTTTTAATTTGGGAGGAATCAAGTAGGGAGAAGAAAGTAAATGCTTACCTTTGTTCACAAAAGTATATTTTGTCAAATTGCTAAAGACTACAGGCAGCTTAGAAGAAATTTCCTTAAATGTAGGAAAGAAAAACATTTAAACAAAAAACCATCAGTGCTTCAAGCAAGTGACATAAAGCCCCATGGATTTTATCAGCTCATCTGGTCTCATGTACCCAGTCTCTGCTCTGCTTTATCTTAGTCACTAGAGCTCTGGAAATTCTGTCTAGTTCGTCCATGGGTCTTGAAGTTACCAGCAACTTGTTTTCAAAAGTGCATGCTATTTAGGCTGGGGATGTGGTGCAAGTGGTAAATGCCCTGGGTTCAATTTCCAGTACTGCAAAGGAAAAAGAAAAAAGTACATGCTACAGTTTTTCCATGAATCTGAATCCCATGGTAAATGCTTTTAGAGAAGGATCTAAACTGTGGCTGTCAAAAGACAGGATTTCAGTGTGAGTCTAACAATTGACAAGGAAATGCAGTTATTTTTATTGTACATAGCCTCCTAAGATAACAGACAAGACTGAAAGAATCATGCCAGAACCATCAGACATCCATAAAATTCATATGATGTTTGGGATAATATATACATGCTAATATAACCTGAAGAAGATTTAGTTTCATTTTATGTTTGGCAATGCTTCCCATATCATCCAACATAATCCAAAGCCCAGTTGGCTCCTCCTCTCTGCCAAGGCGTGAGGAGGGAGTCGTTCAAGGATGTCCAGGGACCCAGCTGGAAAGTCCCAAAGTCAAAAAGAACTTTGATCCTGAGGAAACACGCCAACAATGTCAAAATAGTATCATAGATCACTGTGAAATAATAGTCAATCATTTAACCAGAGTGATTTAACAGAGTTATAAAGCGATCACATTATTTGTATATAACATGATTAAGAGACTTTAAAAGCAAATAGAATAAAAGCAAATAGATGAAAAAATAAAAAAGAAGCTTAACTTTTTTAGGGCTCTGTTTTCTTAAGTAATCAAAACCTAGTAAAGACAGTAGAAAACACAAGAAATTACTTAGATAACACACAAAATCTCTGTTTTCTGTGCCAGTTACCAAAAGATAAGGAAAACTCCTACATTGTGGCTGTGTCTCTTTGAGGGAGGCACTTGAAAGGCACTTGGATTTGACGGGATGCGAGTGTGACCAAGGTGTCGCGCGTGCATCATAGCACAGAATGTTGTAGAGGAGGATAGTGCCTGGAGTGGGGGCGCGTGACTCTGCAAAATGTAAAAGCAGAAAAAGTGGTGGTTACACGGAACAATTCAGATGTGGTACGGAAAGCCACTGTCCTGGGCCACATAGCAGAGTCAGAACTGGGGAGGGACAGCTTTCAGGAGCTGACTGGAACCCATGGAGAGGCCCCAGCTGAATGGAAACAGCCGTGCAGAAGACGGGAGAATTAGAAAAGCAGATTTGCAGAACTAAAAATCAAAACCTTGTAAATTTTAACTAAGAGTAGATAAATACTTCAGGAAAACCTTATTGCTTTAAACACAGAATTACTATATTCTGGTTTTATGTCAGTTTGTTAATGCTCATTTAACAAAATATAAGCAGTTTTCTTCTACTTATAGCAACTTGACCTCACACAAATTTTCTCTCATAAGTCCATCCTCACACACATTCTGTGACTTGCTCGGTCCCTGTGCCACCTACTCAACCCTGCAGTTTTGCCTTATATATTTTCTTTCATTTTTAGAACAAACCAGTCTTTTTTTTTTTTTTAAGGACAAAAATCTTATTCTACCACACAAAATTCTTTCTCATAAAAACAAAATTCTCTTGTTTAAGCTTTCCTTACCAAAAATACATCTTCATAAGGATATATTTTATGTCTTTCTTATAGTTTTCCCCATGAAAAGTGCATCTTAATTTTCTTCTTATGGTCTTTGCTCATAGAATTACCTGTAGGAATTAGGATTTTTAACTCTTAGTAACCTTAATTCCTAGTGAAGAACACAGTCTTGAACTGCTCATCATAGACCAACAGTTTATCAACATGTTTTACAATTTCTGGAAACATGCTTTGGCCTAGAAAAAATTTTAATGTGGAATAGGACATATTAATGCACACATATATTTTGTCTTTCCTATGGAATTTAAGTAACCAAGAGTGAGCTGTGTGCTCACGCCTGTAGTCCTAGCTACTCAGGAGGCAGAGATCAGGAGGATTGTGGTTCAAAGCCACCCTGGGCAAGTAGTACCTGAGACCCTATCTCGAAAAACCCTTCACAAAAATAGGGCTGGCGGAGTGGCTCAAGGCATAGGTCCTGAGTTCAAGCCCTAGTACCGCAAGAAGAAAGAAAAAGAAAAAAACCAAGAGTAAGTTTTATATTTATATTTGGTAATTGATATTTCAGTTTTTAACTTAGAAAAAAACTCAGATGTTTTATGAGTATCTCTTACTTTATATACAAGACTTTAAATTACATGAAAATTGTATTTCTAAACATCCCTAATTAACTTATATATTTATTTATTGAGTCAGTTTTGCTAACCTCAAACTCGCCATGCTTCTCCCTCTGCTTTCTGAGTGCTGGGGTCACAGGTGCACCACCATACCTGGCTTTTATTTAATCATTTTTAGTAATTAATACTTAGGTTATTAATGAAAACTGAGATATTAGACAAGCATAGTCATTTTATTTTCTGGTCAAAGAAAATGCCTAAAAGTTAATTGCTGCACTTAATACTCAAGAGGCAACAGTTACTCTGTATATTTGTATATTTGTTCTTGTGTCAGTCTTACACTTTTATGATCTTAAACTTTTTTTTTTTTTTTTTTTGTGGGATTGGAGCTCAGGGTTTTGAGCTTGCAAAGCAGGTGCTGTACTACTTGAGCCATAACCCCAGTCCATTTTGCTCTAGTTATTTTGGAGATGGGGTCTTGGGAACTATTCACCCAGTCTGGCCGATCCGCCCCATCTCAGCCTCCCAAGTAGCTAGGATTACAGGCATGAGCCACCAGCACCTGGCTGCTTTTATGATCTTAAACGTTTAACAGAGATCAATATAACCCCTGGCTAGCAAACCCAGACAAAAGTGTATGCTAACAATTCTAAAGATATCTTCATTTTTATTTTACCAACACATTTAAAACCAGATTCTTTTTCTTTTTTTTGGGGGGGGGGCGGGGGTGGCACTGGGGTTTGAACTCAGGACCTTATACTTCCTGGACAGGCACCCTACTACTTGAGCCACTCCACCAGCGCCCTAAAAGCAGCTTCTTTCTAAAAGCTTTACTTTAGTCATATGGACTAAAGGCATTTGGGTTAATTAGTATAATTTCAGCAGTTTTATTTTATGTGAGCTCTCATTTAACTGAGTTAGTTTGAACAGAATCTGTAAAGGGTTTACATAGACAAAGCATGCAACAAGACCACATGAATAATACACATGAACACACATGTGCACAAGGTCTTATCATTGTCATTGTACAATTTTAGTTACGAGGCAGAAAATTATAATCTCACCAGTTTACATTTGAATCCAAATTCTCTTTCTGACAAAATGGGACAAGTTCATCTGGCTAAAGTTTAAGATGTTTATTTTCCCGGTTAGAAAGTCTCAACAAAGGCTGTGAACTCAATTTTGGGTGAAGCAATTCCCATTGCAGCTTGGTTCTTAAAAGTCCTTCTCCCCCTTTCTTTTGTCAGTCTTCAGTGAGTTTAGAGGTTAACTCTTAGATGCTTATGTTTTATGTAGGAGTGGCTGAAATAATCCTCCACGTGATCTGGAATTAATGACAGAATTTTGTTTACCAGTATGGTTCACTTGATTAATTTTTAAGCAGGTTTTAAAATACTGTTTGCAGTTTTTCTTTTTCCTGGCTGTTGTCTGGCTGTGTGGCAGACAAAGCAATTTTTATGCCAGACAGAGAGATCTTTTATTTTTGCCCTGGGCTCAAGATTTTGGCTGAGGCATTAGGGTGGTTTAAAAAGGCAGAATGGTCTTGTAAGCCACCATTGACTGGCCATCCCTAAATTTTCATTTCTACCAGGGCTGACTCAGGTGAGTAGGCTGCCATAGAGCTTCTGTGAGTTATAAAACCACTAATTTGAAAGGTTTTATTATTTTTCTTTTCCTATCTTGACTGAAATGTCCTAAGAAAAATTTGTAAGCAGTCTCTGCCCTGTTTTTATTTCAGTTTGTCTTCATCTTAATACAAGCAAAAAAGTCAGCAGATTCAATAGGCAAAGAAAAAATATAAAAACAGGTAAAAAGCCCTTACCTATAAGTATACTTTAAGAATTATCCTTTCTCATGGATTTAAAAAAAGGGGGGAAAGAAAGCAGTGGGCCACAGCAGAACTGGCTGGGATCCCCAAAGGGCGACTTTCTTTGCAAGCTTTAGAATTAATCCCACTTTATTTCTTTCAGTCTCCAGAGAGCAAAGAAATCCCCTAAGTGCTGTCAAAGGACAATAATGCTTTGGGAGATGTTTTGATTTGACAGGTGTACCTGGCACATTTGTCAGATGGCCTTTGCCCTAGTTTGTCTCACCTGTGACTGAGGTTTCTCTGGTGGCATGGACTGCCTGTGCCTGGCAGGTGCCCTATGGTAAGCTTGCCTGTCCATGGCCAGGCTGTCTTTGTGCAGGAGGCTGTCTTCCAAGGTGAGAATTTCTCATACATGGTGGCATCTGCTCTACTGGGTCCACCACACGGAATGTTTTATTTTTGCTTCCAGAAGATTTTCAGAAACAAGTAGGGAGGGAAATAATCCAGGTGTGGTGGTGCACACCTATAATTCCAGCACTCGAGAAGCTGATAGGAAGATCATGAGTTCCAGGTGAGCCTGGGCTATGTAGTGAGACCCTGTCTCAGAAAAAAAAAAAAAAAAAAAAAAGTACTGCTGGCAGAGTGGCTCAGGCAGTAAGAGCACCTGCCTAGCAAGTGTGAGGCCCTGAGTTCAAGCCCCAGTGCTAGCTGAAAATAAAAAAAGTACAATAGTCAAATCACTTGTAGACACATGTAGTCAAATCAAAATGAAACCAAAATAAAGGTTCTTGCAAGAAGTTCTAAGTTAGGCCTGCCGAGCAAATAACATTGAGCAAGGCACAGAGAACCAAAAGAGAATTCACCACAAGAAACAGGAAGTCCTCTCAGAGTGTCAGGTCTGTGGAAATCGGAGTCCTCACTTTGACAGGGTCCTTATACCAGGGAGGGCTTCCAGAAAAGACTGAAGTCTGTTACTGTCCCCTAAAGGATCAGGCTCCCTTATTTTTCACTTTTTTTTTTTTTTTTTTTTTTTGGTGGTACTGGGGTTTGAACTCAGGGCCTTACACTTGCTAGGTAGGTGCTCTACCACTTGAGCCACACCTCCAGCCCCCAGGGGCCCTTATTGAAGGCAGCCTCATCCCAACCAGATCCAGATGAAGTCAGTAGGGAACTGCCACCAAAAAGAGAAGCCTAGACCTGGGAGGTGACCCAGGAGGACAGAAACAGGGAGCAGAGCACAAAGGGTTCTGTGTCGGCACCAGGAGCCGCTGGTCTTTTCAAAGTTGGCCTTGTTTTAGGTCCCACTCTGGACACCAGCTATGTCAGCCTACATAGCAATGGGAGAGTCTCCAGGGAATCATGACATGTGTTTGGGGATAACAGTACACTGCAATGGAGACACGCATGCTGAGGTAAACAGTGCATTCAGAGAGGCTGAGGCAAAGTGCGATTCTGAAAGGCAGCCCTGAGGAGGGTGGCACAGTCTGAGGTTGAGCAGAGGGGCGGGGCTCCTCGAGGAAGTCACTTTTGTCTGTGGCTACCATGGCTTCCATGCAAGACTGTGGTCCTGGCAGTTTGGTGTGTGGGGTCCTTTCCTTATACTGATCTGCAGAGACATGAGGTGCAGCAGTTGGAGGGGAGGGACGAGGTCCCAGCTGCCTGTGCCTCTGGGGGATCAGGAGTGTGGAAAGGGAACCTGAGTGGCTTTGTGGTCTGGTGCCCCAGGAGTTGCCACTCACTGCAGTGGGAAGATGGGAGGGCAGTGGGGAAAGAACCATTCTGCATATGCCTGGTGCAGGGGAGGAGCCAGAGGTCAGTGGAACCACAGCTGGAGGTGGAATTGAGAAGGTAGCTGAGCTGTGTGTAGAGCAGAAGCTCAGAGGGTTGGGCTCATCTGGGCAGTTCAGGCAGGTGCGTGTTCAGGTGTTTGTCTTTCATCTCTCCAAGTGCTGGGGGCTGTGCCTTGCCCTCAGGCCATGCACTCAAACTATAGTCACAACGTTAGTTGTCCTACTGGCTGCCAGCTGCTTGGTACCACAGAGTTCTGCCAATCCCTGGCTTTTTGTTGGTTTTCACTGCTATGTGGCTTTGGTGGTCCTCCAAAACCTGCATCTTACTTCAGCAGGCAGCTATTCCTTTCTGACTGCGGCTCTTACATACCTGTCATTTGTTAGGGACTACACTGTCTGCACAAACCCAGCACTGGCTGAGAGGCCACAGGACTGGCCATGCAGTTAGGATGTGCACAGCCTGTGGCTGCTTGACTGCAGTCACCTGTAGTTGTGCACTGCACAACTGCTTGGGGGCTGTGACAGAGAGTTGAGAAAGGCTGGAGCCCTCGAGCATGGGCACAAAGTGGACAGAGCCTGTGATGGAACCTTTCACATAGGTGCTTCCTTAAAACGTACACCAGCGGAAAATGGGATTGTTTGTAAAGGGGTCCAGGAGTACACAGAGTTACTTGTGTGAATTGGTGCTTCCAGAGTCATTCGGGGATGGAAAGTTAGAGTGACCCTGGCCTTGGCCTCTGTGGTATTGAAAGCCATGTGGAATGCCACCATCTACCCGCAGAAGGAAGCCATTGTCAGTCATGGTTCCATGCTCAGACAAGCCCTGGTCCACTGGGAGGAATGGAGAGCTGTATCCTCCATGTGAGAGCCCACAGGGATACTTTCCCCCACTTAGCCTGCAGTGAGTGTGCTCACTGAGGTGAGTGGGGACTACAGAGGAAGGGAGATGAGCAAAGAAGCCTGGCTCAGCAGTCAGCCAGGAGAAGTCACCAGAGTTCAGAAAGAGACCTCCATGGACTCCATGGGGTTGGTGGCCTGAGGGGTGTCCCCACATGGAGAATGACTCCAGGTAGCGGTTAGGGGACAATTTAGTCACAGGACACCCCCCCCACCCACACACACAAAAGGAAAATAAAGGAAACAAAGAGGAGGGTAGGAGTAGGTGGAGGCACCCTGTAGCCTGACTAAGGGCATTTGCAGGCCTAGCGTGATGCTGAGGCCACCTGGGCCACAAAGGTGGGGCTTGCGGGAGCAGGATTCTCATCTCCTGGGCCTAGAGAACTTCATTCTGTAAATCTGTGACTCGTCTTGACAGAAGCAGTTTTTAAAGTTTAGGGAGGAGATGGAGGGGCGGTACAGACTTGCCCTGGGATATGACTTTGAAGAGGTGGCTGCTGGGGGCAGGACTGGGAGGAGGGAAGGAGGCCGGAGTGGCTCTGATGAAGGGAGGAGGGCTCAGTGGGGCAGCTGGTGTGGCCAGGGAGAGGACACCTGCAGGAGCAGTGTCTTGGACCTTACCAGGCCTGCTGAGAAGGGAACTGTCAGTGGTTGGGTTGGGACCACGCTGATGGCTTCCTTGCTTTTTGGCATGGGGGCTTGGGGCTTTGGGGCCCCTGGGTGCACATTGCCGATTATTCATCTCATTGGGGACCAGCTTTGAACCTGTTTACTGGGGGAAGAGTGGTGTGGCGGGATGTCTGGGGCATGCACTGGCCTGTGCACTGTGGCTGCTGAGCCCTGGTGCCCTCTGGCCTGCTGCTCACCACTTTTCCAATACCAGATGGAGGTGAACACAGGGAGATGTTTTTTATTGTAAATCAGTGCATGATTGATGTGCTATTAAACTCTTGGCTCAGTCAGGCTTGCCTGGGACTCCACTCATGTCACAGTATCATTTCCATGAGGACAGACATTCCTAGCACCATGCGCCAGGCAGAGATAATGCTGAACAAGCCTGCTGTACACACAGGCCCAGGTCTGGGAGAGGTTAGGAGCTAGGGTGAGGGAGAAGAAAGAAGCTCTTTTCTCCTCTGCATCATTGCCCAAAGCCCTCACCTTGGCTGCTGTCCCTGTCACTGGTGGGTGCCCCTGAGTGGCTATTCTGACCTTCAGCCTGTATGTGGTGGTGCCTCCCACACTGCACATTGGGAAGGTGGAGTCATTTAGAGGAGAATTGCCTCGCTGGTGGAGATTCCCATGTGATACGCATTCCACTTGATCTTCGTGTTGCTGATTGTGCTCTTTTCTCCATCTCAGGTGAATCCCCAGACAGTTTAACACCACAGTCCTTCCGTGCACAACGGCTGCAGTCGTGGGCGGCTGGCAGGTAACTGATCCTGGTCGTCTTCTGGTGACTGAAGGATGATCTAGGATGACTGTCCAGCTTCCCATGGTGTGGGGGCTCCGGCAGGGTGTGAGCCCCTTTGTCTCTCTGGGAACTCATGGGTGGTTGGTCACCAAGGGTTCAGAGTAGAATGATGCAGTGATTCCCATCCCAGGCTGGAGGGGCCGTCAGGCCAAGATGAGGTCCTCACATGGTGGCACTGGCCCCAGTCATCCCCCTTTTTGCATCCTTTACTGGCACTTACTGAAGTCAGGTGCCAGCACAGCCCTGTGTACTTGGAGACCTCATTTCAGTGCTTCTTAGCCTTGTCCGTACCTCAGAATCTCCTGCCTGGAGTGTGGTGGGGCAGGGAGGGACTGAGACCCTCCCTGCAGATGTATTTGCATCTGCAGGTTGGGTCCTGGTACCAGCATGTTGTCAGGGCCAGTCATTGCTCTGGACTTTGCTTGGCTGGGCTAAGCAGAATAAGACCTGGGCTAGGACACCAGAGAGAGGTACTCCTGGCTCTGCTATTGGCCAGCCTGGGGCTATCAGTGAATCCTTTGGTGACTCTGGGCATTCTGGCCTCTGATGTGATCTTGGGGTGTACTTCATTGGGTCAGAGCAGACAATTTCCTTCACAGCAGTTGCATGCTGAGGTGCTTTCCTCCTATACATGTATCTGAAGAGCAAACTCCAGAGCCAGGCAGCCACTTGCTACATTATACCTCTCTGTGCTTTGGTTTCCTTACGTGGAGATGAGAGAATGGCTCTGCTACCTGGGGTTCTGTTAAGGGTCACGTTTGTTCTCATCTTTGTTGTCGCTGGTGTACCCACAGCACTTTCTGCCTGTGCTTCTTGCAGGGAACCTGTCCTTCAGTTAATGTTAAAGTTTGTGTCTAGACTCTGTTTTAGTTTTTTGTTTGTTTTGGTGGTGGTATTGGCGTTTGAACTCAGGGCTTTGCACTTCCAAACTTTTCTTGTGGCACTGGGGTTTGAACTCCAGGCCTCACGCTTGCTAGGTAGGTGCTGTGCCACTTGAGCCACTCCACCAGCCCTGTTTTGTGTTGGGTATTTTTAGACATAGGGTCTCATAAACTATTTGCCTGGAGCTGGCTTTGAAACGAGATCCTTCTGATCTCTACCTCCTGAGTAGTTAGGATTATAGGTGTGTGTTAGCGGTCCAGCTTTCTAGGGGTTTAAACAATAGAAATTTGTTTAAATTTCTGGAGGCTGGAAGTCCAAGACCAGTGCATCAGTAAATTCAGTAAATTCAGCATCTGGTGAGGACCTGTCTTGGTTCATAGACAGCACCTTCCCACTGCGTCCTCATGTAGTAAAAGGGTGGCCATGGTCTCTGGAGCCTCCTTCATAAAGGCACTCACAAGGGATTAGTCACCTCCTAAAGACCCCCTCCTAGCACCATCACCTTAGGACATGAGGCTTCAACATTGCAAATGTGTGGACACAAAAATTTAGTCCATAGTTGGTGACAATTAACTTGACTTGGCTTCTCTTTTTTTTTCTGGCAGTACTAGGTTTTGAACTCCTACTAGACAAAGGTTCTGCCACCGCAAAACCAGCCAACGTTAGGCCAGACTTACTGGTAGTCAGAGCCACAGGTGCTGCCAGGCACATGGGATGAGTGAGAACCAATTCCCTGCCACCACTTGCTGTGCTCACCATCAATCAGGGCCTTCATATGTGGGGACAAAATGTGTGCATGGAGTGGCCTGCCTGTCCATTCATCGCCCAGCCAGAGTCTGAAGGGAGTCTGAACTTCCTTATGGAGATGTTCATGATGCCATTAAAAGACCTCTAAGGTTCCTCCTGAGCCTCCCGCAGATGATGCTATCTGTGAAGTGTGGGCACACCTAACGAGGCTGTCTTAAATTACCTGTGAGGCAGAGGATAGGCACTGCCCACCGAGGAACCTGCAGCTCAGGCCAGGGTCTTATGGTGGGCTGGCAGCAGCCCAAGTCCTGCCCTCATTGAGCCTTCCTTCTCAGGGACAAGTCCCCAGCCTTCCTGGCTTCACTCCTCTGTTGAAACCATGGACTTAGTGCTGTATTAGCATGTCAGCTGACCATTTAGACTTCATTTTGTTCAGGTCATCTCTGCTCAAGACGTTGATGTTGTTTTTGCTAGGGTCGTTGTTCATAGCACTCCTATAAGACGGTCATCTGGCCCAGCTTCACAAATCCTCTCAGGCAGCATGAGGACCCCCATGAATTCAAGACGAATGTCAGCGTTGCCCACCCCAGCCAGCCGGTACCTCTCTGGCCTCCCACTGATGACACCTCAATCTGTGCCCAGGGCTCTGGCTTCACCTCTATGTGGACGTTCTCGGCGACTTTCTTCTGAGCCCCGGAAGAGATCTGCAGTGAGGTAAAAGACAAGGGTTGCAGGAAGTAGCTCATGTTCCCTAGGGTTCAAGAGGCCCTTGTGCTGGGGAGTGTATAGGCCTGCCAGGAAGCAGCCAGGATGAAGTAAGAAAAAAGGCCACACTAAAAGTACAAGACCTGGAGACTGGAGGTGTTGCTCAAGTGGTAGAGTGCCTGCTTTGCAAGCACGAAGCCCTGAGTTCAAACTCCTGTCCCACCAAAAAAGAAAAAGAAAACGTACAAGACCCATCATATAAATGGTTACAGGCATGTGTTTTAAGTGTGTTGTATGTTCACAAGTGTAAATATGAAAATGCTCTACTTTTTTCCTGTAAAATATAAAAAAAGTGTTTACGGACACTGCCATTTCCTGTGTTTTCCCAAGTAACCTAGTTTCAGGTCTACAGGGGTTCAGGGGTCTGGCAACAGATTAGCCTGGCCTGTGCCATGGTCACTGTCATGAAAGATGCAAAAAACCAGGTTGATGCAATCTGTGCTGAAAGGAACCTTGGAAATGATTTGGTCCTCCTTTTACACAGAGGAAACTGAGAACTGAAAAGGGGAGGTTGTGCTCACAGTTAGGCTGTTTTTTTTTTTTTTTTGGATGTGCTAGCACTGAGGCTGGAGCTGTCTACCATGGGAAATGCTTCCAGAAATGCTCTGTGCCCTGATTACAGCCCAGTTAGCAGCATTTTAGAGATGTCTTCTTGTAAGATTTTCCTTTTTTGCCTCCACAGAACTGAGCCAGCACAGGAGAGCAGCAGGAGGGCCAGCTGTGCACAAGTGGGCCTGGGCCTGTCCGCCGATGTGAGCTCTTCTCCATCCTCAGTGCCCCAAGCTCTTTGCTTTTCTCCAGAGAAAAGTGATTTTCCTCCTTCAGAAGGGCCTGCTACCTTTGCTACTCAGGATGAAGCAAGGCCATGTAAAGACTTGCATCCTGGTGAGGTGTGTGGAGGGTCACAGGCAGTCCTGGAGGTTGTGTAGTGACCCTAGGGCAGCTCCAGTTCCCAGTAGACCCAAGGGGAGGGCATCAGGACTCTGGGCCGTAGAAGTGTTTGGCCAAGAAGTTGGTCGAGGTCAAAGGGCAGGAAGTGGGATCAGGGCAGCTGCTCCATGCTAGCTGTGGGTACAGGGTGTGCTGTCCAGAGGGTAGCTTCCCTCCACTGAGGGCCTTCCCCAGCCTCTTTCTGAGCCCCCAAGGCCATAAGTAGAGCGTATGATTTTTCCCAAGACAGTTGACAAAGGTGCTGGACCCCTCCTCCATCTATGTCCCTGTTTAGGCTCTCCTTGTAGACATCGGGCTGGATCAGCTCACCATCGCTCCTGAAGTGGAAGGCAGACCCCAAGCCGACCTCCCTCTCATCGACTTCTGCAGCACGCCTGAGGCAAATATGGCTTTGGGATCTGACAGCAGGCCCCTGATCGACCTCATGACGAACACTCCAGACGTGGACAGAAACAATGGGGTGAAGCCTCTGCAAGCTGAGCAGCGACAGGTAATTCATGCTAACTTCAGTCCGGGGTGTTCTCAGTCCTGGGTTCATCACAGTGGCCCTGGAGGCTCCAAAGGGTTCATGTCACAGTGCAAGACCCACCTTTGGTAGCCTTGGCCTCTTAGAGGTCACCCACTGCCACCCCTTAAGGCATCCTGCCAGGCCAGGATGAGTTTGTGGAGGTCAGGGGCTGCATCTGTACCTCCACGTCCCCTGCATCCACAGTGTTTGAGGGTTTGAGGCCTCTCCCATGCCTTAGATGCGATGGTCAAAGTTTCCTTTAAATGCCCCTGACCTGGGCTGCCAAGTTGTTTCTCTGGTGCTGAGCCTCAGGGGGCTCTGGCTCACAGGTTGCCTCAGGCTCCCATTAGGAGCCATAGATGGTGGCACAAGGCAGCTAGCTGTGTTTACCTTGTCACCTCTGCTTTCTTCTAGCTGATTGACCTGGGTTCTCCTCTTATCCAGCTGAGCCCTGAAGCTGACAAAGAAAACATGGACTCACCACTTCTCAAGTTCTGAGCAGAGTACAACCTTCTGCTGTTTACTCTGCTGAAAGAACACTTACTCCTAAAGTGGATTTTGACTCAGAGAAACAAGTTTTAGAAGACATTGTATTTGATTTAAAAAAAAAAAAAAGGTTTAAATGTACTCACTGGGGCTGGGCTGGGGTGGTCACAGTATGGACGCGAGAGCTCCACTCCCGAGCTCCCCCATTCCTGCTTTTCTACTGGGCTGGAATAGACTACTCTAAGAGTTTTGTCTAGAGTATTTTGTATGTAAAATAGTGCCTATATTTAAACTTAAGTTTGTATGAAAAGTTAAATATTCTAGATTTAAATTAAATTGTAAGAGTGTATTAAAGCATACTTGGTTTTTAAGCCTAGCTTGATTTTCAAATGTGCATATTTTCATCACTCCAATCCCTGTGGGAGACCTGTATTTTTCAGACTTTAAGAATAATTTTTGAAATTTAGTGTGAATAACAATTGGTATAAATATAGGCACCTGGCCCACGCCAGCTCCTCGACTGGCCAGGTATGGGAACCTGCATTGTTACTGTACCCAGTCGATTCTGGTGTGGCGACAGCACCTGAAGAGGCTTCTCTGGACAGCTGGGGTCCAGAAGGAAAGAGAAATACAGACCAGGAAGGGCCTACCCAGATGCAAAGGTGAAGGGCCTATGGCCAGGCCTCCAGAGCTCTGTGTTGGGACTGATTCCTAGCTGTGCAGTTCTGGGAGGTGTGCCCAGTGGGAGCCTTTGGAAGCAGTGGGAAGTGAAAGCACTGTGCTCTGCTTGAAACCTCTTACTTTCTGAAGACTGGGTGGCCCAGAAGCCATTCATTTGTACACGTCTCCTTATCTACAAAGACATTTGTCTTTGTTCAGTGGCTTCAGAGCAGACAAAGCAACTAGCTGGACTTTATTTGTGTCCCTACACCAGTCTAGGGTTTCTCTCTGTACACAGTTGAGGGAAAGAGATTGTTGGGTGGACTTCTCTCTCTGCAGTTGATGTGGTGACTGACCATAAAGCTGCAATCTGGAGTGTGATCACCTTGGTGTCAGGAGGCAGAGTGAGGTGGATTTTGTGACCAGCACTGCTGGGCCTAGAGCTGAAGGCGTCCAAATGAGAGGCAGGGATTCTGGAAAGGTTGGGTTACTCAGCTGAGTTTTTCTGCTTCTACTAGCCGCCAGGCTTTCAGATAGGGCCTGGTGAGCTGGGCACCACTGGCTAATCCTAGCTACTCAGGAGGCAGAGATCAGAAGGTTCACAATTCAAAGCCAACCTAGGCAAACAGTTTATGAGACCCCATCTCGAAACCATCCCATTACAAAAAAAGGGCTACTGGAGTGGCTCAAGGTGTAGACCCTGAGTTCAAACCTCAGTACCGCAACAACAACAACAAAAATAGATAGGGCCTGGCAGGCTGCAACAGAGAACCCAGAGGAATTGTAGCACTTCTTCCTCCAATGGGCAGTGCAGAATTCTAGAATCCACGGGTGTGCACCATAAAAGGTCCTTAGATATCCTCGATGGGTCCCTCATTTCACAAGGGGGAAAAAAATGAAATCTGGAATTGAATTTATTTAGTATTTTTTAAGCCTCCAGTATGGGTGAAGCTGCATGTTCCTGGGGATTCAGTGGGGTAAAGCTGTGTGAACCCTGTGCTTGGGGCATGTTTGGTGGGGACTTAGCTAACCTGCGATAACCACATTGTGCCTCGTCCGTCTCCACTCACAGCCTGAGGCCTGGCTCAGCTTGTCTGCCACCTTCCCCTCCCTCCTGTGGCCGGCTGTCCTGGAAGGTTCAGCACTCTCCTCAGTCTACTGGTGTCCCTGGAGTACAGCACCCTGGAGTTCTCTTCTGATGGACAGAAGGCCCTCTCTAAGTGCACTGGTTGGGCAGCAGGCCCCCAGCCTCCTGTGCTATGGTCCTCTTCTCCACGCTGAAGCTGCTCAGTCTGGCAGAGCTCCCCCCCCCCAGTGCTGCTTCTTTGAACTCCCAGGCTCCCCAGAGGGTCACAGTAGTGATAGCAGCTAGGACTAATGTGCTTCTGATGCTCATGGGATGAGGGGCTGGCCATTTTCTTCTTAGAATGGCATGAAGTACCCTGGCTGTCACTGAAGTGTCACCCTCCCAGATTTCAGAGGTTCACCTTCCTGTGATTCTTACCATATTTCACAAACTTTGTGGGGCAAATGTCTCACATTTTCCATCTCTGAAGTCCACATTACTTCCATCCTCACTGTTGGCAGGAGGCATTTGGGATGTTCTTACCTTTGACACAGCTGGCCCATGATGGATTACACACACTGGACTCTGGAGCTGCAAAGTAGCTAAAATACTATGTATTTAACTGAAAAGGCAAATAAGTTGCAAAAGTGTGTTTTTTCCACTTTGTGAATTGGTTCCAGCACACTGGAACCTAAGCCCTATTGCCCTGGGCAGGCAATAATAAACTCCCACACCCAAGAAGGAAGGGCCTAGTCCTCTAGACTAAAAACTAATGACAGCCCAGCCTCGGACAGCCTAAACGTGTGCCCCTCAATCTGCTCCAGGTCAGGTGTGGAGATCATGTCTTCCCTTATCTCTGGGAAGTACAGATGAAACTGCTGCCCTGATGGGCATCTCCCATTTTCCTCTGAAAAGTGGTCATCCTTTTGTTCTTCATGGGGCCCTGGTACCCCCTTTCCTCCTATCTTGCATCTTGACCTGTAAATCCTTGGTACAGTGGCTGTGGCTCTCCAGTTGGCAATTGCTGCTCCTCTTCTTGGAAATGGGGACTTCAAGAGCCTCCCTCATTTACTCCAGGCCCTAAAACTTCCTGTTCTCAGGAAAACAATCAGCTCTTGCGACAATTCACATTTAAACACTTATGTCCACTGTTTACTTTTTTTTTTTTAATGATTTTATTGCCAACCTTTGGTGTGTTTGAGGTATTGGCCTGTTTTAGAACCACCTGCATTTGTACTGGCACTTCCTCCATTTTTCAGATCATGGTTCAAATCCTACATAGAATCAATTTAGTGGGTTATGTGAGCAATTTTATTTTATTTTATTTATTTATTTTTTGATCTTTGACTCCCTACTTTTCTTTTTTTTTTTATTATTTTATTATTCATATGTGCATACAAGGCTTGGGCCATTTCTCCCCCCTGCCCCCACCCCCTCCCTTACCACCCACTCCGCCCCCTCCCTCTCCCCCCCACCCCCTCAATACCCAGCAGAAACTATTTTGCCCTTATTTCTAATTTTGTTGTAGAGAGAGTATAAGCAATAATAGGAAGGAACAAGGGTTTTTGCTGGTTGAGATAAGGATAGCTATACAGGGAGTTGACTCACATTAATTTCCTGTGCGTGTGTGTTACCTTCTAGGTTAATTCTTTTTGATCTAACCTTTTCTCTAGTTCCTGGTCCCCTTCTCCTATTGGCCTCAGTTGCTTTAAAGTATCTGCTTTAGTTTCTCTGCGTTGAAGGCAACAAATACTATCTAGTTTTAGAGGTGTCTTACCTATCCTCACCCCTCCCTTGTGTGCTCTCGCTTTACCATGTGCTCAAAGTCCAATCCCATTGTTGTGTTTGCCCTTGATCTAATGTCCACATATGAGGGAGAACATACGATTTTTGGTCTTTTGGGCCAGGCTAACCTCACTCAGAATGATGTTCTCCAATTCCATCCATTTACCAGCGAATGATAACATTGCGTTCTTCTTCATGGCTGCATAAAATTCCATTGTGTATAGATACCACATTTTCTTAATCCATTCGTCAGTGCTGGGGCATCTTGGCTGTTTCCATAACTTGGCTATTGTGAATAGTGCCGCAATAAACATGGGTGTGCAGGTGCCTCTGGAGTAACTTGTGTCACAGTCTTTTGGGTATATCCACAAGAGTGGTATATATGAGCAATTTTAAAAAATGAAAAATAAAAACATAAGACTAGCTGGCACATTTGAGAAGTGTTCTTTATGCTTATATGTGTCTGTGTAGATGGCCCTGTGTTCTGGGCTGCTATGTAAAATGTGATAGTGTGGGCTGAAGTACCAATTTAAAGAATGCCTGTACTTTGTATGGGCAGGCTGTAGCCTCTGATTTCAAACAAAAACTCAGTCTTCTGAGTGCCGTACCACTGCGGGTCTAAGTACTGTCATCCTTGGCTAGGGCGCCCCACGCTTACATGCCTCCTTACCCCCTTGCCTAGCCTGTCCTCTGCTCAGCCACTGGACCTCTAGCCTGCCCACCTGTCCTGGTCTCCTATCTGGACCTCATCTCTTCTCACATTTTTTCTGGGGTGGAGGGGTGGGCCTGGGGCCTTCTTACATTCTTCTAGCCCCAGCACACATGTCCAACTTCTAGTCGCCACTCACATGCCTCCATCTGCCATCTGTCATGTGCCAGGCTCCTGACTCTTCATTCAGGAACTGCCACAGCAGCAGCCTGACGTCCCAAAGCACCCCGCCCATTGATCTGACTCCGGAACACCAAGTCCAAAAAAGGTCCTCTCTCATCCCATCTCCACTGCAAAGGCTACAGGTTCTACTCCAAATGCCTGCCAGCTCGGTGCTCCACCTTTCCTAGGTCGCTGTCAGCGCCTCCTAACCAGGCTCCCGGCCCCTCCTCCAATGCGTTCTCCATAGGTCTGCCAGAAAACTCTTTTAACTGACTTTAAGCCGATCACTTCCGACCTCTGCCTCACACCTCCATTGGCTTCCCATGGCTCCCGCGGGGACCTGCCCTCAGCGGCCCAGGACTTTGTACAGGTGGACCTGCCGCCTGCTCTCCTTTTCTAACGCGCTCACCCGACGACTACTGTCTAGAATTGGGGGAGAATGCACCTCTGGGGGATGGCTCTGTCCCTCTGTCCCTCCCTCCCTTCACCATGAACAGCCTGATGCCGCCCGGTACCCAGCATCCCTGCCTGTTCTAGTGCGCGCTACTGAACCCAGCGGGGAGCAGAGCTGGCCTACTCAGGACCGGGTGGTAGTGCGGAACGCCGGGAGCGGGGAGCGCTTCTAGCCGGACCGTGAGCGCGAAAGCCACGGAAGGGGCGGGACTTCCGGCTTTGCGCGAAAGCTGCCCGGGGTGGCCCGTGGAGGTTAAACTGTTAGCAGATGCTGGCGACGCGGCACGTCGTGTGCGCCCTGTCCGGCGGCGTGGACAGTGCTGTTGCCGCACTGCTGCTGAGGCGGAGAGGTGAGGCGAACGGGGAAGTTCTTCCGCCTCGCACGCCTTGGTCAGGTCGCCTCCCTCTCCCGGCTTAGTGTGCGCGAGGGGACGCAGGGGACCCAGGTCCATGCGCCTCGGTCATGGCTCCCCGGGTGGTCGGAAGTGCGCAGCGTGGGTCAGGAGGGGAGGAGGTAGCGGCGTCCGTGTTCTGGTCTGGGCTACCGCATCTGGGTTCATCTGAGGCCTGACCTCTGCGGACGCGGCCGACGCTCCGTGGGGGTCCCTGTCTCCCCACTCGTGAGAAGGCCAAATACCTCTTAGCAAGTCTCTCCTGTGTTCTCCCATCGCTGGATGGCAAGGTGGACTCCCCAGACTGCTTGCATTTCTTCCCGGCGTCTAAACGGAGCCCCACAGGCCTCTGGGGTCTGGAGCGGTTGTTAACTGGCTGCCGTCCCATCCATCCTTGCGGCCCCTTCTCCTCGCAAGGCCGCATTCACGTGAACGTGTTCGTGGAACCTCTGTCTGGAGCCACCTTCCGTGCACTTGGATGCGGAGGTGCAGGCAAGGTTCCTAAACTTGAGCAGGTTAACCAAGCCCATCTCTACAACGGGATGACATTTCTCTCACAGGGTGACTGGAAGGATTCAATACATAATAGTATCAGATGGTCTGTCCTTGTAGCATGTATGAGGTACTCAGAAAACAGTAGTGCTTACGAGTGTATCTTACCAACAGCCACAGCTGTTAGCAGAGGTGTACTGAACGTGCCCAAGGATCAGCAAACTATAGGCACAGGTACTTTAGAGAAAAAGGGAGAATCAAGACCAGCGGTCCTGGAGGTTGGAGCTGTTTGAGCTGAGATTAAAGAAGAGTAGGATTTCGCTGGGCCAAGCGAGCTGGAGGCCTGAGGCAGAGTCAGCAGCACAGGCAGGATGCAGAGTGCTGGCTGGGCCTGGCCAGGGCAGGGTGGAGAGGGTTAATATTAAGGTAATGTTGGGTAGACAGTTCAGAGCTGTGGAAGGTTTTGGATGAGGGCTGTGACTAGGTGTTTTGGAAGATACAGAATACCCACGTTCATCAGAGTCATCATTTTACTACTTCAAAAAGGTAGCCCCTCTCCCTCCACACCGCAGCTTCATGTTCCAGCTTTCCTTGGATTTTCTCCATGGATGGAGCTGATGGACACAGCAGAGAAAAGGTGTGGTCCTCTCATTTTGGCACTGAGGGCTCTCGCTGGAGATGGTGTTCTGTTGTGACCCCCCGCCCCAGCTCGGGAAGTTGAGTATCTATCCTAGAGGGTCAAAACCTGTAACCCGCAGTGGGTCACATGCCTTCACGAGAAAAATGATGTGGCAGATGGTATGGGAAGAGTGGTGTTTTTAACTTCTGTGTGTAGAGTTTATTCATTCTATAAGCTCTTTTTTTTTTTTTTTTTTTTTGGTGGAAGTGTGGGATTGGGCTTTGAACTCAGGGCTTCTTGCTTGCAAAGCAGGCACTCTACCACTTGAGCGCCGCCCCCGCCCCAGACCATTTTGCTTTGGTTATTTTGGAGATGGGGTCTCACAACTGTTTGCCTGGGGCTGGCCTCAAACCACAACCCTCATTATTTCAAAGTAGCTAGTATTAACAGGTGTGAACCACTAGTGCCCAGCTATAAGCTTTTTTTTTTTTTTGGTGGTACTGGGGCTGGATCTCAGGGCTTGCATCTTGAGCCACTCTACCAGGTCTTTATTGTGAAGGGTTTTTTGAGATAGGGTCTTGCAAACTATTTGCCTGGTCTGGCTTTGAACCGCAATCTTCTTGATCCCTGCCCCCTGAGCAGCTAGAGTTACAGGTGTGAGCCATTGGTGCCCAGCTATAAGCTCTTTTTTAATCTCTTCTTATGCGCTGGAGACTTCCCTATAGGTGCTAGGGACATGGGGTTGAATTAAGACAGTCTCTGCCCTTGAGGCGCTTCCTGCTCTACTAAGGAACGGGGGAGACTGGCTGAACAACTGAGCCTAGTGTGGTAAGTTTTGGAATAAAAGCAGAGTTAAATGCTTCCAGACCCAGGAGTGAGGGCCTGATCTGTAGGATGGGTGTGGCCTTATGAATGTTGCATTTTTAATTTGGTAAAGGTTTGTCAGCAAATCCCTGTTTGGGGCGGGAGCAATATTTTAAGTCTCCCTTAGCTGACAAATGCCCTGTTCAGTGTACCCGGAAGAAACAGGGCTCACATGCAGGGTAGGTACCTGTAGTTTGCTAAGATAGTGTAGGCCTTTGTAAAAAGTACCCAACGTTGGATGCTTTGTTGCAATAGAAAAGGAGTTACATGGATCATAAAATATGTAGGTGGCAGAATCCTTATGAAATATTCCATTTTTAAATTTTCTCTTTGGTGCTGGGGATTGAGCTCAGGGCTTTGCCCAGCTAAGCATGAGCTATGGCACTGAGCTACACCCTCAGGCAAATAAAATATACAAAATTTTAATTGTCTTCATATCTGATAACTTAATTCTAAGTATTAGTAACTGAAAATAGCTTTTGAAATCTGTTAACTTTTTTGATAACTGTTGGTTTTTGCATTTGCATTGAAAAATTAGATTTTCTGCTGATCTTTCACTCGTTTGGTGCACATTTGTTAAGTCCTATGTGCCAGGGTTGCATTGGTACATGGGTGGGGACACGAAGATGAAAAAAATGCCATGTTGCTTACTTTGGGGACTGAGGCACACAATTTCAGCCCATGTGTGGTTATGATTTGCCTTTACAAAAGTTCAGGGTGAGCCTAGGGGAGGAGTGTGTGGGGGTACTGGGACATAGCATGTTGGGGACTGTTTGGAGCACAGAAATCCCTGCTTTTCTTTTTTACCAAAGGTTGCTTGAGTTACTCTAATTCACCTTCATCCTCTCCTAGGTTACCAGGTGACAGGGATATTTATGAAGAATTGGGACTCACTGGATGAACATGGCGTTTGCACTGCTGACAAAGACTGCGAAGATGCTTATAAAGTTTGCCAAATCTTAGACATCCCTTTCCATCAGGTGTCCTATGTGAAGGAGTATTGGAATGATGTGTTCAGGTAAGTGCAGGTGGCAGCATGCAGAAGACTTCGTGGTGCTTTGTGAGTACTTTCCTGAGGAAGGATTGCCACAGTCAGCCAGACTAACGGAAATGTGGCCTGGCACTCCTCCTTGGCAGTGGTGCCTAAGACTGCAGTGGCCCTCAGAGCCCTCAGGGACCTCTGCCTTAGCGGCCTGGACCCCCCCACCCCCACCCCCAGCACCTCTAGTGCTCTTATTTCTTATTTTGCCACCTGCCAGAAGTGTCTTTAATGCCTTTTGAATCTTGACTTGTTTCTGCTGCTACATTAGGGCGAGGAGTGAAGGTTGAGATCTCCTCAGAAGGTACTGGGAGATGACCGTGAGTGCCCATGTACTGGGTAGGTCAGTGGTTGGGGTGCTTGGAGAGTTTTTCTACATTGCCCTTTGCCTTTTGAAAACAAGAAACAAGTAAAACCTTCATAAAATCTAATGCAGTTCCAGCAGTTACTAAGTACTTAATAGATAGAGGCACGATGGTACATCTGGGAGCACACAGGTGTATACACCATTTCTCTGACCTGTAGGACTTTGTAATCTGGTTGGAGAGACATTATCTTCAGAGGAGTGATGGTAGTGGTGAGGGAATGTAGGAAATGTCTGAGGTTGAGAGGATGGGGAAATGCACAGGGCGGGGGATGGTGTGGAAAGCATCGTGGAGGAAGAGGGCTCAATTGTTCTTGTTTTCAGGTCCTCAGAGTAATTCAGCCTCAGGCCCCCTCTCATGATGGCACCCAGCTCTCTGAGGTACGGGGAGCAGCAAAATGGATGTCTTCCCCAATGCCAGCCTGTCATGCAGGAGGAGTCACTGTTGTACCAAATCCCCATACTGGATTTAAGACTTGTCAGCCTGTCCTGTTGCTAGGGCTGCCTGGCTTACCTTGTGGCTGTGGCTTCCTCCCCCGCCTTCACTCCCCAGTCTGGGGTGGTGCTGTGGGCACTTTCCTACTTTTCTCTCCATGGCCTTTCCTACTTTTTTCCATGACTTTTCAGCAGTCCTTTTGCCTCTTTCGTGATTCCAGATTCTCTTCCTCTCTTTGTCTTTGCAGTAGTCTGTCCTTTGTTACCCTGACTCTTCTAGTTCATGGAGTCACATGGAGGAAGCTTCTAGTCCACCATCTTCAAGAGGAGGGGTTCAGGCTGACCCTAAAGGAGGGCTTGAAAGTAATCAAGGAGTAGAGAAGACATTCCACACAGGGTGCACGAGCAGTGGTAAGAGGAGGAGAGTGTGGTCAGATCTGGCTGGTCCTTGCTCCTGAAGAGGAAGGAGTCTGCAGTAAAACCTGACAGTGCTTGGTGCCAGGTGGCCACTGGAGCATCTGAGGCAGCTGGCCTTAGGCGCAGTGTGGTTTCCCTTGCCTGGATGGGCCTCATTCTCCACTCTGCCACTTAGGTGACCTTGGGCAATTTACTTGATTTTTCTGTCTTAGTTTTCTCATCTTGAAAATAAGAACAGTGCTGATCTTCCCAGGGGCATTAGAAGAATTAAGTGACATTACGTTAAAGTTCTGCCACAATGCCTGCTGTGTTTGCAAGCACTCAATAAACATAGCTATCATTAATTTTATTATTGAACAGTTGAATGTCACAGCCAAGTGTAGGACAAATTATGGGAGAAGATTAGAGGCAAAGTGTCTAAGGAAATGCTGCCACTAGAGATTTACAGTATGAGGGAGTGTGGGAGAGGAAGATGAGGGACAGCTGTGCAGGGCCCCAAGGACAAGTCCAGTGGGCAGTGGGGTCTTGGGCCACTATGGCACAGGTGCTTGTTAAACAGCATCTGGGGCCTGGCAATGTGTCTCAGTGGTTATCATGTGACTAACTGGGTTACATCCCCAGCCTGCAAAATAGCCCCCCAAACCCACAATGTGGTTGTAGGGGGAGGCCTGGAACTTGTGTTTTATAAGCACTTGAGTTGGTTATGAGTGTGAGGGTTTTAGGGTCTTTAAGAAAGTGTGATGGGACTTAGTGACTGACATGTAGGAACTGAGATGGAGGAAGAGTTGGTGACTTCAATACCAAGTCTGGGTGGACTGGGGAGGCTGTCTTTGGGGATTCCTCATGAGTCCTGCAGGGTTTCAGGTAATGGCAAGAAATCTGGATAAGCTTAAACTTCTCTCGAGCTGAAGCATGTATGTGAATGTGGTTTTGAGGCCAGACAGGTAGAGTGACTTGTCCCAAACACTGGCAGATTCTGGGCAGAGATGGGAAAGGAGCCCAGTGGCTAGTGTGTGCCACTGCATCCTTTCTTAATGTCCCTGGACTGCACCTTGGGCACTGCTCTTTAGGGACCAAAAGGGCATGGCCCCCTGAGAGTCTACTCGTCTCTGTGTCTGCTTTGGATCTTCCTTCGGGCTCTGGACAGGCCGTACTCTGTCTCACTAGTTTCAGCTACCCATGGACATAGCTGTCACTGTGCTCTTTGAGCTTTGTTCTGAATGCTCACTATTTTAGTAGGGCTCTCTAGCTCAGAAATTTTCTTCCGAATTCTTTCGTTCAAGATCCACTTGGCCTTGAGGGTCTGAGTCCTTCTTCCCTTTTTTTTAAACATCTTAGAATTTTTTATTTTATGTCTTCCATTGGGCGGACATGATCTTGGATAATTCATTCAAGGAAGGTCACTTAGTCCAGCTTAATGAAGTTGATGTGCTTTGTGTACTGACAGAAACATGGTCAGCATGTGTTGAACCATTATTTCTGGATTAGTCTGTGCCAGTTTGAGCAGATGCAACAACAAATGAGAACCCTGGCCAAATTTTTGTGGGTGACTCCAGTAGAACTGCTGTTGACCCAGCTTACTTTCAGACATGCAGTGAGGAAAAGGGAGAAAGACCTCCTTCCTTTTAATTGCCACCTCCCTCACACAGTGCAGGAAGGGTTCCTGTTCTTTCTAGTGGACGATCAGGCCGGGCTTCTCCCACATTGTGTTTGCTAATGCCACCTGACACACCTTCCCTTAATCTGTTCAGGAAATAGTTAACAGCAAGTATCTTTCCATAAACCACTCAAACATTTATGTCTTCAATATTTATTCAACATCTGTTACAGAAAAAAAAGTTTATTGGGGCTGTGGACTCACAGAGGGAGATGCATATCGCACCTTAGGTATTTACATTTTGATGAGCCTCTTGAAAACTTTCAACACTTAAGAATGGTGGAAAGAATTTACTCATATCAAATATTGGAAATATGGAGCCAGATAGGATCTTATGAACTTCTGAGGGGATGATAGGAAATAGTGTGGCATTGCCTGCTGAAAGTGGCAGTGCAGTGACCTATGACTCTGTTTTCACAATACAACCTTCTTGGTCAGCATTATTTTTTAAGCCCTTGTTGATAGATAGAGACTTTTAGTTGAAAAGCCGTTTTCTGTTTTCATCAGTCATTTGCCTCAGAGCCTGCTGCACTTGCCGTCTGAGGCTCTATAACTAAACAGCCTAGATTAACAGCACCATGTTGCCCCTGGTGCTGTGGCAACAATCCTAAGACCATGAAATTCTCATCAAGCTTGCTAGTGTCATAGCGTCCCTCTCCCATGCTCAGTCAGTCTGTCGGGACAGGAATCCACTGGTTTGGGTTGCTGGGTGTGTATGCTTTAAGCATCCAGGAGGCCACTAGTCTTTAGAAGTGTATGTTGGCCACACCAAGAAAGTTTCTTAGCATACTTGCCCAGTGATCTGAGTCCCTAGGCTGGCTTTGCAGAAAGCCTGTGCCTCATAAGGGCCCTGCATTGTAATACATATTGTAGTTGGATATGCCTACTGTGACTCAGGCATATTCCCTCTGCCTCTGGGCCCTCCTGCTTTGGAGGAGCCCCAGGGAGCAGGAGTGCAGTGCTCTCTCCCTCCTGACCCACTTGTCCAGTCAGCCCTAGGGTTGGCCAATGGTGCCTGAGCCACAGCCCAGGGGCAGCACCGTGCTCTTGGCCTAGGCTTATTATTGCAGTCTCAGATGGCAAGTGCAGCAGGCTCTAAGCAAATGTTTGATGAAAATAGAAAAAACGGCTTGAACTTGCTAAAGTGAGCTAGCTGATTTATTTTTATTTTAATTTATTGTTGGGGTATCGGGGTTTAAACTGAGGACCAGCTAGGTCAGCACTCTACCACGTGAACCACAATCCCCAGCTTTAGTTACTGGTTAGGTATAGTCTCAAGTTTTTTTCCCTGGGCCAGTTTTCGCCCTCAGTCCTCCTACCTGTGGCCTCTCTTGTAACTGGGACTACAGGTACATGCCACCACACCCAGCTTATTGATTGAGATGGGGCCTTACCAACTTTTTGCTCAGGTTGGCCTTCAACGACGATCCTCCCCATCTCTACCTGCCGGGCAGCTGGGATTACAAGCATGATCCTCCATTGCTGGCCTGCTAATTCCTTTTTTGATGAATGTTTCACACTTAGAACTAAAAAGTTAGCCAGATGTGATGGGGCATGCCTGTAATACCAGCTAAATGGAAGGCAGAGGTAGAAGGATTATGATCTGAGCCCAGACCCTGGCAAAAGTGAGACCCAATCTGGAAAGTAAAACTAAAAGAAAAAAGGGCTGGGGGCATGGCTCAGGTGGCATGCTCAAGCGTGAGTCCTGAATCCAAACCCCACTACCACTCAAAAAAGAAAAAAAAAAAAACTGAAAGGTCTTTTTCTTTTTCTTTTATTCCAGTGATTTTTTGAATGAGTATGAAAAAGGAAGGACTCCCAACCCTGATATAGTCTGCAACAAGCACATCAAGTTCAGCTGCTTTTACCGTTACGCCCTGAATAATCTTGGTAAGTGAAAGGGGATCCTTCATTTGTTTTTAACAATCAGAGATTGTCAGACACAGCCAGAGCCCAAACCATGTAAACACTTTCCTCTTATAGAGGAAAGTATTCACTGACAAAGAAAGAATAGTTGGTGAAGGAGAGACTATAGGATGAGAGGAGGGTGCGCCTCATAGGCCGCTGATGTGTAAAGACAGGCGACTGACATCAGCCATCCTGAGGAAGGAGGTGTTGGGTCACTGGCCAAGGTGCTGAAAGGTGACACTGCCTCCGGAGGAGGAGATGCTTAGAAATAAGATTCTGACATTCAATGAATAATAACAAGGTGTCATCATCGGAAAAATAAAGTGAACCTATTCTAACACATATGTATGTGTTTATGTATTTTGGTGGTGCTTGGGATGGAACCCATTGTCTTGTGCATGCTAGGCAAATGCTGTACTACTGAGCTGCGTCCCCAGGCCACAAGTCGGTGGGCTTACAATCGTATGAACAAGGTTAGAACTTTGGAAAAATGCAAAACACCACAGAGCAGGCCTGGCCCAAGCCAGAAGAGCACAAGATAGAGTTCACAGACTGCTTGACAGCACCAGGCCAGGAGCCCAGGGGCCTGTGTGTCATTGGACTGCATTGGCATGGAGAGGAGTCCTTAAACCAGGAGCCAAAGCAATGCAGAGAGAGTGTTGTGGCCCACAGGAGACCAGAGGACACCTAGCCTTAAATGCTTTAGTCTCCAGAGCCAGCTGAGCTGTAACCCCAGTGGCCTGTGGAACTGGCAGGGCCTGGCGTTGAGTCTGCATGAGATTCTGCCTGGCTTCCTGTTGCAGCATCTCCCTGCCTCCCTGCTTGCAGCCACTGCACCCCACCTGCAGCTTCAGCCTTGCTCAAGGCGGCCCTGGTTGCAGAGTGATTGTACTCTGTGGTTTCAGGAGCCCTGGTTCCTGGCTCAGGTTTAGTAATCCTTTTTCCTTGTCTAACTAAGACTTTTTCTCTTGCTTCCAAAAGGGAATTTCTTCTTTGTTCTGAGAACTGGTCTCTGGTCTACCTGATTCTGGATCCCGAGTCCCTGTTCTGTTCTGGGTTTGATGCCATTTAGGTGGCCCTGGCCTAGAATCTTTATGGTCAGGGCCCTGCTGCCAGGTGGCGAGTTGTCTGCCTACTGTATGTGCATGTTTCGTCTGTTCCTAAGTTCCCCTCTTCTGGTTCTGCGAGCATGTTTGTATTTCCTGTCCCTCTTTATTGAATCTTACTGAGACTGAATGGCTTGTTTAGACTTCCTTTTGGTAACTGTTTCTTTTTCCTCCTTTGGGGTCACCATAATGAATTTCTGAAGTTTCCAGTACTGGTCTTTCAATTTGTTGTCTCACTGCAGCTCAGTCTGCTGTGAGACAACAGCAGGTAATTATGTGCCTCTGGTCCAGTAGGGTCAGCCCTTTTAGTAATGACGTGGAAGAGGACCAAGCTGTGGGTGCAGATGTGATGACGATGAGACATTAGTTCTTGGCCTTAGAAGTGACAAGCCTTTAAGGACAAAACTCAGAAAAATTTGAATGCTGGGCTAACACCCAAAACATGAAATTTTATAGATAAAAACTCAAAGTTTGCTAACTGGGTTCAATTCTCATGGTACAAGACTGTTAATTGCTGAGTTGTCATCTGTGTGCAGAGTCTGGGGGGCTTGGGTGCCTCAGCTGCCTGAGCCAGTCTTACATGTTATGAAAGTCGGTGTAGACTGAGCTGGCTGAGGAAGAAGGGTGGAAACTGATTTGCCCTGGTTGGACCACATCTGTTACACAGAGAAGTGATAGACTGACAGGGTGTGGATTGATCTGATTACTGAGGTGTCTGGATATATGTCCCCTGAGAACTGTGGAGATTACTTGTCAGGGCTCCACTCATCGTGTGGCACTAGAGGGCTGGGCTGGGATCAGGACAGACTCTGGGAACTGCACACACTGCTGTCCAGGTGCTGTGTGGCAGGGTGACTGGGAAGGGGTTCTTGCTGCTCCTGCTTCTAAGTGTGGATCAACTGAAACAAGTGCAGCAGGGGATTAAACACAGGAAATCCAGTCTTTTGAACTCTCAGGGTTTCTCACAGAAGAATTGTGTGCTTCTTGCAGTGTAAATGGTACTCTTTAAGGAAATAGTTCAAAGCTGGATTTTCTCTTTTAGAAAATGAGTCTGCAATCCCAGCTGCTCGTGAGGCAACAGATTGGGAGGATGGTGGTTTGAGGCCAGCCCAGGCAAAAAGTTAGACTACATCTCAACAAACAAGACAAGAATAGTGCTACATGCGTATAATCCCAAATACCAGGAGGTATAAGTAGGAGGATAGCAGTCTCAAACCTGTCCTGGACTAAAGCGAAGAGCCTACCTGAAAAATAACCGGAAGCAAAGAGGGCTGGAGATGTGACTCAAGTGGTGGAAAGTCCTGCCTAGCAAGACTGAGGCCTTGAGTTCAACCCCAGGTACCCCCCAAACAATAATTAAAATTGAAAATAAATAAAAGTAATGTGGTCATAGTATTCTGCAGCTTTCCCTCACTTAACATCACAGGCATTTTCCTACCTCATTAAGCATGCTTTGTACACACCACTGTCATTTAGGCTGTGGTACTGTAACTCAGCCTTCTAGTGCTGAGGATTTGGTTGTTTTCGCTCTTTCCTCAATATTATAAGAAACTCTGAGGGGGGTGTTTTTACTCACATCTTTGTGTACATATTTGATTTTTTTTTTTTTTTCATTCTGGGGTTTAACCTCGGCAGGCTCTCTACCACTTGAGTCCCGCCCCCCAGCCCCTATTATTCCCTCAAACTAGAATGAATGAAGGGGTAAATACTGACTTTTGTAAGGCTCTTAAAATATGCAGTGAAACTTTGTAGCAAGGTTTTATATCAACATAAGAGTTGAAAGCAGGTAGGTTAGCAAGATGTAATAGACGCCTGTGTCCCCTGCAGTCTCTCCACTGAAGGGTGAAGACTATTGCGCAAGCCCTCATCATGAGGCTGGATCTGCATTCTTCCTCTGGTGCTTGGCCCTTTCTAACAGGACTGGTGAGTTTGAGTCTCAAATTGCATCCTTGTGTTTTTAAAACCCCATAGGAGCAGATGCTGTTGCCACAGGCCACTACGCCAGGACTTCACTGGAAGATGAAGAAGTCTTTCACCAGAAGCATGTTAAGAGACCAGAAGGACTTTTCAGAAATCGATTTGAAGTTAGAAATTGTAAGTTCAAGTGCCAAGGTCAGGGCTTAATTATTTGTGAACAAAGTAAAACATTTGGAAGAATGACAGGAGTGGAGTCTGAGCACATGGGTCACCCCTCCCTCTGTATGCTCTAAACTAGTAGGTTTGTTTTGGGTTCACATTTGCAAAGATGTATCTACCAACAGGGTCGTTTCTGCTAGGGCCTGTGGTTGGGCAATAAAAAATACCCCAGCTGGGTGTGGTGGCTCACATCTATAGTCCCAGCTATGGTGGAGGCTGAGGTCATGAGGATTGTGGTTTGAGGTCAACCTTCAAACCAATCCCCTCTGCCCCCCCACCCAAAAAAAAAAATGCAAGCCCCTACCTGAAAAATAACTAAAGCTAAAAGGGCTGGGAGCATGGCTCAAGTGGTAGAGCACCTGCCTAGTAAGCATAAGGCCCTGAGTTCAAACCCCAGTACTGCCAAAAAAAAAAAGAAAACAAGATGCCCCTGTCAGGTACCAGGACAAGGGTTGGGCAAAGTTTCTAATCTAAATCTACACATTATATGTTGATAATTTGAATGTCCCGAAAACATTCAGGAAAATCTTTGACAGTATGATTGAAGTGCTGTAGGCTTAGCCAAGGCCTTCTTAGCATTAGGTTTTTCAGGACTGGGATTTGGTGTGACACAGCACAGGAACCTGGCATTACTGGCACCTGCCTGCCAGTTAGCTTGTACCTGTGTACAAAGGTATATGTAGAGGTTCACTTACAAATGCCAAAAGGCATTTTCTGGAAAAACAAATGCCATACAGTGAGGTGGGAAGCTGCTGGCTTGCTCTGGGGTGCATCTGTGTGCAGGCAAGGGAAGTCTCATCTTTGTTGAGTGAAATCCTGGGGCTGAGAGCCATGATCTGCAGGGCTTCCATTGCTGCAGTGTGGTTGGAGGTCCACATTGCTCCTTGTCTGGCTGGCCAACAGCCTAACCCGCAGTCACCTAGGGGTTTCTGAATTCAGATTTTGGAGCCTTGTTCCTGCCACACCCTTGGCTGGGGAGTAGAGGTCCCCAGAAGAGGCAGGACTTTATGTATCCACCTTCTCTTTGTGTTGGGTCAGTTTTATTTAGTGTGTGGTGACTTTAATAGGCTACAGTGTCTTTGTTTCTTCTGTGTGTTTTAGGCACACCAAAATTTTCTGTTTTATTTAGTGATCCATGCCTGTGTCTTGGAGGATCAGAAATGGGGCAGGAAAAAGCCTGAGCTCAGGGATTGGCCCTAGCTCTGGGCCTGGCCTTGTGACCATCTGGTTCCCTCACTTGTGCAAAAGAGCTGAGGAGTGTGAACCAAGCCCTTGCCTGTTGTCAGTTCCTTCCCATTCTTTTCCTCCACCACAGTTCTGTTAGAGTTGCCAGCTTCCTTGTTTCAAAGTCATAGGGTTTTTTTGTTGTTGTTTGTTTCTGATTTGTTTAAAAATAAATCAGAGCTAGGAGAAATTGCAGCTCGCGGTTAGTACTCAGAGGCTTTCAGATATACATACACTGTTTCATGGAACTTAGTTTTGAAACAAAAAGTAGTCCTTGGGAAACGAGTCTGCTTACCTAACTGGCTAATAGAGCTCTATTTAATTTTCAGCTGGTTGTATTGTTTTTTTATACACAAAGTAATGGGGTAGAAATTGGGAGGTGGCTCAATTTGCAGCTCTGCCTTTCAACCCTTGCATCATAGTGGGCTGGCCATGGTAGTTCTTGTCAGTAAAATGAGGTGATTCTGCCTCACAGGACTGGCATGAGAACCAGCAGGTGTGTCAGCAGGCAGATAGCACACTGCTAATGCAGTGTGCCACCCATAAGATGTGCAGTGCTACTTAAGCTGATCATGCGTGCCTGCATAGAACTTCTGAGGTGTTTCTTAGCACTGGATATAAGAAAGGGTGGAAGAAGCCGAAATACGATTTCTGACCAGTTGCAGTGGCCATTGAATGGGAGAGTGGGGAACCTGACAGGTCTCACCTGGGAAGTTCTGGCCCAGAGTTGCCTGGCCTTAGAACCAAGGTCAGGGCAAAAGTCACTGACCTCTGCATAGTTGTCTTACAGGCAGTAATGGTTCTGTACAATTAGAGGATGCTAGAGAAACTACAGCAGCTTGAACTCAAGGCGGGAGGAAGTGCATCTGAATAGAGGGCACCCTGTGGCCTGGGGATCAGAGCCCTGTGTGTCGCTTTGCACCTTTTGTACCCACACCTGTAGTTACCAAAAATGCACAGCTGCCACCTGCTGTCTTGTCCAAGTTCCCAAATGTGGCTGGATTTACTTTAGACTTCTTTTATTTTTTTCCCTTTCCACTTCATATCTTCTCTTATGACGTTTCATCTTTGAAAACCTTATAAACTCCTCATGGTAGATAAATTAAGGGTGAGAATCTCCTTATATTAGCCCCGCTGGTTGTTTTTCCTAGTAGTATGCTATTGAGAGTTGTGTTTTGCCTCTGACAGACTAAGTAAACAGAAGGGCATTATTAAAGGCAAAGTGTCATTGTCTGGATTCCTGCAACATCTTTTGTTCTTTACTCTTGGCAGCCGTAAAACTTCTCCAAGCAGCTGACAGCTTTAAAGACCAGACCTTCTTTCTCAGCCAGGTTTCCCAGGAGGCCCTGAGAAGAACCATCTTCCCTCTGGGGGGATTAACGAAAGATTTTGTAAAGAAAATAGCTGCTGAGAATCGACTCCATCATGTGCTTCAGAAGAAAGAGGTAGGAGCAAGCAGTTTGCCTTTGACCTGTGCATGTTTTCACCCACTGTGGCTGCAGCACAGAATGAAGCTGGGCTGTGTGGTCCCTTCCTTGGGACCTGCCATTTGGCCCAGTGGTTGCAGGTGAGGCAAATGTTTGCAGCAGCTGAGGCTGACCTCCTTCCTCCCCACACCGTGTGGCAGGCAGCTTTCCCAGCAGCCTTGGTAACTGGTTCGGGTGCTCTTGGCTCAGCCAGCCAGGCTGGCATCATGTGGTGTCCACTTTGTGCAACAGCTCTGTAGCCGTCTGCATTCAGAGCTGCTCTTCTGTCCAATTGCCAGCACATACTCTGGTGCCACTAGACCCCAAGGAGCTAGTGACAAGCAAACAGCTCATTCTTCCTTGTGGAGCACTCTCAAGAGTGGACATAGGCAAGACAGTCCTTGTAAACTTGGCACCTGTGGAGGAAGTGTCAGTGTCCTGAGAAAAGAAGGCAGCGGGTTCACGTTAGGTCATGGCAGAGATGGCATGAAAAGCCCCAAGAAAGTTGCATTTAACCTGAGGCCTGAAGCCAGGAGTAGGGTTAGTGTGAGGTTAAGGCCCAGAGAAACAGTCCACATAAAAGAAAGAGTACTTGCAGAGGCCTCATGGCAGGACAGAGCCAGAAGTATTGGTGGATTAGGGTAAAGCTGTGCCTTGGAGCTCTAGATGGAGGACAGGGGCTCCCAGTGAGCCTCCCAAGCTCAGCAGAACTCGGGCACTGCCAAACCCACCTCCTTCAGGGATCAGTGCTGCTTCAACTATAGCCACCCCCCACCCATCATTTCCTCCGTTGTTCAGTTTCAGTAGTTTTCTTGGTGGCTAAGGGAACTACTAAGATGTATGGGGCAGGTCCCTGCCTTCCTGGGTCCACATTCTGGAGGGAAACAAACCAAAGAATAAATGGTAAAGCTTCTTGCCAAGCATAGCAGCAGGAAGACCTCCTTCCTGCCCAGGCTCCTGTGTTGGGAGCAACCAGCTCAAGGCAAGGGGCTTCCCAGCTGCCCTTGACATTGGACCTGGTGTTCTGCTTCCTGCTCCTGCTCTGGTTCCTGCCTTTCCATGGGCTGAGCATGGCTAGTTTTCTTTGCTGGGGAGCTCGCAGGATGTTCTGCAATGCCAGGGTCAGACTCTGCTGGACGCATAGGCGACCCAGTGTGCTTATATGGCAGCATCCACATTTGGGAACCCCAGTCTAGAAAGGAATGACACAATAAAGCTTTCTTTGAGCCCCTGGATTTTGTTTGTGGCTGTATCTGCTATCTGACCATGCTGGAGGAGGGACCAGGTTCTGGCCCAGAAGCGTGGTTGGTGGTGATGCCAGGGCAGCCATGGATCCTGCTGCAGTGCGGCCTTCCCCATCCCCCCAGGCTCTTCTCACCCATGACATCTCTTGATGTCTGCTCATCTCATGTTGATCTTTCTCTTGTTTCAGAGCATGGGCATCTGTTTTGTTGGTAAAAGAAATTTTGAGCATTTCATTCTTCAGGTGAGTATGCTTTGACCTGAGGATGGCCGGGTCTTCTCTGGACCTGGTGCTCCATTAGTAATGAGATCTTTGTCTTCAGTATTTGCAGCCTCGGCCTGGGAAATTTATTTCCATTGAAGACAGTACAGTTCTGGGAACACACAAAGGTGAGGTGCAGCCTGTGGTTGCTTTTCCTTCAGCATCTCGAGTTGTAGGTACATGTCAGTTCTGGGAGCTGGAGACAGATGCCTTGGGTCTCTCCACTCTGCCAGGTAGTCGTGGAGGCTATGGGACTGGCTGGAGTTGGCTGCTTGGCTCAGGGCATGAACAGTCACTTTAACTGGGGCTTTGTGTGCGCCACTTTTAAACACTGGCATAAACACCCCCAGGTTCAGACTGCTCTCTCAGTGTGTGTGTAAGTTCCTGAAAGAGGAGTGCTTTTTTCAATGGGTGAGTAAAATGTGAAACTGCAGAAAACTGCCCTGATGGAAGGCTCTCAGCCGGATTTGGCCATGTGGGCAGACAGGGCAAGTGTTCTTCACAGGAGTGTTGCACTCTGGGTGCTGCTCACTCATTCATAGTTATAGGTGGGCTTCCATGACCTACTGTGCTGGGTGTGGAGAGGACAGGGACAGAGCCACAAATGCACACAGTCCTGGTGCAGGGACTCTCAGTGTGCCTGGGAGGATGAGTCTCCTGGAGCATGATGCCAGGGGAGTTTTGGCTGAGCTCAGACATGGAAAGTCTCACAGCAAAGTGCTCTGTGGAGATCTGCCAGCCCCATGGAGGGAGTGGGGCTCTCTGAGAGCCAGGGGAGAGATAGCCAAGTGGGAAGCCTGGTGTGTAAGACTGGAGAGGACAGCCTTGCTGGGGATACAGTTGCCATCTTCAGCTGCAGGCGGTTCAGGGTCTGTGCCCAAAGTGCAGTGACTCCTGGCCGGTGCCTCTGCCCCTGCATGTGTTACCTGAGGACTTGGGGGTGATGAACTAGTGGTCCTGCGAGAGGGAGGGAGCTTGCAGAGCAGGGAAAGGGGAGCACCAGTTACTGAGACATTGGCCAGTGGTATGCTTGATCCGTCTTTGAAATCCACAGCCACACCAGGGCTCCAAACAGGTGGGTCATGGCTTCAAACTGGTCTCAGCTCACATCCTATAGGAGCTGGTCCTGCTTCTTGTGCCAGGTGAGGTACACTCTCAGTCACTGGTGTGTCCCTTGAGGCCAACACAAAACAAGGGGTGGAATGTGCTCAGGTGTGTGTCAGTTCCTGCCTTAGAGGCTGGAGCAGCTTAGCTTCCTGATGGGCACTCATTGCTGCAGTCTGCTGGGGCTGATCTAGGCTCTGCAGCCTCTGCTTTATAAGAGAGAGCCATGCTGTTCCACTTGGAACTCATCCCCGGGCCTCAGCAGACTCTTTCGCAGGTTGGTTCCTGTATACTTTGGGCCAGAGAGCGAAGATCAGTGGCATGAGAGAGCCCTGGTATGTGGTGGAGAAGGATGGTGTCAAGGGCGACGTACTTGTGGTGAGTGGGGGCTGGTCCTCACGTTTGGCTGGGGGCACATGAGGCCAGGACTTGTGAGGGCCTGGAGTGGCAGGTTGGTGGAACATTGAGGCCTGTCTGCCATAGCATCCTAGGATTGGCCCCAGGTAACAGATGGGTTTTATTTAAGGTATTTATTAGGCTCCTAGTGTATACTGCCCACATATCTGTCATCTCATGAATTCATGGAAATATTATCTGATTTTACAAAGAAGGATGAGACTCAGAGAAATTAGGAAACTTGCAAAGTCTTTCTCATGGAAAGAAGGTTGCCATAATGCAAGGACAGTGCTGCTCAGGTTAGTATCCTGGACGTCCTTGTGGGCTGAGGAAGGCTGCTGAACCAGGACCACATCAGGCTTTGCCATGCGGGGCTCTGAGCCCTGCTGGCCCTGGCCTGCTCTGGAGCAGAGCTTTTCAAAGTGGGTGAGCTTTGAGGAGATTTGCAATGTCTGGAAGCAGGTTTGGTTGTCCTGACTTGGGTAGGGCATACAGCCTGTGCATACAGACCAGCGCCCAGCCCTGACAGAATTACCAAGCCCAAATCTCAGGCATGCAGAGGTTGAGAACCTGCTCTGGCAGGCTGAGCTGCCACCTCCTGCTGTCATAAATGCTGGGGACATTCTCACAGATACAGGCTAAGGGGCCAGCAGACTTTCCTGCTGACTGACACACCTTCCAGGAAGAGCTGTGTAAAATCCTGGTCTGTTATGAATTAGAGTGCTTTTAGGGTAGGCTATCAGTGCTGTCTGCTTTGAGAAGCTTCCTGGTTTCTCAGGTACATTTACTGCCTACTGAGAAGCAGAAGCCCCTACATTTGAGGCTCTTGGTTCTGCCCTAGGAGAGGCTTAGCCTCTCCTGGGAGGTGCCACAGTCCTTTGGTGGAGAGGGCCAGCTCTACAGTGTGAGCACATCCCTGGGCAGCTGGTGGGGTGGGAGGTCAGCGCCCTCCAGTCCCTGCTTTCCTCAGCCATTTGATGCTGACAGGATTCCTAGCCCTTCTGAGAATCGGGCCAGTAGCAGTAGCATGACTGACTCTTGTCCCTGGGAACAGAGAAGTCCTGTGCCTCAGTTTCTTCAGCTGCAAAGCAGGGATGATAAGGCCTTGAGCTGTGAATTTCTCCATCCCTAAAACACTGATGGGGCCAGGGCCAATTGTCGATGTGTTTGCTGTTAGGATTGTTGTTGGTGACACACTGTGAGATGCGTCTTCCTAAGGGCTTGAAGGTATCCACCCTGCAGGCCCCCCGGACAGACCACCCCGCCCTGTACAGGGACCTGCTCCGCACTGGTCGAGTACATTGGATTGCAGAGGAGCCACCAGCTGCCCTGGTCCGGGATAAGATGATGGAGTGTCACTTCCGATTCCGCCACCAGATGGCGCTAGGTAAGTCAGCAGAGGGGCCACTGGAGCTGATCTTCCTGGGATCAGATTTAGACAGAAGAGGAACCCCTCAGGCAGGAAAATTCCCCATTTGTCAAGATTATGTAACCTCTCAAAATTACTTTTTCTGTGCCTGCCATGGGGACTGGGGTACTGGGCTGCTGCAGTGCCCCAGTATCTGAGATGCTGGGAATGGCTCAGGAGTGGGCCAGGAATGAGGGTGCAAGTTTGTAGGGTTAGGCAGCAGGTGGCATGTGGTGTCCCTGAGGTGTCCTGCCATGTCCATAGGCTGAAACAGCTCTGAGCAACCCTGGCCACTGTCCTGTCCTTCTTTGGCAGAAATGATACTGGAGCCTTCCTTTGAAAGGGGGCACCTCCACAGTCAGCTCTCCTCCTCTCTAGGGCCAAGGCTGAGGGCTGGCCAATGAGGCTAGACCCACACCCACCCCTAGGCACATTTCCCCACAGTGCCCTGTGTGCTGACCCTCAATCAGGATGGCACCGTATGGGTGACAGCTGTGACGGCTGTGCGAGCCCTTGCACTGGGACAGGTGAGTGGGGCACTGCTGCAGTGAGAAGGCCTAGGGCCTTGGCATTGTGATTGTATAGCCAGAGAGCCTGACGCACATATCCCAAGCCCAGCCCTCCCTGCACCTTCCTGCTGCTCTGCAGGTGCCCCTGCCCCACAGCATGGCCTCCTCCTTTCCAGTTTGCTGTGTTCTACAAAGGTGATGAGTGTCTGGGCAGCGGGAAAATCCTACGTTTGGGACCATCCCTCTACACACTCCAGAAGGGCAAGAGCAGAGCCAGAGAAGCCCCTGAAGGCTCAGGTGACAGCCCAAGCCTGCATCCCATACCCTGACAGAGGCTGAACTGCTGGGAGAACCTGTAAGGCAAAGCCCAGGGCTGGCAGTGGTGGGCAGTTGGTCACTAGTAAGCACTGATGGGCTTGGTCCTGCCTGAACCATGGGGCCCTGCCAACTCTACTGCAGAGCAGGTTATCCCCAGGAAGGGTCCATCTTCTCTGAGGTGGAGCTCTGGTGGACCAGAAGCATTTGCCGGCCAGTGGGTATGTCCCAACGAGGGCTCTTTGTGTCGAGTTCCTCTTTCACACCCACACAGGGACAGTCCCCTGTGAGCACGTTGCAGGACCTGTGGAGGCTGTGTGGACTTGCAGGGCAGCATCAAATAAAACTGTCTGGAATAAGGAGTGTGACCGTGTCGGGGCCTGGGAGACCTGGGTGGGCTGCTGCAGGGCTTCTCACCACTGCCCTTCTAACCATAAGAAGAGACCTACATATACCCCAGCCTCCTCCCTGGGGCCCGAGCCTGTGCATGTGAGGGGGGCAGAGCACTGTTCACGTCAGGCCTCTCAGTGTCTGGAGCTTGTACGTGGCATGCACATGATATCTCCCTGCAAGGGCACCCACACCTAGGAAGAACAAGCACGGAGTGATGCTTCCTGTCACCTGCTCTGTCATGTTCACTAGCAAGCACCCCGAAAGGTGCACGGTAGGTATGCAGGAGGAACACTTGAAAATGGCTTTCAGCATGGGTGTTCGTGGGTTGTTTTCTTCTCAGCTTTGGTCCTGGAGTGGCCCTGATCTCTGGAGCTGTGCAGCTGGCACCAGGTGAGGACCCTAGGAGCTGCTGAAGAGGGAGGAATCCCTACTATCTCTCTTTGCTCCCAGTTGGGTGGTCCTAGTTGGGCAGAAGTGAGAGACAGTGCAGGTGCTGGAACCACTAAAAAGGGTCACTGGGAGATAGGGTGAGGGGGTCCCAGAGGGTAAGAGCTGGAGGTGTGTTTCCTGAAATGCTTCAGCTACATATATATGGGGTACAGGGCACACCCAAGACGGCATGTCAAGGCCTTCCTTGGACCTGGCATTGAACACTCCCTGTCACCCCCTCAAGGGGCAACAGGACTAGCGATGGAGCCTGAGCGGTTGCTTGCTGCTGAAACACACAGGTTGGTGTTTAAAATAAGGATGTTAACCTGACCCAGAGTTGACCTATCATAATGCCAGTGGAATTCTCAGTGCCAAGAGAAACGAGGACCCAAATATTTAAATCATCAGAGGGTAGAGCAGCTTCCTCCCCCACCCCAGTAGGTGAAGGCAAGGAAACAACATCTCAACAGAGAAAGAAAAAAGAGGAAGGACATTTTAAAATGAAAATTATATTTGAAAGGTAAGAATTCACTGGGCCAGGTACAGTGACTCATACCTGTAATCCCAGCTACTAGCAAGGCTAAGATTCGAAGAATCATGGTTCAAGGCCAGGATTAAAAAGTAAGACGCCATCTCAACAAACAAGCCCAGTGTTATATGCCTGTAATTGCACTTAGTGGGAGGCATGGGTGGGAGGACTGTAGTCCCAGGCTGCCCCAGGCAAAAAGGGACCCTATCTAGAAAAGAACCTATAAACAAAAAATGGGCAGGAGGCATGGTTCAAGTAGCAGAGCGCCTGCCTGGCAAGCCCAGGCCCCTGAGATCAAACCCCAGTACTACCAGAAGAAAAAGCCAGAAAACCCTAGGTAGGGTCTCCCCATCCATCCTGTGGCAGGGCCTGAGAATGACTAGAAAGTTCTGGCACCATATCCTGACTTACAGACTTAGAAAGTGTCCCCTCCATAGTGCCTTATGGCGAGAGAGCAGAGGGAGGAAGCAGCACGGCACAGGTACAAATTCAAAAATCTTAATTTATTGTAGCCTCTCCTCGTCATTGTTCCAGTGCTGAACATTAATAAATACACGTTACAAACCTCCAGTGTCTTAATTGCTCATAAAGTCTTAAGTCATAAAAAATAAGTTTAAAATTTTACCATCTTAATAAAACAACTGTTTTTTGTAACAGTTCTGATCAGATTAAAAACCTCACCTTCAGGGGTGAGATCCACTTAGCAACAGTGAGTGATCCTAGGAAAGTGGCTTGCCTCGAGACCTGAAAATGTAAAATCCCTTTGTGCTCAGAGAGTGTCTCAGTGGCAGCTTGCCATGCCCTCTGACACTGCGCTAACGGTCTGCAGAGGCCTCGTTCCATTCTGAAGCAGTGTGGGGTCTCAGACCATTTCACGTGTCTTTCCCTGGAGCAGTCATTTATGGGCAAAACCGAAAATCCGGTGCGGAAATCTTTGTCTTTTATTTGGTTCCCATCACATCGTGGGGTTTCCCATGTTTGGAAGCAGCTGTGCTGATCACATATCTGGGCACCTTCTTTGAAGAATAAAGGAAATGCAGAAACAAACGTGTCTGAATAATTCCGGGCCCCATTGCGCGGCTCCTTGGGCTACACTGTGCCAGTAGTCCACAGTGGGACAATCAAAATGGTCCTCGGTATGAGTTTCCAAAAAAAGTGGTAGCCATTGAAAAGTGTGGCTGTGGCTTTGTTTCTTTGCACAATTGGCCATTTGAAGCAAAATGATGTAATTGGTGAGACTTGGGGGAGGGACCCCAGCCTGTCTGGAGAGTGCCAGAATCTGAAAGAGCTAGAAAATTGGCAGGAAGGAATGTGACATCCTGGAAGACCTCATGGCTTCAACTGATTTGGGAACGTGAACACTCTGGGATCCCACTGTGGGCAGGAGCAGAGGGACAAAGGAATTCCCCACCTGCAGTACCAGGCTAACTGGGAAAGACTACGGAGGCCTGGAGTGGGCCTGAAACAGGAGTGTGGGGGGGGGGGGTGAACAGTCAGAGAACAACAGGTGTGTAAAACAATGGCTCCACAGCCACACTCCACAGGCCAGCCTGGTCGCTGATGGCCCTGTCCTCAGCTGAGAGCACACACACTCGGAGCACATGTGTGTGTGCTTGGATGCCCATGCTCCCCGACTTTCTGGCCAGAAGCAGTTGCAGGAACTTTAAGAACTTGGTTTTTAACCTCATGGCTCGAGTCCTCCCCACATGGGAGCTGCCAGGACCAGCTGTGTCAACTCATTACAGACTCAAGTACCACTGTTCAGTCTTCCTTGGGCAGATGTAGTAAGAGGTCATTCCGTGGCTCTCCCACTAGTAACCAAGTCCATGCAATGCAGAATATACACAGGCCTTTGTCTTCTCCACAAATACATGAAAGTATTTACACTTGCGGCATAGTAGAGTAGTTCACTTTAAGACGGGTGCTTTAACAAAAGGGTTGGGAGGCTGCTGGGCATTAGTCTGCACGGTATCCCCAAACCCTGGCAAGCCAAGGGGTCCAGCGTGGCAGCTCTCTCACCCTCAAGGCCAGGCTGGCTTCATGGTTCTGGCTGTCTCAGTCTGAGGAACTTGAGGAACAAGCTATGCCGGCCCAGAGTCCACATCTCCTTTGAGAGACATGCCTGTGGCTTTGGCACTTGCACAGGATCTGATGGGTCCTTAGCTCCCACATGGGCCAAGAACGTAGTGTCTGGACTGTCTGGAGCTGCCACTGCAGGGCCCTCACACCTGGGGCTGCCTTTGCCCCATAGGCAGAAGGTGCTCAAGCGCTGCGGTCCAGGGCTTGACAACATGAGGTCTGTGGGGTGACAGGCGTGCCTCACGGTTTCCTGATGGTTCAAATTGAAGTTTCGTTACTGCCTCTGCGTGTGGGAAGAATCATCAGGCAGGTGGAGGGTCAGTGAAGGTGACAGCTGGGTGGGGTCTGAAGTCATGCCAGGGCAGAAACCCCCACTCAGGAGAGGGGATGCCTGGGCACTCCAGGGCCCTGCGGAGAGCTGGTTGTGCCCACCCCAGCAAAGGCCCTGGAGGCCAAAGCTACTTACTCTGAGTCAGAGCCATCCGCCTGGGCACTTCCTGTGCACACATTCATGGCCACCCCGTTGAGGTGCTCCCGGCCTGGCTCCCTACGTGGGGTCTTGATGGTGATGACACAGTCAGGGGCGCGACCATCACCAGAGCACAGAGAAGATGTGCGTGAGGACGTGGGGCTCTGCTCACAGTCAGCCAGCTTCTCCCGCAGCCGGCATTTCAGTGGTTGCTCTGGCAGTGGTGGAGGGTAGGTGACTTTGTTTTTCAGGATGCCTGTGAGGAGAGGGGTGGACACTGTCATGGTCAGTCTAGGCAGATGCTAGTGGTACAGCAGACTTGAGAAGGGCGGTCCTGGGACGAGTGAGCAAGCCTTTCTCGGGATCTGTTCTGCCTTCCCAGTTCTCAAAGTCCACATGGTTGGGCCAGCAGGTACCACTGATTGCCCAGGCTCCCCACAAGACCCCACCCGTCCCCCACCCACTGGACAAGGGCCTGCCCCAGTGGCAGCTTGTCCCTCCTGAGGCACCTTTCCTCTGCTCCGGGGGCTGGTTGCTGAGCACAGCTGCAGGCTTGCCCAGGCCCCCGCTGTCCCAGTCGAGGGGTCGGTCACCACAGTGATTGCCTTGCTCCTGGCGGTGCAGCTCCACGCTGACCTTGGTCTCCACCTTCAGGTGGGGCTCAGTGCCTGCCTCCTCACTGTCGCTCCCAGCCAGGCTCTCATCGGGCCAGCCAGCTGGGACATGGTTGCCCAGAGAGTCCCCTGGGACATAAAAATGACACTCAGTCCAGTCTGCTTACAGGTTTACTCTCCTGGTGGAGAGTGACATTCACTCATGGCTCCTCAACCTACAGATCTGGCAGAGCTGCACTCCAAGATGGAGAAACTGAGGCCCACGGAGGGAAGGCCCTGACACTGGGTACCACTCCCCTGCTGTACCCAACACTGGGAGCCATGCACTGGCTGCACTCTTGGCAGCCTCACCCACCCCTCGTGGTGATCCACAGAGACTCCCAAAACTTCCTGCTTTGCTCAGTAGCTCTTGCCTGAGCTGTCCTGGGTGGCTCCAGTTCTGAGAGACATGTCCTGGCAGGCAGGTAGAGGATACCAGCCACAGTCAGCACCTGGCCTGCTGTGTCCCCACTGCTCACCTTTGGGGGTGCTGTGGACAGGGCCCTGGGCTGGGTCCCACTTGTCCTCGGTCTCTCCACCATCATCCTCACTGTCCGACGAGTGTGAGGAGGCATAGGAGCTGCTCTGCTCATCCAGGGACAACTCACTGTCCGAGTCTGAGTCAGGGCCTGCAGGGGACCAGGGCAGGAAGCTCAGGCTCAGAGGTGCTGACCCTCTGCACATGACAGAACCACAATGCACCCTCAAAGGTGTGTGCTCCAGTGGCAGAGGCTGAGGCAAACAAGAATGGGTCGGGGGCTCTGCACCCACCAAGAAAAACCATACCATGGGGTTTCTTGGAGCTCCTGGGGATGAAAGATGAGTCTGGCTCTCCATGGCCACCGCGTGCCAGCCCAGAGGACACACTGAGCTTCTGGACCCCTTCATCCCTAGAGAGGAGGCAAGTGGGCCTCAGCACTCACTCAGAAGGACAGGTGATAGGCCGCCAGTGTCACAGAGCACCTATTGCATGTGCTGGAAAGGCCACACAGTGCTCTAGAAGATAGCTTAAAACTACCCCATCTGTGTTCTCATCTAACCCAAGGCATGGATGCAACAGCCTCCAGCATGCAGGGTCAGACTCATTAACTCAAATGGCAGGACACATAGCCTGGGCCTTCCCAGCAGGCCAGCCCAGGAGCTGCTGCCATCCCCACCCCAAGATAGCAGTGAGGCACGGTGGCTGACCTGGTGGTGCTGTCCAGAGAAGCGGTGGACTCGCCCAGGGCCGTACGGAGCATGTCAGGCCCCTCACCGTATGTGTTGTTGCAGTTGAGGGAGCGCTGTGGGGAGAGTGGGACGGTTAACGGGGAGCCAAGGCTGCCACGCGCCTGCGCAGAGAATAGCTCTGTCCCCTGGCAGTCCCTGGCCAGCACACACAGGAGGGCCAGCTCAAGCGGGGACCTTCACTGTGAAAAGGAGGGAAAACAGTATGCGCAGGGAAAACTGTAGTCAGGGGACACCATGCTAACTACAGCCAGGGCCTCTGGTTAGGAGGTCCTCACCTGGCCTGGCCTCCATTCTTCCTAAGACCTTAGAACTGGGGCTATAACTGGACAGAGACCCCCATCAAGTCGATTTTGCTTATTTTCCCAGGAGATATTAAGGAGACACATGGCATTCTGTGGCTGGTGCTGAGACATGAAGGCCACAGAGCTCAGGCTGATGTCTGGTCCTCATCATCCCCAAACAACAACACCATGAGCAGTGCTGCCAGCTCCCAGGCCTCCTGAGGGTCCCCAATGCCTCTTACCGTCAGCAGGGTGGCCCTGGTGGTAGCTGAGTCATCCAGGTGTGGCTTCTTCCCAGCCATCACTGCCCTTAGGTGTTTCCGTACCTCCCTGTTGAACACGCAGTGGAACAGGAGGACAAAGAGGCCCTGGAGGGAGGTGAGCGGCAATTCATGGCCGGGTGTGACTTACATAGTCCTAACACTGCCACACTAGGCATCTGGTGGCATCTGGTGGCCCGTCAAGGCATGGAGCTCATTGCCAGGACATCCTGGCTAGTGCAGCCAGGAGACGCCCAATGCCCACACCAAGCCTCCCCGCCCCGCAATCAAGGGCTGCTGCTTTCTCAGGCACAGGAGTCTCAGAAACCGACGCGTAGGCAGGGCAGCAGCTCATCGAGGGTAGTGAGATCCCCGTCTCAGGCCACAGCCTCCTGGGCCATCCAGAGTTCCCAATAAGGTGTCATAAAGTCAGGTGGCAGTCCCTGGCCCTTCCTGGGGACACAAGTGGGATTTGGGCTGGCCTGCAGTGGCAGGAGGAAGGAATGAGCCCTATCCTGACTGAGCCATGGCTGTGTCCTGACAGACACAGGAGGACCCCAGGACAGGGTCTGGAAGACTTGGAACAGAGACAGCTGGGGACCTCAGGCTTCCTTCTCTGCTGGTGAGGCTTTGCCCTTAGCTTTTGTGCATCATGGCTACCTGAGGACAATGGCACTGCTGGTCCTTTGGGGTTGGCTCAAGCAAGGGCCCCACCGGGTGACCCTGCCCAACACCTACCTGTAAGCAGCTGAAGGCTGCAAAGAGGTAGTGAAAGCTCAGTGTGTCGCTGTTCACAGCCAGAAGCCCCAGCAGCCAGGTAGCACTAACGAGCAGCAGCAGAACAAAGGCAGTCCTCAGCAGGGAGCTGTGGAACAATGGTGTGAGTCTCCCTTGGACTATCCATCCATATGTGTGTCTGTTCATCCACCCAGTCATCAGTCCTGCCCATCCATGCACCTTCTTATCCACCCAGCCTCCCACCCACCCATCCATTCACCTGCACCTGCCCATCCACCCACATCCCTCCCTCCCCCAGACCCTTCCTAAGTTCCTTCATGAGCCAGGCCCTGCCTCCTACCAGGAACAAGGGAGACAGAGCTTATGCTAGGGGGGATGGTGGTAGAAGGGGGCAATCAATGAAAATGAAAATGAATGGGAAAGTACAAGCCAAGACAACTTAACACAGGCCACTGCCCCCAGCATTCCCGCATGTGACACAGGTGGGACCTGCCCTGATGTCTGGCGCGTAAGGCTGCACTAGCTTTTGTGCAATGTGAAAATTGTGTAAATGCAAGGAGTGGTACAGAAGAAGTGGTCAAGGCCTCTGTGTATGTGGATGTGTTAAGTCCTGCGCTGCCCTTCGCTAGCTGTGTGACCCAGGCAAGTGACTTCCCCACTCCTTGCCTCTCTCCCCCATGGTAAAAGTGGATGACAACAGTAACCTCCCCTCACAGGTCACAGGACTGAGTGCATCCCTGTGACACCTCCCCCCACAGGACTGAGTGCATCCCTGTGACTGAATGTCAGGAAAGGAGCTGGAGACAGGAGGATGAGCTCAGGCAGAAAGCTGCTGTCTCCACTGGCCCCGCCTCTGCCTACCCCCTCTCTCTCCCACCCTACTCCCCGGCACCTTCCTGCTGCCCCGAGAACTCCTCCTGTGCACCATCCCTTCACCCAACCCCTGGCTTGGCCTCATCTCCCCTCAAGCAGGTTACCAGGCCCTGGCCACCCAACAGATGCCCCTTTGTCATCCTTTCCTGCTCCTTGCAACTCTGGATACTGTGCTGAGGCCTACTACCACCTGGCCTGCTCCTCGGGGGGCTTCACGGGTCCCCTCTAATCCCCTAGCCCTAAACCCTTGGAAATTCCCTCTGCACTGACTCCCGTTTTTCTCAGGCTACACCCTCTTGACAGGGGTTTCTTCCACTACAGGGGCCCCAGCATTTCTGTTACCACCAACCAGAATGTTCTATTCCCTGCTCCCACCCATCGGCCCCCCACCCTGCTGTTTCTAGGCTCCTCAACATTGATGACATGTCTGACCCTAACATGGGACCATCTCTTACTGTGCCCCCTTCCTCCATCCAGTTACTATAGCCCCAGCCCGTCCCAGGGACCAGGAGCCACTATTTGCATCCCTCCTGCTCAGCTAACCCACCTCCAAGTCCTGTAGCTCCACTGTGGGGAGCATCTCAAGTCCAGTGCTTGCCCCATCTCCTGGCTGTGCTGCCCCCTGGTGAGTGAGTGGCCAAGGGTCTGAGCAATGGGCACTTTCACAAGGTCCTGCCCAGTATGCACACTGAACATTCAGTGGACTCTGGGCCCACGTAACAGGTCTTACCCCACCAGTCAGTTTCACCCCCAACTTACACAACCCCTTTTCTTTCATAATAATGGTGCTTTCTTTGGCAGGAAACCTTTGCAGACAGGACAAAAATGACTGTATTGATCTGGAAAAAAAAAACAAAAACAGAGTCAGGTGGCCGACTCTTTTGTCTGTGCAAGACAAATGCTTCAGTGGATTTGCATCCTCATCTTAGGACGCGGCTGGATGAGAGGCCTCCGCCTCAGGCGTGCTGGGTGAGGCTATCCCGTGGCCAGGCTGCAGCCTGCCTGTCGTGGACCTTCCAGGGGGTGGGAGGACGGTGTCTCTCAGTGGACAGGAAACATAACCTGTACCTGTGGATCTGAGGATACCCTTCCTGCCCACCCTGGCTACTGAGAGAAGTCGGTGACCTCAGCCACCCACCCTTGGGGCTCCTTGTCCCCACAGGGCAAGCTTGCAAAGGTCCCAGCACTCACGATTATAACCGCTCCGATGGGTCCAGCAAAGCTCCAGATCAGCGTGTCATGAAGGGACAGCCAGCAGAAGTCGGGGTTCCCATAGCCCTGGGGGTCCAGTCCAACCGCCAGTCCTGGATACATCAGGAAGGTAGAGAAAAGTGAGGGCCACAAAGCCTAGTGGCCACCCATGAGACCCAGTATCACCCCCCACCTGGGAGGGAAGAACAGGAACCCTGAGAGAAAGACCTAGCTGTGACAAAGGCCCAGGGAGCCCATCCAGGGCCCCTCTGAACAAAGCCTCTCAAGGTAAATCATAGGCCATGACCCCAACTCGGGCAGATCTGCCCCAGGCCCTGAGGCCAGGGGTCTGAGGGAGACCAGAGACAAGAGAGTTGTAATGAAAGAGCCAGGAAAGTAGTCTCACTGGGGAGGGCCCTGTGGCCAGCCTGCAGAGGCCAACCCAAGGTGCAAGGGAGGAAGGCCCTGAGACAGCTGGAGGCATAGCGTCACCCATGGGGCTGTGGTAGGCAGATCTATGCACACACCACGTACACACACACGCACACACCCATATACCAAAACGATGCATACGCAAGTGCACACACACCACATACAGGCACTCCCACCCCCACCATGGCTTCACATTTGGGAGTGTTATGCACATGGAGTCCCCATGTCACCTAGGCACAGCCATCTTTCTAACAACTGGTGCTAAGTTGAGTGAGGACTGCCTGTTCACACAGCACCACCAGGACAAAGTTTAGGGGACCATCTTCAAAGGAAACCTTGTTTAGGAGGGATAAGCAGGTGTGCCCTGGTGGCTCAGGTGTGCCCTGGTGGCTTCTAAGACTCCAGACCCAGCCTGGATCGTTCCACACCCTCTCCACCGTTCTCCTTACTTAAATCTTAGAAAGGTCACTCCCCTGTTCCTAAACCCTCTAATGACCACCCACTGCCCTCGGGAGACAGACCTGGATTCTTCCATGACTTGGGAGGCTGCAGCCCATATGGCTCTCTGATACCGTGTCCTGGGCTCGGGTCAGTCCTCAGCCAGCCATATTCTTTGTTGTGGTCTCGCATGTGCTGCCACACCTCCAGCCCTAACACAAGTGGCCCTTCCTCAGAAGCCATCTGCCTCGAGAGTACCTTCGTATGTCTGCTCTCTACACCCCCTTCAGTGAAGGGTCTGCGTATGAACCCAGAGTTGGGTGGGTTGTTACTAAGTGCCCCGTTGACCTGGAGGGGTGACTCCCCAAGGACAGAGGCTCTGCAGTCCTCTCACTGCTGTGACCCCAGGCCAAGCATTGAGCCTGGCATAAAGGAGGCACTCAACTGATGGGTGGATGAATGAATGAAAGAATGAACAAATACACCCCTGGTCCTGGGAGGTACGTGGACAACCAAGACTTACAGGGGCCGAGGCAGCCTGAGAGAATTTGCCCAGGGGTGGGGCTCGGGATGGCCACAAAAGTGCTGAGACCCTGCAGCCCCAGACAGCCTGACGAGGCAGCTGCAATTGACCAACAATATCTGCCTGAGGATCCTTGGGAATCATCTCACGATCCTTTAACAAAGTCTGTTTTTAAAGCAAGTTAGAAATGCGAAATATCTGGATTTGGATTCCAAAACCCTCTCAGGAGGCAGTGGCACTTCACATGTGTGATGTGACAGAGGCTGGGGTCAGGGGGCGGGGAGGACAGAACCCTTCTGTCTGAGGCCCCGGGATGTTTGCATCGTGGAGCTAAAACGCCACTTCCTAGAACACATTTCTCATCTGAAAATTCTTTGATGATGACAACTAATCTGAGCAGACATTGCCTCAGTGAAGGAGGAGGAGGAGGAGGCACACCTGCACCTGCCCTGTGGGCCACCCAGGATTGCAAATGTCCCTCAAGGTCTCTTGAAATGGAGGCACAAGTCACATTCAGAACTCCCTGGGCCCTTGGAGGCTCCTGGGTGGGAACACAAGAGGGTCAAGGAGGCTGGGAGACCTGTCACTGCTACTGAGGATACCCAGTGGCAGCAACTCCCCTCTCTAGACTGTGTCCACATCACTGGGACCCCAGGGACTAGCTGGATGGGTGAATTTTCTTTAATAGGAAGCAAACAGTGACTTTCTGATACTTAATAAAGAGCGTGCTGAGTAAGCACTGCTGTTGTATTCATTGAGCTACCTATCTATCCATTCATCCATCCATCCATCCATCCACCCACCCACCCATCCATCCATCCATCCATCCACCTATCCACCCAACCATCCATTTATCCATCCGTCCACCCATCCATCCTTCCATCCATCCACCCATCCATCCATCCACCCATCCATCCTTCCATCCATCCACCCATCCACCCATCCATCCATCCATCCATCCAATTATCCACCATCCACCCACCCACCCATCCACCCACCCATCCATCCACCCATCCACCCATCCATCCATCCACCCATTCACCTACCCATCCATCCACCCACCCATCCACCCACCTATCCATCCATCCACCCATCCATCCATCCACCCACCCATCCATTTATACACCCATCCACCCATCCATCCATCCATCCACTCATCCATCCATCCATCCATCCATCCATCCAACTATCCATTCATCCATCCACCCACCCATCCACCCACCCATCCATCCATCCACCTATCCACCCATCCATCCATTTATCCATCCATCCACCCATCCATCCTTCCATCCATCCACCCATCCACCCATCCATCCATCCAATTATCCACCATCCACCCACCCACCCATCCACCCACCCATCCATCCACCCATCCATCCATCCACCTAGCCACCCATCCATCCATTTATCCATCCATCCACCCATCCATCCACCCATCCATCCATCCACCCATTCACCTACCCATCCATCCACCCACCCATCCACCCACCTATCCATCCATCCATCCACCCATCCATCCATCCACCCACCCATCCATTTATCCACCCATCCACCCATCCATCCATCCATCCACTCATCCATCCGTCCATCCATCCATCCATCCAATTATCCATTCATACATCCACCCACCCACCCATCCATCCATCCATCCACCCATCCATCCATCCACCCACCCATCCATCCACCCATCTATCCATTTATCCATCCACCCATCACTCACCCATCTATCCATCCATCCATCCACTGCCGCCTCAATCTGTTCATCACCCATCCATCTACCCACCTGCTCGCTCACCCTTTGACCCGCCCATCCATTTATCCGTTCATCCACTAATTTATCATTTGACCCATCCTTCCATCCATCCACTCACCCATCCATCCATCTGCTCACCTACTGACCCATCAACCTTCTGTCTATTCATCCACTCACTTGCCCATCCATTGACCCATCCTTCATCCACTTCCTCATGTTCATCCATCCATCCATCCGATCACCCACTGACCTACCCTTCCATTTATCCATCCATCCACTTACCTGTCTATTGACCCAGTCTTCGGTTCATCCACCCATCTACCCATCCACCACCTAACCAATCCTCTCACTCACTCATCCCCTCCCCATCCAGTGACAGACAAGGAACTTTGTTCTGTTAGGTGGTACAGAAAGAACCCTGAACAGTCCTTGGCTCAGCTCTTGAGGAGCTTGCACCTGACCAGAGACACATCTCCCAGGTGGGCACTGAGCGACTGCCCTTGTGTATACAGATAAACATGCAGGGCTGGGAGAGAAAGGACAGGTAGCCCTTCCTGCCTGCATGGAGGGTCACTGGTTCCAGCAATGACATGTGGATCCCCACTAAGCAGTGGTTGGTTACGAATCTGTATCTGCCACCGTGACAGGACTGCTCTGTGCATCCTCACCTGTGACGATGGCCGGGATGCCCCAGCCCACGACATAGTAGAACCTCATGGGTCCCGTGTCAATGTTGCGCACCTCGGTCAGCATTCGGTAGACGTGCAGGTTCTCTACCAGGGTCCAGGCGAAGGCGCTCATGTAGACGTAGTGCAGGAGGATGGCAACTACTGTGCAGAGGAACTGCGCAGAGAGGGGCTGGGCTCAGCGAGCAGCCCAAAGAGGCGGGGGACACTGCACAGGGACTGCAGAGGGGCCTAGGCTCAGTGGGAGACTCCTCTGAGGCGGGAGCCGTTTGGAGCCACTCGGCAATGTACGGGCCTCTAGGTCCATGAGTGATGATCAAGCTCCTGGTTCTCTGTCTCATTCACCAGGGACTGCAGCGTCTCAGGTGCCCACTGTGGATGGGAGAGGAAGGCACCTGGCAGCCATGCCCAAGGTGCCCTTCCTCAGCCCGGATCACTGTCACTGCCACCAGTGAGTGGCACTCAGGGACAAGGGGTAGGCAGAGCATCTAGTTTTTTTGAGGAGCTAGAAATACATATTTTTGTGAGGCACAAATTTTTTAAATGTTGGGATTAGATTCAAAGTTTTAAAAACACTGTGGAGCTGGGGCTGCTCAGGCTGGGTTCTTGGCTAGTGTCACCCACTGCTGACCCCACATGGTCTCTACTGCCCGGGGGGAGGCCACTGAGAAGGGGGGAGGCCACTGAGAAGGGGAGAGGCCACTGGGGGGGGAGGCCACTGAGAAGTGGGGAGGCCACTGAGAAGGGGGGGAGGCCACTGGGGGGGGAGGCCACTGAGACGGGGGGAGGCCACTGAGAAAGGGGGAGGCCACTGAGAAGGGGAGAGGCCACTGAGAGGGGGGAGGCCACTGAGAAGGGGAGAGGCCACTGAGGAGGGGAGGCCACTGAGAAATGGGGAGGCCACTGAGGGGGGGGAGGCCACTGAGAAGGGGAGAGGCCACTGAGAAACGGGGAGGCCACTGAGAAGGGGGGAGGTGCTTTGATGCAGACCTCCCCGTCCAGTAGGGACTTTCTGCTGAAACAGAAACAGGGATGAGTGTCACACCACTCCACCTATCTGTCCTCAACTGGGTGGGGTAAGCATCTGGCCAGTGGCCAAGAGAAAATCAACATCCACAGGGTGGCTGAGGGATAGCCTGCCTCCCCTCGGGGCAGTGAGCCAGCTGGGTGGGGAGGGGCCAGGGACACCGGGCTCCTGAGGTGAGAGATTAAAGAAAGACCCTGGCCCCCACTGTGGGCCCACTCACAACTAAGCCCCAGTTCAGTCCCATCCCCCAGCTGAGTCCCTGACCACAACCACAACTTAGCCTCGTTCTGGTCACACCCACTGACCATGCCCAATGTAGCCCCACTCCAGGCCACACCCTCGGTTTAACTCCATCCCTGGATACATCCCTGGAGCCCATCCTCTAACCATACCCACAATTTAGCCTCACCTCTGGCTACACCCTCAGTTAAGCCCCATATCCCTGGCCAAAGCCACAGTTGGGCCCCACTGTGGCACACACAGTCCAGCGCTCTGCAGCCTCCCATTAGCCCAGCTTCCTGGGGGTCTCCAAGGAGACCTGGGCCTCAACAAACACTGGATGCAGGTATGGTCAGGCCACTGCACCCTGAGGGAGGTCAACAGAGCACAGGCTGGAGGGTACCACAACAGTGACCACCTGCTTCCAGGTCAGCCTGCACCGGCCAGATGCTCTCCAGAAATAAAACCCCGGAAGTATGGGAGCAAGCCATTTTAGCAATAACATTTGCCAAATCCATCACAAAATCAGGAACCAAAGCAGAAGGAAAGCAACCTTCTGTTATGGCTGGAGACAGGCCCTTTGCTTGCATCAGGAAACCACTTGCAAGGGCAAGTCCAGGCTGGAGGAACCCACACCACACACCTCAGTTTCCCAAGATAAAAGCACAGTGGCTTAAGAAAAGGAAGAGGGTGAGAAGGTTGGCTGCTGTGTTGCTTTAAGTAATACAAAAAGTAAACTCACAAAACCACTGCTAGAAATACGATCTTTTCAGTTTGGAGGGGTCATACACGCACACTTCTGCACTAAACGTGCTGCCTTTCCCAGAGGCAGAACAAAGACACATAATAAATACATAATCAATCATTTCAGCCTGCCAGGGTTCTGGGAAATGAAAAACCTCGCCCAGAGACAGGATTGTGAGTTTAGAAAAAAACCCATAAAAGCCAGGCACTGTGCCAAGCCCCTGGAACTCTGCACACTGGCTTCCTCTTCACCTCCTGGGGTGCTCACCAGTGCGTGGCTGCCCAGAAAGTTCTCCTCCATGAGTCAGAAATGAGGCGGGATGGCCCCCGGGCATTTCACACCAGGTATTTGGTTGCAAGGAGTGGCCTGCCTGTCAACTCTGCTTTCTCTCTTCAGATCACTCAGAAGCAGCTTGAAGGATCTTAAACAAATCTCACAGCACTTCACCTGAGAGCCTTCTCTGTCCAATGCACAAGGAACATGCCGATGGGAGAGGGTGGGTGGGGAGCCAGCTGCACTGTCACCTAAGTGCCAGAAACTCCCCCACAGCCCAGGCCAGCTCTGCACCTGGCCTTGGGGATCACTGAGGCAGCTGGGAGGTTTGGTCTTGGCTCATCTGACAGACCTATGGGCCTGTCCTCTGTGTTCCACACCTAGTGCTTCCCATGGCCATGCTGGGAAGCCACAAGTTCAGTAGTGGGAACAGCTCAAGGTCTGCTGGGACGCACTGCCCAGAAGGCAACAGTGCCCACCCTCCCCCTGTGAGGGGTTTGCCACCCACAGAAGGGTCTTGAGGGGACCCACTGCTTGTGATAAGCAAGGAGGAGGAGCTGAAGTCTGAACTTGACCCTGACCAGCTAGTCAAAAACTTTCTTCCTCTCATCTTTCTTCTTTTATTCCATGTCTTTCCTCAGAGTCTGTCCATGTCCAGGCTTTGGGCTTTGTGGCCCTCCAATGGGTACATCCAGCTGCACCCAGACTCTGCCACTCTGTCTGAGTTCTCATCACGATTGCTGGCAGTCGCACCTGCTCATTCCTCTCAATTACCTTCCCTGGAGCCCTTAAAATCACCCCAACACCTCCTTCCTCTACTACCCTTCTCCTCCAGCTTGTTGTCCTGGCCTCTGTTCTAGGCCTCAACTCACTACTGGGCCTAGGAGGAGCACACCATCCAGGCTGCTTTGCTGGCCCCTGCTCCACCCTCCCACCCACCATCCATCTGTCCCTAGGCTCCCCCTTCTAAAACAAAGGCTCTCCAGGTGCCACACTGCCTGCAAACAAAAGATGGGACTCCTTGGCACCATCTCCAGACAACTGGATCTCCAATCTGCCTCCACCCCTTATCTTGAACCACTGGGAGTAACTGGGTGGTCCCACTCGGCCCTGTCCTGACTAGACACAGCTCCCGACCTGCCGGTGCAGGGAAGCTTGTTAAATTCAGGTCTTTGGTAGCTTTAATGGATCAGCCCTCTGTATTTGAGGGTTTGTATCTAAAATATTGTATATCCAAAGTATTGCATATTCAGTGCAGTACTCTGTACTGATTTTTTTTTTTTTGCCAATATTCCCTAAACAATACAGTGTAACAACTACTCAACTTGTATTGCATTGCATTGGATAGTGTAATTAATCTGGAGATGAGGCAGAGGTTATACACAAAGACGACCTCATCTTGTACTATGTATTATGCTACTCACATAAGAGACTGGAGCCTCCTCCAGTTTTGGTACCCACGGGGGTCCTGGGACAATCCCCAGTGCATATGGAGGAATGGCTGCAGGGCTGCAATAGCAAGGACAAGATGACAGCTTCAGCAACAGCTGTGGGGACAATGCTTGTAAAGGCCACCACCTCAGACAAGATGTTGCTGAGAGTGTGATGGGGTCTAGGTCAGGTACCTTTGAACTTCTGGAGTCACTCTGTATGAGGGAGTGAGGATCAGCTTGCTTCACACCTTTCACTGTTCAGCCATGGGCACATGAAACAGCACACAGAGTTCCCTGCAGCAGGTCTGCCCTCGGAGCAGGCTGGTTTTGGCTCTAACCTCTCAGCAGATAAAGGTCTGCCCAGGGGCTGTTCCTTGGGATTCACAGAAAGGTGGCACCAAGGACCAGGTTCCTATCTCATCCCAGCTCTGCCACCTCCACCTGAGCGGCCTCCACTCTACTGAGCCGGACTTCCTTGAGCAGGGCTTCCCTGACCGTCAAGAAGCCACAGTCCATCTCCCGGCTCTTGTCAGGAGTAAAAGGAGGGAACCCGCGTGTACAGCCTCAGCTGGGTCCCCGCAGTGGACATAGTGCTCTAAGGCTGCCCTTCCCCCACAACTCCCAGTCATTGCACTGGGACCTTATATTTCGAAAATGCCACTTGTAAATATGGAAAGTCACTTGCAACCAGTTATCTTGGCCTGTGCTTTTCTCTTCCATCCTGTCGTCATGAACAATGACATGTCATTGTCATAGCTGTTGTCAGCAGCATCCCAGATCTGATCCCTTCTCAATTCTTTGGGACCTTGGGCCTCGCCCTCTGCCTATCCCAACCTCTTATATTCTGCACCTTTCTCTCCTTCTTGGGCTCCTTCATCTCCATATGATGCCTGCCACCTGCCACAATCGTGGGCCGCCTGTGACAGCTGCTGGTCCAGCGCCCCCTAGCTGCAGCCAGCGCCTCATCTCTGTCCTCCCACAGCCAGACTTGGCTCGCCATCCCTCCCAGGGCTGCCCCCCATGGCCCTCCACTGCTCTGTAAACAACACTTCAATACTGGTATCTCCAACAGCAGCAGCTGCCTTGTAAACTCCCTACTTGTTTCTCAGGATTGTCTGTAGATTTCGATTTTTCTGTGATTCACGGCATCGCCCATGGAACCCAGCTAGCTCCTTACACGAGTGTGTAACACACAGCACGAGACGGCGTGTTTGCACACAGCCTATGCAGTCACCGCTGGGTTATAATAGCCGGTGCAACACAAGTTCTACGCGAGTAGCTGTTTCTCCCCCCCATGCTTTTAATTTCCTTCTCCCACCCTGGCGAGGCTCTCCAGCCCCGCAGTGAATGTGGTGAGGCTGCGATACCTCCCGCAGCTGCCAGCTATGGGGTCTCTAGAGCCCCTCCAATAGATGAAAGAGTTCCCCCATTCCTAGTTTGTTCAAAGGTTCCCTCCTTTTCTTTCTAATCATGAATGGCTGTAAAATTTATCACAAATTTTTTTCTGCATTGAGAAAAATAGTATTTTTTCCTTAAGTGTAGTAGTGAGGTGACATTTATGACGCTAAATGACCCTTGCTTACACTCCTAAGATTAACACGGCCTGGGCATGATTATTTAAGCTCCAATGTAAACTCTTCAGTGGCCCTGGGGGCAATTCGAGCTCTCTATGTCATAGATCGGTGTCAAGAAAATGGTTGTATTTCCGAGATGGTGTCCATCTCATCTAAGTTTCAGCTGCGTCAGCCTAAAGTTGTCCAGGCTTCATTATTCAATTATTCAATATTCATCATTCTTCAATATTCATTATTTATGCCTTTATTTTTTTCCTCAATGGACTCACTGGAGATTTATCCTTTCTTTTTGGGGGTGCTGGGGATTGAGCTCGGGGCCTTTTGCTTGGTAGGCAGGCACTACCACTTGAGCCACGCCCTCAACCCTTCTCTTGTTATTTTGTTTTGAGACAGGGTCTTGCTAACTTTGCTGGGCAAGCCTCAAACAAGATCTTCCTGCCTCCGCCTCCCAAGCAGGTGAGATTGTAGATGTGTACCACTATGCCTGTCTGAGATATGAAATAACAGCTAATGGCTTTATTTATCTTCTCCTACGCCTTTATTTTCTATTTGATTTATTTCTACTTTATCCTCTCTTTTCTTCTTCCTCTGAGTTTTGTTCTTTTGCTACAAGTCAACTTAGACACTTAGCTCACTAGCTTTCAGCCTCCCTTCTTTTTGCTAATATCAGCAATCTGACTATAATCCCCTCTAAGTTCTGCTTTTATGACACCCTGCAAGTTCTGATTAATAGTTCCATTAAAATTTTATTACGATCTTAGCCATCTCCCTTGAATTTTTGAAATGAACTTGTATCTTTCATAGGTATATTCTGAGTTCATCTTCTAGGTACCTAAACATTTAGATGGCTCTGTCCCCCCAGTGACGGTCCTCTCCTTCATACAGCTGTCCCCTCCCTGCTGGTATGATGGGGTTCCCTCCCTCCAGCTGCTTTAGGTTGATGACCACATAGACCCCTGGCTTGGCTCTCGCTGGTATTTATCTGTCACATTCCTGTCTTTACACCTCTTGGGCTGTCAGTAACCGACTGGACAATTCTGGCGTTGTATTCAGTGGTAAGTCCCACTGCTCACCTTGGCCGGACAGCGCCCATGGTACGTGTCTAGACAGCCTTGCTGGTAAAAACAGAGGGAGCTCGCCAGCTGCAGGCCCAGCTGTGGGGGGCACAGGCAAGGCTTCTCCCTGTGTTCCCTCACCCACAATCTGCCACCTTGCATGTTTCAGGTCTCCATGTTCCAGTACTGCAAACTCAGAAAGCTCTGAACCCTGGACGAGACACTGCCCAACCCTCAGCATGGGTGCATCCAACCCCTCAGGAACACCCAGCTGTGGAAGCACCAGCTTCAGGATGGGGAACTCCCCCCCTGCTGTGTCCCAGGTCAAGAGCTCAACATAAGTACTTATTTAAGGCTACCCACTGAGAGTGCAAATGGTGACTGTGGGTATAGGGTTCAACGTCCTAAGGCCCTGTGCTCTTGGGCAGTTAAAGGTCACATCTTGGTCAGCTCTTCCCAAAGGCAAGTTCAGAATGACCCCCTCACCTTCTGCCAGAGAGGTAGGGGGTGAAGGGCCTGGGACCCTACTCCCACTGACAGCCATGTAAGATCCTTCAAGGCATCTGTGAGTGGAGGTGTGGTGGTGGGGACAGCAGCCAGGGTGCTCAGAGTGGTTTCCACAGCACGGGGCAGGTGTTAACATGGCTGAGCATTCAGCACTGTTGTATTATTTTGGGAGGTTAAAATTCAAGACAGTCCCCATTTCACCCTGAAAAGGCCAGTCGTCCTCAGTGGTAACAAGCTTGCACACAGGAGAGGGCACCGGCTGGCAGGTATGATGAAGGTGTGGCTCCCACCTGCTTCATCAGTTTAGATCTGTGCTGTCCCTCCCCAAGGACCTGGTCCCCAGGTCAGAAGTCAGAGGCTAAAAGAGGGAATGAGGGGCCTTGGAAAGGGTGGCCGATCATCACTGTTGGTCCAGAAAAACCTACTGGCTTTACCTATGTGGCCAAACACCCCATGAGCTTCCACCATACTCCATGAGCTTCCAGGATCCTCCCATGAGCTTCTGGGATACCCTATGACCTTCCCCAACAGCCCAACAAGCTCTAGTGATATCTGGACGTCATGCAACGCCTTTAAGCCCACGTGAAAGCCCCATATTTAATCAGGTCAAGCAAAAGCTCCCCCATCTTTCCTCTCCTCTCTCATCTCCTCCTCACCCCCATTTGCTCTTGCCACTAGCTCCTTTCTCTTCTTCAGAAACCAGCTCTCCACACTGGGGCTGTGCTCCAGGGAAACACAGCTGTCACGGGAAGTAGATGACGGGTGGCTGGGGGGGGTCTGTGTTCTATGGACACTCATTAATAACATACATCACTAGTGTCTTTGGGCCACGGAAACTTGATTACATAGGACTCTGGGATTTAGCAAATGATTGTGATTTCTTGTGATATCAATAGTGTCTACATCAAGACAATGAGACCTGAGCTACCTGGAGCCACTGGCCCTTCCAATGTGGTCTCATGGGGGCCCTGGGAGGGAGTGTCTCACGAGGGCATAAACCCACAGCTTGGTCCAAAGAGCCCAGATTTCTGTGGGATTCCCTGCCACACTTGAACTTCAGGAGCAGGGAACAGTCTCCTCCCACACCCTCTCCTAGGCAAGTGGTGGGGTGTCCTTCCTTCCAGGAAGACTGAAAGACACAGCCATATGACAGCATGTGGGACACCCAGGGCCAGAGCAAGGAAAACAGGCCTCACCGGGTTCTCTGTGCGGTTGATCCCGACCACGAAGATCAGCTGGGAGAAGAACAGCGCTCCAGTGAGGTTCTTGTGAATGCAGTGCAGGTTGGAGCGCAGTGTCCGGACCAGGGTGAGCAGGATGAAGGCCACCAGGAGGGATGCCAGGGACAGGGACACGGTGGTGTAGGTGACGATCTTCAGGGGCAGGACCTCCCCATGCTGTGGGTGGGTTGGTTAAAGACAGGAGGTGAGGGCCTGACTCTGATCAAGTTTTTGAATAACAGAGACAAAAGGCATGATGGATTATTAGATTTTCAGAGACTGGCAGGAACCAGAGTGACTATGCTGTGACCTCAGTCAGGACGGCACAAACCCACACAACCAAATGGACAGTGGGATGATAAACAAGCCCTCCAGGAAGACAGTGGTGATGGCCACATGACAGTGGGGTGGCTTGTGCCACTAACTGTCCTTAAGTTATGTGATGCACATTTTGCCACATTAGAAAAAACAAAGCACACACACATAAATCCTGTGGTCAGGAGCACTGAGCCTTTCTACCCCAAATCCTGAGCTACAGGAGCTCAGGCCTTCCACAGAGCTGGGTGTGTGCGTCCGGCTGCAGAAGCCAGCCAGCCCTCCTGAGTTTTGTAATCCTATCATAAATTCAGTCCTTTGGCTAAAACATTCCTCGTTCTTACGAAGAAAATGGATAGTTTGTAATAATAAAATGTGAGTAATTAACGACCTTTACTGAGCATTTCTTAGGTATCGGGGCTGTCTCAACCCTGCCGTGCGTTATTTCATACGATATTTGGACTGGACCTGGGAGGAAAATATCCACTTTGCCCTCACCTTACACATGAGAAAACGGAGTTCAAGAGCTCGAATACCGTGATCTCTGGGGATTTGGGACCCACATGACATTTCACGTACACCACTGTCTTCCAGCAGGCGCGTCCTTCCTACTGACCCCACCCACGCCCCAGTGCACAGCTTCTGTGACATCTGTGATGACGCCAGGGCCAGGTGCTTGTTTGTCTCTAAGAGTTCACACAGGATTGACTCACATTTTAAAACTTCTGGATCCTTTACCATTCATTTCTTAAGGGCAATGAATTAGTCTTTTTTTTTTAATTATAAAACGTGCATGCGATTTAGCATCTCAGCCAGCAGTAAGCCGTTCACGCTGAGTGAGTCTCCTGTGCCTTGGCAAAGTGTGACCCTGGTCCAGGGCTCAATGTCTTGGGTAATTTGGACGTTTGAGGCACAATCAAATTCTCTAGCACCTACCAGAAGGTGCTGGCTGATGCAGAGCTGTGAGCCATGGGCTGTCCACAGTGGTCCTGGGAAGCCAAAGCGAGGTTGGGCATGTAACCCAGTGCTGATGGCCCTAGAAACTGCTCATCTTGAGGTTCCTTCCGGTGCCCTGGACACTGGGTCCCCTGGGAGCCTGCAGCAGCCCCAGGATCCCTTGCTGGCTGGGCTCTTCAGAGACCTGTTAGCTTTGAGGGGCCCAGGACATGGGAGCCTTTATCTACTCTGACTTCATTTCTTGCACCTCAATTTCAGCATCCTCAGCCTGTGTGTCACCTCCCAACACTACCTGACTTCCTGCCACCAGAGGACCCCAGATTCTGCACCTGCCAGACGAAGCTCACTGATAACTAAGCCCCTCCAGGCCAGGCCCTGGGGCTAGCTGCTTGAAAGTGTCACCTGCCCTGGGAGTGAGGGGTCACAAGGACAGGGACTGCCCCTGGTGGGCTGACGATGACTTCAGTCACACATTTCACAGACAGCCACTTTGTCCCCAGTGATACCACGTGAGCAGTGTCCAAAGCTGATGCTTCCAAGGACCTGCAGAAGCCTAGACCTCTTAACACCAGGGCAGGCACAGCAGGCTGGGATCCTGGGCCACATCCCACCTAGGAGGTGACAGGTAATGACACCCCAGACTTCATCAGTGTCCTACAGAGGCACACCCAGGCTGGCCTCCACAACGGAGGCTGGGATAGGCCCTCTGAGCCTGCTCAGGGTCACACTGCTCTATTACGGTGTCCACAATGGCTGGTCACATCCCCTGGCTGCTTCATTCGCCACAGGTTAAACATTACCCACTATGTCACCAGGGCCCCAACCCTGAGGCCGGTGTGTGGCCTGGCGAGACACCATGTCTTTCTCACGTTCTAAGGGGGTGTCCAGATGGCATCATCTCACCTAACAGACAGAAGGCTAGGGACCCTGCTCTGGGTGGGGGGTGACATGCCAGGAGCTACCACTATAGTCTCAATGTACAACTTGGGCTCTTTGAAAACCCGTTCAACAGAATTTTCTGCAGCCATCCTCACCAATTCCAAGAATACCACTTTTAATCGGTGCAATTTGATTTGTTCAAAGTGCCCAGAAGAAGATGTGGTTTGTCAAGGGGTGGGGTGGGGACTAGGCAAGCTTCCGGTTTCCACAGGGACTGGCCCCTGGGCACGCATGCCAGCAGGGCAGGGTGGCCAGGGGAGCGCCCACCTCACGCCTGGAGATGTCCATGAGCACTGCACAGCTGGTTGAATGGCTGCACTGGCAGGTGATGTGGGTCTGGTTCCTGGACAGGAGCTCGCAGCCTTTGGCCGACCAGCCTCCAGTTCCACCAGTGCTGCAGAGAAGGAGAGGGGAGGGGTGAGCAGTCCCTCCCACATGCAGAGAGCAGTCTTGCGTGGGTGCTCGTGTGTGTTGAGTTTCACGAGCTCACAGCAGCTCCCTCCTGCATCCCTCATGACTTCAGCATTCTCCCTTCCCTTTGTGGCTGGTTGGGGCTGTTGCCAGCACCCTCTTAAGTTCAAGGTTTATGTGTCAAGTAGCAGAAAATCCCAAAGGGCAGCGTCTCATGCTCGCTTTGTGTCTGTGTGCAGCAGCCGAGGCTAAGACAGCAGCTTTGTTCTGCAGCCTTCCTTTGAGTCTCAGTGACTTCAGGAGCACACCTCACCATTACTGCCCACTTTCATCTTAGGTTACACAACGTTTTATGGGAGCTGCCTGGAAGTCAGGGCCCAATTATTATTCCTGTTCCACTGACGGGAAGCCCCAATATAACAAGCTGTGGCCAGGGCCCTGCCCTCCCCGACTCTGGGAAATTCACATAACTTCTCTGATCGTCAGTTTACTCATCTGTAAAGTGGGATGTGATGGTTAATACACTTGCCCAAAGCATTCAGATGTGGGGATAATAAGCAGCAGCACAAAGCAGGGGGCAGATCACTAGTGCCAGAACTAATTGCCAGAATTCAAACAAATGACCAGGGACAGCCAGCCACGCCCAAGAGCCACTGTGCCCCACACGCCAGACGCCAACACCTCCTCACTGTGCAAGGGGCCCCTTTATTCTCTCCTTTGTAAGCCAAGTTTCTATTGTGCTCCAGACACTGCTTGATTGCTCACCAGCCAGCATCTGGAGAGGTCAGAAGCAAGAGTGCTAACACGCTCTCCTGGCTGAGCCCAGCCCTAGAGGGTGGCTCTCTTCACAGTCCAGAGGAATGTGACATGGGGAATGTCACTGTGGCATAGGGACTCCCAGTGCAAGACATCTGGGCCCAGCTTTGGGTATGAGGAGGGGCATTTGGCTCTGGTTCTCTGAAGCTAGGGTAGTGTCCTAGGCATGAGGGGAGATGGCCATGATTTCATGTTCTAGACTGCACCAAGTCTGGCAACAAGAACCATTCTTTTTTTTTTTTTTTTTTTTGTCTTTTCTTTTTTGGTGCTGGGATCAAACCCAAGGCTTTGAGCATGCTAGGCAAGCTACATCCCAGCCCGACAAGGACCATTCTTGCACAAGCCCATTCCACCCTGTTTTCTTCTGCATAAAAGCAGCCAAATGGAGGTAAAAGCGGCTCACTGCAGAGACAGGGCAGCACCACAGCTGAAAGGACGGTGTAAAGACTGCTGTCCTCCAATCGTGGGACAAGTCCCTTTCCATTCAGTCTTCACGTGCACAGGTAGTAAGGAGCTCACTGTGTTCCCAACCACACACAGCTCTTTCACATTGCACACACTGCTGGGCACACTGTGCCTCTGGCTGCTCCCGGGAGCATCTCTGCTGGCTTCAGTCACAGTCCAGATAAACCCTGCTGTGGGCCCGGGAGCCAGCACTGTGCTGCGCTTGGCCTTGTGGGCGAAGCTGAGGTCAGGGACCCGATGTGGAAGTTGTCACTGTCAGTCAAGGGCTCCTGGTCCCAGTCTCTGAATCCCACCTCCCGTGTGTGTCCAAAACTAGCTCTCTCCATGTCAGGCAGAGAAACGGGGCTTGTGCACCACAGGAGTCCTGCAGGCGAGCAGCCGTCCTGCCCTCAGCCTTCCGGAGGAAACCTGTGCATGCGTGAGCATGTCAGTGTGCCCAGATGTGCGTTCTATGTCTTCACCCGTGTGTCTGTGTATGTGTGTGTGTTTGTGTGCATATCTGTGTGCTATGTGGACCTGTGTGCCTGAGGGCCTGCATGTGTGTACATTTATATGCATGTGTGTATGCCTGTGAGTCTCCACGTCTATGTGTGCGTGTGTGCATCCGTGTGTATAACTGATGTCCTCTGTATGTGTGTGCATGCCTGTATGGCTCTGTGTGAACATGTCTCATCCACATGTGCATTTATGTGCCTTGGTGTGCATGTGTCTGTGTGCATATCTGTGTCTGCATGTGTATATGCGAGCTTGTGTGAGTGTCTGCATGTTGGGATGTGTGTGTGTGTGGTGTGTGTGTGTGTGTGCGTGTCTATGTCCAGGCTCTGACACCCCTAGAGGCAGAGCCAAAGAAGCATCCTGTCCCATAAGGGTGAAAGGGGGGCAAGAGACCAGAAGAGACTATTCTGACAGGACAATGTGCCAACCGAGCCTTCAGGACCTGGGACATCCTCACCCAGAAGTACAGGGGTCCTGTAGCAGGAGGTCCTACCCCTCAGGCACCTGTGTCACACTTACTCAAGAGAGTGGTTCCAGAACACACAGACAGGCTTGGTCCGCTCCTCCGTCTCCAACAGGGCAAACTCCACAAGGACGGGCCTGTCCAGGGGGCTTGGGAGTGGAGTCCCCTCACTGTACACCACGGTGCTAACCACTGGGGTGTTGATGACTGGTCGGTTAGGAAGCCTGTGATGGAGAAGTGAGACCACAGGGGCAAGCTTGATTAGGATGCATTTATTTAAAACCTGAGTGGGGATGCCATGAGGACATAGATCAGATGAACAATGGCACAGGCCCCCAGCCCTGCCCTCAAGAGGACCTGAGTGGTGGCATCAGCATCCTCAAGAGTGCAGGGAGACATGTCACCTTGGGACCAAGGGGGACTTCAGATTCAACAATGAAGAGAAGGCATGTGTGTAAAGACACCAAGGCCTTGATGAGCAGATGCTGCCACCCTGGGAATGGCAATGTGGCCAGTGCAGGGACCTGGGCGTAATCACGGCCCACGGTGGGGACCGCCATGGTGACAGGAAGCCAGGAAGAATTGAGGAGACACTATTGAGGCTGAAACGCATGACCTCACTGTTAGCCCCTCAACCAGGGTGCAAAGCTCCCGGGACACCAGCACTTTGTCCAGCAAACTGGCTGAGTAGCCATGGTGCAGGGCCAGCAGTGGGGGAGGCATGGTGGACAGGGCGGAGCCCATGGAGACACAGGTAGGGCACACACGGGAGCGTTTCGGGTGAGCCAAAGCAAAGGGTGAGCAATGTCCTAGAGCACTGTGCCTGTCTGGCACACCCAGAACCTCTGCCCAGGGGTCGCCATAGACAGGCCAGGTGTGAAGTCGCTGTGAAGGTGGTGGGGGATCAGGATTTTGATTGGTGGAGGCCTCAGGACCCTGCAGACTTGGGTGCTCCCCATGGTCCTGGCAGCCAGGCCTTACCGGAGGCTGCGGCGGTCAGGGTCGTACTGCTCAGGCAGCATCTGGCCCAGGGTCTGGTAAATGATGACCATGGCAACAGCAAACTGGCCGGGATCGTCTGGGTGTCTCCTCCGCCTGCTGACCGGGGACTCCTCAGCCTCCGGCTCTGGGTGCACCGTCTGGGACGTGACCCTCCACCTGGCCGGCCTCATCATGGGTCCTTCTGCAATGTGAGCACAGAGTAAGCGCTGGGCCAGGAGCCTCTGGGTTTCAGCTCGAGCCAGTGCTTCTTAAAAACCAACACAAGTCCTAAGGGAAGCAGCACGGAGTTTCCTCAAAAAGTAAACAGAATTGCCAGAAGGCCCAGCAACTCCATTTTGGGTACATATTCAAAAGGGTCTTAAAGAGCTATTTGTCCCCCACCCCACCATGTTCACGGCATTATTCACAATAGTCATGAGAAGGAAGCCACCCACTGTCCACGAACGGGCGAATACATAAACAACAGTGTTTGTCATGAGTGGGGGAGGGGAGACAGTGGGGGAGGGGAGCTGTTGAGACAGAGCAGAAACTAGAGAATGCAGTAAACACCACTGGACTGTGCCCTTAAAAATCACAAATGTGTACCTCGCCTCTATTTTATTAAAAAGTACCAGGTGTCACATGACAGGCAGCTGATATCCCTCACCCATCCATACTTGTCCCCACCCGGGGCCACATCGGGGAGCTGCACGAGGACATTGTGTCCTCCCTATGCTTTTATTTCATGTCAAACATGGACAAGTTTGCAAGTGTGCATGAAATGGGGATGCCAGAGACCACGTGTAGACCTTGCGATTACATGCACACTGTGGGGTACACATGCTTAAATATCCTGCCACTGCCTGAAGCAGCAACCACGGTGCCGGAGACCCAGGTTGAAGCCTGACCTCCCCAGGTCCTGGGCTGACAGCGAGGGGGAGGGAGGAGCCATGTTCTAAGTTAGAACGGGGTGGGGGAGGGTCCCACTGTCGGTCACAGGGGACGTGGCACCTGACAGCCAACTCATCTTACAAAATGCCACCTGACCAACTGGTGACATTGTGGTGCTGTGTCAGCCAAAGTATCAGTGGGTTGAATAAAAACCACACTGAATAAAACGCAACTACAGGGCTGGGGGAGCTGGAGGAGGTGGTACCTGTCCCTGGGAGAGGGAAGCAGGCACTGAGTGTCTCCCGTGAGGATGTCCTATAGCAAACAGGGTTCCTGTGCACCAGGCCTGGGACTCACAGGAGAACTGACCCAATGGCCACCTTGGAAGCAGACATATGACTGAAGTCACAGGGACAGAGCCCTTTCGTATGGAACAACACTAAATACTGTACATGTAACATGTATACGCACACATACACTTTCACAAAGGGAATATACACAAATGCACGCACACAGAATCCATATGTGTATACACACACACCTGCACAAACAGAAATATACACACGCATGTGTGCACACATGGAATATACACATGTATACTTGAACATGGGGAACATACATGTATGCATATACGCAGAAGACAAGCATGTACACAGAGAATAGATACATATACACTTGCACACATGGAATATACACATATAAGAAATACACATATAAGAAATATACACATGTACATGTGCACACAAGATTCATGTACATAATACTTGCACATATACACACATACATGCCAAAGAAATAGTCCTAGGTAAAGAAAGAATACACACATGTGCGCATGTACACAGATATACACCCCTACAATCACTTCCATGCATAGCTATGAACAAAACCCTCACAAGACATGCACTGTGGAAAAAACAGAGGGCCTGAGGTGACAAGTGACAATCTGCAAGAAGGGGTCAGTACCACGCTTGGTCCTCCATCAGAGCGAGACTTTTAATAGCTTTAGTAAAGACACCTGTACACTCACCCACCTGGCCTGCTTGGCTTCATGTCTGGGCTGTGGACTCCGGGTCCCTTTCTGAGGGTTGCCCAACCCTCCCAGAAGGACAGGGACCTGGGATACAGCAATGGGTTTGGGTTTCTAGGCAGTTTTACCTCTTTTCTCCAGTGGTTTAAAGACATCAGCTGGAAAGGACACAGAAGACTCCAACTCCCTTGGGAGCTCATCCTGAATGGCCTCAAACCGTGGCACCCGGGCACCAGTGAAGTTAAACTTGTCAAAGATGTCAACTGCAAGAACTGGAAAAGTTTCTTAAGTCATCACAACTGCCACAGCCACCTCAGACTCACACCATTCTCAAAATGACCAGGACTCTCACTGACACCGACTGACACCATTAGTGGTGAATCCACTTCTATCTTTCTGAGTCCTTTAAACCTACTGAGGGTCACACAGCAGAACACCTGGAGGTGACATGAGACAGCGCAGTGAATAGGGAGAGATCTGAGGGCAGACCTAACTCGCGGCATGACAGAGAGCAGATAGAGCCTCAGACCTGCAACACGGTCTGTGTCATTTCCCTGCAGACCTTCTAGCTGCAGAGATGGACAGTCATGGAGGCAAGACACCTAGAACCTATTCTCCGAGCCAGCCTGGCAGCGTGGACTCACCACCCACACCCCCTCTGCCTCCTGGAGTCAGTGACAGGACAGCGCTGAGATGGCCCACAGAACTCCACCTTCACCTGACACTGTCAGGCTACCTGTCAGTGAGTGCTGGCCTGTAACAGAGGCAGACAGCTGCACTATATGTGCCAGGGGACATCGTGTTCATTTACTCTATGCTAGGAGGGCCCCCGAGCCTCCTGTAGGAGCGAAGGCTCGGCTATGCAAGTGACACCCAGTGAGGCTGAGGGTTAACACGGGGGATGCCACCAGCCTGCACTGAGGATAGGGACCACCAGGGACGCAGGGACTTTTACCAGCTTTATGGGAAGGGGTGGGGACCAGTTCTGCCACAGTGGGGCTTTCTCTGCCTGAAGGACTCTCCAGCTCCACAGAAGCATGTCCTGGTGTCTGTGGTGACAATATTCCCAAGGGATGGTTCGGCTGACCACTTAGCTCCTGGCCTGGAGCAGGCCAGTGCTGCTCCCACCATCCAGTTGCCTGCCCAGGGTGGGAACCTGGAAGCTGCCCTCCCCACATGTCCTGCTCGGGTCTGCACCCATCTTCAGTGAGCTTAGCTGTCTCTGCTGGCCCTGGGAGGGCTGTACTGTGGGAGCCCCAAGCCCCACCCATCTGCAGAAACCTCCACACCTGTGCATCTGAAAGGCCTGCTGGACCCCAAAAACCACAGAGCAGCACCTCCACAGCTCCAGTGGCCCTGGAGCAAAGTGTGAGATTGCAGGTTGATCTCCCAAACGCCCCGCAATGGACGAACCTTCCACATCACAGGTAAGGAGGTGGAGGGGAGTGGTGGCTCACTTCTCCAGAGTAGACCTCTGCCTCACCCCTGGCGGTCAGCTCCCAGCTCTCATGCCCCAGATGGTCCTGAGGTTCCACCCTCAGGGACATCCTGCCCCCCATGCTGGTCCATGGTCCTTACCCATGTTGGCAGTGACAATGACAAATGGCCGCAGGTAGGTCCTCCTCACATTGCGTGCCACATTGCTGAAGTAGGCCTCGAAGCGTCTCAGCAGCTGTGCTGCACCGCCCTCGCTCCGTTGGATCTGCTCCCATGAGGCCCTGGTGGCTGGGGCCAGGAGGGCACTGCCTACGTGGATGACATCCTGGCCAGACAGACAGACAGACCGAGCTCAGCCTCGTGTGGAGGCCTAGTCAAGTAACACACGGAAATCAGCTGCTAGACATTAACTGGCCAGGACCAAGATGGGCCAGGTGTGGGGAGAAGAAAGAGTGAGCAACTTCATCTCAGAGGCTGCACATTGCCAGGAGGGTACCCTGCTGGGATTCCACTGAGTATACCCCAAGACCCTAAGCAGCAGGGGTGCAGAGAGTCCCAGTCACACCAGAACCCAGGCCCCAGAGTGAACCAGGTGATGGGAACCGCCACACACCCAGCTGAGCCGGGGAGCATGGCGAGGCCACTGGTGGACACGAGGCCGGTGACTCTGGGTGACAGTCCACACCCGTTCACAGCAAGGTTTATGGGAAACAGCATTCCCCATGCTGTGGAATATGAGGTTGTGCCCAAGGTTTGGGTGACCCAACCGGAGACAGAAACCAGGGAAGAAACTTGTCTGCAAAGAATCGAAACTTGTTCTCCGTTTGATCCCTCAGGCTGGAAGGAACCCAAATGAGGGGACTGCATCTAGGCCGGTGAGCTCTGCATGGACGGGGTGACAGAGTGTTCTGGAGGTTCAGGATGAGGACTGGAGAGGGGCCGTGAGACAGCTTGCGACACAGGAGCAGTTTACAAACATAAGGCGGACCGCTCCAGACACAGTTTAGATCTGATCGCTCAAACAAGTGAGAAACAGGGAGGCGTCCTTGCAGGAGGCGTGGGTAGGACACCGCAGAGCCCATCAGGAACCGCTACACACTCAGCTGGAGCGTGATGAGGTCACTGGCAGATGCATGGTCAGTGACTTGGGAGTGACACAAACACTGGGCCCACCACTTACAAGCTGTGCTCTAGGGGAAACCCCTTGGCTCTGTGTGCCTCAGTTTCCTTATCTGTCAGGTAGAAGGCTAACAGTTTCACACTGTGGGTGACATGGGAGGCACATGTAGCGTTGTGTAAACCACTCAGAACACTGGCCCATATTGAGCAGTCCCTAACTGTCACATCTCTGTTATTACCATCAAGGCTGAGGTCTGCACTCGCCTTGCAAAGCGCTCCTAACACTCCTATCGGCATAACTGGGCCTCGTTCCCGCCCACCAGCCTGAGGGCTTTCACCACCTGAGCGGGCTCTCGCCTCCTCCTACCTCGTGGAAGTCAGCGTCGCGCGTGGCCGCCAGCTCGAAGCCCTGCCGCTGGCTCTCGTGCTGCAGGACATGGGCCAGCAGCTGGTAGGCTGTGCGGACATCGTTGCCGAAGAGCACGCCGCTGTGCTGTGTGGCGTTCCGCAGCGCCTTTGCCAGCTGCAGGGACCGGTCGCCATCCATCCGAGTCTCATTGCGGCTCAGCTTGTCATTCTGGAATGGGGGAAACAAGCTCAAAGTCTGCAAACTGACACTCACTGCCCGGTCCTTCCTGGTATTCAGAAATCCTCTACTTTCTGGTGAAAGTATCCTTGTTAGAATGGCACTTTCAAAATCCCAAAGTCCAGAAATGACCTTGGGTTGGCAACTATGGGAGGAAAAGGGGCAAGAGGAGAAAACTCTATGTGACTGTGACCAGTTAGCAGATAAAACACCACGAAACAGGTGAGACCTGAGGGCAAGTGGAGGTGAACGTGGGGACTTAGCATTTGCAGAGCCAAAACCCAGAGCTGGGGTCCTGGGGTCAAGAGACGCAATTAGTACAGTATGCATAACATGCCAGCCTGATGAGCTGGCCCTTGCCTCTGTCCTGCAGCACTGCACCCCAGCAGTCCTCCTGCCTCCACACCCATGCTTCTGGGGAACACTGCCCAGTACCCAAGCACAACCCCCGTGTGCACACACCCTGTATGCACCTCCCTGAGGCTCCAGCCTACCAAGACTTTGAGATCCAAGAAGGAGCCAGTAGTGCAGTTGAAGAGCTCTGGGGGCAGCCAGCCTTTCTCGCCACTGCAGTGCCGGATGGCGTTTCCTAGGGAATGAGAACCAGAATTGTGGGAGCACTGTGCAATGTGCCAGCCGGAAAGTACTCAGACCCCAGCACTGAGCAGAGGTGAGAATTATAGGGGCCCAGGCTGGGCAGGCCCATGGCCAAGAGGCTCCCATCTTTCACACAGGGGCCTCCTCCAAGGCTGCTCTGACATTTGCAGTCACGCAAAGTGCCCAGCAAATACAAGCAAACAGACATGTGCGCGAGTCCATGAGGGAAGAGACCAGCCAAATGGTGCGTTAAGTACTGATGGTCCCCATACACCTCACTGATTCCAAACACCCCTTCCCATGTGGACACCATCACTGTCCCCATTTCACAGAGAACTCAGTGCCAAGAGTAGTGAGGCTACTCACTCTGCCCCAGGCAGAGAGCAGAAGAGACCAGAAGTGTACCCAGACCAGACTGATGGACATCACTGCCCCACGTGACCTAGTTTCTGTTACGTCCCTTGTGTGTTTAGGCCCTTCCTATTAAGGAAAGGCAATTTTATTTCTCCCTTCACTTTGCCCAAAGACTGCCCTTTGACAGGATATTCTGAGAATTTGACGTCTGGAAGCTTTCCTGGAAAAAGGCCTGCGTTCGTCCAGTTGCCTGCCCAAGGATGCCATGGGTCCCCTGACTGACTTACCCACAGATCCCTTGGGACATGGCACTGCAGCTGGCTGCCCGAACTTCGTCTGAGGCCACCAAATGCCAGCCTCAAACGCTCTGGGACATCCATTGTAGACAACTGGGGAACAGAGGGAAGAAGCTGCTCAGGCCACACGTCTGTGCCCACCAACAAGTTGTGTGCTCCTCCCTGCAGGAGGCCCCCACCACTAGGGAACCCCCGGAACCCTCCTTCCCTGACTGATGTCAGAACTGGCTTTGAGTTGTGACAACCTCACGATGAGCCAGGTTTCTAGAAGGCCAAGAGAACCCAGAATACCAGGTTGTCAAAGGCTTCCAAGCCTAGTGCATGCAGATGCCCCACATGCGTGCCACACACACCACAGTGCATACCAACACCACACATGCACACACCACACACACACACACACACACACACACACACCACATACACACACCACACACACCACAGTGAACACACACATACACACACCACATACACACACCACACACACACACACCACACACATGCCACACACACATCACACCCACACACCTCCCCCCCACGCACATGCCACACACACCACAGTGCACACACACACACCACACACACACTCCACACATGCCACGCACACACATCTCAGGCAAATGCCAGCCTGCAGCCTGTTCTTCAGTGTGACCGAAAGGTTTCAAGGGACACCATGGACCTTCGCAGCCAAGTGAGGTGACCTCCGCGAAGGGGTTGTCACAGCGGTTGCACTGGCGACCTATGACGCCGGGCTTGCAGGCGCACTGTCCGGTGTCCATGTCACACGTGCGGCTGTGGGAGCCATGGGGGAAGCAGTCGCAGGGCAGGCAGGCGTCCTGGGCTGGGGGCTTGTAGTAGTTCTCCTGCAAGAGTCAGAAGCACAGGTGACCTCAGACGCGCTGAGGCCCCGCTGCTGGAGGCTCCACCAGCGCGTGTGCTGGCTGCCAGCCTGACTGCTGGACCTCTCGTCCTGCTCAGTCCGCACTCCCCTCCAACATGGCTGCCTCCTGGAGTTCCCAGGACAGACCCAGGAAATGGCATTCTCACGAAAAGCAGGACAGCTGTTTGAGTCTTGCACTGGAGTGTTTCCAGCACAAGACTGTCTCATCGTTGCAACTGCTACGAAGCACACAGAGAAGACTGATGTTATGGGGAAGCATGGCAGGGACCTGCGTGACAATTTTCCTTCCTGATCAGCAGGCCATGTCTCCCTGATAGCACGTGTCACTCTGTGAGTAGCTACTGTTACCCTCGAGCTGGCAGGAGGGTTTCGAGTTACTGGCCACCAACAGCAGTCATGGAATGACAATTCTGAAGGTACATGACAGGACTGATGTCAGGAGGTCGGGCTTCCTACAATTTGGACTGAATATGTGGGCGTGTTCAGAGATCCCAGGACCGTGCTCCATGCTGCACCTGTGTGAGGACTGGACATCGAGGTGGGGCGGAGCCAGGGCTCTGATATATATCTATATATATATCTTTTACGGTGCCAGGATCGAATCCAGGGTCATTGCTGGGTATGAGCTCTGCCACCAAGCCACCTCTCCAGGCTTCATATTTTTAAAACTTCTATCATTACTGAAAGCAAGCTTGGTAAAAGTCCAGGACAGCAGCCAGCTAGGAGAACCAAGGCTGGTGGTGAAGATGGGACAACCTTCAGAGAAACTGCTAGATCTCCTATCACCCACTGGGTTTTGGGCTTCCATGGATTCCTTGGTGGGGAGGGTTCACTGGTGAGAAGCAGCCCAGGTGTGCTCAGTGCATGGGTGAGCAGCCCCACACTGTGTGTGTGTGTGCGTGTGTGACAGGAAGAGAGAGAGAAAGAGAGGGAGAGAGAGAGAGAGAAAACACTGACATGGGTAGATAGGCATAATGTATGCAGGAGCACACGTGAGTACAGTGGATGAGCGTGCAGGTAGCTCCATGAAAGTATGTGTACATGTGCATTTGTAGATGGTGTATATTCATATATAAGACCAAGTGCACATGTGTGCACAAGGCGGTGGTGACAGGCTACATCCCCAAAGGTCCCCTCACCTTGCACTGGCACTGGCCATTGGTCTTGTTGCAGTCAGGATCGAAGCCTTGGCTGACAGCACAGTGACAGGGGCCACAGACAGGATTCCCCCACCAGCCTTTGGGGCATGGAAGGTCGATTCTGGTAGAAGAAGATGGAAGGTTTATGGAGCAGTGCTTCCTATGAGGCGTGAAGCCTGCTGGTGGCCAGGGCAGGAAGATGGTCTCCCACTTCATCACCATCCTCCCTCGACTCAGGGCCTCAGTTTCCTCCTTACTGGCTCCAAACTCAGGCCCCACCCGACCAGGGCCCTTAGAATTTTGTGTCCTATTCACAGGCTTCCGGGCCACATATCCAAGAGGATTCTACCTACAAAACTGCAGTGAGCCAGTGGCTCACGCCTGTAAACCCAGCTACTGGGAAGGCAGAGATCAGGAGAATCACAGTTTGAGATCAGCCTGGGGAAACAGTTTGTGAGACCCTATCTTAAAATAGTGACCACAAAAAAGGGCTGGTGGAGTGGTTCAAGTGGAAAAGCACCTGCCTAGCAAGTGTGAGTTGAGTTCAAGCCCCAATACCACCAAAAAAAAGATGCATATATAAATGGAGGCCTGGCTCAAGTGGTGGAGTACCTGCCTAGTGAGCATGAGGCCCTGAGTTCAAACCCCAGTGACTATAAAACAAAAACTTGAAAAGAACTTCTTTTCTCCCCCTTTCTTTTATCTAGAAAACAAATGAGAGCCCCTAGCCGGGTCTCAGGTGAGTGTGACGTAACCACGATCAGCAAGGTGGAGATGCCACCTATCTGCGTGCACTCTGAGCCCTGCATCTGCACGATGCCTCACAGGGGCTCAGTGACAACAGAGCCCACTGCCAGGCTGGCTTCAAGGCCCCAGCCCCACACACAGGCAGGCTGAGCTCACTGTCTGGGCAACCTTCTTCCAGGGACCTGGGCATCTGCCATGGGACAACAGGTCCAGAGCATCTCTCACTACTCAGGTCCCCTGAGTCAAACACTGGCCACATCCCCACCGAGGCTCTTGGCAGTCTTTTTGCTCCGGGCAGTCTTTCCCCAGATGTGATGCACTTTCACAACAGGGAGGTGCAGACACAGTGGCTGTGGCGTTGAGTGGGATCTGCCCTCCCTCACTGAGGTGTCCACAGAGACCGGAAGACACCAGGACTGCAGTCTCGGTCGGGATGAGGCAGGCTGCTCTTCAATGCAGCTGCCATCTGTGTGCAGCTCACCCACCTGTTCCCAGCATGCTCTGCACCCGAGCACTCACTAAAGACCTGTCTGCCCCTGCCCAGGTCCTCCAGGTTCCTTGAGACAAAGGTTGCCAGTATTTACCACCCAGGATCAGGCATTTCCACGCCCCACCCCCATCAACCTCCCATACTCGCTCACTGCTAAGCAAGTGTTAAGTACTAACTGTGTACACCACACAGAGAGACGACAGCCTGGTCAAGTTCCTGAAACCTGGAGTTCCAGTCTTGTATTTATAGACCGTGCTTGCCACGCGGGGATCCCATGGCCTTGGTATAACATCCACCCCCGTCAGCCTGGTGTGTCTGCAATGCCAGGCCTGGGGGACGGGATTGGCCTCTGGGCTTCAACCAGCTCTTGCTTCCTCCTGCTCTACACTGTGTTCCGCAAGGCTCTGTAAGACCCAGCCCAGCCTTGCCCTGCCACTGCTGCTGGGCCCCAATGGCCTCTGTTCCTATCTCACACAACAGGTCCTCCCTCCCCATCCCCTACCTCCGTCTCCCTGCCTCAGGACACGCCTGCCCTCTGACTGACCCACTGCCCTCTCTAGCCCTGCCCCCGTGGTTAAATTTCATGCTGTTCCTCTTTAGCCTCCCTGGCTCCCACCTTCCTCTGCACTCTAGGACATCTTTTCTAAGCTCTTTCTTTGTTACTTTATTTTTTTTTCTTCTAAGCTCTCCCTTGGATCAAGTCTCACTGACACCCAGAGGGCAGTGGGGTGGTTCTCATCTTCCTTTGACGTCACCAGCCCAAGGGCACAGGCTACCTCTTGCTCATGGCTAGGGATTACAACACATGCAGGGACAGGGTGGCCAAAGAGCAGAGCAAGGGGTCTCTGCCACTCAGGGTGGGGCTAGCACCCACATGGCTCCTGCAGCACGGTGGCCTTCACCACGGAGGGCAATGAGCCAGGTGTGGAGCTGGAGTCTTGGTTTGTGAAGAAGCAGGAGTCTCCACCCTGAGACTGGATCACGGGTGTCACTTGATCCACACACTCCGGACGCGGCACTCAGGAAGCACAGATAGCACGTGCCTCCCTCCTGACCGTCTACACACCTGCCACGCACAACCTCCCACGGAGAAGGCAGATGCACGTCGTGCATTTCCCAGGGCCGCTTCCTTGGGGAGCAACGGGACCCCGAGAGTTGTGTCGGACGTTTCCAGGGTGGAAACTTGAGCACATGGGGTCACACGTGGGATGCCAGATTTGCTCCTCACTTATTTCATGCCAAATTTGTTGCCCTCGTTATCCAGAAGTGTGTGAGTGTCTAGGTCAAAGTCACAGCGCGGAGAGGGAGGTGGAGGAGACGCGCGGTCAGGGCCCCTTACTTGTTCTCGCAGTACTGCCCGTAGTGGCCGGGCCCGCACTGGCACTCGTAGCCACGTGGGGAGCTGGGGGATCGCACGCAGGCCGCTACATGCTTGCAGGGGTTCAGGTGACATGCGTCCACACACTTCCTTCCGAAGTACCCTGCAGGGACAGGGCAGTATTACCTCCATGGTAAGTCACTTCGCTCCACAGTGACATTTCTGGCTACGTGGCAGAGGGGGCGGCAGGGTGCCCCCAAGTCTCAGGAAACACAGACACTTTGTGTGCTGGACTTGGAAATGCGGAGGACAGCTTGCCGCGGCCCCTGGGGAGGGTAGGAGCGAGGGGGATCCCCAGCGCTCCAGGGTGTTTGGGAAACAGATACCAAGTGAGGTTAACTTCTCAGCCCCCAAGCTTCAGAGGTGACCAGTACATGTCTGAATTGAAAACTGTGTTACTTTTGAGATTCCTCGGTTACTCTCATTATGGAGCATGAAGTGAAATGCAGCGTGCTCCCCAGGCCCCTAGCTGAGAAGCAGCAGAGGGGTCTGTTTTCAGCAGAGAAGGCCGTGTGTTATGGTCAGCTCAGGGCTCCACAGACCCACAGCTGGTCAGGGTGCCAACATTCCAGCTCTGCTTCTCTGGCTGCATGTTAACCCGAGGGTCCCTTCCACCAACGGCATGAGGAACAGGGCCCCACCTTTGTCACAGATGCAGGAGTAGCTGTCCCAGGTGTCCTGGCAGCGGCTGTGCTCAGGGCAGGGGCTGGAGGCACACGGGTCATCCACATCACAGCCGTCCTTCACCCTGACCTTGAGGGCATCGTTCATGTTCAGGGTGGCCACATTGGTAGCTGTCTCCCCCATTCTCACCCCCTGCATTAACAAACGGGGACAGCCAGGTTCATTTCCAAGGTATTGGGGCTGGAGGAACCCCACGGGGTAAACGAGTCTTACAAAAGCCCCAAATTCTCTTTCCTTGTGAGGTATCTCATAAGCTGAGCCTGGTGGGATGCTCCTCTCACCCAGTGGCCTGGGGGCCAGAGACATGCGCCACGCTGGGTACTGGAGAGGACCAGAAGCAAAGGAAGGGGAGGTTAACCTCTTCCTCAGCTACTTTATAAACCACGCCTGCAGCAGCCTCTGGAACACCTGGTCAGGGGAGAGGCACAGGCTGTGCAGGACTGGACCAGGTGGCCACAGCAGAGGTGAGAGGTTGAAAGTAGAGGGCCAACCAGAACTAGGGGGTCCAGGGCAGGGGGAGCCCTAGCATGAGGGGAGCCATAGGAAGGGTGGGTCTATGGCAGAAACAGAAGACATCCAAGTTGGGGGGCCCATTAGACTGACTTTTGGTTTACTGAAAATCATCAGAAGGACTGACGGTACGATCTGTGGTGCTGGCAGCCTGGGGCTGTCAGTGAGGGGTGGGCCACCACACCAGGACATACCTTCATGCAGCCACGGAAGCCACGGCGCACAGAGACCTTGTCTTCAGACACACCCCCGATGACAACACTCCTCATCTTCAACCCAGGAAGCTGGTTCCCGATCTGCACTGTGTTCTGAGCAAAGAGGGGAGGGATCTAGGGCTACATCCACCATTCTGGGTGCATCTTCCCATGGGAGAAGTGTGCTGAAGGCTACACCAAGGTCCTTTGGGCAAACTACCCAGAGCCTGAGGACACAGGGTCCTCCAAAGAGAAGGAAGGGGAACACTCACCTTCTAGGGGAAAGCCTGGCTGCATTGATGTGCAGTGTGAGGGAACAGGTGGGTCATGGGGGTGACCCTCAAACCCCTGTAATGGGCACCCCACCTACCAAGCTGCTAGAACGAGCTTGGGAAACTTGGAAGATGGCAGTGATTGCAGACAGGTACATTCCTCAGCATTGCCCCAGCCCCCAGGAAGGCACACACTGGACACAATAGCTATCGTGCAAGAGGAGCAGAGATGTCACTGTCCCTTAGGAAGCACTAGCAGTTCCCTAAGTGTGTGGGCATCTTGAAAATGTGTTACAAGTTACCTGGTTGCCAACTTGGAAACCCAGTCTGGCTCAGCAAGTGTTCTAAGAGGGTTGCCTGGAGTCGACTGCCCACCAGGTACAGCACCCCTCTGTCCCACAGCTGCTCCAGGGCCAGGATCCACTGTTCACCCTGCTTTACTTCCTGCTCACCCTCTCCCCACCCTGCACCCCAAGGCACAGCGCTGAGCAGAGTTGTTACCCAAGCCAGCTTTGCTAAAAGAAACCACTATGGCCCCATAATGGGAAACACAGTGGACAATGTCCAGATGAGATACACACAAAGCATAACATGGAATATGGGACACAATTTGAGGGTCCCAGAAGGCACCTCCCAAAATCCATAAGGCCCCGCTGATGCTGGCACTCTGAGGGGTCATTCAGCTTTCCAGTGGCCTGACAAAGGGTCCATTCCAAAGAGGACTCAAGTGCCTACTCACCTGGTCCATCCCATAGTCCAGGGTCACGACCGCCAGGTATTTGATATCCTTGCCCTCCTTGGCGCTCCTCAGCTCTATCAAGAGGTGGTGCCACTCCCCATCAGTCACACGAGACCTGGACAGCTGCATGGATGCCATGTCAGAGGGGCCATGGGACACCTCAAACTGGACATAGTTGTTTAGGATCTGTAGAGCAGAGAAAGCAATGACCGATTGGCGCAACGGCGACAACACAGAAAAATTCTGTTACTTCAGTAGCAAAGCTACTCAAAGAGACACGTGACATAGCACTGGATTGAAGACGGATTCAAAAATCAGGCGAGTTTTCAATTTGCTGAGCCTCATGACATGCCTCTTGACACGCATGAGAAAACAGCTCGGCACTGCAGCCAGCCTGCAATGGTGTTTCACGATATGGCCGAGGCAATGCCCCGGTCTTGCCCTAATGAAGATCTAGGTGACTTGGACCCATCCTCCTGAGAACACCTAGGAAAACAAGACTGAAGGGCATCTGGGTGAAGTGTCAAGTGACAGTAGGCATGGCCAGGAAGACAGAAGTGAGCTTGAGGCTTGCTTCCCCCAGGGATGCTGGCAGGTCCTGAAGACTGAGGCTGGAAGCTGGACACAGTTCTCTGGGATGCTGTGGGTACAGACTGGAGTCCAGGGCCTGCTAAGGGCATCTCCAGTCTCCAGGCTGCAGACTGGGAGCCTAAGGATTCTACACTTGGAGTAGATAAGATTCAGAGCACATCTTGCAGGAATGGTGCCCAGCGTGGACTCTCTGCAGTCTGTGACAACACCAGCATGTTCTAGGATGGCCGGGGTCCCCAGCTACTGCAGACACAGCCATGTAGATAATGATGTCCCTGAGGTGATCTATCAATCTCTACAGGTTTTCCATACAGTGCCCAGCACTCAGTTAAAAACAACCAAGCAAATGAGGAGACAAGACGGCATGCCTGAAAACCAAAAGAAGCATGGAAGAGTGGAAACAGCTCCACTGGAATCCAGATGACAGGGTCAGCAGTCCAGACTTGAAAACAGCCATGGGAACCACAGGACTTTCACAGAAACATTAGACTCTTAGTTCCGGCTGTGTTACATTTCATAAGGGCCAAGCTACCGTGTTTGAATACATGTAACAAAAATCAGAAAATGGGGCTGGGCATGCTAGCTCAAGCATGTGATCCTAGTTACTTGGGAGGTGGCGATCAGGAGGATCGTAGTTCAAGGCCAGCCTGGGCAAAAAGTTCAGGAGACCCCTTTCTCAACCAGTAAAAGCTGGGCATGGTGTGTGCTCCTGTTGCTCCAGCTGTGCAGGAAGCATAAACAGGATTGTGATCTGGCCTGGCCCAGGCTAAAGTGAGACCCTACCTGAAAAATAACAAAAGCAAAAATAGCTGGTAGAGTGCCTGCCTAGCAAGCACGAGGTCCTAAATTCAAACCTCAGTACTACCACCACCACCCCAAAAAAAGGAGATTACATTTTAAAACCAACCAACTATTAAAAACTGCTTAAAAGAGACATACCTATAATCTAAAGATACCAATGTTGAAAGTGAAAGGTAGAAAAAGAGACACAATGCAAACACCAACCAGAAGAAAGCTGGTGCTGCTATATTAAACCATCGGTAGAGATAATGACGACAGAGCCGACTTGCCAGGAAAACAATTCTAAATTAGAATGCGCTTAGAAACATAGCACAGAGAGACAGATTTCCAAAGTGGATAAATTTACAATCAGAGCTGGAGACTTTGAACTTGCTTCTCTCAGTAACTGAGAAAACAGACAAAAATTAATGATGTCATACATTTGAACAGCACAGTTAAACTGCATCTTCTGACGCACGCAGAACTTCAAGCCTCACACAGCATGGCACACATCCTTTTTCAAGCGCACACAGAACAAACACTGCCAAAAACTGAGCCAATCTGGGCTGTAAAGCAAGTCTCACATAGCTCCAAGGTCTCAAATCATACAGCACAAGCTCTCTGACCAATTATGCTAAAAACAAGGGCAATGATTTCCTAGAAGATGCTCATGCTCTAACTCAGTCACCCATCGGTCTCCGATGAATTCATGGTGGAAATCAGAAACTGGCTCTTAACTGAATGGAAAGGAAGTGCAGCAGGTGACCTTTGGTCTCCACGGGGATAACTTCTCACCTTTCTACATTTTATGTCCTGTTCTACAGAGGTTTCACTTGCTGCTCTCTCTCCCTGTCCTGCTCACAATCTCTGCAGTGAGCAGAAGGACAGTGGAAAGGACGCTGTCTGCAAACAGAAGTGGTAGCAGTGGAGTAGGCTGCAGGGGCTGCCTTCCACCTTGGACTTGTCATAGACTGAAGAGAGGTGTCAACGACTGCAGGTGGATTTGGGGTGCCTGACAGCAATCACCCAAAATGTCTGGGCTGTGGGTGAGGACACAGCCCTGTTTGGCCCGCATGCGGCAGACAGGGTCTTTCAGGGCCCTGCACAGCTCCCGGGATCTGCAGGAGGCCTGTAAGCTGAGCATGTCCCCAGAACTCACCAGAACCTTCCTGGAATGTCCACACACCAGCTTCTGGGTGCTCACGGGGGTCTGCAGGATCCCTCATGGCTGCCCCTCGTGCCACCCAGTCCTGCACAGGGAGGGCTGGTTCAGTCCCTGCCCAAACCCCTTAATTTGTGGACGAGTGACCCATAGCATCACTACTCAGTCGGCATCCGGCCAAGGCAGCTTTTGGTACTGTACTTTTGTCCAACAGGGACCCTGATGCCAAATGCCTCGAGAACTCCAATTCATCACCTGAATCGAAACCAGTCCATTTAATTTTCTCCAACAGAGAAACAACCACAGAGAAATGCCATCCACAGGAAGGACTGCGCTTCCAAATTCTGGCCCAGCGTGAGCTTCTGGTGTTACCAGGTAAACTTGTGAAATTAGAGCTGACGAAAGTGTGACAGCTGCATTTACCCGACCCAGGCCACACCTCCAGATGCTCTGAGCAGGCCATGCTGGGAGATGCTGCTTGGCTGTGATCCCGGTGTGCGGGGACAGGTGGAGGCGGGCAGGTTCGCAGCTGGGCTCTGTCCCCCAGCATTTCCTTGGCCTGTGCTAGCTGATCTGTCAAGAGTCCTACCCTCCACTGACCTCTGACAGGGAGCTGGGGGAGGGGAGGGCCCTGGGCATCCCCTTTGTCCCCCTCACTTATTATACTGAGCTTGCCCCACAGAACTGTTTCTGTGGGGTTCTGTTTCTGACAATGAGAGGCGTCCTGTGGCCACCCCAGGAACGCAGGTGATGAGTGAGTCACAGGGCCTGCACTGCAGTCTCTAGGCCTCAGTGTCCTCGGTGTGGAACAGAAGCTTAAGGTCTGTCTCACCTCTAAGCATATGCAACCCCACTTCAACCTCCTGCGAGGGAAAGAAGAGAGTGGAAAAAAAACAAGCCACAGCTCCGTGAGGACACAGGAACAGTGGAAAGGGTGAGCGCCAGTTCCACAAGGAACTTCCTGACTGCCAAGCTACGATCCCTGGAGCTGTTATCCCGGGATGGCTGTGCTGCATATGGGGGAAGGAAGTCCACATGCACCCAGGTCCCCCACATGCACTGCCACACTCATGTACACAGACACATGCACACACAGACATGCATGCATGCACACAGATACATATGCACCAATGCACGTACATGGACACACACAGATGCACACACGTGCATGCACTGAGACAGGTACGCAGATGTACACAAATGTGTGCCTGTGCACAGATACACACACAGGCATGAACACATGCGTGCTCAGAGACACATGCACGAAGGACGTGCAGACACATGTACACAGATGTACACATACCCACACAGACATGCACATACACAGAGGCACATGCACACAGACATACGCTCCCACATACACACATACAAACACATGGACACACACATGTGTACACATATACATACTTGAAAAAAGCCTAGAAGAAAGAAAGAAACACCCAGTTACGGATTCCTTCAAATCAAGACGGAATGCCTTGCTCAGGTGCAATTCCCCTGGGCTGCTTGCTCCTGACTCCCATGGGTCACTCCTCCTCAGGGAGGAACATTAGGTCTCAGCAGAGTCACCCAAGGAGCTTCAAGGAGGGAGAATTGCCAGGATATTTTGGGGGCTGATCAGAGATGTTGTGGGCCACAGGTTTATGCAAGAACATCTGTCCCCAACATTACTGCAGATGGAAACTGGCAGAGACACCAAGAGAGGCGTGTGAGCTGTAGGCCTGCAGCCTGGTGTGGTCTGTCACCTCCATGGGGATCCCTGTGGCTGTCTGCCTGGTGAAGCAGTGATTCCCAGAGCTTGGGTAGATCCCACTGTCTCACCAAGGCAAGCAAGAGGCGAGGGCCGCAGGCAGCCCAGCTCAATGAAGGAGCCCTAGGTGTTTTCTAGAATGGAAGAAGCTTCTCGCTGTTTCTCAGTGGAGTACCTCTCACTCTGGGAAGACTAAGTGGAAGCTATTTGTGACGCAACACACCTGAGGATAGAGCGCACTGAACGATCTGTATGTAGCCCAGGCTGGCCTCGAGCTCTTAATCCTGAGTGTTGGGATTACAGGCATGTACCATGATGCCCAACCAGGAACTATCATCCAATGTTTCAAATAACAAAATAGTAAAGACCAGAAAATGCAGAGAACAGCGTGTGAGGCACTGCGACGAGTCCTTGGACCCCGTCTAGCCGGGCCACCCTTCCAGACACAATGAATGGCAATGTTCAGAGTCTGCACTGGCTGGCCACAGTTTTAACTGATGGAAGCCTGCTACTTCCACCTGCTGTAATTCTGCCACATCCAGCTCTGAAATGCCACAAGTTAAGTCAGAAAAGAGGCCCGACCCCCAGGGGAAAGAGAGCAGAGCTGCCGCCTAGCATGCATCCTGGGTGAGTGGCCACAGCCCTGTGACCTGTGCTCCACTGCTAGCCTGTGAGGAAGGGAAGAAGGAGCTGGAAAGGAAATTCTGGTGGGAATTCACAGCTGCACTCAATGGCACAGCTGTACTTCTGCTGGAGAAAGCAGCTCATGCTTCCCTCTTTGGTTATCACTGGTGGGGTGAGAACAGAAGGTAGGAGAGTAGAGGAGCCCTTCTGAGGTACCCCAGAAAACTCCTGCACCTTGTTCCCTCTCTGCTCTGCAGGTGTCCAGGTGGCACATAACCCCACTCACCTGGAGATGGAGCCTGGAAGACACGCCAGCAGTAGCCTCCATCAACACACCGTCCTCCTTCCGGGTCCGGAACATCAGCCCCAGGTACCAGGGCACAGAGATGGTAATGTCTAGGTCATTCCAGGATACAACACTCTCACCGCTGAAGCGCTGGGGGTGGGGCATGACTGTGGATACAGATCAGGGACCTCCTGAAGTCAGGCAGCCTCAGAGCAAGGTCCTGGGGAGGCATTCTGGACTCTTTGCATTTTAACACAAAGGCCAGTCTCAGACTTGTATATGTAACAAATCTGGCGCTCAGCATCCCAGCAATGAGTTCTGCAGCTGCCACCTGGGGGTCTGCGTCACTTCCGGAGAAGAGGCAATGCCTGAGGGTTTCTATCCATGGTCGAGGTGTGGTAAGGGGCCCTCAAGCTGGACGAGGCAGAGGAGTGGCTCGGGATGCCTGACTCGGGATGCCTGTCAGCTCAGCCTACCTGTCCCACCCTACGTGCATGGGGCTTGGGCAGGAGCAGGGTTCTGTGGCAGTCATTCTCTTGGTGAGGACAGTGTGGGTCTGCAGCCCACTGGAACACACACGCACACATTCCAGCAGTATGACCTGCTACAGTATCAGCCACCAGGCACGCAGGCTGCTTCTCTACTCTTGGTGAACAGCACAGCAGGAAGATCTGCTGGCTCATGAGAGCTCCCAGATAACTTGGGGACCATAAGGGACAACCTCTTTGGCTCTCACACTTGGAAAACTCACAGGGCAAGGCACAGCCTGAGGCATGAAGTGGATCATACTGATCCGACAGCACCAGGTTCCCATGATCTACACCCTAATCCCTGCCACTGGGACTCAGCAGTCACAGCCACGAGACCTGAAAGACCAAAGGCAGCGCTGGGCACAGCGGCTGGGGCAGTTTGACCTGGTGAGTTCCAGGCATCTGCTTCCTGCTCTTATAAATTCAAATCATGGCAGCTGTGTTCTCTGGCACAGCCAAAGTTGGGATGTAGCAGCCCAAATCAGGAACTCTGTACCTGGGATGGCCACACACAGTGCCTGTGCACATGGCCACGGCCACCTGCAGCTTGAGCTGCCAATGAATATCAACACAGCAGAGCTGGCAGCTGCTCCATCCCCCCTCCTCCCTGCCCCAGGACTGCCATGGTTGAGGTATGGCAGCTCCAGGCCCTCACCTTGCTCACAGTTCTTCCCACCGAACCGGAGTGGACACTTGCACAGGTACGTGTTCCATCTGTTGACACAGGTGCCACCATTCTGGCATGAGGTTCCATCACAGAAGTTTCTCTGAGCAGCACAGCCTGGCAAGGCAGAGCACATGGCCTGGCCTCACTGTGAGGAACACAGGGGAGCCTCCCCCGGAGGACTCACCCTCATGAGCCAGGCATGAAGGGAGATGGCCTGGGACCCGCCTGCCATGGTAGAAGCATCAGACTGAGATGGGCAGAATTCTCTGTCCACATCCTGGAGACACAGCCTGGAGACACTGTGGGTCTCCAGGCTGTCATCGAAACCGGGCCTGGTCACCTGTGACACACTCAAGACTTTGGGATCATGTGCCTTCAGGTCAGCCATAGCCAGCTCAGCAGTGGAAACAGAGCCCAAGGGCGGCATCTCTGGTAAATGTGCTCCAGGGTCCACTCACAGGAGATGCCTATACCTGCACACGTTTTCAGGAGAAAGATGGCACTCCAGGGACCCTCCCTGGGACCAGCCCCTCATGGTACCCTGGCAGCCACTCACCTGCCACGGTGCCATTGTTGGCGATGAATCCTGCCATGTCCACGCTCCTGCCATCGATGGACAGGTTCCTCATGCAGCCCACAAACTGCCGGTTGTGCACTGGGAAGTCTTCCGGCAGGTTGGGGACGCCTCCCAGGAGCAGAGGGCCTGTCAGATCCAGAGACCTGGGGAGGCAAAACAAACCACTGTGACGTCCAGGTAAGAGGCACCATGAGGCTTGGCTCCACCGTAATGTCACTGCAGCCTCTGCTGCTAGAAAGGCGTCAATCGTGAAGCAGGCTGGAATCAGAAGCAGTGACCAGAGGCCAGAATGAAAGGTGAAGCCTGCTTCTAGGGCTGCCAAGGGCTCCTCACAGAATCTCTGTGCCTCAGTTTCCTCACACTTCCATTACATACTGACAAACTGGCTGTTTCAGGTGAACCAGTGGCCACCATGGAGCCCCAACCACCCAGGGAGGTCCACTCCTCAAGTGGAGATGGATCAATGAGGGAAGTCAATGCTGAGCAGGGACTCCGCCTAGGGCCCTCCAGGAAAGGCAGTCAAAAGAAAACTAGAACCCAAGCCAGGCATGGTGGCACACACCTGTCACCCCAGCTACTCAGAAGGCTATCGGTGGGAGGATCATAGTCAGAGGCTGGCCCCAGGCAAAAATGCAGACACTATCTGAACAACAACTAAAGGAAAGGACTGGTGGTCTGGCTCCAGTACTAGAGTATATACTTATCAAGTTCAAGTCCTAGTCCAAATCCAGACCCTGGCACCACCAGGGCCAGGGTTCTACCCTCCAGTGTAAGTTTACCAACAGTGGGAGAAAATGGTGAGTGGGGATTGGGAAAAAGCAGTGTGACTGTCCTGGTCCTTCACTGACCAGATTATAGGGATACATCAGCTTCACCTGAACATGACCTCCAAAATGTTTACTCAAGGACAGATGTGGTGGTGCACACCTGTCATCCCGGCCCTCAGGAGGCTGAGGCAGGAAGATCAAGAGTTTGAGGCCAGCCTGGGTAACATAGTGAGAACGGTCTCAAAACCAAAGAAATAAACAAAAACCCAGATATTCAGTATGCACACACACCCGCCATGGGTCCAATGAGAGCCCGTGCTAGTTTTCTCTTGAGGCTGGCACCACAAAAAAAGAAACGAGGGAGAGGCCAGCCGTGTCCATGTGAAACTCCTTGTTCCTGAGTTAGAATGAGCACTGGGAGACTCCAGGACCAGTAGAGAGACCTGGCTGCTTCCACCCAGTAGAGCTCAGGGTCTAGGGACCCATGCTTGTCAGGAAGTAGCCAGCGATCCCGGGATGGTGTCTACATCAGCAAGCCGCCATCACAACCTGGGGTTGGCCCAGCCACTCTTCTGACAGATACTTATAAGGGAACTTATTCTAGAAAGCTCTATTTCTCAGAGGAGGGGTACCCCAGCAACAGGGAGGGAATCTGATGCCAGCCTGCACCGGGGATACTGAGGCAGACTATGCCAGTCTGACTGTGAGGGCCCAGGGTAACTGTTTGGAGCCATGGCCTTGGGCAGGCACAGATGCCCTGAATGCCCTATTCACAACACTCACTTCTTCGAGCCACTCTGAGTACCCTGGGCAGCGCAGCTGTAGTTCCCCACGTAGCTCCCAAAGTGCACAGCCACAGCTGCATCACAGTCGTCCACGGTCACCACGGCCACTTTCTCTCCAGATGGCCCATGGGGAAGGCCCAGGCGGCCAATGTTGGGCTGTGGAGACAGAAAGCACCGACAGTGTCAGCGTTGTCTCCCAGTACCCTAAGTGGGCACCCCCGGCACATCACCCACGGAGGGCGGCACGTGGACAAGGGATTCCCCATGCCTGTTGCATGGGGTGCAAAGAATTACACCCTCCAATGCAGGGCCTTCCTAGAAGGCCGCAGTGGTGAGTTAAATGAGCCGAAGCTGGAGCAAGGGACCCTGAGCTAAGGGAACACACAGGAAGGCAGAGGCTGGAGCAACTGTCTGCAAGCCAAGGACACCAAGGGCAACGGCAGAGAGGGACAGGAAGGACCTTCCCCCAGAGCCTCACGGCCTGCCCACACCTGGCTTTGACCTCAGCCCTCCAGCCTGTGAGAGAAGAAAGGGCTGCTGTCCAGTGGCGTTACTGGTGGTCCTTCCACCAGTATCCCAGGATACATTTCCATTCTCAACAGCCACTTATGGGGAACCTCTGGCCCTAGGGATTCTCTCCAGGACCCTGCCTGACTGACTCTGTGTTCAGGCACAGACACCAGGATACCAACACCTGGCCTGAAGATGCCCCTCCCCACATGTGGCATGGAGCTTCCTGTCCAGGCCAGGAGCCTGTCAACCCCCAGGCATCATGGTCACTCCAGTACCCATGTTTGCCTTGCCCTGGAATGACCTTCCAGCCGCTTGGCTGGAGCAAAGTTGACCCCTGTGCTCCCATACCAGGTCCATCTCTGCATGAGCCTCTTGACCACTCAGCCCCCTGCTGGCCTCACAGATCTATTGACTCAGGTCCTGGGCTGGCCACTTCCCTACCACAGCTCCTTCCTGCCCAGGATCACTGGAGAAGCTCCTCCTTCTCCAGGAAGCTGTGGGTGACATCCAGGCATGCCTCCCCCCACCACACACGGCCTTCACAGCCTTGGGCACTGCCCAGACAGCCCTTGAAGTCCTTCCAGTAGGAGAAGCCCACTGGACCGTCCATGGTGGCCATGTGATGACAGGCATGCAGAAATCAGAGGTCCAGGAGCACAGAGGCAGCCAGGGGGCATTGCACTGGCAGGTGGACATCCCTTTTCATGTACATATTGAATACTAACACCTGCATCCCTGGGGACGGTGAGGACCAAGTCAGAGGTGCCAGTTGGTGCCATCGGGCCTCAAGATTGGCATTCAACACAAGGTGCCTCCTTCCTCCCCTCCCCCATCCTGAAAACAGTGGGCCTAATTCTGTGGGGGTGCAGGCCCTCTAGTCTCAGCATTCAGGAGGCTAAGGCAGGAGGATTGCTTGAGCTCCAGGAGTTTGAGGCCAGTAAGAAAACATCTCAAAAGGAAAAACCCCAAATGATGGGCCCAATGCCTCCTCTCTCTAGCTCTAGGGTCAATGTGAATTCATAACACAGTGCTACCTCAGCCTTCTTTACATTACTGGAAATCACTGTAAAAACAGAATAGAATTAAATCATCCTTGATACCTTTTAATAGGGAATGATGACATAGTGGATTCAAAAAGAAATCTTAATTTTTGCATAGAACAAAGCATCCACTTGACTGGTGAAGCTACTGGTAACACTAGCTCATTCACCCAGGCAGCATACCCTGGAGTTGTGCAGTGCACAGCCTATGAGGCTGTATGTAACCACCCCAGCTGAGCTTTCCACTCTTCCTCATCCAAATATCTGACCTGAATAAGACACACCACTGTAGTTCCTCTGTGTAAACATAGGGATTTAATATGAGAAACATCTGTTCTTATTGTGGGAATTTGATGACAACTTAAGATACATTAGTCGCCAGCAGATCCTTCTTAGGTAAATCCAACGGAGGCCAGGTATCCTAGTTCATGGGCCATCTTTTACATCGTGGATGAAATCATCAGGTTTGAGAGTCTTTGGAGATTTCATCCTTGCGTTAAGCAATAGTTAGGAGGTTATGAAAACCATCTGTTTGCTCCCTCGGTAACAGCAGCCTGCTTTGGAAAACACGTGAAGGGCCTATTAGGGGTGCTTAAATGTTAGGTGTGATCCTCGAGAAAGAAGAAGCATCCCGATCAGGGGAGCCCCATATTATCTTCACAGCTTGTAATTTACATTTTTGGTGATGGGAGCGAGACTTGGAGGAGGATGTAAACAGCATTTACACTCGGGAGGCTTTAATGAAACTAAGCTGCTATTTACAAAATTGCAATCGCTGTAAACTGCCATTTGTAATCAGCAGCTCAGAGCAGCAAGACTCAAACACAAATGATGAGGGAAAAGAAAACTGGGTGAGAGAAACAAAAAAACTCCAAATGTCCAGGTTTGTATTCAGGGTAGCTCCTGCTAACATAGGCACCCGCTGCTGACAGCTGACTTTAGTCTGGGGTTGGCCAAGCTGAGTGGCAAGCGGGGCTTTGGGGAAAGGCTGCTGAGGCCACCACCCAGCACACACTTCCTGATCCCCCTCCTACACAAGGTGTGCAGACCTTGTGGGCAAAAGTCACGGCCCTTGTGGTCAAAGAAGCAAGCACTAGATGGGTCAAGAGCAGGAAGGAGGGCTGGTGGCACAGCTCGGTGATGGAGCACTTGATTACCAAGTACTGGCTCCATCCGCAGCACCACAAATGAATTAAAAAAAAAAAAGCAGAAAGGACCAGTGTGAGGAGACACAGGGTGGCAGAAAGAGCCTGTGGGATCAGGGCTGGAGCAGCAAGCCAGGCACCCACTGCCCACCCCTTCATGCTGCTCCCGAACAAATGGCCAGGGACTGGTAATCTATTTGACAATGGGCTAAGTTCCCACTGTGTGGTCACATCACCCATGCAGTGAGGGAAGGGTGGCAGGAAAATAATGTAGCAGCCAGCCAGGATGGACACAGGACCTTCCTCAGAGCCTCCACAGGGCCAGTGGGCCACTCCCAGGGACACACACCAGAGAAAATACACTCAAGCATAAACCAGGTCACGTATGTTCACGGCAGCACAATTCACAATCCCACCGAAGTGGAAACAACCCCAAGCCCCTCAGCAAGTGAACTCAGAAACAAGCTGTTCCTTCCACGTGATGGGTATCCCTCCACCATGAAAGGGAACAGGTGCTGTTCCCACCTGGATAGACTGGAGACAGGATTCTGAGTGAATGAGTCAGACACAGAAAGCTGTGCATTACAGAATTCCACACACACAAAACACAGACAGACGCGTCCACAGAGGCACGTCAGGGAGCGGCTGCTGACAGCTATGGAGTGTCCTTCTGAAGGTGGACGTCAGTGCTTGCGACAACACTGTGAACACACTAAACGCCACTCTCGGGCCATGTCACCTTCATCTCAATGAGAACAAGAAAAGTTTCCCAGTTGGGCATCTGCCACTCACTACCACCGGCCCCTATCTACCTGGAGGGACTTTGGGAAGAGCTGTCTCCATTTTTACCTGGGAGATAGGATCAAACACATCATTTAGCCTCCCTGTCAAGGTCGCTGTGAGTGACAAAATGTGGTGAGAGATGGATGTTCCCCTAAGGGCTTTCCAGGTATGTGGGTAACTGCATAGGAGGCTCGAATCCTGATGGGGAAGCCAGACAGGGATGGTGACAGGTGCACTTGGGACTCAGGTCAGCTGTTTTCATTAAAGAAAACAAAATGGGGACCAGGGATGTGACAGAGGCTTGCCTAGCATGTGTGAATCCTGGGTTCCATCCCCAGCACACATCCCTAAAAGAAAAAACAGAAAAAGAAGATGATGGTGAAGTCTGGCACACAGTGGAAAAGAGACCCACAGACAGTAACAGAGCCAGCCTGCTTCCAGTACACCCCACACGACCCAGCAACCCCCACTTCATGCTTCATAAAGAGAAAGCAATTTAAGCTGCTTATTCAGATATCTGGCCAAAGAGAAAAGGGCTCTGTGGCTTTCGGGCCCCAGCAAGATACAAAGTAAGGAGGAACAAAGGATCAAACAAGACAGGCTACTTTCTAGCATTGAAGGTGAATTAAAAACTTGCCATACATTTACACAAAGGAAAAAGGCACTATGTGATTAAAGGGACCAAATGGCAATATTTGAGTTTTTCAAAATTCCTTTATAGAGAGATATCAGGTGCAGGATTGGGCAGAGATATCTGTCCATCTTGGAAGGTGGGTGGCCAGGCCTGGAGGACTCCCCCCCTCATTTCTGTCCACAAGGCACCCTTTAAGGGGGCCACTGACCCTCAGGCCACACGTTGGGACACAGAAAATTCAGCAATGACTGAGCCCAGGACACAGGATGAGCAAAGAAGGCACAACAGACACAGACCAGAGGCATAGGGTGTGCGATGTCTACACCCCTCGGCGTCTACACCTCTTGGTGTGCCACGCTGGCTGGAACAGTCTGCTCTGAGCAGGCAGAAACATGGCCAGGGAGCACAAGCCATCACACTGACTCCCCCCATTATCTGAGACATCCGAGGACCACTGTGCACTTCAAGCACGGGCCCTGAAAGTCTAAGCTCTCTGCATTGGTGCAGTTTGGGAATCCTGATACAGAAGCCGTCACTGGGGGCCCCCTGTCATTTTCCTCCAGCGTGTTTTCTTTCCTGTGTGCAGGCCTCCCCGCTGCTCTCCACTTAGATGGCCAAAGCAGCCGCAGGGAGCTTTTGTGCACACACAAAAGCCTTTGGTCCTGCGAGGTGCTCACATTTCTGCAGCCTTTTAACTTGCTGTAGACAATTCCACATCGGGAGGCTGATGGGGGTCTGGTTTCAGTGCGGGGGAGGCAGTGCATAGTGCCCACGAAACCAGACACCGAGGGCGAGCTTCAGGACGTGAATGGATTCACGCTCAGTGTCAGAAATGATTAACAGACGTTCATATCAAAGAATTCACAGATGGCTGGACCTCAGGAATGTTTGCAAAGAGTCAAAATGCAGCACTCAACATTTCCCTAGTACAGTGAGGTTCAGACCTGTGACAACCGCCACAGAAACGTGGGAGGACCCCACACCAGCCTGGCAGGGCGTCTCTCAGATGCTCTGTGGGAAACTGGAAGGCAGTCTGAGGACAAAATTCCCCCAGATATAAGAGACTTTGGGGAGTGAAAGCCCATTCCCAGAGGCCCCCAACAGGACTCTGCCAGAGGTCAAACATGGGACCCAGGTATGACTCCCAAGCCCACATGAGCCTGTGTGGGGCCCGCTCAGTCCGTGTCTCCCGCCAAATGGGGAGTTTCACCCCAAATAACGCAGGGTAGGGATAGAGGAAGAATCAGGAGACAGAGGTCAGAGGACATACAAATGGATCCTAAACCACCACCCACCGCTGGCTGTCCCCTTATCCTGGTCTTCTTGATGTTCTTCTGCTACTCGAGCGTGCTCATCTCACCAAGGACCCTGTTGGCCCTAGCTGTGGGTCTGTAGCAACAGAACAGCCTGAGTCCACTCTGCCACGTCTGTCATCCACTGGCTGCAGCCTGCCTGGGGCCCTGGCCACCTCAGTCTGCCTCCTTCAGCCATCTACGCCCACAGCACACAGGCTCAGGGCCCATCCGCCAAATTAAGTTATAAATATTGATCTCTCTTGTGTTTAACACTAAAGACAAAAACGAAAGTCCAGCCCTTTCAGGAGCTTTGTCCTTAATACATGGAAACCTATACCGTGGGAAGGCGCTGCAGTACGTCAGGCTCTGAGCAGTACCACTGCATGGAGCCCCACTGGGTAGGTCACTGACTGCTAGCCAGCCCCCAGCCAGGATGGCAGTTCCAAGTTAACCTTAATCTTGACCCCAAGTTCCTCTACATAGCTCCAGCTAGGAGAAGAGGCTGCTGCCCTGACCCCGTCATTTGGCACAGGTGACACTGCTCTGAGCCCAGGCAGACTCTTCCAGAAAGCGGGTTAAGTGCATAACTCCCACCTTGAGGGCTGTGTGGGATATGATGGGAGAAGGGATATGAACGCCTGCAGAGGGCCCGATGCTGGGGCAGCCAAGGTTACATCTCCTGCATTGCCTGTGTGGGGTCCACCTGTACAAGCCCAAGGTCAGCAGGGGCACAGGACAGTGACATCTGCAGCCTCCAATGAGCATTACCTCCCTAAAGCCAGGAGGTGGCACACTGACCACTGAGAAGTCATGTGGCATCCTGGTGCCCCCAGACTCTCGCAGGGATAAAATGGCACCTTCCTCATGATGAAATGAACCATCCACGTGAGCTCTCTGAGGCACCTGATAGCTCAGAAATGGAAACCATGGTGGGAGGCGGGGGACCCCCTCAGCACAGCATGTATGCCCAGAAACCAGCACCTTCTCAGGGCTTGGATCTCTATGATGACCTTTGTTCTGGAAAAGACCCAATGAGTGGGTGACAACCCCAATGGGCCTAACCCTTATCCAGACAAGAACCCAGGCTCTGGCAAGGGAGCCAGGAGCCTCCTGCACCCAGCCATGGTTGGCCCCCTCTGCAGCTGGTGGCATCTCCCCTCCCCTCGTGTTCTGAACACACAATGCTTGGAGGTGGCTCAGATGGGGGGGTCTTCTTTCCCATGACAAATAAAAGGGTCAAAATCGGGGTCCCTTAAATTGTTATACACAGTGCTTCTTGGGAAGCCATGGGAACATGGAGCTTCTCTTAGGAGCTGTATAGACACAAAGCTTCTTGGTACCAACTGGGGGTCCTTCAGGCACCCAAGGGAAGGTCCTTCCACAAGGAAAAGATACAAATCTGCCTGTTTGCTACTCCCAACCACAGGAATCCCCACAAACAGGAGCCGGGTTTGGTGGGGGGTGGGGGGGCTTCCCTGGGCAGCAGTCCCATGTGCTTCTCTTTTTCTTTCTTTTTTTTTTTAATTCATATGTGCATACAATATTTGTGTCATTTCTCCCCCCTGCCCCCACCCCCTCCCTTACCACCCAGTCCACCCCTTTCCTCTCCCCCCCAACCCCCTTGATACCTGGCAGAAACTATTTTGCCCTTATCTATCATTTTGTTGAAGAGAGAGTATAAGCAATAATAGGAAGGAACAAGGGTTTTTGCTGGTTGAGATAAGGATAGCTATACAGGGAGTTGACTCGAATTGATTTCCTGTGTGTGTGTGTTACTACTTCTAGGTTAATTCTTTTTGAACTAACCTTTTCTCTAGTTCCTGGTCCCCTTTTCCTATTGGCCTCAGTTGCTTTTAAGGTATCTGCTTTAGTTTCTCTGTGTTGAGGGCAACAAATGCTATCTAGTTTTTTAGGTGTCTTACCTATCCTCATATCTCCCTTGTGTGCTCTCGCTTTTATCTTGTGCTCAAAGTCCAATCCCCTTGTTGTGTTTGCCCTTGATCTAATGTCTGCATATGAGGAAGAACATACGATTTTTGGTCTTTTGGGCCAGGCTAATCTCACTCAGAATGATGTTCTCCAATTCCATCCATTTACCGGCGAATGATAACATTTCATTTTTTTCTTCATGGCTGCATAAAATTCCATTGTGTATAGATACCACATTTTCTTAATCCATTCTTCAGTGGTGGGGCATCTTGGCTGTTTCCATAACTTGGCTATTGTGAATAGTGCCGCAATAAACATGGGTGTGCAGGTGCCTCTGGAGTAACCTGTGTCACAGTCTTTTGGGTATATCCCCAAGAGTGGTATTGCTGGATCATATGGTAGATCAATATTTAGCTTTTTATGTAGCCTCCAAATTTTTTTCCAGAGTGGTTGGCATCCTCGCCAACACCTGTTGTTGGTGGTGTTGCTGATGATGGCTATTCTAACAGGGGTGAGGTGGAATCTTAGTGTGGTTTTAATTTGTATTTCCTTTCTTGCTAGAGATGGTGAGCATTTTTTCATGTGTCTTTTGGCCATTTGAATTTCTTCTTTTGGGAAAGTTCTGTTTAGTTCACTTGCCCATTTCTTTATTGGTTCATTAGTTTTGGGAGAATTTAGTTTTTTAAGTTCCCTCTATATTCTGGTTCTCAGTCCTTTGTCTGATGTGTAGCTGGCAAATATTTTCTCCCACTCTGTGGGTGCTCTCTTCCCGTGTGCTTTTCTACCCAGACACAGGCCAGGCATCTAGGATGGACTCTATATGAGTTCAGCTCACATGGTGAGGCAGCCTGATGTTCCTAGGAAAAGAAAAGCAGCACTGGGCCCAGGTCACCCGCTCACCTCTTGAAAATGCCTCCTTTGAGAAAGGGAGTAACACCTAGGAGAAGTCATAGTCATCAACTTTCATGGGTGGACTCACACCACACCTCACATGCGTGCAGACAGGCTCACCAGCAGACTCACACTTCGTGCACACACGCAGAGAATCTTGCATACTCACACAAATGCTTACGAAGTCTGGCCTGATCCTGCTAGGACCTAACAGGTCTCCTTTCGCCTCGACCACCTCTCGGAGCTATCCCCCTTTCTCCTCCTCTGTGGGCACTGAGTGGTGACACTCTGGAATCTGTGCAATGAAGGGCTGGTGTTGAATTGGTGGGAGAAAGCATGGGGGTGCTAGAAAAGGCAGTGGGAATGCAGGGGAGAGGGACAGCATGTTGACAGCCCTGGGATGACACACCAGTGGCTGATAAATGACAGAGCCACAGCTTGGTCCAATCCTCTCCCCGCCGACACCTGTCATATGGCTTTGTGCCTCAGCTTTCTCATCTCCTCCCAGGCCTGTGAGGACTGCATGTGCTGACACACGCATGCTGACACAGGCTGGGATGTCGGTCAATGCATTTGCTGGGGTGGTGGAGGCCAGGCAGGGTGGGCAGGCCCAGGGAGGGGAGACAGGTGGCTGCAGCACACTGCACTTCACAGCACTGTGGAGGGTGGGCTGGGAAGGGGGTGAGACAGATGGCTGGTGGAGAAAAGAAGGGCCACCCCGCCAGACAGGAAACACCTAACGGAGGGCTGCCAGTCCTTGGGTGACTTTCCATGACATGGCTGTGTAACACAAAGGCCCCAGGGTGGTGCCATGCTTCTCCTGGGGAACTGTTACGTTTCATGGCAGGTGGCCTTCTACCATTGGAGCCGTGCTTAGGAAAGGAGGCCAGGCAATTCATCTCCCACTAGGATGGGGTGTGCCCTCCCACCGCAGTCCCCAGTCGCCCCAGCTCTGCAGAGGGGGCCACCTCTCTCAGGGGCTCACCTCTCTCATGGGCCTTGCTGGCCGCTGCAGTCCCCTCTGCTGGCTTTTATTACCCACCGAGCTCAGCTTCAGGGGAGGCATTTATCTTTCCAAGCCCAAGATGAAGGACAATGGCTATTTCAGACCCCCCTGTGACCCGCTGGGAGTCAGGGGAGTGCTGCCCACGGAATCCTGGGCAGGCCAGATGAGAACGGGCTGAGTAAGCAGGAAACACAGCCGGAAAGAAACACCACTGCAGACTGGGGGCTTGGGCTTGTGGACAATGGAGCTTTTGTGGTAACCGAACCCCTGGGGTGCGCTCCCATACCTCAAGTGAAACACCACGCTCCCCTTTGTTGGCTGGAGAACCCCATGCAGGGGTGAGGTAAAATGACAAGACCACTTGGCTGTGTCCTTGGTCAAGAGGTTTTACGTACTCTTAAAAGCTCAATGAACTGCCTAAAAGTTTAGCTTCTTTCTTGTGTATACTCTTTAAATCTGATGAATTGTTAAACAAAAAATTTAAAAGAAAAAAAATGGTTCCTATTCCAACGGCCCAGGTGGCCCCTTGCTCTATCCAAAACTCAGGTATACAGAAGATGACTCAGAACGGCAACACACAGGCAGAGACCCACCTTGCTTCCGTCCCTTGTCCCAAAGACCCCCACCTTGCAGTGTACCCTTTGTACTAAGGACCACTTTAACAACTCCCATTCCGTATGTCCACACCACTGCCTTGGGACCTCACAGCCCCTGCAGCTACAGGCTATTTCTGCACTCTAGGGACTGAAAGGGCCACATGTTGTGGCCAAGGACATCAGCAAATGTGACAGGAGAGGAGGCCTGGAAAGTGCCTGTGCACACAGCTGATCTGCTCTGGCTGCTGAGAACCTGCAGGCAGCCATGCAAATAGTTGGGATAGCCTGCTGGAGGATGGGAGCCTCAGCCACCCCATAACGCCCTAAGCACATGAGCGAGGTTGTTGCTGAACTGTGCACGCCAGAAAACCCCACAGCCAAACCACAGCATCAGGAGGAAAATTAAACACCTGGCGTGTTAGGACACCAAGCTTTAGGGTGGTTTATGACATTCGGTAGAGCCATCCGATAGATGTGGTTAACAGGCTTGGTTTGGGGGTTATTTCTGAGGGGTATTCCTACCCCTTCAGAAAAACAAGATGCACATATCAGACGTGTATCCTTAAAAGTTCTTTTCATTGCTGGGCCCGTAATCCCAGCACTCAGAAGGCTGAGGTAGGAGGATTGTGAGTTCGAGGGCATGCACCTCACCACAAGGAGCAGCCTGCTGATTTCTACATCACACCCTTCCCTGCTGTCTCCCCCAGTCCCTGGCAAGCAGGCACCTGGTCTCCATTTTGGTCACTTTGTCACTAAAAATGCTATGCAAATGGAACCACACAGTAAGGTACCTATGGGGACTGGTTCTTCTCACACAGCCTAATCCCAGGCAGACTCGTGTAAGTGTTCACTGCCTCTCACTGCTCCATGTGCCTCAGCATGGACGGACCATTTGTTCAGCCATTCCGTCACTGAGGGCCATCTGGGTTGTGTCTAGGTTACAGTCACCATGAAGCCAGCTGCTGCAATCATTCGCCAATCGTCTTCTGTGTGAACACGGGTCACATCTGTGCTCGGAGGGACCCCACAATGGAGTTTTCTCTAGATAGGTATCAGGTTAATACTAACGTCTCAGAATGACCTGGAAAGTGTCCTTGCCTAGACTGTTGTCAGGAAGAAGTTGGTAGAAATCTCAGGTAAAACCATCTGGGCCTGGAAATTTCACTTAAGAGAGTTTTTTTTTCAGCACTGGGGATTGAACTCAGGGCTTCGCACTTGCTAGGCAGGTGCTCCACCACTTCACTCATGCCCTCAGTCTTTTTTGCTTTTAGTTTGTTTTTCAGATCAGGTCTCATGTTAACTTTAGGCTGAGCTGGGTTCAAACCATGACACTCCTGTCTCCACCCCGGGGAGCTGGGATACCTGGCCCTCATTTCTGCAAATTTTTTAATTACAAATTCCATTTCCCTTCAAATTATTTATCTCAAGTGAGTTGTGGAGGTTTTCATTTTTTGAGGAGTTGGTCCATTGCATCAAGGTTGCAAATGTATGCAGCAGTTATTGGCACTACTTCTTTTCTACCCTTTAATGTCTACAGGGTCTGTAGTGCTCTCCTATATATTCCTGCTACTGGTAATTGATGTCTTTGTGGTCCTTGTCGGGGACTGGGGTTTGAACTAAGGGCTTCGTGCTGCAAAGCAGGCGCTCTACCACTTGAGCCCCATTTCCAGTCCATTTTGCTCTGGTTATTTTTGAGATGTGGTCTTGCCAACTATTTGCCCAGGCTGGCCTTGAACCACAATCCTCCTGATCTCAGCTTCTCAAGTAGCTAGGATTACAGGCTTCAACCAGGCGGCAGTTTCTTCCTCCCTCTCCTCCTCTTCCTCCCTCTCATCCCCCTCCTCCTCCCCTTCATCCTCCTCCTTTTCTTCTTTTATAAACTTACCAGTTTTGCTAGAAGTTTGTCAAGTTTGTTGATATAAAAAAAAAAAAAAACAGCTGTTTCACTGATTTTCTCTATTGCTTTTCTGCTTCTAATTCACTGAAATTGTTCTCATTTTTGCTCTGGTTCTAGTATATCTGCTCTCATCTTTCCTGCTTCCTTCCTTCTGCTTGCTTTGGGTTTACTCTGCCTGTCTTTATTCTAGAAGGTAGAAGCTTAGATTATCAATTTGAAACTACCCTTTCCCTAAAAGAAGTACTTAGTACTATAAATTTCCTTCTCAGCACTGTTAGCTATACACAGTTTAGTATTTTGTATTTTCCTTCCTTTTGCATTTTTTTCAAATTAAAAAAAAAAACTTCCTTTTTTCTTTTCTCCTTTCTCTTTTGAATAACTGAATACTTTAGTGAGGTCTCCATTAAGATCCTCGTAATCAGAATTGTCATTACGAATCCCTCCACCCTGTATAATGAATATATCCTAATAAAAAATTTATTAAAAAGAAAAAAGACCCTCTGTCCCCAACTGTTGGAGTCAGCTGGTAGAGTCAGCCGGGGAGGAGGCAGCGGGGAGGAGGCAGCTAGGGAGAAGGCCAAGCGGAGCAGTGGTCTGGTGGGGCTGGAAATTGAGAAAATAAATCTGTAATGGAGAAGAACAGGACCCTCACGGGTTCTCACGGATGAGAGAACAGTTACAAATGCAGAGGGGAAGTGAACTGTGTTAACTTGGGCTGCTATAACAAAACCCTACAGACAGGGTGGCTGGTAAACCACACACAGTGACTCCTCACAGTTCTGGAGGCTGGAAAGTCTAAAACTGCGATGTGACAGACTCTGGTCTGCTTCCTGGTTCACAAAGGGTGTCTTTGTGCTGTGGACTGGTGTCAGAGGGATAAGGGTCTCTCTAGGACCTCTTTTCTTTTCTTTTTTTTTTTTTTTGCATTACTGGGGTTTAAACTCAAGGCCTATACCTTGAGCCACTCCACCAGTCTTTTTCTCTGATGGGGTTTTTTTGAGATAGGGTCTTGTGCCCAGGCTATTTGCCCAGGCTGGCTTCAAACCTCCTAATCTCTGTCTCCGAGTAGCTAGGATTACAGGCGTGAGCCACTGGCACCCGGCTCATATTAAAAATTTTATAAATGTTCTCACAGCACATTTAACAATAGCGAGTGTAATGGTGCCATTGGGTAGGGCCTTTGAGAGGTGTAGGTTATGGGGATGAAACCCCCGTGAATGGGATTAGGGCCTCATAAAGGGCTCGAGGGACTGGGTTTGCTTTCTCCCACTTTCTGCCAAGTGAAGACCCAGAGTTTTCCTCCATGTGAGGACACCTAGATAGTATCACCTTGGAGGAATGGGACTCCTATCTCTCCCTGCCTGGAAATAGGGTTCCTAGAGTGTGACGGACTAACGTCTTCTGTCTTCTGCCATATCCACACCCAACGCAGTGCTTGACTTGCAGTCGGCACTCAATAAACATATGACAGAGCAATGAAGGAATGAACACAGAAAAGGAGACAGGGCTGCAGGGAGTCACAAGGGAGGCCATGTGGCCTTACCTAGGGGACGACACCACTGCCAGACCTTTGAGAACCAACAGGACTCAGGGAGACTCATCCGAGCATCTGGGTGGAGGCCTTGGGGTTTTCTAGGACACTCACTGATGCCGAGGAGCCCCTTGCCCATCCCAGGGTACAGTGGAGTGGGGGTCACAACCCAACTCCTCTGGGCCTTGGGGCTTCAGGTGTGGCATGGATCCAAGAGGTTTCGAACCATGTGAACACGCCAGGGTGGGGACCACAGCCAAGGGGAGCAATTTTTAAGGACACCCTTACCAAAGGTCATTTCGAGGTCATGGAAACCTGGAGCCCATGGAAGCTGTAGTCCATCAGAGATGCTGAAAGTAGGCGTGTCCAGCTAGGGCCCATGCCTTCCTCACACAAACAGTGCATGCTGTACCAAAGACAGCCCGCACCACCTCCAAACTGCCTGCGCTGGAAGAGGTCCTGGCAGCCGAGGTGGGGCCCAAGCACCCCAGCAGCCAGCCGGGGTGACTGCACATGGCCAGCACAGGAATCACGGCCAACACAGCTGTGTTCCGGGACCACAGTTGTCAGGTGCACTTGAGATAAACCTGGCTGCCCCTGCCACCCACATAGTCCACAGCGGCTGCAGCTGCTCGTTTCCACCAGACATCAGCCCATGAACTCCCATCTCCCGGCTGTCCTCAGGGAGCACAATCCCCCGTCAGAGGACATTGGGCAATGACCGGAGATGTTTTGGTTTTCACTGAATCTAAGCAGCTACTTTCTGGGGATGCTGCATAGGATGGGTCCCCCCAAGTCATCTGTCCCCAAAGGTCAATGGTGCCCAGGTGGAGAATCCTGCTCAGCCTGTCTCATGGCCTCCAAATCCCTTCTTCATGGGAACCCTCCCGGCAGACCTGGCCCTGCCTCAGGTCCACAAACCATCTACGCTCTCTAAGGATGTCCCCGCCCCCAACAGGCTGCCACCCTCATGTCCCAGCCGGCACACGTCTCTCCCTGGCATACAGTGCTTCCCCATTGGGTTCAGAGACTGTCCTGGGAGCTGCAGGTGGGCACAGCTGGCTCTGGAAAGTGTTTCCTGATGCCCTGGCCAGGTTGGGCAGGAGAGTCCTCGCTCCCCCCAGGATCCTTTAAAATGGATCCTCACAGACATGCCTGTGGCCCTAACACCCGCTGGTGCTCCTCAAGCAAGTCGAGGGGTGTAGACAATCCCTCCACACAACCAGTGAGGAATGACCATCCAGTAGCAGCAAAGACAGCCTCTCCAAGAGGGCAGTGAGATACTGTGGCAGAGCCAAAATACAGGGAGTGTGCCTGTCCCTAATCCCATGAACACCCCCGGGACACTAAGAGGTGACAGCAGAGTAGCAAGCACTTAAAAGAAACCTAGGGCCAGACACAGTGGCTCACATCTGTAATTCTCGCTTCTCAGTGGGCAGAGACAGGAGGACTGTGGACCAAGGCCAGCCCAAGCAAAAGTTAGCAAGACCCCATGTCAAAAACAAGCCGCCCTTTGCTAATAATCCCTCCTGGGATCACCCTGTTTCCCTGTTCCATCTGTTTCCTGTGGGGACCCTAACAATAAGCCACACTGGCTATAGGGCCCCCACAGGCCAGCAGACTTAGGGATGGTCCCCAAAGGTCCCCACACAGAGTACATGTGTCCTCGGTGCAGAGCCTCTCCATCCAGCCCATCTGGCACGTTCAGGACAGAACTGAAGCACAAAGTAAACAGGCCTCAGGGGAATGGGCACTTGGGGAGGCGGTGTGAGATGGTGGTGTGACAGCAGAGAGGACAGGGAGGAATGCTGCAATACTCAGCCCTACTGTCCTCATTTCTACTCTCACTGGAAGGTAAGCTGCAAAATTTTCAAACACATTCTCATAATAATCCAAAAAAGCAAACCCAAGTGGGGTGAACAGAGCAGGCCAAGGGTGCTCAGGCCACTGTGGAGTGGCTGCTCCCAGGCAGCTGGGGAAGGGCCGGCAGAGGGACCTCCTCTACGCTGCTTCTTCACTGACCTCAAGGTCATGCTAAGCCCAGCCCTGAGCTCCACTCAGTTACGTGAGGCTCCAGCCTCCCATCACCTGCACCGATGCTTCCTCCCCTGGGCAACTATCCAGAGCCCTCCAGGTGGCCTGAGGTCACCCAGTCTCTTCCTACCTGAGGACAGGAACAGAGAAGGCATGAATGACAACACAGGAGGCACAGCAAGGCCAGTGACTCTCCCTGGAAGATCATTTCCAGATTTGACTTTGTTCTTGTCCTTCTGACGCATCCTGACCTGGGTGCTGCCCTCCCTCCTTCCCAGAACTGTTCCAGTCTGATGAGTCCTGCCCTGGCCCTGAGGCTCTGAACGTTCTCTGCACCGGGTCTGGGAAGAGACACCAGCTCTAGACAGAATCAGTAGGAACAACACCGCCCACCTGCAGACAGACGCAGTAATCTCTGCTAACTTTCCCATTGCGTGACCCACTCAAACCACATAATGGAGGCCTAAGGATGTACGTGAAAACTGCTTAGTTTCCTCCACAAAACGCCCTCCGGCAAGAAAGGGAAGCAGCTGGGCAAAGGCCTAATCCTGGCTCAGGGCTCCATTCAAGGGCTGCTGAAAGGACCCAGCCTGGAAACGGAAGAGGATCCCAGTAATCCACCTGCCGGCCCTCTTAAGCGAAGCCCCTCTTTCCTCTGGGACATTGCAGGTGGCTGTCTGCAAGGGTGAGCTCACTGCTCAGCTTCCTCTAGGTGGAGAGGCAGGTGGTCCCATTGCTGACATGCCCAGTGCCCAGAGGGCAGAGGTGAGTGAATTAGCAACAGGGCAGAGATGTCGACACTGGGTGTCATTTTTAGTCCCTGCTCAACCGCAGGATATACTGTTGCTTCAGCCACCAGCAGATGTATTGAGAGGCACTCTGATGGGGGGACCAAGGCTGACCCAACTCCTGTACCCACCCTGCCTCCAGCATGAAGCTTGCAGCACTGGATTTGCATTTCTGACACAGCAGGAAGGACAGTGCTTTGAGGTGTCTGCTTCTCTGACCATGGAGCTGAGCCCAAGTCCCAGGGCTCCCTCCGTGCATGGGAAAGACAGGAGCTCAGAGGTGGGCAGGGCAGGCAGCAGGGTGAATGGTTTTGAAATGTGGTAACTACCTGCCCTGGAGTAGGCTGGCAAGTGTCCCTTTAGGGCACAATTTGTCCTTCTTTGACTCAAAAGCATGGGACATATTTAGGCCACAAAACCACAGACCCTTCATCCTGGGACCATCTGTTTTCATCCGTCCTGAGGACACAGGCAAGTTGTCCAGGTGACATGGAGAGAGCAATCAGGTTGCCTGGTGTGTCTGTCTGAAGCAGCTCATGGGAGCACAAGGGGACAAAGGAACAGCTCTGCCCCAAGACACAGGACCCTAGCCTCACCTACGTGCCCAGAGGGCTCAGCTGTCCCTTGCCTGCTGCATGGCGAGAAAATGGTTTCGGGACAGACCTTCTCTGGGGTGAGAGAGGAGGAAAGGAGCCACCAACCTAAATGATAAGTTGTGGAGTAGAAACTTCATGTCCTGGGGGCGCATCCCAGGAGAGGGAGGAACCCCTGAAATGAAATGAAGCTATAGGAGGCCATGGGGAAGAGGTGTCACATGGATTAAGACACCATTGAAAGAAACCCCAGACAATGTATCCAACCTTGGGCCCTAGGAGGAGTGAGGAGGGAGGAGCTCTTTCAAGAGTCCTCCAACCCACTGTTCTGCTCCCCCTTCAAGGCACACTGCCCCCTGTGTGACACCACGACCCCCGCTGGCAATAAGGCCTGCTGCCCCCAGAGGCCTGCGGCAGCCCCGACCCAATTAGGCCCTAGTTTCTCGGTGTTCCTCATGATGCCCAGCCAGCAGTCAGCCCCAGGCCCCAGCAGACCCTCCCCTCAGACCCCATCACCACCAGGGCTGGAGCTCCACACGACTGCAGGACCTGCACTAGGCTGCCATTGGCAAGCCACCACTGACCTTGGGGGCACGGGAAGAAGACTTTAAGTATTGTGCAAGTAACAAACTCTTGGAGCCTGTCTGGGCCACGTGGGAGACAGTGGGAGGTGAGAGCAGATAGATTTAAGGGGCAGTCCCGGGAGGTAGAAGGATGGAGAGAAGGAAAATCAGGAGGCAGGGGCCAAAGTCAGCACCCATGCCCAAGTAATGCAGGTGACTGCCACGGGCATGTCAAAGCCGAACTGCAGAACAGTTCTAACCCAGCCTGTGGAAGCCTGGGGCGTGGGGGTGGAGTGGGGGCTGGGTTCAGTGAGGGATGGGAGAGGCCAACACAAACCCACCACGAAGGCTGGAGCTTCCTCCAGAGGAAAAGTGGGCTGTAAATCATAGCTCGGGAAAGCTCGGCCTTCTGATGTGAAAACCCACAGCGAGTTTCCTTACAAGCCAATGAACTGCAAAATAACACAGGCCCCAAACAGCCCATCCAGGGCCCTCTCCAGCTGGTACCAGCAGACAGTTCTGGCTCTGGCTACATCTGATGGCCTGGAACTGCAGCCAGCAACGGCTCCAACCATGGAAGCTGGAGAGGGAACAAGCTCATTCTGGGCCCTGTCACACTGTCCCCTGCCCTGTCCCAGGGCCCCATGCAGGTGCATTTACACGGACCCTCCAGGGATGCTCACACCCTCAATTGCTTTGTATGGCCCATGCTTTTACCCTGCAGCACACACGTCTTAGAAAATTGCCAGGGCACTGGTGCTGGCCAGCCTGGCTGGGAGACAGCAAGGTGCCTATCCTACCTTGTTGTAGTAGTGTGCCTGCACCGAATGCCACCGCCCGTCACTCACACCTCCAGGAACCTGTGGTGCCACAGTGGTTGTGGTCTCACCTGTACAGCAAGAGGAAGACCCGGAGAGAAACAGGTTAGTGGGACCTGATGGGGACCTTGGCTCAGGCTTCGAGGCTGCAGGACAGACACATGTCATTTAGAAACCAGCTCTGTTGTGTCCTCCCTTCCCCGACATGGCCCCTCCTAGAGCCCACCCATTTCTGCCTGAACCTTGAAGGCCGGGGCCCCTCCTGGAGAAAGTCACTCCTCACCAGGCTCCAGCCACTGGGTACTATTTTCCTACTGGCCTATTCTGAGTTTTTTTCCTGGTTATAAAAGCAATCCTCGTCCATCTGTTTTAAATATGATAATTATGAGAGAGCCACAGGGGAGCACCCCAGAATGGCAGTGGGGCTCCCTCTCTCTACACATCACACCACATAAGCACCAGCAATGAGACCAACGCAGACCTGTGTTTCTGCCTCGGCCACTGACTAACACTGCACATGCTGCATTTTCTGAGCCTCCTCGTGGGCTCTGTGTGCAGTCCTAGTTAAGCACGAGCTGAGAGGAAGGAGCTTTACGTGCACAAAAGAACAGGATCAACAAAGCCAGTCCTGGGCAGGAAAATCCCTTCCTGGGAGCCCAACAGGACAGTCTAGAAAACAGGACCATGGGTCTGTAGACAGCCACCTGGGAGCTGCACCACCCCCTCCGGGCCTGGTGGGCTGTGGTCAGCACTCCCTCCCACAGTAGCAACTGTGTTGTGGGCATCTCTGTCCTCTTCATATGTGCACATGGGTACAATGACAGGGGCCAGGCTCTGCAAAAGGAAGCACCTCTGGACTGTCCAGGTAAGCTTCAGGTGAAGGAGAAGCCAGCATAATTTACCCACAATCATCTGCTACAGTTTGAAGTGTCCCCCAAAGGAGCATGTGTTGAAGGTGGGTCCCCAGCTTTGGAGGTGGTAGGACCTTTAGGAGGTATGGCCTGCGGGGGGAAGCAGGGCCACTAGGAGCATGCCCTTGGAGGGGCTGTGGGGACCCTGACCCCTTCCTCTCTTTGCTTCCTGGCTGCCATGAGGTGAACTATTTTCTCTGCCATACACTCCCACTGTGATGTTCTGCTTCACCACAGACCCCAAAGCAACCGGCCAACTGAATATGGGCCCTGAAACCTTTCCTCTTTATAAGAGATTTGTCTCATGCTCACTGACATTATCGTTTGTGCCAGAAAATACAGATAAGAATGGCTAAAAGTCCTTTAGACAGGTGGCTAAATAGTCTTGTCTAACCAGGATATCTCCAGGGGCTCTGTTAATATGTTTAACCTATAAGGCTGGAGGTGGCTCAGTGGTAGAGTGTTTGCTCAGCACATTCAAGGCCCTGGGTTCCATCCCCAGCACTGAAAAAACATTAATCTAAGGTTTGTTACACTTTATTTAATGATTCCCTGATTTGGGGAAATTGGCAGTATGAATAACACTGCAATGAACACCTTTGCACATTTTGGATTCTTCTATAGGACAGATTCCTAGACGTGGAACTAGGGCCTAAAGGATAAGCAGCTTGGAGGTACTGCAAGGATGAGGGCGGACTTAGCCCGCCAAGCACCTGCACGGGGCTCAGACAGCTCCCCTTCTGCTAACCAGGTCTGGTAGGAGCCCTACCTGCCGAGAAGGTGAGCTGCACCTGCTCATCCACGATCTCTAAGGCAATGAAGTCATGCTTCTCATTGAAACGGCCGTTGTACAGCAGCAGGGCATTCCTCTCGTGGGTGGCAAACCTGCAGGGCAAGCAAAGGTAAGTCACAGAGTGGAGACCCCGGGAGTGACTGGGCCAGTCAAGGAAGATGGGCACAGAGGGCCTGGATCCAAGAAAGACTCTCATCTTTCCTGATGAGCCACCAAACCTGGCTAGCAAACCAGAACTCGGGTGTGTTTGTGGGGGAGGGCACTGGTGAGGACAGCTATAGCATGTCACACATTACATGTGCACCACGTTCTAGAAGTATGACACACACCTGATATGCCAACTATGCCACAGCATAGACATGTGGCAGCTGCTCAAATAGGGCCACTGGTGTTGAAGGATTGCCTCAAGGCCTCTCTTCCTTGATTCTGTCACCATTCCAGACACACTAGTATCTTTTTACTCCCAAACAAGGTGCGAACTCCCAGGGCCTTTACACCTGTTGCTCTAGCCTGTTAGAATCTTCCCTGGCTTTGCAGACCCTCAGAGGGGCAACCCAACTGCACCTCTCCTGACTCATTATAGCTGAATCACACCCCATCCTTTATTGGTATATCACCCACCAGTTTATTTCTGAAATTATGCTGTTATTTGTTTATAAGAAAGTATGCCCTGAAGCTGAGGAATTGTGACTCACTGCTGAAGCCCACAGCACAAAACAGGGTCTGGTCCCTATTCCGACTTACTGAGGGTGTGGTGAATAAATGGATGGATGAAGGCATGGACGAGTGAACCGACACTTAGAAACTAGTAATCAAAAGATAACCACCTCCTCAGAAGCCCTCTCCCACCCCATGGTCCTGAGGACGCTGGCCCCCTCAGACCTACTGAAACACAGCACCTCCTCCATAACCCCTGATAAACCTCCCGAGGACACCTGGCACTGTTTCCCGAGCCAGCTGGACATTGGACATCTAGAGTCAGAGGTGGAGCAGGCGGAGCCCATTCCTGTACTCAGGGCTGTGAATCTGTCTTCCTGCAGCAGGAGTCTGTCTTTTCCTGAGCTAACATAAATTCAGCAGTCCCCAGCCTGACCTTGAACCCCAAGATTAAGGAGGCCTACTAGAACTGAGGGTGAATCCTGCAAGAACTGCGCCCACACAACAAGGAGAGGGCAGGGAGAAAGCTCCTAAGTGAGGCCAGGCTGACAACACGCCAGGCCTGTCAGGAGGTTCAGCCACCAGGTCCCCTGTAGGTCTCCCCAACAGGCTTCATTTTTGCACGTTGCTCTTTGGACCCAGATGGGAGCTGGCTTGGGGTAGGGGTTAAATGGTCCTGCATGGTGCTTCCAGAGAGCTCAGGTAGCGAACACAGAAAGGGAGAAATAAAGAAGGGGCCAAGGCTGAGGAGAGGGTCTGAATGATGCAAATAAAAAGCAGAAAGGGGGGAAAACAGAAACCTAGGCTGGGGCGGGGGCAGAGGAGAAGGAGGAAAGAACAGAAAGGGTGAGAGACGGCTGGGAATGGGGCCCATGGGAGCCTGGGCACTGGGCAAATAGAAACTAGTAAGAGGAGACGGGCCGTGAAAGAAACCACATGAAACAAAGAGAGCCAGCCCAACCCAACCAGACCAGGCCCAGGCCCAGGCCCCGCAGCTCTGCATGGCACCAGGGGCCCCAGCAGCTTCTGGGACACCTGACCCATGGTAACCACAGCCCCAGAGGGAAAATGTTCTCCTGTGAGCCTTTTGGGGGATGTTTTACCATTCTGTTTCTGAAGCTGGCCACACATAGAGAAGTCATCCATAAATTGTCACCCCATATGATACTCTCACAAAACTTCTATGTGAACAGCAAGTGGTCATCGGGCAGCAGCCATTTAGTCAAATGTCCTTGTTTCTCACTCGCTCACTGTGTCAGAGCCACCAGACCTCTCTTGTCACCAGTCCCATGTTCACCCTCGGGCCCCAGGACTTCAGGCCACCTTATAGGTCAGCCTACAGTGAGGTCCCTTCTGCAGCTTACTAACTGCCAATGGTCACTGCTATGCCTGTTACTGTGGGCTGCCAACCGCAGCCATCACCTGCAAAGTCACATGCCCCAGACATACATCTGTCACACACAACACATTTGCCAGGAGATACAGGGCTCTGGTGACGGGGGTGCTCACATCAAGCCATACGGGGCACAGGGTGGGCAGGGATCCCTGGATAGGGACTATGTTTTGGAGGCTTGTGCCATGGGGACAGCCTTCTTTTTCTTTCTTTTGTTTTTCTTTTTGATGGTACTGGGGTTTGAACTCAGGGCCTCTCACTTACTAGGCAGGAACTCTAACCACTTGAGCCACTCCACCAGCCCTTTTTTGTGAGATAGGGTCTCGCGAACTATTTGCCCGGGCTGGCTTCAAACCACGATCCTCCTGATCTCTGCCTCCTGAGTAGCTAGGATTACAGGCGTGAGCCACCAGTGCCCTGGGAGTGAGGGGGTGACCTTCTGAGTACAGCAGGTACACAGGGCTGGCCATGCAGGGCCCAGGGTGCAACTGTGCCGAAGGGCGAACACTGGCCATTTACAAGAGGAATGAGGGGTGTGGGGGACAACTGCCAGTGCTGCTCCTATGCTCAGACCTTCCCACCACACCCTACACGATGGATCCTCATTAGCACAGGGAGCAGTCAGTTGTCCTTGGCCAGAAGTTCCATGCTGGCTGTTCTGTACCCTTCCCCTTCTTTGGGCAGGACCCCAAAAGCAACACCCACTCTGTCCATCCTAGGATGCCCATTCTTCAGCAAGCAGCTCAGAGAGGAGCCAGGCTGAGGGACTGCCATGTAGAGGACAGAGAACATGGCACTCCTGCTTGGAGACTGTGGTCCCTAGAGAGGTGCTCCAGACCAAGCACAAAACCACCAAATAGGAAACATATCATACTTGATCAAGTTCAACCTGACTGAAGTCTTTAAAATGTAAAAGATACTAAAAGATATATTTTTAAAAACAGAATTAAATCGAAATTCTCCTGACTGGGGTGGGTGGGGGGTTGTTAGGCCCATAAATAAAACAGTCACCACACAGTGCACAGTTGGCCTGTCCTACTTCCTGCCACAGGAAGACCAAGAGGGCTGAGCAGCTGGCTCCAGTGACACCCGCACAGGAGGCCTGATTCCTGAGCCTGCTGGTCCCTTTCCCCTGGCCCTCACCACCTGGATGTTAGCAATGCCCGATGTGTAGGCAGGTCCCCCAGGGCCCCACTCTCAGAAGGGCTTTGCACTGGCACCAGGATGAAATTCTATTGACCTGAATATGGCCTGGAGCCCCACAAGCTGTGCACTGAGGGCTACTCGACCACGCCTTAACTCAGGAGGACCAGATGCACGGACCCATACAACAGCTGCCCAGGGATGCCCACACTTACGCAAGGGAGACGGTGAAGTGGAAGCGCTGTCGCAGGCCTCGGAAGGTGACGAAGGACTGGGGCGGGAAGCTCCGGGTGCTGACCTCGCAGTAGGGCCGCTCGTATTCGCCAGGCGGGCACACGCAGTGGAAGCCACCGATGAGCAGGTTCACACATGTGCCTCCGTTCTTGCACACTCCATTGGCACAGCGGCCGGAGCGGACGTTCACCTGGCAGTGCTCCCCTGGGGATGAGAGGCACAGAGGTCACACGGAGGCCAAAGAGAACCAATAGGCAGCGAAGGCCCACTGAGCCACACAGTACTGGTCACTGAAGAAGAGGACTCAGGCTCAGAGCTGGGTGCTGGAGTGAAGCCCTGCACTCATCCTCTGGAGAACCCCAATGTGTCAGGCTGCAGTCCACATGTGGCGGTCGCCTCCAGGAGGCACAGCACCCCTTCCAAGGATGGGGGTCCTGGGGCTTCCTAAAAGCAGCCCGGGAGGCCTCCTCTGCTAAGTGTGTCAGGGGAGCAGACCCCAAGCCTGCTGAGATCCCAGTGCTGCAGGACAGGACTGCACAGCACCCACTCCCAGACGCCCTGGGCTGTGTGGACTCTCCCTCCAAGAGGACTGCCTGGAAAGACACAAGAGGCCCTCTTGCCCTCCCCACATCACACCATGCCTGCAGGAGCATGGATCATATTGATCCTTGATAAAATCGAGGGGCACGCTGCGTCTGGGGTCCCTTCTCAGAGGCTTCTGTCGTGCTCACCCTCCCTGCTGCCTGCCACAGACCTCTTGCACAGCCTTGGCCAACGCCGGATTCCCACTCGTTTGTAATCACTGATCTCTCCCACCAGGTGCAGCTCCCTGAGATAGGAACGCCTGCCTCACCTCTCCTACGCAGGAAGGCCCAGGAAGCTTGCCCAGGAAGACTGGCCAGGGAGCCTACAGCTGACCGCTTCTCTCTCCAAGGCCTCAAGACAGGAGGATAGGAGAGCCCCAGCCTCGCCAAAAAGGAGGCCATGCTCAGCGTGGGCTGTTTGTGGGGCTGTTTGTGGACCGGTGGCTGTCATCATAGCATCTGGCCCAGCAACGCTCACTTCCTAGATAGAGATGACACCCGTCCCTCCAAGCACACAGCCCTGCACCTGCCTCCAGCATGGAGGGGGATGTCAGTCAGAGGCCCATCACAGACCTTCAGGGGCTTCTCACAACCAGAAAATTCCCTGGCAACACTCTTTCCTGTTTTTTTTTTTTTTTCCATCACTTGGGTTTAAACTCAGGGCTTTGCACTTGCTAGGCAGGTGCTGTACCACTCAAGCCATGCCCTGGTCCTTTTTGAATTAGCTGTTTTTCAAATAGGGTCTTAACATTTTTGTTCAGGTCAGCCTGAACCACAGTCTTCCAATTTATACTTCCTACATAGCTAGGATCACAGCCACCACACCCAGATTTAAAGGTTCAGATGGGGTCTAGCTAACTTTTTTCCTGGGCTGCCCTCCAACCTCGATCCTGCTGATCTCCAAGTATCTGAGATTACAGGTGTGAGCCGCCTCACCCTGGCCAGTTACTGATTGTTAAATTAAGGCATCCTAAAATAAAAGCATCATATTCACCTACTAAAAACACTAGGATGCACCACGAGTAAACCTCTAGTAGCTTCCTGTGGGAAAAGCCCACATAATCCCACCAGCTTCCCTGCTGTGGTTGGTCCTGTGGTCTTCCTGTCCCACAGGAAACTCTGCCCTTCTTCACAAGGGCCATGTGGCACCCTGTTGGAGGACCACATCAAAACTCACTCATTCCCACCGATGGGTGCATAGGCAGCTAATCGTTTTCTCTCATGCTAAATAACTTTCCAATAAACACTGCTATATATAAACGTCCATGTTTTCAGACTCTCTAGAGACATTCCCTAAACAGTGCTGGGTCAGAGGTAGGCATAATGACGCTTTGGTGGACATGTGTGAGATGCCATCTTGAAAGGGTTGCACACACCTTCACTCCTGACAGCAATGAGGACAGCCCTAGAGGGAGGGAGCAGGTCTCTGGGGCACCATGCTCAGAACAGGTGAACACCTGGGGTCAGAACCAAGGGACTGGACTGGATTCCACAAGAGTGGGCCGCTATAAAGCAGGTTCAGCTTTCTGGACTAACTTGCCTGCTTCCTTTCTCACCATGTGACCGCTCACTCTCATATGTGCTCCCCACAACAGACACTGTCACACAGCCAGGGCTACACAGACGGGGCCATCCAACCATGGACTTTCAGCCTCCAGAGCTCTGAGCTATTAAATCTCCTTTCCTTACAAAGCATGTAATCTTGGGTATTTTGTAACAGTAACACAAAATGGAGTAAGTCAGATGCTGCCTTAATCTGCCTAGGCAGATCCCAGGCCCCGCAACTTAACAGATACTTCTTTCTCACAGGCTGGAGGCTTGAAGTCCAAGATCAAGGTGCCGGCTACTTCCGTTCCTGGTAAGGACTTGTTGGATTTGGAGACCTAAGGCAGATGAGTGAGCATCCCATCCCCCATGGAGAGCACTGTGATTCCTGCATCCTGAGAAGGACTTGTAAACCTGCATTCCTGCACCCTGAGGTGCAGATCTGCCACAGGGCTGATGAGCAAAATGCTCTCAAGATTTCCCCTCCCCCAACAAGGGGCAAAACAAACCAGTTCACCTAAGAAAGCCCACAAATCCACGCCAATGAAAAGAGCCCACCTCACCCTCACCCAAACCCAGAGTTAAAAGTCCGTAAAAAACCTAGCCTTCACCTGAGCAGCGAGCTACCACTTTCTGGGTCCCGCTGCACTGCTCTAGCCGTAGCCTTTCCTTTCTCTCTAATAAACCCTACTTCATACACCAGCCTTGGCTCACAAGTCAATCGGCTGCCTCACGAGCCAGTTCTCTGGCCTGTGAAGGCAAGGACCCTCGACACTGGCCAGAAACACTTTACACTGGCACATAACAGACTCTCTGCCTGGCTTGTAGATAGCAACCTGTCCCTGAGTCCTCACATCGCAGAGAGAGAGAGAGAGAGAGAGAGAGAGAGAGAGCTGCATCTTTGCTCATAAGGACACTAATCACGTCACAAGGCCCCCACTCTCAGGACCTCATTTAATTTCTTCCTGACAAATAAAGCCACGCTGGAATTAGGATTTCAACATAGAATTTGGGTGAGACACAAGCACTCACTCTACAGCAGGCACATATGAGAAGGTACAAGGACTGGATAGCAACCACGAACATCACTGTCACCTTCTACAAGTACGGACCCACATCCCTCTAGCACTGAGGTCTGGGGTGCTGGCTGATGGCTCACAGCTGAGATGCCGCCCCCCCCCCGCCCCCACCAATGTCTCTCAGCCCAAGAACCTGGCTCACACAAGCTGCCAGTGTCCTTGCTGTGGCAGCCCACACCAAAAGATTAAGAACCACATTCTGGGTTCTTAATCTCTACAGTGGTTGTTTGTCCTGGAATTGTCATTGTGTCACATTGTGGCCTCTGCAAACACAGTGCTCCAGACACTGCTAGGTCATTTCATGATGGTGGCACCTCCCTGAGGTGACTTCCCAGCTAAGGCTCCTATGCCGCTCCCCGAAGCCCGGCTTTGCTAAGCCTGCCACACTTCCCAGTTCCTCTCAAGACTTCCCTATCATCTCCCTGAGTCACACCATGTTGGCTGTGACCTCCAACCTTCATCTCACACCCAGGCGTCCCCTCCTGAGTGCTGTAACTGTCCACAGCCTCACAAATCTGCCTCTTGGGCTGGGATACCAGAGACAGCCTCTCAGAACACCAGTCTCTGTGTGTCTTGGTCCCCCACTGCTCCACAAAGACCGTGTCCTACTGTGCGTCTGGCCCTCGGGCACAGGCACAGCCCTGTCCATACCACACTCGCCTCCCTGCACCAGCCTCACCATCTTCTCCACCCAGGGTGCTTGGGTATCCCAGGGGGCCTAATCAATCATTAGTGATGAGGACCAACAATGGCCACCCTCTGTCCCCTCTTCATGCCTGTCCTTGTGTGGGGCACATCCCATCAAGAAACTTCATTACGTCCCAAGTAGGTCCGGGGTGCCAGGGCACAGGATCCGGGATCTGGCCCACATCCCCTGCTGTGTGGTCCTTGTTACCACCACCTCCCCCCGTCCCGATTCTGTGGGAGCAGTCTGTACTGGGACCAAGTCTGAAAACGTCCAACACACAGAGGGCGCCTCGTGTGCATAGGGCGCTGGACGGGTGCCCGCGGGGAGGGGGCGTCTGAGGAAGGTCCGGTGTGCAGAGGCACTGGCAAATGCCTGCAGGATGAAGTCATAAAATGCCAGGATTTCCTCAGTTCCAAGGCAATGATTAATGCTTGTACTTAATCCACGAAGTTACAAAATCTATATAACTCAAATATTGGATTCGAAGGGCATGGGAACATGTGGGTGCAGTGAAGAACTGATTTTACAGTTAAATACACCGTTTGATAAAAGGCAGCACAAACTGCCTGGGAGCATTGGGTTTTAAGGAACCAAGCCAGCCTGGGACAGGGCCTCATTGCTGGTTCTGGTACCTTCCTTCAGGATAACTCCAGGTCCCATGGGCTACTCTGCAGGGCCTGGCTCCATGTCCACGGGTAAGAACACTGGCCACACAGCCACTGCAGCTCACTTGTGTAAATGGCAGTGTAATCCACTAGTGTCATTCCTTATACCACCTTCTGGGCAGCAGGGAGCTGCCCCCTGCTTGGCCAGCAGCCCATCGCCCCCATAGCCAACTTGGAGCTACCAACCCTACAACGAAGAACAGAATGTGGACTTGAGAAGAGAGATGTTTTGACAGTTTCTAATTCTGCAAATGACTCAAGGTAAATAATTTGGTTTGAATTCAGTGAAGATGATGTCTTTTTCACACAGCTGTTAGAAAGAGGCAGGTTCTTATTTATTTATTTATTAATTTTTTTGAGACAGGGTCTTACTATGCAGTCCAGGCTGGCCTCAAATTGTCCTTTCTTCTGCCTCAACCTTCCAAATGCTGGGATTTTTTATAGTTATATTTATTTTAATGAAATGTTCTCAGTGCTATTTTCCATCGAGAATTTTTGTTGTTGTTGTTTTAAGGCATAGTCTCACTATGCAGCCTAGGCTGGCCTTAAACTCACTATGTAGCTAAGGCTGGCATTGAACTTGTGCTACTCCTGCCTCAGTTTCCTAAATGCTAGATTACAAGAGTGTACCACCAGGCCTGGTGCCTCTCAAGATTTGAATTTATTTCTCCTTTTCCAGTTCTCATTCAAAATAAGTTTGGTGTTCATTCAGTTTATTCCCTGGTATTGTGCTTGGAGTCAAATGCTGGCTGAGTCCTTCTCAACCCTGGGAAAATGTCTCCCACTGCCTGCTTGCACAATTACAGCTCCACCCATGCCAAGGATAAAGTTCACCTGGGCAACCTGATCACTGAACTCAATAATGCATGGAGTGTTCCCAGCTCCTGCACACTAGGGACACGGGCTGGAGCCTCCTGGTGATAGCTACAGAGGCAAAACCCAAACACAAGGGTAAAGAAGGGCTCCACAGAAAACCATTCTTAACTGCCACACAAAAGCTTCAGGAGCCAAGGCCCAGCCAGCCCATGGCTTTGGGCATGTCTCTGTCACTGGGCACCTGCCCCCTCCCCAGGCATGGGGTGAGGAGTGGGGACACAATATCCTGTCTGCCCAGAGACTTCAGCTGGCATTGCCAGAGCCATCAACTCTCAGCCTGAGCAATGTCAGGGCCCCTGGAAAAAAAAACCAACCTCACAGAGCTTAAGCAAATGGCTCGCCTGCCACTCTTAGGGGACAGGGGATGGTGTACACCTGGTCAGGATCATAAACAAGGAAATGAGTGGCCAGGTGGCCTTGGCCTCAGTATGTATGCACTGCCAAGGCAGAGGGCACAGGCCCAGGGAAGCCAGAAGGTGGAGGTGAGGGGGAGGATAGGGCAGGTATGGTAGAGAAGGAGAAGAGCCCAAACTGGGGAGATGCTGGTGTGAGCCCCCCGTTCCATGAGCCCAGGACTGCCCCAGAGCAGGGGCAGAGCAAAGATGCAGAGGGTCTGGGGCCCAGTCAAAGAGGGGCACAGCCTCCCCGTACTCTTAGGACAGTGAGGAGGGCGGGATGCACCTGGGAGAGAAAGGGTGGGGAAAGGTTTGCTTACTTAAGTTTTTAAGTAAATAAAAGACAATTTCCTTCTAGTCTAAAAAATAGCTCAGGGCTTTGAACTAGAAAAACTAGAATTTCCAAAGGCAGACAGAGTAAAACATGGACACAAGGCACAAAGGGCGCTTGAAGCCTGATGTTTGGGCAGAATGAGGGAGCAGCATGGAAGGCAGAGAACTCAGGACAGGTGGAGAGACCTGGGAACGCAAACACAGGACCATTTCAAAGTCAGGTCTTAAACACAAGCACACAAAACCGTAGCTACCCCAGGGCTCAGTCCTAACACAAAAGGAGCAGACACATGACCCGTAGTGCAGATCAAGGCAGAAGCCCACTACCACGGAAACACAAAGGGCTATAAAAGGGGAGGGTATGCCAGAAATGATTAAGTACCGTGGATATTTGCTCATCCTCCCAAGCGCCACCCATCCACTCATTCATCCATATACTCACCCACCCATTCACCACCCACTCACCACCCACCTGCCCACTCACTCATCCACCTACCCTTCACTCCACCCATCCATCCTTCCATTCCTCATCCACCCACCCACCCATTCAACCACTCATTCATCTACCATCCTTTCCACGCATCCTCCATCCCTCAAATCATCCATCCACCTACCCACCTTACCATCTCTCTTTCCATCAATCCACTCATCAATCATCCAACCCCCCACCCAGTAAACTGCCTGGCGTGGGCCATTTTTAGGCACTGGGATTACAAGAATGAACAAAACCCGCACTAGTTGCCCTACAGAGCTCCCATCTGGGTTAAAAATGTCAAATATTCAGGAAAACTGAAACCATTTGCCAAGCGTCTTAGAGCAGATGGGAAAAGCGAAGGGAGAAGCAGGGAAGGGGTGTGAGGGCTGAGGTACAGGGGAGAGGATGCCAGGCTGGGGGTCAGGCAGGACAGCCCATCAAGACCCTAGAGGTGAGGCACAGCTGAGGATGCATCTGGATGGGGGCCCCTGCCTGCCCTACAGATTCCAAGCAGACCTGAGAAAGAACTCCAGCCCCCCAACCCACACACCTGTGTACACACACACACACACACACAAGGGCAACAGTTCTCAACACAGAGCAAACAGAGGCAAAGCCCCAGCCTTTTCCTGATCTGCCACACAGCAGCAACACACAGCATAGCCTCGCCTCACATGGAGGGTGCACACGAAGCCCTGAGAGGCTGTCATCTGGCCACAGTCACACCGAGCAGTACGCTGTACTATGGCACATGACCCCAGAATTGAAGCAAGGCTGGCAGAAACCTCAGCTGCTGAATCTTTGGTCCAGTGTCAGAACTACAAAAAGGGACAGGTTGATATGGACACTGAAGGACAGACAGAGCAGAGTCCCATGCCACTCAGACAGACGCCCTCTGCTTCTGGTTATCACCAGAGCTCTGGGAGCTGAACAAACGCCAAGGTCACCATGACAGCAGCCTCATCTCCAGCAAGTCACTGTCACTGCTGGTCAACTTCCCTTTAACACAGGTCTCCACGCCTGGTTGCACAGATGACTAAGTGAAGGCTCAGAAAGGGTAATATCTTGTCCTAGGTCACACAGCTGCAAGAGTGGGGCAGGAAATCTCTATCTGCCTCAGTGTCTGCACAGAGCCTGAAGCATGGGTCCAGACAGCAGCAGTATCAATGCCCCCAAATGAATGGTAGGGGGAGGACACAGGGAGATTATAGTAGGGGGGGCTTCAGCTCCCCTCCAAACAAAACCCCAAAGCTCCACTACCAGTACAGAGGTTTGCTAGGCAAGGAGCCACCCAATGCCTCAATTTCCCTGATTGTAAATTCAGCCCTGAAGGCAGGGATTCTTGTCTCTGCCCAGAAGTTATCCCACACCTGGGGTCAGGTGAAATGTGCTCACTCTGCACCTACTCAGGGTTGCCTTCGTGATCACACCCCCACTAGGACTCTCTGACTGCTGTCCAGTGCCCTTTCCTCTTCCCCACTCTCCAGACCTCCAGGTTTCTGTTTCTCATCACCTCCCATCCCCCTGGCCACCTCCCCTCCAAACCCCCTAGGAGTTTCCAGCTTTGTTTGACTTTCTCACCTCCAGGTGACTGAACACCTGAGTCTCTTCTCTAAACCACACCCACAGGCAGCCCAGCGCCTCCCCACCTGGCCAGGCTACCAGGAAGGCCTCATCAGAAGACCAAACACTTCACCGCCCTCCCCACTGTCCCCTGCTCTGTGTGTAGGGAGCTGGAAGTCGCCCCGACTCCCCAGGCCAGAAGAGGCCAAAGCGCTGGGGCTTGTCCAGAGTCAGCCTCCTCAGGGTGACTTCATTGTCTTTGAAGCAAATTCCCAGAACTCCAGACACACCCATTTAAAAACTATAAATAAAAAATGCATTCCAACGGCAAAATGCCAGATCCCTCACCCCCCTCTGCTGTGCCTCAGAGGAGCCACCTGCAAGGCTGAGAGGTGGAGCTAAGGGGCTGTGAGTGAGTGTTTCAAGTCCCTTCAGCTAAGCAAAGCCAAGGTTCAGCCTGGAATGACACTGAGGGACAAAGTTCCCAGAAAAGGGCAATGCCCCTACTTCCCTCTGTTTGCCCCCTTGCTGTGGAGTGGAAAGACCAGAAAATAACCCACCCTACAGTAAGCCCAAGGGCGGTCCCCAAAAGACATGTCTGCTCCCCAATTTCTAAAGCCTGGAAATGTCACCGTGCACAGCAAAAGGTGATTAAGAGCTTGGGCTAAGACGATCCTACTATCCAGGTGCAGCCACGTGAAATCTACTTTTCTAGATTTAAATGAACTTTTTTAACACAATCCCTAACGGTTATTATCAGACAGGATGCTAACTAGAAAACCACCAGTAGAACACACTGTACACAGAGAGAGAAGGGCTGGAGACAGAGGAGGAAAAGAGGGGAGGAGGGAGAGAAAGTGAGGGAGGGGAAGGAGAGAGAAACAAACACCTTTGTTCCTGTGAGTGGACTCTGGCTGGAAGTGTGAAATATGCAGGGGAGGGGAGGGCAGGACCTTCAGAGACAGAAGTCCCCCTGCCCAAGGCCAGGCCTGCACTTACTCATTCCAACAACAGCATTTGCTGAGTGCTAAGTGGGTGCCAGGTGCTGTGGAGGTTAGAGGTTGTGGTTTCCACCTTAGCCCCGCAGCCTGAGAACAGGGTTTTATGTTGCCAAAAGCACTTTGTAGATGGGGCTACACTGGGGACAGGATAAGGGGAGGCCACCCTGGACTCCTGGGTTGGTCCAAGGCCAGCATGGGGTCCTGCATGAGGGAGGTGGGAGTCAGAGTCAGGGAGGTATGGGGTGACGATGTGGGGAAGCGGCCTTGCACAGAGGTCAATGGCTCCAGAGGCCTGAAGACCAGGATCCCCCCCTGGTGCCTCTGAAGGAAGCAGCCCACCAGAGCTCTGCTCTTATGGCTTGTGCCCCCAGAGCTACAGGTTGAGCTCCTCCTCGGTGGACATCTGTAGCAATGGCCACAGGAAGGTGGCTCGGGTGAGGAGGTGAGACCTTAACTTCATGAAGCCAGAGCTCTGAGCTTCAGCCACCTGGCGATGGCAACACCCCCTCTGTGGAGGGAGGCCCAGCCAGGACTCACTGAGCAGCCATTCTCCCAGACAGCACCAACTGTGCTGTCCACAGTGAGGCTGTGCCTGTGGCTTGTGCTCTGGTCACCCGGCTAACTGTGGCAGACACTTAGCTGTAAACTCTCTCTTTTTTTTTTTTTTTTTGTAGTGGTGGTAGTGGTACTAGGGTTTGAACTTAGGGCTTCCCGCTTGGCTAGGCAGGCACTGTACCACTTGGGCCACTCTGTTAGCTCTTTTTTGTGATGCGTTTTTTCGAGATAGGATCTCAAGAACTATTTGCCCAGGCTGGCCTTGATCCTCAATCCTCCTAATCTCTGCCTCCTGAGTAGTGATGACTACAGGAGTGAGCCACAGGTGCCAGCTTTGCTGTAAATTCTTTCTCTGACCACCATTACCAGCCACCCCACCTGAAGGTAGCTGGTGGCCCTAGGAACTCTCCTGCCCTTGATTTAGCCCCAGCCAGGGAACAAGGAACGTTTGGCGTACGGAAGTCAAAAAGAGGCAAGACGGACCCTCTCCTGGAGCCTTCAGAGGAGCACAATGGTGCCCACACCTCGAACTTGACCCCTGACCTCCAAAACTATGAAATAACACATCCTAGTTATCTTAAGCCACCCCGTTTGTGGTCTAGGTTGAGTAGCCCTTATCCAAAATGCGTGGGCCCAACCAAGCATTTGGTGTTTTGGATTCTGGAATGTTTGCATATGTAACGAGATCTTGTGGACAGAACCCGAGGCTAAACACAAACACTTACGTGTTGTGTACACCTTTCACATAGCCCGCAGGTCATCTTGTACAGTATTTTTAGCACACCTCTGTTTTCACTGTGACCTGTCACACGAGGTCAGGTGTGGAATTCTCCACTCGTGGCATTATTATATCAGTGCCCAAAAGGTTTTGGATTTTGAAGCATTTTGGATTTCAGAATTTGGACGAGGGATGCTCAACCTGAATTCTGTTAAAGCAGTCACAGGAAACTAACAGAAACCTCAAGCAGGATGAGGGGGCAGCCTAAGGCCCAGCCAGGCCCCCGATGGCTGGGCCACTGTGCCTGACACCTGGTGCTGGAGGGAGACAGGAGCTACGTGGCTAAATTTACTTACTCCTCAATCCGTCAGGTGATTTAGTAGAAAACAAGGTCACCCAGAAGTGCAGCCACACTTTGTAGTAACATGCTAGAGAAATGCTGGTTATCACAACCTGGACTCCGCAGAAAGAGCCAAACGTAAAGGGTAGAAAGGTGCCAGGGAGAAAAAGCTGTGAAGTAATCCTGAATATCCGCAAAGTATGTTTTCCTCGGAAAGGATTCTATTGCTGCTTTACTTGAGATTTTAATTACAGGCTGTGTAATGATTTTCACCTTAAATGTTAAGTAACTCTTGGGTTTATGGACTAAATTCAACTTTCCTTGGAACACGTGGAAGTCACGCTACAATCCTGTGGGCTGTGGGAGCCCTGGCAGTGGGCGTCTCACCCTGTCCTCGGTCTCTGTGTGCTTGAATGTCACCGCCCAGGACATGGCCCAGATCAGAAGGAAGGAGCGAGACAAGGCACTTTCACCCTCCCACAAAAGTGCAGGCCTGCCGGATTGGGGGTCACTTAGTGCTCTAGTGTGCCCATGGGGACAGAGACACTACCACTCTGTTCTAGACAGTACCTAGAGTTTGACTGACATCTGTGTTCACAACAGGACCAGAATTTCTTCTAATCACCATACCAGGTGATTAGATTTTTTTTTTACATTAAACATTTTTCTGGCAAAATGATGTCCTCAGCCTCAGGAGGCTCCTGAGCGGGATAGGTAGAGCCTGTTGGCCTGGGGAAGCCCTTATATGGTACAATGGGTCCCACCCTAGCAAGCTGGTGCAAAGGTCAAGGTCAATACCACTGCAGGGGGTGGGGCAAGCACTGACCTGCACAGGAGCGCCAACGCTCCAAGTCCAGCAAGGTGTATGTGCCAAAGCCCAGGGCCAGCCGGGGACTCTGTGCTTAGTATCCATGAGGACCCCTTGGCAAGATTGGCTGGCATGTGTTCTGAAGGTAGACAAATGGCTCAGGAGTTCTAAATGCAGAGGTCAAGAATAAACTCAGCCCTAACAAAGAAGACTCAGCCTGCGAGCGCTCCAAGGAGGGGCACCCAGGGCCACCTGTACCCAGCCAGAGCAAAGGACAGGACAGTGGCTGGTCCTCCCCTCCTGGATCCAAGTGCAGCTGAGCTGGGCTTGTGGGAACCCCACCCTCCTTGTGATATCAGAGCTGCCGCTCACTCAGGAATGTACCTAAGGGGAGACGCTAGTCTGTGATGATAAATCACCTGCTCCCAGGTCTCTCTGGGAGAGAGGAGATAAGGGAAAGCCTCCGCAGGGACGCCAGAGAGCCTGGAGCTCAGCATTGCAGCTCAGGCCTGGAGCCTGGCCGACCACACTCAAGAAGAAAGGCACCTGGGACACAGGCAGGGGTCCTGCTCCTTCCAGCTCAGAATCACAAGTAGTCAAGGTATCACTCTGACCAAAATACAGGACAAATGGTAGACCCAATGACATCTTCTGGCGGCATGGGGAATGGGTAGCTCTCCCTTACCCAGTCTCCTCTGAACATAGTACCTACCAGGTGCTCACGCCATGCTGGCTATGCACACATGGAGGCAGATGAAAGACTCTGGTGTTTACCCTCATGGAGCATCCAGTACAGAGGGGAGAGAGGCCACCAATGTCAAAGGGAGAAGAATGGGGACAGAGGGACATTCAGGGAAGACCTGGGCAAAAGCACACTCAAGGCGCAAGGGCCTGAGGTGAGAGAAGCCAGCGCAACCTGAGTGTGGAGAGCAAGGGACATTCAGACCAGAATGAGATTGGACCTTTAGCACCACAGCCTCTGAAATGGACAACTGGACTTTACACAAGAGCACCAGGTACCCTGGGAAGGCCGTGCATAACCTGGAAGGGACCCAGTGCACAGTGTAATAGGACATTCTAGGTGCCACAAGGATGGCAGGAAGAAGGTTGCAGGGAGAGCAGTGAGGAGGGTGTGGAGAGAGGAAAATGGGCTGGGGGACAGAAGGTTAAGCAGAGGGGTCAGCACAAGTGTGCTGCAATGAGGGGAGACGTGAAGGGTGTATGCAGATTTGGTGCTGGAGATGCCTGCGGAACACCCAGGTAAACACATGGAGGACAGGCAGACACAGGAGGCAGGAGTTACACCTCCCTGGGATAGCACGGAAAGCTGATCCATCAGGCTGAGGAACAAGTCCTGGGTCGGACCCCAGCTCTACCCACCTGTGCACCTGGTGTTGGTAAAGCTGGGGTGAGAGTGGTCCCACCTTGTGGGTTATCACAGACATGTGGAAAAGGCTTAGAGCACAGCCAGGCAAGCCATGCCTTTGATAACTTTCAGTCACACTTTAGGAAGGACTCAGTGATGATAAGCACTTGGTTGGGGGGAGGATGTACCAGAAGCAGGACAAGGACTCAAACCCAATCCTGAGGCTCACTTATTTACCTTGGGGTAACGAGGGCGAGTTCCCAGCAGGGAGGGAGCAGCTTCCCCCAAACCCATGATGCCTATCCATCATGATGGCTGAACAGCATGTGAAACCAGGCCCAGGGCCAGGACCCCCCAACATCTGACAACCATCACACTTCACCTTTACTCCTGCACAGAGAGGGTACTTTTTACAAAATGCTGTTAAATGAGTGAAACAAGAGAAGGAGCAGGTAACCAGGGAAATCTAGTCATTCTCCCTAAAGGAGTTCACAGGCATACAAGCTTGCTCTGAAGCCAGGACCCTGGGTTCAAAAGCCATCCTCACACAGCCTTGGGCAGTAGGACTCAGCCTTGGCACCACAGACATGCTGGGCCAAACCACTCTTTGTCATGGGGCTGTCTTGTGCAATGTCGGGTGCTGGCCAGCATCCCTGGCCTCCTCCCACTGACACCTCATCCTCAGCTGTGACAACCGAAAATGTCTTCGTTATCAATGATATTGTCCAATGGCCCCAGAGAGGCTAAACGCCATCAGACAAAATGCTTTCAGGTTCTGTATGTCAGTTTCTCCATTCATAAAATGAGGTCATAGAGCAGACATAAGAATTATTTTTAAAAAATACATATAGAGTCATCTAGAACAGTAGCCAACATAACAAAGTGGCCAATAAACACTAGCAACAAGTCACTATTGACCTAGGGACAGGGCCACAAGGACAAGCGATTCCCAGCAGAGTGAGAGGTGCAATGAATGAACAAGGCACTGGGGAAGCTTCAAGAGTGGGAACCATCCGAGAAGGTAGGAAACCTTCCAGAACCATCCCGGGCGGGGAGAATGGATGGGGACGTGATGGAGAGAAGAATGGGAGGGGACATTTCAGACAGAGGGAGGCAGATGAAGAAGCCAGGAGACAGGAGAACACTGTGTCTGGATCCAGATGAGCTGAGCAGTTCAAGACCACGTCCTTAAGGAATCTAACAAAAACAAAAGCCTCAGTGTTTACAGAACCAAACACCAAGGGGCTGAGAATGGAAGGAAACAAGCGAGTTTGCCACTTGGTTGTTTTGGAACATTTCTGGGGTTGAGAAATTAAGAGAGCATTCAATATACATCCACAATGCCCACGCCTTCGGTCTCTGTCTCTGTTCCTTTTGGAGTTGGGAGAGTTGCTGACCCCAGCCAAGGTCCCAACACAGAGCTGTATTTGCAGGGATCCTACTGTGAGGGGCCAACAGCTCTCTTTCCCTTGCAAAGACACTGGGCCCGAAGGTCAGGATGGCTACAGAAACACAAGGGAGATGTCAGTATTTCTTCCAGCATCAAATTTGGTAAGCTTTTCCTGAAATCAATTGATGCCTTCCTTCTACCGGCTCCTGTCCTGAGATACAGGAAGCCAAGGACTCCCAGTGCCACTTGGGCCAGTTCCAACCCCACAGCAGTGAGGCCCACAGCTCACCTTACCAGGGAGCAAGAAATAAAAGACGCGTGACGACAGCTCTGCTTTCACCATGAATAAATGAGTGCAATTACCTCTGCGCAGAAAAGGAGCGCTTCAAAGCGAGGAAAGGGACAAGGGGAGGAAGAGGATCCAGGAGAAATAATCAGTCTTAATTAGTCTTATCTCAGGGAAGAAGTATGACGCTTTCAGTACCCAAAGAGATTCAAATTAGCCTCCTGCCAGTCACCATGTCTCAGTGGTTCTCATTGGTGATGACAGACAGATGTGGCCCGTCCCTGGTCATTGTCCTTCTAGCAATGACTCTCTGATGAAAATGAAATTTGAGAGCTTCAGAAGTCAGGTGACTTCACCCACAGGTCAACCCATCTTTGCAGGACCCATGGACCCTAGTGGCCTCGGCCTACCCCGCCCCAGCCTGAGTGTCTCCGGCAGGCCTGTTGTGGTGGCTCCTGGCTGACGCCCAGTCTCAAGTCTGTGTGAGATGCCTCCCTACTAATAGGTGGATGCTGAAGGGGTCCCCTTGATCAATGGAAGGGTGGAATACACAGATAACTGGATCATCTAGAAATGGGCAGGATGAGGTGTGACTGGGCACTGGCCTGACAGCAGCAGGCACTCAGCAGATGTTTGGAGCTGAATGAAGACTATACACTTGGTGACATCCTGGCTGATGTCATCCCTTTCTCATGACGGTGGACTTGGTTCTCCACCTGATGCAGCAGAGCCCATGGGGGCCATGTGACTGGGAGGGGTGTGGGAACAGGTGTTGGCTCATCAAGGTTACTTCCCCATGAGGAGGGGCCTGACTGTGACATCCCATCAGTCACCTCAAAAGAGGCAGAGGTACCAGTGCGAGACTGTGGAGTGGGAAAGGAAAAAGGGGTATCATGGTCCATGTCTGCAAGATGGCAAAGAACAGACTTCCCTAAAGCTCAGAGCTGCCATCACCTCAGGTTTGGCTGGCAGGTTGGGGGTCTCCTGCACCTCTGTCTTCCTTCCTGTTCACTGCCAAGCCCCGGCAAGCCAGGAATCCAGGATCAACATTCGGCGAGACAGGCGGAAGAGCTGTCCAGATCCTGCTGGCAGCCGGCCATAGGCTGACAGGGGTGCAGAGAACAGGGAGGGGCAACCGAGATGCCTCAATCCCTCCCCCCATGTTTCTAGAGTATAACCAAGTTGGGGTGTAGACGGCCAGCCCTGCAGCCCCTTGTCTCAAAGGCTGCCCAACCTCTCTGGGGTGGCTTTCCCTCCTCTTCTGACGCACCCACCCTTCCTCTCTCTTTGTGTTCCCCAACCAAGCCTATTCTCTCTTCCTGCTCAATAAATACCTGCTAATACCTCCAGCCCTTTATGGTGAGCTCAATAAACTGACGCTATGCTAGCCGAGACGCCCACACTAGTGGATAGTGATTCCTCAGGCATTTGTGCTAAACTCGTTAATCACGGACACAGTCGAGGGAAGGATCTCAAAGTCATCTCTGGTATAAATCAAGTCCCACCTAATCCTCAATGAGCTCTACAAAAAGACGCTGTTCACCATCTGGACTATTACAAACTGGTTTTTCAAACGGGCCATCACTGTATGCAACAGGCGATCAAAGACCAGAGCAAGCTTTGTGGTGGAGAACAGAGGACAAGCTTCTATACCACTCCTGGGCTGCTTTTGATTGTTAAAAAGACTTGATTGTTGGGTGTCTTTGGAGCAATTGATCTTCTGCAATAGTCAGAACATGTCAAGGTGAGACTATTCCAGAAGCGGGAAGATGAGTCATTTTGTACAGTGATAATGAGGCATGAAAACCACAGGCAACTTCTTTTAGGACCCAGGGATTAACGCTTAGGACTTCTACCCCAGTTGCACTGATCTGCTCAAACCAATTAAACCTGAAATCTGGAATAAAGCACTTTAACGTTAAAACCACTTAGAAACAACATAAAGTCTCTGTCATACATTTGGCTATCTTAAGTGGACCTCACACTGAGGTCTTCCCCTACTGTCCTCAGTCTCACAGGGACGATGAATGGGACTGAGACAGGCATGCCTACTGGCTAAGGAAACTGCACTTCCGAGGCCACCTCGATGTGCACCTTGCCAACACCGGGGCCCAGCACCTCTACCCTGACCTCATCTTCCAAGAACGAAGTGGACAGAGGAATTTGCAGGACACCCTCCCACGTACGAATCAGGGACATTTGTGTAAAATGTTGGTGAGCCCCGGCGACCTGCAGCCCAAGCCCACCCCTCAGGCCCTGGACACCTACCGGTGAAGTCCTCGAAGCACTCGCAGGTGTAGCCGCCCTCTCGGCTCCGGCAGCGGCCGTTGGTGCCACACGGGCTGGAGTAGCAGAGGTCGATCTCGGTCTCGCAGTAGTCCCCGGTGAAGCCGGGCGGGCAGCGGCAGCGCAGGCCGGTGATGGGGTGGATGGGCCGGAAGAGCACCGTGGTGGAGCTGATGAAGGGGGCCGAGCTGTCGAACCTGAGCACGGACACGCACTTCATGTAGTTCTCGCAGGGCTCCCGCAGGCAGATGTTGTCGTCGAAGGGCAGCACGCGCTGGGCGGAGATGGTGGTCAGCAGCGTCCGGTTCAGGTAGATCTGCTCCTGCAGGTCCTCGGATGGGAAGAACCTGCCCCGAGCGCCACCGGGGAGCAACGCTGAGAAGGTCACATTCAGGATATTGGACCTGACGTCGGTGTCGTTCTGGATGTTGAAGACGAAGATGTCATCCTTGGTGGTGGACAGCACTGTGGCCACCCCTTCCACGAAGAGGGACAGCAGTGGGGAGAGGAACTTCTCCTGGGACATGTTCTCCAGGCGGACGGTGATGCTATTTGTCAGCATGTCATCTGTGATGATGATGACACGCAGGGTGCAGAGAGCCGTGACACTGTGGATGCCATCTGCAGGACACAGGACAATGGGAGTCACTGAATGCCTGCCCCGGGAACAGGTTAGCAAAGGAGAGGTCAGCCTGGGAATCCTTGCTCCCCACTCCCCACCTGACCCCCTGCACTCCCAGCTCATCCTCCCACACTGCTACCCCCACACCCACTTCCTAAATCACGACTTCCACCTGCTCTTGCTTGTGACCTCACTGTCTCAAAACCACAGGGTGGCCCATGACCACCATGACCCAGTTCCTCACCACCCAGGACTCTGGGTTCACGTGTTTTGCTCCAGTCACATGAGGCCACAGCCCTAGCTTTACCTGCACGTCCCATCACAGCCACCGAGACTTCCCAGCCTAACCCAACCTTCCCTCTGCCCAACAGGAATCCTCCAGTTGTCCCCCACCCAGGTCAAACCCTGCAGTGTCCAGCAAGCCCACACTGGTGCTGCCAGGAACGGCCCCACCCAGCAGGCCTGCTTTCTCTCAGTCATATCCTATCCATTCACACATGCCCAATACAGGGACACTCAGTAAACACTGCTTTAAAAAGGTCCACAAGATGACACCCTCCACCAGTTCCACCACAGTGCTCTTCTTGGCCAGGACAAGGAAGCAAATTGTGAAGACAGGGACTACAAAGTCCACCACAACATCAGGTACAGCATCACAGGGCACAGATGTACAGGGCCTGGCCACCAGAGTCCTCAGGACAGCCACCCTGACAGTGGCTCCCTAACAGTGGCACTCCAAGCCAGATGGCCTTCACCTGCCTCCCAGGCCCCACTTCAGAGGTGAGAAACACTGCAAAGCTGGCATGCTTCTGGCCACAGCTCAGACTCAGTGACCCCTGTAGCACCGTGGATCTTCCCCCACCCATCCCCCTCACAGGGCTCTCTGCCTGTGATTCCGACCCCCACCTTAATTCTCAAGGGTGGGCACCCCTTGCCAGCAAAGACCTCTGGCCCCCCTCAGAGCCCTCAGTCCTGGTGGGACCCTGTCCAGGAAGCAGAAGCCAGGCTGGGCACTGGAGTGGCCAGACCCTCCCCCAGGTGTTTCTGGGAAGTGATGAGAAAGTCTGAAAGCCATAGAGAAGACACTGTCAGATGACAAATCCTGGAGGCCACCTTGTCAGTCATCTGTCCGCAGCATGTCCCTGACAAGGGGCAGCAGCCTGCAAGGAGCCCTTGAGAGAGGGAGTGAAGTGCAGCCCTTCCAGGCCTCTTCTCAGGCTCCTGGAGCCACAGCCATTTCTGGGAAGACCATGAGTCACACAACTTGTCCATACAATGAAGAAATATCACCACCTGACAGTCACAAGGCACCAGGTACTCTGATTACCATAGCAAACCTGAAATTCCAGCGGAATCATCGCCATCCCATTTATGAGGTGGGGAAAACTGAGATGCAGAGAAGCCAAGAGTTCATGCCTGAGAACAAGCTGGGCTGGAGGAGATGCCAGCTTCCACCACAGTGGTGACAGCAGCCAGCCACTTGACATCCCAGCCCGGGACACAGTGCTACATGCACTATGCCATCCAGTCCTCAGGAGAACCTGGTGAGGCTGAATTTAGAAAGCATTAAGGCAGTCCTGACTCAGGATGGGGAGGATGACCCACCTCCAGCACAGACCGAGGCCCTCCAGAGGGCACCTGTGGACACCTGTGGCTCAGAACAAAGGGGCAGGACCAAGACGAGGATGAGGAAACACAAATACAAGGAAAGCATGGACAAGCAGAGGGCGGATGCAAGGATGGTTGATCTTCTCTCTCCCACCCACCCCCCTTCCCTAGCCCAGGGGCCATCCCACAGGACGTAGGAGGGGAGACATCTGATTTCCTAGCTCAGGCCCTAAGAGGATGGGAAGGTTCATGCCTCCTTCCTCATTGCACCCAGCTGCCATGCACACTGGTTCAGAGCCCCAGATCACCAAGGCCCAGACATGGTCCTATCAGGCTCCTGTGACTAGAGCCATCTCCAGAGACAGCCCAGACATCATGGAGCAGGGACAAGCCACAGAATGAAGCCAGCCTACACCATGGGCAAATAACAGTCAGTGTTGGAAGCTGCAGAGTTCTGGGCTGACTTGTTACACAGTGCCAGACAACCACGAAGATCTAAATAGAATAAGATATTGAACCTCATCACCCATCACATAAAATATTAGCATAGCCGGGCACCGGTGCTCACGCCTATAATCCTAACTATTCAGGAGGCAGAGATCAGGAGGATCGAGGTTTGAAGACAGCCTGGGCAAATAGTTCACAAGACCCTATCTCAAAAATCCCATCACAAAAAAAGGGCTGGGGGCAGCACAGCAACTAAGAGATAGCATAGATAAATGGGACCTCATAAAACTAAAAAGCTTCTGTTCATCAAAAGAAATGGTCTCTAAACTGAAGAGAACACCCACAGAGTGGGAGAAAATATTGGCCAACTATACATCAGACAAAGGACTGATAACCAGAATATATAGGGAACTTAAAAAACTAAATTCTCCCAAAACTAATGAACCAATAAAGAAATGGGCAAGTGAACTAAACAGAACTTTCCCAAAAGAAGAAATTCAAATGGCCAAAAAACACATGAAAAAATGCTCACCATCTCTAGCAATAAAGGAAATGCAAATTAAAACCACACTAAGATTCCACCTCACCCCTGTTAGAATAGCCATCATCAGCAACACCACCAACAACAGGTGTTGGCGAGGATGTGGGGAAAAAGGAACCCTCTTACACTGTTGGTGGGAATGTAAACTAGTACAACCACTCTGGAAAAAAATTTGGAGGCTACTTAAAAAGCTAAACATTGATCTACCATTTGATCCAGCAATACCACTCTTGGGGATATACCCAAAAGACTGTGACACAGGTTACTCCAGAGGCACCTGCACACCCATGTTTACTGCAGCACTATTCACAATAGCCAAGTTATGGAAACAGCCAAGATGCCCCACCACTGACGAATGGATCAAGAAAATGTGGTATCTATACACAATGGAATTTTATGCAGCCATGAAGAAGAACGAAATGTTATCATTCGCTGGTAAATGGATGGAATTGGAGAACATCATTCTGAGTGAGGTTAGCCTGGCCCAAAAGACCAAAAATCATATGTTCTCCCTCATATGTGGACATTAGATCAAGGGCAAACACAACAATGGGATTGGACTTTGAGCACATGATAAAAGTGAGAGCACACAAGGGAGGGGTGAGGATAGGTGAGACACCTAAAAAACTAGCTAGCATTTGTTGCCCTTAACGCAGAGAAACTAAAGCAGATACCTTAAAAGCAACTGAGGCCAATAGGAAAAGGGGACCAGGAACTAGAGAAAAGGTTAGATCAAAAAGAATTAACCTAGAAGGTAACACACATGCACAGGAAATTAATGAGTCAACTCCCTGTATAGCTATCCTTATCTCAACCAGCAAAAACCCTTGTTCCTTCCTATTATTGCTTATACTCTCTCTTCAACAAAATTAGAGATAAGGGCAAAATAGTTTCTGCTGGGTATTGAGGGGGTGGGGGGAGAGGGAGGGGGCGCAGTGGATGGTAAAGGAGGGGGTGGGGGCAGGGGGGAGAAATGACCCAAGCCTTGTATGCACATATGAATAATAAAACAATAAAAAAAAAAAGAATTAACCTAGAAGGTAACACCCACGCACAGGAAATCAATGTGAGTCAACTCCCTGTATAGCTATCCTTATCTCAACCAGCAAAAACCCTTGTTCCTTCCTATTATTGCTTATACTCTCTCTTCAACAAAATTAGAAATAAGGGCAAAATAGTTTCTGCTGGGTATCAAGGGGTTGGGGGGGAGAGGTAGGGGGTGGAGTGGGTGGTAAGGGAGGGGGTGGGGGCAGGGGGGAGAAATGACCCAAGCATTGTATGCACACATGAATAATAAAAAAATAAAAATTAAAAAACAAAAAACCCCTGTAAAACCAATATCTCACAGGCCTGTAACCAAAGATGAGCACAAAACAGAAACAGACTGCACAGGGAAATACAAGAAGGTGTTTTAAGACATTAAAAGAAAGGCTCTTTCTCTAAAAAAAAAAAAAAAAAAGGCCTGGGGGAGTGGCTCAAGGTGCAGGCTCTGAGTTCAAACCCCAGTACCACAAAAAAAAAAAAAAACAGGAAAAGAAGACATTAGCACAGACTCAGGCTCAGTATACCCTGTGGCAAAGCTTGGAACTAGAAGTGTTTTGAATTCTCGATTTTTTTAGGGGGTGGTTTGGAATATCTGCATGGACATAATGAGGCATCTTGGGGAAGAGAACCAAGTCTGAACATGAAATTCATTTGTGTCATATTCACCTTACACATACAGCCCAAAGGCAGATTGATATGATATTCTGGGTGTGCTGACTTCACACTGTCACGGGAGGTCAGGTGTGGGATTTTCCACTTCAGGGTCAATGTGGGAGCTCAAAAAGTCTTGGACTTTGGAGTGTTCTGGATTTCAGACCTTTGGGTTGGGGATGCTAAACTTCTGCATTTCCAGGGACAGAACTGTGTCCCCGAGTTCTTCTGTTGAAGTCCTGAGCCCCGGTGGTGTGTATCTGGAGAGGAGAGTCAGCTGAGGTCATGAGAGTGGGGCTTAGTGTTCTCCTAAGTGGACACGCTAGCAAGCAATCCCCACGGGAAGACACAGAGAGAAGGGGCTATTTGGAAACCAGAAGGGCACCTCCCAAGAAGAGCACCCTGACCTCAGACGTCAGCTCCAGAATGGTGAGAAAATGAGTATCTGTCATTTAAGCTGTCTAGTCTGTGGCATTTTGTTATGGCAGCCCAGCCAATGACATGTATTACCCTAACTCAGTTAAAATAAGTTGGCGGGATGACCTTGATCCCTCTGAGGCAGGATGGCGGTTCTGTTAAGGCTAAATGTCCTTTGTGGTGCCCAAGGAGGCTGAGTCTGTTCCTCCAAGCACAGTGGTCAGACCTGTTTGTGTCCCGACATTTCTCCAGGACCAACCTACCAGGATGGTGTGGCATGCAGCATAGTCACCTGTCACCAAGCCACCATGGAGCCTTGCTTGGACAAATTGTTACTGACCGTTCGTGGGAACACACTGCAGAAAGCTGCCAGGCCAGGCCCGTGGGCGCGCTTGGCTTTAACCTTTGCTGGGCTTTGTTAACACGGTGTGGGTTGTTGCCATGTCGTGGAAATGCTGACCTGTTTGACTTAACGCTTGAGGAAGTGACTGTACGCCTCTTTGCCTCTGCTCTGTACACTATTCAGCTCACAATAAAGAGGGGATAAGATGTGTCTGTCAGTAGATAAACGTAATCACATGGCTATTCTGAGAATTTAATTGTAGAGGAATTCTATCCAAGAAACTGTGAGACTGAGCTCGTATTCTGGTGAGTTAATGGGTTGGACTTAGTGCAACAAAAATTACATACGAGCTTTTTTTTGCCTTTTAATTTATCAAACTTAGTTTTATTGCTATCAATACATGATAATAATTTCATATTTGCCCTGGGAATAAAGGACACAAGGAAAGACTCATGAGTAAAGACTTTGCAGGAAACTGGACAGTGTTGAATTTTTGGAAACATCGCTCTGTTTAGTTGATACATGTTTAGCTGGTTACATGTCCTGGGGAAACTTTAAACACAGAGATGCCCACATCTCATTACACAGTGCAAATCCCAGGAAAAAGAGCTGGCAGAGTTTCTGAATTTTGAGAAGTTCTATTTAGGGAAGAGGTCTCCCTTGTAGGTGGATCAAAATTAAAGAGTCCAAACAGACTTCAGCCTCACCTGTGGTTTACTAGTCCTAAAATTATCTGTCCACAAATACAAAAAAAAATGTGTTCCCACTGTGCGAGCTGTTAGTGAGAAAATGTATTCTATGAAAAGGAAACGTTTTAAAAACATATAAAAAGATGTGTTCTGCTCTTTAAAAACCTAAACAAGTTAGCATGCCAAACCACATAGTAAATAACCTTAAGTTACCAATGTTCATAAATTACTTTTATAAGTAATTTATTTTGTAAAATAAATTACTTCTAAAAAAAGCACCTCTTGGAAACACCAAGCCTTCTGCCCAGAGGTCGCTCGGGTACCACCAGAGGGACCTTCACACTGTCCCCCTGCCCTCCAACCCCAGGGTCTGCTGCTGCCCATGCCTACCCCAACCTACGTCTTCCAAGCCCCGCTACCCCTTGTCCCCACACATGTAAGCTCAGCCCGTCTTCCAGGCTAAGTCCAGGGATACCACCTTAAGGAAGTATTCCAGGAGACTGCTCCCCCCACAGCCCCCCTAGGGCTATCTGCTTTCTACCTGTGCACCCCTAGCATCCAGCCCAAGGTGTGCCACACAGGAACACCTGGCACACACCTGTCTGGGGAAGGCATTTAGTTCCAGCTCCTAATCCTCCTTACTGGCACCACAGGACAAGCTCTGGAGGCCCTTGGCTTCTCAGTGGCATGGATGTCTTCCAGACCTTCCTGGCCTACGTGGACACCTGCCACTGTGTCAGAGCCATGGAGGCCATGCCTGGTCCTCGTGTTCTCCACCCTCACACCCCTTCCCTTCTGTCCATACGTGTCTTGAGGAAGCAGCAGCCCTGGCCCCAGCATCTCTGCAACCCGGGGGCAGCGGCCCCTCCTGTTGGCGCCTCTTGTGCTTGCTCTGTTCCCACCTGGGTTAGGTGATGCCTGGTGACAAATATGCTCTGGAGATCTGGCCAAACCCCCACCCCCACCAGCCACTCACTGCATCCTGCAGCTCACAAGAGAGAAGATGGGGAGGCAACCCGACTCACCTCCATGGAAGAAGGGAAAAGAAAACCCACACACAACGGAATAGTATTCAGCCTGGAAAAGGAAGGAAAGGCTGACACAGTGTGGAGGAACCTCGAGGACTTTGTGCTTGAGAGAAATAAACCAGTCATGGGACAAATCCTGTGTGGTGCCACTCACAGGGGATCCCAGAGGAGTCAGATCCACAGAAGAAAATGGACTGCGGGGGTGGGGCATGTGGCAGTGGGGAGCAAGGGCTTGGTGGGGGCAGCGCTGCAGTTTGGGGAGGTGGTGGGGAGGTTGCACAAGACACCAATGTCTTTGGTGCCATGAAAGGAGTTGTGTGTGTCTACCACAATTAACATTTTTAAAAAGAAGAAGAGCCTGATTATAACCCATAGGCAATGCCAAGCCACATGTGGGTCTGCCAGCCTCAGTTTCCCTCTATCTTCGTCCTCACACTGCAGCCACAGTGGTCATTCTGAAATGTGATCTCATCACCCCGTTCCCCCAGGGCTCCCTAATGACACCTAGAATAAAACCCATGACCGTCACCCCGACTTAGGGTCCTTCGTGATCTGCCTCCATCATAGTGACACCTCCGTGTCACCCCTCTTCCTACCCCAGGGCCTTTGCACACCTGGACTGCTGCCCTCCTGGTCAGTCAGTGGCTGCTTCCGTCACCCAGGCCTCGCTAACTGTCCCTCCCCGGAGGGCCTGTCCATGCAGAGCACACACACACACTCTCCCCACATCCCCACTTTCATTCCTACACAGGAGCAGCTGAGGGCTGACTGTATTTATTGTTTACACCTGTTTCTCCCCGAGAGTCTGTAAGGACAGAGAACCTGCAGGTGTCCCATCTACCACTGTCCCATCCTGAGCAGCCCCTGGCACGTGGAGGCTGCTGGACAGACATGTGGGAGGGAGCAGGGAGGGGTGACATCCCGCAGCTCCTCTACCCCAGCACAAGCTCTTTCTTTGGAGCTGTTTGACTTGTTTCTCTTTGTAAAGGCCCACTGCAATAATACAGGTGGGACAGGGTTTGCTTCCTGGCAGCAAGTGTAGGAAACACCCGTTAACCACACATGGATTTGTTTGTCCTGCCCAGAATGCAATGGGCACACTGATTTTCAGCTAAAGGCCAGGCCTTCTCGGGAGGCACTGGCCATCCTGGTCCAGGGATGGGGTGAGGGTTCCAGCACTCAGTCCTCCCACAGCAGCCCAGGAAAGCCCTGCACAGAGGAACGCCCCAGAACAAGGAGCCATGATCTAAGGACATGCAGTCTCACTCAGGGACAAAGCAATGGTGTGACCACCAGAAAACGTCAGAGATTAACTAACGTTACTGAGCTAGAAAGGAAGACACACCTTCTGACCAACCCTTCTGTTAGTTCCTTTCTTTTTTATTTTTTATTAGAATAAACTAGCTGTACAAAGGGGTTTCATTGTGACATTTACAACAAGACATAGTTACTTTGATCAAATTCATGCCAGCTACGTTACTCTTTCTTGAGGCCCTTCCCTAACCCAACATTAATTTCTTTCTTTCTTTTTTTTTTGGCGGTAGTGGGATTTGAACTCAAGGCTCATGCTTGCAAGGCAGCCACTCTACCACTTGAGCCACTCCACCGGCCCCCCAACACTAGTTTCCTTAAAGACCGTGGGCCATCCTAGACACCCCAGCAGACAATGAACAAGGTTCAGATGCAGTGGGCTGGCTTGGATTTCTGAGCCAGTCTGAAACTTAAGAGCTGTCAGGACACAAACTGAGATGTCCATTAATGGGGATGGCTGAAGTCAGCTGAGCTGTCCCCTCACTGGACACTGCAGAGTCAGGACAGAATGGTAACCAGGGCTGGAGCTAGAAGATACGATATTAGAAAGAGTAAGAACCTTTTACGCAAACAAAAAACCCACGTGCACATGAGCCCAGAAAACTCTCAGCCCAAACGTTCTCCTCAAGGTTGTCAATGGCTCTGTGTGTGTCACTGATTTTGTTTTAAATAAATCCTTTATTCTAGAAGTTGTAGATTTATCTGAAAATTGTGAAGAGAGTCAGTTTGTATACACAGGCCACATGCCCAGTTTCTCCACTGCCCACACTATTGCACTCCTGTGGCCAGTTTGTTGTCATTCATGAGCCAGTACTGATACCTTACTACCCAAAGCCCATGCTACCATCAGGCTGCTTAGTCCTACCCACTGTCCTCCACCCAGGTCCCCAGCCAGGATCCCAGGTGACACCCACGCGCCACGTCTCCTTAGCTCCTCTAGGCTGTGGCAGTCTCTCAGTGCTCTGTGTCCGGGACATGGCAGTTTGAGGGACACTGCTCAGGTCTCGTGGGACAAGCTAGGTGGCGGATGTGGAGGAGATCACTTCTTGCTCCTCAGGCATGCCTCTGTGTTTCTTTCTCTGTGCAAGCTGCATGATCACAGTGCCAGGCTATTTTACTCAGCTCTCACACGGCTCCCAGGTCTGTGCCAGGTGTTTGTCCACAGCTGTGAGGACAGCAGGGGAATCACAGCTCCCCACTGCAGTTCTGCAGCACCCCAGAAGTAGCCCAGGTAGCTTCTGCTGCCTTCCTCAGAAGATCTGAGTCAGCTCGAGACCCAGATGGTGGGAGGGAGAGGGCACAGGTGGCAGAGCACAAGAAGTGGAGGGATGCCTGCCGGCAGGTGCTTACAAAGCCAGAAACAACTTCTGAGTTGCCATGGAGGTTGGGGCCTGTCGTATGATCCTCTGCTGTGGGTGAAAGCCAGTGGCAGGAGGATGGTGAGTGTCCACATTGGTGTTCCCCATGGATGTTGAGAGAAAGGTTACACTGTGGCCTCCAAGGAGAAGGACAGGGACAGAGCTAGCGCTCTGAGACCTGGTGACATTAGATTCCACCGTGGGTGAAGGGCAGAGCAGCCAGCAACAGGGGGCAAGGGGTCTCCCAGGAGGGATGGGGTTTGCTCCCCTCAAAGTGGATGGGAAAAGCTTTCTGGGCACAAGACAGCAAAAGTGGCAAGCTGGTCAGGGGAAGGCAGGGGTCAGGGTCCTGGGGCTGCCAGGACAAAGTCACAGCCAAGCACCTTACAACAGCACGGGTTTACCCTCTTGGTTATGAGGGCAGGAGTTCAGAATCAGGCTGAAGGTGTGGCTCAAGTAGCCGAGCAACTGCAAGACCGAGTTCAAACCCCTGGACTGCCAAAGCCAAAACAAACAAACAAAATCAGAAGTTGAGGATCCAGATGTGGGCAGGGCTGGCTCCCAAGGTCCTGAGAGAACCTGCCCCGGCCCCTCCCCCACTATCTGGTGTCACCACTGTCCTCAGCATCCTTGGCTGTAGACGCACCACTCCCTTCTCCACCTCTGCAGTCCTTCGGCCTCTTCTCAGCCGGTCTTTTCTTCTTAAAAAGACATGTCACTAGACAAGGAAAACTGAATCCAGTGTGGCTCCATCTCGGTGCTCACAATCACATCTGCAAAGGCCCTGTTTCCAAATGACACCCCATTCTGAGGTTCCAAGTGGACACGAATTGGGGAGGGGACATTATTTAACCCAAGAGCAATGGCAATGTGGAATTGTAGAAAGATAAGGCCATGGAGGTGGGAGGAGACGTGAGCCCTGACTGCTGCTGGTCCATGGGCTCTTGGTGGAAGACACCGGAGGGAGTGGTTGCAGGAGAAATGATCCACAGGTGGGATGGGACCTGAGCGCCACACTGGGCCCATCACTGAACCCCTACACCAAGAAACAATATGCCCAGGAGGCCGCTGGGGCTGGGAGCAGCAGGGTCCAGACTCAACCAGTCCCAAGCCCAACAGTGACAGACACGGAGGGAATGGCCTGGAGGACCACAGTGTTGCCACTAAGGACTCTGAGGAGAAAAGGCTTCTGACCCACTGCACACCTTGGGGACAATCCAGTGAGACAGAGGTGGAGTGGAAGTCAGTGCCAAGAGGAGCCAGGGCCCCTTTGCCCATTCACTCATATGTCTATTGCCTGGTCTAGGGGCCTTCCTCGCTCTCCTATCACCAATGCCCACCTTGGAGATCAGAGCTGTCCCCTGTGGCTATGTGCAGTCACATCCATGGAGTACCATGTGCCATCCAGCAGGGTTCAGAGGCTGTGCTGTTGCCCCTTGCTGCTGTTCTCTGAGGTCCTCACAGCACAGGGCAGGGACTCCTGGCGGCTCCCACCCAGTCAGGTGGCTCTCTGCATCTCCTCCTCTGAGAGGCTCATTTTTTTGAGGCCAGACGACAGATGTGATATAGCTCCTACTCCCAGAGGATATCTGGCTTTCTCTCATTTCTGAGCAACAAAGGCCAAGTCTAAAACCCATGTCTCTAGGAGCCTGGCTCACATCACAGAAAAAAGTGACAGGAGCTTTCAGCATGGGGCCAGTGCTCAGTCAGGCAAGGGTAGAGTCAGTGTTCAGTCAGGCATGGCCAGGCATGGCAGCCACAGAAGGCTCTGGACCTCTACCCCATCCACAGAACCTAGGATGGAGACACAAGTTGGCCCAAGTGTCCTGTGAGAGCCAAGACCACTCCTGTTGGCTCTGGAACAACTTGTGTTCACCTTGCAATCAACCCAAGAGGTACCATAGAGGCTGGTAGAGCTCTTCCTGGTGCCAGGAGTTGTGGAGGACAGAGCCAACCATTCTGAGCTCCCTGTGCCCATCATGCCCTGTGTTCACTGGATATGCAGGTACCTCCTGGGTCCCAGGCAGCCCATGCTGTGGGTTTCTCCTTATTTGGATCCCTGTCCAACCCTGTAATGTCTACCACTGCTTTTGTCCTGAGTTGCTGGAGGTGGTCCCCACACCCTCTCTCCTACTGGACCTAGGGGATCTTTGCACTAGGGTCCCAGGCAACCAACACCAACTCTACCCCACCCAGTGCTTGCCCCCCAGGTTCCAATGTCTCCCCCACACCTCTGGTGCTCAGGCTTTGAGTCCTGTCTTGGGGGACAGCCGCAGCCCGGAAGGCAGAGAAGTCTTGGCAAAAGGCCAGCCAGTGCACTCTCCACGTCTCCATGCTAACAAAGCCACTTGGCCCACTCTCCTAAAATGAATGCAGTCCCTCCACCCTCCTCCCCAAACAAGCCTGTGATCCCCTCCTCCACCTGTGCCCATGTTTACACCACACTCCCCTCCGACGGGCAGCCAGGCCTTAGCACAAAGCATCCACCTGGCATCTTCCTGTTGTAAGTGACCTCCCCCCAGGTTCCCAGCACATACCCAGGCTGGGCTGTCTACCCAGCATGCTGGTCAGCAGACACCTGTCTGCCCAAGACTCCCAGAGTCCCTCAGCATTTACACCCTCCTCTCCTGACTCCCACATCACCCTTGTCCAGTTCATTCAAGTTCTCTCCTTTGCAATGAAAAGGAGCACCCCACACCACATGGAAAGCTAGCTCGGGTGATGCCACCGCTGGTTTTAAGATATGGTGGTGACAGAGGCAACTCCTGAAGTGCCTGGGACTCTAGTTCTCTCTACCCTCCCACAGACACAGCAGGGCAGGGACTGGCCCATGGGCTGCCTCATTCCTGAGAATCCAGTGGGCAGATGTGACCTGTCCCCACTCCTCCTCCCTTATCTGCCCAGGGACATGAATGTCCTAGGCTTGGTGGCACAGTCCCCCAAGCATTGAGTCTGCAATTCTTCAAGAGGGAAACAGCCAACCCTCAGCCACAGTGCACGTTCTTCCCATGTCCCTGGACTCCCATGAGGACCTCCTGCAGCAGCCTCCACAGCAGAGCCCACGGGGAAGAGCTGAGGCTGTGACCTTGCACACGGCTTCACCCACTCACACGTGGAACAGTGACCTCTCTACTGAGAACACACAGGTCACAAAATGCCACCCACTTACTGCATTCTTCCTTAGGCAACTGGGTTCATGCCCAGAAGGCTGACCGAGCAAAGTTAAAAGGATGTGAGCACACATTTTTGTGACTTGGCCCCAAGTGGGGGCAGTTCAGGCTCAGGAGCTGACAATCCTCCATCCATCCTGACCTCATGCTCACTTCGAAGATAACTGACCAGGCCAGATGTTACAGGTGCAAGCCTCGCCTGGCCCAGCTCCCAACGCAGGGCACTGCCCTCTCTGAGGTGTCGGGAGAAGAAAGATATAGAAGGAAGACACCAGCCCAGGCCTGGAGCACATAGGAGAGGCTCCCTGCTGCCACCATTGTCATCCCCAACCCAGCATCAGATGGGGGAGCCCGTTGCACATCATTGAGACTTCCTACCTGTGAGCTCCAGACTCCTGAGGGGCCAGGTGTGAAGGAGCGAACCCAGTCCTATACCCAGGCTGCAGGGCTCAGCCGCTCTGGGACATGGCCAGGGAACTCCTAGGAACAATGGTCCTTGCCTTCATCGTGTGAATCAAAAGAAGTGCTCCTGCTGGTGGCACATTAAGGGTGAGTTAGAGCCAGTGATGCTGTTCTTCGAGATCTTTACAGCTTCAGATAGCTCACTGCCTCCTGCACCCTTCCTCCCCTCCTAAGTTACAAAGTTCCCAGACACAGGGGACAGTGTTGGGAAGTCACATCCCCAGACCTTGTGACATCATGTTCTAGAGAACACCCGACTTCAGGTAGCACGAGAACAAGGAATCTGAAAAGGACAGATGTTCCTACAGTGAGGACAGACCCGGAGGTCAGAAGTCAGTTTGGTCAGTGAAATGAGCCCAACACGGAGCACAAATCCTGGGAGACTCCAGGCACATGAGTTCCCAGAGGAGCCAAGTTTAAGACAGGAAGTAGGATAGGGCTGCTGGGTGCTGGGTGTGGGGGCAGGGCGTTAGTGTGAAAACAGCTCTGGAGGTGAGCGATGGACACAGTTGTAAGAGTGAGTTGAATGAATTTAATGCTACTGAACCATCCACTTAGAAACAGTTAAAGTAGCCAGGCACTGGTGGCTCACGTCTTAATCCCAGCTACGTGGGAGGCTGATATCAGGAGGACTGTGGTTCAAGGCCAGCTGGACAAAAAAGTTTGCAAGACCCCATGTCAACAGAAAAAGAGCTGGGCATGGTGGCATACACCTGCCATCCCAGCTACAGTGGGAAGCACAGAATAGATGGACCAAGGTCCAGGCCAGCCTGGGCAAAAAGCAAGACCCCCATCTCCACAATGACCAGAGCAGAAAGGGCTGGGGACATGGCTCAAGCAGTAGAGCGCCTGCCTTGCAAGTGTGGAGCCCTCAGTTCAAACCCCAGTAGCACCAAAAAAAAAAAAAAAAAAGAGGATTAACATGACCAAATAACTCCTAAGTGTAATTTAAAGGAACTGAAGCCAGGTACCAGTGGCTCACGCTTATAATCCTAGTTACTTGGGAGGCTGAGATCAGGAGGATTGAGGTTTGAGGCCAGTCCTGGCAAATTAGCTCATGAGACCCCCATCTCCAAAATAACCAGAGCAAAAAGGACTGGAGGGTAGAGCACCTGCTTTAGAAGCACAAAGCCCTGAGTTCAAACCCTAGCCCCTTAAATAAATTAAATAAGTAAATAAAGGAATTGAAACCATGTGGACATAAAAACTTACACACACTGCTCACAGCAGCATTACTCATAATGGCAAAACGTAGAAGCCCAATGTCCATCAACAGACGAAAAGAAGAACAAAGCATGGGGCCAGCAGGGTGGCTCAAGCAGTAGAGCGCCTGCCTAGCAAGCATGAGGCCCTGAGTTCAAACCCCAGTACTGCCAAAAAAATTTTTCAAAAAAACAAACAAAGTATGGTCCATCCACCCAATGGAATATTACTCAGGCATAAAAAGGAGTGAAGTACTGATACATGCTACAAAACAGAAGAAACTCATGAGCTTTATTTTAAGTGGAAGAAGCCAGACACAGAAGCCACAAATTGCATGGTTCCACGACATGAAATGTTCCAAATGGGCAAATCCCTAAAGACAGAAACCAGATTGCTCATTGCCAAGGGTGAGGAGAGTGACCAGTGATTCTCTGCGTGGGGCACTGGGTGATAAAACCACTTTGGAGCTGGACAGAAATGGTGGCTGTGCAGCACTGTGACACCAGCAGGTGTTACTGAATTGTTCACTCCACAGGGTTAATTTTATCTTACGGGATTTTACCTCCATTTGAAAAAGGGGAAAAGAAAATTAGCAGTGTGGCCCTTAGTAAAAATGTTTTACTTTTGTGTGAGATTATCCAAAAGGAGAAAATTCTTTTAAAGGGCATTCAGGTGAACGAAGTCAGGGGAGACAAAACCACCTTCAAAACTGGGCAGCCACCTGCTAACCTGGGAGTTACCAAATTCACTTGTGCAAGAACGCCGAGTTTCTGCTCAGGTGGAGCCACAGCCACCGCGGTCAGTTTATACAGTAAACTCAATATTGCAAAAGAAACCCGAACCCAGGTGGATCCCACGCCCACGTGAAGACAGCCATGCGCCTCTGGCTGAGACCGGGATCACGCCGCAAGTCGCTCAGGGACCTCTGTCGCCCTGCTTTTTTGTTTTACCTCATGTTCGTGAACAAGCACTCAAAGCCTGAGAGCCCCGAACTCCTGGCCTGGTGACATGATGTGACCAACGAGCCCAAAACGGGCTTAGGATCCAGCAAAGAAAGATGATGATGACACAGGGCCCAGGCGCTGGGGCAGGGCCTCTCCACCAAGGACACCAGGGACACTCACACGGGCAGCCAGCTGCAGGGGCTGGCTCCCTGCAGGACAGGAGCATCGTGCCTGGCCTTCAGCCACACCCTGCCCCTTTATGCCCCAGGTGTGACAACCATTGTCCATGTCTGCTGGGGGCAAAATTGTACCCAGCAGACCATCCTGTTCTCAGAAACCACACAAACATTCTGGGCTCTTCTAGGTGAGAGGCAGTGAGTTCACTGGGCTTGGGGCACCTGCCTCATCCCTGGCTGCTGCTGGGCCACCCCAGGGCCTCCGCGCCTCCAGGCAGAGCCATCTGGGGCCCCCTCTGCCAGCTGGGCCCCAAGAGCAATGGTGGCTGGGCCAATAGGGAGCCTTTCAAGATCCCTCTTCCCCGCTACAACCAGAAAGCCACCTTTCTGTCCCGTCCAAGGAAAACAGGCGAAGTTCCCCCAGGCAAAGATTAAACAACAATGTAAGCGCCTGGTTCTGAGCCCAATGACGCCATCCAGCAAGGCAGTGTGGCCCCTGAACACCTGCCAATGGACAGCCATATGCTCTCCAGCTCCAGACGTGTCACCAGCCCAGGAGAGCAATGAACCACAAAGATGAGGGTTTTAACGAACACACCAACCTAACTCTAACCCAACCACCTGGATGCTGAGCCCCACTGCCCACCTCGGGCATTTGGGGGGGGTCTCTATTCACCAATGCTCAGAAACCTCTTGCTCTGACCTGGGGGTCCGGGACAGACAGGAGCCAGATAGAACATTCTGGTTCCTAACACCCAGCTGGACCCCTCCCAAATCCTTTATCTGAAATACATGGGACCAGGTGGTTGTGGAATTCAGAATTCTTAGAATTTGGAATAGCAGCATGGGACACAGGCCGTCTGAGACGACAGCAAACTTCCAACAGCAGCAGTACACTTCATGCTGGGGTGACATTTGGTTTCCCTGGCTTTGGGTCACGTTTTGCTGCCAAATAAGATTTTGCAAAACTTGCTTTGGTTTTCAGAGTTTTGGGATTTGGGACTAGCAGGTAAAGGCTGCTAATCCAGCATACTCCAAAAAGGCAAAAGGAAAATGGAGCAAAATTCCCCTGGCAGCAGGACAGGAAAAGGCAGGGGGAGCGTGCAGAGGGCCTGGGGACAGGAAGGTTCTGCAGCATGTGCCAGTTGTGGGCATACACGCTTGCTGCTATCCTTATACCACACACGTGTGTGTGTTGCATTATTTCATATATCTGAATTATTTCAAAACAATAATAAAAAAATTCTTAAATGAAAGAAAGGGGGAGTGGAGGATTTGGGGGGTGAGGGAGGAAAGAAGCAGAGTCAAGGTTTCCGGCTAAAGGGGAACGAATGCTCTTCCAGAGACAGGAAATGAGATGGAGGTGGGTCGTGCACCAGTCTGGGGGTGGGGGGTCATGAGGAATTTTCATGAGTTGGCAGCTTAAATATGACCACAAATGCTTTGACACCCTCTCACCAACAGGTCAGACCTGGGTCTCCTTCCTCATGAGTCTGGGAGGGCCTGGGGAGGAGCAGGACTTAGTGTTACCATGTGACATCAAGGCTGAGTCAGAAGTGGTCACTTAGCATTCACCTGGCCCTCCTGACACTGGCTCCTGCAATGTCCCTCTGGAATGCCAGCAGCCAGGCTGTGAGAAGGCCATGTGGGAGCACCCTGAAAGTCCAGCTGGAGTCGCTCTAGTCCAGCCTGAGTCACCCCAACCCAGACTCCTGACATGGGAGCCAGGGAGGTTCTTAGACCTGAGGTCAGCCGAACATTACCTATAAAGACCCAAATAGGAAGCAGTCGTTGAGGCCCTGCAGGCGTCCAGTAGCACATGACCCTGAGAAAATGGACAGGGGCAGCTGTATTCCAGTAAAATGTTATTCCAAACAGGCAGTAGGCTGGATCTGACCCACAGGCTGGATGATTCTGCCCAGCCATTTGAGTTCCCCTGTCCTTCAAATTTCCCCAACTAAGGCCCCAAATACTATGCAGCAAAGGCCATCCCGCTGTGCCCAGAATGCAGAAACCAGCAGAATGAAATGGTGATGTTTTCCACGCAGCAGGGCTATCTGGATGGAACAAGTTGTCTTTGCGAGCACTCGGGAGCGGGGCTCTTAGACTTCAGGTCTGTGGTCAGATCCAGGCAGACAGAGGGCTGAGTAAGCTGTCGAGTGGCTGTGAGAGCAGGCAGACCAGCTGGGAGAGGAAGAGAATGAATGGAAAAGAGGCCAAGGTCTGCAAGGAGTCTTGTCACAACGGGCAGGGAGAGCAGAGGCATGGTGGTGGTGGTGGTGGTGGTGTGTGTTGGGGATGGGGTCCAGGAGCTACAGGCAGGGCAGGAACCAAAAGCTCCTGAGGGCATGCAGGCAGGAAAGAGGGTGTTTCTGGGGCCAGGTGTGGCAGTGCGTGCCTGTAATCCCAGGTGGAGATCAGGAGGATTGTGGTCAGAGGCTGTACTAGGCAAAAACCTTGAGACTCTGTCTGAAAAATAACTAAAGCAAAAAGGGCTGGGGACCTGGCTTAAGTAGTAGAGCGCCTGCCTAGCGACCATGAAGCCCTGAGTTCAAACCCCAGCACTGTCAAAAAAAAAAAAATACAAACAACAAAAAACAGATGTGGCCACCAGATGCCAAAAATACCTGGTGAGATGGGACCAAAGCTGCCCATAGGATCCCAGCTCACAGGGTGTCTTCCACGAGGGACAGTCCTATTGTGCCACCCACTCCCTCTGTGATCTTAGATAAGCTACCAAACACTCTCTGAGCCTCAGTTCCTTACCAGTAAACCAAGGATGACTGGCCCTCCTGCCTCCCTGAGCCTGTGAGGACCACAGGTGCCATGCCTGGCTTTGCTCTTGTTCTACACCAACAACCCAGTGAGGTGGATGGAGCAGATTCTGCTATCACAGTGATGAGGATGTAAGGCCCAAAGAGGCTCCGGATTTGATCCAGAGCAAACGGCTTCTGGAGATGTAGGTTGCATCCTGCCTGTGGCTATTCAGTGCTTTACACAAACAAACTAAAGAGAGAGAATAATTACTAACTGTGCAGGCTTAACGAGGACAGGGAGCTGTGAAGCTTCCTAACACCAACAATTTGTACCTATTTATGAGCAAAGGCATGACAACAAAGGGAGAGGCACCCACAGCACTGGACACGAGGAGAACGAGTACAGCTGTCAGTTACATGAGTGTAGGGCATCTGGGTTCCCAGACGCCGCCCCGACTCCCAGGCTCACCTGCAAGGAGGAGAGCCCAGGGCCTGGAAGAAGGCCAGGGAAAACATGAAGGAGCTACCAGGAAGACCAGCCCTGAAGGTGGGGACAGGGCTGATGTCAGGATGGGACACCAGGAAACTTCCACCAGCTCTGGCTCCTCAGCCTCTATTTAGGTCAGTCACTCTCTCCAGCCCTGCCCAGCCCATAGCAGTCACTGCTAGGATAGAGGACGCAGCGTCTGATGGAGACATGAAGGGGTCACCCCCCTGGACTCCAAGGTCTCCCCACTCAGGGTCCCTACAAAACTTGCTTCCCGAATAATTTCACTGAGACCTCTTTTAAAACATAAATAGCACTGAGCAACTGTATTAAGCCATTGTCCCGGTGGCTTAAGTCCTGAGGCAGCTCAGGACTCACACAGCTGAAGCCCTCAGTCCACTCACTGCACCACCCATGTCCCTGTAACTGTCAGAGGTACTGGAGTGGGTGCTCCCAGTGACCCCAGCTGGTGTTGTGGGGCCAAATATCACCCAGTCCCTCCATCAGCAGGAGGGGGACTGCCACCCACGGAGAGCCTGCAGATCATCTGTGCTGCTTCCAGGAACCCTCCCCTCCAATTGATCAAAGAGCAAACAGATCAAATTGTCAAAGGCGTCTACTAATTTGCAACCTGCATTGCAACTGCTGAGCACAGAAAAGTGGAGTGCTTTTTCCTAGTTAAATTATTTGCTAGGAAGAACTCCAGTCCTCAATTTCAGGAGACTGACTTAGCATGCCATCAGAAGGATAAGACACAGCAGTTTCAGATTGTTAACTAGAGACTCTTGAGCAGAAAATGAGAGGAAAACAACACCCTCCCTCCCCCACGAGCACAGATCTCCTAGCAAATGGGGAAAATGTGAACTCCAGCTTTCTTTTGCCTTTATTACGGCTTGAACAGCTCTCTGTGGCTGAACGTTTAGTGCACTTCTTTCAGGCCTCGTTCCCCCTCCTCCAGATGGTAAAATTAGTCTCCAGTATTCAAAGGCAGGAACAAAAGCCCTTTCCCACCTCACACTGGCCGGTGCTAGACAAGCTCCATGTCACATTAGCTCTTCCATCCTCTCCCCAGGCTTTGTTAGCGTCAGCTCCTTTCCCTGAAACTAATGAGCTGGGCCTATTCGGGGTCAGCGAGTGAGAAGACTCAGCAAAGGCTCAGACACCCTTTGCAGGAAAGAGGCCAGCTGTGGAGGCTGCCCACCAGGTCAGCAGCCTGCCTGATTTGTCATCTCCTGGCCTGGAGAGAAGGGAGTGTCGCAGATGAGGCTAAAAACACAATCTGGTGGGCAGCACATTTCCTTTCCAACACACCCCATGTCTGATCTGAGCACCTCCAAGGTACATGCGTGTCTCAAAGACAGGCAGCCAGCAAGGCTCCACTTCTGTGTGCACCCAGGCGAGCTGGGTACACCTGGCACCAGGCCAGGGCCCCAACATTCCTAGTGATAGGCTAAGTGGGGTCTGTGGTGCCCACCTTTCACAGGGGAGCACTGTGGCCATCTGCCGCTTCTGGAAGCCAGCTCTGGTCAGCGTATTTGCTTGTTTCTTTGCTGTGACCTCCTTAGGACACTATGGCCACTCTAAGCCACTCTTCACGGGCTCCAATGCTCCAGGTGTGATCTAAAGTAGTGCCTGCAGGCAGTCCACAGGGCACAGCCTCTGAGCCTTGTCTCCCGCCCCGACCTGTCTACTTCTGCTCCAGGAGACCATTCATGTCTCCCATCTGTCCCCGACCCCTGTGTCAACTGGCTTCTGAGGACCTCTGTACTGTGTACCCCTTTACTGAGCACCTACTGTTTACTGAGTGCCTACTGTTTACCAAGTGCCAAATGGGTAGGTGACCAGGGCCTCTTCCACCTAATGCCCCTCACCCACCCACACTCTCCCACCCACCCACGCCCTCACCCACTCATATTCACCCACACACCTACACCACACACCCACACCCCCACACCCACCCACACCCCCACCCACCCACACCCTCACCCACCCACTCACCCACACCTACCCACTCACCCACCCACACACACTCATACTCACCCACCCACACCCTCACCCACCCACACCCTCACCCACCCACACCCTCACCCACCCACGCCCTCACCCACTCATATTCACCCACACACCTACACCCACACCCACACCCGCCCACACTCACCCACCCGCCCACCCACACACACTCATACTCACCCACCCACACCCTCACCCACCCACGCCCTCACCCACTCATATTCACCCACACACCTACACCCCCACCCCCACCCACACCCCCACCTACACCCCCACCCACCCACACCCTCACCCACCCACACCCTCACCCACCCACACACCCACACACACTCATACTCACCCACTGTCACACTCACCTGCACACACACACACACACACACCACTTCCTGAGGGCCCAAACCCTTGTAGTGGTGCTCCCGGGCTGGGTCTGAGCAGATGGAGGAGATCACCCTACTATCAAACGTCCTGTCAGGAAGTGATTAGGGGGTGACTTAACAGTAACAAATTGGATTTTCCTCTTGGAGCACCCCAAGGCTCCTGGGAAGGATGTGGAAGTTCTCTCAGTAATTATGGCAACCGACAGCACGTAGTGTAATTCATTCATAATTAAAAATTATTTGGTATAAAGACTTTTTAAAGATTCTAATCTACAATCTAAACTCAAAGGAACTCTAATTAAAAATGTCATTACTCATTAATTCAACAATATTTGTAGCCCTCTGTGTGCCAGGCAGAGAGCTCAGAATGCCAAGAGGAAAACCCTCAGTCTTGCCCTCAAGGGGCCTCGCCTGGTGGGGACCGCAGACGGGGCCAGGTAGTTATTGATGGTATGAGAGGCGTCATGGGGAGGAGTGTCCAGGGTGCTGGTGGACATGGGGGAGGGGATCCAAGGTGCTGGTGGGAGATGTTGGGGAGGGGTATGCAGGGTGGGAAGTATCGGGGGAGGGTCCTGCCCTGGGTTTCATTTTAGCTGCAGGAAGGGTACCCAGTGGACAGAAGCCTGGTGAAGGTGGGAACCACCTGTAATGAGCACATGCAGGATTGGAAAGCCATCTTGTTACCTCTGTGGACCTTGTGACAATGAAGCTAGAGTGTCCCCAGGCAGCACTCAGAGCCAGCACAAGGCAAGCCCATGTCCCCCCCTGCTCAGCCTCTCAGGGACACCAGGATGGTTTGGGGAGGACAGTCCCATTGAGGAGCCAACTCTTGCTGCTCTGGAGCCATTGGGAGCATGGCTCCTTCGGGCTGGTGTGTGTGACCCAGGGTGGTGCACGGGGTGCCAATGAAGTGTGTGTCTGTGTGTGTGACTGTGAGCGGGGCTGTAAGCTGGAGAGATGGATTGACCTCTCAGCCCAGGGTCAGGACTCTGTGCAGGCCTAACTGAAGCTGGAATAACACCCCCTGATCCAGCTCCACACTAGAAACCAAAAACAGCATTTTCTGCAGGACAGGTGTGGACTGCTCCTGACCAGGGTGTCACTCTTTTTAGCAGGTGGCCTTTGGGGCTAAGACGACAGGAAGGGATAAGTCAGCCAGATCTCTAGAGCACTCACACCACGCAGCCAGGGCAACCACTTCGCTGCTGGTTAAGAAGAGGGGCCTGGGAACGAGACTAGGAATTTAGTCCTGAGTTATGACTTCCTGCGTGTGCGCAGTCTCAGGGATGCCTAAGTGCACTTTGATTGCTCGGAATCTTGAAACAACAAATGACTGTTGTCCCCAATTCTTCAGGTTGTCACAGTCAAAGATGCTGACCCGTAATTATCCTAGGTCACCTCTTCCTGTCCAGTGGTGCAGTGCGCCCAGCTTTCTGACCCGAATGCTTTTACTTATTAACCTGAGCTCACCCTCCTCCCTCTGCTCCCGACGGAGGGCAACCTAACTGCCACACATTTGCTATCTGCCAGGTGCCTGTCCAACTGTAGGTGAAGTTGCCATTTGGATCCTGAGGGAAACTAGGCCTCAGACTGTCCCTAGTTCCCAGATGGGACAGGGCCAGCACCCAGGCCAAGCTGACTCAGTCAGGAAAAACCCTTTCTTTCCTCTCTGTTGCCTCTAGGTTCCAAGGACAGTGAGCTCCCAGGGCCAGAAGCGCTGCCCAGCCATGTTTGTGACCAAGATGGTCCTTCCCTTGGTCTCGGCTTCCTCGCCTTGAAGCAGGACACTGACTGTGCCCATGGCACAGGGCTGCAGACTGAACAAACAGCTCTCCAAGAGCCAAGGCTGCCAAATGCAAACAGTTGCCAAGGCCATGTCCACCCGGCGTGAGGTCCAGGGCCTGGTCTATTCCAGCCAGAGACACCCCAGGCCCATGGGGTCCTGCACCCTAATTTACATAACATGACAAAGCAGAGCAAAGGGATTCCCAGGGTCACCTGGAGAAGCTTCAGCCATGCTGGAGGGAGTCCAGGGCCCTGGGAACCCTATCTGTAGCTTCCTGTCACACATTACTGCTGTCAGTGTTACAATAACACAGATAAAATGACAGTCACCTGCGCAGTCCTGGACCATAAAAAATGACAGTCACCTGCGCAGTCCTGGACCATAATTATTGCATTTTTAAGCATGACCTGGGAGGGAGAGGCACTGAACCGTGCTGACATTGCAAGGCCTCCGCTGGCCACAGAGCAGAGTGCTGCAGCTGCAGACATGGGGAGGTGGGGGACGTCCTAATACAACAGAAAGTCCTAGAACCAGCCTCCTGAGCCGCTGCCCCAGCCCACCTAGACACAGATGGACTTCTGGCATCACTGCTGTTTAAAAGAGCAGGTGGCAACCTGCTCCAGAACTGCATCCCGGCCCTCCAAAGGTCCAGCTGACAGGCCTCCCTCTCCTTGCTTCACAGACCGGGCTCAGGGGTCAGAGGGTGGTGTGACTTGCCCACAGTTGCTTGGCTGATTAATAACACACCAATATGCAAACCCATGTCCATCCAGGGACTCAGCCCCGGTACGCTGATCCCACCAACCCACTGCCTCTTGCTCGCAGGGGTTTTTCCCACAGTAAACTGGCCACCACTGGGCTCAGAACACCCATCCAGCAACCCAGGGCAGGGCTTTCTGGCACTCAGGCCCACAGCTCCCCCAGGACATCGGGAACTGACTTGGTCCTTCATGCATGCAGCCGTCCTGTGCATCACAGAGCACTGAGCAGTGTTCCAAGCCTCTACCCACAAAGAGCACTAATACCCTCACCACAATGTGACAACCAGAATGTCCCCAGCCACTGCCAAGTTCTCCTCATGACAAAGTCACACCTCCCTGAGAACCACTGTGCTAAAGAAATCCAGTCAGAAGTAATTTTGTTTGTCTGTCTTATAAAGTAGCAAAAAGGAAAAAAAATAAAGAAAAGTCACTCTGTTCTTTCTAATATGTGCAGGTAGTAAGGTCTCTCTAGGGCTCTCCGTGACTGTCGGGCCAAGGCTGAGTTAAAACACAGAGACCAGCTGTAACCACAGCAGGCTGGACACCTTGGAGGTGGGAGAGAAGAAAAGGCGATGGTCAGGACGGTGTGATCCACAGTAGCCAAACCCAGCGTCCACCCCAGGGTGTTCCCCGGGTTCCAGGAAATCTGGGGCTCAGCCCTACCCCCAGGCACCCCTTCAAGAATGAAGCCAATCTCCAAGCTCACACTAACCTTGTTTAAAAACAGAAATTTCACTTCTCATTAGAAAATTCTCCTTTAAAACCAGTGAGCCATCCCTGTCTTAGTTAGAGGGCTGTACGTTATTTGTATAAACTAACAACAGAGAACACGTGAAAGTCTCTCTCTGGAACTCTGTCCTGTTTGAATTTCCAGCACAACATCCTCTGGCCTCACTCCAACCATGGGCAAAAATCACCTCTTTATTTCTCTTTTCCATAAAAACTTATCTCTTTGTTTTAAAGACCATCAGCCTGTATTGTTCTAACCCCAGTACATTCGGCTCCAGATTAGAAACGGGTGCTTGGTAATATGACAGAGGATTGAAAAGTAGACAAAAAGGCAAGGAAAACATTTAAAATTTCTCTAGGGAGAACCAAAGTATGTAAGAGGAGTCCATCTACTCTCCAGTACTCTCCAGCCAGGGCCCACTGAGCACTGTCCTCACCTCCTCTCTCTCTCCTCTCTCTCTCTCTCTCCTCTCTCTCTCTCTCTCTCTCTCTCTCTCTCTCTCTCTCTCTCTCTCTCTCTCTCCCTCCCTCTCTCTCTCTCTCCTGCCCACAGCTTCTGGCAGATAGTCTGCTGTGAGCCAGCACCTGCTCAGGGATAGGGTGCCCAGATGGGTACATAGGCAAGGATCACCTCCTGACATCCAGGTGCCCAGATGCAAAAACCAAAAACAACTGCCTCTGGAGACCTACCATGGGTTCAGGGCCCACTGGGCGGGGGCTGCTCTCTGCAGCTCTGGAAAGCCCACTGAGCCCACTACAGAGGCACACGCCCATGTGGAGGTGGACACTGTGTTTCCTTCCGAGTGAAGCTCTGGGGGGCGTATTCTGTCTCAGCTATGAGGAGAAGGGAGGCAGTGGGGAGCAGCCCCCATCTCTGAGCTCCCTGCTGCCACACATTCAGGCCAGGGTGAGTAGGGCTTGCAGTCGAGTCAAGACCCATTCAGGATACCCTGTGCCAATGCAGAATTGTTTTATACCTGGGAACTCTGCTGGAAAAGCAAGATCTCCTTCTACACAGAGATGCAGAAAAGTGTGTTGGAGGCATGCCAACCCACGCAGGATCTTGGGCAGAAAGCAATAATGAGTTACAAATCACAGTGCAGAAGGACATTTCAGTCTGGCAGCCAAGTCATAAGAGTGCACTACACACGGGGCCGCGCCACCCTCGCTGCCACGGCAACCCCAGAGGCAGAGGAATCTGCATCTCGCTGTATCCGATGGAGAGTGCCAATGGAAAGACACTGGCATCTGTTGGCTGGGACACATCTGAAACACCATAAGACGAATGCTGGAACCTTAATTCTTTAGAGCTCAACACCCTTAATCCTTGGCTGTTAAAAATAAGCCACAGGTCACATCACAGTGGCTATCTGTGTTTTCTGGGCCTGTATAGGGCAGGGGTTCTGACACTCCCAGCTATGTTAGGTTCTTAGGCCCCATGGCTGTTTCCTGGGTTCTCAATCTAAGTCACTGAACAAACACCCTGCATTTACTTCCCCGAAACATGCATACAGGAAGAGTCATTCACAAATAGGTTGTAAAATTCTGCAATTCAGACCACATTTCCCAGGAAACCACATGACCAGTGATGGTTGCATTTACCACTAAGCTACAGCATATTTTTTGAGGACTTTGGAGGGCACCAGCAATGGAGAGCTTACAGTTACAGGATGCCTGCAGAAGGAATGCACACCAAGGACCCGGCAATGAAAGCATCCTGACGTGCTAGTCCACACATTCACGGACCATTACCAGGATCAGCAGTCAATCCTTACAGAAGATAGCGAGTGACCCCGGGCACTGTACCTCTGGCACCTCTAGAGGAAGACAATGGTATCACTCTGAGCCTCGTGTTGGCCCTACAATCATGAAAATGCAATGTCCAGCACACAAAAAATAACCAGGCACACAAAGAGACAAGACAACCTGCATGACAACCAACAGACACTCTGAGACAACAGGAAAAAGCCCACAGAGTTGCTACATGGTGTTCAAAGAGGTAAAAGGCAGGATTGAGAATTTCACTGGAGACCAGGTGACCACAGAAGAGAATGTGGCAGATCAGAAAAAGAAAGTCTAGACCTGAATGACACAATAACCCAAATTACAAACTCAATATATTAAGATTAGGTTAGACTCAACTGATAGGAAAGTTAGTGAACTGGAAACAAAGTCAGAAGCAAACTAGTCAGAAAAGAGCAGACACTGCATCTACCCCATGGAGTTAACTCAGCCCTCTGACTCCTTGACTTTCTCCTTGTTACTTGATTGACTATACTTTTAAACATCCTGAGCCTGTCTTCTGGGCTCTCTATCCTAATCCACTGGCCTAACCGTCCTTGGCTGCTCTCCTAATCACATGGACTTTATGATTTACCTAATCAAGCCAACCAAGCACTCCCACCTCACTGTTTTTCAAGGTTGCCTTATTGGATCTTGGGCAGAAAATGATAATCAGTTACAAATCACAGTGCAGAAGGACATTTCAGTCTGGCAGCCAAGTCATAAGAGTGCACTACACACAGGGGCCGCGCCACCCTCGCTGCCACGGCAACCCCAGAGGCAGAGGAATCTGCATCAGGCAGAGGAATCTGCATCTTGCAGATGGTTGATTTTATTTACAAACATATTTCAGAATCTACTTGTCAGTGTTTTCAGTTTCCCCTAAAATTCTCATAGGTTTTGATTAGCCTTACACTGAATCTATACATCAATGGGACAAGATGACATCTTTATCTGACTGAGTCTTCTAATCCATGAACACGTAAGTTCTCCATTCACTGAGCTCTTCTTAAATTTCTCTCAATAAAGTTTTTTGCAGATTTTTATTAGGTTTATTCCTGGTTATTTTATCTTTCATGCTGTTATAAATGAAATACTTCGTTTCATTTTCCATTTACTGCCAATAAACAGAAACACATTTCATTTTATATAAAAACTAAGCATCTAGTAATCCTGCTGTTATTATTTACATTGATTACTTGCTTATTATCTTCCATACTGTCTCGTATGCAGCCATTTCATCTGGATAATGCCAGTGTTATCGTCATCCTTTCTAATGTTCACGCCCAGTTGTTTTTTCTTGTCTTACTGCATTGGCTAAGACTTCCAGTACAATGTTGTATACCTGAGATTTAATAAAAAGTCTGGCAAATAAAGAAGCTACATGAGTACTGACTGAGCAAGTTGATAACTTAACTTTTCACAAGGTGCCAGAAGTAAGCTAACTCATTTCCAACAGCTAATGTCACCACAAGTTCTGGAAAGAGTTATCCCATGGACTTCAGGGCAGGAAATCCAGTTCCTGCATGTGAACAAATGAACAGAGACCACATAAGACCTGAAAGGGAAGAAACGCCTGACCACAAAAGTAGAGAGGAAAACGGGAGAGAAATAACTGAAGAGAAGGAATAAACCCTGTCCTATTTGGAGTCAATTTGGCAGTTGTCCCGAATAAACCCATTGGGAAATTATTTTAATTAATAAGAGAACTTGATGAGATGGCTGGGTACAAAACCACCAGACAAACATCAGTGTTTTTCAACACCCAGCAAGAGCGAGCTGGACAGTGTGATGGAAAAGAATAAGAAAAATATCCCTTTATGGAAGCAGTGAAACCCATAAAATTCCTAGAAATGAACATGGTTAATTTTACTAAAACACATAAAAGAGGGCATTAAGAAGAAGAAGAAACATGACATGTTTGGAAACAATATGACATCTTTGGAAAGAAGTCATTCTTCCCAGAGGGTATCTGACTCTTATGACTGCTGTGACAGCTCACCAGAACTTGGTGGGTTGGAAAAATAAGTTATGCTCAGTTGTGGAGGTTTAAGGTCCCAAACCCAGGCACAGACATGGCTGACCCCTCCCAGAGTCTCTCTCCATCTTCTGGTGGGGGCCAGCAACCCTGCACACTCCTCAGCCTGGGGGAGCATCACCCGAACCCCTGCTCACCTTCACACGTCCTGTCCTCTTTCCAGTCTCTGTGCCTTGTCTTCATCTAAAAAGAACTTGCCAGTGGATTTAGGGCCCACGCTGATCCAAAACGATCCAAATTCTAGATCCTGTGCCTGAGTGTGAACAGTCGTCAAGATGCTACAGGGTGTGGTGCAGGAAGAGAGCTACAAGAGAAGCTGCCCTCTTGGATGGCTGTGGAAGGCAGGCTGTGACAAAGATGGGACTTTGCAGGAGGTGGGGGTAGAGACTCCACAGAAACAAGTGGGAAAACTGAGGTTCCACCTCATACCACTGCCCTGAATTAGCTCAGTAAATGAAAGAGCAAGCAGAACACCATGGAGGTTAATTCTGTGCAAACAGTAACATAAGACATGAGAACTGGGGGTGCAGCTCAAGTGGCAGAGTGCCCGTCTAGCAAGTCCAAGGCCCTGAGTTCAAACCCTAGTACTGCCAGAAAGAAAGAAAGAAGACCCAAGAGAGGTTGACACTCACAGGTTCAGAAGTGCTAAGCCCCAAACTCAAAACCACCAAGGAAAACTAAGGAAGGATGGGAGCTGGCAGACAACAGAAGAAGTCGCCCGGCCATTGAACACTTGTAAAGCAATCCGCTCCCGGGAATCGGAGTCGGGTGGGAAGTAAGGGACGGCTACGTTTTAACCCATCAGATTGGCAAAAATTTCAGACGGTGATAACATCAAAGTTGGAGAAAACACAGCTTATTTGCCAGTGGCAAGAAAGTCAGCGAGACATTTTTAGAAGACAATTTGGTAATCTGATCTGAATTTAAACATGATATATCCATGGATCCAGCAGACGCACTTCTGTACCTTTATTTTCAAGAAGCCTTGGCATACAGACACAAGGACCTTTGTCCCAAGGACAGTCACCAATGCTGTCATAGAAGCAAGAAACAGAGTACAACCTAAACCCCCATTAATCTCCAACCTACAGGGCAGCTATTTAGTTGTAATTGCTAGGCTGTATCAAGACAACTCCCCCTCCCCACTCCCGGCACATTCCCAGCGTCCTCTGCACTCACTGAGAACCCCAAGTACCAGATACCAGGTACCAGTGATCATGCCTGCTATTGCCTCAGGCCAGCTCCCTTCTGGACCCTTCTGACCTGTAGGGCTTGAAACCCCTGCATTGCCTGCAGGCCCAAAGCATGCCTCCTCCAGTCCTCCCACCTCACCAGGGCCCAAGAGTGACTATGGTCACCCCAGTGGCCTCCTCATGGACCCCCTGAACATCCAGTCCACGACTCAGTGAGACACCTTTTGCGAGGGCCTGGCACACAAGTTCCATAATTGCAGTCCTTTGCCTACAGAGCCCAAGACCAGGAAAGAGCATCCCAACATGGTCCTGCTTTTAATGACCTGCTGCAGATGACCTCTCAGACATAGCTGCTGACAACCCCTCCCCCCCTCCCCCCCCACCAGATGACATTTACAGTGGTGGCGGTAACCATGGAAACGGCCAGCCCGGCCTGGTGCAGGCAGGGGATGGTTGATGGGTAACCACGGGGACAATGACTGCGGCCTCTCTGCTGAAAGGGAGCAGAACACAGAGGCCACTGGTAAAATAAAGAGGGCTCCCGGAGCTTCCAAAGGGGGTGTAAATGACACCCATAACTTGTCACAAAAGAGCAGGGGCCTGCGCTGGCCCACACCTGTGCTTTTTCTCCCGGGGCATTTACAACAATGACTCTGCAGGCTTCTTGTCACTTTTTACAACAACTCTCTGGTCTCCACTGCAGTCACAAAATGGAACTCAACCAGCAGTCCTTCTGACCTGGTCACAGGACGTGAGTGGAAACTGGTCTGGAAGCCAACAGCTGCCATTTCACTAAGTTACAACTGCCTGGCACAGCCTCATGTGCTGGGGGCAGAGATGCCCTGCTTGTCGGTGTTTACCCGCCAAGCACTAAAAACCACACTGTTTAAGACCCTCTGGTCTTAAATGGAACTAAAACGTTATTTTTAGAAATCAACCTGTCGCCTAGCATGTAAGAGCAGTACCAAAAAAGAAAAAAATCAACTTCAGTCCCTTAAACATCTCAGATGAAGAACAACTAAACACATCTTTCCCTGAACTCGGGAATCACTGAACACTTGCAAGGGTGGCTCAAAAGGTAAAGCACCTGCTTTGCAAGTGTGAAGAGTTCAAAGCCCAGTACCACCAAAGGAAAAAAGAGACAGAGAGACCTTACAGGTAGATCATCCGTAATCTGAACATCTGAAATCCAAAATGTTCTTGAAGGCAAGCATTTGATCTGAGCATCACAGCAAGTGCTCAGAGTTTCAGATTTTGAATTTTGGATGTTCAACCAATAAAATGTATACAAATACTCCAGAATCTGACAAACGCCAAAATCCAAAACACTCTGGTCCCCACATTTTGGATAAGGAATCTCAACCTACATGGGGTAACTGACTAGTAGGTAGTAATCCCTCCCTCTTCCTCACCCCACCCCCACTCCACCCCAGGATACTCAGTTAGCATCTGAAAGATTATTGGGCCCACTCCAAAGGCCCTTTGTGACAGGCCCCACCTCCATCCCACCCTCTAGAGACTGGGTCACTTAACAGTGGTGGGAGGCTCTTTCCTGGTGACATAAGTGGCCTCAGATGGACGAGTGTCAGCTTAGCAATACCTGAGAGTAGAGGCAAGACCTCGGAGTCAGCAGGTTCAGAACCTGGGCTGCTGGGAACTATGGGCCTTAGGAATCCAACTTGCTGGTGGCAGCATTCAATAGCCAAGGGCTTCGCACTATCTCCGCAGACAGGAAATGGCAGGGCCTGGGTTGGGGGACCTGGCATCTGCTTCCTGGTCTCCCCTCTATGCCAGAAGCTACTGGGGCAGCAAATGGAAAGGACTGGCAGGACGGGAGCCATCACAGAGCTTTGCTTCCGATAAGAATGGGGGAGGGGAGTTATCCTGAGGCTCTTCTGGCTCCATCCCTTTTTGTGGGGAAGACCTCTCAGATGTCCTGTCCCCATGACCCCTGGAGACTACCAAGACCTGCTGGAAAGAACGGAATTAATTGTGAACTCAACGGACTGGGTCTCCATCCAACAAGAAGCCAGGGACCTGAGGCTGGGCCAGGTGCTTCAAAACTCCAAAATCAGAAAAGGTCCAGAACATTTCATGGTCAAGAGGGTGACACTACTGTCCCTGTCTTAAGGACAGAAACTGAGGGCTCAGAGAAGTTAAGCAAGGTGTCCACAGACTCACAGCAAAACATACATGAAAAAGACCAACTTCCCACAACAAAAAGTACGTCAGGCTTACATGGCTAAAGGTGCCATTGAGTTAAATGGAAAGATTCAAGGTTACACATAAAAAAATTCTGTGACAAGCTAAACCATAATAAAGACGGATGTAAACCGATAAGAGATAAGCAATATGACTGACAAAGTAGATAGGAAATTCACAAAAGAAGCAGAAACAGCTGGGTACCCGTGGTTCACACCTATAATCCTAGCTACTCAGGAAGGAGGCAGACATCTGGAGAATCAGGTTCAAAGCCAGGGCTGGTCCAGTGGCTCAAGTGGTAGAGCATCCTGTCTAACAAGTATGAGGCCCTAAGTTCAAACCCCAGAACTGCCACAAAAAAAAAAGAAAAAAGAATAATAAAAACTGTTCACTGTCCTAAAGAGAGACACACACAAAAAAGGGAAGACCGTTATTTAGACCCAGGGGACTAGAAAAAAGAGGAAAAGACTCCTTTGTCCAAGGAAGAAGTCATTGCAAACTTCCCCAAGGCTATCAGACCAAAGTCATCAGACTGCAAAGTGTACTAACACTCGTCACCAAGAGCTTCACTTCTGATAACTTACCATTACACACAGACACGCACCATACTATCTTTGCTGCCGTATTCTATGGAAACAAAAACACAAAACACTGGCTGAACACATTGCCTCCACCCGCCCCATGGGAAGTGGGACAGGGATGAAGAGCAGGGCGGGGCTTCGTACATCAGTGCAAGGCAAGGTCCACAGTGAGGCCTTCTTGGGAAGCAAGTTGACTTGGAGGTGTGTGGAGAAGCAAAGAAAGGCTGGGTGTCAAGCAGAATATGAGGCCCTGAGTTCAAACTCACAGGAAACTCGAGCCCTCAGGAAAATGCATGGAAAGATACACAGGAAGTGTGATGTTTCTACTTCATGCACTTCAGGGTGTTGTTTGCATTTTTACAAGGTCATTTATTTATTTATTTAGACTAAAAGATCACTGACAACTGCTGTTTCCAGAGGGGCACCTGTAGATGGTCCATAGGCATTAATGGAAGTGACAGTCCTGATGCCAAGAAGGCTTCTACCCCCAACCAGCCCCCCAGATCCCCCCAATCTGGCTCTAACTATGGCTTGCATGTGGGTCCCTGGGATCTGGCCACCATAGTGGTACTGACTGACCATCAGCTAGGTGCAAGCTTCCAGCCAGCAGGCCAGCTCCACTTTTACAGCCAGTGTGGGGGAGGGGACCTCAGGCCACTGGGGTGGCTCTGCTTTCTCTCCATCCTCATGTCATCTGCCAGCCATACCCCTGCCAGCAGGCCATGGGCCCTCCCTGCCCTCCTGCAAGAGCCCTTTTGTTGTGCGGCATTTCTCACAAGCCTGGCCTCTCTCGCCACTAAAGGACCTCGCTTACTTGCCAAATTCCAAGTGTCCCATAGGCCCCTTCCCAAGAGGCCTCCCACCCTTCCTGGGCATCCATCCGAGGCGGCCCCACCAACTGACCACCTCCTTAGGAGTCTCTCCGTGGCTGCCCTGTGTGGTGTGACTCGCCTGCTTTCCATGGCTGTGACATTCAGTTTGGGGGCGTTGGGAAATGTAGGATTTCTACGGATAATCCTACGGATACATGCTGGATGGTTTGTAAACAGCTCCGCCTCCACGGGAAATGAGGCAGTTCTTTGAGATGCTGACACTCCTGTGTCTGGGAATCAGGGACAGAGACTGACTAAGGAAGATGGCCAAACAGGCAGCCAGCTGTGGCAGCGACCCCAGCCACTAGCTAAGACTCTGGTGACTTCCATGTTCTGGGAAGCTCCAGAACAGCAGTGACCCCGCATGTTTTCGGTTCTCATTGTCCCAGCCGGAGCAGGACACCCAGCGCTCAAAAGTTCTGCACTCGTTTTTAAAGGTGCTGTTGTAATACAAAACCAATGGCCTCCTGGATGTCCTGTTCCTGTGCCTGGTGCCCCCCCACCCAAGTCCTGGCTAGAAACAGCGTCCCTAGGGCCTGCACTGGCGAAATGGCTAGGAGGACACCCTCCTGTCCTCCTGGCCCAGTCCTTGGATGGGAACTCAAGCTGGCCAGGGAGGGAGCCAAGCACAGGGAGGAGACAGGGGTACAGACCTGAACTGGGGGTCCCAATGACTCCGGGTACACATGGCACCTGCAAGATGGTTCTAAGGATACCCTGCTATGAATGATGAGGTAAAGGTGGGGGCGGGCGGATAGGCACTCCAAACCACACAGCAGGATGGGATTGGGTTCAGCTAGCCTCTCCCTGCCCAGGACCTTCAGACTACAGCTCCCTGGCTGTGTTGACCCTTCCGTGCTATCATAGTGTATCATAGTGTACCAAGTCCTCAGCCAATACCACTGGCACCCTTGGAGATCTCAGAGCCTTCTGGGTGCTAGGTACCGTGCCAGGCACAGAGGGTGGGCTGCCCTTCAGATCAGCAGCCCTGGGGCAGTCACCTCAATGAGGGGTCAGGAGGCACTGGCAAAGTCTGTACACATCCTGGGTTGTCACAGTTGGGTGGTGGGTGCTATTGGCCTCTACAATGCAAGAAGAAGAGGCAGGGGTGCTGCTCCGCCTCCTACAGTGCACAGGACGCCCCGCCACAGAGAACAGCCTGGCGTCAGCAGTACTGAGGAGACAGTCCCACTCTGAGCACAGAGGGATGTTGGGGAGTGGCACAAGGAAGGTCTGTGAGCTCCCAAGAGGGACTGGCCTCAAGGAGCTGGGAAGAGAAGGCTGACCAAGGATGGTGGGGGGCTGCAAGGCATCACCCAAAAGACAGGGTATGCACACAGAGCGCCTTCCATTCAGCCAGACACTCATTCAAAGCGCACAGGTGACAAAACTGGAGCTCCTGTCTCCTCCGGCAAAATCACCTTCCCATCTAGTACAGAGGGTGCTCTGGTAGCTGTGGCACAGGCTAGGGAGGAGAGGGAGGCCCTTGTTTCTGCCACAGGCTTGAAGGGGGTAGGTGAGGGGATGGAACATAAGGACAGGTGCAGAGTGCTGGTTCTAAAACTAGTGAGCAGAGCTAGCTCTGAACCTTCTGTGTCCAGCAGACAAGGTGCCAGGTGGCACCCTCAGAGTCTGTCTCTGGTCCATTACGATGCAGCCATAAAGGGATCCAAGCTGAAGCACGTCCAGTCAGTGATGCATTCCAGCTGGCTGGATGTCCCTCCCAGGGCTTCCCCTGGAAGGCAATTAAAGTGAGCTGGACAGGACACACAAACAGTCCTTCAGGGCCTCATTGTCCCTAGACAAAGAGTCGGCTCTTCAATGTGAGGGCCCCAGAGGTGCCTCCAGAGGGCCCATCGCCATGACAACCCCTGTGTATGCCAGGACCGAGAGGAGGACAAATTTCAGAGCAGCCCAGGCCTTGCCAACACAAGCCAGGCCCTTGGTTACTAACCCACTCCATAGGCCAGGGAGGACAGGCAGCCACCATCGTCTTGTAGACACACAGCCCCATGAAAGTCAGAAGGAGCAGGGTAGAAGAAAACTGGCTTAAAACAAACCAAAGGCCACCAGGACTGTCTCTGCATGCACCAGGGGCTTGGTAGGATTCCTTGCTTTCTGCTTTTTGGTATTGCTGAATTTTCTAGAGAAAGTATGCTTACCTCTGTGACAGAGTAGTGTGAACTATGTTCATTCTGAAAAACTACTTTGAATACCTTTAACAAAGCTCTAAAGAATCACAAACAGGAAGCACTGGCCCTTTTCACCTTGTCCTCCCTGTGGTATCTGCGTGTTTTCCACCTAGAGGAGGGACACTGACCTGACATGGGAGGGGGAGGCAAGGGGCACGGGGAAAAACGCAGGCCACTGAGCTCGGACAGAAGCTCCCTGAAGCCACATGGAGAAGAAGCAGCTGCTGCCCCTCAAACTCTGTGTGTTGTCACACATCAGCTCCAGAAGGCCCTGTGGCACCCCAGCGCTCCTGCCACACCCCACTCACCCCAAAGCTCTCAAATCCATGTGGGACTACCAGGTTTTCCAAACACAGCACGACATGGAGAAAACCTTTTTACTAACACGATATCAGCTACGCTAAGCGTCTTTGACACACTGTCATTCGTTCACTCATTCAAGCACTGACTGAGCTGGATGCCCGGTGACTCACACCTGTAATCCTAGCTACTTGGGAGCCTGAGATTGGGAGGACTGAGGTTTGAGGCCAGCCTGGGCAAATAGTTCAAGAGCCTCCCATTTCCAAAATAACCAAAGCAGAATGAGGGGTGGATCGAGCAGTAGAGTGCCTGCTTTGCAAGAATAAAGTCCTGAGTTCAAACCCCAGTCCCACCAAAAAACCCAAAACCAAACCCAAAGCATTGACTGCACCTTGGACTACGCACTCCCTAGCAGGAGACCCCAAGACACAAGAGGCTCCAGGAAGTGGGACCCATCCTCCATAGTGCCAGGCTCCTCTGGGAGCTGCAGATATGATGGGGTGGTGTGCTGAGGGCAGGTGGAAGGTCTGGCTGGCAAAGGAGATGCCTTCCAGGTGTGAGCAGCTTCAGGACAAGCCAACATTCCCACTGACAAATGCCACAAGCTGAGGGCGGCTCTCAGTAATGAGACACAATTACCCATCTCTGCTCACTGCTCAGCCCCACACTAAATAAGAGCGTCCTCTGCCCGGCATCAGTCCTGTCAGTTTGCCATGAGCCTTGGCATCCTCTGGGAAGTGCAGCAAGTCATCTGGGGCCTGGGATCCCCAACTGCCACAAGCCTCACTCCCACCCCAGCCCCCAAGCCAGTCTGGAGCTCGAGGTGTGCCCAGAAAACAGCAATGTGGACGCAGGGTGTGCTCAGCTTGCCATCACCCCATCAGTCCAGTGTCCAGTGTCATGTTTTCAGTATGCCCATCACCAAGGGGTAATGAGGAGGCCATTCAGACAGGAAGTGACCTCCCTGAGCTGCATCCAAACACATGCCTCTGCACCTCTATATCCACCCCCCAAAATCACACAGCTCAGCCCAGTGAGCCTGGGGCCCAAACACCTGGGGGACTCTGTGTGGCAGTAGGGACAGGAGGCACGTGAGGGAACCCAGCAGCTATGTCATTCCTCTCATGGGAAGAGAATGAAGAGCACCCACGAGCACTTTAGGCAAAACTGTCTGTAAACCCACAAGGAGATTCAAAATTCAGACTCGCACCAACCCCACTGGGGGCCTGGGTTTTAGATACATGTCACACTGAGGTGTCCAGTGAGGCAGTGACATGAAATGTCTACACCAGGGTGGATGTAAGCCCCTCAAGCTAAAGCTTGAGTGTTTGAACAATATCCTCTACACAAAATCTTAGGGGCCAGACCGACTTGGGAACCTCAGAGGCACCGTCAGGAGGATAGCCTATGAGCTGACCCAATTTGCCCTCATCCCCTGTGCTGGCCAGGTATGCATCCAACCTGGGCAGCAATGCTTCACTTGTGCAGATGGCCTTCCAACAAACACTGGCCACTATATCCCGGAAGTGAAAAGCCACAGAGAAGCTTATTAACACATCTTGGAATAACAAGGGCAGAATAAACATTACTGCTTGAAATTTGTCACAACTCCTTTCTTGGGTAATCTACATTCCTCCGTCTCTAGGACCCCAGTGGGCAAAGGTCTTTGAGGTCAGAATCTGAATCACCTCCAACCTTGGCTGTGAGTAGCCCTGGTTTGGAGTGGACCCCAGGCAGCCCAAGCGGGTCTGAGGTGTCCCTCCAGGCTCAAGGACTACACAGATGACAGGTACAGATAGGCATCTCTGGGCCCCAGGTGAGGGCAGCAGGCCTGAGGATTGAGGCGCTGAATAGCAAGGACAAGGTTTTCTAAACTGTGTTTATTGTACCTCACCTCCCCTGCAGCCTATGTGATGCTGAGCCCCTGGGTCCCAACATCCAATCAGGACCTGATGGTTCAGCCAGAGGAGACCTGAGGTCCACCCTCCCTGTGCTCCTCAGAGGCCAAGGCCACACCTCTGGTTGGCAGTCAGTCCAATTCAGTCCCAGGGAGGTGGGCGCAAGGGACAAAGGACACAGCCCAGAAAACCCCAACAACATAAGCAAGACAGGGCAGTGGCACTCCTAGCCCTTCCTCAAGCCAGACTGACTTTGGTCCTCCTCCCCGTATCAAAGGTCAGCCAAACTCTAGAAGGCTCTCTCGGCATGGTGCCCACTGCAAGCCAGAGCCTCAGTTCCCACCTCAGCTCTGCAGCAGAGGGCTGTTTCAGAAAGGACAGCCCACCCTATCGCTCTGAGTCATTCCCACCCATGCAACCCACTGCAAGATGGCCCTGGCCCTTTCCCCTCCCCCGGAGATGCTGTCCACACCCCATGTGTCCAGCCTCCAGCCTGGGGGTGAGCAACCCAGACCCACTGTGGTCTGCCTGGCATCTATGCAAATGTCATACCTGCCCACTGAGGTGACTCTGCAGGGGCCTGGCAGCAGCCTAACCCTGGCCAGTCCCTTCCAGCCAGCACCCCTTAGCATAGCCTGGACTGAGCAAAGGTTGCCCAGCATCCCTCAGCACCAGCAGGACAGTCTATGGAACCCCAGGCCACTGTTCACACACTCCCAGCCCCCAGCCCAGCAAGTGCTCTGGAACCTGGGCCTTCTTAAAGGGAGCTGAGAAGCTAGGACTACAGCCCAGGTCCCAGAGCAGATCCAGGAGCAGCTCATTAGTGACACTCCCGAGTCATCTGGCCTGGCAAGCTGGACCCAACAATCTTCCTAAGTTGTCAGTCAGAAAACACAGGGGGACAAGCTGTGCGGCCCTGGTGAGGACAACTCTGGAACGGCTGAGCCCAAGCCCAGCACGGGTGGCCGAGGGGTACCACCAGGGCTGCTGTAGGTGCATCTCCTGGGCTGGAGGTCTGTAAGAGCTGGAAGCTTAGTGGGGCAGCCAATGGGACAGACCTCCACCTACACAGTCCTCAGGCTCAAGGCACAGACCCCACCCGGGCTTTACAAGCCCTCAGGGGCCTCCACAGCCAGGCAATCAGGTAAGCACTATCTGGACAAGTATCAAGCTCCCAGGTAGGTGCGGTGGCACAAGCCTGTAATTCCAGCACTTGGGAACTGAGGCAGAAGGATCACAAATTTGAAGCCAGCCTAGGCTGCATAGTGAAACCTTATGTTTAAAAAAAAAAAAAAATAGTCCCAGCAGCCAGAGTGGATAGTCATTCCCTGAATCGTCATCATTCGGCCCATTCTTCAGTCCCCAACACTAATCACCATCCACAGCACAGTCATTTGGGTTAATGAAACAGAAATAAGTGAGCCGAGCTAAGCCTGTAATCCTAGCCACTTGGGAGGCGGAGATCAGGAAAATAGCAGTCCAAGACCGGCAGGGCAAACAGTCAATGAGTCCCATATCATTAAGTTGTTTTTTAGAAAACTGGGCACGGTGGCACACACATACACACCTGTCCTAGCCATGAGAATTGCGTAAATAGGAGGATCACCACACAGGCTGGCCAGGATACAAACACAACACCCTATTCAAAAACAAAAAACAGCAAAAAGGGACAGTGGTGTGGCTCAAGTGGTGCAGCGCCTGCCTAGCAAGCATTAAGACCCTGAGTTCAAACCCCAGCAAACCCCTGATTTGCTTCTAGGAAGTTGTCTGAGAAGGAAGAAAAGAAAACCCAGATTGTCGTGAAGGATATGGACGCAGCCATCGGTTAGAAAACATCTTGGCAAACCACACACACCCTCTGAGAGGTTAAGGTAGAGACACGGTCAGTGAATGCCCACGGGAGAGCTGAAGAAGAGCAGGTCACGGGACAGCTTAACCACAGCGGTGGCTTGCAGGGCCACACCTTTGTGAGTATGTACGCAGAAAAAAATCTGCTAAGACGCACTGCATTCCTAATTACTGTCCCTGGCAAGATTATAGGTTCTTTCTTTTTACCTTACTGTGCTAGCTGTGGAAAAGTCAGGAAGTATATTATTACTGATGCCAGATACATCTTGGTGTGCCGCTGCCCTTTGGTGCTCTTCTCTGCAGAGCAGGGGGCTGGAAGTCTGCACACTGCATCTCCCAGGCTCCTCCCTGCCCTGCAGGCCCCACCAGATCCTGCCAATGGGGGTGCCAGTGCTCCTTAGGAGGGCAGAAGCCACTGTGCTGGGGCTGGGGCTGTGGTCCCTAAGTGGAGTCACAGGGAGGGGCTACCTGGGGCCTGAGTAGACTGAGTCAACGAGGGAGAAGATGCCCCCTGTCCTGTGCCTCCAGCTGTACATTCCCTTCCTGCTTGAAACACCAGCAATGGCCTGTCTTTCCAACTGGACACTGGCTGGTTCGTCTAGTTAAGGAAATTAGTTCTTCAAAAGCAGGATCATGTGGAGAAGCCTCAGACGATGGGATGGCCCCGTGTTCAGAACCAGCCCTCTGCTGTCTGGAAATACACTCACCCCAGCTGGCCTGATTCTGGCACCTCCCCAGGGTCACGAGCTCACGGAGCACGCTAGCAGGCGAGCACCGAGCTCCACTTGGGTGCCGAGTCCCAGGAAGAAAATGTCCTTCAACAGGTTGCTGGGGAGGCTGGTGGAGGAGGCCAACTGAGGCTGTGGGAGCCACAAGACCTCCATGGAACACCTGAGAAGCAGTGAGGACATACCTTGAGCCCAGAGTTCCATTCTGCAACACGGCACTTATCTCACAGGCAAGTGGGGCCCAGGTGACCCAGACAAGGTCCAGGTCCAGGGTCTTGAGGTGACAAGACCCTGCACCTGGACTGGGCCAGGCCTCCACAGCAGGTGCTATCAGACATGGGCCTGGAGCAGTAGGGGACAGAATTCTAGCCAGAAGCTTAAAGGGGAAGGTGCATAAAGGCCTCGGGCCCAGGAATGCCCAAGCAGGACACAGGGACAAGGACAGGGTAGCACTGCCCTGAGGCAGAATCAACAGGGAGATGAAGCAGCACTTCAACAGACACATTTGATGGGTGGAGAGCAGGCTTTAAGTACAGCAGGCAGGGCGGAGGCTCAGGAAATCCTGGGCAAACCCAGCTCCCTGTCACTGCCACTGTCACCTACCCTGACAGTCCCTCTGCATGATACCTGTCACATGGCTGTCCCAGATTCCACCTGAGCGCTCATTTGTCATGACCCTTGTATGCGGTGACCTCCATGGGTGACCCACACTCAGGATAAGATTGGGACCGAGGCTCTCCCCCTGATGCTGGGCTGACTCCTCTGTCGGTGCCCCAGTGGTACAGACCAGCCCATCTACCAACTCCCAGCTCCTAAGCTCACCTGCAGCTGACCCCACTCTTCTGCCCACCTACAGAATCCTACTTAGCTTGTGCCACAGCTGGGTAAGTCACGAGACACCTTTTTATTTATTTACTTTTTTAAGTAGGTTGTAAGGGAAAGAAAGACCAAGAAGGCTGGGCATGCGGTGGTGTGAAGAAGAACCCAACGCATCATAGCGTCTGGCCAAGACAGTTTTCACTCATGGATCGCTGCACAGAGGGACAAAGATGACCTCTCTGGTTTCACTGCCTCCATTCCCCTGGCTACAGAGAACGGACCTACAGAAGCCAAGTCTAGCCCTGGAAATGTCTGGCCAGTTTTCACTTCGTTGATTCTCTTCTGGCTCAGAAAAGGCCAGACCCATGAGCGACAGAAAAACCAGGAGGAAAAAGAAAATTCCTGCTGAAAACACAATGGATTTCACAGGCCGAACCAGGGACCCCAGACCCTGTCCTGATCCTAAAGCCACCAGCTTCCTGCCTAGGGGGCCAACTGGCCTGATCTTCTCGGAAGCCACCACCACCCAGCACTGGCGTTCCCTTTGGCACTAGATGGTATCGGGAGGCAGAACCAGAGACGCTGCAGTACCCAGCCCAGCTCCAGTCCTGCCTTTTCAGGCTTGTGTTCAACCGAGGCGACCATGCAAGCCTGTCATAACTCATGGGCTGCACTTCCTGTGCTGTCCACAGGCAGCACCCCTGACCTCTGCAGGCCACGTGCCACATGGACAGGAAGCCTCTCAGAACAATGAACCTTCATATTTTCCATTCTCTCTTCTTTGAAGAAGTGGGGTACTTCCAGTGACGCGTTAGAATTTTCCACACTTAGGAGAGAGGGCTGAATTGGAGAAGCGACCCCCCAGGCTGTGTCACATGGCTTCAGGACATAGGACGGGAATGCTATCATCCAAACCAGGCTGATGCACCATGCACATGCCCCGTTTGCCACCCACTCCACCCTGTCCCCCCTCCCCCGTGGAGGATGTCCACCTGCACAGCACTTCCCCGTGGTATCAGAGCCTCTGTCATTTCACAGTTGACGAGGAAGCCCATGGGGACATAATCAACAAGGGGCTTCATCTATGTGGCACTTGATCTAACCAGAGGACAAAGGAGCAGGGGCCCCAAGTGTCACATGGTGTTATAACCGGGTTTCAGACGCCAGTGAGTTCAGGACACACCCCCTTTCTCTATCCCAGGAAGTCCCTATGGGTCTTCACCCAGCAGAGACATTGCCCAACTGGATCAAAATGTCAGAGCTGACACATGCACGCTCCCCAGGGCTGGGAAGCCAAGACTCGTCCCCAGGAGAGGGAGTGGGGACAGCCATGGGCTGCACGGAGCAAAGGGCCATGATGTAGCATCTGCCAGCTGGGGCTGCAGCAATCTCTCCCTTGGGCCGCCATGCTCAGTTCCTCTCCTGAGGGGCAGCAGCAGGTGGAAGCACTGGGCATTGGGCCTGAATGCCCGGCTTGTCTTTCTTCCTGCCCTGGAAGGTGCTTGGGACACCCAGGGACCCAGAATGCCTGGTCACAGACCCTGCAGGAGATCCAAGAAGCCCTGGACCAACTCAGGTGCCTCTACAGGAGGCCCCGTCCTTTCTTCCAGGGCTTTAAACCTGGGTCATGCTCATCTGTAAGGTTTCATATCCCACTAATTAGCCAAAGGGATTTTACCATGTGCCAGGCACAGAACGCATACAGAAGGATCCATCCTTCCTGCTGTTTATGGGGCTGAGATTTTGGGAAAATGCAGGGAGTGAAGACAGACCTGAGGCTGGCAGGAGGCCTTAGATGAGGGCAGGGCCCACGCCAGAACAAAGGTTGCTGGGCAGCGGCTCAGGCCCTGGTAAAAACCACACCTGAAGCCACACAGCAGAGACCTGAGCCCATGCTGCCGCCATGAGGGCTGGAAGAGCTTCATTCTGGGTTTCTTTTCTTTCTTTTTTTTTTTCCTTTTTTTTCAATGTAGCACAGGCTGGTCTCAAACTTGTGATCCTCCTGCCTCACTCTCTTCACCTGGTTGATTACCAGTGTGCAACACCACAGCTGGCCATTCCAACTTTCCCCTTTGTTTGTTTATTTTATTGGTATAAAATATACATAGTGGGGGCCCGGCACTGGTGGCTGACACCTGTCATCCTAGCTACCTGGGAAGCTGAGATCCAGAGGCTCATAGTTCCAGGCCAGCTGGGCAAAAAAAGTTTGCAAGACCCCATCTCAATGGAAAAAGGCTGGGTGTGGTAGTGTGCACCTGTCATTTCAGTGACAGAAGCCTAAAGCAGGAGGATCACAGCCCAGGCTAGCCTGGGAAGAAAGTGAGACACTAGCTCCAAAATAACCTGAGCAAAAGGGGCTGAAGGAGTGGCTGAAGCAGTAGAGAACCAGCCTAGCAAGTATGAAGCCCTGAGTTCAAACCCCAGTACTACCAAAAACCAAAAGGATATATACATAACACAGAACTCACCACTTTCCCCACTTTTACACATGCATTCAGAGGCAGTAAGCACAGTCACACTGTTGTGCAACCATCATCTCATCTCTCCAGAACTTTCTCATCTTCTAAACTAAGACTCTTCCCTTTAAATACCAATGCTTCAGTCCCTGGCGCTCACCCTTCTGCCTGTCTCTCTGACTCTCACTATGCCATATAATCACATACACAGGCTCATGGTTCTTCTCTTTTCATGACTGGCTACTGTGCTCATCCTAACGTCCTCAAGGTTCACAAGTGCTGTTGCAGCAGGTGTCATATCCTCTTCCTTTTTAAGGCTGCATAATATTCCGTTGTGTGAATGCACCACACCTTCTTGATCTGTGCCTAGGGACACTGTGTTGCATCTACCTTTCACCTTTTTGCTGCTATAAGCATGGTGTACAAACATCTCTTGAAGGCCCTGCTTTCAATTCTTTGGGGCATATTCCCAGAAGTGGGGTTGCTAGATTACATAGTAATTCAACTTGTCATTTCTCCACATCCTCACCAACACTTACAATTTTCTGATTTTTTTTAATCATAGCCCTCCTAATGGATGTGAAGTGGTACATCATAGTTTTGATTTGTGTTTTCTTAATGAGGAGTGTCCTTTTGGGCTCTCCCTCCCTCTCCCTCTCTCTCTCTCTCTCTCTCTCTCTCTCTCTCTCTCTCTCTCTCCCCCCCCCCCCCATTTCTCCCTCCCTCCCTCCCTCTCTGTGCTGAGAATGGAATCCAAGATCTTGGGCAAGCCAGGCAAAAGCTCTACCCCTGAGCTACCCCCTCAGTCCTTGGCTTTGTACTTTCGGGAAATGTCTACTCAAGGACCTTCACCCATCTGTTTTCTTATTCAGTTGTAGGAGCTTTTTTTTTTTTTGTGGTACTGGGGTTTGAACTCAGGACTCATTAGGCAGGTGCTCTTACCACTTGAGCCATTCCACAAGCCATTTTTTGTGACGGATTTTTCAAGATAGGGTCTCATGCACTATTTGCCTGGGCTGGCTTTGAACCATGATCCTCCTGATCTCTGCCTCCTGAGTAGCTGGGATTACAGGCATGAGCACCAGTGCCTGGCTGAGTTGTAGGAGCTCATTAGATACTCTTAATACTAATCCCTTACCAGATACGCGATTCACAGGCTTTCACAACAGTTCTCAAACATGGTAACTTCTCAACACCTGCAGTGCACAAGGCTCAGAGGAAGTCTCCCCAGTCACAGTCAGCCTGGTGTCTGGACATAACCTAGAGCAAGGCAGGAGTCAGGGAGGGTGTCCTGGGAGACAACCCGTTGTTCCTCATGAGGCCCAGAGGGGCAGTGAAGAGGGCGCAGCCTGGGCCTCACCTATGAGGAAACAGCAAGCTTCCCCGACAGCAGAGATGCTCCTGGTGAGCCTGGCACCCTGTGTCTGTCCATCAGCACATGCCCAGCCACTCGAGGAGCGGGTGTCTGTGATACTGAGCTGCCCGGCCACTGAACAACTCCACTGGAGAACAATCGGCTCACTGATCAGCGGTCACTGCCCTGCCCCAGTTCTTATCTCCAAATGCTAACACAGTGTGAGCTTATTTGAGTTAGCAGCTATTGGTTTACCTTAACCAAGCATCGTTTAGATTAGATACGAAAGAAATCCTCAAACTATAAAAAAGAATTCAGAACTGGAAGTGAAAACAGCTATTTAAGGATGAAAAACCATGACAGATGGAGAGGCGGACAGAGGGAGGAGAGAGGGCTCCCAGGGCTCAGAGAGTCTAGGCTGCTGGGGCTGGAAGGCCTCAGAGGGTGGGTCCCTGCTGCTCAGTGTGGGTTCCCCGTGTGCTGCCTTCCTGCCTCTCCAGAAGGAGCCTCACTGACCTCTGAATGCTGCCCCACCTAGGGGAACTCACCTCCCTGTACCGGGTACCCAGCAGCCTGGCCCTCCACAGCTGCCTACAACAGCTCCACAGGGGACCCCCACATGGATTCAGAGGCAGCTCCCCAGGTGTTCCCTCTCTAGTGTGAGCCCCTCCCCTCCACCTGCAGCTGCGGGACTCTTAGCCCTCCTGCTTCCAGTGATGTAGCCATTCACACTCAGCTCCCACCCTCGACATCCTCAATCCTGTGACCTGAAGCCCCTTCAGAGCCTAGACACTGGGGAGCAGTGCGGACCAAAGAGGACTGTAGGTACCATAGTTGGAACATTCAGACCCCAGTTCTGGCCCTTGCCCTGTCTGCCTTGGCAAGCCTTCTAGCCTCCGTTTCCTACCTGTAAAATGGGGACTCTATGAGATGACACAGGCAGACCCCAAGTGATTTTGGGTGGCCCACACCTGGGCAGACAGTAACAGTGCTCTTGTCATTGGGCCACCACTCTGCACACTGCCAGGCTCTCAGGCCAGCCATCCCTCAACCCCCAAGGGAGATGCCCTCCCCAGGGGTCATGGGGATTCCCTTGTTGCCTCCTGGGTAACCAAAAGCCACTGCGCCATGTCCCAGTAGTAGGGGTCAGTACATTAAAACACCCCAACAGAAAACTCTGTGGCTCTCCAGAAGCCAGGACTGAAAAACATTCAGGAACAAAGAGCCAAGCTCCATCTCCTCTCTGACGCCTGCTGTGTGCATGGACGACTTGTGGCTGCTGGTTGTCTCGGGTCTGTCTCCTTGTAGGGAAAAAGATGTTCTATCACCTTAACAGAAACGCGACAGGAGACCAGGACTCACCTGCTTGCCCCAAGTCCACCTTCGCTCGCAGCATCCCAGGGGAACACAGCTGCAAAGCTCCCCCAACCTCCCCTGCAATGACAATGCCACCTGTCCCAACAGGTCCCTCTGTGACTTGCCTCCCGTTGTCACGCATAGCTGCCATGTTGACAGCTGCTGGTCAGCCCCAGGAGCTAAGGGCCAGCAGCACTTCCCTTGTACAGAGGAGCCTGTGATACATGGGATGCTTTCAAGTCCCCTAAAGGTCCCCTACTCTCTGTGTCCCCTGGCACGCTCCTTCTTACCACAAGAAGGGGCTAAAACAGCACATTGGGCGGGGGGGCTGGAGGAAAAGTGCATCCTATATAAACTGCTGTCAAGGTAGTCAATCCCCCAGCCCTTGTGTGTGTGCGTGTGTGTGTGTGTGTGTGTGTGTGTGTGTGCATGTGCATATGTGTGTAAAAGAAGCCCTGGCCTCTATCCAGGAAGTCAAGAGATCAAACACTAAGGTGACTACATTGATGAGGTGCTGGTATGTGATTTTTCCCAGCTTTGGAATGTCACACCCTGGCGGGTAAACCAATTACCATGGCGTCCATCCACAAGTTCCTACCTGAAGCAAAAGGTGAGAATTCAACCATGGAGTTTGCCTAAAAAATGCCCATCCCTTTTCCCCAAAGCCAAGTCCCACAGCATGGCAGGCACAGTCTGAAGGTGGCTCTTGGGGTGTCCTTGTCACCAATCCCCCAAATGCAGGCAGTGGCTCCATGGCCCCAGCAAGAGCCCTCTACCCTTGATCCTGTCTGACTCATTCCAGAAACAATCTGCAAACATTTCCTGAGCAGCTCCGGTGAGCCAGGCCCCAGGCCCACAGGGGAAGAAGAGAGAGCCGACATCCTCTACGACATCCTCTACCATACAAGACAAGTCCCCCAGACTCTTACCGCCCAGGAGCCTGAGCTTCCACAGCTCCTCAGGTGACCCTGGTACCCCCTCCAAAATGAATGGCTGGAAAGCAGCAGAAAGGCCAAGGAGCACTGAACTTGAAAAGCAGGTAGTACACCCTCTCCCCTTATTCAGGAATTTAATTCTGGGCGTCTATATGAACCTGTGTTCAGGTTATAGGACAACAAGAAAAAACTTAGAAAACTATTTCCCCCAAGGCTGAGAGAATCATGCCAAACTTATGAGTATTTTCCATACACTGTGCCCCACAAGATAAAATCTACCTGTTTAAATCCCAGAGCTGGCAGGGACAGAGGCCCATGGCACCGGGCCACACGCCACACCCCAGGCACGGATGCTGCTGCCAGGGGCCCCCACCATCCACTCATCCAGTTCCCCAACAGGTTTCTGAAACAGACAAGCGGGAACATCAGCCCAAACCCAGTAGTCTCCTCACCAGGCCCTCAATGGAGTTCTGGCATCACTGAGAATATGGTCATTTTCCAGGCGTGATTCCAGCATGCCCCTCCTGCCAAGGGCCTTGAGGTTTCTTCCCCGAGTCCTACCTGCCTGCCACTTTACCTGGTGCTGAGATGGGCACCCTGTCCCTGGGGCATCCAGGTTCACCTGTGGCCCCATCCAGCCTCCCAGGCCCCTCCTCCCTCAGTCAGTCCTCCATCCCCCACCAGTCACTCACAGCTGGCAGCCCCACTGACACATAACTAGCTACAGCCAACCGCTAAAAGACCCCAAAATGACCCCCACCCAACTCCCACACCCCTGGACGGGGCCGATACCCACGCCCAGGAATTCCTGCACAGACAGGAGAGATGCAGCACAGCAGGCTGCTTATGCACGTTGATCGGTCAACCTGTCTCCAGCCCTCACCATGGCCTCAAGTCACCACAGACTTCCTTTGAGCCTTGGCCACTTACACTCAGCAACCATGTCACCCATTCCTCAGAAAAGCCCCAAGCTCCCTCCACCCCAGCTCTCACAGAGGCACAAGAGACCTGCCCTTGGCTAACCCAAGTCACATCTCTGACATCAGGCTCCCAGTCGGACAGGACCCTCAACCCCTCTGGCTCCTCCTGGTGTGTGCTCATTCCTGCTCCAGCTCACACAGGCCTCCACCAGCCGACAGCCCACTCGAGCCGCAGTTCCTCAGGGATCCGCCCTAACTGCCCACATCTTCTGGGCCAGTCCCTGCTGCTACCACAGGCTGGTGTCCTGTACGTGCAGCTCTCGGTTTGCCCATCTCCGAGATGGGAGTGACGACAGCACCAGCCACATCATAAGGTGGCAGTGGAGAACTGAATGTGCCTGGACAGGTAGAGCCTGCGGAAGAGTTCAGCACGGTGGCTGCAGTCCACCCCCTCATCACCGGCACATCTGACGTCCTAGCCTGCCTGGCAAATTGCTTCTCGGCCCACCCATGCTCCACGGCCACCACCAGGGGCCAAGCCCTACCTCCTGCACTTCCCTCTACTCTCACACCTCACTGCCCACAGAGACCTGCCCAGCAACCTGGGTCCTGGCCCTTGCCCTAAACCTCCCATGACAGCGCCTACAGAGCCCTCCATGGACAGCCCTCTGATCTGGGGGATCCCCCCCCGCACCTGGTCTTCCTGCCTATGGGCTCTCACTCCACATGCCCACACTGGTAACTAGGGTCCCACCCCCACCCTCCCTTGAACTCAGAGCCTGTTTATGCAACCGTCTACTGTACCACCTCTAGGATCTCTGGGGCCATCCTGGCTCACCAGGGCCTCGCACACAGCAGGCGCTCAATAAATGAATACACATTCCTCTGTTTCTGAAAGTACAAGCAATGGCTACTCTCCACAGTTACCAGAGCCCTGAAATGGTTAACTACTTGCCAAAAATGTAGCTAACTCTTCCTGGATGGCTTATATCACTCAGAGAATCCAGCTCAACCGCCCCAGTGTTTCAGGCTCGCCAGACCCTGGGCCAGCTGTGAGCTTCAGGTGAATGCAGCATAGAGCGGCCAGACGATGGCCGGTACCGTGACTAGCTCCTCGTTTCCTTGTTTGTAATCTTCCATTTAAAAGTCACTGCGATATCCTGTATTTAACTAGGCACATACTTTTTAAAATTCTATCAACCCCCATTCGCTACCCCCAAAGTAAATGACAAAAGGTTACTCAATCGTACTATTTCGCTGACACATATGAATGACTCACCAACCAGTCATTTTTGCCACAAATGCTACTTTTCCCACCTCCGTTGGTCTGTAACTCACAGAACCAGGGAGGCAGCGGCCGTGCTTCCCAACCCGCACCTAGACGCTGAACATCCACACATGCACGCACACTTTCCAGGTGGATTAACCGTGTCAAAGTTGCCAAAAGATCCACATCTATAGTATTCTACACTTGAATTTCCCGTTGGGTGATTAACCACACAGCTTTGAAAAATGCAAACACAGCTTTCGAAAAGTTCCTAAGAGAAAATCCTCAGAGAATTGAAAATCTCATTCAAATAACCCCCAAATACATTTAAAACCAGCAGCTATTTGAATATCACCATATTCAGACTTCAGAAATTCTTCAAAAGTGTTTTGTTTTAGGGAGTGCTTCATAAAACCATCAGTGCTACCTACAACAGTCAAGATGACGGTTGGGGACTCCAGGCGAGGCTGCAGAACCCTTCCAGAACCCCTCTGCACACACGTGCACACGCACACACACCTCCTCCCGGGCACACTCAGGACCAGCCCCTCAGTGCTCCCTCCACCGCCAGGCTGAAGGCGTGGAAAGGCTCCCACAAAACCTAATCACTGGGGCCCTTTCCCTTTCCTGCAGCACCTCCAGGGCAGCAATAACCATCAAAGGCTTTAGGCACAGCTATAAATCCTGCCAAGCCAATTACACTCCATTGAAAACAGTACTGAGGCTGAATCAACAGGTTTCCCACATTGTTCTTTTTTTTGTTTTTGACACAGGGTCTCCCAGGCTGGCCTCAGACGCCTACCTCCTGCCTCCACCTTCTGAGTGCTGGGATCAGAAGCATGGCAGCCACGCCAGCTCCATATATCCCTTACTAAAACCTAAACCTGCCTCCAGGTAACTCAAGGCCCATCTTTGGGTCTGGTTGTGTTTCTGCCCAGCGCCTACAGCTTGGACCTGTGAGTCTACAGTGAGTCGTCTTTGGAGAAGTCACTAGTAAAGACTTGAACTGTCAGAGAGTTGCACCCTCCCAGCCTGAGTAGCTCACACAGGCCTTTGATCCGGCACTGGAAAGATTCAGTTCAGCAACTAATTCCTTAAAATTTTAAGTGAGAGAAGAGAGTGTGAAAGGCGGGGAGAGGATCATTTCATTCCCCTCACAGCGCCCCTGCTCACTGCTGTGCAGCCCTGAGAGAGCTACTTAACACCTCTGAGCCTCACTCACTTCCTTCATCTGGAAACCTCTAGTTGCTTTAGAAAGTTGCTTGTAGTCAGAGACCCCAGCCATAGGCAGTCTTACCATATGGGGGGCTGATGCAGGACGTCCAGAGTTACAAAGCGTGTGTCAGCAAAGTATCCACCACCGCTAAGCAGCATGGAGGTCCCCCACCCCCAACCCGCCCACAGCGCAGTCCAAGAGAAATAGCCCTCAGTGACCTGCTATCTGCTCACAGAGCCCACACTGTAGACTCTGCAGATGCTCCCATCCCTAGTGTGGACTTTATCCCACCAATGCAGTCACCCCCAAAATCTAAACCCTACTATTTTGCCAATTTATTTCCAGACAGGCCAAAAGTTCTGCTCTGCTTTTCTAGCAGATAAGGAGGTATGGCGGAAAATATTCCTAGGAGTCCTCATAACAATTTGTCCCTAGGAGCCTTTTCCATGTTCTCTATACACTTTCACAATTTCACACAACCTAAAACATTCACCAACAAGTGGAATGCAGCCAGAGCCCATGCCTCTGCCCGGCCTCATAGCAGAAGCCCAAGCCCCAGACCCTGCAAGGAGACCTGGAAGGAAAATGGCTCCCCAGCCCTCAGTGTGTAAAATTCACAGCTGAGCAAACAAGACCAGTGGGAAAACTGGCTGCCAATCTCAGCAACATTGTATCCTAATAACTTACTGTTTAAACAACTCATCTGCAGCTCTGGACTGAAGATGCCCACAGACTGAACCCTTCTGGACAGTTTTTTGGTCACCTGCCTGCACCAGTCCCATGACACTCCGGGATGGACATGCAGACAGGACCCCTCTTCAGAGTCACCGGGGCTTCCTTCCTTGTCCCCCACCCCCCTACCCCATCCTGTCTCCTCTGTGTCTACCACTTTCCCCCACCCTCTACTGTTCTCTGCGCCCCCACCCCCACCCCCGCACTGCAGGTCCTGGCATGCAGTGATGCACAGGGCCCACTCTTTGCTGCCAAGCCTTTGGTGGCAGAGCGAACACTTCCTCTCCCTTCTGCTCTCCCACCCCAGCCCAGAGCAGGCACACTGATTTCTCACACTGGCTCCACCACTAAGCTGGGCGGCCTCTGAACAAACTCCCAAATTATAAGTGTCCAGGAGCAGGGGCTGAGATCAAAAGGGCTGTGCTTTTCAAAGAGCCACTCTAGAGACAGGCACACACCAGCCGATTGTTGTTATTATCAGGAGGAGACAGAAAAGCAAGACCAAGAAACACCAGCCATATTACAGGGTGACGCAATTTCCAACGGTCCCACCCAGAAACTAATTGGCACATAGGAGTGGGCCATGACCTTTGATCCACGCATGCAGCAGGTTGACTAAAGAACATCACCAAGCAAATCAGACGACCCACATAACCCTGAGGCCAGGTTTCAACAGCACAACTCTGGAGAAGCCCTGCACTTGAACTTGGAGAAGCCCAGGCCTGCTCCCTGCAAAACTGCTGAGGGCAGCAACATGGTGCCTCTCCCCTTGCTGGGCCTGGGTGGGGAGCCTCCAGCACAAAACCAGAACAGCAAATACCCAAAGAGTTGGCCAGGCCCGGCCCGAATGTGCCCCAGCCTGCCAGGAGGGGCCTTGGCAGGGCCCACCCCCACCCAGGCTACTCACCGGACACAGACACCTCCATGAGCGCCTCCAGCGGCCGGTTGTTGTCCAGGTCCCGACTGAGCTGCAGTTCGCCGGTGGCGGAGTCCAGCAGCAACAGCTGCAGCTCGTTGCCCTGCAGGAAGGTGTAGTTGAGGCTGTCCGACAGGTCAGGGTCATGGGCCGGGATGCGGCCAATCACGCCGCCGGGGAAGCTGTTGGACTTGTTAGTAACGTAGTTGTTGAAGAGGATCTGGAAGTCCGGCAGCTCCGGTGGGTTGTCGTTCTGGTCCAAGAGGCGGATGTGCACCGTGGCCCTACTCACCAGAGGGGCGGATGTGGCCTGCACCACCAGCACGTAGTCCCTCCGCACCTCGAAGTCCAGCTCAGCCAGGGCGCGCAGATCCCCACTCAACAGATCGAGCTGGAAGACCTCGGGCACATTGCCCTCTACAATCTGATACATGATCTGAGCATTGGGACCTTCATCGGGGTCATTGGCCTGAATCCTGGCCACCACCGACCCCACTGGGCTGTTCTCCTCTACAAACAGCTCCAGCTCGTCTCTCTCAAACACAGGGGGGTTGTCATTAATGTCCAAGACGGTCACCTGGATTTCCACGGTGGCACTAAGGGGAGCTGGGCTACCCCGATCCACAGCCAGAGCCCGTAGGTTGTACACTGCCACATTCTCTCGGTCCAGCCGACGCTGGGTGCGGATCACACCAGACGTAGGCTCAATGTAAAAGTCCCCATCACCGTCATCCCCGCCCTGGAAGGTATACAGAAGGCGGCCATTAGGGCCCGAGTCCCGGTCAGTCGCGGAGACCTGGAGGACGCTGGTGGATGGGGGAGCATCCTCAAAGACAGAACCCTGGTAGAAATCCCGCAGGAACCTGGGCACATTGTCATTGGCATCCAGGATGAGGATCTCCAAAGAGGTAGTGTCTGACTTCTGAGGGATGCCGTTGTCCTGAGCCGTGATGGCCAGTGTGTAGGCAGCCTGGTCCTCATAGTCCAGCTCTGTCATGGTGTAGATGGTGCCGGTGTCCGGATCAATACGGAACTGCGGCACCGGGTCCTCCAGCACATATGTGATACGGGCATTCTCACCCGTGTCCTCATCGGTGGCACTCATGGTGGCAATGGAGGTGCCCACAGGCCGGTCTTCGCTGACACTGACCGTGTAGTGAGAGCTCTGGAAGACCGGCCTGTGGGTATTGGCGTCGGTGACATTAATGAAGACCTGCGCGGTGTGCGAACGCGTGCCATCCGACGCAGTCACAGCCAGCACATACTGCCGCTCCTGCTTGTAGTCCAGTGGCAGCGCCAGGGTGATGAGGCCCCCGCCGCTCTGGCTGCTGAGCGCAAAGCGGTTCCGGGTATTGCCGCCCGTGAGCTGGTAGGTGATCACGCTGTTGGCATCGCGATCGCGGGCACGCAGCGTCAGCACGCTGCTCCCCACAGCTGCATCCTCGTTCAAACGAAGCTCATACACCGGCTGCGTGAACACCGGGTCATTGTCATTTACATCCAGCACAGTAATGGACACGCTGGCTGAGGAGCTCATGGGTGGTGAGCCATGGTCCACCGCCTCCACCCCAAAGCTATAGTGCTCCACTTCCTCGCGGTCCAGCTCTGCACACACAGTAATCCAACCCGAGCTGTTGTGGATCTGGAAGGGGAAGTCCCGAGCAGAGGCGGGACCCTCAGGACCAGTGCCACCGACCCCTAAACCAGCTGAGGTTGTGTCTACCAAGCGATAGCGCAGCCGAGCATTCTCACCTGCGTCTGCATCTACCGCCTGAATGTGCAGCACAGAGTGGCCCAGGGGTACGTTCTCCAGCACGGCGGCCTGGAAGGGGCTGCTCACGAAGATGGGCGCGTTGTCATTCACATCCAGCACCTGAACGGACACCAGCCCCGAGGAATTAATGAGCGGAGGCCGGCCCCCATCCTGCGCCTTGATGCGCAAGGTGTACTCCCGGATGGCCTCGAAGTCCAGCGGGTTGATCACATCCAGGCTCCCACTCAGGGAATGAAGGTAGAACTGCCCCTTGAGGTTGCCGCTGACGATGCTGTAGTGTATGGCCGCATTCTGCCCCTGGTCCCGGTCAGTGGCCTGCACCCGAAGCACAGCAGTGTTGACAGCCACATCTTCGGGCACCTGGACTACATAGCGCTTCTCACTAAACTGAGGGTAGTTATCGTTCTCATCCTCCACCACGATGTGCACGATGGCCGTGGCACTGAGGGGGCCTGGGTTGCGGCCTTGGTCGTTGGCTTCCACCAGCAGCTGGTACTCAGTCGCCTCTTCCCTGTCCACCACTGCCCTTGTGCGCACCACGCCTGAGCGCGCATCAATCTCAAAGACGCCGCCGGCACCCTCCAGCAGGCGGTAACGCATATTGGCATTGGAGGGCGCGTCGCCGTCGGTGGCACGGATGGTCAGCACCTCATAACCCACCTCGAGGTTTTCGCGCACACGCTCACGATACTCGGACTGCTCGAAGACAGGGCTGTGATCATTGGTGTCGCTGACTGTCACCGTGAGGTAGGTGGCCGCCGTACGCCGTGGTGAGCCGTGGTCCACAGCGCTAACTTTAAGAACATGAGTGTCCTTGGTCTCGCGGTCCAGTGCGCGGGCCGTGCTCACGGCGCCCGTGGCGGAGTCGATGAGGAAGTAGCCACTGGAGCGCTCGTCGAACAGCGCCTCCATCTGGTAACTCAGGCGCCCCGCCTCGCCCTCGTCGGGATCGTGCGCTCGCAGTTCGATGACCGCGGTGCCCGCCGGCTCGTTCTCAGGCACCGACACCTGGTAGCTGGGCAGCGGGAACTGCGGGCTGGTGCTGCCGCCCGCGCCCCGCCGCGCCCGCCGTGCCGCCCCCGCCCTAGCCTGAGGTAGACCCAGCGACGATGGTGAAGGCGACGGTGACGCGGAGGGCGTCCCGGTGGCGGTCTCCAAAGCCAGCTCCACCCAGACGGCGCCGGCCGCGTGCCTCAGGGCGCACAGCAGGCGCAGGCGGGCCGAACCGCCCGGCGGCAAGCAGATGGGTCGGCGCGGGCAACGCGGCCCGGGGAGAGGCAGGCAGCTGCAGGCAGGGAAGGTGGTGAGGGCCGCGAGCACCGAGGGCAGCGAAGCCGCGCCACCGCCAGGGGTCGGATAGCAGAGCGACCCGCGGAGCTCAGCCACTGAGAGCACGGCCCGCGCGCGCAACTCCGCTCCGGGGGCTGATAGACGCCGCAGCCGGACCCCGCAGCCGAGGCCGTGGGCGCGCGCCTGCAGTGCCACATTCAGCGCCGCCGGGGCACTGCGGGCTGCCAGGAGGACCTGCAGAGGCAGCAGCCGCCCCCGTAGGCGCACGCAGTCCCGGGACCCCTCGTCCAGTCCGCGCCGCCGTCCCGCCAGCAGTCCAACCCGGGTCACGTCCAGTAGCTCTCGCAGTGCCGGGGACCTGCGCTCGGTGTCCAACATGTAGGTCCAGCCGGGCCCGAGGGCGAAGGCGCGGACACCGCCGGGCACGCGCAGCTCCCAGGCGGCCGCTCGAAGCCCCAGCGCCGGTAGGGCGGCGGCGGCGGCCAGGAACACCAGCGCGGGCAGCACGGGCGGCGGCGACGGCGCCATGGCCCGGAGCCGGAGCCCGAGCCCGGAGCCCGAGCACAATCCATGCACCCGGCGCGCCTCCGCATCCACCCGGCGCGGCCGGGAGAAGGCTCCCGCGCGCCCGGCGCCGGGCCCTCGGGGTGGCCCGCGCCCTGCCTCCCCGGGGGCCCTGGCGGGGACACAGGGGACCGCGCGCCCGGCCTCCCCCGCAGTTTCCACTTCGAGAGCACTTTGCGAAAGTTTGCTAAGTTGGTTTCAAGATGGCTCCTCCGCGCGTCCCGGGAGGGCGCCGCGCATCAACCTGCGGTTGCGGCGGCTCCAGGCGGCTCCAGGTGGCCCCGGCGCGGGCCCGGCCGGGCGGGCGTGGGAAGCGGGGCGGGCCCAGGGTGGGGCGGGGGCTGCGTTCCCGGAGCGGTCTGAGCCCCGCAGCGCCGCGCAGACCCTGGCGGTTGCCTGCTGCCTGGGCGGTGCGCTCGACCAGCGCCCCCTCCGCCCGCGCTCTCCCCGCCCCCGGCCCAGCCCAGCCCCGCCCCCGGCCCAGCAGCTTATTGTTCGGCCCCTGGGGGAGCCGGCCGGGAGGTGCGCGCCGGGATGATCGCTATGGAGACGCGGGGGCGCGGCCCGGGCTGGGGCTGGGCCGGGACCTACTCCCCTGCGGCCGACCCACCCGGCCTCCCCGGGGGGCGGGGCCCTGGGAGCTGCGCGCGGAAAGGCTGCGCTGGGCCCCCGCCTCCGCTACCAGTGCGGCGGTGGCTCCGCCCGTCCAGCGAGAAGCTGTCGAAAGCCTCGCACCCCACCTGGCCAGACTAATCCGCGGAGACCACCGCTCTCGACGCTGCTCGTGTTGGACCCAGGGGTGCGGGACAGGGATAGAGGTACCCGGGCGCCCATAGAGTCGCAGCCACGGGGGCGGCGACAGTTACACATTTACGAGGCGCACGGAGGCTATAGTGCTGGACCCGGACACACAGTGGAAAACCAATGAGCAGCTCAATGGATTCAGGTCCGCTTTGTTTAAAGTGCAACTTTTAAACGAAAAGAAAAATAACCTGGGTTGACATTTGGGATTTGGAGAGGACGTGGAAGTGAGCTCGTTCCCCGCGCGTGCTGCCGGGCCTGAGCATTCCAGGAGGCGGTGTCCCATTCCCAAGCCACTGGCTACAGCCCAAGTGCGAGCCCTGGCGACCACGGGGGCGGGGAGCGGGTACCACTCGGTGGAGGTGCGGAAGAATTGTGCGACAGCCCCTAGCAGTCGGTGCCTGGAGAGAACTGCGGGGAGAGAGGGTAGGCCTTAGAACTTATGGGACTGTGACACACACACACACTCACACCTGCGGGGAAGTGGAGGGCTTCACTCCTAAGGAGCACAACCTGGAGCTAGCTCTTTAAGATTTTGACACCCCCCCCCGCCCCCACCAGGAGGCGAGGCTTTGTGACATTCCCCAAGCCTCCTGCATGCCACCAAACCCACTGCTGCCCCTTAGGCCTCCAGCAGGCTCTCTTGAAACCAGCTGAAGCGGTGGGGGTGGACGGGAGCCACTACCAGAACCAAGCTTTTGACCAGAGAGGGAGGGTCTAGCCCAACAGGGCAGTGCCTAGCTGAGCCCAGAAAGTAGGGTCGCAAAAACAGGTGTGGGGGCTTTAGAAACATGGCAGAGGTTCTCCTGTGGTATTGCATATAACATGTGCTCCACCAACTTTGCTCAAAGTTGCTGAAAACGATGTCTTTTTCTTTCCATTGGTGACAGTTCTAAGACATTATATTGATCTAAAGTGTCGGGTTGCTTTGGAAACTTGTAATTCTGGGAGTTTCTGCTGGCAAGTCCTGTTGAGAAATGTGTGTGAGGAGGGAGAAGGAGGAAAGTCCATTCCCTAAATGTGACTGGGCCAGGACCCCCGACTGCTCTTGGACTTGGATTTCACTGGAGATGATGTGAGAGTAAACGTTCAGGATCCAGAAGGCAGGGAGGATACCTGAGCCTGGAGCCCCAGAGAGGACGGCTCTGGACTGGGCTACACAGCGATCTGGGAAGGAGGGAACGTGGAGAATCCTACACTGCATATTTTGCCATAGGGCTTTAAATAGGGTTGGGTTTAAATAAACAAAATTCAAATACAGCAAATGGGTTCAGTTCGGGTGTGGGCATGCTTTCCGGGAACAAGACACCTACAGGCTGCAAGGTAACCACAGGGACTGCCTGGCCACCATTTCTAAATCCCAGGGACCAGACAGGAGTGCATGTTCAAATGTTGCTAATAGGATGTCTACAGAGAGCCAAGTGACAAGAGGATTCCACGCACAGCTCATGAGCAAGTGAAAGCCGGCCACGCAGTCTAGTATGGGGGTGCTGGTGGAGTGGCTCAGTGGTAGAGCACCTGCTGAGCAAAAGTGAGGTCCTGAGTTCCAACCCCAGCACTGCCAAAAAGAAAGGGAAGGAAGGGAGGGAGGAAGGAAGGGAAGAGAAGGGAGGTGTGCTCAGAGAAGGAAAGGGACACACCGAGGGCTCCATGAATGTAGTATGCAGGGTAGCCTCATCCAGCACCACCTGAGGGCTGTCCTCCTAGTTATGGCACCCATAGGCCACTGTCCTGCCCAAATGTTCTTCACACAGGAATCACTCCCTTCCCCTCATACCCACCCACTCGCTGACTCTTAGGGCTCCTCCTAGGAGGCCACATCAGGGTGAGGAGGGGACTCGAAGCAGCCCAGGTCATTCTTGCACCAGGCGCCCTGAGAGTAATGGCCAGGTGATGTTTGATGTGTTGGCTTGGAATTGCCGCTGCTGCCACTCCCAGCGGTTCAGGGGCTATAACTGATGTTTCCATTTTTCAAGCACCCTGAGGTGTTTCACGTGGACTTGAGTATTTCCACAAATAGAAGCAGAATTTTTTTTTTTTAAGTCTGAAGCTATGAATTTGTACTATGGGGTATGTGCTCCAAATGTTTTTTGCCAGGGTCTTGAACTGGGACCTACAGGAATTCTGGAAGAAATCTATTCCTTACATAGTACATTCCTGGACTGGGTTTTATGTTTATTTATTTTTGTGGTACTGGGGCTTGAACTCAGGGCCTTGAGCCACTCCACCAGCCCTTTTCGTGTTTAAGTATTTTCAAGATAGGGTCTCATGAAACTATTTGCCTGGACTGGCTTTGAACTGCGAGCCTCCTGATCTCTGCCTCCAGAGTTGCTAGGATTACAGGTGTGAGTCACCAGTGCCCAGCCTGGACTGGGTTTTAAATAGCAAGAAGCAGGGAGAAACCACCACCCCGGCCGAGTGAGTCCAGGTGTGGTGCAAGTCTGCTTCCTTGGAATTCACAGGAAGATTTTCTCCATCCATCCCCTTTCCCAAGTCCCCCACGTCTGGTGGGGGTTCCTTAGACTCATGGAAAATCCCAGTTCCAACATGGAACAAAAACAGAGCCTTGAATTAATTATGATGCTAATAGAGGCGAGAGGATGAAGGGAATCAATCATTTCTTCTGCACTAGCGCTTCCCTGAAAGACCAAGATAAAGTTATGACAAAAAAGGGAAAATATTTCCCTGCGAGGAAGGTGCCAGAACCCATCCCGATACAAAGATGGTGACTTCTGCATTTGCACCTAGTGTAGCTACTCTGGGACCCTGGGCAAAGGCCCCTTTCCAGACTCTGGCTCCCTCAGGTGCCCCCTGAGGTGCCAGCTGCTGAACCACCTGCTGCTGACTCCTGGGGAGACCTTAGCTCTAGGAAGGCTCTGGAGGGCATCAGGTGGCAGGCGTGCAGGGGACTAGAACCTCATTCTCCAGGCTGTTTGCAAATGGGGTGAATGCAAAGTGAGGTCTCTGGCCTCAAGTCCAGAGCTGTCCTTGTGTCTCTCTGGACAGTTTGGACATGGAGGGGAGACATGTGCCACACCACAGACCCCCAGCACCCACCTTGCCCCCGCCCTTGCCTCTCACCTTGCCCAGCTCCTACCTGCAGTTGGGGCAGGCTCTCCGGGCCTATCTCAGGGCTGCACTGGCCCCTAGTGGTGGTGACAGTCTCTACCTCTGCCAGAGCATCCAGTGTACTGCCTCCTGTCCTATGCAAGTGCCCACCCACCCCGGCTGGGTGCAGATGGCAGAGACAGCAAGCCCCCTGGCCACCCGGAGTGCACACACCGAGGCATGCAGCCCTGAGCCCCAGCAGTGCTGGCCCTGTGGCCCCCTGATCTCACTACCCTGCTCCTGGGATTCCTGAGCCCCTCAGTGGCTGCAGGGCATTGCAAACTGGCAGCAAACTGAGGCGGGTACACAGCACCGGGGTCACTTGCTGACCAGCAGCAAGAAAGGAGAGTGAAGGCCTGGTCCCAGGCATCAGCACCTGGGGGGACAGCTGCTGCATTTGGGTGGCTGCGCTGAGGAAGGCCACAAAAGGGAGGGACGGAGCCAAGTGGGGATGAACCGGGTGATGCAGCAAGGGAAATGCACGCAGAAGAGGGTCCACACCTCCAGAGTTCAGGGTGCCAAATATCGTTTCTGTTATTGTGATTTCCTGGCCCCTACCTGACACACACTGTCATGAAGCCAACACGGGGAGGCATTCTACTGTCTTTTTTTCCCCAAAATGGATTTATTGTTTGGAAATTTGTCAAAACTGATTCAAATATTTATTTTTTCCTTTATTGTAGTGCCAGGTGGGGGTACATTGTAGCATTTACAGAGGTTCTCACAATATATCAAATACACCATACTTGAATTCACCCCCTGCACTGGCTCTCCTTTATCCTTTCTGTTTTGATAATTTTCTCCTTTGCATGCCTCCCTCCTGTTCTTGTAACAAAATAAACACCTAGCATAACCATAAAATTTACCCTTCATAAAGTGTGCAATATGTTTTTTAGTATATTCACAAAGTTGTACACCCATCACCATTTAATTCCAGATAGTTTTATCACCCCAAAAAGAAACCCCAATTCATGTCCCATCCTGACCTCCCTTAGGCCCCGTGAGCCCCTGACCCACTTCCTTTCTCTCTGGATTTGCCCATTCTGGATGCATCATAGTGCCGGGGTTTTATAATGCTTGTCCTTTTGTGCCTGACTCTTCGCTCAGCATCACCTTTCACAATTCCTCTTGTTGGAGCAGAACTCCTACTTCTTCTCAAGGACCAGTAATGTCCCACAGAGCTAAGGTACCACCGTTCCAGTCATCAGGGGATTTGGGCTCATTTTACATTTCTGCTTTTTGAGCCTGTATAGTCCAGGCTGGCCTTGAATCTTTCCTCCTGCCTCAGCCTCCCCAAGCGCTGGGATGGCAGGTGTTCACCTCCATGCCAGGCTCTCCCTTCCTTCTGAGTGTGGGGGGAAAGGCGTCAAGACACTATTCTCTGTGCAAAATTACACTCAGAAAAGTCGTTTTTGAAATCATTCTTTATCTTCCTATTTTGACACTAGCTGCAACACTACTGTTATCAGTGATGCACGGGGGCTTTCCTTGGGGACTTTCCTTGGTACCTGCTGGGGATACGGAGGGGCACTGAAGCTGCCATGGCAGGCTGGCAGACTGTGGCAGGGAGGCCAGTGGCTGCTCACCCCAGCAGTCATGTGGTAAGCTGCCCCTCCTGGCCTGGGACACATGTCCTGCCTGGGATGGGGAGCCCTTGGCCAAGTTCCTAACCACAATCCTACACCTGGCTTTCTTCTGACCCCTCATTTTCATTCAACAGCCATACATGGAAAACACCCCTGTCCTCAGGCCATTTTCCTGGGAGAATACAAACAGTACATGTAAGGAAAAACATGGCATCAGGTGATGAGCATAAAGAACAGGAGGAGAGGGGTGGGAGGGCTGTGTTGGGGCAGGTGGTCTGGAAAGGTCTTTCACCAAGTACACAAGGACTGGGACTGAAGGGGTGAACATCTGGGAAAACAGTCTAGGCAGCAGATAGGACAGCAAGTGCAAAGGCCTGGGGACAGGAGTGTGTGCTGGAGGTGTTTGCAACTGGGGTGAATGGAGCATGACCGTGGTCAGGAGCTGTCCTTTCTTACGTGTCTGATGAGAGGGCATGACACAGTTGGGAACAGAGAGTACTATTCCTAGGTCTATGTGTCTGAGACAGGCTGGAAGTGGGTGGAGAGGCCATGGCGGGGGGGCTGCAGACTCAGGCATCCTTACTGGGATTGATGGGGCCATGGTGCACAGAGAAGTGGCTGCATTTGGAGTTCAGGGATAAGCCAGCAGAGGACTTACTTATGGGGTGAGCATGAAGCAGTGAAAAACACATCAAAGTTCCCCAACATTTGGGCCAGTGACAGGGCAATCCTTGATCGAGGTAACCAGTGGAAGCTGTGGCCTCTCTCCCTTCCTCAGCCTCCAGGGTCATCATTACACACCCACATTGGTGCCAGGAATGCTCGTGGTCTACAGAAGGCCTGAATGCGAGTGTACCAGGTGAAAATTTGAATGGGAAGCCATTCGGGGGCTACAGAGGAGGCGAAAGTGGAGAGTTCCCCGGGGTCTCTCTAGGAAACTCCCTCCTGCCTACTTCTTTTCTGGGGGAAGAGGTGGCCGAGCATATCTAGTTGACACCCTTCTTGTCAAATTCTCTTGCTTAACTCTCCAAACTTTGGGAGCCAGATGAGCAGGTGATCACAGACAAGAAGAATTTTCTTGGTGATTCTAAAGAGGTAAGGGGAGAGCCAGAGAAGGTAAAAACAATCCCATGTCCTAATTTTCTCTTCTGAAAACACAAAAATCTTTTAAAAAGAACCATAGCTCCAAGGTCACAAAATTTGGGAGCCTGAGACTCACTCTCGAGTCCCATTCCTGAGACCTCGGTGTCTGTGCCCAGGTGACAAAGGCACAGTGTGGGGAGGGCAGTGCCTAGAAAGGGCCCAACTGCCCCCAAAATCCCAGCTTTGTGTCACTGCCACAATGGAATGTCCACTCTCCCGGACACTTCTACAGTACGTAGTCCCAGAGTCCAGCTGCCCTACACTGACGTGTTAGCGACAGAGCACAGGCCTCCGGGCTCTGATCACCAGAGGGGGTAAGGAGAGATCCTGCCAAGAGGATAAGAGGGAGCCAGCCTCCTAGAATTCCAGGACAGGACATGGGACAAAGTCCTACAGGAGGCCTGACCTGAGCCTGAAGACACTGGCCATTTTTTACTTACTGGGGTCCAAGGACAGGTGAAATTCCTTGAAGAAGAGAGCCCCAACTTCCAGGGAGCATGGAACTTTGACCATCTGACAGCCAGCAGAGATAGGAGGGAAGAGCACCTGAGACCCAGGTGGCTTCCCAGCAGGAGGGTCTAGCTCTGACTAGTCACCACTGCTGAGGGGCTCCCTCTTCCTAGGGAGAGGAGGCAAGCTAAGGAAACCGTCTTTCCAGCAGGGCTGTGCAGTGCACAGCCAGCCAAGACCACTGGGGAAAGTGGGCCCCAGGTCATCTGGCATGAGCAGGGTGGCTCCATCACCATGGCTGCAGCTCAAGCAGCAAGGGTACCCAGGGCTACTGGCCACGCTGGCAGGGGAGGCCTTCACTAGGCAGAAGCAGATGAGTCAGGCCCCGCTGGAATGCGTCAAGCGTGCTGCGATCTGTAGCTCCTCAGAGGAGCTCAGCTCCTGCCCTGATCAAAAGAGAAGAAGATGGATGAGGGCCCTATAAATAGGCCAGAGACACCCAGCTAGCCCCCAGGATGCAGGAGGTGCATTTCTGGGTGTCCTTGAAGCCAAGACACTCCAAATCCGAGTTGACATCCGTGGCATGCCGCCACCTGCTTTGTGGGAATGCAGGGGAGCCAGGGGAGTGATTGACACAGGGTTTGATTCTTGCAAGTTCTAGTTTCTGCTAAAATTGGCCAGTTGGTTTCTTTCCATGATTCATGGGCTCCCCTGTTTATAAAATGTGCTCACCAGCATGCACTCCCAGAGAAGTGGACCTGGCTCAATATCCCAGCCTTGGCCTCTGCAGAACCACAGTTTGTGTGTTTGCTGGGCCTCTGTCCCTGTCATCTGAGGACTGGCCGGGCAGGAAGCCCTGGCAACAATGAAGATGCCTGTTGGTGTGCTTGGGAGCTTAACACCACAGACGTGGATTATCTGGGGTCAGAGGTCTGCAGTGGGTGAACACCACAGTCACTGAACACCAAAGTCAGATGTCAGCAGTGCCATATTCCTTTCTGGAGGCTGGGGTGGCGGGGGAGGGGGTCCCTTTTCTCGCCTTTCATAGAAGGGTGGCTGTGCTCTTCCTCCACCTTCAAAGCCAGTGTGGCCAGTGCAATCTTTCTTGCATCTCATTGGCTCCCTGGCTCCCTCTTCCACCTGGAAGGACCCTTCCTCTTATACTGGACCCAGCAGGACAATCCAGGCTAATCTCAAAGTCAGCTGGCCAGCAGTCTCAATCTACCTGCCTGCCTCTTGCCCTGTAACAATGCACCCTCCATTCTGGGAGGTCAAAAATGTGACACCACTGGGAGTGCTGTTCTGCCTGCCCCAGGGAAGAGAGGGGGGCTGGGTTCCAGTGAGAAGCCAGAACTCATGGCAGTCAGCCAGAGAGTAAGGACGGGTTGTGCTGTCATGGCAAGGGAAATATATCCTCAATGTCCCACCATCAACAGTCAGCACTCTGCAGGCTTGTTCTTGGGAAGAGAAGGGGCCTTTGTTCCAGAGAGGGGCTGGGTACATTCCCAAGATTGACCCTCTGTAGGACACCACTGTGATCCCCCCCCCCGAACTTCACCCTTCTTCAGAGATGCTCCTTAGAGCCATACACCATTATTGTGGGCTTACCTTGTGCCCAGCCATGTGCTGGACACGGGGCAAAATGAATCAAATGTGCTGGCCTATCCTTGCTGGATTCAGTCTATGAGGTGACAGACATGCACACATTCTGTGGATGAAACCAAGGGACAAGCTCATCCCAAAGAAAAATTATGGTCTCCTCTTTTGTGATGAGGGAAGTTGTCTGAGAAAGCTTTCCAGGGGAACTGGGTTTTGAGGAGTGAACAGGAGTTTACCAGGTAGATGGAATTGGAAACTCCAGCCAGAGTAAATAACTAGCACAAAGGCATGGAGGAGTAAAAGTCAGGGGGAGCAGGAGATTATGAGCAAGCTGGTATTACTGAGGAGGAGTGGAAGCTGGGGTTGGAGAGGCAGCCAGAGCGGGGCCTGGGCTGGATTCAGGAGTCTGGCCTTCTGGGTAATCAAGTTTTAAGCCTGCAGGGACAAGGGCAGCTGTGCAGCAAGCAGACACGCAAATGGGAGAACAAGGCTGGGCAGGAGACTCAGTGACAGCAAGAGCGAAGGCCCACTATGGGGGACCCAGAGCACAGATGTGGAGGCTGGGCTCCAGGACTTGCCCATAGCAGAGTGAACAGAGAACGGGGTCCTTCTAGAGCCCACCCAGGGTTTCCTGGATGGGCAGCTGCATGGGCAGTGGTCCCCAAGACCCCTGCTCATTCAGTTTCCTCATCCAGAGACCTCAGAACTGGGAAGTGGAGCACGGCAGGAGCCAGCAGGCTCTGAGTTCCAGTTCTGCCACTCTCTAGTTGAGAGCTTAAGGACGAGTTTGACCTCTCTGTTCCACATGTGCAGAGGAGGCAAGAAGGCCTCCGAGGTTGACCTTCACTGAGACCTTAAAACCTGTCCTGCTCTGTTCTCCTGCCAGTGCTGCCAGGTGGGGAGCTCCACCTGGGAAAGCAGCTCAGAGGGGCGGAGCTGGTTGCCAAGGCTCACACAACAGGAACTGACCTCCACTCCAAAGAGCTCTGCAAATGGCCTCACTGTGGAGGTCCTCTGCCCACCTGTCATGGACTCTGCGTGTGGTGGGCTCTGAGCTGTGCTTCAGGGGGCCTCCCATCAGCAGTTCCATAGAAAGGCAGGGAAACTTCTGTGACACATGCTACTAGCGATTGTGACAATGTCCTTTTGTAGAGGAGGAAGCTAAGCGTGCAGCTATGAGCAGCGGGAAGACCAGCAGAGGTATGTGGAGCCAGGCCATGAGGCCAGTGCCATGGGTACCTCTCTCCTGATCCCACCAGACTCTCCTGGAAGGAGGGTCTCACCAACCCCCACACTCCATGCAAGGTGATGCTCTGGCTGGGCCTGGAATTCCGAGAGGCTCTTCTCTGGGCAGTGAGGTGGAGGCTGGAGGACAGGTGAGGCTGTATCTGTTGGAATCTGTTAAAGGCTGTGTGCCACTCACCAGGGCAGGTGGGTAGTTCACTGCAACAGGGAATGGGAAGCCAGGGGTCCCAAGGGCCCCCTGGGGTGGGGACCTCTCTCCTGCTGTGGGTCAGCCTGGAACTCAGAGCCTCCAGGCAGCCAAGTCCTGGGGGATCCACTGTGAAAGGAAATGGGGCGGTCCTGGGAATGTGCCCCCACCCAGGGAGCCCATTTCCTCCAGTGCAGTCCACTGCCCCTCCCCCAGTGCAGAAATCTCCATGACCACCTCTCCCACTCCCACCTCCCCATTTCCTCCTCCTCCACTCGCCAGTGCAGCCTGGCTGGGGTTCAGAGGCACAGTCCTGGGAATGGTCCACCCTGCCCAGTCCCTACAGGAAAGGGTAGGGACTCCAGAGTGTCCCCAGTGTAGCCCCCTTGGCTGAGGAGCATCAGTAGGGCAGTCTCCCAGTCTTGGTCCCCAGGGAAGGATCAGGCAGGGACGCTCTAAATCCAAGGACAGGCAGGGCAGGCAGGCAGAACAACTGGTGCTATGTCAACCCCAGATACTGAGGTGGGCTCAGGATCCACTGCCCCAGCCCCAGCCAGCCAGTCATCAAAGGTCGGTGCCAACCCTCCATCCTGGGGGTATTTGCCAAATTACCTGGGTCTCAGGGTAACTTTTATTCTCCAGAATGATGGTGTCTACCACTGGGTAGGGAAGTTGGGGCCAGTCCACATGGCAGGTGGGGACTTTGGGATGGGCCTAGAGGCAAGTCTTCTAGCCACAGTTCAAATGCTGCCTTCTTGAGGTCCCTGGTACCTCCCCACCCTCAGGCAAGTTTGGTGTCCTGTGTTCCCACTGCCCCCACACTCACCATTACAACCTGTCATTCAGACTGTCACCCTAAGGAGGCCCCTTAGGGTCAAGTCCGGTGCCTTTTATCACAGCCCTTATCTGAGGGTGGAGCACAGAGGAGAGGTCAGCATCAGAGGAGAGGACAGGGGCTGGAGAACAGGCATTTCCCATAGAGACACACCCGTCCCTCAGGGACACAGGCCAAGCAAAGCCAGGGTGAGACAGTGTGCATGAGACATGAGGAGCAGGTGTGAGGGACTAGAATGCCACCTTTAGTGACAGTCACAGGCCTTTCCTAAGTATGGCGTCTCAAAGGAGCTTAAGTCACCATCACTAAAGCAGAGAGGAAACCTGCTGAGTTTCTAGGCAGCATCCAATCCAGGTGGCTAACTAGGGCACTTCCCGCCCCCAGCACCCCCTCCCTGGCCCCACAACCCCCTGTGCTCCCCAGCACATACACACAGGTGTCCATCGTTCTGTCTGCTGTGCCTCCCAGCTGCACCTCCATCCCAGGCATCCATACTGGCTGTCCTGAGTGCCCACTAGGAGACCAGCAAAGGTGCAACTGCAGGGTCTGAGCCTGGAAACGGGCTTTCCTCAGCTGGAGAGAGCCAAGGAGGACCAGGTGTGGGCCAGCCTCTGCCTACAGGTGAGCTACAGAAATATGAGTTCATGATGAATACCTGTTCCGAGCAAGGTGAGAGCCAGGTCAGTGGCCAGGGACACCAGACCAGAGCAACTGATGAGTTGACTGCCTTCCCGCAGCTTGGTCACTGATTCCCCAGAGTGCTGTCCCGCTATGGGACGTCTATACACCTACCGTGACCACGTTGCCAAGTTCCAAAGAAAGCTTACCTTCCAAAAAGACACTAAAGAAACAGCTGGAACCAGAGAGACAGGCAGTAAGCATTTTCTTGAGAAGTCACATGCCAGGCAGTGGGAGGTGGGAGAGAACCTAGGACCCTTCCATCAGCCGAGTGGTTCCCAAATCTGCCTGCCCGCCTGCAAAGGGAGCCTGCTGGGAACAGCTCTGGCTGGAAACACTTAATAACAATAATAATCTCCCTTGAGAATTTGCATCCGTTGGCCTGCTTTCTGTTCTCTCCAGTGCTAAAGTTAAATTCACACTGTCCTCAGAGACAGGGAAATCCTAGCTCAAGAAATTAAATTAAAACTGTCCCAGAGCAGGGACAGCCCTTATAACCAGCAGAAGCAAACACAAGTCCCCTCCAGAGAAGGGCGCACCAAGAAGGCGTCAGGATTCCTACAGGTAAAGTGCAACCAAATACGAACTCACTCACAAAAACATCCAACACAAGGAAACAAGCCGTCATGAGGCTCACCAGGAGGTGAGAGTCAACAGAAATAGCAGATGGGGACCTGAGAGCTTCAGGAACTTGAATATTCGAAGTAGATGAAGCCATAAAAGATGGACTAAAAAAATCAAAAAGGAAAATAGTTTGTTTTAGAAAAGACTAAACAGATTTGAAAAATAACCAAAAACACTTTACAAGTGAAAACGTAAATGTTGAAACTATAAACTCTGGGAAAGCATAAACCACTGATGAGAGAATCAGTTAATTGGAGAACAGATTTGAAGAGATCCCCTACAGTGAATCATGGAAGATAAGACAGAAAAGATGAGAGTGGAAAGGGCAGGAGGACAGCGTGTGAAAGTGTGCTTCTCAGTAGAATTCCAGACCTACAGAGTGAGACGTCCTGAAGTGGGTGAGGAAGGAGTGCAGGGCTGTTTCAGACAAAGGAGCAGTGCATGGCCCTGAGGCACCAAGCCAAAGCCTGTGTGCTATGGCTTTTGCTTTGCTCTGCGCTTGGCAGGACAGGGCTAGGCACACTGTCCCCTGCTACAGAAGCAGGCAGTCTTGTGAGGGGCCAGCTACAGTATGACGGCCAGCTGTGTTGCTACCTGGCCAGCTCCATTTCCTCTTTGCTCACTGTACCTGTCTCCTTCCTTACTCTCAGACCATGTGGCCCAGGAAGAGCTAACCCCAGTCCTTTACCCTTCAGGAGTGGACCTGTGACCTCAGCCGGTCAACCACAGCCAATGAGGCCTAACTCAGAAACTGGTTGGTAATAGGAGAAAGTGTTGGTCTGGACCTTCCATGAGATGCAACCAATGCAGAGAGAGGCGGAGCCCTTCGTGGCCACCCTGACTAAATCCAACTGTACCTGAAGGGTGCCCCAGACCAAGCAGTTATATGAGTCAATGCAACTCTTTTTCTGCATGAGTTGGTCCAAGATGGTTTTGCTGTCGATCACATGGAACTCCTTCCTCCACCTGAGAGACAATGGGAGACCCCGGGTCAGGGAGGTGTCCCCTAGAAGGAAACAGCACAATGGTTAGCTGGGGCAAGGGTGTGCCAGGCAGGCTTGGCGGGTGCTGGCGGGTGCTGGCGGGTGCTGGCGGGTGCTGGCTGTCTTCCCGGGAGCTGCTGCAGCACACTGACTCTTGGTGCAGTCTCTGCCCAGGCAGGCCCTGGGCTCCCAGGCCAGCTCTCAGCACCAGCTCCTGATGGCCTCAGGCCTTGGCAGGGGTTGGAGGCCTGAAGAGAGGTGACATCTCCGAGGCATGGCGAGAGGTGCAGGCCAGACCTCCAAGAGTTTTGCGTCGCAGGTCATGTTGACGTCAGGGGCCCCCAACCTCAGGATTCACTGACGTGAGAGGAATAGTATGGAGGGTTGTCAGCCCATGCTGTCCATCCCTGACCCACTTGGCTAATGCATGGACATTCCTTGGAGGTGATGCCTGGCAGGTGCAATGCACAGGTCACCAGACCAATAATGCTTAAAGATTCACTCTCTGCTTTGCAGCAAAGCCACTTCCAATCCTTGGCTCCACCAGACTCAGACCCACAATGTGCCCAGCCCCGTGTGCTGCTGCTGTATTCCAGAGCTGGGCCTATGCCCTGGATGCAGGGAGCAGCCGTGCCTCTGATGCCTTGTGTAGGCCTCCCGGACCACAGCTGCTCTGGGGCACTGACTTGCCAGAGTAGAGCTGCAGGCAGCCACTTTTGACACTGTGTGCCCTTGCTGTGTGGTCACTTCCAAAGGTACCATTCCATAGACCAGCCCAGGACCAATAGCCAATGGTAGGAAGCAAGGCAGTTGGATTCATTCTGGGGACCTCCTCCAGTGAAGGAGGAGCTGGAGGGGAAGTCTCAGAGGGTTGGGGACACACAGGGAGGCCTTTGGGGTTTGGAGATCTTGGCACATTGAGGGGACTGGGGTCCTTGGGGAGTCAGGGGGGTTCTTGAGGAGTCACAGGGGCCTTGAGATTTTGAGGAGCCTTTGGAGATCTTTGGGGCCATGTGAGGAGTCTTGGAGAACCATGGGGGACCTCTGCAGGGATGGGAGATCTTGCGACACTGGAAGCCTTGGAAAGTTGGGGAGCAGGGAGCTATGAGACCTCTGGAGGCCTTGGAGAAGGGAAGTACATGGACCAATTTCATGGGTCCTGCCATGATCATAGCCTGAGCCTGTGACAACAGCTCTGTGGGCCGGTTCCCCTCTCTGTGATGGGGAGACTCACAGGCCTGCCTCGTCCCTGTGAGAGTGAGGAGACCTGAGGTGACAGGCCAATTCCTCTTGGGTTCCTTGACTCTGCTCCCAGGCCAAGACCTCCTTGTGGAGGGGCCCTAGACCTCTCCAGAGGCAAAGACCTCACAGGAAGACCAGGGCTGCGTGTGGTGAGCCCTGACAGAGGGGACTGGTGTGCAGCACTGGTCTGAGGCCCTCAGGAGGCATCTTGGGAAGCCCTAGATTTACCTACATTTTGTCTCCCAGTCATGGGCAGTTTTAAGTGTGAATGACTTGAACCATGGCAGGACAGGTCCTTCTAGCTGCTGGGGGAGGATGAGGGGACCCCTGAGCAAGGTGTTGGCCATTGGCTGGAGGAGGCAGGGGAATTGAATGGAGGTTCAGGCTCCTGGCCATAGACCTCAGTGCTCACTGCCAGGGCCTAAGAATGGCCTCAAGGCTGGCTCTTTCTGGCACCGTCTGCTTCCCTCCACCTCCCCTTCAGCAGCAACCCTGTCAACACTCAAGAGCATATGATCTTTCTAGCTGTCCCTACTGACAGCATTCCCACCTTGGCTGGCCACCAGTGTCTCCCCGCTGGACAAAGGTGGAGCTTTCCAGCTAGCCTCTTCTCCCATGTATTCCTCACTGGGTGGCTAGAGTGACCATTTAAAGATACAGCTCTCCCCTCCCTAACCGTCATGGAGTTCTCAGCGGTACCTATCACAGACCCCCTTGGCTGTACCGCAGCAGCCCTCCTCACCCCTCAACACTGTGGGGAGCTTGGCCTCTCCTGAGTGCCAGGCGGCAGGAACCAGGACGCCCAGGCCAGATCGTGTCACTGATGAGGGGCGTGTGTGACCGTCTTGCCGCCCTTCACTTGAAAGTTCTGGCTGGGGCTGCATCAGTTGCGCTAGGCAGAATTTAGGGACTTAGATGGATGGCTGGGGACTAGACAGCTTGCATCCCAATTCCAGCTCCCTCTCTTGGATCAGACCTGCCCGGCACCAGACCACACTCTGCCCCAGGGGCCACCGTCTTCCTGACCTATTCTTCTGACCTGTGATTGGCTGAGAAGTGGGCACACCCAAGGGCCTGGCCAATGAGACACAAGGTAAGGCTGCTGGGGCCTTCTAGCCAGGTGATGAAGCAGCCCATGGGGCAGCACCTCTCCTCTCCCTCTGACCTGCTCCTTTGTGAAAGCGCTCAGTAACCAGCACCTGCTCTGCTCTGGGATGATGAGGGTGAATGAGGTGCCAGCCACTGTTCTACAGACTTCACAGACCGAGACCCAGGAGTCATGCACAGCTGCTTTTCCTCCTGTACAGATGAGGAAATGGGGACACGGGGGTGCAGCTCTTACTCTGCTGGGAAATAACTGAGACAAAGCGGCCTGGATTTGTGTCTGCATGTCAATGATCGTGTTGGCTGCCATTCAGCTACTCAAACCTCCTTGCCTGCCACAGGGCCTTTGCACAGGCTCTTCCTTTTGCCTGCACTGCTCTCCTCATATGAATAATTATCTCCTGGTGGGTCTAAGTCCAAATGTCCCCTCCCCAAGAGACCTGTGTGTGGTAGGCCAAGGTGAGGCTTCTCTGGATGCATTTGTACCTTTTGAGTTTTAAACCACGAGAGTCCTATCATCTTAGCCCTCTTGGCTATCATAACAAAATAGCACAGGCAGGTGGCCTAAGGAGCAGGAATTTGTTTTCTCACAATTCTAGAGGCTGGAGTCTGAGATCTGAGACAATTCAGTTCCTGTAAGGGCTCTCTCCTGGGGCAATAGAGGGCTGGCTCCTCCCTGTCCTCACAGGGCCTTTCCTCAGTGTGGGAGCAAGGAGAGAGAAAGAGACCTTCCCTGTCTCTTTCCTTTCAAAGCCACCAATCCCCTCACAGGGGCCACACCCTCACAACTTACCCAACCCTAATGATTTTCAAAGGCCCCATCTCCAAATACCATCACCGTGTGTGCAGAACTTCAGCATATAAATTTAGGGAAGGGGAGAGACAAACATTTAGTCTTTCACATCTCCTCAGAAAATAATAAAGTTAAAAAATTTTGAGAAAAGGTACAGCATTTTACACCGGTTAGGATGCATATAAATCTAAAAATAAGCAGGACAGGGATGTCGCACGGTGGCAGAGCACTTGTCTAGCAGGTACGAGGCCCTGGGCCCATCGCCAGCATGCCAAATAGTAACAACATCCCAGTGATGAGGACATGGAGGCCCTGGAGCTCTCGTACATGGCTGGTAAATGTGAAATGGTACACCACTTGTGGGAACCAGCCTCGCTATTCTGCAAAAATCTGGACAGCAACTCCACTCGGCGTTTACCCCAGGGTTAACTTGGGGAATTAGCACAGACACTGCACACCAGTGTCCCTGCAGCGTTAGCCACGACAGGCAAGAAGTAGAAACAACCTACGTGTCCATCAGCAGATGATCGAATACACAAGATGCAGTCCATCCGTACGAAAGAATACCATTCAGCCAAAAGAAGGAAAGAAATACACTCACATTCTGACATGGGGGAACTTTGAGGCCAGTCAGAAAAAGACAAGTGCCGGGCGCTGTAGCGCTAGTCACAGGAACCAAAAGTAGAATGGGGCTGCCAGGAACTGATGGAGAGAGGGTTGGGGTTTAGTGGCGTGGAGTTTCAGGTCCTACAAGATGAAGAGCTCAGGATGGTGGTGGCAATGGCAGCGTGCCACGTGAACGCACCTGGTGCCATCTAGAGTGGTTAAGACGCTAACTTTTACCTCACTATGTAAACATGTGAGTAAATCTAAGTAAACTGAATATATGAAATAATAAAATTAATTTCTCATTGTGTTTTTCATATATACAACAATTTCAAATAGACGAACATGACCATCCTGGCTTCCTTCCCAGGATGGGAAGGGAGAACTACCCTGGCTGACAAGGGCACCTCGGCCAGGCGGTCAAGGTCACCAGCTTGGTTAATCATGGATGTGGTTACTTGGCTATCTTCTTCCCTAAAGCCCCAAACCTCAATCTGACCCTGCAAAAGACAGGGGACAAATCACAGCCAAAGGGCATCCATAAAACACCTGCCTAGTGCTCCTCAAAGTTGTGGAGGTCACCAACACCCAGGGACATCTAGGAATTCTCACAGTGGGGAAGAGCACAAGGAGATGTGACAGCTGTCAGGAGGGATGAGGCCCAGGACAGCCCAATTCTGTCAGGTAAGAGCTAAGGAGTTGCGATTAAAGCCAGGCTTTCAGTTAAAATGTAATTACGTGTCAATGTTGGTTCAATAATTGTAACAAATGCACCTCACTAATGTAAGGAGACACAGGAAAAGGGGTTATCTACGTAATTTTCCCCAAATTCTAACTTTTATAAAATAATTTTTTTTAAAGCCACTGTCTGACAGGCTTTTCCTGCCCACAGGGAGGTGGGCCCCCTCACTCTAGGCCTAGCACCCACTTGATCCCCTGGGCACCATGGTCACCTGAGTTTGCAGTGGCTTGTCTGTTTGCTCTCTGTCCCCAGGAAGCAGGAGGAGGCAGGGTCACGTTACGGGCTCTGCTGGAATCTGTGTGAGCAGGGTGGAGTCCGCGCCTCTTGCAAGAGCAGGGTGCGTGTCCAGGAGGGGGACCGCTGGCCTGACCCTCGCATCTCACCATCTTTGGGGGAGCTGCTAGCCTTCTGAGTGAGCCTCCCCCAGGGTGGTTCCTTGGGAGAGTGGTTTTCCTGCTCTGTCCTTCGAGGGCCTGCTGAGGTGAGCAGTGAGGTGCTGCCAGGGGCCAGATAGGGCTGTGAACAATGTGTCCTATGATAGACATGTTGACATGGAGAATGTCACACACACAAGTGGAGAGAATAGCAAAGTGAACCCTGAGTTGCACCCAGCTTCAGCACAGTCTTGTCTTCCTTCCAGACGCCCCCACGTGGTCTCAGGCTCACAGATGGGCCCCGGGTAGGATGGTTTGACTTAGGATTTTTCGACTTTATAGTGGTGCAAAACCAAAACATATTCAGCAGAAACCACACTTCAGAGTGTGGAGTGATCTCTCCTAGGCCAGGGATTGAACCACAGCTCCCAGTCAGCCAGGCAAGGAGGCGGGGAAACAGTGCGCTGTGTGGCTAAGCTGGGATGGCCGGCAGGTTAGCGGGATTCAGTGCGCTTTCTACTGAAAGACATTTTCAAGTTGCAGTGGCTGTATCCGGTTGTGGCCCCATCCTAGGCCTCAGAGCATCCATGTCACGGATCCCAGACATGGATCCGTGGTACTCGTTTGTAAATCTTTGCTGTGCAGTGCCTGAAGACGCAGCTCTGCTTTTGAAACCATAACCACGATGATACCTGCACCCCAGGCTGCCACAGCACGGCACTTGCACCCAGAAACCTGCAGTCGGTGCCTACTTACAGCTGGTAAGTTGTCACCACTCAGAATTCCATTCCCAGTGTCCCACACATGGCTCTGAGGTTTCTCTTGACCTATGTCATAAGCTCGGCCTTATGTCCTGAGAGATTCAACAGTCCACACTGCCAGCTATCCCCAGCTCCTCACACCCTCCACTGCCCCTCCGCTCCTTCACCTCCCAGACTCACTTGGTCCTCTTTGGACCCAAGGATCCTGTGGGCTGTCATTTCGCAGATGCCTGGGCTTTCAGGTCTCCCCCGATACCCCCAAGTCTCCAGGCTGAGGCAGGCCTTCCCGCTATTCCTCCCGCCCATTGTGTGCAGGTGGATGACTCACACACAAGTCTTCTGCCCCCAGAAAGTCTTTGGGGACCAGATCTCCGAGAACCTTCCTCTGTGCATGGCTATGGAGTGAGTGTGTGGCAGGCAGGCAGGAAGGAGGCTTCTGTCCCCCTGAAAAGTAGGGAAACTGAGACCTAGAACTTGCCAAGGTCACCCAGCAGGTAAGACTCAGTCTAGACTAGAACTCAGCCAGCAGCCTGTCTCCAAGGGGAAGAAGGCAGGGCTGCAAAGGAGGGAAGACCCAGCCCCTGTGGCCCCAGGGGCTGCCAACACCTGGTAGGCTTCTGGGGCAGGGGACATGGGGCAAGGGACAGGTACCGGTTCTAGTGGGCTGCTCAGGGGGCATGGCATCTGGCTGCTGTCCTGCGCTGCCCTCTGCAACCAGGAGGTGGAGCAGCCCTCGGCCTCAGAAACCAGAACCTCAGGTTTGAGCTGCAATCACCCACCACCGGAGCAGACTGAGGGTCTGCTCTCTGCCAACTCCCTGGGGCCTGGCAAAGCCATCCTACATGCCCTCAGCATCCCTGGCCTGCAGGCCACAGTCTCTGAGGACCACAGGGAGGTGACGCCCTCCACGTCTCACGTTGCGTCCATGCTCTCTACGACTGAGATGCCTCTCGTTCCTGAGGTGTGACACAATCTAGGACAGGGGTCTACCGTGGGGGTTTGGAGCTTTCTAAAAAGCAGCTGTTAAGTTGCTCCCATGCCATGTTTAAGTTGAGGAAGTATGTGAATTAGGTTTCTCGGTGTCATATGGCCACTCAGCTACACTCCACTTACAGTGTGCCTACTATGGACAGGCCCCTGGGCTCTGTGTACAGACACAGCTGACCTGCATGAGATTCCGCAGTCCTGGACAGCAAGCATCAGCTTCCTGGTCCTCCTTGCAGGCCTTACGCACCCTCACCTGCCTACAAGCTGCTGTTCACCACAGTGGGGTCAGAGGCGGAGATACAGTCCCAGCCTGGGCTGAGGGCACCTGACAGATGGGGAAACAGAGGCTCCAAGGATTACTGTGTATCTGAGGACACTCGGCCATCAAAAGTAGGCCAGTTTTGCCCCTCCCGAGGCAAAAAGCATGACCAGGAGGTCCTGATCTTCTCTACACAGGGCCCCCATCGTCCACAGGCTGGGGCAAAGGTCAGAACAGCCTGGGCCAGCAGCTGGCAGAGCAGAGCTGTTCCCCAAGAGAGATAGGTGCCTAAGGTCTAAAGGCAGTGCCAGAGTCCAAGATGAGTCAGCAGCCAGTATCCAAGTCCAAAGGGTAGGACAGCCCATGGGAGGGATGGGGAGTGGTAAGAGGTAGGGAACTAACAGGGCCTCTGGCTCAGGGACAAAGTGAATGGAAAAGCCCCATGGCACTGGCTCTGCCAGGGAGGGGCCTGTAGGCAGCCTGGCTCTTGTGACATAGCCTAGGAGGGGCAGAGTGCCCCTGTGCAAGCTCAGAGAACAGGGAACCCAGGGAGGCTTCCTGGAGGAGGGACCTTGAGCATGGCTGTAACCGAACAGAGCACATCTATGGGAGCAGAAAGGTGAGGGCCACAGAGCCCCCTCACAGCTTCTGTCCTCAGGCAGAGCAGGAGATGGCAGTAGACAGACTCAGGCAAAGGCCACTGCTGGTCTTGGGTGATCCTAGATTGCTCAGTGGTCCCGATGTAGTCACAAGGGGGAAGTAGGGGCTGCCAGGCTCCCGTCAGGAGAAGGCACCTAGAGCTGGGGGTGGGGAGAGCAGTCCAAGCCCAGATCTCAGGGAGGATAAGCCTGGAGGGTGGACATAACCGCTGGATACATGCACTTGGGATCCTGGGAGGGGATGCTGCCCTGAGTACTGCAGGGAGGAAGTGGGAAGGCCCTGCCATGAGCTGACCACATAGTGGGGAGGTGAAGATGTGACAGTGTGCATTAGTGTCCTGTTGCTTCTGTGCCAAGTCACTTGCTAGCTTAATGAACACGAATTCATTCTGTATTATTCTAGAGGTCTAAAGCCCACAGTGGGGCTCACTGGGCTATTGGTAAGTCCAACAGTGCCAGCTCCTTATGGAGGTTCCAGGAGAGGGCCCAGCTTCTAGAGGCTCTTGCAGCCTTTGATGGTGGCCCCTTCCTCCATCTTTAAGGTGGGCAGTGTAAACCTTCAAATCTCTCCCGCCCTCCTTCTCACACCCTCCTCCACCACTGCATCTCCTTCTCCAGCTCTGACCCTTTGCCTTCTCCTTGTGAGTTCATTGGGGTTTACTGGATAATCTCTCAGTTCTGGGGTCCTTAATTTAATCTCACCTGCAAGGTCCCTTTTGCCAGGTAAAGTCACATATTCACAGGTCCTGGGGAATAGGATGTTGACAGCTTGACGGGGAGGCAAGTTTCTATCTACCACAGAGTATTAGAAAGTGCTCAGTTCTAGAAAGAAGCAGGAGGCAGGAGTGGGGGTACAGAAGTGATTTTCAGGTAGGGGGTCAGGCTAGACTCGAATTGAAGGTGATACTTGTGCAGACTTGAGGGCGAAGGATGGAAGGTGCAGCACTGGTGGGATAGCAGGCCGGTAGGTGGAGTGGCAAGTGTAAGGCCCTGAGGCAGGAGTGGGTGAAGTGTGACCCAGGCTGCAGGGAGGCCAATGTGCCTGGCGATGGTTTGGAGGTGGCTGAAAAACATGGTGGGCCAGAGAGGCAGGAGTGACTGGGCAGGCATGCTGAGTGTCCCGTGCAGAGCACAGACAGGAGCCCTGGGGGGGGGGCCTTTGGCACTGGGGGACTTTTAGGGAGCTGGAAGGGAGTGTGCCTAGAATAGCAACGAGAAGCCAGGAGGACAGGCCTCTTGCACCTACAGGCAAAGGCCCTTGGAGAGCACACCTGGGAAACCCCCACACAAGAAGAAAGTGAAGGGTGTGATCAGAGAAGGGACTCCAGGTGCAGGGCTCTGAGAGGGCCACACTGGAGACTCCCCCTCGCATCCCCCAGATCCCTCACACCCCCTCAGGTCCCTGATTGTGTAAATTCCTCTGGGTGCTTCACAGCCCCCAGGGCTATCTCTGTGCTATGTGGCAGTATCCCTTTGTCACTGTCCCTGTATGTTCTGGCTGAAGTGACAGGGCATGACTGCTGTGGACTCTAGGGCAGCTTTGATCTGGCCTTGAACTAGTTGGATGCCGGGTCAAGTGCACTTCAACTGGGGACATGGTTCTCCATCTGCCGAATGGACACAGGAATGCCCAGGTCAGTCTCCAAGCCATCCCAGCCCCAGGCTTCCTTCCTCACCTTTCCACAGCTGGGTTTCCAGATCAGTGTGCCAGCTCCTGGGGTGGCTGTTGCTGCCCAGGCGGGGGCTGAGGGGCATCCATGCAGGCTGATCTTAAAGCCCTCCCCGCCTGCCCATCCCCCACATGTCCTGAGCTCCAAGCAGCCCCTTGTGGGTCGTCACAGGCTCTGCCACAGCCCTCAGAGTGACCTTTCATGCATGGCAGTGCTGTGGTGGGTGAGTAGGACTGTATTCCCTACATTTCCTCTGTCTGCACAAGGACAAATCCAAGGCTGTGGGAAGGGCTCCATGCCAGCAGCTCAGTTGTTCCTTACGTGCTTGTCACGGTGAGGCTTCCAGCCTACACAGCCTGGAAGCCTCCTGAACACAGATGTTCTCTACCTAAAGCGCTGATTGACTGCAGTGACCCTGCTTGAAACCCTGCCATGGCTGCCTCCTGCCCTGGGCTGAGGTCTGAGCTTGACAGCTGCCTTCCTTCACAGCCAGATCCCTGCCTTTGACCAACTAAGCAGAGCAAGTGCAGCTCCCTCAGCCTGGAAGGCCTGTCCTACTAGCTCATCCTACTTAACTCCTGCTTGCTCCTTGGCCACCACTGGGCATCACCTCTTCCAGGAAGCCTGCCCTGCCTTCAAGGGTCTCCTTGGGCCCCAGCAGGACCTTCTGTGGCTCCCTCTGACTCATCACACTATGATGTCATTGCCTACTTGTTTCTCTGTCTCTGCCAGATAAGAAGACCATGAGACCAGGGACAGTCTTAACTGTCCTTTCTCTTTCCCCACATGTCCCAAGCACAGGGCCTGGCACAGAACATGCTTGTTCTTGGCACTCTCAGCCCTAGTCCCCTCTTCTGACAGAGCCGAGTTTATCCAGGGTTCTTTCTACCAGCCATGACTCTATGGGGTGCCTCCTGCCAGTGTTAGGGAGCACTGCCATGGCATGGGGGGACCTGGGGGGACCTGAGTGTTGAGACACTTTTCTAGCTCTTGGGGTAGTCAGCATCCCCACAGGACCCTGGGAGCCCATCTCTGGGCAGCGTGATGCACTACACTGTGAAAGGACGGTGCCAGAGCAGAACGAGCCACCACCTGCACTCTGGGTCTAGGAGAGGTCAGGCCAGCCTCCACCCCTCCCCAGGGAGGCTGGCTCTTCTTGGAACTGTCCTGGTGAGTCAGGAGTATTCCACAGTGCGGACTGCCCTGCACTGCCCTTAGAAAGATCTTTGGACCCCATGGACGTCTCAGTGTCTAGAGAAGTTGTGTCACAGCAACACACATGGCGCTCCCCTCGGTAAGAGGTGACTAAGCCATTCTTGCCTGGTGGGAAGTTGTGGGCTGGGGTCCTGCCTGGCCTGGGGAAGTGCTGAGCAGTGGGCTTCCAAGTCTCCCCTCTTTACCGTCCTCTGTCCTGGGCTGTAGAAGTTGGGGCTTCTTGGATTCAAATGCACTTGAGAATTACCTGTTCTGGGCTCACTCCCTTCCACACCAATGTCGGTCTTGGGGTCCTGCATACCTGTCTTCTTGGAGAGCAGGTGTCACTAGGAGGGACTAAAGAGTCTTCCTCACCCAAGCCTGGGCAGGGAAAAGCGCCAGGGGTTGTGCCCGAGTGTGGGATGAGGGTGAGGCCACACTTGAGTTGGGGCTGGCCCCTTGCCCTCTCTGGCTGGGTCCTGCCACCTCTGCACTGGATGGAGTTCAGTACGGCAGCTGCTCCACTCAGTATTAGGAGAAAATTCCCCAGATCCTTGCCTGGGGCTCTTCCCCCAAACTCCCAGCTGTCTCTGTCTCATCCTTCAGCCCCTCCAGACCCAGGCTTCTTCCCCAGCCCTGGAAAGAAATGCCATCACGACTTTCCAGTGCCATTTGGTGCCAGCGATGAAGTGACATTGGCAGGCCCCCGAGGTTGGAGTCCCATTCTACCTGTCCCTCGGAGCTTCCTGAACCCTCTGTGCCTGTGGACCCACATAACATGCGGCTTAGTGCATGTGGAAGGACAGCTGGACACTACATGCTGAGCTCAGCTTACCGAACCTTCCTGGGGCACGTGCTGGGTGGCAGGTCCCATCTCAGAGAGAGGGAGGAGCCAGATTTGAACTCAGATTGACTGACCCTGTTGTCCACGCCACTTGACAACTTATATCTTTGTGCCTGTGTTTAGCTTCCAATATCCCCAGCTTTCACTTGTCATCTGGGGATTCTCTTCAGTCTGGTGACCTGGCCCCTTGACACTCCTTGGGCCTCTGTAGTGGGATACAGGGAGCCCTAGGGCCCAGCTTTCCCGAGGAGTGAGCAGGCTCCAGTTACCTTCCCAGAGCCGTGAGGCCCATAGGTGCAACTGTCCCCTGCCATTTGCCCATGTCCAGCTCAGTTTTGAGCCGAAGTGGAAATCACCACCTACATGGCCCTCAGTGTCAGGTGGCCTCTGAGCCCATGTGCTTGCATTTGTTTACTATGGCTGCTGCAACAACAAGAGATTCATTTCCTCAAGCTCTGAAAGCTGAAGTCCAAGATCCAGGTATTGGCAGGGCTGGTTCCTTGTAAGGACTTTCCCCTGCGCGGACACTGTCTCCTCCCTGTGTCTTCATGTGGTCATCCCTCTGTGCACATCTCCTCTCACAAGTACCCTAGTCCTATTGGATTAAGGCCATATGACCTCAATTTATCTTAATGACCTCTGAAGAGACCCTCTCTCCAATCCAGTGATATTCTGAGGTTCTGGGGCTTATGACTTTAATGTAGGGTTTGGGGAGACCCAGTCCAAACCACAATAGCCCTGCTCTATAAACACGGGAACAGGATGTCTGTGAGAAGACACTGAACAGGTGGCTTTTCCAGGCCTGTCCTCCTGGCTGTGTCTTACCTTGTTGACCAGTTCTGACCCCAACCATGCACTGTCTGGCCTGGTATGAGCCCCAGTGGATGCTTGTGGGGTGGACTGAATGGGAGGGATTAGGGATCCTGGGGTGGCCCTGGTCACCGCCTACCCCCAGCCCCCGCCAGCTCTCTCTCCTCATCCTGGCATTCATGCAAAGAATGTTCCACAGGCATCTGCTCTGTGTCATGCCAGGGTGGAAAGTTGCCCTTTGTGTCTGTTTGCTTCTTTTCTGTGCTGCCTGTACCCCCAGGTGGCCTCAACACCCCAACACCACCCCCAGCCCATGTAGGGCCATAAAATCTGCTGTAGGGTTGTGGCCAGGGAGGAGTCTCTCCCTGGGATCAGCAGCTGAGGACAAGGCCCGGTTTACAGAGAGGAGCAGGCAGGCCTAGAGACAGGTGTGGGGCGGGGGTGAGTGTGTTGGGAAGACGTCCTGCAGGGCATGGGGAACGTCAGTGGCTTTTTTGGCCAGCTTGTGAGCACATTTTTTTTTTTTTCAGCTTTCTGTCACATATGACGAAAAGGACCCTGACAAATACGTAGAGCCTGGCCACAGTCCTGAGCTGGGGGGAGTTTCTCAGTCCATTTTGTGTTGCTGAAACAGAAGACACGAGACTGGACAATCTACAGTGAATGGAGATTTATTTCTTACACTCCAGATGCTGGGGCACTCAAGAGCTAGGGGCCCTGATCTGGTGAGGGCCTTCTGCTGTGCCATCCCCAGGTGCAAAGCAGAAAGAAGGGCGAAAGAGCAGTGTGAGACAGAGGGGAGAAAGGGAGGCACCTCCCCCTGCACCAGGAACCCACTCCCACAAAACCCAGCATCAACCCATTCCCGAGGGCAGAGCCCTCACCAGGCCCCTGCCTCTCAACATTGTTGCTGGGGGCTAAGTTTGCAACACAGGGGCTTTGGGGACACATTTAAATCCTAGCAGGGAGGACACACACCTGAGCACTCTGGGTCTTTCCTCATAGAGGCTGCCCAGTGGGTTGATGGGTCAGTGGAAGAAAAGAACCCAATTAACAACAATGAAAACAATCAAAACCGGGGTCAGGTGGCAGGAACCCTGTGGGAACTTCAGCTCTTGCTGACGGAGGGCTGGGGCCCTTTCTGAGCAGGTTGGCCAAGGGGGAGCTTTGTGAAGCTGGCAGTTTTGGGGCTGGCCTAGCAGGCTGGGTAGGGGTAGGACATGCATCCCTCAGAGGACATGGCCAGGGCAATGACCTGGTGACAGGAAAGTAGAGCCTGTGGGCCAGGTGCTGGTGGCTCACGCCTGTCATTGTAGCTACTCGGGTAGACAACAGGAGGATCGTGGTTTGAAGTCATCCGCGGGGAAATAGTTTATGAGACTATCTGAACAAAAAAGGGCTGGTGGAGTGGCTCAAGCAGTAAGAGTGCCTGCCTACCAAGCGTGAAGTGTGAGTTCAAACCCCAGTACCGCCAAAAAGAAAAGGAAAGAAAGAAAGAAAGGAAAGAAAGGAGGTAGAGCCTGTGTTTAGGAAAGACAAGTTTCCCTGGAGGATAAGGGTAAGCAAAGGCATGAAAGCCTGGGGCTGGGCCATGGGCACAAATGTGACTCAGACGAGGTTCCTAACCAACGGAGTTGTAATCCCACCAAGACCCAGTCTTTCAGGCAGCGCCCCTTGTTCTCCTCCCTGCCGCAGAACAGACCCAATGTTGTGTGATCCACAACGTTGGATACCTCGCTCCTTGTCTGAAACTACTGGTCTTCCTTCTGCAGATAGGAAATGGTGGGAAAGGCTCCCCCGAGTGCTGGCCCTGACCGGGATACAGAGGGCTGTCTGGAAGGAGAGAGATGCTGGATGTGGACATGAGGGTCCTGAATCTTGCTTACCAGGGAGTTTCAGGGCCCTTTAGCTGGGGCACTTGACACAGAGGAGCTCAGTTTAGGATTGAAGGGGTTGGATGTGACTACAGTATTTCCAGGGGTGGTGGGCTGGGGCAGAGCACCAGGCAGGAAGGGCAGGGCAGAACAGAGGACCCAGCAGGGGAGGGACACAGAAGCCTCCAGGTCTTTCTCCTTCAGCTCTCTCTGCCCTCACCACAACCCCAGTCACCATCTTCCCGGGGCAAACCTTCACAGGGAGCTGATAGCGGGTCTCCCCAACCTAGGGTAAGGGTTCCAGAGGGAGTTCCCCTCTACCTGGTCCAGGTGAGCTGGAGAGCCCTGGTCTTGAAGGGGGTGCGGTATGTTTCTACTGGACGACCCCAGCTCCTAGGGGCAGATGGCCTCAGATCCATGCTGCACAGTGTGCTGCGTGGGGATGTGCAGCCCTGGTAGTGACTAAGGTGAGATTTAGAGAAAGGTGTGTGTGTTGGGGGGCCGGGGAAGACGTCCAGATTCTGGGAGTAGGGAGCACCCTTGGCATATTGGGTCATTCCTGGCCAGGTACTGGGTGACAGCAGCGGGAGGCAGTGCCCACCGCCCACCCGTGCGGGCTCCAGGATCCTGTCCCGAGGGTGGAGCTGTGTTCTTGGCCGAGCACTGGAGCTCAGGGGACAGGTATGTCCATCCGGGATCCAGGTGGTAACTGGCAGTAAAGTCACAGACCCATCTCCAAGGCAACAGGCCCGCACCGGGTCCGCGGGCAAGGTGACAGTAGCGTGCGTGCTTGTGCGCGGCCGTGTCGGTGGCGTCCGTGGCCCCGACTAGCTGGCGGTCACGCGTGCGCGTGGGTGCGGGCGGGCAGCAGGAACCCACGTGGGCCACCCAAACAAAGACGGCGCCGCGTGACCGAGCTCGCGGGCGCGGACCCGAGAGGGCGGGCGCGGAACCGACAGGGCGGGCGCGCCCCCGCGGGCGGGCGAGCGGGCGGGGCCGGCGCGGGGCGGGGCCGGCGCGGGGCGGGGCGGGGCGGCGGCTGCGCAGGCCGGCCCCGGGAGCGCGCAGACTCCGCGCAGCGGGACGCGAGCGCGCGACCTGGCGCCGCCGCCGCCGCCGCCGCCGCCTCCGCGCTCGTGGCCGGCATCCGCGGGGCCGACTCCTCCCCGCTCCCCGGCGCTGCTGGGCTCCCGGGCGGGCGGCAGGTGCAGCGCAGCCGGGTGGCCGGCGACGGGGACGCTGCGGCGGCGGGTGGATGAGAGTTGGCCCCGATCTCCGCGCAGGGTAAGCGGCGCGCGCTGGACACCCACACGGACCTCGGCGGCACTCGCTGTGCTCCGTTCCGGGCCGGAAGGGCCGTGATCCGGTGCACTCTGTCCCGCTCCTCCCGATGCCGCCCGGGCCGGTAGCGGCGACCCTCGGTTCCGGGCCCCGTGCGGGCGCGTCCCGCACACACGCCCCCGGTGCGCGCGTCACGGCCGCCCTCCGCGCGCGCCGCGGGAACGGGCCTCGACTGCTCCCAGCCCTGCCAGGCGAGAGGAAAACGTCCCTAGGGCGCAGGGCCCAGTCTGGAGGGGGGATCATTGGGCTGGGGGTCACTGAGGCTAGGTCGCTCCAGACCAGGCATGGGCGCAGCAAATGTCTTACTGACCTACACCTGGAGTGACTGGAGAGAAGGGTGCTTCACGTCCGTGAGACCCCGTAGATGGCCGGTCAAAACTTGTGATGCTTGCGCCTGTCCTTGCACCCTGCCTTCTCCCCTGTTCCTCTTCCTTTGTTTGTATGTTAGCTGGTGGGGTCCCTTTTGGGGTCAGTGGCACCTGGTTGGAGTCTAGGCCTGTGTTTGTGTACCAGAAAGAAGGTGGGGTGCAATGTGGCACCCTAGCCTAAGGCCCTCACTTGTCTGGAGCAGGACCAGCACCCCTGTGACAAGACCGGGGGATTATGGGGGAGAGGGGCTGGAGCACCTGTCCTTGCCTGTGGCCCTGTGGCAGGACCCCCAAGCCCAAAGACCTGAGTGTGGCCCCCAGAGGCTATCCACCTGGGGGCTGTTGCCAGCCCCATATTTCCTGGGTAGGAGAGACCTTTTGCAGGATGGGACTCCCGTTTTGCCTTTTTGAGTTGAGAAGGAAATTCAGAGTTCTGAGCTCCTGAATCTCAGCTACCCAAGGCCAGCCCGCAGTGGGGCTGGTCTCAGGACTGGACTCTGGAAGAGGGTCAGGGTCAGGGTCAGGGCTCTGTTGTCTGAAGGAGAGGGCAGTTGGAAACTTACCTCTTACCCATCTGTGCTGTGACCTTGGGCAAGGCACTGAGCCTCTTGTGCCTCAATTTCCTCAGTGAGGGGGAGGGGACAGATAAAAAGGATTAAATGAGGTGAAGGTGCCCTGCTGACCAAACATACCCTAGGTCAAGAGGTAGAACAGGCTGGTAAGGCCAGTAGTGTCCTTTGCCTCCAAGGTGGCTGTGGCTGACCTGTGGATCTCTGTAAAGAATTGTCTGTGGTTTCTCACATATCTCAGGCCCATTTGGGGACAAATGGTGCTGCCAGGTGAGGGTGTTCTAATTGTTGCCCTTCTCCTGTGCTGGGATGAAACCATGTCCTTCAGGTGTTACCTGTTACACTCTGATCGGGGGGCCTCAGTAAGCTTGCTCCTCCTTCCTGCCCAAGATCCCTCTGGAGACCTGCTGCTTGGCTTTCTCCCGCCATTGGCCATGGCATTGACCTTCTGCGGCACCCTGTGACCCAGGGCAGTGGAGAATCCCCACTGTTTGGGCAGGGCTGAACTCATGGGAGATGGGAGGGATTTGGGTCTGGTCCTGGTGACTGAGAGGTCAGGTTCCTGGGGTCTTATCCTCAGTGGGCTCTGCCTATCTTTCCTCAGGGGAGTGGGCTGTCCCTACCTGTCCCCATGATGTTTATTTTTATGCTAGAGAGCCATTTCCTGGAAACAGCATTGCAAAGTCTCAAAGTTGAGGTCTGTTTCAACACAGCCCAGGATGCCTGTTTATCCTGTGCTCCCTACTAAGGGCCCTTCCCCAAGGAAGAATCAGGTGGCCTCACTCCATACCCTGTCTGTACTCTCTGTTATCTGGTGAGACAAGAGTGGTACCAAGGGACAGCTTGGTCACCATTGCCGATAGATAGCAGCTTCTGTGGCCTCTACTGTCCTTATTTGGGTTTCACCTTCACCACGGAAAAAGCAGATGGAGAATCAGACCGTGTTTCCCAAATCACTATTCTTGCTACACAATAGAATAGAGTAGTGGTGGGCACAATGGAAACAAAATGTCATTAGCGTCTATGAGACACTGTTGCCAGCTGGGCTGCAGGAGCCAGCAAGGTTGTTGTTAAGGCTATTTCAGAAACTCCAGCCTCAGCCCCAACATATCTGGATGAAATGCACATAACAGGAGACCCAAAGGTCCCTTGTCCTAAGGTTAGTGATTGTGCTATCTGGGTGCCCTTCCCCTCCCCTGGGTGTCCGCAGGGGATACATGGAGGACCCTCCAACTCCACACACTGCTGTCTGGGTATCTACCTCCAGAAGCCTTGTGTAGGAATGGCACCAGCCAGGGGCTCATCTCTGGGGGCTGCCTGCTCTTGGAGAGCTGGGCACCCTGCTCTGGTCTCTGTTGTTTGGCTGTCTGTGTGTGTCAGGATGGGGACCCCTGCCTCGTGGCCATGGTAGGAGGAGCGTGTGGGCCAGGAAGGGAGATACTGTGACTGGCTGAGTCTCTGCTTCCTTCCCTGCAAAGTGGAGACCATTTCAGTTAGCCAGGTTGCTGCCTGGTGGCATCTGCTGACGGTGTTGGGGTGTGCACTGAGAGAAATGAATAATGAATGGAGGGAGACAAGATGTGGGCTGTAGGCCATGCAGAGTAAGTAGTAGGTGGATGTGCTTGTCTTGAGGCAGCTGCTCTTTTCCTGGCCAGGAGATGATTGCTTCCTGGGAGGCCACCCCAGGCTAGTCTGACCACTCATATCGCCTTTGTCCATCACAAAGCTTTGGCTTGGATGCCCAGGAGCTGGCCTGGGGGCTCTTAGGCACCATGGTGGGTTCAGGGTTACTTTCTCCTTAGCTTTGCACTGGTAGAGTGGTGGTGCTCTTGCTCAGTCTTCATCCTGGGCAGAACCTAGAATTAGAAGGCACTGCTTGTGAGGGGGGTAGAAGTCCAAGTCCTTTATAGTCAGGGGTGGGCTGACTGGCATGGGAGGAGGCCTGGGTGAGGGGGGCACAGGGCAGTTACACCTGCTCGGAGCCTGGGGAATGGAGAAGTGTCTTTGTAAGGACAGAGGGCGCTGACTTCTCTACAGACAAATGTGGCCGAGACTGGGGTTTCCCTACTTAGAGAAAACCTTGTTCCTTTCCTCTTGGGTGTCTGTGTGTGGCCTGTACAGAAGGCCTGGGCGGGAGTTTGGGCTGTAAGTCACCACTAATGGCACTCACCATCTAAGGGCCATTGTTAAGACTCTTTGAGTTATAACCAGGGTTGTGATTATGCCTAAGCCTTGTGATTAGAGTCCCCTGCGGTTACTCAGGAAGACAGGAAGTATTGCCCTATCAAAAAAAAAAAAAAAAAAAAAAAACCTAATGGTAATAATAGAAATCACTCAGTCTACACACCAAATAGTGCGCTGTGTGCTTTACACAAATTTTCTTACAAAGTCCTCACCACGTACACTTTCACCTCATACTCCAGGTGAGGAAACTGAGGCACAGAGTGGGGGATGGGGAAGCTTGCCCACGTGCCTGGTTAGGTCAGTAGTAGATCTGCGATTTGAACTCGCTGTGCTTGTGGCTGCGCAGCCTTGCTGGCCCTGGTAACCCTTGTGTAAAGTTCAGCTGAGTTACTGGGAGTTGGAAAAGGGAAATATATACCATCCATTCAGAGGCATGGTGTCATGTCTCCCTTTGCTGTCTAACTTGCAGTAACAGCAGGATGTGACAGTGTCTTTCCCCAGGTCCAGTGGCCTCATGATTCATTTTCTTAACTACCGACAGGAGGTGGGTGCTGTGGTGAGCTCCATCTCAGAAACGAGGGTACCCCAACACAGAAGTTTGGAAACTTCCCTGTGGCACAGCTGATGTGTGGTGCAGCCCAGCTGAACCAGTTTCAACTGGTGAGCTCCACTCCAGAGCAGGGGGCGGTCATGTGGAGAAAGTCTTTGTCTTGCTACTGTGGGTTTTTTTTTTATTTTTATTTTATTTTTGTTGAGATAACTTAACCTCTTGGGGCTTCAGTTCTGCCACCTGTGAACATGGTCCTGGCACAGAACACTGAAGCCTGAGGCTGTGTCTGTCACTGTGTCTGTATTGCCTCCCATAGGAAAGCCGGGGTGGTGGTGGGTGGGGAGGCTTGGCTACCACTTTCCTGGAGGAGGACTCACCCTGTCCCCCGTGTGTAGGCCTTGGCTGGGGTTGAGTGAGCAGAGTGGTGGTCTGGGAGTGAGGGCTTCCGGAATGGTGCCTGTCATCAGGCACAGTGTCGCTGCCCTCTGTGAGGCGGGCGGAGTGTGGGAGCTCTGGACACTGTGAAGCACTGGGCCCAGCAAGTCGCTACCTGACCCTTGGGAACAGGTGGCAGAGGAGGCTCCACAGACTCTGGATGCCATCAAACTCAAGCTGAGGTGGGAGAAACCAAATGTACCCCGAGACTGTGGAGGGCCACAACAGGTAGGAAGGTTCCAGGGGACACTAGGTCGTCTTGGTTGGGTCCCTCTGAGATCAGTGGCATGGACCACTGTGTCTACCTATCCCCCTGCCAACCGGGGCTACGGCTGTTTGGGGTGGGCCTTTGGGTCAGAGGTGGAGGGCGGGGATGTGGCTGGCAGACCCAGCTCCTACCGCACACGCCCTCCCTGATGGTCTCACCCCCCATTTCCAGCCCCCACCCTCCCTCTTCTCTGTTTCTGCGTCTGCCTCCCCTCTGCCCCATGTCCTTGGCCAGGGAGACCTCCTGTGAGTGCCCACTGCTCCATTGGTCCCTCCCTGCCTTTTCCTGCAGAGCCCACTGGCCTGCTTCCCCGTGTGCCATGCCCTTGTAGAAGCCAGCGTCTGTCCACGCCAATCCAGCATTATTCCCTTGTGGCCAGTAACTTGGAGTGGCACTGTCCTCTGTCCTCACTCGGTTGCTCTGCAGCGCAGATTCCAACAACCAGCACCCTCAGGTTCGGGGACCCAGGTTCCCAGGTGGGGGAGGGGCATTAGGAGGGGCCAGGAGCTCTGGCTACTGCCTGAGGGCGGGGATGAGGTGGTGCTGGGAGAAGAGTTTGCCTTCCACAGCCTGGCCATGTGTTTGTCTTCATTTTCCTGCCTTACATTTGAGTTACCACCTCCAGGAAGCCTTCCTGCCTTCCCCTTCCCATGGCCAGTTGACCCCCTGCCCTAGTGCCGATTGCCTGTGTGTGGTTGTTCATGTGCTAGAGGGTAGGGCTTACTTTTCCTCTGATGCCTTGAGTCCAGGCAAGTGCGTGGGGACGAATGGCTATAGATGAGGGAGGCCTGCAGAGTGGATCCCATGGGGCTCTAACTGACTGCCCTAGAGTCTGTTCTCCAGCTAGCTATTTCTGTCCCTTGATTATCCTTCCTTTGTGTAGTACCTGTCTCGACCTTCTGTGTCCTTAGGGTGTCCCAGGGGCAGGCCCTGGTCAGGCTGTGGATGTGGAGGAAACTCAGACAAAGCTGGTGAGCCTGGAACCCACCCTTTGTCATGCTATCCTGCACTGGGTGGCACACTGAACTTTTGTTTTTAGTAGACTGCATTTTTTAGAACCATTTTAGATTTACATAAACATTACAAAGATGATGCAAAGTTTCATATTGCCCTCCCCCTAACACTCAGAATTTGTTTTATTAACATCTTAGATTGGTGTGGTTTGTTTGTTACAGTTTCTGAATGAACATTGATACATTGTTAGCAAAGTCCATGGTTCATTCAGGTTTCCTTAGCACCTAACATCCTAAGTTACAGGACCCCATCCAGGTCCCACATGGCATTTAGTTGTCATGTCTCCTTAGGCTCCTACTAACTGTGACAGTGTGTCAGCCTTTTCTTTGGGTGACCCTGACTTTCTTGAGGAATTTAGGTATATGTAGGATCTCTGGCTTAGAAATCTGTCAGTGTGGACAATTGGAATTCCTCTACTGGAATTTAGGTTGTTTTTCTCATGGTGAGTCTGGGGTGAGGGGTTGGGGTGGATCACAGAAGGAAAGTGCCCTTGTTATCACTTGGTGTCAGGGTCACACTGACACTTTGTGTCTGTCAATGTGACTCATCACTGTTGGTGCCGAGTCGGTCCCTGGCTGAGGCATGTTTGCCAGGCACCCATTTCTTCCCCTCCACACTGTTTGGAATGAAGACACTGTGTAGCCCGCAGGTAAGGGGGGCGGAATTCTGCTGTGCCTCCCTGAGGGCACGTAGCTAAGTTATTTGGAATTCTGTATGGATGGGAAACGCCTCTTCTCTGCTACTTACCAATCTATCCGACCACTGATTTCCGTCAGTGTGGATTCGTGGTTACGGTGAAATTCCACCTTATTCATTTTATCTCTCCATTGTTCCACTCTGACCCCTGGGTCCATGAGAGGCCTTATCTTGTGGTTGCCTGAGTGCCTCTGAGCTCTGGTCCCACAGCTCTGGATCCAGGATTGGTCCCAGGGAGCCTGAGCTCCTTTTACTGGAGAACAGCATCAGAAACCCAGACCTGGGTAGGAGTGTGCTGGGTGCTACTGGGTTTAGTTGCCCAGCCATATCTCCTCAGCTGATGGGGCAGGAAATACACATGAACACTGTCCCGTGTGTGCCAGCACCCCGCCAGCACCTCCGCACGTGCCCATCTGGATCTGCAGCAAGGGAAACTCACGTTCAGATGGTGACAAATCCTACCCAGTCACCACATGGGTGGTTCTCATCTCTTCCCCTTGCCGATCAATACATTTCTACCCCAGCAGCAGAGAACCAGGCGCCCTCCCTTTCCATTCAATGCCAGTGCCATGCACGAGATCAGAACTGGCATCATGAGAAGAGCTTTATTGACCAGGATGCAGTGGGTATATGTGGTCCCTTTGCCTCATGCCCCAGGCTCGTGGCACCTGCTGACAACAGTCCTGCAGAGCCTAGGGTGGGGATGGGAGACTGTTGTCTTCTCCAGAGCTGTTCTGAAAGGGTTCTGTGTCAAGAGGGAGAGGGAAGAGGAGAAGGCCTGGGAGCCAGGGACTTCCTGCTGAACTCACCAGCCTTACTGTAGGATGGGCACAGACTGGAGCGTCCCTTTGAAATTTGGGGGTGGGGCCGACTTTGAAGCATCCTGGTGATCTGGGCTCATCAGGCAGGCTGGAGAAAGCTTTCCGCAGGACATTCTGGAGCTCAGGGCATCTTTGACTCTGATCCTGGCTGGGTCTGTCTCCTCTATGCCTCTGAAATTGCCACCTCAGCAGGGGGCAGCCTTTGAAATGTTCTACAGAGCAGTGAAGGCACACCTACTCCCTTGCTGGGAAATGTCACTCATGCTTGGGATGCTTTCAAGGCGGTGTGGGAACTGGGAACCGGCTGGACACTCCATCTCTGCTGACCAGGTCCCGGCATCTTGGTTCCATCTCTGCACAGCTGCTCAGCAGTGTCTGCTGCCCTGGCCCAGCTGTGTAGGTCCTTACAGTTGGTGCTTTTGAGCAGGCCTTGTTTAACGGGAATTGTGCAGGTGTGAAATGAGCCACGCAAAGTGGAGCTGGGCATGTGGAGACCTGCAAGTCAGGTGGGAGATAGGTGGGCATCAAGTCTCCAGTGAGAGGCCTAAGAGTAGGGTTCGGGGTTCGGGGGTTGCTGGGTGGATGTTTCAGAAGGGGTGGCCACCTGAGCAGGCTCAGAAGACACCTAGACAGCACTTGTCAGTTATGCTATTGTCACTTTGGGATGAAGTGAGGCAGGACATGGGGCAGTGGAGGGGACAGGTAGGGTGCTGGGCTGGGTTCAGCAGGGTGGTTCAGTTCCTGGGCTCCTGTTTGCTGTGTGATGTGGGCAGAGCTCTGGGTTGTCCCAGGACAGGTGCCAGTCCCATCCCTGACAGGCGTGAAGGTGACGGAGGTGGGGAAGGACATGCAGTCTGTACTGTCTACACTCACGGGAGGCGCACACTGCTGTCTACACTCATGGAGGGGTCTTGCACACTGCTCTCTGCATGTGTTGGCAGTGCTGTATTCTAGGCAGGGTTTTTGGGCTCTCCGAGGAGCCTGTCTTGTTCTCCTGATGTTGGGTTAACTTCCACTGTGGAGAAAAGGCTCTTGGTACCAGCACACCAGGCTCTGGCCTAAAATACCCCACTCTGCCTGCACACGCCCTCCTCCCCCCCATGTGTTTAGCTGCCCCATCCCTGTGTTTTGGCGTGTGCTTATTAAGGACCTGCCCTGTGCCAGGCACTGGTCAATGCTGAAGTCCTCAGTGCCATCAGGGAGCCTGGGATGGGAGGGGGACCTGTCCAGGTAGGATGGTAGAGAGAGGCTGGAGCTGTGGGCTGGGGGTGGATGTCCTGACTCAGTGGGAGGGATATGGGGTACAGGAGGCCTCGGGCTACATGACTGCCTCCCTGGGACCAGGCTTAGGCTGGTGTGACCTGTGAGGCCAGCTTATTGAAGGCCAGTTTGTATCCCAGGTTCCTTCAGTCCTGGCCAGTTGTGCTCTCAGCTCTTCTGGGGCCAGGACATCATGGGAGACCTGGCTTACAGTGCAGCCCTGGCTAAATCTCCTGAAGGCCCTGGGCTGTGTGTCGGGGCTGGGGCCTCCCACGACCCTGACATTTCCCCTGACCCTGTGGGGTGTGTCTCAGGAAGTGGGTGGAGCTGTCTCAGTAGCCAAGAGCCACTGAAATCAGGAACAGGACCAGCTCCACCCAGACTTTCTCAGTGTAGCCTTTCTCAGGAGTGAGGCTAAGGGCAGAACCATCTACTTACCCACACCTTATCTGGGGTCTGCCTGTTGTGACCCTGCTACCCCGTCTCCTTCCTTGCCCTACACCCCATCCCCATGTACCCATTCCAAGTCCCGGCTGGGCTGCGTTGGCACTTCTGAGATTTGTGAACCTGCCCCTCCTGTATGATGGTTAGGCAATTGCAGGGTGACGCTGGCCTGGAGAAGCTCTGTCTGTGTGGCCATACAGCTCATGACTGAATCATCTGTGGAGACCTAGCTGCTGGGTCCTGGTGGCTGTCTGGTGACTACATATTGGTGTGTGGAGCAAGGGGTCCGTGTTTGCCAGGAAAGCAGGCTTGAGTAAGCTTTCTGGACTGGAGAGGGCCTGTAGTTTTCAGACCTCCTTCCCTGAAGCTCAGGGGGCAGCTGAGGCCTGGGGTTTAGGGGACACACGTGTCAGCGAGGTGTGCTCCAACTGTAGCCTCTGGGGTGGGCAGTTTGGCATTTAAAATTCTGAAGAAATCTGAGTCATTGGAAGGCTGGGTGTGATGGTGCACACCTGTAATCTTAGCACCAGTTGAGGCAGGAAGAGCATGAGTTCGAAGCAAGCCTGGGCTACATAATGGAGATGCAGCTCAGTGGTAGAGTGTGCTTGTTAGCATGGGTCCTTCCCCAGCAACACACGCACACGCACGCACACATGCACACACACCCTTCAGTGTTACAGATCACACTGTCTTTAGCCCGACAGCCAGTAGTCACTTGAGGAGCCATGCTGGTGGTGGCTCATTCTGTGCTTGGTTGCTCTTGCACAGAATCCTGACAGGGTGGGTGAGACTCCTTCCCTGGAGGAGCCCTCAGCTGAGTGCATGTCACTGCTAGGCGGTGATGAGCCAGTGAACTGGGGAGGGGACTCAGCCAGAGCAGACGGTGATCTTGTGTCCGCAGCCACTGCTGGGAACTGAGTGAGGTGAGTGAATCATTTCCCAAGTCCTCCATCCACAAAGTGAAGCTATGAGGTTTGAGCGTGTGGGGGGTAGGGTTAGGAGGCTGTTGGGAAGCCCAGAGTGACATGCCCATCAGCTCAGGAAGGGAGGCCGTGCTGTCTGTACCCTTGACAGTGCTGTGGACTTGTGTCTTGGAGTCTTGTGCTGGCTTCCACAGCTGATTTCTGCAGCCTCTCTCCTCTTCTAGCCTGAGGGGGTAGTCAGGGGTCTACAACAGAGAGAGGAGGAGGGGCACTGCCATTGCCTAACAGTGTGCCAGACAGGTGGCCAGGGGTGAGGCAGGAGGGTGGGCTGGGGGTCACTGGTGGCCTGCCACAAGCTTTGGCTTGGAGGAACATAGAGCAGGAATGCTTTGCAGATCCTGGATCCAGAAGGAAGGTGACATTTTGTTGAACAGCTGCTCCCGAAGAATATAAGGGGGATGTGTGAATCACTTCACAAGCATTCTGTCAGAAGGTTTAAATACGGTGTGAGTGGTGGGGGTAGGGAGGGAGAGAGCGAGACAGAGAGACAGAGCGGGAGGCAGAGGTGTGACGGGGAGGGACACAGGCACTGGACTCAGAAGTGACATTTGCCAGTAGTCATTGCTGGTCCTTAGAACCCATTGCCCAACAGTGGGGGTGGCACACGTGTGTTTTTGCTAGTGGAGTCAGTTTTGTGAAGAGGAAGTGAGATATGAGTCAGTCACCGGCAGCAACAGGGCGGAGCCCCTGGAAGATGGCACTGAGACTGGAGCTCTTGCCCTCCCCCCACCCCCTGCTCTGCCCACTGTCTGAGGGTCCCACTCTGCTGGGACAGACTCAGATCACTTGATTGGTGTCAAAAGCCCCAGGTTGAGGGGGGCCAGAGCCCGGTCAGGAGGGGCATAGAGGGCTGGGTCAGGAGTGGGTAGTGTCTAGCCGGCTAATCAGTTACTGAGTCAGGGAGGGCAGGCCGTGCTGGGCTCTGCCTGGGCCATCTGTGCAGCTCTCTGAGCTGTACAACTAGAACTGTGAGTTGCAGGTTGGGCTGACTCTGGGGGATCAGCCCCACAGCCCCATCTGCTGCCAGACAGTGCCCTGCAGGGAGGACAGTGCAGGTAATCCCGTTGACTGCCTAGCACAACCACCTGCATGGGATTGGTGAATGCAGCAGGCACAAGGGCTGAAGTCCTGGCACTGGGGTCACAGGCCTCCCCAGAGTCAGCATGTGCTGTGTGAATGTAGGGCAGCCCCCTGGCTGTCAGCACAGCCATGGCAAGTGTCCTGTTCAGACTGATGTCTGGAATGGGGTGCACCAGACTGTCACAGAGGCAAGAAAAGGGGACTGGCCTCTGGCCATCCACTCTCCAGCCGTTTAAAAGGCCCCATGCCTCATCTGCAGTTACTTAGCTGGCTTTGCATATGGACACTTGGCCATCTTAAGATGGGGCTAGGTGGCTGCTGTCTCAAAATTGTGGGCTGCCTGCCCTTCCTCTGGCCTCCTGCCCAGTCCTGCTCCAGGTACCTCGGCTCTCTCCTCGTCCCCTCTTCTATCCCTGGGGTACCACAGTCAGGCTCCTTTCCAGTCCCTCATGCCTGTCACTCGGGCCAGGCCGTGGTGGTCCCTGAAGATGTGGGGAGAGCACATGAACATTGGCATTGGAGGGGCCCAGGCCAGGCTGGAGCCAAAGCCTTTCTGCCTCCAAATCATGTCATAGTGGTGAGGCCTGGGTCTGGTGATAGCCTCTCCCACCAGACCCCTCCCCCAAAGTGAGGTCTGACTGCAGGGTGCTTGTGGGTGCTTGAAATGTGTGTAAAGTGTTGACCCCCCACAGTGACCACAGTGACCCCCCACAGTGACCACAGCTGGTGATTGTGGGGTTGAGCAGGGTGCTGGCCTCCAGCAGTGCCCAGCAGTGCCTGTTGAAGGCACCAGAGGCTGCGGATGAAGCAAGACTCCTGCTGCTGTGCTCCAGTGAGGGTGCCTGCTAGAGACAAGAGCTCAACCGTGTCCTTGTCCCTTCAGTCGCTGACATCTTCCTGAAAGCCATGGAGACAAGCCCTGGATGTCTGGGGGCGAATCTCTAGGGGTCAGAGAGTGTCCTAGATATTAGGGGAAGACCTGTGTATCAGGGGAGCTCTAATGTCAGAGGATCCCTGGGTGTTAGATGGAGCCCTGCATGTTGTGGGGAGCCTTGCGTGTCAGTGAGGGAGAGGTGACCCAAGGGCAGATGGTATGGTAGGGCTGGCTGGTGGGAAGGCTGCCTGAGGAGGAGGCCCCAGGGAGAAGGGGAGTGGACAGTTCTATTATCTGAATACTAGTAGGAGCCAGGGGGCATATGGAGGTGGCTGCCATCCTCCCATAGAGACCTTGAAAGGGGCCATGTGGTCTCCACTTTGCAGAAGTGGAAGTGGGTGCCTGAGAGGTCCCAGTTTGGTTTCCTGCAGGGTTCATGTGCTTGTCATCCCAAAAGTGCCCTCTTTGGTTTATATATTTCAAAATGTCAGTGCTGTCTTCTTTCAGTTACTCCTCCCGTGGTCTCTGTGGGGTGGGCCCTTAACTCTTTTCATGGCCCACTCCTCGAGTGTCTGGGTGACACCCCCACCATGTGCACCCGCTGTCTCTTGTGTCCTCTGAATGGCAGGAAATCTTGTCTTTGGCAGAGCCGAGGTGCTGGGAGTCGGCAGGGACTTTGTCAGTGTAAGGATGGGTATGCCTGGAGTGCCATCCCAGGGAGGAGGTGACTCTTTTCTGGTGTGTGTGAGCAGGCTAAGGGTTGCTGAGGCATGCACCCCAGTCTCTTTGCCGTGATGGCCTGGCTTTTGTGGCTTGGTGAAGGGAGAACCCCAGAGCTGGAGCCAAGTGGAGCACCAGCATTCATGGGAGAGAGGCCAGGTGAGCTGAGGCTGGGAGGGCTAGTGGGGTAGGAGGAGTGTCCACAGCATGGGTGAGAATTCTCTTAAGGTGTCCTGGAGCACCCCATGAAGTTGATTCCTTCCTGGCTGTGTTCTGAGCTTTCAGCCACAGGGTCCAGTGCAGGGTCGTGAAGTCTCTATCTTAAATTCTGTCTTCAGGGACTTAGAAAAACCTCTGCTACTGCATCAGAAAATCAGGGTTTGTTGTTTTAGACCCTGGTTTACCAAAGTGACCCAAGGCAGATGCTGACAGAGTGGTTGGTTGCATCTCTCAGAAAGGCCTGTGTTCCCATCCCCCACATCACAATTAGTTAGGCATAGTTGGAAATTGTGAGGTGGCATTGATAGGACATCAGGGCCAGCTGCACTCCAAGCCTGTCACCTCCCGTGGCTGCAGGCTCCACAGGACAAGGACTTCCCTCATCCCTGTGTACCTCACACTTGGCCGAGGGCCTGGGATAGACACTGAGAGCAGCACAGGATGTCTGAGGAGAGCCCATGGCCAGCCACCTGAGTCTAAACCTGTCCCAGGGTCCAGCTCAGCATGGCCACCAGGACTCAGACGGGCAGTGCAACAGGTGGGCTGCAGTCTCTGCAAGATTGCATCCCCAGGGGAGTGAGGCCAACCGCTCCTGTCCTCCCTTTCCCCTGCCCCTGGCTGACTTAATTGATAAATAAGTATTGTTCCTTTAAGATAGGCAAGGGTGTGTTTTTTAATAATTGACTACTTAATTGTAGGATTAAAAATAGTCCAGCACATTGCTGCACTGATTCACGGTGAGGGCGCTCAGCCCCTGCACTGGGGCCACATTCAGGTTCTGTGAGCTCTGCTTTCACCATTCAGGCCACACGGGCCAGGAGGGGGCTTCTCCCTTCACACCTGCAGAAGCAGGACTTCCATCCCTGGGGCTCTGAATTCTGAGGCTCACTTTGATAGGGACAGGCCCAGTTATTGGCTTTCAAAAGCTGTATCGTCAGGCATTTTCCTGGCCAGCACCCATTCCCAACACTTCCAAAGCTCGAGGAGGGGCTCCTGGCTTGCTGACTTGTGGCTGGTCCTTTATGACAGGAGCTGGCTTCACTGCATTGGTGTAAGGAATTTTGATCACAAAAAGAGCCTATTATGACCTATTTATAAAGTCTTTCAGCATCACTTACATGAATATTTTGTCCTAAATTCTGCATAATTAGAAGATAGAAACCCCACTCCGTGATTATTTTTGTTCACCAACATAACCTAAAATCAGAACTGTCTCCATGTGGGTTTGCAAAAAAGAAAGCATTTGAACGAAAACATAAAAAATTGATTTTATCCGCCTCATTCTCAAACGCGCGAGAGCGATGGGCTTGCTCAAGTAGCCTGGAAACCTTGTTTGATTTACAGACCTTTACTCTTTGCCGGCAGCAGAAAGGGAACTCTTACTAAAATGTTGTAAATTCCAACTTGGAAGCGTGAGGAACCATTACTGGGGTTGCACCTGATGGGTTCTTTCTCCCCAGACCCGGGATTCAACAACGCTTGCCTTAAATTCTTATCTTGATACAGCAACCTCAGCGTGAGAAATGTGAGTTATTTAGAGAAGGGAGGGGAAGGAGATCTGCGGCTTTGGTCCATTTAGCAAATATTCTTCAAGTTCCTCTTACCTGCTGGGCCAGCCCCACATGAGGGCAGGTGGCACATCCCACCATGCACACCAGGGCATGCCAGTGGGCAGGAGGGGTGAGCCCGTGTTGCTCAGAGTGGTAGGGAGGCCTTTACAAGAGACTCGAGGGCAGACACTTCTCTTCCTCCTTTCATGTTTTGGACTTCAGATGCACAGATAGGGGTAAGTCACATTCTTGAGTAATGACATGCTCCTGTCACTGGTCAAGCATGGCCTTCTTTCGTCTGTTTGTTATTTTTAATGTTCTGAGCACCCACAAACTCACCATCAGAACAAAAACCAAGACTGGGACGATCCTTACCTCTACCTAGAGGTTCTCCCAACCCTCCACCCCCAAGGGCTCATTGCCCCATCCTGGGTGCTCATTTCCTTGCTTTCTGCGGGTCCTCCTTTCTGTGGCCACATTGTCTTATCTACCACAGCTTGTCCAGAGAGCCTGATGCCTGCCCACGGGCCCTCCTCCCATGGTGGTCCTCCTCTCTGCTCCTTCCCACAGAAGGACTAGTAGAAGCAGTTTGAACAGACTGCAGGTAGAGTGAGAGATGAGAGGAACATTTTAGGCCAGGGCAGGTGGAGGAGCTGGGCATGCTCCAAGATGCTCTGGGTGGGGAACACTACGGAGAAGGCCAGTGGCCAGAGTGAACTGGGGTGGAAAGGGCTCCTGGACCTTTTGAGGCCCTGGGCAGAGGAAGGCTGTCCTATGGGTGGGTAGGGACCTGGGGGAGCAGACCCTGGCAGACAGGTGTTCCAAGAAGTGTCAGGTGCAGACATCCAGAAGGAAGAGCAGAGCTTGTCAGTTGACCCCACCACGGGCAGAGGGTCTGGGCTGGAGATAGAGGCTGCTATACTGGCCTGGTCCCTTGTGAGGCAGCATCTCCTGGGAACTTCCCTTCAGGAGAAAAATTGGAGTCCCCAGAATGAAGGAGACTAAGGGGCAGCACAAGGAGCCAGGGTGGGAGAGGCCTTGAGCAGCTGGCTGGCACGTCTTCTCCCTTTGCTGCTGGTGAATCCACGTAGCAGGATCTTGGACCTCTGCCATGGACCAGGTCATTTCCACATGTCATTCCAATCTACAGCCTACCTGCTGGAGGCTGCATAGTCCAGCCATAAGGCAGAGCAGTGAGGGAAGTAGGGATCCCCACCCCCAGCATTTGGCCACACCAGGCCCAGAAAAGTATCCCTTACATGTTCCTACCAGAGACGCGTGGGTACCTGGGATGAAGCGAGGGGCGGGCATGTGTGACAGGCATTTCTTCCAGCCTCAGGGTAGGCTGGGAAAGTAAGCAGAGGCATATGCTGAGTAGCACAGGCTTGTGGGAGAACCTGTCCTGGCCATCTCAGCACTTCTAGTGCAGTCCAGGAGATATGGGGGATTCAGCCATCAGTGGGTTTTTAATTGGACTACTTTTTGAGGTTCCTAGGTTGCAAATCTCCCCTTAAAGCCACATCCAGAAAGTGAGGCGATGCCTGACATTCTGGGCCCACTGGTTATTAGGTACACTGGTGTCCCAGGAGCAGGGGAATTCTGAATTTTAGAAGCAAACAGGCCTCCTGTCTAGGCAGCAGCTCTCATTAAGAGTCAGCCCTGGGCACAGCAATGGGAAGCCCCACTTCCTGGTCTCTACCCCTAGGTCCCCCCATTCCCCTCCCAGTCAGCAGAGTAATAGCTGTGCCCAGGCAGGGGGCAAAGCTGTGAACAGGCAGAGAACCATAAAGCCCGGGCTACCCAGAAGGTGGCCACTATTGGACAAGTACAAGGTTGGAACACAGCCTGTCTCACCTCCCATGGTTAGTGCCAAGCTGGGTCTTCCAGGTGTCTGGCCTTATGTCCAGCATCCTTTCCCCACCTTGGCCACCCTCCTGGTTCACCCAGGGACCTGAGGTAGCCTTGCCGAAGGGCCAGGAACTGGCCAAGAGCTGTGCAGGGGGAAATGAGCACGCCCTCTTGATGACAGTGTCAGCCACCCAGAGGCTGCCTTGTCTGACCCAGAGCATAGAGGGCGTTTCTTTCTTGAAATTCATTCATCATAGTTCCAGGTGAGTGCTGTGCAGGAGGTCAGAGGCTGCCTGACTGTGCAGTTTCTCTGCTTCTCTGCCTGGACTGACCACAGGACTTGTGCTAACCGGGCCCAGCTCTGCTCCTGGGGAGGACAGACTAGAGCTGTCGGCTTGTTCAGGCCAGGGCCTGGAGTTTTATCTGGTTAAATCAATTTGCCAGGCAGATAGTCATCAGTTTCTGCAGGTGTATGTGTGGCCAGGATGACAGGTGTTATCTGGCCCTGTCTGCAGTGAGGCCACTTGACACAGGATTGTGAATCCTGACGTGGGCCCTGTCCCCTGTCCTATGTGGGTGGACGCTGGTGCCTCCCAGGCTTCCAGGTCTGTGTGCCCAGCCACGGTTTTTTTTTTTTCTTTTTTTTTTTTTGATTTTGATTTTTATTTATTTATTTTTTTTTTTCATTTTTCTTTTATTATTCATATGTGCATACAAGGCTTGGTTCATTTCTCCCCCCTGCCCCCACCCCCTCCCTTACCACCCACTCCACCCCCTCCCGCTCCCCCCCCCCAATACCCAGCAGAAACTATTTTGCCCTTATTTCTAATTTTGTTGAAGAGAGAGTATAAGCAATAATAGGAAGGAACAAGGGGTTTTGCTGGTTGAGATAAGGATAGCTATACAGGGAGTTGACTCACATTGATTTCCTGTGCGTGGGTGTTACCTTCTAGGTTAATTCTTTTTGATCTAACCTTTTCTCTAGTACCTGTTCCCCTTTTCCTATTGGCCTCAGTTGCTTTTAAGGTATCTGCTTTAGTTTCTCTGCGTTAAGGTCAACAAATGCTAGCTAGTTTTTTAGGTGTCTTACCTATCCTCACCCCTCCCTTGTGTGCTCTCGCTTTTATCATGTGCTCATAGTCCAATCCCCTTGTTGCCAGCCACGGGTTTGAGTCTTCTTTCCCTCCTAGAGCTGGATTGTGACTTTGGTATTTGGAGATTAGGTCCAACAGGCTTTGTTCTTCTGTCATCTTGGGACCTTTTCCCCACTGGTCACTGAGACCTCCTCTTGGCAGAGCTTCAGTGGCTCAGGACTGACTCAGCTGCTGTCTCTAGGAGGGCTTGGCCCCACCTTCTCCGTCAACCTGTCTGTCTGGTCCAGCAAGGTTTTAAGTCCTGCCCTTTCCTGGGAGTCTGCAGACAGAGGTTTGGGCTCTGGGTGCTTGACCTAAAGGGCTGTGAAGTGGCTCCACAAGCAGGAGCAGTGGAGCAAAGTCCCTTGTGCTGCTGGAGGCCAGAGTGGACCCCTGGGCCTCACCAGATGCCAAGCATGGGCTTGGAGCAGCCCGCTGAGCTGCCGGGGAGATGGGCCTGAGGCAAGCCAGGAAGCAAGGCGGTTTGAAAGAGCATTTTCTTTGCTTCAATGTTTAAGAGTTTGCGTTTTCCCAAGGAGAAGATGGTCTGAAGTCTGAAGACCTGTGGGAACGAGATGATGCGGTGAGTTGGGATCTTAGATCCAGAGGACTTCATCCAGTCTCTCTGTCTCTCTCGTTTCAGTGATTTTCTTGAAAGGCTTTAATTAGGACAAAAACAAGTGCCATTTTATTTGCATGTTACTATTTTGGGCAGGTTTATAGGGACTCCAGGCCTGTCTCAGTCACTGGCGTAGGACCCGTCTGTGGGGTGCAGAAAGGTTGGTGTGCAACCTTTCTCTTCAAAGAGAGGCAACCTCTCTTTGGTGACTTTGATGAAAATTGTAGTGAGATGTGTAGCCTTGCTGCTGTGGTGAGTGGACTCAGAGGATTTGGCTGTTGAGGGGAGGAAGGAGGAGGAGAGGTGAATGGGGCTGTCGCTTTGTACCTCGGTTTCCGTAATTAGGGAAGGAATAGGGCATTGCCCTGCTGGGTCCTGACCTGGACCTCTTTGCATCTCCTCCTGTCCTTTCTGGTCACTGGTTTGACTTGTTATGGTTTGCTGGATGCCAGGCCTGGCTCATATTTTTCTGACATGGATTAGGTGTCTGGAGCAGGAGCCCATTCTGAAGGTGGCAGCAGCCCTAGACTGTAGGGTGGAGGGTTGGGGCCCCATAGTGAGCCATGGTGCAGCTCTGAGCTCCCGAGGGGCAGGGATACCTGATAGTGGAAACAGGAGCTGCCCTGAAAGCCAAGTCCGCAGCTGTGTGAGTGCAGGCGGGGACTGAAGGGTCTTGTGGGACACTGTCCTTACCTGGCCAGTTTGAGGCTGGAACTGAAAAAAAGACTGAATGGGGCCAGAGACATGATCCAGGGAGGTGTGTGGGAAAAGGGGACAGGTGCCACCACCTCCCCCAAGTCTGGTGGGGAGATCCCAGGTGTGGCTGGGTGCCATGTCACCTGTGGTGTCCATCAGCCCAAGGGCTCTCTCTGGGGGAGATCAGGAAGAGACTGAGACGCAGGGTCAAAGCAGGACAGCCAAGGCCTTGAGAGAACCCCTAGCACAGCACCTGAGAAGTAGAAACTTCAGGGCCCGTGTCCACTGGGGGCTGGGAGCAGGTAGCTCGTCTGTTTAGCTGCTGGGGCGTCTGAGTCTACGTGTGCTATGAGCTGCGTCTGTCACCATGCAGTGTCAACATGGCTCTCAGGTTTTCTATTCTTGAACCATCATTTTCATAGTTGTACTTTTGGAGATTATTTTTAAGAATTAAGATCACTCGTGCAGAGTTACCTGCCAGCCTGATTTAACCTTTGAGTTCAGGTCTCTGAAATAAGACTTGCACTCTGGGGAAGATGGAGGTGAAAATGTTCCCCAGATCAGTTCCCCACACCCCTTGGGTTCTCCACACTTGCTATTGCTGGTGAAAATTGCGTTTGGGTGTCAGGTCACCTTTAGCCAGTGACCACCAGTACAGTTACTCACCCCCACCACAGCCTCCTCATGCAAGGCCTCCTTGTGGGAGTGTATTAGTGAGCATCCCAACCGTGTCCTGTCACCAGCGGCCTTTGTCCCTGCAGCTTTGGCTGTACCAGGAAGGTTTGCTGTTTATAAGACCAGTGGTCAGAGGGGCCTATGGAGGGCGGAGGCATCCTTCAGTCATAAGAAATGTGTCTTAAGTATGTGTGAAGGCCTGAGTTCTTAAGGCCAGCCATACCTGTGCCCTCCTTTGAGAGGATGCCACGAGGGGCCTAGAACTAATACCTGCAGTTGTTACCTGGAGCTGTCACCCTCTTCTCCTGGTGGCAGGATATTGGGCTATTGTTCAGGGTCTCTGTAGAGCCCATTGCAGAGGGATACAAGGCAGAGAGGGCCTGAGATGTGGAGCCTCATGGGGTCTCAGGCCAGAGTCTCTGGTCCCTTCTTCCTCCCGGTGTTCCCTTTCCTGTCTCATCCCCCTTCTGCTTCACCTGGGTCTGCATCCCAGGCAGACTGTCTCCCAGAATGGCTGCGCTTCTGGGCCTCTGTATCACACTGTCCCTTTTCAAAGAGGCTGTGATTTGTCCTCACAGGGGGCTGGGGTCCACAGTCCCTCACAGCAGCGCAAGTAATTTAGGGAGGAGGAACGCTGGATGTGGAACTGAAGACAGGTGCGTGCTGTGGGGGTCAGGTGGCAGAGATGGGTGTGCAGGCTGCAGGATGGTGGGTGCATCCCTGTGAGCACACACAGGTTTGGAGCCTAGGTGCCTCAGGACTGATGTGTCCCAAGAATGGAGAGATGCCGTGCACTGTGGAAGTCAGGGAGGGTGTCCCGGGGGAGGGGCCTCACGTGGCCCTGAAGGGAGGCAGGAGGAAGGAACAGTAAGCAGTGTAGAGTGTCCTGTCCTATGAAGACACATGCTGACCAGGAGACTGCCTTGAGGTGCCACCTGCCTTTCTTGGGCTCTACTCTGACCTGAGTCACTGGGGGAGGAACACGGATGCACCTGTCAGGAGGTGGAGTTGGGGTTGCACTGCTGTGTGGCACAATGTCACGAGCCCACGGTGGGGGGCTGGAGCCCTGGCCAGGAGCCAGGCACTGCCCTGTTTTGCTGTGCTGCTTTCTCATGTGCTTCAGTGTCCTTGTCTGCAATGGATGGTGGCAATTTCCATCTGCTAGAGTTGGGAGGGTGAAGTTAGCTTCCTGAGGTGGTGTGGTGGATACTGAAGCCCAGTTGCTGCCACTATCCTAAGAGGCATCCTGCTTATTTCTTGTCTACCTGCCACCTGGCAGCAGGTGTGCCAGGACCCTGTGAGGTTTGTGTGTGGAGTCCGTCCCCTGCCAGCCTGCGTGGTGGCCCTTGGCTGGTGGTACAGGTCATGTGATGTGGGTGTGGTACAGTTGAACTCTGCCCATCCAAGTAACTTGCAGAGCTGTGACCAGAAAGGAATTGAGTGCTCCAGCTAGCTCCCCTCCCACCGTGATGGGAGGTGGTGCCCTCTGCTCTCTGGATCCCTGTCTGACATTTGGCATCTTGTCCCAGGTTGTACCTGGACACAGCTCCCTCTGGACACAGCTCTGGTCCCCCATAAGCCCTTGGTGGTGGTCAGAGGTCACTGGTGGTCTGGCCTGGGGGTGCTCAGGTTTCTAGTATCCGTTCAGAAGATCTCTGAGCCTGTCTTCCATTCCTTCCTGAGTCACTGGGAGAGGCCTGGGGCCAGCAGACTGTTTGGTGTCGTCTCAGACCCTTTATAGCCTTCAGTGACTAAGGACGTCCCTGGGCTTTGTGTATAGGGCTTGTATTATTACTATTTTCTGAATCAGAAACTGAAATATATTAATTGGCTTATTAAAAAAGCCCACTGCCAAAATAGTTTCTGCCGGGTATTGAGGGGGTGGGGGGGAGAGGGAGGGGGCGGAGTGGGTGGTAAGGGAGGGGGTGGGGGCGGGGGGGGGGGAGAAATGACCCAAGCATTGTATGCACATATGAATAATAAAACAATAAAAATTTTTAAAAAATGCCACGCACTGTCAAAAAAAAAAAAGCCCACTGCAACCCCATTACATGTCGACACACACAGCACATTTTTACTTACAAAAATCACTATTAAAAAAGTTAGTAAGGAGAGGCACTGGCACATTTGCAGCTCTTCTCGGAGTCCCCTGTGATGGGAGATGGTGGTGGCCGTTGTGATAATGCTGCTGTGAACATCTGTGTGGAGGGCTGTTTGCACCCTGCTTTCAGTTCTCTTGGGAATGGCCCCAGAAGTGGACTGGCTGTGCCACATGGTAATTCTTGGTTTAATTTTTGAGGAACCTGTGTACTGTTCTTCATGGTCCACTGCAGCTGTGGTTCCCCCAGAGTGGCCACCTAGGAACACAGCAGTCCGCAGCTCTGCCGCCCACCGTCCCTGACTCCCCGCCTCCCCATCGCAGCTGGATCCTGGCAGGCAACAGACTCCAGGCACCCCAGACTCCATTCTCTACCTTGAAGTGGCTACCTGAGTTTCCTCATCTCTTTAACAGGGGAATCACAATAATCACCACTGATATGACACGTTTTTAGTGTTTGTCAGGCCCCGGGCAGGAGAGGAGGAGTGGGACCCTGGCTGTTGTGCAGGGATTCATCCGAGAGGCCTAACAAGCACCAGGCAGTGCTTGTTCTTAGTGGACTGGGGCTGTGGGTGAATTGCGTGAGCTGAATGGGATGCGTTGTCTGCCATATCTTCTTTTTTTTTTTTTTTTTTTATGATTTGTCTTTTTTATTTTGTGTGGTATTATTTTTCATGGTTATTTCTACAGGAGGTCTGAAGCATTTTACAGAACCACTAATGAAATCTTGATGAGTTAAGAGAAAAATTATACATAAAATCACAGTTCTATTATTTCATCTGCCATATCTTCTTGCTGCACTCCCGGTGCAATGGGACCCTGCCTCCCAGGTGAATCCCAGCTGCCTCCAGGGCTGGTCTTGGCCACCACCCCTTCTCCTCTGCTTTGGTGGGTGGTGCTCTGAATGGGATTGAGTTCACTAAGGCCTCGTCTGCCCCTGCCATTTCTTTTCTGGTTTATCCTGACAAAAGGACTTGGCTATGCTGTTGCCTTTCCCTGGGTGCCCTTCCTCTGCACTCCTGTTAACCCACCAGTGGCCATCATTTCCCAGGGCAGCCATGTTGGCTGTCATTGTGCCACAGGCGAGGAGGCCATCTATGGGCTTGTGAGCCTGGTCTTGTCTACACCCCAGCACTGAGAGTCAAGGAGCAGGTGTGGCATGTAGCATAGAGAGTACTCTTTACACACTCGTTAGGTGGCTCAGGCATCAGTGACGTTCCTGAATGTCCCACACCTCATCCTGGAAGGCCCTGTCTTTCTCCTCCTCCTGGCAGAGCACCTTTGCCTCTGCACTTGTACACAGTGGCCTGCCTCACCCTCAGGCCACCAGAAACCGCTGTGAGGTTGAGCTCTGACCAGCCAGCAGTTCCGTACCTGGGCCTCAGGTGCCATGTGGACCTGGAGGGTTTTTGATTCTGTGTTTTAGATGTATTTTCTTGTTCAAACCTTGAGTTTTGTGGTAGAAGCACAAAGGGAGGGCCACTGAGTTGTCACCCAGGCCCTGGGCAGGCCAGCTGGTCCTGTAGCCAGTTGGGCAGGAGCCCTCTTCTTGCTTTGTGCTGTTTTAAGCATTTTGTGGCAGCCGGGCTGGACAGCCCAAGTTGGGCTTGTTAAACATTCATGGTGGGGCCCCTTGGCTGCAGCTGCGCCAAGTTAAAAAACTAGAAATTGCTGGAAGGAAAGTAGCTGGTTTGGAGGCTCACAGGGCTTGTCACATGAGGGGCTGTTTAAGGCCAAGGAGTCACTTGGGTGCTGGGTTTGCTGGGGACCCAGAACTTCTCTGAGATCTACCTGACCTACCATTCCCCTAGCGCCAGGCAGTATCCTGGGTCCTGGGGAACGCAGTGCATCTTGGTAGTTGGCCAGGCCCAAGGGGTGTGTTGGATCCAGTGCCTTGGGGATGTGGTGCAGCCTATGCAGAGTTTGGGTAGCTTCCAGGAGGATGGCTTGGGGTCTTGAGGTGGCAGCTGTGGATCCAATGCACCTGTGGGTCTGGCTGACCCTCAGTGTGCGTCATGTCACCTGGGCCTAGCATATGGCTTGGCACCAGATAAATGTAGGAGTCAGTCAGACCTCAGAAAATTTCTTGGCAAATCATTGGGCAGCCCCAGAACCTACGAGAACCCTCCCTGTGGACATCTCCAGCTTGGGCTGGCTCTGGGGATCCTCACTGTGGAGATGTTTTGGAGGGTAAGGAGCACCTTGGTTAGTGTTAGGTGTGGAGGAGACAGTGGCTATCAGAGCTGATCCTCTTCCCAGCACCTGTGAGTGGCACCCTACTTGCTGGCTTCCCTGCCTTGGGTGGGCAGGAAGAAAAGTCCTCAGCATTTGGCTCGGGTGGACCCCGAAGGTGGAGTCAACTTGAGGAATTCTTCCAGCAGGCAAAGACCATGAACAAGTATGGGCTGCTCGGGCCATCTAGCATAGACAGGTACCTTCGGGTCTGCCCAATCCCTCATCCCCATTTAGGGGTAAGTCCTGGACCAGTATGGGAGTTCCTGGCCTGCCAGGCACTTAGCCTAGCACAGGAGTTCCCCGCAGCCCTTGGGCCATAGCCTGCCCACTGCCGCCTGATTCTGCTTGTTTTTGAAAGTGTTTTGTTGGCACGCAGCCTTGCCCATCTGGAGCTACAGCAGGGAACTGACAGAGGCTGAATGGCCCACCCAGCCTACAAGATTGGCCCCAGTCTTCTACGGCACCAGGCTGTGGAGCATTGCTGGGGACCATGGTGGGCCATGCCCTTTGGGAGAGTGGCTGTGGGCGGCCTGGGCTCTGCTTCCTGCACCTGGACAAGACAGCAGCCAAGAGACAGGAGGAACCCAGGGAAGCCGGTGCTTTGTTCCACTTGTCTCTCTGGCTGCATCTTCCCAAGTCCTGGTTGCTCAGAATGCTAGAGAGGGTTGGCAAAAGAACAAAAGACTTCCCCTAGGCAGGAAATCTCATATGGGTTTCCTGCTTATTCAGGAAGGTTTTGCTTACTTACCTGCTAAAATGTCGTTTTCCTGCTAGCTTTGTTTTGTTCAGTGAGTATCTGTGGGGCCACTGTGCCTGGCCCCACTCACTGTCACAGGCAGGTGAGAGGTCCCACTCTCTCAGAGCCGATGGCCTACCAGACTGTGAAGGATGTATTGGTAGAGGTTCATGCTGGGAAGATAGTTGGCCACCTCTGGGCTTTCTGAGGGTGGAAGCTCTGCAGTGCAGTTATGTTCCTTTTGTTCCACTTTTCTCTTATACCCCCTCAACCTCCCTGAGCCTCAGTTTCCCCATCTGTCAGTTGGTTTAACAGTAGCTCCTCCCTGGCAGCATTGTGACCAAGGACACTGTGGAGCCTTGTGTGGGGAAGATCGGCACTTGGGGCAGCTTGTCCTCTAGCTCCTTGTCCTCCTTTATCTATCCCTCAAGAAAGGCTTGGTGGTAGAAGCTGGCCCTTGGCTTGAGGGCAGGAACACTGGGGTTCTTTTTCTAACTATTTCTGACTATTTGCCGACTGGGGGTGCTCTATTGTGGATTCAGATTTGGATTGTGTCCTTGGCATGTTGGAGGAAGTTTCTTTCCTCAGGATCAGATGATTTGGGCCTCTGAGCAGGCTTTGGGGTGCACAGAGGCCTAGGGGAAGTGTGGATGCAGTGCTGGGGTCCCAAGGATGCTTTGTAGCTGGTATTCCTTACTGCCTCTCAGGCCCTGTGTGGTGTGAGCCTGGGCTGACTTTGGGTCACCGGGGGTCATTTTTAAGTGGACCGTGCTCACCTGTGCCAGCTGCTCTCTTCCTCCCACCTAGAGACCATGAAACAAACTGAGGCAGGGAGGACAGGGGCTGACAGGGCAGCCTGGCTTGAGAAACCTCACTCCCAACCCTTGGGGACTGGTTGAGGGATAAAGGGCCTGTCTTGGGTGTGGACAGGGATGAACTTTGGCGACTGGTAGATGGCTGGAGGGGGCTGTGCCTTCCCTAAGTGACCTCCGCTTAGGTGGGCTCCTCCCATCTGGAGCCCTGTCTACATTTGGAGCACCAGCTTCACCTCTCACCTCACTCCCCTGGCCTGTCACATGACAGGGTCACTCCTGGGATTTTGTGACATGGGAACCTCAAGAGCAATACTTGCTGGTCACTGTTTAAGAAAATGGACCTGCGTCTTTGCCACCATCACTCCCGCTGGATCCATTGTTGCCAGGTCCTTCTGGCACCATTTCATGTCACCCTCCAACAACTATCTGAGTAGGGATCCAGTCACATCCTCTTATAACCAAGGAACATGGGGCACAGAGGAATATCATGTTATCATGTCATATAGCCGAAGTCACACAGCCAAGGCACTAGGTCTGGTTCCATGCTGTCTCCACTCGGTGGAGTGGCCTCCCTGCTTAGCCACTCTGCAGGTCATTAGCAATGGGAGCAGATGTGGCTCGAGGCCCTGCTTGGTGCTGGAGCACAGGCAGGGTGAGATGCACTCCCAGCTCAGAACAGGCCAGCGCCCCTTACTGCCCCCACGTTCATTAGTGTGTGATGGTGGCCATGGGTCCCCCAGCAGGTGGATGAGGGAGGGTGGGAGTGACTTGTTCCTGAGCAGCAGGTGGTGCAGAACACAGATGGGAGACCAGGAACAGGTTGCCTGGTGGCTGAGAGGGTCCAGACAGAAGGAGTGGCCAGGAAGCATCCTGAAGGCCAGGGAGGTCCTAGCACCTCCTAGGGGACGTACTGAGGTCATGGCCGCAAGTTAAGAGCCAGAGATGCCTCTGTGCCTTGCTGCTTAGGTGTGACATTTCTGAGATGTGCCCTTCCTGCCTGAGATGTCCTGTGGCCCTTCCAGTGAGCCTGGTGGTATGGTTCCAGCTTCCCAGGGCCATCGGTGGTCCTGAGCCCCTCTGGAGCTCTCACTTTGCATTTAAATCTTAGTTGCTGTTTCATGCACGCATCCCTTGTGCCTGCCGGGGAAGAAGGTGGGTGACTGGAGGACACCATTGCTTACTGAGCCCTGCTCTCGGGGGTGCACCGCGAGTGGCGTGCTAGTGCAGCTCATGCCGGTTCACAAGAGCCAATTGCTGGGCTTTCAGGAATTTTGTGAGCTGGCCATCAATAAAAATGAAAGTATATAAACTTAAAATCAGATATGTAATATTGCAAGCCACAGGAGGTAGCAAGTCCCCGAGGCTTGCCATTTCCGAATCACTGACCACGTTTCACTGTGACCTGTGCTCCTGAGGTATGGGTCTCCCTGTGTGCTGTGCATCAGGGCCACTGGCCAGGGCAGTGGCCGGGGACGGGCCCACGCGTGGATCAGGCTTCGCTTCCCTTCTGTGGGTTGATAAGTGGTGGGGGGTGTTAATATGTGGTGCAGAGCTGGCGGGGAGCCTGGGTAGGTACAGAGTTGAGAGGCAGCATAACATCCGGGTTCTGAAGTCAGGAGCATCTGGGGTCCCACCAGCTGCCCAGCATGCAGGACTGGGGTGGGGGTGGAATGGGGGTAGCTACCAGACAAACCTCAAGTTTGGGCGAATCTGCATGCCCTCAGGTGTGAGCATCCTAAGCCTGATGCTGGAATGACAGTGGCCAAGGGCAAGTAGGGGTGTGTGGGGACAGCGTCAAGGGCCACACCGTAGCCTCCTAGGGCCTCAAGGATCCAGAGGCCCAGGAAGGCCGAGCTGGCTGGCAGGAGTTGTGTGTGGGACAATCAGAGTGGCCATGAGGTAGGACATTGGACCTGAGCCTCGATTATGCTAGTACCTGGCCTCCTGTTCACCCTGCAAAGCCCGGGAACCCACTGGTTGTTCCAACCTCGCACCCTCTCCAGCTGCCCCAGTTGACTGACCATCTGGGGGTCTAACCATAATCCCAGGCCTTTCTGACCTCAAGGTTTAAGGGCCATCATCCCTGAGGACTGGGACTTGGCACAGGGACAGGCCTTGGTCTTGCTCAACATCTGTGAGCCCTCCAGGAATGTTGCTTAGGAGGGGGGGCTGGCATCTTGTGGAAGAGTGGACGCTGTTTATCTGGGGCTCAGTGAGGGAGCCACAGATAAGGAGGGGGTGAGGGGTGCAGCCAGGCCCTGGCTTGGGGGGGTTGTCAGCCACAAAGCTGTGGACCCAGGCTCAGAAGCTTCAGCCAGTGGTGTGGGGACACTGTGGCTTAGGCAAGCACAGGGGAATAGTTTTATTTTTCAATTGGGACGTGGGAAGGGAAATAAAGCACTCTGCCATTCCCAAGTGCAGGGTTCCCACACACTGCCTCCTTTGTGTGTCCGGAAGCCATTCAGCAAGCTTCCAGAGAGCGAGCTGAGGTGCTCCAGGACAAGTGGGGCTGGACTCTGTCCTGTGGCTGAGAGGGGTAGGGTACCACTGGAGCTGGGGGATCTGGAGAGCAGTGAGTCCCACTGCCCTGCCCTGCTGGGGCCACAGGAAAGGGATCTCACACCCCAAGCCTTGGGCAGTAGGTGCCACCTTCCTGGGCCTGTGTTGTCCAGCTGGCTCTCAGGCATGTGGGTCCAGGGTCCTAGAAGCAGCCCTGGAGTGGCCACAGCCAGGGGCATTTCTAAGCACACCTGCTTCCAGATGTGTCTAGAGATGATGGGGCCAGGAGTGAGGAAGATCTCACTCTGAGCAGATTTCACCAGCTTGAGGAAAACTGCCCTTTGCTGGGGCCCTGGGTCCTGGGTGGTGGCAGTTCTTCCATAGCCATCTTGATTCTGAGAAAAAGGCACACTCCCCTCCAGAAGGTCAGTTGGTCCAGCCAGATCTCTGGTGCAGCCCAAGGAGGGGTCCAGTGAGGGAGGTGGAGGCCACCTGAGAGCCCAGCCACACCAGGGAGCCATCAAGGGAAGGAACCATTTTCTTTTAAGAAGTGCCCTGCGTGGGACTCCATAAGACAAGGGGAGGGAGGTGGGGGCGGGGGCTGTAGGCACGTGGGGAGGGCCCGCCCTGGAGAGGACGGTGGGCTGAGGAGTTAACTTCCTCCCATGGACTCTAGGCAGTGGGCAGCTGGATGTGGGGGAGGGCTAGGGGCCAGTGGAGGGGGCACACATGACAGCAGCATCCAGGACAGGTGAGACTTGGGCAGACATTGGCTTGATGAACAACCCCGGAACCTGGCCCTGGGACAATGGCCAGTGCACAGGCTCCTCGGCCTGGTTTCCTTCTCTGTAAGTTGGGGTGTATCAAGTTGAACAGGGTCCTTCCCAGATTAATGCCCATCTGGGCACTGTGAAAATGACCTTACATGGAATAAGGGTCTTTGCAGATGGTATTGAGACGAGGTCCTGGCGTGGAGTGGGCTGCACCTCAGCCCGTTTACGGGGTGCCTATGTGGATATGGAGGACGTCCCTCCCTGGGGCAGGTATGCGTGGAGGCACAGTCTGGGACCCTTCCCCAGTGGCCTGCTTGGTGGCATGGAGTTTGATCCTTCCTGACTGCAGTATGAGCAGTTCATCCTTTTGAGGAACCCAAAGAGGGAGGTGGGGCCTGTGTGCTCTCCGAAGACCCCTTACTCAGGTGGCTGCATGTTTGGGTGCCCTCCCCGGGCCTGTATTGCAGCCAGCGGGACCCTGGGTTTGTAGCTGAGCTGGAGAGACAGCTCCAGTGTATAGCCAGCTGCCTTCAATTCAGATGGTGCCAAGCTGGATACTTGGCCCCTTAGTCCCCTTTCCCAGTGCGGTCACCTCATTAGCTTGCTGAAGCTGAACTGAGAAGGCAGCCCGGCCTCAGGGTACTTGAGAATCCTAGACAAGGGGACCCTCCCAGCCTGGAGTCCTCTAAGGAGCCAAGGACTGCGTGCAAGAGCCTGCCTCCCTTGTGTCTGCCCAGGTGCACTCTGTCTCAGTGTCCTGGCAGACCCTCGTCCTCCCAGCATCAGGAAACGTGGGCAGGCGTTTCCAGAGCAAAAGGAAGTAGGTTTAATAGGCTTTACGTTGCTACATGTCCCCGACCTGTTTTATTCTTTTTCTAAATGAAAGCCATAGGAACAGTGGTTTCTGGGTTGGGTGGGGATGGGAAGGGGAGTTGGTATTGAGTGAGCACAGTTTCTGTTTTCAAGATGAAGTTCTTTGGGATGGATGCATGCCGTCGAGTGTGGTTAATACCACTGAACTGTACCCTGAAAAGTGGGTAAGTTGTAAACTTTGTGTTAATGTGTTTTCTCATAATAAAATAATCTGTTAAAAAAAAAAAAAAGCGAGTCCATGCACCTGTGGCTCACACCTGTAATCCTAGCTATTTGGGAGGCTGAGCTCAAGAGAATTTCAGTTCATAGCCAGCCCCAGACAAATAGTTCTCCAAAAAAAAAAAAAAATCACAAAAAAGGGCTGGTGAGTGGTTCAAGTGATAGAGTACCTGCCTAGCAAGCATGAGGCCCTGAGTTCAAGCCCTGGTACTGCCAAAAAAAAAAAAAAATGATAGGAAATGCTACAGGACTTGTGGAGAGAGAACTGAAAACCAGTCAACCTGCGTTCCGTGCATGCCTGTGTCTCTCCACATGCCTGTTTGCACAATGTGACCACAAGGAATAGCATTTTGTAATCCTGTGTGAGGCCATCGTGGATATTCCAGAACCCCAGCCCCACACAACTCGGAGTGGTAGGCGTGACTGGCGCACAGTGTGGCCATAGTCTACCTGGAGGAGCATTTCATGCTCCAGATGTGCTCTGCCTTGGATTGGATCAGGATCCTCTCACAAGAGGAGGAACGGCTGGCTCTGAAGCCAGCCTTCTTTTTTCTCTCTCTCTCTTTCCCTCCCTCCCTCCCTCCCTTTCTTTTTTTTTTTTAGTACTAGGGATGAAACCAAGGCCTTGTGCATGCTAGGCAAGCTATCTACCACATACCTAGCCCTTTGGGTTTTTATTTTGTTTTTGAGATAGGGTCTTGCTAACTTTGCCTGCACTGGCCTGGAGCTCTCCATCCTCCTGCCTCCACCTCCCAAGTAGCTGAGATTACAGGGGAGCCCCACCATATCCTGCTCAGATTTATGGATCCCGAAGCATTCTGGCACATTAGTGAGCATTGACGCTGTTTGGTGCTGCCCATAGCTTTTGCATGAAATAGGAGCGGTCTTGTAATTTTTCCCCATTTACTCAAGCTGTCTTGCAACAAAAATACTAATCCTTTATAAATCATATAAGCTACCCATATTCCCTATTTCATTGTGAATTTTCTTTTCTTTTTTAGCAACAGAAAGCTTTTCCATGTGTCTTGGTGTCTGTTAGACTTTATTACTTTGTGAATTTATTTTTTAGTCTCTTAATTTAGAGTGTTCTCTCCTCTCTAGGGATTTGCTGAGTTTTAAGGTCTCTTCTCTTTCCGTTGATATGTTTTTAAGTTTACTGTTCTTTAGTCTTTCTGGAATTTGCAGTTTCTGTATGTGACACTTTGTCATGTGGCTGGTATATATCCCTTCCCTCTGTGTAGCGGCCACCTGCCACACCCCCTGCACTGCCCATTCCTGGTTCCCCCCACGCCCACTGATTCCCAGGGTCACTGAGTGTCAGGTTCACTGTGTGTAGATACTGTTTCCTGTGGGTTCTGCACCGGGACCAATGTCACACTGCCTCTTGGTGTTCCCAGTGAGTCAGACTAATGTGTGCTAGGAGTTTTGCAGTCCCTCTCCTAACACACTGCCTGCCTCAGCTGTCCCATAGCTCAGAACAAGTTCTGGTACATTGTGCCTGAGGTCTTCAAGGTCCCCACTGTTTGCAAATCTTGCCTTGGGCCTAGATGCTAAGTACAGCAAAGGAGCCGCTGGGGAAGGCAGGCTTAAAGGGGATCACTGCTCCTCCTCCAGCTGTGATTTATCTGCCCTTCAGGGCGTCCATGCTGCTGCCCCAAACAGGAAGCTCTTCCCCCCTTGCCTGGCTGCTCCATGGAGTCCACCCTGGTTACCATGTTCACCCCCCTGTCCCTTGCTTCTGTGTGGAAACAATCCTGTGGTTTACTGGCCCAGGCCCAGGTCAGGCCCTCAGTATATGTCATCCTAAATTCCCAGAATACTTTTGCCTCATCAGGATCATTCCTGTTTCAGAGGCAAAATTCTCAGCTCAGAAAGGCAGTGAGCAGCAGAGCAGGCTGGAGCCCAGGTGTGTCAGAGCCCTGCACTCCCGGGGCCAGGGACCTTGTAGTTGTTGGGGCTAGGGACTGTGGAAGGGAGGTCATGGGCCCTGGAGTTGGGTGCTGAGTCTAGGGGCAGAGCTGGGGGCCCCTCTCCACCTGGCCAGGCCCTGCTGTGGGCCTAGGAGTGAGGTTGCAGGACACTGGGAAGACTAGCCACGCCCCCTCCTCCCTGGGAGTTTTGGGGATTGCCTTGGATTTCCTGGCCTGTTTGGGGCAGAGATGTGAGGCAAGGAATACCTTGGGAACATTTGTGGATTTATCAGAGCCTGCCATCCAGTGTACAGTGTGACACAGCACCAGGCCTCTGCCTGTTTGCCCTAAACAGGAGAGGGTAGTAGGCTCACAGTGGCCTGCAATCTGAGGGTAGGGATGGGACACCTGGCTCCTGACCCAGCCCAGTCTGAGAGGGCTTCTTGGAGGAAGTGTGGCCTGAGCTGAGGTTTCACTCAACCAAGGTCAAGCCAGGGGTGGACAGTGAAAAGGAAGGTTTTGGGGGAGACAGAAACATGGATGAAATTGTTGGGGGTCGGACAGGTAGAGCGGGTGGAACACAAGACCAGGTCCTACCAGGGAGTCTGGAGGCAGCCTTGCTACTGAGGCCTGGCCTTGGTGGCTGCCCCAGACAGTGTGTGTGTGGCCATATGCTTCTGAATGTTTGTTAGCGTTTTGGAGAGTGATGAGCCCTCCCTCCCCTTTCTACATTCTGCCCTTACCCTTGGGTCTCTAAGTCACCCTGGTGAGCCAGGCTCAGTGGCCAGGAAGGTCCCAGCGAGGACACAGATTGTCTTCTGCCCTGCTGGGGCCTGGGACCCACCTGCTGTGGTGGAGGCTGCAGGAGTAACCTCAGCAGCTGACCAGGCTGGCTGGGGTGGGGTGACAGTGGCTCAGCTCGGTGGGTGCAAGGGGAGGGTGGTCTGCGTGCTGGACTGGCCGCTCCTTTTGGGCAGGAGCTTGGTGACAGCTGGAACTGTGTGCCGCAGGGGTAGCGAGTGGCGAGTGAGTGACCGTCCCACTTTTCTTGCAGGGAGCCCGCCCGTCATGTCCAGGTGAGACAGAGGGGCGCCGTACTGAACATGCTTAGGAGGCTGGACAGGATCAGGTTCAGAGGCCACAAGAGAGAGGACTTCCTTGACCTAGCAGAGTCCCCAAATGCCTCGGACACTGAGTGTGGAGACGAGCTCCCTCTGAAGATCCCTCGGACCTCACCCCGGGACAGCGAGGAGCTCAGGGACCCTGTGAGTACAACCCCTAGTGTCCTTGTTGTCCCTTGGTGTATGCTGGGGTGTCTTCCTCCGCACTCAGGTGGCCAAGCCGAGTGTGATGCAGGCAGATTTCTCCAGCCCGGGCTCGATAGACACACTTGCGGTGCCATTCCCCATCCCTTGTTTTGCTCCCCCTGTTTCCTGCTTCACCATCCCCCAAAGACCCCGCTATACAGAGCGCTTGTCCTGGATGAAGCCTTTTCTGTACTGGGGTTTGTCCAGTGGCAGCATTTTTTGGCCTCTGCCATTGGTTTTTTGGGGTGGTTGACAAACTCTGAATGCAAAAGTGACGTTGAGACCTCTCCCATCAGCGCTGGCGTGGGGCTAGGGCAGGGCAGGGCCCACCTGGAAACACCTGGCACCTGGCTTGTGTGTCTGACCCCACTCAGGTGTACGGTACCAACTCCTGGCCGCGGGCTGAACGCTTATCTGCATGCAGTGGTCAGTCGTGGGGCGGGGGGTGCTACATTCAGGAGGCAATTGTCTCCTGAGCTCCTCAGCCAGGCCTGTGTCCTGGGGGCCAACCACACTGAGTGGGCACTGCCTTCCAGGAGCTCATGTTTCCTGGGGGAGAGGTGCATAGAGTGGGGTGGGGCACACGCTCTGAAGTCCCTTCTCTACACAGGCCCTTTTATCTCAGGCTTGCTGTGTTGCATACATGTGCCAAGTCCTCCTGCCAGCTGTGGATGTCCCCCTGCTGTGGTGGCCCACTGTTTTTTACTCCCTACCCCAGAACCAGGATTTTTCTCCAGATGCCTGCAATCATCGGTTTTCCCAGCTCCTTCTATCGTGAATGTGTTGTAATAGGGTGGCAGCTGTGCCTTGCTCCTGGCAGGAATTAGTAACTCACCAGCGCTGTCTCCTTAGAGCCTGGCTGCCCGCCATACGCTGCCAGTCAGGCACGTGGGGTGCTTGCCTTCCCCTGCCCAGCCTGACTTGTGTTCAGTGCTGTCTCCAGTGTTCAAAGACTGGTCCTCTAGCTTTTGGCCTAAGGGTGGGCCAGGTCCCTGGCTTGGTGTGTCCGCTCATGCCAGCAACATCAGCAAGGCCTGACATGAGAACCGTCTCTTCTGGTGCTGGTCACATGGAGGGCTGTGGGCCACAGGTCTGGAATGTTGGTCTTTGAGCTGAGTGTGCTGGGGACATCTTAGGACAAGAACCCTCCCCCCTCCAGACGTGATCCTGAGCTCAATGGGACAGGGACCCTATAGAGACTGAAGCTGGGCTGTTCTGACTTTTAATCCTTCTGTCTGTCTGTCTAGCCAGAGCTGTGTGGCAGCCACCTTGCCCGGGAATGGTGTAAATAGAGACCCTGCCTGGACCTGCACCCTCCCATCTGGGTGTGCACATGTCTAAGGTGGACGTGAGGCAGTATGTGGGAGAAGAGGGCAGTACATGGGGTCTCGAGGGCCAGTCACCTGGGATGAAGCCTTACTCGGCTGTCGCAGTTGCCATTGGCTTGTGCAGGCCTCAGGCACTGTCAGACTGGGCTGCCAGAAGGCTTTGAGAGTGTGATGAGCACAGGGACCAGGTGTAAGGTTGAGGGGGTCTCACAGCAGGTGTGGGCTTTGGTGTTGGTAGATGGCAGGGTTCGGCAGGGGATAGCCTTTGGGTGGGAGCTATGCCCCTGGACCACACCCTGCCCAGAGCCATGTTCTTCTAGACCACATTTCTGTGGCCACCTGAGGGCCGTTGGTCCAGCTGTAGGACTGCAGGTAAGTGGAGGGACTGGGAGAGCTCATGAGCTTGAATTCTGGGGCTTTTCCATGTCCTCCCTTAGATGGCTTTGCTTACCACTGTTCTGTAACCGCCGTTACAGAAGACAGTGTGTCTTGGGTGTGCTGTGGTGGTAACTGGAGACAGGGCAGCAGTGGGAGGCGGGGACACAGGACCATGGTGGTCTTGATCAGGGGCAAAGTGTGTGGGCTTGGGGGCATCGGGAGCCCCTGCAGGGGAGGATCACTGTTGGAGCTGGCTCCTCCAAGGAGATGAGTTGAGGAGTAGTCTGGAGAATGTGGGCTCCTGGGTGGTGCAGAGAGAACTAGAAGGAGCAAGAGAAGACATGCCTGGGCATGGGACTTCTTGGATGGGGGCCAGGGTGGGGTCACAGGAGGGATGGGCTATGGTCGGTATGGCTCTGATGTGCAAATTGCCATCTATGGGGCAGGAATGTCCTGGGGGACACACTGATTTGGGAGTGGCTTGGTGCCTTGGGCTGTGGCTGAGGGAGGGGAACAGATGCTGAAGAGACTTTGGCAAGGTCAGACCATGGACCTGGGCTCCCCTGCCTGTGGCACTGGGTAGCCCTGTGGGAAAACCTGCAGGGACTCGGATGTTGGGGATCACAGGAAATCCTACTGTGTGTTCCAGAGGAGAAACAGGCTCTGGTGCGGGGCTCTGTGTGAAATGCCACAGCACTGACTGCAGAGAGGCCAGCTGTTTGGCCTTAGCCAGACCCTCAGTTTTAAAGAGGGACAGCAGTACTGTCGCCCTCTAGACTGCTTTGAGAGTCACACAAAAAGTGCTGGGCCAGCCCTGGTCCACTGTTAGCATGCAGACAGCCACGAGTACCAGTGACTGTGAGTGACTGTGGACAGTGATGCAGGCCCTCCTCCCTGGCCCATGCCCCTTTTACAAAATCTCTTCCCTGTTGCACATAGGGCCTGCTCTGGGGTCACACTCCTGAGGTCCCTGTGTGAGAGTGTGCACAGTGCATGCCCTCCCACACCCCAGGCCACCCTCCTTTCTACAGAGGTGACAGTGGCCCTCCTTTGTGGCATCTTCCTGGGGGCAGCACAGAGGCTTCAGTGGTCAGTTGATATGATGGCACCCTTGTGGGAGAATCCTCTCAGCATACAGGGGCCATCACAAGTGTGCAATTCAGAGGGTTCTAGTGCATTTTCCATATCATACAGCTGTTGATACAATCAGCTTGAGCACATTCCTGTCACCCCAAAAGAGACCCCGTATACTTTAGCAGTCACTCCTTGCGACTCTCTCACCTACAGCCTCTGCCCACCACCAGCCTGTACCCTGTCTCTGTCAAGTCGTCTGGACATTTTCTGCAAAAGGAGTCCCACTGCACGTGGCCTTTGGTGTCTGGCTTCTTTCACTCGGTGTCGTGTTTAAGGTCTGTTGGGTTGCAGCTCATTCCTTTCGTAGCTGATTGAGGCTCTGTGGTTTGGATAGACTGCATTTGTTTATCCACGCATCTGTTGGTGGACCTTAGGTTGTTTCCACTTTAGGACTGTGACAAATAAGGCTAAACATCTGTGAAAATGTTTTCTTATGAACATCTGTTTTCATGTGGAGGCCCTGGATCACGTGGACACCCCATGCTTCACTTCTGAGAGCCTGCTACAGCAAATTCCCAGGTGACTGGCTGCCTTCCCACTTCTGTATGCAGGTCTGCGGGCTCCCTGGTTGGCACAGACAGACAGACCACTCTCCCTGCTACTCTGAGGCTCTCTTCTCTGAGGTGGCACTGAGCTGCTCATCCTGTGAGCTCAGGCTCCCGCTGGTGGATGTGCCATGCCACCGCCCTGACTCTCACCTGGGGGATGCTGGGCCTCCTGACTTGTGGAACCTCTTGGTCTCTGAGTCACTTGCTGTGGGCTGCATCACCCTCAGGTGGTGGACAGGTCAGGGCGTCAGCTGCACTTGTCTTTCTGATGGCCACCACAGGCTGCCATCCTCTGAGCTGTGTAATTTGTGTCTGTGGCTGCCCAAGGTCCCTGCTCGCCTTGGCCCCAGCATGCCCTGCCTCCACCCAGCACACGCTGACCCCAGCACCAGTGTCCTCAGGCACATCTAACTATTGACTCTGGCCAAAACGGAAGCTCCAAGTAGCTTCAGCCTCTGTGGCTCTTATTATGAGGGCAGAGGTCATCTTTGCCTGCATTTAGACTTCACTCTTTTTATTTTATTTATTGTGATAAAATACCTGTAGTATAAAATTTGCCATTTTAATTATTAGACAACAGTTCAGTGCAGCCTTCACCAGAACTTTCTCAGGGTAAAACTGTCCCCATTAAGCCCCAGCTCCCTGTTCCTCCCCAGCCCCTGGCAGCCCCATTCTGCTTTTTGACTGTGACTCTGACACTCTGGGGCCTCCTGAGTGGACTCACGCAGCACCTGTCCTTTGTGACTGGCTTATTCACTGAGTGGTGTCCTCAAGGCTCATCCAGTCCATGGTAGCAGGTTAGGCGTGTTCCCATTTGCTTTTTGGGACAGCTATTTGTGTCCTGGGGCAGAGTGGTAGGAGGGAAGAATCCAGACCCCATTGGGAGGGGAGGGGAGGCAGAGGGGAGAAAGGAGGAGCTGAGGGCAGGGAGGAGTCCTGGGTGAGAGCCAGGAAGTGGTGTACAAGGAGGACGCAGCAGTCTGAGGTGACTTCCTGGTCAGGCCGTGGCAGGGGAGGAGCTGGAGTGAAGAGGAGAGGTGAGGGTGGGAGGGCGGGGTCCTCCCTGTGGCCAGTATCAGAGCTCTAAGGAGGTAGCAAGCAGGAAGTGGGCATCAGGGATCCTTAGAGCTGGGGACAGCATCCGGGTGACTCCACCCACAAAAAGGCCAAGGGACAGATGCCTCAGAGAGCAGGAGATGGAAGAGCGTCCCCAGAAGATTTAACCCCCCCTCACCACCACCCCCCGCCCCCAGGGCTGAAGGAAAGACCTGACAGGTCTTAGTACAAGAAACAGTTCTGGAAAAGCTAGAGAAATGGACACATGGCCACCATCCCTCTATTTCACAGTGACTATGCCATTGTTTTGGTCCCGTGTCCAGGCTCCTGGCCCCAGCTCAGGGTTGTTCCTTCTAAGCCTGAGAAAGAGCCAGCTGGGAGACCCAAGGGACTTGCAGAGGGCATCAGACCCCAGAATTCCAGGGTGGCCACCTTGCACCCCCATCAGGGGCCCTGCCAACTGGACAGGTCCACTGGAACCATCTCACTGCCCTGGTGTCTGGGGAACTCCCAGCAGAGCTGAGGCTTCTTTTGCACCAAGACCACCAGAGTCCTCAGAGCTGTGAGGAAACCCTGAGGCCCAGGTCTCTGGGACCCAGGCCAGGACACCCATCCAAGGACAAGAGTTAGTGCATTTGAGTACAGCCATCCAGCCTAGCGATGCACTGCTTATTTTGGGGGGGGGGTGGATTCTGGAGACATCAGGGTTGACCATTCTGCCTCTGAACCAAGGCTGAGCTGCTTGTCCTGCTGGCCCACCCCTGCTGTCTCCTGTCATGTGGCCACCTGTGCCCTTTGAGGCAGGTTGGTATGCAGAGTGAGTGGACAGAGGCCCTGTGGCGTTCTGAGCTTCCTTGTCTCCCCTCACTCACTTGGAACTCACCTGGCTTGGGCTAAGAACAGAGCATCATCAAACCTGGTTTTGTGGGTCACCCTGGAAACACGACATTAGCTGTAGACGCCATGGCAGCCGGGGGGCTGGAACTTTCTCCATTTTGCTGTCTGTCTGCCTATCTTGCACCTAGAGGGATAGCACATACAACTGGGATGTAAGGCGTGTTGGGGTGTCTGCACTATGCCACACTACACCCAGGAAGCTCCTTTCTGGGGCCATCATCCCTATTTGACAGATAAGGAAACTGAGGCATAGGAGGTGGTTATACCCAAGATCATGCTGAAAGTCACCAACAGAGTCAGACTAGGCTGGACTCTGGGTTCTGAGGACCCCAACTTCACTGCTTAGCACAGGCTGTAGAGGCTCTCAGGTTCCTCTTCCCACACACTCATCTGCCCACCTGTGTTCTGAGAACCCCTCCCTGGCCTTCCTTCCCTCCCCCTGAGGTCTGTGTCCCCTGTCCTTCTAGTCACAGTCAGGCACTTTTGATTTTGGGCCTTGGGACATCTTCTGTGGGAACAGAATTGTTTCATGGCAGTTTGTCTCCTGTCCTCTCTGGGGAGCCCTCCCATCTCAATAAAGGTAGGGGATGAGAATGAGGGGACGTAGCTGTACATCCTGGTTTTGTCCCTGGCTACCAGCTGACTGCTCCTCGCTTCCTTCCTGTCCCTGGGATGGACATGACTATGGGGCTAAGTAGCCTGCACTTCAGCAGATGAAGGTCATGCAGACTTGGAGAAGCGGTCAGTGGGGCTCTAGCTTTCTGCCGTCTTTCCTGGGGCTGGCATCCTTGAAGTAGACCAGAGGAGGAACGGGCCAAGGCTGCTAGCTTCTTGGGGCTCAGCCTTGCCTTGCCACAGAGGAAGGGGACCTTTATTCTCCAACATCCCTCGAGGAGATTGCAGTGGACTTCATCGTGGGAAGGGCAAACCACATCTCGGGACAGGCTGGGCAGGCTGCATAAGGCTGTGCTCTGTCCTCAGTGTGGTGCTACAGGAGATGGGGGAGGGCTTGGGTCTTGTCATTCACAACCCTTCGCTAACCTTTGGATGTCTCTCAGGCAGGGCCTTAGCCCACGTCCACTCCTGGGCCATCGTCTGGCCTGGCTCCCCCGGGTAAGGGGAGCAAACAGGCCTGCTGAGCCAGGTGTTGCACTCATGCTGTGAGCCTGCAGGTTTTGGGGACAGAAAGAGTTAGTGAAATACTTAAAGTATGTTCCCTTGCAGGTGGCCCTGTGGAGTGCAGGTGAGACCAGAGGGCAGCCAGGCATGGGATAGTTCCTAGGGGTGGTGGGGGCTGCCAGGTCTTATTTCAATTCAGCATTTATGATCTTCTAGAGACAGGCCTTGCCTTACAACGCTGGGAGCAGAGTGACTAGGTAGAACTCCAATGCTAGGAGAGTGGGTAGATCCTTCAGGAGGTGCAAGAAGCCTAAGGAAGGAGGAATGGAGATGAAGTCAGTCTGTGTTTCTAGAACCAGCCTGAGGTGGAGGCCTGAGGAACCGAGGGTGTGCCTACCGACCCACTCAGCATGTGGGGATGGAGGGTGACAATGGGCAAAGGCAGGAGCCTGGTGCTGGCTTGGGTCATCGGTCAGGCAGCCCAGAGCTGCCCACAGCAACTTAGAGATGACCAGATTACATGTGGGCCAAAGTTTGTGCTTAGGATTTTAAAAGGAATTTTTAATGTGTGTGTAATATCCCAAACTCCTAGCACACTTGAATTCAAAGCATGTGTGGGAGCTCATTTGTCTCATGTACGACCACGGCCACTGCTGGACTGTCCTGCTGCTTCTGCCCCTCTGGAGGATTATGGAGCAGATGACAGGCATTTGATCATTCGTCCTTAACATGTTAGGGACTGGTCTAAAAGATAAGGGCTGGTGGTAGCCAGCCACAGTGTAAGTTGTGTACCGTTCCCTATAACTATGTCTTTGGGGGGCACTGCACACAGGCTGCTGCTCGGGTTTCACTGGACCTTCCCTAGATTCTGCAAGCTCATCTGGGGTTCGTTGACTCAGAACCACCTCTGAACAGATGTTTAGACTCTGACATCTGCCCCATGGCTCCGAGCTGACACCTACCTGGCCCACACCTGAGCTGTCTCGGGGCCTGCCTGGAATGGCAGGGTCCATTGCTGCATTGGCTACAGCACAGGTGTGTCCTCCTGGGGCATCTGTCCTCTGGACCCAGGCTTTAGGGGTCAGTAGTGCTCATGGCTTCCAGCACCCAGGCCCCACCAGCCTGCTAGAACAGGTACCCCATGTATGGTCCTCATGTGTCAGTAACGGTGGAGGGAGTGAGGCTGATCGGCACCTATGGGGTCTCTTGGTTAGGTCAGGTAGATGAAGCTGTCCTGCCTTCAACCCATCTCCAGTCTCCACCTGTCGCTGTGCTAGGACCTACGAGGGCAGCAACTGACTACAGCCTGGGCCCTGCCCACATGAGCTGGTGCTATAGTAGCCAGAGTGGCTGAAGGTGTGAGTTAGGTGCCCAGGGAAGGACAACCACAGCCTTTCCCAGAGCCTCTGGCCCCATCAGCTCCTTGGACACAGGCTGTGGTCTCTGGGAAGGTGACACACGTGCAGGTAGTATCCACAGTGCTGCTCCAGGCTGACCTGTCCATGCCATGTGTATTTTCTTGCCTGAGGAAGGGGTCAAGGGACCCAGGCAGGGAAGTCAGGTCCCTACTCACTGGTGGGGCCCTTGTGTGCCATTTCTTGCTGGGTCAGCAATAGGATGCAACCATGGAGGGTGACCATGTGTGTACCCGTGTCATCAGAGCAAGCCTGGCTTTGTGGGTAGGGTCATATTCATTTCCCTCTGGTCAGCAGGATACACAGCGGCCACCTGTGACCAGCCCCTGGGCTTGTAGCATTGACCTCAAGGACCTGTAACTAGAGCTGACCCTCAGCTGCTGGAACCGTGGGTTAGTTAGCCACTGTCTGTGGGACAGACAGGAGGAGGCCCTGGTTTGGGATTTGCTCAGCCTAGGTCCCCTCAGACCTCATCCTGCCTAGGAGCCATTCTCCTTTCTGACTCATGCAGCATGGTGTGGACACCTATGGGCCCCAGCTCCCGTCGTGAGAGTGACCCCCTACAGTCTGGGGGAGGGGACTACAGGGCGGCTCCGAGATTTCTTCCCTCTCCTGGTATTGCCATACCAGGAGGCTTAGTGCCTCACTTGGTCTTCATTTTGTATATTCTTTCTTAAAGTTGATCTCACCTTGGCTCTGAGGGTGTCCTCACGGTTAGAGATCCCAAGGTGGGCTGATGCACTGGTGTTGGACTTACTGCACAGCTTGTGTCTTCCTTGTCCCATGGGTTCAGGCAGGTGTGGGTGGGGCCCCCTGGCCATCAGGCCAACCTCGTGTCCTGGAGGCGGTGGCTGCTGTCCTGAGTTCTCAGGCTGTGTAGAACCAACTGATGTAGACAGAGGATGCTTCTGTGTGGCTGCCTCTGAGCTCTTGGTGTTTTCCTTCCAGGCTGGTCCAGGGACCCTCATCATGGCTGCAGGGGTCCAAGACTTTAGCAGGACAGAGTGTGATCGGCTGAATGAGATCAAGGGTCACCTGGAAATCGCTTTACTGGAAAAACACTTCCTACGTGAGTATCAGAATGTGCTTGTAGGGGACAAGCCACTGCAGAGGTGGGGATGAACTGGAATGCTAACTTGCTGACATGTTCTCAGGAGCTCTCCTGGGCACAGGCGTGGGGACAGGCATGGGCCTGTGTGGCTCTTCACACTTGGAAGTCCCTGAACCACCCTTTGCTCCTGATTGTGTCTCCTACTTGCTACTTTATGAAGCCCAACCCTGGACTGTGATTGGCGCATGGGGTGAGGGAGTTTCAGGGGCAAAAAAATGAAATGTTCCCTGAAAGTTTGGATTACTTTAGAGAATCTGGCACAGAGGTTTTCAACAGTTAACTTAGGATTTCTCAGAGCTTTTCAAAGGAATCTGAAATTCTGTGTTTATTCTGTTTAGTTTATGCATCAAGGAGGGAGGAGACACTGGGATGTGTCATCTGTGAGCCTTCCCCACATAGTCCCTGCTTAGTGGGATTTTGGCATTTGGAACAATGAGAGGAGGAGATGGCTACTGAAGGTCCTGCCGGTCCTTGGGGATGTGATCCTGCTGACGTCTCACTTTTGATCCTTCCACCTCATCTCCATGTCCTCTAGGTTTTACAGATGAGGAAACTGAGGCACAGAGGGTTGACTAAAGTCACCCTACCTTTGGGTGAACTTCTTTAACTAGTAATGGTTTAAACCAGGCCGACCAGCCCCAAAGCTCATGCATTGAACCCCACTGTGTGACACAGTGTTGTCATAGCTGATGCCATGGTGGAATCGATGCTATTAGGGGGAAGGTACAGGGAGAGGTAGCTTCAGCCTGTGTGCCTCAGCCCTGTGTCACTGAACTGCGCAGAGCAGAGCCCAGGGGAGGGGTCTATTGCAAGGGGTGGCCTCTGCTAGGGGCAGGGACTGAGGATGGACACCTGTGCACTCACACCCACTCTAAAGCAGAGATGCAGAATGAAGCCGGCCTCAGCCCACAGTGTGTGTGGGGAAGACTTCCCTGGAGCTGACAGACCCATAAGGAAAAGTGCAGAAGTGGCCTCTGTGGGATGCTGCTGCTGGTGTCCTGGGACCACACTCACAATCCTTTCCTCAGTGTTACCAAAGAAGCATTCCTCCCACTCCTTGGTGGCTCCTGAGTGGGAGTGTGGAGTTCAACTGACATCTATAGGGGGAGAAGTTAGGGGCAGTATTTTTTAATTCCAAAAAATTTCTAATGTACACAGAAATGGAGCAAATAGTGTTATGAGCGCTCGCCAACACCCAACACAGGAACTGGTTTGGGGCCAGGCTGGCTTCCTCCCGACCTCCTTCTCTGGGTATTTTGGAAAAATCCCAGCCAGTATCTTATTGGTTCATCTATAAATATTTTATTGATAGCTCAGTCTGGTTTAAAGACAAAAGCCATGAGTCCATTTTGACAAAGAGAACAACAAACAGCTTTTCTTTGGTTTCATCAGATATCCTGTTGCAGCCCAAATTTCCCCGATAAGCTCAAATTTTTTAGAAATCCTCTTTGAACTGACACTTCTTGAGGTCCGTGGGTGGGATTAGCTGCTATGTCTCCTCAGTCTTTACTCTGCAGTTCTCACTCTGTTGCTTTTTACCCTTGGGGACTGTGTCACCTGCTGACAGTGTCCTTGTGGACTCAACACATGGCCTAATGTGTCCCCATACACTGTCATTCCTGTTCCTCCCTCGTGGCGGGATCTGGTGGGTCTTTGGGGAGGACCCTTTGCTGGTGTTGGTGTGTTCTGGCAGAGGTGGGCTGTCTCTGATATCGCAGGGGATAATTATTGCTGAGAGCCGTCTTTCATCAGAGTGCAGAGTGACAATGTTTCTGAAGACAAACTTCCTTTTGCCGACTGTTTGGCTATCCTGAGGTGTGGCGCGCGTGGGAGATGCAGCACACATGCTTGAGCTTCCTCCCTTTATTTTCCAGTTTTAAAGTAATGAGTTGAATCCTCCACTACAGACCAGCAAGGGTGGTAGCTCTTGTGGGAGTTTTGGAGTCATCCTGAGGTCATAGATCAAAGCCCACTCGACATGTTTTTGTCACTGGTTATTATTTACTGTTGCTCACGTACAGGACTGTGGGAACCTCGGAGGTGGTGTCTGAGTCCTTTTCCCAGTGCGACAAGATGTTCCAGGTTTGTCACAAACATTTCCTTAATCATTTTTTGAAACAGCCCTAGTTCCTTTTGGTGGAAAGTGATGTTTAGAGACTGATTGAGGATTCCAGGGCATTCACTGAATGTTCTGAGTTCTCCGTGGCCACAGCCAGGGCACCATGGGTCCGTACAGATAATCTGATGGGAACTTACAAGCAGATCTCCTGGGTTTCTATCTGACCGCACTGGACCTTCATCATACCTCTGCGTCTGGTTCTCAGAGGGCGGTCACAGCCTTGCTCATCTGTTTTATCCACAATAATATATAAAAGTGTAGAGCTGTTGTCCCCTGGTGGGTCACTGAGTACACTTTGTATTTGTCTCTTGTTCTTTTCTCCTTGGGCGACGTCCCACTAGGAGGGATTTTCCTCTTCACGGCTGTGTTGCCATGCTGTGTAGGGCTGGGCTCCATTTGTTTCTCTGCACTTGAAACTTTTGCAGATTACCTTTGTTTTCTTTTAACTTTTTATTTTGCCGGGAAGACTTACCAGGAAGTTACAAAAATAGCACAAAGAACTCCTGTATATTTTTCATCTAGTTATTCCTCTCTCTCATCTGTCTGCTTTCCATCCCCCTCTCATCCCCCATTTATCCACCTACTCAGGTGCACATGCATCTGTCCATCCATTCCTTCGCCCACCTATCGATCCATCCACCCTGTATCCATTCATTTGTTCATTTATCTGTCTGTCCATCTGTCCATCATAGTATTTTTTTCAGAGCTGCCTGATGGTCATTTACAGACATGATGCCTCTGAGTTTTAAACACTCTGGCCTGTTTCCTAAAAGCAAGGATATCCTTGCCAAGCACAGTAGCTCAAGTTTGTAATCCTAGCTACTTGGGAGGTAGAGATCAGGAAGATCATGGTTCGAGGCCAGCCTGGGCAAAAAGTTCTCAAGACCCCCATCTCAACCAATCAAAGCCAGGCATGATGGTGCACACTGGTCATCCCATCTTTGGGGAAACTGCTTGGGAGAATCATGATCTGGGCTGGCCTGGGTGTAAAGTGAGACCCTATCCCAAAAATAATTAACAAAAAAAGGGCTGGCGATGTGGTTCAAGTGTAGAACTCCTACCTAGCAAACCCAAGGCCCTGAGTTCAAACCCCAGTACTGGAAAAACAAAAAACCCATAAGGATAGTCTCTTATGTAACCATAGTATGGTCATTAAACTCAGGAAATACAGAACTTAGTATAAGTTCACTCTCTCTTCCAAGTTCACTATTTTTCCCTTAATGTCCTTTCTAGTAAAAGCAAGTTCCGTGTCATGAGTTGTGTTCTGTCCCTTTAGACTCATTTTCCCTCAGCCCGTCTGTTTCTCCATATTGACTCTTCTGACGAGCACAGGACAGTTCTTTGACAGAATGTGCTCAGTTTACATTTGTCCTCTGTGGTCACATGGAGAGACTGTGGTCTTGTGCCCAGTGTCACAGACGTTGTGGTGTCTCCTCAGTGCATCCCATCAGGAGGGGCACAGTGTCATCACATCCCTTTATATGAAGTGTCAAAAGTTCCTATTTAAATTAAGTTCTCATAGCTTACCAAAATTGCTTATGACGGCTGGAGCCTGTAGTCGCTGCTTAAGTCTGAGGCACGAGGATCACAGGAGCTCAGGAGTTTGATGTCAGTCTGAATAACATAGTGAGACCCTGTCTCAAAAATAAATGCGATCAAGTAAAATTGGTTACCTGGGTCCAGAGTCAAGGTGTAGTCAGAGAACTGGAGTTTCTCTCCCCATGGTCATATATCTGTGGATAACTGATTTTCTTTTAATTTTACACTAATTCCATCCACTAACTTTTTTATAGAAACAAATATGTGTATTTATTCTTAGTTCCCCCCTTGGCACACATTAGTGCACTCACACTTACATTGTATCCTGGTGGTGCCTCTAACACAGTACCTAGAGATAGGCCCATTCTGTTCATATCTGCCTCTGTGGTGTGGCTGTGGTATGGTTTAATCCCTTTCTTCCCTGTTGATTGACAGTTACACTGTCCCAGTCTTCTGCTGTTGGAGTTAGTTATAGGTGGTTCTAACAGGGCTGTCTGCACCTGCAGTTATGGGCAGGACCTTGCGTGATATCTTGGATGCAGAAGGAACCCAGTGAGTGGAAGTTAATTGCAGAAAAGCTGGTCTGTGCCTTGCCCCCAGTATGGTGTCCTTCTCAGCTCCTGGGGGTGTACAGTATGTAAGAAAGGGGGTTATATCATCTTGGGGTGTTTTGGCTGACACCATGTGCTAGCTTGGCCATCTTGCCTTTCCTGGTCTGTGGAGGGGCTCCATGCTAATGTGTGGTGTAGAGAGGGAATCTTTTGGGATCCAGACACTCCTTAGCAGGTCATTGGGAGCACTTACCCATTCGGGGCATTAGCTCCCCTGTCTGAGATCACCTAAATAATGAAGCATTAAAACTTCATTTATTATCTGAGTACTTTCTCTCAGACCATCATTCTTCATGGAGGAGAGGAAATTGCCCAAGGTATAGCAGGCTTCTTCAGTTTTTAAATATTGAAGAGTACAAATGTCCCCATGGGAAAATGACATGAGATGAAGAAGGTGAAGTTGAAATGTCTCAGCCCTGACTGAAGGCAGGAGCCTTAATTTGTGAAAGAAGTGCATAGATAGGTGAGCAACGCCGTCCCTTTTCACTCAGCCCGAAATGCACTTCAGCTTATTGTGGTTTTTGGAGTGCAAATGCATTCTATTGCATGGTTTCTAAGCATGAGTATGCATTTATTGATCACCTGCTGTGTGCAGGCTCTGGGAAGTGAGATTCTCCAGCATTGTAAGGCACATACTCAGTCTCCACCCAAAAGTAAGTTGGCATGAAACTGAGTTTTGGAGAGGAAGTGTTTCTGGGGACCCTCCTGGCTGCTTGGCTCTGCTGGGGGGATCCATGTAGGTCCTGATGTGAAGGCCTGTGGCACCTCCCCGACAGGCTGGTGGAGGCTCCCTTAGGGTGCCATGCCCCGTCTCTAGGCCACTGCCACCTACCCAATGCTAGACACGTATGGATTCCCAGTGGATTTGGTTGGCCGTGCAGGGTGAATTCTGGAGCACGTGATTCAGAAGGCAAGTGCCTGAGGTCTGCAGCTGATAATGCTCCTGGAAGCCCCTTCCTGCTCTGACACACTGGGGTCTGAGTGGCCAGGAGGGCTTTTGGAAGGAAGCTGACCAGAGATGCAAGGCAGTAGGCTGGCTGCTTCCAGAGACATGAAGAACCTCCTTCTGCATGCATAGGCTCAAAGGAGGAGCCCTGTAGGGCAGGGAAGTTCCAGGATGGCCAAACTGGGTGATTCAAGGTAAGGGGGACCTCACTATCAGCCTTCTGAAAACAGAAGAGTCTTGGGAACTGTGAACTCCAGGGGCGTGTAGCAGAGATGAGGCAGCCACAAGGCCTACTAGAGACCAGGCGAGGTGTGGGGTTGACCAGATGTCTCTGGACCTGCCCTTCCAGAGTCTTGTGGACTCCTATTTTGTCCTGTGGAGCATGGCACCAGCTCTGAGGCCAAAGAGGGTAGAGATGTTGTCCTTGCTTCTGTGTAGCACAACTGGGGTTCCATGTGTGCAGTGAGCAGAGAAGTTGCCTGGGTCAGCAGCCTTCCATCCTCTACTGCTCCTGTGGAAACCCTCACCTGCATGGATGAGGCTGCAGTGCAGAGACAGCTGTCTAGTGTCACATAGGGAGTATGGAGCAACATTGTAGGGGCACCTTTATTTTTCCACACCCATCTTCCCCACTGCCTGGACTCATGTGGGATGGAGTAGAGGTTGCCAGTCTTATCTATGAGGTCCAACAGCTTGAGCTCAAAACCTGGCAGCTACTGGGTGCTCAGTGCACATCTAAGTGCAAGTGTATATGTATGGATGGTTGGATGGATGGACAGATGGATAGGTGGGTGATTGAATAGATGACTGGCTATATCAATGAGTGGGTGAGTACATGGATGGATGGGTGGAAGAATGGATGATGAGTGAATGGACGGATAGATGAATGGATCAATAAGAGGTAAGTGGATGATGATTGGAAAGGTGGAGGGGCTGTTCCTTCTACCTGGCCTGCCCTTCTGCACATCCTTCAAGGCCCTACCAGCTACCTCTCAGAGCTGCACCCTCTTTTGCACCATCCTGTCTGGTGTTTGGTCCAGGCACATTTTCATATTGCCACCTTTGCTCCCTTGCACGCTCACCCATTTGGAGCCTTCAGCCCAGCCTCACCTTACTGGAGATGGGGTGTCCTTGCCTGCCTCCAGTCCATGCTGAGCAGGGAGCAAGTGTTTAGCAAAGAACCTGGGGCCTTGAGAAGGCACTGGAGCTTGGGAGATGTGGTTGCCGGGTGCTGAATGCATGGTAGGAAATAGTGGGCAGGACTTTTGAGCACTCCTATGTCCCAGCTCAGTGCTAGCCAGGGCCCCAGGTCCAGTCCTGGGCATCAGAGGCAACGGGCCATCTCTCCACCTCACACTGAAAGGCTGTGCTCAGTTCTAAGAATCAGTCATTCTGGGTGGAAGCGATGGCTGGCTCCCATTTTTTCTTGTTTTATTGGGGAATATCTCAGTGTACTCTGTGTTCACCCTAGCCCCAGCATCAGTTTTCTAAAATTCAGTACCATGCCAACATCTGAGTCTGTCATTTTAGAACAGAAATGCCGAGAACCCTAGAATTGAAATGTGCTGCCTGTTTACCAGTGTGGTGTTGACGGGTGGGTCAGCGTCTGCAAGTGTTGCCTCTGTGTGTGGAGCAGTAGCTGATGCAGCGGTAAGTGAATGCTGGGAGAAAATGCAGGCTGAAGTTGATGAGGGGAGCAAGGCATTTCCTGTGATGAGCTGTTTTCCCCCCCGACTAGAGCTGGTCACAGGAGGGAAGAATTCAAAGTTCTTCCTTTGCTGGTGGCTGACAGTGAAAGTGTGCACTTGGTCCATGTTGGGAGGGCAAGGCTTTGCCTTCTAGAAAGGTCCATGATGGTGATGACAGTGTAAATGGGGCCTGGAGAGTTCAGGTGACGGTTCAGGAGGGAGGTGTAACAGTGGAGCTTGGGTCTGGCAGGGTTCTAGGTGCTCCAGTTGTGCAGGCCCCACCTGGCTGGAGAAAGCTTTGTTTCTTCAGAGTGGCTGGGTGGAAGGAGTTTTATTTAAGGATTATCACTTGATTTTTATTTCTGGCTGGGTCTGGGCTGTTGAATCCTGTACAAAGAGGACTCCTGTTTGACAGTTCTACTTTTGTAGGTTTAAAAATAACCCCAAAGCTGTTTTCCTTCCTCCCAGCACTTCCCTGTGGGCTGGGTGTCATTGAGGCTGAGCTGGTGGGCTGAGCCACAGCCATGCTGCCTGGGCCTGCAGTGGACATGGACTGAAGCATCTTCTTTTTGTCCCCTTGAGTCAGAATATAGAGGGGAAAGAAGGGTCCCCTGAGTCAAGGGCAAACTGGTGACCTACTCTTCTTCCCCCAGACCCTGGGAGGCAGGAAGCTACCAAGTGAATGGACAGGGCTCATCTGTGCTGGGGTTTCCTTTTGCCTCTGTCCAGCAGGTTCAGTGCAAAATGCTCTGAACTGTGTCCAGCTGTTTCCCCTGGTTTCAGGGGCTCTGAGTCTTTAGCTCATTTGCTTCTTTTTGGAAGCAGTAGCCAGCAGTCTGCAGAAATAAATGGTCTTTGTGTGGATCAGAACATTTTCTTCTTCTTAGAGTCCCTTAAAAGCTCCTACCAGAGGGTGACCTGGCTTGTTTAGACCCCATGAGTATGAGGTTGTCTCTGGGCCTCCCTGCCCTTTCCCCCTCACTCTATTGTATATTGCTGCCCTGACTGCTCTTGTGGGGATTGGGGTGTGGGTGCCCCTTGTCCCTGGTGGTTAGATTAATGGTTTGCTTACATGGGCTTAGGGTTAAGCAGAAGCCCAGAATGGGAATTTCTGAGTTATGACACGAACTTCTCTTTTGTGGTACACCCCTGGGATTTACAGGGTTTGAGGACTAACTCATTCCTCAGGAGGTGTCTGGCTTCCCTGGCCTCCTGCAGGCTCCCTGGCCATCTCCACTGTCTAACCAGGTCAGCTGAGTGCTCAGAGCCCCTCATGGCTGGCTCTAGGCCTCTGGAAAAGAGCAGGTCTCTGGGCTGGGAGCTGTGCCACAGTGACCTGTGGCCTGTGGTAAGCAGTCCAGTCCTAAAGAGCCTCAACTCCGTGGTCTAATGTGCTGAACTCTGACTTTTATCCCAGGTCCCTACCTGTGACTTGTCCACCAGCAGGTTTGAGGTCAGGCCCACCTGTGTGGCTTCCTAGCCTGGCTTGCTTGTGGGAATAGGAGGGTGAGCAGGGGCAGCTGGGCTCTGGGTTCACTTATGTCTCCACCCTAGGACAAGTGACAGAGGGTCATGGAGGAGGAGGCCTCCTTCTGCCCCGTAACCCACGCGCATACCACAGGATCCTACGCCCATGTCACACATGGCTGGCGGGCAATGTTCCCTCCATGTGTTTTTCAGCACAGAGATTTAGAGAAAGTCTGTGGACTATTTATTGTCAGGGCTGCTTTGGGGCACTGGCAAATCCTGCTTCAGGGGCATTTCGAGAAACAGCTGGAAGTAGGTAGGAAAGGGATGGGAGGAAGGGGATAGCTGAGGTCCCTCCATCCTAAGAGGGAGGGTCCTGCCATATGGTCCTTGTTTTGTGACCCTTGGAATGCCAGGATTTGGGGAGCAGGAAAGTCCACTCTGAAACCTGGCTCTTGGGAACTCCTTTGAGCTATTTCATTTTCTCAAGGGAGAATGTGGTGGGCAGAATCATAGCCCCCCAAAAGTACCCATGTCCTAATCCCTGGAGCCTGTGAACGTGACCTTCCATGGAAAAAGGGGCTTTATAGATGCGGCTTGGGGATGACCCGGGATTATATGCGGGTTGAGAGTAATCACAGGGACCCTCATAAGAGCAAGGCAGGAGGGTCAGAGGAAGAAAGGGGAGCATAGAGTTAGAGGTTGGAGTGATGTCACTGCTACCAGGAGTCATGAGCCCAGGAACACAGAAAAAGGCTGGAAATGGGTTCCCCCTCCTCCAGGCCTCCAGAGGAATCAGCCCACCTACCTGTACGCTGGCTTTGGCACATGAGACTTGCTGTGGGCTCTGACCTCCAGAGTGGCAAGAGGGTGTGCTGCTTTAGAGCACCAAATTTGGGGAGAGTTTTTCTTACAGCAGCCATAGGATATCAGTGTGGAGGGGTATTTGAGGGGCTCCACTGCTCCCCTCCCCCACCCTGTGGGAGAGCTCAGATGCACTGACTGAGGGAGCAGGTGTCCACAGTAGGCAACCCTTCGTGGGGTGGCCTCTGTGAGCCACTCTGGGGGGCATGAGGAGGCCCTGAGTGGAGGATGTGGAGGGGAGAGGTGTCCAGGGCTCTGGAAAAGGCAGCCAAGACTGCTGACAGGCCATGACCAGGACTCTGAGGTTGGAGAGTGACTGGAGCAGAGGTGCCGAGGATGGAAACCAGCCACTGTGGCCCTGATGGTCCCTGGGGACTCGGTTCTGTTGGGAGGCTGGGTGAGGGGAGGCAGTCTTTTCAATAACTAGCTCAGCACTTCCCACTGGCAGGAAGTCAGCCCTCCTATTTCTTCTCTTGGGGAGGAGAAAGAAAAACTGATGACAGAGGATTGTATTGCTTTTGTCCTGTGCAAAGTGCTGTTATTTGACCTAAATGTGTCACCATGGGGTAGAGGCAGGCCTACAATACCCAGTCACTAGGTCTCAGCATTTCAGTCTTGGGGAGAGAGCACTGGCTTTGCAGGGAGCCATTCACAGAGAGAGAGAAGGAGCTCATGGGCAAGAAGTGGTCAGAAATTCTAGCTGCTTTTACTTAGTGACCTGTGTGCCACCAGGAAAGGCAGGAAGGCTTCTCAGGTCCCTGCTGGGAATGGACAGGGATTTACCAGAGTTATGTCTGCAAGGCCGAGATCAACCCTGGCCCAAGGGCTGAGCCCCCACCTGGCTGGGATGGGCTTGCACGGCAGAAAGCCTGGGCAGGAGAGGTACAGGGGAGAAGAAGAGGTAACGGGGCTGGATTTCCTGCTTCAAGGGCTGATAGGCATTTGTTGAGTCGACAGAGTGAGAGGACTCTGGCTCCACTCGCACACTAGCAAGAGGGTCCTGTGCATTTCACTGGCCTTGGGAAGGGATCTGTGTCCATGTACGTCTACATCCGTCCCTGGAGTGGTACTGGCCACTTTGGCTTATGCTTTGGCTAATGCTGTATCATGTTGTGGAACCTGGTGATGTGATGACAGTTCTCAGCTTAGTGACAACAATAAGGGGCAAATGTTTGGGGACGGTCCATTAAGGAAAATGTGGTTTCCTGTTCTCAAAAATGCTGGGAGGTGGAAAGGAGGTGTCTGGACTGCCTTCACACAGGCTGGGATCAAAAAGGCAATGGGGTGTGTGTGGGTGTTGGGGTTCCAGGAAGCAGATGGAAAAGTGTCAGAGCCCCCAGCCTTAGCCCTCCTCCTCCTCCCAGGTGCTCCCCCCAAAAGCATGCTGACAGTGTGAAGTATCTTGCATGTTTACCTGGGCGGTGGAGGCACTGTCACAATGCAGACACAGACCTGGGAGATGGAGAAGCCTTGTGGCTGAGTTCACCCAAGCCTGGTTCTTGAGTTCACTGAGTTGCAGTGGCTGCTGCAAGTGTATGTGGTTGAACCAGGGGATGCTCACCTTTTAGAGAAACGCTCGCTCACCGGTCTCTGTACAGGCTGATGAGCTGTTGGTTTGTTTATTTGCTCATCCGATGAGCCTCAATTGAGCCCCTGCTGAATGGCAGGCACCAGCATGGGCCAGGTGGCTGAGAATTGGGTCCTGTGGAAGTGGCCTCAGGGGTGCCCTTCTCAACTGGGCAGAGATTCTCTGAGTTGCCAGGAGGCCTGGCTCTCCTAGCTTTCAGGTAGTATATGACTCCTCCCAGGGGAAGGGCTGCCCCAAAATGACAGGGTCTTCTGTGTCAGGGACATGGCTCTGCTCACCAAGAACTTCAGAGTCAGGCAGGGACCAGGGACCCATGCCCTGTGGGTTTATTCACACACTTATGCCACTCTACGTCTGCTCTGGGCAGTGTGCCACCCCGTGTTTGTGGCGGCATTCTCCATACTTTGACGAATAATAACTGCTCGTATCTCCCAGGGAAGGTGTGTGTGAATGGGCCTCACAGCAACACCAGGAGGGGTGCTGGGTGCAGCCTCATGTCACAGCCAAGTAAGTAAGAGAATGGGTGGGGAGCTTTGGGGACTGGGGCTTATAGGCTGGCCACCATGCTAGACTGTGGCCCCCAAATGTCCAGGTGCTCTTCTTGCTACCTCTACTTGGACTTTCTGGCAGGTGCGATAGGGGCCAGGGATGCTGCAGGCAGGACTCTACGTACCCTTGAACCCTCGGGGGCAGAGTCCCCAGGAAGCCTGGCATAAGGCCAGGATCCTTTCCAGGACCTGGCCAGCTCAGCAGGTGTCCCTGCGGTCATCACTCCTGTTCTTGTTGCTGGACATATTGTGTGAGTGATTGCTGAGCTGTCCCTACCCACTGTCACCTCACTGTATCCTTGGCACCTTCTTGAGCCCAGCCAGATCCTGGAGCTGGACTCAGAGAAGCTGTGGATGGACACAGTGGGTCCTCCCTCTGGAACCTGCTGGGGGTGGTGGGCTAGAGTCATAGAAGCCATGGATGCCGTAGACTCAGAAACACGATGTGCTCACCAGGAAGCCATGCTGCTGCATGCTTCTCTGAGGACCTGTGTGGTCTCCAGAAACCACCACTCAGCATCTGGAGGACGGCGGCCTTGCCCTGTGTGGTCAGAGCCATCTTTAAAGGAGTATGATCGGACAACGCCCTGTGCATACGATGACTCATGAGGTGCTGAAGGTCCCCAGGTGACCACATGTAACAGCACTACTCTTAGATCCATCCTAAAATGTGTCTGTGCCTTGAGGCACAAGGTTGGCAGGTCGGCGGTCCTCAGTCCTTAGCCTACTTCTCCCAGGACCAATGGGGTCCTCTGTAGAAAGCCATGGCCAACTAGAGCCAGCAGCCCCTTTTGCGGGCTGGTGTCCGCCAGCCCCCTGGTGGTACTGGATGGTGCTGAAGGATGCAGAGATGACACAGCGGGGAAGAGCTGATCCCAGCAGGTGGGGACCTCTGCATACTCTAAGCCGATAGACTCCAGCACTCAGCAATCTAAATATTTTCAGAAGGTTTGCTAACCTTTGACCTCTGCCACAGACCACCATGCCATGTTTTGCTTAGACAATGTTTCTGGTTGTTTGGTACAGTTTTCCTGGAGGTGGGCCTGTGTCTGGGGCTGTTCTATTGACCTTGACCTGAAATTTGGTGTCTCAGACTTGGCTCTGTGTTCCCAGGTCTGGTGAGGTGGCCAGGACAGGAAAGGAAATCCCTGGGTCACCCTGAATACCTCCACATCCTACCCAAAAAGAAGATTCCAGCCTAGCTGATGACCAGTGTGGGATGGCTGCCCCTCACTGGGGGTCTTGTCATCTGGCCTCACACACAGACCTAGATGAATTAATTGATCCAGTGCCTTTTTTTTCCCGTACTGGTATTTGAACTCAGGGCCTCATGCTTGCTACTTAGGTGCTTGTGCCACCTCCCCCAGCCTGGTCCGATACCTTTTAACCATGTGCAATTGAAACCTAGGCTAACTGATCACCTGGACCTGCACCACCACAGGCCACAAGCAGGGCAGACTTCTGGGTAGAGACAGTCTTTAGATCACTCTTAGCCTGCTCCTACAAACCACTGTTCAGTAAGCCAGGCTTGGTCCACTCATGCATGCTGAGACCTTGGCCCGAGAGGCATCATGGCATTTGCTGTGCCACCTGCCCAAGGCTGTGAGGGGACCAGGTTGGGCTGAGTGTAGACACCATCCCAGCTTCCACAGGACAGTGCTAGGAAATGATTGCCGTGTTGTCCCATGAAGCCCAAACTCTACATGGGACATTCTCACTCCCTCATGGCTGTGATAGGGACCCCTGTCTTCCTTGTCTCTCTTGAGTCAGAATGTCATGTGTTCTGTCCAGGAGCTGCTTCCCTTGTGTTTTCTGTGGCCCTGGAAACGGCTGGTGAGGCCACGAGACTGCTGATTGGGCTGGCATGTCCTGAGGGCCCCCCTCTGTGAGCCCTTGTCACCTGTAGCTCCATGCACTGAGCCTGGGGAAGGCAGTGACTCATGGGGTGGCCACCTGTGATCCAGGGACTTTTGGGACCTCAAGAAGTTACTTCCTGTAAAGCTGTGTTGGCCATTGTTGTTGTGAGTGGGTGGCTCTGGGAGATCTGTGTCTCGGAAGGCAGTCTCAGTGTGCAGGGACATGAAGGGCCGAGTTCCAGGTGGATCCCACCAGCTAAGGCACTGGGTGAGAGAGTGAAACTGCCTGGTGCTCCCTGGACACTTTCGTTTCTGGGACTCACGTGGGCTGTCTCTCCTGCTGGACACCCTGAGCATGGTCCCCTGTGGTACCTGCTCTGCATCCTGGGACTTGTTCATTGTCTGTCTCTTCTTCCAGAGGGCAGGCCTTGTTTCAGTCACTTCTTTATCACAGGTGTGTAAAGTCTGACTGGCACATGGAACCACTTGGTGCCCATTTGCAGGCCTGTCATGGTGGATGGAGATTCGAACCATGTGGCAGTAGGACTGGGCACTCAGCAGGGGTCTGGTGCCTCCTGGGTCAGGGTGTTCTCCGTGCTGCAGGAATGAAACCACAGGGACAGGGAGGCCAGTGCATGGCCACAGCAGACCCGTGGACATCTCTACCTCTCCGGTCAGTTAAACCACATGTCTGACCCATTCTCGACAGGTGCCTGGGCCCCAAGTTGTAAAGAATGGGGTGCACAGGCCTGCTGAGATGAGTGTCGTATTCCTTACACAATTATTCAGGTCAGGACTTGCCTAGGGGTCCCACCAGGTCACTTGGGCTGGGGTCTCAGATGCTGGCTCCTGCACTGGGTGCATCCCATGGCCCCAGCCTGTCTGAGCTTCTCCCTGAGAAATGGAAGCACTGAGGCACAGGAGGGAGCATGGCCAGCCCACCTGGGGTGTGGCCAGCTTGAAGGAGTCCTGCTTGGTGCCCACCCTGGTTTCATGGAGGTCAGATGCACTGTCAACAAGGACCATAAGGATACAGTCCTCGCAGTTCTCTCTAGCTAGTGGCTAATCGGTGTCAGGCCAACACCACCCCAGGGCTGGGACTGTTTGAGTGACTCAGGGGGTGTGGGGCCCTTAGTCTACATCTGGGCCTTTTCCCACTGACAGTGGGCTTGGTTGAGTGCTTTTGCCTCCTGACTGTGTTCGTTTCCCCACTGCCGTGGGCAGCTGGGCAAATCGCTGTTTCAGTTCTGTGTGGACGAGAAAGAAGCCATATGCAATTCATCCTGGCACCCCATTCGTTCTGTCTCCATTTCTAATACCGCCATCACTCTCAGCCATGAGTTGGTGCCACAGCACAGCCTGCAGACCTGAAAGGTCTCAGAACCCAGGCATCTGGAGAGCCAGCCAGGTGTCGAGAGGTTGCTAAGCCTCTAGTGTAAGGCGAGAAGTGAGGACTGTCCCTTAGAGTTGTCATTCTTGTAACTTTACATCTGTCAGTTAGTCCTCAAGAGCTCCTTTGTGCCTTCCTCAGGGCCATGTGCTGTGGTGCTGTGGAGGCGCTGTGGGCGGGACTGACCCAAGCCTATTCTCCAGGCAGCCCAGCAAAAGTGGACGTGGTCACTGAACTGTAGGCACCAGTCTCCAATGGGCACCTCCCTCCATCGGGCTGCAGGCTTTCAAGGGCCCAGGTGGAATGCTTCCCTGGACCTGGGACCTGGCCTACTTGGGGAGAAGCCAGCCTGACAGGCTTTGGGCCTGTCCCCAGGGTTTGGGGGCCTGTTATTAAGCAGTTCTGGGAGTTTGACTCAGGCATTTGCTTCTAAGAGCGGCTGTCTGAGAGTGTCTGAGAGTGTCTATGGAAGTGCCCTTCTACCTGCCATCAAAGTCCAGTACAGACTCCCTCTCCATTAGAGGATGGCAGAACTGTGCGGGAGCCCCCTGCTCTGGGGGTTACATAGCTTCTCACTTTCCCTCCCTGACTTCTGGCCAAGGAGAAAGGAAGCAGAAGAACTGGGGTGTGCTCACTCACTCATCCACACATCCACCCAACAATCCATCCATCCACCCAACCATCCATCCATCCACCCATCCATCCATCCATCCACCCAACCATCCATCCATCTACCCATCCATCCCAGCAGCTACATGACAGGCGCCATCCTGGATGTTTCATAGCTGAAGTTGGGTAGCTGGTGGCGGGACTTGCTTGGCACTTTCCTGAACATTCTCTTGGCTTCCACATGTTCACAAGTGCATGGACCGGCAGAGCTGGTGGAGGCCGTGCCAGCAGGCTCAATGGAATGGCCCGTGTGGGAACTGGACCTGTCCCAAAGCATAGGCGTTACTTCTGGGCAGGAGGGGACCCTCAGGTGGCCTAGCCAGCCACCCCTTCGTCTGACCCCATCCCACCCCACAGGCTTCCCTCCCCCCACCAGCCCCTCGTTGCCAAGCCTCATTGCATCCTGCTCCTAGAGATGCCTCTGCTCTCTCTCCTTCCTGCTAGGGCTTGGGGATCTGCTGGGGCTAGCACTGAGGTTCAGTCGTGGCAGAGCTGCAAGCTTCCTGTGGATCCACAGTGGACTGAGTACACACAGCGATCCACTTGAGGGTGGCAGGTGTCCCACCCCAAATCCAGTCTCAACTGAGTTAAAATGAATAATCCCAAGTCTGCACAGGAAGAGGAGAGATGCCAGGAGTGGTGCTGAGGGCTGCTCTTCTTGTGCCGAAGGGACAGACTGGAGGGGTCGAGCTCTGTGTTGTTGTGGGGACAGTGGCATGAATGAGTCCCCACACAGACCTGACTTGGAAACAAAGGAAGTGATTTCTGAAGTGACTTTGGTCTCCTGTCTTGACTTCTGCAGCTCCAGAGGCTGCTGCCCTCCAGGGCTCCCGGCCTCCTCCACCCTCTTAGGGCTCCTGATCCCTGAGCCACGCTGCTCTGCATCCTTCCCCTAGCTACCCCAGCCTCTGTCCTTTCACCAGGGCTTGACTCAGAGCTCGTCTTCAGTGGGGGCCTTTCCAGGAACACGTCCAGCCCCATCCCTGGCCTCCGTATTCTCAGGCTCTTCTGCACTGAGGCCACTCAAGTGATCCCTCACCTACCTTCCAGCCCAGGGCCTGTACTGTCTTCCATGCCTGCCGGAACCTCTCCTCACACAGAGGCGTGGAGTCAGTCGATGTGGGTGACGGTCTAGGGCTGAGTGCCACCCACGTCCCTGCCCCGAAGTCTCCTGCAGGTGTTGTCGTGGCTTGGTAAAGTGACTTTTTTGCCTTACTGAGCAGGGTAAAGAAATCCTCGCCCTTCCTTAGTCCCCAGTTTGCTTCCACCATGAGAGAAGAACCCTGGTTTAACAGTTCCTTGCTGTGGTATGAACCCCAGAGGAGGGACCAGAGAGTTGCTGCCACCCTGATGACTGCCTACAGGGTCTGGGGTGCACCGCTCCATCTCAGCAGCCCACAGACTTGAGAAAGTTCAGCCACTCGTTCTCATGGAGCAGGAGCCTGGCTGCTGTTTCTCATTGGGCAGCCTTGCCTTGCTGTCTCCAAATTGTAGCAGGCAGTGTGCATGAGAGCTGCTCACTTAGCTACCCTGTCCTTCACAGAGGAGGAGCTCCGGAAACTCCGAGAAGAAACCAACTCGGAGATGCTGCGGCAGGAGCTGGACCGGGAGCGGCAGCGGCGGATAGAGCTGGAGCAAAAGATGCAGGAGGTGCTGAAAGCCAGGTAACACCTGCATTAGTCCATTTTCTGTTACTACAACAAAATGCCTGATGCTGGTGGACGTTCAAGGGCATGGCCCTGGTGTTGGCTTGCTGAGGGCAGCTTATGCATATGTTGTTCCATCTGCCCCCACAGGCTGGTAGAGTGTCCCCTCCATCAGAGGATGGAGAAGCTGCGCTGAGGCACTGCCTCTGAGACCCCAGTCTTGGGTTCCACTCTGGTGCAGACCTTGTGGGGGCTGGCATTGAGTTGGGAGCAAGTGAGGGAGGGAGCTCACATCCCAAAATAGGCGGTCAGAGAGGCCAGGCATGTCCTTTTATAGCATCCTCAGGCAAGAACCAACTCAGAGTCTCTGCCTCTGATCTGGCTAGCAGGAAGCAGGTCATTCCAAAATAATATGGCACTTTGCAGAGCTAGTACACTCCCTGCCCCAATAAGCCATGGGGTTCTATGTTCTATACAGCATCCAAATTGGCACCTGGCAGGTGAGGCTGGGGGCCCAGGCCTCCCGTTTGTTCACAGCCTTGCTTCTCCTGAGTGAATAGCTCTTAGCAGTTTGGGGCACACACCTCTGGGACATCCCGGCCAGACCTTGGCTTCTCCTTAGGGACCAGGTGTCTTCACTTTTAGGATTTTGCTCTCGGTATAAGCCTGCTGGTGGCAGTGGGCATGGGATGACGCCCTGGGATGATGGGCTCCTGTGTGTCTGAAGACCTGACTCACTTTCTTTTGGATCTCCCTGACAGTAGATGCTCTGAGAAGTCAGTTCTAGGGAAGAAGTTCTACCCGTTGCCCCCGCTCCCTATCCTCCCTGCATTCCTGGGGCTCCCTTTGTGCTTTCTGACAGTCAGTGGGGTTGTCCATCCCTCTAGCCCAGATCAGTGTGGCCTGTTTGGAGTTCTCCAGGATGGAACCCACCGTGGGGCGTGTTTAGGGAGGAGAGACCTGCCTTGCCCTTCTGCACTGGATAGGAGGTCAGCAGCCTTCCCAGATCAGACATGGTGCACAGCTGTGGCTAGCATTTCCCCTGCTGTTGACCTTTAGTGACTCTATAGAAATTCCAGGATTCTGTTACATTTGGCTGCACATGGAGGCACAGCAGAGAGAAACCTGGCTTGTGCCAGGAGATTCAGGAATAGGTGGGGGTCCCCAGGCGTGTGGCCCATGTGGGGTACATTCTTACCCCCAAGCCTAGGGGCGTCACCCCCCAGGACAATGTTCCCCTCTCCCCTCACCTAGAGGCTGAGGTCCCCCTAGTGGCACTGGGGATCCACTCCTTGGCTTTCACCAGCACCCCTTGGGAGTGAGTGTCTTAGCCCCGGGTCAGTGCTGAAGATTCACTGACCACCTGGGGGGAGGGGACATGCAAATCATGACTCATGAGGTGGAAACTGAGGGTCCCAGGAGCACTGGGGCCTCTCCCTTGCTTTCCATGGGGGCAGGATTTAGGATTCTTCTAGAAGCCTGATGGGGGATGGGCGGGACAACCTCCTCTTTCCTGGTCATGTTGTGCAGGCGTGAGATGGAGGAACCCCTTCACACACACATGCACACACTCATACACTGCATATATGTATGTGTGCACACATGTAACATGGTGTACACTCATCCGCTCATGTCATACCCTGAAGCTGCAGGTGAGCTGCAGGATCTAAACACGGTGATTAAACATGTTCAGTCAAAACCCTGCTTTGGTTTTTGAGGAAATGCCAGGAAAATCACCTGGCTCTGTGCATGCTTGTTAGTAGACAAAGGCTTCCCCCAGCTATGAGATCAAGGCCACCTGAACAGGGCACCCTTTTCTTCCAGCTACTCTATGGTGTAGTCCCGCCCTGAGTCTTCCTTGGGTTTTATCTCCTCCCTCAGCTTCTCAGTCCCCATCCCAAACAGCCCCAGAGACAGGAACGTTGGGGCAACCAGAGAGCACTCAACCACTTCAACCTCTGTGCTGCCCTCCTTTTACACCTGCCTCAGTGAGTCCTGTGCGGGAAGGAAATGGAGCCTGGTGACCATCTAGTGCCCCACCCAACCCAGGGCCACTCCTGGCTCCAGCTTAATCCCTGCCTCAGGTCATTGTGGGTCAGGAAACAGATTTTCCAAAAGAAACTTAGTCACATTCCACTCCGAATGTGTTCCATGAACATCAGAGAAGGTTGCTTTTGAAAACTCGGTAGTCCCTTTTCCATTAAACAAGGTCACGTGGTACTTAGATGACTTGGAGGTCATGGTGGCTTCGAGGCTATAGGGGGGGTGCTTGTTGGAATGTTGTAAGGATATTCTTTTAATTTGCAAAAAGTGTTTCTGCAGTCCTCTTATACATCAGCCTGTTTTCTGTGTCCCATGCTTGGTGACGGGCACTTGGTATATTTTGTGCCTGATGTCATGTGAAGGAGGTAAATTTCCTGCTCCCTGGACACCTGCCTGGTGAAGGCAGCAGGCAGCACCTTGCTGTCTAAGTACTGCTTTGCTGTAGCAGGTCACGTGCTAGGAATCGTCACCCAGCCCACAACCCTGTGTTATTAGAGGTGAAGCACTTGAGGAAGCCTCCACCATCTTCTCAGAGGTTGCTCCCTCAGGGCCACTGATGACTTGACATAGGTCATACTCACCTGGCCTTCCATCTTCATGGTGCACACCTGGATCTTACACACCTGGGCCCGGGCTCTGACAAAAGCCAGCTGTTCAGTGCTTCCTGAAGGAGTTACTTCTGGAACCCCAGAAAATGTCCTCATCCCTCCTCCCAGGAACGGGGAGGCCCCAGTTCAGGCAACCGTGCCCTGGTCTCAGGGAGGGATGATGAGAGGCCAGGCCCTTCCTCCATGACTACAGCTCCCACGTGGGGCTCCACTTCCACTCAGTGTCCCTCATCCACTGTTCCATGAGGCTACAACCCTCACCCAGTGCTACTCCTGCCCACCTACACTGGGTGTGAGTTCAGGTTGTCCACTGTGCCCTGTGCACCTGCACGATTAGCAGTTACAGATCACAGTGACAAGCCACAAGTCCAAGGGCCTGTCTGGCTCATAGTGCTTTTGGTGTCTAATCACGTGATGTGGACAGGGGAGAAGCTATCTCTCCCTTATCACTAATGGTGAGGGGTACATGAGCTGGTGGTCCCCTGGAGTGTCCTTAGAGGAACCCCCTTAGTATGTCTCCCAGGGTCCCCATGGCACTGAGAGCTTTCGGCTGAAGAAGCAGCTGTGATGCATCTCTAGCCCAGGTCGGTGTGGGGAGAGGTAGGCTGAGGGTACTGAGGTTTCAGAGGAGGGCACAGCTGGCCAGAGAACCAGGAAAGACACAGCCTTTCTGGGGTACAGAGAACCAGGAAAGACACTGCCAGTCTGGGGTACAGGGCCCAGACTGCCTACTGGAGTCCAGCCCTCCTAGGGCATGCACAGAGACTTCAGGAGAGGACAGGATCTCTGAGGCCTAGTGTCAACTGTGATGAGGACACACTGGGCTGGGGAGAGGAAGCCAGACAGGTGGCTGGCGTGGACCAGCTGGAACCCTGCACAGGTAGCCGATGGCATCACCCAGCTGTGGGGGCTTGTGGTGCTGGCTAAATAGAGGTGTTGGTAAATATGCTTTTGTTAGCGAGGTATTTATTCTGAGCTTCACAATAAAAGAAACCAGTGTGTTGAAATATATAGAGAAGAATTGTGCATTTATGAGACACTAGTTACTTGGTTATTGAAAATCAGCATGGGTGCCCGTTGGGAACACAACTCTGTGCTTGCTGGACACCATCCTAAGTAACTTTCAAGCCTTCGGGATTCCAGGAGCCTAGAGCTGGGTGTGGCCTGGCTCAGCCACACTCACACTCACTGATGTCTCCTCTCTTCTCCCCCTAAGATCCGAGGAGCAAACTGTTCAGGCTCAGCAGCCACAGAAGGGGCAGAGCCAGGCCAACAATGGCACAGGTAGGCCCCTGTGGGCAGAGGGCACTGGTTCTGTTCCCTGGGGCTGTTCTCATGCAGGCATCTACTTCCCCGACCCTGTCCATCAGAACCAGGTTAGTGTCTCTCACTGTGACATCACAGCAGACTGAAGCCATTTCACCAAACTGTGACCACAATTCTCACAGAAGGGCAACACCTTATCTATTTTAGCCTGGCCCTGCTGATAGGGATTGAGAGTCGCTCTGGCATCTGCATGGAGCTGGCGGCCTGTGCCCTATGGCTGGTCATCCCAATGAGGGGACTGAACAGGCAGTGGGGGCTGTGTTAGGATGTGCCCCAGCCCCCCGGGTAGGGGACAGCCCTTTTCTCGTCCTCTTGCCTTCCACACTGGGCTGCTGACCTTTCTCTTATCCACACTGCACTTTCTAAAATTGCCCTGATGATGCCATTCAGCCCTCGAAGGCCCTGGCCTGCAGTGGCCTCCCTGCATTGCCTGCCTTTCATGGGGCCTCACTGTGCACATGAGTGAGCCCAGAGTGAAATCAGGCCTTAGGTCATTGGTTTTAGCCCCTCCCACCATAAGAAGTCTCAGGAGGGAAGGCCTCTCCTGGGGCACCCCTAGCTCTGGGCCTCGTTGCACTTATCAGCGAGGAAGGTGGTGTATGTACCCCCTTTCCCAGGGTCACCAGACTAAACCAACAACAGGCCGGCCCCAGTGCAAGTTCAGCTGCTGTATCCCTGGGTAGTGGCCCCCTTGGGATCCATGGCCAGTGGCCCAGGCTTAGACTTAAAGCCTTTGGCCTGTGCATCTTGTCACCAAGCCAGGAGCAGCACAAAAGACCTGGAGCTCCTCAATGCCTGGTGGTAGTGAGGTTCTAAGAAGTGTGAGTTGGAAAGACCCCCAACTCCCTGGCCTTATCCTCCTGTCAGGGCTGGCTCTGTCCTGGTTGTCGCAGTCTTCGCGCAGCAGCTGTGTGGGGAGTGTGGTGGAGGGAGGAGGTCCCCATGGTGGCCCTCGGTTGCCCTCCAGGAGACAGAGGATGTGGGTGGTGGAGACATACATACCCCAGACAAGTGGAAGTGAGGCACAGGGAGGTCAGCATCAGCCCAGCAGTGGGCATCTGGTCCACACCTGAGGTACTCACCCGTCAGTCAGGGATGAAACACTTCAGAGCTTTTCATCTCCTTGGAGTTGGCCCTGAGAGGCCTGGCAGGAAGAGCCACCTTCTGGTTAAGGACAGAAGGCAGGGCCCTTGCCCTCATGCCTGGTGGGTGGGCTTCAGAACCCAGTGAGGCCTGGCCCACACAGGCAGCAGGCCATGCTCCCTGGATCTGGGATCAGCATCCTCCATTCCCTGCTTGGTTTTACATTTTTAGATTGCTTTTTACATTTTGAATTGTTAAAAAAAAAAAACTGAAGGAATATTATTTCAGAGTCTTCAGTGCCCACAAATAGTCTCACAGGAACACACCCAGCTCATCTTCAGGGACCACTCTTGGCTCTTGGGCCAGTTTGCTGGTCTGTCTGCACTTACCTGTGAAGTCTGCAGGAGCCTGTTCCCCCCTGTCCTCACTGAGGGCACCTCTTTTCCCCTGCCTGGGCGGTCTCAAAGGCACAAACCTCATTCCCTGTTGGCCTGTAGCCCTGCGACTTCTGCAGTGAGCCTGAGGCACCTGGGGTTCGTGTTGACTGTTGACTACCTGCCCTGGGCCTGCAGCACGCGTGGTTGTGTCTTCTTTAATTTTTAATTGACACATAATATCTGCATGTGTTTATGGTACAACAGGTGTTTGGGTCCCACTCCATAGCGCCCCCTGCAGGCGCCCCACAGCTATTGGTGAGCAGTGTGAAGCAAATGCTCTAAATCACTGTGAGCTCACCCTGGCCAGCTGTGTCACTTGCTGGGCCCTGCTCCCTCCTAGGACACCCATTGCCCCACACAGCACATGCAGTACTGGCCCTCAGGATCCCTAGGGTCTGGCACAGTAAGCCCAGCAGCCACTTCTCAGACAAACCAGAGATGAGGGAGAGGTTGGTACAGACCTCCGTGGTGGGCTGAGACCCGGAGACTGCCAGGGACTGGGCATGAGAAACAGAGACTGCATGCAGTGGTGCTGATAGCCAGGGTGGCTCTGGTCTGCATTTCTTGGTTTCTGCTTCCTGTCTTCAGAGAGCTGAGCCCTTCACAGTCCCTTCTGGCAGGACCCCTCCATATCCTGCTCCATGGGGAACCCCATCCCTCAAATGTTTCCTGGGCCCCTGCTGTGAGCTCCCTCCCTGCCCCACATCCAAGGATCCACCTCAGAAGGGGCCGCGTGAACCCTGTGGTGCCCCTCATCCACTCTGTCCCCTTCCTACAGACCGACGCAGCCAGGGGCTGTCCTCCCGTGTGCGGAAGTGGTTCTATGAGAGGTTTGGAGAGTACATGGAGGACTTCCGCTTTCAGCCGGAGGAGAGTACAGTGGAGACAGAGGAGCCACTCAGTGCCCGCAGGTAGGGACCCCTTGCCAAGCCTGGGGGTGCTGCGCGCCAGAGCTCAGTACCTGGCTTTGGTGGCAGGCTGGTGTTGTGACGACGCCATCAGCGTGGCTGCTGTGAGCTCCTGAAGGCCCCATCCCCGTCTTTCTGGGGCCTTCAGGACCCGCTCAGGAGCAGGGCCACAGCTTATATATCTACACGAGTCTTACTGGGATTTGTGACAAAGGCCACCTGGGAATGGCAAATGGAGGACCCAGTGTCCACTGCCGGGGGCCTTCCTCATATGACTTGCCTAGTCAGTGAACAGTGGCTCCCTTGCCAGACGTTGCTGAAGGCCCCTGAGAAAGCTGGGCCAGCTCTGGGGGGGTGTGCAGACCAGAGGGATGATTCTGCTCTGGAATCACCCTCACCTTCCTAACTGAAGGAGCAGCCTGTGCCGCCATGCATGATGATCCCAGGGCCCCAAGCACTCAGATGTCCTCCCTGCTGCCCAGAGCCAGCCACTGGGTTAACACTGGGCCCTCATCTCTCTCCCTCTCTCAGGTTAACTGAAAACATGAGACGGCTGAGTAAGTACTGAGCGGCTCTACGTGGTGCCTGGAGGTGGGGGGAACGGCTGGCTCTGTGGTCATTAGCCGAGCAGGACTTCTCTCCAGAAGGACATTGGAAGGGTGACTGCTGCCCAGTCCTCCTTGGGAAGAAGGACCATGGTGGAATTGCGTTCAGGGCCAGTGGAGGTGGAGCCCACTCTGACGACCCAGCATGTGGGTCCTGATACCCCCAGGCCCCAGTGATTGTGAATGGTTCTTCCTGTCTGTCTGCCCTTTTTCCTTTCTTCTGCCCACTGGTAGATCCAGGTACGAGGGCAGATGGCCGGTCCCTATGGGGACCGCAGACAATACCAGGAGGACCACTGGGCCAGTGGCAGGTGTGGCAGGAGCCTATGGCCAGTCCTGTCTTGGGGTGCTCATTTGGTCTCCTGTCAGGCTGCTTGCGTGCTGAGAGCTGGGACAGCACCCTGCTGACTGCTGTGGTCTGTTCTGTCCCCAGAGCGTGGTGCCAAGCCTGTCACTAACTTTGTGAAGAACCTCTCTGCCTTATCTGACTGGTACTCCGTCTACACCTCTGCTATCGCCTTCACAGTGAGTGACTGCTGGCTGCGTGGATGGGGTGTGTGCCTCCAGGTGGGGCAGCCCCCGGCCACACTTCCCTGGGCCCAGGGCCATGCTGTGCCTCAGTCTCATTGTCAGTAAAGTGGCTGTGGAGTGGCTGCAGAATCAGGTCAGAGGCAGGTGTGACCCAAGGCTGGCCCAAGAGAGAGCCCCTGGGCAGGATGAGGTCACTGCTGTCCCTGCACAGCTGGCTCTCACAGAAGTGTCCTCAGGAAAGACTGGCTCAGTGAGGGAGGACAGTAGCTGTGAAGCTTCTGCTCGCTTGGGACCTGAGGGCTGTCCATGGAGTGCCTGGTGCTGAGGGCCAGGAGGCTCCCGATGAGCACGAGCTGGCGTGGAGGACCCGGTCTGGTCTCAGTTCTGGGGAGGGCAAGCAAGACATCAGGCTGGCATTGCTGGAGGCCTAGGGAACACAGGCCCCAGTGGCCCTGCACCTGGCCATCTCCAAACCTGGTCCTCTGCAGGAGCCCCAGGCCGAGGGGGCGGGAGAGGGCAGTGCGCCCTCTAGTGTCGGAAGGATGCAGGTCACTTAACTAAGGCTTCCAGGCCAGAGAGGGGTGGCTGCAGCCCCGGCATCTTCCAGAGTCCCCAGATGTAGCACTGTCCCTGCTGAGTGGCCAGTCTGTTCAGGTCACAGATGGCCTAGGCCTGGGAGAGTCCTGAGGACCACCCTTACCCTGGGCCGGGCCCTTTGGTACCTGTCCTAGGGACTTACTGCCCACCTGGGAGATGAGCACTTTGCACACTCACAGAAGAAGCTTGTGGAGCCAGGTGTACTCCACCTGGACCCCGAGGGTCCCCTTCCCTCGCTGCCTTCGCAAATTCTGTGCTCTGTGAAGCAGCCCTGCCTGGGGTCCAGATACCCTTGCCCCTCTGCATCTTGTCGCTGGGAGACAAGTTCAGACCCACCTTCAACCTCCGCCTGCACTGGATTCCGTTCTATCCCTGCCATCTCTGAACATCTGCTTTGTGCCCACAGCTCTGTGGGGGCACAGGTGGGCCCCAGGGCCAGCTTACCTGCGGGTTCTCAGCCATGCTCAGCCTCCCTATCAGCCATGCTCAGTCTGGAGACAGGACCCCCACCAGGGGTGGGACAAGATCCCTGCCTAGGGCCCCCTGTCCTCTCTGACTGGGGCTGGTCCAACAGCTGCTTGCTCAGGACACCCCTCCTGCCCATGCAGGGCAGCCTCCCTGAGTGGCTTCCCTCTTAACTCAGGAAGCAGCCCTCCCTGGCCAGCCCATGCTACGTGCCCCTGTCCCTGGGAACCTGGAGCGCCCCTGGGCCTGGTCTCCCTGCTGAGTGCTTTGGGCGGGGAGGAGGGTGTAGTTGGCCTCACCTGCGTGTGCTATCTGGCTGCCTAGCCGTGCCCCTCCCCTCCTGCCCTCTCTCACTGCAGGTATACATGAATGCCGTGTGGCATGGCTGGGCCATCCCCATGTTCCTGTTTCTAGCAATTCTGAGGTTATCCCTCAATTACCTCATCGCCAGGTAGGTGAGCTGGGTCCTGGTGTGCCACTTGGCACTCTGTCATGACATGACATGCCCCCCACACAGCTGTGGCACAAGATGCATCAGGCACCAGCATTTGGGTGGGTGCTATGAGGGGAGACCCCCCAGGCAGATAGCCACCCCCACCCTGGTTTGCTGGAACCAGCAGCGGGTGGTTCCCAGAGAGTCTTTCCATGGATAGCCACGGGTGTCCACCATAGGCTCACTCCTCTCCCCTTCCCGTTGCTCTGCGTGTTTGGCAGGAAGTCCTTCCTGAGCCCCAGGGCAGGTTGGTGATGCCCCAGGGCTCTGTGCTTCTTTTGTTGTCAGTTGTGAGCAGAAAGTGTGGGCAGGGACCGGAGCTCAGAGTGAGTGTGAGCACACAGCACAGCTGCATGCCAGGTGTTTTAAAACTGTCCTGCCTCATACCACCCCTGTGTCTTCTCCAAGCAACCCTTTCCAGTGAGGCCAGCACCCTGGGGAGACCCTGGTCCCTGTGGTTGCTGGTGGAGCTCAGCTTTGCACCTGGGTTTCAGAGAGTAGCCCCTGATTCCAGATTTCCAATCACACCTTCAAAGAGTTGCACTTTGAGACTGGGTGAGGTGGCTCACGCCTGTAATCCCAGCCACTCGGGAGTCAGAGAACATGAGGATTGCAGTTTGAGGCCAGCCCAGGCAACAAGTTAGTGAGACCCCCATCCCAATAAGCCAAGCATGGTGGCACACACCTGTCATCCCAGCCATGCAGGATGCTTAAATAGGAGGGTCATGGTCCAGGCTGCCCTGTCAAAAAACCCAAGACCCTATCCAAAGAAAAGTAAATCAAAAGGGGTAAGGGTGTGGTTCAAGTGGTAGAGGTCCTGAGTTCAAAACCCCAGTACTGACAAAAAAAACCAAAGGTAGCAATTCTGTGCGCCAGTCCTCTATGATCTTGTGCCTGCTTCGGTTGGTTCATCTGAAGATGTTTCTTATGGGAGAGAAAACATTGGAATACTGAAGCAGCCTTTAGTCCCCAGGGTGAGAGTCGCCTCAGGCAGGTGCTCGGCTGCCCTGGCCCATCATGCTGACAGGCCTCGCTTCCCTCCATGCTCCCTCCTCACCATGTGGGTGACCAACACAGCCCCAGAGGTCAGTGGCAGGGGTTTGGCAGCCACTCTTTCCTCGTGTGGCCAGTATTGACAGGTGAAAAGGACCCTCCCCAAGTAGAAACTCAGGGCTGGCGGTTCAAAGTTGTCCCCAACTCCACCACTTGCAGGTGACACTGTTTTAAAGGTTTGGTGGCTTTTGTCTCCAGGGGCTGGAGGATACAGTGGAGCATCGTGCCGGAAGTGTCAGAAGCTGTGGTGAGTCTCCAAGGGTGAAGTGTCCTTCTGTCCATCCTCACCTGAGGGCACTATGTGAGGGGTCATGTCCCGATGGGGAAGGCATGGAGGAAGAAGTCAACCACCCCCAGCCCTGAGACCGGCAAGGCCACCTACTCTGACCCTTGATGGGCTGAGCTTGGCTGGTCCAGTTGTAGTCCTGGTCGGGCCAATCCCACCTGGGATTGAGGTGATGGGGCGGGGGCAGCAAGGGGGCTGCCCATCCCCCACAACCCCTTTGGTTCGGGGGCTGAACAGGAAATCAGACAAGCACACATGTTCCTGCCCAGGACTCTGGAACCCACATCTGGCCCACTGGGTAGTTGGTAATAAAGTTTTATTGACATTGAGCCGTGCCCACTCCGCACATGGCTGTGGCTGCTTTTGTTGAGTAGCTGTAATGGAGACTACATGGCCCAAAAAGCTGAAAATATTTCTAGAAGTGTGCTCTGGAGGGAGACTCAAACCCGTGGAGCAGGACCAATAGGTGTGGGTTCGTCTGATATTTGAGAACCTACTGTGTGCGTGGCCACACGGGGATTGGGAGGTTTCAGAGGAGGCAGGCATGCGCCCGCCCAGCGCTTGGTACCCTGGAGGCCTTCTGGAGGGTCTTACTGAATGATGGGGAGGCATGTGAATGCAGACAGGCGGACTGCCTGCGCATGCCTGGGCCTTAGTTTCCCCGCCGATCAGTGAGAGCGGGCATAGGAGCTGACTTGATGCTCTGTTGCTGAGCTGTGAAAGGAAGTCAGGGCCTCAGTCTGCCACTGTGGGGCCACTGGCCTACCCACCTCAGGCCTGGGTGACGCTCAGTGGGAAGGGAGATTCCTCTGTTAGATCAACTGTGTCCTGCTCAGGCAAGGTCCCCATCCCCTCTGGCTGTGCGGGGACAACAGAGTGACACACAGGTCTCTGGGGCTGGGAGTCTTCATGCTGTTGTGTCAGTAATTTTTCTGAACTATTAAATTTCAGTGGAAAATTCTCTTTTCCTTTGACCGAAGGAACCTCCTAAGGAAGACCTGACCGTATCTGAAAAGTTCCAGCTGGTGCTGGATGTCGCCCAGAAGGCCCAGGTACTGTACTGTGCTCATCTGGTGTCCCCAAAACCTGAGGCCTGGCTGATGTGCCTTAAGCTGACCTGCAGTCAGCCTGCCCATTCTTAGACACTACTCCACACACTGTGCTGGGGAGGGGGTGTGGGCCCCTGGTTAGGCTCTGACCTTGTGTGGAGAGAAAGCCCTCACGGCCAGGGTTGAAGTGCTTGCTCACAGGAAGGCAGGACTCAGCCTGGTCTGCCATCCCTCAGTGGAGTGGCCTTTGCTTCAGACCAGAGCCCTAGGCCGAGGAGTGGCCAGGCAGGACCATGGGGCTGTGGTGGCCTTCAGTCTGTGTCTGGCCTCCTGGAGCCTGGGATCCTCCTGGTGTCTCTGTATGCCTGACAGGCATGGGCATCTGTGGTCATCACTGCTTCTTCTCCACACAGAATCTCTTTGGCAAGATGGCCGACATCCTGGAAAAGATCAAGAAGTAAGTCGCCAGCCCCCAGTAAGGGTGGTGTGCGCTGCCCCGCCTGACCCCTGTCTTCCTTCCAGCTTGTTCATGTGGGTCCAGCCTGAGATCACGCAGAAGCTGTATGTCGCGCTGTGGGCCGCCTTCCTGGCCTCCTGCTTCTTCCCCTACCGCCTGGTGGGACTTGCTATAGGTAAGGAGATGTGCCTCCATGTGAACCGTGGAAGTGTCACCGAGGGAGATGGGTTGGGTCAGAGTGCCTGCTGAGTGTCAGCGTGCCTCCCGGAATGAGGCCAGCCTTAAATCCGTGCTGACATTCCTTCCTCTATTTTTTGTCAAAGTGTTTAAATTTGGGAGAAATGAAACCCAGAAACACATGATCGTTTCTTAAATTAAGCCCATGGTGTGTTTCTGAGGTCCCCAGCTTCCTGCCAGCTGGAAGGAGCTGCTGGGCTCTGGATCTCCTAGCCTGTCTCTTGGGGAGGCACTCTGGGTACAGGCAGCAGTCACCTGCCTGCTCGCAGCTCTGGGGTAACAGGTGGGAAGCCTGAAAGCTGGTTGGATAGCGGCTTATGAATTTAGTGACAGGGCCTGAGGCCAAGGGTCACACTTGCTTCCTGAGCTGGTGATCAGGAAAATAGAAGGATGCTGGCAGGAGGGGAGGGGTGTGGTTGTCACTGTGGCGGGCCACAACTTTAGCACAGGAGTTGAGCTGGTCGGCTTCCTGCCCGCCTTTCTCTCTCTTTCCCTTTCTCCTTTCTCTCAGAAATAGTGATGTGGCGTGTGACATGCAGGGAAATTAACACGTAATGTTAATTCTCAGTTGTCAGTGCACCAGATGGCAGTTGGGCAGGAGTGGGTGTGACCGTGGATGGAGAGGGTGTGGTCTGTGGTAGGAGAGGGCTGGGATGGGCAGGAGTGGGTGTGGCCTGATCAGGTGTGGGCATGGCCTGGGAAGGAGTGGATGGGGAACTGTCAGTGGCCATGGGTTCTGGTGTCTTAGAGCTACCTGAGGGATGGAAGGGAGTCAGGGGTGCTGTAAGCGCTCCCTGACCTGCTGGATTGGTGAGTGTGCCCAGTTTAGTGCCAGGAGACACTGCTGGTGTGTGGGAGGCGTGGAATATAGCCATCTAACCATCAGTGTGAATGAGCAGGACTCAGCCCCACCTGGGATTTCAGACCATTGGCAAGCATGTCTCCAGAAGAGTGAAGTTCTCAGATCTGGGAGGGCCTGGACGATGCTAGGTTCAAGGAGAAAGTGCAGGTCTGAGAGGGGTGGGATGATGGGCAGGAGGGTGCCTGAGGGGAGAAGGGCGAGTGGTAAGAAGGAGGGGGGTAACCAGGAGGTATTCAGTGAGGCCGTTCGGAAGCTGGAGGGGGGATGTGGATGGAGACTGATGAGCTTGGTGTGGGCGTGGAACATTCAGGGTCCCTGGAGGCCAGCTTGAGTGGGCTGAGGGTCAAGCCTTGAGGGACTCTGACTATGGGAGGATGCTCTGAAATCTCAGGTGTGAGCTGTGCTGAACTCCCCAGCCTGGGAGCCTGATAGAGCAGAGGGTAAAGGGGCTGCGTTCAGGCCTTCAAGGATAGCCCTGCTCAGATTTGGAAGGTGCCAAGAGGCCACCACAAGGCCAAAGTGTTTGCCCTGTGGCAGCCCAGGTGGATGGGCCCCCTGGACCACTCAGTTCTCCTTCCCCAGAGGATGTGTTACTCTCCCTCTCACCTGAGCCCTTTCCCACTGTAGGGCATCAGGGCCCTTAGCCTTGAGCCAGCATGAGGCCTATGTGCAGTGACCTGAGCAGGGGTGTTGAGTGTGGAGTCCAAGGGCCTCACAGTCTGGATGCTGCATCCAACTGCCCTTGGTCTCCCAGCGCCCTGACTGGCCCTCAGTCTCTCTCAGGCCCCTCCCTTCGTTCCTCACCAGGAAAACCAAGGCTGGCAGGCAGTGTGGCTTTGGGAAAAATGGTAAAGCTAATACCAGTAAAATGCCCCAGTGGGCTGTTGGGGGTCTCTTTGTCCTTTCCCTTTGGGGACCTGGGCCAGCACACAAGTGTTTGACCCAGGAAGGAGCCCATGGCTGTGAGAGCCACCTGTCCACCCCAGCCAGAGGAGAAAATGGCCCAGAAAAGGGCAGGCCTCCATCAGCTCACCCTCAGGGATGGTAGTCATGGCTTTCTGTGGTTCGCTTCTGTTTTATGAGAATAAGTTTATAATTTTGATTGGCGCCACCTCTGGGTTTGAGGTAATGATATATAGGAATGTGTTCCCTCACAGATACCCTGTGCTGACCCGACTAGGGCATCTGCCCCATTTCAGTCCTGCCCTGTGGGATTGGAACAGGGGCCCTGGCCTCGAGCTACCCCCTCCTTGGAGCTCTGAGAGGCTCCAGCAAGGCAGGTATGGGAACTGTCATGCCAAGGGACGGAGCAGGATGAAGTGGATTGTGTTTTCCCTCCAGGGCTCTATGCCGGCATCAAGTTTTTCCTCATTGATTTTATCTTCAAACGCTGCCCAAGACTACGAGCCAAGTACGACACACCCTACATTATCTGGAGGAGTCTCCCCACAGACCCCCAGCTCAAGGAGCGCGCAGGTGCCACCGTGTCACGCAGGGTGAGCCTGCTCTCCCTGGGGAGGGCACAAGGTGGGCCCACCAAGCCCCTGGGCCCTGACGCATAGCTCTCCCTTCGCCTTTGCTCATTTGGAAGCTGATATAGTTCAATCTTATAGGTCTTTGAAACGAGCCCTGGGAGGTTCCCCATCACCAGCTCTGCTGTTTCAATGGCCCACCTCTCCCTCCCTTCATACGTTGGTGCCAACCCACCCTGAAAAGTGGCCATGCGGCACCTGGGGATGGGACTGGGATCCCCTGCCCAAAGGCCCCCCAGGGACCCTACCTCAGAGCTAGGCTGGGAGCAAGATCGCCTGAGCCAGGCTGAGGGCAAACAAGGTGGAGCATTGGTCATGCCTGTTGAGAACCAAGGACCTGAGACGGAGAGCTCTGGCAGTGACTTCCCATGGAGTGACCGCTGTCCTTGACTGAGAAATTTGAGCACTGAGCTGAGCAGTACCTGAGTAGGGACCACCTCCTTTTACAGGCTGGTATCAGGCCCATATTTCAGGCCCTGTGGGTACTGGGGACAGTGACCCAAGCCAGAATATGGAGGATGAGAAAGCGTACGTGCTATCCTCAGAATCTGATGTGTAGAGAGGGTCCCTTCTCAGCAGAGCTCCTAGGGAGGTCTAGGAGGGCTTCCTGGAGAAGGTCTCATTGGAACAGTCTCTATGTGAGTATTCTTTAAGGAATGCTCACAGTGGGTCCCAGTGACCACTGCTGTGTCTTTCAGTGGAGTGAAGCTCTGGGGTCAGTGTGGGTCACACCGTATGTTCCAAGTCTCCGTTGGCTGGGAACCTACCCTCAGCTTCAGGAGGCCCATCCAGCATAGGGCAGCCTGCATTTCATGAGCCAGCTGATGGTTCTGGTCCTATAGATGGTGGTTGTCGCAAACACACAGAGGCAGGCCGCCTGGCCTCTTGGAACAAGACAAGGGCCCACTCTTGCCCCAGAGTGGCTGAGACGGGAACTTTCCTGGGTCTCAAGACCCCTTAGCATTGGTCTTGAGAGAGAAAAGGGAGCTAGGATGTGGCCGGGGACTTGTTGGGGTGGAGGCCACCCCCCAAGGTGTCCTGCAGGCTCCTGTGTATCTGTGCTCAGCTCTGCTCAGTTTCATGTGTTTATGACCTTGTCACATATACCCCTTGCTTCTTTTGTGGCCGTCACATGTGTATCTGTTGTCTCCTTTCTGGCCAGCTGTCAGGGCATGACAAGGTACATTGTCTGTGTGAAGCCCCCCTTGGCCTGCTGTGACCTGACTCTGTGCCGTGGCTGATTTTCTAGAGTTGCTGTCAGTGGCCACTCTAGAAATGTCCATTTTAACTGACTCAGTGCTGTGTCCCTGAACTTCCTGTGCTGGGGCACAGGCTTAGCACCAGTACTCTGGGTTGAGGAAGGCTGTGGGCATTGCAGGGGGGGAAGGTCCCTCACCCAGCCCAGGTGGCAGGTGAAACTTATACAGTGCAAGTCCAGCCCCAAAAAGGGCCCATGGGAGCTGCTCCCTTATATTTGGACGGTAGCCTCTTAGCCAGTCAGGGAGCCCTGACCCAGCCATGTACACACCGCTGTGGCCAGCTGCCTCTCCCCAGAGCCTGACCAGGACCCTGTGTGCCGTTGGCAGCTACAGACAACCTCATCTCGGAGCTACGTCTCTAGTGCGCCGGCCGGCCTGAGCAAAGATGAAGATGCTGGCCGGTTCCATAGCACCAAGAAGGGCAATTTCCACGAAATCTTTAACTTGACCGAAAATGAGCGTCCACTGGCAGGTGTGTATGTGATGAGTCTGTGAGCCAGGGGCAGACGGGAGGCCCGGGTGGGGCTCAGGCTGTGCAGAAGTGACCTCACCCCCAGGCACAGCAGGCTGAAAGAGCCTGCAGGAGAAATGCCCACAACTGCTTCCCAGAGAAGGCAGTGCCAGGGGGAGCCAGGGCTTCTGGGACATCCTAGGCAGCAGAGGAGGACATGTGCCCTGTAAAGAGACCACATTTCCTGTACTGCACATTTAACAGCAGAGATTCAGACAGGCCTGTTCTAAGGCAGGAAGCCCCAGAGAGTTAGGGCTTAGCTCTCCCCACTGGTGTTGGAGCCCCATGTGAGTGTCAAGGTGCACCAGATATGGACCCTGATGCCTGTCCCCAGCCCGAGCGTATCTTGGCACTTTGGCCTGTGTGTAAAAACCAGAAAACCATCCAGTAGAAGGTGTCTCAGGCCAGGTGCTGGTAGCTCACGCCTATAATCTTAGCTACTCGGGAGGCAGAGATCAGGAGGGTCGCGGTTCAAAGCTAGCCCTGTGCAAATACTTCGTGAGACCCCCATCTCAAAAAAAAAAAAAAAACCCGATCATAAGCTGGGCGGGCGCCCGGGGCTCATGTCTGTAATCCTAGCTACTCAGGAGGCAGCGATCAGGAGGATCACAGTTCAAAGCCAGCTTGGGAAATTGTTCATGAGACCCTATCTTAAAAAAAAAAACCTTCACAAAAAAGAGCTGGTAGAGTGGTTCAAGGTGTAGGCGCTGAGTTCAAAGCCCAGTACTGCAAAAATGGTCACAAAAAAAAAGACTGGTGGAGTGACTCAGGTGGTAGAGCACCTGCCTAGCCCTGAGTTCAAACCCTAGTGCCGCAAAAAAAAAAAAGGCTCTGGCCTCCAGTTAACCATCTAGAAAAGAACCTCCACAAATGCTCTGAACTGCAGAGATCTGAGCTGGCCCACTTCCCCATAGCCCTCCACCTGCGGATCTGGCCTGCCAAAAGTACCTAAGACCATGTGGGCTACAGCTTAGTTCATTCCACTTGACTGCCAGCTGTGTGCTTGCCTGGTAACCCTGCCCGTCCCTGTGGAAGAGGAAAGCACGTTCCTAGCTGCTGTTAGACCCCCCTCACTTATGGCGGTCCACACCCCTCTTGCTGTGGGATGTGTGTGCGTGTGCATGTGTGTGTATGTGCGTGTGTGGTGCTGGGGATGTAACCCAGGGCCTCTCAGAGACTAAGCAAGTGCTCTACCATGAGCTGTCCCCCAGCCCAGCTTTCTTGATGGTCACCAGTGGGTGTAGGTGTGTCTTTGATACATCTATGCCGACTGGTGCCAATCTCAGATCAAAGGATGAGCCTTTCCAGTGGGAGGAAATTTCAGGCCACTTTTCTCCCCATTAGTGTGTGAGAATGGCTGGCGCTGCTGCCTGATAAACAGAGACCGGAAGATGCCCACAGACTACATCAGGAACGGGGTTCTGTACGTGACAGAAAAGTGAGTGAGACCATGGGGCTGTGTGCCTCATGAGAGTGGCCACAGGGCCTGAGCATGACCACAGTGGAAGGAGGAAAAGGAGGGTCCTCCCTAGGCCCCAGGTGGGCAGCCAGGTCCAGGAAACAGGCTTTCCAGCGCAGTGGGCTTGGTATCCCCAGCCAGGCACTGCCTCAGTCTAGAATGCTTGGGCCAGAGCCATCTTCCCTCTAGCTGGTGGGGTGCTGTGTGTCCTCTGGGATGCTTATGCAGGGACTGAAGCTGTTCAGAGGGCAGGGGGAGTCTCCTGGGAAAGGGTCTATGCAGTGATCCGCTGGAACGCGGGCCCCAAGCCCTTGTCAGTTTGGGATGCAGCAGCCTGAAGAAGGCTTTGGCCTTTCTCTGGCTTCTCTGGTTCCATGATGGCCAATCCTCAGCACCCTCAGCCCTAGTGTAGGAGGTGGAGGTGCAGGTGTGGGGGGGTAGTCTGTTGTCAGCTTTTCGGGGCCTTCATTCATCCCATCCCCCATACGGTTAAGGTCCCAGCTCCCTCTCTACCCCCCAACCTGGCCAGCCTCTGGAACCCTGCAGGAGTCCTGTGGGAATGAGTCCCACAGAGCAGGGTGTTCAGTTTTCCCCGGTACTGTGCTTGGTGGGTCACTGACTGTCCCATGAGAGCAGCGGAGGCAGCAGCAGGACCGACCCCACTTAGCAGGCGCTCCCCCCACACACACCTGCTCAAGGCGGGTGCTATCTCGTGCCTCTGCGTTTCCTCCCCTCTAGTTACTTGTGCTTCGAAAGCTCCAAATCTGGGTCATCAAAGAGGAACAAAGTCATCAAGCTAGCAGACATCACAGACATCCAGAAGGTAGGCACCCCTCCCCCACCACTGCATTCCCATTATCCCCGAAGGTCAGAGGCTGCAGAGCTGGAGGGTTTTACTGGGAACATTTACAGCAGTGGGCTAGGGCCCCCTGTCCTCTCTGACTGTGGCTGGTCCAGCAGCTACTTGCTCAGGACACCCGCTCCTGCCCTCACAGAGCAGCCTCCCTGTCCAGAGCCTCCCTGAGTGGCTTCCCTCTTAACTCAGGAAGCAGCCCTCCTTGGCTGGCCCATGCTACGTGCCCTCGTCCCTGGGAGCCTGGAGAGCCTCTGGGCCTGGCCTCCCTGCTGCCACTGATGCTACAGCTCACCTAGAAGTCTCCGTGCAGAACCCCATAAGCCTCAGTCAGAGCGTATCCATGCACCTCGGCCCACACCTGCTTGGCCTCAGCTCCCCCACGTTCCCATGGGTCAGCACCTGTCCTGGTCTCTCACGGTACATACAGTGAGGTCTACCTGCCCAGCCGTGCATCTTGAAGGGAGCACCAGAGGCCCCCCTACCACAGCGTTCTCTACGCTCCGTCTCTGAGACACCCCCAAAGAAAAGTCAAGCTCCTGATGCAGGTGCCAGCTTAAATGTGGACACACAGATGCTGTATCTACTGACACAGCTTCTTAGCCAGTTTCCCTGGTGGATAAGCACATGGGATGTACAGGTGGACATGGGCACAGGTGTGTGCAGTGCCCCTGGGGCCTTGCTCTCTGGGACAGAGAAGGGGCCCAGGAGGAGCCAGCAGATATATTCAGCTGGGGTTGTGGCCCACCTACTCCTGCCTCTGAGCACCCTGGGCCCAGGCAGATAGCCCAGCTGTGGAATGGCCCTGTCCTCTGCTGGGCAGGGTTCTCTCCTCCATTACCTTTGGAGGCACACCCAGCACATGGCTATTGTGGCCACACACTGTCCAGAGAACGGGTGTACAGTCAGGTAAGGAGAAGGCAGGAGAGCAGACCAGACCCTCCTGGCCTGCCCTTGCTGTTGGCTGTGCCAGCAGAGGCCTCTGCTGGTGCCAGGCCTGGCAGTGAGGTTTGGGGCCAGTTCCCACATGTCCTTAGGGGCATGCCCTCCCTGGTTTCATTTGCACCACCAGCCATCCTTGGTGGGTGAGACAGACCACTGACAGGTTGGGTTTCTCAGTCACAAAGTTAGGTGACACTTGTAGATCCTTTCCCTCCTGTGGGTAGGATGTCACATGCCCCCATGGTCTTGTCATCTGAGTTTGCAGGAGGAGAATGCCAGCCCTTTCCTCGGAGAGGGCCCGTGGTGATGACCGTGCTCTTGTCTTTCAGTACAAGGTGCTGTCTGTCCTCCCAGGCTCGGGCATGGGGATTGCTGTATCAACACCATCGACCCAGAAAGTAAGTGCTAGGCAGGTGGCCGCCAAGGGTCGGGGCGTGGCTCTGAACATCCCTGGGCTGTGCTTTCAGCACAGGAAACTGCAGCTACATCAAGTTGGGGTCCAGAGAACTTAGCCTTAGTGGGGTCCATAGAGTCACAGGACAGACAGGGAAATGAGGCCCAGAGGGGACTGATTCCCTGGGGCATTCGGGGAGGGAGGCAGCCCAGGTTCCCTGACTCTTGCTCAGTTTCTTTGAAGGCTGGGAGGAGTGTCTGCTCTTCTCCCAGGCCCTGTGTGATGCTTGCTGTTCTGGCCTGGGGGTGGTCTCTGTCCCAGCTCCAGCCTGGCTGCGAAGGGCTCACCCCCGTGTTTCCTCCCTCCAGCCACTAGTGTTCGGTGCCATGGTGCACAGAGACGAGGCCTTCGAGACCATTTTCAGCCAGTACGTGAAAATTACAGCAGCGGCAGCCTCTGGCGGCGACAGCTAGTATTGAGTCCCAGCAGCGCTGGACTCCTTTCTAACAGTTCGTAGCAGAACAGATCGCACATCCTCACGATCTTTTGCAATACTTCCCTGGACCTGTGGTTTCTGTTGTGTTGGCCCGGGTTCTGCGGACCCCTTCACAGAGGGGCTGGGGCTCACGAGGACAGTGCCTGGCTGCCCCCAGGTGGGTACAAGGCACCTTAGTGGACACAGGCTGGCAGAGGATCCTTGGGGCCTGTTGGAAGGACAACATGCAGGATAGTTGCTGGCAGGCCGTGCCAAGTACAGCTCCTCACTCTCCATCCCAGCCTGGGTACAGATCTGGCACCAGCCACCCCAAGAGGCTCTTGTGACTCTGCGACTCAGCTCTCTGAAGGCCAGAGGCTATCCCCCATCAAAGCCATAGCTGAGCGGGTTTGTGGTCCCCTCCTGCGGGGTTAGTAAGATGATGGTGAGGAGTAGCATATAGGCCCCTCATCGACCACCAGGAAATGGCCAGCTGGTCTCCCTCAGTCTTCGGGCAAGACCCTCCTGCTGTGCCCGTCCTCAGTGAGGGGCTGAGTGGGGGTTGGGCACGGCCTGACCTCCATGCTGAACCCACGTAGGGAGCCATGAGTCTGGTGGATAGGGCCTGTCAGGGCCAGGTGTGTTCAGGGCACCTCCCTCTCTCCATCTGCGGTGTCTGGACCTTCCTGGCCTACCATCCACCTGTGCGTCTTGGCCACGAGGCCTGTTGTGGTAACCAGGGTACAGAATGGCGTGTAGGTAAAAGCACATCTTTTTAACACTTTGCTCTTTGGAAAGGCCCAGGAAAGCATCAGGAAGGCTCTTTTGGGGTGCTCTAAGCTTTGTTTGCTCTCAGGTGAAAATCAACCATAGTCTGACTGGCGTTTGGCCTCCAGGCTGCTGGGGTGGGGTGGGGCCAGGCCAGGTGACAGGTGGAGGCCCAGGCTGCAAACGCCCTGCCTGTGGCACTGCCGGGGATGCCTGGGAGGGCCCTCTGCCATACGGAGCAACTGGAGCAGAGCCCAGAGGTGGGGGCCTGGAGCACCCCACACCCTGACACCTGACAGTATTCCCTCTCCATGCTCAGCAGTCGCCAGGCTGGGCAGTCCACTCCCCACTCCAGGGAAACCCAGGTGCTCAGCCTAGTGCTGCCGGAACAACAGGCTCTCCTGGAGCACCTGCAGGAGCACCTTGAGGGCTCCATCCGAGTTTGGTTTTAAAATAAGAAACCTGGAATCGAGTCGTAGCATGGGCCTTAGCCTCTGAAGGGTGCCACCATCTCTCTGCCTGCATGATTTCTGGGCGGATTGCGGAGTCCTTCAGGTGTCATTGAGATTGTTGTTTTTTTGAAGAAATAGAAGATTATATTTTTTACAGAGAGCAAGCTGTTTTTCTTATTTTTGTATCATTTTTCAGATGTAATTTCTACCTTTGCTCTGATCCTCATTTGCTGGGTTGGGTGTGAGACCTGATGGCTTGGGCTTGTGATACCCCCTTCACAGGGGCTTGTGAGGTCACACATTGGTGAGGAGCAGGGCACGCCAACCAGCCCGATCAAGCACACATCCCACTCCAAACAGAGACGGCCACGCGGCTCCCTGCTACGTGCATGTCACCCCTGGATGACTCTGCACTCCAGCCTCTTGTACATGAAGGCCAAACCTTTGGTCCCTGCAGTAGACCCGTGTCCTCAAATGCACACAGCAGAGCAGGGGGACCCAGTGGAACCCCAAGGTGCCCAAGGGGAGGCAGGTTTGTCCCAACCTATCCCCGGAGACAACTGTGGGGTGATGCCCACAGGCAGTGGTCCAACCTTTGCCAGGGCCCTGGTAGTGCCTCCTTATAGGCACACGGGACGCCGTCCCCAGCACCGTGGGGGAGCCTGAGCAGAATGGGGCTTCAGCAGCAGAGTAAGTGGTTTAGTTCGAGTCCCTTTTACAGTTTACAGAGAAAGGGAGATGAAGACTGACCACATGCCAAGTGTGGCCACCTGGCTCCCTATGGGGCGAACAGAGGCATGTCAGGGAGGTAAGGGTTGGCTCCAAGTTACGCAGCTGGCCCGTAGCAGGTCCTTGTGTGGGGCTGGGCCAGGTGCCTGCACAGGTTCCTGGCTCCTTGTTAGAGAGACCATGGCTTTTATTGGATGGTGTAAATCTGGGCAGATATTTAATTTCTATGACTAAACCACTAAGCTAGATTGAAGGTTAAATTTTGTATGTGCAAAGTTTGAGTCTATTTTGATCTGTACATAATCATTACCGGTGTAAAAGGATTGTATTCTATGACGAACTGATGAAGAAATCCTCTGTCACATTTTTTTTAAGAAAACCTTGTTTAAATAAAGTCTTGTATAAATTATAATTTTATTTAAATAAACCTAAAATGCTTTGTGCTAAGGCTCAGAGCCTACCACGTTCTTGGCAGAATGTCTGGATGTGGGTGGCTGGAATGGCTGGGTGGCCTCCCTAAGGCCCTGCCCCCCAATTCTTGGGGTGCTACAGTGTAGCAGGGGTTTGTGCACCAACGCCACCTTAGTGAATGAAGGTTTGGGGATTTATGTGGGGGCCTGGGCAGTGGCACTTATCTAAGCCAAGAAAGAGGCCTTCTGGGCCATGGGTGTTGGGAGGCTGGGAGCAGAAGGCAGGCCCTGGGTCCCAGCAAATGGAGGCCAGCCAGTAAATGGGGCGGCTAGCAGGAGGACCACCCAAGGCTGGCACTGGGTGGAGATGCAGGATCTGGAAACCAGGCAGTGCCTTCGGGTTGTGGGGCAGGTCTTGGCCCCACCTAGTTGTGGTGTCCTGCCTGCCTGGGAATCCTGGGCAGGAGGGTCCCCAGCAACACTTGTGGTTTGGTTGATCTAGACATGGACACTGGACACAGAGGGACAGAAGAACCCATCTGACTTTTAACCCGGAGTCAAATGTAGACCTGTGAGGGGCACACTGATACTGCCTGGTCCCCCGTTCCTCTGCCCCACCATGAGGCCACATGAAAGTGAGGTTGCCTGGCTGGAGCCAATAGTCACCTCACCTTGAGCGTGTGACCAAGTAAGATTGAACATTTGCATATTTCATCCATCCGTCCTTTCATTCACCCATCCACCCACCTATCCCTCCGTCCATCCACTCCTATTCCTTCTCTTCCTCCACCTAGGTGCTGGGAGAGCAGAGAAGGGACAAAGTTCCCTGGGAACCTGGCAAATAGGTACCCTTGGCCCTCCTGAGAGCACACCCTGCTATGACTGTCCCAGCTTCCTCCTCACCCACCTCCCCTTTCCCGGGAGGCTTCTGAGTTCTTGCTTTCAGCAGGCACAGTTGTGCCACTCCAGCAAAAGCAGCAAGTTACCGAACATCACACGGTACTGCTCCTTCGGACAAAGAGCAAAACCTACAAGCCAAACAATGTGCTATTCAAAAATTTAACCTGAAGAAAGCAGGAAGTAATGCTTCAAGTTTTAAAATGGTAGTGACCTGTGAGGGGGAGGCGGGGAGACTCGGCCAAGGGAACACGTGGAAGGTGTTGGGGTGGGTGCCAGTCAGTTTCTCGGCACAGGTGTAGCTATATCTTTCACCATTCTAGTCCTGTTCTTTAAGCTATCTGTGTGTTTTCATGAAAAATGCTCAGCTTTAAGAACAAGAGGAATTTGCAAACAAAAGAAAAATTGCCCAATTCTGCCCAAAGTAACTTTATTTTTGTCTTCTCAAACACATTCAATCAAATAGGCCCATTTTCTAGTCTTGAAACCAGCAAGATGAGAAGAAAATTAAGCCGTCCTCTGCATCAGTATTTCCCGGCTGTAGAAGATTGCACTGAGGAAGGAAGCGGGCAGCTGCCGTTCCCACTTCTTCATTCCAATAAACAAGACTAAGTCACCATGTGTGGCTGCTGACAGGTCACTTTACACCAGTGAGCCACAGTGGAAGTTAAAGTGTAAACTAAGCCTTCTAAAGGACCCTCGTGTTCGCTAGCTAACCATCACTCCTGGTTTTTCTCTTAGAACCCCTCGGCATGGGGCTGGAGTTGCGGTGTCTGAGAGGTGTCACAGAAATCAGAGACTGTTGAGGGAGAATGTCAGAGGCTGCCTCCGTCCTGTGCACAGGTGTTGATGGGCTTTCAGGGTGTCAGACACTCGCAGCAGCCCATGAAAAGCTCCAAGCTTTGCATTTTCAGTGTTGGCCCGGGGCTGCTAAGGACCAGCAAAGTCTCTTCTGCCTACATCTTTTTACCAAGGTCAGCCAGGGACTCCGCGTAGACCCGGTTGTGAGGAGCACTTAGCAGGCCAATGAAGACTTGAATCCTTGGGGGAACCTTGTGGCCCGGGGCACCTGCAGGGCCTCAGCCTCCTCCATCTCTGGAATGACCGAGGGAGCAGCAGTGAGGCGGTCAGCACAGGTGGGCTCTCCGGAGAGCGCCTGTGCTCTGAGGGTGTTTCAGGGCAGCCAGTCACCACCCCGTCAAAGAGCTGCCAGTCAAAGCTTTGGTCTCTTTCCAACCAGGCACAGACATGAAGAGAAACCACAGGGTGTTCACAACCTGTAGCCTGGTTTCTCACTCACCCATCCGTTATTAAATCACTTCACTCGCACAACCACCTTTGACAGCACGGCCCATTACAAAGCCACCTCTAAAGAGACCCTTTGGTCTGGAGGGGACTGAATGACAAAATGTGGCATTTCATGTATGTTTCCAATACAGATCAATGCAAGGAATCCTGGAATAGATGTTCCCTGTTAAATACGATGGTGACAAATGGATCCACTCCCTCAGTGCAGGACAGAAAACCCTGCTCTTTAAGTCAGTTACGTATTGAGTGTGAGCTGCATACTCTTGAACGCCACATACAACTATTTCACATACATCTTGTCACACACACGAGTCTGGAAACAAAAGGAGCATGCAGCACACAGCTGAATCCCCGATTGGACCGGATGGGAGGGTCGCAGGAGTGCACACATGGAAGCCCTGGTCCCTAGCCTTTAGCAGGAAGCAACTATCGGCCCTGGTAGAGACAAAACAAACAGCTGAGACGCCATTTACAGTCTTCTGATTGACAAGGACAAAGACTTCAATAAATACACAGACCCCAGAACGAAATCTGGGCCACGAGAAGACTCGGTCGGCAGCAAAGTCAGAGTGCTCCTCCTCCTGCGGGCGCCAGCCGCTTCCTGCTCCCTCTGGCGCCTGGCTGGGTGGACATGTGTGTCCCCATGCAGCACCCGGATCTTGCAGTCCTTCACACTGCCATTTCCAGAGCGTGCACACCACCTGCGCTGACAGAACAACATTGCAGTGGCTGCTCCCGTGGTTTTGTCTCAGGACACCTCGGACATGGAAGCCAGCGTGGGGGTTCCGAGATCAGACGCTGTCCTCGGTGCCTTCTCATGCAGTGACGTGGGCTCGCTCTGGAGGTGCCGCTGTGAGCAGGGTCGCATTGTGCTCTAGCTGCCCCCTACAGCAAGGATCCCACAGACACATCCTAATCGTAAGTAAAGATGGGCACAAAATGAAGGTAGAGAGAATCACCTGCTTTCCAAAACCTGGTCACAAGCAATCCAGAAAGTCCTGCAAGGCAGATTGGAGTGGCCTAGCAGTTACCTTGTGTCCAGACGGTGTAACCTAACTCCTGGAAAGTACTCTATAGTAATGTCCCTAAAATTATTGCAGTAGAGCCACTAATGGGCTATCCTGAAGTCTGTGCTCTGACATCAATAAACTCTAAGAAGCCAACAGCCCCACATCAGCAAGTGCCATTGCTGAGAGTGAGTGATGTGAAATGCAACTCAGATCCACAATCAGAAAGCCAGATATGTACTCAAGATTGCTGACAAAAGGTATTTTTTCTAAAATCAAGATTTAACTATCAAAAATAAATTTCTAAATTTAAATATATATATCAACATAATTGGTCTGTGTTAACTTTCTTAAAATAATTTTCACACTTCCCAAGCGGTGGACAACGTGTAATGGCTTTTCAGCTATGAGACTCTTGCTTAGGATTCTCTTCAATTCCTCGGGCGAAGAGGCGAACCAGCTGGCAGTGGACCCTGCAGAGACAAACGGCCACATTTAAATTCCATGCATGGCTGGGATGCATGATGGCTCATGTCTGTAATTCAAGCTACTTGAGAGGTAGAGACTGGGGAGTCATAATTCAAGGCCAGCCCAGGCAAAAAGTTGTTAGTAAGACCTCATCTTAAAGAATAAGTTGGGAGTGCTAGTGGATGCCTGTCATCCCAGCTACACTGGAGGCAGAGGTGGGAGGGCTATGGTCCAAGACAAAAGGTATAAGACCCTATTTGAAACATAACTAAAGCAAAAAGGACTGGGTGTGTGGCTCAAGTGGTAGAGGCCTGCCTAGCAAGCATGAGGCCCTGAGTTCAAAACTAAGTACCACACCAAAAAAAAAAAAAAAGGCCTCCATGTGTGTCATTGCTCACAGCTCACCTCCAGCCCTACACCAGGACAGGACAGAGGTGGGGGGTCTTCTCCATGGGACAGCCAGATGTCATCATGGACTATAAGGTCCCACCCTGCAACTGCAGGTCATGCTGTGCAGTGATTCCTTCCACTCAGACAGGCCCTCTGAATAGATGCTGGTGGCCAAGGAAGACCCGAGGCACAGGAGACCCACCTCCAGTGGCGACACCCAGCCCTAGAAAGTGCTTATCTACTCCAATTACCTCGATTCCTCCCCAGCACTGAGCTCACGGGTTCTGCTGGGCAGGCGGGGGTCAGTGCAGGGCCCCTCCAGGTGTGTAAGTGATGTGCAAGGTGTGACCAGCCAGGGAAGATGAATCCTGGGGAGATGAGCAGGCCGGGGGCCGTGGGAGACTCCAGCCAGGGGCTTGGTGGCCTTAGGGCCCAGCCAATTGTGCCACCTTCCCACGCAGAACAGTTCTGTTTGTTTTTTCTTTTTTTTTTTTCTTTAGTTTTTGGTGGTACTAGGGTTTGAACTCAGGGCTTTGCACTTGCTAGGCTGGTGCTCTACCCCTTGAGTCATGCCTCTAGCGCTGGTTTCATTTATTAATGACAGCACAAGTTCCTCAGGTGTATTTAGTAACCAAAACCCCATAATTAAGTGGCATTGCTATCAAGACATAGTAATATTTGTCAGGACAGATGAGATACATATCAAGAATGTCTTTCAAACTTTGGAAGCATTCTATTTAATTAATATACAAGCCAATATTAATTTCATTTTCCTAACCTATAAAATGAGTTAACAGAAGCCAAAGCCCTGTGTGTACAGATGGCCGGCTTGGTGGGTTTCCTGGGGTCTTTGCTGCCTCTCGCTCTTAGGTGGGCACTGGGTGAGCCCTACCGCATGGACCCAACGAAACGGAAGTGCTTGGAGCGGGGACTCGGAGACAGAGACGTCGCTCAGTTTGCTTTGTTTGGAAGGTAAAGGCCTTCAGTCTTAAAGCTGCACTGGGCCCTGCTGGTGGTGGAAGGGTAACTTAAGTGGGGAGCAACACTTAAGTTGGAGACGCCCACCGTCTCCAATACCGAGAGCTCGTCCATCCCAGCTTCCTCCCTTCTCGGTGCCACACACTCTGTTACCAGCGAGGGTCTCCTTTTGGTTCCCGAAGTAGAACAAGATCTTAGACACCTCTGCACACAGGACAGAACCTTCCTGAACCTTCCACCCTCCTCCAGTCTCACGGAGTTTGTATACTCATACCTAATGATCTTTTTTTTCAAAACAAAACTTGCTCTGCTCTCTTTTCATGGGCAAAGAGTTTTCCTTGTACTCATTTCCATATTCTTATTCAATATGTTTAATAAAATTACACATTTCCAATATCAAATATTGGCATGGGGAAGACAGACTTCCCGCACTCGATGGGCCGCCAGAGCACACAAACCACCGTCCCCAGGCTATATGCTAGCCTGGGCACTGGTCACTACAGCCTGGTCAGCTTGTCCCAGGGGAGGCTCGAGCTCTGAGGCTCAGCATCAACCCTGTGAGCTTGGCAAAGAGCAACTCTGAACTGCTCCCCTCCGTACAAGGGTGGCGAAGTGGACAAGGCCCTCCGGAGCTGGCTGGCCCACCTGGTCAGTACCAAGGCTCCATCGTCTCCCATACGTATCCTTCCCAAAGCTCCCAGGCTGTGTGGTCACCAAACACTTTGCTTCTCCTCTTCCCTGCTGTTCCCAACCCTCGCTTCCTGTCCAGTGCAGTCCCTTGCTGGACTGAGCACCCACACTTGGATTCAGGGGACCCAGGCCTTAGGAAGTGCCATGGAAGTGGTCTCTTTTGTTTGTTTCAGAGTTCTTATTTAGCAGGAGAGAGAAGGAGTAGGAAGAGAGAGGGAATGCCAGAGCAGAGACCAAGTACAGTGCTGGGTGCAGAGTGTGGCTGAGAACGAGACCACAACGGAGGGGCTTTCAAACCCTGTGACAGTGTCTGTAAAACACAGCATCTCCTGGCTCAATGCCTGCCCTGCCCAAGCCCCAGACAGTGGCAATCCCTGTTGACATCCGACACATAGAAAGGAAAATATGTTTACGCTGCTATTCACGGCATCACCTCTGACCTCAGCAATGCTTTGAGTGGGACAGTGCTGGTGACAGACGCCAGGGGAGGCAACTGGGTCCCTGCACTTGCCTGACCTCGATGGCAGGGCTACGCAGAAGCTCTCCATCACAGTTCCAGGAGCCTCTGGAGGCTGAGCAGCAGCACGTGGGACTATCGCTGCAGATCTGCCCGAACCGCTGCTTCCCCTGCTCCTTGAGGTCACTGTCCTCGTCGTCCATGTGCTTTGAGGTAAACTGGAATTTCTTGATTCGATAAACTTCAACAAAAGTGAAGTCGAACTGCCAAGAAAGCCAGTGAGGGGAAACTGAATTTCTCACGTCACAGGGGTAGAGGGCAGCCAGGCCTCCCACCTCCCCTCACTTGGCCAGCCAGGCCTCGTGCCCCTGGGAACACACAGCCATCGGGCAGTGCCTCGGAGCCACCTGGTGACTTAGACACCCGAGATGGAGATACCACTGCCTGCCCAGGTGCTTCAGAGGACGGCTCACTGTTGAAGTCACAGCTTCTGCAGTGGCAAGCACCTTTTAAAAAGAGTCCTGCTAGGAATGAGAAGTGGTTTGTACAATTTTCTGTTCTCTTTTTAACAAACCCTGTTTAAAAACCCCTATCAAAAATATCACTGGACTAGATCTTAAACATAACTTAAGTAGAAAAACAAAAATTTTACTAAGATTAGAGTCTATGAGCAGAATTTCCAGCCCTTAGGATAGGACTGGGCTCAGGTCCTCCAAGAGTAACTAGAAAGGGACACCAGTGATGACAGGAGGGTTTGGAAGAGGCTCTGAACGGACCCCACAGATAATCTGAAGTGACCTACAAGGGTGACAAAATCTACACCTTGTCACTTTTCCTGTTATTAAGCAGGACAAGCAGCAGAAGACAGTAAGTTATATAGAAACATTCATGACTTACTTTCTGTGTTCAAAGATTGACTGATTTAGTGATTTTGAGTAATGTAACCCAGGCTGGCCTCGAACTTGAAATCCTCCTGCCTCTGCCACTCAAGAGGCAGCTTAGATTTGTATTTTTAATGCAATTTTTCAAGGAGCAGTCATGACTAAGTCTCAAATAGGTGAAATGCACTCCTTTGAATGAAATGATGGGATCTTGAAATGCCTAAATCAGGGATTCCCAAACGTAAATGCCTCACCAATGGGCCACATGCCAAAGAGTGTCCCACTCACCTGGTCACACTGGTTGGTGTGCCTGACAAGGAACCGCAGGAAATTGAACCTGGAGCACTTCCGGATGAGGATGAGGTCAGCAGACCCATCTCCCAGGTGGGCGGCCGGGGAGAGGCCCCTGGGGCTCCGGGGACAAGCACAGGACATGTTCGTGACATTGATGGCCAGAAACTTCCCACAGATAACTTGCCACTCCTCCACTTCCTCTGAAGCAGAAAGAGTCAGGCAGATGTCACCATCCATCCCAGAGCATGGGAAGGCACCCTGCAGGGATGGGGTGGATAGCTACACTCCCTCCCTCTGCATTGGCTTTCTTTCTGGCCTCTGTCTAGGACAGAGTCCTCATGCAGTCGCAGTTATTGTCACAGACACACCCATCAGTGCACTGCTGGCTTGCCTCAGGAAGGTACACCACACACGGGACCCAAGGGTCACTTCCCAAAAGGCACACCTGCGTGCACTGCTCCTCGCAGGTACCTTCTAGACAATGATTTAGAACAAGGGGCAGCCAACCACAACCACAGGCAGAATGTCTCTGTATGGCCTACGGCTAAAAATGAGTTTCATATTTTTAAGTCGAAAAACATCAAAAGAATAACAATATTTTGTGACATGTGAAAAATACATCAAACTCAAATCTCAGTGTCCATAAATAACATTTTGTAGGCAGCAGCCACCTCTTATCTCCACACTGTATGTGGGGCAGGGTTAACTGAATTCATCTGGTCAAGCCTAAACACAACATCTGCTGACGCCATGTTCTAGGGCAGGCTGAACGGGAGCCCTGGTGGGCCTCACGACAGCAATCAGAGGACAGATGCATGAGGCTTCCTGCAAAGATGTGCATGCCCCAAAGTCTGGTAAGTGGCAATGCTTTGTTGCTGCCCAGAGCTATTGAGAAATGGGTGCATAGAAAAACAGAGAAGAGGAAAAGGAGAGATGGAGAAGGAGAAGAAGCAATGCACTGAAAGATTAGATGTTAGGATTCTAGCACACAGAGAAACCATCCAGGAATTACCCGCGTTTTCTAAGCCATACAAGGCCTTCTTCTGCTCCTCCTCCAGCTGCTGCTTGCTTTGCCTGCACACAAAGCACCTGGAAGACAAGACCACGATGGTGTGTTCTCTAATGCAATGCGAGGATTTAAAAATGAAACCTCTGGGCTTAGCACATTCAAGAGTACTAAAATTCGTTCCATCTAATAAAAAAAGTAAATTCCAAAAGCTTAACTAGAAATAGATCTTTAGCATACTAATTTGAATTCTCAAAATCGGGTGTACGTCTAAGTTCTCACCTGTTAACGTATCCCTTAGGCCCTTCTCTAAGGCCTGCCACTGTTACAAGCAGCACAGTCTGAGGACAGACCCTGCGGCTCAGCTCGGGCTACGGTGAGCCTCCGCCAGGGGAGGCCGCTCAGAAAACAAGTAAGGTGACGGTCACTCGCCCCAGTCAACATGATCAAGTAAGTAGCTCAGAGGGCCTAGTGCAGGCTCTGTCACTCACTGAGCACAGCTTTGGACGGGGTACTGTAGTGTCAACCGCACACCCAGCGCATCTACAATTGAGTACAGTGATGCGCTGAATGTTCTGATTTCCTGGTCTCAAATCCTTCACCCAGAGGAGAGGACCTGGAGCAGTCCTCAGGAAGGAAAGGACAGTGTGTGTGTCCTTCAGAGTGCCACACCCATCTTTGGATGGCTTGGGGTACAGATCACTGTTACTGGCATGGCCATATGGCCTGAGACTAGCTTAGCGATTACTGAGGGTTGTATTTTAATCTGGTTAGACATTACAGGATATATTTTGTGGTTAGGGCTGTACATCAGGTCAAAAGGAAATGCTGCTTATTCACTGGCGTGCCAGGGCTGTGAGCCCCTTGCCAAGGGTCACGTTCATGCACCAGGCTTGGGGTGGGGCCCGGGCTTCTCCAGCTGCCCTCCACTTGCATGCTCCCCTCGCCAGGATGTGCCTTCTCCCCCCTGCACCCCCTCCCAGGGCAGCCCTGGCCCTGTATGCGCCACCCCAGCACTTGGGGACAATCTGTACTCTCCTTCTGGCTGTCCCTGCCTTTCTGAGGGGCTGGGGGTGCCTGGCCAGGGCCCTCCTAACAGCAGGTGCGCTCCTACCTTGGAGCAGAGGCTAATGGGCAAGGGTCTCTGCTGGGGGTACGTGCAGGGGTCCCTTCCATCTGCACTGAGATGGTATAGCTCCATCAGCCCAGCTATACCAGTGGTTCTGCCTCACCCTGTGGGCCACACACACACAGCTGTTGATTAAGTGGCTGTCTGTTATCCTTTCTTGCATCAGACCCCCAGAAGTGGAAGAGAGAATCCCCAAAAGAAGCAGACCACATGGATGTAAGCCTCACTATAGGGCAGACATGGGACCTAGCCTAGCACTGGGTCCCTCCCTCACCAGGCCAGGCCTAGGGACACAGCCTAGTGCCCGTGAATCCTAAGACCCTCCACAGGCGTATGAAATTCAGGGTCTTCCACCCACATTTGCAAAAACACTCCTGCATCCACAGTCGTGACAGGGACAAAGACCCCCAACGGTCCTGCTTCGTTTCACATCATTTGCAATAGAAACGCAGGTGGAAGTGCACTTACCCTGCCCGGCAGGGTTTTGTATCCCGTGGAGATCCCACTGTGTGCTGTGCTGGGAGGAAAGACACAGTTCCTTCATAGCAGTGATGTGAGAGAAAGGTCTTTATACCTGGGGACAGAGCCAGCCAAGAGAGAACACCCACACGGTCACCGCCTGTTGCCAAGGCCGCTGCAAGCTGCAGACACTTTCTCCAGAGGGCCCCTCCAGGCAAATCATTACTGCCACCAGGGTAAAATGAAGGTCTCTGCCCTCCCCACTGGTCACACGCAGCACTAGCACCTTCTGAGACCTAACAGTGACAGGAGTGGGCAGGGCTCTGGTCACCCACCAGAGCTGTGTTCAACACTGGCAAAGTAGGCTCCTTTGTATCAGTGACACCGCATGGCCTCTGTGGTGTGGCCTGTGCATTGCCCCCCTTCAACATGATTGGCAATGTACCACTTCCTGCATGCTTGGCCCCCACCAGGTCACCCCCAACAACCATGGCTTCCTGACAGCACTTAGGAGAAAGGTCAGGGCAGCACTGCCTCCCAAAGGGCAAACTGTAGTGTGCTATCCATAGTGCTGGTGTTCCCAGGTGGCCAGGGTGGTGGCCACTCTCAGGCACCCTGTTAAGGGACTGGGAAGGAAGGTGCAGGCCAAAGGTTGTGAACAGGAGGGGCTTCTGGGAGGCCTGTTTGGCAGAGCCACAGCTGACTCAGCAAGGAGGGTCAGGAAGATGGTGACCTGGCTCCCTGCGTGGCTTGTGGCGTTCCTGATGCTTGCTTCTCCTGATGAGAGCCTGAGTAGTGTGTACGGCATTTCCTGTTTTTCATTTTCAAGGCAAGTTACCATCTTTGAGCTGTGTAAAGTTACCAAGTTGCTGTTCTTTCCTCTCACAAGAAAAGGCTGAGATCCTAGCATTTGGAATTTCCTAGTTCAGGTTTCCCCAAAGGCAAACTATCGAGGGCAGACAAGTGAAATTCATTAACTATGAAGGAACATCAGGCTGAAACTCTGCACCTCTTCGAAGTTCCTCTCTTTCTGCATTTAAAAGCTGACAAGGGTACTGCACCCACCACTCCCCAACACCTGCAGAGTGCAACATTTGGGTATGGCCTTCAGGGTCTTGTTCTTTCTAGTTCTGTGGTTGGATAGGATGGAATGTACCTGTCACCAGGGGCTTGAGCTATACCCCAGGGAGCCTGCTGGGCACGTTGGGGTGGCTCCGAGGTCTGACTGCCCAGGGACACTGAGGCCCACAGTCTAAGCCACTGACTGCAGGAAGGGTGCAGTCAGACTGGGGCAAGTTGTTTATGGGCTTTGTGCCCATTTTCTCAGCTATGAAGTGGGGACAGAGGCCCTGCTGTAAAATATAGTGTCAGGGAGAATTAAATCCTGCGGCCTTTAAGGAGCACAATATGGTGACTGTCAACACTCACCTCACCCTGCTCCAGGAGCCCAGCCTCGCAGAGGCACTGAGAGCAAGGCCTGGCCAGGGGAGGTGCCTCACAGGGAGGTGCTGACTGACTGATGGTGCCTACGTAGAACTCAAGACAGGACATGCTTGCTGAAGGAAATGAAGGCTGTATGTGCCTGAAGGACCAGCTCTAGCACAGACGTCCAGGGCTGAATTTCTTCACGGTGAACGTTCTTGTCACCGTGCTATGCTTCGAGTGATCTTAAAACTAAATTTTTCCTATCAAAACTTTCACTTCAACTGTCCAAGAAGGCCGGTACCATCTATGCGACAGAAAACGGTTTCCTGATTGTCAGGTCCGCAGTCTGTGATTCTGACAGGTCCTGCAGCTCTCTCAGAAGTCCACCAAGTTACCTGTGTTGCGTCCAGGTGGGCCACAACAATCCAGGTCCAAGGCCAGGCTCCCCACTCACCCACTGTAAAAGAGCCAGGCCCTTAGTGTCCTGTCTGTACCTGGGGGCGCCTACCTTTAGTGGGTGCTTTGTGGACAACGTCTGTAACGGCAGCATGCCCGGACTGTGCTCACAGCGCATCTGCCACGGCGCCTGACCTGAGTTACCTGAAAAGTCGTATCTGACGAGCCCCATCCACCGCTTCTTTTCACTGTCCTTGATCAAGTCCCCATAGAAGCCATAGCCCAGCAGTGACACTGAGTACCGCAGCAGAGTGCTGTTGTGATGCACAGAGGTCACGTCCATGGCCAGGGAGTCCCCTGCGGGAAAGAGGCACTGTGAGGGAGCCCTGCCTACCCTGCGCTCCTCTGCCCCTAAACGGCACCCCGCGCAGACAGCGGAGAAACAGGTCTGTTGGAATCTTCCAGTGCAATGATTCCAGTGGCTCAAATCTCCAAAACAGGCTTGGGAAGCTGTTCTGTGGGGACAGGATGAGAACGTGCCCATGAGGCTTGTCACTGTCACCAGCTGAAAAGAAGGTGGGTTTGAGGATGAACAAAGGCATGTAGCATTCAAGAACGCAAAGTTCACTAAGTATGGTGTGTGCACTTGTATGCCAAGCACTTTGGAAGCTGAGGCAGGAGGGATGAGAATTCGAGGCCAGCCTGGGCTGCACAGTGAGTCCTTGTATCAAGAAACAAAACAAGGTGGCCGTGCTGGTGCACACCTGTCATCCCAGCTACTGGGAAGGTGTAAATAGGAGGATCAAAGTCCAGGCCAGCCTCGGAAAAAAATGCAAGACCTTACTAGAAAAATAACTAAAGCAAAACAAGCTGGAGGTGTGGTTCAAGTGGTAAAGAGCCTGCCTAGCAAGCACAAGGCCTTGAGTTCAAACCCCAGAACCACCAAAAATAAATTAAAATTAAAACATAAAATCCTAAGTGGATAACTCAAGCCTAACATTTCTGTGACCTCAGGAAAGACATGGCTTATAGTAAACAGGGTCAAGGAATGGGAAAGGGTACTAGGCATTTGTCAGATAGGTGTCCTAGGGAGTTTGCAGAACTTCCACGGCCCCTCTCCATCTCCCCACTAGGGGATGGGCATGTCTGTCACCACCCCGAGCCTGGCAGGTGCTTCACAAAGAGGAAAGCAGCAGGAGTTAGCCTAGGTGCATTCTTGTACACAAGACCATGGCCACAAGCATTCCTGCCCCCAGCGAGAGCTGGTCTCCAGGGGAGTCCCAGAGTATGCATGAAGGGAGTAGGGGTGTCACAGCAGAATGGAGCCTGCAGGGACAACAGTGGGGCCCAGGGGGATGGTGTGCCTTTGGGGCTGTCCTGAAGGCTGGTGGAGCCAGAGTAACAGCTTCTGAAAGAGCATGGAACAGGTTCCAGGAAAAGAAGACATGAACCACAGCAGGAACACCCATGACACAGGAGGCTGGCCTATCACGGGGCCTGCCACCCCTTGGACTGACCTGGGAAGACAGGACCAGGAAGGTGGGCAAGGGGAGCACAGGAAAGGAAAGGTACGGGAGTCCTGTGAGCCGAGGCAAGCTGCTGGAGGGTGGAAGGAAGCAGGGCCACTGTGAAACAGACTGGGCCTGAGGTCTGTGCACAGGGCAATCTTCCATGTGAGACTCGACTCACCAACAATGATGTGCAAAGCTGACGTCTCAGCATCGTTTGTGCCCACAGTTGAGTAACACACACAATCTGTTGACCCTGCAAGGGGAAAGAAAAGTCCTCAGTGTCTGTAAAGTTATTGTGGCTTCTGTTGAGTGAGTGGTTCCCTACGCCTTTCCTCCCATGGCCCTGAGTAAGTATTCACCTATGAAATGCATATAGAAGATACTGAGAACGAACTTGCGATAGTGTCAAGAAGCTCCTTTCAGAGGAGGTGTGACACACTGCTGCGTGCACCAGAGGCCACCCTGAACCCCTTTTGGACAATCCTGAGAAACGTCTGCAGTGCAGCAGCCACCTTCCTCCCTAGAGGATGGCCCCTTCCCGCCTCTATGTAGCTGGGCAGTGGCACCTCACAGCCCAGACCTCAGGGGAGTTTATAGGGCATTGCCTTGGGAAAGTATATGACAGGCAAGGTCAACTGTGAAGGTCAGAGGAAAAATACTCTATAAACAAGTTTTCATGGAGGCACATGCCTATAATCCCAGCACTCAGGGGTCTGAAGCAAGAGGATGGTGAGTTTGAGGCCAACCTGCATTACAGAGCAAGATCCTGTCTCAAAAGAAGTTTTCACAAGACATGAATTTTATAGCATTATATTTTGAGGAAATGCAGCTGATCTCTGACTCCCCGGGAGCAGAAGCTGCCTGCTGCCACACATGGGGCCTGGCTGCACACCCCTGACCTGCCGTCACCGTGTGCACACACACCTGCCAGTAGTTGGGGGCCTCCCACCATCCGTCAAGTGGGGTGACCACAGTGTGGGCTCAGAGTGCACGGGCAGAAGCGATGAGGGACTGAGCTGCCCCTGCTCAGACCAGCATTGCGGCTGGCTGCCCTCCACCTGACCTGATCTGACTGAGTCACAACCGGGTCCTGGTTCTCAGCCCTGCATGGGGAGAGAGGCTCCCGAGGCACAGGCTCATCAGGGTTCCTGAGGCTGACTCTGTGCGGCTGCTCGATGTGAACACTCAACAGCACTGCTGTGTGGCTGAGGCGCCCAAGGCTACACTTCCTGGAACATACGGTGTGGCAGCTGCAAGGCACAACTACTGACACAGGAATTTGTCAGGGAGCAGTGGCACTGGTCAGTGGGCACAAAACACCCGCTGGAGTCGCAGGCCCCCCACAGGCCTCTCGTCCTCAGTGACCTCTGATGATGCCCGAGAACACATGGTCCAAGAAGATGTGTTAGACTGCCGCCCCCTGTGTGCCTCTCAGAGTGCAGGATCCAGTCCGGACAGAGACCACAGCACAGGGACAATTTTAATAGGTGAGGACTGGAGGCTTCTGACAGCTGGCAATATCTAAGCACACATACACTTCTAAGATGTACACTTGTCTTTTCTTTTCTTTTTGAGACAGTAGTTTACTACATAATCAGACTGACCTAGAACTTGTTATCCTCCTGTCTTAACCTCCTGAGTGCTGGGATTATAGGCCTGAGTCACCATGATGGGTTTTCTTGTTCATCTTAAAGATTTAAGTTCCTTCTCATTTCAAAAATAAGTGCAGAGGGGCTGGGTATGGTGGTTCAGGCCTGTAATCCCAGTTTCACAGGAAGTGGAAGTAGGAGGATTGCAGTCTGAGGGCTACTCAGGTAAAAATCACAAGACCTTATCTAAAGAAAACAAACTAAAAGGAAAAAAAGAGGGGGAGGAATGCGGCTATGGCTGAAATAGTAAAGCAATCAAGTGCAAGGCCCTGTCCCCACAAAAAAATCCAGAAATAAAATTTTTTCAGTGAACAGTTAAGATCATAGCAGTCAGTGACTCCCAAAGTGTAATCAGCAGTATCTAAGAAAATTTAGGTGGTCTCAGCCTACCTCCCACCTTCAGCCTCATACCTGATATCAGCACTGCTGAGAGAACCGGCTCCAAGAGAGCTGCGAGTCACTCGCCCAGGCCCCTGAGAGGCTCCAGTGCATTTCGAGGACATCTTGTCACTTCCACCCAGCCGGCTGCCTCGCTGCCTGGTGCATGGCCAACCCTCTTCACAAACCATCCCACAGAACAAAAGCCACCCAGACCCCAATCGCCCTCCGCGCAGTCAGCCGAGACGTGTGTTCAGTAGTTGTGTCATCAGCAGAAATCCGTGCATTTGGTTTCACCCTGCTCCCCGTCCTATAAACCCAAGGCTTCTGAAGGTCCTCCGTTTCTGGTCTGTCTTGGAGTAGACACTCTGTGTCACCCAAATATTATAGCAAATAGAAGATCTTCTATAGGAACTTCAGGGCGGGCTTTGTGCTGGGGAAAAGCAAGTAGTTCCGTTTGCCACATTATCATTTTGCAACCTCAAACATCTATGGTCACGACAAAAAAGAAAGTCCCTAATTGATGCAAGGTAAGGGCTAGAGCACCAGCAAACTTTTGGGTGGCTCTAGGTCTTAAGAATCTGTACTTTCATTTATTTTTGAGATGAGGTCTCACTGTGTTGCCCAGGCTGGCCTTGAACTCTCATCTCAATCCTCCTGTCTCAGCTTCCTGTATAGCTGGAATTACAGCTGCGTACCACCACGCCTGGCAACTCCAGGGGCTTGGGATGAGCATGGCCCAGGTCTCTGGAATATCAATGTCCCTCTGACAGGAAGTAACTATAAGCACTTCCTTATCAAACTAGCAGGTGTGCTTGGATTCTGAAGGTACACCAAAAGACTTCATGGTGCTTGCCCTGGATTAGACACAAATTCACTCTATGTCACCTGGTCCTGAGGCAATGAATATGGCAGGTAAACTGAGTCTTCTAATAGGTCCAGGGTTTTGTGGAGGAGCAAACCGAGCCATGGAGAACACACTTCCAACAGGTCTCCAGTTTCCCAGAAACCTGGGCATCTCTGTGCCCTTCCCTGTTCAGGACCCACTCTGTCACTGAGCCCTCGTAGACAGTCAACCTCTCCATCCAGCTTGGACCTGACTCTTCTGACTTCTGGAGGCGTCTTCATCCTTCATTGCTTCTGCTTTCCCAACAAAGCTGGCCCAGCTGCTGTCCTGATCCAGCACCATCCTTTCTGCCTGGTGGACCAGAAGCCTTGCCACCCAGACACTGGCCGGACGCGACCATCTCTCGCTGTCTAGTAGCCTGATTTGTAACCTGATTGCCTTGTCCACCCATACCAGGGAGTAATGGCCAGGGTCAAGAAGCCTCCCTGACCCCAAGGTCCTCAGAGCCCCGTAGTCCCTCAACACTGCACTCACCCTGACCTGCGGGGTGCTCATCCCTGCCTCCAGTGGCACCAATCGAGGCCAGGTCAGAATGGGCCCGAACCAGGACAGAGTCAACTCCGTGGACCTATTCCATCAAAGAAACTAATTCTGTGCCATAAATGAAATGAAAGGCAGCATCGCATCCCAGATTTGGTTTTGCATACTTTTGAACCAGCTGGATCCAGAAGAGGTCACACAAAGCCACCACTTCAAATTTTAATCTGAGGATCTTGGAGAGACGCTGGAGACACACTTTGCAGGCATAATCACTGAGAAGAGGCATAACTTTGACCCCTCCACACCTCCAGCCGGTGCAGAGAATCTCCACTTCACGTTAAACGGAGAAACAAGGAGGGCTCCCGGGCCGCCAGTCACCCGCGCCCAGACGGCTTGGGAAGACCAGGTGAGCTTCGCGGTACCATGGTACTCCCACAGACAAGCCTGGGCCAGAGCAGCATAGCCCCCTGGACAAACCGACCCCCACCCGGGGAAAAAAAGAGAAACTGACTAATAAGCAATAAGAACAATAAAGACACACGGGAAAGAGGGTGGGGCGCACTGAGCACCGAAGATTAGGGGAAGGGAACCCTTCCGGGGACTGTAAATAAACAAGCCGGGCGGGCCGGAGAGGCTCTGGCGGGAGTGGGGATGCACGCCCAGCAACCAGGAGCAGGAAAGCCTGTGAGAGTGGCTGCGGAGGAAAACTCCACAGGACAGGAGGGAAGACCCACTTCCCACTGAACTGTAAACAAACATGGCGGCTGGCAGGAGCAGCACCACCGCCCAGTAATCAGGAGCAGGAAAGCTTGTGAAAGTGGCGGTGGGAGGAAAACTCCACAGGAGAGGGGGGAAGACCCACTTCCCACATGAACTGTAAATAAACACGCAGGCCTGACAACGCAGGTGCAGCGTCACCTTTCCCAGTGTGCTTGGAAAGGGGAAAGCTTGTAGCAGAGGCTCCCGCACAGGAGAACTCTGAGCAAACAAGGCCTGCAGGGCCAGGTGAGAGCTAAGCTCACCCCAGAGATCTGCATAAATAAAGCCGCCAGCAACAGCAGGCTGACAGCAGCGGGCAGGTGAGCCACAGCTGCAGATACCATTCTCAGAACTGTCTCCAGACTCTTTTTTCTTTTTTTTCTTTTTCTCCCTACCCTTGATGAGAAAACAACTGAACTACACCTGTATGCTGAAAAACTTACTGAAACTGTATTGCATTTGAACTTGTGACACTTGGTGGGGTTTGTGTGTGTGTGTGTGTGTGTGTGTGTGTGTGTGTGTAGTTTTGTTCTACTTTATGCGTCCCCTTTGATGAGACAACTACAGAACAACATCTGAGGCACCATCTCCAGGATTGGAGACTGAGATGGACACCAAAATTATTAAGACTGAAACTTCATTGCATTTGAACTTGGAGGGTTTTTTGATTTTTTTTTTAAATTTTCTATTTTCCATTTTATTTTAATTCATTTTTAATATATAGATATTCTTTCATTTACTTATTTTTTATTTTTATTCCTATCTTAATTTTTTTTATTTTTGATTTTCAATCCTATCTCTGTCCCTCTAATGTCTGTTCAGCTTACTGTCAATTAGTACACTAAAGCTCCCTGTTTATACCTTTGAAACCTTCTTGTCTGATACCTTGTTCTGTTTTCTCCCTCCAGTCTGTGTATTTGTTTTCCCCCTTTCTTTAACTTCTTGCTTTCCATCTCAGCTCACCCTTCCATTCTAAATATTACCATTGTTATTATTACAAACTAGAAAATACTTAATTGCACACAGTACAGGGACAGTAACAACACCAAAGACAATGATGGGAAGACAGAAAAAACAGGGAAACAAGTTTCCCCACAGCAAAAAATTAGTACAGGAACCAGAGGGGAATGAAGAAAACAGATACTCAGATCCAGACTCCAACAAAATGAAGATAAACTATGCCAAAGGACCCAATGAAGCCCACAAGAATAATTTAAAAGAAGACATACTACAGGTACTCAATGAGAATTTTATAGAGATGATACTGGATAGGGTCAACCAAAATGTACAGGAGACACTCAAGAAATTCCAAGACAATAAAAATAGAGAATTTGAAAAAGCAAAAGAAGAAATAAAGGAAACCATAGAAGCACTGTATAAACACCAAAGTGAAAGAGAGAACACAATGAATAAACGGATAAATGAACTCAGGACAAAAATAGACAACATTAAAGAAGAAAACTGCCAGGATATGGAAAACCTCAGAAAAAAGAACGAAACAGAACTGCAAAACAAAACGGAAGGCCAATCCAGCAGAATAGAACAAACAGAAGACAGAATCTCAGAACTTGAAGATGAAATGGTAATTAAAGGAAAAACCGAAGAACTATTAATTAAACAACTCAAGACCTGTGAAAAGAAAATGCAAGAACTCACCGACTCCATCAAAAGACCAAACTTGAGAATTATGGGCATCGAAGAAGGAGAAGAGGAGCAAGCGAAGGGAATGCGTAATATATTCAACAAAATAATAACAGAAAATTTCCCAAATCTAGAGAAAGATATTCCCATACAGATGCAAGAGACCTCCAGGACACCAAACAGACCAGATCAAAATAGAACTACTCCACAACATATCATCATTAAAACAACAAGTTCAGAAACTAGGGAAAGAATATTGAAGGCTGTAAGAGAGAAAAAACAAGTAACATACAAAGGTAAATCCATCAAAATCACAGCAGACTTCTCAACAGAGACATTAAAAGCAAGAAGAGCGTGGGGTGAGATCTTCCGGGCACTGAATGAAAATAACTTCGACCCCAGGACACTCTACCCAGCAAAACTATCATTCAAAATAGATGGAGCAATAAAAGTCTTCCGTGATAAGCAGAAACTAAAACAATATGTGACCACAAAGCCACCACTACAAAGGATTCTTCAAGGGATTCTGCACACAGAAAGTGACACCCAACTTAACCATGAAAAGACAGGCAAGCACCAAACCACAGGAAAAGAAAAAGCAAGACAGTAGAGAGTAACATCAAGTTAGGTACACACAATCAAACCTTCAAACAACTAAGACAACTAAATGGCAGGAATCACCACATACCTATCAGTACTAACACTTAATGTTAATGGACTTAATTCACCCATCAAAAGGCACTGATGACGAAATGGATTAAAAAGGAAGATCCAACAATTTGTTGCTTACAGGAGACCTATCTCACCGACAGAAATAAGCATAGGCTTAGGATGAAAGGCTGGAAGAAGATTTACCAAGCCAACAGCCCCTGAAAACAGGCAGGAGTAGCAATACTTATCTCTGACAAAGTAGACTTCAAACCTACATTGATCAAAAGAGATAAAGGAGGACATTCCATACTAATAGAAGGGGAAATAGACCAAAAGGAAAAAATAATTATGAACCTGTATGCACCTAATGTCAACGCACCCAATTTCATCAAACATACCCTGAAAGACCTAAAAGCATATATAAATGCCAACACAGTGGTTGTGGGAGAATTTAACACCCCATTATCATCAATAGATAGGTCATCCAAACAAAAAATCAATAAAGAAATCCAAGATCTAAAATATGCAATAGATCAAATGGACCTAGTTGATGTCTACAGAACATTTCATCCAACTTCTACACAATGTACATTCTTCTCAGCAGCCCATGGAACCTTCTCCAAAATAGATCATATCCTAGGGCACAAATCAAGCCTCAGCAAATATAAGAAAATAGAAATTATACCGTGCATATTACCTGATCACAATGCAATAAAACTAGAACTCAACAACAAAAGTAAAGACAAAAAACATGCAAACAGCTGGAAACTAAATAACTCATTACTTAATGAAGAATGGATCATCGATGAAGTAAAAGAGGAAATTAAAAAGTTCCTGGAAGTCAATGAAAATGAAAACACAACCTACCGGAACCTATGGGACACAGCTAAGGCAGCCCTGAGAGGAAAGTTTATAGCCATGAGTGCATATATTAAAAAGACTGAAAGATCCCAAATCAATGACCTAATGATACATCTCAAACTCCTACAAAAAAATAACAAGCAAATCCCAAAACAAATAGAAGGAGATAAATAATAAAAATAAGAGCTGAAATCAACGAAATAGAAACCAAAAAAACCATACAAAGAATTAATGAAACAAAAAGTTGGTTCTTTGAAAAAATAAACAAGATCGATAGACCCCTGGCAAACCTGACTAAAATGAGGAGAGAAAAAACCCAAATTAGTAGAATCAGGAATGCAAAATGGGACATAAGAACAAACACCATGAAAGTCCAGGAAATCATCAGAGACTACTTCGAGAACCTATATTCAAATAAATTTGAAAATCTTAAAGAAATGGACAGATTTCTAGATACATATGATCATCCAAAACTGAACCAAGAGGAAATTAATCACCTGAATAGATCTATAACACAAAATGAAATTGAAGTAGCAATCAAGAGTCTCCCCAAAAAGAAAAGTCCAGGACCTGATGGATTCTCTGCTGAATTCTATCAGACCTTTAAAGAAGAACTAATACCAACCCTCCTTAAACTGTTTCATGAAATAGAAAGGGAAGGAAAACTGCCAAACACGTTTTATGAAGCCAGTATTACACTTATCCCAAAACCAGGCAAAGACACCTCCAAAAGGGAGAACTATAGGCCAATCTCCTTAATGAACATTGCACAAAAATCCTCAACAAAATAATGGCAAACCAAATTCAACAACACATCAAAAAGATCATTCACCATGACCAAGTAGGCTTCATCCCAGGGATGCAGGGGTGGTTCAACATACGAAAATCAATAAACATAATAAACCACATTAACAGAAGCAAAGACAAAAACCACTTGATCATCTCAATAGATGCAGAAAAAGCCTTTGATAAGATCCAACACCATTTCATGATAAAAGCTCTAAGAAAACTAGGAATAGAAGGAAATTAAAAAGTTCCTTCCAGGAAATTAAAAAGTTCCTGGAAGTCAATGAAAATGAAAACACAACCTACCGGAACCTATGGGACACAGCTAAGGCAGCCCTGAGAGGAAAGTTTATAGCCATGAGTGCATATATTAAAAAGACTGAAAGATCTTTTTAATATATGTCTTTTATATATGACAAACCTACAGCCAGCATTGTACTTAATGGAGAAAAACTGAAACCATTCCCTCTAAAATCAGGAACCAGACAAGGATGCCCACTATCTCCACTCCTATTCAACATAGTACTGGAATTCCTAGCCAGAGCAATTAGGCAAGAAGAAGGAATAAAAGGAATACAAATAGGTAAAGAAACTGTCAAAATATCCCTGTTTGCAGACGACATGATCCTATACCTTAAAGACCCAAAAAACTCTACTCAGAAGCTTCTAGACACCATCAATAGCTATAGCAAGGTAGCAGGATATAAAATCAACATAGAAAAATCATTAGCATTTCTATACACTAATAATAAAGAAACTGAGAAAGAATATATGAAAACAATTCCATTTACAATAGCCTCAAAAAAAAATCAAATACCTAGGTGTAAACCTAACAAAAGATGTGAAAGACCTCTACAAGGAAAACTATACACTTCTTAAGAAAGAGATTGAGGAAGACTATAGAAAGTGGAGAGATCTCCCATGCTCATGGATTGGTAGAATCAACAAAGTAAAAATGTCGATACTCCCAAAAGTAATCTACATGTTTAATGCAATTCCCATCAAAATTCCAATGACATTCATTAAAGAGATTGAAAAATCTACCGTGAAATTTATATGGAAACACAAGAGGCCACGAATAGCCAAGGCAATAATCAGTCAAAAGAACAATGGTGGAGGTGTCACAATACCTGACTTCAAACTATATTACAAAGTAATAACAATAAAAACAGCATGGTACTGGCACAAAAACAGACATGAAGACCAGTGGAACAGAATAGAGGACCCAGATATGAAGCCACACAACTATAACCAACTTGTCTTTGACAAAGGCGCTAAAAATATACGATGGAGAAAAAACAGCCTCTTCAACAAAAACTGCTGGGAAAACTGGTTAGCAGTGTGCAAAAAACTGAAACTAGATCCATGTATATCACCCTATACCAAGATTAACTCAAAATGGATCAAGGATCTTAATATCAGACCACAAACATTAAAGTTTGATATAGGAAAGAGTAGGAAATACTCTGGGGTTAGTAGGTATAGGTAAGAACTTTCTCAATGGAACCCCAGCAGCACAGCAACTAAGAGACAGCATAGATAAATGGGACCTCATAAAACTAAAAAGCTTCTGGTCATCAAAAGAAATGGTCTCTAAACTGAAGAGAACACCAACAGAGTGGGAGAAAATATTTGCCAGCTACACATCAGACAAAGGACTGATAACCAGAATATATAGGGAACTTAAAAAACTAAATTCTCCCAAAACTAATGAACCAATAAAGAAATGGGCAAGTGAACTAAACAGAACTTTCTCAAAAGAAGAAATTCAAATGGCCAAAAAACACATGAAAAAATGCTCACCATCTCTAGCAATAAAGGAAATGCAAATTAAAACCACACTAAGATTCCACCTCACCCCTGTTAGAACAGCCATCATTAGCAACACCACCAACAACAGGTGTTGGCGAGGATGTGGGGAAAAAGGAACCCTCTTACACTGCTGGTGGGAATGTAGACTAGTACAACCATTCTGGAAAAAAATTTGGAGGCTACTTAAAAAGCTAGACATTGATCTACTATTTGACCCAGCAATACCACTCTTGGGGATATACCCAAAAGACTGTGACACAGATTACTCCAGAGGCACCTGCACACCCATGTTTATTGTGGCACTATTCACAATAGCCAAGTTATGGAAACAGCCAAGATGCCCCACCACTGACGAATGGGTCAAGAAAATGTGGTATCTATACACAATGGAATTTTATGCAGCCATGAAGAAGAACGAAATGTTATCATTCGCTGGTAAATGGATGGAATTGGAGAACATCATTCTGAGTGAGGTTAGCCTGGCCCAAAAGACCAAAAATCGTATGTTCTCCCTCATATGTGGACATTAGATCAAGGGCAAACACAACAAGGGGACTGGACTTTGAGCACAAGATAAAAGGGAGAGCACACAAGGGAGGTGTGAGGATAGGTAAAACACCTAAAAAACTAGCTAGCATTTGTTGCCCTCAACACAGAGAAACTAAAGCAGATACCTTAAAAGCAACTGAGGCCAATAGGAGAAGGGACCAGAAACCAGAGAAAAGGTGAGATCAAAAAGAATTAACCTAGAAGGTAACACACATGCACAGGAAAATAATGAGTCAACTCCCTGTATAGCTATCCTTATCTCAACCAGCAAAAACCCTTGTCCCTTCCTATTATTGCTTATACTCTCTCTTCAACAAAATTAGAAATAAGGGCAAAATAGTTTCTACTGGGTATTGAGGGGGTAGAGGGGAGAGGGAGGAGGTGGAGTGGGTGGTAAGGGAGGGGGTGGGGGCAGAGGGGAGAAATGACCCAAGCCTTGTATGCACATATGAATAATAAAAGAAAATAAAAAAATTTTAATCTGAGGATAGACAGTTCACATCCCTGTACTGGTCTGACACTCCTCTGTGCGACGAGGCTGTGTGTGGCTCTGAGGGCTCTCACCTGCCACCTTGCTGGCTCAGGTGAAAGGAAGGCTGCCAATCGCCATGATCTTGGCTCTGAAGCGCAAGCTCAAAGAGTGATCCACGTTCACAGTGACTGCACGCACACCTGGGGGTGGGTAACCCAGGGGCCCGCGGCATCGTGAACTACAGGGTTGCTCTCCAGCCAGCAGCTAATCAGTGCTCACAGGTGCCTTCTGTTGCTAAGATGACAGGATGCCCAGATTTTTCCCATTGAGGTGGGGGTCTCACGAACTGTTTTTTTGCCTAGAACCTCAATCCTCCTGATCTTAGCCTCCCGTGTAGCTTGGGATGACAGGTGTGTCCCATGCATCCAGCTATTGGTTGAGATACGGCCTCCCTGACTTTTTGCCCAACTGGCCACAAACCACAATCCTCCTGCTCTCAGCCTCCCAAGTAGCTGGGATTACAGGCGTGGCCATCAGTGAGCACCCAGCTCAGGCTCTTTTCAAATTTTAGTAGTTTGGGATTTTAGGTACTGGCACTGCCGTCAGCAGTGAACAGAGGTGAGTTTCTTGTGAATGAGACCATAAATAGAAAACATGAGAGTACAGAAAAATGAAATCCACGTGGTCCAGAGCACACCACATTCAAAGTTAAAACACAAAACCTAAGTTGGAAAACGAGTTGCAAAGCATACAGCCCACCGGGGGTAAGTAACAAGTAAATAACATTGAGACCAATTAGAGAGAAGCAGTGCCCCCCCCACCCAAGAAAGTGCTCAAAGCATAAAACACAAACAGCAAGCGGCCTGGAAAGGCAGCTCTGTTTCTGGAAAAATGAGCCACCAATAAAGATTGTGAAGAAGATAGCAGCCTACCAGACTGGATTAAAGCTAAACACAGACAACCTGCATGGGGGGTGGCCACCCCCATACCCCGTAGGTGGTCCAAGTGGATGTGGCCTTTATGGGACAACCATGTGGACCCGGAGATGCCCCACTCTGGAAATGTCCAGGAGCTCTGCATGGAGGGTGGGGTGAGGGGGCCAAGCAGTGGAAGGTGCTTGTTGTCTTCAGGGTGACATGGACCAGCGTCTGGGTCACTCAAAGAATCAGAACTCCCCAGGAAGGAGCACTAGTCAGCAAGACAAATGGCTGGACCCTGGAGTGTGAGTGTACATGAATGTGGAGCACGCAGACCCACACTTGCACAGATGTGCAAGTGTTAGCCATTCAACAGCCACCTGAAGGCCTTCCTGGGCAGGGTGCCTCACCAGGGACACTGCAGTGAAGGCTGAGCTCCTGCCACCATGCTGTGGCAGAGACATCAGAGAGAGCCCAGAGCCCAACGCCTCCACCTAGACAGCTCTTCTCCCCAGGTCAGAAGCCCTCTGACCACTCACACTCCTAGCGCCTGTGTGAACTGACAGGCTCAGGAGCCTTGGAAGGGAGAGGGAAAATCAGTCAGAGGCTCTGCCGTGATCTCTGGTGATCACTGGATTAATTGTAACAGATCTGCCATCACCAAGGGCTCGACACCCTTGGCTAGAGAACTGGGGTCTTCCCTGGGACTCTCCCAGCCCTCATGGCACAGGCTGGGGTCTGCCGTTAGCATGCTCACTAGGTCAAGAGCACACTCTGAGCCCCACAAGTGATGGCACTCTCTGTGTATGCACCTATTCCATCAAGACTTTCCCCAGAGCTACAGGGCCAGGATCTTAGGCAGGTTACAACCTTCAACATATAGTTAAAGCCACGGTATTGTCCACTGTCTGCTGACAGTTATTACCCACTCGAAGCTATGACACTACCACAGACCTCTGTATCCAGTACTTGTCTGAGAACACCCTTAAGGCCACCATCCACAGGGACAGCTAACCGGCTGCCTCACTCACAAGATCTGTCACTAACCAGGTTCATGGAGTACGTTTAAAGGTGATGTCCCTGTCAGAATGTTTGGGATAAGAGCTAGTACTAACAGAGGCAGGACAGGAGAGCTCACTCTGGAGCACCGCCTGGCTGGGCACACAAGCATCTGAGCACAGGCGAGGAGGACGAGGAAGTGCTGCCTCCCCCTGCTGTTCCCAAAGCTAGAACCAGCACTTCACACTGCTGGTGTCAGTTTTTTGTCTCTGTGACAAAATACCTGAAGAGCAAGACAACTTAAGGGAAGAAGGATTTCCTCTGTCGCATGTTCAGAAGTTTCAGTCCCTCTGGGGAGGGTGTGGCAAAGTAGAGCAGCTCACAAAGCAGGCAGGAAGCAGGGACAGAGATTAGCCAGCTTCCTCCTCTTTCCCCTTTCATTCATCCAGGCCACCAGCCTGTGGGATGGTGGCCTTACTCCAACTTCTCTGGAACCCTCACAGACACACAGGTAAGCTTCTCAATCTGATGGAGTTAGCAGTCAAGGTTAGCCATTTCGCTGATTTCTGTAAGAACGAGGTGCTTCCTAGAAAGCATTAATAAATACACCAAGCCAGAAGACTCCTTCAGGACAAAGCCCAGCCCCCCTCTCCCCACTTCGGGGGAGAGGTTCTACCACTGCCTGTCCCTCTCCATCCCCTCTTAATGTCCCAGGATGTCTATGTGAGTTCCTTCTTCCCCTGCCTGCCCCAACTCCCAGCTCCCTCAGGTCAGCTAGAAATAACTTCTTCCTGACAAACACCCCAAGGAATGCAGCCACGCCCTATCCCCAAATGTCCACTGCAGGGTTCAGGGGAACGGGACTTCGTTCTTTTTTGTCTTCTTTTTTGGTGATACTAGGGTTTGGTGATACTAGGGTTTGAACTCAGGGCCTCACACTTTCTAGAGTCGCTCTACCACTTGAGCCACACCTCCAGACCTGGCACCTGGAGCTCCATAAACACGCATCATGGTTCATTCCACTGGTCATTTGCTCTCTCACAAAAGAATGCAATCGTACAGAGGAATAAAATTGTAACTTTTTTGTTCGGTTGTTCTTTTTTTTATTTCAATACCTAGCCCGGGCTAGCCTTGAACTCAGGACTCTCCTGCCTCAGCCGCCCCAGTGCTGGGATTTCAGGTGCCCTCCACCACGCCCACCTGAAGGACAAACCAGGAATGATAAGCCACCACCCCCTAGCCCTAATTCTGTGACTCAGCTGAGAGTAAAGCAATGGTTGAGCATCCACAGTGGTTTGTGCACGCCACTCTTCCTAAGGAGGAGAACAGAGAGCCCAGCGGGCTCTGTACCTGCAGGGATGATGCCGATCCTGAGGGGGCTGGGGACCAGCACGGCTCTGGGATGGTTCTGGTCAATGCCCGCGCTCCTCTGCGTCCTCCCGATCAGCCCGTGCAGCACCTCGCTGAACATGCCATCGCCACCGACACAGACAATGCTGCGGGAAGATCAGAGACTCGTCAGGGTCCCCAAACGCAGTCCGCAGTCCTTCAGCTGGGGGCCTCGGGCGTTGGGCCCTGGCAGGTGTCTGGGAACTTAGCTCTTGAAACCTTCTCTAGATGCTGAGGTACCTCCCTGCCGCCCGCCCACCAAGACTGCTTATACAGACAAGAGACTCAGCACACACTGACTTTCCTGCTGGAATTGCAACGGCAGAGAACTCCTATGTGACCACCCCCTGGCTGGCCCCCACCAAAAACCCGTTATTTGAGCTGGAGGAGTAGCTCAGTGACAGAGCATGGTCTAGCATGCACAAGGCCCGGGACTCAGGCCCCAGCACTGCAAAATTTTTTTTAAAGTTAAAAAAGCAAAACAAAAAGCCAAACTCTTAACTTGGCAACACCAGACCTATGGGACTGCATTTCTGCTGCTGGAGGGAGTGAGTGCTAGGCGACTTACATGGGGTGCGGGCTGGGGGGACATGCACACGTAAGCGTGTTCTTTTCTGATCCAGCTGGGTGGCCTTGCTCATGTACAGACTCGCTAATCCTATGTGTGGTCCTGAGGACTCAGCAGACAGGAGCAGAGGGGACCAAATAAGTGCCAGGTTCAGAAGACAACACCAGGAAAAGAGGAGGAAGGGAGCCTGGGTTGTTGGGAGGCAGGGCAGGGCTGCCTAGTGCGGATGGCGAGAGGAAAGATGGAGAGGTGTGCATGCATGGGAGACTTGGGCACATTCCTGTGACATGGAGGGAAGGCAGAGGGCATGCTCACCTCCCAGGGCAACCTGACAGCAGGAGGCTCAGGCATAGCTGAAGGACTTGGGCAGGGAGGGTTGTGTGGAAGGGTTGCCCACAGAGTGGGGTGAGTTGACCTGGGTGCAACACGAGGGCCCCTTAGATCTGAAAGTGAGCAATCAGTGAGCCTCGCTGCTCTCCAGCATGTCTGGCTGCACAGGGGCAAGGACACTCTCCACGGCTGGGGTCTCTACCCAGCAGCCACCTTGAAAAGTTCAGGCTTTAAAGCACAGCTCCTGTGGGAAGGTCCTGGGACTACCTCCCCTCCACACTCTGCACACCAGAGTATGCAGAGTCCACCTGTCCCCAGCTAGGCTGTGGTTTCAAGGACAGGGTCACAGCTCAGGTTTTTAATGTGCACCGATATCTTCCTTGACTGCACTTGCTGCTCAGCAAATGTTCGGGGATTCCCCACTGGCCTGGCCACCTGGCCTCCTAGTGAGGAGCCACATGCCTGGGGAAAGGAGTGTGCCTTGAGGCACAGTTGGCTGCCATGTGGCTGTGTTGGGTAACACCCTAGCAAGCAGTGGAGATTACACCATCTTCCTAACACGGCTGAGGTCAGGGTGGCATCTGTGGGGAGAGGTGTGTGGAATGCTCTCTGCACTTTGGGGCCCACGTACTCCCCTGAGTGATGGGGACAGACAGGAGGGAAGACACCCTGCCAGCACTCTGAGGCAAGGGCTGTTTTATTTTCCTCTCTAACCTCAGCGCTCACACAGTGCTGGAGGCTGGCATATACTCAATAAGGAATGAATAAGGATTTTAAAAACTCATATTTCAACTTAAACAGCACATTCCTCACAAGACTCCAGGTGGAACAGAGAGATGAAACCCAAAAGTCAGCTGGTTACAAAGCAATCAACAAGAAGAGTGTCTACCCTCAAGCACTGGAGACCAAGAATGAGTCTCTAAGCTCAGAGAGTAGTTTAGAAAGAGGTAGACAGACTGAGTACATGAATTTGAAAAATATGGTAAAAAATGCCATATGCAAAATTAAAAGCCAGTTTAAGAACTAGGGAAACTATTTGTCAAAATATGACACTGGCTGTGGGTTGCCTGTTACTTGTTACATAGAAGAACAAATAACTGAAACTACTTGAGCGACAGAAGAAAAGGGCCAAGGTTGTAGAAACTCGGATAAGCACATTTCTTCAGAGATTAAAGACTTTTGCACGTCAAACTGGCAGGTAGAAGCAACCATGCTGACAAGGACAGCAGGTGACACACTGTAAGAAGGTGTGGAAGTGACAGGGCTGGGGTATAACTCAGTGGTTGGAGTGTGTGCCCTGGGCTCAATCCCCAACACCAAGAAAAAAAACCTCATGTCTAAGGATTAACCCTGAAAAAATACACACAGAGATGTATATTCAAGAATGCTACTGGATTTTAAGAGCAAAGATTTGAAAGAGCTAATATGTAGGAGGAAGAGACTGGTTACAAAAATTATGGCGATCCATACAGCAGAATTTGGTATGAGCATTAAAAATAATATTCTGGGGAAATCTTTAATGACATGGGAAATTGCCTGCAATATAACAGAAAAGCAGGATCAAAGCGACCAAACGACTTCATGTCAACCTTATGTGATCATGTGCCTGTAGAGATGAATCAAAAAGTCTTGTGAAAGCCTGGACAGGAAGCCAGGCTGTCAAACAGTGGCTTTGCCCAGTAGGGGGCGGGTGTGTAGTTTTCCTGACTGTACAGGAAGCAAGCTTGCTTTTACAATTACGAAAAAACCTAAGGAAAGGGAGCGACTAAAGAACAAGAGCTATGAGCAGAACTTGACTGTTGTAGTCAAGAGGAAGCAAGCGTTTTACTCACCCGTCATAGCTGTCCATGTTAATCTCATATAAAGCCTCCTTGGCTTGATTAGCTTGTTCTGTAACTGGGGGAAAACATCACATCATGCACTTTATATTGACATCTGGGAATCCGTACAAGACAAAAGGGAAGTAAGCCACTCTTTACAGTGTGGTCCAGTAGGTTTTCAGGGGGACTTCTAGAGGAAACACCTCCTTACAGCTTTCTAATTCCCTCTCACTGAGGAAAAGGCAGCCACAGTAAGATCTGAGAGCCTTTTTTTAAAATTTTGGTGATACTGAAGTGTGTACTCATGGCCTCACGCTTGCCAGGCAGGTGCTCTACCTCTTGAGCTACTCGACCAGCCCTTTCTGCATTGCTTATTTTTGACATCGGGTCTTGCTTTACACCCCGCTGGCCTGGACTGTGATCTTCCTGTTTGAGCTCCTCTGCATAGCTGGGATGACAGGTGCCCACCCTGCACCCAGCCATTGGTTGAGATGAGGTCTTGCAAACTTTTTGCCTTTGGGCTGACGTCCAACCACGATCCTCCCCATTTTCACTTCCCAAGTAGCTAAGATTACAGGCGTTAGCCACTGTGCCCAGTGAGATCTGACATTTTCAGCACTTAATTAGCAACAAGTAATCTCTTTAGGAGTGATTAAACATGGTTTCTGCGTTGTACTTTCTCCTTATTATACAGGTTACTTAAAAAAATTAGAATGTGGCTCTGGCACCCAGCACTGCCCTGACAACGTGGTGCTGCAGATGTAGGAATGCATTTTTGTCTTAAAATGGCACTTGTGATGGAATCGCTTCTGAGACATTAAGCCTTTGTATCTTCTCTTGCCAGAATTTCCTGCCCATGATCTTTCTTCTTTTACCTTCTTGCTGTGTTCTTTGAGTACCTGGGACTGGGCTAAAGAAGGCGACACCTGTCATCTGCACTCTTCTCGTCCTACTATACAGGAATAACTGACTTTGTTTAAAACGGCCCCGGGACCGCTGGTACTTACTGACGATGTCCGTGGTGATGGAGGCCAGCGTGAACAAGGGCGCCACCTTGCGGTCGTAGACCCGCTTGCCCCGGCCCTTTCCTCCGAACGGGTTGATGAACACCAGCAAGTGCTTGGGCCTCGATGCTGCAGGACAACCGCGGGAAAACCGTGAGCGCAACCAACCCAGCTGGGGACGGAGTCCAGGGCGTCTACGGCGCGTGCGCGTGCGCCTGCCTTGGGGCTGGAACTCAGCGCCCTGCGCCTCCCAGGCAGGTGCTCCCACCGCTAGAGCCACACCCCCAGCCTTTTTTTTTTTTTAACTTTATTTTTATTTTTTTCAAATAGAGTCTTGCTTTTTGATCAGGCTGGTCTCATACCATGACCTTCCTACCTCTGCCTCACAAGTAACTGGGATTACAGACATGACCCACCATACCCAGCCTCTATGTATTTTTAAATCTTTTAATTTATTTTTTATTTTATTGTTGTTGTACTTGGGGTACATTGTGACATTTACAAAAGTGCTTACGATATATCTTAGTTACTTCACCCCCTCCATCATTCTCCTTTACCCCCTCCCCTTAAATCTTAAGAACAGCAATAAAGACTTCCACTCGATGAAAAGAGAAAAACCACAGTCTATCAAAAGAGGAGGGCCTGTGCACATCCGCCGTGTACGAGGACGGTCCCAGGAACTCGGAACTCCAACCGAGAAAAGGACCCCTCTCTCCTACAATCCTGGGCAGTTACAGCATGGTTCTGCTCATGTAAAGAAAGCAGGTTTCTGAGAACAAGGAGAAGGAAACAGATGTACAAAGAAGCATGAGGAGAGAAAGACAGACACACAGACAGAAAGAAAAAGTTCAGACAGAGGCAGACAGAGAAGAGAAAGGGCAGAGACGCACTGGGCATCCAGGGCCTGTTTTCAGTGCCCCACCCAGCTAACCGCCCATGCATGGGTTGCCTGAGGCACCCCTACTTTCTCCTGACAACTTCCACACTTTTGTTTAGTCAATTCAAGAAGATTCTGCCAGGTAAACAAATAAATTTGGGCCAGGTGCCAGTGGTTCACACCTGTAATCCTAGCTACCCAGGAATCAGAGATCAGGAGGATCGCCATTAGAAGCTAGCCCGGGCAAATCTTGAAAAATACCAGCACTAAAAAGGATCGGCAGAGTGGTCAAGTGGTAGAGCACCTGCCTACCAAGCATAAAGCCCGGAGTTCAAACCCCAGTGCTGCCAAAATAAATAAATTTAACTAATGGATCAAAATAACAAGAAGGTACGTGCCCAAGAAAATTGGTAACTTACACAAAACCTGGACAGCAGTATCCATCACAGCCCTATTCACAATAGCCACAGAGAGGGACACCCTAGTGTCAATCAATGGGCAAAGGGATGAAAAAGACACCCACCCACACAAGGGAACATTCTTTAGTCATAAAAGATAACAATGACAGAACATTGCCAATGGGAACACGTGTTGAAATGTCACTCTACAGAGGAGGAGCACTTGTCTAGCAAGCGCAAGGTCCTGGGTTCAATCCCCAATACTGAAAAAAATCCATCTCATGGTATTTTATTGTTTTATGAAGTGACGTAAATTTAGTCTCAGAATTATGAACCGGTACTGCTCCCTAGTTAATGATATGCACATCGAGTGTCCAAGAGCGAAACCTGCTTGTGTATGTCACTTCGAAATGCAGCAAAAAATATAATGGATGGATGGATGGATGGACAGAGACTGACAAACCAAATCTAGCAGAATCAGGTGGTATGTAGGTGAATGTCCACTATGGTTCTTTAAGTGTCTCTGTGCACTTTAAATGTCAGGGGAAGCACCTCAATGGAATAAGCAGCAAAGCCAACAGTTTATTCTCTGAAAACATCCCAAGTTGACAAGTCTAATACAACTGATCAAAAAAATGGAAGAAAACACATGTCACAGAAATTGGGAAAGAGAAGGGAACACCACTCCAGAATCTACAAATACCACTAAGAAAATGAAAGGATTTATTAAAAGTTCATGCTGATAGGTTGGTTAATTTGCATGAAATGGCACGTTTCTCAAAAAATACAACTTACCAAAGATGTCAGAAGAAACAAAAAACTGAATGTTTGATATCTAGTAAAGAAACTGAAGTCATTAGCAACACCACCCCCACCAAGAAAACCCCAGGCCTGGATGGTTTCACCACTGAGTTCCTCCACATGGTTAAGGAAAAACAGTCTCTTCCAGAGAACAAGAAAAGAAGAAACATTCCTGAACACTTTGTGTGAAACCACTGCGACCCAGACAGCGAAACCAGACATGGTGTCAGCAGAGAAGACGTCACAGAGAGGAAGTGACAGATCTCTTTCTCCCTGAACCTACATACAGAACCCTTGTCAAAGTACCAGAAGTCAAATCCAGTGAAACAAAAAGTGGGCAAACGTCTCAGCCAGGAGGGGCTTATCCAGGAATGCAGAGGGCTAACAGGGGGAGTAGAGCCACTCAGAGAACTACTTGAAGTCACTCATGATTTTAAAACAATAAAACTCTCAGAAAACCAGGGATAGAAGAAAATTTCCTTATCTGATTTTTTAAAATTCTGTTAAAACTCAGGATTAAGACAAGCACACTGTTATCAGCCTGCACTGCTGTTCCAAACCTGGGCAAAAATGTAAGAAAAGGAGTCAGGCGCCAGTGGCTCAGAGATCAGGAGGATCAAGGTTCAAAACCAGCCCTGGGCAAATAGTTCTTTGAGACCCTATCTCGAAAGGTACTCAACACAAAAAACAAGGCTGGTGGAATGGCTCAAGTGGTAGAGCGCCTGCCTAGCAAGTGTGAAGCCTGAGCTCAAACCCCAGTGCTGCCAAAAAAAAAAAAAAAAAAGTAAGAAACAGAATCAAAGAGAGAAGAACTGAAGCAGAAGAAATAGAACAGTCACCACACAACTGACTCAATGGTTAACAAGAATCCAAAAGAATCATCTAACTATTGGAATTAGTAAGTAGATTTAGCAAGGTGAAATACAGAATCCTACAAAATCTCCATATGCCGGCAATAAAAAAATTAAAACCAAAATAGGCCAGGAGTGGCAGTACAGGCCCTATAATCCTAGCACCTGGGAGGTTGAGGCAGGAGGACAAAGAGTTCAAGTCCAGCCTGGGCTACACAGCAAAAACACTGTCTCTGGGAGAAAGACAAAACCAAAAACAAAATAATAGCACCACAGTACAGAGGAGGAAAGACAGTATTTCCCATAAATGGCACAGATCCTGCAGATTTCTCTGTTTAAAAAATATGAACCCTAATCTCTTTCTTCACACCATTCACAAAGGTCAGTTCCAAAAGGATTGTGGATCTGAGTGTGAAAGGTAAACAATAAAGCTTTCAGAAGAAACATCTTCCTGACCTGAGGCCTGCACACTCTGCAGGCCTTCAGGCCTAGGTAGACACCCAAGAGAAATGCAAGGGTGTACAAAATGACCTGCCACAACACTGCTGTTCATGGGAGCCCACAGGAGGTCAACAGCAAAAGAGATGAATAAACCATCATACACTCACATCACAGCACATCACGCAGCCATAAGAGTGAACCATGGGTGATCACGCAACACAGGTAGACTTCACACACAGGGCCAAGGACCAGGGCGCCTGTGCCGGCTGTATCAGTGGACTTCTGTGGTTCAGAAGTCAGGGAAGTGGTGACCCCTGGGGAGTAATGACCACAGGGCCCAGGGTCCAGGGTTCTGCTTCCAGGTCAGACGCTGCTGGGTGTGAACCCCACCTGGCTGCACACTCAGCGTGTAAAGGCTTCTCTGTGCCTGTGTGTTACTTAAAGGAACATTAAAACAGACACAGAGTTAGAAGCTAGAGCTAGAGTAGTTGAAATAATAGAATCATATGCTGTTTTCAGACTACACCAACGTGCAGCCCGAGGGATTATCTATGAACCAAGTAGAAATACTAAATCCACACTACTTGAGCGGAGTCTTTCAGTCCCCAGTACCGCCGAAACATATTATGGGGTGGAGGCATGGCTCAAGCAGTAGGGCACCTGCCTAGCAAGGGTGAAGCTCTGAGTTCAAACCCCAGTACCTACAGACTCAAGCCTGGACTCTAACAACTCAGTTTTGGGAAAGCAACAGATTTGGCATACAGGGAAGAAAGGGGAGAACAGGTGTGGGCAGGAAGAAGAGCCTAGAGACAAATGGAGAGGAAGGCAGGAGAAACTGAGCCTGTTGCAGAGAGCATGTGGAAGAGCCGGGCTTCCAGCAGGAATCTCAAGTGGTGAACCGGGGTCTGCACAGATAAAACCGAGGTGCAGAAATGCAAGGCCTCCCACCCCTAGGGATAATCAGAAAATGCACTTTCCAGCCCAGGAGCGCCTCTGATGCCAAGGCATGGAATTCATTATAATCCACTTTTTAACACAGATGCCAAATCAACTCAAAAGGCAAAAAGTGAGCCCAAACACACTGCTTCTGTTCTACAGCTGAAGTCTGTACTGTGTTGTCAGAACAGACATCAAGGTTATGACCAAACAACAGGAGCCAGTGTTCAGGTGTAAAGTAAATGACAGAGAAGCCATCACTTATCACAGAATAACCACCGTCAGGCTTCTGCTCCATTTCAGGTGCACACACCATTCCAAGTCCTGGCTGATCCCCGCTCACCTTCAGTGGGGATTACAGGTGTCACAGCAGGTGTCACAGCCCCTTGCAGAGAAAGAAACTGCAGTTTCTTTCAAGAGTTCTTTCAAGAGGCTAAAAGACCTGCCTGCCTCACTGCTAGGAGGGGACAGGGCGGGGGACAAGAGCTCGATGCCAGTGCCCGACTGTGGAGCCCACACACTGTCCACTATTCTATGCTGGCCCTCTGTTTAGTAAGTTTAGAAACAAAATGGATCCAACACATCCACCTGGTAGTGCAGTGAGCCCAGGAGCCTCAGGGGTTGTTGGGGTGGCAGGGGGGAGGTGGGCAGACAAAGAAGCAGGTGGAGATGGCACTTCCCCTGGCCGGATGGCCACCATGGCTCTGGGATCACTGGTCCCGAGCCAGCACCACTGTGCTGCCTTCCTGCAAATCTAAGAGCCCCATACATACTCAGCTTCTCCAGCAGCTCTCGGAGGGTCTGCAGCCACAGGTGACACAGCTGCTCGTCAGCGCTCCAGAAGGTCACCTGTGCCCACTTCCAGCGGTGATGTCGAGCTCGTTTCACACAGTGGACTGCAAGGAGACCAACACTTGTTAGGTAGGGCCCTGGCCATGGTGACAAAACCGATTCACATTCACATTACATATAGCTTCCCCACTACACACTTCCCAGGGGTTCCCGTGCAGCTTGTTAATGACTTTCAACGTACATTAGACGAACGTCTCAGCTCCTTTAAGCCATTCCATAAAATAAAGAGGGGCTGGGTGTGGTGACACAAGAATGTAATCCCAGCTACTCAGGAGGCTGAGGCAGGAGCATCACGGGTCCCAGGCCAGTAAGACCCAAGTCTTATAAAAAAAAAACCCCAAAATTTGTTAATTAATAATAATAATTTTAAAATCATAAAATAAAGATTAACACCCAAACATTCACTAAAAGTAGATCCTAGAAAACAAATAATACAGGAAGATTCCATAAAGATAAACAAGTGATAGGAAATGTCCTGCCCTGTCACTTTCAGGGAGCTAAAGGGAAGCATGGGTGAGGACGCCCAGGCTCTGTCACCTGTGAATGCGTAGGGATTTTCCATTTTCTGCCATCGGCCACTGGCATGGTGTTTCCCGTGAGTGTCCGTCTCCTCCACGGTGATGATCTCTGACACGGGCACCGAGCGGGCATCTGCAAAGACCACAGCTTAAGTCCAAGCTCTGCAGACTCACGGACGGAGAGGCCAACTCTGAAAAGCTGAACACTGCTTCAGTGCGGTCATCAGAAACCCAAAACCAGACAGGAGGGTCGGCCACCACGCTTTCACCCGGAGCTAAGTCAGCAGGCGGCTCAGTGTTAACTGGAGATGGGGTGTTTCATCCAGCAGTAGCCAATGCAGGCCGAATGGTCACAAAGTCTACTGAGCCACAACAACAAATGCTAACCCTTCCAGGCCAGCCACTGTGCTGAGTTACAGGACATGGACTCTGCCCAAAGGCAGAGTCTAGGCTCAGAGATCCAGATGGGAAGGGGACATTTAACAGGACACAAGATGCCAGGGCCACCAAGTGTGCAAGTGACAGTCAGGGTCCAATGGGGGGGGGGCTGGGGTTTGTAAACGCCAGAGGTCTGATCAGATGCAGGATGATAGCCTGACATTGTTTGTTTCTTGGGAAGGAGCTCATTATGTACAGGATGGCTTTGAACTTGCCATACCCCGGCCTCAGCCTCTCCAGTGCTGGGATTATAGACATGCACCACTAAGCCCAGCACCAGACATTCTGTAACACAACAGGCCAGGAAGGAGGCAGACTGACCAGAGCTCACCAGGGTATGCTGTAATTAGGAGACTGCAGATCAAAAGAAAGTTGTGGGCAGGGCACAGCCCCGGGAAACGGCAGATTGTGACGAAGCCATCCTGAAGGAACACGCACCAGCCATTGCACACAGCCATTGCACAGCCATTTGAACAGGCTGGATTGCACAAGCCTTTTCATGAATTGCACTTGGGGATTTACAGTGTATTCTGTACACAGAACATTATAATAACCTACTTTCCTGGGTTGGCTACAAACCCAGCAGGAATCCAGCTAAACCCCACTGTAACATCTAGTCATCTTGCATCAGTTTTAAGGCTGTTGCCTGTGGAAATCAAGTCACCAGAACCTGGGGAGGTGGTGTCTGAGCAGGGCTTCTGAATACTACTGCCCTGAGGCAGATGTGCTGGGGACAGTGGAAATGGGGCATCAGGCAGAAGGACAGTCTTCTCACAAGGGTCTGTGTCTCCAAAACCAGTGAGACCCCCACAGTTCCTCTCTTCCCTTCTGCAGGTGTGGGCGAGCACTGCACAGGACAGGGCGTCCTGACCCCCATGCACCCAGCAGGCTTCCCAGCCCCAAAGCTCCCAGCAGGGCTCCTCTGCCTTTCTCAGCTCACCTTGTCAACCTCCCCCATTTCTGGAGGTGCCGACCTCACCTCTGAGGGGCCCCTCCCAATCCTGCCTGGACCAGTGACACTGCACTCAGACACCCTGCCCACCTTGCCAAGTCCATTTCCCAGAGGAGCAGGGGAGGGCAGAAGCCATCTGTGTGTAGGTGCCAACCACAGAGCCAGGCTCGTGGCAGACGTTCAGTAACAGGGACAAAATGAGTCACGAGACTTACAGGTAAAAGAATCTATGCTGTGACCTCTAGGACCTCTGAAACCAGCCATCGGTGTGTCGCCTTATCATCAGCACAACTACGATTGTTGGTAAGATACGGGTGACAGAAGTTACAAACACCTCAGCACAATAGCTGGAGAAACGTAAGCTTCTCAGTAGCAAACACGTGACTGAGTTGAGGGAGGTGCAGGAGATGAAGACAGGCGTCAGGCATTATGCCAGTATATATCTGAAACTTCTGAATGACCTGGCAACCCTTCTAAAAAAGTCTACAGGAAGAACCAAGGGAGGAGGCGAGAAATGTCAAAGTGAGCCACACGTTACGCCGCCAACCCCAGGAGCCACCCTGCAACCAGGGCCGGGCAGCCTGAAACCGTGCAGTCCCCACGGGTCCCCCAGCTGCCACAGCTGCCTCAGCACATGAGCCATCCTCCGTACCACACCTGCCTGGCACAGCTGCTGAGAAGGATCAAAGCTCTGGAAACAGCATTTCTCAGACACCCACGGGCACGGGGACAGCTGGGGGTGGGGGAGGAAGTAAAGAATCGAAGTAAGTCACGTGTCAGAAGGAGGGACCCAGGGCTGGGGGCGTCCTGGGGTCAGGCAGGCGGTTCAGGAGGCTCTGCGAACCCAGCAGGTGGAAGAGAGCAGGTTGGAGAAGCAGGAGTCGGGGAGGGCCTGTGAGGCTGAGGAGCAGGTAGTAGTTGCCCCTGGAGTGAGATGGGTGCCCAGGAGGGTTCTGAGCAGAGATGTGACCTGACCTAGGTCTGACACCAAATAACTAAACATGGGGGCCTGGGGGGTATTGCTCAGTGGTAGAACATGTGCTTATTGCACAAGGCCCTGGGTTTGAGCCCCAAAACTAAAAATTAAAATGTGCAGGATAGGGCACAGGATACAACTCAGAAAAAGAATTCCAGGTAAAGCTGTGCACCTTCTGCTACCCTGGCCAGCAGAAAGCCTTGTGTGTCCCTCGGTGCAAAAGGAAACAAAAGCACCCAGCAGGTCATATGTGCTCACACACGCATCACTCTGCAGGTAGCACACGTGCTCCCGACAGGAATTGTCCCTTAAAAAGTGACAGGAAACAGTGGGGGAGTGAAAGTCAATTTCCCCGGCCACACTTCACTGAGGAGTGGCCAGAGTAAGAATGCCAGGGCAGTGCAGGACAGGGGCTGTCCTCATCTACCCGGAGGTGAGGGGGGTTGCTATGGACAAGGAGCTGAGCCTGCATTTGGTGACAGGATCAACCCGCTGGGGTTCTCCATAGCTTGAGTCAGGTAAGACATGAGTGAGCTCCGGGCACAAAAAGAAACTTAAGAAGCAGCAGATTTCTCCTCTGTGAAAAAGCTGCAGAGACGGGAGCTCTGCCTCCAGCAGGCCCAAATCCCTGTGTCAAATGAAGGCCACCTCTGCACCAGGCACCGGGTGCCCTTCAGTGCAGGTCTCATTCATTCTTCAGTTCACACCATGCACACTGTGGCACGACAGTCCTCTAATTATGAGGCCAAGACCAGACCAAGAAGCTAAGAAACTGGAGGAATGCAGCAAACGACCTGCACCTGTCAACCGAAGGGCACATCCCCTGAGGTCAGGCACAGGGACCACCAGGTGGAGGAGGGCACAGAGGGGTTGGGTCAGGAAAGAGTGGCTGGGCCTCTGCGGCAAAACGATCTGCCACTGGTGATTCTGATGTGGACTCGTGGAGAGGCGTCCATGTACCTACGCCCATGGAGCAGACACGCATGTGTGTCACGGCAGCAGCAGTGACAGCGAGCATGGGAACAAGTCCACACATGGATCCCACATGTTGGAGGAGTTTGCAGAGTTGAAGGTGGGAATCGGGGCACCTTCACTTCCCACAGAAGTCTTTGTATTCTCTGTGTTCAGAGGGTGTATGGACATCCAGAGATCCCAGAGGAAGGGCGACCTGGATGGAGGACATTCGACCTGGAGTAGGCACAGTTCCCAGATCAGCCCGAACTGGCGCACAGAACTCTGTAGCAGCAGCTGCAGAGAGGTGGGGAGGGCAAGCCAGGGAAGGCGGGTGGTGGGAGGGAGGGAAGCCAGGGCCAGAAGCACAGCTCATCTGGTCCAAGGCCATGGCACTGCCCTGCACTGTCTGCAGCGGCCTTCCTACGGGAGCAGCACCCCACAATGCATGTCTGCAGCACACATTCGCCTCCCTGGCCCTAACTCAGACCTCGCCAGGCACTTCTGCGATGAGTGACATGGCAGCCAGAATCCAAGAAGTGAAGACTATTTAAAATATGGCTTTTGTAAAATAATGTGTTAGCTTTAAGAACACTTATAAATGAAAGCCCAAGTCCTTCGAGGTCTTCAAACACAGTCTGCAGTCCCTGCAGTCTTGCTTATTGTTTTTGGAAAAAGAAGTCTTTTCCTCTGCCAACTTCTGAAATGTTTTGTGGCTGTTAATGTGAGAACCATGTGACACATGTTTCGCTGCCGTCCTGGGTCAGTGAGAAATCCTGGAGCAGGGTGGGGGCTGTGGGAGATGGGGCCAAGCCATTGTGGCCAGGTGCCATGGGGCAGGATGCAGGGGCGGTGCTGGGAACTGGGCGGCTCTAACCTGGATGCTAAGGACAAGGGTTTGGTGTATTTACCAGAGTGCTTCCGCCCCCCTGGCTGTGATGTGGACAAATTGACCTCTGAGCATCAGTTTTCTTGCCTGCAAGGTGAGGATTATGGCAATTATCTTTGAGTTCTGTGAGGATTCTAGAATCCATGCACCCAGCACAGAGGTGGCACTCACAGGTGACCCTCAGCATCATCACCACGTCCTCTACAAAGCCAGCAGAGTGATGGGAAAACTGCTGCAGGTAGGGAGGAGGCCAGGGCTGGACTCAAGGTTGGCCAGGCCCCAGTGCCAGGGGACTGCTCGGGACACACAGCTTTGAACGGAGCAGGCAAGGCTGCCTCTGAGTGTTTGCCTTACGAGGTAGTATGTGGGCGCTGGGGTCATAAAGAAATGATCCTGCAGCTGTGTGGGGTTGTGGACCAGCCCCATGTTCTCAGGGCTGCAACCGTGTGTGCTGGCTACTTCCCAGGATGGCCGGGCTTAGGGCCACCTGGAGCAGTGTTCTGTGTCCCTAGGTCAGGGTGTGTGACCTTCACAGTGAGCCACAGGCTAGGCACCATGGTGCCTGGGAGGGGACAGGCAGGGGCCATGGTGAAGGATCTGAGCTCAGTTCTGAGGCTGTGGAGAAGCTGTCAACAGACTGAGGCAGAGCAGTGATGTTTCTCATCCACACCTGTGTCGTGAGTACTCACTGGGCCACACATAGGAGCTGCCCTAGAGCAACTATGACCTTATTTTCACCTCCAGACGGCAAAGTTAAACTTGAACCTGCCTCTGTATATTTTAGTTTGTCATTTGTTTTCTTCTAACAATGAAGCAATCTGGCAGGGCATGGTGCACACCTGTAAATCCCAGCACTCGGGAGGTTGAGGTAGGAGGATTAAAAGTTAGTGTTAGTACTGGTTCAAATACTACAATTGCTACAAATTTTTAAAAAATGTTCTCATTCAATACTCCTTCCCAAAAATGAACTAAAAATTTGTAACCTAATCTCCACACTTTTGCTGACAGCAGACTCCAGAAACATCAGATGCCCCGTGGTCAAGTGAGGGGACCACTGGTTCCTGGTCAGCACTAGCTTGTTGGGTCCTCTTTGCAGAGCTTGCTCACCACAGTGCAAGGACTCTGACTGCCAGTGTCTGCTCTTCCAGTTCTGTCCTATCTGTTTTCAGTGACTGTCGTGACAGATGGAAAACAATGCCCGCTGCCAGTCAGCTCTGTTAGAAGTTCCTGGGCTTTCCTGTGTACCTGGAGGGCAGTGAAGTCTGCCAGTGACCCAAGTGCACACACATATAAACACACATCTAACAGGGCCAGGGTCAAGGTGGTGGGACTATGCTGCTCAGCCAAGCTCTCACAGTCACTTGGGCAGCCCAAGAGGCCTCATGCCTCTCAGGGATGTGCCGCCAGAACAAAACCAAGTTCACAGTTGAGTACAGAGGCTGCCCTGGCTGTGTACAAACGCAAGCTCAGATGTGAGAGAAGAGGGGATGGTGCAAGAGACCTGGCCCTAGAGTGCCTACCAGCAAGGGCTGCGTGTCCTGTGAAGGCCAAGGCACACATCCCCACAGGACATAGGTGATGAAGTGGCTCGAGCACCTTGACCTCCACATGCCCAACCCACACAGGTGCCTGAGCCACAAGGGTGCCTAGAAGGACTCCCAAGAGATCTGGGTGGGGAGCGCGTTGCACTGCCCTGCAATTAAACACACAAACGTTTGCCAGGCAAGCCTCTCCCCAGCTATTGCTGCACGAACACCTGACCTTCATGAAAATGACAGACAAGCACTGGCCTGTGAGAAGTCAGGCAAAAACAGCACTGCCCACAGCTGCCACTGGCAATCTAGAGATGACACACAGGTAACAATTCACTTGAGAGTAGTCAAGCTGTCCACTTCGACAGGGGACACTTCCTGCCGCACTCGCCACCCGGACACAGCTCTCCATCTGTTGCACAGACCAGGTGGGAAAAGCAAAAGCCATGTTGTGCAATGATCCAGTGCCATTGCTGCTTCTCCAGCCTCGATGCTGCAGCCCTGTGCCAGGTGGAGTACAAATGGTACATCGTTCGTGCTAAGAGTGGCCTTGGATGAGTGCATCCTGAGGGTTACAAGATGCCCATGTGCTGGAATGGCCTCGTCAAGTCCATCAATTCCTGCTTGGAGGGGAACCAGGGGACCCCTCCACCCACACCAGTGTCTCAAGGTTCCTTCACACTGGCAGTACCATGCGGCCACGAGGTTCCAGCACAGACAAAACAGGGTCCAAGATGGGCCCCTGGCTGCAGGGGACGTCTCACGGATCCAGCATGCTCCAACTTGAGCCCCAGAGAGGACGGTTTATGGCTGTAATCCGGGAGGAAGGATGACTGTGACTCGTGTGGCTCCTTTGGCTGGCAGAGCATGGGGCCCACCCACTCTGCTCATCTGTTCAGAGCACGTGTGACACGCCCACCTGAGCCCTTCAAGCCAGGAAACTCACGGCCCTTTGGACACGCACAAATACATCCCTACAGGACAAGGAGACAGAGCCACTAGGAAGTGAGCTGTAGTCGCCTGTGTAGCCAGGACAAAGCCAACAAGCCTGGCTGCAAGGCCTCCTAACACCACAGCCTGGCATTTCTGGTGACCTTGAAGGTCTGCTTCTAACCCCCATGCGACCCAGAGAGGGCGTTTGTTCCCAGCGTTCCTCAGCTCCGCTGTCTCCATGCACGTGGGGTAACCACTGAGGCCCAGCTAATGAGAGAGCTGCCAGGCCTTCTACTGCAGACTGTCCCAGGTCTCAGGAACTGGGCTAGGCTGTGTCACTTACAACTGCAATATCAATTCAGAACAGGAAAAGGGCCACAGGAGGGGCAGACTTAAGTGGCCTCAAAAGAAGGAAGAACTTGAATTTCCCTTGAGAACAAAGGGTGTTACGAAGACCAAAACATCAGCTTTTCAATGATGATTGAAAACAACCCGTTTTCAATCTCTCTGAGCACATTTTCTCCTGTGGCACAAGTGCCATTTCAGGTAATTCCCTGCTCCTAAAGATGTACCCTGGCTGACAAGAACCAACCACGTCCTGCAGAGTCCATGGAATCCCACGTTCATCTCCTCCCGTGGCCTGGAGGATCATGGGAGGAGCAGTACTGAGCACGCATGTACTGCTCGCTACTCTGGAACATGATTCTCAGTGAGGATTTCTGTCTTCTCACTCCACGGCAGTTACCCATGCTGGGCCTCTCAGCGCCCACCAGGAGAAGCTAATCCCAGGATTTGCTGTGTGGAGTCTCCTAGAGTTAAAGTCCCAGGATGAAGTGGCAGCCAGGTGAGCAGGTGAGGCCAGGAACCCACCAGTCCTACTTGCTATAACAGGACAGTCACACCAGGATATGCCCAAGTTATGTAAAATTAAACTTTAAAATACTCGCTACAATTTAAAAAGGAAAAGAAGGGACTGGGGTTGTAGCTCAGTGGTTGAGTGTTTGCCTAGCATGCACAAGGCTCTCAGTTTGATCCCCAGTACCGGAAACAAAAAAGAAAAGAAAAGCCATGCAAGTCAGACAAAGAAATATCTTGAGCCTTATCTTAGTAAGGGCTGGACTGCAGCCGCTAAGGAGGCTGATTTGAGGCTACTCTGACACAGGAGCCGGGAACTTCTTCACCTGAACCACAGTGGTCTCCCCAGTCCAGTCTGATGAGGAGAGTTCAAAATGTTCCATCAAAGGAAATGAACTTACGCAGCTGCCTATCACTTTGTCATGAGCCACTTAAGGCTACAGAGCTGCTGACCCCAAGGCTACTTGTCACGGTGCAGAATGGCAAGTCCCACCAATGTGGCCAACCGCAGACACCACTTCTATTAGAAAATGGTCTGTCTTAATTGTGACATTTCTATCTGGAACCATTTCTTCTCAGTGGGGTAGTTTACCAGTGAAACAATTTCAAATAAAACTGTAAGTCATGATGCTCTGACAGGGGCCCTGTGATCAGTGTGTGCTATTTCACACACTGCGGTGCAATCTTGACTTGGTCCATACGTCAGGAGCCACGCAGTGACTCCTTCACATTAGGACCTGGTCTCAGTACAGTGGCTGTTCCCTGTGGACATCCCATGGAACCCCCTCCCCATTAGGGTGAGACTCTCTCCTACCCTAATGTAGTCCCAAGTCTGCCAGCCCACACGGGGCAGGTCTGTTGTCTGCCCAGGGCTGTGGGTATGGGATCCTCACCCTACCTGGCATCGGATGGGACACTCAGTCATCTAGGACTCTCATCTAAGGATTCCTGACTGGGCTCCAGCTTCCTCTGACTTCCACCTACCCTCCTCAGCTTCTCCAAATTCAAGCCAAGTTCACAGTCCATCTTTCTTCACTCTGATCAAAATGGTAAACTTGTTTAACAGAGTGATTAAGAGTGAATTTGGGGCCAGGCATGGTAGCTCAAGTCTGTAATCCCAACTATTCAGGAGGCAGAGACTGGGAGAATCTGGGTTCAAGGCCAGCCTGGGCAAAAGGTTCTCAAGGCCCCATCTCAACCAATAAAAGTTGGGCAAGGTGGTGCATGCCTGTCATCCCAGCTACTCAGGCACAAATAGGAGAACTGAAGTCCAGGGCTGCCCAGGCTTAAAGTGAGACCCTATCTCCAGATACACCCCCCACACACAAAAAAGGGTTCTGGCAGAGTGGCTCAAGTGGTAGAGTGCCTGCCTAACAAGCATGAGGACCTGAGTTCAAACCCCAGTACTGCAAAAAAAGAAAGAAAGAAAGAAAAGGAGTGAAGTTGGGAGCAAAGTGCTGGATCTGACACCAGGTTCTGGCACTGTGTGATCTTGGGCAATTACTTCTCTGTGCCTCAGTTACTTCACTTAAAAAATGGGGATGCGTGAGAATGAAGGAGACTGTCACCTATATAAAATGCTGAGAAGGGCCTGGCGCAGTAAGATGTTACTAAGTGTCAGCTGTCAGTACTGCCTACCTGTCATTCAGCAAGTGACACCATCCACTGTGACCAGACTAGCATTCGTGAAGTGTCCTGCAGAGACCCCCGGTCCCAAGAAACACTTGAACCAAACTTAGGTTACAAACACAGCAGGGCTCAGAACACCTTTGGGAGTCCTAAATGTTCCCTGATTCTAGAAAAGGCTGGGAAGGGTAGGAAGGTCAGCTGGGAGGCTGGTCCCCTGGCCTCAAGATGCCTGACTCTCTGGGAAAGGAGTTAACGCCCAGCCCAGCAGCTTGGTTTTACTCCAACCTTTCTAGACCATCTGAGGTACAAATCTTAAGACTCTTAAGCGCTAAAGTATCTCAAGCTTACTGCCCTTAGAGGACAGAGCACGGATGCCTGGCAAACTTTAAAATCAGTGGGTCACACAGATTGAAGAGTGACACAGAAAAGTCCAAATGCTTGCCACAGTGGTGTGACGGGCCCACTCACTGCTCGGACTTCCTGCGCCTCTACTCTGTGGCCGACGTGGGTCTAGAGAGGAGTGAGAGCAGGGACAGAGGAGTGTGTCCTCCAGGACACAGTCATCAGGGGACATCCAGTAACAAATCCAACCAATGTAAACCGTTTAGCCAATTCAACAACTTATCCAGAGTATCCAAATGCCAGAGGAGCAGGGCAAGAGGTATGGAGGGCTGGGAAGACCCCACTGAAGAAGCGAAATCTGGGCAGACTTGACGGGGTGACTTGACTGGGGCTAGCAGTATGGGTGGTGAGATGAGTATCAGGTGGCCTGCCCCGGACAAGGAGCAGCTCAGAGCGCACTCCATCTGAGGTCGTGCTGACCTATCAGGGGAGGGACAGCCATGCATTAGAAAACCTAATGCAGCGCAGCTCTGGTTGACAAGCCGCGAGCCTTGGTCTTCTTTCACAGGAGCTTTTCTGGTGGCCCACGGATGCCACAGGGCATCCGTGAGTGGCTGTGTGTCCTCACCAGGAACTCCTTGTCCGGGGCCTCAGGAGCTGTTCTCACCAGGAGGGGCTGGGCAAGGGGCTGCGGCACACTGCCCATACACAGAGCGGTGCACCCTGGTGCTCCACCTGCCTCCCGAGACCCAGGCTGGGCTGAGGTGCCCCTGCAGAAGCAGAGACAGGCAGAGCTGCTGGGAAGGTGAGTGGGCAGTTGAAGTGGGAAGGCCAGGGAGCCAGCACCCTTCAAGCCAGAAACCTCTCCACATATACTTGCACGCACACGCACGCTTGACCCTCTGAACAGGACAGCAGGCCACACTTCACTGTCAAGTCCACAGACAGAAAGTCACTCAAGACCCCAAAGAGAAGGGAAGGAGTGAGAGGTCAACCGCTGACCACCTCATTAGAGAAGAAGCCAGTGTTCTGGGATCCTGTTACCACAACAATGGCCCTAAACCTCACTGAAGCTTGTTTCTAACAACCATCCAGCTGAGCTCATACCCGCGGTCTTTCAGTTCATCCTCCGTGCAAAGATCTTATTTCCTTCCATCCACCAAGCTTCTCTTCTCTACCAGGGCTCCTCCCATCAACAGCCCCTCTCCTTTTTCCTAAGGCCAGCCTACTACTGGCTATATTGTTTTTAACCCACAGCTCTTTAACTGTGAAACACAGCTCTTAAATAATGTACTAATGCTCTGGTCTGTATAAGGTGCTCTTGGGAAGGAAACTGGAGGAATAAGATCGAGTTCCAGCCCCAAAGAAGAAACCCACTGTAAGGCACGATGTGATGAGAGTCATTCCCTAGCACAAACGCAGTGTTACACGTTGTGATACTTGTGTGCTGACATAAGTACATGTCAGAATAGTCTTTTTCCTCCTTTTAAATTTCTTGGCCACTATACTAAGAACCCCCAGATTTCATCACAAAACAGCAAGGTTTTTTTATAGGTATTCCAAAATATGAAAAGAGAAAAAAAAGATTTCCAGATCATAACTTATGTAAACTTACTGGAAGTAGGAAAGAGGGAGGGAGAGAAGAAGAAAAAGAAAAACGCTTTTAAAAAAACAGAAGTTGCCAGGCACTGGTGGCTTACACCTATAATCCTAGCTACTCAGGAGGCAGAGATCAGGAGGATCATGGTTTGAGTCCAGCAAGACCCTATCTCGAAAAAGCCCATCATAGAAAAGGGCTAGTGGCTCAAGGTGTAGGCCCTGAGTTCAAACCCCACTTTGCAAAAAGACAAAAAAGAAAAGTCATTCAAGCCAGGCATAGTAAAATGTCCTTGTAATCCCAGCTGCTCAGGAGGTAGAGGTAGGAGGATTAAAGTCCAAGGTCAACCTAGACACAAGCTTGAGATTCAATCTCAAAAATACCTAAAGCAAAAATGGCTGGGTGCATGGCTCAAGTGACTATCACTTGAGCACCTGCCTCGCAAGCACAAGGCCCTGAGTTCAAACCCCAGTAAAAAAGAAAAGAAAAAAGTTGTTCAGATGACCTGTTGTGGAAAGATCCTATGTCTTTCTGAACCACATACCTTCTTCACATCCTAACCATAAGCCCGATTCCATGGGACTCAGAATTAACTCACAGAGCACTTTCCCTCTACACCAGCCGTGTACCAGCTCATGGGGCTTCCGTCAGCCGAAGGCCTGCCAGCCCTGTCCTCACCCGTACTGTGCCATCAGCGCCTGGGAGGGGCTGGGCCTGGGAGGCAGGCAGGGCTTTTCAAGCAGGACTGAGCAGGCAAATGCCCTCCTCCCTCGAATGCAGGCCTAGCCAGGCCACAGGATGGTTTTTCCCCTGTGAGGGAAGGTCTGGGGAGGAGGGCAGAACTTAACCACATACGCACCCTAGTCTGGAGTCCCAGAAACCAGGTGGCTAATCCTAGACCTGTTTCTAGGCCAGCAGCAGAGCCAAGTCCACACCAGCTGGCATTTCTACACACGGAAAACCCGCCTGTCCCCACCCTGTCAGGCCGCCTGCGAGGATAGTCACATCCTGAAGACCTGATGTGTCAGGCTCCAGAGCCCGTGCTGGGAACGAGCTGTTGGAACCCCGCACACTCCACTGCACCAATGACCACAGGCCATTTGGGGCAACCTAAGTGGGCCCCAGAATCCTCTCCTTAAAGTGGGAGCACAGTCAGGATTTGGGTGTCCGAGGTCCAGGGCAGCTTTGCTGAGCGCCTCCCAGCCTGCCAGTGGAGACCCAAGTCCTGGGTTCCATCTCCAAGCGAGGTGATGATGGAGTCACCCTGAGGGTTGCTGTAAAGATTCCCCAAGGCACAAAAAATATCAACCTGATCAGAAAAAGGGACCAGGACTTCTGGTTCTGGCCAGGATGAAGTAAGCCCAGGACTCCTTCCTCCCCCGCTGATTATGACCAAAAACTCTGGACAAGATGGAAAAACGGCAATTAAGTAAGAGTGGATGTCCAACAGGCAGGGGCTGGAGCTGCCATCCAGCAGGCAGGGGCTGGAGCTGTCAACCCTGTGGAGAGTGAACAGTTTGGTTGGAATCTCGAGATTTTTCCTTTTATCCTCCATCTTCAGCTCTGACCCTAGGGCAGCCTGAGCTATGGGAGAACAGGTGTGTGCCGGCGGTGAAAAAAAAGAGAACCTACCCCTGGCCAGAGGAGCTAGAGCACGGCGGGGTGGAGACCTCAGCAAGGACAGGACTAGGCAAGGGTGACCAGGCTCTTGAGTGGACACAGTCCCAGAGAAGCACACCAGCCATCTGTCCTACCACCCACGTCCAGCCTTAGCAGGTGATGGATACCGGGGCAAAGGCTTGGAAAGCTGGGTCTGTCTCATCCTGTAAGATCTTGCTGTCTGTGCCCAACCATGTGGACACCTGCTTTGAAAAAAGGAATGTCCTCCAAAGGGTTTTTGTTTTTGTTTTTGAGACAGGATCTGTTCAAGCTGGCTTTGAACTTGAGATCCTCCTGCCTCTGCCTCCCAAGTGCTGGGATTACAACTGTGCACCACTACATCTGGCTTCTCCAAAGAATGTGAGCGGGACTGAATCACACCACATAGTCCAGATGTCCAGGATCCAACTAAGAGTCAGAAGGCATGGCTCAAATGGTAAAGTGCCACCTAGGAAGCATGAGGCCAAGTTCAAACCTCAGTACCAAAAAGAAAAAAAAAAAGAGCGAGAGAGAGAAAGTGAGTGTGAGCGAGCCAGGAAGTGCTGACATTGTCAAAGAAGTAGAGAGCCAACGGATGGCAACCTTGACATGACCTAGACCTTGGAGTTACCAAATGAGACCTCTGAAGTAGCTGTGTGCACCACACTCAGTAAGGCACACATGAACATCCTTAGAAGCGAGTTGAAAGACACCTCAGGAGGGAGATGGAAGAGTCCCAGTGCAATTCAGAGCTGAAGAGTGCCACATCTGAAGTTTAAGGTTACTAGAGGGACTCAGAGCAGAATGATACAACAGGGGTAGAGATAGGTCGGAATGATCTTCCGAAGAACAGAGAAAGCTGTTCCTACTGCACAAGGACCGTCATTCCTGAGAAGGTGGACTTGATGTACTCGTCCCTGCTCCTGCCTAAAAGTCAGTATAAAACCAACATAAAGACTTAGAAAGGTTGAGGGAAGAGGGCAGCTGAGTCGGGGCTGAGGGCTGGAGAGGGGGTTCAGTGGAGGGTGCCCTGGGCTCCCTTTTGCATCTCAAACCTCAGACCTGGAACTGAAGAAGCTCCGGCCTGAAGGTGCTCATGAGTGCAAACAAGAATGCCAACTAAAGCCTGCTCTCTCCAGCCAAAGGACCAGGGAAGGGATGCCCTTGCAAGATGGAAGCTTTTAGAGAAGAACCACCCTCTAGCAGCCAAACCAAGGGCTCCAAAGCCCAGTGTGGTAGTGCACAGCTATAATCCCAGCTACTTGGGAAGTGAAGATCAGCATGATCACAGTTCGAGGACAACCTGGAAAAAAGGTTAGCGAGATCCCATCTCAACCAACAAGCCAGGAGTGGTGGCATCCACCTCTGATCCCAGCTACCAGGGAGGCAGTAGGTAGGAGGATTGTGGCCAGGCAAAAGTGGAAAACCCTGCCTGAAAAATAACTGAAGCGAAAAGGGCTGGAGGTGTGGCTCAAGTGGTTGAGCACCTGCCTAGCAAACACAAAACCCTGAGTTCAAAAGTAAATAAGTAAATACTGCCAAAAAATAAATAAGTAAATAAATAAAAAAATAAAAGTCAGTCCACCACCTCCCACCAAGCCAACCATTACAAGGAACTCACTGATGTAGGCACGTAGAAGGTAAAGGAATACAAAAAGGTAGATCACATAAATGGTAATCAGAAGACAGAAGTGGCCACTTTAGTATCAGACAAAGTAACTTCAAACCAAAGAAAACTGCCAGAGATGGAAAGGGACGCTGTGTGTGACAAAGAGCCAGTCCACCATGACAGAGCAATCCTCAGTGTACAAGCAGCAGAGAGACAGCCATAAAACATGCGAGGCAAAACCTCCTAGAACTAAAAGGAGAAGTAAATGAATCTCCAATTATGTTTGGGCCCCAAATCAGACGGGGTGTGGAATTCAGTGCCACCATCGAGCAGCAGGGTCCAGCCAGCACGAATAGAACACACCACCACCGACAACAGGACGTCTTCCCTGCCAGTCCATGAAACAATACCAAGACAGACTACCTGCCCCAGCTGCTCCTCTTGCTCTTAACGTCACACTTTGCTTGATGTTGCTCTGGCCATATGAAACTAAGCTCAGCCTGCAGATGTGTATGCTGTTGCCCAGCGGGGGTTCTAAATTTGCCCTGACCTGATGGGGTTCTGCTGTAGACATGGGCCACGGGGGTAGGAATCCCAAATGAGCAGGTTCCCCAAATAGCAGGAGCAATTTTTGCAGATGACCAGATTTTTTTTTTTTCCTTTTTTGGAAAGTCAAAAATATTTTTAGGCATCTGAATTAGCTGCTTTTATAATATATCCAGTTATTTTTTTTCTTCAGTAGCAATGATTTAGAACAGGAATTGGCACCAGTGGCTCACCCCTGTAATCCCAGCTACTCAGGAGGCAGAGGTCAGGAGGATTGTGGTCAGGCAAATAGTTCTCAAGACCTTATCTTGAAAAAACCCATCACAAGAAAGGGCTGGCCGAGTGGCTCAAAGTAAAGGCCCTGAGCTCAAACCCCAGTACCACAAAAAAAAAAAAGAATAGGGATTTGCCAAACTACAAGCCACAGCCCCAATCCAGGCAGCTGCCTGCTTTTGTAAATAAAGCTTTCCTGGCCCACAGCCACGGCCATTTGTTGACACACCGTCTGCGGCTGCTTGTGAGCTCGCTCAAGCAACTGGGGCCAAACTGGATGGCCCACGTAGCCTACAATGTCTCCTGGGCCCTTGCGGGTATTTTTTCTTTCTTGAGACAGGGTCTCCTTATGGAACAGTCAGTCTTCTGGCCTTGGCCTCCAGAGTGTTGGGATAGAGACTTTCAGCTTGCTGGGAGTAAAGTAACGTTGTTAGAGTAACAAAAATTACTTGAAATCAGGTCAGAATGGTTACAAGTTTTATGACTACAGCTAAATTGTGCAATCTGACAACAGCAAAGGAAAAAGTCACAGAGCCTCTGCAAGATCCTTGCCAGCTCCTCATCTCTGACTGGGAAGCCGAGAAGCCTGCAGGCCAAGGCTCTGACACTCCTCTGCAGATCAGAAGTGGCTGTTTCTGAACTGGGTGACAGGATTGTCATTTGTTTCCTATGCAGACACATTGAGATTCCTCCACACAAAAACCTGCAAGCCGTTAGCTTTATGGAGTCTCACTGTTTATGTGCCTTTGCCATGCTAAAGGGGCATGAATGAAACCCTGACAGCACCCATTAGCGGGATATTTGACAGAGGGGTGGCTTTCACACTGGGATTGTGTAGGGTAAGTAGGTTGTCTACAGCTTCCTTGAACCCCATGGTTTCAAACCTACATTCCTGCAGGGAAAAGGAAAGGCGCTTTAGGCAGCTCTCAGAATCTATCGCTGGCAGCCCCTCCACCCTCTCCGTCTTCTCACGCAGTGATGCCCCCGAAACCCCACCACTGCAATGCTGCCATCTTCCTGTCCCAATTAGAGGGATCATGAGTCTGGAGCCAAGTGCCTGGCCCTCCTAATACAAGGACACTGTCTGACCCCACTGCCCAGCAAGGAGCGGCGAGCTTCCTTCACCCACTGGAATCGAAACGTCCATTCAGTGGGCAGGGGGAGGCTCTGCAGAATGGGGACGAAAGGGAACAGGAGACTGATTAGGAGTCTGCCCCAGAGAGACTGCAGCGGGAACAAGACAAACATTAAAAACAAAAACAAACAAAATGTGAGACACAGTAGAAAGAAATGCCAAGCAGGGAGTTTTAAACAGAGTTATCTCAGAAGATTAAAAGAAGACCAGTGGAGGGGAAGGTACATGGTGAGCCCTGGTGAAGGACACTGGGCTTGAAGGAGGCTGAGGCAGAGCACGGGGAAATGGGAGGAAACCATCTCCCATCTCAGGCAGAGAGCCAGCGTGAGCTGCTGGGAAGGCCGGGATCAAGGGCATCCCCCAGGGCTCAAATGAATGGGGATCAAGTGCAGTGAAGGAGGGAGCAGGCAGGCCAGGCCTTGGGACAAGAAAGCCATTCAGCCAGAAGGCAGGGTGCAGGACACATACCCCAGGGAAGTGGGAGCCGTGCCACCACCAGGAGGGAGCGTCAGACATCAACAGGAGCACGTGGACTGAACAGGGCAAGCTTTGGGAGCTTTCCAGACTTCCAGTCCTGATAACCTAGGGTCCAACCACCAGAACTGCACTCTGTGGGAATGAAACAGTGAGTCGGGTCCACAGCGAAGAGCAGCAAACTCCCGCCTCAAGGCAGGGGTCATTTGAACTGTCTGTGGCACACAGAGCAGAACCGGGTTCAGTTCCAACGGAGAGGAGGTAGGAGGTAAGAGAGAGCTGGAGAATGGAGAGTCCCCCGCCCCGCGCCCTCCAAGAGAAGCCAGCTCAGGCCAGCTGAGTCGGATGTGAGATGCTGGTTTAGAACCAATGCTCACTAGAAACCAGGACAGATGATAAAGAGGACGAGACGTGTGCATGGTGCCAGTCACTGACATCACAAAGTAGGGACAAGACTGCACAGGCTGAGCCTCCTTCTGGAACCCAGTGAAAACTAAACAAACTTGTGCTACCTTTTTGGGGGGGGTGCTAAGCAAGCACCCACACTGAGTTACATCTCCAGCCCTTCCTCCTGCTCTTGATTACTTGCTTTTAGTTCACTTTAAAAATCATCAATTTTAGAGTAAGGTAACAACTCGAAGTGTGGCAGTTGCAGTTGATGAAGCTTGACTGCGCACTTAGAGAGCACTGATTACCTCTCAACCTCCTCTTTCCCTTTGCCCACACCACAACCCACAGGCACCTAAATCCTATCCTTGGAGAGGCTGGTTTGAGAAGCACCCTCCTGTCTTCATGTGCGGCCACTTCTGAATAAATTATCTCTTTTGTACAACTCATCATTTCAGTGATTGACATACCGTGTGGTGGGCAAAACAGCCTGGCATGGCAACACTTTATCCAAGAACAACTCATGAAATAATGCTCAAAAGGCAGAAACCAACTCTATTTTCTAGAACACTTTCCTATGCAAAAGTCTAGATTGTTAGAGGAAAAAAATAAATTAGATGAGAGAGTGCAAAGTAAAAAAATATTAATAGCATCTTGATAAACACAGAAAATGCCTCTTCGAGGTCATTCTCAACCTCTTGGAGATGACACTTTCACCTCTGAAAGTGTCTTTCTATTCTAATAAACTTAAAAGAAAATATATCTTCAAAAGTATGAGGACGGGGCAAGGTGGCTCACACCTGCAATCCCAGCTACTTGGGGCAGAGATCAGGAGGACTGTGGTTTGAGGATGGCCCAAACAAAACGATATTAAGAATCATGTCAACCAATAAGCCAGGCATGGTGGTGTATAGCTGTCACCTGAGCTATGAGGGAAGTATAAATAGAAGAATCATGTCCAGGCTGGCCTGGACAAAAACCACCAGACCCTATTCAAAAAATAACTAAAGTGAAAATAAATAAATAACGTGCCAGGCACCAGTGGCTCACGCCTGTAATCCCAGCTACTCAGGAGGCAGAGATCAGGAGGATCATGGTTCCAAGCCAGCCCGGGCAAATAGTTTGTGAGACCCTATCTTGAAAAACCCTTCATAAAGAGGGCTGGTGGAGTGGCTCAAGGTGGAGGCCCTAAATTCAAATCCCAGTACAAAAAAAACCCTAAAGCAAAAAGAGCTAGGGTTGTGGCTCACGTAGTAGAGCACCCGCCTATCAAGTGTAGTAAGGCCCTGAGCTCAAACCCCAGTACCCCACACACAAAACTATGAATAGTCCTTAAACACTAATGTTTGAATTTCCTTAGAACAGATGACAAAAAAAGGATTTAAGGGCACCACACTGCTTTGCATCACCACTTTGTCTCTTCTCTTCATGGTGTCCTGATAAATCTTTGCTTTCTCCTGAAACAGAATGGGGTTTAAGGGGCTGAAGGTGAAGCTCAGTGGTAGAGCATGTGGGTGGCCTGTGCAAGGCTCTAGGTTCACCATGAGCACCACAGAACAAAAGAGTGAACCTGGTGCTGGTGGTTCATGCCTGTAAATCCCAGCTACTTGGAAGGCTGTGATCAGGAGGACTGAGGTTCAAGACCAGCCTGGACAAATAGTTCATGAGAACCCATCTCCAAAAAAACCAGAGCAAAGTGGACTACAGGTGTGGCTCAAGCAGCAGAGTGCCTGTTTTGCGAGGGCAAAGCCCTGAGTTCAAACTCCAAAACAAAAGTCTTCATAAAGTTGATGTAATAAAACATTCACGTAATATAACAAAAACCCAGGGCCTTTATTCATACAGCTGGAAACTGCAAATGCCCAAAATCCACGGACAGGTGAAAGGGTAAACTAGTACAATCACACATGCAGCAGCACTGTGTAACCAAAAAGAACAAACCACTGACACACCGCTTAAAGTTAGTAAGAGAGCTGGTGGAGTGGCTCAAGTGGTTGAGAGCCTGCTTAGCGGCTGTAAGTTCAAACCCCAGTACCACCCAACCAACCAACAAACAAATAAACAAAAACGTTAAGAGATACAGCATCCTGGCACAGAGAGTGTCACCACATGGCTGCAGAGTGAAACCACCCTTGGACAGACCTACCCAGGGCATGGGGAAGGTTCCGGGGTGTGGCTCTATTCCGTATCTTGAGCTGGGCGATGCTTACACAGGTGCACAGTTATCAAAACTCATCGAACTGTGCTCTTAAATACGGGGATCTTATTGCAGGAAAATTAGACTTCATAAAGCTGCTCTTTAAAAACCATGCTTTACAAGAGTACTCTGTAACATGGAGACTATTCTACAGCATATTCCCCAGCTTTTCTTTCATGCACATTTACATATGGCGAAATACCAAGTATTTAATCATTTGGTAAGTGTTAAGACTAAGAGTGGCTTTTTTTTTTTGTTTTCCACATTTTATTTTTTTTTTTTTTAGTGCTGGTGATCCAGCCCAGGGCCTGCTGCATGCCAGGCAAGCTCTCTACCACTGAGTTCTCCATTCCATTTTCAGCCCCGTGATTTTTGTAAGCAGAAAAACAAATTTTTTTTTAAGTATCTTAAGTGTATTTCACAGGCACTGGTGTGGTGTGCTGGGGACACACTACAAGACAGCAGTGACCTGCCCAGGAGCTCCAGGCCAGCTTTGAGGCTCCCAGATGGGGGCTGGTAGAAGGCAGGGGAGGGTCTTCCCACAAAGGTGGAGCCTGGACAGTGACCCCCACACCTCCCTTGAACCCCTCGACACACAAACTGAGGTGCAAACCTACTAGTCCCCACTCTAAAAGAAAAGCAGTCTATTTCAATGTCGTTTTCTGCAGCTGGGGGAGCAGCCCAGCCATCATTTCAGTTAGCTTCAAGTTCAACTAGTGACCCACACTGAGAAGCTGCCCCTTTCCCCTTGGGTTTCCTGTTTTCAGTCTGCCCTACTTCCGACCAACCGGGCTGTGGCTCAGAGGAGTACTTGCTGGCTCAGCTTCCTGTGGCACAGAACCCCCAGGGCCAGAAACTCCACCCTCCCACCCTAGTATCTGGTCCTAACTTCTGTTGCTGGGCACTTGACCACTCTCCTAGCATGGTGATCCCGCCACAGGGAAACTATGTGCCTGGGTTCAGAGGCCTCCCTGCTGTGCACCATGTGCCCCAGAGCAAGCAATTCACAGCTTCCAGTTTTCATGTCTGAAGGCAGGAGGAAATGAAGGAGCAGATGAAATAATCCAGTGGCCTGTCAACAGCTCTGAGCACAGTGGCTCTCCTGTCCCTGGAGTTGCAGGACTATCTTCTGCCTCCTCTCACGCCTCCTCCTAACACCTGTTTTTGCACACTTCTCACCCTCTGATTGCTCCCCACCCAGGCAATCCAGGTATACACAAGTACCTGGGGAGCGGCAGGGCCTGGAAGTGCAGCTGGCCAACTGAATTAAATATCCAGTGAACCAATCAGAGTCTATTCTACTGACCCCACCACCAACAGGGAGCACACCCTGACCTAACTTGCACCTGATGCCTTTTGGGGGCTGCAAAGTCAGGAGAGAAAACAGATGGTGCACTGTGCCCGGACCCACTCTTTCTGAACTTGGTTTTGTTTTTACATGAGTTGGAGTGAGCAGGCTGCTTACAGAGGCAGCCCACCAGCCCAGATCAGGCAGTCAGGGCCCCACAACCAGGGCCTGACAGCCCAGCTTTCTCTGGGAAGGACAGATCTCTTGGCACGCCAGTCGGATTGCTCCACACCAACCTACGCAGAGGCGCCTGCATGCTTAGTAGGACTGAAGCAATAACCACTCCCGGAAAGAGCAGGGCAGCTGTGGAAGCACTGGCCAACAAAAACAAGCAGACTAAAAGTAGACGCTACCACTACACCAAACCCAGAATTTGGGGACCAGAAACCATAATAGTTGCTGGCTGAGCATGCCAACACTGACAACAGGCAATGAGTGATGCCCCACTCACACATCCCCTCTGGATGGGGTCTCTCCACATCCACACGGCCTCCCAGACCTGAAGGAACCATGCTGCCCAGGGGTTACAAATGCAGCAGCTGGAGTTGGGCCCACTGATCCTCACACCCCCAGGTTCAGTCTCTTTCTAAGACTGAGGAAGCAGCCACCAGGAGTCCATTGGGTCTGTGTGACACAGAATGGAGGCACTCTGTGAAACACATGTGTGGAGTGCTTGGGGTGCTTAGAGGCCTTAAGGTGACATTTGAGGCTGGACATTATACCACAGGAGACACCAGCCACTCAGCCAAGACAGCTCTCTAAAGACAACACTGCTGGTGGCTCCACAGCCAGAAACCAATTGCTGGTCATGCATCTGAGGCCACCCCTTGACCTCCCCACCATGTTCAGCTCAGTCCTCAGAGAGCACCCACAGGCTCCGACTGCCCACAGGGTGTTTAAAAGGCAACCTGGCTGGTGGAATGCCTAGCGGAGTGCTTGCCTAACATAGGTGAGGCCTGGGGTTCCACCACAAAAATAAGAATAAAAACAAATAAATGCAAGGCACCCCAAACTCAGCACGTCATCCACCAGAGTCCTGACTTCCAACACTCCCACCCCATTTAAAAAAAAAAAAAAAATCCCTGCTCCTCCCACAGGCAGCAAACCCCTCTACACAAACCTTACCCACCACCATCATTCCTGCCTGGACTGGGCCAAGGGTCTCCCAGCTGCTCTGTTTTGCTCCTTTTCCATCTGACCTTCTTGTAAAGCTCACGGAGATCTTTTGAAAAATTTAAGTTGGATACAACCTTCCAGGCGCATTCATCCCATTCACAGTAGAGGCCAAGCCCCACCTGGCCTACAAAGCTACAGAGGACCTAGGCCTCATTTTCCTACCCAACCCCATCACCTGCACTTCTGCCACACTGGCCCCATGGGCTCTCAGGGCCTTTGTACTTGCTGTTCTTCCTGCTTGCATGGATCTCCCTGACGTGCACACCACCCAATCTCTCTAGTCAAATGTTACTGTGTGAGGACTGCGCAGACCACCCTGTACCAGACAGTGACAGTCCTGGGGGGGCATTTCCTCTCAGGCCCTTGTCCATTGGACAGTCTTGTCCTAATGTGTTCCTCCGTGCCTCTTTAATGGAAAATGGCCCATTAGAACAGGTCTTCGTCACATACACTGAACTAGGCTAGGACCCTGCCTGGCTCATCCCCAGCAGGCATTCCATAAGAACCTGCAGAGACTGGGGGCATGGTCAGTGGTGGGTTCAAGTTCCGGCACCAAAAACCAGAAAAGACAGTGGGGTGTGGTGGTGGTGGTGGTGCATGCATGCAGGTAATCCTAGCACTAAGGCAGCTCGGACCAGATTGTGAGTTCAAAGCCAGCTTCAGCTACACAGTGAGACCATGGGGGGGGGGGGCGCGGAGACAGAGAGAGAGAGAGAGAGAGAGAGAGAGAAAGCAAAAACATGAATGAAATTGTACACACCTACACTTGCCAGCCCTGGGTTCCTCTGCCTTAACACTCCCCCCTCCCTCTGTGTCCAAACACTTTCCTCTGTAATCCTCCCCCTTCTTTCCTTTGGAGGATCAGATGAGGATCGAATGACATCTCCTTTACAAGCCGCTGCCAATCCCTCTGCCACCAGACATCTCTGCCAAAGAGCCTCAAAAAGCTTGGTCTATGTGTCCTTGTCCCACCTCAGTCACCACACCAGGGCCTCCAGGGTGGAGCTCCTCTTTCCCATGTTTATCTAAATTGCTCTTCTCCAAATCCCGATGGCGTCTGGAGGGCATGTGATCATCTGTTGCTCCCCAAACCAGCCCGCACCCCTAATCAGGGATTTGGTCCCACAGAGGGTCCAGAGTCCCCTTCAGCTTCATCGCCAGAGGTAGTCCAGCACTGCAGGACGCCTCTGTTTTTAGGGACCCTGTAAAGAGAAGCATGTGTCCTTGGATTGAACTGAGATGAGAGGAGGTGCTTGATTCCCCCCCCAAAAAAATCCATCCATAATCGATCTCATTCATGTGTACTGCCATCCAGGCGATAGCTCCCAGCCACTCACCTCCTCTCCGGGTCCAAACCGCCCACTGAGGGCTGTGGGCGCCTGCCCTTCCCCTCCCCCTCCAGCACCTCCTCAAGGCTCTTTGTCATCCCGGTCCCTGGAGTGCCTATGCTCTCAGCACCGGGACCTTTCCCGTCCAGCTGGCTCCGCGCCACCGCTCTCGCCTCCCCCCCCCCCCCGCCGACCCGGTCCTGGCGACTCGGGTCCCCGACCCCTTGGGTCTCCCCATTCCAGTCCCCCCCCACGCCCGCCCTCCTCCCATCTCGGCCTCCCCGGCCTGCCTGGTGCATCCGGGCGGCGCAGCCCTCGGGCAGACGCAGCACCAGACCCCGCCAGCCCCGGACGGCGACACTCACCCGCGCCGGGCGCGCCGGGCCCGGGCCCCGGGCTCCGCCACCAGCGCAGCAGCGCCCGCGCGGGCTCCAGGCTCACGGCGCAGCGCTGCTGCTTCACCCACAGCACGGAGCGCAGCGGCTCCGCCGCCCCCATCGCCCCCATGGCCGCGTCCGCCCGGCGGGGGGCGCGCGGACGCCGGGGGACGCGGGACCGTTAGCGGCCCCGGCAGCTGGCCCGGTCGGCGGCGGCGCGGGGAGGCGGGAGCGGGAGGCGGCGCTGCGTCACCCCGTACGCAGGGCGGCAGGGACCCGGGGGAGCCGGAGAGGGAGGAACGAGGAGGGGGATGGTTGCGAGGCCGGGGGGCGGCTAGTGCCTGGGCCGGGGAGGGGGCGTGGGCGGGAGGATCGAAGAAGAGGCAGGAGGGGACTGAGAAGGGGGACAAAGGAGAGGGCCGGGTGTTTGGGGTGGGGGGACAGAGGAAGGGGCAAAGGGCTCGAGGGAGGGCTGAGGTGGGGAGTAGAGGAAAGGGCCTGAGCCGGAAAGAGGGGGTCAGAGGAGGGGTCCGGGGAGGGGGCCTGGGCCGGCCAGAGCGGCCCAGTGAGCCGCGCGCCGAGGCTGCGGGTGCCCTCCAGCTGGGTGCCCGGGTCCAGCGCTCGCGGCCCGCAGGGGAGGGGCGCAGTGACAGGCCAGGTCACCGCGGCGCAGAAATGCTGGGCCCAGCGGTTGTGCGCAGGCCGCGGGAGGCAGGCGGCCTGGCGGTGGGCGCCCACGGGAGGCGTGACCTTGGGCGTAGGTCTCCTATTGGGATCCCTCTCCTGTAGCTGGGGAGAACCCTGCCGGTTGGCCCGGGCAGGCAGGAGAGAGTCGCTGAAGGAAGAGGTGTCCTTCAGGACAGAGTATCTGGGTTTGTGGAGGGCTTGAGGGGCCTGCAGCCACCAGGGAGACAGAGGAGGGGTGTCAGACACCAGACCCCTTCCCTCCGTGGAATATGAGTTGCTGTGCGTTTGCAGAGGCCCCAGATTCTTCTTCCTGAACACCTTCCAGCTGAACATCTCTTCCTCAGGGAGGTCTCCCTGACCTCCCAGCCAAAGGGACTCCCCAACACTAGACACAAGGATTCAGCCCTACCCTCAAAGTATGTCCACCCCACTCTAGACAAATTCCATGGCACTTGGTTGTTCATCACTGGCTCCCCAGGGTCTAAAACATTCCTTGAACATAGTAAGCATTCAAATGTTGCTTAACTGGACACTTCTATCCCTAGCTTATGAGTGCAGAGTCTGCAACTCAGAAAGACTGAGTAACTTGTATAAGAGCACAAGGCTCCTACATGAACAGCCAAGACTCATGACAGGGTTTGACTTCACAATGGCTGGAGAGCCACCTGCCCCGCTCCAAGCTCTCCCTGTCCAACCCTACTGCTGCAGACTGACATAGGACTGGTCAGGTCCATGTGGCCTTGCTGCTGTGCCTGGCACTGGATGGCTAATGTACAGGTCTGATCTTGCCAGCTCCCTGTGACTGTCAATGGCAGAAACAGCTATGAATCACTGCTCCCTTGGAGCCCAGCCCTGGCCCAGGCTCCTGCAACTTGGATTGAGCCAGGCAGCGTCTTAGCCCCTCCCTTGGGCAAGTTGGATCTGATCAAGCACAGTGGGTGGATGCAGCAAGCCTGCTCTGCTTCCCTGCCCACACCCACACCCCCCACACACACACACTGGGGCTTGGGGAATGTGGACTTGAAACTTCTTTGGAAATTCCATGTTATCTTGAGGTGAGTGCTGTTGTCACCACACCTGTTGCCAAGAAAGGGCAGTGTGGGCTGGGCCTCAGAATGCCAGCCTCCCTGCTGGAGGCCTCTTCCTCTGGACTCCCTGCTGTCAGGGTCCTTCTGTCCTTCCATGTTTGTGTCCTACAGATGCCCCACCTTGGCCATAGAATACTGTAGCCAGATGGTGCCCCAGAGGGGACTCAGTGCTGCCCAGCTCTCAGGGAGCTTCCTGCAGGGAGCCAGCCACATCTGTCACAAAACATTAGTAGGTTCATGGGTGCCATGCTGGCATGAGGAACCTAAGGAAGGACCCACTCTTCTTCACCCAGTGGACTCACAGCCCAGTGGTGAGGCCCAGGGTCTCTCAGTGGCTGCTATGAGCCTAACAACATCCTCCCAAAATTCACATGTGAAGCCCTAAGTCCCACAACCTCAGAAAGTGGCTTCTTTAGAGACAGAGCCTTTAAGGAGGTGATTGAGGCCATTAGGGTGGGTCCTAATCCCGCTAGACTGGGTCCTTATCAGATGCAAAAATTTGAACACATAGACAACAGAACCTGTGTACACAGGGGGATGACCCTGTGAAGAAGCAAGAGAGTGGCTATCTGCAAGCCTCAGGGGACACTAACCCTTCTGTCATCTTGGTCTTTGACTTCCAGTCTCTGTGAACTAGAACCAGGAAGCAAGGCCAACTGAGCAACTATGGCAGTGCTGACTGACTAGCCGTGGGTGCCTGATGTCTGGAACTGGCTGGGGAGGGGTCTGACCAGCACAGGATCCTGAGCTTCTGCCCTAATGAGGGCCACATTCCCAAAGGACACAGCTCCTGCAGTCCAGGTGGAAAGTGTTGGAATGGTCAGGCCCTCAAGGCTATGATGGAAGGAAGGAAGGAGCTATCCTGAGTGGCTGCCAGCCCCTGTCCTAAGTCGGGTCCCTCAGGGCCCATTAGGAGCTGGGTGTGAAGACAGCTGGCAGACCAGCCAAGAGAGCGATGGAAACACCCACATGGACTGGGTCTGCCTGGGACGCCTGCCTCTCTGTTGGGATGTGCTCCCAGCTCTCTCTCCCCACCCCCATCATGGCCTCCCAGCCACCTGGCTCACTTCTTCCCTGGCAGAGATACCTTTCCCATGCTGGGTTCTGACCAAAATACACTTCCCACACATCTGTCTGTGTCTGCCACCTGCCTCAACCCCACCCCCTTCTTCATGCTGCAGAGGCCCCTGGCAGCTCATTTGTATCCTAGCTGCCCACAGCACCTCACCTTCACCTGTGTCCCTGCAGCACAATGGGTGCCCCAGCCTGCCACTGGCTTGGTGTGTGCACAGCTGGCCCAGCTACAGAGGTGCCCTGAGCTGCCAGGTCCGTCAGTTACACAGGCTCAGCCCCAGCAGCCTCAATGTGTCAGGCCTTGCACTCTCACCTGCCCCCTGTCATGTACGCAGTGTACAGTCTGAAGCTTTTGGCTTGTGCCTTGTTGCTCTGGGGCATGAAAAGCTGGACATCTGTTGAGCCATGGCTACTGCCCTCTCCCCGAGATTCAGATTCTCTCACACATGAGCTGCTTGAACTCTGAGGTCCTATCCTCAGAGGCCCACATTGTCACCTACTGCCCACCAGTATCCCACCCATCGGGTCATCCATGCTAGAGATCGCTGGCCACCAGCAGCACCTTCCAATACCGTCCCTTCCCTGGTCTCTGACCTACACTCCCTCTCTCCTCTTGGAGCCCCTTGCCCTTGTTTACAGACGTCCTGCCTGCTTATCTCCCCAGGCTGCTTCCCTGATGAAGTCAGCAAGACATCTGAAACTAGAATACTATTGGGTGGGGCTGGGAGGACCCAGCCATCCCACACTGGCTGCCAGGAATGCTGTCCTCTGCCCTCCTCCTTCTAGGAGAGGCCTTCCAAGCACTGCCCATCAGAGTGGTCAAAGCTGACTGCCTGGAAGAAATGTCCAGGCTTAGAGAGGCCCCAGCTTTTGGAGAGAAGGTTGATAATTTACAAAATGCCCATCCCTGTCTGGACTCTGTGACCCAGACAATAACCGCTGGAAATTAGCACTAATTACTCTGTTTTACAGATGGGACTCACAAATCTAAACTGACCTGCTCAAGTCAGACAGAAAGGAAATAGATGGGTGGGCACTCCAGGTCCTCTTGCCCCCAGGCTGAGGGTGTTGTAGTCTTGATCAATCCCCTCACCCCCATCAGAAGACTCCTAGATTCTTTGTGTTCAGCTTGGAGGAATCCAGGCAGAACACCTCAAAGTAAGGGAGGGAATAAAGTTTATTGAATGTAAGGGGAAGGCATCACAAAAAGCAGTAGTGGCCCCACCTGGCCAGATGGGGCCAGATGGTAGAATAAAAAAGGAAGAGAGTGGCTCTCTGTTTCAAGGCCTTTTTAAATCACCAGTAATCTGTGGGTGGGGAAATATTTGGGGAGTCCCTGGGCTAGGGTGATGGATCACTCTGCATACACTTGGGTTAATCCTCAGGTACCATAACTTTGGGCAGATGGAAATTTCCATACCTTTTCGCCTAGCTCTGCACCTAGCAGAGGATTTGCATTGAAAAGGAGGCTCAGAAGTGAGGGTGTCTAATCTGAAATTCCTTAGGCTAAATTATATAGATTTAAGAGTCCCAATATTTCTACTTTCTATCCTGCCTCAAGGGGACAACCCATTCTGTCCTCCAAGGCAGGTGGGGCAGTCCTGCCTGAGCTGCTTCTGAAGCATCTGTGCTCCCATCCCTCTGGGAAAGCTGGGTTGGCCTGGACTGAAGTGCAGGATAGGTCTGAGCTGGAGCGGCCTGAGGTATAACCCCACATGGGGCCAGGAATCAGGGCTGCTCACACACCTAAGGAACCTGGTGAGCACCAGGCCCAGGGTGAGGGCCCCAAAGGCCAGGCTCAGGTTCCAGCTGAACCTTCAAGTTCTCTAGACTTGCCAGGGTGAGTGCCCTGGTTGGGCACAGGCAGGTTGCTTGCCCCTCTGCTAATAGCTCATGTAATCCTCAGGATGACAGCACCTTCCAGAAGAGGACACCGAACACTGCAAGTTTGGGGACAGACAAGAGTTACCAGAGGGCAACATATACAGCTGGGAAGAAACAGGACTGTTGTTCACTACTCTGCCAGCCTGTTGGCTACCATCTGGGGTCCTCTCCAGTTGGGGAGCATCCTGACAGCAGCCCCCTTAGGAAAAAAGCCAGGTTCTCTTGTGAACCCCTGGTAATGCAGGGAGGGCTCCCTGTTTGTCCCTGAGACTGGAGGAAAGATGGAGCTGTGTGGGTCCACAGTGCAGATGTTAAGAGGCAGAGGAGAGGAGACCAAAGGTGCTGGCAGGGGCGGCTCTGGGAAGGACAGAGTGTGTGCCTTTCCCCTCCAGGGCTTCAGTGAAGAGCCTGCTTGTCTGTGAAGCAATGGAGCCTTGACTTTTGGAGAAGCAGAACCTGCCACATGTTCAGTCTCAGGAGCTCAGGGGAGAAGTGCCTCCAAACAGCCCGTGCAGTGACATCCGTGAGCCAGCGTGAGCCCCGCTGGTTGTATGCTGTTTGCTGGCATACCAGGAGACCAATGGGGACCCTTGGCTTGGAGGCAGGGCTGGGAGGTCCAGAGATGATCATTACATAGGAAGACCATAAGCCATGATTGTGAGAGGAGAGGGGGAGGCTGGAGTTTGAGTTCAGGGTCCTGCACTTGCTAGGCAGGTGCTCTGCCACTTGAATCATAGCCCCAGCCATTCTTTCTAGTTTTCCGAGAAAAGTTTTGAAGCATATGTATTATTTCTAGTCAGGAGTAAAACATTGTACATCTAGTCTTTTAATTAGACTGAGAATCAAGATTAAGAATTTAAAAATAGCTGAGTGCTAGTAGCTCAAACCTGTAATCCTAGGTACGTGGGAGGCTGCAATTTAGGAGGATTGTGATTCAAGGCCATCCAAGGCAAATAGTTTGTGAGACCCCCCCCATCTCCAAAATAACCAGAGTAAAATGGGCTGGAGTTTGGCTCAAGCTATAGAGCATTTGCTTTGCAAGCACAAAGCCCTGAATTGAAAAACCTGAGTGTAGATGAGAAAAAGAGAGGGAGAAGGAGAAAGGGGGGCAGGGCGCCGGTGGCTCACGCCTGTAATCCTCACTAATCAAGAGGCAGAGATCAGGAGGATTTCAGTTGGAAGCCAGCCTGGGCAAATAGTTTGTGAGACCCTATCTCAAACAAACAAACAAAAATCACAAAAAAGGGCTGGTGGAGTGGCTCAATGTATACGCCCTGAGTTCAAGCCCCTGTACCAAGAGAGAAAGAGAGAGAGAGAGAGAAGAAAGTAGTGGCTGGCAGAATGACTCAAGCAGTACAGTGACTAGCGCAAGCATGAGGCCCTTAAATATAAGATGAAAACAGACTGGACTGCATGGTGAGACCCTATCTCAACAAAACAAAATTCAAAAACAAACCAATTAGAGATTGTGTATAGAAACATTGACTGGGGCGGACATTAGAGTATGATGGGGGCTGGGGCAGACCTGCCTGTCAAAGGTGACAGGGCTGCTGGGCTCCAATCATTTGTTGTCAAGTAGAAACAAAGACCCTTGTTGGCAGCTTGTCAGAGCTTTCAAGAGAAACCAGAAAACCACATTTTTATGTGTGATTTAAAAGTATTAACTACTAATTTGATCCTGAAACATAAAATATATCCACAGGACCCATTGTGAGATGACAGAGCCAGATACAGGCCAGGAGCATTCTGGGGACCAACCCATTTGTAACCTGTGGCTTGGCGCCATGAGGGTTAAGCTTGACTTGAATGACAGAGATTGATGAACGCATGACAGCATTCTGTGTATGTCTGTGCCCCAAACAGCAAAGAAACAAAAGCATACAGGAAAATCTACTACAACTATGCAGAGGAAAACCCCGGCGTGAACTCATGGGGACTGTGTGGTCAGCACACTGTGCTGGGATCCTGGCACAGCCAGGATAGTCCCTCAGGACAGAGGTAAGACTTGAAATCCAGGGCGCAGGGCTCACCCAGCCACAGGCAGTCACCTCCCGGAACACAGCCTGGAGGCGGTGGTAGAGGACAGCCTGGACTAAGGGGAGTACCTGGGTCCCAGCTGCCCAAAGAAAGTTCCTGGCCAGTGGTGGCCATGCCAGGCCACAAGTCCAAGCCCCACCCTGCAGCCTGCCTGCCTTTTGTTAACAATGGCTTTATGGAGATATAATTCACATTCCATAGGTTTACAGTCCACAGTTCACTGGCTATCAGTATAGTCACAGTGTCATACAACTACCACCATAATCAATTTTAGATCACTTTCATCTGCCATAAAAGATCCCTGTACCCATTAGCAGTCACTCCCCATCCTCTCTTCCCAGGCCGTGGTTTCTGTCTCCATTAATCTGCTTGTTCTAGACATTTCATATAAATGGAGTCATACGAGATGTAGCTTGGTTTTTTGGGGTTTTTTTTGTGGGGGAGGGTGGATTGAACAAAGGCCCTAGGGCTTGCTGGGAAAGCACTCTACCAGTTGAACTGTGTCTCCAGTCCTTTTGTTTTTTATTGATTGATTGATTGTTGTACTGGGGGTACATTCTGAAATACCAAATTTCTTACAATATATCATAGTTGAATTCATACCATTTTATTTTATTTTTTTTAGATAGGGTCTCACTAACTTTGCCAAGGTCAGCCTTGAACTCATGATCCTCCTGTTTCCTCTTGAGTCAGAGACTGGGCTATTTTCTAACCTGCAAACTGATACCTTAAATGGAAACATTTTTTTAAAAAAATTATTAAATTAGGTTCATCCAAAATGTAACAATTACACATATGACATTAATTCATAAAGTGTAATTTACTAGGACATATCCTAACAATTTAGGAACAGCCTAGACCATGTAATTTATAAACAACAGAAGTTTAGCTGGTGGAGTGGCTCAAGTGGTAGAGCACTTGAGTAGCAAGCATGAGGCCCTGAGTTCAAGCCCTAATGCTGCCAAAACAAAACAAAAACCAGAAGTTTATTGCTCACAGCTCTGGAGGCTGGCAAGCAAGGTCAAGGTGCTGGCAGGTTCAATGTCTGTCGGAGGTCTGTTCCTCAGAGACTGTGCTGTCTAGGTGTCCTCATATGACAGAGAGGACAAAAGGGTCAAAGGGATGAATTCTGCATCCTCACATGGTGGAAGAACAGAAGAGCAAAATAGGCCTAGGCTGGGTGCCTCTGGTTCTTCACCAATCCATTTGTGAGGAACTCGTCGCTTATGACTTCCCCATGTTTTCTCCGAAGGACCTCTCCTTCATGACACCACAGGGGACGATGTTCCATCCATGTTTTATACGGATCTGTGCTTTATTCTTTTTGTGGCTAAATAATATTCCATTGTGTGGCTGCACTGCAGCTGATGGATGTTTGGGTTGTTTCCACTCTGACTTGTGAGCGTGCTTTCAATCTCAGGACTGCACGTATAGGGGCTGGAGGCATGGCTCAAGTGGCAGAGCGCAGCCTAGCAAGGATGAGGCCTCAAGTTCAAACCCCAGTGCAGCCAAAAAACCTGGAGGAATGCATACATGTAGGAGTAGGACTGTTGAGTCTCTGAGTCCCATGGTAATTTTGTCTAATTTGGGAAGTTGTTTGTTTTGTTTTGTTTTGAGACAGGGTCTCACTATATAGACTAGGTTGGCTGGGAACTTGAAATCTGCCTTCCTCTGCCTCCTGAGTGCTGGGATTACAGGTGTGAATCACTATGCCTGGTTTACCTTTGTTTAAGTAGCTGCTGAACCATTTCCCAAAGCAGCCACACCATCTGACATTCCCATAGCAGGGCAAAAGGGTTCCAACTTTTGCACATCAATACTTACATTGCCTGTAGTTGTATGATGGTCACCCTAGTGGGTGAGAAGGGACGCCTCACTGTGGGCTTAGCCTAGCTTATCAGTAATAAAGCTGATAAGCTGACCTGTGTTTGACTTCTGCGTCTCATCTCTCCCTTGGTTCTGAACTTGGGAAGGCTGTTGTTTTATTAGTGGTGCCCAACATCTGCATGTGTGTTCTCCCTAGGGGTAGACTATCCTCTTTGGTAGAACTAATGTACCCTCCTTGGACCCCACTCTTCTCACAGATTTCCTCCACTCACACTTTCCTTTCTCCCCACGAGTGAATTCCTGGAGATCAGAAACCTCATCAATTGCCCATCCACTGGGGTACTGAGATGGCTTGGCTAGACAGCTAGGAGGATGACCAGGGTATGGGGGCCCCAGGGCCCTGGCTTTACATGTGACTTCTTTCCTTGTCCCTCTAAACCCCATTTTCCCCTCATGTAAAATGAGGATAATGATTGCAAAGTGACCCAGAGAGGGTTCACATCTTGACTCTGCCAGCAAGAAGCTAAGAGACCTTGGGGCATGATTTCTCAGCCACACTGTGATGGGTCCTTGTGGCAGGGGTGGCGGGTGGGGGCTGTCCTGGCCACTGTAGGATCCCTGGCTTCTGCTCTCTAGATGCTAGTAGGGTCCCCAGTGTGACAACCAAACCCAGAGATTGTCAAATGACCCATGGAGAATCACTATGTTAGCCTATTCACTTGGTTTCCACGTAAATGGTGATACCAAACCCTGCCCCATGGGATGCTAGGAGCACTGCCTGGAGTGGTAAAGGCAAAGCCCTTGGCCAGTGCAGAGCTCACCTTAGTTCATAAGGCGAAAGTGGGTACCCCAGCAAAGCATGGAGCCCGGCATCTGGGACACAGTGGCTCTTAGTGGTTGTGTAGTTGAGATTTCCTGAGACTAGTATTGGGGATGGTGGTGAAGATGGGAGGCAGCTCTGGGAGGGCCTCAGGAGCTGCCTCTGAAGTGGCTGCCAAGCCCAGGCAACAGCTTCAGATATATGAGAAATCACTGCCTGACTCCAAGGATTGCTGGGCCTGGTGCTGTGTGTTTGGGGGCATGAGTAATGGGCTTCCAAGACTTCCAGGAGGCACACACACCAAAACAATCCTGGAGCTGTCAAAGGTGGCCAGCTCCTCCTGGCCCGATGGAACATTCCTGGCTTCAATACTTCATGTTCCAAGTCCAAGGAAAACTTTCTACCTCAGGCTGTCAGCCTCCTTAGTTGTCTTGACTCTAGGTCCCACAGCTTTCCCCAGGGTGGAGCTGGGTGGCTGGGCCATGGCCACTGAGTCTTCTCACTAGGTTTTCTCAGGTCCACCCACTAGGTGGATGACCTGGTTTAGGCTATGAGCAGAAATAGAACGGCAGTGCTAATTAGTGGCTTGTGCAGGCTGCAAATGGGCCACAACCTCTGATAACATCCTGGGAGAGGAAAATTCCATACACTCTTCTTCCACTGGGGACAGGAGTATAAGGACAGCCCCGTCTGGGACACTCAGCTTTGCCTCTTGCTTATCACTGGTAGGCACAGACCCCCAGAAATGCTGATTCAGTAAGTTTGGGGCAGGGAGTGGGTGAGAACCTGCATGTTCACATGCTCCCCACATGGCCTGGACACTTGCTTTGTGCAGTGAGACATAGGTAGGGCCTGCCTCGTTCTGTCCTATCAAAATCAGGGGTCCAAGCCCTAAACCTGCTTTGTACCTTGACCAGGGCATTCACCTACTCACTTCCCACCCTGCAGAAGACAGCTGAGAGGTAGATGCCTGGATGAGATCTGGCATACAGCCAGGCACAACGGTGCTCCTGCTGCTAGCTGGCCTCTTGCCTCTGTCTACTCACAACTTTGGCCTCTGTTCCAGGTGGGCAGATGGCATGACAGAAGAGCCCTGGCTGGGAGTTGAGGGACGTCTGTGGTTCAGCCAGGTAACCTTGGCTGTTCTCTTCCCCTTGCTCAGTCCCTGTTTCCTTGCAATCAAACAAAGAGGCTAGAGAAAGCCAGATGGTCCTTTAGGGTTTGCCCTGCTGACAGGAGGCCTAGAAAGTGTTCCCCACCCTAAAGGGCCCTCATATGTAAAGGGAAGTCGAAGTCCCATTGGCCACTCCCCACGGCAACTGTTGAGGGGGTCAGGAAGAGGATCAGGACTGTCTCTCCGCCCTTCTGTCCATCATAGACCCTACAGAGCCCCCCAGGAAGCAGGGGTGAGAGGGGAGCCACAACCACCCCTTTATCTGTACCTCCATACCCTTCCTCTCCCAAGGCGCCCTCTCTGCCTCTGTCTTGCCTCTGCCCTCTGTCTTCATCCCTCTTCCTATGATAGGGGGTGCTCACTGTCAACTGGAGGAGCAGGGCTGGGTGTTGCTCAGTGGTAGAGGGACTGCCGAGCAGGTATGAAGCCCTGGGTTCCATCCCCATCACTGCAAACCAAACCAACCCACCAACCAACTAAATGAACAAGTGGTAGAGGGGCAACAGAAATAACCTTGGCTGGGAAAAAGAAGCTGGGGCTGAGTCCAACTCTGCCTTGAACAGATCACTGGTCTCTAGCCCTCAACTTGCCTGTCTGCAAAGGGGAGGGGGTGCAGGAGGATGAATGTAAGGTACTCACCAGCTGTGACCCTCAAGCCTCCTGTTCAGGAAGCTCTTGGCTCCCAGTCACTTGGCCTATTGTCTGCTGTTTTTTTTTTTGTGTACATTTTTTTACTTCCCTGGGAGCAACATATAGGAAGGGCCAAGTTTCAAGGTACACAGAACTTGCTTTGTCTCCTGCCTCAATTTCTTGCAGAAAAAAAAAAAAAATCCACCCATCTTTTATCCTCTTCCTTCCCTGAAAAGGAAACAGCCTGAAGCAAGTAGGACAGTGACAGTGTTAACTCAGAACCATAGGGACACATTTGAAAGGTATTCCTTGCAGGCTGCCACCACCTCCCCAGGGGCCTATAGTCTGTCTGTTAGGGATCGAGGCTGGGGGACCAGCAGACAGCAGGGCCAGAGTGCTCAATGAGTGGCAGTTTGTAGCCAGAGAGGAACCCACTCTGTATTGGCTGTGGCAGTGGGGAAGTGGTTCTGGGCTTCGGGGTTGTGTAAACTGATCATGCAAGGATTCATGCAGCACTTACTGTGTGCTGGAGTCCCCACTCTAAAGCAGTTCTTGAGAGAGCAGTCAGCAGAGTGGGCCTAGAGGCACTCTCCACTTCAAACTAATTAAATACCACCCCTTGACATTGGTGGCTGCTTTCCTTTCATCTAGCAATTTCTTATTTATTGCCTCATTTGATCTTTAGAAAAACTTGTGAGGAGCCAGGGTAGGTCTGTTATCCTCATTTTACAGATGGGGATGGTGAGGCCCAGGGAGGAACTGACTGGGTCATGCCCAGATCAGAGGGAGTTAGGGCCACCTGACCCCTGGTCAGCTCTCTGGCTGCCATGGGCGTTTCTGTTTACTGTGGGTGATGTGATGCTGTGACTCAGGCGTAGGCAGGAGATGAAAGGAGAGGAGCCATGGGATAGCTCTGGGTACCACCAGGATGCAGGTCATGGGCTCTCCTGGATGTCCAGTAGGTGATCAGTGAGGCACGGTGTAGTTCTACGGTTCCAGGGCAGGGCACCAGGAGGCTGGCATCACCTCCCTGGGTGGACAACAGGAGGCAGCAAGATGCCTTTCTGTACTGGGGAAACAGCACATAGTTCCTCTTTAAGGATTTCCCTGAACCATTTGTTTCCCAACACTGCCCAGCCCACGCACTGCATGAGCTCATGCCCATCCGGCTGGCCCATGGGGTGGGTATGGTGATGTAGCTATGCTGCAGCTCCCATGGTAAGGTAGGAGGCTGAGTTCTCAAGACTATCAACTCATACTTGGAAGGGAAGGCACATAGTGGGAGGGAGCACTTTGGAGGAAGCAAGCCCTGGAAGTCTCCGGGGCAACCAGATTCCATTTTTGCCAAGGTCTTGAAGGATGTTGTGACTTCAACAAATGAAGGCCCTTGGGGGTGGGAGTCAGCCTTGGACAGGGCTGAAAGCCTCCTGGAGTGGGTTGAGGGGCAGAGAGTCCTGGGGAGTGGGAGAAGACAGCCACTTGTAGGGGCAAGGAGACTTCCCGCAAACACAGGTAGCTACTGATGGTTCTTTTTTTGGGGGGAGGGGTACTGGGAGTTTCGCATATCACCCTTGCTAGGCAGGTGCTCCTGAAGGTTCTTGAGCAGAGCATGAGATGGGCCGTGATGGTAGGAGTCAGGGGCCCTTCCTAGGCTTGCACAGCCCTAGCTGTGCCATGAGCAGGATGGCTGCTGGTTGGAAAACAGGTTTGACTGAGGCAGGCAGCCATGGGGGAGCACTTGGGGTCAGTTGCTGATAGGAGTGAGCCAGGAAAGAGGAAATGGGCAGGGCAGAGAGGGTGTGGCATGCACCTGGGCCAGGCCTCAATAGGTGCTCCTCTATCACACACCTGTGGCCTTGGCTCCAGGCCTTAGAACCTACCTTGCTGGGACCTGGGACCTCAGCTCAACTCTGATAGCCCCTGGGAGCAAGCGCTGGGCTGAGAGCCCAGAAGAGCAGCCCAGGTTTAGGGGCTAGCTGCTAAGCTGGAGCTTAAAATGAGAGAAGGCCTGCCTCTCTTCTCCCTTCCACATCCCTCCCTCTCTTCCCTTGGCTGCCTCCTGTCTCCTTTCATCCTGAAAAGAAGCCTGGGAGTTGGGCAGGGCAGGGACCATAATCCGCACTTTATAGGTAGGTAAGGTGAGGCCCAGAGAGAGACTGAAACAGGCCCGGGCCACTTCCCCATCCCTTCCTCCCGACCCTACCAAGTCACGTTCTGCACCAGGAACAGTATAAGGTTGAGCATGAGCCCTTTCTCCATGGAAGCTTTTCCTAGAACTCACATCTATAAACAATGTGGTTCAGATGGGGAGGGCTGAGCCCCTTTCTTTGATAGCAAACCGTACTTCAGGACCCTCTACAGTCCTCTGTGCTCAGCAGGCTTGGCTCTGACTCCACAGGAGGGGACTGGGGGAGGCCTGAAAGGATCTTCTGTAACCTTACATGGGACAGAGGACCCCTAGTTCTATCTAGCTTATTCCATGAGCATGTCCTAAATGCTCAGCCTACTGATGTTGACCAGGTAGCCTAGAGGTGACCAGGTGAGATTAGGGTGCGGGGGTGCACTTGTCACCTATTATAAATTCCTAAACAGAGCAGTGAGGACAAGTGTGAGGGGGTGGTTTGCAGGCAGAGGCTTCTGAAGGGACTTGTAAGCCACAGACCAAGAGCAAAGTAGAAGAGGTGTGGCAGGCAGCATCTGAGCTCTCAGTTGAGGGAACTTGTCATTGTCCCCTGAGACCACTCTTCTATCTGCTGGCCAGGCATCTGCCCCCTGCTGGCCAACACTCTCCACACATCCCTTGACATTAAAGTGGTCCTGCCCAGTCTTGAGCTACCCTTGCCTTATGAGGGAGCCCGAGATGGCTGCAGAACACTGGTCAGGGGAAGATGACCTGGGGTGTTTTGTGCAGGGAGTGGAGGCCCAGCTCCCACAGGGCCCCTGAACACAGTCTAGGTCTTCCATTTCAAGCACAGATGTATTCTATGGAACAGGCTCCAACCCAAGCAGCCTTAGCAATCCATTCCTCTGGCCTCAGCCTGTTCTGATGACAGGTTTCATGTGGCCTAAGCCTGTGCCACCTGGAGACAGTTAGGAGACAGGTAGCAGGGGAGGGGAGAGCTGCAGCACTGACCATGGCCTGAGTAGGCTCACATGGCTCTATCAGTGTTTTCCCCGGAGGCCTGGCTCTCCTCTCCACCACCTGGAGAGCTGTAGATCACAGTGGCCCATGGGTATGAAGGATGTGAAGGGAGAGGGATGTTGGAAACTAGGAAGAGCTGAGGGTTGTGCCTGCCCTAGCCGGGGGACTTCTTGTGCAGGTATAGCCCAGCACCCCTGCCCCAGACTGTCCCCTGGGAACTCCCCAGCTTGGCACAACTCTGCTACCTCTCTAGCCATAGCCACACCCTGCCCCCCCATTCCAATCCTCGTTCCACACCTCCACACACACACCTTATCCCCTTGACCCCCAGCTTGTGCTTCTCCAACCTTGCCTCTCATCACTCTGTTCTACCTCTGGCTCCAACATCCTTGTCCAGCCCTAATGGCCACAACACCTCTATGCTTTGGGTAAGAGTGAGTGGGTCTTTGCCATCGTGGAAGGGACTGAAGAGTGGCAGGAGTCCCACGGAAGGTGCTGTAGGGCATTAAATCATGGCAGCTGTGGGTGGGTATCAGTAGAGGAGGGAGGTCATAGGGTAAAGAAGGTGAATATGGTGGAAGTATTTGGTATTCATGCATGAAAACAGAATAATGAAATCTGTTGAATTTTTTCTAAGAAGGGGGAAGGGGATAAAGGAGTAAGATGGAGGGGTGAATCTAATTAATATATATTGTAAGCACTTATGTAAATGTCACAATGTATCTCCTGTACAACAATAATATGCTAATAAAAGAAAAGTTAATCCTAGCTACTTAGGAGGCAGCAATCAGGAGGACTGAGGTTTGAAGCTAACCCTGGCCAAATAGTTCGTAAGAATCTATCTTGAAAATACCCAACACAAAAAAGGGTTGGTTGAGTGGCTCAAGTGGTAGAGCACCTGCCTAGCAAGTGTGAGACCTTGAGTTCAAGCCCCAGTACCACACACACACACAAAAAAAAAACCCACTTAATTATAAAACCCAGTCCTTTTTTCGACTGGAGTCTGTTTCTTCCTTAATTATAAGCTTTGCAGATATTGACCCTTTTTCAGACACAGTACATATATTTTGCCCAATTAAAAATTTTTTTGATGAGTAGGTTAACATTTTAGACCATGAAACCTACCAGTTTTTCTCCACATGGCTTCTGTCTTTGGTGCTATTGTGGATATTAGGGCTGCTCCCTGGTGTCCACTCTACTTCTCCCTCACTGGGCAGCAGCCACAAAATTTGGCCATCTCCTAAGAGGCATCTGGCTCTTCCCATGTTGCTTGCAGCTCTTGGGCAGAGGGCATAGAGAAGGCAGCAACCAGGGTCAGGAGGAACTGTCCTGAACAGCCAGGCTTTGTCCTGCAGTGCCTTGGCCCAGCAAACCAAGGGACATCTGGGGTATGGACTCCCAAGTAGAGAGCTTCCTGGTCTTTCAGGTGCGGTGTGGAATGGGGCACATGCTGTGGAAATTCCTTCTGCCCCGGGCAGCTTTCCTGCCGTCTGTGGATGATAGTGTTGCCCTGCCTCACTGGACGGACCTAAGAATGCAAGTGGGGAAGGTCTGACTGCTGGGGTGGGATCTGCTTCAAGCCTCTCGGGCTCCAGAACCTTGCACAACTCTAACAGCTGGGCTTGGGTACAGCCTCCTGCCGGACTTCAGGACCTTAGCAGAACGTGGCAAGGTATGTAGAGTCCTCCCCTGGGAAGGCAATCAGTGCATGGTGTTCCCCCCAGGGGTTGATGCCAGTGCACAATACTTCTGCATAACACAATCCTCACTGACCCTGCCAGTGTGGCATTTTGTTGGCCACAGGGATTGGCTCAGAACATGAACTCAGTGGCTCAACAGAGGCATCCTGTGACCTCAAGGGGGAGCTGTGTCAGGCACAGAGAAAACAGGAAGAACTGGCTCCCAGGGGCCAACGTCTTGCTGTTTTCTTGGCCCTTCTCCAAACTCTGAGCTACCTCTGGGCCCTTTCAATGCCATGAACCGATAAAGTACCTTTACAGTGCATGCCAATCTGAGCGGACTTTGTCTTTCTTGCAATGCACAACCGGCCCTGATGAGTGCACGACTTAGTGTCAGCGGGTGGGATGTTGGTAGAGAGTGACCCTAAAATACTGAAGTGGCTGAACTGAGTTGGGGAATGGGGTGGTGAGGAAGACCCCTGTCTCTTGCAGTAGGGAAGTAAGGATATTTGCTCTAGGTCACAAATACTGTGATAGGCTGAATAATGCCCCCACATATCCAAGATAGCACCTGTGAATGCTATCTTTGAGAACCAAAAGAGAGTAGGCAAATGTGGATTGTCCTGGGGGTCCGAGGTAAGCAGGGTTTTTTAAAAGAGGAACGCAGGAGGGATGGGCAGAGAAGACACTGTGACGGCAGCCACAGAGAGTGGGGTGATACGCTTTCAAGATGGAGGAAGAAGCCACAGGCCAAGGATCACAGGTGGCTCTAGAAGCTAAAAAAAACAAGGGACAGACTCTCCCCTAAATCTCCAGAAGGACCCAGTGGTGCCTATACCTTGACTTGAGCCCTGTGAAGCTGTGGCGAATAAACGTGTGTTGTTTTCAGACACTAGGTCTGCGGGAATATACTAACGGCAGTCCTAGGCAAGTAATACGAATATCACCTTACCTTCTCAGCTTGGGATTCACCTAAGTGCCTGAGAAAAGTGCTGCAGGAAATACAGCAGGGAGGTGTGTGCAGAGTCACTTAGAAGGTCCCATGAAAGCGTTCTGAGCTGAACAGGCCCGTCTGAGAGCATAGAAGACAGAAAATAGAGCTTTTCTGAAAGAGGTCCTTTCTGCTCCTCCAAGGAGCTTAGCAGAGGCAAATAAGCATGTAGACCAGGGGGAAGACAAGGTGGCTAACTCATTCTCCAGATGCCTGTTGCTTGCCCACGGAGGACTGTGGCACTAGGAATGAACTCAGGTCCATGGAAGACTTGGGCTGTGGAACACTAGAAATGACATAGCTCTGCAGTGCTTTGGGATTGGGAGCCTTACTCCACTGTGTTGTTTGGCTGTGAAGAAAGTGAGACTGGAGAGTGGGGAATGGAGACAAAGAAGACGCGCTGAACACAAAGGTCCTCACAGCATGTTCACGAGTGGGCTTTCCCTAGAAAGGCTCCAATGGGAATCCTTAGAGAGTCTTGGACAAGTGGAGGAGACTGTCACAGTAAGATCAGATTCGCCGGGTGCCAGCGGCTTACACCTGCAATCCTAGATACTCAGGAGGCAGAGATCAGGAGGATTGTGAAGCTAGCCGGGGCAAACAGTTTGAGACTCTATCTTGAAAATACCCAACACAAAAAGGGGCTGGTGGAGTGGCTCAAGGTGTAGGCCCTGAGTTCAAACCCCAGTACTGCAAAAAAAAAAAAAAGGATCAGATTTGAAGCTGGTCATGGTGGTGGGGTATGCCTGCAATCCCAGCTACTCAGGATGTGGAGGCAGGAGAGTCAAGAGTTCAAAGTCAACAACATAAAATTCACCAGTACTCTGTTTCAGAAACAAAATAAAAAAGGACTGGAGATGTGAGTCAAATGGTAGAGCACTTGCTCAGCACGCTTAAGGCCCTGGATTCAATCCCCAGCACGGCAAAACAAAAACAAACAAAATTAGATTGAGTGTTGTGGAGGAAGGAAGTAAGAAAGGGAGCTGGGAGGCTCTGTTTTTTGAATTCCAGGTGATTCTCTGAACCCTCCCTGTCCTGGGCATCCTGTGCCTTCTGGCTTCCCCTACTGATGGCAGACACATCAACCCCACCTCTTTCCCCCAGCCAACCTCACACTCCTGTCTGCAAACAGAAACGCTTTTTGTCACTGGTTGAGATTCATGGCTGGAAAGTGGTCCCTGGGGGAAGTTCTGGTTGGTCTAAACCAGTCATGGCAGCCCACTCTTCAAACTGATTTGTCTATCCTTTGGTGCCTTACTTTTGGCCAATAAGGAAGTTGACTGGGGATAAAACACAACCTACTGGATAAAACAGAACATGGGGAAAAGGGTTTTTTCTTCTTCTGTGTTTTTCTTTCCCTTTGTGGTTGGGACACTGGTGTGAGTAGACAATGGAGACAGTCTGGGCTCGATGGCACCTGTCTTGTTTGATATAGGGGAGGTGGGGGGCTTCCTTGCAGGAGGTTTGCTGCAGATGCACCTGGGAACTAGGTCTGTGGAGACTCGGGGAATGCAGCCCCAGCAAAGAGTGATGGGGTTGCAGTGTAGTCACAATGGGCTCAGACAGCTATTCAGAGATGGCCTGAACTGGGGCAGAAGGATGGGTTTTTGTTTCTCCTCTCTGACCAGTCATTGGGTGTGGCCTCTCCCGAGGGCAAAGGCAGTTTCCAGGAAGGTGCTTTGCTGAGTGCTACAACTCTCAGGAAATGAGAGTGTGGGTCTTGAAGTGTTGTGACAATATAGTCAGAGAAGAAACCAAGTGAAACCCGGAGGAGTGGAGAACTCAGATTTTAATTTTATGCTAGTGGGGCCAGACATGTACCAGTGTCTGAGCCCCAAACAAAGGATTCACAGGATATTTAAAAGGCAGTGCAGGGCATCAGGTTACAAGGAATGTGCTCTCCCATAAAGTAGGGCTAGTAGTGGGTTAGAGACCTAAGGTTTAGATAAGAACAGCAGGGGAGGCCTGCTTTGGAAAGTTTATTTACAAGTGGAGACAAAGGAAGGAAGGAATGGGTGCTTATCTCTGCATGGTGCCTTTCATCTCGGTCCCAAACTTTTGCATGGCTCTAATGGGCAATTCCTCACAGTTCTGTCCGAGGTTACAGCTTTTAATTGACAGTTTACCATATTTTACAACCCTGTTTCAAGGCTATTTTCTTCTTCAGAAGGAGGGATTGGGACACATGCAGTACTGCCTATATCACTGCCAAGCAGCTCAGCCAACAGGTGCCTGCCTCTGCACTGTTTATGGAAGGGAAGTGAACTCATTTGCTTAAACCACTACTGGCCATGTGTTCTGTGGCTTTCAGTTGAGAACCTGGGTAGAGTAACTGTACACTCAAGGACACTGACAGGGCACTTGGCAGGTGAGAGAGACAATAGGATGGTGCACCAGGCAGAGGGACCAGTCTGCTCGTGGGAGCAGGTGTGGAGGGGCATGGCTTGCGCCACTCTGCCAGGCAGCAGATTCATTTCTCAATGGCTCCACAGGCTAGTCTTCTTGCACATTCCTGCAGCGTCAGCCACTTCACTCTTCCTCTTTAATTCTAGTTGTGAGAGATGCTAGCACACTGCCTAGGTGTGGCAGAGATTGCAGTTGCCCACCAATATCCAGCCCTCCATTCCTCAACAGAGTAAGAAAGAGTTTTAGGTAGAAACGTGGATACCTTGTTGAAGACTACCTTTTCCAGCATCCCCAGCACTTGTGTGGTCAGATAGGTGATCCATTGACATGGATTCAGTGTGTGAATTTCAGAGCATCTGGTCCACCCACAAAAATCCTGCACGGCCTTGGATTAGACTGAAGGACCCATGTTGTAGCATGGGAAGTGATGGCAGTTAAGCCCATGGCCATGAGTCCCACAGCCTAAACTGCCCTTTAAGTTCTGAGGTGTGTCACCTCCAGGAGACAGTCTACACCCTAAATAGGCCTCATCTCCTCTCATTAGAAAACATGGATGTGGCCCATGTTTATTGCGGCACTATTCACAATAGCCAAGTTATGGAAACAGCCAAGATGCCCCACTACTGACGAATGGATCAAGAAAATGTGGTATCTATACACAATGGAATTCTATGCAGCCATGAAGAAGAACGAAATGTTATCATTTGCTGGTAAATGGATGGAATTGGAGAACATCATTCTGAGGGAGGTTAGCCTGGCCCAAAAGACCAAAAATCGTATGTTCTCCCTCATATGCGGACATTAGATCAAGGGCAAACACAATAAGGGGATTGGACTTTGAGCACATGATAAAAGCGAGAGCACACAAGGGAGGGGTGAGGATAGGTAAGACACCTAAAAAATTAGCTAGCATTTGTTGCCCTCAACTCAGAGAAACTAAAGCAGATACCTTAAAAGCAACTGAGGCCAATAGGAGAAGGGGACCAGGAACTAGAGAAAAGGTTAGATCAAAAAGAAATAACTTAGAAGGTAACACACATGCACAGGAAATTAGTGTGAGTCAACTCCCTGTATAGCTATCCTTATCTCTACTAGCAAAAACCCTTGGTTCTTCCTATTATTGCTTATACTCTCTCTTCAACAAAATTATAGATAAGGGCAAAATAGTTTCTGCTAGGTAGCGAGGGGGTAGGGGGGAAGAGGGAGGGGGCGGGGGGGTAACGGAGGGGATGGGGGCAGGGGGGAGAAATGACCCAAGCATTGTATGCACATATGAATAATAACAGAAAAAAAGAAAACATGGATGTGGGAGCCAGGGAGAGCAAGTAGAATTGATCCCACTAACCATCCCTGTGCAAGTTAGTGCTTTCGGTTCTCAAAAGTCTAGGCTCTTCTGGAGGTCTTGATTCCTAGAGCAGGACACTTCCAGAAGGGAGCCAGGAAGAGTCTCACTAACCTTCAAGTGACCGATGCTGCCTGCCACATGAGGTTCCTATTGTCAAAAGACCAGAAGGCCAGGAAAGGACCACCTCCTGACCATCCCAGGTGGTGGGATGCCATAGATTAGTGGGGACAGGGAAGAGCAAGTCTGATACTTTTATGAGCGTGGGGTGTCTTTTGGTGCTTTCCTGTCCAACTCTGATGGTAGGTGGACAAGTACAGTAGTCACACCCTAGAAGGGCATGCTGACAATGGACTCTTGAGGGCTCAGGATGGAAATGTGTCACTCTACCAGGTAGGTCACCTAGAATAGCAGAGGTTCTAGTCGGGCAGGTGGCACTTTACTAAGAGGTAATACTTGAGGGGACAATGAGGCTCTGCTGTGGCTCTAAGATCACTGTAGCCTTCCTCTTGTAATCCCCACCCCTCAAAGCGGATCAACCAGAATTCTGGAGATGCTTTTCCCAAATGGGTGAATTTATACCATGCCAACTGCTACCCAGACTCCCTCTTCAGAACCAGGCTCTCACTCCCTTCGGTGCTGGCAGTATTTGCTGTTGATGACTCACACCTAAGTCCCTCCTTGGGAACTGCCCTCAGTTGGGGGTACTTCCTTTGTCAAGACTGTGGGCCCCCATCCCGGAGGCATCCCATATCCAATGATATCTATGCAGGGCCAGCCAATGAAGTCTCTGTAGGCCCATCTCTTGGGTTTGCCTGGTGCCTCCATTACAGCCCGTCAGTTCAACATCTGCTCCCCAAGAAGCTGCCTGTACGCAAATATCTGTCTCACCATGTTTCCTGTGGAATCCAAGCTGTACTGTAAATCTTAATCATTCTGAAATATCTGTTACTCAGCAGTCCAGTTCTCACTTTCTCCTTGCTTTAGCAATGATGTTCATTGTGTTTTGTCCTGACACACCTACCTGGCCTTAAACACTGGTCATCAGAATCCCACACCTGATCAGTTCTCCCCCACACCCCATTCAGTGAATACTGCTCATTCATCGTTGCATCATTTGTACTTTCTTCCCAAGATTTCTAAGCAACTTAGTGCATAGCAGAGTAGGAGCTCAGTAAGCACCTTTTAATGTATTACAAAACATTTTATTTAAGGAAAAAATCATAAAGAATGTAACATCTGAATGCACTCTATTTGCCTTGAGAAATGAGACAATAGCAGTCCAACTGCCTGTTACTTTTTCTCACCAACACCCACTCTCTTGAATTTAGCTTTAAGCCTTCTCATGCTTTTTAAAGAAATGGAATTAATAAGACACAAAACAGTATTAAGTGGTATCATACCATTTGCATTCACTCAACACTGTGAAGTTCATTAATGTTGATGTATGATTACAACCATATAGTATTTATGTATTGACTATCACATATTCTTTTGAAGACTATGTATGATTTGCCAGTCTCCAGTAGATGACATTTTGATTGCTTGTCCCCCCCCCACCCAGGAACAATGGTGTAATGCATATTCTTGTCTTTGCGTATCTGGGCAAGCTGCTCCAGGGAACATACCTAGAGGGAAGTGCTGGGTCCTAGAGGGTATCTTTATTTACTAGAAATTTCTAAATGGTCGAAGTTATTAATTTATTTAACCCCCTTCCAGCAGGGCATAAGAGTTCTTGTTTATTTGCAAATCTACACTCTCATCAATTTTGACATTGACAGACATCCCCCTGACCCCCAGTGTGAAATTGTACATTTTTCATTTTGGTTTACATTTGTTTAAGTCTTACGTGAATGTAAGCTCCTTGTGTTTGCTGCTCAAAAATTATTTGCTAGGCCTGTAGTTGCAGCTACTTGGCATGCTGAAGCAGGAGGATTACTTGAGTCTAGGGGTTTGAGAATAGCTGGGGCAACAGGTTGCATAGAGGAATACAGAAGGTTCTGCTCATTTATATAATCTCTGGAATTTAGCATCAGTTTGATTCCTGCATAGGTTCCATTCCTAGACTCCCCTCTTGCATTATTTTGCCTTTCTAACCTGGCCCTCCATCAGCTTCTCCTTTCACCCAAGCTCTCTAGAGATGTCTCGACCTTGGCTTTGTCTTAGTGACTGTGTTACTCACGACACTGACCTGCTCCTCATCATCAGTTTTGTAACTTCACTCTGGCTTCCCATCCAATCCCCACTTTATTTGTGGACAAATATGCTAGGCTGAGATTTAACACCTAAGATTTCAAAGCCAATCATAAACTTAGGCTTCAAACAGGCACACACCTCACTTTTGCATTTCTGATGGTGGTACCAACAATCTTTGCTTCACCAGTCTTGAACCCTTTTTTCCTCTCAAAATAAATTTACTAGCATGCATTAATGGTATAAGGGGGTTGCACTGCGACAATTCCAGATATGTATGATGTAGTTTGAACAAGCTCACCCCTTCTATTACCTTAACACCCTCTCACTTTTTTCAAACAGTACTTGTTATCTGTGACCTACCATGATCCTCTTCACTCCCAATACATCTCCCCCCCCACTTTCCTCTCCTGCTGATCCCCCCAGTCAGTCCCCTTTTTACACTCATGTCCCATCATATCATTGCCATTTTAGGTCTAGATTCCACGAGTGAAATCATGAAGTATTTGAGCTTGACTTATCTTGCTCAACATGATTTCCAGTTCCATCTGTTTTCCTGCAAACAACATTAATTTCACTTTTTTGGCAGTTCTGGGATTTGAACTCAGGGCCTTATGCTTGCTAGGCAGGCATTCTACTATAGCAGGGAAGAGGCAAAAAAAAGAAACAAGCAATTCTGTGTTCTGATAATGTAGCAGGGGGAGGGGTCAGCATAGCAGGGAGATAAAACTTAAAAAATCTAAACGTGAAGGAAACTTAAAAAATCTAAACGTGAAGGTTACGAGGCACAGGGGTAAACTAGCCAATGGAATTGCATGCAACCATATATGGGTGAAACCTTGCTTTTTTGCTTCTGTAGCCTGCTTACAAGGTTATATAAGGTGAGACCCCTTGTTCTCCAGGCTCAGACTTTGGATGTGAATCCGCTGAACCACTGCAACTGCTTCCTGAAAAGCCTTGGTGTTCTGTTGTCTCTGGAGATTCCCATTCCTTGCAGGCGTTTGTTGATTGTTTTCTTGATGACTGCCTTGCCTGGGGTGAGACAAAAATCTCAAGTGTCCTTTTGATTTACACTTCCTTCATGGCTAAGGATGTTGAATGTTTCTTCAGGTATTTATTAGCCATTCGTACTTTTTCTGAGAACAGTATGTTCAATTAACTTGTCCATTTATTAATTTGATTATTTGTTCTTTTGGTGTTTAATTTTTTTTAGCTCTTTATATATTCGGATATTAAGCCGTTAAGTCCATCAATCTCAGCTTCATTCCCTCCCAAAAGACAGCAGGCAGGAAAGTCTACAGAGAACTCTAGGAAAAACTGGATCTAAGTCAGAGGTAACCAGTCACTGAAGGATGCCAACTGTGAAAGTTCCCGACAACTTTCACAGCTTTCCTTTCCTTTCTGCTTTAGATGTCTTAGTCCTGCTTCTGTCTGCTCTTACTTGGAGCTTCTTGCAATAAACCAGATTAAGCTGGAGAGAACCTACACAATCAGTTCTGAGTTGCCTGAAGGGACTCCCTGAAGTTACTGGAAGCCCATCTTTAGTGAGGTCTCAGGGCTACAGTTGGGAAGAGATCCCTGAGGCCTTCCTGAGCTCTACCAGGAGCGGTTTCCAGTTTTTTTTCTTTTTCTTTTTGTAGTGCTGGGGCTTCATGCATGCTAGGCAAGCACTCTACCACTGAGCTATATCCCCAGCCTTTTTGGTGAGACTGGGGTTTGAACTCAGGGCTTTCGGCTTGCAAAGCAGACGCTCTACCGCTTGAGCTACACCTTTTTATTTTATTCTTTTAGGACAGGTCTTGCTGTGTAGCCCAGGCCGGCTTTGAATGCTCGATCCTCCTGCCTCAGCCTCTGGAGTGCTGGGATTACAGGCATGCGCCCACCAAGCCCCACTTCAGGAGAGGTTTTTTCCAATTTTTTATTAGCATATATTCATTGTATAGGGGGGATTCATTGTGACAATTCAGAATAGCCTTACATTGTATATTGGTTAGATCACCCCTACCGCTCCCCACCCCCAGGAGAGTTCTTGAGGCTATGTCAGGTGAGACTTTCATAGATTCAGTTTTATAAAATCTCTAGAAATACTGTGAAGTCATGTAGGGACAGGATTCTAGGAGAGTTCCTAGAGCTATGCAGAAAGGAGCCCTGAGGACCCAAAGGCTCTGGAAGGGATCACTAGGGATCCATCGATTGCTCCACTGAGATTCCTGGGGAGTTTCTATGGCTGTCCTTGCAGAGTTTCTGTGGTTGTCATCTATGTAGAAAACATTTAAAAAGGCTTAATGCGTGAGGAGCTGAAGCTGTCACTGTGGATAAGATTAGAATTAAGACACAGCCCTACCTCCACAATGAGTGGAGACAAAGTAATTAAAATGGAGTCAGGAAGATGCTTCAGGGTGCAGGAGATACAGAAGGCTTTTCTCTTAGAGAACGGGTATAAATCTTGGGTGTATGAGATCAGAGAGCAACGTTCATTCTGTTCTTCATAGAAAAGTGAGGACAAAGTTGACATATGATTAAAGTCATGCACACAAAGACCCTTAGAGATTCCTTGCAAATACCAAGAGCTAAATCAATGTTATCCGTGGATGAAGAGGCATGGGAAAGTCTTAATCTGAGAATATAAGCGGGGTGAGGATGCAGTCGAGTGGCAGAATGCTTGCCTAGTATGTATGAGGCTCAAAAAGAATATAATCAAAATTTTCTTTCAAAAGAAAACTGGCAGGTGGTGTTTCAAAGAGCTCCCAACGGTTATACAAATGCTCCAGTGTGACATGCCAATCTCTGCCACCTCACTCTGGTCTAAGGCCACAGGAATATGACGCAAACCCCATCCATAATTTCAAGTTTTCTGGCACCTACGTTAAGAAAGTAAAAATGATACATGAATCTTAGCGACATATTCTATTGGATCCAACATGCCCAAAGTATCATTCGACATGTAATCATTGTAAAAACTGTATTTTCATACTGAGTCTGACTCTAAGTCCTGAGTTATCTCACAGGTCAAGCACATCTCAAGCCGGATTAACCCCGTTGCAAACGAGCGATAGCAGATATTGGCACGGGCTCCCACCGCGCAACCCCTCGGACGCTCCACGTCCATGCAGTTACGTCCCTTGTAAACACTTCGTTCCCTAGTGTCACTGACCCTCACTCAAGGCCCGGCGACGCGGCTTGACCACCACTCGTTGGGGCTGCCTCTGCTTTCCGTGCCTGCTGGCGTAGGCGCTCCCGTTCTTTTTTGTTCTAGTGCCGGTTCCTAAAAGGCTTTCAGTAAACAAAACCACAGTCGGACACCGGGCCCCAGTCAGCTCTGGGAATGAGATCGAGCATCTTCTTCGAGTCCACAGCCTGTAGCGCAATCCTGGGGACGGCGAGCCGGGAGACCGGAGTAGTCTTAGGAACTACTCGTGCGAGCGTCCACAGAGCTCCCCGAGGACTGACACCGCCACTCGTTCCACTGCGCAACTCACGTGCGCAGCGGCCGCGGCGCCTTGTAATGTCGTCACACGCCGCCTGGGGCGGAGGCGGGACTTCCGGGAGTGCGGAGGCACAACTTCCGGAGGGAGGCGGAAGAGCCTCTCAGTTCTACGTTCGGGAGTCCCGGGATCGCTGAGGGGCCACCCTGGGCACAGGAAAGGGCCGCTAGGGGCGGGCCGGCCGCACTTGGGGTGTCGGGGCCGCGGGTCTGAGGGATGAAGAGGGGCCATGGCCAGCGACGGGGCCAGGAAGCAGTTCTGGAAGCGCAGCAACAGCAAGGTCCCGGGCAGGTGGGTGTGACGGGGAGGACCTGGTCGGGGTCAGGGGTCAGAGGTCAGGTGCCCGCGTTGGCCTGCTGGACTGCTGGTTGGGTCGGGGTCCGAGAAGGGGAACCTGGGGCTAGAAGAGGGAGCTCAAGGCCCCAGAGAGGCTGCTGGGATCTCTGAGGGGCGCGTGGGGAGCTTGGCAGTCGGAGCGTGGGGTCTGGGAGGTGACAGTGGCCGCACTTAAGAGCGAGGCTTGGGAGGTGGAGGAGGAGCTGCTGCAAAAGTTTCTCCCGAGCCTGGCGGGCCTCTTCTGAGGAATTCCTTGTCTCCCTGGGGAAGCTGGAAGAACTGACTCGGGTCATGCCCTGGAGAGTTTGGTGAAGTCAGGAAACTGGCCCGGGCGAGGCTGCGCCTGCCGGGGAGGTCGGTTTCTGCAGGGTGTGTGGCTTTTGCCTTGAGCACGGAAGGGTGCTGGAGGCGGCCTGTGAATTTCCGTGTCCCACCTCCTGGCCTCAGAATCACCTCTAGTCTTGTACTAGCAGCAGGAAGCACATTAAAAAAGATAATAATAATAATAATAATAAAAATAGATACCTGGGTGCACCCTGGAAGCTGTATAGCTCCAAAGTCCTCTGAGTGGTGTGGCCCTGAGCCCCGCTGGGCCCAAGGGAATGAGAAGACATTGTAGGGAAAATATCCAGGGTAAAGTCAGTCACTAGTGAGAAGAGGTTAGAGACAGCACATCTCCAGATTTTAAACATTGTTTGTTCTATCTAGAACCAAAGTCTGAGATACTGAAAACTAAGAACTGTGATATTAAAATAAGTAGTACCATTTAGAAGCACAGTAAAGTGGTTTGTACTCCTGTATTTCATAATAGACACGTGTGTGAGTGTAGGATTATAAACTTTGAAATTCAGAGTGGCCAGAAGTTAGCAGGAGTTACCCACTGCCCAGATGCTGTGACTTGGAAAGGGAGCTGTGAAAGGTGGCCAGAGACCCTATTGGGCTTGATGAGCACTAACAACTTTTTCATCACAACCAATGTGTTCAAGATGAGGTGAAAATTCTGGAATGGAAGATTTTGGATAGGAGGTCCTAGTAGTGACTGGGATGAATGCTGTAGACCATAATACTCAGGTAAAAGGAGCCATATGGCAGTGTAACTTTTACGTGTTGCTTTCAGGTCTTGAGGCTTTGGTTCCTCCCTTCAGTCTAAACTGTAATGCATTCTTAACAATCAACTGAGATGTAAGAATAGTAGAGCTGCTGTGTGGAGTTACAAAAGTGAATAAACCTTTGGATTGAAGACTGTATCTCTTGGTAGTTTGTCTTTTAAAAAATTTTTTTATTTTTGAGACAGGGTCTTGCTGTGTAGTCCAGGCTGGCCTCAAACTCATTTGGTAGTTCAATCTGGCCTTGAACTTGTGATCCTTCTGTCTCAGCCGCTTGAGTGCTGGCATTACAGCTGTGTACCATTATGCCTAGCATGGTAGTTTGTACTGCTTTGAAGAGTGCCCTGCCTAAATTTCTGTTCATCTGGAAACTGTGAGTGGGACCTTTGGAAAGAGGGTCTTTGCAGAAGTAATCAAGTAATCACGATGAAGTCCTACTGGATTTGTCTGGGCCCTAATCCAATCACTGGTGTCCTCATAAGAAGAGGAAAAATTGGATACAGAGGCAAAGAGACGTATTTAGGGAAGGTAGCCATGTGAAGAAGGAAGCAGAGATTAGAACAATGTGTTTATGAGCCAAGAGAAGCCAGGGAATCCTGGCAACCACCAGAAGCTAGAAGTGGAAGGGAAGGATCTTCCTCTAAAGACTTCACAGAGAGCATGGCCCTGCTGGTTCTCAGTTCTGGTCTGCAGAACTGAAAATGAATGTCTGATGTTTTAAGCCATGATGGTTGTGGTAGTTTCTTATGGCAGCTACAAGAAACTACTAACAGCCCCTGGTCTTTTCTATGGGAGTCTGTATTACCAAAGGCAGACTTTTTTCCACTTGGATTTTGATAACCGTGTTTTGTCTCGGGCACTTCTGAGAGCAGCTTCTGTGTTACAGTTACAGAGTTGCATGGAGTTTTGAGAATTATTAGAGGCTGTTACTGAAGAGGTCAGGACAAAGGGGAGAGGCTGGGTCTACTGGAGAAGGCTGTGTGGCTTCCATCCTGTGGCCCTTGCTTGTGGCAGGGCTGCTGTTTTGGTGACAGGCCAGAATGCTCCTTGCAGGAGAGTTTGCGAAGCTATGCCCCTTTCCTTCTTGTGACCCTTCTGGTGGTGCTCACTGCCCATGTCCTGAGTTGTCACATACATAAGTGCAGTGCCAGCAGAACTCCTAACTGGGCTCTTGTGGCTTTGTCCACTCATTCCAGTTGTTTCTGCATTGTCTTTATTAGTGCAGACCTCAACCAGGGAAACTCAGGAGTGAGATGACACCTACCTCGGAATACTGAGCTGTGAAGGGAGCTTTGTTCAGCAGAACCTTGACAGTGTGGCTGATATTCATCAAGCACTTTGTGTGGGCCAGGCCCTGGTTTTGGTGCTCCACAGGTGTTATGTCTACCAGGGTTTGTCATTTGCAAAACACATGCTTTGTCCTTCAGGGAGAGCTCACTGAGGGAGGCTTGGTTTCAAGGCCCTTGGTTGTTTCACCTGAAATGCATGCCATGCATAGGTGTTTTTGTGTGACATCTCAGGCCCTTTATGACCTGATCACTCCTCAGTTGTTTAGATATGTCCCCAATCTCCTTTCTTTGAACTTTGCCCTCAGCAGTGCTGTTGGGCTGGGGCTTCTATGTTCCTCCATGTTCCATGCTGTGCTGTGCCTCTCACTTTCATGCTGTTGAAGCTGACTGGAATGGAATGCTCCTCCCCTCCCTTTTGCTTCGCTTACCTTTCTTACTTTTCATATTTCCCCTGCAGCCTGCCTCCTTTTAAAACCTCATGTACCCTTTTATGTACTTGCTTCTTCACTCTGCCAGTTTAGGAAATGTGCCTCACTCATCTTACAGTGATAGTCCTGGGAAATGGTGATGGATTCCAACTGTCTTCCACATTGGCCTGGAGAGATAAGGGATTTGGTCAAAGTCATATGCTACATAAGAGATAGTCTTAGTGGTAGACTTCTCTGTTATTTGCATACCCTGGTCTTTGGTTGTATATTGGTTGAGGCTTTCTTAGAAATTTTGTTCCTGGATGAGCCAGCAAATATGGCATGGTGGAAAGACCCCGACTAAGAGTTGGGTGTATTTTAGCCTTCTCTTTCTGTTAATTGTGTGACATTCACAAAAGTCATGTTGCCTCTGGGGCTATCAGTTTTTACATTTGTAGCATGAAGGGGTTGCATTCAATCCAAGTGTCTGTGGTGTCCAGGGGAAGGTAGATCAAGATCTGTGCTCTCACAGAGCTTGTAATATAGTGGGAGAGCAGAAAATAAGTATCTACATTAATAGAGTTAACTATTGGAGGGTGGTAAATGCCATCAAAACAGTACGGGGGGGGGGGGCGGGCAGGTAGCTCAGAGGCAGGTGCAGCTGGGAGGGTTTCATGGTGATAGAGTGGCCAGGGACCCCTTCACTGAGACCATGTGATTAAAGATTTGCAGGAGATGAGGGAAAAGCCCTGTGGGTAGCTGGGAGAAGAGTGGGTCAGGCAGAGGGCAAGCTACTGCAAAGGTGCTGATCTGCAAGCAAAGCTGCTGTGTTTGAGGAGAAGAGTAAGGGGCCAGGGTGGCTGTAGTTGAGGGAGCAGGAATGAGTCATGTGGTTGCAGTATCTTATTCTGAGTGGGCTGCTGTATAATAAGAACCTGGAGGTGGCAGGGGAGCAATGGTAGAAGCAGGGAGACCAGACAGGAGGTGGTTGCAAACGTTCAGGTGAGAGATGGTGTGGCTTGCACCACAGTGGCAGTCATGAGGTAGGAGGCAGTAGGTAGATGGTAAGAATCAGAAGGTCGGTCTCTGACTCTCTCTGGCCTTCTTTCTTGAACTGTTGACTCACTTGTCTCTTGAAGGGCTGTTGCTTTCTGCACTTGCACTTGGAATTCCTGCCACACTTAACTTTAAATGCCAAGACAAATCCCCACACACTGGGTTTGCAAACACAGGAAAGCCTTTCACTGTGGATCACTATTTGCTGTTTTAGCAGGGCTCTGCCTGGCAGTGTGTGCTCTGCCGACAGGAGCGTCAGTGAGGTCTGACATTTGAAAGCCCAGTGGTGCTGGGGAGGAAGCTGGAGAGGAGCAGTTTCAGGGCCATGGCTCAGACAGCTTTCAGCTTCCACTGTCAGGGTCAGGAGGAGTCTGAGCAAATGCGTCAGTCATCTCAACAGGCCAGTATCAGTTACCAACTGAAGCAGAGGAATTGCTGGGGATAATGAAGTCATTCATATGTCTGGGAACACCTTCAAAGGGCCAGTACTTCATGACTGAGGTACTATGGAGGTTGTACTCTGGGCATGCTGACAGAATACTAGGGTCCTATGTGGGGAAATGGTCACATCCTACCCAACGACTAAGCTGAGTCCTGAAAGTTGAGAAGGAACCAGCCTGTCTGCAGAGATGCAGGGTGGGCTGCCAGCCTCCTTTCAGGAGAACTGCAGTCTGGGAGGAGAAGGGAGTAAGGAGGAATGTGAGCAGGCCCAATTGCAGCAAGCTTTGAAGGCTTTGAAGGCCATAGAGAAGGTTTGGGTCTGAGTCCTAAGAGCCATGAGAGTACATTGAAGGTCTTTGAGCAGGGCATGGTATGAAAGTGTGACACTGCCTGTTGTCCTTGCAGAGGGTATGAGAGAATGTGGGCAGACTGTGAGGAAGTCAAGGCAGAAGCTGAGGGCAGAAGCTGTGCTGTTGGAGAGGAAGGGACGGGTTCAGGTGCTGTAGTAGGTGTCACTTGCACGTTCACTGGTGGGCTGAATGTCCAGGAGGACATGATTACTAGGGTCTGGCTTGAGGGATGGGATGTGGTAGGCAAAATCATGACCCTCCAGCAAACGTGTCTGGTGTCTTCCTCCTGGAACCTGTGAATAGGTTATCTTACATGACAAAGGGGAATCAAGGTACCAGTCAGCTGATGTGACTTGGAGGGATTGTAGTGGAGTATCTGGTGGGCCCAGTGTAACCACAGGAGCTTTTAAAAGTGGTTGGAGAGATTCGTTGTGAGATGGACCGGATCCACGGCTGCTGACCTTGCATGTGGAGGATGGGACCACAAACCAAGAAATGTGGTGGGACCTTTAGAAGCTAGGAATGATAGCCAGTAGGAGAATGGGGATCTCAGTCTTAGAACTGTAAAAACTGAATTCCGTCCACAGCCAGAATGAGCAGAAACAGATTCTTCCCTTGAGCCTCCAGGAAGGAATGCAGCTGGATGGTACTTACACTTTAGTCTGGTGACTCCAGTGCTGTACTTCTGACCTCGGGAACCTTAAGATAATAAATGTGTGTGCTCTACTGGTAGTGTGCCCAGGGATGTTTGGTGGGGAGGAACTGCAGGTAATCCTCAGCACTTCCCTCAGCAGAGTCCTGTTCTTGAGTGTGGCCAGGAGTGCCTTGGTCACTGACCTGGAGGCACTGAGTGCCTCCTCAAAGTGCCATTAGTCCCAGGAATCGAGCATGGCGGTCTCTCCTATGTCATGTCCTGCTTGGGTCCAGGAACTCAATGGAGGCTCTGGCTGTTTTGTCAGAAATTCTGAGCTGTTGCCTCTGATCAGCTCACTGTCCCGCATTCTTACATATTTTTATTTATTTCCTTGCTTGTGGTTTTGAAGCAGCTCTTAACCTGGTAAGAACCCTGGTTGCTGTTTTCCCACGTTCTGAACGCTCAGGAGCTTGTGTCCTGGCAGGAATTGTGAGTCTGGGAGGGTTGGGTTTCTCTCCTCAGGGCTGTTTAAGTGGAGATGATTTGTGTGTGTAAAGGGCTGTGGAAATACTAGTGGGTGGTTTTTGCTATATACACAGTTCTTTTACTTGTTTTTCCCCAGTGATCACTTTTCGTGTTATTGAATGTCACTTATTTTCCAGAAACATTTTGAAAAATAAATTTAAGGTCAATCATGTTTTTTCTCTTGCATATTTAATATGGCAAATCTGCACTCTTGGATTAATTTTAAATGAAGATAAAAATGATTTTAAAAAACAAATCTGATGATTTTATGATTTGGGGTTATTTTTTATTTCTTTTATTTTATTATTTTGGTGGTACTGGAGTTTGAACTCAGGGCTTTGTGCTTGCTAGGCAGGTGCTGTACAGATTGAGCCATACCTCTAGTACTTTGTATTTTTTAAATCATGAGAACAGCAGGCAATATCCTATCTCCCTGTAGTATTGTTGTGGGTGGTGGTGGTGAAAGTGAGGCCCAGCTCTTTTCCCCATTTGCATGGGCCATCTGGGCTGCATGAGGCCAAGAGGGCAGTGGTTAAGTAAATGGAGTTGTCTTAGCCCTTAGGTCAGAGAGTGACATCTGCTCCTCTTCTCACGCAGCTGAGTCCACTGCTACTTGCTAGCTTTCTGGTCACCTCCTAAAACCTGCCACATGAAGTGGAGCTGTGCAGGCCCTTTTGGTGCAGCAGGGGTCCAGGAATGGGAGCTAGGCATGCTGCTGTGAAGGGGGTTGGGAGAGCTGCACACAGAAGTGGGGCATGGGGAATGTCACTGCTTGGCCTCAGGACCTCATGTCCTCTTGAGGAGTCAGTGCAGAACAGTCTCAGGACAGCTGCTTTGTGCTGTGCTTGCGGTGAGGAGGTGGACTCCCAGAACTAGTGGCCTGGGGCGGAGGGACATCTCACTAGGATTATTTATTGAGTACTTGGGCTGCCCTCAAAGCAGCTGGTTGGGGCAGGAACTGTGTGGTCCATTTTACAGATTAGGAAGCTGCTTCAGACCAGTCTCTTGCTCAGAGTCAGACAGTTTTTAAGTGGAGAGTATGGGTTTGAACCCGAGAAGTTGGCATCCATTCTGTGTCCTTAAAGATGACACACGGTTTCTCATCTGTTCTCTACAGACCACTTGTGTACCTTTGAAAAAGCTGAGTTGCCTGTCTGCTGGAGCCCATCCCTCCAGCTGTGACCTGAACTCCCACATGCCTTGCAGGACCTGCCACCTTCAGAGCCTGCTGAGGTCTGCTGGAGACCTGGTTCCTCAGGCCAGGAGAGTCTGCACTTGACTGCCTTGCTAGGGGCTAGATGTGCAGCTTCCTCTAGGTTCATCCTGGTGTTGCTTATAGATAAGAGGCAGATATGTCAGGAGGCCTGAGGAAGGGCTGTTGTGCTTTTCCCATTTCTGGGTCTCTTTATATGGAGAGTATCTCCAGTCTTTCTGTTCTCCCTTCCTGAAGTGCCATTTCCTCTTTTTGGGGGGATTGCTGAAGGGTATGTTAGGGCACAGATAGCTCTGCAAATTCAGCTGGTTAGAACAGCTTTGGCTCCTCTTATGCAGTAATAACAAGGGTGGAGGACATTGTTGTGACTGGGGAACAAGTGCTGGCAGTCACACATTGTGGTCAGCACCTTAGTGTGCTGTCTGCCCTCCCTGTAGTGAGTACACTGAGGGAGCTGAGCCTCTTTCCAAGGCCTGATGCTCCTCTGGGAACTGGACCTGGGAATAGGCCTGCCCAGGAGGGCCTTTGCTCTGACCCCCATATACCCTCCTGGGTGTTCTTGCACATCCTAGGGTTCACCTCCAAAGGTGGATACTGGAATCCAGCCCTACCAGAGGGGCATCTGAGCCCTGGTATGTGCATAGGATGTGACCAGCATGCCCTGGTCTGCCATCTTCCTCCATATGCACAGTGTCCTGCCTGAGCCCAGCTGAGTGCTAGTGGCCAGACCTCCGTGATAAGAGTTCTTAAATGTGCCCTGTGTCTCCCTGTTGCTTTGTGTACTTTCTTGCTATATTAGTGTGAAGCGAGCCACCTACTAACCATTTCTATTCTTAAGGCTTGTACATAGACTAGACAGATGATACTAATCCCTGTCATCTGGATGAGAGCCCGCAGCACAGTGACGAGGGTCTCTTCATGTGAAGAGAGGTAGGACAAAGGACCTGTTGGCGAGGGGCTGAGTCCATTGGTGTCACTGTGAACCTTAGAGGCAGTGGCAGTCCTTGGAGAGTGTGTGGCTCACCACCTTTCCCTGTCTTTCCTGTCTTTGCTATGCGTGTTTGCAGGTGGTGAGCCAATAAGTGGGATGGAATCCTACGTTATGCCTTAAGGCTGGGAGAAAGGGTGGTCCTACCTGTCTTCTTTCAGAATTGAGATGGAATTGAGAGGAAGAAAGGCTTGCAGATCATTAATCACAGTTTTATAGGATATATGATAATGATTTCCACTGCATGTCTGGGGTCTTGGGACTTTGTTGGGGGAGGGGAAGAGCACGCAATGCCATTTCTTTTTTTCTTTTTTGGTGGCAGTGGGGTTTGAACTCAGGGCCTCACACTTGCTAGGCAGGCACTCTTACTGCTTGAGCTACTCTGTCAGTCCTCTTGTGTTTGAGAGAGTAGATCCAACTCTCTTATAGGTGACATTCTCAGGTGTATTGAGTTGTTTTTAGGTGGTGATTGCTGCTTCATGGAATGGTTCATGAAGTGTTGACTGTGGTCCCCATTTTGTTTTAGAGTTAATATTATCTTAGGTTAATTTTCTGTTCTAAACCAGTTACTGGAGCCATGGTAGCATATTATGTGGCTGGTAAGCATGCTTTCATAGCCATTGTGGCTTTGAGTAGCTCTGTAGAAAGGGTCAAGCAAAGAAGCACAGGACTTTTGCTGGTCCTATTTAGTTACTTAGCTTAGAGCTAGTTAACTAGTTTTATTTTGTTGTGAGAGGGTGCTCTGTGTTCTTTGTATTTTAACTCCACCAAAGGTTCAGTCTTCCTTTAAAATCTCTAGTCATTCAGTGCTTGTGTAGTAAAGCAGAGAAAGAATCAAATGTAACATGTGTTTATTGGATGCTTCTGTGTGCAGTCTAGGCTTGGTGCTTGGTGACCACTGGCTACAGATTGACAGAACTATCTGAACTATTAGGTGTGATAGTCTCAAAATACTACTTCTGAGAAGAATGCTTCTTCTGTCATGTTTTCTAAAATGAACACATTGCCTTTGTCACAAGAAAGAGAACTTTATTGTGGAAATGCTTCTGACCCACAGGAGCTTGACCAGCTTGCGATGGAGGGACTAGGAGGTCCGGGTGGGAAAGGTTAATTGTGGACCTGGAAGGAGGCTCAATTCCTTCAGGCACTTGCGCTGCATGTGAGGGGTTAGTAAGGGCATTTGTAGCCCTGAGGGTCTTGAACCCAGGTGGGTTTGAGAAAAGTTGGGCATGTTGGAGACTGGGGAATGCCGGCTCTGTAAGAGCAGAGGTGAGTGTGGAGTGCAGGTAGCAAGACAGGGAGTGGCCAGTACTGAGAACAGTGGGCCCAGGGATTGGCAGCCTACTTTTGTGTGAGTCTGGGGACAACATCTTTCTGCAGTAGGTTCTTTGGGGTGAACATAAGTTTCTAGTTATGTGGTGGGCGGGGGGACAGTGAGATTGCTTGCTGCTGTCATGATCTGTGTATCTATGTTTCTCTAAAGCCCTCTAATATTTATTTCCTAGAATAAGGAAAAGCTGGTGACCATCTGTGTCCCTCTCCTCCCCTTCCCTCTCCTCCCTCTCCTCCCCTCCCTTCTCCTCCTCTCCCCTTTCCTCTTTTCCTTCCCTTCCTCTCTCCTTTCTTTTGCTTTTTGAAATGGTCTCACTACGTAGCCCAGGCTGGTCTCTAACTCACTAGGTAGCCCAGGGTCTGCCTCAGCTTTTTGAGTACTGGGATTACAAGCGTGATCACTATGCTTGGCTGTACTTTGTTTCTTTTTATGATATTTCATTATATAGCTAGGCCACATCTTATCTACCCATTCAATCAGCTGGTTAACATTTGGACTGTTTCCACTTTTTGGCTACTATTAATAATGCTATAAAAGTTTTTGGTATGGATGCATGTTCTTTTCTCTTGGCTGTATGCCTAGGAGTGGAATTGCTGTCTTGTGGTCACTCTGTTCAACCTTTGAGGAGCTGCCAGCCTGTTTTCCTTAGCACCATACAAAGGCACTTGGCAACCCTCACCTCACCCTTTTAATCTTTACTGTCTTTCTGGCTGTGAAGTGGTTGCTTCTTGTGCTTTTGGGTTGCATTTCTCTGATGGCAGAAGCTGCTCAACTTCCTTTTTGGCAGGTCTCTATGTACACTGAAAAACGAATGGAGTCTTCACTTCTCAGCTGCATCCTTGAGAGCTCCTTTGTGCTTTGCCTCTCCTGATAATTGAGGCAGTGGTCCAGTGTGGGTCCCTGGCTCATGCCCCAAGTACTTCACCTTCATGGCCAGAATGACCCTGAGAAAATTGGAAGACTTTTTGGATGTTGAAAAGGAACATGCAGCTTCACACAACAGGCACAGAGCACACATGTATGTCCTCAGCTGAAGAGGGATGGCACTACACATGTGTTCTTTCCGTGGACCCACTTCCCTTCTCTCGCCTGGATAGTTGTCATTCTGAATTTTCTCTTTATTCCCAGTGCTGGGAGTAGTTTCAGACATAGTATTAATGACATGTAGTACTTTACAGTGACACCATCTCTGTTCAGCTTGCTTGCTCTTTAGTGTTCTGTTTATGACTGTATCTGCGATTCTCGTGGCTCTAGTTCATTTGTGTTTGTTGAGGTTAGTAGCCCATTACATGTATATATTTTAGTTTTTTAAGACTCATTCTTCAGTTGATAGTGGACATCTGGATTTTTCTCAAAAATTTTATTTTCCTGCCTGTGGCTCAGTGGTACAGATTTTTTTTTTTTTTGGAATGGGGTTTGAATTCAGGGTTTTGTGTTTGTAAAGCAGGCACTGTATCACTTGAGCCACACTTCCAGTCCATTTTACTGTGGTTACTTTGGAGATGAGGTCTCACAAACTATTTGCCCGAGCTGGCCTTAAACCATGATCCTCCTGAACTCAGCCTCCCAAGTAGGTAGATCATAGGCATGAGCCACTGGTGCTCAGCTTTTTAAAAATTTTTTTCCCCTTTTTCTCTACCCCTGAGCTATACCCACTGCACTTTTTTTCTTTATAGGATTCAAGTTTTGCTGAACCCACCTCCTTATGTACTGTGAAAGGTTTTTTCTAGCTGTGGATAGCCGGAAGTGGCAGTATGTTGTGAACATCTACTTTTCATAAGGAATTGTTAGGGTTCTCATTAAAACAGTGGCTTATGACAAGGATGAATATAGAACTTTCACATTTGTTGAAATCACCATAAGATTTCACTCAGGTAGAAAGGAGAAAAATAGAGGAGACGAGCCAATTTGGTTTATAATATATATATACACAGAAATGTAAAAAAATAAGGAAAACAGTGGGTTACTGCTGAGTTCTGAAGCGGGTGTAATTTATTTAAAAGGCTGTCCATGTGCTTCTTTTTTTTGGTGGGGGAAGGCTGAGGGGGAGGAAGGGGTGGTGGTGCTGGGGATCAAACCCAGAGCTTTGTACAAGCCAGGCAAGTGCTGGGCCTTTGAGGTATGCCCCAGCTTATTCACATGCTTTTTAAGAAAGATTTTAGTATCTGAAATGAGGTAGGTGGGTTAGTTGCCACTTTTTCAAAGAGCTTTAGTTGAAGTCTGTTTTTCTTTTTAGCCATGCAAGACCAAATAAAAATGTAATTTTAATAAGAGAAAACGAGGTTCCTTTTAGTCTGAGCTTGAACTTTGTTGGAACATTTTCTGCTTAATAAACACAAGTGGTTTGCTTATGAAGAATTAATGAGTTTCCTGCTATGCTGGGAGGGAAAGGCCTGAAGTCTATGATAATGTTGCAAAGACTTTTGTGAAAATGACATGCAAATAGTGTGCTCCAGGCTGAGCTGCCTACTGTTTTGAATACAAATACGCAGGGGAATTAAGAAACATTGCAAATGTTCAAGTAAAGATAAATTGATAATAGTGGTAAATGCCATTTTTAGGTCACTTTACAGTGTTCACACTGCTGTTAGTTATGTATGTTATTTTATATCAAGCACATTCTGGGTTTTTTTTTTTTCTTAGTGCTGGGGATCAAACCCAGGCCTCATACATGCAAAGTACATGCTCTACACTGAGTTATGTCCCCACCTCATGAACATTCTTATTTCAGTTTCCTGGATGAGGAAGCTAAAGCCAAAAGTGATTACTTAGGTATTTACCTAGTAAATGCTGGAGTTGGAACTGAAACCTGGGCCTTTTGACTTTTAGATTTGGAAACTTTCAGTCAAAGTCAAGGGACATTGAAGTTTTTGGGAAAGGATATGACAGATATGTATGTTGTGTTTGATCTAAGTAGGCTATATACCTTTTTTTTTTTGACACATAGAAAGTAGTTTGATTGTGCTCATGGATTCTGTGTGTCAGCGATTCTGATACACACAATGGGACTGTTGGTCCCTGCTTCCTGATGTCCCAGGTATCAGTGTGAGAACTTGAAGGCTGGGACTGAGATGAGATGCTGGTTCATGTACTCGTCCCTACTTGTCTACTGTACTCGTGTGCTACAGCTAGTGCTGTAGTTGTAATGGGTGCTTATGGATGCTTCTTGTGGCTAGTTTGGATTTTTTTGCAGAATGTCAGCAGGATTCTAAGAGAGAGAATCCAGAAAATAAAGTGGAAGCTGATTGACTTTTAAAAAGTTACAGCATCAGGCTGACAGAATGACTTAAGTGGTAGAATGCCTGCCTAGCAAGCACAAGGTACTGAGTTCAATCCACAGTACTACAAAAAAAAAAAAATCAACGAAACACACACACATTAAAGATCCTTTTCTGGTTCATAAGCATTGGGTGTTTACAACATTGTGTGGGGTGGGCTTCCCTTGAACCTTCTTACAGCATTGGTACATTTCCCATCTTATGTGAACATAGTTACAGCATTTTTATTGTTCAGCTAGAAACAGTTTATCCATTTAAATTTATACATAGCAGCATTCAAATGTAATTCATACTTTTCTTTTTCTTTGGAGAGAGGGTCTTGCTTTGTAGTCCAGGCTGACCTAAAACTACTGATCTTCCTGTCTCACCTTCCAAAGTTCTGGGATTACAGGTGTATGCCACTGTGCCTGGCAAATTCACAGTGTTTGATTTAGTGTATTCAAAACATTGTGTAAATATAACCATAGCCAGTTTAGGATTTTGAGCACATTCAACAACCAACCAACCAGCCAACCAACCAAGTACCAACTCAACAAAAACAAAGCAACAGCAAAAAACCCAAACCCTCCCAATACTTCTTCCCTCCCGGACCTTCTCAGTCTCCTTAGCCCCTACCCTAAGCAACCTACTTTTAATTGCCTACTGAGCAGTACCAATAAGTGCAATGCATAACGTGTGCTTTTGTGATTAGCACCTCACACTCAGCATAATGTCTTCAGAGTTCATCCTGGTTGTAGCATGTGCCCTACTTCACATTTAGAGCCAAGTCGTACCCACTGACACTTGAGTCGTTCCCCCTTTTGGCATTGTGAATAGTACTGCTGTGAACATTTCTGTACGATTTTTTGTGTGTCCATGTTTTCATTTCCCTTGGGTATATGATCCTAAGAGTGGAACTACTGGATTATATGGGAACTCTAAAGTGGTCCAGGCCCCATGGGTCTATTTTTCACAGTGGCCACAGAATTTTTCACTCCCACCAATCTGTGAGAGCAATCTGTGAGAGCTCCAGTTACTCTACATTCTCACCAATGTGTTACAGTCTTTTTTATGTTATCCCTTCAACATGTGTGAAGTGGTGTCCCCTTGTGGCTTTTATTTCCCTAATGGTGTTGAACTTTTTTTTTTTTTTTGATGGAACTGGGATTTGAACTCAGGGCTTCACGCTTGTTAGGCAGGTGCTTTACTGCTTGAGCTGCTCCACCAGCCCTGTTTTGAGTTGGGTATTTTCAAGATAGGGTTTTGCAAACTATTTGCCCTCACCTGCCTTGAGCATCTTTTATTTATTTATTTATTTATTTATTTATTTTATTATTCATATGTGCATACAAGGCTTGGTTCATTTCTCCCCCCTGCCCCCACCCCCTCCCTTACCACCCACTCCACCCCCTCCCGCTCCCCCCCCTCAATACCCAGCAGAAACTATTTTGCCCTTATCTCTAATTTTGTTGTAGAGAGAGTATAAGCAATAATAGGAAGGAACAAGGGGTTTTGCTGGTTGAGATAAGGATAGCTATACAGGGAGTTGACTCACATTGATTTCCTGTGCGTGGGTGTTACCTTCTAGGTTAATTCTTTTTGATCTAACCTTTTCTCTAGTTCCTGGTCCCCTTTTCCTATTGGCCTCAGTTGCTTTAAGGTATCTGCTTTAGTTTCTCTGCATTAAGGGCAACAAATGCTAGCTAGTTTTTTAGGTGTCTTACCTATCCTCACCCCTCCCTTGTGTGCTCTCGCTTTTATCATGTGCTCATAGTCCAATCCCCTTGTTGTGTTTGCCCTTGATCTAATGTCCACATATGAGGGAGAACATACGATTTTTGGTCTTTTGGGCCAGGCTAAAAAGTGTATTTCTTGGTCATTTATGTATCTTTGGAGAAATGCTGTTCAGTCTTTTGCTCAAAGTGGTAGAGACTTGCCTAGCAATCACCAGGACCTGAGTTCAGGCCCCAATACCTTAACTTTGTTGCCCATTTTTAAGTTGTTTTGTCTTTTATTATTGAGTTTTAGGAGTTTCTTATGTGTTCTAGACATAAATCCTTTATTGGATAAATGATTTGCAAAGAATTTCTCCTGCCCGTGAATTCTACTTTCTTAATAGTGTCCTTTGAAGTGCAAACGTTTTTAGTTGTGATGGTGTCAAATTCATCATTGATTGTTGCTGTTGCTTTTTGCGTCACATCTAAGAAACCACTGGCTACTGCAGGATCAGGAGGATTTTCTGCTAGCTTTCTCCTAATGGAAGTTATACTTTTAGCCCTCCTATAGCTAGGCCATTGATTTTGAGTTACTTTTCGTGTTTGGTGAAAAGGAAGGGTGAAACTTTATTGTTTTGCATGTGACTATCTAGTTGTCCTAGCACTATTTGTTGAAAAGACACCCTTGTCAAGAATAGGTTGACTGATTCTTCTTGTCAAGAATCAGTAGGACTGGAGTAGTGGCTCAGGTGGTAGAGCACCTGCCTAGCAAGTGTGAGGCCCTGGAGTTCTGCACAGATGACTGTAGACGTGAGGATTCATTTTTGCACTTGTGGTTCTATCCTCCTATGCCAGACCATACTGTTTGGATTACTGAACCTTTTAGTAAGATTTGAAATCTGGAAGTGATTGTTTTGGCACTTTTGAGTCCCTTGAATTTCATATGAGTTTCAGGATCAGCTTGTCTATTTCCACAAAGAAGCCAGCTGGGATTTTGGTAGAGAGTGCATTGAATCTGTGTTGAATTTGGGAAGTGTGGCCATCTTAACAGTATTCAGTCTTTTGATACATGAACACGGGGTAGCTTTCTTTTTGTTAAGGTCTTTAATTTCTCTTAGCAATGCTTTTTAGTTCTGAAAATGTAAGTTTTATACTTTTGTTCAATCTGTTCATAAGTAGTTCATTCTTTTTGCTGCTGTCATAATGGGAGTTATTTTCATAGCATCATTTTTGGATTGTTTATTGTATGTGGGTAGAGATGCAATTTCATCTAGTGGGACAGTTTTACTTCTCATTCTTGCCTCATTTCCCTGGCTAGAACTTTCCATTATGCTGCTGGCTAACAGAGGTAAGAGCAGTTGTGCTCGCCTTGTGCTTAGGGGAAGACATTTAGTCTTTCACCATTAAGTGTGATGTTAGCTGTGAACCTTTTGTAGATATTGTTTATCAGTTTAAAGATGCTACTTCTTTGATTACTAGCTTGTTGAGACTTTGTGAGACAGGATCTCGCTGTGTAGCTCTGGCTGTTCTTGAACTTGCTATATAGCCCATGCTGACTTCAAACTTTTGCTCCTTTTGCCTTGGCCTCTTGAGTGCTGGGATTATAAGTGTGTGACACCAGGCCTGGCTTTCTTTGGTTTTGGGGTCAGTGTAGTACTGGCCTCAGAGAATGGTTTGGGAGTATTCCTTCCTTTTCTGTTTTTTTAAAGAACTTGTGAAGAATTGGTATGACTTCTTCTTCATGTATTTGGGCGAACTTACCGTGAGGCCATCTGAGCCTGAGCTTCGCAAGTGGAATTTTGATTCAGTCTCTCAGATGTTATGTGTCTGCTCATGTTTTCTCTTTCTCCTTGGGTAAGTTTTGGCATTTTGGTGATGTGTCTTTCAAGGAATTTGTCCTGGAAATTATCTAATTTGTTGTATACAATTGTTTCTGACATTCTCTTACTGACATTCTCTTTATTTCTTCCAGGTCTATAATAGTGTCCTGTCTTTTGTTTCTTGTTTTAGTAATTTAAGTCTGCCCTCTTTTCCTTTCTGTCAGTCTTGCTAAAGATTGTTCAGTTTTATTGATTCTCCTCTGTCATAGTTCATAAAGACATAAGCAGGCCTGTGTTTTCCAATGACCTCCCCCCAGAGTCCTGCCATGCCCCATAGGCCACCTCTTCCCTCTGCTGCTGTGGGCAGGGCCCCTGTTTCTCCTGCCTCTAGCAGAGCAGTTCTGTTTCTGCTTGTTTGATGTCACCCTGTAAAATTTCAACTGAAAAGTTGGTTCACTGCTGAAGCAATCTCTTTTACACTGCTCAGTGAGACCCCACAGAACAAAATGGGCTGTGTGCATTAATAGTGATACAGAAAGAATAATCTTGAGATGATACAGTTGCAAAAGGTACTTGAGTATAATGATAGTGTCAGTATAAAATGTGCACATGTACAAAATACTACTGTGTTGCCTTGAGATCCCTTACTCTTCAGTGAAAGTGTAAACACCTTCGTGGGACTTGTAAATGTCAAGTACAAGTTAGTACTTGCCTCTGAGGAGGCGGGGAGGGAGGTAGAACTAGGGAGGGCTTCAACTCTGTTGTCTAACAGAATGTTAGGAGGCACTAAAACACTGGGTGGTCATTCGCTGGTAAATGGATGGAATTGGAGAACATCATTCTGAGTGAGGTTAGCCTGGCCCAAAAGACCAAAAATTGTATGTTCTCCCTCATATGCGGACATTAGATCAAGGGCAAACACAACAAGGGGATTGGACTTTGATCACATGATAAAGCGAGAGCACACAAGGAAGGTATGAGGATAGGTAAGACACCTAAAAAACTAGTTAGCATTTGTTGCCCTCAACGCAGGGAAACTAAAGCAGATACTTTAAAGCAACTGAGGCCAATAGGAGAAGGGGACCAGGAACTAGAGAAAAGGTTAGATCAAGAAGAATTAACCTAGAAGGTAACACCCACGCACAGGAAATCAATGTGAGTCAACTCCCTGTATAGCTATCCTTATCTCAACCAGCAAAAACCCTTGTTCCTTCCTATTATTGCTTATACTCTCTCTTCAACAAAATTAGAGATAAGGGCAATATAGTTTCTGCCGGGTAGTGAGGGGGTAGGGGGGAAGAGGGAGGGGGTAGGGGGGAAGAGGGAGGGGGTGGGGGGGTAAGGGAGGGAGTGGGGGAAGGGGGGAGAAATGACCCAAACATTGTATGCGCATGTGAATAAAATAAAAATTAAAAAAAAATGAGAACAACAACCAAAAACAAAACACTGGGTGGTGTTTGTGTGGGTATTTCGTTATGTTATATATGTCTTTAAGCTGTTCTTGTAACCTTTGGGGTGAGTGTGACCTTAGGCAGGCTACTTAAGCTTTCTAGACCTCAGTTTTTCCTTTTTTATTTATATTTTGTGGTATGGGGTTTGAACTCAGGGCTTTGTGCTTGCTAGGCAGGTGTTCTACCACTTGAGCCAGGTTTCCCACCCCAGGTTTTTCATTTTTAAGTGGCAGTAATCGTATCTGCCACTTGGATTATACAGATTAAAGGAGGTTAAGAGTTTAGAATAACCTAAAGCTCTGTTAACTATTATTATTCGTGATGCTTTATGGTGTGCAGTATTTCATATAGAAAAAGCAACAGGAAAGTGGAGCAAATTTGGAAGTGGCTGAAGCTAAGCAGTAGCCACAGGGCTTTCCTGCAGGCATCATTACTTTGGTAAAAGGATTTAGCCCCACCCCTTTCTAACCTCCCTGTGGTCCATGCCCTGTGGTGCTTCAGTTTGAGGACATATCTTCTCAACAGCATTCTCCCCGCCCCCCCCCCCCCCCGCCCCCCTCACTCCTTTGGTGGTAGCAGTTTGAACTGGGGGTTTGTGCTTCCTAGGCTCTTGCTCTACTGCTTGAGTCGTACCAGCCTTAGGGGTGTATGTTGTATGCAGAAATAAATGTAGTTTCTGAAATCATTTAAATCTCCAGGCTGGCTTTCTTTGAGGAATGGAAAGTCCTAACAAAGCCTTAGGGGCCTCTCTCTCTGGGCTGCATCCTCTGCGGAGGGAGGGTTTGGGCCTGGGCTCTGGACTTCTTGAGGGAGGACCCATCTTGGATCTGTGTTTCTGCTTACTGCAGTGATGGCCCCGTACTGCCACTTTTATTTTCCCAACTTTTTCACCCTCTCCCCTTTCCTCAGATCTTGTATGTCTGTTCTTTTTGCCTGGAATTTTCTGTCTGCCCCATTTGTCTTAGGTCTGGCTGTAAATGCCTTTTTTTTTTTTTGTTTTAAAGGAGCAACCAGGACTGGGTTTAATGTGCGCCCATGGCATATTCTTGTAGGAATCATCACAGAATGTTATAATGCCAGTTTATTTTTTGCTTTTATAAGTAAATTGTAAGGCCTTTAATAGTTTGGGATGTATTGTACGTACTTTCACCTCCCCAGTACCCTGTCACAGAGTTGGTATACAAGTGTTTGTTAAATTTTATTGAAAAATTTTAGAATATAAAAGCAAACATTTGGCATAATTAAAATATTGTGCTATTGGCATAGGAATGAAAGGAAAATGGAAACTGAAAAGAGACTCAATGTCGTATATTAAAGAAGATGTCCTCAAATCAGTGGGGACGAGGGGTTACTTAATGTCATTGGACCTATTGCTTTTTTTTTTTTAAGGTTTCCTATAAACACTATGTAGTAAAATAAAACAAACTCTAGGTGGATTGAGAGGGTTTAAAGAAGAAAATACAGATGTATGGTGTGAGCACACAGTTGATTATTTATGCAGTCTCAGAAGGGGTGGGCTTTTCTAAGTATAACCTCAAACTCGAACCATGCAAAAGGAGGAGAGTGGTGAACCTGGCCTCCCTTGGCCAGGACAGATGTACCACCCATGTTAGTTTTCTCTTGTTGCCCTTATAAGTCACCTCAGACTCACTTGGCTTACAGGAGCACAGACTATACCTTAAGGTTCTGGAGGTCAGAAGTCTGGCACAGATTTCTCTGGGCTAAAATCAAGCAGTTGGCAGGACTGGTTCCTTCTGGAGGCTCCAGGGTAGAACTGTTTCCTTACGTTTTGAAGCACTCACCACCTCTGTCTTGCAGCCCCCCCCAACTCTCAGTCTTCAACCCCTTTCTTGACTTTTATAGTCATGTTCCTCTTGACCCTCTGACTACAGCTGGGGGAGGTTCCACTGGATAACCCAGGATAATCTCCAAGGTTCATATTCTTAATCACGTCTTCAGAGTCCCTTTTGCCATGTAAGTTGACACATTTACGAGCTCTGGGCACCAGCACATGCACCTCTTTGGTAGGGCTGCTATTTACTTATCACATCACCCAAATGGCCAAGAAGGAATTCTCTTTTTACGGATTAGTGAGAGGGTGAACACCCTGTTAGCAAATGGACAAAGACTATAGACAATTTACAAAAAAGAAGAGGTACAAATGAACAACATAATAAACTTGTTCAATCCTACTCATAATCAAGAAGGCATATAGCTTGTATTGAGACCACTTTTTTCTGTGAAATTAGCAACGACTGGCAGTCCTTCTGACCTTGCTGGTGGGAATAGGAATTACCTACTATCCTGGCATTGTGGACCAGAGCCTCCCATGGTTTTAAAAGGCTTTTTATTTTGAAATAATTATAGGCTTACAAGAGTTGCAGATGTATGTATAGGAAGGTCTGGGTACTCTTTACCTTATCTTATGCTTTCAAATTTGCATATGCAGTATGTTCTTTGTATATCAAACAATACATATAGGACAAATGAATGATTTAAGTAAACTGAAGAACAATGAAATAATGATATGAGGAAGTAATCATAATCTATTAGTACATAAAGAAGATAGGATTTCATTAAAAATTAAGACATTCTTTCTGTATATATAAACTGGGCTTTATCTGTATTTATCTTTGGGTCCATCTGGCCACGGCACATCCAAGTACATCACAACATTATAGTGGTTGTCTCTGCCATGATGACTGTACCAGTTAGAATGTCTGATGGTACTGGTCTGATGGTATCACTTCAACTCATAGTGATTTATTTCATGTCCTTGGAAGTTGAGGGAGGTCAGTTTGGGCTGGCAGCTCCGTAAAGCTATTGCTCACCCATTCTTTTTATCTCCTGTCCTGTCACCCTTCATGGGTAGCTTCATTTCTCAGGCTTACCTCTCACACTTGTGAAGTGCCAGAAGTTCCCAAGCTTCTCCTTTGTGTGTCAACAGCCTTGTAACTAAGCTGGTTTTATTTATATTTATTTGGTACATTTTTAATGTATTTCATCATAACATTTTCATACATGTATATAGCCTGCCTGTTTTTGTTAGGAAAGTAACAGCTTCCATTTCTTTTTCCCTGGCCTGGCCAGTTAACTTTGGCTACCCTGGCTGTAATCAGCCAAGATATGGACTGAGCTTATCACTCATGTCTGCTATGTAGGTTACTTTATTTCCATCTCTTTTCCAGATGTACTGTGATGAACATAAGAGTTTGATAATAAATCCATTACATCTTTACAACAGTTCTACTTTTCTTTTGGTAATCCTGCAATCTTCATATACAGTGAGAATCCCCAGCAGGGCATTTCCTGGTGGGTTTTAGTCCTGCCTGTGAAATGCTGCCAGGAGCAGAGGCTGCAGTGTCCCTCGGTGAGTGCCTGGGGCTCTATGCTGAGGCACTTGTGCAGGGCTTGCTCTCAGGAAGGGCCTGAATACCCTTCCTGTTCTTGGGATGTGGGTCTGTATGGCACCATTCATCCCTCCGCTACTGGACTCAGGACCTTGGGTGGCTAGAGATGGACATATGGCAGCTGATGTAATGCTGCTCCTCCTGGTCGTGTGGGGCACTAGTTGCTCGCTCTTCTCTGGATTCAGTGGAGGGCTCTTAGCAAATCTGAAGAAAGGCTAATTTGTGTTCTCCTTTTTTTATTAGCATCCAGCATGTGTATGGAGCCCAGCACCCCCCTTTCGATCCACTGTTACATGGCACGTAAGTGAACTTCCCCTCCCTTGGCTTCACGGCTCTGCTTCCAGGAGGGCCAAGATTGCCAGTACTTTCCTGGAATCCCTGAGGGGGAGGAAGTGGTCTCTCATTCAGCCAGCATGAGTTAGGTGGTTGCTCTGTGTGAGATACTGCTGTCCTTGCATAGTTTATCCTGCAGTGGGCAGTGAACATGCAGCCTGAGGCTCAATGTGGAGTGAGGTGATGGTGCCCCATGGGAGAGCAGGAAGCTAGTATCCCTCAGCTGTTCGGCATCCTGGCTGTTGGCTCATCTGACTCCCTGCCTCTCTCCTGTGCTCTCTACCCTGGGTCCTGGCTCCTCCAGAGGAGTGGAGGCACCGTCCAATACATTTCCTGACTTGTGGTGGGGCTAATGTATGTTGCTGTGTTTTTTTTTTTTTTTTTCATTTTTCTTTTATTATTCATATGTGCATACAAGGCTTGGTTCATTTCTCCCCCCTGCCCCCACCCCCTCCCTTACCACCCACTCCACCCCCTCCCACTCCCCCCCTCAATACCCAGCAGAAACTATTTTGCCCTTATCTCTAATTTTGTTGTAGAGAGAGTATAAGCAATAATAGGAAGGAACAAGGGGTTTTGCTGGTTGAGATAAGGATAGCTATACAGGGCATTGACTCACATTGATTTCCTGTGCGTGGGTGTTACCTTCTAGGTTAATTCTTTTTGATCTAACCTTTTCTCTAGTTCCTGGTCCCCTTTTCCTATTGGCCTCAGTTGCTTTAAGGTATCTGCTTTAGTTTCTCTGCATTAAGGGCAACAAATGCTAGCTAGTTTTTTAGGTGTCTTACCTATCCTCACCCCTCCCTTGTGTGCTCTCGCTTTTATCATGTGCTCATAGTCCAATCCCCTTGTTGTGTTTGCCCTTGATCTAATGTCCACATATGAGGGAGAACATACGATTTTTGGTCTTTTGAGCCAGGCTAACCTCACTCAGAATGATGTTCTCCAATTCCATCCATTTACCAGCGAATGATAACATTTCGTTCTTCTTCATGGCTGCATAAAATTCCATTGTGTATAGATACCACATTTTCTTAATCCACTCGTCAGTGCTGGGACATCTTGGCTGTTTCCATAACTTGGCTATTGTGAATAGTGCCGCAATAAACATGGATGTGCAGGTGCCTCTGGAGTAACAGTCTTTTGGGTATATCCCCAAGAGTGGTATTGCTGGATCAAATGGTAGATCGATGTCCAGCTTTTTAAGTAGCCTCCAAATTTTTTTCCAGAGTGGTTGTACTAGTCTACATTCCCACCAATAGTGTAAGAGGGTTCCTTTTTCCCCGCATCCTCGCCAACACCTGTTGTTGGTGGTGTTGCTGATGATGGCTATTCTAACAGGGGTGAGGTGGAATCTTAGTGTGGTTTTAATTTGCATTTCCTTTATTGCTAGAGATGGTGAGCGTTTTTTCATGTGTTTTCTGGCCATTTGAATTTCTTCTTTTGAGAAAGTTCTGTTTAGTTCACATGCCCATTTCTTTATTGGTTCATTAGTTTTGGGAGAATTTAGTTTTTTAAGTTCCCTATATATTCTGGTTATCAGTCCTTTGTCTGATGTATAATTGGCAAATATTTTCTCCCACTCTGTGGGTGTTCTCTTCAGTTTAGAGACCATTTCTTTTGATGAACAGAAGCTTTTTAGTTTTATGAGGTCCCATTTATCTATGCTATCTGTTAGTTGCTGTGCTGCTGGGGTTTCATTGAGAAAGTTCTTACCTATACCTACTAACTCCAGAGTATTTCCTACTCTTTCTTGTATCAACTTAAGAGTTTGGGGTCTGATATTAAGATCCTTGATCCATTTTGAGTTAATCTTGGTATAGGGTGATATACATGGATCTAGTTTCAGTTTTTTGCAGACTGCTAACCAGTTTTCCCAGCAGTTTTTGTTGAAGAGGCTGCTATTTCTCCATCGTATATTTTTAGCTCCTTTGTCAAAGATAAGTTGCTCATAGTTGTGTGGCTTCATATCTGGATCCTCTATTCTGTTCCACTGGTCTTCATGTCTGTTTTTGTGCCAGTACCATGCTGTTTTTATTATTATTGCTTTGTAATATAGTTTGAAGTCAGGTATTGTGATACCTCCCGCATTGTTCTTTTGACTGATTATTGCCTTGGCTATTCGTGGCCTCTTGTGTTTCCATATAAATTGAACAGTAGATTTTTCAATCTCTTTAATGAATGTCATTGGAATTTTGATGGGAATTGCATTAAACATGTAGATTACTTTGGGGAGTATCGACATTTTTACTATGTTGATTCTACCAATCCATGAGCATGGGAGATCTCTCCACTTTCTATAGTCTTCCTCAATCTCTTTCTTCAGAAGTGTATAGTTTTCCTTGTAGAGGTCTTTCACATCTTTTGTTAGGTTTACACCTAGGTATTTGATTTTTTTTGAGGCTATTGTAAATGGAATTGTTTTCATATATTCTTTTTCCTTTTGCTCATTGTTAGTGTATAGAAATGCTAATGATTTTTCTATGTTGATTTTATATCCTACTTTGCTATAGCTATTGATGATGTCTAGAAGCTTCTGAGTAGAGTTTTTTGGGTCTTTAAGGTATAGGATCATGTCGTCTGCAAATAGGGATATTTTGACAGTTTCTTTACCTATTTGTATTCCTTTTATTCCTTCTTCTTGCCTAATTGCTCTGGCTAGGAATTCCAGTACTATGTTGAATAGGAGTGGAGATAGTGGGCATCCTTGTCTGGTTCCTGATTTTAGAGGGAACGGTTTTAATTTTTCTCCATTAAGTATAATGCTGGCTGTAGGTTTGTCATATATAGCTTTTATAATGTTGAGGAACTTTCCTTCTATTCCTAGTTTTCTTAGAGCTTTTATCATGAAATGATGTTGGATCTTATCAAAGGCTTTTTCTGCATCTATTGAGATGATCAAGTGGTTTTTGTCTTTGCTTCTGTTAATGTGGTTTATTACATTTATTGATTTTCGTATGTTGAACCACCCCTGCATCCCTGGGATGAAGCCTACCTGGTCGTGGTGGATAATCTTTTTGATGTGTTGCTGAATTCGATTTGCCATTATTTTGTTGAGGATTTTTGCATCAATGTTCATTAAGGAGATTGGCCTATAGTTCTCCTTTTTGGAGGTGTCTTTGCCTGGTTTTGGGATAAGTGTAATACTGGCTTCATAAAATGTGTTTGGCAGTTTTCCTTCCCTTTCTATTTCATGGAACAGTTTAAGGAGGGTTGGTATCAGTTCTTCTTTAAAGGTCTGATAGAATTCAGCAGAGAATCCATCAGGTCCTGGACTTTTCTTTTTGGGGAGACTCTTGATTGCTGCTTCAATTTCATTTTGTGTTATACGTCTATTCAGGTGATTAATTTCCTCTTGGTTCAGTTTTGGATGATCATATGTATCTAGAAATCTGTCCATTTCTTTTAGATTTTCAAATTTATTTGAATATAGGTTCTCAAAGTAGTCTCTGATGATTTCCTGGACTTCCATGGTGTTTGTTGTTATCTCCCCTTTTGCATTCCTGATTCTACTAATTTGGGTTTTTTCTCTCCTTATTTTAGTCAGTTTTGCCAGGGGTCTATCGATCTTGTTTATTTTTCCAAAGAACCAACTTTTTGTTTCATTAATTCTTTGTATGGTTTTTTTGGTTTCTATTTTGTTGATTTCAGCTCTTATTTTTATTATTTCTCTCCTTCTATTTGTTTTGGGATTTGCTTGTTCTTGTTTTTCTAGGAGTTTGAGATGTATCATTAGGTCATTGATTTGGGATCTTTCAGTCTTTTTAATATATGCACTCATGGCTATAAACTTTCCTCTCAAGACTGCCTTAGCTGTGTCCCATAGGTTCCGGTAGGTTGTGTTTTCATTTTCATTGACTTCTAGGAAGTTTTTAATTTCCTCTTTTATTGCATCGATGATCCATTCTTCATTAAGTAATGAGTTATTTAGTTTCCAGCTGTTTGCATGTTTTTTGTCTTTACTTTTGTTGTTGAGTTCTACTTTTACTGCATTGTGGTCAGATAGTATGCACGGTATTATTTCTATTTTCTTATATTTGCTGAGGCTTGCTTTGTGCCCTAGGATATGATCTATTTTGGAGAAGGTTCCATGGGCTGCTGAGAAGAATGTATATTGTGTAGAGGTTGGATGAAATGTTCTGTAGACATCTACTAGGTCCACTTGATCTATTGTGTTGCTGTGTTTAGGGGAATCTCCTTTAAATGATACTGTCTCTACGTCTGTGTGGCAAAGTCTGTGTTCTCTGTACAGTCCCTCCTTCTCTGTACCCCTCATCTGTGCTTTGGGAAGGTGCTGGGAGTGTGAAAATGGGTTTGCAGGCCCTGGCACCATTGCCCTGCAGGCCTATGCTGACCCCCAGAGTTTGGTCAGGTTGCTGAAGCTGTGCAGCCTGGTTCTCCACATCTGTTCCTCTCCCCCCACCCCCAGTTTTCCTGTACTTTGCCTACTCATTTTTAAGTCTCTATGAGTTGTATTTGCTTTTCATGTTGCTCTCATGACTATCTTCTAGATATCTAGATGTATCCCAGGTTTGAACTTTATAGGCAAGTGCTCTACCAATTGAACTGCATCCCCAGTGCTTCTGGCTGATTTAGGGTGAATACTGTAAAGCCTCCAAGTGTGAACTTTAAAGATGTCTTTGTTTTGCAGCTTGCTCAGGTCCACACCAAAGGTGCCGACTACTCCAGCCAAGGCCAAGAGGGTCAGCACCTTTCAGGAGTTTGAGAGCAACACCAGTGATGCCTGGGATGCGGGAGAAGATGACGATGAGCTCCTGGCCATGGCAGCAGAGAACCTTAATACTGAAGTGGTCATGGAGACAGCCCACCGTGTTCTGCGCAACCACAGCCAGCGGCAGGGCCAGCCCACACTACAGGAGGTGCCAGCAACCAAGCAGGAGCCAAAGCCTATGGCAGAGCCACCCGTGGCTGAGCCATCAGCAGCCCCAAGTGGTGACCTCCGGCTGGTGAAGTCAGTCAGTGAGAGCCACACGTCCTGTTCCACAGGTAGGTGGAGAGTGCTGATTAGGTGATGTACATTTCCAGCAGAGTAAGAAAGGATTGCCATACTCTTTCGTGGAAGATGAGGCTCTGGTTTGCAGCAGGACTCCTGCCATGAAGGCTTTAGGGCCACTTCCATCCAGCTGTGGCTCTACCAGGCAGGGAGGCAGCCTGCACTTGGGGTCCTCATGTGCTTTTCTTTGTACCTCCAAGGTGAATGCATCTCTCCTCCAAATGGGCCAGGAGAGGGCCACTGGGGAGCACGGGTTCGGAGACCCTGTCTCCTTTTAAGGACACCAGCTGTGCCGTGGACTGTCATGCATACCTCTCCCCAAGGTCAAGGCATGCTCTTCACATTTACAGATGAGAAAATGGTGTTCACTAATAGTAGCCTAAGGTCACCTGTTACTAGATGTTGAACTAGGTTTCATACCTAGTCTAGTTTTCAAAAATGCCTTCCAGGAATTAAAGTGTTTCTAAAATGTTGCAGGTCTTTTTAGTTAGCAGTGCTCTGAGTCATATAGAATTATGTGACCTATAAGTAGAAATCCGATTGTGGCTTTTGCAGTTGACTAAAAGTTCTCATAACTACTTCCTGCCATCTGCATGCTCAGTTTGGGCAGGATGCCTTCCAGCAGTGGGAGACTTGTAGAGCCATGTTCATTGTGAGACTTAGCAGCGATCTAGGTGACCACTCAAGCCCTTCAGGGCCTGACTGGAGCCTCTGTGGTATCTGTCATTGTTGGGGATGGTCTCGAGCACCCCAGATACAGGGGCTGAGAGTGGGCAGGACCACATGGTATGTTGTTGGGGGCTCCTCACTAGAAGTAAGCTCAGGCTGCATCCAGCCAAGTGGAGGAGTCATGGCATGTCATCTGGGGATGCTTCCTCCTGTAGGATCGAAGTGAATGGTGCTAGAGGCAGCCGCTAGCTGGAGAAGGGGGTCCATGACCTTATTGCTTGATCCCTCCACCTGCTGTGGGTGTTGGCCATCTTTTCTGTGCTTGCTTTTTGGGCAGTCCTTTTTTTTGAGTGGTACTGGAGTTTGAACTCAGGGCCTCATGCCTACTAGGCAGGCATTCTACTACTTGAACAACTCCACCAGCTCTTTCCTGTGTAGGGTGTTTTTGAGATAGGATCTCACAAACTATTTGCCTGGGCTGGCCTCAAACTGCCATCTTCCTGATCTCTGCCTTCTGAATAGGTAGTAATACAGACATGAGCCACTGGCACCCGGCTGGGGTGAGCCTTTTTTGAGCACTTTAGTATAATAACGACAATGCTAATGGTAACAATGATAGTAGCATTTCTTGATCATTTACTGTGTGACAAGTAGATCAGTCAGCCCCTTTGATAACTAACTCATTAGACTTCATAGCAGTTCCTTAAACTCATCAAACTTGTTGGAGGGAAGATGTGTTGTTACTCTTTTTTTTTTTCTTCACAAAGCAGACGCTATGAAGGCCCTGAGATGCTCACCCAGTGATGGGACTGGGGTTCACATCCAGGACGTCACACTGATGGTCTCTTAAGGTCTAGGGAAACACAGCAGAGCAACTTTAGTTCTGGGACATAGCTTGGTGCTGTTCTTCCTGGTGAATGGTTTCCTAGAGAATCACAAATGTAGCCCAAGCCGTACCTCTAGAGGAGGGATGAAGGAACTGAGTCTCACCACCCCTGCCCTCCCGTCATGCTCCATCTGGCTCTTAGGCCTTCCCTAAGCTGAGGTCAGGGGAGGAGGCATCTATCTGGATGCTGCCGGGTAGGGAGGAAAGGGAGCAGAGATTGCCAGGAGTCTGTGCCCCCATTTATCAGGCTTTTCTAGAAATTTAACTGGGCCAGATTCTGCCCTGAGACCCTGGGTTGCTTGGCTCCTAGATTGCCTGAGGGTTGCAGTGTGACTGATGCCCTCCTGTGCAGAGTGCTGGGAGTGAGGCTCTCACCCTTCAGCTCGTCTACAGCTGCTAAAGGTGGACATTAGTGTGTGGGCATTTTTCTGAGCTGTTTCTTAGAATTTGGTTTTTACTTCTACTCTAATTTTTATGTTTTGAAAGATGAGATTGCTATGTGGGATTTAGACGTATGGGTCAGAGCCCTCAGAGCCTCTTGCCTATTGTTCCTGGGTGGTGCTGTGTTGAGCGACCTGGGGGCCTTTGGCTGCTCTCAGGGCTGTCCCTCGCCTAGGTTCCTGGGTGGAATATTCTATCTCATTTCCTGCTTGGTTCTCCATGGGTCAGTGGGGCCTTTATGTGCAGCAGTGGGGAACACTGGGCGAGGGTGGGCAAGCATGTGTTCTGGTGTCACCTTGGTCTCTGCCCACTAGAGGTCCTCAGTTGCCTTGTGCCCTCTGGTTCCCTGTGCTGAGCATGGGAAGGTCAGGAGGCAGCAGTGTCCCACAGACTGGGCTCTGTTGATAGCAGGAAGGGTCCCTTGCAGCATCCTGGTCACTTGCTTCCTGTCCTCAGTGCCTTTGTGGCCTTCATCCTTTTCCCTCACAGTGACTCAATGGATTGCCCACAGGCCTGGGTAACTCACACACCTCTCTTCTCAGCAGATCTTTGGGTTCTGTCTTCTGGACTGGCCTGATCTGCCCTCCAGGGCTGATGGCAGTCTGACCACTGTCACACCTGAGGAGGTCAGTCTCAAGTTTTCTGGCTGTCATGATTTGCTTTTATGGGGGCATATCTAGTTTTTGGGTAAATACCACTCTGCCAGTGAGGAAGATTAGTTTCACAGGTGTCAGTTCATTTTATTGCTCAGTAAACCAGCTGCCAGTTGGCAATTGCCAAGGTCCCAACTGCTGGGTGATGGGAGGGAGGGAGAGTTGGAACTGACAGTGTTCACAAAGGGCCTGTGGCGTGGCAAGCATCAGGCTGTCTGGATGAAGGGAGAGCACATGGTCAGGAGCAATCTGCAGGCACAGTCTCACCCTCATCTCCCATTCTCTCATCCCTGCAGAAAGCACCAGTGATGCGATCCCTCTGCAGAGGTCCCAGTCTCTTCCACACTCGGCCACCGTTGCACTGGGTGGGACATCTGACCCGAGCACCCTTGGCAGCTCAGCACTGAGTAAGAGAGAGTCCTCCCGGCTTGACAAGTTCAAACAGCTGCTTGCTGGCCCCAACACAGACCTTGGTGAGTCCTGGCTGGCCAGAGGCTAAGAGCAGTTGTTTCTGGTCCTCTGTAAAGGAGACCATGTGAATTGTTACAGTGCATGCACGATGCGCTTGTATTTCCATGCCGCTGGGTCCTGAGGTACTGGTAGTTGTGCTGCTAGTCTCCTTTAGATGAGCTTTGTTAGTGCATTTCCAGTGCACTTTCCTAGTGTATTTTCTGCTCTTTTTTTGGTTAATGCCGCAACACACCTTTCCTACTGCTATCTTTAGAGAGCCCTGCAAGGCTGGCAAAGTGGTCAGCCCTGCTTTTCATAGGCCATAGGTTAAAGACAGCGGCTCATGGGTGTGTGTGTGTGTGTGTGTGTGTGTGTGTGTGTGTGTGTGTGTGTAGGGTGACCCTACCCTGACCTAACTTGCTGACTTTGCACTTCCCTTATATGGACTTGGGGCGGGTGTGGAAGGTGACAGGCAAGGCCCTAATGGGGGACGGGACACTGTTCTGAGAGTTGTGGGGAAAGGATGGCCCCTAACTCAGGTCACTGTGGTGACCTGTGTGGAGGTGAGTACCCACAGTTCCTGTGTGGATGCTCTGTGGCCAGACTCTGAGGCACACACTTGGCTTTCAGGTCCTACTTCTGTCTCTGTTTTCATTTACATAGTGCATCTTTGTTGATTGTGTTTGCTAGATGCTGGAGCTTTTGAGGGATCAAGAGGTGGTCTTGGCCATGAGATCACTCCTAGCTGGCGGACAAAAGTGTGAATAGTTACAGGCCCTGCCAGAATGGCAGGCAAGCTGAGGGACTAGGAGCTGGGAGGTGCAATGCCCAGTTCGGCCAGGAGGTGGCGATTGGGCCACATGGATGGGCTTCAGGGAGTTTCTTGAATGCCTAGGAGGCTGGGGCTGGGGAAGAGGATGTCAGGCAGAGAGGTAGGAAGAACAGAACAGAGATCAGAGAGCCGGCTGAAGCAGTGTGCCTGAGCCAGAGAACGGCAGCTTTGGAAAGGTCTTGAAGCTCCTAAGACATGGCTCTCAATACAGTCACAGTACAGTTGTCAAAAGCATTGATACTACTGTTTTAATAATACTGTTGATATAACACATAATTCATTGTTGCATTTTGCCAATTATCCCAAGAATATTCTTTATGTCTTTTTTTCATAGTCCAGAATCCAGAGCAGATGCATGCATTCCATTCAGTCATCATGTTTCTGTAGTGTCCATTTACCTGGAGCAGCAGCTCAGCCTCTCCTTTGTTTTTAATCTTGACACCGTAGAAGTGTGTAGGTGGCTGTTTGTTGGCTGTCCCTCAGTATCCATTTGTCTGATGCTTCCTCACCATGAGGTCTGGGTTAATGATGAGATGAATGTTCTTTGCTGTCATAGCAGAAGGCCCATGATGTTGGCTTGTCCTAACATGATAGGGCTAACTCTGATCACTTGGAGGCTGTGCTGCCAGATCTCCCTTGGTAACTAAGAAGTAATTTGTAGAGAGATGCTTTAGAGTCTCTGCATTTATGGTTTTCTTCCTCTATATGAGTGATAACACTGTTTTGCCCCTCTTTTTTAAAATTTAACCACATATTTTCATATAATAGTTTATAAGAGAACTGCATCCTATCCTGTGAGTTGATGCCCCATAGTTTATTTCACAAATCCTCTCCTGATGGGCATGTAGGTTACTACTGGTTTTCTGTTATTACAAACAACTCGAGAAATTTTCTTTAACATCTGCACTTTCAATGATGATAGGCAACTTGAGATCCTGGGCCTCAGTGTCCTTGTTCATTGAAAAGGCGTGATGACACCAGGACTGATTTGCTGATTTTGTAGCCTATCTTAAACACTTGCCATGTTGGGGACTTCTGTTATCATTGTTCTTTTCATTTCCATTTGCCTGTTATCCTCTAACTTGATTTTCTTTGTTTTGTTTTTTGAGACTGTCTCACATATAGCCCAGACTGGCCTTGAACTTGTGATCTTCCTGTCTCAGTCTCCCAAGTGCTGGGATTACAGGCAGGTACCATCACTTCCCACTAACTTAATTTTTATAATGCTGCTTATTATAGTATAGTACCTTTAGTGATTGATGATCAGTCAAGGTAGTTTCTGGACATTTTCCTGGTTGTGTTCAGTGGTTTCCAATTGGAGGTGGGTGGCCAGGAGATAGACTTGCTGATGGGAGACCTGCTCTGGTCAGGCTCTGGCCACTGGCTAGAATCTTCTTGTGTACTTTGTCATTGGAGCAACTTTTGGAAATTAAAATCATACTTAAAAATAAAGCTTTCAGCTGGCAGAGTGGCTCAAGTGGTAGGGTGCCTGCCTGGCATGCATGAGGCCCTGAGTTCAAACTCCAGTGTGGCAAAAAAAAAAAAAAGCTTTCAGGGCTTAAGGAAAACGTGAACATGTATGGTAAGGTTGAAAGGTTATCATGTACAAAACAAATTCTTTTGGCATGATGGTGCAATTATGGATTTTTTTTCTTCTTCAGAATTCTGTTTAAATATCAAATCTAAAATGAAAAAGTTAAAGCGAGAGGTTTCAATGAAAGTAGTTACTGGGTTTACATTTAGTGGCAAGAGAAAACATAGCTGGCAAACTGCCCATTTTCCTATCGCCTTTAAGGTAGTTCTGAGGATAGTGGCATACATTATCTTCACATTACGTAAAAACCTAAGTAGCAAATATTTGCCGATGTTGGAGAAGCAAATTGCTGAAGTGCAAAGTGCCCACAGAAATGATTCTACCTGCTAAATATCATTGTCTGGTGGAGTGCTGCTTTCTTTGTTTAGCTTATGCTCTGTTATGAGCCCAGGGATGAAAGTAGCAAATAGAACTTAACAGCTCATTCCTCTCTTAGCATTGACTCAATATTTGCTCATACAAAGACTGCCTGCTTTGAAGAAATGACACTTGGAGGCATTCATGTTTATCACATGTGTTTGGTGAATGGGAGTGCAATTTGACAATATGCAAACCATGCAGCTGAGGGCTGCTGTGTGACTGCCCTGTCTCAGTGGGGCCTCAGAGGGCACTCAGAGTGTTAGAAACAGTAAAATAAAAGGTGTCCCCTTTCCCTGGAAGGAGTGGGCCAGACATAGCTGTGTTCCAGTTCCCCCAGGTGAGCATCCAGCCTGGGCTTTAAGATCCAGAGCATTGTCTGAATGGAGGTGGAAGAAAGCAGAAAAAAGGTAGGAGCTGTGCGCTGAAAGAACTGATGTGAGCAGATGCCTGTTGGTGTCTGCAATAGAGGGTTGCCCTGCAGGGCCTGTGATGATGGTAGGAGGCAGGGGCAGCCTTGGATTCCATCCCTGATGTGTGTGCCCTTACTTCCTGTGTGATGTACTCACCAGGTGATTCAGCCTCCTGGTCTTCTAGGCTGTGAGGGGAAGTTAGTCCTGCCTTACAGAGCCTTGTGAGGGTGGGAGGTAATTTATGTGAAGTTCATTCATTCGGCCAATGTTTATTGAGCACCTGCTGTATTTGTAGGCACTGGGGAAAAATAGGGAGCCAGACCCCCCACGAGCCCTGCTCACTAAGGAGATGACATTCTAGTATGGGAGCCACACGTCTCCACCCAGTACTCCAGAAACTGTCAGAAGGCAGTAAGTGGAGAATAAAACAGTGCTGAGGGGTAAAGCTGAGTGCTGTTTTTGAATGAATGGTCAGCAAAGACCCTTTGGAGTAGGATTCTGGGAGCCTTGCATTAAGAGAGGCATTTGGGGATGGGAGAAGGCATTCCAGGGAGAGGGGCTGGGAAACAAAGGTGCTGTGTAGGTGGAGCTTCATGTGTTCCAGGAATGGAAGGTAGCTGCTGAGGCCCTGGCTTGGTGGGGGAGGGAGGGGAGAGAGGCAGCAGGGCCCGGTCCCCTGTGCTGAGGAGACCAGGTAGTGGCTTTAGCTTTTGCATTCAGCATAGCCTGTGGCTTGGGGAGGTCTGGAACTCAGGGTGGTGAATCCCAGAAAGTAGTAGAACTGAAATCTTCCAACAGGGTGCTGTCAGTGGCCCTGGGCTAGGTTCATTTTGTTGGGTAGCTTTGTATGTACAGAGGCAGGAAGGGGCAGGGAGGCAGGGAGGACGGTAGGCTGGAGAAAGAGCTGAGGGCCTGGGGATAGGTGGGGTGGGGTGGTCAGTTCGAGTCCGGATGGGGCTGGGAGCTGATTTATTGGGCAGGAAGCAGAGTAGAATGGGAGAAGGAAAGAGCCAAATCATCATGGTTTGGAGCTTGGGGGTTGCAAGGATAGGGGAACAGCTGGTGGATGCAGAAACCAGAACATGACCCTCCTTTCTGGTAGTGCAGACAGCAGATGTTCTTAGTGCTCTTCGGAGGCCTGAAGAAGTAATTTTCTCTCCTGTGGGTCTTGTTAAGACCTTGGTGTCTGGTCTAGGAGCAGAAGGCATGCTCAAGGCACTGTGGGATGACTTGGATAAGCTGTTCCTGCATTCCAGGAGGTTGGCCAGCCAGTGCCCAGTGCTTCCCTCTAGTGGCCATACACTGGCCTTGCAGCCTGTTGCAGAAGAGTTGATAACGTGAGAGGGACAAAGAAAGCACTAGCTAGTTCAATATTGCCCTGGAATGTCATCAGGGAAGGGTCTACCAAGGAAGGCCATTTTGAGGTACGAAACTCAAGGACCCCTGGGTGCTGGACCCAAGTCCCCATGTAGTTTTTGTGACTTCATGTGGCCTCTCTTCCATCTATACCTCTATGCATTCATAGAGTACCCAAGCCACTCTAAGCTGCTGGCCTCCAAAAATGGGATGCTATCCCTCCCCCAATTCCCAACTCTCCCCTCCACCTACCTCTCTCTGCCCCACCCCTGCTCCTGTCTCTTCCCTGCTCCACCCTGTTCCCCTGCTTCTGCACCTCCATTTGGCCAGCTGCCCACCTGTCCTCCTGAGTCCTTTGTGTTTGTGAACCAGAGGCTTAGTTAGACTTGTTCACATCCTGTTTCTGATCAGAGGTTTGGACTGTGTTGGGTTCCTGAGCCTAAGCCTGCTGTGCCAGTCCAGCTAGAGGTGAAGCTTCCTCACATCATCACTGAGGATAGGTGTAGATGCCTGGAGGTATAAGAGATGGGTGACCAGTGGCTTTCAGGGGTCACAGGCAGACTGCCCTTGGAGACCTGGTTTTGTCTCTGCTCTTACAAATTTAGGAAGAAATTGTTTAAGTCAGACAACGGAACTTTAAAAGCATAGCTATCTTAGTTTTTTTTTTTATTGCTATACCAAAATATCTGAGAGTAGGTAATTTATGAATAGAAGTTATTTGGCTCATGGTTCTGGAGGCTGGCAAGTTCAAGAGTGTGGAGGTGGCCTCTGTTCTTGGCCTCTGGTGAGGGTCTCTTGCTACATTGTGAGTGGCAGAGGAAACTTAGGGTGAGACAGAGCAAATGTGCCTCTCAAGTCTGTCTTCCTCTTTTTATAGAGCTACTTATGCAAGCATAGGGCCCCCCTAATGACCCCATCTAGTCCTAATTACCTCCCAAATATCCTACCTCTAGATATCATCAATATGAGTTAGGGGATTGAGTTTCAAGCACAGCAAGGTTAGTGTGACTGTGGCTCCTCACCAGCAGCTCATCATCTGAACCAGGGCCTCGAGGGCATCAGGGTTGGGCTGGACCTGTCATGTGACTGGTGCACAGTATGCATTTGTGGAAATCATGAGTGGCTCTTGGTATGAACTGGGTGGCATACTGTTGGCATCTTGCAAGGGAAATGATGCTCTTGCTAATTCTAACTCTGAGCAGAGTGGGAGGTGGAGACATGGGATGCAAGAGCTTGGATTCTTCAGAGGGGATCCCTGACCTCCCAGTTTCACCTGTGTCTAGCATGGGGATCCATGAGTATATCTTTGGTCATTGATGGCTGGCTGGAGCTTGTGGGTCTAGGTTTCCTTGTGTTCTTCCAAATTCTCCTGATGTTCTCCATTTTGGCTCTCTTGCCACAACTCTTCTGACCCTTAGTAACATTGATGAGGCAACATCTTTCAAGAATGCACCCTGCTGTCTTATTTTTAAGTTCATCTGTTTTGAAAGGCAGTTTCCAGGTCAAAGAGGGTCACTGAGTCTGACTCCTGAGTCCCAGTTTCTGGTCCTGAGTGTCCCTTCCCCTGGACCCAGCAGTGGCTACTGTGGCCTACCTCACCCCTCCTCACACCCCACTGTGAATCCATCTGTCCCTATTTCTTGTTGGCTTTGTATGCGTAGTACTTCAACCCGGTTTCCTCATCTAGGCCATTGCCTTCTTGCTCAGTTGTGGCAGGAGCCTTCTCTGGCTGCATGAGTCCCCTCACGCCCACCTTCTTCCACACGGGTTGTCAGGGACTTTTTATATTATTTATTTTATTTATTTATTTATTGGTGGCACTGGGGTTTGAACTCATGGTCTTGTACTTGCTAGGCAGGCATTCTGCCATTTGAGCCATTCTACCAGTCCTGTTTTATGTTCGGTATTTTTGAGATAGGGTCTTGAGAACTATTTGCCCAGGCTGGCTTTGAACCACAATCCTCCTGAGTAGTTGGGATTGCAGGCATCAGCCACTGGTGCCTTGCATGTCAGTGACCTTTTAAAATGAGATACAGATCCTGTACTTCTCAAAACCACTCAGTGGCTGCGTGTCATTCAGGGTGGGCCATAGGCCTCATGACAGCCTTCCTGGCCCATCATGATCTGACCCCTGTTTTTCTCCAGACTCATTTCCTTCTTCCTCTCTGGGGAGTACAGCAGCATGTCCATGTTCCAGGCCCTTTGTACTTGCTTCCCTTTGCCCTGGATTTCTGTGTAACTCACTACTATGTGGTCTCTGTTCAGATGCCGCCACCTCTTTGTCCCACTCTCTTGATTGTGCTGTGAACAGCAGCCCCTCTGCCTGCCGCAGCATGGCCCCTTCCCTTTCTTTCTTTCCAGAGCATCCCTTGTCATCTCCTTTCTTAGGTAGTACTCGCCTGTTTCTGTCCCACATGTCTCTGCTACAGCATAAGCCTGAGCAGGGTCTTGTTTTGGAGTGCTGCTCTGTCCTCCGTGCCTTGCACAGTGAGAGCCATACAGTAGACACTTGCCAGTGGATGGTGTTGACTTGACTACACATTTCTCTCCTTTCTTTGGGATGCACATAGTAATTATTACTAACATCCAAATGTCAGCTCAACAACAATGAAATTGTACTTTACAGAGTTAGCACACCATAGGTTCTTGGTTTGCCTTTGCCATTCTGTGGGCTTCCCTAGCATCACCGATGCTCTGCTTTCCCTCCCAGACCTTCACCTAGTGCCTCTGCCAATGCTTTCCCACATGTGAGAGGAGCTGTGCCTGGTTCTTTTCTCTGGGTTATTTTCTTGCTATAGGGTTTCTTTGCTCATTATTCATGGGAATGTTATTGAAAGTTAGAGTAATTGAGAAGATAATAAATGTGCCAAGTGCACATTGTAACTGTTTACCTTGTATCTATTATGGTGGGAGCTTTGTGTTTTCCTCTGACTTGCTATGTCTTAATCAGTTTTTAGCCAGCCTTCAAACTCTGGAGAAGTTTTTCTCTGTGACTACTTTGTCTGCACTGTGATCTTTTGGACTTAGGGAACAGAGTGTGACAACCTCAGGTGAACATTCTGCTCCTGACTTGTATTGCACCGCTAATAACCTTTTTTGGGTGACATTTTCATTGCTAGATACTGAATTTGAACAGCATGTAACATCATTGAGCTTAAAATGACCACATTGAATATGATTTGGTGAAAGTTAAGTATTTTACTTAATACAGTAACTATATTTTTAGTTTAATAAGAAACCTTTCAAAACTCTTTCAGATAACTTGTTTCTATTCAGTGATGAATTTCAGTATGTTTGTTTATTTATTTATTTATTTTTGCGGCACTGAGGTTTGAACTCATGAGCTTGTGCTTGCTTGGCAGGCGCTCTACCACTTGAAACACAACCCTTAGTGTGTAATCTTAAAAGCAAATGGTAAAAATGTTTATAAGTTCACTGTGTAGTTTTAAAGGAGCAATTTACATATTTACCTTTTTCTTCTTATAATTTATCTTGTAGACTAGGATATTAAATAATCAACTGAGCAATTATGACATTGCTGTTTATATTTTCTCTATTTGAGGGATAAGAGAAGAAAAGTGGGGAGGGTATGTAAGAATTGCTGAGAATTCATTGCTCCTTGCTCTCTTCAGCAGTTTGCATTTGTAACTTAGCTCCTATTATTATTATTATTTTTATACTTCTAATAGGATATTTGAGTTTGGTTCATCTATCTACTCATAGACTGTGAGGCTCTCACAGGCTGTGGCAGTGAGCCACTTGTCCTTGTATTCCAGTGGCCTGTGACAGGTACATACATGGAGCATTCTCAAGAAATGCCAGTGAAGTTAATGGAGCCACCAGCTGTCAGTTTCTCTTCTGCTCATGTTCTTTAGTGGTTATCAGTATTGCTGGTTCACCAGTTGACACAGGGTACCTGTCTTAAGGGGTGTCAGGGATTATGTTTCTGTTCTAGGTAATAGAAAACCGGACTCAAGGGCCTTTGAACAAATAAGGGTTTACTTTTCTTTGGGAGATGTCTGGTGGTAGGTTGCTTTCAGAGCTGGCTCGCTGGCTTAGCAATTTCATCAAGAATCTAAGCTCCACATGAGTTGGGCACTCATTCATATACACCAGGTCGTTGTTGTCATGTTGTGGTGTTGCAGAGGGCAGTCACTGGCCTGCGTCTTCTTATTGGGAAAGTAGATTTTTCTTTCTTTTGAGACATTCTCAGTATGTAGCCCAGGCTGGCTTCAACTTGCAGACCTCCTGACTTTTTTTAAAGCTGGAGCAGAGGCACATGGCCACTTGTAGCTACAAGGGTGGTGCTATGATGAAGATGACGATTAGGGTGTTGGTGACAGTGATGATGGGGCTGGAGCTGGTGATGGTGAGAATGGTGATGGTGAGGATAATGCTAGTTTTCCTTTAGTGTCCACTGTGTCAAGTACTATTCTCAGGGCTTCCTTGTTTTTCATGCAGCCTTCACCAGGTGGGTACTATTATCAGTCTGTTTTACTAGTGAGGAATAGACTGGTTAAATAACTTGCTAAAGGGTGTGTAGCTAGTAAGTTTCAGAAGTGGGATTTGAGCCAGGGTGCTGGGAAAGGTCCGTGCATGTGAGCCAAGGGTGGCATTGGTCTTGCTAGTGCACCTCCTGTCTTGAGAGTGCCCTGGCTGTCCTGTAGTTCTGCCTATGGGTCACTGAGTGGCTTTTCTGGCCTTCTAGGAGGCAGCTTTGAGCCATCTGCTCAACATAGGATGAGCCCTCCTTCTTGCTCTTGCTCCTGGCTGGCTGTGTGTGGGGATCCTTGCCTAGCAGCCTCTGTATCACACTGCTTTGGGCAGGAACTGACTTATCATCTCCAAAGATAGTGGGGAATAAGGGTGATGGTGGATCACTGGGGAAGAGACACTCCAGAAGAAGCCCAGAGGATGCCGGAAGCATACTGATTGCTGCCACTTGTGTCCTTCTGTGCTTTTTGTCTCAGACCATTCTCTGTTCCAGGAGTCAGAGGCCCTGCTTGCTACAGGACTTTTTTCTGTATTGTTGTTTGGTTACTTTCCTTTCCAGGGAAAATACACCAGAGATGAGAGCCAGCCTGGTTTCTTTCCTAACAATTGCCTCTTGTGCTGTCTGTCTGGGTCCAGGAGGCTCAGAGACTTGTTAGTAGGAAGGAAGTGGGATATACTAAAGAAGCAAAAAAGTGAAGAAGAAAAGGAGAGGTTGCTGGGGTGCTGTTTTGGATTTTGTTGTTCTTGCGTCTAACGTGATCCTTGAAGGGCTGAATATTGTCCCTTCCCAGGAGAACTCCGTGTCAAGTGCACAGGGGTGGTAGAGCAGGAGACTGAGCCATGGGTCCCCATGGTGTCATAGCCATCCCCTGCTCTTGACCTGCCTGGTGATAGGGGCTGGGCAGTGGCGAAGTTTGCTTTAGACCTGGCAGCACGAGGACTTCTGACTGTGGAAGGTCATGGACATTAAAGTAATTGAGGAAGAGCAAGTATATGAGGGTGCATTGGGGTCAGCCCCAGTTCCTTCACACTGTGCTACTGAGATGGTGGTGATCAGCATCGTCACTGCCAGGTCCTGTGTGTTGTGGTCACGTGCTCAGGTTTCAGTGGTGACACTTCTAGGTCCTGTGTGCCTTGGTCATGGAGCACCTAGAAAGTCTGTGCTACTCTCAAGGCACAGGTGTTTGTGGGGCACAGCTGGTGTGTGGTGCTATGTCCTGCTGGTCTCCTCACTGCTGCCTGGCCAGTGGCTGATCATTAGCTGCCTTTCATACAGGGTCTGGTTCATGATTTTGGACTGCTTCTGTCCTTGCTAGGACTTCTGTCATGTGCAGATGTGTGTCGCATTCTGGTTTCTGTCAGCTGTGGCCTGGTGCTGTCTCACTGGGAGCTGTTTCTGAGGTGCTAAGAGTTTCATGTTTCAGAATATCAAAAGGGAAAATTGAGGTCTGTCATAAAGCTGTTTGCTGTGGCGCCCTGGCTACCTGACCATTGCCCTGTCTTCTTGCCCTCCACAGGGTGATGATTGGTGTTCAGAAAGTCCTTCCTGTAATTTCTGTCATTTGCTTGGGATTAACTACATGTGATAAGTGTGGTGGTAGAAGCCCTGTCATCTCCATTTTACAGATGAGTAAATTGAGGCTCAAAAAAAGGCCAGCTTCTTAAGATTAGAAGCCACAAATAGCAACTGTTTTATTTAATCCAGGATTCTTTGTGTTATATACTGCATTGTTTCATAGGGCATGAAAAATTCATTTTTAGAAATTTGGTGCAGGAAATCACAGATGATGAAATTAAGAGAACAGGAAGTCATTTCTGATGACTAGGAATGTGAGAGATGGGAGAGGAGGACAGTCCCGCTCCTGTTACCACTGGATTCACTCTGGGACATTAAACTTCAGAGCAGCTGCAGAGAGTAAAGTACTGGTTTTTTGTAGGAAGGGTTTTGAGAACTATTTGCCTGGGCTGGCCTTGAACCACGATCCTCCTGATCGCAGCCTCTCAAGTAGCTAGGATTAGAAGCATGAACTTGTTATGCCCAGTTTAACCCATCTTTTTTTTTTTTTTTTTTGGTACTGGGGTTTGAACTCAGGGCCTACACCTTCACTAGCCCTTTTCTGTGAAGGGTTTGTTTTGAGATAGGGTCTCGCAAACTATTTGCCCATACTTGCTTCAAACTGTGATCCTCCTGAACTCTGACTTCTGAGTAGCTAGCATGAGCCACTGGCGCCCTTAACCCATCTTTTAACTCAAGATATATTCCATGTGTTTGTTTTAGGTTCTAGAAGTGAGATTAACCACATTATAGAAAAGTAAGATGTTTTAACTTCCAGTCCTGACTCTGAGCATTTTGGGGTACAGGTAGTGTGAGAAACGAGCATGTGCTTTGAGTGGGGGCTAATCAGGTCCAGACTGTGCTTCACCGTTTACCAGCAGAGTGACCTGGGCAGTGCTCCTTCTTTGAAAACCTTGTGGCTTCAGTGTCGTCATCAGTAAGATAGGGTAGTGATACTTGCCTGTGTGTTGCTTTGGAGATGTGATGAGCCACCTGCAGGGAGTGGTTAGCTCGTGGGACAGACTGTGGCACCTTTGTTTTTTTACTTTTTAATTTAAAATGTTTTTGGCAGTACTAGGGGTTCAACTCAGGACCTCATGCTTGCTAGGCATGTGCTCTACCACTTGAGCCACTCTGCCAGCCCTTTTTGCATTGGGTATTTTTGAGATGGGGTCTTGCTTTATGCCTAGACTTGTCTAGATTGCAATTCTCCTATTTGTATTTCCCTGCATAGCTGGGATGACAGGCGTTTGTCATGGCATGCAGACACTGGTTGAGATGGGATCTCATGAATTTTTTTGCCTGGGCTGGCCTTGAACTGAGGTCCTTCTGATCTCTGCCTCCCAAGTAACTAGGATTACAGGCTTGAGCCACCATGTCCAGCTACCTCTATGTTTTTCTCATGCATCTTTCTCCATCTCATTTTTCAGACCTGGGAATAGCAATGTGATTTGTCATTCCTTTTTTTCCATTAATATTATGTTGTAAGCCTTTCCCATGTCTCTACCATCTTCATAACTATCATTTTTAATGTCTGTATAATGTTTTGAAAACGATCTTTACTTAAAATTGTTATTAAAATTACGTATCCATGTAAATCAACCTTTAATTTATATGCTTAATCAAGACTTAGATAGGTTTAACAGTTCTACAAAATACGACATAAACTTCAGTAACAGAAATGGTGTTCTGGGGTGGGGACAAAGGAGGGCTAGGAGTTCTCAAGGCTTGCCTCAGAGTCTGGGGACTAGGAAGGTTTATTCTTATTTTTATTCCCTAATTATTTTAATTGAAAAAGCTATATTATAATACAAAGCTAGGAAATTGAGATGGTCCCTGAGGACTCACACAGTGACAAATCTCCTTTCCTCCATAATCCAGCTGCCATCCTACTATATCTTGTCTCCTTTTAGGAGTCTCTGCCCATGTTCAGGTAACTGCAGGTAGGTGTGTGTAAACATATTTCTCTCTTCCTCATTCCTTTAAATACAAATGGAAGCATGGGACTGTTCTGAGCTCTTTTCCCCCTAAACAAAGAGATGCGTGATGGAGATGCACCTAAGGTTACATGCTCAGCATGTATGCACAGTCGCCCTTCCTTTTCCTCAGAACCACATACACGTCATTAAATGCTCAAGTAAAATACTCTTTTTTTCTTTTTTAAATCGAGGTGAAATTCAACAAACCACTTTAGGGCAAACAGTGCATTTAGCTCACCCACCTGCTGAGCAACTGCTACCTCAAACGTCCTTAATGCACAAGAGCTGCCAGAGATTCAGTCATCAGGATTTTTTTTGTAGCAGTAATTACTTAATTGGGAACTTTTTATTCTTACAATCAAAGAGAGAGCCCTTCCTGCGACCCCTCTGGGGTGCTTCTCTTCAGGCGTGTCCTGTGTTTACATGCACTTCAGTTAAGGATCCAGTTATCGCCTGGAAAATATGATACATCGAATCTGTCTTTTTACTCTCATGTGAGTACCATGAGGGCAGCTGAGATGCTAGTAATTTGTACCACTGACATCTGGGTTAATAAGAGGCTCAGAGTAATTTGTGAGCAGACCATTTTTTCTTTGGCGCTTCCATGCCTTTCCCACCTATTTTGTCATGGTAAATGTCCTTTGTGTGAGATCTGGCATACTGAGTGGGCTTGAAGGCATTTGTGGATGAAAGCTCACCTATCCAGTGGTATGTCTCAAGTGATAGGCATTCCTGGATCGCTTGTCCCTTCATTGTCTTGTTCTCTCTTGTGCACACTCATAGCTGTCCCTTGGAGTTCCTCAGTTGTCCTGTGGTCCCAAAGGCCAGCCCTTAATGAGGAGAGGCTTTCCTTCCAACTCTGCAGCCAAGTCCTGGGGCTGGGCTGCTGATGTCCGTGGGCTGTGATGTGACTATAGTCGGCCTTGGTGGTTTCTGGTCAGGGAGCATTGCTGAAGTGGCTAGTCTGTGTATTAGGGTCCACTCACTTGACTGTAGTCCATGACATTATAGGACTTGTCACCAAGCACTATGGATGCAGGGCAGCAAACTGTCCTCAGGCTTCTGTGGGTGGTTGGATGTTGCCACGGCACTGGATACTCAGTGAGCATGCCTTGGTCAGGTGTTGGCACTGGATGACTGAGGAAAGGCTTTGGTGCCTGTTAACTGGGCTGGTCAGTATGGCCATAATACTGGTGAGGACCTGCCAGGGAACAGATGCAGTGAGTTGGCATACTCAAACAGAAGCCTCAGGGTCAAGATGGCAGGTTCACCCCATTCTCCATTCACCCTTCAGGTGTTAGTGGGTGCTGGCCCAGGGTCTGTCCTGTGATGTTCACTTGAGTGTGCTGTATGGGCTTCCTGGGCCTGGCATTTATGGGTGCATATCTCATGGATGTGATCCAATGGCTAGAGACAGGGCATGGCCATCCCAGACAGAGAGTAGAAGGAGTAGGGAGACCATATTCCAACAGCACCAGGCCCACAGCTCTCTGAGCTGTTTGTGAAGCAGATGTGTGCAACCCAGGCATGCTAGAGATGCACAGAAGTGCGGGAATAGTTTCAGGGGTAGAGCACTGGAGGCCAGGTGGATTCAAGTGAGCTGGGCACCAGTCTGTCAGCCAGCAGGAGTGCTGCTTCTATGAAGAAAGCAATGGTAGGAAAAACTAAAAACATAGCTGGGCTGGGTGTGGTGGGTGGTAGGGATTGGGAGCCGCTAGGCCAAGTATTTGGTTTTGAGGTAGCTGAGGTGCTGTGAAAAAAACACTGGTGATGGAGAAGGTACTGAGTTCCTGGTTCAGGCCTGCCTATGCCAGTCACAGACCTCACTACTCAGTCCATCCTTTGCCTCAGTTTCCTCACCAGTAAAATAAAGAAATTGGTGCAGATAGTTGCAAAGGTCTCATGGTTTGTGACACTTGAACTTCGTTCTGGGGGAGTTGGGAGCTATGGAATGTTTTTGGGGAACAGAAGTGAAATGATCAGAACTGTTGGAGAGGTTAATTGAGCTTCTGTTCCTTTGTAATAATTCTGCTGTAGGGCTGGAAGTGGCAACGTGTGGGTGACACTTTGAAATTCAGTAGCAAGTGAATTACTGTTCTCTGAACTGTAGCTGTTAGGAACTCCCTCCTGCCATTTCTGGGCCTGGTGGAAGCCCCAGCTCCCCTGCCGTTGCCTCCTTCTGCCTGCTCTCTGCCTGGCACTGGCCTTTTCTTCTCTGCACACTCTGTGGTTACAGCAGGCTCAAGGCTAATGAGGCTGTTTGAGCTGGCGTGTGGCAGTGAGTAGACATGGAAATTGTTCATGAATCATGAGGATCACAAGCGGCCAGGTGGGAGGCTGGCATCTGAAACATGCAGGCTGGCTCATACATGGTTGCCACTTGTGGGATGCTTGGCCTCTAAGCCTCCTTAGCTATAGTTCCCAGGTGATCCAAGGGACCACCCTACCTCTGTGTGGAACCTCCTGCTGGCTGCCTTTTGGGTGGCTGGCATGACTTTGTCTGGGGCCATTTAGAAATGGTTTCCAGGGATTGTTGATGTGAGGAATTGGCAGAAGACTCACTGTGTTGAACTGAAATGGATTTTGGTTAAAGATTCAGCCAGGTCAAACTTTGGGCTGACTTTATTGGATTTTGTGTTTGTTCTATCATACTTGTCACATTTAGGAACTGCCATTTAATTTACATGAAAGTGTTTCCTAGGTCTTATAAACACAAATTTGCCTGTTTGGACTTAATCTTGGTGTCTGTCTTGCCTTGCTTTGGTATTTTTGTAGCTCTTTTCCTCTTCTTTTGGCACTCAATCAGTTTGCAGATCATTTTCCTAGTAAATGTGGTCTTCTCCATTATTGGTCTACTCTGTTGTGTCCAAGCTGTCTGGTGACTCAAGTGGCTGCCCTTGACCATTGGTCCACCATTCATCTCCTGGAGGCCTCTCTGAATGCAAGGCATTTCTACTTTAATGATCTTCTAGACCAGACCATTAAATGCTTCACCAAAGCACATTTTTTTTCTTCCATTTGTTCATGGTTATTTACTCAATAAAGTGTCTTTTGAATTACTAAGACGTGGATTTCCTTGTGTGTATCAATTCTGACAGGAGTCGTTAAAACTTTTCCAATCTTCTGTGCTTGAAAACTCTGTCTCCATTACCTAAACCAAATATTAAAGTATAATACCTATTTAGGAAAGTCACTTTTTGATCTTTAGTATACAGCATTTATTTTCAGTGACATTTTAAATATGCCTTGGCCAGAATGGATCATTTTACCTTTTTTTGTCTCCTCCATTTTCCTGGGCTGGAGGAAAAATGCTTTTACTAACAGTGAAATTTACTTGTGATTATTTCATGCAGTTACAGTATGTAGTGAACATCTCTGAGGCTGTGCACAGAGGATCCAAAGGTTTTGTGAAATGGAAAGACAGGTCTGGTGTAGGTAATTATAGCAGGGCCAGGAGAATCTGGGTGCTTAACCATATGTGTGGTTCCTGGAAATACGATGATGAAGAAATCATTCCACAGGGGTTGTGGCTGGGCTTGGGTCCTCATGCCAGGACAGCTACACAGAAGATGTGATGTCTGTGCTGGAGGCAGGACCTGAGTCTGTGATTGTAGTACTTCTTAGGAACCTAGATGGTATCTGCCTTTCTGAGCCTTTGTGTCACTGCAGGATATTCTGTCTCCTTTTTTTCAAATGTTGGTACAACAGGGGCACTGGCCTTATTTTCTTATTGAATAAATTTGTTCATCTTTGTTATTCCTTTCCTTTTCTTTTTTGAGATGGGATCTGGTGCTCCCCAGGCTTGTCGTAAAGTTTCGGGCTAAAGTGAACCTCCCCTGTCAGCCTCCTGAATAGTTGGGACTGCAGGTGTCTGTGTACAGACACATTTTGTGTGTGTGTGTGTTACTGGGGATGGAACCCAGGGCATACAGTGCTCTACCACTGAACTATAGATCCCCAGCCCTTTTTAAAATTGAATTTAAGGCAGTTTTACTATGTTGCCCAGGCTGGCCTCAAACTTGCCATCCTCCTGTCTCAGCCTGTCAAGTAGACAGTGTAACACCTGGCTGATCTTTTGACACCCAGCTGATCTTTGCTATTCTTAACCTTAATTTAAAATGACAAAGGTTCTGTGTTATGATAAGAAAAATAGTAGCATTTAATATTTTTAATGCATAAGCATACTGTGCATCAGGTGTGGTGCATTTTCCAGATCACTGCTTACAACAACCCTGGAGGTGGACATTCTTACTATCCTAGTTTGACAGATGGGGGACTGTGGCTCTCAAGGATTAAAAACATGTCCAAGGGTTACACCACTAGGATGGGGCAAACTTAAGTATGCCCCAGGCCACTGGGTGTGGCCTTACCTGCTGGGCTGTGTGCCTCTTAGACCAGGCTCAAGAGGAGATATGGAAACTGTGTAGGCTACTGTCTGGTTGTCCCTAGAGGCTAACAGAGCTTCTCTTGTCTCTTTGGGAGGGCCTTTAGAGTGTGTTTTCCTTTTTATATGGACTTGGAATCAAGCAGCATATCTAACTGTGTTAACTGTCATTTTTACTTATTATAAATAATATCTTTTCCCATGGCACTAGTTTTCTTTGACATATTCTTAACGGCTTTGTGATAGTCATTAAAATAGTCTTCCATTTGCTCATAGGTGAAACATTTCTTAAGCCATTCCACTATTGTTGGGCACTTGAGTTGTTTCCAGTTTTGTCTGTGTTTTCCTACTTATTGTAATTACTACCTTGAGAGGCACATCCTTGTAGCCTGACTCTTTGAGTCCCTGAGCGAGGGCTTGGTGTTAAGTGAGGTGTGTTGTCACTGGTGTGCTTGTGGCGTGGAGCTTGACCCTGCAGTTCCCTGAAGCTCCCATGTAGTGATAGCAGCTGTTGACTTGATTACTCTTTGCCCTTTTGTTTCATCCATATTAGTGCTTTTGAAGCAAAGTGCCCCTGGGCACAAAGCAATTTATTTGGGTCCTTCGCTGCTGGCTTGCTCAGAGCATGCCATCCTCCATTCCCTGTGTGTGGTCTGCCAAGGTTTTTCTGCACAAGATTTCCTGGATTCCTCAAAGGTCTGTGAGCAGATTTAACAAGATTGCAGCCATTTCTTACTCTAATTAATTCAGTCACTTTTTCACTAATTAATCCAGCCATTTGTTCGTTGACTTGTCTGTTCAGTTATTTGGAAAACATTTCTTAAGCATCTGCCTGGTTCTGGGTGCTGAGGATAAGGTATATTTATTAGACAGACTCTTGCCCTGGAGCAGCTTACTCATGCTGAAAGTGGTGGGCAGACAGCAGAAGTCCATCTATGTGAATGGAAAGGGAGGGAAAGACTAGTGGGTGAGGCTTGTTTGGGGGTAGAAGACAGGGAAAAGGCACTGTACAGAGGGGAGACTTTGCTGGCGGAGGCTGCATAGGAGGAATGGTGGTAGCCCATGGGTGTGTCTGGGCACAGGACACTCCCTGTGAGAGCTGTGGTGTGATAGGTGGGGCTGGCTGCAGCTGGGGGAGGGTCCTTTGGACTGGGGAGCCATTGGGACTTTATCCTGCAGGTGGTGGCTTTTCCCTGCTTACAGTTCCTTAACAAGGTGTTCCTCACTCTTGGGATGAAGACCAAGTTCTCTGGGTGGTTCCACCTACCCTCTACGCACCCTCTATTCATGTTTCTTTGTGGCTCACTTTCTTTGCACCTCATGCTCCTATAGCACCAAAACCATTGTGCTGGTCCTTATGTCCTGCTGTTCCCTTTTTTTGTGCTTTCTTTTCCCCCTGCCCATACCTCTCTCGGGATGACTTGGTCCTACTCATCCTTCAGCGCTGTCCTCTGTCTGCCCGCACTGGGCTGCTCTTTGATCCCTTTCCTGTTTCCATGCACTATGGCTCAGGAGGTGTCTTGGGATGTGCCTGGCTCAGGTCATACTTTGTATCACAGAGAGGTGGAAGCAGTGATGCTTGGTCTCAGGGAGTGTGCAGGTGAGTTAGTCAGGTGATAGGTGATTGGGAGGCCATGATTCCTGAGCATCCCAAGATGGTTTGGTCAGCGCTGCCACAGGTGTACTATGGAGGAAGACGAGCTGGTCAGGGTGGGCTTGGTAGATGAAGTGGTGCTTGACTGATCCTAGAGGGCTGGCGGGGCTCAGGTGAGTAGATGGAGGGACTCACTTTTCATTGGATGGGTTCCTGGGACTCACAGCTATGTTAACTTGGGCACATGTGAGAATTGCCTCTCCCAGGAGCTCCCCATGCTGGTGACCTCAGAATCCTGGGCTGAAACCAGCCCTATAGGGCAAGGGACAGCAGCATAATCAGCGTGAGCATCTCACAGACTCATGTGGGCACCGCGTGGCAGGGGCCTGAGGTCAGGGAGCAGACTGCTACATGCCTGGGTCCTGGCCTTGCTATGTACTGCCTTGAGAATCCTGGCTTACGGAGAGGCTTTGAGTGTGGCTCTGAGAAGAGTGCTGGTTCCTAGATGGTGCTTCATGAGTGTCTGCGTGTGATTCTGTTGAGTTCTGCTCTTGTGACCACTTCTGGCTCTGCTCTCTTGCTCTCTCCTGAGCTCTTGGCTTAGTTTAGTCAGCACCAACACTTCTGAAGGCCCAGGTACTGCTCCAGAGCTGGGAGGGCAGCAGGGCCGCCTGGGGAGTTCTGGTCAGATGCCCCACACATGCACCTAACATGAGAGCCATTTGCATACAGGGGAATGGACAGCACCTGGGAGTCAGAATTATAGTAGGGGCAGTGATGCCTGAGGGGACAATCGTGTTACCTGAGCATGTGCCATGGGGAGTGTAGTCATAAACTATGTTTAGAAAGCACCAAGCAGCAGGTGAAATTAGTATTAATTTATTTTGTTTGTTAACCTTGTATACAAAAATACGTACAGAACATAAATTGTATGTATAACCAATATATTCACACTCTCCTTTTTTTACTCAGTCTTTGGAGTCCAGAGTACATTTCACACGTAGAGCACGTCTTGGCTGGGACACTTTCCAGGTGTCTGTAGCCACTGTGGCCATGGCTCCTGAAATGGACAGCATGGGGCTGGAGTTGGGACTGCTTGCCATGGCAGGCAATTAGGGTGGGCATCCTCTGTAAGTGACTTTTCAGGTTTGATCAGAAGCTGAGATAGAGTTAGCCATGTGATAATGTGGGACAGAGCCCTCTGAGGTGGATTCATGTGGGGCAGCTTATCATGCTAACAGGCTTTGCCAAGAAGGCCAACAAGGTTGCAGAGCCATCACGGCTTGCCTGTCAGTCACCACGGCCCTGGGCAAGTTTGATGTCACCCTGGCTGTGGTGGAAAACCAGGGGAAGGGTTTAAGTAGGGGTTGCTATTTAAGTAGGCTTTTAGAAAGTCACTGTGGGTGCTAGGCATGGTGGTGCACCTGTATAATCCCAACTACTAGAGAGAAGGAGGTAGGAGGATCTCTGCTTTGAGGCCAGCTCAGGCAAAGTGAGTGAGACCCTACCTCAAAAAATAAGCTGGGTGTGATGGTGCCATGCCTGAAATCCTAGATATGAGGGAGCAAAGGTAGGAGGATCCCAGTCTAAGGCTGGCCCTGGGCAGAAGTGCAAGACCCTATCTGAAAAATAAGCTAAAGCAAAAAGGGCTGGAGGCATGGCTACAGTACCCTGCTTTGCAAATGCCCTAGGTTCAAACCCTAGTAGTGCTACAAGAACAAAACAAATAGCAAAACCAAGACAGTGGATTTTCTTTGAAGGTAGGAAGAGCAGTTAGGAGGCAGTGTGAGGTCCAGGGGAAGGTAGGGTCAGGAGGGATTCTGAAGGGGTGTGAAGTGTGGAGTTCTTTTAGGGGCACGTGTCAAAGCTCTAGAGATGGGACTTGCTCATGGGCTAGGTTTGGGGGGATGAGGCAAGGAAGGCCCTGAAGAATGGTTGTCAGCCTGAATGTCTGGGGTTGGTGGGGCTACTTACTGAGTTGGGGGTACTTGAGGTGAAGAAGATTTGAGGAGAATAGAGAATTTGGTTGGTGCCTAGAAAATTTGAGGTGCTGGCAGGCCATCTGAGGTATGATGGCGTAGATGGAGGAAGTGGTGGCACTTCCTGATGGGATGCCAAAGCTATATGGTGACTCCCTGTCACCTCCTCTTCCTTGTGCTGACCTCCTTGGGTTACAAAGGACCTCTTGGGTTACATCTCTTTTGTGTTACAAAAAAAGGTGGTACATAACATTTTTTTCTTAAAGTAAGACCTGTATGTGTAGCAGGCCCTCTTGAAATTTTGGGACCTCAGGGATAACCTAATAGTAATGGAGTAGCTTAAAATTGACTACTAAACATTTATATTCAAAAGTACATTCCCTTTGCTATTGGGGATTTCTCATTGCATCTTGCTCTTTGTGGGTCTGGTCCTCACCATGTTAATGGCAAACGGTATTTTCAGAAGACCTTGGTTCTTGCGTTCCAGCATGGAAGAATCCAAGCAGAACGTGTGGGTATAAATGGGGTTTATTAAAAGTTAGGAAATACAAAGGGAGCATGCTGGGATGCAGGTGAAGTCTACCGGCAGAGAGCGAGTGCTTTTCTTTTTTTAGGTGCTTTTAAAACCTACACTAACCCATGGGGATGGCAGACCCAGAAGAGTCCCACCCAATTAGAGTGAGTGGGGAGGGGCATGGGCGGTTCCCAGCCAGGTGCTGGTGGGCCATTCCCAAGCAATCTATGTGAGTCCCAAACTTTTCCAACTTCTAGCCTGTCTCACCCATACCCCATTCTCAACCACACCCCATTCTCAAGGGACCTTGCTTCTCTCACCGAATTGCTCAGGAGTATTAGTTCTGGCCAGGCTCATGCTGCGCCCTTTGATCTGGATCAACTTGGAGATGAAGCTGGAAGTCAAAGGGAGGCATCAACAATTTTGTTCCTTTATTGATAGGAATTATATAATACCTCTCGTGCTAAAAAGATTGCAGTGAGTCATTTTAAGTAAAATTGCCCTCATATGTTAAATATGTAATATGACCAAATATTTTTTCGAATAGAAGTTAATCTAGGACTCATAAGGTGCTTTAGTGTTTTTTCTACAATTAACAATGAAGCACGACTCTTCTCATGATTAAATATTCTTCTGCAAGCCAACATTTAATAACTGCATGGAGCTCCATCACTTGGATATACCATCATTTATCTGCCCACCCTGTTGTCATACATTTGTTTTTACCAAGTTTTCCTTGCTAAAACATCCTGGTGTTCACGTCTTTGCTCTCATCTCTGGATATTTTCTTGGGGTAATTAGTAGATGTAAAATTATTGCTTCAAAAGACATGCTTATTTTTAAGACTTACCATGTTTTCTTTTCTCATGCATTATGGGCCAACTGTATCTCTGCTGTCGATTTTCTGGGCTGATTTTTTTTTTTTTTTTTAAAAGACAGGGTCTTGCTGTGTCGTTCAGGCTGGCCTTGAACTTTTGATCCTCCTGCCTCAGCCTTTCTAGTTCTATGATTACAGATGTGAACTACAATGCAGGCTTGGGCTGAGTTTTGTGATCCTATTGTCTTGTCCACATGTGTTTGTAAGAGGGCTTTTTCTATGAGGAGCACATTCCTAGTCATGCTTGAAGGTATGCTTCAGGTGAGCCATGAGCACCTGCACACCTAGTTAGTGTTTCCTGGGGTGAAGGTAGACCCTGAGAGCAGACCTGTGCTTGCAGGCTGACTGTGTGCATGCCTGATTCAAAGCACTTGGTATGTAGTTCTCACAGTGATCCCTGGATCATTACCATGCTCATTTTAAGATGAGAAAATGAGGCTCAGAGAGTTATCTTGTCCAAGGTCACATGATGCCTAAGTGGCAGAGTCAGGATCTGAACCCTGGCTGACTGCCTCTTCTACACCACATGTGTCTATTCCTGTTTTTATCCTGCCGTGCTCCACATTCCCCTGTGCGCTGAAAATGAGGCCATGCCTGTTTTATGGATCTTTTTCCTGTAATTTTGCATGTCATGTCTGTGCTTCCACAGAGTTCCAGAAACCTCACACTTGCTCTTAGCTTATGTTGGTTTGTTTAAAAAAGAGGCAACTGGAGATCACACATTTGCATAAGTGCTTGAGTTGAATCATGCTGCCTCTCAGTTGCCCTTTCCAGAGTGCAAGTGTTGGCCCAAGACCTGGCCCTGTTATTGTAGAGCTTATGGCCTGTGGTTGGTGTTGTTTCTACACTGGGGTTTCGGCAGATGCGTGTACTTTGCAGAGTTGCTGGGAAGCTTGAGCGAGATCAGTGCTGCTAGAAACATGTAGTACTGGCCCAGTAAATCTGCTCATTAATTGTAAAGTGGATACATTTTGATTTCTGAAAAATTAAAATGCTAATCAGTGTCAATTTAGAATTGAAGCAATATGATAACAAAACATCTATCATAATGGAGTTCAAAGAACAGCTCAGCTCATGGTCACCTGATTGGTTGGTTTCTCTATCAAGCTGGATGCTCAGTAGATTTATTAAAAAATGCCAAGCCACTCCAAAATGAGATCAGTCGTTTCTGAGTTGGGAGTTTTCTTAACTCATTAGATGAGTGGATCTGCTTCCTTTAACTTCTCTCGCACAAGTGTTCAGCTTCTAAATCTGGAAGCTTCTGCAATACAGGCTCCTCAAGCAGTTGTTTCCATGTGGAGGAGGTGGAGGTGTTCCAAATCAGTCTTCCTAGCTTGGGACTCTTAGCTGTCCTTGGGGGGGTCAGCTGTGTATGATAAGATTTTTTTTTTTTTTTTTGTGGTACTAGGATTGAACTCAGGTCCTCATGCTTGGTAGACAGATACCTTACCACTTGAGCCACTCCACCAGCTCAAGGAACTCAAAGTTGCTGGTCTCTCACCACCCTGATTGTTCAGTTACCACAAGAGGTAACCCTACTGTTAATTGGAGCCTGTGTCAGTCTCTCACATGTATTCATCTCACTAACCCTCATGGCTTCCATTTGTGGTAGGCAGGAAGGCTACACAAACCAAGCTTCTGGGACTGCACAGCTGCAGAGACAGGAGCTAGGGTATGAGCCCATTGTTTATCTGATTCCAGAGTATGATTCAAGGCCACTTTGTCTAGGATGGTTTTGGCTCATAGTGAGCACTCAGTTGTTGAATGAATAAATGAAAACGTAAATCCACTTTTAGCTTCCAGTTTTTTTTTTTTGAAAGACAGATTAGCTCACTGTAAAATCTGTTTTTCTTCCTTTGCCAGAAAGCCGTCAACAGAGACTCTTTCCTCTGTCGGGGTGTAGAGTTGATTGACATGAGTCTTTGTGCCTGGAAAGCACATTATGTTAAAGTGTTCTTCACGATCTATTTATAAGTTGCACGACTCAGCAGCACTATTTGGTTATAACTGTGTCCTGTGATGTTCCTGATGCACAGCCACTGTCACTTAGGTGAGTGGGGACTCTAGGTCCCTGTGATAGTCCCCTGCTCAAGTTGGGCTTCTGACTTCAGTGGCAGGTCCCACCTCCTTTCCTCACCTGTGCTGAGCAGCCCAGTCACTCACCAGCCACACAGTGGTGTCAGTTGGATGGGCTGAGCATCATGTATGCTGGACTCCTCTGCCACCAGTCTTGGACAAAGGAGGATGGTCTGTTTCCTCTTAATGGGTTGGCCTTTTCACTGTTGGTGTACATTGTGGGTCTAAATGTGACTCTTCCTCGCCCATGTTGCCCATTCCTGAGTCTGGAAAGCCTCCTGTTTTCCCTTCTCCTGGGCCCACAATTGTTTTGCTTGCTATTTTGAGAAAGGGTCTCACTTTATAGTCCATGCTGGCCTTCAATTTGTGATCCTCCTGCCTCAGCCTCTTGGGTAGTGGGATTTTAAGTATGCTCCACCATGCCAGGCTTTACCCACAATTTGAATGTGTGGGTACTAAATGGTGTGTTCTAGGTGACAGCCTTTGAGCCAAAGAGAGGCCTGGGTGATGGTCTGCCTATCAGTGTGGCTGTCTCTTCTGCCTGAGCATACTAGTTATCTTGGTCAATTGTGCTGCCTGGTTGTATGAATGGGGACTCTGCTTCATGTAGGGTTTTTAAATTCTTTTGGGTGGTACTGGGGTTTGAACTCAGGGCCTCACACTTACTAAGCAGGTGCTCTACCACTTGAGCCACTCCGTCTGCCCTTTTTTATGTTGAGTATTTTCGAGATAGGATCACATGAACCATTTCCCTGGGCTGTCTTTAAACCTTGATCATCCTCATCTCTGTCTCTCAAGTAGCTATGATTACAGGTATGAGCCATTGGCTCCTGGCTTCAGATGGGCTTTTTGAGTGAGATCATGACTGCTCTTTCTCTGAGGGATCCTTGGTCCTCAGGATGGCAGGCCATTCTGTGCCTGGTTTGGTTGTCTTAGCTGTAGGGAGGGTCAGACTAGATCATGAGAATGGTAAAATCACTCTGCAGTTCTTTGTATAAACTGAATGGCATGAAGTCCGCCTTTTGCCCCTACTACAGAACAACCCCATTGTCTTAGGCCCACGCTTATTTCTGTACTGGCCTCAGAAGTTCCTGCAGACCATTCTTGTGCCTTTCACATGTAAGGGACTTCCCTAGCTGCTTACCAAGGTTAGAAACCCCTGAAGCCAGGAGCCCTACATGCCCCTTGTGTCCTCATACTTGGAGCATAGTTCCTTGTTTATGGCAGGACTCCAGTTATGCTTTTCTTTCATGTTGAGGGGACAGGTCGAGATAGGATAAATTTGTTCAGCGTGGTTCTCCCCATGGATTAATAATATAGATAAATGTAATAAAGTTAAAAAAATGGAAGCCTTGTAATTCTCCAGAAGGAAAGACAAAGGACTGAAATTTCAGGAAGGCAAGAAAGAAGCCTCTTACTTGTCATCTTGTCTTCTTAGTTGTTCGTGTTCTGGTTTTAACAGTAGATCTGCTTTTAGTGCTGCTGGGGCCACTGTGAAAAACCTGCATGTTGCCTGCAGTTCACTCTTTACTCCCATGACTGCCTGTTGAATTCACATTCCTGCTGTCTCTGGCCTGGACTACTTTGGGAATCTCTTGCCTGTCCTTACTGCCTGCTGTGCCTCCTGCCTATCTGTGTCAGGGGATCTTATCACAATACCAGTCTGGTAAATTGTATCTCCTGCTGGAGAGCCTTTCATAGGCTTCTCCTCAGAGTTCAGAGTGAAGGTTAAACTCCTTAACCTGGGACAGGAGACCAAACCTCTTGTCTCTCTGGCCTTCACCTACCCTCTTGCTTATTTCCAGCTGCTGTTTGTCACCCAGCTTCACTCTAGCCTCATGGGCTTGTGTTCTTTCTATGAATGAGCTGCGAGACAGTGCGCTTTACCCCTCCCCTCCCCCCACTATGTGCCAGGTACTGCATGAAACAAACAACCTTCCCATTTAAGACAAGGAGCTGGAAGCACTGATTTGGTAAGCAAAGTCCCCCATGGTCATGTGCTCACCACGGCTGCAGGCCTAGGATTAGAGCCCAGCCGGTCTGACTTGGGGGCTCGTGTCCTTGTGTGGTGTCCCTTGTGTCCAACCTCTCCTTTCTGCCCACACTTCCAGGGGCTCCTCCGTTGCCACCTTGACACCTCCTCTTCCTGGTTTTTTTTTTTAGTTAAATAATTTATTTTTGAACCTTCTCACCATCCTGACAAAATCATTTATGCTGTCATCTAGCATATAGGGGTGAGTCTTACTCATCTGCACATTCTACAGGCCCTGGCACATAGTAAGCAAATACTTAGTTAACCTGGGGACATTTAGAATTTCTTAAAAATACGTGTATTGAAGCTCCCCACCTTGGTGGCCTGGTGAGTGGGGATTCAGTGAAGAATGTCCTGTCATGGCTTTTCTCTTCCTGTGCTCCATGAAATCATCTCTGGTTGTGCTGCTGCTGAGAGACAAACGTCTTCTAACAGACTTACTGGCATGGAGAGGGTACATCTACTTAACATAGCTGCCAAATTAATACTGCATCTGGAAGGCCTGAGAACAGCCAAGTCAAGAGAATCTTACTGCACAGTTTATGAAAGACTGAGCCATAAAATAAGCATTTACAATGGTCTGTTTGCCCAAGGTAGAGAATGATAACGCAGCTATTATTCATCACAATGGGGTCTTTGATGTTTCTGTGCCTCCAAGTGGTCTTCTGGCCTGTGGTCTCCTCAATAGACTTCTGAGGTTATCTCTGGCCTCTCTTTCTAAAATTGGCTCTCTTCCTGCTTGGGGACTAGAGCTTTGAAGTTCAGCGTTATGTGAAACGATTTTATGAGAACTGAATATGTCAGTATTTATGAGCAATGAAAGTCTTAAAAACAAAAACAAAATCCCCAAACAGATTCAGTGCCAGCTCAGGCCTAGCACTGTGAAAAAAGCAGGGAGTACAAAGGAAAACAAGACAGGCTATGTCGCCATGGTATTGCCAGTTGGCTGAAGAGACAGGTTATACACTTGACCATGTGAATGCAGGCCTGGGTGAGGAGAGATCCTAAGTGGAGATGGTTTCTCAGGAGTGGACAGTTGCTGTAGGACCAGGAGGAAGTGGCACTGAGCATAGGTAGTGCAGTTGTCAAGAGCAGCTGTACCAGAGGCAGGAACATGTGTGGCTCCTAGGGTGGGTGGTAGGGGCCAGCCAAAGTGAATGATATCTTTAGGAAGGCCCTTGGTTGCCAGCTCCAAGAATCAGCCCTTACTACTTATCTCTTATGACTTCCTGTCTCCACCTGGCTGCTTCCCATCATCCCTGAGCCTTCAGAGGGCAGGGCCCTGGCCCTGTTTTCCATGAACGACAGAGCACTTATACCAGCAGCCTCCAGACCTCCCAGGGCTGGGAACTGCAGGGCTACATGTTATGCTTGGCCTCCAGGGGACTGTGGCTCTGCTCTTGGTTGTGGCTAGTTCTGTGTGTCTTCTCACTGCAGGCCCAAGTTTGAAGATACAAGCTCTGTGTGAGACTGTTCTCTTGGAGGAGGGTAGAAGCAAGGGGCTGGTGCAGGCTCCTGGTGCTTCTGAAAGCTTTGCAGGACACAATGTTTGCCACATGCACTCACACATTTTGCTGGCTTCTAATGGCCCCTGGCCAAGACCAACCTCAGTGCTAGAACACATAGTATTTTATAGTGAGTTATGTCCTCAAGAATAGTGCTCCACACTACTACCCAGGGTATCTGAAGAGCTGTAATCTGGAAGTGCTGATTTTTAGAAAGTTCATTCTGATGCCATGGGGAAGGGGCTTGGGGAGGTGAGCTAGGCATAGTGGAGCTGGGTGGGGCATGCAGGAAAGGCTTTGAGGGGTGTTTGGGGAGGTGGAGGCAGCAGGATTTGGCAGCCGTGGTGTGGGGGAGCCTCTGGGTCACCAGTGAGTCCATGCCATTGAATTGGTGTCAGGGTAGCTGGCAGTGACCTCTTCTGACAGGAAGCCAGGAGGAAGGAACAGATTGGGAAGGCCTGAGGCAGTGGGTACTGGACACTTGAGTTTGTGGTCCCATGAGAATTGAGGTGGTGTTGGATGAGATAAGCTAGTGGGTAGTGTGTGTATGGGGAGAGCAGAGAAAACTGACAAAGCCCAGCCCCACACTGAGGCCCGCTCTGTCTGACATTGTTCTAGGTTCTTGTTTGGTTAATAGCAACTCTCTCTAGTTAATTCTCTTTCATGCTATTTTGATTAGTAGTTAAGGGAACTGAGGCTCACAGATAGAGGTCAACAGACTTTCCCCAGGGTCTTCCAGCAAATGAGACTGTGCCTGCAATTAAACCTGCAGACTTGGAGTATAAAGTGTGTGCCTCCTTCCAGTGCTCTGAATTTCTTCTCAAGTAGGACCACTCCCAATGTCTTTTGGTTTAAGATAATACATAGTGAAATTTGGTTTTATGCAGTTTTTAAAGGGAGTTCACACCCATGGTCTGATTGAAAAAGTAATTAGTATTCACATTCGAACTTACCAAACAATTCTTTGATATTTGAGGATCAACATAGGAATAAAGCAGCACTGTGTCTGTCATTTTTGATTTATAGCTGTCTGTGCCCAATGGGCTCTGAGTGGAAGGCTATAAATAAACTTAAAATAAATGGATAAATAGTATGCACCTATAAATTGTGTTGCAGGAACCTCCAATGGCCTTTTAGAGAAAATCCCCAATAAAATGCTGTTTGGCAATCCATTTGAAAGAGAAGGGGCAACAGATCATCCTGGCAAAGTCAGTGAAGTGAAGGACAGGCTAACGTGCTGGAATAGTTTACATATGAAAAGCAGCTGATTCCACGGAAACTTGCTATTTGGTCTTAGCAATTTTGGAAGGTGTTCTTTTCCTTTTTTCTCTTATTGTTATGGTGTCTTTCCAGGTGGATTAAGGACTGTCAATTAAAACTACAAATTTTAGGGAGGCAAGTCAGTATTTCTGTCATCCTTTTTTCTTTTTGAGCCAACTCCTGGGTTTCAGGTTGTGGAAAATGGTAAAGGCCCAGAGAGAGACTGGGTTTGGGCAGGATGTCCAGTCCGATGTTGCCCAGGTGACTGAAGGGCAGCCTGTGCACGTACCATGGCAGGCTAGAGACCTGGTGGCCACTGGGGGCAGATCCAGAGAAGGAGCTGTGGCCTATGTATAGATAAGTCACCTCTGGCTTAGAAATCTTGTTTTCTTCTTAATTTTTATGATTTATGGGAAAGAATAAATTCTCCGTCCTTGGCTAAGCTGCATGGGGGAGCCTCTTATAGGATGAACAGGAACATAAGCCTGAAGAGAATAAAACATAGGTGTATTTTGAGATCTGGTCAAACTGAGAGAGATTCCCAAAGATATGGCCTAGGCTCAATGATTTGAAATGTCGAGTTGATAGGAAGATAATCTTACTTTACTTCTTATCTTTTATATATGTGATGAATAGGCCGTCTTCCCCATTTACTCTATATAAAAGCAGAAATGTGACTTTTGTCTTAGTTGATCATAGGATGTTTGGACTGAAAGCTACAGCTCAAAGTCCATTTCAAAAGTACTTGAATTGTATGTAGGTGGCGGACTCACAGTTAAGGCTGATCAGCCCTGGAACAGCCTGCAGATGACTCATGGCAATTGCTAGGCTACTTTGGCCACTCCAGGGCCTTTCAGTGTTGGCAGTTAGAAATCAGCATTCAGGCATGGTATCCTCTCACTGAGTCCATGGCATGCTCTTGTACTGGGCCATGCTACCTTGCCTGAAGTGCACAGTGCTACCTGTTCCTATCCTCTGGGCCTTGGGGTGATGAGACTCAAAACAGTGACTGAGAAAGGCCAGTGTTCACAGGAGGGAGGAACATGTCTAGCTGGCATACTCAGGAGCATTCTTAGGGAGAAGGTGGCACCTGGGCAATGTTTGGGCTTGAATGGGTAGAGAGACCAAGGAGAAGGAGTTCAGAAGAGGCAGGGGGGCAAAGATGTGGAGATAACTACAGATCTGTGTATGGTTTACTTTCTCTGGAGCCTGGGTTTAGAAATTTTTTGTTGTTGTTTTGATGGCACTAGGGTTTGAATTCAGGACCTTATGCTTGCATGCTAGGCAGGTGTCGTTACTGCTTGAGATACTCTGCCAGCCCTAGCCTGGGTTTAGGATGAAGGAGCAAATGTGCTAGCCTTTTGGTGCCCCAGTGTTAAGCCAATCAAGGTACTTCTTCCATGAACTGAAGTACCCCAAGCGAAGGTACAAGGACCTTCCAGTAGAGAGGAACTGGCTTTTCATTCCTGTTTGGTCCCTCTGCCAGATCCCTTAACAGTTTCAGTTATTGAAATTGCGTTTAGAATTTCTGCATTCCTAGAATGTAGGTTCAGGGGCAGGCCAAGGGGAGCAGGTGCAAAGCTCAAGTCCTGATTAAAAAAAATGAATACAGACTTCTGGAATGAACAACATGAAGGACTAAGGGCCCAGGGGTCTAAGGATTAAACAGCATGTGGGAGAGTGGCATCAGTGAAATGGTGGAATAGATGTGTTCAACCCTTATCCCCTCACAGAAACACCAATTCTGACAAACCCACAGATAAAGAGTACCTTTGTGGGAATGTGGAATTCCAGTGGAGAAGTCTCAGCACCTGTTAGAGCAAAAATTCAAGAATCGATGCTTTGAAGAGGGTAAGAAGACCAGTTTCACTTTACACATGATCCCCCTCCCACAAGGCAGCACAGCTCATTGCCAGCAGAGACTCCCTTAGCCTTTCATTATTTCTGCCACAAGTGAAAGTGAGAACATAATGAACACTCAGCATCCCCAGCCATGCTGTCCAAGACGGAACAGGAGTGGGATGGGTGCATCCATAGTTGATCAGAGATCTTTAGAAGATTTTTTTTTTTCTTTTGCAGTACTGGGGTTTGAACTAAGAGCCTGCAACTTGAGCCACTCCTGGTGGAGTGGTGAACCTTTTCTTGTGAAGGATGTTTTCGAGATAGGATCTTGCAAACTGTTTGCTTGGGCTGGCTTCGAACTGCAATCCTCCTGATCTCTGCCTCCTGAGTAGCTAGGATTATAGGCGTGAACTATTGGCGCTCAGCAACCTTAGAATATCTTTCTCTCCTGAAGCCAGACAGTAAAGACTAGGGTTGGGGACTATTGTATCAAATATAAAGAGATTAGTGCAAGATTTGAAGGAAAATGAAGGCAAAAAATCAAGGAAACATGACACAACCAAAGGAAAATACTAGTTTTTCAGCAATCAATCTCAAAGAACGGCAGCTTTGAAAGTCTTAATTCTCTATAAGAATTCAAACTAATTGTTTGAAGCTGAATGAGCTACAAGAGTTTACAGATAACTCAAGAAAAATAAAACAATTTATGAACAAAATGAGCTGTTTAATGAAGTGATAGAAATCATAAAATAACCAAACTGAAATTTTTGGGCTAAAGACTATAATTACTGACCTAAAAATGCAACAGAGGTCTTCAACATCAGACTCTTACCAAGAAGGGGAAAGAAACCAGTGAACTTGAAGACAGTTCATTTGGAATTACACAGTTACAGGAGGAGAAAGAATGAAAAACAATGAAGAAAGTTTATGTGATTTATGGAACCTATTAATTGAACCAGTGTGTGCAGTATGTTAGTTTTAGAAGAAGAAAGAAAGAAGGAGAAAGCTTATTTAAAGAAATAGTCACTGAAAACTTTCAAAATATGAGGTGAGAGAAATAGTCATCCAGGCTCAAGATGCCCATTGGACCTCAAATAGGTTGAACATAAAGAAGTCTACACTAAAATGCATTATAACCAAACCATCAAAAGTCAAAGAGGATTGTTAAAGAATAAGAGAAAAGCGAATTGTCATGTAAGGGAACTTTTTAAGACTTATCAGCAAACTTCCCAACAGAAACCCTGTAGACCAAGGATCAGTAGGATGATACATTCAAACTACTAAATCAATAAATAAAAAACCTCAAAACTGCCATCCAAGAATACTACACCCTGGCAGAGCTGTCTTTCAGAGATAAAGGTGAGATAAATACTTTCTTAGATAAGCAGAAGCAGAGGAAGTTCATCACCCCCTAAACCTGCTTTAAAAGAATGCTGAAGGGGGTCCTTCAACTTGAAATGAAAGGATGCTAATTAATGACACGAGAACACAGTATAGTACCCACCAGTAAAATTAAGTATGCATTCAGACTTAGAATACGCTAATACTGTTCTGGCAGCGTGTAAATCACTTTTAACTCGTATAAAAGCTGAAAGACAAAATAATTAAAAGCAACTCTAGCCTCAATAATTTGTTAATGTATACACAAATAAATGGATATAAATTGTGATATCAGTAAAATATATATATGTAAGAATCAAAAGTGTAAATTTCTTCCTGTGCAGTTGAGGTTGAGTTCTGCTGTTGTTTGGATCTTGAATGTCTGCCAGTCCCCAGTCCATGGGACTGTCAGATGGTGGTGGTCTTTAGCTCATTGAGAGTATGTCCTGAATGGAAGTGTGGGTCCCAGCATCTTCCTTTTTCTCTCTTTTGCCATGAGGTGAGTGGTTTTTTGCTACCACGATGTGCTGCTTTAGAACAGGCCTGAAAGAAACGGGGTCAATTGGTCAAGAATGGAACCTCCAAAACTATGAGCCAAAATAAATCTTTTTTTCTTTGTAAGTAGATATTTCAGGTATTTGTTATAGTGACATCAAGTTGACCTAACACAAGCTGTTATCAGCTTACAAAGACTGTTACTCTTACGAAATGTTTTATGTAAGCCTCATGGTAACCACAAAAAAAACAAACCCCTTTAATTGGTATACAAAAGATAACAAGAAAGGAATCAAAGTATACTACTGTAAAAAAAAAGCAAACAAATCAAATCAAAATGGAGGACAGCAAGAGAGGAAGATAGGAACGAAGGAGCAAGGGAGATATGAAACAAGAAACAGCAGCATGGGAATAATTAGTTCTTACCTATCAATAATTGCTTTAAGAACAAATGGCTTAAATTTGCCAATCAAAGAACATAGAATTGTTGAACAGATAAAAAAATCCAACAGTATGCTGCCTATGAGAGACTTATTCTAGCTTTAAGGATATAGATGTGCTGAAAGTGAAGGGGTAGAAAAAGAATTTCCTCAAATAAATAGTAACAGGAGAACAGGGCTAAGCCATCCTGTATCACACAAATAGACTGTACGGCAAAAGTTGTCATAACAAAGAAGGCCATGACATAATGGATAAAGAAGAAGGCTCATTCAGAAGATGTAACAACTGTGAACATGAATGTCCCAGCATCGGCACTTGTGACTACATTGACAGATATTAACAGAACTTAAGGTAAAAATAGAACTCAGTCATGGAAAGGACTTCAACACCCCACTTTCAGTAATAACTAAGAAGATCAGGAAGGAAGCAGGAGACTTGAATTGTATCATAGGCCAAATGGTCCTAACAGACGTATGTAGACCATTCCACCCAGCGGCAGAACGCACATTCCTGGATAACTCACATGCAGGGCCCACAGTTTTATTGTTTTTTTTTTTTTTACCTTTCCTGGTACTGGGGATAATGAACTCAGGGTCTCGTGCTTACTAGGCAAGTGCTCTACCACTTGGGACATGCTTTTGCTTAGTCCTTTTACTTTTTTAAGTTAAAAAAAAAATTAAGTGTTTTTTAGGATAGGGCCTCATGTTTTTGCCCAGGACATCCTCTGACTGAGATCCTCCTATCTTCACCTGCCAAGTAGTTGGGGTTACAGGTGTGCACCACCATGCTTGCTTTGTTTTTGAGATGGGGTCTTGCTGACTTTTTTTTTGCCTGGGCTGTCCTCAAATTGCCCTGTCTCTGCCTTCTGAGTAGCTGGGATTATAGACATGCATCATTATGCCTGGCCACAAAGTTTCAAGTATCTTTTTTGATGTTATGAAAGTAGAAAGCAGTAATAGGAGAAACACATTCCTGAAAAGCCATTGAGCTAGAGATGAAATCCAAGTGGAAATGAGAAATTTCCTGAGGCAAATCAAAGTGAAAATATAACACACCACACTTAATGTGATGCAGCTGAAGCTGTTCTTGGAGGCGAGTTTATAGTGATAGACGTGGGCGAGAAGAGGTCTCAAGCCGACTTCACACTTCAAGGAAAGAAAGAAAGGAAAATAAACTAAGCTCAAAGAGCAGAAATAGATGAAATAGAGACTAGAAAAACAAAAGAAAGGAGTGACCAAACTAAGAGTTTTTTTTCCCCAAAGATTAATAAAATTAACAAACCTTTAGTTAGGCTAACCTAGAAAAAAAAAAGAGAAAGCCCCAATGAAATTCTAAATGAAAGAGAAACATTACAGTTCATCCCATAAAAATATAAGGGGTGGTAGGAGAATAGCATGAACAATTGTTTATCAACAAATTGTATAACTCCTGGAAGAAATGGATACGTTCCTAGAAATGTACAACATCCCAACACTGGAGCATGAGCGGATTGGAAAACTGAACAAACCAATAATAATAAGATGACGGAGTCAGTAATCCAAAAACCTCCCGCAAAGAAGAACCCAGAGCCAAATGGCTTCACTGGTGATTTAAAGCCAAATATTTAAAGAAGAATTAACTGTAGTTCTGTCAAATTCTTAAAAAAAAAAAAAATGAAGAGGAGGGAATACTTCTAGATTCCTATTAGGAAGAAATACTAATAAAAAATCCTGATTAAAAAAAAGTCAGACAAGGACACTACAAGAAAAGAAAATTACAGGTTAGCATCCCTGATGAACACAGCGGCACAAATCCTCAACAGAGTACTGCAAACTGAACTCAACAGTACAGTGAAGGGGTCAAACACCATGACCAAGTGAGATTTGTCCCTGGCTGCAAGGATGGTTTGGCGTGCACAAATCACTGAATGTGCAAACCTCATTAACAGGATGAAGGAGAAAAAACATGACTGTTTCGACAGATGCTGAAGAAAATCATTTGATAAAATTCAATGCCTGTACATGATTAAAAAAAAAAACCCTCAATAAATTAGGGACAGAAGGAGCATACATCAGCATGATACAGACTTTATGACCGCTTCATCCCTAAATACTTAGTGTGCATACCATTATCTAGATTTGGGGCGGGGGAGAGAAAATTTACCCCATGAATATGTACAGTTTTGTAGCACAAAATTCAGTTGGATGAGTTTCAACAAACTGTGGCCTGTATGATACAAACTCCTTTCAAGTTTTACATCAGGAAGTTCCCAGGTGCCCTTTTGCAACATGTGGACTATATGAACCATGCCCAATGGTAGATGAGTGTGGGAAGGCTGGTCCTGGTGCCCTGACAGGTTGGCATGTGTTGATGTTCACAGTGGCCTTGCAGTATGGATGATATCTGTGTGCCCAGGACACATGCTAACAAGATGACAGAGGACAGAGTGGTAGGGCTGGGGTTACTGAGTCCACTGGGCCTTAATCCTTTCTGATGTCCACAGTGCCTCTTACACACCCTGTGTACCTAAGGTAGTTGGTGGATAATGTGTACATTCCCACATATTTTCTATTTCAAAATAACCTTCTCTGACTTTGAGGCAGTTCTTAAGCTTCCCAAGCTTTAGCTTCCTCATTTGTGAGATGGTCTGCTGTGGTAGAATGACCAAGGGGCTGCTGCCTGGCCTGTTCTAATTTCCACCAGGGTGAGGTGAGGTGGGATCATTAATTTCTCTGTGCCTCAGTGTCCTCATCGCCAAGTGGGAGTAATGGTGATGCCACTGGCTAGTGTGTGTTGGATAGTGTGATGGCCATGGCTGACTGAATAACAAGCAGATGGTGCACTTCTACCTAAAAGCTCTGCAGCATCCCTCGTGTGGTGCTGCAGTCAGTATTTGTTAGCCTTGGTGTGGTGCTTGCCAGTGTGTGTCGTTGTGTAAGAATGACTCTCTTGCAGAGGTACATGTGACTGTCCCAGATGGTGTTCTCTAGGCTGGGGTGCTAAATGATGGAGAGACTACTGGCTCATTTCTTTTTTCCTTTGCAGTGTGCTAGTCCTTGCGTGTACTGGGTAGGCACTCTACCATTGAGTTCTGACCCTAACCCTTGAGCTCCTGGCTTTATTGCAAAGCTGCCTGCATGCTCACCCTTTAAGCTGCCTACATGCTCCCTTTGTTATCTATACCCTGAGGAGCACAGAGTGATCCCAAACACTAGGTCGAAATGAGCTGTGGTTGGGGGCAGGAGTCACTCCTTCTGTTCTTGACTCCAAGGGACTTCTGGGACATTTTCAGTGAAGGGCTTTATTATTTATCTTCAGTTTTGAAGGTTGAAGGGTGCTTTTGACAGTGAAGAGGATGGGGATGTATTGCATCCTAGTTCTCTGGGATGACAAAAGTCAAATTTCTTTTGTGCTAATGAAAGTAAATGCATCTCATTCCCAGTTGCCTCACCTGTGAGAATAAACACCATGTCAGGCAGCCCCAGCAATACCTTATGTTCTCATGCAGTCAGTAAGCACAGCTGCTTTCCATTGTCATTTCACAAATGCCACTCACATTCGGGGTTGGGGCCAGAAAGCATTTGGGATGGTGTCAGGAACTCTCAAGCCAGATGTTTGTGGGATTGTTCAGTCTGACATGGTTTCATAGTTTGCTTTTGGTTGTCACCTGCAAAAGAGGGTAGGTCAGCTAGGCTGGCCATCCTGCCTTACTGTGGTACAGACTTGTGGAGAAGACAAGGTGGTTGCTGGGCTTGGACTCTATGTTCCAAGTACTTTTCTCTGTCAGTTATTCTGGGTCTTCTGAATAGGAGTTCTGTGAGAATCATCGCCTTCCCAGGTCTCACCATGCCAGAGTGTCTGTAACAACAGTGCTCATTCAACATACCTAACTGCTATGTGGACTACGGAATAGCTGCCTATTTTCCTGCTTTTTTCTTCTCACTCCCTGATTTGGAGAGGCTTATATGCATAGTTGCGGTGACAAAATGTATCTTGTCCAGGGATAACCCTTTCCCTCTGTGTACTTTCCTACAGGCTTTCATAAGCACCTCTGCTGTGCCAGGCAATGCAGCCACATGTACAAATCTTGACATGGAGGCAGGACAGGAGCTAGTTTCAAGAATTAGGACAAATGATATGGGAGGTGGGCAGTGTGGGAATATAAGCTTAGCCATAATGCACCAGGCCAACATGGCCTGTATAGGGTTGGGCTGGGCTGGTTGCTGCCATATGTGCCCCAGTGGGGTTTGTAGCTGAACCCATGCATGGCCATAAAAAGGCTTCTGTACCCACTGTTAGATTTCATAGCAGTTGATGGCCCGTGCACAGTGCTGCTGCACTGTTAGCCTGAGAAGTCTTGCAGGCTTATGGTCCTACTGTGACTCCTAAGTGGAGAGCAACTGGAGGGCACTGGGTTGAAGAGGACCCTGTCCTCCTTCTTCCCAGCAAGCCTTGCTCAGGAGTTCTCCAGGACCCCTTCCTGAAGCCAGAGCTCAAGCCTGGGGTGCCTGTGCTCTGGAATTCTGGAGGAGGCAGCTCTGTCTGGGTCAGGAGCCCAGGGGCCCTGTTGCTTGACAGTCAGTCTCAGGGCTTCCATTGATTCCCACACTGTCTGCAGTAACTTACCTGTGTCAGGAGAGAGGCATTTTGCCAAGATGAGGAACTCCTTTAATTTGTTGATTACTGGAGAGAAGAACCAAACAATGTGATACTGAAATTTTTAATTGTTTCCAGAAAAATACCCTGCTTTCTCTTATCTGAGCTGATTAGATTCCATCTTTCTCCCTCCTTCAGACTTATGGATGTCTGTGCTCAGGCACATGGTTGTATCTGACGTTATTTTCAGTCTTGCACATGTATTCTGAATAAGCCTTTTGTTCCATTGAGAAGATTAAGGGCAGTATTTGGTTGGAAAAATTTTAATGAAGCACCTAACAGAGCTATTATTCATTTTTGAAACAAGTTGCTCTGGTTACCATAGTAATATTTAACCCTTTATTAAATATTTTCCCTTTCAGTCTTCAGTGAGTTTTTGTTGAATACTGATGGGGGAGCTACAGACTCATGAACCTGGCATCTGGAAAGAATTTTCTGGTTCTGCTGAGTTAAATCATTCAAGGAATTTATGTTATAGGAACATAAAGCTTATAAATCTAGTTTATCATATCTATCATTTAATTGTTCATGCAAGCCAGCTCTTCATGTAGCGATTTACAGTAATCTCAGTGAAATAACAGTTTTGTGTCACAAAATGAATAATGCATGCAAAGAAATTGTTGAGCTCCTTAAAATCATTATGCTCAAAACATTAGGCTCTTTTATTTGACAGTGATAGAGTGATGATCATGCAGTAGTGCAGGCTGGGGATTTCAGGTGGGTCGTTGTTGTGACGTTGGTCGCCAGCTCTTAGGAAGGAAGTGGCGATGATGTCTCCAGGACTCTGCGCCTTGCTGCAGTTTCTGCAAGTGGCAGCCAGCCAGACTGCTGGCATTGTCAAGGGCCTGTGGGAGGGCCGGGATGTTGGTTTAGGGGAAAAAATATGTATTTGAAGGATGAGTTGCTTTTGAGCTATCCCTCTGTCTGGGATAAGGAGTGGGTATCTTGCCATGAGTGCTGTTGCCAGGCAGAACTCATGGAGTGTGCTACAGTGGGTGGAAGTCAGCGGTGTGCCGATGCTCTTTTCTTCCCTTTCTTGCTACTCATCTCTCTCAGCAGCACACATGTACCATGATGTGGGAGTTGTTGTTTTCAAGTGATGAGGTTAACGGGCAGTAGCTGCTTCAGTTTTTCTAAGAGAACGATTCAGTGAGTGAGGCTTGTTGTTAGCAGTGTTTATCCATCCACATGTGTGTTTATCACAGGGTTGGTGATGCGGCTTACTTGGCAGAGCCTTAGATCTCTGAATGGCCATGCTGCAAGGAACGTGGAGGAGCCAGTTCCCTGGGGTCTGGGGCACCAGGTGTGAGAAGGGAGGCAGGTTCTGCTTCTCAGGAAACAGTTTTCCAGAATGGGAGTGTCATCAATCATTGTCAGAGGTCTGTGCCACCTTTACCTTCTCTCATGCCTTAAAAAAAAGCCTGTGTTATGAAAAATTTCAAAAACACATAAAGGTCAAGAGAACTGTGCAGTGAAGCCAGAACACCTGTTCCTGAGATTCGACAGTTATCAGGATGCCACCACATTGTCTCACCTGTCCTTTTCCTTTTCTTTTGCTGGAGTATTTCAAAGCATATCCCAGACATCATGTCATTGCACCCTCCTGTGGTTCACCGTGCATTTCAAAACTCCAGACACCTCCTGCTCTTTTCAGAACATGGGGTTGATGAGGGCTCCTCAGGTGGGCATCTCCCTCAGAGTGGAATTGTGTGGATGCAGCAGTCCAGGCCTGGGTCTTGGAGGCCACCAGCTTTTCCTAGCACTCGGGGACTCACATGATCTCTGGGACCGAGCTGAGGACTTTACATATGATCCCTTCAGTTCTGTGGGGATCCTTCCCGCATCTTTGGAGACCCTGGGTTGGGGAGCCTGACCTGGAGGCATTTGGTGTGTTCTGCAGCTTCAGTGTGATGCTTAGTTTCCCACATGTGAGGAGTGTTGTAGGAGAAATGGCCACATGGGAGACTTGGGAGGCAGGAGGACTTGCCCTAATGTCCAGCACGATTGTCACAGCAGAGAACACAGTTCAGGAGCAGTGTCACTTGGTCAGTTGACATAGTCCATGTGTCCACTAGACTCTAATAGACATGGACAATAAGTCCCAGGGGTGTCATCTGGCTTGGCGCATTTTCCTCTACTGCTGCTCCCCTTTCTTCATGCCCCTTCTCTCCTCCTCCTCACCATGTGTACATGCCTCTTGATCTGAGGCCAGACTTGCCAAGTTGGCTGATGGGGTTCAAGGTCCAGATTTTCTGGAGTTAGGGTTTCTGAGTCCTTTATTACAAGATGCACAAAATTACCCTGTACTAGAAGCTACCAGACCCTGTGGCTCTGTGGAGGCAAGTGCCCCACTCATTCCAGAGAGAGGGAAATGGGTTTTGAATTGAAGAAAGTTTCAATTCCAAATGGATGTTTCTACGTAAAGATCTAAAGGGTATATTAAGGGCTGGTTCTGATGGGGGTGGGGTGGGGGTGGGGAAAGAGAAAGAAAGAAAGAAAGAAGGAGGAGGAGTTGGCAGTAGTGGTGGTGGCTGGGGGAAGGGAGGGAGGGTAGAGAGAGAAGGAGGGAGAGAGAGAAGAAAGGAGAGAGAGAAGGAGGGAGAGAGAGGTGTGTTTATGCAGTAAACACCAAAGGGGAGGGGCTCAGACACTTCCCAATTCTTAGACATTTCTAGGCAACAGTTCCATTTTATAAGGGGGGGGAATGAGAAACTGTTCAAGTCAGTGAATTTAATCTAAGTTACTTGGAAAATGGCTTTGTAGTAGGAAGTTTTGGCTTATTAAGAGTGTTTTTAAGGGGCCAGGTGTGGTGTCTTGTATGTATAATCCCAGCTACTGCGGCAAAAATATTGGGAGGATCATAGTTTGAGGCCAGTCCTGGCAGAAAGTTAGCGAGACCTCCATCTCTACAAAATAAGCTGGGTGTGGTGGCTTGTGCCTGTAATCCCAGCTATATTGGAGGCTGTAGATAGGAGGATTGTAGTCTGAGGCTGTGCCTGGGCAAAAAGTGCCATACACTATCTGAAAAATAACCTAAAGCACAAAGGGCTAGAGGTGTGGCTCAAGTGGTAGAGTACCTGCCTAGTAAGTGCAGGACCATGAGTTCAAACCCTAGTACTGCCAGGAAAAACAAACAAACAAAAAAAGAGTGGCTTTGAATAATTTCATTTGTATTCAGTGCAATTGTTATTTTCATGTCCTCAAAGCAGCATGGTGGAGAGGGTTTCAGAAGAGCTCTTGAAGTGTTCTTGAGGAGGAGCTGCCCCTGTAGGTGTAAATCTCAGGGGAGCAGCTTTCCATCAGGGGTGCTGAGTGCAGGAAGGAGCTTGTCCTTAGGAAGGAGCATGTGTGGAGCCAGGTGGACTTGATTCTAGGCCCATAAATTGGTCTGTGAGTAACTGCAGTGGTTTTAGAAGCAGGTTGCTTGTGCATTTTAAGTGATGCCTCATTGAGGCAGCTACTACAGATGAGGCTGTGGGGTTTTCTGAGCCAAGGGGAGACCTGGGGCAACGGGGATTAACCACTGGTTGCCAGACTCTGTCAGCATCCCAGGGAGAAACCCAGTGGGCTCTCTGGTGGATATTTATCACCTCTTTCTTGGTAACAAGGACTTTGGTTGGCATTGCTGAAGCTGTATGATGGTGTTTATACTGTTACTATAAATTACTTTTTTATTGCATACTATTTCTGCTGCAAATAGACATAAATATGGTTACAATTTTGACTGCATTATGACATGTTGCTCTAAGTAGTCTTGCATGCACTTTGGGTTGCAGGGCTGAGTAATTTATGTTCTCCCTTTGGTATTTCTGGTGGTGTGTGTCAGCCCATAGTAATAGCATCTTGCACTTCCTTTTGCTTACCAGTATTAGACCTTCACCCGGTGGCTTCTTAACTCCTGTAACATTGTGTTGTTGGGAGGGTCTTTGTGGGGACCCTTAACCAGTACAGCCTCCCCTTGTACCCTCCTTCTCTTTTGAATGTTTTTTGGAATGCAGGGTTCCCAAACTGTCCTCAGGTCTTGGAATTGCCACTCAGTAGCAGTTTATGTCACTTAACCTAATGTGCCATGTGGTGCAGGAGTAGACCATGTCACCTGGTGGATTCGGGACCAAATGCTATAGTATTTGGAATGTTGTAGGCATAGAGTCTTGATAGAATTATGAGTATCCCAACAGTGGGAAACTCTTTCTTCTTGGGAGATACAATCTGCAGGCAGGTTGACCCCACTGGCCTGGCTCTGGCTGCTGGAACGGGTACCTCTTCCATGTGGTGGGTCTCCTGATGCTGTGCTGCTCCACTTTGAAGGTAGTCTGCACCCAATGTTAAGGCCCTTCGCCAGTGAACTTCTTCCTCTGGACATGTTTCTGTGAGTCAATGTTTTTCTGAAATTTTAGAATAAGTTTTGGAGGCAATGGGCCTGTCTGCTCTGTACTGGGGCCTCTTGTGCAGCTATTGCACACTCTTGGTCCTCACTAACCTGCTGTTGGTTAAGATATAGTCTGTTGTCTTTGTTAGAGAACAGTTAACAGGTCACCTGTCCTCAGCTAGATGGTCAACCCATATTCATTCACCTTCCTTATCCTGATCCCAGGCTGTAAGGGTTTTTGGGAGAGGCTGGGCAGTGAGTGGCAGACACAGAGAAAACCAGAAATAGGGGTCACACAACCTGATTCATTTGTTGTCTCTGTTTCTCTCGATGGAGTCATCTTGAATTGGTTCTGCAACTTTTGGGGAGCTTCCACTTCCTCATAAAAGATTTGTAAAGACAAAAAGACGTGTTATGTATGTCACTTCTGCTGTGCTCTGTTACTGACATCTGGGACCATAGCTTCTCTTATCTGGTTATTGGCACTCTCATGGACTGCTAAACATGCTTTCGTGTCTTCCTTTAAGTTATTCTTGTTAGTCATGAGTTTAGCCAGGCAGTTTGGATGATCTAGTTAAGTGCTTGGCTGTGGTTGCTATCTGCAGAACATCTGGAGGAGGTCAGCCTCCTGGGACAGCTGCCACCATCTTGTCCTTGGAGTGTGTCCATTCAGATGCCCTAGTGATGCTTACTGTGTGGTAGAGCCTATGGTGGGTGGTACACATAGTCTCTGACCTCTTGGGTTTGCAGACTAGTGGAGTTAGGGATGAACAAAGGCAGTGAAGTGGGGGGCGGTGAGACAATGGTGAGGAAAGCACCAGAGGACTCCTGCCTGCTGTGCCTCCTGTTCTCAGGAGACAGGCTGCTTTGGGCCAAGCAGGGTCACTGGGTAGGTGCCTCTGGGACACTCTGTGAACTGTTCTGTCTATTTACATTGTTGTGTATGTTAGGGTTGATACCATCAGCATGGTGATTGAGTGTACAGGTGTGTGTGTGTGCATGCGCAAATGTGTGTGTGTGTGCATGAGAAATCCAGACATGCAAATATGGTATGCAGAGCTCTTTGGGAAGGGTAAAACTGAACCTCAAATTTTGAGATATAACTATTATCCCATTTAAAAAATGTCCCTTTTGCACCCACTAGGATGACTGTAATAAAAAAGATACTAGCAAGTGTTGGCAGGGATGTGGGGAAACTGAATCTCTCCTGCACCACTAGTGGGAATATAATATGCTGCAGCTGCTGTGGGAACAGTCTGGCAGATTCCCAGAACAAGGAGACAGAGCTGCTGTATGATCCAGCAGTTGCACTCCTAGGTGTATATCCAAGACATGTAAAAACATGTCCACCGGAAAACTTGTATATGAATGTTCACAGCATCATTGAAATAACCCAACTGTCTATCAACAGATGAAAAGGGAAATAAGATGTGATCTACTCATTCGATAGAATATGACTTAGCCATAAAAGGGACGAAGTGAGCTAGGTGTGATGATGCATGCCTATAATCCCAATACTCAGGAGACAAAGGCAGGAGGAGCACAAGTTCGAGACCAGCCTGGGCCATAGATTCAATTCCAGGCCAGCTTGGGGTACATAGTGTCTCAAAAAAATTAAAAAAAAAAAAAAAAGGAAAGGAATGAAGTATTGAAGTATTGACACATGCTACATCATGGATGAACAGAAAACGTTATGCTAAGTGAAATAAGCAGCCACACAAGATGACTTCTATTATTTGGAGTGTCCAGACTAGGCAAATCTATAGTGATAGGAAGTAGATTAGCAGGTATCAAGGCTTGGAGGGGGGCGGGGGGACGGACGGACGGAAGAGAATTGTAGGGGTAACTTCTAACAGGCATTTAGTTTCTATTTTGTATGATGAAAATGTTCTGGAATTAGATTATGGTGATGTTGTACAAGTCTGTGAATATGCTTTCAAACACTGCTGAATTGTACACTTAAATCTATGTGGTATATGAATTATGTCTCAGTAAAAGAATTTGAAACACGTAGCTGTTGGCACTGGCTGTGGTACATCTCTGAGGAGTGCAGCAGAAGCTGTCTCTCAGGGAGGCTCCAGTCTGCTGGGGGCTGAGGAACAGTATTAGATGGAAAGCCTGGCCCAGCTATACAGGTAATATTTTCACCATATTCCTACTTGGTGTCACCTTATCGGTTCAAACCTGGGTGAGGTAAGTGTATCTTATACGGCTCTCTTTTGAGTCACTCTATAGGTCACAGAACACCACCTGTCACAACACTTGCCTGCAGAGACCCCATCGAGTGTGAGACATTGCACCTGGTTTAGACCAAGTGTCTGCTGGCGGCAAAAGGCCCTGAGTGCAGGTTGGCCCTCCATGGCCTGAGATAGCACTGACCTAGGCTATCTGAAACCCACTGTGCTTTGTTGTGCTTTGGCACTCTGATACGGCTGCTTTGCCTGTGAGGCGAAGTGTGGGTCCCTCTGTGGCCCTGAATGCTGTCAGGATTTAGTACAGTGATCAGTTGTCTGCAGCTTACCTTCCAAGGGGAGAAATGCATGCTGAGGAAGAATTAGGAATGGAGCTTAGGACATCTTCTGCTCTCCTTTTCTCTGTGCTGTTGGTGGTTGGGGAGGGAGAAGCCAGCTGACAGGGTGTGTAGCTCAGTTTGAGCAGCAGCTGGCTTTAGGCCTTTCATCGCAGGCCCACATTCTTTATGTTTTTTTCAGCCTGAATGTAAAGTTGGTAGAAACAGGCAACTATAAGAGGCAGCAACAGCGAACTTTGTGAGGTCTTCCCAGAGTCCCTTGCTTTGTCTATTTGGTGCTTGCTGGAGACAACAGTCTTGCTTGGACAAGCCATATCTAGAGAATGCCTTGTAGCACTGTGTGGACTTCTAGGTGCCTTGCGGATCCCTGGCCACCCCACCCCCCACCCCCACACTAAAGCCATGTGGTCAGCCCTACAGCCACACTTCCCTGTGCATGGTATATGCTTGTGGGGTATGGTCTGCTATTTCCAGGGACTCTGGGTACTGCAGTAGTCTTGCATTGGTCTGTCCTGCTCCAAGAGGGGCAAGAGAGGAGAGAGAGATGGAGAAGCTCTGCAGAGGCTCTTCCCTCTCAGGGCTTCCTGGGAACTCAGGTCAGCACTTGTTCACCAGAGCCCAGGGTGGCAGGACTGTGTCTGTACCCCTGTCTTGGCTTGGCCTCCCTTTTTCATTTTTAATTTTTTTTAGTGATGCCAAGCCCTTGTTGCTTATTTCACTGAGGCTCAGTCAAAGGTCATGAGACTTCTGCAGTTTTCTGTGTGTAGTTGAGATCCTCAGGTATATGTGTTTGAGTCTAAGTCATGCAGGCCCCTTCTTTCCTCAGGCATTAAAGAATCTGCTGCTGGAGATGTCCTATGCGGCTAAGGCTGAGGGGCTTGCTTCCTCACCTTAGCTCCATGAGGCCCTCTGCCCACGCACTTGGCTTCTTCAAATGGTGATGTTCAGCATTTTCCTGACTCCAAACTCCACCAGATCTCACACATGTTGCTTTCTTTTGTTGCCCCTGCTCACAAACTCTGCGCATATTCATTTTGTCTCACCTCATCTTGCCTGCACTTTGGTCATCTCTACAGCCTCTGGGCCTGCCTGTCCTGGAGATTGGCCTCACTGATGTTCCCTATATCTCTGCTGACTGGAAACTCTACCTGATGCTGTTGCTGGCTCCTGCTGGACTGGAGACAGGTCCCCAGTGCCACTAGGGAGCATGATTCTTTTGCAGCCCTTCCCTGCTGGGGGCAGCACTTTGAAGGCCTTTTAAGAGCAAGAGCTTGCAGGCGCACATCTGAAGATGGGTGGAGGCTGCCAGGGCTGACTTGGCCCTTGCTGAGCATCCTTTTGTTTCCTTATACCTCTCTTGACCCTTTGCCCTTGTCTCTGTCTCCATCCTCTGCTCCTTTTGCATTCCTCCAATCTTCTTCATATTACAAACCTGCTTGTTGGTGAGGCATTGACCATAAAGGCACTTCTCAGATCCAAGAAGAATCCCAGGAAGACTGAAAGCAGGCAAGAGAGGCACACAGATACCTACTTCCAGAATGCGCCAATCCTTACCATGGATGGGTGGGCAGTTCCTTCCATTGGAGTTGTATTTGCATACCTTGGGCTATTTCTGCGCAAGTGAAAGACAAGATGGGCTTTCACAATAACAGATTTGGGGCGGGTAGGCAAAATTTGACAAAGACCTCCAAGTTTTACCCTGCAAAAGAGAAACCAGTGACACCTATGATTTAAACAAGAACTCAAGAGGATAGCTAGCCCCAGGTGTGGAGGCGCAGCCTATAATCCTAGTGCTCAGGAGGCAGAGGCAGGAGGATCGTAAGTTTGAGGGAGGGTTGGAAACATGGATGCATACTGTGCCACTTCCTGGGACTCTAGATTTTACCCCTGCTCTGAGCTTGTCAGCCACATTGCCTTTGCTTTTGTCCAGTTGTGCTTGAGAGCAAATGGGAACCCAAAGTTAGGTAATTCAGTTTCTTGCTTTACAGTTGAAGAAACTGACCCCCTTCTCCCCAGGGCCACTGATCCAACACATATTTACAGAGTGATTGTTGCAGATGGTGCCTCCTGGGTTTGGCAAGCTGTGCGTAGGGTATCTGGGCTCAGTGCTGGCCCCAGGAGGTTCTGGAGCCATGTGCTCTTCTCTCTGCTCATGGGTAGGTGTTTCTCAGTTGCTCTCTTTGCTCTCTGAGACCCTCTGTCTTGTGAGCACATTTTGCAAAGCTTTCCTCCCTTGACTTCTGTGACATCTTGCTCTGTTGTCCTCATGCCTCTAAATGTCCCCTTTGATGGGTCCACTCTCTTCCACCTTCACACCATGTTTGCCAAAGTGCATTGCGTGACTTTTCTTTAAAAGTTGTTTCTTGATTCTGAGTCCTTGACATTTTCACACTCTGGAGCTTCATCCCTCACTCTCCTTGTCTTCTGGAGAGACGCTCTGCCTTGCCTTCTGACTTTCTCCTTCTGAAATGTGTCAAGCATGGTAGAAAGATCGTGGGCTTCGGATGAGAGTCAGACTTGCCAAGGCTCTTTCCTTATCTGTGAAATGGTGATAAACAGTCTTGTGGAAAACAATGCTTGGCACACGCACTGCTTTGTAGCATCCCCCCCACCACCCTTTTTTTCTTTTGGAGACAGGGTCTCGCTATGTAGTCCAGGTTAACCTTAAACTCATGATCCTCCTGCTTCTGCCTCCTGAGCGCTAGGATTATAGGCTGCGCCTCCACACCTGTCCTCTTGAGTTCTTGTTTAAATCATAGGTGTCACTGGTTTCTCTTATGCAGGGTAAAACTTGGAGGTCTTTGTCAAATTTTGCCTACCCGCCCCAAGTCTGTTATTATGAAAGCCCATCTTTTCTTTCACTGAGTCCCTGGGTTGACCCTGGGTCTTCCCTCTGCTCTCCAGATGTTCACTATCTCTGAAGACCCGGAAGTAACTTCCCAGCTAATCTCCTTGTTTCACCCTCCCTGTGATGTGTCCTGTTATAGAAGGAGGCAAGTCCCATTGAAACACAGCTTTCCTTTCCACTTTAATGGCCCCAGGTTGCTTTCAGGAAGGACATCAGACTCTGGTATTCAAGGCTCTTTGTAATTAGACTCCTCATTCCTTGTTCTTCTTTATGTTCCATCCAGATGTAGGAACCTGCTAATTTCAGACTGTTCATTATTAATCTCTACTAGATAATTGTGGACCATAACTATTAAAATACATACTAGAACATACAATGCTCTGAAGACATAATGGATGGCAAGATAAGTAACCATTGTAACAGTTGGTCATTACAAGTGCAAGACTTAACATTTTTCTTCTTGCCCTAAAGGTGTCTTTCTAGCCATTTTTTTGTGATCTCAGTGTCAGAAAGCCTCCTTATCCTTGTGCCACCCAGAGTACCTCTTGATGCCTATAGACAGGTTGAGCATGGGCCTTGCTGCTGGGTGTGCTGGTCACCTGTTGTCCTGGCCTGATTAACTGTGCCTCACCTGTGGCTGTGTTGTACAGCATGTAATATGGCCATCTCCTTGTGTGAAGCGCAGGTGTGAATGGTGGCCTTTCCAGAGCAGTGACTCATTGGTCTACCTGCAGCCCTTATTTCTCTCCTGTTTTAGAGTACATATTTTTTGTTACCTTTTTGTATTTTGTATAACAAATATTCCTCAGCACCTAGTCTGTATAATACTGATGCCAGGAGTAAAGGGTGTTGGGGTGTGTGAGACACAGTCCTTGTTCCTGTGGGGCTGATCAGAGTGCAGATAGGACTGGAGATAGATGTGGCTGATGCTGGTACAGATAGAAGTGTGCAGAGGAGCAGGGTCTATCCATGGAAGGGAGAAGTGTTCACCTCAGTGCAGGGCAGTGGCATGGGTGCAGCCTGGGAGCACAGCAAGATCCACAGGCTCAGTTTCTTGGGTCAGCATTGGACTGCTGGACGGGAAGATACAAGTGCTCTGGTGGTGCCTGATGAAGTGAGCCTGACTGTCCAGTGGGTTGGGGCCAGTAGGTAGGGGTTATGGTCAGTTCTTGGCTGTTGCAATGACCATCTGAGCCTTCACCCATGCATCCCATGTGAAATTACATACAGGGACTATGGGATTTTGTTGCTTTGCTTTTCTAATTGCACTGCACACTTACCTAAAATTAATTGAGCTTATCATGGACAAGACTGTCTCCAGTCTTCTTGTGCCTCCAGCTCCTGTCTGGTGAATTCTTCAGTCATATGTGGCATGCAGGGATGTGCTCACTGGCCTTCGGGGCCACAGAAGGAATGTGGTCAGTGGGAGTCCCTTGAAGAGTGCTGGGGTACGGGTCCTCTTTCTTACCCTTCCCAGGGACTTTCATTCAAGGGACTTCTGCAGGTGAGGGACAAGCATGGAGTGGAATGAATGTAGGAAGAGGTGGTAATGTGCTAGGGTCCTCATTCTGTGCACAGATATGGTGAAAAATTAGGTGCTAGTTGTCTTCTTGGTTGCCCGGTAACGTTTGTGTATCCTAGCATCGACCCAGTACTGCTGCAGCCAGTCCTGTTATTGACTCTACCTGTTAAGGAATGGAGCAGTCTGCTGCCAGCTGCTATTATCAGCAGACGACTCACCTCAGGTTGGCTGAGCTAAATCTCCTGTTCTCTCTCTCTTCTCCTCTGTCTGTCTCTCCCCCTCTCTGTCTGTCTGTCTGTCTCTTTTTCTCTCTCGCCCTCTCCCCCTTTTCCCTCTTCCCCTCTCTTCCTCCCTTCCCTCTCCCTGCCCTTCCAGGCATGTACACACATGCACACACATACACAGATAAATATATACACACAGTATATTTTAATGCTGAAATTATATGGTGCTCAGGGTCTACCTTTAATGTTTCCTACTGGAAAGCAGAAATGTGAACCTTAAGCTTCTAATTTGTTTGAAAAGATTTAGATTTTTAACATGAAGTAGCAGTAGCCTTTCCTTTAATTAAATGCCATGCAGCATTGGCTGTGGGATCAATGTTTTGAAGGGAAAGCCAGTGTAATTAGACCCTGAGAAGTGACTAAAGGTGATTAGGGGTCTGGGAGGGTGGAAGGGGGAGCAGGCTTCAGGTGATGCAGATTAGTTGCACCTTGCTTCCTGCCTCCCTCCCCACTGCAGATTTCAGAAGGCCAAAGTTTTCCCTTAAACAGTTTGGGTGCATTTTTGGATTTCCTGTTAATAGCTGCTTTAATTTAGGGTCTTTATAAAAGTGAGCACCCCTCCAAAAATTAGGAGAGAGACAGGTGGAAATAAAGATTTTAGCCTTCCAGATCTTGTGGGAGAGTTCAGTGGTGTGCCTGATGCCATACTTGGAGACCAGGGAGTTCCTGGAGGGAGAGAGAGAAGGAGGGTTGGGGGGGGGGGCACGTGGGCCAATGCCTTTACTGAAGTCCAGGGTTTTAGTTGGTGGGTTTAAAAGTAAGCAGGTACAAGTTCTGTGGGGTCACCCTTTGATTGAGAAGCAGTGGGAGGAAGTGAGGGAGAAGTGGACCAGAGCCTTTGTTGGGGTCCAGGATGTTACCTAGCAGGTTTCCCTCAAGCAGTTCTCGTTGGTGGACTTAGAGTGAGCAGGTCCGAGTTCCATGGGTCGCTCTGACTGAGATGTGGTGGCGATGATGTCAGCAGGGCCAGCCAAGCAGACTGGGTGAGATGGTCCTAAGAGGCATTGTGGATAGCCCACAATGAGTTCCTGGGGGCAGTGCAGACCTGGAGACCAGGTGGCCGAGCCCTGTGGGTGAGAGAAAGTTCAACTGCAACTTAAAATCGATGCCAAAGTAACAGGAATTCACTACAGAAACAGTGGACACTGCTCTAATTCATCAGCTCCGTGTATTAGATATTTAGATAATATCTTCCTCAAATGTATAAATGATACTGCGGTGACCATCTTTCTGCATGAATATTTGCTTGCATTGTGGATAATTCCCTTAGCCAAGAGAGTGTAGATGAGGTTGGGAGGTGAGCTAGAGATGTTCCCAGGGACATGATAGAGAGCCGTTTCTCCCCATGGGGTCCAGTCATAGGGTTGCCTCCAGCTCCATTTCTTGCCTGGTGAAGTACAGAGTATTTCCTGAGCTCCTGTGATGCCTGAGGCCTAGCTCCAAGGGGAGGGCACAGTGGTATCACTGGGTCATGGATTCTCTCCAGTGGGTTTGGTTTGCCTAAATACCAACCCGAGCCCTCACCAGTTAACAACCAAAACAAGTACTCAACACTGTATCCACTTACCTCAAGGCTCTGGGAGGTTTTTAGTTAGTAGATTGGGGTCAAGGGAGAGCTCTTATTGCTCTATGCCATTTTCCCATCTGGAGGCCTGCCCTGTGCATATTCAGATCTCTCCTGTCCCTGTGCAAGGCCAGTTAGCACCTTCTCTTTTCTGAGTCAAAAGCTGCATGCCAAAGCCCATCATTGTTACATCGTCTGTTGCAAGAGCCTCTATTTTCCAGACCTACCTTTCTAAGAATGTGGTTGGGATTATGGAATTTAAAAGATTTCTTATCTGGTCTGGGGTACAGCACATACTAAGCATGCATGTGGTAATGGTTTCGATCCCTGGCACCCCCTCAAAAATAGTTATCTGAGACTATTTAAAAATGATCTTTATTGAGCTATAATTCACATACCATACAATCTACCACTTAAAGTGTATGACCCAATGGGTTTTAGTATGTTTGCAGAGTGGTGGAACCACTGCAGTCAGTTTTAGAACATTTTCACCAACTCACAGACAAACCACATACCCATAGCAGTCATTTCCCTTCACCTCAACCTCCTTCCCCCAACCCTAGGCGACCAGTATTCTTTCTGTTTCTGTGGATTTGGTTGTGAATATTTCTTATAAATGGAATCATAAATACATGGCCTTTTGAGATTGGCTTCTTTCACCTAGCATAATGTTTTCAAGGCTTATCCATATTGTAGCATGCATCTTTCCTTTTTTTTTTTATGACTAATATTCCATTGTGCTGTGGTTTAAATAAGTGTTCCCCAAAGGTGCATGTGTTAAAGGTTTGATCCCCAGCCTTGTGGTGCTTTTGGGAGATGGTGGGACTTTTAAGAGGTAGAGCCTAGTGTGAGTTTGGGCATTGGGGCATGCCATCAAAGAAGATATTAGGACTCCAGGCCCTTCTTCTTCCTCATCTTGGCCATGAAGCCAACAGTTTTGACACGCATTGCTGCCATGATATGCTGCCTTGCCACAGGCCCAAGAAGGAATGGAGCCAACCAATCATGAACTGACACAAAAATTGTGAGGCAAAATAACCCTTTCCTCTTTGTAACCTGATTACCTCACGTATTGGTTACAGGAGCAGGAAGCTGACTAACACATGGTGAATGGATGCTCTTCATTTAAAGTGCCCCCTCATTAGTTGATGGACAGTTCAGTTGAGTATTTTTACTTTTCACTATTATGAGCAATGCTGCTGTGCACATTCATGTGCAAGTTTTTATGTGGACTTGCTTTCATTTCTTTTGGATATATATCTAAGAGGGAAATTTCTGGGTAGTATGATAATTGTTTGAAATTTGAGGGCTTGTCAGACCACTTTCCACAGTGACCAAATACACTGTTTTTCATGACCACCAGCTGTGTATAAGGGTTCCAACTTTCCCACATTTAAAAATTGTAACCATCTGGTGTGAAGTGGCCTCTCCGATGAGTGTGATTCCTTGGTGGCTAATGATTTTGACCGTCTTTTCATGTGCTTGTTGGCTGTCTATACATCTTTTTTGAATAAATGCCCATTCTCCCATTTTTAACTGGGTTATATGTCTTTTTTATTATTGACATGTAATTTCTGTTGGGCGCTGAGGATTGAAGCCAGGGTTTCATGCATGTTAAGTTTCGTGCTCTACACCTTATCCAAGAGTCTTGACGCTTAGTATTGTGTCTGTTGTTCTAGTTGGTTCCTGTGAGGTTCTGGTTGGAGGTCGGGGCAGCAGGGAAGCTGGCTCCAGAGCTCCAGCAGGATTTGTGTCCAGTGGCACCTGCTTCCCTGTCTTCTCGCTGGAAGAGTCTTGATGGACTCTGGAAAGTCTTTTGGAAGCCAAAAGAATCATGTTATACAATTTTATATGAAATGAAAGAATCCTCATTTGGCCATGTCCATGTCTCTCTAGGTTCCCTCCCATCCGCAGTTGCTTCTGGCCTCCATAGGTTTGTGTGATGCCCCTCTGAAGAATCCCTCCCAGGGAGTGCACAACCTCCTCTGCCAGGTCTTTCCTTGCCCAGCACCTAGAATACCACAGCTGACCCTGGGCCACCTCTGCTTCCCCCCACTCTCCTGCTATCCCATTCTGAGCCAGTCAAGCCTGGCCACGAAGACTGCCAGTCAAACACCCTTTCTCAAGTTCTGACACCTCCAAATGCACATTTCTTCCCAGTTGTTAACCCAGAAGCTGCCTGAAGGAAAAAAAAAACCCTTCAGGTAAAAGAAAAAGTTCAAGCTAGAGAAGTTATTTTGAAAAAACTTTATTCTGTTAATTATAGCAATTAAGGGTCGTCAAGCTTAGAACCCCATAATTGTTCTGCAAGCTGAACAATTGAGCGTCCTGCCTCTCATCCTATCTCTCCAGAACCTGAGATCATGCAACTGTCTTTCCTTGCCACAGGGTCCTGCAGAAAGAGACTCCTTCAAAAGGTCATTTACCTGCCTCCAACCTCCCTGCTCTCTTTGTGGAGGTGAAAGTGGTTCAGATTCTGAGGCCAGAGAGAGAGGGGCAGATGCCTTTTCTGGGTTTGCTGTAGCTCCCTTCTGCCATTCAGCTTTCCATATGAAAAGATTGGTAAGAAGCACAGAGTTTGTGCATAAATGCTCAAAATCATTGTTTGAAACAGTGCTTAGAAAGTTTTTTGCTTTTCCTATTTTTAACCTGACAAAGAAAAGCAGCCTTCCCTAGGAAGGTCATTATTCTACTTGGAAAGGGTGAGTCATGGGGTGGTGGCAGTCTGTTTCTGTGGTTTTGGGGATCCTGTGGGGGACTATTGGGAGGAAGTGTGAGTGCTCCTCAGAGTAATAGTGTAGTGCAGGGACTGTGGGTTCTGGGCCCATTGGGTCCTTGCCATTTCTGGTTGTGCTGAGGCTCCTGGTAAGATGGGGCCTTCCCTGCATACCTCTGATAGCCTCTGTCCAAAACCTGCTTGTTCTTTTCACTGACACCTGAAAGTCTTTTTCCTACCACTCCAAGCTGCTGCTCTGCCTGTGTTGGTTCTCCACACCTGAGAACATGAAGCTGAGGATGGTGCTGTGCCTGCTGTTCCTGCCTTCTCAATGTGACCTAGGCCTGCCTTCTTTTAGCCCACCAGGCTAGCACCCCTCATCTCCACCCCAAGGCGGAGCACTTGCTGAGTCACCTGAAGAATGAAGTTTCACTGTTGCACCTCATGGACTACCATGAAGCTTCTTTAACTTCAGTGCCTGATTATTTTTAGGTCAAAATTTAATTTTTTTGTCTTTGGTGGTGCTGGGAATTAAACCCAGAGCCTTGTGCTTGCTAGGCAAGTGCTTGAGCTGCACCCCCTGTTCTTTTTGTTTTTATTTTGTTTTTTGAGATTGGGTCTTCCTAACTTTGCCCAGGCTAACCTTGAACTCATGATCCTTCTGCCTCCTGCCTTCCTAGTAGCCAGGATTATAGCTGTGTGCTTCAAATTTTAATTTTTATCCAAGTAATCCATGTGTGATTTGATAAATAAAATGTGAGACCCTTAGGGTGACTGCAGGCTGTTGTCCCTCCCTGGAGCCCCCTGCTGCTTCCAGGCTACTGCTCCACCTTCCTTTGTGTTTGTAGGTTCTGCATTCATTGTGCAGATTTATAGCCTCACCATGTTTGCTCACTTTGTACTCCAGAAGCAGCTTTAGCTCTTCTTCTCTTTCCCCACCCTCTCAGTGTAATTGTGTCACAGGTTTTGGTGGAAATGGGATTCACTGTGCTGTTGTGACTATAATTTTGGCTGGGGACTAAGCCTGGAGCACCTGTTCTACATACCTTGTTCTACTTCAGTCATTATTCTGCTGGTACAGTGTGTATTGCGGGAGGCACGTGGTGTAGGCCCCATGTAGTCCTTTCCCAGGGTTCTTTCTACCCCTTAGCTGCTTCCTGTTGGTATCCCTGTGCAGGTGGTGAGGTTCTGCCTTCTCCACTCTGCTACATAGGCTCCCTTCTTCCCCCTGCTTTTTCTCTGGGACTTCTCTCAACACTCTGGTCTGCTTTTATCTTCTGCTTCATGGCCTCATCCTCTTTTTAAATATGATTCCTTTGTTGTCCTGCTGCTGAAGTTTCAGTTGGAGAGTGGAGATGCATTCTTTTTCTCACCTGGCCTCAAGATGGCCCCCCAGCAGCAACTCACTCCCTTTCCTGATGTCCCCTCCTTCGGAGAAGAGACCAGCTGTCCTCTGGTTGGCCTGCTGTGCCCTGTGCTGACAGTCACTGGCTACACTTGGTAGATTTTCTGCCCCATGCTGAAAGGTTGGGATCTGAGATTCCCTTGGAGGCTGGCTCTGTGCCTGGCCCTGGTGAGCAGTCTGTGCATAGACACAGTGTGGGTGGTTCAGAGCTGTTCCCAGTGGAGCTGGAACTCGGGGGTTTGGGAGGTGCTGGGCAGGGTTACTGCTGTGGAGGCTCCTGTCTGTCTGTGGTTCTGGGAATTGGAGGTGTGGTCCTCATACAGACCCTTCCTGTGTTGGTGGCACCCAGCTTTCAGGCTCAACCCGTGGACACCAAGTGGCAGTGCTCATGTTTCTTCCAGAGTTCATTGCTACCCAAGTTTCTAAAAAGTCAGAATTAAGCCAGTTAGAAAGAGACAAGTGTTAGGAAAAAAATAGCTTAAATTATGGGTTGATTTTTCAGTTATTCTTGGCTTTTCAGAAAAAAGGTACTTATTAGTTCTTTGAATACACCATTTTGTGACAGATTTCTGGTTCAGTCTCAAATGTGATATTTTACATGCAATTAGAACGAATAAGTCCCAATTGCTGTATGGTTTGGGTTCATAGAATGCGCTGAGTAATTGCATCTGTCAGCATAACACACTCATGCTCTTCATTTGTACAGTATGCCATAGTTTACAAATGCTTTTCTATGTATTGTCTCTTTGTTCCTTGTGAGAATTCTGGGTCTTGAGTGAGGCAGGTATTTCTGTGCATCCCATGTTTGGGGGAGGAAACTGAAGCTTCAGAGAGATGAAGGGAACTGTCCATGGACTCTCAGGTTGTTGTTGACTAGCCCAGGCCTTGAAATAGGCCCATGGATCCAAACCAGCATCCATCCTTTTGTCTACACCGTGCTGTTTCTCTGCTTCTTCTGGTCAGAGAATGTCCATTCTGGTAAGGTCCCAAGTGGGAGTTCTACTGAGAAGTAAATCACTCCCAGTGCAGGTGGTTATGGCTTTGTGATTTTTGGTGGTGTTTTCATAAAAGTACTTCAAAGTCTTATTTTTCAGAAAGCAAATTCAGAAGAAAGGTTATTTGTTTCTCATTCATTTTCTGCATATTTAACTTTTTCTTAGTTAGGTTTCCTTCTTAGAGATTTTATTGTCTGGCTCCAAATGCAGGGTCAGAATGCTGAAAGGAAGGGCGTCTTAATCTGCTCTATGTGGCTGTCACAGAATACCACAGATGGATGAATTATAAAGAACAGAAAAAGCAGTTCTGGAGGCAGGCAAGTCCAAGATCCAGGTGCTGGACACTGGAGAGGGCCTTCTTATGGTGTCTTCACATTGTGGAAGATAGAAGGGCAAAAGGAGACAAATGCTGTGCTTTCTCATGGCAGAAGAGCAGGAGAAAACAAACCTATTCCCAAGAGCCCTTATGTAGTGGCATCAATCCATTCATGGGGGTGGAGCTCTCACCACCCCAGCCACTTCCCATAAAGCCCCATCTCTCAGTACTGTTGTTTTGGGGATTAAGTCTCCCACACATGAAGTTTTGGAGGAGACAAAAACATTCAAACTGCAGTGACAAATGAGAGTAATCTCTCAACATAAAGACTTAGGTAGTTGAAATAAGAGGATAGAACATGATGTACCAAGGAAACACTAATCATAAGAAAACTCATTTGCATATAATCATACCAGAAAAAGCAGACCTCAAGATAAAGAGTTTTATTAGAGACAAAGAAGGATGTCTCATGGCCAAAATAATAAAAAAAAGGGATCAATTCCTTAAGTACATAGTTGAATCCCAAGTATGTGTATACCTAATATAATTTTATAATGCATGGAACAAACATTAATAGAAACAGAGAAACAGACAAGTTTATAGTCACAGATGGCAATTAAAAAAAAAGTGAAAATGTTTTAAATCAGTGATCAAAGTTTCCACCTCAAGAAACTAAGAAGCAAGTAAAATAGGGGAATAACACTCCCCTGAATTAAAGATTCAGTAAAGATGTAGGAAATTTCAATGACACTGTCAACCAGCTGGATCCAGTTGATGTATAGAACACTATCTGTCAACTGAAGATGTGCATTCTTTCCAAGGTCACACAGCATATTCATGGAATAGACCTTACTCTGGGCCAAAGCAAGTCAGAGTAAATATCAAAGGGTTGAAATAATTCTTAAGTTCATCTAAGCAAATGCTTTAAAATAGAAATCACTAACAAATAGGTGGAAATTTATGTACTTCTGAATGACACATGGGTTAGAGAAATCATAAGGAAAGTAGAAAGTGTTTTGAACTACATGATAATGATAGTACATATCAGAACTGCGTGATGCAAGGCCTGGCATGGTGGCTCACACCTGTTGTCCTGGCGTAAATAGGAGGATCGCAGTACCGGCCAGCCCACTCAAAATGCAAGACCCTATTAGAGAAATAACTAAAAGCAAAAAACAAAACAAAACAAAAAACCCTAAAACAACAACTATAAAAAAAACCTGTATGATATAGCTAAAATAGTGCTCAGGAAATCTTATAGCCTCAACTGCCTATATTAGAAAAGTGAATACTGGAGGCATAGCTCAAGTGATATGGTGCCTGCCTAGCAAGCACAAATCCTTGTGTTCAAACCCCAGTACCACCAAAGGAAAAAAAAAGGTGAAAATGTTTTAAAATCAGTGATCAAAGTTTCCACCTCAAGAACTAAGAAGCAAGTAAAATAGGAGAATAACTCAAGTTAGGGTGAAAAATCAACAGAATCAATAAACTGGAGCATGGATGAACAAGACCAGAGTCATTAAAGTCTAACAGTTTTCTGAAAAGACCAGAGAAAAATATCTAATTAGATTGGCCAATAGAAAAAAAAAAGACAAATTACTAGTGTCAGAAATGGAAGGAATTGGGTTGGAGGGTGTAGTTCAGTATGGAGCAATTACCTATGCATGCTATGTTTCTTCCCTAACACTGGGGGAGTGGGGAGCAGATGGAAGAGAGGACATGCTGCACACCCTGCAGACATTCTGGAGGTAGTAAGGGGCATTATTTGCATTCTAGAACCTACATGAAAAGGACATATTCCTTGAGTGAACCAACTTAATAAAGCTGATACAAGAAGAAACAGAAAACCTTAATATCCCTATGTTGATTTAAAAATTAAATTTGTAATAGAACAGCCTTCACGGAAGGAAAGCACCAGGGCCAGATGCCTTTGTTTACCAGTGAACTTTATCAAATTTTTAAAGAAGAAATAATACCGGTCTTCCAATCCCTCTTTTGGAAGGGCAGGGTGGGGAGGAGTAAACATGTATCTACTCACTTTCTTAAAGCAGTATAACTCTGATATCAAAACCTTACAAAGACATGAAAAAAGGAACCAGACACCAGTGTCTGTGGTGAAGATAAGACATTCAACACATGAAGGGGTAACTGCCAAAGGTCTAGCTCTCCTGTGGTAAACAGATAGAAAACTGGGCCAGTAGTGAAACAGGTATTTTGACATTGGACAGCAGGCAGTGCAGGGCTGAGAGAAGGGGATACACAGGTGAATTGCACACTACTCAGGGTGCAATTGAGGCCATGTCCAGCTGGTGCATAGGTTGGGGAACCTAAATGAACCTGCTGGCATCCTGCTGAGTCGAGGAATTGGGAGCAGGAGTTTGGGAGGCTGGGAGACTGGATGGAACAGAGCTGGAAAGAAGGGCATTGTGCAGAGAAAGGGCCCTACATACCTGCACAGAGTGCCATCCAGGTGGTAGCTGAGTGCTAATCTGCTTAGAAGCAGGGCGAGAGCCCCTGACGAGAGGAAAGTTACCAGACAGCAATAAATGTAATAATTTTTAGAGCAGTGGCAATTGAGTGCTGTAGAGAGCATGTGCAGGAGCCTGGTGAAGGAGCCGTGTGTGAGAACCTGGAATAAAAAAACCTCATTCTCCTGTAGTGTCCCTAGCACACTATGCTGGGATGGATAAGATCTGGGTGGTTGGCAAAGGACAGTACTCACAAGACCCAGTTCTGTTGTTATAGAGAGACAGATTAATATCCAGTGAATCTAGCATTCAACAGAAAAGCAGCCGGTATGTAATATAACAGGGAAACATGACCCATAGTTTGAAGAGAAGCCAGCCATTAGAAACAGGTTATAGAGCAACAGTAAAGCCAAAGAACCCAATAAGAGACGTGTTGAAAAGATTTAAACATGCACTTCCCAAAACGCATAGAAATGACCAACAAGTACACAAGAATCTGTTCAATGCTCCACATCATTAGTCATCACAGAATTGCTAATTAAAATCTTGATGATGTGCCATTTGACAGTTCCTAGAATGACTAAAATGAAAAAAACAAACAGCAGTAAATTTAGACCAGGATTGGGGTGGGGGGGGTTGGCAATTGAAACTTTGGTACCTTGCTGTTGTGTTGTCTAAGATGGCACAGCTACTTCAAAGAACCTTCTTAGGACAAGCTCAGCACATAGCTCTGCAGGCAGTTAGGTGGATTGGCTCCACAGCAGAAGGAAGTGGGTGGGGATTGGTCTCATTGAGAAGGTATCTTAGATCTGGCAGGACTTGGACTGGGCCTTGTGAAAACCTGGAGAAGAAGGTGTAGATACCATAGGAAGTTTGTAGCTTTGTAGAAGCATAGTAGGGCACGCAGTGCAAAGGAAGTCTTTCACCAGCCTTCATTCCATTCCATAACCCTTGCCAGAGGCCAGTTGTGCTGTCAGAGCCTTATGTATATGTTTATAAAAATAAATGGTACATCTGCACACTGTTCTGTATTGTTCCCTTTTTATTATTCCATATCCACACAAAAAGCTATCCATTTTTTTCTATGGTAATAATGTATTCTAGAGTATAGATATAAGATTTTTAATCATGTCCCAATAATGGACATTTTGGTTGTTTCTAATGCTTTGCTAATACTACAGTACTCAAACAAATCTTCTTGGGTGCTTTCCTCTCATACTCTGGGAAATATACTGATAGAATAGGTTTCTTAAGGTGAAGTTGCTGTTCAAAGGTTATAGATTTTTAAAATTTGACCAACAAAAATGTTATACCAGTATATATTCTCACCAAACTGTAAGAGAGTGTCTATTTACCCAAAGTCCTTTCAATATTGGATATTACCTATTTTATCATCAATTTTTGATGATTTTCTTACTTTAGTTTATAGTTCTTTGATCACCATCAAGGATGTCTTGTTTTTGTACATTCACTAGCCTCCTCTATTTCCTCTTGGTGGTACTGGGGTTTGAACTCAGGGCTTTGCTCTTGCAAAGCAGGCACTCCACCGCTTGAGACACACGTCTGGTCCATTTTCACTCTGGTTGTTTTGGAGATGGGTCTCACAAGCTGTTTGCTTGGGCTGGCCTCGAACTGCTGTCCTCCTTTTCTTAGCCTCCCAAGTAGCTAGGATTATAGGCATGAGCCACTGGTGCCCAGCTTGTATGTGTGCTTTATATATTAGTGACGTTAATGAATTTTTTGAGTATGTCATTTGTTGTTTAACGTTCTAGTAGTGCCTTTCACTGTGTAGTTACTCCTCAGTCTTTATATTCTTACTTTAATCTTTTTATTTATAGTTTCTGAGATTTGTATCTTCCTTAGGAAAGCTTTCCCCCATCTGAAGAAAGCAAAATATTCCATATTTTCTTCTAGTATTTGTAACACCTCACATCTACCCTGCTTCTTTCCCCCATTTAGATTTTTAATCTTTCAGAAATGAGTTTTTGTGTGGTAAGATACATGATGTAGTGTCTTTTTCTAAAAACAGGATACCATTTCGAATGAAGTCCGTTGGTTGACTGTTCATGACTTGAAATGTAGTCTTCATCCCATCTCAGTGCTCACAAGTGGGAAGGTTTAATTTTGAATGTCTCATTCTGTTCCTTTGGTTTGGTTTCTTTCTCTTAGTCTCTCACAGAATCCCATTTTCTTAATTTCTTTAACTCTGTCATAAACTTTCTTATCTGTTAGTGTAGGTCTCTTTGCATTAATGTTTTGGAAATCTTATTGGCTATTCTTATGCTGTTCTTCCAGATGAACTTAAGAATCCTTTTGTCAAGTTACAGAATATATTAGATATCCAGCATATCCTATTTTAATTGGCTTTACATTGAACTTAAAGATTTTTTAAAGTGAGAATTGGCAGCATTATCATTTTCAGTCTTAGATCCATCTGTCAGACTAGTTTGAGTCATCTTGCTTTTGGCTTCTAATGATCTTTTTGGGCCTTGCTTTTTCCCTGCCACCGTTCCCTCTCCAGTGAGCTTAAGTAGCCTGTTGAGTGTTCTCCTTGTGACCACTCTTGGCTCTTTCAGTCTGCTCTCCACATGAGTCTAGGCTTTGCACAAGTTGCTCTCTGGGCATAGTCTCATTTCTCACCCGGTCTTCAGAGTCTTCATATCATCTCTCATTTCCTTGAAGGAACTTGCCTAACCTTCCTAACTATGTAATATCCCGATTTACAGTTTCTACTACCCTTTGCCCCTTCTGTGAGCACTTGGTAGAGTTAGAGTTTTATGTTTGCTTTGTTCTTGGAATTGGAGGTGAGCCCTTTAAGCACAGGGTGTGCTATAGGCATGGGGTGGGGGGGGTGCTGTATTTGCTGATGCTCATGATTGTCATTTCCCTACCCCCAGCCTCCTGCCTGGCCTAGATGAAGTGCACCTTCAGTACTTGATGCCAGTGAACTTGGCCAGAGAGACTTCCTCTCTTTATATATTTCTCTAAATGAAGCCTGACGGTTTTATTCAAATGATACTGCACAGTTCTTATTAAGCTTATGTCTCTGACATTTTCTATTTCTTTTTGGCTAGTAGAGGAAAGCTGTTGATTTTGGAAAGTTCTTGTATCTGGCCATCCTGCTCACTTTGGGCTTCTGCTTCCTACCTATCTCTGGGTTCTTCCTCCCACTCTTAGTTGGCTTCATCTTCAGGGTGCTTGGGCACTAGATGGCTGCAACAGTCCTGATCCTCACATCTGTCCTGCCGACTTGTAAAGAAGAAGGAACGGGTCACCTCCAGAAACATTCTCAAGAATGAGAATCTTTCTTGGGATCCACCAGCAACTGTGCTCTCTGCTCAGTGGCTCAGATAGGGTCCCAGGCCATTGAGAGTTAGCCCCTGGTGAATGTGGCTTAACTTCACATCAGGTACCATTCAGGTCCCCTTTGGAGCAGGGTGGGGAGGGCTTAACTCCGCTGGGCCTGTTCCCCACCCCTGGATTGCTGGGGGGAGGTGGGAGTACTTGGTACAGCTGGGGTTCTGCCAGAGAGTGGTGAGTCCGCCCTGGGGGGAAAGTCTACATGGGGCATGTATCAGCATGGAAATGTGGCTTTTCCCTGTGGAGCAAATTCATTACACCTCTGAAGTGAGAGATTTTCTGCACTGACCCATTTCTTCATTCTTAGTGTGAATCCAGCTTGTATGGGTGTTATTCTTCAGATATCCTGCTGTTATTATTTGGATCTGCCAAGATTTTATTTTGGATCTCATTGTCTGTCTTCTGTGTTTTACAGTTTCTTTAAGAATGGGAATTAATATAGTGAAAAGACCCTGGTACGGTACTGAAGGTTATTTAGGTCCTGTGTGACCTTGGTCAAGTCATTTATCTTCTCTAAGACCATTTCTCATTGACACAGTTGTGCTCATAGGCCTAATTAATGCAAGTTGTTCTGAGGACCAACTAAAATAACGTATGTGAAAGCCCTCTTTAATTTCTAAAGCATAAACAAAGTTAGAATGTTGTCTCATGATATGCATTCAAGATTTTTGACTTTTTGAGAGTTTCTTTTAATCGGACAGGTTCAGAAAACATTAACACGTGAATTTCCTCTGTGCTTTCTTCATAAACCGTAATCAGAAAACTGTAGCTATGCAGAAGAGGCTCTGTGAACATGATTGGTAAACACTGCATTATTGGTGTTCATATATTAGATTCCTGCTTTTCATGGCATCCTTAGAGAACTGGCGAGGTTTGATACTTTCTGAGATTGCTGGAAGATGCAAGTTATTGCTGCTGTGACTGTCCATTTATCCTGTACTCATTTTACTTAAGCTTTAGTAATTGGAAAAAGATTAAATGTCAGGACTTTGCATTTTGTTGATCATATTACCAAAGTCTTCTCTTTAATCATTTATTCCTGGTGTTAATCGTTAGCCCAGAGCTGTTAGGAGAAGACCCTCATGGCAGATTCCTAACTTAAGTGAAGGAAGTAATTGCCTCAGATTCGGTGGAATTGGATGCATGTTGATACATCCACACATTGATGTGGCTTTCTAGACACTCAGGGTAAGTGAATGCAGTGCTCAGGGAGAGGCAGAGCTCAGACAGAATCAGGGTCCGTTATCCTCATTCCCTGGGCGCCTACTATGCTAATCCTCTGAGGCCCTGGCCTTGTACCTGGCCATCCCGTCCCTATTCCTCTGCCTTGTGTTGGTCCACCTTGAAGCTTTCTTGTCCTGGCTACATTTACTGTGCTACATCCTTTATTAGTGCTGTGCAAAGATGAGCTTATCTCCAAGAAACCAATGTGAGAAAATGCTGTGATCATATAGGTCTTCTTACACAGAATGAGGTAGGAGTGATGAGGGGTGGAAGAGAGAGAAGGCAAAAATAGTTAAGGTGCTCCAGTTGGGGACTTAGCTTTTGGTGTTGGGGGAGGGAAAAGGTAAGGAAGCATTTAGCTTTGTTTAAGAGAGTAGTGATGTGCTGAGGACAAGCAGTCTCTGAAATGCTTACACTTAGGCTTACTGTGGGTCCACTTATGGGGCCCACTGATCCTGGCGACACTGGTGGGATGTGTTAAGTCATAGGGGAAATTCACTAACATTTTGTAAACCCTGTTTTTCCTTGTCCCTTTTTCTTTTTGTCAACAGAGGAATTACGGAAGCTGAGCTGGTCTGGAGTCCCTAAGCCAGTTCGTCCAATTACGTGGAAGCTCCTCTCAGTAAGTCTGTGCCATGCTCAGCCCCACACCCGTTCTCTTGAGCATAGCTACCTGGCTGGCTGTTGATGGTGGCCCAGCAGCCGAGGCTGTGTACTTGCCTGTCTGTTGCATGGTGACATGGGGCTTTGCCGTGGCCAAGACAGCATTGTCCATTCTTGGCTTAATTTCAAGGTTGATTTGACAAGGTTGGTAGAAAGTGAGGATAAGCAATAACTTGTGACAACTGTATTATTCTCTCATTTTTATTATTTAAAAAAAAACACCCGTTATAATATGCTCAGACCTGTGATTCAGATAGTACAGCATAGAAGATTATTTATTTCTGAGAGGTTGAAACAGGGAAGTATGTTTTACCACAGTGTGTGTTTTAAGGATTAGTAATGCTGTTAGCAAAGAGAAAAAAAAATGGAAATAAATAGATGTTAGAAGTACTTTGTGTTTCTGAGATGGAAGGTGGAAGCGGTGCCTCTGCTCTTAACTGCCTGTCTGGAAGCCCTTCTGGAAAAGTCTTGGGGGGTGGTGGCCATCCGCCTGCCCTCATGTACCTAACCCTGGTTTAAGATTGGAGGAAACCTTGTCCCTGTTGAAAATTTCAGAAAGTTTAATGACAGCTTTCTTCTCTTTTCCTTTTTAAAATTTTTTTTAAATTATTTTTTGTAGGCAAGTCAATAGGGAACGCTAAGTGCCTACTCTAAATTGGGTCTGACTTCCAGTGTTTAAAAGATTCTTGCTCACTAATGAGTCTTAATAAATTTGCGGTTTAGTATCTCGTAATCCTAAATGCAGATTCAGTTCTGAACAGTGAATATTTATTGATTAAATATTCTCTTGCAATTAAAGCTAGACCTGCTGTGATTGCTTATATTTTTGTTTTGTGTTTTGTATTTTAAGCATTTATACCAGCTGTCCTTTAAGACAGGTTACAAACTCTTGGGATTAGTTTGAAGGAAGTGCTAGTGATAATACCTTGCAGATACTTTATTGCAAGTTTGTATTTATTAAGGTGGAAAGTCCTGTGTGAGTTAATTTCTCCTGTTCTTTTCTTTTGGGTTTGCATCTCTGCAAGCCATAGCTGTGATGCCCAAGATGTTGAGCTGCTCAGTGGTTGCCATGTTAATAGGCACTGGGTGTCAGCAGACAGGAGCAGCAGGGGAGATGCAGGGTGGCTCCATCCTGTTGGTGGGTGTCTGTAATCAGGAGTGCTGGCAGAGCAAGTCAAAGGAAATCCTGCCTTCTTGGGCCCATCTGTTTGACTGTCATTGGTCACAGGGAACTTTGCTGGGGAGGCAGTGAAGAATAGATCCTCAGTTTCCTTGACTAGGAGGTTAGGGTACAGACCAGCCATGGGACAGGCATTGAATGGTCTGGGGTGATATACTTGTGGATGCTCAGGACTAAGTGTGGACAATTGGTGGGGGCAGCCCAGTGCTGAGGGCAGCCTCATGGGGAGGAGACTTCATACCGCAGGCTTTGAAGCAATTGTGGGTATGTTGGGAGGGTGGAGAGGAATGATTTGCTGGCACAAGAATGTATAGTTCTTGACCTTCTCTTGGGCCCTGGTTCCGAGAAGTAGAGAAGTGTTAGGTTGGTGAGCAAAGCCTGTCCTTCCAGAGGGAGGGCACCAAGAAGGGAAGGGGATGATTCCAGGGTAATGAAACACTAGAGCGTGCCAGGCAAGGCTCCTTGGCATAGTGGCCTGCTCATGCGGCATCGCAGAAGGATGTCAGTGTTCCCTGGTGAGGGACATGGTGGGGGCGGGGTAGGCAGGAACACAGGTAGGGTGTGCTGTCTCCTTTAGCCCTTTAGGTACCAGCTGAGTGGTGGTAGTAGCAGGGGGGGGTGGGAAAAGATGGAGCTAAGGTGAACTGTCTTCCCCAAACCCTGCAGATTTCCTGAGCTTTGTTCTAAGAGTTGAGGGAATGATGAGGCTGTGTTTCTGGAAGGGTAAAGCCTTGGGAGTTTCATTGGTTGGCTCATGTAGTCATTTGATTTATCAAGCTCTTTGTGTTTCAGGCACTGTGCTTGGTGCTGGAAAATTGCAGGGAGAGAAAAAGACCATGTCTGTTCCCCTGGGGCCTGCAGAGCTGAGAGGAGTGCCTTCCGCTCTATCACCTGTTCTCGCGCAGGCCTAGCTCTTACTGCATGCACAGGGAGCCCTTCCCTTAGGACATGTTCCTGTGCCCCCAATACACTGCTTGCCCCTTATTGAGCACTTGCTGCATGCTAGATGAGTCCCACATAGGAGGTTCCCTGGAAGCAGAGTGCTTTCTGATGGGGTGTAGGTCGGTAACCAGTCACCAGGTCGTTTTCAGCCAGTGTCTGGCAGGGAAGAGGGGCCTAATGGGGAGAGAGGGGAGGCTGGCTTTTGGGAGGGAGTTAGAGTTGAGACAGGGATAACTGGGAAAGAGTTGGGAAAGAAGTTGGGTGGCTAAGGGCTGTAGGGTGGAGGGGCCAGTGTCTGTGGCAGCGAGAGCAGGAAGTAAGAGTTGGTTCTTCTGCAGGGGAAAAGTGGGTACTGTGCCTTCACCACATATGTGTTGCCATCTCCACTGCTAAGTCTGCTGCTTGGATGCTCAAGGGTCCAGAGGAGGGGAGCCTACTAGCTGAGGGCCTTATCATCAGACATGGGAGTGGGCAGTTAGGAGGTGGTCAGCATTGTGTGGGCCTCTTCAGCCATGAGTTATTGACCCAGAAGCTGTCTTGCCAGTCTCCTTGCTCACAGACATAGTCAGCCTGAGCATGTTTTCTGTAGTCAGAGCCTGTGGACAATGGGAACCACATTATACTCCTTCCTAATTCAGCAGGCGCTTCTTACATGTCACCTTGCCAGGCCCTTGATAAGTCTAGGGGTCACAAGGATATTTTAGAAAATGATGTACGTGTGTGTGTGTGTGTGAGAACCCAGCAACAATTCAAAGCTGTGAGGGGCAGAGAAGTGGTCTCTCCAGTCAAACTGGCGTCAGGTGTTCACCAACTCCAGTGTGTTACAAACTGACAGGTCCATGGAGCACCTGCTTGCCGCTGTGAAATGTGGCAAGTTCCTGACCTGTGTTTTTTTTCCTACTCTGGTTGTGTGTTAGTGCCACTTGGGAGCTCCAAAAATACTGATACCTGGGATCCTAGGGGTCTTCGTGTGCACAGGGTTGGAGTCCTCTGTTGTCGGACTCTTTAGCTCCTCATAGGGCAGAGCACTCAAGAGCTAGCTGGGGAGATGGTCACTGGAAGCCACATGGCCCATTGAAGGCAGCCCTGGGGGTTAGGCTTGGTGGTGGAGGGCATGTCAGATGAGTAGGGCTAAATGGTTGTCTAGATGGCTCTCAGTGAGCAAGATGGCAGTGGTCCATTCAGGCTCTCAGTCCTGGTAGGACTGAAAGGTATCAGGGCACACAGAGGGAGAACAGTTAATCATGTGTTCAGTTTAGAAAGACAAATAACCAGAGTTGCACTGGACTATAACCCTTGTTCAAGGCCTGGCACACTAGTGGTTTTCTCCAGCATGTCCAGGGTTTGTCATTAGCATGGCCGTGGTGTCCGTGGAGGAGCATTGCTTTTCACTGATGAGAGGGTTGCTGCTTCAGTGGAGAAAGATAAGAAGCATGGCTCTTGTCATTTCTGAAGTAGTGCATGTACACACGTGAGCCAGAACATGCCTTTGAACCACCCGTTGTGCGATGCAGCATTTAAATTAATGTGAGCACTCCAGTACCTTCTCAAGAATCAGTGCTGTGGAGAATCATAGTTTTGGCTCTTTTTTTAATAACTATTTCAGAAACATCGAACAAGAACTAATTAAACATTTAACATTTCTGCTAGTTGAGTACAATGGTTAAAAATGATAAGGAAAACTCCAGTATCATCTTATCTTCTTTCAATGTGTTGAGGCAGCTTTGCATATGAACACAGTGGGAGGGGACAAGTTGACAATTTAGATGTAAGTATATGCATGCATTGTTTTACATTTATGATTAGTGTTTTTATAGCATGCTAATACAGCAATTAAGTTTTCTGTGGTTCTGTCATTTAAAATTCATTGCATACTTGAATATATTCATTTGCATAATTTCTAGTCTTGCTTAATTATCGAAAGGCCTCTACTTGTGCATGTGTGTTTTCCTCCAGGAATGGGGTGTCAGGAGTATGGGGAGTGGTTAGTGCCTGTGTTCTGATGTGACATACTTACTTGCCTTTTAGAATTTGCATTTCAGTAAGTTAAAGTTTGGGGAACAGGGCTTGTTTCTAAGAGTGCTCACTCATGTTCACTAAGGAATCTTTGGTGTCCTTTGTGCACTGATGTCTATACCACTTCCTGCTGTCCACCTTAATGGCCCCCATTGTCCTGCACTGTCAGCTGGGCCCCTGGCCTGGCACACAGGCCCTTTTATTCAGCCTGTGCATGCAACTCCATGCCCGTTGCCTGCCAGCCTCTGTTTTGGCCCTTGCCCAGCCTGGGGCATCTTTGCTGCTTCCCCTTCTCCCCCACCTCCATCTTCTTTACCATCAAAACCAAACAAAAGCAGAAAAGTGTGCTGACTTAGGCTTACTTGTCATCTTAGCTCAGGCATCTCTCCTGGGCCTCTAGTACTGTGTGTGACCTTCTTTCCAAAAGGGAAGTCATGTTGATATCATTCATTCATTCATTCAACAACTATGTATTTAATATCTATTGGGTACAAACAGTATTCTAAAGTCCTTCAGGGATATCTGTGAGCAAAGGGGAAGGGCTTGCATTCTGGTGAGAGGAGACAAAGGGTAACTTGAGTAATTTGATGGAAAGTGATAGGTGCTACAGAAAAAACCTGAGTAGTAGAAGAGGTCCAGGTGCTATTAACCTGAGTGGTCCCAGTGGGCCTTGCTGAGAGGTGACATTTGAGCCAGGACTCAAGAGAGGGCCATGTAGATGCCTGGAGGCATAGTCTGGTCTTTTTAAAGAGGTCCTGTCAATTGCAGTCCTACATTTGCCATTGTGTGCAGCTCAGATGAGACAGTCCCTGGTTCAATGGGCTAATAGAAGAGAGAAGACCAATAAGTAACAAAAGTTACTCTACCAGGATCCTGAGATAGCAGAGGATGGCTTGAAACTGAAGAAGGGTATGACTGTGGAAAGGCTGCCACCAGGCTGCAAAGGGCTGGAGCAGCTGAGGGGCTGGCCAGTCTGTGTTATAGGTGGTACAACCCACCTGTGGCTGTGTAGGTCTGCCTTTGCTGAACTGAAGCTGCCACAGAGAACCCGTTTATATACAGCTGTGGTCCCATCAAACTTTATTTACAGAAACGAGGGAGCAGGGTTGGACTTGGTAGCCCCTCACTCAGAGCCAGTGGGTCCCAGCAGAGGGATGAGTAAGTCCAGAGTGAGGCAGAAAGCATAGCTCTGAAGCCAGAGAGGCAGGTTGGGTGTGGTAAGGAAGGAGGGTGTGGATTCTTAGTGGGTTGGGGAGGGCCAGACAGGATTCAAGAGGCCTGGCAGCCACATTTTCATTCTGAGTATGAGTAGAAGCTATTGGAAATTTTAGGGTGGTGATGTTGACGTGGTCTGATTCTCACAGGAGCTCTGTGGCTCTGAAGGGAGAAAGGCCCTTCAGGGTGGGAAAAAAGTGGAAAATGATGTGTGTGTCCCTCATGGTAGACCACTTCCTACAGGCCCAGCCTCTCCCCAGTGTTGTGTGATCCGTAGCTGAGCAGACTGTCTGGCATGAATCTTGTTGTCTGTCTGTGGTACTCACTGTGGAGTGTTCCCAGGTTTCCTGTGAGTTGGGGCCAGCTGGCACTCTGGAAAGTGTGGGGTCTCAGTTCAGAGCAGTTTCTGAGGTGGAGGATCAGCTTGAGTCTGCCTAATATCCACGTAGCATGTTAACTTGGTTTCCTAGGCCTGTGTCCTCTACTGTAAGCAGGGATGGTGAAGGCCTTTGCAATGACTAGGACCTGAGACTACCATGCCTGGTAGGGCTGTGCCTTCCTAAGCTAAGTACAAAGCACAAGAAGTATCTTAGGAAGTTAATATTTTCTACATAAGAGATGATGCAGACCAGAAATAGCTGTAGGAGGGAAAAGGGTATGGACAAAGTCCACTGCCTGGGATGGATGTCTCTGAATATCCATCTGTGGATGTCTTTAGCTTGCTGAAGAAGCATCTGTCACTAGGTCTCATAATTTTGTGCCTTTCCACACACGGGGCAGGGCTGGGTCCCCATCAGGAAGGGTTGTTTTGGTGGCTCACAGGGTATGCTAGGCTGCTTTGGTTAGGAGGACTATGTGGAGCCCAGGTGGGTGACCCTCCACTAGCACATGCCTGGCACTGCTGTGCACACTCAGGTTGGTTACTATTTAGTGGATGTTACAGCTGTTCTGTGAAGCAGCTGGAGTACTGGTAATCTGGCCTTTTATTAGAAAAATGCGACAAAAGCCTGGCCAGGTGGTGCATGCCTGAGATCCAAGTTCTCCAGAGGTAGAGGCAGGAGGATCACAGATTTGCGGTCAGCTTGGGCTACATAGGAAGATCTTATCTCAAAATATGGGGAGAGGCAGAGAGAGGGGGAAGAAGTAGAGAGAGAGAGAGGTGCAACAACTTATGTTTAACCACTCTGTGGTGAGTGCCCCTCTCCAACACTTTGTAATTAACTGGACACCTCTGGGTGAGCTCATGGTAAGGGTTGAGTGTGTGTGACACTTGTATGTGACAAGACTGCTGGCCTGTCAGTATAATGAGAATACCTGTATTTGAGAAAAAGATTTGTATCTAGAATGTAGACAGAGCTCATAAACTCATAAGAAGACATGGGACTAAAAGATGGGCAGCCATTTGAACAGATAATTCACTGAAGAAGAGATGCAGTGGTTACATGGAAGGCCATCACTGTGAATCTTTAGGGAAGTGAAAAAAAGCCTGCTGCCCCAGAGCTGGGAGAGGGCACTTGCTGTTTGTCAGCCAGCTGGTTTTCTGTGCTGCTTTTTCCCACTGTATTCACTCTGTGTTGGGATTCAGAGCACCATGTCCACTTGAGACGTGAGCCTGTGTGCTTCATACTTTTGGTGGAGACCAGTGAATGAGCCATGACCCCAGGTGTGTTTGTGCCCTCCTTTCTTACCCAGGGTTACCTTCCTGCCAATGTTGACCGAAGACCAGCCACTCTCCAGAGAAAGCAAAAAGAATACTTTGCTTTCATCAAGCACTATTATGACTCGAGGAACGATGAAGCACACCAGGACACTTACAGACAGGTGGGTGTCCTCTTCGTTCTATGTTACTTGATGCTTTGATTTGGTGTTGGTTTATAGGAGAAAGTGTTTCATTTAGCACATTCCTGATTGACTCACAGACTTAACTTTCAAATAAATAAATACATTTGTAAACAAATCCTGGCAAATTTCCTTTAATGGTAATACTTTGCTTCTACAGAAGTAAAAAAGGTGTTTTCGTGGAGTTACAAAAGAGATGCTAGAGCTTCTGTTAGCAGTGTCCCACACTCTGCCTCAGGTGAGGGCAGGTGAGGGTAGGTGACTGGGGTCCTGGTGAACTACCTTCTGAGGGTCTAACCTGCTCTTCAAGGCCAGGACAGCATCAAGCAGATGGTGCCATGGCAGAGACCCCACTGGACTGGATGGACAACGTGATGACAGAGACCCCCTGGATAGGATGGCGCTGTGCTCTTTGGTGCAGTCTGTAGAAAGAGATAGATAAATAAAAGGCAAATTAGCTTAATTTTGGAGGGTCACACTCAGTCTGTAGCCAAAGGTGTCGCTAGTTTATCATTGTGCTATTTAGATTAATAAAAAAGGGATACAAATACATTTTCTTTATTGATCAGTCAATAGATGATGTGCTTAATGGGAAAACACTTAAAGTTAGTTTACAATTCACAACACATCTAGACTTTGCTGTTAGAATGGCTCTTGAGGACTTTATAGTGTTTACTCTTTGTGTGCCATGTGACCGTTCAGAATGGTGGTCCTTGACTGATTTCACTGTCTCATGTCTGTGCCATCTGTCTCCTGGGCCTGCTGGTATCGAGGGTCCCTTCTGCACGTACTTCAGGTGGAGGAGCTGTGCCAGAGGCTTCTGCTGTGATGCAGGGCAGCTGCCTCTCGTCACTTTGCTGCAGCTCTGTTAGAAAGGTTGAAGATAGGCCTTCCCTCTGACTCACAAAGATTCTTTTGGTGATGTGGTTTCTTGGCAAGCATCTTCCTCATAAACAAGAGGCTTTCGAGGCCCCAGCACTGCTGTGACTTGCTGAAGAGGGCAGCAGGGAGACTGGTCAGGAGCCTACTTCTAGCTCCTTCCTCGGTGACCCCCACTTCCACCTGCACTGTACCTGGTGCAGGGTGTTGGGTGGCTCTTGGGTCACACTGGGCTGCCACCCAGTTACTGTGGGGAGCTGATTGGACACAGATGGTGTTTGGATTTCGGTAGGGGAGTTTTCGCTTACCTGGTTTACTTTTCCGTTTCACTGACTTTGGGAAATAGGTAAATTGGGTATAATTTTGAACATGCTTTTGGTGTTCAAAATTATATTAAGAAAAAAGACCACGAAGAATGGCACTAGCAGCTATCTGCAGGATTTTCCAGGCTGCATTCTCTTACAAACCATGAAAGGGAAAGTTCTGTTACAGACAGGTTGCACACATCTTTCTTTGGTTACTATGATAGGTACTCTTAGTATTTTGAGTTCCCAAGGTAGTTTCACATTAATCTAAATTAGAAAATGTGATGTAAGTGATTGGCTCTTCTTGCTGCCTGTCGAGCAGTTTGCCTCTTGGAACTTCACCATCTTTCTTGCTGCTGCCATTTCAGGCAGAGCCGAGGGCCCTGTTCTTATGCTCCAGCAGGCAATGCCTGACCTGTTCCCCACACTTTTGTCTTTTCTCCACTTGATTTTTCCATGTTTACTCTTCTGCGGAAGATGGCATGTCAGAGCCGTATGGGGGTGGTCAGAGTTGGCTTTCTCCTGTGAGTTTCCCTTTAGATCAGTTCTGCAGACCCAGTCCTCTGCAGGATGGGGGCAGGAGAGAGGTCCCCTTCTCTAGTGCTGGCAGGGTGTTGTGTATGACTTGTGCACCCTCCTGTCCATGTCCATGTAATAATTTTCTTCCTGCAGCTCTTGTGTAAAGTGGGCCATACTGGCCCTGGGCCTACAGTGGTGGCTCAGACCTATTTCCTACCCTGCCGGAGCCCAAAGTGCTTGTGCCTACAGGAGTGTCACTGATGGGAGCAGCATACTGGTGATGGCCCTCCAGGATGCCCCATTAGCAGACCTGGTGGCTCTTGACTCTACCTACTCCTGGGTTCCTGAATGTGACCGGCTGGAGTCCTCTGATTCTGCCAGTCTGCATGGCTTTTCCCTTCACTGCATGGCTGCCCACAGTATCTCCCACGTGTGTCTCAGTTGCATGTTTATCTCAGCTTGTTCTGTTAGTCTGTGGACTTCCTTGGTTTTCACCTATAACTGAGCAGGCCTTTTGTAGACGAGGATGAGCCCAGAGCCCTTATAGTTTATCCAAGTCCACAGGCCAATGAGTGGCAGACTGAAACCATCTTCCCAGTCTCCAGGACGTTAGACTTTCCCATGGGTGTGGGCAATGATGAGCTGAAATGAGATGAAAGTCCTTACTGGTTAAAATGTGTGTGTCTTCTATCAGCCTGTTTGGGCTGTTGCCCTGGAGCAATACGAGTGACAATAGTGGTGGCTGTGTGGAATGTTCTAATGGGATGTGGGAGCCTGCCTATGATGCAGCCCTGTTCAGACATTCCTATTTGGTTGCTTCTTAAACCTGCTAGTGCTTCCTTTGCAGTGTTGGGAACACTGTTATGAGATGCTCATGTCAGATGGCAGCCAAATAGGAATTGGCCAATACTGGCCAAGACTTTCAAACACTTCCTTTGAAAAGTGTCCTAGTTTCCCCAAGGACCTTGTGAAGTGGAGGAGAATGTGGCCTGCCTTCTAAGAAAGTGCTGCCACAGCTGAAATCCTGTGCACTATTGATGTACTTGAATTGCTGTCTGTGTCAGAGGCCAAAAATCAATATTTACTAATTGCTATGGATTATGTTACTAAATAGCTGAGGGCTTGCTCTGTTCCTAAACATGCAGCCAGCACTGCTTTATTGGGAGGGTGTCAGGCGAGCCTGTCATCTGAGGATGGGGAGATCCTTGGTCAGATGGAATGTGCTTTTGTAGACCTTCTCCAGGGGAGGCCTGTTAACAGTTTGTGTCCTCAGAGAGACAAAGTACGTACGTCACCAAGTACTGCTGTCTTAATCACAAAGCTTGTTGTGATGCTTTCATCCTTTAGAGTAAACTTACCTTTCTCCTGCCTCTCCAGATCCACATAGACATCCCTCGGATGAGCCCTGAAGCACTAATACTTCAGCCTAAGGTGACGGAGGTAAGAGGAGCTGGGGTGGGTTTCCTGCCATGGGGTTTTGTTTGCTGTGAGTATCTGAGGCTCACTGTATTAACAGGAGAGTGACTGCCCAGAGGCAAGTTGGTTGGCTAGTTTCTGGAGAGTTTGGCCGTAGTGGACATTTTTGTTGATAGGAAGTACTTCTTGTTCTTAAAGTATTTTCTTGTGTAATTTGATGCATAAAAGGAATATATGTAATAAGTATGCATAAATATGCATATCTAAATAATGTAAATTCATGATCCACCCCTGAATTTATGAAGTAAAACCCCACCAGTGCTGACCACTGTATATAGATGGTGTTGAACCTGCCTATCCGTGTTCTCTTCTCTGGCAGCTCACAGGAGATGGACTAGCCCACTCCTGACTGTTGGTCTGTCTCTCTTTCCTCTCTCTATCTCTCTCTGGTGGTGTTGGGGTTTGAACTCAAGGCCTTATACCTTCTTGGCTGTACCACTTGGGCCACACGTCCTGTCCCCCTGATTTTTGCATTTACAATTCTAATTTTAATACTAAGAAAATAACCTGTACTTTAATGTTGTATTTCTTGGAACTGTAGTCCAGTCTCTGCATATTGTGTTTTATCTCTACTTGATTTTGTAAGAGTCAGCTAACCTGTGACTTGTATAATGCTGTTTGAATATCCTACACTGTCTTTAGCTTGTTCCCTGTGGGTGAACATTTGGGCTGTTGCTAATGTTTTGTTGCTAGGAGCAACACTGGAACCTTTGTGTCCATTTGTGCAGGTACCCACAGAAAGAATTTCTCCACAGCATTTCAGAGGGATCCAGTTGTTCATTGTTGGGGACGTGCCCGTTAGACTTTCAAGATAATGCCAAGACGCTTCCCAGAGGAGCTTTGTGAATGAGACTCCCTTGTAGTCTTGGAGTTTCAAGGAATTCCACACACTTGCCAATTCTCAACATGGCCAGGCTTCTCAGTCTTTGTTTATCTTGTGATATTCTTGTCATGCTTCTGGTTTTCATTTCTCTAATAACTAATGGATTAAATATCTCTTTATATATTTGTGGGCATCTTCTGTGTCCCCCCTTCTGGAAAATAACTTATTCCTGTCTTTTTTCATTGTTACTTGGGTTATTGGTGTAATTCTTTATTGGTTGTAGAATCCCAAATATAGGATTCTAATTCTTTGATTGTTTGTATGTTACAAATATCTTCTTCTGTTCTGTGGCTTACATTTCACTTTCTTCTTCATGGCTGTTGATGATAATTTTTTTTTTTTTGGTGAAGTTGAATTCACCACTTTTTTATGGTCAGCACTGATATGCTTTACTTAAGAAATCTTTTTTTAGCCAGGCACCTGGCTTATGCCTATAATCCCAGCTACACAAGAGGCCATAGATAGGAGGATGGCAGTCTGTGCTGGCCCTGGGGAATAAATGTGCAAGACCCTATCCACAAAAGAACTGAAGCAGAAAGGACTGGGGACATGGCTCAAGTGGTAGAGTGCCTGCTTAACAAACATAAGGCTCGGAGTTAAAAAATCTCAATACTGTCTCCTCCTCCCCAAATATTTTTCTGTACATACATCATGTAGGCATTCTCCTACATTTTTATCTACATGGTTTGCTTTCCACACATCTGTGTTTAATTTATTTGTAAGTGGTAGCTGTGTCTGCAAGAGTAGTCAGTCTTAGTACCATTTGTGAACTCTTTTCTCCATGTCACTTCTGTTTTGTATCATTGTCACATTCACATGAATCTGGTCTGTGTTCTCTGTTGTGTCTTAGTATTCAGTTTCTCTTCTTTTAATTTTACACCTGCTAACTAAATTAGCTTTGTAACGTCTTAATATTTGGCAGGGGGGTTCACTCCCTTTCTTTCTCCTCTTCAGAACTGACTGGGTAGGCTTACTCTTTGCTCTTTCACAGAAGTCTCAGAGTCAGATTGCCAAGGTTTGGGGTTTGATTTATGACTGAAATTGCATGGAATCTCTAGATCCATTTGGGAGAGTTGACATTTTTATTAAATGTCAGTTTTCATTTTTATGAACATATTAGTTTCCTCCATTTTAGACTATTTTCAATACATTTTAAAGAAGTTTAAAAAATTTCTTTACAAAGTATTTCGTCTTTTGAAATATTTTGTCTTCCATCTTGATAGCCATAGTAAATGCACATTTAAACTTTGACATCTCTTGTCTGTGCAAGGCACAAGAGATCTGTTTAAAAAATGCAGCATTGGTAAAGTGAAAGCACGCCTAGATTGTAGAACACAAAAGGAGAAAATGTTTCAACAGAAGCAGTCATTTTGAGATACTTCTCTTTGATGGCTCTTTCCAGTGGTATGCGTATTGTATCTGGAAACGAGATAATGCATAGTGACTTCTTTTTACTTCTTTTTTTCTTAATGGAACATAGACCTTTGGTGTATTTTCGTGTGTTTTTTCCTACCACTTACCACATTCCTTGTAGAGCTGACCTTGAGGGCCTCTTAGTCTCAAAATATGGATCCAGAGTCACCACAAGTTGGTGCCAGCTGGGCATCTTGGGTTCTGTTGCCTTGGTCCTGCTGACTTGGAGCGCCTCCTGGCCATGGGGCTCATTCAGCTCCTGTGCTTCCCCAGGAGTGGGGCTACTCAGCAGGGCTGCAGGACTGAGCAGGGGGCATGCATCTGCAGAGCTGGTGGGCCTTTGGGAAGTGGCCAGGCTCATGTATGCTGGCCAAGGGAGGTAAGTGGGTAACCTGAGGAATAGCCTTGTGTGTGGAGAAATTAAATGATGAACTAGGGCTTCAGGAAAAGTATTAAAATGTGAATCTTTTCATGGCCAATAGGCAAAATCAAATTCTGATTTCTGGCATTGTGGAGGTTCAGCTCAGAGGCATTCATAAGCAACAGCAAATCTGTGACATAGTGGCTTCAGCAGGCAGAAGTCTGTTACTGTTTTCAGTACTAGTTCTTTGTCAGCCAATTGACTTTAACCTTAGGGCCCAGGTTGGCTGCTTAGTGTTCTTTATCACATTTACATTTCACTAGCAAGAATAATAAGCCAGAGATAGAGAAGGGCATACTTTCTCATGTCAGTTGCTCATAGTACTGCTAATATCTGTTGGCCTAATTTAGTGGTGTAGTTGTACTTAGCTGTAGCTGTATGGGAACTAGGAAAGTGGAACTTTGATCTCAGTGAGCCCTGTGTTCCACTAAAGTTTGGGCTTCCAGCTGCTCAGGAAGGATTTCGGTCATAAGCATCTCCAAGTCCAGCCATACATTTGTTTATTCACTCAATAGGTGATAGCCAGGTCAACTTTGGTGATTATTTCCTCCTCATTGTCCTCCTCCTTCCTCTCCCCCTCTTCTTGTTCGTTCCCTCCACCTCTCACTCCTTTTCTCTTCTCCTCTCCTCCTCTTCCTGTTAGCTCTATTGAGGCCTAATTTACATATAATACAGCCTGCCTATTTTAAGTTTAGGAGTATAACAACTACCCCAATCACTGTAGAGCATTTCTGTCTCCCTGAACAGTGTCTCTTGCTGTGACCCCCCCACCCTCACACCCTGTTTCCCTGGGAACTACTCTTCTGGCTCTGGAGTTTCCTTCACCTGGAGTCACACACTGTAGACTTGTGTGGCATCTTTTACTTAGCATCATGCTCTCTGAGACTCATGTTGTGTGTGTCAGCAGTGCAGTTCTTTGGCTGAGTCATTTTCTGATCTGTCAACACACCAAAGTGTGTGTATTTGTTCACCAGTTTATGGACACTTGGGTTCATTCCAGTTTTGTTCATTACAAAGTATATCTGCTGTAAACCTTCATGTGCACATTGTAACAAGGGTATCTATTCCCCACCCTCCCCACAGGCCCATCTCCTAGGTAAGGGCCTAGGAGTGCAATTGTTGGATTATAAGGCAAGAGTATGTTTTCATTGATCAATTTGCATGTCTGCTGGCAATGACTGAGATCTCTAATTGCTCCACGTCTTTGTCAGCACTTGTCATTGTCAGCCTTTTACCTTTTAGCCAGTTTTAATGGGTGTACAGTGGCATCTCTCTAATTTGCATTTCCCTATTTACTAATGATGCTGCATCATTTCATGTGCTGGCTTGCCACACATAAATCTTTGGTAATGAGGTGTTGTTTTCATTCCTGCTCATTATTTAATCATGTTTACAACTTTGACATGCTTATTCCCAGCGTCTGCTCAGACCTTATGAGTAGACCCCTGGGGTAGATCCTGGAAACTTCCAAGTAGGAAAGCACAGCCAACTGTAGAGCCTGCTGGTGCCTGCTGATGGGGAGGCTCTGAAGTGAGTGAGCAGTGACCATGGAGGTCACAGTTGGCACTGCTCAGGTGGAGTGGTGGCATTTTTCAGGAGGTCCTTGCCTTCTCCTTTCCAGACAGTTGAGTGGTATAGGCCCCTGGAAGGGTGGGGAGACTGGGCACCCTCCAGGTTTCTTCCTCCACAGCTTTGTGGGGGCTGCACTGCAGAAGCAGTTCTATTGGAGGCCTGGGCACTTTGTAGTTCATCCTGAATTTCACCCCCTTGCTCCCCGGGGACTGTGGCCCAGGTCCTGGCCCCTGGCTGCTCCCAGACATTGCTTCTCTTCTCTCTGAGCTCTGTCTGAGAAACCTTTGGTCTGTTCTATTTCTGTCCCTATGTCTAGTGCCTCAGGTTGTGGGTGGCAGAGTAGCTGTTCAATGAAGTTCTGCTGTATAAATGACCTTCCTGCTTGTCTTCCTCTTCCTTTTGACCTCTGCTGCAGTGCTGTCTTGTCGGAGATGCTGTCCCTGACAGCCCAGCACAGCATGCTGGTCCTTCCACTCACGCCCCTCTGGTGTGTTGCACGGCTCTTGTGATCGCACCTGGTTTGCTCACTTGTGTATAACGTGTGTCACTCTTCTTGTGTGTTGGCCCCGTGGTGCAGGATCACAGTCCTCTCACCCTTGCTGTGTCCTGAGTACAGAGCATTACTGGCACTTTGTGGGGGACTCAGGAGATTTTGTTGCAATTAGTAATTGATCTTTTTCATCCAATATTGTTATTAGGAAGTAAATTATAGCACTTTTAATCTCCTGCCCAGTGTTGGAGAAACACAGTCTTTAACATTAAAAACATGAATTTGACCTGTGATGCTCTAGCTACTGTGGTAGATACAGTACATTTTTTGGAACAACCATATCAAACATGGCAGTTGGGCCTTTCTAGTTGATAAATTAACCATATTCTGAGTGACTTTTCCTCCATAGTCAGTCCTGTTATTTGCTGTGTAGTTATCTGTTTCTTAGAATAGTCTCACAAATTACAGGAATCAGGTGCTTTTTCCAATTAGCCACCGAGACGTAATCTCTCATTATATCTGAACAGACACAGAAGATAAATGAAATGATTTTAAACCACGATTCACATGCACTTGTTAGAGTCGGTGTGGGCAGTTCCCCATGACCATAGGGAATGGGCATTTTCTAGGGTGCAGATCTCTATGGAGTACCCACTCATTCCATATGAACTCTCCTGTCTGACTGTGAGCTTTTTATGAGTTGATTTCCTTTCTGTGGAACTGGCAGGCAGTGTGGATACTGGTCCTAGTGTACTTGTATGTGGGTCCTGGAGTTGTTTCTGTTGACCAAAGACCTGGGACCAGGTCTGTTTTTTTTGTGTTTTCATGCCGTATCTTGTTTGGGGGGTGCCACTTTCCAGACCCTGCTTTCAGACCCTCTTGACCTTGATAGCCCTGCTGTCCCTGCTAGGGTCAGCTGAAGGTTCCCGTGGGCTCTTGCAGCAGCCATGGATTTCCCACTCCTGGAAAATCCTTGTCTGCATTGTAGAGTTGCTTGATTAAGAGTCTCTTCCCATTTGGACAGACCCTAAGCTGTGTGAGGGAGAGCAGGAGCCTCATTTTGGCACTTTCCATCCTGAGCACTGTGAGTTGCTGGGTATGAACTCCTTTGTTGTGGCCCTGCCCTTTACCACAGGCTCTCTCCTGGAGAGGCAGAGTCCTGTCCCTTTTCCTCTCAGCATCTCTCTACTCTGCTGCCTCAAGTGTCTACACACGTCCTTCTCCCAGCGTGGGCACTGTGCAGAGGCTTGGAGCTGAGAGACTACACCGGACACCCTGCAGCCTAGAGACACTTGGCTGATTCTGTTCTACCATCTTTGTGATTTATTGGTCCTTTCACCTTATTTGATGCCGTGGTTACTCCTTTTTATTTTTATCTTCAGAGGTGGGGATGCTATGTAATCAATTTATTAAATTTTTCTGGTATGTATTTGGGGGATTTGAGCTGTAGATATTTCTTCTTTCTGTTTGTTTTTAGGGTGGAAAACAGCAGAGTGTCTTTTACATGTATTTCCAGTTCAAAGAAAAAAAAATTTAACTTCAGATCTCTTCTATTAAGTTTAAGAAATGGAGCAAAGCTAATGTCTTTTACCACACACTGGGATGTGAACTCAAGGCCTTGTGCTAGGTAGATGGTCTACCACATGAGCTATTCCTCCAGCCCTTTTTGCTTTAGCTAGTTTTCAAATACCTGGTTCACTAGACTTTTTCCCTTACGATTAGGCCTTTTTTGTGCTATATTTCTCTTAAGATTTTCACTTGGGGATACATTGAGAAACCCCTTTGAACACTTACTTTGGAATTAATAATGAAAGACAGGACTATGAAATAGGTACAGGTATGGTGTGGGTACTTGTAGGAGAGGAGAAAGTGAATGTAGGGCATGAAGGTGAGGGAATATAGGTGATGGACTTCATGTATATATATACAAAATAGAGCAATGAAACCTCTTGCAGTTGCTAAAGTAATTAAAATTAAAGGGGTGGGAACGGGGGTGACAGGGCATTCTAACCAATGTACAATGTAAGGCTACTCAGAATTGTTGTAATGAATATCCTTTGTACAATGAATATATCCTAAAAAAAAAAAAAGACTTTCATTTAGGGCAAAATGAATGTGGAGTTGACTTTGCATGATGTTTGATATAGGAGCCTACTTTCTTTAAAGTTGCAGTCCTAGCCTTTATCAGCCATGCCCATCTACCATCCCTGAGGATTTCCTGTGTGTTGGGACTCATTTTGGGCTTCCTGTGGCTCCCCAGTCTGTCTCTCTCTCTTGTCCCACCTTCACCTTATCTCAATTATTATAGCCTTGAATCTGGTGGGACAGGCCATGCATGCCTGGTTCTTGTTTTTGGACTCTCCCTGACTTTTGCTTTTGTGGTTAAAATCAGCTTGTTAGGTTTCCTAAAGTTTAGGAAATGAGATGGAATCTATTGATCAGTTTGGAGAGAATTAATGTTTTGTTTTTGTATTTATTTTTCATACTAAGGACTGAACCCAGGACCTCGCTCTTCAGGCACTCTATCTCTTGAAGCATGTCCCTCAGCCACTTTATTTTTAAATTTTGTTTTTTAGATGGGGGTTTCAATAACTTTGCCTGGTCTGTCTTTAAACTCTCCATCCTTCTGTCCCTGCCCTCTGAGTAGCTGGGATTACAGATGTGTACTACCATGTCTAGCATCTCTTTAGTTTTAAACAGGGGTTTTTACCTTAAGTTTATTATACAGTTTGTTAAATTTGTTCATTGATGGATTTTTATAAATATGTCCTATAAATTTTAATTTATTACTTCATTTTTTATTGTCAGTATTTAGAAATGCAGTTGACTTTGGTAAGTTAATTTTGTATCTGGCTAACTTGCTAACGTCTTTCATCAGTTCTAACAATTTGTATAGATTTATTTGAGATTTTCAAGAAAATTGTCATGTCATTTGTGAATAACAGTTTTAGTTTTTCTTTTCCTTCTTTTTTTTCCAGAGAGGATTTTGCTGTGTAGCCCAGGTTAGCCTTGAACCTATGATCCTGCTGCGTCAGCCTCCTGTGCTAGGATCACAGGTGTGCACTATGATACCCTTCTGTTTTTTTTCTATTTTACACACACACACACACACACACACACACACACACACACACACACACAGAGAGAGAGAGAGAGAGAGAGAGAGAGAGAGACAGAAAGAGAAAGAGACAGCACTTTTCTTCATTTTTATTTTGATGGCTAAGATTTCCATTACAATATTGAATGTAAGTGGGGGAAAGCAGACATCCAAGTTCTTTTCCTGATCCTAATGGGGAAGTCTGCTTTTTTCTTTTTGCGGTACTGGGGTTTGAACTCAGGGCCTTGCACTTTCTAGGCAGGTGCTCTACCACTTGGGCTAATTCCCCATTCCCTAAAGGGAGGTCTAAAACCTTGCATCACTGACTTGTGACAGGTGTTGTTCACTATGCTGTACTTATAGTTTAAAAGTCATGAATGGTTACTGAGGTTTTTCAAACCCTCAGTAACCCTTTTACCTTCTCTAAACTATTAATGTGATGATTTTACTAGTTTTTTTTTAGTATTGTGCCAAGTGTACATTCCTGAAATAAATCCAAATCTGTCATGCTTCATATATTTTTAATGCATCACAGGATTAAGTCTGTTAACATCTAATGGCCATAACTACCAGATGTGGAAGTTAAATTTCTCTTTAATTTGGAAAATGCTTCCTAACCACATACCGATTCTTTACTCTGATATGTAATATGTCAGCTGTGTTGACTATTTGTCCTCTTCATAGTGACACTGTGATGTTTCATTTGAAAGTATTGTTTCTGTTCAGTGCTTCATTTTGAAGAGAATGGGACTTTTGTGTTTCATTACCCATGAAGATGCCCTATGCGAGCACAAAATGTGGGATGCAAATGAGCATATTTGAATGAGATGAATGTGGAGTGACGATTTACACATCCAGTGTGGTGTGCTTGTCTGCATTGGGACAGTTCTCAGTATTGATGGTGCTATAGACATACAGTGGTTGCCTTGGTCTACTCACTGTGTACTTTATGCGGCACGTGGTTGCCTTTTAATCCACATTCTAGATTTGCTACTGACTTCTGCTTTTATCTCATTCATTAGGTGTTATAATTCATGTGGGGAAGGGTGTTCCTTGACTCATGTTGTGAATCTCAGGTTGTAAATAACATCTTCTCTCTGAGCCTACGGGGCTGTTGGCATTTAAGGGATATAAATCCCATGGGTCTTCTCAGTGTAACTGTATTTTGTTGCTTCTCTCACAGAAATGATCTCCGTGGTACTTTACATGATGTGAAGTAGTATTACTGATGTGTATGGTAGAATTATGATGTTTTCAAATTTCTGAAGTCAGACTTTTTTTTTTTAAGTAATCATAAGCACAGTGTTAGTTTCCATTTTAGTGTGTGCCCCTTTTAGTATGCATAGCACCTCAGCTCCCTCTTGTGCCTTGTGTGGCTGTGTTCAGCTCTGCCATGGAGGCATGTGGGAAGTGTTTGGTAAGATGCACACAATGACAACAGGAAGTGCTCTGAGCCTGGCACCTGGCAAGCCCCTTCCGGGGCTTAAGCAGAGGTCTTAAGCAGGGGTCTCCTGCTTAAGAACCCTAGTGAGACTTCTAGGAAGAGTATTTGGGGTTTTGAATTAGCAGGTCTGTCCTGGTGCTCATGTTTCTGAAGCTTGGTGAGCAAACTGGGAATGCCTCTAGTTTTTTTACTTTCATCAACCCTGGTGCTAACAAGTAGTACCAACCATTTTTATTATTGTCGTGGAGTACAAACTGATTTGCAGAAGAGATACTTGGGGAAGTGTTTAAAGTTTGTACTACTTTTAATGCATTTCCACTCTTAAAGATATCTTAAGGAGTATCAATAGTGTGAACAGAACTTTAGTTGCTAGTAACATCAGTGAGTTTCCTGTCAGAGCCACTTCAGATCCACTAGACGTCCACTAGTGGTGGGCACCCTTCCCTTGCTGTCCTTTGATAGACTCTTAGCTGCTTGCCCCAGAGATAATGTGAGTTAATGTTCTGTGACAGACCTTTGCCTTGTTCATGTCTGCTTTTTTTTTTTTTTTTTTGGTGGTACTTGGGTTTTGAACTCAGGGCTTCATGCTTGCTAGGCAGGCATCCTACTACTTGAGCCATTCCACTAGCCCTATTTGTGTTGTTTATTTTCGAGATTGGGTCTTAGGAACTATTTCCCTAGGCTGGGTTTGAACTGCAAGTTCCCTGCCTCCTGAGTAGCTAGGATTATAGGCATGAGCCACAGGTGCCCAGCTTCATGTATGCTCTTTGTTAAAGGGTCCCTGCTTCTACTAACAGAACAGTTCCATACAAGAGAGCACATTGCTTTTTACCTTTTCTGTGCAAAGTGTTAGGAAAGTACTTGGGAGTTTTTACCCTGTGAAGAATGCTATGGTCACCTGAAGGGAACAAGGGTGACACCAAGACCCAGTGTACAGCTGGGGTGTGGGGAAGAGACAAACATGTATGAAGCAGGAGAGATCATATAAAATTGTGAATGAAATTATCCTATTGATGATGTTCTACCTCATTCAATCACAGGAGACAGCGGAGGAGGTATGGGGAACACTCAAGTTTGAAAGGGTGCCCTTTGCTTTATAGCTCTGTGTGCCCTTCTGTGTCCTGGCCAGGTTGCTCAGGAGGTCTCTGCCCATCAGCCTGTAGGAATAATGTCCTGTAGCCCTGGGGGCTGTGGGCCCCACCACCTGGTGCACCTGGTATCTGTGCATCTCTCCTTGTGTTGCACAGATCTAGGCCTGGTGGATACCTGGGGTGATTGCCAGGGTAAGTGCTTTGCAGGGGCATCCCAGCTGAGTGGTGGGACTTGCCTCTGTGGAGAGTCTACATGCAAGACTAGGGTGAGCTTGGCACCAGGAGGTAGGCACTCACTCAGCCACTAACCCAGCCATCTGCCTGTGTGCCCTCAGGCTCTGGACAGTGGCCCTGGGCCAGCCTAGGAGGAGCTGGGCCTGTGCCACACACTGGCCCCTGAGTACCCAGGCTTCCTCTGTGGAATTAATTCTTAGCTTCATCTTTTGGACTTTTGACCCTTGAACTTAGTGCTCTGTTGGCTATTCCTGCTTCTTTTGGTGGATGTCCAGTCTAGATGCTGGTGTCCAGTCATTCTTCAAGGCCCAAGAAGCTGGAGGAGCCAGCAGTATCCTGAGGGAGTTTGAAGGAATTGGGCCATGTCTTTGGGATTTGGGGAGACTTTGAAGTCTCTGCCATGAATCGAACCTGCCTGTTCTCCCCTGAGCCTTCCTGAACAGGTAAATGAAGGTTGCCTTTCCTCATGATTGGAACTCATGGTGAGAGAATGCAGTGAGGAGTGAGGAAACTGTTTCCTTTAAGGGATTCTCAGCAACTCCATTTTTAGTGGGAACTAGATCAGGAGCAGAGGTGCACTGAATAGCACTGGACTTTGTAGTGGTAGAAATGCAGCAGGTTAAGAAGGACCATGGTTGCCCAGAGCATACAGGCCTCGAGGTGTGGTGAGAACCCTGTACATCTGTGGGTGTGTGCTACAGGAAGTGTGGTGCTTAATTTGTACCCCTTCAAGTGTCATGTTGGTAAACTTTGAAAATGGTTGTTTGGAAAAAAGTGATGTAAAAATTGGTCATCTATAAATTTTTTTTTTAGAAAACTAATCTGAGAGCAGAAGTTTGAAATGGCTCAATGCATTCCTTAAAAGTAACTGCAATATGTGATGCTGGCTTAGAAGTCCTATACCACAAGTCCCTCTGTGCTGGGGATGGGATCTGTCCTCACAGCAGGCTCTCAGGGCTGTGGATTGAGGAGATTTCCTTAGGGTGAAAGACACATGGTAAGGGGGCTGCAGGTGATGCTTGGGCACCATCTAGTGAGTGCTCTTGCTCTCTGGCATGCCTTCCTAGTTTACACAGTGGAGGCAAGGTATAAAATGAGAAAGCAGGGCTGGTGGTGGGGCTCAGTGGTAGAGTGTTTACTTAGCATGCATGAGGCCCTGGGTTCCATCCTGGCACCACAAACAGAACAAAGCAAAGCAAAGCAAAACAAAACAAAACAGATAAATATTTTAAGGCTTGTTATGACAGAGCAGAGTGTTACACATACAGGGCTTTCTGAGGGGTTGGGAGAACCTGGCCTCACCTGACATTTTCAGATAATTTGGGAGGGAAGTGTTTTTTTTTTTTTTTTTTTTTTTTTGGAGGGAATGGGGTTTGAACTCAGGGCTTTGCACTTGCAAAGTAGAAGCTCTGCTGCTTGAGCCACACTTCCAAGTCTGTTTTTTTTCTGGTTATTTTGGAGGTGGGGTCTCGTGAACTATTTGCCTGGTCCGGCCTTGAATCTCTATCCTCCCAATCTCAGCCTCTCAAATAGCCAGGATTATGGCCTTGAGTGGGCTCTGGATTCAAGAGGTGATTTTTCCCCTGGTGAACGTGTGCCTTGGGATAAGAGCTTTCACCTGTCTTTGCCCTAGCTCTCTCCTTTGTCAATCCCAGCATTGCCAGTGATTTAGAATCCAGACTATCAAGCCCAATGTGATTTATGATCTAAGGCAATGAAGAAAGAGACTGACTTCCCAGGGTACAAATGTAGTTGCTTCCACAAGGTGTGGTGTGTTTGCCAGTGCTGGGAGGAAATAAAAAAGGTTCTCTGTGTTTGGAAGTTTGTAATTCATTCATTTTTTGGAGCTTTCATCATCTTTACTATGCGCCATGCCCATGTGAGGCCTGGACAGAGAAGTCAGACCTGGCCTTGGCCAGTACAGAGGCTCAGGTTCATGCAGGAGCTAGCAGGGAGTGACTCTGCAGGAAAGAGGAGAGACCAGAGGGTCACAGAGTAGAAAGTGACTGGTTCTTCCCTGAAGAATGTGAAGAGGGAGCAGCAGACAGCTGCAGGAAGTAGTGTTCCAAATGGGTCTCCAAGGCCAGGGAACTGAGCTGAGCCAGAAGGTGGTAAAGGCCCTCTAAACAGTGGAACTGTGCTGACCTGGCAGGCTCTGAGATAGGGGCCATAGCTTAGCACAGACAAAATGAGGAAGCTGGCTGGGAGAAAACCTCAGGGCAGGGCCAGATCCTGATAAGGCCCCTTGGGCTCGGGTGGTGTGGTGCAGGCAGAGATCTTTAAACCATGGCATCTGTGCCCATACACACACATGGGCAGTGTGGAGCAGGAGAGGTCTTTAAGCTATGATTTATGTACCCATATACACTCATGGATCATGTGAGCAGGCAAAGGTCTTTAAGCTGTGAAGCTCATGTATAAATGCACATGTGTTGGTGCTCTAGGGTGCTGGTGTTTTGTCACCTTGGTAAAATCCATCTCATGAACAAAGATGGAGGAAGGTGAGTGGGAGTGAGGGATGATGAAGAGGAAGGATCAACTGAATGTGAATGTTGTGAGGAAAGAGAAGAGACTGAGCTAACTCACAGCCTGAGTATCTGAAAGCCTAACTGTGCCTTCCTGTATGGTAATGATTTTCCTGTGGTTTAATGGTATTTACTTACCTCATGATAGAAATTCACAGCATCTGTCCATCTATCTATCCATCCATCCATCCATCCATCTACCTGTTCATCCATCTGCCCACCACCCACTTACCAGTTCACTTCTATGCTTCCTAGCATAGAATTCCTATTACCCACTGATAAGCCTGGTGCCTTGGTGCCGTTCCACAAGGCCCTGGGCTACCATATATCCTCATGACCTGTGGGGCTCCAGGGAGCCAAATAGGATGGAATGGTAGGTCCCAGGGGTTGGTAAAATACTGCACAGTGCTTGTGATTTAATAAAAAGTTAAGATCATCAGACTTCTACAGAGAAATTAAACTGCAAATTTGTATTTGATTATATTTGTATTTTAATATTGGGGCAGTGAGTAGAAAAAATACTGATTTGTGTGTTTTTTAAGTAAAAGATTGAATACATTTGAAAGTTTCCACTACATTTCTTTCTTGTTTCATTGCCTGTTCCATTTTCTTTCAGATTTTTGAAAGGATCTTGTTTATATGGGCTATCCGTCACCCTGCCAGTGGATATGTTCAGGGGATAAATGACCTTGTCACTCCTTTCTTTGTGGTCTTCATTTGTGAGTACTTAGGTAAGATCTTGTCAAAAACATTGATAGTGGATTTACTGTGTTACCATGTATAATTATATGCATAGTATATAACGTTACATATTATATCGACTATAATATTGAAAATTGCCATTAAGTTTGATTTATTAATGATAGGGTAGTGGTAGAGTAGTTTTATCATTGATGCTAGCTTTAAAAATGCCTTTAAATCCTCAGCTCAACTACTGACAACATTACGATCTGGTCACAATTGTTAATACCTGCCTTTTAATAATGAATGAAGAGAAAGGAGTGTATTTGGGAGTTTGGTTTATTTCTAATGGTCATCAGAGCACTGGCTTTGATGGTTTGGACTTAAGTGTATCAGCTTAAGGTGATAGGGTATTAGTTGAATGGTTTGCTTACAAGCTCAAAACCAAGTTGTCTTTCTGTGATCTCTCACTGCCTGCCCAATTTTGATATAGTATTAGCATTTTGTTTTGTGAGAATAATAATTACATGCAAAATAATTAGTTTCACAGAGATTTAGGCAGTATTGTTTCTTTTTGAATACTGCAAATTTTTCTTTCATTTATATTAGAACAGCAAGCTGTAATATAACACTACCTGTTTTGAGCATGTTTTAAGCTTTAAAAAAAATCTGACAAGTGATGGGGATATTTTTTAATTCATCCATGAATGAAAGTTAAACACCCAAGGGGCTTTACTCCTGAGTTGGAGCATTTAATTTTAAACCAATTTTCCTTTGTGCTTATGTGACCCTTCCTGTATTAGTTACTTTTGTGTCACTGTGATGAAATACCTAATGTAAGGTATTTCAGGGAGGGAAAATTGATTTTGGCTCATATTTCAGTCCATGGTCACTTGGTCCTATGTCCTTGGGTACATCATGGTGGAGGGAGCCATGCGGAGGAGCTTCTTCACCTCGTGGTAGACAGGAGGGGAGTAGGGTCCCAGTGTAGCCTTCAAAAGCATGCCCCTCAAACTTACTTCCTCCAGCTATGCCATACTTCTAAAAGTCCCACAACCTCTCAAAATAGTGTCACCATCTGGAGACCAAGTGTTGCACTCGAGCCTGTGGAGACATTTCATATTCAAATTGTAACGCTTCTTGACTTGGTGTTGGTTTGTCTTTGTGTGATTATGGTTTTGACCATTCTGGTCTCCAGTCTGCTTCAGATTCCCATCCTGGTGATCTGGAGAGATTGGGTTCTCTTGAGACCAGATCATCTTCTGAGGATGAGAACATATCCACTTATTGGCCTTGTTGTAGCCCTTCACACTTTGTTTCCATTTGTGATTTCATAGGAGGTCTTTTCATCACTAAGCAACTAATGAGAACCACCACTGCTCACTCCCTAATCGCCTCTTAAGTAGTGGAGGCCACTCTTGAGAGCGCCCACATTCTGTCTCTCACCCCTCACTTGACAGCTAATGAAAATGTTCCTAATGTGTCTGGAACAGTAGAACCTCTGTCAGTAGCCCTCAGAGTTGTTAATTGAAAGAGGATGTTCAACTGAGATGTGATTAGAGAATTGATATTCCATGTTAAATAGACCATTTAATTAATGTGGTAAATAAGTTTGTCTTAACTACTTTACTGCCAACTTATGTTGTAAGACCCAGGTGATTCTTAATAGCAAGGCGGGACGAAGGGACATGACCACGATGTTAATGGTCCAGGAGAAAGGGTCACTGGAGGAAATGGAATTTGTGCTAAATGGATTCTTCATCTGGCCTCAGAGAGATTCTTCCTGCAATTTCCTGCCAACACACACACACACACACACACACACACACACACACACACACACACACACACACACACACACACACACACACACACTGTGTGAAACAGGCCCTTTATATCTGGCAGTTGATGGTTAAGTGAACATTTAAGATGTGATTTTTAGATCTTGTTTCCTAGGCTTGAGAAATGTTCATCACTACAGTCCAGACCTTCCATTTGTCTGTATTGCTGGGAGCACCACCTGGCTTGCATTTGGGGCTGCGGTTTTGTCATTCTGCAGCCCTTAATGGACCCACCGTGGAGTTGGCGTTCTTGCAGAACACTAACTGGGGTGTGGGGGCTGTTTTCTGCTCAACTTGGCAAACACTGCCTGAGCACCCTGGTCCTCTGCTGTGGTAGGCATGCAAGTGAATGGAGAGTGCTGGTTCCTGCCTATTTGGAGCCCATGGTAGTAATAGTGAATGTAGGTTTTAGATGAGTAATTAAAAGTTAATTAAAGTAATTAACATTTGTGTTATCAAGAAGAAGCACAGGGTACCCTGAGAGCCTGTTCCGGTCTAGGTGTCAGAGGAGGTTTTGTGGACTAGGCCATTTCTCTGAGGTGAGCAGGAGCCAGAGTGAGTTAGGCTTGAGGAGAGAGTTGCAGAGAGCCAGACTGGATGGAGGGAGGGAAATGACGGCACAGGCGTGGGTGGAAGGAGAGGCCGGGATAGCTGTGCCAGGACTGAGCAGTTATAGTGAGTTATAGGGGTGTGCGATTGAAGCTGAGGAGCCCTTGCTTGGGTTCTGTCCTCTACATATGTGTCCTGGCTGTGCTGGAGGAGCTTGGTGGGTATCTGGGAGTCCATGAAGCAGGTACCACACTGTGAATCACCAGACAGAGGCTCAGCTTCCAGAAAGGCTGTATAGTTTGCTGAGCTCCTCCTCTGCTCCATCTCTTTTTTTTTTTCTCATTTAAGTCAATAATTTATTCTTGTTCATTGGACTTATGGGCCCAAAAAGCTGTCTGGGAACCTGTTTACAATTTTTTCTTAATTACTTTAAATAAGAAAAATTTGGTTTAATGTTTGTCCCATCAAACCAAAGCACTTTTTTTTCCCCCTCTTAAAAATTTTTTTTTATTGTTTTATTATTCATATGTGCATTCAAGGCTTGGGTCATTTCTCCCCCCTGCCCCCACCCCCTCCCTTACCACCCACTCCGCCCCCTCCCTTTCCCCCCCACCCCATCAATACCTGCAGAAACTATTTTGCCCTTATCTCTAATTTTGTTGAAGAGAGAGTATAAGCAATAATAGGAAGGAACAAGGGTTTTTGCTGGTTGAGATAAGGATAGCTATACAGGGAGTTGACTCACATTGATTTCCTGTGTGTGTGTGTTACCTTCTAGGTTAATTCTTTTTTTATTTTATTTTATTTTATTTTATTATTCATATGTGCATACAAGGCTTGGGTCATTTCCCCCCCCTTGCCCCCACCCCCTCCCTTACCACCCACTCCTTCCCCTCCCTCTCTCCCCCTCAATACCCAGCAGAAACTATTTTGCCCTTATTTCTAATTTTGTTGTAGAGAGTATAAGCAATAATAGGAAGGAACAAGGGTTTTTGCTGGTTGAGATAAGGATAGCTATACAGGGAGTTGACTCACATTGATTTCCTGTGCATGTGTGTTACCTTCTAGGTTAATTCTTTTTGATCTAACCTTTTCTCTAGTTCCTGTTCCCCTTTTCCTATTGGCCTCAGTTGCTTTAAGGTATCTGCTTTAGTTTCTCTGCGTTAAGGGCAACAAATGCTAGCTAATTTTTTAGGTGTCTCACCTATCCTCACCACTCCCTTGTGTGCTCTCGCTTTTATCATGTGCTCATAGTCCAATCCCATTGTTGTGTTTGCCCTTGATCTAATGTCCACATATGAGGGAGAACATACGATTTTTGGTCTTTTGGGCCAGGCTAACCTCACTCAGAATGATGTTCTCCAATTCCATCCATTTACCAGCAAATGATAACATTTCGTTCTTCTTCATGGCTGCATAAAATTCCATTGTGTATAGATACCACATTTTCTTAATCCATTAATCAGTGGTGGAGCACCTTGGCTGTTTCCATAACTTGGCTATTGTGAATAGTGCTACAATAAACATGGGTGTGCAGGTGCCTCTGGAGTAACCTGCGTCACATTCTTTTGGGTATATCCCCAAGAGTGGTATTGCTGGATCAAATGGTAGATCAATGTGTAGATTTTTAAGTAGCCTCCAAATTTTTTTCCAGAGTGGTTGTACTAGTTTACATTCCCACCAGCAGTGTAAGAGGGTTCCTTTTTCCCCACATCCTCACCAACACCTGTTGTTGGTGGTGTTTCTAATGATGGCTATTCTAACAGGTGTGAGGTGGAATCTTAGTGTGGTTTTAATTTGCATTTCCTTTATTGCTAGAGATGGTGAGCATTTTTTCATGCGTTTTTTGGCCATTTGAATTTCTTCTTTTGAGAAAGTTCTGTTTAGTTCACTTGCCCGTTTCTTTATTGGTTCATTAGTTTTGGGAGAATTTAGTTTTTTAAGTTCCCTATATATATTGGTTATCAGTCCTTTGTCTGATGTGTAGCTGCCAAATATTTTCTCCCACTCTGTTGGTGTTCTCTTCAGTTTAGAGACCATTTCTTTTGATGAACAGAAGCTTTTTAGTTTTATGAAGTCCCATTTATCTATGCTATCTCTTAGTTGCTGTGCTGCTGGGGTTTCGTTGAGAAAGTTCTTACCTATACCTACTAACTCCAGAGTATTTCCTACTCTTTCCTGTATCAACTTTAGAGTTTGTGGTTTGATATTAAAATCCTTGATCCATTTTGAGTTAATCTTGGTATAGGGTGATATACATGGATCTAGTTTTAGTTTTTTGCAGACTGCTAACCAGTTTTCCCAGCAGTTTTTGTTGAAGAGGCTGCTATTTCTCCATCGTATATTTTTAGCTCCTTTGTCAAAGACAAGTTGGTTCTAGTTGTGTGGCTTCATATCTGGGTCCTCTATTCTGTTCCACTGATCTTCATGTCTGTTTTTGTGCCAGTACCATGCTGTTTTTATTGTTATTGCTTTGTAATATAGTTTGAAGTCAGGTATCGTGATACCTCCACCATTGTTCTTTTGACTGAGTATTGCCTTGGCTATTCGTGGCCTGTTGTGTTTCCATATAAATTTCACGGTAGATTTTTCAGTCTCTTTAATGAATGTCACTGGGATTTTGATGGGAATTGCATTAAACATGTAGATTACTTTTGGGAGTATAGACATTTTTATTATGTTGATTCTACCAATCCATGAGCATGGGAGATCTCTCCACTTTCTATAGTCTTCTTCAATCTCTTTCTTCAGAAGTGTATAGTTTTCCTTGTAGAGGTCATTCACATCTTTTGTTAGGTTTACACCTAGGTATTTGATTTTTTTTGAGGGTATTGTAAATGGAATTGTTTTCATACATTCTTTTTCCGTTTGCTCATTGTTAGTGTATAGAAATGCTAATGATTTTTCTATGTTGATTTTATATCTTGCTACCTTGCTGTAGCTATTGATGATGTCTAGAAGCTTCTGAGTAGAGTTTTTTGGGTCTTTAAGGTATAGGATCATGTCGTTCTGCTCGGTCTTTAAGCTGTGGCACTCAGGTACCTAGCTTACTGAAGATCTTTAGGATATGGTTGGCCTTAGTGGTCAGGCTGTCACATGATTGCTCCAGCATTTGTAGTATGGGTGGCCTGGGGCTCTGGCCCAAATGTGTACTACTCCCTAAAGTGGGATAAGATGGTTTACTAGGTTTCTTTCCTTGAAGTTGAAATGTGGTGAACAATTCCAGTTAATTGAAGGTATAAGAAACCCTTTGGGCAGGAATTGGAAGGGCTCGTTATGCAGCAGACCACAGATCTGCAATGCCTGAGTACATTGGGGCATTTCCTGGGAATGTGTGTTTGCAATGTGCTCAGAGCCATCAAAGACCCTGTGGGCTACGTCCCTGGAGTGTAGTGTGGGCAACCATGTTGTTCCAAATAGAAGGCATTCCTACCATATGTAAGCAGCAGTTGCTTTAGTCCTGTCTCTTGGGACGGTCTTGCACTTAGAGGTCTCCATGCCATGTTCTCTGACTTGTGAAAAGATATGGAAATGAGCAGTGAGATGAGGACGACCATGGCTTATCAAGCTAGGTGAAATTCTTCCCACAGGGTGGGGTGCTCATCTTCAGCAGGAGCCTAGCTGGGATAGTCAGTGAGAGGAACAGTTCGTAGGGATGGGGAGAAACAAAATGAGGGGACAAGCTAGAGTCTTGTGGAACTGAAGCCATGAGAGTATGTGCTCAGAGGTACATTGGGGCCCAAGTGGCCTCTGCAGTTCCAGAATATGCCAGGCATGAGGTAGAAGTGTGTGCCCCACAGGTCAGTACTTCTGGTGGGGCCTCCACCACTGGAGAAAGTCCTGTAGTTTGGTCTTGCACTTGAAAGGTGTCAAGCCTGCAGGTGCAAGTTAGCACACACATGCATATATATGCACAGGAATATGCAGACACACATGCATACATAACTCAAATACCCACACAGCATTCTCCTCACTGTTGTTGCCACAGCCTTTCTAAGTAAATGTGGAACAAATCTGTAAGTAGGCTAGTGATAGTGTTTCATGCCTGAAATTCCAGAGACTGTGTAGGCTGGGCAGGAGGATCATAAGGTAGAGGCCAGCCTGGACAACTTAGAGCCTGACATATAACAGACACAAGACAAAAACAAAAAGGGCTGGAGATGTAGCTCAGTGGTAGAGTGCTTGCCTAGCGTGCATGAGGCCCTGTGGTCCATCCCTACCTCCCCGCCAACACACACAACTATGTAATTATCTCTTGTTGAATAGCACCCACCAGTTGGGGTGGGGCCCTGGAGGTGTGTGACATTTGCAAGGAGGTCATGAAACCTCTGGTGACCTCAGAGGGAGGGATAGTCTTAGGTGTCACAAGGAGGGGACAGTTTTAAGAAGGAGGGTTGGTCAGTAGGAACCAGTGCCATGGAGATGCTGAAAGTTTATCAAAAGCTCTGACAATGTGGGTGTTACTGGCAGCCTGCCAGAGTGGGCTTGAAGAAATGTTGTAGGGAAGGTGTGCATTAGCTGAGTGGCCTCCCCCAGAAAAGGTGCTGTGGACATCTGTACACTGGGGAAGGCTGGATCAAATGGGCACAGGCCTCTTACAACTCTATGTTAAAGAAGGTGTTTTTTTGAGGCGCTCTTACCGCTTGAGACACTCCACTAGCCCTAAAGAAGTTTTTATTATGTAATGTTTTAAACATGTGCAAGTCAACAAAACAATGTAAAGAGCCCTGTGCCTGTCATCTGCCTACGTGGTTACCATAATCTACCTTTCTCCTTTCCTTTGCTTCTCAATCTCATCCTGACTTTTGCCCAATTGTAATCATTACTGCTTTAAAAAGGAGCTTAATGAGATACAATTTACATACATACTGTAACTTCCATGCACAAAGTTCACTTTTTGGAATATCGCCATTTGATTTCAGAATCTTCTCATCATCCCCAAATGACATCCTGGTGCCCATTAGTGGCCGCTCCTCATTTTTCCCTTACCCTGTCACAAACCCCTGGCAATTTCTGCTCTACTCTACATCTCTATAGATTTGTCTCTCTGGATATTTCTTATCAGTGGAATCATACAGCATTGGGCTTTTTGTGTTTGGCCTCCTTTCTGCCTAGCATCCTGTTTTCCAGTTTTCATCCCTGGTATAGTGTAGATCAGTATTTAATTCCTTCTAGAATTCTGAGTGGAACCACGTTGTATTTATCCTTTCACCAGGGGATGGACATTTGGATTGTTCCCTCTTTTTGACTAAAAGGATAATGGTGCTATGAATATTCATATATAGCCTTTTGTTGGGAGCATGGTTTCTTGGTCCTGTACCTGGCAGTGGCACTGCTAGGTCCTGTGGGAATTATAAGGGTAACTTTGTGAGGAACTGGCACACTGTTTTACTAAGCAGTGTTGCCATTTTCTGTGCCTGCCTACAGTGTAGGAAGTGTCCCAGTGGTCCGTATCCTGATCAACACTTGTAATGACTTTTTACTTTTTAAGACTTTGGTGAAACCCCAAGTGATTTGGTGATTTAAGGATATAGAGTTCTTCTCTTAAACCACAAACAGCAATACTTCAGATAACGGACAGTGTTGACTGTGGAGACATTATCACACAGAGGTAAGTAAATCCTGCAGATGCTAGTATTCCCATCATACTGATGGCATTTGTTCTCTGAGCAGGGTGCCCACTGCTGGAAGCAGTTCCTGTTTTCAGAGGGCATTGTAATGTAACCTCTCATTCTCTCTGCCAGAGATGATACCCGGTGCTTGCTCTGGGCTCAGAGACATTGATAACCTTTTGGAAAAGTCCTGTGACAGTTGTACCTTTACTGTTTAAGGAAGTGTATACAGAAGTAAGATTTGCATACATAACTTACCCCTGTGGCTGCTGTGACTCAGTTCTGGCTTATCACTGACATGTACTCTGATTTTTCTTCTTATACCTCTCTGGTGGTGATGGGTGGTTTGAACTTGGGACTGTTTTCTGTGTGTGACATATTGTACAGAGCTCAGCATGCCTTGATATGAAGCTATATTTTTTTCTTTCTTTCTTCTTTTTTTTTTAAACTTGTATTAGATAAGTTTTCTTTTTTTGTGACAGTACTGGTGTTCGAACTCAGGGCTTCACACTTGCTAAGCAGGTGCTCTACCACTTGAGCCACTCTGCCAGCCCACTAAGATTTATTTCTACAAAACACTTGTATCTATTGTGCAGTTAAGAAGCACAGTTCTAAAATGCATTCAGGAGATTGCAGTTGCTGGAGTGTTATGGCTACTAGAAAAAGTGTCAGCTGTTGACCATCCCACTTTTGAGAAGAATGATTATCTGTGCCACTCTCCTGGGAGGCCTGGCGAGGACCTCCTTATTCTCTCCCTTCCCAGGAGAGGAGACTTGCTCTTTGCTGGGAGAGGCCTGCACCCATCTGAGCTCTGCTTCAGTTCTAGGTGGGCCTTGCTATCAGAATCTGGGAGCTATATAGGCTGAGCAGTGGGTCCCAGCCCTTCTGTTCTCTTGCCCTATCCCAGCCAGACTTCTGAACTGCTAGGCTGGGCTGCTCCTGAAGACCACTGACTAGAAACAGAATTGGCTATAGTTCCATCCTTTCTTTATATGGGCTCCAGTGTCTAGGTTTGGTCTGGAGGAAGGAGGATTCATGTAGTGTTGAGCCTAAGCTGTTTCCATTCTGTCCTTGGCCTTAGAGCCCAGCAGGTGCTCTCTTGGGGTCACTCACCTGGGCTGCACATACCTATTAGCAGGCTCACAGAGGGGACTCCCATGGCAGTCCACAGTTACTTGTGGTCAACAGCTATTTTGGTGTTCCCTCTGTCTTTTTTTCCTATGCATTGTTTTGTCATAGTCTAGGGCATGCTATGTCTACTATTTTGTTTCATACTTTTTTTTTTGAATTTACCCTTAAAACATTACCCTGTATCATTAAGAAGTCTTTATAAAGATCATTTCTACCTCCTGCATATTATTCAGTTGAGGTAATGTCACACAATTCATGAAAACTTTCCCTTATTGTTGGAATTTGTTAATTTTTCCCCCCAGGTAGGTATGGTATAATTTTAAAGTAAAATTCGTACTTTCTAAATAGTGACAGTCATGTTTCTTTTAAGAATGTTACATTTGGTTTAAAATTAAGAAACTTTATTCATCACCTTACATTGCACAATTAAGCAGAGAATGGTATTTCAACATGGCAGAAGAATAAATAAATATTTTTTTCCTTCTTTGAACTCTGTGCTGTTTTAGTTTAGAAATAATTTTGCCTGGGCACTTTGGACTGCTACCTTGGGTAATTGAATGTTTGTTGGGTGACATGGAAGGAATGACGATGAGTATATTTTGCAAGATGAAGAGTACTTTACAATTGATTCTCACTGGCAGTATGCTTAATCTCAGATTGATTTGATTTTGTATGTCATTTTCTCTTAAATCATGCTTGAAAGCAAATATGGAAAGGGACTAGAGTAAACAGTGCATCTACTTAACAACATTAAGCATATTTATTTTCATATTCCTGTTTGTAAGTTGAAATCTCAAAATATGGGCTGTTTATAAGCTTGCTCCTGTGCTCAAAGAGGACATTTCAGCATGAGGCTCATGGAGTTGGAGCACTGCAGTGTCTGTAATTAGTGCACAGCTGGCATAGGAAGTGAATTCCCAGAAGACTCAGTCAGGATGCATAAGAGAAATACTGCAAAGAACTGACCAGTAGCCAAATTTTTTACCAGCCCAGTCTTTTTTTCATTTCCTTTTGGTGCCTATTTCTGTTAGTAGAGAGTGAACAGGGTTTTAAGAGACAGTGAGGGGATGAAGAGCTGTTGTAGGTTTTTCATTGATAAGTCAGTTTTATAAATGACTTGTATTACTTCCTTGTTTGCATCTCAGTTTTACCTCATTGTAAATAGTTTTTCCCAAGTGCTGTGTACACCCATGCTGCAGCTAAATATATTTTCTACTTGGCTTCCTTGAGTGTTCCTCACAGCTAATGTACTTCTGTGGCCCACAATTAATCTCAGAAACCTTGGGAGGTAAAACCCAAAGAGCCTAGGTGTGGCATCTCGTCCCATGGAGTGGGGAGTGGAGAAGGGAGCTCCCAGGAAGCCAGTGACTGGACTGTAATGGGGGCCAATACAGGTGCCCTGTCATGCTGTACATGCTTGTACATATTTGTTGTTTACAGACATTTTGAGAATGTCAGTGTAATGGATTCACTTTTAACAAACTTTGTCATACAGTAGGTCCACATGCCAGAAGCTGTCACTGGAGTGTTTGGCCAGTTTTCTCTGGACTTTTTGTCTGTTATAGTCTTAAACATGGTAGTTATGCATGCACATTTCAGTATTGCTTTCTGTTTAACATCTAAGCACGTTCCAGTCATTCAACATTTTTAAAAGTGCTTTTTAAAAAAAGTAGTGAAAGTACATCCTATAATGGGCAGAAAAGCGAGGCAGAAGTTCAACAAGAAACTGGAAGATTGTGTACCACTGAACATCAACCAGATCTCACAGATGCCTGCTGAACCATGCACGCAGCAGCACTTGTCCCCAGGTACATGGTACATGGGCTGCGTCCCAAGATGAGCCTCACTGGGATCATGCCAAATGCGTTATTCCCTGCAGTGGCTTTAAGTTACAAAGCAGGAATCATTTGGAGAAACTTATAAATTTGTGGAAATTTTAGAACACAGCCCCAAAAATCAAAGGGTCAAAGTAGAAATCATAGGGGAAATGAGAAGTTACTGTGAAATGAAGAAAGTGAAAACATAGCATACCAAACTGTGAGACACAGCTAGAGCAGGACTCCACGGAAATTTGTAGTTGTACTCACCGCATTAAAAAGAAGATCTCAAACTGTTAACTTCCAATTTCAGAAACTGAAAAAAGAACAAATAGAAGAAGGGAGGAAATATTGAAGACTAGAACAGAAAGAGAGAAAATCAACACCTTTAGCCACGCTCACCAAATGTATTTGTGTGTGTGTGTGTGTGTGTGTGTGTGTGTGCGTGCGCGCATGTGCAGGGTGTAGGGAAAGATTCAGAAGTTATTAAAACCATGGGTAATTTTGGAAGCATAAAGCATTAAGTGAGTTATGTGACTTACCCTACAAATTAGGCAATGTAGGTGAAATGGAGAAATTCCTAGAAAGATACAAATTACTGAAACTGATTGGCTGATCAATTTTGTGTTAGCTTAGCAGGCTATGCTACCCAGCTGTTTGGTCAAACCGCAGTCTAAATGTTGTTCTGAAGTTGAATTTTATATGTGATTAAGATTTAACCTCAAAGTAGCCTTTGAGTAAAGCAGATTATTCCCCACAGTGTGTGGACCTCCTCATCTAATCACCTAAGACCATGACCATAGTGACTGGTTTCCTGAAGAAGCAGGAATTTTCCTCAAGAATGCAATATCAAAGCCCTGGCTGAGTTTCTAGGCTGTTGACCCAACCTACAGATTTCTGATATGCCAGTTCTTACAATTACATGAGCCAGTTACTTACATGTATATGAAATTGAATTAGAATTCTAAAAAGTTCCCAGAAATAAAAGGCTAGAACAGGTATTTTCACTGCTGAATTCTACCAATTTTAAACAAAGAATTAACATTGCTTCTTTACAAAATCTTCCTAAAACAGAAGAGGAAAGAAATTAAAAAAATTCATTTTATGAGGCCAATATTGCCCTGACACTAAAACCAGACAAAACACCACAAGGAAAAAAAAACTTCAAACCAATATCCTTTATGAAGATGTAAAAATTCTCAGTCAAATCCTAGCAAAGTGAATGTAGCAACATGGATAAAAAGGACTATATATTATGACAAATGGAATTTATTTTATGAATGCAAGGATGGTTCAACATATGAAAATCAGTGTATTACACTATATCAGCAGAATAAAGGATAAAAACCATATGATCATGACATTCAATGCAGAAAAAACATTTCACAAAACCAACATCTTTTGATGATAAAAAACATTCAACAAACTTCAGAATAGAAAGGAACTTCCTCCCTACTACAGGCTTGCATAAAAACCTACAACTTAACATTATAGTTAGTAAGAAAAATTGGATGTTTCCCCTCTGTGATTAGGAAGAAGATAAGGATGTTTGCTTTCTCCACTTATGTCCAGCTTTTTATTGGTTGTATCCAGTACAATTAAGCAAGAAAATGAAATGAGGATCCAAAATGAAAATGAAGAGTAAAAGTACATCTGTTTATAGGTGACATAATTTTGTGTATAGAAAAATCCTAGGGACTTTGCTAAAAACCTGTGAAAGCAGTAAGTACACAGTCAAGGTAAAAAATCAATTATATTTGGATGTACTTGCAGTGAACAATTTGAAAATGAAATCATGAAAATAATTTCATTTACCATCAAAACTAATAAAATGTTTAGGTATAAATTTAGCAAAAGAAATTAAGGACTTCTACTCTGACAGTTATAAAGCATTGCTGAAATGAAAGAAAGAGGCAGGAGATTGAAACAGTAAGTCTCCCAACAAAGAAAAGCACTGGACCAGGTGGATTCACTGCTGAATTCTACCATGCCTTCAAAGAATAACTAATATCAATGCTTCAAAACAACAACAACAAAATACAAACAAACAAAACCCCCTTAGCTCACCTTTCCCAAAGCAACACAAAACAAAGCAAACTTAATGCAAAGCTACAGTAATGAAGTCAGCATCCTACTGGCACTTGTATACCAGTGGAATAGAATTTAGAATGCAAAAATAAACCTTCACATTCATGGTCATTTGATTTTTGACAAGTATGGCAAGAAAATTCAATGGGGAATTCATCTGTCAGCAAATTGTCCCCGGACAGGTAGATTCTGACACACAAAAGGATAAAGTTCTACTTGTGCCTCTTATCATAAGAAAACCAAAATGAATCCTAGACCTGCGCTTATAAGAAGATGTAAGAGGAAATTGTCACAACCTATGGCTAGGTCATGATTTCTTAGATACCTTGCTAAAAGCAAAAGTGGCAAAAGAAAGAAATAGATAAGTTGGGCTTTATCAAAAACTTCTGGCTTGTAAACAACATGGTCAAGAGAGTGAAGAGGCTCCTCCAGAATGGGAGAAAATATGTGCAAATTATGCATCTGATAAGAAGTCTCTGTCTGGAATAAAGAACTTTACAACCCAGGAATAAGACGACCTAATTTCAAAATGGCACAGTATTAAAGGAGACATTTCTCTACAGAAGACACTTGCTGGGCCAATAAACACACGAGAAGATGCTCGACATCATTAGTTATTAGGTAATACAAATGAAAACCACAGCGAGATACCACTTTATAACCACTAGGATGACCACTGTAAAAATGATGGGGAATGACGAATGTTGGTGAGGATATAGAGACATTAGAATGTGGGGTGTGGGGATTCCCTGCTGATGGGTACAGAATTTCTATTGGGGGATAAAACGTTCTAAAGTTAGATTGTGGTGGTGATTGCCCAACTTACCGAATATACTAAAGAAACCATAGTAAATGACTGAATCGGGAGGCATGTGAATTATATCTCAATAAAGCTGTTTAAAAAGGAAGTTGGAGGCCCATTCTTCTGTTGTGGGAGAGATTGTAACTTGGCAGTTGCCTAGCGATGAGCATGGGTAGAGTTCTGCTTTTCCACTGTTGCTGTAATACATCCTTGGTTGTATTTTGGATTTTTTTGTGTGTATGATGCATTCTTAAGAAAGGTGTTACTGAATCAATGGCTATGGGTATTTTTGGTCTTGATAATGTTTGCTAGATTGTTTTCCATAAAGGCAGTTGAATGAATGCAATAGAAGAGATTGCTATCTCAACTTGTCTTTGGTATGTTCTAACACAGTTATTAACAGGTCCTTGATTGGCTGGAGACAGGATGTCAGTCTTTGTGTGTGCTTATAGATGTGCTTCATTCATCTGTAGAGGCCTGGAGCTCAAAGACAATAAGTGACTCTGAGAATTAGTTGAAGACCGGGAGCAATGAATACACTCTCCAATGTTGACAATTGAGATTTCAACCTCAAATAAGGCTAAAGGTACCTTATTCAACAGGCCTAATTGGAAACTCAGCAATGACTGGGTAGTGTGTGGGCATGTACATCAAAACAGTAATTGAATTGGAACCCGATGACTGCAGTCCTTTGCTGAGAGTGCACCAGTGTGGTAAAAATGTCCTGACAGTTGCTCTGGACTTGGTACCTTGGTGACTGTGCCCTAAGACTGCTCTCTGCTCCCATGTTAGAGGAAGTGAAGAGTGTTCCATGTGGGTTATTTTGTAGAAAAGCAGTGTGTGCCTGATAGACTTTCATGCAGAGAAAGATGCTAGGATTCCTTATAACTGGTGAGTATAACCTGTGTTGTCATAAGCCACTAAACAGAGCACCTGCCCCTACTTTATTTTGGGGGTTTCTCCTAGAATCTGGCTTTCCTTGGTTTTCACTTTGATGCTCTGCCCTTTTTTGCCAGGAAGAAGACCACATATGCCCATACAGGCAAGAGATGGTTTTGGTGACATGGTCTCTGTGCTGTATTATCCATCCCAACATGTCCATTCCAGCACTCACCAACACGGGTGAGTGTTGTATGTACATGGTGGTGGTGGGTTGGGTTTGGTTTAAAATAAAGTTGTCAGTAGGCAAAGCCACCTTCAAAGTCTCCCTAGGTCTCTATGACTTGGGACCTATGGTACTCAAAATCCAAGAGTTAATCTGTTTGTCTTTCTTTGCATTTAAATCTTGGCTTACCTTTCCTCAGAGCAGAAGTCAGTATTCAGTTTGAGTAGAGTGGGATTATGGGGATAGAGCAGGGGCTTGCCTTCCTTCCCTCTTTCTGTGACTTCACCCTAGCTGGACTTACAGTTTGCTTCCCTGCTCTCTCTTAGTTCTCACAGCAGCCTGTGGGGAGGGTGTGAAGAGGTTGAGGGCATGGTAAAGGCCTGGAGTTGCAGATCCAGGATTCTGTTTGCTCCCATTTTACCCTGTACTGCAGACAGACTCATAAGCTCTGCTCTCAGAACTGTGTGGTCATGTGATTAAATGGAAGGATCCCTTTCACCAGTTTATAGTGGTTTTAATGAGACATTGTCGGTTTTCTTACTTGTATAATCCTCAGGGCTGAGGTGTTGGGATTTTTATCCTTGTTGACTTGGTCCCTGTACAGTCTTTAAAAATTCTTTCTTCAGAGAACAAGTTCTATTCTGTTTGTGGAAACACAATTTTTCATTTCCCTGAATTCATTCCCTGTTAAATGAGTGTTGGTTTCTGTTTTAAACTGGATCATTATCAAAGTAGTTCTGGCTTTAAGAGGAAACAGACACACACATTAGAGGTGTCTTCATGTTTACCCTCCTAATACAAATGCCTGATTTAATATCCAGAACCTCAGGATTCAATCCCGGTCCTTTAGAACTTTGAAGAGTAGGTTTTCAAGTTGTCTAACTCCCAGTGTGGTTGAGCTTTGTGCTCAGAGTGCTGCTGTTGTGGCGTTTCGGCTGTGAGATGTCCTGATGGCTGCAGATCCTCCCCAGAAAGATTCCTGGCCCTGGACTTGACCTGTGCTTCAGTAGTGTCATGGATCCTATTTCCTGGATCTGAGGAGTGTGGTTAGGAACTTCCTGGCAGGGCGTGGGTCTGAGGTGCTGTCTTCTTACTTGTTCTTGGCTGTTGTATGTTATGCAGCATTTGTATTTTATCCACAGAAGTTTCATTGGATTAAAAAAAATGATGCCATTTAATTATGAAAGGTTTATGATATATTCTGTGTTCTGTCATTTTCTTTGCACTTCTAATTACAGTTGTTGGCAATAATGGTGCCGATAGGTTTTGGTTCTTACTGCATCCTTATGTTTCTGTTTCCCAGTGTCACGGTCCTGCCTCATGTCTAGCTTGAATTCCCCTTCTGCCCCAACCTCCAATCAGCATGAACCATAAGATCCTAACCAATCAGATCATGCCGAGTCTCACTGAGGGGTATTTAAGCCCCTGCCCTTCTCTCTCTCCCTCTCTCTTGGCTCTCTCCCTCTCCCACCTGGCAATAAAGAATCTCTTGGTCAGATCACTCCTCTCTGTGTGGTCACTTTGGGGCCTACATTTGCCTACATTTGGTGCCGTAACTCGGATCAGTGCTCCCAACTAATCCTGGTGGGACCCGGATTCTGACTCACCGCACGACCACCCTGAGGACCTGACTGGCCAGGACTCATCCTCCCAATCGCCCTCACTCGCATCCAACACTGGACATCCTTTGGTGAGTCCACATACCCTTCTTGGGCTCCCTTTGCAGTCTCTCCCTTCGGTGTCTCTGGGGTTTGAGCGTTTTCCTTGTTTGGCTGTCTCTGGGGCTCAGACGGTAGAGGGGTTCTCTTCCCTCTCAGGCTTGGGTCTGTTTTTGTCGTGTGTCTCGGAGACCCTCTGTCAAAAAGACTGGTGCCAGGTGACCCATAGCCCTCAGGCCCTTTGGCCTTGCGTGCCACTAGAACTCAGTGACGACTGATTCTCGTGTGTCCTGTGCTGTTCTTGGGTATTTGAGTCATGCTAGGATGCCCCACGATTCATAATATCCTCCCATTATAGCCCTCTGGGGACCAGGTCCCACAATGGGGGCCTGTACGTTCTCTTTACTGTATGACTCTCCAGTGAGATGCCTCCTCAATAATTTGGACACCTTGGGTTTGACCCCAGATATAAAACCAAAAAATTTGATCCGCTTTTGCACTCAAATCTGGCCCACTTATCCTTTAGACAACCAAAGTCACTGGCTCCTTTTCGGGTCTTTAGATCTCAACCTTTTACGGGACCTATATAACTACTGTGAGCGATCTGGACAATGGGGAGAGATTCCATTTTGTCCAAGCTTTTTCATACCTCTGTCTAAATCTGGCTGTCTGCACCCCTTGCAAGCCAAAACGTACTTCTTGCCCTCAAACCCTCCCGTTGTACTTTCTGTTCCATTGTGCAGATTCTGTTAGCCTGTAAACCAGTTTCTAAATCAGCCAATTCCTCTCCCAAACCTCCTCCTTCCCCATGTAAACGTACTTCGTGCACTGCTTACCATACCTGTCTCCTCCTATCTTCCTGAAAAACTTTCCCTGTCATGGAGTTAAGCAAGCCATTCCTTGCCAATTCTGGCCTCAAGGCGGTTCCAGCTCTGGGAGAGCTCATGCTCCCTTCCTGTGGGCTGAGACCAAGCTCCGGATTTATTTGGGTACTCCTCATGCTACATTGGTGGAGTCCTGTTTGATTATGGCACCTGACAACTGCTTCTCTTCCCCCACATCTAATGTCCCTTTTTCCCGAGACAGTGACCGGAGAGTGGAGGTTTCGTTTTGCTGAAAGTGTGCCAGTACCAATCAATGGGAGCAACCTAGAGACACAGGTGATGGCTAATCCCATAAGCGTGTGTCATGCCTCCAGGCTCTGCCTTCCCCTCCCTTACCTAAGATGTCAGCACACCTTTTCTGCCTCCTCCATGGTCTCACCACGTGTCCTTTGTCTCTGTCTGCCTTCACCTCCCTGGGCTTACTGGGACCCTGCCTCCCATGAAAAACTTGTAGCATGATACCTTATGACTTAAGTTATTCCAACTAGTTTGCCAGGCCTCTCAGTCTAAAGTAACTTTAAGTCAGCTGCTTTATAAAAGCACTTACAAAACTGCAGCTGCCATGCTTACGCTCTAACTCCGCCCCCCACAAGGGGAGGAGGGAAAGCAAACAGGCGCTCCTATGCACAGGATGCCGGCTTCCAGACTCAGCAAAAATGCCTGCCATAGCTACGAAAATCCATAGAGTGGACCCAGTACATCCTGGGTCTCCAGCCACGCATGGTGATGGCTGCGGCCCGCCACCACTTCCCCTAGAATAAACGTTTGCAGAGTACACAGGAAGGGGGGAAGGGCGACAGGCCGCAGGATCAGGCCTAGGCAGTCAGGGTCATTTGTCCCAGGTGTGTGTGGAGGGAGTGGAGCCTTGCACAAGTCCTGCTCCTAGCCCCACCTCACACCTCAGGGCATCAGACCCAGCCCTTGTAAGTCAATTGTTAGCTCAAGGTTATAGTTCCAGAAATAACAAAATAGATGTTACTGTGGTCTCTAAACTTCTCATTTAGAATTTTCTATACCTTTGGCCTCAACATAATTTTTTCCCTCCAAGTATTAACACTAGTTGTCCCGTATGGCACTGTTATTGGCCTGCAATGCCCTCTGAATGCCCTTCTCCAACTTTACAAATGATTTCTTTGTTAAAATGTTAGCCTTTATTAAAGAGGCTGCCTGCTATTAGCTAAAAGTCAGGATCCTAACGTTTTGTTCTTTCTAGATGGGACCTGCATCTTCCAGTCTTCTGGCTGGTGGATGTTGGAAGCTTTGTACTGAGGTCGGCCTCAGTATGCCTTGGGTGACCAAGAGAAGTGGCCTTCACAGGGTTCCTTAAATTACAGTACCATACTCCAATTAGACCTTTCCTATAAAAGTAAAAGTAAACTGAGGTCCCCTATACAAATTTCTACCTTCCAAGCCACTCCAGTACTCAGAACCTCTTAACAAGTGCTTCCCTCTTCAACAGGCAATGGTAGGAAGAGGGCAAGTCAGTCCCCTTCCAGTTATCAGATCTAAGGGAAATTTAAAAACATCTAAACAGCTGTACTGATTCCCAGACAAATACATTCAAGCCTTTATCTCTGTGATCCAAACCTTTCAACTGACATGAAAGGATATTAGGTTCCTACTAGACCAGACTCTTATCTCATTAGAAAAGCAATGGGTTCTGGCCCAGGCCACTCAAGTTGGAAATGAGTATATGGCTCAAGCAGTAGAGTGCTGCTTTACAAGCAGAAAGTCCTGAGTTCAAGCCCAGTACAGCCAAAGTAAAAAAAAAAAAAAAATAATATTTGGGGTTTAGGAAGTAGCTCAATGGGAGAATGTCTGCCCAGCATGTGCAAAGCCCTGGGTTCAATTCCCCAGTATTAGTAAAAAAATAAAAAATGGTAAAGAAGATAAGTGGCATTAATGTTACTTCAGCCATCTCATAGTAGAAAAACTTAGTTTAACCTAGACCATTCTTCAAGTGAGGAAACTGAGGCCCAGAACCATTCAGAGACTTGCTCTCCAGAGTGTCAGGTGTCAATGTAAAATAACAATTTTACAGCAACAACCTAAAAATAAAAAATCCTCTTACCTTTCTACAGCATCTTAAGGATGCTATCAGAAAGCATACCACAGTGGACTCAGAGTCACAGGTGAGCGAGGTTCTCCTCAAAGATAAATTTCTAACAGTCAGCCCCAGATATTTGTAAAAAACTCAGACTGTGGCTGAAGGGAAAGTCATTGAGCCAAGTAATACAGCTAGCCATGTCTGTATTTATGGCTACATCTGTATGTCCCGGACCTTACTAACAGGAGAGAAAAAGATAAGAGACACCATGGCCTCATTGCTGCTCTCAGAGAGGGCCCCACCCGACTGGGGCCTGTATCTTGAACTTGCTACATGGTGGACAGGAGGGGCACTTCTGCAGATAATGCTTAAGGGGGGACAGCCTGGGAGACAGCCCCTCCCCCAACTGGAACCCAACCCTCTGTAAGGGTAACCAATGGAGGTCTAAGTGCCCCCGTCACCAGATGGAAGGCGAGATGCCACCTCCTATGGATTGATGGGTGATAGGTCCCAGCCTCCTGTCTATACTCCACTTCTTGGCATCAATGTTGAGGAGCCATAATGGCAGAAAAACAAAAGGTCATTTTCCTCCTAGACGGTGGAGCCCGTTTCTCTGTTTTACCTTTTTCTCCTGGTGCCCGGTCCAATGACAAAGTTATTGTTCGGGGCAAATCTGGCTAGCCCCTAGAGTGCTAGTTTACCTGGCCTCTGGCCTGCTCTTGGGGAGATCTGCTCTTCTGTCACTCTTTCCTCATAGTACCTAAAACTCCAGTGTCCCTGCTGGGACAGGATTTACTATCTTGATTAAAAGCTCAAATTCTCCTCCCCACAGGCAGCTATCTCTGCTGCCCCCTCCTTCAGGAACAAATAGATCCCACAGCGTGGACTGATGAGACGAGTGTAGGTTGAGCCAGGACAGCCCTCCCTATTCAAATAAAACTCAAAAATCCCTCACAGTTTCAACACCTAAACAATATCCCCTCAAGCCTGAGGGACATGAGGCCTTATGCCTATTTCTAAAAACAACAAGGGCTACTAATTAGTTGCTCCAGCCCCTAAAATAAATTTAAAATTCTTATAAAAGTTAATTTTAAAATACAATTTACAAAGTAAACAACTGGAAAGGATATAGTTAGGTAATGAATGTATTTTTTGAGAAGTTAAAGGAAAAAGGAGTGGTTTTTTGGATGAGAAGGGGTTTTGTAAAGAAGGGTTTGTCCTAAAGATTGTTTCAAATAGGAAGGATAAAGACAAACCATCAAAGGGTTTAGTATGTTGTATGAAGGTCTGAGTAAGTTTGAAAAGTGTATAATAAAAGCTTCGGTGTATGATAAAGTTAAAGTTGAATATAATCTAAGAGTTGCCTAAAAGATTTTTAGGGTCATGTCAAACTAAAATCAAATCCTCTATGTCTATGAAATAACAAGGTCATCTTAATATTGTTCTGCTCTGAGTAACATCTACAAAAAACCATTACAGAGAAAGATTTTATCAAAGAAATTATTTGTGTTTTCTGCTGATCTTGTCAAGCTTTAAGTTCTACTAAATCAGAGTTCATTTACATATTTGCTTATGTGTCTTAAATGACCACCTTGTAACAGTGTTGTTATACTTTAAATAGGGTACAAACATTTAAAAGGTTAAAAGTGTCAATTTACATAAAATAATGAGCTAAAGCTCTCTTTTATCCAAGAGTGTTACATTTAAATCCTGACAGCCCCTGCCCTCCCACAGGTCACCTACCTAGGTGTGGCCTTAAAGGGACAGACTCACTCCCTGAGTCATAAATGCATCAACCCAATCTTCCATTTCCCAACCACTATACCATAAGACAGCTTACAGTTTTCCTGGCAGTTACAGGATTTTGCAGAATTTAGATCCCTAGGTATGTAGTCCCTGAACAGACACCTTTTTATGCTCCTCATAAAATTCCTATTTGGGTCTTAGATAATGTATGGCCACCCCTTTCTCTTGGAAAAGCTTGCCTCCAACAGACTCTGCTCTTCTGGCTGACTACCTGCCTTCTCAGGGAACTTCTCAGAGAGCATGCAAACCAGATCCTGCCCCACCCTATAACAATTTCTGTTACACCAGGGCATCTTGTTCTCCAAAAAGGATCTTCTCCCCTCTCCATTGGGACTTCGGTGGACCAGCCCTCATCTGGTCATTCTCATGACACCCACTGCTGTCAAGCTCAATGGGCTCCCCCAATGGTGGCACCTCTCAAGAAACAATTAGAAAAATGGAGAAGGGAATTGGAAGACTCTTGAAATTGTCTAGGGAACAACATTTCACAGTGGTTCTCCTGGCCAATGCCCATCCTAATGCCTATGTTTTTGCTCTCCTATTCTTAAGCTTCTTCCCTTGTATCATACTACATGTCTGCTATTGCTAATAAAAAATTTAACCAGTTGTACCTCCAGGATACCAACCTCTTCAAAACCATCCAGAGGACTGCTATGAGGGCCCCCACTGGTTTATAAACATCAAGACCACCTTATAGGACGCCTGCTACAATTCCTGACTCCCTACACTAGGATAGTTGATACCCACCATGCGGAAGTTGGAGGATTGGCTCAAGACTCTTTATGACCTGTGGCTGCAAGGGACCTTCATCAACTTCAGGGAAGAAGAAATTTTCATTTTTGCAGCCTGGGTGTATGCCATCATGAGGCTCAGCACCCCAACACTGTTTGCCAACTAACCCTCCCTTCCCCTATGCTGCCCCTTGCCAGTTCGAAGAAGCCAGAGCGAACACAACGCCCCCTTTCCTTAACAAACAAAAAAGGGAGGAATGTTGGCAATAATGGCGCCGATAGGTTTTGGTTCTTACTGCACCCTTAAGTTTCTGTTTCCCAGGGTCACAGTCCTGCCTCAAGTCTAGCTTGAATTCCCCTTCTGCCCCAACCTCCAGTCAGCATGCACCATAAGATCCTAACCAATCAGATCACTGAGGGATATTTAAGCCCCTGCCCTTCTCTCTCTCGCTCTCTTGGCTCTCTCCCTCTCTCTTGGCTCTCTCCCTTTCCCACTCAGCAATAAAGAATCTCTTCGTCAGATCATTCCTCTCCACGTGGTCACTTTGGGGCCTACACAAGTTGCTAAGACAGGCCTTTGCTTGCGCATTGATTAATTGTTAGGGAATGCCTCCTTCTGTTGTTACCAGGTTTCTTTCCTGGCTCATACACACAGCTATTTGTGAGTTTTTAGAAGGTGTAAGTGCTCTGCTTGTCAAAGTGAAACTTAGCTGCTTTTATTAATTAGTTCACTGTGTTAGATGTTGTGCTAAGTGCTTAAATACACAATTACATGTGATTCTTAAAAGCCTCCAGTCCATGTCACCCCTTTACAGGTGAGCAGGTGGGGGAGCATTTTATTGATGCCACTTTCAGGCACTATGTGTCAAGTCCATGGCATGGCCAGGTCTGCTGGCCCCAGAACTCATGCTTCATCCACCACAGTGGTCCATCTGGAGGAAGAGACAAGGAAAGTCCAGTCAGGCATTCCAACATGATGCTGCTTTATTTTCTGCATCCAGATTCATGAGTGACACAGTCAGCGGCTGGGGCGGGGGTGCGGGGGAGAGATAGGTGTCAGTGCTATACTTGCTTTATACAAGGAACTGTGACATCCCTTTCATGCTCAGTGGGGGGCTTCCCTCTTTCTCCTCCAGAGCATTTGCTCACTGGTAGCCCTGGGGCAGGGTAGACATTGGAGGGAGACTGAGAGATGGACTGCCTGCTGACAATTTTCCTTTTTACTGGCAGTTACTCTGAGGCTTGGGCACTCTCAGTCTGCACGTTGTGCTGAGGACATGTCTTTATGGTTTTGTGTCTCCCCTCCTGTTCTGTATTGTTTGGAGAAGAAGTACTGATAGTCAGGTTGTTTGGTGGCTGCCATTGTCTTTTGCTACCCATGTATCCTCTGTATACATGTATTGTGTTTTCTGCCTAAGGGCTATCAACTTCCCATTCCTACCTCTGAGCTATTAGTATGAGTCACCAATTCTAGCAAGTGGCCTTCTTTTCAGAACCATTTCTCCAGAGAAGACAAAGTTAGGTGTGATCACAGTTTTAGTGTGTGTGTTCTGAGCACAGCAGAGCAGTGGGCAGGCAGGCCGAGGGGCCATCCTGGGCACCAAGTTGCCCTGCTCTGTGGCCAAGTGGAACTTTTCATTCCTTAGCCTTTGTGTCCAGGATTTTCAGGGTGGCTTAGAAGTAGTAGAAACTTGGAGATGAATGTAGATAGGTGAAGATTCTGTTCTTGAATAGTGCTTTCCTTAGCCAAACTTGGACTTGGAGAGAGCAGGAGGAAGCTTATCTTCCTCTGTGAGCCCCTCTGTACACTTGTGCTCAAGGATGCCATTTAGTTCTAGTGACAGAGCCTAGAGAGTCCTGCAGGGCGAGGCTTGTCCAGATGTGTGCTCCAGAATAGCCCTGTCAACAGCACTCTGTTTTTCCCCTTCTGTTTGTTCTTAGTTTTTATTTTCGGTTGACATATAATAATTATACATGGTAATGAGGTACAGTGTGGTATTTCAATTTATGTGTACAATGTACATTGATCAAATCAAGGCAATTAGCAGTTCCATCTCCTATCATTCTTTTGGCTGTACTGGGGCTTGAACTCAAGGCCTTGCACCTGCCAGGCTGGCATGTCACCACTTGAGCCATGGCCCAGCTTATTTCTTATCATTTCTTTATGTTTGGGACCTTTCACCTTCTCTCTTCTAATTGTTCCCTAATGTGTAATGGTGCATTGTGGCTGTGGAACGCTTACTCCTTTTGTCCAACTGTGTTTGGTACCCACTAACCAACCTCTCTGTGAGTTCTCTTTCCTCCCCCTTCCTGGCCTCTGGTAATCTCTATTCTTCATTTAAGTAGGGTTTTGGCTTTTGATTCCACATATCAGGGAGAACATGTGGTATTGATCCTTATGTATCTGGCTCATTTCACTTAACATAATGGATTTCATTTATTTTTTTTAACAGGGGAATAATGTTGTGTAAATATGCCACATTTTCTTTATCCATTCATCCGTTGATGGGCACACAGGTTAATTCCATACTGAGGCTATTGTGAGTAGTGCTGCAGTAAATATGGGCATGCAGGTATCTCTGGTATGCTGATATCATTTCCTTTGAATGCATACTTAGAAGTGGGATTGCTGAATCTCTTTAGTTTTTGAGGAACCACCATAATGGCTAATTTACATTTCCACTAACAATTAGTGAGAGTTCTTCTTTTGCTACATTGTTGCTAGCATTTGTTATTTTTTGTCTGTTTGGTCATGGCCATTCTAACTAAGGTGAGAATATCTCACTATGGTTTTAATTTACATTTCCCTGATGACTAATACTTTTAAATACTTTTCATATATATGTCTCTCTCTCTATATATATATTTAATGGTTATTTATGTTTCTTCTTTTGAGAAATGTCTAGTCTGATTATTGTGGCAATATAGTCAGAGGAGAAACCAAGCAACACTCGAAGGAGTGGAGAACTCAGATTTTAATTTTACGCTAGCGGGCCCAGACGTGTACCTGTGTCTGAGCCCCAACAAAGGATTCACAGGATATTTAAAAGGCAGTGCAGGGTATCAGGTTACAAGGAATGTGCTCTCCCATAAAGTAGGGCTAGTAGTGGGTTAGAGACCTAAGGTTTAGATAAGAACAGCAGGGGAGGCCTGCTTTGGAAAGTTTATTTACAAGTGGAGACAAAGGAAGGAAGGAATGGGTGCTTATCTCTGCATGGTGCCTTTCATCTCGGTCCCAAACTTTTGCATGGCTCTAATGGGCAATTCCTCACAGCTCTGTCCGAGGTTACAGCTTTTAATTGACAGTTTACCATGTTTTACAACCCTGTTTCAAGGCTATCTTCCTCTTCATGATAATTTGCCCACCTTTACATTAGATTTTTTTGTTTTTGGTTCTAGGTAAGTTTTTTGAGTTCCTCAACTATTCTGGATATTAATCATTTGTTGGATGCATCATTTGTGAATATCCTCTCCCATTCTGAGGCTTTCTCTTCTGCTTCCTTTGCTGTGCAGAAGCTTCTTAGTTTGATAGACAAATGTCTGCTTTTGCTTTTGTTTCTTGTGCTTTGGAGATCTTATCTAAGAAAGCGTTGCCCATACTGACGTTTGAAGTCATTCCCTTATATTTTCTTCTAGTCATTTCATAGCTGCAGGTCTTACACTTGGGTCGTGAATGCATTTTGGGGTATTTTTTGGCCAGGGTTAGAGATAGGTTGAGTTTCATTCATCTGCACGTGAATGTCCACTTCCTCAGCGCTGTTTATTGATGAAGAGTGTCCTTTCCCCAGTGTGCATTTTCGCATCTCTGTCAAGAGTCAGTTGACTATAGGTGTGGGGTCACTTCTGGGAGCAGAACTCTGCTCTGATGCAGTGCTCCCTACTTGTGATGTCTGATATGGGTGCTGACTGCCAGCCAGCCACATGGCTCCCACATGTGACCTAGGAGCCACTTCTGTGTGGCTTTCAGTAGTCATTGCAGTGGAACACACTGTACCCACCTTGCTCAGGGTTTCCTTGGGTATCAGTGTTGTCCTCAAAACCAAGAATCTTACAGTGTGGGGAAAGGAACGCCTCACATGAAATGTGGTCTGCTTATCCTTTGTCCTTCCCAGAGGGCTTTCCTGACCTGTTGGAGCACCACCCCATGAGGGCCACAGAATTTTACAAGGCCATTCCATCCTCCTTAGCACACCCACTGAAGGGAGAGGGCACAAAGGGAGAAGGTGATGTCTTCTCTAGAAAGCTATTTAGTTTTGTGTTTGGAGATTTGGTAGTTTCATTAACCTTGTTATTCTGGTTACCTGTGGTTGTGATGAAGGTGCCAGGGTGCAGGGTGTTCCAAGTCTGACTCTGAAGGGTTTCAAAGCTAGCAGTCCACTTGTCAGGCATAGCTGGGCATGTTCTAGCTTGTCTAGCAATGAAGGTAGCTTGAAACTGGCCTTGTGTAAGTACAAGTAAGGTTATCTTGGCCATCTGCCAAGCAGAGCAGAGAGAAACATTGACATTTGTCTTCTGTAGTTTGTGTGCAGAGGACTGGAACAGATCACGTCCATTTCAGCACTTAGATTTAGTTCAAAACCCTGGACCCTGCGTGATACCCAAAAAAACAGCGAGGCAATACGGAAATTGTTAGAGCTAAAGTGTGCTCTGGATTAATTAGTTTTCAGAGTAAGCTGGAATTAATGGTACCCACCCTCTGTCCCCCCATCACAAGTGCTATATTGGTACTTGAAAGTTCAGAGATAGAACCTGTGAAGCTTGAGACAGTTAGTGGAATATGACTGGTTACCAAGCAGATTAACAGTGTGAATCTTGGGTAACGTCTCTCTCTGGGGTTCTATCTTACCCTCCCTGCAACCTGTCCCCCAGTCCTGAAGCAGCCTGAGCAGCCTGGGAAGCTGGGCTAAGGCTCTTTGGGTTGGGGCCCAGTGTGGCTCTTTGTTGTCTTTCTGCTTGCCCCTCTTCCTCAGGTGTCATTGTCACCATAAGACTGTTTTGGGGGTCCCCTTCTTTGAGCTCCAGAGTGTTTGCTGCCACCTGGTTACCTTCAGCATAGGATGTTCTCTCCTTGTGGGCATCTGTGTCAGCGTGGTCTGAGCTCCTTGACCAGGGTGCTGTGTTGCCTTAGCCCAGAATTAATCACTGTTTGTCTGCATTCCTCAGGTGCCAGAAGGTGCCAGGCACATGCTAGTCATCAGACATCCGCCTTTCTTTCCTTCAGTTGTGCCTTGCACCCATGGTGGCAGTTGGGACTTGTTATCTCTGCTTTTTAGTTGGGTGAGGCCAGAGTAGCTCAGTGTGGCTGCTCAGCTTGCTCAAGGTCATGCAGCAGGTAGGTCACACTGGGGCCAGGCTCTGTCCAGGTCCTTTGGCTCCTTGCACAGCATCTTAGGCATTCCTCCAAAAACAAGAGCCCCCAAGAGCAACTTGACAGCCAGCACCTTAAACAGTGCCAACTATATGTTCTTAATGAGTACTTAGCCAGTTGGGCCTGGGGTCAGGACCAGCATTCAGACCCTCCTCTGTTGACCTCCATTACAGACTTTGGCTATGGATGGCCAAACCAGCAGGGTTTGAGACAGCCTCCTGGTAATTATGGATCTTTCTATTGGCTTCTGGACAAGGGCTGTCAGCTGCTCAGGACTCTGTAATGGAGTCCTGAATGAAAGACTAGAAGGTGAAGAGTGAACCTGGCTCCCAAGCTCCTGTGTGCATGGACATGCCAGCTCAGCAGAGCAGAAAGGTGGTTTTGAGTATTTACCCACCCGGTGGAGAATGCATTATCCACCCTCCTTCTGTCAGTCCACTCTGACTTGGCCTGAAGTACTTTTTAAGTTGCAAACTCAAAACAACCTAGAAACAAAATCACTAATCCCCAAAAACAAACCATCAAAAATTCTTCCTAAACTAATTAGTTTTGGGAACTGTTTTAAAAGGTTTTCAATTCCTTAAATGTAAGGTTATTTTTAAGATTTAACATTTTACACCATATAAGTGTGATGCTTGTGTTGTTTTATAAGGCCCTTGGGTCTCATGAAAAGGGTGGAATGGGATTTCCTTTGCCTGTAGGCCTGCTCAATTATTTCTTGTGTTTCAAGGAAGGACATTGACTCCCTGGATACCTACAGGGCCCTCTTGGCCCAAGGGTAGTGTTGATGCTTCTAGTTTGAATGTTTCTGTCTATGATGGCTATTTCATAGCTTCTTTCTCTTCTTTTTTCTTTTTATCTCTTTTCTTTCTTTCCTTTTTTTATTTGAGATGTGGTCTCACTGTGTTGCCCAGGCTGGTCTCAAAGCCCTGGGCTTGAGCAGTCTTTCTGCTGCAGACTCCCAAGCAGTAGGGATGTGCACGTGGCTATGCCAAGCTGTTCTGTGACTTTTGTTTCAAAGAACAAAGGAAAAACAGGGCAAAATCCATTTTCACTTGTGATTACTTTAATAGGTGACTAGGTTGCAGTATCAGATCTTAATGTTATTAGTTTTTATTTCTCTATCTGGAAACATTTTGCTGCCTTATCTTCTTAGATATCATTTTATCATTACACATCATTTATTACCAAACTATGGTGAAAACAGACTAAAGTAATAAGAGAATGGATGAATAAGAGGTGGCGTCAGGAATCCTGTAATAGTGAAATAAAATACTTCTTCTCTATAAGCTTCTCTATAATCCCTTCTCTGTTGTCCCTTCTCTATAACCCTTCTCTATAATCCCTTCTCTTGTGCTGCTGAATGATTATAGGATCTTTCAAAAAGGTATGAAAGAAATCTGGAAATGTCATTTTAAAGTCTTCCTTAAAACTTTCACTGGACACAGTAAAGAATTTAGAATTTTTTATTTTCCATCCCGTAATAGCTGTGAGAACAGAATTGGCAAAGGAAGACGTTTCATCATTATGAACTGAATCAGAAGCTAGATGCAGATAGGCTGACAACAACTTTCTGGACACCAATGATGCTGGTGACACTAATCATGTAAGCAGGTTCTTGGCTTTGTGGCTGCAAGTGGAAGTCATTGTAGGTGAATTTTCTCCAACTCAAGCGTCGTGAACAATATTTCAAGGACATGAAGGGAATATGGTTTCTCATCTAGTTAGTCATCCCACAGGAAGTGCTTCTTTGTGTTGGCTTTCTATTGCGGTAACAAACTCCCTGAGACACTGACCCAAAGAAGTGAAGGTTTCTTTTGGGTCATGGTTTGGAGGGTGCAGTTACTATTGAGGGCCTTGCTTCATGCCTGTCATGCTGCATAGCGTCGTGGTGGGAGGGTGCGTTAGAGCAAAACCAATTACATTGTCAGCCACGGAGCAGAAGAGGAGAATGGAGCTGGGGTCCTACAGTCTCCTTCATGTGCACCCCTCTCAGTGACCAAAGGACCTCCCACTAGGCCCCGTCTCTCAGAGGCTCCACCACCTCCCAACGTCAGCACCCTAAGGAGCACACTTTTATCACATGGACCTTTGGGGGAGATATGGAATATCTAAATTATAGCAAGTTTTAGCACATAGTATTTCATGAAAGAAGGTGGACTAACCCCTTTTGTTAAAGACACAGTAACACTCTTCTTTTATTATTTGTGGCTCAAACTTGATACAGTATTCAAGAGGTGATTAGAAGGAATACAGAAATGAAAATATCAATTGGCTTCAGCATTCTATTCGTGTTCATAAATCTAAAGGTGAAAAAACTTTGCAGTTATGAAGCAAAAACAATGGTTATCTTTGACAAAATTATAACCTCAAAAATTTCAAAAGTATTGTGTTTTGACAATACAGATATAAGCCAAAGAATTAGAAGTAGTGATAAGCTGAAACTTATTAGCGATGTATTTGAAATTTAGAATCATGATTTGTATTTTGGCAACATAAGTACAAGAAGAATCCAGAATAATAATAGGCTGGGATCTATTCATGATGAATTTCAAACCTGGAATTCGTATTTATAGTACAGATGTGGTCCGGGTTTGGGCATGATGGCTGCTGAGCAATTACTGTTCCTTAGCATCCATGGAGACTGGCTGAGTTCCACAGGTGCTGCAGTCCCTTATGTACAATGGCATAGTATTTACATACAACCCATGTATATCAATCATATATACATATACATACATACATACATACGTATACATACATACAGATACATACATACATGCATATATATATATACACATACATACATACCTATATGTATATATAAAACTGGAGTTTGAATTCAAGGCTTTGTGCTTGCAAAGCAGGTGCTCAACCATTTGAGACACAGTTCCAGTCTGTTGTTTTGCTCTGGTTATTTTGGAGATGAGGTGTTACAGACTTCATGCTTGGAGTGGCCTCAAACCACTCAGCTTCTCAGTTAGCTAGGATTATAGGCATGAGCCATGATACCCAGCTTTGTCATATATTTTAAGTAATCTCTCAGTTACTTTTAATATCTAATATAATGTTAGTGCTATGTAAATAGTTGTAATACTGCATTGTTTAGGGAATAATAAGAAAAAGTGTCTGCCATATTCAATCTAGACATAGATTTTTGTTCTTTGAGTTTTAGAGTTCATAGATGTGGATCTTGGCTATGGAGGGCTGTGGTTCTTATTTTCTAGGACAACAAATGGCAGAAGACTTGGTTCACCTTCCTGAAATTTAAGGCAGAGCTGTTGACCCTAGTAAGTTGGATTGCTGAGAGTGGTTCGCTCTAGGCTTTGGGTAGGGCCAGGCTTCCTAAATGGAAACTTTTGCTTGAGGCCTGGAGCATGCATGGATTGTACAGGTTGCCAGCTGATTTTTCAGACTTGAAAACTGATATTGTGGTAAGGAAATTTGTAAACCCTGAAACTGGGTGGTAGGGCCTTTTCCCCTCTTTTGTGTCCTTTTATGAAGAAAAATGAGGCCTTGGAATTATTAAACTTCATAGGAATTCCCACCCCTGGCATGCCAAGAGCTGTGCCCAGTGTCTTACGCATATCCTATTCAATATTTAAAGGCAACTCTGTATCACACTGGGGAAATCAAGGCCCTTTGAAGTTAAGGAACATGGATGAGCCCATTGGGCTTTTTGGCAAGCTGGATGCCAAGCCTAGGAGAAGGCAGTGGAATCATGGTTGTTTGTTTGGCAATGTTAGAAGATTTAGCAAGGCTGCCCCATGTGCTGCTCACCTTAGGCATTAGACATGGAGCCACCTTTGGTTTTTGTCTTATCTTTGTTTTGAGTATGTTTTCATTCTGAGCGACAGATAGGTAAAGTATGTTCTATATGTGTGTGAGAGGCTCAGCTTTATAAGATGTACTGACTCCCAAAGGCCCACTGTTGCCAGTGCTATTTGTTTCTTTGGGGAAGTTTCAGTGATTCTGGTGGGTAATTAGAAATGGCTACTCTGGTGACAGTCTTTCAGCTGCTTGGCTGTTCCGTTAATGTCAGATATCTAAGGTTTTGCTTCAATAATAAGAATTGAATAGTATTCAAGAAGGATTCAAATGACATTAATATTTAAGAGCCTTTCTAGATCCAAAAAGTGCCTGTGAAACCCTTCTGAATGTAATATATACAGCACATGTCAATTAGGAAGAGGAATGGTGTGCGCTTGGCTCCCCGTCCGTCCACAGAGGCTCCACTGATTTGTCCCAGGAAGTGCTTCTTGCTGTATACGCAGATTGCCAGTCTCCCAAAGGGACCCTCACTGAGAAATCAGTCTTTCTATTACTTTGCTGTTCTAAATAGATCCATGCCTCAAATAGAAAGGAAAATCAATTTAATTACTTATGAAACTTTTCCTTAAGGGTGAATGAATTATGAGGGAAAAATGAAGTGTTTGTCATCAGTAACTTTATTTCAGAACTGATGACAGAAATTAATTTTTCAGAGCAAAATGGAGAAAATAGAGAATGCATACAAAGGTGTGTTCACCTGGAGCTGCAGGGTGGAAGTGCTCTGCTTTTGGGACCACTGAAAATGAGCTTGGGGACTGGTGGCAGAGAAGATGGAGCTGAACAGAAGCCAGAGGCCTCTGCACGTGTCAGAGCAGGAGAGCTGTGAAGGAGGAGAGAGTTAATTACACTTAATGTGATGATGAACGGAGAGACTCACTCCAGAGGAAGCTGCATGCTTCACTTTTGTCTGGTGCTCCCAGCCTCCCTGTGTAGCCATCTCACTGTAATTAATGTGTCATGGTTCCTATTAGAAACCACGAGGTGCTAGAGCTTGGCTGCAGACTGCCCCAGAGGTCCTTAGCTGGGGGCAGAAAGCAACTCTGTTTCTTCTCTTCATTGTACAACTTTGCAGTACAGCAGTAGGAACAGAATTTAGATACCAAGGCAAAGGAAGAAATGGTCTTACAGCTCAAGCTTTAAAAGTTCAGCTGTGAAGGGCAGAAGTACAAACAGTGGCATGTGCTGCTGATTGGTCAGGGTGGAGCAGCAAGCAAGGTGATAGGAAAAGGGGAATAAATGAGCTCCTTCCACCCTCATTCCTGTAGCTGGTCAGACCGCTCTATCCCCATCTAGTGTGTGCTGTTCTGAAGTCTTTAGTGGCACACAGAGTGTGAGCCCATCATCACTGTGTTATTCCATATAATTCCATTGTTTAAAACAGCAGTCTCTCCTCATTGTCCACTTTCCCCAGTCCTGGAAGCCACTTGTGTCTCCATCTTTTCTGTGTGGATTTGCCCCTTCTGAACATTTTATTTACATGGACTCACAGAATTTGTGCCGTTTTCTGACTGACTTCTTTCATTTATCATGATGTGTTTGAGATTCATCTATGTTGTAGCATATAACAGTACTCCATTCCTTTTTAATGACTGAATAGTGTTCCTTACATAGAACATCTTGTCTATCCATTGCTCAGTTGATGGATATTGGGCTCTTTTCACTTTTTTGGCTACCATGAATAACACCGTTACGAACATTTATATACATGTTTTTGTGTGGACATGATTTCAGTTCTCTTAGAGATATACTTAGGGGTGAAATTGCTGGATTATATGGGAATTCTGTATTTAATCAAAGTGCCTATACCATTTTATTTTTGTGCCTATACCATTTTATGACCCTTCTTGCAACATATTAGAGCTTCAGTTTCTCTACATTCTTGTTATTGTCTGACTTTTCTTTGTTTTGTATTTTTGAGAAAAGGTCTTACTGTGTAGCTCAGCCTGTCCTTGAACTCTCTGTATAGCCCCAGGGTGGCTTTGGACTTTCAAGCCTCCTGCCTCTACCTCCCAAGTGCAAGGATTACAGGCATGCACCACCATGTCCAGCTGTCTCTTTTTCTGATGTTAGCCATCCTAGTGGGTATAAAGTGGCATCTCATCGTGGTTTTGATTTGTGTTTTCTTGATAACTAGTAATGTTGAACATCTTTTCATGTCTTTAGTATAATTTTTAGGTGACAATTATATTTAATACAGATAGTATTCATTTGAAATGTTTTAAACTTTAAACTCTTTATTTACATCTATGCACCCTATTAAAAAACTTTTCTACTCCAGGCTTTTAAATCTATTATAACTTGTTTGGAATTGGCCTCAAATTTTGTAAAACAAAGATGCCCCGGTCCCTGCAGGCAGGCAGAGAGACACAGGTGTGCAGGTGCCCCACCCAGGTGTGGTCATTGGTACCGTGATTTTAGTTTTACAAATATCAAGGCTATGGAACCCACTGTCTGCTGGTCACCAGCTGCCTGTCTGTCTTCTTTGCTGCATGTCCTGGTTTTCTTGAAATATTGACATCACCTCCTAACCCTCTTTATTTTTCTCTTCCTCTCTCTCTCTCCCTCCCACCACCCAAGACTCTGGTTGGAGTTAGGGAGAGCTGCTTACAGGGTGACCTCTACCAATGTCCACCTGCTCAACAGCCTGGCTGTTCTTTATGGAGTGTCTCCTGCCCCTTTCTGTTGTGTTGCTAAACTTTGGGAACCTGTTTGTTGAGCTCTTTTCTCCTCAAGAGAGATACAAAAAAATTTCCAAGGCTTTTAGAATCCTGCTCTCACCTGATAAATGTGCCTTTTAATGCCAGCTGTGAATGACAGAAGGATGCTCTGAACACTTGCATAAGTGAGGTATTCTGAGCTACAGTCTGTTTAGGAAACATGCCTTTGGAGGGCTGCAAGGATGAAGGGCTGGAGCATTAGAGATGAACAAGAGAGATTGACAAAACAAACCAAATAAAGAACAAACCTGCATACCTTCAAATAAAATGCTTTAGGTGAATGAGGAAACAAGAAACCACAGCTGCCTAAACAGTTAAGATTTTTACTTTAGCTCTGAAATTGACAAGTAAGATGCTGTTTTTTTCTTCTTTTGGTTAGTTCTGGTCTAGAGCAAGGTTTTATAAGAGAAACGGCAGCATTGTTTCATGAACTCTTGAGCACTCAGCAATGAAGACTCATTTTTGTATTTGATCAAGGCTTTGTATGTGAGATTCCACATTTTTGGTGTATGCTTGGAGATTTTCCCACAGGCTGGGTTTCCCCATCCAGGAGCTTTGCTGATCTCCTGCTGGGAATTTCTAAGTCCTGTTAGCCCATTTGCCTGTACCTTGCGCTATCTTAGAAGCTGGTTTCCACATGTCCTGTATGTTCTCTGTGGTTATGCTGCTCTAGGCTTGAGAAAGCTTTGATGCAGGTATGATGGTCTTTGTTAAGCTTAGGTTTGCTTGTGTGTCATCCTCCCAATACTCCCAAGAGGGAGAGATGTGCTATTTTGTAGTTGAAAGATTAAAAAGCTGAGAAGTTGAAAAGGTCAACTATTTTCCTGAAGTTCACTTAGTTGAGACATGGCAGAGCCTGCATTCCAACTACTGTTTATTAAATTCCTACTTCTGATGGCTAGCCTAGTTAAAACCTATCACGACAGTAGAATGTACACAGGCATTAGAGTGAGAAGCCTTAGCTCTGTTGCTACTCTACTTCTCGCAGGCTGTGATTTTTGAAGTTTCCTGTGTCTTGTTGAGTTTGTGTCTTTACCTCTAACACAGGTGGGAATAGTTTGCTGGGAGTCAGGACTAAGAAATGTGACATATGCTGTGTGAGCACTTTGGTCAATCCCTGGAAGATTTTCCTGGTCATGTTGTGCTCAGTCATGCCTGTTAAATTAATGAATTGAATGTGTCCAGGTCAGTTGTGGTCACAGCACACTCCCTTGTGTCTAGTCTTATGTTTCATCCCCTCCCATTGCTGGGCCCCCCTTCAAAGTGTTAAGTAGCTTCTTTAGTTTCCTGTTCAGAGCCACTGTTGCAAAGTCCTGACCTGTTCCTGCCTGACTTTCACCACTTTCCCATTGTCTTTTGCCTGTGTTGTGAGGACCTGTCCATGAGTCTTCCAGCCCACAGGCCCCTGTTCAGCTTATTTCCTGTAGTAGAACCTCATTTCTCAGGCAGGGCCCATCTGTGCCAAGAATAATACCCAAGGATCCTGTGACAGGAACACTATAAACTATGAAGCCCTTGGTAAGCATTTTGTAGTTCCATCATTTGTTCTGGGCAGACCATTAAGCTAGACCCCAGGGTTTGGTTTCTTGGAGATCCCCCAAAGATTCCACTGTCTAGGAACAAGATCAAGAAACATGACAGGGCAGTACTTCATTGAGAGAGATGCAGGGCATGCTTGTTCTGTGGGCCTGGGTGAGGAGCCCATACCAGTGGAGGACAGGGTGGGGAGGGCCTGATAAAATTGAGGAGGGCCTTGATGGAGGAGGGGAGAGCCATGTGGAGTGGAGATCTGGGTGTGAGACCTGGAGCCTGGCTGTGACTCCAAGGGATTAGGCTGGGGGTTGGAGGGAGGGTTGTAGGGTGATAGTAGCACTGCTGTTCAGAGATGCCCAAAGGAGCCTCTTTGTGGAGAGTCCTGTGGGGTAGGCTGAGCATTGTTGCCACCAAGGGGAGCTGTAAGGTCTTAGCTAGGGGAGGGAAGTGGTTTGTTTTTAAAGGTATACGCTTATTTATTGTTCAAGGCCCCAACCAGCCGGCTGCCCCTTCCTGTCATGCTATGAGCTGCATACAGCCTAGTGATAGCATCTGGGTTGCAATCGATGGAGCACAGGACCATAGTCAGCAGTGGAGTTCTGACTTTTGGATATTTGCCTTTTCTCACTCACTTTTAAGTCCTTTGGAGGTTGGTCACTTTGTGTTCATGTCTATCTGATGCAGCTCCTGCCCTGGGTTGTGAGCAGGAGCTCAGGACACCACCGGCTGAACCACAGGATGGGAGAGAATCACCAGTCATGGAACACCATGAAGTTCTAATGTCTTTTTTCAGCCTGATTTGGGTCAGAGTGAAATGGGTCATTTGCCCATTAAGGATTTAATGGAAAATAACACTGTGCAATTGAATATAGTGATTTCTTAACAGTTTTTGCATAAATTAGCAAAATAATTCAAAATGTTAATGCAGTTGAGATGGAAATGATTGAATCCCAGTGAAGGATAAGTAGGTCATACTAGAGTATCCAGGGAGGAATTTCGGTTCTTCTTTGGGAGTGAAGGGGTTATACTTGTGGTATTTTATTGAACCAAAAATTGTTCCATGTCAGGAACAATTAAACTGATTGATGATTAAGAAAGTTCAATAGTTGAATAATAAGATGAGGTTCTTGACAGCTGTTTTTTCTCATTCTGGAAGCATATTTTATGAGTCTAATAGCAGTGTTAAAAATGGGCTGTGTAATTGTATGGTGGTGATATAGTCAGTCTAGTGTTACGTGGTATGTTACGTACAAACAATTAAAATACTAATTATGAGTTTTTTATTTATTATTTAAGTGGTTTGTTAATTTTGACTTATTCAAAGCAGGGTTAGTTAGTACATATTGATATATTTGATGAAAAGGACACTAATGTTGAATTGAATAAGAAAGGCCAAACAAAATAAATTTTTTCCACTCACCCAGAATGGTATTGTGGTTTTAGTTATCTTTTGTGTTTATTTGCAAAGGTGGCTTCTCAGGGACCAGAATGCTGCTCTGATGGGGGTTTGTTGGGTCCTTTCTTTGGAGGCTGTGTCACAGTGTGTTGCTGCCCTCCTTTTCATGTTTGTGGTGGTGTTCCTCATGAGACATTTCTTAGGTTGGTGGGAAAAATATGTTGCTACAAATTATCTTAGAAATAACTGGAGATGTTACAAAGTAGGAAACACAAATGACTAATAAACTAAAAGATGGTCTAGCTTCACAGTAATGAAAATGCAAATGAACCAATAGTGTGGTTCTATTTTAGTCTATCAACCGGTGTGGATTAAGAAAATGATACTTAGTGCTTTTCAGGTGAGCTGAGACTGACACTTTTGTCATCTTTTGGTGAGGCAACTGTTTGGAAAGCTGTCAGGCACTTGCAGAAGGGTGGGCGCTCCCTGCCTAGGAGATGGAGGAAGGCATGGGAAGACTAAATGTGGCATGTCCCTGTGAGGCCTAGGTGCCTGGGGAGTTCTCCACCTACTTCATTCCTCTAGTAGGGGAGGTTGGAACCATGTGCTACAGTGCTTTCTGTGTACTTAAAAACTGTTTTTGAATATGTAAAAATGATCATGCTATAAAGGAACACAATAGGGTTTAAAAGTTCAAGTTTAACTCAGTTCTGGTTTATTAAAAATGTGTGTGCGTGTGTGAATGTTGTATGCTGAGTTGATTTTTTCATATGTTAAGTCCCGATCTCTAATATCTCAAATCACATTTGCTCTTTAAAGAAGTAATACAGGTTGATTATGGTGGTTCATACCACTTATCCCAGCTACTTGGGAGGCAGAGTTTGGAAGGATCACAGTTTGAGGCAAGCCTGTGTAAAAAGTTTGCGAGACCCATCTCAACCAGTAAGCCAGGCATGGTGGTGTGTGCCTGTGATCCTGGCTATGTGAGAGGCATTAAGTAGGAAGATTGAGGTCCAAGGCTGGCTTTAGGCAAAAAGTGCATGACTGCGTCTGAAAAACAATTAAGCAAAAAGGGCTGGGGATGTGGCTCAAGTGGTAGAGCTCCTGCCTAGCAAGCATAAAGCCCTAACTTCAAATCCCAGTACCACCCCCCCTAAAATTAAAAAAGGTAATATAGGTAAAATGAGGCCACTACAGTGGGCCCTAACCCAACATGACTAGTGTTCTTACACAAAGAGAAAACATTCATTCACTGAAGGACCACCAGGTAAAGACAGAGGGAGAAGATAGCCATTGACACACCCAGTAGAAGACCTCAGAACGAAGTAGCCCTGCCCACACCTTGATCACAGTCTTCTGGCCAGTTAAGTGAGGCAGGCAGTATGTTTCTGTTAATTAAGCTGCTTAGTCTGTGGTACTTCGTTAAAGCATTCTGAGCTGAGTAATACTACAAACTCTGCCAAGTTATTAGTTATGTCTGCATTGTGCATTTGTGAATTCTTTAATTCTCTTCTATACTTTTCTGTATTCTCCATATTATTTGCAAGAATCATACTTTGTTAGGAAGATCGTTTCCCCACCTGTACAGAGAGAACTGGAATGGTCAGACAGAACACCCTTCATGTCCCTGGGTCAACCTGGTTACCCTTCAGTTGAAGGAGGCATGTGGGGATGTACTTTATCACCTTCCCAGTTTTAAGATTGCATACTTCTCCACTATGATGTTCACAGAGTCCAGTGGATGCTGTGGAGGCCGGGGAAGGTGTGCTTCCTGTAGCCCCACAGTGGTGGTACACATGGGCCACTGTGAAACAGCTGAGAAGTGTGAGTGAGGGGAGTCACAGGGCTTCGCCTAAAGCTCCGCTTCCATCTTTCAGTAGAGGCTTAGCTTAGATTGTAAACCATAACTGATCTATTAAGGGCTGGTTTTCTGAGATCTTAGACTTGCCAGGTTGTTTTGTGGCTGCTTACATTCAGAATAGGATTAGTCTGAACTAAGTCCCAGGAGGTGCCTTGCCATTAGGCAGAGAAAAAGGAAGCCTGGAAAAGGCAGAGGCACCATTAGCACATAGCACTGCTGGGCTAAGCATGTGGCTGAGGGATGCTGGGAGGTCCCTGGAGACCTGGTTTTCCCAAGGCACCTGGGCCTCACTCTGTGACGTTGGGGTCTCTACTTCCTAGCTGTTCCCTGGTTCAGGCACTGTGTTTGAGAGTCTGGTGAGAGTGCTGTCTAGCCAGATCCATGGCTCCTCGGAGACAAAAGCAGGCCCAACAGATGGGTGGAGCACAGGATGGCCTCTTGATCATGTCCAGTGGGGATAATGCCTCAGGAGGAGTGATAGATGAGGCTGGGCCTGGGCCCTCCATCTGAGAAGAAGTAGAGTACCCTTTACACTCTGAGACGAGGCAGAGCATGCCCTTACCACTACCGAGGGGAAACAGCCATCACCCTTCAGTGAGGCCTGAGAAGGGATCTGTAATCAGTGCTGTGGACAACTGTTCCCAGAAGGTGGAAGGTGGATGGGAGGGTTGGTGGAGGGTAAGGCTCAGGACCCACCTCTTAGCTGACTATGCAGAAACCACCCCCCCACCCCCACCCCCACTATCCCACTTCCTGCATTCGGTAGAACTGAGGATATTGGGATGGGTGGAGGTCCAGGGCCTCTAAAGGAAGATGCCTGTCTGAATGGAGGCCCTGGGGTTGGGGGGGAGGCGCATGGAGCCTGTAGTAGTGGAGCCGTTGCGGTGCTGGGTGAAGCTCCTGTCAGTGAGCCCAACTCTTGCAGTTTCTTTTATGCTTCTCTATCGTGGTCCCCTTGGATGGTTGACCAAAGCCTTCTGGGAGTTTTGTAGAACCAGAGGCATTTGAAAGTGAATCAGGATAGTTTTGTTTCCCTTTGTGGCTGGGATCTATAAACTGACTGCCCAGTTCCCAGGAGTTGTTGCAGACCTGGTTATTCCAACCATTTTTAGTACCTCACTGTGTCTGTACTCCCACTGCAGCCACCATCTTAATCCTGTCTGCTACATGGTTGTTCTTCATCCCATCAGTCTACTGGAATAGGGCAGGGGTCTCAGTGTGTGTAGCAAAGAGGACCTTCTTCTGTTCTCCCAAGCTGTGGCCACCTGGGCTTCATTCATGATGTTAAGAGAGCTGTCATTTCTGGGCATTTCCAACTGTTTAGATGTATTAATTCAGAGTTAATGCATCATTCAGCTAGCCCCTGTCTTAACTCAACTAGTTCCTGTTTCTACTTGGCATGGAGATTAGGGTTTCATGTACCAGCATTTTATAGCAGAAGTCTCTTTAGCCTCCATGTCAATCATCAGGAACTTTACCAAGCTTGCTGAAGCAGTCCTGTGAGTTCCCAAGAAGACAGTATACTTTGCCTCTTCTAGAAAGTTGCTGTTTAATCTTTACTTTACCTGATTTTAGTGTATGCCCTTAAGTTCATGTGTTGGAGACTCAGTCCCCAAGGCAACAGTGTTGGTAGGTAGAATATTTAAGAGATGATGATGTCATGAGGACCCTGCATGCAAGAACTAATGCTGTTGTTACCATGGGAGCAGATGTGGAGACCAAATTATGCCCTGTTCTATGTTACTCCATGTTGTTTAGAACAATAGCTTTTGGGCTGTTCTTGAATACCATAGATCCTGGCTCTGTGAGGCCTGCATGGCTGTCCTCTTGCCACACTATAGGCAAGTAGACCCCAGAGGAAGGGTCTGTTTCTTTGTCCCTCTTCCTTCCCTCTGTCCATCTTTAGCTTGGTTCTGGTACTCAGGATCCCATTTGACATTGATTCTTCCTGGGTCAGAGTCAGCCAAGACCACCCATGCCTTTCTGAGCAGTGTGGCACATCATTTCACCCTCTCTGGTAGGTTTCTCTCTGGCATAGTTTATATTTTCTGCCCCTTTTGAGTGTCAACCTGGACTTGGGTTTGCAGTGTTTGTGTCACCAGTGTTTATGTTTTGATATTCCTTGGCTCTGTGGCCCTTGGAGCTGACTTCTTTTGCTCAACCTTTTCAGCACTGCTCCCAGGAGTGCTGGGAAGCCTCCTCCATTTTTATCAACAGGCCCTGTTGAATTTTCTGCCTCAAACATGGATCTGTTTTCCTATAATGGAGGACAGTGGCAAAGATTAGAACCCTGTGTTTGCTCAGGCACTTGGGGAATAGGAAATCACACAGCGGGACTGGCCTCTAATGTTGGAGCAGGAAAAGGCCATGTGTCTGAGCCGTTCCTCCAATTTGAGGAAATTTGTTTTTACCTGCCTCCAACAAGAAATCCTATTAGACCATTTTCCTCTTCTCCGGCATGGCATGTTATATGTTACCATATCAGATGTTGTGTGAGTCACAGTGTTAGGCCCATTTAGAACCTATCTGTTTTTCTTTGCAACTTTTTGGCACATGGCTCAAGGACTCTTCAGCTGACCTAATGTGTACAGGTCTAGGCATTCTACCCTATCAACATGGCCAGTGTGGCTCAGCGCAGAAAGATAGCCAATCAACACTAAGAAAGCATATTTTCTCAAAGACAAAACCAAAACCTATGCTCAGGACTCCTGGCATGAAGAGCATTTCTTGAAACCATTGTTGAAAAATACAAAAACAGACTGAGCTTTTCTTATCTGAAATGCTTGAGTCCTGAAGTGTGTCATATTTTAGAGGTTTTTAGATTTTGTAGTATTTGCATAGTCTTTACAGATTGAACATCCTTAACCTGAAAATCCAAAATCTAAGATGTTGAGATGATGTCCAAAATGTTTTGGATTTTGGAGCATTTTGAATTTGGAGTCTGGATTAGGGATGCCCAAAATGTGTATACCTCTGAGCCTGTGGGAGCTCCTCACCCTTCATTTTCTTGATAACTAGCAGTAGCTTTGACAGTTCACTCTTTATCTTAGGTACCTTCTGTGTTCATTCTGATTCTTAACTGCTTTTTCAGTAAATACTGATATTCATTATACCAATTTATGAAGATAATCTAGTGTTTTAAAAAACAGGTAAGAATCACAGAAAATAGGCAAACAAAATCGTCCACATTCTTTTTAAATTTTGCCCCCAGATTCATTGTGGATACTTGCTGTGACCACAGCTAGGCTCTGCCACCACCTACTCATCAGGATACCAGCAGCTCAGGTCATGATGCAGGTCTGTGTGATTGTATACACATGTAACATTTAGCTTTTTAGTTGACTCTGGATATGGTTTGGCCTTCCCCAGAACTTACAATCTCCTGGAACAAACAGAGACTTCAGCAAGCTGGTTATGGTCTCAGTAACATGTCTGGATTTCTGCACAGAGTGAGACTTTTCCATGCTGACACCACCAGTTCTCTGCTTTTGTAATTCTAACACAAATACGATGAAGAAGAAGCCCAGAGTCATTTCTTTGGGTAATTTGGTGACTAAAGATCATGGTTCTTTACCTAGTCTCTTTTTCAGTGGCTGTTGTACTTACCCCAGGACATTGGACTCCCAGGCTCCAGCAGGGGTTGATAGGCCTTCCAAAGCTATGCACAGGGACATGTTAGTGAGAGTGTAGGATTGAGGAGGTATGAGAAACACTACTGGTGTCCTTCCTTTGTGTGTGCATGTGTTTTTGAGATAAGATCTCACCATGTAACCTAGGCTTGACTAGAACTCACTGTGTAGCCTGTATTGACCCTGAACTCATGGTTCACAGCCTAAGCATCCCAAGTGCTAGAATCACAGGTGTATACTAGCACACCTGATTACTGGTGTCCTTCCTCATGACAGAGGTGCAGTGTGAGCAATGTGGGGGTTGCAGGTCAGACAGTATTTTGCATGTGTATATTATGTCAGATTTATCTTTATCTATCTGTATTTTATTGGTGGCTTTGTTTCTTGCATGTTTCCCTATAATGACTATAGGTTCCTACAGACCTTGTAAGCTGCACTTGGTGAATATATACTTCTTTCCCAAGCTTCTCCAGAGGTGCTAAGCCAATGTGGTGTGGCTTCAGCCTTGAGGAAAGCACTTTCTAGTAGAAGATGCAGAACCCTGTAAGACCCAGCCAGGAGTCTCCACATCTGGAAAATAAGCTCAATTTCTCCAGAGAGTATATATTGCAAATTAGACCTCAAGTATGCTGAGATGCTTTTACCTTCCATAGTGCAGGTAACAGCATCGAGGGCAGGTGAGTGAGGTGGGCAGGCGAGAGAGGTGGGCAGGCTCGCTCACTGTAATGTGTATGCTCGTTACCCAGTATGTATCAGGAGTCTCAGAAAGCTCTTACTCTTTCACCCTTCAGTTTCACTTGAGATGCTTGTCTTACGGAAATCATTCTCAGTGTGGATCATGTCTCTTATGTAGAAAAGATGCTTATTGGGGCATTCCTTGTAATAGTAAAATGTTTGAAATGATGCCAGCATTCCAAAGTAGGGATGTAGCTGAGTGAGCTGGGATACCACCAGTTCTCCACATGATTATGCAGCATTATTTTGGATAGCTTCTAAAAGTGTGGTGTAAAATAGAAAATCCTTGTTACAAATGTCAGAGCTCAACAGGTACAGATTTATAATGCAGCTGTAGTTAGCTAAAAGTTGAACAAAATCTATGGATAGAAAAAAGTTTGAATAGAATTATACTATCAGGTATCCTGGTTGTGTTTTAGATGATAGATTTGTGGCTAATTTTCCTCTTTGTTTGGTATTTTAAGTTCCTCAAATTTTCTTTTGAAATTGAGTTTTTGAGCTCCACTGTGAATTTAAACATTTTGTAGACTCTCGGGAATATAGCATCCATCATAGCACCTGCCTTGGGAAGACCAAGGAGCTCTCAGATGTGGCAACGGCACAGTGCTCTCTCCCTCCTTCAGGTTGGTTGGCTCCATGGTGCAGCTGTTGATTCCTTTGCTTCTCCTGGTTCTCAGCGAGTTGTATGCTTATTGTTCAATAAGCAAGCACAAATCCCGAGGGTAAAGCCATTTTGGAAATGTGCAAGGTCTGTGTCCATCCATGCTTTTCCTCCTTGAATCAAGGGCATGCAGGGTGACGGCAGTGGTCGCAGTGCAGTTGATGATGGAGATGAGATCAGATTGTTCTCCAGGCCTACGCCCCACAGTGGGCAGGCCATGATGCCTTTGGGCCAAGCAGGTCCTTCTGCATCCTGGCACTGGACAGCCCTCTCTGGAGTACACAGTGAGGCATTGCAATGCAGGCACTCCTCAGACATGGCCTCAGCAGTAGGGAGACAGGTGTGGATGTAGGGAATCCTGCTAGTAGGAGGAGCCATGATCACAGGCCTCCGGAGCTGTTCTGTTGGTGAACTCTGGTCTTAGATTCAGCAGGAACAACATGTCAGTGCATTCACTTTTGATGCCAGAGCACTGAGACTTAAGTAGGGGTGACACAGTGGTTGGTTAGTATGCAATTGGGCTTCTGCACCTCCTTGGCTGTCAGCGGCAGTCCTCTGATTTTTGGCAGATACAGAGTAGTTAGCCATGCACTTGGTCAGAGCCTTAGTTGTTTGGTGCCCTTAGGAGGACTGGGCTGGGAAGCCTCAAATACACTTTGTTGAAAGCCTCTTTAGGGCAAGAATGGACAGCCAGCAGAGGTGTTTGTAAATGAGACATCTTTTTCTTAGGATGGGGTTTATTTGTGGGGCTTTTCTTCAGTCATGTTTTGAGTATGTGGTGGGGCCTTCCCAACCACTGAGGACCTGCAGCGTTTGCAGCACCCATGAACAAGGTGGAGTTTGACAACTGGGAAGTGAAGGCCCCATATTTTAAAGGCAGGTCCATGGGTTCTTTCCAGGGGAACAAATTTCTTTTTGTTAACAAATTGAAGGACCACACAATTAAATTATTTCAAATGGAAGTATATTTAAAACAAGCTGAAAGGAAGCAGTCGTATTTTGTATTGGCTGTGTGCTATAATACATAGACTGTCCAATTTTTGTTTTGATAGAATAGTCTCATCCATTCTGTGATTATATTCCATCCAGTTGGGATAGTTACAGTGTAAGCAGTTCTTTTCTTCATTTTATGGTCCATTTGCTGGATGCAATAAGAAGTCTGAATGTGTTGAAATGTATCAATTCCTGATGGATGGGCATCTGGGGCATTGGAGAGCTATGAAAATCCAGTCCAGTGGCTGGGTTACCCAGTTGGTTCCTGGCTAAGCCGAACCAGCAAATGACCACATGCAACCAGCTGTTCTCGTAGCATTGCTGTGAAGGCAATGACTGGAAGCCTCAATCCAGTCTCTGCAGGAAACAAAGTGCTGGGCCCAGCAACTGGTGCCCCCCACCTCTCTGTAATGTGATGGGCGGGCTCCCAGCAGGGACATTTTAAACTTTGGAAACGTTGGCAGTTTATTAGTGAACTGGTTTGTCCTACTGTATAGATCTCATTTAACAACCACTGATGCTGGCCAGTGCTTCATGATTTGAGCTGACTTTCTATTACATTCCTTTAAGGATACTTTCTTTACTTTCAGCTGGCCTACTTAGATATGCTCCTTACTGAGAAATGATTCTTTGCAGATTGTTGATACAAATCCTTGGCTCATAATAAATTACAGATATTTTTCCAATTTGTTTGAATTTTTTCACTTACAACCACTTAAAAATTCTTACATGATAACATAGACCAGTTTTCCCTTTGGTCCTGGGCTTTTGCCTACAGCAGATCTGTGAATTAAGCTTACAGAGTGAGGGTTCTCTCTGCCTGGCTCTACATTCTTATTTTCAATGAAAGGGGCGATGTGTCTTCACACAAACCTTTTGGTGTGAGTTTTTTGTCCACATGTGGATTGAATATCAGTCCCCTTCTCACTGAGTTTAGCTAAGGCCTCCAGGAATGGGGGGAGGAGGAGGTGGTGGTTGGGTTCACGCTTCTTTCTTTGGATCTTTATTTCATTTGGCTCTTTTATTCGTAGTCTGAATGAGGGAATGTTTTTGCTGATTGATTTAAAGGCTCGTTTATCCATGGAGGGATTATTTTTGACTTAATTAGATAAAGGGAGTAATTCAGTTTAATGGATTGATTTATGATCAACTTGTGTTTTCAGACTATCAGGACTCAAGAAAGCTTATTCTCTATAGATTTCTGCGGCCAGCCTTCTGAAAGGCAGATGTCTACAGAATCTCCTTGTAATTAGAAATACAGCATCAGAAAGAAGCTCTTAGCTCAAAGTCCTGGATGCTTTTGCTCATTGATATGTATGAAGGGCCTGAATCCTCTAATGCAGTACCTAGATGGGAGGAAAGCACTCATCCTGTGAGGTGGTGGTGCACCAAAGCCCACCTAGTCTCAAGTACTCACCTCGCAGTTTAATGACCTGTGTTACTGGTAAAGCCTCGCATACTTTGCCATTGACCTGTGAGGTGTGGGGCAGAGGGGCAAGATTGGGGTGAAAGCCTGCTCCATTGGGACAGTTGTCACTTGGGGACCTTTAGGGTCTATGTGCATTGCACTCCGTTTTCCTGAGAATTTGTACCTATAATTTCTAAAGGCAAGCTCAGTTTTCAACAACGTCAACTTTTATGGTCTCAAAATTGTGTGAAAGAACTCTGAGCTTTCCCCTAAAGGAGGTGGTTAAGGTGAGCTGTGTGATGTGCTGGGGAGACTGCTTCCTACAGCTAGCATGACTTTGTTTTCATTGTAGTGTTCTTTGCATTGTCGTTAGTAGAAGTAAGTTAGATTTAATATATTATTTTAAATTCAGCAATAGCTTGGATATTTTCTCAAACCAGAGGAACCGGAATTATATTCATTTCTTTCTTCAAAGGACATATTGACCAGACTTTCTCTGAGTTCTGTCTCACAGGCTGTAAGTGAATGAAGCGTGTTCACTAACTTGGCAAGCATTTATTAAACACCTGCTGTGTGCCAGGCATTCATGCAGGGGATGGGGGCACATTGGAGAATAAAGGGGACAAGTTCTGCCCTTGAGGCACTCTTCCTGTGTTGGGACAGCAGCAGGCAGGTGAAGACCAGGTGGAGGACAGAGCTGGTGGTATGTGCCATGCAGGGCCACCACAGGCCACATTCCATCCTCTGCAGTGGAGTCATAACTGGAATTGACCATTTTCCCCTGAGCTCCTTGCTGCCACCATGGGTCACACCCATCTGTGTTGCATTGAGAGCAGCTCCCTCATATAGTGTCATGGCTGCATCTCAGTCTCTGCACTCCACCTTCTCCACCTTGCTCACACTCCCACCAGCAGGCCTGGCTCCTGGCTTGTGGCTTACTACAGTGCCACCCAAATGGCTCTCATGCTTGGATGTCTTTAAGAGCTCTCTTCTGCTGGTGGGGAGAAGGCTAGTCCAGAGCCTGGTGCCAGGGCTCTGCATTCTGATCTGCAGGAGCCTCCTGGCCCCCACCTGTGGACGTGATCTGCCTTCCTTCCAATTGCTGTGAGCTGGCTGTGTTGGGTGAGCGTGTGTCCAGTGCTGGATGAGACTCTGGGCCCTTCAATCCCTGTCATGTTTCTCACTCTCTCCTTGTGTTTGCAGATGTCTCTATAATGGATGGTCCGTAAACACTGGAGAATGTATGAGTCCTTTCTTCTTTTAGATTTCCAGGGTGTTCTTGTCTCACCATCTTCTCCTTTCACTCTAGCTGTTTCCCACAGGTAACCAGGCTTGAGACTTGTAGTAGAATGAGTCACTGTTTCAGCAAATAGCATTTTTAAGATCAAAACCTCCTGCTCACAGCATTATTATAAAGTCAAGGACCCCAGTAAATTAAAAGAATGTTAATTTGGTTAACATTCTTAGTGTTCATAAACTTTTTTGTTTTTTTTTCGACAAAAATGACTTTCTCACAAGAAGGAAGAAGATCAAAGACCGAAACTTGTCTTTCACATTGTACTTCGGTATCCAGACTAGCATTGTTATTTTCCCAGGTGTGGAAGAGAGATTTTTCCATGAGTAATCTGGTATGCTCTTTCTTACAAAAACAGCATACAGCTTCGCAAACTCCCAAACCACATCCCGTTCCTGAGTCTTGTGCCTCCTGCTATGGTGTGCTTTATATTAAGCATTCCCACTGCTGAACCAATTTGATCATAGTGTCAGTGTTTTTGCTGAACCAGATAGTTTTGTGAATTTATAGTCTTGAGTTCTGACACTGCTCTTTCCAAAGCAGGACTTTTTTCTCTACATCCAAACCCAAATCTACGTAATTAAGTACTAAAGTCTCCATCAACAAAGTTGTTGGGGTTTCAAATTTAAAACGCCTAAGTCAGGAAACGTGAAGATTACATCCATAAAACAATTCCAGTTTGCTCATAAAGAACAGAAAATTTTTTTTAATTTTTATTTTTTATTATTCATATGTGCATACAATGCTTGGGTCATTTCTTCCCTCTGCTCCCACCCCCTCCCTTACCACCCACTCCGCCCCCTCCTTCTCCCCCCCCCACCCCCTTGATACCCGGCAAAAACTATTTTGCCCTTATCTCTAATTTTGTTGTAGAGAGAGTATAAACAATAATAAGAAGGAACAAGGGTTTTTGCTAGTTGAGATAAGGATAGCTATACAGGGAGTTGACTCATTAATTTCCTGTGCATGTGTGTTACCTTCTAGGTTAATTCTTTTTGATCTAACCTTTGCTGTAGTTCCTGGTCCCCTTCTCCTATTGGCCTCAGTTGCTTTTAAGGTATCTGCTTTAGTTTCTCTGCATTGAGGGCAACAAATGCTAGCTAGTTTTTTAGGTGTCTTACCTATCCTCACCCCTCCCTTGTGTGTTCTTGCTTTTATCATGTGCTCAAAGTCCAGTCCCCTTGTTGTGTTTGCCCTTGATCTAATGTCCACATATGAGGGAGAACATACGATTTTTGGTCTTTTGGGCCAGGCTAACCTCACTCAGAATGATGTTCCCCATATCCTTGCCAACACCTGTTGTTGGTGGTGTTGCTGATGATGGCTATTCTAACAGGGGTGAGGTGGAATCTTAGCGTGGTTTTAATTTGCATTTCCTTTATTGCTAGAGATGGTGAGCATTTTTTCATGTGTTTTCTGGCCATTTGAATTTCTTCTTTTGAGAAAGTTCTGTTTAGTTCACTTGCCCATTTCTTTATTGGTTCATTAGTTTTGGGAGAATTTAGTTTTTTAAGTTCCCTGTATATTCTGGTTATCAGTCCTTTGTCTGATGTGTAGCTGGCAAATATTTTCTCCCACTCTGTGGTTGTTCTCTTCAGTTTAGAGACCATTTCTTTTGTTGAGCAGAAGCTTTTTAGTTTTATGAGGTCCCATTTATCTATGCTATCTCTTAGTTGCTGTGCTGCTGGGGTTCCATTGAGAAAGTTCTTACCTATACCTACTAATTCCAGAGTATTTCCTACTCTTTCCTGTATCAACTTTAGAGTTTGTGGTTTGATATTAAGATCCTTGATCCATTTTGAGTTAATATTGGTATAGGGTGATATACATGGATCTAGTTTCAGTTTTTTGCAGACTGCTAACCAGTTTTCCCAGCAGTTTTTGTTGAAGAGGCTGTTTTTTCTCCATCGTATATTTTTAGCTCCTTTGTCAAAGACAAGTTGCTCATAGTTGTGTGGCTTCATATCTGGGCCCTCTATTCTGTTCACTGGTCTTCATGTCTGTTTTTGTGCCAGTACCATGCTGTTTTTATTGTTATTGCTTTGTAATATAGTTTGAAGTCAGGTATCGTGATACCTGTAGCATTGAAGAACAGAAAATTTTTGATTCCCACTTATGCTCCTCATTATGTAGAGAGGTGTACTGCAGGGTCTGTATGGTAGGTGATTAGCATAGTCATAACAACGGCTGTGTACTCCGTTACCACCTCCGGTTGCTCTGACAGGTGCTGGCTCTTTTACCTGTGGCCACTGTGCTCTTAAGTGTCAGGCTGGGTATCCTAGAATTCGTTGGTGTGAAAGGAACTGTTTCACCTTGAGGGATTTCTCCCTTTCTCAATTAGTCCCCTCCTTATCTTAGATTAACAAGAGATATAAACTTGGTTCTTTTCGTTTTTGCACACTTCCTGATAATTACAAGGTAAATTTCCAGTGCTCAGGTGCTTTGGCCTCTTCAGATGCTGATGCTGGCCCTGAAGGCTGGGGATGCCTGTGAGAGAAGGGGACTCTTAGTAGCTGCTGAGCCTGGGATGACCTCTTGGTGCCAGCTCTTGCTTAGTGGCAGAGACACCATGTGCTGTGCATAGGACCAAGGGGCATCTGTATTCATGCAGTCTTACTTTCTAGAGTTGTAGCTGCACAAGGCCAGTCAAGTCAGTGCGTTCAGAAGCCCTGCTGCTCCTCACTCAGCCAGGGGCTCTGTGTTGTGCCATGCTGTCAGAGGCTAGCAGAACCCATGGGAGGAACTCGCAGGTTCATGGCCAAGCATTGCCACGTCCTGGCACAGGCCCTAAGCACATCACCTCCCTGTAGGCCTCTCATCTGTGGCAGGCAGGTCATGTGTGTCCACACAGACACCAGCACACATCGGGCAGGCTGTGCACACATGGCAGAAAAGAACAGGTGGCAGGCATCGTTATTGCTTGGTCAGCTGGTTTGGCAGGCAGCTCTCATCACCGGAACATTCTCAGTTTTGAGCCTACCAACTCTATGTTCTTCTTTGTTTTCTGAACATGAAAATATGGCAGAAAATTTTACTCTTTTGTTTCTCTAAAATAGAGTATTTTATTTGATATTTCAAAGCAGTGATGAGAGAGATCCCTTTGTGGCTTCTCCCAGGCTTTTTTTTTTTTTAATTGTTTCCTGTATGCATCTACCCTCACCCCCATGAGCGCGCCTAAGCTGTCTGTCTCCCTTCCCATCCATCCATCCATCTATCCATCCATCCACCCAACCACCTACCGTAGACTGGTGAAGTAGAGCTCTCCCTGGATGTGGTGATCGCCTAGTACTGTCCCTGCCTTGTAGTACTGTCCCTGCCTACTGAATGCCAGCAGTGTTCTCTACCCTGGTCACTATAACCCCAGGTCATAGTGATGTCCTGCATGTTTCTCAAATCACTTGCAAAGGAAGAGCTTCACTCTTGGGAGCTTTTCCTCCGGGGAATAGATAGACCTTAGTTCAGCTATTCCAGTGGTTTGAACAACATTGTCATTCCTATTGCAAAAACAATAACTTTATTGTGAAAATTCACCTTTCTTTATGCTCTATACCCTTCTACAGAAAATAGAGTGGCAATTTCCCAGCCTCTCCTCAAAGGGGTGTCCATGGTTCCCTCTTTGTGGCATCCTGTGAAGTGTGTCCTTTGTGTGTTTGCAGAGGTGTGGTGGTGGAGCTTATGATGTTGAGTAGTTGAAAAAGGTGTGATTATTTTACAAATAGATTTTTACTTAATAATATAGCACGACAGCATTTTCAAAGAAGTTATTTAAATCATCCCTAATGCTTTTCTGCAATCTAAGATGGTGAGTTGGATTATTTTTAATTAACTATGATTTTTCATTCAGTGGTTGTCTACTGGGGACTGTTGATTTTCTGCCCTGAGCTGTGGCAGTGGCTTCTCTACTTCCTTCACGTTCATGTGGGTTAGCCTGTGCTCTTGTTGACCACTCGGAGGGTTCCCACCTTTCTCAACCTTGTACCCCAACTAGGGTACAGGGGCAGGCCTGGCCCTGTAGGGAGGTGCTGTGGATAATGAGGGAGAAGAGGGGCTGGGTATGTGTCAGAATAGTGCCATGCAGGCTGGTGTTAATGTCAGCTTGTAGTTAAATGATAGAAGTAAAAGCTAGAATATAGTCAAATTTCAGATGAAACAAGTTGGTTTGAATTCCATTGTTTTAAATCACGTGTTTAACAAATGTCACCATAGAGAGCCCCAGAGTCAGCCCCTCTGTGCTATGGCTCCCAGGGCCCAGTCATTCCCACCTGGCTGGGACGAGGTTGAAGTTGTGACCCTCCCCCTATGGTCCTGGAGTGCGCTGCACATCACCCATCTTCTGTCATGGCCTCTGGCGTCTAAGCAGCTTGTGGAGCAGAGTCTCCATGGCCAAGATCTGTGCCCAGATCTCCATGACCCACTCGGGAGCAGTCCTACCTTGCAGCAGTTTTCTTTAGCTCACCCTCCACTTACGAACCATCCAGGTCTGCTTCTCTATTTGTTTTCACCTGTGTGTTTATCATTTTTCCCTATGGAATTATGTTTTTTTACTTTGAATCCTAAGATTGCTCTGAATTCCTTAATGTCTTAGTTTTCCTTTCTCCTTTGTGATCTTAGCTGAAAAATCTTTCTTTCCTTTCATGTGGTTGGTGTCATATTCCTTCTGCATTTGTGTGATACTTGTTTAGGGAATTAACACACCACAGACATCCCAGTCCCAGTCAACTCAGGCCCCTGGTCCTTGTGGCTTCTGTGATGGCTCCACATCCCTCTCATCTTTGCCTTAGTCATGCCTTTCCCTATGGGTGATGGCATACTCAGTGGAAAATGTGTATCTATTAGAATCAAATGGTCTTGAGTTATAGACATCCTGGCTGCTGACCATTCGGGGTCTTGATATGACCCCATCCATGCCCTCTCCTGGGTCCTTAGGCAGAGAGATGAGCAGACCAGCTTCTACCAGGTGGACGGGGAGTCATGCCTGCTGAGCTTGCCTGTGATTTGGTTTAGGACATACCCCCAGGACTGTCAGTGCCCTGTCCTCTCTGGGGCCATGTACTGGCACCTCTGGGCAGTCTTTAGCTTACTCCTGGGCTCTGACTCTGCCATGACAGCTGGGGCTTCCAGAGTATCCTGTGCCACTCTTCTTGCCTTTCCCCAGTGTGGGTGGCTCCTGTCTTGGGCTGGGGTATATTTATCTCCTTCTAGTAGTAAGGGCAGTTCTGATTCTCTTGGCGTTTAGAAGACAAATGGGCATAGGGGTCCTCTGTGTTAAATACCATTACTTCATTACCTTGAGGAGTAACAAATGGTCTGTTGTGAGAAATGGCACCAGGAATAGGCTGCTGACATTTCCTTGGATAAAATAATAAGCCAGCTAAACAGACTAAGAAAAATCGAGGTTTCTGCCTGTCTTATTTTCTATGCCTATTTTCTGCAGGTCTGGGCTGATAGTCACACTCCTTCTGTGAATTTGGGAGAGGGCTAAGGAGGGCTTCCTTTCCCTGTTTATCTTTTATTATATCTGTGGAAAATATCTCTGTGCTTGGAAGGCCCTTAAAAGAGAGAATAGTTGGTGAAAAACGTCTCAAAAGAAGTCCTCTGATTATAGTTGTTGATTCAATTCCCTGAGATTGGAAAATAAAATCAGATCTGCTTTGGACCGGCAGTATGTGAATTGATTCTGCTGAGGCCATTTTCCCTGTGAGGTGGTTGTGCAATGAGAAGGCTGTTCACACCCATGCCTGTGTCCTCGACCTTCCTGGTTCATTCAGCAGGAAGGCAAGAGATGGGGCTGGATGGGGTGTTGGGCAGGCCCATTCTGTTTTCTCTTGCTGCTGTCTTGCAGGACACCTTGGGAACACTTGAAGACCGAGTTTCTGCATCTGTAACCTGGTAAAGATGATTCCCACCTTGGTAGCCGTAAGGAATTAGGGAGATTGAGCCTTTCCTCCCAGTCTCTTTGGGGGCTTCATTGGAGGGAGTGCTTAGGTCAGATGCTGGGCTTATGTTCCAGTAGGGGTCCAAGGCCAGGCACCTTGCAGGACTGGGTCTTGATGGGCAAACTGGTCCCATGTTTGGGAGCAAGAGCCTGCAGACCTTCAGAGTCAGGTGGGCAGAGCTGCCATAGAGAAGGTGTCATGGGGAAGGTCAGGAGGCCAGGGAAGGTGCCTTGGCAGCCAGGCACATGTGTTATTCTCATTTTGTCTCTAACAGAAGGGTCTAGTGGTGACCCTGTCCTGTGTTGGCGAGCACACCGGGTGAGGGAGTGAAGGTCCTTCACAGGCCATTGACCCAGGAATCTTCCTGCCACCAGGGCCACTCTAACACCTAAGCATTAGTTTTCCCCTTACCGCATGAGCTTCTTGGGGTCATCAACCCTCCTGCCCATGACTGTGGCCAGGGCTTGGTCTGTATGGATAGTTGTCATGCAGGGGGCCAATGTCAACTGTCTACATCACCCCCCAGCTGAGACAACCCATGGTCTACCAGCTGAGGAATAGTCTTTGACCAAGTAGAGATGAAGTACTGATGCAGACTACAGCATGGGTGCATCCTGAGAACATTATGCTGAGTGAAAGAAGCCAGCCATAAAGGGCCACAGGGTGTGATAGAGATAGGGTTAGGATGGTGGCTCCTGGGGACTATGTTTTGGGGAAAAGGGGAGTCTACCTGCTGAAGGGTGATGAAAATGCACTGGAATTAGTGGCGATGAGTTACACAGCTCTGTGAATGTACCCCTGAATTCACACCCCCAAATTTTATACTTTTGAAGGATGAATTTTATGATATGGGAATTGCTTCTCAATTTTGTGTGCATGTGCTTTTGTGTGTGTGTGTTTTGTATTTCATAGTGCTGGGGATTGAACCCAGGGCCTTACACATGCTAGGCAAGTACTCTACCACTGAGCTACATTCCCAGCCTATTTCTCAAATTAAAAAGCCACCTCCTAACCAGATCAAACCTAACTAGTTGCCCTGAAGTGAAGCAGGGAGCTATTACAAGTGCCATTTCTGCTTGGGTGCCTTATAGACCCCTCCCCGCCTTGGAGAGATATGTGAGGAGTGAACTGGTAGAACCTGTGGCCCTTGACCTTTAATGCCTCAGGACCAAGCCATGTTTGCTGCATGTGCAAGGCTGTCACTGCATCCAGGTTCTTGAGGCCATCACGAAATAAATGCCTAAGCAAGGGATCCTGACTAGGAAATGCTCTTCTTCCTTTACCTTTCTGGTCTCTGTTGTGAGCCATGAGCCAAGAGGGGGTGTCGTTGTCTGCATGTGCTCTAGGAACTGTGCAGGAGCTAGTAAGGAAGTGATTGCTGAGCTTGGTTAGGAGGTGAATGAGGGTGTGTGGCCCCGGGCACTTTGTGGGGAGCAGTTACAGATGTGGGCTCAGGAGCAGATGGCAGAGCTCATGCTTTCCATGCTGCTTGGCTTCTCCATGTCATTGTTTCTCTGCATGTCCCTGGCTGTCCTGGCCCCTGGTGACATAGAGTTGCCGTGGGTTCAATAAACGGGTACCTCTAAAACACGGAGTCGGTTGCCTGTCATATGATAAGCACTTCATGAATGGTGATGGTTGTTATTGTTTGTTAGCATTATTGCGGTTTACCTAAAACTTTGTAAATATATTCTGAGCTAAAATACTTCTTTTCTTAAAAAACATTTCCTTGCAAAGATGCAGGTATGTTTGCGCATAAGGTGAAAGAAAATAGAAAAACAGGATGCATAATTTTTTAAAATATTTATAAGTGTTGAATGATAGTCTTTGTAAGGATCTAAAATTAGCTTGTTCAAATATCTGATAAGTATCTGTTTTATATTTTAAAAAGTTATGTTTGCTTACTAGTTTTTTTATACTTTGGAAAGAAATTATTTAGAGTACCATTGTCAGTTACTTCTTTGAAACCCATCTGTGTTACCACTTTCTGGGGTATTTCAATGTAGCATAGAAGTACTTACCCATAGCAGTTTTGACCTTGGAAGCAGGTTTTTAGAGGAATTATTACTGAATGAGTCTATAAATATGTGAGAAGCAGAGTTTTCAAAGTCTAATGGAGCCACCACCAAGTCTCTGCTAGGGTTTATTAATATATTCTAAGTTCTTTCTTGCTAGAATTTGAAATGTCTGAGAAGCAATGATTTATAACATATTAATTATGTTAATTAATTGGAGAGGATTCAGAATATTAATTAACAGCAACCAATTAGGTATTAAAATTGAGACCTATTAAGTGATGAGGTGTGAGACTGCATAAGCAATTTAGTTAGCCTGATGAAAAATGTGGTGGAGGGAGGGCCTGACAGCAGTGTGCTAGTCTCTTCATCACTGGCACTCCCTCCCTTTTGTTTATTTCGTGTGGTTAATTGCGCCTTGTCTTTTCCATGCTGGGTGCTGCACAGAAGTGGAGAATGTGGACACAGTCGACGTCTCCAGTGTGCCTTCAGAAGTGCTGCGCAACATTGAGGCCGACACCTACTGGTGCATGAGCAAGCTGCTGGATGGCATTCAGGTGAGCTGTGGCCAGCTTGACTCTCTCCAGCCAAAGGCTGTGCAGTGCCTGCAGTGCATTTCATGAAAAGAACACTGAGCTCCACACCACAGGCCTGCTCCTGAATCAGCCAGGCCGGCACTAGCTTCAGAAGACATGGTATCTACATCTGTAGCAGTGTGTGCTGCTAAGGGTGCCAAGGCATCATGGTGAGATGTACCGTGTGTGCTCCTCTATCTGGGGATGGCTAGGATATCCTGCTGAGGGTTCCAGCAGGAAGACATGTGCCAAATGTGTTCATGGCTCTGGTCTCCCCACCTCTGCTGTTTTTAGACTCTAGCCATCAGTGCCACTGAGGGCACGAGTCATTGTTCAGCCCTGCAGACTTCAGAAGACCCTGTCCCTTAAAGGGCATCAGGGAAGGCTGCAGCTGTCATCTGTCACTCCAGCTTGTGGGAAGCCCTTACCCTGCCAGCCTTGGTTACATGAGCCTCTGCAGCCGTGCCTGGTCCTGAGGGAAACTCCAGCTGGTGTAGCCTGGACCATTGTGGTGGGGTTGGGGTGCTACTGGTATTCATGGCCTCTAGGGTCCATGACTGGGATTTTTACAGAAAAGCCCAGTAACAGGGCTGATTGTATGGAAATGGTGGGGCAGGGAAAGAATCCTACAGAGTGCCTAGAAGCAACCTTGTTGGCAGGTGAATTAGGAATGAGAACTGGTGCCACTGATATTGTAGAGCACTGGCTGAGGTAGGAGTGGCCCTCAGTGCAGAGTGGAATATCTTGAGATTTGTTCTAGACACGTCTTGTACTAGGTGCTGTGCTCTGCACCTGGGGGTGTGGGGAGCAGATTATGAGAACAGGTTGAGTTTGGCATGGTCCCAGCTGTAGAAGGAGGTGAAGGCAAAATGCAGCACAGCTGCTTTTCCTAAGTTGTTTATGTTCAGAGAAGTAGGAATGCAGGTTTCTCTTGTTACAGTGTCACGCCCCTCCCCAAGAACTGTTGCTCACCTCCTTGTTTACCACTGGATATGAAAGACTCACTGAAGGAAGATTGATTGATTGATGGATTTTGATTGGAGAATGCTGTTGCTGCTGCTGCTGCTGGCTGTTATGTGTCTGCAAGTCTGAGCACCGAGACTTTAGGAGAGAACATGGGACAGTGCAAGACTGAGGAAGGAGACTTTAAAGAATATAAACGAAGAAAGACTTTAGAAGCAAGGTTTTAAAGAATAGAGAAAAGAAGCAGAGTAAAAGAAGAGTTACTAGAGAAAAGAAGCAACAAGGCTGTTTTGCAGAGTGCCCAGCACACCTGGGCACAACTTTATGCATGTCTGTCTTCTATCGTTTGTCCTTTCTGCATCTTCCATTGCCCCCCAGTTAGGTTGGTAGAATAAGAGCTCGCAAGAAAGCTTGGTACATGGGAGATGGCAGCAAGTAAGGAGGCCTGCCTGGATGAGCCCACTGTGGGATGGAAGGCAGACAAAGAGGTGACAAGCACGTGTTCTAGGACTGAACATACAATTAGGGAGATGCCAGAGGAGGGTGATGAATTTTGCTGACAGAAGAGGACTTGCCAGACAAAGGGTGAAGCTCTGAGCAGGGTATTAGTCCATGGAAGTTTTCTGAGAGACCAAACTCTCGAGGTTCACTCTGGGAAGTCTTGCATAGAGGTCCCTACAAAGATGGCCATAGAAGAGGTCCATGGCTGCCATCTGAAGGAGGGTCCTTTCCTCCAAGAGGGTGAGGAGACAGGCTGTTCTCACTGGTTCTGCTCTTCCTGAGCCCTTGTCACTGCAGCCGAAGAGGTCCCAACTACTGCATCGGAAAAGCCAAGTAAGGCTTCCAGAAAATTCAGTCTAAAGACTTAGACTGTGAGGTTTACTTTGAATAAATTAGTCAAAACATTTGTATTGAGGAAAACTGGTTCTCTTTTGCTATTGGGAGTTGATGAGGAGAAATTTGAATCTCATTGTGTAACTGGAGAGTGGAAATCTGCCATTGTTTGCTGATCCAGCTGTCCTCCTGATTTACTTTGTTTCTTGTAAAGAAAAATATGTGCCTGCTTAGAGACATATTTTGGTCTGTGCATCAGTTCATCACTTCTCCTCTTTGTTAACGTTTTCATTTTTTAATTCTTCCTCCAACTTCAGGTTTTTCCCTTTAGAAAAGGGATTGAATTATCACGTAAACCTTTATAAATTTCTAATGTCACTTCTCTGATGGTGATGGAAGGTTTGCATTTAAATACGAGATTATCTGGCTTTTGTTTGGAAATAAAATCAGCTGTACAATGAAATTGATGCTAGTGTTTCATTTTTCTCGTGTGCTTGTTGTCCAGCGAAGTGCTCTATTGATAAGGCAGACAAGCAGAAGGCTCAGTGCTCCTCTGTGCATGCATTTACTACATGTTGCTGTCAGTGCTAACAGTGTGACTGTCTTCCATGTGGCTACCATTCCACAGGAGCCTCACGTGAGCCAAAGTTGAGGGACATCAGTTCTACCTTCCCATGATTTAGGAGCTTGACTATATTCCTGTAGCTAAGTGCATCCAAGGTAATTTCAGCAGACCTCTCCTACAGACTGTTCTTGTACATGCAAGGGCCGCTCTCATTTTAGGCCCAGATGCACATGAGGATACAAGCTGGTTTAAAACTCAGGCTCAAATTGATCAACATGTCAGCCCCCTGAGGCCCTGGTGCTTTTTGTATTTGACTGCCTTCTGCTCCTGCCTCTTAGCCCATTTCCTGCTCCTGGTCTCAGCTACTTGAGCTTCATTCCTTTTGTTGCGAGAACTGTCCACAGTAGACACCTTTTTCTTCAGTTATTGCCTCCTTGAAGTCCTCAGAAAACTGTCATGGTTTTGTTAAGTGCAGACTCTCAGCCTGGTCCTCAGGTGTCCTTGGCATCTCTTCAGGTCAGCCTTGTTCATCAAGGTGTGCTAACATCCCAACCATTGCATAGAGACTTTCTTGGGGTCACTGCCCCAAACTGTTTATCAAGCTTTTCCTCATGGGGAGCGATAACTGTCAAAGGACTCTTGGTCCACAGGTCTCACCACTGGTAGGTAGTGACTGTGGGGATAGAGATATGGAACTTAGCTGGGTCTCCTGCTAAATGGCATTTTCTGATGTTGGCACTGTGCCTCATGACAGTGCACACCTGTATACCTGGCCAGTGCCAGAGAAAAGGAGCCATTTAACCAAGATCACACAGCTTGTGTAGGAACCCACACGTAGATTCTGAAGGCTGTGGTCTCCCTCTTCCCAGCTGGACTAGGTAGAGCAAGATATGTTTTGCAGGGGCAGTTCTAGAAGGCATATCATACCTGTCCTTAGCTTACCCTTAGACAACTTGAGTAATGGTAGCTGTGTTTTGTTTTGTTCACAGTGGAGCCTAAGTCTGAGATTCTGTGTTCTATAGGTTTTAGTAATTAATCAGTTCATTCCATCTATTTGGTCAGAGTTGGAAGGTACCTACTTATAGAGGCACTGGAGCCATTGGAGGACTTTGGCTTATGTGACCAGTATTGGTCAGTGGACTGGGGTGGGGAGAAAGGACAGCTGATAGAGGTGAGTGCAGAGTGCTGGCGAGGGGTACCAGCTCAGCAAGGTGGCAGACTAGAAAAGAACACACACCGTCTCAAGAGTGCCTGGTGATACTGGCCAGCTGTGAGTGGAAAATGTTAAAAGTACATCACTGGACTCCTTAGCCACAAGGTGAAGCCCTCCAGGAAAGAAGACTCATGGCCCATTGGCTGACCAGAGCATTTGCAGAGTTGTCAGACTCAGCTGGGGCCAGTGGTTTAGGTGTTCCTGCCCTTCAAGGTGTGAAATTAGAGAAAGGCTGCCAGCTCCAGGCAACTTAGGGCTGTCCAGAAACAAAAGCAAAAGAACATTGCCTCAAGACCTCTTTGCATTCTAAAAATTGTTGAAGAACCCAGAATTTTTATTCATGTGGGTTAATTCTCTTGATACTTACTGTATTAGAAACTCAAACAAAATTTGCTTAAAGATAGTAATGTCAGGAGCTGGGGATGTAGTTCAGCGAGCACTTGCCTCACATGTATAAAGCCCTGGGTTTGATCTCAGTACTGTGAGCAAATAAAAAACCAGACCAACCCATCGTCTGCTATTGTACATCACATTTCAAAATGATTGATTAATGTTTTCCCTAGTGAAACTGTTTAGGGATAAACATTTTTTTTTTTTTGCAAGTCTCCTTTATGTATAACAATAGAAGACAGAAGAATTCTCGGATGCTTCTAAATTCAGTTTATTGTAATTTTTTTGAAGAAAATCCAGCTTCACAGTGGTATATAGTTGAGAAGAGATTATTTTGATACCCTTTTCAGGCCATTGTGAATATTTTTTCTTTAATACCATAACATAACTAAACAATGGTAGTTTCTTAAAGGTTAGTGCAGTGTAAAATCTGAAACCATTTCAGTGAATGCTTTATACCTACTTACTTTAAAATCCTTTGGCCTGTCTTACACTTTGAATGGCTCTTTCACCCACACTTGGCTCTGAAACATTATATATTGGTCATTTAGAAAATATTAGATGGTAGAGGTATACAGATCTTTTCAATGTTGACATTTTCAGTGTCAAAACTTTGTTGTACTCAGCTGGAGCAGCTGGCAGGTGCTCAAGTGGTAGAGCACCTGCCTAGCAAGTGGAGCCCTGAGTTTGAATTCCATCACCACCCCCTCAAAAAACCAACTTGTATTGATTTACAATATCAAAAATTCACATTTATTTGCATTACCACCATCTCTTGAGGAAGCTGAAATTATGGGAAATAAACATGTTCCAAGATTCGGATTTTGACTTAACAGCTCAAATATCATTAGCAACAAATATAATCTATTCTTTTCATTGATGTGACAGATAGGCTAACTATGTTTGTTTTGAGACAATATCACTGGAGATTCATGTTCAAATAACTCATTTTGCCCCTTCGTCATTCTTTTGAGTAAAAATGATGCCTCTTGAGGCAGGTGTCCACTTTACTTACAACTGCAGCAGCTTCATTGAGAGCTCTTCAAGAAGAGCGTCTCCAATGCCGGGTGTGCACCACAGGTTTAATGTGTGCTTCCTACTCTGCCACACAAATGTCAGCAAGATAGTTCCTTGAGGGCAAGTTGTAACACTATTAATAAAATTAGATATACCTTTTGTTAGGAAAAACGCCGCACAAAGAAAACTCACGTCCAAGGGCAGGGTTTAATGGCAGGTATGAGGTAGTGCAGGAAGAGGAAAGAAAAAAAGAGCAGGGGTTCAGGCCAGGCATGGCCTTTTATAGAAGAGGGAGGGTAAGGGGTTGGTGCATATGCTGGGGGTCCCTGATGGAGGTGGAGCTTGAGTGGAGCTTGTTTTTGGGAGCGCGGGAAACCTTGTTAAGGGGAGGGGCTGTTTACTGGGAATGGCTCCATTTTCCATGAGGTGCCGCTGATTTATAAAATGGTGGCATTATTGTTCTATCATTCCCCCATTTTTCTTTAATAATGATTTAGATAGGGGTGAGGATCAGGAATTGGGGCAAAGCATCGGTCTCTTTAACTGCTTCCTGCTGGCAGGGGACGTTGTGTGGGGCGGGATCCTCAGGCTCCTGTGGTGTCCTGGATGGGGCCTTCACAGTAGTTTTCCAGGTGGTTTTGGAGAGGTTGGTATCCCTGGAGGTACAACTGGTTAAATTTTTGGTTAGCAATAAATAGCAGACATACGGTCTAAAAGAAATCCTTGTATTGTTCTTATGATACAAGGGAGGAAGCTTAACAATATGAGAGCAAGAAATACAGGCATTAGGATGGGTATTAGCCAGGAGAACCACTGTGAAATGTTATTCCCTAGAGGATTCCCAGAGTCCTCCAATTCCCTTCTCCATTTTTCTAATTGTTCTTGGAGTTGCCTAATTTTATTTTTTACTACTCCCGACTGGTTAACATAGAAGTAGCACTCCTCTTGTAAAAATAGGCAGAGACCTCCCTTTTCTGCAGTGAGCAGGTCAAGGCCTCGTCGGTTTTGGAGTACAACTGAGGCTAGGGAGTCAAGTTGTTTTTGTAGGGTTAGGATAGATTCGGCTACTGTTTGAAGATCACTTGTCAATTGATTAGAGAGTTTTGTGTAGTAGTGGATAGAAGTTCCTATTCCCGCAGCCCCCATTCCCATGGCAACCATTATTCCCAATCCCAAGGTGGCTAACAAGGGAATAGCCTGGATTGCCCGTTTTGATCGAAGATGCACGGTGAGGGGGATGGGTAGGTCCTGATCTTCTGTAATAATATCCATGTCAGGGACCAAAAATACCAGAGTGCAGATGCCCTTCCAGGCTTGGGGTAAACAGGGGTATACACTCTGACCACATAGAAAGAGAGTCCTGGGAATGGGAGGGGGCAACAGATATTGTTTCCGGTTTTGCTGGCTGCCCTAGTAGTGTGACATTTTTTTGTCACTAGGGAACCTACCTCGACTATCTCTGAGGAACTTTGTAGGCAAAGAGGGGCTGGCTGGAAGAGGGGAACTGGGGAAAGGGTGGAGGTGGTGGGCCTTTTGGTAAAGGAACAGTTTAAGGTAAAAGGTGTGGAAATATTTATGGGGCTGGCGATGACCTGAGAAGGGCCAGTTCACTGACACATCCAACAACCATGGGCTAGAGTAGGATTGGTGTGGTTGAGTAGTTGATGAGTGGTATTTATGACCTGGAGGAGAAGGGTTTCAGAAAGAGACAGTGTTTGTAAAGGAATTTTGAGAGGCTTTCTGGTGGGAAAGAATAGGTTGTCAAGATCCTGAGGTACCTGGGTGCAGAGGACCTTCTTGTATGCCTGATCCTGGACTCCTCCTCCATCAGACATACCATAATGTGTGAGCTCAGTCCAGCACACTTGTTGCCCACAATTCCCAAAGCAAGTATAGCTCGCGTTGCTGCCTTTACTTCTTGCAGTCCAGTGCGGTTTGCCCCACATTGTACATGGGGTAGCTGTATGATAGCAAGCCCTGTGCTGGTATGAATAAGATGAGGTGCACGGGCAGGGGGTAATTTGGGGGCTCACAAGGGTACAGGTCATAAGAAAGAAGAGAGCACAAAGAGTAAGGTGCACAGGACGAGGTATCCAAAACAGAGCTGTGCGATGGGGCCATCTCCACTCAGGGGGAGAAGTTACCCACAGGCCAATACTCAGGAGGGAAGGGATGAGAACAAGAATTACCCACAGGAAGGGATGGAGTGGTAGCATAGGTGGAGTGGTTTACAGTAAGGCGAACAGTATGTTGGAAAATGAGTAGATTTCTTCAGGAGTAAAGTCTGAGAGAGTACCTTGGAGATGTAGGTAGGCTATCCAATCAATGAAGTAAGGGAAACGCAGGTATGAAAAAGGAGGGAGGCTGATTATACGGGAGGGTGGGAAATCTAAAACCTCAGAGTAGAGTGTATATATGAAAGAGTAAAATCATGGGCAGGAACTGACAGGAAAGAATGGGAGGGGGGAGGTATAAAGAGTGAGTAGACGAGATGCCAGGTCCCCAGGCATAGGGCTCCTGCTCATGCCCTGGGAGTCTCCTTGAGTGTGTCTCTGTCTTCTGGGATCTTGGGGAGGCAGGAGATCTTTATTTTTGTTGGTCCTGTAAGAAGAGATTGGTAGGTCTTTTGTGGGGCTGCCAATTTTAGATTTTGAACTGTACCCAGGAGGGAAATCCTGCTAGCTTAGCAGCTGTGGGTATAGTGAGGACGACCTTAAATGGGCCTCTCCACTTTTCCTGCAGGTGGCCAGGTGTGGCTGTACTTTTTAGATAAACTAGATCCCCCATTTGGAGGGAGGGAGTTATTTTGATGGTCAGAGGGCTGTGGCAACTGATCATGAGCATGCGACCAAAGGAGAGAGCAAAGAAAAGTGAGGAGAGGATTGAGGAGAGTGGGGGGAATGTTAGGGGCTTCTGGCTGAACTGTGATAGGGAGGAGTGGATGGCCATAGAGGAGCTCGAAGGGGCTGAGCATGAGTGGTCTTTTTGGGAGGGTACGGAGACGGAGAAGGACTAGGGGTTGGAGCTTTGTCCAGTCTAGGTGGAGCTCGAGGGAGAGTTTGGTGAGAGTATTTTTTAGTGTGTGATTGGCACGTTTGACTTTACCTGAAGATTGGGGATGATAGGGAATGTGAAATCTCCAGTGAATATTTAAGGCTTGTGCCAATTTTTGGGAAATGGAGGAAACAAACTCAGGCCCGTTGTCTGACTGGATAGAGGCTGGGAAAGCAAACCGTGGGATGATGTCTGTGACTAAAATCGTTGTTACTGTGGAGGCCTTTTTATTGGTCATAGGGAAGGCCTTCACCCATCCCGTGAAGGTGTCTACCAATACCAGGAGGTACTTAATCCTCTTCACTGGAGGCATATGTGTGAAGTCTACCTGCCAATCCATGGCAGGGAGGCATCCCCTGGCTTGGTGGGTAGGAAATGGAGAGGGTCTAATATTGGAGTTGGGGTTTGTGTGCTGGCAAATTGAGCAGGATTGTGTAATCTGTTTAAGGTATTGTATGTCTCCTGGAGATGGGGAAGGGATTGGCGGAGAAAGGTGTAAAGAGCATGAAGGTTAGGATGAAAAAGCGTATGTAAATAGGAGAGAAGAGTTTTAACTTCGGAAGGGGGGAGAGAAAGTTTAGTGAGAGGAGGGGAGGAAGCTGGGGTAAGGGAGTACATGGCCAATTGGGGTGCAGTTTGGAGGGCTGCTCGCTTGGCCTCTGTATCCGCTCGGTTATTTCCTCTGGTAATTATGGAGGAGTCAGTTTGGTGGGCTTTGCAATGAGTAATGCCCACCCGGGAAGGGAGGTGTGAAGCCTCTAAGACCTGGGCTATTAAGGCAGCATTGATAATGGTAGTTCCTCTTGTAGTTAGGAATCCCCTTTCCTTCCAGATAGTGGAGTGGGACAGTAAAGTGTGAAATGCATACTTATTGTCCGTGTAACTGTTGACAGTTTTGTCTTTTGCCAGAGTTAGAGCTCTGGCCAGGGCAGTCAGTTCTGCCTTCTGGGAAGTAGTACCCAAAGGGAGAGGGCATGCCTCAATGACGGCAGAATCAGACAGGATGGCATATCCAGCTCTTCGCTGTCCATTGTGAGTGAAGGAGCTGCCATCAATGAACCAAGTATAGTCAGCCTGAGAAAGGGTGCCCTCCTGAATGTGGTCTGGGCAGGGGAAGAGCTCTTCAAGGATCTCGGGGCAGGAGTGAACTAGGGGTGTTGAAGAGAGAGGAAGAAGAGTAGCTGGGTTAAGTGGGGGACATTAGATGAAAGTTAGAGTAGGATCCTCGACCAAGGCCACCTGGAGGGATAGGATATGAGAAGGGGGCATGGAGTAAAGTCCCTTATATGTGAGGAGTTACGAGAGGCTATGGGGGGAGTAAACAGTAAGGGGGGACCCAAAGGTAAGTTTTTTGCTTTCCTGGATCAGGAGAGAGGCAGCAGCCAGGACCCTGAGGCATGGGGCCCATTCCCTGGTTGTGGAGTCTGTTTGGAGAGGTATGCTACTGGAGCGAAGGAGGGCCCTATGTTGTGTCCCAGAACTCCTAAGGCAAACCCTTGCCTCTCAGAAACATAAAGGAAGAAGGGATGAGTGAGGTCCGGCAAGCGAAGTGCCGGGGCTTGTAATAGACCTTGTAAGAGGGTTTTAAAATGACTTGACTCAGGCCGAGAGGGGTCCAGGGGCTCTTGAATGGAACCCTTGGATGCCTCATATAGAGGTTTGGCCATTAGACTGAAGTTGGGCACCCAGGCTCTGAGATAGCCAGCCAGGCCAAGAAAGGAGAGAACTTCAGCCTTGGTGGTGGGGGCAGGGAGAGAGGCTAGCAAGGCCTTACGATCTGTGGTGATAGCCTTATGAATAGGGGAGATAGATAGGCCCAGGTAAGTTACCTGGGTGAGAGACAGTTGAGCCTTGTTAGGGGACACCCAGTATCCCTTTTTTCCAAGAAAATTAAGCAGGGGGGGAGTGTGTTGTTGGCTATCCTCGAGCGAGGGGCTGCAGAGCAGGAGATCATCTACATACTGGAGGAGTTATTTGGGGAGAGATGGAGGGTAAGGAGATCCCTAGCCAGAGCTTGGCCAAAGAGGTGGGGACTGTCCCGGAACCCCTGAGGCAGAACAGTCCAGGTCAGTTGTTGGGAAGTATGAGAATTTGGATCAGTCCAGGTTAAGGCAAAGAGGTTTTGGGACTGTAGGTGGACAGGGATAGTGAAGAAAGCATCTTTTAGGTCCAGGACTGTGAAATGGGTGGTGGTACCGGGGATGAGAGACAGGAGAGTGTAGGGGTTGGGTACCACCGGGTGTATAGGAGTCAATGCCGCATTGATTATAGCGGAGGTCCTGTACCTTACCTGATGGGTAAGACCCATCAGGCTTTTTTACAGGTAGAATAGGAGTGTTATAGGGGGAGTGGGTTGGGCGAAGAAGGCCCTTAGAGAGAAGCTCTGAGATTATAGGCTTTAATCCCTGTAATTGGATTAGAGAGATGTGATATTGAGGTTGGTTTGGGAAAACAGAGGAGTCCTTGAGAGTAATAAAGATTGGCTCGTGATGGGTAGCGACTGCAGGGTTCTGGAGGTCCCACACAGTGGGATCTACCAGTGTAGCAGGTAAGGGCAAGGGGTCAGGAGGGGCTTGTGGAAGCAGGGCACCCATGATGGTAAGGAGGGGCTGAGAGGATGGAGACAAGGGGTTAATGGGTCGCGGCTTAAGGGGGTGGGTGTACGGTGAGAGTGGCCTGGAATTTTGACAAAATGTCCCTTCTCAAGAGTGGGGTGGGGCAATTAGGGAGGACTAGGAAGGAGTGAGTAAAAAGTGTATCTCCCAGTATGCAGGTTAGAGGAAAAGTCATTAAGGGCTGGGTAGGAGTTCCCTCCACCCCGACTATGGAGGTTAAAGAAGGCTTGGTAGGTCCCCAGAACTCCGGCAAGGCAGAAAAAGTGGCACTAGTGTCCAGGAGGAGAGAGATAGGCCTACCGTCAATAATGGCTATTACCCTGGGCTCCCATGAAGTTATGGTCCTTGGGCCTGGGAGTCTCAGGCTCCGTCAGTAATCAGCCGCAGTTGCCAGTCCTAAAAGATCACTTAGGGAGGAGGGACGGTGGGGGGAGCTTAGACCCTCTGCCTTGAGGGGTGGAGGGGTAGTCCATTGCCCAGTGGCCCTCCTGTTTGCACTTAGGACATGGCCCCGGCGGGCGGCGTGGTTTAGGAAAAGCACGGGCCCAGTGTCCCTCAAGGCCACACAGAAAACATGGGCTGGGAGGTGTTCGGGACTTTTCCTGGCCTTGGGAGTTAGAGGTCAGAGGCTTTTGTTGGAGGGCTTGTGCCAACACCTGGAATTTAGCTGTATCTCTCCTCTCCTTATCAGCCCTTTGTTGTTCTTCTCCGTAATTATAGACTTTGAAGGCCACATTTAAAATTTCAGCCTGTGGAGTCTGAGGGCCATTTTCTAGCCTTTTAAGTTTTTTTCTGATCTCTGGGGCTGACTGGGAGATAAAGTGGGTCATAAGGATAATTGTCCCATCCTTAGTTTCAGGGTCAACTTTTGTATGGCGTTGTAGCGCCTCTGTGAGCCTGGACAAGAAACTAGCTGGATTTTCCTCTTTTTCTTGTCGGAGTTCTCTGAGCGTATCAAAATTAACAACCTTTTGGGCCGACTTTTTTAATCCCACCACTAAACAGGTAACCATTTGATCCCTAAGCGTTCTGCCACTGGTTTGGTAATTCCAATGAAGCTCCTCAGTAGGGATCGCTGTAGCTCCTACAGGATAGGGGAGGGTGGTGGTGCGATGGACCTCATCTTCATGTGCCCTAGCTGTGTCCTAGACCCTGCGTCTTTCCTCTGGAAGGAGGGTGGAGGAAAGAATGAGATAGATGTCATGCCAAGTAAGGTCATAGGATTGAGCCAAGTATTGGAATTCCTTAACATAAGAATCAGGGTTAGTGGTGAAGGAGCCAAGGCGCTTTTCTATCTGAGAGAGGTCAGCGATGGAAAAGGGGATATGGACCGTCACAATGCCTTCTGCTCCAACCACTTCCCGGAGAGGGTAGATGGAAACCAGCTGACTGGGGGGTCCTTGAGAGAGAGTGTGGGGGGGGGGGCTCATGAGATCCTGTGGTCCTGGGTGGGTGGAAGGGCTAGCGGAAGGAGGGGCGGGAGGAGGAGCAGGAGGAGGAGTGGGAAGAGGGGTGGGAGCCGATGGCTGAACAATGGAAGCCCGTCTTTGATAAGGTGGAGGCTCTTTAGCAGGGTCGAAAGAAGGGAAAGCTTCAGAGTCAGGAGGGGATTTAGAGAAGGATTTGGCTGGTTTTGAGACTGGTTTAGAGGCTAGTAGGACCTGTTCAGGGGAACAGGAGGTACAGAGGGAAGGTTTGGTGCGGAGATAAAAAAAGGATTGGACGTAGAGAAGTTCCTTCCATTTACCAGTGCGCTTACAGAAATTGTATAAATCCCTTAAAATATTGGGATCAAAAGTGCCATTAAGTGGCCATTTGGAGGCATTGTCCAACGGATATTGGGGCCAGGCCTGATTACAGAGAAAAATGAGCTTTCGGGGCTTAAGATGAGGCGTGAGGCGTAGGGGCCCAAGGTTGGCTAGGAGACATCCCAATGGGGAGTCTGAGGGAATTTTGGAAGGTCCAACTCCCATGGTGAGGCCTGACCTGAGGAGAGATATGGCGGGCGTCCCCGAACTATCAGGTCCTCAGGAGAGAGAGAGAAATGTGGAACACACCACCCAGAGGGACCATCTTCACCACGGGGAAGGGGGGGGCCACAGTCCCTAGTGGGGAACTCGGTTCCGGTGACAAAAGTGAGCTGAGAGACAGAGAGAGATCACAGCTCTGCGTGCGAGGAGGACTCACCGAGGGAGAGAGGACCTTGAGGGAAGATTGGCCGGTGGTGGATGGCAGTTGGAGGTGCGCTGGGGCGGAGGAACTTTCCTGTGAGCTAGTGAGAGAGTGGCGTTTTTTAGGATTGGGGGTCCCGGTAAAGCAGCTCAGATCCCAGAGGAAAGCCAGGAGCAAGGTCAGTGCCGGGAACTCAAGCCGATCCCAGGTTTCGGCACCAAATGTTAGGAAAAATGCCGCACAAAGAAAACTCACGAGAAAACTCACGTCCAAGGGCAGGGTTTAATGGCAGGTATGAGGTAGTGCAGGAAGAGGAAAGAAAAAAAGGGCAGGGGTTCAGGCCAGGCATGGCCTTTTATAGGAGAGGGAGGGTAAGAGGTTGGCGCATACGCCAGGGTCCCTTATGGAGGTGGAGCTTGAGTGGAGCTTGTTTTTGGGAGTGCGGGAAACCTTGTTAAGGGGAGGGGCTGTTTACTGGGAATGGCTCCATTTTCCATGAGGTGCCGCTGATTTATAAAATGGCGGCATTATTGTTCTATCACCTTTAATATTGTAATTAAATTCCTACTGCAACAAGGGTGTCCTTAAGTGAAACTGCCTTTTATGTTATTTATTTATTTATTGGCAGTACTGGGTTTGAACTTGGGGCCTCACGTCTGCCTAGCAGACTCTGTTACTTGAGCCACACCTCCAGGCCTTTTTTTGTGTTGGATATTTTGAGATTGGGTCTAGAGAACTATTTGCCTAGGCTGCCTCAAACCACTATCCTCTTAATCTCTGTCTTCAAGTAGCTAGGATTATAGGCATGAACCACTTGCACCTGGCTATGTAAAACTGCCTTTTGTTTTGAACTGTGAGACATTAGGGACACAGAGGCACTGCCCCGTTTTTGCCAGCATTTTCATGCACACTACTGTGTGTCCTCAAGTGCAGGTGCCAGTACAGTGAGAAAAGTCAGTTGCCTCTCAGTAGTGTTATGGAAACATCACTCTCATAGACTTAGAAGGGTCTTTGGGACTCCACCAGTTGGCTGGCTAGCCTTTGATGACTTCTGCATGAGAATGATGCCTTCTTGATTCAAGGAGATAGTATTCTGAGAAGGTACAGAGCAAGCAGAGAGAGTGTGCATCAAGAGAAGACACCAGGTGCCACTGTCACCAGGGGATGGGGTCCCTGGACCAGTGACTGGAAGTGGCCTTAGAATGCCTAGGTTTAAAATGTGAAGGATAAAGGAACAGTTTATAGTCCTTAAGCCTCTGAATATTTTCAAAGAACTAAACAGAACTTCTGGCAATCAGAATTACAGTCATTGAAATTTGCAACTCATTAGACATAACAGAAGAGAGAATTAGTTAAGAGAGTGCAGTCCTGAGAAAATTGTTGAGTAAGCAGCCCAGAGACACCGAAAATACGATTGTAGTTAAGATATGAAAAAGAATTAAAAAATAGGCCTCCTAGAAAGAGAAAATACACTGAAGAAATGCCAGAATTGAGAAGATTATGAGAATCTTAAGATATTGTTTCTTACATTCAATAAATGAAACAAGTGTCAAGAAAGATGAATCAGAACAAAATCCCACAGGTGTGTGAGATGAAAGCTGCTGAATAGAAAAGAGCTTCTGAGTAAGGGCTACAAGTGAGAAATACCGAGATGGAATTTGATGAATAACAGCCTGAGACAGAAACAGTAGAGGCTGAGGAGTGGAGTATCTGTCAAGCCAGATGGGGTCTAAAAACATCAACCAGCTGGGTGCTACTTATACCAAAATATAACAATACAGAAAGGTAGAAAGGCTTGGGGAAAAATGCAGCAGACAAGCACCTACCACAGTCACATTGGTTGTATGACTGTACATAAATATGGTATGTGTATGTGTTGGGGGGTGTTACAGGGAAAAAGGGGCACAATGCAGCAGGGTCTCTAGGAGATGTTGTCAGAGTTGGATATGCTTCCACACATGCCTCCGTGATACTATCAGCTTCCTGCCCCTCCCAACAGGCCCTTTGTGTGGTACTGGAGTTTGAATACAAAGTTTTGTGCATAATAGACAGGTGCTCTATAGCTTGAGCCACACCTCCAGCCAAACAGATCTTCAGGTGCCTCCCATTTTGTGGCTGGAGCACAGGTTGGTATTTGAACCTGTACAATGTGTTTTGCACTCTGAAACAGATAAGAGTTCATAAGATTAGCTCTTGTACTACACAGTTAATAAGTTTGAGCTGATATATCCTACAGACTCAGATCTAGCATATAGAGAATTTTCATTCTTTCAGCACACAGGACATGTCTGAGAATAGCGGCACCAGTGGTTACTAAAGTGCTGTGCAGGTTGCTATTGGGAAGGGCCAATTAGGATTAGAGGAGCATTCTGGACTCTGCTGAGGCCCTGTGTTATGGACCCACCCATAGTGCATAGGGATGGGCGTGTGGGTGAGCTCAAGGCTGCAAAGCCAGGTTGATAGTTGGTAGCTTAGAGAACAGTCCACGACTGTGGCTCTTACTAGATCCTCAGCCCGGTCTGCCATTTGTGATAGGCTGGGGCCCTCCTCACTAGGTGTTGATATCAGAAACATTCTTTTTAGTCTTACTTGTTGAGTGAAAAGGAGAAGCAGCTACATTTTCAGGTTGTGGTCACAAAGTAATACCAGGAACTAGGGCTGTCCAACCTGGCAGAGGGGCGTGGGCTATATTTGGGTTAGAGAAATTGTTTCTTCAGGGACCCAGTGAGCCTAGACTAGGTAGGCATCTAGACTGGGAAACGCATGGGCAGGCCAGGTGCAGGAGAAATCACCGAACACTCTGCAAGCCTTGCCATCCTCAGCAGAATGGGCACCCTCGTTGAGTGAGGGTGGCAGTAGAGTGCTGGGAAATGGGGTGCTTTTTGGTGGCTGCCGTAACTGGGGGGTGCCAGGGGCATTTAGTTGGCAGGGGTCAGTGGCACTCGGTGTCCAGCAGTGCATGCACTGCTTCGTCCAGGACGGAATTTTAATGGCACCCAGGAAGAAGCACTATACATAGAGAATGCTGGGCTTGTAGTCAGCAGATCTGGGCTAGAAGTTTCCTACCATTAACAGGGTTGAGTGACCCCTGATAATGATTCCATTTGGATGGTTTTATCTTAAGAAGTGACTGAGGTGATGAGAAAAATACCTTGTTTTGTGATTAAGCCAGTCACGTGTCTCTGGCATACAGATGGTGTGGCCAGCAGTTTCTAGTGCAGGACATTGGCAGGAAGGTGGCTAGGCCACTGGGCACTGTGGGGTTGGAGGACTCATGTCTTGAACTTCCCATGCTGTATATCTTTTAACTTTGATGGTGAGGAATCAGTGTTGGGGATAAGAATCTCTGACTTTCCTTCCTTAGTTGTGGGTAGCTCTGATTGTAAGTTCCTTTTGAAATTCAGGTAAGTTTAATTTAGAGAAATGATTCATTGTTATTCATCCTTGCTTTCCTTCCTGGTTGGTATTTCTGCCTACCTCCCTGAATATTCCTATGTGTGTCTTGCTTTCCAGGCCACATAGGTTCAGTGTGTAGGCCACCTGTGTGCGGATTTCCAGGGCTCTGGCTTCCTGTGGCCTTCTGAAGTGTGAGGTCCAGGCCTTCTGACAGAGCAGATTGACATTCAAGGCCCACAAGAAGTTCCTTTTTTTTTTTTTTTTTTCTCCTCAGGTGCAGCATGAGGGCCCAGCAAGAGATTTAATTTTTTTTTTTTTTAAATGTAACTTGGTGGGGGTGTTGTTTCTTTTACTGGCTTTACACAATGTGTTTTTGTTGTGCTGCTTAGCATTATAGCTACCTTTTGGGTATGATTTTTGGTGTAGAGTACAGGCATACATCTGAGCCAATTCTGTTGCTTGACTATTCCTTTTCAAAGGATTACATTGCAACAGGATGCTGGCTTTAGGCCCAAGAGGCTGGGGTGACTGGCTTCCCTTAGGGTCTTAGCCCTTCCATTTCTGGGTATACAAATGGGGTTCCAGTCCAGGCTGCCTGAGGCCTTCTTCGGCCTTTAGGGGATTATGCTTGTGCTTTTGCCATTCTGTTCATTTCACTTACAATACTTATGCCAAGGTTGTCAGCTGGCTATTACTTTCTGAATTACGGCTCCATCCTTGCCTACCCTGAAGTCATACTATTACTCTCGGATTCATTACTTATCACGACAGCTTCTTTGGGTAGAAAAGAACCAGTGCCTTTTATAATTAGCCATTTACATTTCCTTTCCTTGGGGAAGAATCAATCTATCTAAGAACTGGTTGGTGGCCTGGCAGTGATAGGAATGGAGTGGGGGAAGTAGCTCTGTTATCTTGGAACTTGTCAGTGAGAAGTCCTTGAGACCATGAGGCTGGTGACTGGAGTGGACTTTGTCTTGGTGTGGGGGGCTGTGAACCTCTGTAATGAGTTCTGGCGCTGTACCTGGAGTTGTCTAAGTCCAGGTAGCTGCCACTTGCTCACTAAGCTCAGAGGAAAGAGAATAAGGAAAGAGGAAGGAGGCAGTCTCTCCCTTCCTCAGCTCTGACGTGCCTTCTTGTACCTCAGGGAGAGCAGTCTTCTCCAGGGAAAAGCAGGCATTCCCTCACTTGCAGGGATGCCCTGAGGATGCAAGGGCCAGTGGGTGAATCATTTAAATATGGGGAACGCAGACTTGACTCATCCCCTAGTCGAGTCCTGCATCGTGCAGAAGAGTTCGAGACTTGATTTTATAGCCCCAGTCGATAGGATGGAAGACTCTTGAAACATTTTACAAAGGCTTATTAAACAGAAATGAATGTGTTTGTGACTGGGCTGCAAAAGAAGATTCATTAAGAATGAATCCTTGAGCCCTAAACGATTTAAAAATGAAAATTAAAAAATTAATTTAAAATGGTGTTGAAAAACAAAAACAATCCATATTCTTCCTTGAATGAACAGATTCAAGTTCTCCATTGTGTGTTACGCTTGAGTTTATTTATCTGCCACCCTATTGGTGGAAGCCAAGGTATTTTCAGGCTGTGACTGTTTTGATTGCAGCTTCTGTGAATGTTTATATATACTACACATCCTCTTGTTCACAATTCTCGGGTCATTACCCAGCAGTGGACTTGCTGGGTCACACATTATAAGAGTATTTGGTTTTTATAAGAAATAGCCAGATATTTTTGCCATAGTGGTTCTGCCATGTTACAGAAATCATCCATTTATCTCAATTCTGACTCTTCTACTCTTAGAATGCAGTTTCACCAACTTGCATTTCCTTCATGTTCTTCCTTTATGCTTCATAGTAATCCTTTGTCAACACATTATTTTGGAAATATTTTCTCTCGGTCTGTGGTTCATCAGTTCATTTTCTTGACTGTTTTCTCATGAACAGAAAATTGTAGCTTTGATAAAATCCAATTGACTTTTTTCTTTTATGGTAATGATTTTCTGTCTCCTGACTAAAAATCCTTTCCCAGCTCCGAGGATGCTAGATATTTTCCTGTATTTTTCTTCTAGAAGCTTTGTAATTTCAACTTTAGGTTTACAGCCTGGCTTCACTTAATTCTTGTGAGGAAGGCATTATGGCGCTTTTTTTTTTTTTTTTGGCGTGGATACTATGATGAGCACAACACCACTTGTTGAACATAGTTTTTCTTTGTACATTAGATTGCCTTGGCACCTTTGTTGAAAATTCAGTGACTGTATAAATGTACCTCTCTTTCTGGACTTGGTTCTTCTCTAGTGGGCTATTGGATCTTTATGCAAGTTCATATCTCTTTAACTGCTATAGCATTGGGTAAGTTCTCCTACTTTGTTCTTTTTCAAAATTGTCTTGAAGATCTTTGGCCCTTTATGTGTCATTTCCTATCAAAAAGGGCCTGCTGGAATTTCACTGGGATCATGTTGCATCTGCACAGCCGTTCCCTAAAACCAAGACTATTAACAACAGCGTGTCTTCTAAGCTGTGAACATGGTGTTTTCTTTATTTAGATACTCTTTCATTTATTCTCAGAAACACTTTTAGTTTTCACTGTGTGGGATTTGCTCATATTTTATTAAATTTGTTTTTGTGTGGGGATTCTATGCTACTTTACATGATGTGGCATGTTTTGAGTACCGGCATATCATACGTAACTGACTCTTGTAGCCTGGCGCAGCTTTTGGCCGCCATTGCTGTGCACTCAGCTAGTCCTCAGCTTCTTGACTCAAAGCAGCTACTTCCTTCTCCTCTCATCACCTCTTTGAATAAGGATTTCAGTCAGGGAAGGATACCGTCTGCTTGTCTGGGCATCATAGTGTTTGGAGCTTCAGGTGGGAGGACTTGAAGTCTGGCCACAAGTAGATGCCTAGGGCCTGGCGTCAGCTGACGTCTCATTCATTCACAGGTCTGGTACCTGGGTTTGGGTGATATTAAGATGGAGAGTTTATGTGGGACTGCTCACTCCGGCCCTCTCCATGTAGTTTACTGGTAGTCTCCTCTTTTCTGCTCTGCATTCTGTGCTTATGTTTTATCATTGGCTACTTTCAAGCACTGTTTGACCGCTTTATGCTGCTGGTTGGCCTGGGTCTGAGAACAACCTGACATGGTGGCTTTAGGATAGTCAGAATTCTTATGTGATAGTTCAAGGCTCCCAGTGAAGTCTTCTATCAAATAAGGTGTGAGTTGCATTTTTTACAACTGAGCCTCAGAAGTCCCATGCCATACTTACACTGTCACTCAAAAGTCATGTGTACTGTGTTCTTTGAGTAAGCAGTCACAAACCTACCCAAATTGTAAGGGCAGAGCTAGCCTCCATCTGTTCATACAGGAGGCAAGGTCACATAGCAACAGAGCATGTGGAATAGAAGATATTGTTGTGGCCATTTTTGGAAAATGTGATATGTCACATCTTGTTTCAGGTAATATTCTAAAGTCACTTATTAATTGTTGGAGCTTTTCAGTGGATGCTTTAGGATTTCCTGTGTATACAAGGATGCCCTCTACAAATAAGGAGGGTTTTACTTCCTTTTCAGTACACATGACCTCTGTTTACTTATCTTGCTGAATTGCATGGTCAAGGATCTCAAGTACATGTTGAATGGAAGTGATGAGAGTAGACATTTTTGCCTTTTCCCAGATACTGCTGGGGAGGGAGAAGCATTCAGGCTCTCGATAGTAAGTATGATGTAAGCTGTTGACTTTTCGCAGATAGCATTTGTCAGGGCAATTGCTGATAGTGCAAATTGAAAAGACAAGGGGTCCATATGCTTAATAATCGTGTTGGTTTCTTCCTGAATAGGTTTTTTATATTTGGGGAATATCTGACACATAGTGGAAGTAGATGATGAGGATAGAATTCTTAAGGTGGTGGATGAAGAGCAGGAAGACAGGTGACAGTTTGCTAAGATTTTTAAAAAATTATGAATTATTACTTCATCATGCGTTTTTCATCTACCTTATTTATTCTATTAGTGTAGTGAAGGACATTACTTAGTTTTTAATATGAAGCAACCTGCTTTACTGAGATAACCTTTATTTTGTCATTTTTGTGTTACAAATATAACCTTTTTTGTATATATCTGTGTTCTCAGTGATATTGTGCCTTTAGCTGTCTTCACATCTCTGATTGGGAGGCAAATTTGGTCTTCAGTGTCCTTCTGTTCTAATGTCTTTCTCTGTTTTTAGCATTAGGGGAATGATAGGATGATGCCCCTATAGTTTCTGAGTTTATATGAGATCAGTATTGTTTATAGACAGTTACCATTATTTATTCCTCAAATTATACAATTTAATAGTGAAGCCATTTTGGCCTGGAATTCATTTTCTGCCTTCATTGGATTTGTCCTGATTTTTTATTTGCTCTCATCAGTTTGGTAAATTTTTTCTTTTAAACAATTTGGCCATTTTAAACAGGTTGTCTAATTTATTGGTATATTCCTATTCACTTTATTTTAAAATTATTCTTTTAAGGTTAATAGGAATATAACCAGGCATGGTGGTGCATGCCTGAACTCCTACAACTTGGGAAGCAGAGCGAGGGTTGTGAGTTCAAGCCATCCTGGGCTACATAGCAAGAGCCTATCTCAAAACACCAAGAGGGGCTGTAGCTCAGTGGTAGAGCATTTGTCTCATATGTACCAAGCCTGGGGTTTGATCCCCAGTGTGACCTTAAAAAAAAAAAAGTTAATGGGAACTCAGTCTGATGAAGTCTTTCATTCCTTATGTTGGTGATTAAGTTTGTTGAATCTTACCATGAGGGCTCTCACAGGATCATCTTGGTGACTGCTTCATGTGTCTTGAACAGGATATGCATTCTGTTGGGGCAGGGTCCTGTCACTGTTGGGTCATGCTGGGTGCTAGTGTCATTCCAGCCTACTGCACCCTCGTTGATCTTCTGTCCATTTTTTTCTGTCAGGTGCTGAGTGAGGATTTTTGAAGTTTCCAGCTATAATTATGGAACTCAAATCAACTGTAATCTTTCTTCTTGTGGTTCCGTCAGGTCTGTGTCACATAATCTGAATTTTGAGTGCAAATGTAGGATTGCTTCGTGATGTTAATGAATTTGTATGTTGTCACTTACTGTTATGACACATTCCTATTTACTTCTGGTCCAGTTCCTTGGTACTTTGGGGATGCTCTTCCTTATCCTTTTGCCCTTAGCCCACTTGTGTCTTATTTAAAGTACATTTCTGGTAAGTAACCTATAGCTGGTGTTTGCTTTCTTACCCTATTAGTGAGTATTTGGTTTATGTACACTTATGCAGTTAGTTCAGTGTAATTATTTATATGTTGAGTTTAGGTTGCCATTTGCTATTTATTTTCTGTCAACTTCATCTTTTCTTCCACTTTCTTTTCTACCTTCTTTTGGATGCATTAATTTTTTTTTAACTTAATGGATTAGTTTTTGAGCAGTTTCAGGTATACAGCAAAAGTGAACAGAAAATTAGAGTTCCCATGTACTTCTTCACCACACTCCCTCACCAGCCCTGCTTCTCACATTACTGTGGCACACTTGTGATTGGTAAGCCAGTATTGATACATTATGACTAATTAAAGCTTATCTTTAATTAGACTCAACTTTTGCTGTACATTCTGTGGGTTTTGACATGTCTAATGACACATGTCCACCATTGTAGTTTCATACACGGCAGTTTCTCAACTCTGAGATTCTATGTGCACCACCTGTTCATCACTGTCTCTTTCCCTCCACGTGAACCCTGGCCACTACGGGTCTTTTTACTGTCTCTACGATTTTGTATTTCCAGAATGTCACTTTGTTAGAACTGTACAGCAGGAAGCCTTTCTAGACTGGCTTATTTTACTCATTTGTTCTTTTTCTCTTTAGTTTGCTTACTGTCTTCTCTTTTCTGTCCTGCATTCTATACCTACATTTTACCATTGGCAGCTTTCAAATACTGTTTGACCACTTTATGCTGCTGGTTTTCCTGTGCTTGAACAAGCTCAAGGCATGTCATCCTGTTTTGAAGTGGTTACTGTAGGACGTGCTGGCCGCCCTGCCAGTCTTAGCCACCATCCTGTGGCCAACAGCAGATGTGGAAATTGGGGGCATGGAGGTTAGGTTTGTTCTTGGGTGAGCTCTGACACAGGTTTATTGTTGTTGTTTTTTTTTTTTCAGATACACTCTTAAGCCAGATGTGGTGGGATAGAACTTTAATTCCAGCAATCAAGAGGCTCAGGGAGGAGGAATGCAAGTTCGAGGCCAGCCGTGGCTATATAGCAAGACCGTATCTCAAACACAAACAAAAAAAAATATAGTCATTGGTTTACTACCCCCAGTGCCCTTTGTAGGGTTTGTGCCTCTGCCCTTTCATAGGTGAGGAGAAAGGAGATCAGTTTAGCTAGCACGTGGGAAGCAAGGAGCTAAGCAGGTGTTTTCATAGTGCCTTTCTGCTCCAGTGTGCTCTCTGACAGGCATGTCTCAGGGGCCTGTCCTTGGCCTGTCCTTCCCTCCTCTTCTTAAGGATTGCAGTGAAGACATTGAAGGTGTCAGTTTAACCAGGACTTCTAAGCTTGGAGGGGCAGCTAGTGTGGTAGATGACACAGTCACGCTTCAGAATGAGTCCTGCTGTGCGGAATGCCAGCCGAGCACCAATCAAATGAGCAAGTTAATGGGATAAATGTGAAGTCTGTGATCAAGCTGAAACCCAAGCAGTGCAGGTCAGTAGGGGGCAGCTTGGGTTGACTGTGTCTTCAGCGGGAAATTCTTGGCATCTTTGTCTTGTGACTGATATCCCTCGCCTCTCTGATCCTGTTCTGTTATTTTGACACCAGCCTGCCAGGGGTACCTTTTCAAAATGAGAATCTTGTAGACACAGTAGCTCCTCATTTCCACCTTGTTAATCTCATCGGACAGCTTCACCTTGGTCCTACAGTCAACTCCTTGCATGGTCTTCCACCCTTGCAGTGGCCTTCTCTTCCTTATCCTGGTTTGGCTTCCTCACTGCCCCTCTAGCTGTTGGCCTTTATCCTTTCTCTTGGAATGTGCCCTGCTGCCTTAGGCTACTGGGCTCTGCTGCATAGTGCTTTTTTCTTCATGCCATGAAGATCTTAGATCCTCTTTCTCATCTCAGTTCAAGACCCACATCTTCTTGGTGGGCTTCCAGATCAGGCCTTGTTCTCTGCTGTTATGGCAAGGTGCCTAGATCACAACCTGCACCTGCACGACCAACATGGTGGCGATGGGGGCATTTGCTTACTTGCCAGGCTACCAACTCTGAACAGAAGGGCACGTATGTGTTTCTGTGTCAGGACCCAAGACCCACACCAGGTTTAGCATCTCATAGGGTATCACAGCTCAGTCACACTCAGGGTTGTGATTTTTATAGGACCATTGTGTAAAACATATTCCAGAGGAAAAGGTGCATGGGTAGAAAACTGAGCCCACCAGGTGCTACCTCTGGTCTCTCCTCCCAGGCTGCTCTCATTTCCTTCAGCAGGGTTGTGACAAGTGTAGCTGGATAATGACTTAGGGCTCAAGGTGTTACTGGGGTCTGGTTGCATGGATACCTTTTGCCTGACACGCACCCACATTCAAGGCTCCCAGAGGAAACATAGTGCTAGGCATGACTCCCCCATGGCACAGGTAAGTCAGTGAGTTGCTCCCAGGTAGGGATGGTGGGAACTCCCGTGAAACCCAAGCTCCCAGATGCCAGCCAAGGACTGACCTTGCCTGCAGTCCTCTTTAAGAGCAGTAGACAGGCCTGCGTTTTTAACTCTTTGGCAGAACACAGACACTCAGGACTTAATTTTCTGTCACAGAGTAGGCATTTAGTTAGTGCTATTGAACAGATTAAAAAGTGATACTTGGATGTGGTCTGTCTTACGTGGTGCATAATTCCATTAATTAGATTGCTGCATCAGTGGTGGAAATTGTGTGCAGTGTGATAGTTCCCTTCTCAGCTCTCTGTCCTCTGCACTTTCAGGCACTGGTCCAGGACCATGATCCTGAGGGGACATGTGGAGGGATGTCTTCTGAGAACTGAAAGGTGGAAGTCTCAGGGCATTACTTGTGAAACCACTTCCTGAGTTCTGTCAGAGGCGGGTTCAGGCCTGGGAGAGGAAGGCACATTTGGTTCCCACACGGGAAGGCAACTTCAGAGTGAGGATGGCTGGGAAGGGATGTCTGACTTTGTGGGGAGCTGGCTCCCTGGCCTGGTTGGGAGGGGCCTTATTAGAGATGCTCTGTGAACCTCCAGCTCTGCAGGTAGGTCCATGTGTCCTTCCAGCTGAGCTGATGGAGTGGCCTCAATCTTCCCAAACTACTCTTTTGGAAAGCCCCATTCTGAAGAGCAGAGTAGTGCTATTTGTCATGCTGGGGCTAGGATGCTGGGAAGCAGTAGTGCAGGTGTGCTGGTAGCCCTAACTTCTCTCCTGCAGGTACAACCTTGCTTCTGTAAAGTCTTTCTTAGAAGGCCTCTGTGTTTTGCACTTTCCTTCCTTTCTTTGAACCCATATGGCATGTTTCCCTGGGTTTGTGGAAGGCTACTGAATGAGAGGACCCTGAAGGTGAGCTTCTGGTTTTCCTGGAGGCATTGGTAGAGGCCTGTGGGCAGCAGGGCACCTGGGAGGAACTGTAGGGTCAGTGCCTCCTGCCAGAGGCTGCTGCTGGACCACAGTCCTTCTCCTGTGTCTCCTGCTTTGCAGTCTCTGGTTCTCATGTCTGTCTCTTTGGAGCACCCTTTGGAGGCTTACTGGACACTGAGCAGGGCTTTTGTAGTCTGACCTCACTCACCAAGTGCAAGCCAGGCACAGTGCCCAGACCAACCACCCTATGCTACACCTCTACCAAAGTGGGCCTGGCCCTCTGAAGTTCAGCTGTCATTTTTGTTGGAGCCATCTGAAGGCTGGTGTGCCTGTGTCCAGTCTCCAGTCACAATGTCAAGGCCTTACCTGTCAGCCATGGCAGGTCTTTTCACAATACACACTTTTTTTTTCCTTTTTCTTTTTCTTCCCCTCCCCTCCCCTCTCATCTCCCTTTTCTCTCTGTTGTCATTCTTTTCTCATTGTTTGAATTTCTTTTTCTTTTTTGGCAGTACTGGGATTTGTACTAAGGGCCTCAAGCTTGCTAGGCAGGTGCTCTACCACTTGAGCCACACCTCCAGCCCTGTTTGGATTTCTGAAAATCCATCTTCCTTCTCTAGATTTTGAACAAATTGAGAAATAAAACAAAGTAGTGACAGATGGAAACCAAGGAATAACTTTTATTCCTGCTAAATGAGAGGCTTGAAATTCTATCATAGTGGGAGTCAAATAAACCATGATGATTTAGGCTCCTACCTCAAGCCAGTGCTGCTGGGCTGGTGTGGGCCAATCTCCCATACAGCAGAGCTCTGGTGGAGCTGCCTCTGAGTCCTCGAGGGGGCTAAGCCAAGGCCCTCTGCTTGTAAAGGTTTAGCAGTATGTCATCTTCCAGTCCAAGTGTTTCTGAGGATGGCAAATATGCAGGAGAAGCACCACTTGAGCTCCCACTACTTGGAAACAGACCCCAGGTCTAGGGAATGTGTTGCCCTCTAGTCTTTTCATCTTCTTGTTTCCATAACCGTTGGGTCCCTGTTTAGCCTGGATGGGGAGATCCACAGTTCTTTTAGCTTACCCAGCCCCAGTGAGACCTCTTGTTCCTTGGGTTAATACCTGCGATGACCCAGGTAGGAGTGAGCTGGTAGAGCTGTTCCTGACGACTGTGAAGTATGTTTCAATAGAATATTAATTATTCAGTAGTCTGAAAATTTCCCTGTCCCCAAGGTGTGCCACTCTCCAGTTTATTTCTTGACTGTAATTCTGTCAGCTGAACTGTTCAACCTGGCTGATCAGTAATTTCTTCATGAGGTTAAATGACAGTGTATAATTGTGCCACAACTCAGAATGTCCCAGATTTGAAATAAACCTCCTATGTCACCCAGTCTCCCAGGGGAACTTTAGACTTACAACTCACCTTTTCCAGTTCAGGTCCAAAGATGATGACTTTCAAATGACCTGAAGTCTAGAACTAAACTTTCTTATGCCAATTAAAGTCTAGACATGTTTTAGCTCACAAGTTGCCCTTAATTTCTGCTACCTCTCTGCCCCAGCTAATGGAATGCTCCAGCTCTCTGGGAAGAGCACAGTGCCATCAGGCCCAAAAGTCCTAAACATTAGAAACATAGTCACTGACAGCCCCTACTCAGAGAACTCAGCTTTTAGGACTCATAAGCTTCTCAGAGTACTGGCCACCAGATCTAGAAAACAATCTTTCTAGGTCCTAGGGCAGTTGTGGTGAGATCATTGTCCCTGAGCCCAGCCTTCCTGCCTCCTGGTGTCACAGAGGGCCTGGCATGGTTCTGAATGAGGTGGGCAGGCAAAACTTTTCTTGGTTTTGCCCTGCAAAGGTGTCAGCATGGGGTCCAGAGCCTGTCACTTGAATTTTACCTACAAGAGCTCTCAGCAATCCCTTAATCTCTTGAGGTCCACAGTGGAGTAGACCCTGCATTTCCACTGATGGGGAACAGAGCTCTGTATGCCTTGTAGGCAGGTTTAATTCTGTGTCACGGTGGGTGCCGCTCCTGCTGTTGTCGGTGGGGAGGTGGGAGGAGCATGCAGAGTATGTCAGATGCAGTCAAGTACTTCTCCCATTTGACTTCAGCCTTAGGAATCTCTTCTGGCCTGATGTTGTCCTCAGCCTCACCTCTGTCTCTCTGAAGATCCCCACCTAGGACTTAGGAGCTATGCTAATGAGTGCTCTCACCATTGTCCTGTGGGGCCTCTAAGGGCTGATCCCTCTCTTCCAACTCTGTTGTCCTTCCTCCATGTTTTGACTCTGTAAACCCCATGGGCGTATCCCTATCCCCTAGATAGGGGTTGTCTGTGTGATTGGCCATGTCTAGGACTCCCTCCAGGTGCACCCTTCTCCAGGGTTTTCCAGTCCTGAACCTGAGGATGGGAACTTCAAGTCCAGATAAGTCCCTCTGCCTCCCTCTGGGCTCTAAATGTTGGTGCAAGATGGGCAGCTACTCTGTGTTACTCATTCAGATCTGCCCCAGCTCTGGGAAGCTAGCACCTCCCTCAAGCCGGGTGCCTGCAGAGACCTGGTGTCCTTGGGATGCAGGCAGAAGGACTGCCTCCTCTCTGCAAGGCTACACACATGCTTCCTATAATCTAGAGAATATCCAGCCAGGCATGTGCTTACCTGCCCAGACCAAGGCCCTGTTGCCTGTGTCTTTGCTGAGGCCAGGGGGCCGGCTTCCCTTTTTCTGGCTGTGGGCCCTCCCCAATGGCACTGTCTGAGAGCAAAGCTTGTATGTGCTCAGATGACAGACTGCAGCACTGGTCCGTCCGGAGCCCCTTCTGCTCCCTAGAGGTTCAGAGCCTGAGCCTGGACTGCACCAGTAACTTGAGGTCCAACCCTGTCATTTTGGTAGCCCCCGATTGACTTTTCCTCTCTTTAAAATATCTTAGTGGGTCTTAGAAGCCCCAATGAAGTTCATCCTTTAAGTCTCTTCTATTAATTTTTTATTGCTAGTATAACAAAATTACCTTAGACTTTGTGGCTTAAAAGAACACAGATTTATAATCTTGGTTCTGGAGGTCAGAAGTCCGATTCAGGTCTCATGAGGTCCAAATCAAAGTGGTGCAGGGCTGTGTTCCTTTTGGAGGTACTAGCAGAGAATGTGCTTCCCTGTCTTTGCCAGTTCCTGGAGACACCCATATTCCTTGGCTCATGGCTCCATCCTCTGACCTTAGAGCCATTGAGTCCTGCTCATATGGCTTCCCTATGACAACCACTCTTCTGTCTCCCTCCCACTTTTAAGGACCCTGTAATGACATTCTACCTGGATAACCTGGGCAACCTCCCTTCCTGCCTCAGTGCCATCTGCAACCTTTATTCCCCTTTGCCCTGTGAGGTGGCATGTCTATACTACTAGGGATTAGGATGTAGGCATCTTTGGAGTGGCCATTATTCTGCCATCTACAGTCATACCGATGAGTCTGCATTGAGCCTACTAACACGCAAGTTTGGTCAAACAAGAACAGTGGGCACTGGCTGGGCCACCTCGGGCTGACTCTGGGAATAGCCTCCTTCCAGAGAGGAACTGCATCAGCATCACCACCATGGGGTGAAATGGGGCTTGGCCTTCTCCCCTGGCTTCCCCCAGTCTCTTGCATGAGCTCTCTTAGGTGGTCACAGTGGTAGTAATAGAGCTGCCATTTCCTGATTTCTGGCTGTATGTGAACCCCTTCCATGAGCCACTTTTGTTATTTCCTTGAAGTCTCAGAGCATTCCAGAAGGCAGGTGGTTATTCTCAGATTACAGATGATGAGATGGGATCACAAAGAGCTTCTGCTACTTGCCAGGGTCACAGAGCTTTTAAGTATTAGAGCTGGGGTCCTGTTTCAGGTCCCTCTCATTTAAAACTGCAGATTTCCCTGTTCTGACTTGCATAGGAGCCTCATCTGAGCTCACCATCCAGTCTCCGAGAGCAGTTACGTGCTCACTTCTTTCTTGCAGTGACTTGTCATTAGCACTTGATTGTCACATGATGCTCCTCCTGTTAGTGCTGGGACATTCACCATTCCCCATTGGCTCTTCCTGTCCAGGTGTCAAGCAAGATGGTCATTCCAGCAGAAGACTCTTCTCAATAAACTACACACATGGGCTTTTGTTCTTCCAATTTAAATGTAAATACCTTCCATTTACATAGAGAAACACACGTTAAGTATTCCTTGCAATGAGGGTACATCCTCTGACTTCAGAACATGGGGCTTCCTCTCAAAGTGAGGCCCCCCCCATTTTACGTGGTATGGGTGTTATGCAGTGTGCACCCCCTCATTTGTTTCTCAGGGTAAAACCTAGCAGTTTGTGAACTTGGTTGTAAAACTGTCCATTGTGATGAAGATGCTTCGTTACCTTTTTCCTCCTATGGAGTGTGTGTCTTACTTTATATGCACATAATACACATTATTATTTCTTCTGTAGGACAACTATACCTTTGCCCAACCTGGGATTCAAATGAAAGTGAAGATGTTGGAAGAACTGGTGAGCCGGATTGATGGTAAGCTAGCTTCCTAAACAGACCCTCACTGAAGGCAGGGACAGGGTTGGGAAGGGTCAGGAAGGTGGCCCTGACCTTCACCGCACAAGATGCTGTTCTCATCCTCATTTGGCTCGTGGTACTTAGGATTGCTTGGATTCACCTATGTACAGCCCTCTGAGGCAGCCATAGAGCCAGAGCTGCTCCCGCCCCTTACTCAATGCTATAGTCCAGATGCAGGAAGGATCTGGCAGAAGGGTAATAGTACATTCCTAGCAGGAGCCCTCACTGCTGAGTAAGTGGGGACTGTCTCATCTGGACGACAGAGTGGTTGTTTATGGCCATCCTTTGGCACTCTCTTTCCTGCCTGTGTGCTTCATTTTGCTATCAAGGAGGCTAGAATAATTTCTTCATGGAATCCAATTAATTACCAAGTCTGGAAATAATATCTTCAATATTATAGAAAAATTATAGTGTGTGCTCAGGCAATTTTAGATTATGCTTTCATGTTCAAGTGGGGGCTTTGAAATACTTTTTACCTTCGTCCTTACAATAATTCCCCCTGCGATGTGCTGACTGTCATATTGCAATAGCAGAGTTTAATTAAATGAAAGTTGAGCGATAATGCTTGCCCATTCCAGGCATATTCTCCTGATAGTTTGTTAAATTAATGAACAGAGCATTAACAAAGTGATGCCAAGCAGAACCAGGAATATATTTGACCAGCTGGTCAGCAGTGAGCTGCAGTAAAGAGACTCATTCTTTCATAAAGAGTCCCAGGTGAGCCTGGCAAATCATTTCACCAAATGTACAGAGAACTTGAACTTTATTTAAAGGTGGCAGGGTGCCTTCTGCATGCATGTGGGTTCCCGAGCCCACTCTCACTGCCATAAGAGTAGAAAGCCATCATAGCAGTCCTCACAGGAAGGCACTAGGTTTGGGAAGCGACTGAGTGACATTATAAAATGGAGCCATGCAAATTAAAAACTCCATTCTGTTCTTGATTGAATCTGATTTTCAGCTTTGTGTCTAATGGTTATTACCTAATTTCCATATTATGAAGTCTTTCAGTTCTTCCAATGAGACTTTATTTCTTTCAGCATATATTTAGCTACTTTCTAACCTATCTATTCAAAATACTCTTTTGCCTCTGTCAGTGCATTTATGTGCATTTATTGTACTCACACAGTACAGTGTTGGCTTGGCTGTGCTTGGGTTTTTCTTATGAGCAGTTTCCCAAGTGACTCCTAGTCTCACTTAGTTCTTTGAAATATGATTTGCAGTAGCTGTGAATTACACGTTCTTGGCAGGTTCTTCTTTTTCTCCTGTGCCCCATAGAAGGTGTATTTTATATTTTCTGTGCAGTTAGAAAGTTGTGGCCAGTGCTCGTTTGCTCTGGTGCTGCAGTTGGGAATGCTGGAATTGGTTTTCTCTGCTTCTGAGGTTCAGAAGGAAACACATGCAGATTTGCTGGGTGATTGTTTCACAGCACGGCTGCAACCACCCGAGGAACTCACCCAGATCCTCGCTCTTCACTGAACCATTCCTTTATTTCCCTGAGCCTTCTGAGTGGGGCGTTTTCATCTGCACGTTTCTGCTCCAAGGAGCGTTTTTTCATAGCAGAGGGAAGCCTCCAGTGTAGCAGGCTGAACTGTGTAACCTGCTTTCCTTTTTCAGTGGGGGGTGGGGGCAGTACTGGGGTTTGCTTGCTAGGCAAATATTCTACCACTTGAGCCATACCACAGCTCTTTTTCTTTAGTTATTTTTTTAGGTAGAGGCTCAATTTCTTGCCCAGGGCCAGCCTCAGACCATGATCCTTCTACTTAGGGCCTTCTGCCTTGTCGAGATCACAGGCATGTGCACCATGGCTTGTTGGTTGAAATGGGTTCTCACTAACTTTTTGCCCAGGCTGGCTTCAAACCATGATTGTCCATCTCCACCTCCCAACTAGCTGGGATAATAGGTATGAGCCACTGTGCCCAACTTGTTCCTGTTCTTCTGATGAAACCTTAGAGCACACAGGACATGCGTAGAATCTGCAGGCTCAGGCCCTGGCCAGGAGCCCTCATCCCTCAGCAGCACTTGGAGAAGTGCCAGGGCCACACTCTGGGAAGCTCTATCTCCTGCTCACTATCACCTCTTGAAGAAAGAATTTGCAGGCTGGGAGCTCCTGCAGAGACTGTAAAGATTTTATGAAGGACAGGATATAGTGGGAAGAAAAAAATTGCTTTCTTATAAAAAGTCTACTGTCTGACGTCTGCATTTTCAGGGAAGGTCAGCCTTTATTTCCAAAAAATTTGACCCTTGAATGAGAGAAATCCTTCCATGGACTTGCTGGTGAAGAAAGGTGAGGTGTTGTGGGCAGGTCCAGGTGGGGGGAGTTCAGAACATTGCTGGATTGCTCTGCAACACCAAGTTAAGGAACTCTGAAGTTCCAATGCTGCTGGTTTGAGGGTCTGGGCCCAGAGATCGACGGAACAGAGCTGGGAAGAGAACGGGGGGCAGTGAGAAGGAGGTCAGAGCCAGGCAACATCACTACACTATTTTCTTGTGGTAAGAAGTGATTAAAGAACTCCAAAAGGTAGGCTGGTGGAGTAGCTCAAGTGATAAGAGTGCCTGCCTAGCAAGCGTAAGGGCTGGGGCATAGTTAAAGTGGTAGAGCACCTGTCTAGCAAGTGTAAGGCTCTGAGTTCAATCCCCAGTACAACAATAACAACAACAAAAAGTTGGGTTTTTGGTGTGGCTCAAGTGGTAAGAGTACCTGCCTAGCAAGTGTGAGGCCCTGAGTTCAAATAAACAAAAAATTCAATTCCAAAAGACACTTTCAAGTACTTTCCTATGTTGAGAAGCACCCTCTGCTACGCTGAACTTCCAGTGTTAGTGTCAGTAGAAATGGTGACATAGTGAAGGAAGAGGGTCAGCTCTGTAACCAAAGCCACCAGGAGGAGGTGGCACTAGCCCACCTAGATGGTACTGGGTAGGGAACAGTGACCCCGCCGGAGCAGTCAGGGTAGATGTGGTCTGGCAGAAACCTAGAGCTTCCCACAGATGACCACTTGAGCTACTAAGTTTGAGACTGAAGAAAAAGGGGAGAGCAGGAGGAGTTTCCAGTAGCAGCAGGGTGGATATTTTTAGCCAGGCTTCCCACAGAACACAATTAAATCAGCTGGGTAAGAGTTTTTCTAAGCTAGCAAAACAAAAAGGAAAATAAATTTCTTAAAAGTATTGAACTTCTATCAGGGGAAAAAGAACTTCCTGGACAAGAATGCTAGGCCTTAGAGAAGCCCAGCACCAAACACTGTTGTAGTTTTGGCAGCTTCATGGGGTGTTGTGTCCAACCCTGGCTTATTCAGGATAGGGAACCCAGGAAATGCCCCTCTACTGCTGAGAGCAAGAAGACTGACACACTCGCGTACCATGGCATCACGCAGACATTATACAATCCCGTGGTCCATCTTTAAGTTAGTCTAGCATCAAGTCATGGAGGCCGGGCCAGCCCTCCTCACCCTCTAGTCCAGCTTCAAGTAATGGAGGCTGGGCCAGCACTTACCACCCTCCAGTCCAGCTTCAGGATCATGGAATACCAAGGTTGTTTGAACCTTGATCATGGAGAATCTATATGGGAATTCCTCAAAAGGCTCATGAGATGTAAGCAAAACCTTTTCTGGAGGAAGCTACCGGAACTCAAATTATATCTACAAATACTCTGTTTTCAAATAAAATGACTTGCACATATTTAAGACTCCTTAAAGTAAGAGTAAATGGATAATAGAAACAGGTCCATTAAATGGTGAGCTATTTATCATCCTTAGGCATACACTGTAAAACTACTATTCTTACTATTAAAAATGTGTGAAAATGTCTGCATGAGCAATTTGAAAAATGACCAAGGTATTGTGGAATTGAAAAACATGAAAACCAAATTAAGATTTCACTGGGCAGGCTTAACAAATCAGACACAGCTAGTGAGAATGTTAGTGAACTGAAAGATGAATTAGAAGAAAATAGTTCTCGCAAAGCACAGAGAGCACAGATGAGATGTGATAGGTGTGGTTAAAAAACCTGGTATGTATTTGGGCTTATAGTGGGAGAGGAAAAGAGAGATTTTAAGAATTTGAAGAGACAATGACTAAGATCTTTCCAAAATTGTACCAATTCACAGACTGAAGAGGCCCATGAAACCTGAGGAGGATTAGTAGAGAAAACTGTATATGCAGACACATCATAGTCAGTTTAATTCAACTAAGCACAGAGAGAACTTTTTTTTTTTTTTGGAGACAGGGTCTTGCTTTGTAGCCCAGGCTGGCCTTGAATTCTCGATCCTCTTACATCAGCCTCCCGAGTCAGTGCTGGGATTACTTGCATGTACCCACAGAACTCCAGGGAACCTGTGTGCAGATGGGTATGTGTGTGCAGAGGTCTGCAGCCCACAGGCCAGCCTGGACCGCATGGCAGAGACTGGTGTAGTGGTGTTTGTGTGGGATGCTGCTGCACTATTCTGTTGGGGTACATATGTTCCAATCCCTCTGCCCTTTCAGTGCCTGCCACTGTGTTGATACTCTCATCAATACACATGTCCTTTGCTGCCTCCTTTTCTTCTTGTCTTTCTTGTCGTGCTTCTTTCTCCTTTGGTGGCCACCATTGATTCCTGTCTCTGCGTACATGCTGTGTTCTTCTCCAAGGCTGTTTAGATGTGACTCCTTGTGCCTAGTTTACAAGCACATGACTTTGTACTAGAACTGCACTGAGTCTGCATAGGAACCAAATCCTGAGTGGCCAGATGTAAAATTCCACATCACCCAGTTATGCTCTGGGAATATGCTCTAGATCTCGTTGGCTTAGAGCAGCATATATTCCTTCCTTATATGGCTTACCCCTTATGGCTTGCCAAGCTCTCTGTCCTGCTTGTCCTTACATTGGGATTCCAGCTGATGTTGTTTGCTTTTGGGAATGTCCTTGGCAGTGCCTGTGGCAGAAGAAGGGACTTGGAAATTGTGCAAGGGCTCTCACATGTCCAACAGGGAGGATGGGTAGCATTCACTCCCTGTTTCTTTGGCTAGCCCAAGTGCTGGGGACAGGGCAGTGCTCTACCAGGATAGGGAGCTGGCATTGGGGGCCACTGGTGCTGAACACCACCTCAGCAGCTTAGAGAAGACCCCAGAGACAACAGCTCAGACCTGGAGTTTCATCCCAAATCAAATTCACTTTTATAGTCTTAAGAAATTTTTAAGTAGTGAAATTTTAAAGGCTTAACATTTTTGTTCACAAATAATGTATTTTTTTTTTCTGAAAACAAGGTTCCTGAGTAAGTCGAATTAAATGACCAAAAGTAGAGCAAGGCATATGTCAAACAGCTACAACGAATACAATTAAAATGTCATCTACTTTATTGTCATGCTTGTGTTATTTAAATTTTAAAAGCATTTGTGGGCTTAATGAAGATATAGTGTTCATTCTATAGTTATCTATCTACATTATTTGTATTAACTATCAATCTGTTTCCTGGTTATTAAGAATTTTTGTACATAAGCTAAACAGTTCACACCAATTATTTAGTAATTTCCTGCTGCAATGATAAATACTGATTAGCACTCCAATGAACTGATAAATTTTCAGCGTATAAGGCACATGCTGAGGTTTTTGTAGTGTGGAGATACTACGTCTGGACTGTTTGTAAATATTTGAGAGTGAACTTTCACATTTTTGTGTGACTTTGTATATTTTATTGTTATTACCATCTGTTATGTCTGATGTGAACCTGAAACCCTGATTGTCCCCAAGGTGGAACTCCTGGAGGACAGCAGGCTTCTGGCCAGAGCCTGGGGCCTGCAGCCACCTTTGGGCAGTCATCTTGCACTTGGTGGCCTGAGGGCTAGAGAAACTACACTGCTGATGAGTCAGTCTGAACTGAGTTCCGCAAAAACGGTCAGCCCAAAGATATGTCTGCCACAGCATCAAAGCTGTTGCCTGGGCTACTTAGGGAGACAGAAGGGACCAGCAGTATGCTCTTATCCACAGTGCACTTCTCTTTTCTTTAGTAAAACAGTGGAGTTCACTTTCCTACCTCGTACTTCCAGCCCCACAGAGCCTCTAAGGGCTCAGGGTGCCAGATTCAGTGAGCACTATACAGAATGCCCAAGTACATTTGAGTCCCAGATAAACAGAGCGTAATTGCTGTCATGGGTATGCCCTGGGCAATGCTGAGCACGTTTTGAACGTGGGTTTCACTGGGCTTCCTGTGTTTTATCTGGCAGTGTTTTTAAGGGTGAGTTCAGAATGGGACAAAGTTGAATTCAAACCTGGTCCTAAGCTTCATGCTAGGAGAATGTGACCTAGATGTCATGGGTTATGTTAGGTTAAGGTCTATACACACAGGCTTGTATGCACCTAGACAACCCCAAAGACACATACCACTATATACACATGCCTGTGTACACCTCCACACACCCCTTCCTGTTTGCACATATACTGTACCTGTATTCACATACCTACACACACAACGCAGTTCAGATATGGTTTGCCTTATTGGCCCAGTCACTGCATTCGAGGTCACTTGGCTTTTCAATTTCCTGTGGGTGTCTGTCATGATACTCGCTACACATTCCTGTTGCCTGATGTGCCAGAGGTGGGCAGCCCTTCTCCTCCAGGGGGATTCTCACTGAGGACTTAGTTTGAGCTCTGCATACACTGTGCTCCTCTGAATTTTTGCAGTACAGATGCAGGGGTCAGAATAGTCACCAGGTGCTTCTTCTTAAGCAACGTTCATGGTATTTGGTCAGTTTCTGGCCTTGTGTGTCTGGTTAATTGTTCTCTGAAAGGCTGGTTTAGGACCCTTGGAGTGCTCTGGTGATATATTTATCACCTTGCAGAGTCTGCTGCCCTGTAGGAATACGGACTTCTCTTTGCAGAGAAGTCTTTTCCTGTGTCATTCAAGTCCTTAGGGACAGCTGAGTGGCCGGATCGTGGCTGCCAGGACTGATGGCCTTGGCATCTGCTCTCGTAGCATGGCCTCTCTCTGCTTTTTTGTCACTTCATGTGTATTGCATTGTCTCTTTTTCCAGTGTACTCCTCTGCCCTGCCCCTGGCTGCTGACATCTGCCTGCTGCTGAGTTGCACCCCAGTTCTCAGAATGATGGCTACCCTCACCTTCTACCCACCTTCTTCTGTGTAGCTTGAGGCTGCAAGACTTAGGGCTGTTGCTGTTACCAGGTGCTCTCAGAGCTTGCTCTGGTTTATTGTGCCTGTCTTGTCTTTGCTGGAACCCATTGCTCACTCCCCTGCTGCTTTCCTGATGGTCCAGCTTCTCGTTTGTGTTAGCAGTATAGTTCATGGCAGTAGTACTTGCAGGTGATGCAGAGTTGTTGGGCCATGCTGAAATGGATGTCATGGAGCAGGTTTCAGATGGGACCTTCACCTCCAGACAGCTTGCACTAGGAACAGGAAATAAACTGCTCATGTGCTTCATGAGACCACGTGCCTTCCATGGAGGGAGTCTGTGTAGCACCTCTTCAGGCAGAACCAAGAAAATGCTGTTTGGATTCCAGGAGGATATCCCTGTTTCACTGACCTTGGCACTGGTTGGTGGTGTGCCACAGCCAGTCAACTGCATGCAGGTACCGTGGAAGTGCAAAGTGTGTGTCTGGCAGTCCACAAGTGTTCTGTGGTGGGGTGGGACAGGTATTCTGCACCAATGAGCAGAAGACTGGTCCTGACGGTGTGGGAGTGTGTGGAAGAAGGATACATACTGTGTGAGCCTTCAGGAGAGGCTGGGGTTCCAGGGAGTCTTTCCTGTCTTGAAGCTAAAGTTGCCTGCATCTGCTTGGGCTACTGTGGAACAAAGCACCATGGCTGGATGCTTAAACAGCAGGTTTATTTTCTCAAGTTCTGGAGCCCACAAGTCTAAGATCCAGGTTCTGGCAATTCTGTTTCTGATTAGGGTATGCTCTGTGGGTTGCAGATTCTGCCTCCTTGCTGTGTCTTCACATAGAGAGCCCTTCCTGCATGTCATAGGGAGGATGTGCTCTTTGCAGCTTCTTCTTATGATGATACCAATCTTGTCAGGTCAGGGTCCCCCTCATGACCTCATCTAACTTCTCAGTGGCATATTAAAAGCCCTATCTTCAAATACAGATAACCTGATCAGGGCCTCAGCATAGGAATTTTGGAGCCTGCTAACATTCAGTCCATAACCTCTTGGGAGTGTGTTTTAAACTGAAATATCATCCAAGGGAGGGAGTTGTCACTACTGTCATCTGATTAACATGACTCAAATCTTGGGCAGGTGGATCAGAAGAGTGTGTTTCAGGATTTTCAGATTCTTGAAATCAAAATAATGACATGGGTGTGGGGGAAGAGCACTCTTCATTTTTCACTTTTGAAATGGAGTCTTTGAAGCATGTATAATCACAGGCACCAAAAAGCACCAGAAAATTTGGATTGTGTCATTTTAAATGGCATTTAAAGGTTTATATTTCTGGAAGGTACTTATTGTTGAGAGAATGCCTATTGGAGAATTGTGGGGAGCAGAGTATGAAAAGCCGATGAGAACTTGACATAAGCACAGCTATGTCAAGTAATCTGCAGGCTGAGTTTGGCATGGCCCCATCCTCAGAAGAGGGCAAGGGCAAAATGCAGCACAGCTGCGTTTCCTAAGATGTTTACGTTTAGAGAGTAGCTATTGCAGGTTTCTCCTGTTACAGTGTCACGCCCCTCCCGAGAACTGTTGCTCCACATCCTTGTTTGCCACTGTATATGAAAGACTTGCTGAAGGAGGATGCTGGGGGGCTGCTGGCTCCTGGCTGCTTCTGAGGGGGCTGGCTGCTTGCAGGGTTGGCTGCCACTGCTGCTGCTGCTGCTGCTGCTGCTGCTGAGGCTGCTGTGTGTGTTGCGAGTCTAAGGACTGAGACTTTAGGAGTTATGCTAGAGATTAGAGGAAACATGGGACAGTGTGAGCCTGAGGACCAAGACTTTGAGGGAGATTATGCTAAAGAAAAGCTAAAGAAAACATGGGACAGTGTGAGTCTAAGGACCGAGACTTTAACGAATAGAAAAGAAGACTTTAGAAGTAAGGTTTTAAAGAATAGAGAAAAGAAGTAAAGTAAAAGAAGAGAAGAGAAGTAGAAAAGAAGTAACGAGGCTGTTGTGTTTCTCCATCTGCGCGCCCAGCACACCTGACCCCAGCTTCCTGCATGTTTGTCTTCTATCTTTTGTCCTTTGTGCATCTCGAGTTGCCCCCAGTTAGATCAGTAGGACAGGGACTTGCATGGGTTGCGCAAGAGAAGTTAACTCTGTCAGCTATGGGTTGTGCTGAGTGTGTGGTGTGTTGAGCCCAGCTTTGGTGCTGGCTTCAGGGCTGGATGCTGAGCTCATTTTCCTATTTCTTCCTGTTCAGAGTCCAGTGGAGAGGGACCAGATGTGGACAGCCATGAGCTGTGGCCTTGTTGAAGGCTGTTGGCACTTCCCTTGGGGTGGGTCTCTCTCATCATGTTGGCTTGGGGTCCCTGCTTGCGGCCTTACACCTCCCTTGGATCCACATCTTGGGCAGTCTGGTGGTGGTTGTGGTGGTGGGGGTGTGTATAAGGCAGCCACATCACCTGTCCACTTACCCTGCCATCTTCAGCAGCTGCTAAAGGAAGGAGAGGGCAGCTCTGAAGGCCTGTGTCTAGAAGGCAGCCTGTCCTGCTTGGGTGCCTCAGGAGCAGAGGCCAATGCTTGCTTCCCTGAGTGGGACCTGGTGCTGGCTTCCACCTGTTATTCCACAGGAGCCAACAACCTGGTGGCCTGTAAACTGGTAGAAGCCTAAGGAACAGGTTATCCTCCAGTGCAGGGTTGGAAGGAAATTTGGGTGTCTGAGTGACAGGGAAAATGTCCATCTGTGGCAGAAATGGTGATTTTGGCTCAAGGGACTGGTTTAAAGACTATAGGAAGAGGAGACAATGGCCTTGCCTAGGTCTCACTGGAAAAGACTTGAGTCTTCCCATTGCCACTCCTCTGCAGTGGGGGAGCTGCAGCCGGAAGGTTGGAGGTTGGCCCACCTGGCTGTATCTCTGACTATATCTCTGACTATCACGGCTAGAGCTGTGGCTTCTTGAGGAATGCCTCCCACTAGCCTTTGTTTGTCCCAGTGTGCAGCCATGAGAGTGCATGTGTGTGAAGCACTTGGAGCAGTGCCTCGCTCATTTTGAGCCTCACACAACAGCAGTGCTCATTGCCAGTGCTGTGGTTACTATAGAGGTATACAGCAGGGTGTCTGTGGCGGGTGAATGCTGGGAGGGTTAGTCTCAGGGTTTTTGCTCAGCCCTGGTGGACCTTGATAAGTGGGAGAGATCCCTGTTTGGCCCTGTCCCCTGAGGCAAGTTCCTCTGTCAGCCTGTAAGAGATGACAATATTGGCGGATCTAGGAAGGCTGAGGGGCAGTGCCATTATTATTACTGACAGTTTACTCTTTCACCGTGAAGGAAGAAAATGCTGGAATTCATTACTACAGAATAGTCCTACCTCCATGTGAAATGGCCTTATCTACTTGTAGATTTCCCTTTCTTGGGTTTTTAATTCTGGTTAAATGTGATTTTAATGAAATTTCTCTGAAAGCTGTTGTAACTACATTCTAAGGTTAAAATTGACTTATTTTTTTCAAGGTAGAATTCAGTTACAGCTAGTAAACTAGATTCAGCCTTATTAACACCCAAGTGAAAATATTTTATTACCCCTACAAGGTAAGCAGTTGGAAAGCAGAGGATGCAGCAGTGTGGCTCTAGCTGTGGAACACTCAGCATGGCCGCCTCTGTTTCTGCACATCCCCAGTACGGCCAATGTGAAATGGAAGCCACAGTGGTGTTTCCTTTGAGATATGCAGACATGATGGCTGCACAGATGTGTAACTGCAGTTTCAGGTAGAGGAAGCTGTGTTGGTGCCCTGGGAGGCCCCTGTGTGCAGCTAGGCTGCATGCTCGTGCCTGGGCTCCTTTCGTCTCACCCGTCAGCCTGCAGCCTTCCCACTGAGTGCTTGCGCAGTGCTCTGACTGAGGGCCTATGCTGATTCTGGGATCTCTGTACACTGCAAACCAAGCTGGCTTATAGGGCTCCTGCTGTCTTAGGTCTGTGGAACCCTGGTGTGCAGTCACTCTAGTCTTTTATGTTATGAGTTGCTTAAGTCAAGTTGACTTAACGTACTTTCAACTGCCAATCTAAATGGGTATTTTGTTGCAGTTTTGGGAAAAAGGAAACATTATATAGTACAAAAACAAAGAAATGGAGGAAGTTAGCTGGGCATGGCCATACACATCTGTAATCTCAGCCAGTGTGGAGGCAGAGTCAGGAGGATTGACGTTCAAGGCCAGTCTGAGGAAAGCATTATTGAGATCTCATCTCAACAAAGAATTGGAGTGTGGTGGAGCATCTCTATAACCCCAGCTATGAAGGAGGCCAGAGAGGTAGGAGGATTATAGTCTGAGCCTGCCCTAGGCAAAGACATGGAATGCTATTGGAAATATAACTAAAGCAAAATAAGGCTGGGGGCAGGACTTAAGTGGTTGAGTGCCTACCAGCAAGCGTGAGGCCCCAAATTCAAAACCAAGACCACCAAATAAAGAAATAGGGGAAGTTTAGTGTAATGCAAAAAAAAAAAAAATACTATGTATTCAGAATACAGACGGTGTATATTCAGCCCAGCTCTGAACTTGGGCTCCTTCTGTTGCTGGTGAGGATAGTAGAAGGGGCAACCATCCGTTAGTGCTTTCTCTGGTCTTCATCTGCGCCATGTTGGCTTCTCACCACAGCCTGTCAGGCAGTCTAGCACCATCCTTTCTGATCTCCACCCTAGATCAGATGCGGCCTCCTCCAGCCCCTCTCTCTTACTCTGGAGGCTGGCAGGGTCCTGCCCATCTATGTCTGTGCTCCATGCTTTCCTGAGAGCTGAGCCTGCAGCTGTGCTCACAGCCATGTCCAATCCCCGCACTTCCCCTGGGACTCCTGACCAATATCGTATGCCTTATGGTGCCCCCTTCCACCACCATGTGACCCTGAGATGTGGGAGAGGTCAGAAAGTCCAGCCTGCTCCCCTTGGAAATCCAGAGTGGTGGCTCCATTTTGCTTTCATGCACCTGCATGTCCTGCCTGTGTCTTGTTGGTAGCACCACGCCCAGCTTGTTGAGGTCCTTGGTATGTGATAGTGAATTGCCTGAAGTGTCTCATAGAGCAGGGGGATTGGGGTATGTCATGGCAGTTTCCTGTTTGTTACTCTGGTCCCTAGATTTACTTACCATCTGTGTTCCTCTGTAGCTTCATTTCCCCGGAACTCCCAGCTGACTGCCCTTCCGACCACATTAGTTGATCCATTTGCGTAGAAAGCATCATAGTTTGTGCCACAGCCATCTGTGTCACTTGTGTACCACTCAGAATGCAACAGAAAGTACTGCGTAGGCAGTGTAGATGGATGGCAGCAGTGTCTGGGGGCGAGGTTCTATTTGCTCCCTTATATACATCTGAGAATTCTATTGCTTCAGAATAATGTCCCCTACTACCTGAGGGAGCCACACTCTCTGCTGCCCTTTCACCTACAGGCCCCTTGGGTTTCCTGCTTCTGTCCCTAAGTCGTCATCATGCTAAGCACAGCCAGTGTTTCCTGCCTACAGGATCCTTGATTTGGAGAGACAGCCTTCACATGTTTGCCACTACCAAGTTGTCAGGATAGTCTGAGCTTTGTCCCTCTGATTTTAAGATTTTGAGAGCCAGTGAGCCTGGGGCCTGCTCAGTGCTGGAGGAGTTTTCCTTGCCTCTTGTTCCACCAGCCTTTGCTATAAGTACCTAGTTCCGAGGCCGGGGGTGGGGGGAACTTATTTTCAGGTCCCACAGGCACCAATGTGTTCAGACCTAGGATTCAGGCCAGCAGCTCCTGTCCTCCATCTTCAGGCTGGATTCAGATCTTGTCACTGGGGTCCTCCTGTCCTCCTTCACCCTCTTAGTTTCCCCACTCCCTTTCTTTCTAGCCCTTACCACCTCCCCAACTTTTCCACTCCCAGTTTAAGCTCGCTTTCAGGTCTTCCTCTATACAAGCAGAGGATTTATTTCCTGAAAGGCAAGGGCTGACAGGTTTTGGAGAGACTCTTGGGGCAAATGGCCTTCAAGGCTCACATTGAAATCCCCCACAGGACAAAAGCTTATCTGTGTAGACCTTGCACTAATGGGTAGCAGGCCTGTGACCCCTGAGGACATTCTGTCCTACATCACAAATCTGAATATCAACAGTTGTTCCTAGAGTTCCTTCTCCAGGCCCGCACTCAGTTCAGTCATAAAAGACTTGCTGTTCAGATCAGAGGCCCCGGATACCTCCTGGCCTCCCGACCCTGTCCCCTTCCTGGCCTATGGGAAGCCATCCTGCTCCATTTACTTACAGGGAGGTGGGGGGGAGCAGAGGAGACCATCCCTATTCAGAGAGAGGAGCCAGGCATTTAGAGTGCTCCATAGGGACACCACTTACTGACCTTTTGCACTGCACCTGTCTCCACCCCTCACTTCCTTCCCAGCACCATGGAGAGGCGCTGGGAAGGGGATGACAGAACGGTGATTAGCATTTTACTTCAGCAGTTCTGGTGTGGAGTGTGCACAACACGAACAAGTGGGGATGGCCATCTGTCCATGTGTCACGAGTCTGTCCGTGTGTCATGAAGTGCAATAAAGGCCTAGAAAGCTCAGTGGCCCTCCAGCTGAGATTGATGTTTGATGTTTATTGCCAAGCTGAGGCTAGTTAATTATGTAGTTTGCAGAGACTTCCAAATAAAGTGATTTCCCTTGACCTTAAGAACGAAAGTTGTCTTGGTTTGAATGTAAGCCATCAGATCTGGGTTATCATTTTCTGTGCATGACTGCAAGTTGCTGGAGAGAGTGCAAGTGTTCATCGTCCTCACTGACAACCAGTGTCCCTCTCAAACTCAGGGCAAGAAGCATCATTCGCAGGGAGTGTTTCCATGCAGGGCCTGTCAAGACCCAGCCAGCTCGTCGTTGTGGAGGTCGTTTGCCTTTCTACTCCACGAGCCATTGGCCCTTTTATAAAAGTCACTGGAGGTTGCATCTTCTCATTCAGAGGTGGACTTGTGATAGCCCCTGAGGATCCTCTGTGCCCTGTACCCCGGTTCCCTGGTGGGCTCACCCTGGAGTTTACCCTCATTTCTCTGCATACCAGTTATCTGGACCTCCCTCTGCAGTCACACATCATTGTATGTCTTCAGTTCTCCCACCTTGTTGTGCCTGGTCCTTCCATCCTGAGATCCTGGGGAAGATAACAGGGTGGAGTGGGACTGGAGCTGAGCCCGGCTGTGGGAAGGGCATTCCCCCATGGGCACACCCCTGGCTTGGCAGTGTTGAGGCTGGAGGAGGTTGTGTGGGTGCAGGGATGAGTGGAAACCTGTCTGGACCCTGACTTCTCACAGACCAAGTCTGAGTCCCTAGAAGTCCGCAAGGAAAAAGACCCAGAGCTACCCACTACACAGGACCTGATGTCCTCGTAGACCAAGAAGCTCTCCCCACAATGATCTTATCTTGGGGTAGCTTGTGAGGTCAGGAACTCCACTTGACTGATGGGGAGGCTGAGGCTGGCCTGAGCCATACACGTAAAGGCAGAGGCAGAATTTGAACTCAGGGCTGTTGATCTGGAACCTTTACTTGTCTTTGCACAACCAGGGGTCCCCTGCGGCCCAGTATGTGCAGGTGTGTTTGGGTTGTATATAGAGATCTCTGCCTGCTGTTGCATGGTAACCTTTGCCCTGGCTGTGTTCTGCTGAGGAGCCTCTCAGTGACTTTCCTTGGAACATGTTCCAGTAAGAGCAGAGAGCCGCCTTCTGCTGAGTGGCCGAGATGGCTAGGGCCCCTAGTGGTGCAGAGCGGTCCTGCCCTCTCACATGTGCACAGGTTCTCCAGTTATAACTTGTGTGCATGGGCCTGGTGTCCATGGTGCTGTGCCTGTGGGGACAAATGGAACATGGGTTGTCTCAGGTGGAGATGAGGTAGTAGGCATGGAGCTTCTGTTACAGCCAAGCAAGTGGTGGGCCTGGATTGGGGTTGGGACCAGAGTTCAAGTGTCCACAGTGAGTCTGGCAACTTTGAGAGCCAAAGGCAGGTCCCAGCATGGGTGCCTGGGGTGCCTGGAGGGGCTGGACGAATGGTGGCTCCTGGATGAGGGGGTTTTTCTGCAACAAGCCACATGTTCTCACTTAATTTGCACAAGGCATTCTGAGAACAATTAATGCTTTTAGCTCCTTGTTTAAGTGATTGAATTATAGAGGTGTGAGAATACCGCGGCTCCCATTTTACACTTGGATGCCTCCTTCTAACTAGGAAGAACCCTGAATTTCAGCTCAAATCTGTAATTTGCTGGGTGGTGATCTTGCTCTTGTGGTTTTCCCATCCTCCCTGTGTGAACAAAGGCAGAGATATCCAGCAGGAATCATGTCTTGTCTTGGAACCACACACTTATAATCATTCTGGTTGACCAAAGTATGCTGGACAATATTGACATGAGCTGTTTTGCCATTGTCACGTAGCTGGACATTGTCACGTAGCATAGGACCTGCCAGACATAAAGACTTACTGTGAGGGGACACCTACTGGCTTTGGCCACCTGCCACACTGGGATGGCTTTAGCCAGGTAGAAAGAGGGGAGCCTTGCTCCTCAGAGCAGCCTGGCTCCATGCCGGGGGTTTCTTGGCCTTATACTGCCCCATGTGGCCTGACAGTGAGGCCAAGTACCCAGTGAGGTCAGGTGGGCCTTTCTTGATGCCTGCTTCCTCTTCCTCCCCTGTCCCTGGAGCAGCAGCCTCTGTGTTCACCTGCTTAGGCCCTCTGTAGGGCCCAGCCTGTATCCAGCCTCCTCCTCTGGGTTATTAGAGCAGCTAGCATTGAACTAGGAGAACCTGAAGAGCCACAGACATCTATTTCCTAGGTCCCGTCCCTACCTGCCTCATGTGAGCCCATCCTTTCTAAGTGACGCTAGGCCTTCTGGGTTGTTATAATTGTGGGAACTTTTATCCTGGGTACCAGTGCCCCAAAGTTCTCAGCGCCCTTTTTGTCTCTGCTCTGGGAACCCCAAGTGGGCTTTGGGGAGGCCCTGGCACCTGCTGGTCTTCAGAGGAGCCAGGCCCTGATGTGGGTGCTGGCATCCTGTGGGCAGATGCTTTGTATTAAGCCCCACTTCCTCTATTGCACACTGTGTTCACCTGAGTCTGGCTGGTCCCCTGAGGAGCTCCTCAGGACCTGTGGAAAGGTACCTTCTGGATTATCACTGTCAGGGATTTCCAACATGGCCTTGCTACAGTCTGTTGACTATCCTGAGGTCCCCAGGCAAACAAGACTTACATTCTAGGACAGCAGCACATGTCCAGGGAGCACCTGGCTGTCCCCGGACCTGCCTGGCATTGACAGACCTCTTGCGTAGGAGCTTTTCTCCAATGGAAGTCTGGGGGAACCTCCTTGCACATAGCTGTGGGCTTTCAGGGTTTTCCCCCTGCCTTGTGTCAGTGGCCCTTGGATCTGCCAGTTCCATGTGTTTGATGTATGCCTACTCCTTCACCTGTATGAGCAGTTTCTGTGAAGGACTGCAGCCAATTAAAGGACACACAACAGGAAGAAGGAAGTGAGCCGGTGCTGTCTTCCTGAAAAGTGGGCCCACAAGACCCTTGGGAAATAGTTTTCTGGGACAGTACAAGATGAGGAGGATTTCAGTTTGATTTTTCTTTTTTCCAAGAGACAGATGGGGACCACTCAGAAAGGTTTCTGCCATAAGAGGAGCCTGGGCTAGGGGCAGGAGCAGTGATCGTATCTCTTCTCTTAAGACAGAGGGGCTTTGAGGGTCACTTGGGTGGGACTGCTATCTTATTCCTCTGGAGACCAGGGGAAGAGGCCTTTCAGTGTGGTGGAACCTGGGGGAGTGGGATCAGAAGTCCGTGTGTAAGGGTGACTTCTTAATTTTACCTCAGTGTGTTTGCCAAAGTAAGGCTACTGCCTTACATAACCACAGCACATCCATCAGAATCAGGACTGCAGCACTGATAAGCGCTGATAATCTGTAGACTGCATTTCAGTTTCACTGATAGTCCTAGGAACGTCCTTTACCACAAAAGCAAACCTGGATCCTGGGAGGTATTCCATTTGTCAGGTGTGACATCTCAGCCTTTTCTGTGCTTCCTGATGTTGCCATTTTGGAAGCAGCCACATGGTGTTCTATTTTTCAGACTCTCTTAGTTTGGGTTTGTCTGGTGCTTCCCAGCATTGGGGTGCATAGTGTCCAAGCTGGTGCTGTTGGAAGGCATGGGGCACCAAACTGTCATTTCCTACTGAGGTTCTTGGTTACTTGAGAAGGTGGTGTTGCCCAGTCTTTCCATGGTGGAGATATATATGGTTGTTCCGTGTGTGTCCCAGGCTCCCTGCCCTTAACCTGTCACTTGCCATAGATGGGTCAGGCATCTAGCATGCATTGAGCCTTGGCCAAGTATGATGGCCAGGCACCGGGTATTGGACACTGCCTGGTCTTCCCAAGGATCTGACTTCTGAGATTCCCAACCACACTGCAGAACGTGGGTGTCCTTGACAGTGAAAGAGGTGGCTGTTAGGGGTTTTGTGTGTACTGCCAGGCAGTTGGATCAGTGTGGGCTGAGTGAAGGCTGCATGTGACCCTGAGCCATGTGGTCTGTCTCTAATGTCCTTGATGGGTTATCCCATGACTCAGTCAGTGTGTGGTGAGTGCAGGTCTGCCCATTTTAATGCAATCTGAGAAAACAGACTTTAGCCCGATCCCTTTAATTTAAACCTCCTCCTTTCATCTTTTCTTTTGGACTTGTCATTCCCTCCATTTCCCTCCAGTGTCTCCTGCTCACAGGGCTGTCTCGGTTTCTGGTGGTAGACAGTGCCAAGTGAGAGGAAAACAAAGGTGAGTGATGTTGTGGCAGGATGTGTAAACACAGGGTTTTCAGGTTCTGTTCTGCACTTGTTTAGTGTGTTTAGGAGTTTAGTATGTGGCATACTTAAGAGTCTGTCCTTATCTTCCCCTCCTCCTCCTATCTAAGACCACTTGTCATGAGGCAGTGCAGGACTTACTGTGAGGCCTGAGTTGGTTACTCAGCAGATGGCGTCTGGCGCTGTTTCAGGCATGTGGTGTGGGGATACAGAGGCGTGGGACCAGTGACAGCCCCTCTGGATTGCCTCTATGATTCCGGATAGATCACTATCGTCATGGCGCTCACCTTTTAGTGCAGGGATGCAGCTGAGTTATGAAGGTATTTATGGTGAGACGGTGCAGGCAGCGTGAGTGGGAGCCAATGGTGTGCGCTCTTCTTGACTCTCTGTTCAGTGCCATCATCTTTGGTGACATCACATCATCATGTGGCCATGGAAGAGTATTTATCCTGCAGAAATTTGCAAATGCTACAAATCAGGGCTTTTTCCAGAGAGCCTGTTATTAAACATTTGCCAGCACACTAGTGAAGTGGGAGAAGACTTGGGGGTGTGTGACAGGTCAGGACCATGATCGCCTTCCTTGGGATTTTTCACTTTCTGGAGAGCTGTGGGAAGGTGTTATGTTAATAGGATATCATCAGAGTTGTGTCAAGCAGGTGCAGGGTGATTTGTTATACAGAGAGCACATTCCAAGACCCCAGTGGAGGCCTGATACCGAGGATAATATTGAGCCTTGTGAACACTATGCATTTTCCTACACATACAGACCCATGAGAAAGTTAATTTATAAATTAGGCACAGTGAGCAATTAGTAACAATGACAATAAAATAGGGCATTGTAACAGCACACTGTAATAAAAGGTATGTTTCTCTTTACTGCTTTGGGGTAAACAGTGCACACAGTATGGATGTCCTGGACAAGCAGAGACAGAGGTTCAAGAGTTCAGATTTCATGCTGCTTGGAATAGCAATTTAACACTTATGCAGTATTTATTTCTGCAATTTCCCACTAATACGTTGATCCATCCTTCAGTTACTGGTCCATCTGTTCTTCTGCTCATTGTACCTTCATGGCAGATGTCTTGTCTTTTGGGTCCTGGGCCTGGAAAGTAATCAGGAAGACATTGTTTCATTGTGCACTCATGGTCCGATAGAGAGGTGCGTGCAGATTGCCAAGGCCACTGAGGCATTGTGGGTGCTCTTACCTGGGTTCCAGCCTCCAGGCCCCAAGGAAGGGCGTTTGGCTCTCTGGGGTGAAAGGAATAATTCAGGAGGGCTGTGATGCATGTGCTGAGTCTGACAGATGGGTGACACTAGCAGAAGGTGAGGCAGGGGAAGGCCCTGGGGTCCTGGTCTCCACTCAGACACAGGTTTGTGCTGCAGTGGTGTCAGCACAGGAGTGTTTCCATGCACTCTGCTTCTTTAACCTCACTGCCAACTGGGGCTGCATCTGGGATTCTGCTCCTGTCCATCATCTGACTTGTGGTGTCAGAGTCATCAGTGCTGTCGGGGCCTGTGGATGTGGAGCTGTCAGTTGCTCTGGAGTTGCTCTTTTCATCATGGCCATGCCTGGGTTTCCTTTAAGCTGGAGTCTCAGGCAAATCAACTATCCTTTTTCTTTTTCTCCTCCTACTTGAGTTGCATCCCCAGTCCCATTTTGCTTCAGTTACTTTTCACATAGGGCCTCCCCCCCCCCCCCAACCTTTTTTTTTTTTGCCTGGGGTTGGTCTCAGACCTTGATACTTCTACTTGCAGCCTCTGCATAGCTGAGATCACAGGTGCCTGCCATCACACTCAGCTCTTTGATTTAGATGGGGTCTTGCTGGCCTTGAACAATGATCCTCCTAATCCCTCTCTCCCTCTTAGCTGGGATTACTGATGTGAGCCACTCAGCCCAGCAGTGACCTTCCTTGCTGCAAAAGAGGGTGTGTGAGACAGTGGCTTTCTCCTGCCACACCAAATGCAGCAATACTGTGGAAAGATTCTGAAGTGACCTCCAGTGACCCCTGGCTGCTGGTATTCAGAGCTGCACATAGTCATCATTCCCAGGATTCGGGTGAAACCACAGCTTGATGCCAATCAACAGAAATGGGCTGGTGGATGCCAGCCCACCATCACCTCATGTAAGACTACCATCCTGGTGAAGTGGAGGCAGACATTCTTCTGAAGGAAGCAGCCAGTTGGAGAAGCCCATGTGGCCAGGACCATGGCTACAGTGGTCCCCCAGCTGACAACCAGTGAAGAGCTGGGCCCTCAGTCATATGGCTGCAAGGCAATGAATTCTGCCAACAATTGGCATGAGCTTGGAAACAGGGTCTTCCTTTGTCAGGCTTCCAGATGAGAATTCAGACTTGCTTGCAGCTTTGTGAAGCCAGGAGTGAAGGACCCAACTAAGTCTAGCTTGGAAACTGGTTCCATGGAGACCACAAGATAGTAAACTATGTTATTTTAAGTTGCTAAGTTTGTGGTAACTGCATCTGCTGGCACAAGGAGGAGGAATCCAGGAGGAGCCCAATGGTCTCACTGTGTTTAGACAGAGCCAGAAGTCTAGGGAAAGCCCAGGGCACTGGAATTCATGAGGCTGGCAAAGGACATACCGGGGGAGAGAGAGAGAAAGAGAGAGAGTGCACGCAAGTAGATTCTCTGCAAGGGTCCCTTGCAAGGACTAAGTTGAGCACTCATTCCATATATTTGGAAGGAAAGAACCACTTGAAATGATGGAGAAACGGCCCCAGAATGCTTCCAGTATGGAAGTTGAGTCTTCCTAAAGGCCGGAGCTGGAAGCTTTATAATTTATGGGTACTGGACAGAGAACTTAGAGGGCATTGCCTTAGTTGTGGGAATATGAACGCCTAAATGTCAGTCTGCCTCAAAGCCTAAAAGCAAGACAATAAACTGCCCCCCAAATAAATTCACTGCATCCTAGCAACATGTTCAGAAATACCATAGGAATCAAAAACATCAAGTGCCCAACAAGGAAAAATCCACAATATCTACCTTCTAGAGGCATTGCTGGGTATGAAGATATGCAGGAAAATATGTGAACAAAACTGACCTGGAAATAGCATGGATGTTAGACTTGTTAGACAGTGACATTAAAGCAGATATAATTGCATTCCATATGTTCAAAAATCTTGACATAGTAAACATCTGTAGAGACGTGGAAGAGGTCAAAATGATCCAAATTGAACTTATAGAGATGAGACATAATGAAAAGTGCGCTGTCTGGGATGAGGAGAAGATTAGACTTCAGAGAAGATCTGTGAACCTGCAGGCTGAGTGATAGGAACTATTCAAATGAAAGACAGACAAAAAATAAAACAGGCTGCAGGGACTTTCAGACAGCTTATGTATGGGTGACTGGTGTCCCTAGAAGCTGAAAATGGAAGTAAATACCCAGAGAAATAGCATTCACATTTTAGGAACAAATCAATGAAGGTATAAATCCAAAGAACCACAAATGTTAATGAGTGCCAAGCATACAGTGTGAATAATAGTATAATCAGATTTCATAAAGCAACTAAGAAATAGAAAATATCAAAGAGAGCCAGAGAAGAAAGACGTGTACTGAAGAACAAGGGTAGGTATGGCAACAGATTTTTCAATATGAACAGTTAGAGAAGTGACAGGTCTGAACTGCTAAAAGGAGAAACACCCAAACTTGTTAACCTGCAAACAATGTTTAGAAATGGAGGTGAAATAAATGCCTTTTTGGACATATAAAAGCCAAAATATTCATCATCAGGAGACCAGGATATCTTCCTCATAGGAATTTTAATGGTGAACTTTCAGGTAGAAGGAAGATTATAACAGCTGAAACCCTGTGTCTACACAAAGTCAGAGGTGCACCACAACTGGCAACTCCAGGAGTACATTCAAGCACCCTTTCTTTTACTGTTCATATGCATACAAGGCTTGGGTCATTTCTCCCCCCTGCCCCCACCCCCTCCCTTACCCCCCACTCCGCCCCCTCCCTCTCCCCCCCACCCCCTCAATACCCAGCAGAAACTATTTTGCCCTTATTTCTAATTTTGTTGTAGAGAGAGTATAAGCAATAATAGGAAGGAACAAGGGGTTTTGCTGGTTGAGATAAGGATAGCTATACAGGGCATTGACTCACATTGATTTCCTGTGTGTGTGTGTTACCTTCTAGGTTAATTCTTTTTGATCTAACCTTTTCTCTAGTACCTGTTCCCCTTTTCCTATTGGCCTCAGTTGCTTTTAAGGTATCTGCTTTAGTTTCTCTGCGTTAAGGGCAACAAATGCTATCTAGTTTTTTAGGTGTCTTACCTATCCTCACCCCTCCCTTGTGTGCTCTCGCTTTTATCATGTGCTCATAGTCCAATCCCCTTGTTGTGTTTGCCCTTGATCTAATGTCCACATATGAGGGAGAACATACGATTTTTGGTCTTTTGGGCCAGGCTAATTGGGGAGACTCTTGATTGCTGCTTCAATTTCATTTTGTGTTATAGGTCTATTCAGGTGATTAATTTCCTCTTGGTTCAGTTTTGTATGATCATATGTATCTAGAAATCTGTCCATTTCTTTTAGATTTTCAAATTTATTTGAATATAGGTTCTCGAAGTAGTCTCTGATGATTTCCTGGACTTCCATGGTGTTTATTGTTATCTCCCCTTTTGCATTCCTGATTCTATTAATTTGGGTTTTTTCTCTCCTCATTTTAGTCAGGTTTGCCAGGGGTCTATCGATCTTGTTTATTTTTTCAAAGAACCAACTTTTTGTTTCATTAATTCTTTGTATGGTTTTTTTGGTTTCTATTTCGTTGATTTCAGCTCCCACTCTGTGGATGTTCTCTTCAGTTTAGAGACTATTTCTTTTGATGAGCAGAAGCTTTTTAGTTTTATGAAGTCCCATTTATCTATGCTATCTCTTAGTTGCTGAGCTGCTGGCGTTCTATTGAGAAAGTTCTTGCCTATACCTATTCATTCCAAGGTATTTCCTGCTCTTTCTTGTACCAACTTTAGAGTTTGGGGTCTGATATTAAGATCCTTGGTCCGTTTTGAGTTAATATTAGTATAGCGTGATAAATATGGATCTAGTTTCAATTTTATGCAGTCTTCTAACCAGTTTTCCCAGCAGTTTTTGTTGAAGAGGCTGTCTTTTCTCCATCATATATTTTTAGTGCCTTTGTCAAAGATAAGTTGGTTATAGTTGTATGGCTTCGTATCTGGGTCCTTTATTCTGTTCCACTAGCCTTCATGTCTGTTATTGTGACAGTACCATGCTGTTTTTATTGCTATTGCTTTGTAATATATTTTGCAGTCGGGTATCGTGATACCTTCAGCATTGTTCTTTTGACTGAGTATTGCCTTGGCTATTCCTGGCCTCTTGTACTTCCATATAAATTTAACGGTAGATTTTTCATTCTCTTTGATGAGTGTCATTGGGATTTTGATGGGAATTGCATTGAACATGTAGATTACTTTGGGGGGTATCGACATTTTTCTATGTTGATTCTACCAATCCATGAGCATGGGAGATCTCTCCACTTTCTATAGTCTTCCTCAATCTCTTTCTTCAGAAGTTTATAGTTTTCCTTGTAGAGGTTGTTCACATCTTTTGTTAAGTTTAAACCTAGGTATCTGATTTTTTTTGAGGCTATTGTAAATGGAATTGTTGTTATATATTCTTCCTCAGTTTGTTCATTATTGGTGTATAGAAATGCTAATGATTTTTCTATGTTGATTTTGTATCCTGCTACCTTGCTATAGCTATTGATGGTGACTCGGAGCTTTTGAGTAGAGTTTTTTGGGTCTTTAAGGTATGGGATCATATCATCTGCAAGTAGGGATATTTTGACAGTTTCATTGCCTATTTGTATTCATTTATTCCTTCTTCTTGCCTAATTGCTCTGGCTAGGAATTCCAGTAGTAAGTTGAATAAGAGTGGGGATAGTGGGCATCCTTGTCTGGTTCCTGATTTTAGAGGGAATGGTTTCAGTTTTTCTCCATTAAGTATAATGCTGGCTGTAGGTTTGTCATATATAGCTTTTATGATGTTGAGGAACTTTCCTTCTATTCCTAGTTTTCTTAGAGCTTTTATCATGAAATGGTGTTGGATCTTATCAAAGGCTTTTTCTGCATCTATTGAGATGATCAAGTGGTTTTTGTCTTTGCTTCTGTTAATGTGGTTTATTACGTTTATTGATTTTCATATGTTGAACCACCCCTGCATCCCTGGGATGAAGGCTACTTGGTTGTGGTGAATGGTCTTTTTGATGTGTTGTTGAATTCAGCTTGCCATTATTTTATTGAGGATTTTTGCATCAATGTTCATTAAGGAGATTGGCCTGTAGTTCTCCTTTTTGGAAGTATCTTTGCTTGGTTTTAGGATAAGTGTAATACTGGCTTCATAAAATTTGTTTAGCAGTTTTCCTTCCCTTTCTATTTCGTGGAACAGTTTAAGGAGAGTTGGTATCAGTTCTTCTTTAAAGGTCTGATAGAATTCAGCAGAGAATCCATCAGGTCCTGGACTTTTCTTTTAGGGAGACTCTTGATTGCTGCTTCAATTTCATTTTGTGTTACAGAACTATTCAGGTGATTAATTTCCTCTTGGTTCAGTTTTGGATGATTATAAGTATCTAGAAATCTGTCCATTTCTGTAAGATTTTTGAATTTATTTGAATATAGGTTCTCAAAGTAGTCTCTGATGATTTCCTGGACTTCCATGATGTTTGTTGTTTTCTCCCCTTTTGCATTCCTGATTTTACTAATTTGGGTTTTTTTCTCTCCGCATTTTAGTCAAGTTTGCCAGGAGCCTATCGATCTTGTTTATTTTTTCAAAGAACCAACTTTTTGTTTCATTAATTCTTTGTATGGTTTTTTTGGTTTCTATTTCATTGATTTCAGCTCTTATTTTTATTATTTCTCTCCTTCTATTTGTTTTGGGATTTGCTTGTTCTTGTTTTTCTAGGAGTTTGAGATGTATCATTAGGTCATTGATTTGAGATCTTTCAGTCTTTTTAATATATGCACTCATGGCTATAAACTTTCCTCTCAGGCCTGCCTTAGCTGTGTCCCATAGGTTCCGGTAGGTTGTGTTTTCATTTTCATTGACTTCCAGGAACTTTTTAGTTTCTTCTTTTATTTCATCATTGAAATTCATCATTGTTCATTAATCAGTGAGTTATTCAGTTTCCAGCTTTTTGCATGTTTTCTGTCTTTATTTTTGTTGTTGAGTTTGTGCAACAGATTTTTAGCTCACCATGTCAATAAGTGCATGAAATGTTAATGAGGTAATTATTCTGCCAATTAAAAGGTAGATGTTGTCCAGTTGGATAAAGAAACAAAACTCAACTATGTGCTGCTTATGAGCAATCCACCTCAAATATGAAGACACAAGTGATTTAAAAGTAAAATGATGGGCCTGGCACTAGGTCTCCAAGCCTGTAATCCTAGCTACTTGGAAGGCTGATATCTAGAGGATTGTGGCTCCAGACCAGCCCAGGCAAATAGTTCATGAGACCCTATCTCCAAAACAGAGCAAAATGGCCTGGAGATGTGGCTCAAGTGGTAGAGTACCTGCTTTGCATTTGAAGCTCTGAGTTCAAATCCAAATCTCACAAAAAAATAAAATGATGGGAAAAAAACTTCATGGTAACACTAATCTAAAAAAAAGCTACAATCACTATATTGATGTCAAAGTAGATTTCCGAACAAAAACTTTTGTAACTTATAAAAAGGGTTATTTTATAAAATAGAGGGGTCAATTAATCAGAAATACTTATCCTAAATATTAATTAATGCATCTATTAATAGAGTTTCAAACAGAGCAAAATCTGATGAAACTGCAACAAGAATGGACTGGTAGACAATTATAGTTAGAGATTCTAGTCTTCCTTCAGTAAGCAATAGAACAAGTAGATAGAAAATCAGGAAGGGCATAGAAAACCTGATGATCCTTGACTGTCTTGAGTTGGCTGTCTTTTGTAGAAAATAAGAATGTACATTCTTTGTGATTCTATGTGGGACATTTATTCAAAGAGACCATATTCTGAGCCATAAAAGTGCTCAATAACTTTTAAAGGATTTTAGACATGTGAGCTATGTTCTCTGAGCATAAGAATTAAATTAGAAATCAGCAGGGTACTTGCAAAATTCCCAAATATTTCTAAGCTTATTAGCATACTTTTAATTGATCACAGAAGAAGTCAAAAGGGAAATTAGAAAGTATTTTTAAGTGAATGACATGAAAAACACAGTATTTCAGAATTTGTGCCATATAGGTGAAGCAGTACTTAGAGGTAAATTCATAGTACCAAATATGACAACAAGGGTGTCAAGTAAATGACCACATTTTCTGCCTTAAGAAATTGGGGCTGGGGCGGGTATGTGAAAATGAAGCCAAAAGCTTAAGAAAAATCAATAACATTTGTAAATCAATAGTCAGATTGATCAGGAACAAAAAGGCAGAAGAGATAAATTACCAATATGAGGTCTGAGCGAATAGATGTCATTATTGTACAGATACGAAGAGTAAAGTAGGAGACTGTTATTCACAACATAATAATAAATTGGACAGTTTTATGAAATAAATGTATTTCTTAGAAATCAGAAGCTACCACGGCTAACTGAAGAAGAGGTAGATAATCTGAGTATTCTTACATTTATGATGAAATTGAGTCATAGTTAAAATCTTCCTCCAAAGAAAACTCTTAAGTTCAGGTGGCTTTACTGGTGAAGATTTAACAAAGAAACAATACTAGTTCTACATGAACTTAAAAAAAAATGAACAGGAAGACATAGTTCCCAATTCAGTATATAGGGTCAACTTTTTTCTGTTACTTGAACCAAAGGCATTTTTTAAGAAAGAAAACTTCAAGTCAGTGCATGCCTGTAATTCCGGCTACTCAGAATAGAACTGGGAAGATTGCTGTTTGAGGCCATCACAGGCAAAAAGCTAGTGATACCTATCTCAAAAACACTCCAAGCAGGATGGCATATATCTGTAATCCCAGCTTCTCAGGAGATAGAGGTAGGAGCATCATGGTCCTAGGCCAGCTAAGCAAATGCTGAAGACTATATTTAAAAACAAAGCTAACGGACTAAGGGCTGTTGCTTAAGTGTAGAGCGCTTATATAGCAAATGTGAGGTACTGAGTTCAATCCCCAATACTGAGAGAGAGAGAAGAGAGAGAGAGAGAGAGAGAGAGAGAGAGAGAGAGAGAGAGAGAGAGAGAGAAGAGAGCTATAGACCAATCTCATTCATGAACATAGATGTAAAAATGCTGAATAGAAACTTGAGCAAATCAAATCCAACAGTATATAAAAAGAATAATATATCATTGTGACATGTAGTTTATCCCAGAATGCAAAGTTGATTTAAGTGTTGAAAAAGCAATCAATGTAGTTCATTATATTAACATATTAGAAAAGAATAATCCCATAAAATCTTCTTGATATATGCAGGAAAGACACTTGACAAAATCTAGCATCCATCCTTAATGAAAGTTCTCATTGTATTCCCTAGCTATACAAGGAACTTCCTAACCTATACAACCTTATAGCTAAGTTTACATAAAATGATGTAATATCAGGAACAATGCAAAATACTCCTTTTCACCAATTGTGTTAAACATGTGTACTGGGGATTCAAGCCAGTGCAATGAAACAAAACCAAATGAACATACACATCTGTGCATAAACAGCATCCAGACTTGAGTAGGGAGAATTAAGCATCTTCATCTGATAATGATATGGAATCTGGAATTCTGATCTAATCTCCACTAAGGGTAACTAAAACTACGAAAATTGTCTAACATGTCTTCAGGACTCAAGTCCAATGCACAAAAATGAGTTGTGTTTCTATGTGCTAACAATGGGGAAATTAGCAGCTGAGCTTAAATGAACAATGTCATTTATAATAGAAGATGTGAGGTTTCTAAGGAAAGCACGCAATTGGCCTGTACACAGAATGGGACAAAATATTGCTGAGGGAAATTAAATTTGACCTAATCATGTCCACAGATCAGAAAAGTCACATTATTAAATGTCATTTCTCCCCAACAGATCACATATACGATTCAATCCCAATCAAGACCCCAGCATACTTTTCTATAGAAATGGACAAGCTGATGTTTAAATTCACATGCAGACACAAAACCTTTAGAATAGCTAAACAACACTGAACAAGATAAGCACCACTGGAGGACTAACAACCTGATTTCAAGAACTGTAATCAAGACCATGTGTTCTGGCATTGAGACAAAGATCAATGGGATAGAAGAGAATATTTAGAAACAGAGCCATACATACGTGGGGAATTGATTTCCAAAAATGTACAAAAGAAATTCATTGTAGAAGTATGTGTTGCATAGCACATATGCATGCATGTACCAAACAAATGCACGGTTAGAAATGAATATTGGCATGTCAAAGGAACGAATTTGGGCTTGTATCTTACACCGTGTTAAAGATTAGCTTAGAACAACTCAGGCTTGTGTTTAAACCTAAAGTTATGAAACCATTACAAGAAAACATAGTACAAGAGGTTTCTTAGAATGACACGTTGTCCATTGAACATTAAAGAAAATTTGGACAAATACGTTGCAATTTATCAAAATTAAAGTTGGACTTTATCAAAAGTAAAGTCTTTCATAAAATGCTAGGATCTTTTCATTACATTCACAGTATTTTCTCTTTAGAATTGGGTGAGACAGAGCCCAGAACTCAGTAAACCCTCTGCAGGCTCTCCTCCAGCTCACCTGTCATTCTTCCCACTTCTCTGGGCCGTGCTGACCTACAGCTGTCCACTGCTGGCATTGTCCCTGTTGTGTGTGAACTGCAGCCAGCCAGCTCCCAATGAGTTTTGGCCCCCAGAGCTCACTGCATTGTTTCCTGACTAAATCCCACTGGTTGTTGCTTCCTTACATGGAAATGGGCCTATCTTGGAGGTTTTGTCAAGAAGCTTATGAGCAATCTGTGAAGTGAGAATGATTTAAGACCTTGTTGCTTCAGTTCCATATAGCTCTAGAAGAACTTATAATTTAGATTATGTTACTGTCAAAAATACACATTAATACCTCTCTAGAGAGGAAAAAATTGTTTGCTGTGGTGTCAGATAAACACTGATTCTTTACAACCTGCTAGGAGGCTTCATTTTATTCTGAGCTCATGTTTACTGAAGTCCCAACTGGTAGCCTCCCTGTCCTCCAGGGCTCAGGAATGAGTGTACTGTGTCCTCTTCCTAGGGCCGTGTTGCCACTTCTGGATCACCTTCCCATGAGCATTGACTGCCTTCAGGGTCTGACCACCTTCACTGCTACACTTGTGTTGGACCTGTAAGAAGATAGTAGTCATGTGCCTCAACCTCCTTGTTAAAATTAGCCTTGGACAGTTGTTTGAAGGAATGCAAAGTGCAGAGTGCACTTTGGCCTCTGCCCTGACGTGTGTTGGGATCTCAGCCTTGGGGTCATCTGATAGGGGCAAGTATGTTTTGTGTACACCCACCTTGGTGTGCCACCATACAATCCTGATGCTAGCCACCTGCAGTTGGAGTCAGACTCCATAAGTCATGGGCTCAGGCATCCACAAGATTGCTCTTTGGATGCCAGCCACACTCAGGGACCCAAGGCTACTTGCACTTCTGACCTACTGGCTATAAATTCAGTGGTATTTGTAATCCCTTGGGTAGGTACCTTGAGAACGTACTCTACTCATAGTCACAGTTTTATTGTAAAGACACAGATCAGGAGGACCAACCAAATGAAGAGATGTGTGGGCCAGAGTCAGGAGAGGTCCTGGGGACCCAGAACTTCCTTTCCACAGAGGAGTGCCATATTACAGTGTTTGCCAACTACAAGGCTCTGCTGAGCCCAGGGCCCAGAGTTCCTGTGGGATTTCACTATATAGGCCTGACCTTGTGCATGGTGGGCATGTGGTGGAGCTTGCTCCCAAACTCCTCGGGTTCCAGCCCTGCTTGTTCTCTATGATGACCTGTCCCCATCCTGACACAACTAGGGCCCACCAGGAGTTGTTTCATAGGCATAATAAAAGACGCTCCAAGGACATGGAGTCTTTGCCAGGAATGAGGGCAGAGACCAGTCACAGAAAGGAGCTGCTTTCTGTTGCTGGATGGTGGCCTCTGGAATCATAGCGAATGGCCCATCTCTGATGTAAGAGATCACAGATGCACCTGTGAGAAGCCAGTGTTACTGGTTCTCAGCTTATCTCCTGGACTCTAGGGAAGGAATGAGGTGTTTTCCAGGGTGGGCCTGGGGCAGCCTGTCAACCCCTGTGGTCTCAGCTGGAATTCAGGGCTCTGGGCCCTAGAAGGGGCTAGGGTTTCTCTCTTTACATCATCAGCACATTTCCTAAAATGATGTTAAAATTTTCTAAATAAATCTCACTCCGTGTTGATTGCCATTACAACTTCCCAAGAAAAAAGTTTTTCCTGAAGAGGCTGTGTGACGGGTGTTGAGAGGCCATGGTGTGTTTATCAGGAGAAGGGCTTTCTGCTGCAGTACAGGTCAGCTGCAGTCATGGAGGGCCAGTTTTCCTGAACCCGGTCATTCTATGGGAGCATCACTGCGTGCAGGCTATACTTTAGGACTGGCCAGGACAGCCCCATAGTCCAGCCTTCCTGTCCCTTGGACCTTGCTGGACTTTTCCCATGGCGCTGACCAAGGGGGGCATGGAATCCTTGTTTATTCTATGGCTGCCATGGCTGCTGGCAGAACTTCTCAGTCCTGATCTCCTGCTCCCTCTAATTCCTGTAAGCCCTCCCTATTGAGTCCTTTCTTACCTCCAGACCGTCTGTCATTCATTCTGCTTACTGCTGTGATGACTGAAGAGCAGAGTCCTGAGGGGAACTACACTGGCCCTGTTAGTCCTCAGGCCTCAGGGTGGCTGCATGTGCTCATGGTTGGTTTTTGGAAGGTGAGAGGAGGTGTGCTTAGATGTGTAGCGGGAATGGTGGATTTCTGAGACAGGGCTCCACTGTGTCTTCTCTGGACAGTGGAGTGGGAGTGGTCCACCTAAGAAGTGCCCTCAGGCTCAGAGCCTCATCCTTCCCATCCTTGGCATAGCAGGGCCCTGGGTCCTCCGACTGACAGGTGTTCAGGACCTGGTTTCTGTTTGGCTTTCTTGCCGATGAGAGAGGGCCTCTCACTGCAAAGAGGCACCATGTTCGCTATCAGTTGGCTCTTGTTTCTGTTCTTTTGTATCCTTTTAACTGATCAGAGAATTGAAATATTTCCCCCAAATCAAATCCCATTCATGTCTGGCCCAGCAAAAGCATGATGTGTTCAGCATCTTCCTTGGCTCTGTATGGGGTGCTTGAAAGGTTTCTTTGTCAAGTATGTAAGTGTAATCAATTGTGTCTGGTCTTTGGCAAATATATCTGAGTCGTGTCTCGTACTGCATCAACGGTGTTTTATGCCACGTCATAAACACATGCTTTATCCTTTTAGCAGAAGTCTAGGACACAGTGAGTCTGTATAATCTATGCACTTTCAGTCAGATAGATAAGGCATTTCAAGCACTTCAGCCTGTGAGTCTACTATTGAATACACTGAGGAAATCACTCAGCAGGCCTTGGCTACCCCTACCCCCGCCCCCAACCCAGGACAGTCCCTTCTTGGTGATTCTGTGGCAGTGTGTTGTGAAAGAAGTCTTTCAGCCTGAAAGATGACAATAATTATATCTGCCTGCTCATTCATTATGTGCATACTCTTATTTTCAGTGAAATGGAAATTTCAGTTTCAGAATTACTGCTAACCAAATTACCTTTATCAGTAAAAGAGCATCTGCTCACAATTACATATAAAATAGGAAAAATGAATCTTTTCTGCATATACATTCACAGCTCTGATGTATATAAATTGAAAGTCATGCCTAGAGTTTAGCAGTTCATTTTTTACCATGTTCAAAATAAGGGACAGCTCTGCCAGAAATTCATTATGCACATTAGAAGGTGACTGGAGACCTGGTGGCCAGTCAGTTTATCACTCTTCATTACCTACTTATAGAGAAGCATGTAGTTAGTGAAAAATGGCTACTTCGCAGTGAGCAAGGACACTGTCCAGGTAGCTCTAGGATGGATGCTATGTTGGCCTTAGCCAGCTTAGCCTGACTGTGTTGGGCTGCCCAGTGGAGTGGGTACTCACTAAGGTCCTAGTGGATTTATACTGTGGCTGATGTCACCACATAATGGATGTGGGGGTTGTCTTTGAGCTCCTGCAGGAGTTCAGAGCCTGTGTTGGGTATAAGAGAAAGCCAAGTGCTCAAGAGGTTTCATAGCTGGTGAGTCTGGCGATATAGCCAGCTCAGAGGCAAAAGATGACTTGTCCATCCTACCTTTCTCACAAGCTGCAAGCTCCTGAAGGGTAGAGGGCAGGCCTTGTCTTTTCAAAGTCAACGTGGGATAGGGAGGCACTGGAGAATTCCTGCTGTGCACTAATGAACAAGCCTTCCCGCATCTCTGCAGGTTTATTTCTCTGATGGGTTTTCTGGTCATTCCTCAGGGCTGGTGCTACTGCAGATGTATCCAGTTTGCTCTGCAGAGAGAGACAACTATGTTCAGGTTCCAGTCCAATCCTGGCTGTTTATAGGTCACAGAGGGGACAGTCCTGGATCCTGCTCCATCCTACTGCTGCATCATGCATACCTTCGGGCAGGCTGCCTTGTAGACAACGGGCAGAGTCAGGGTGCTCCGCAGAGGCCTTGTCAGGGGGAGAGCCGCCAGGGCAGAAAGGGTTAATTTTCCCTGTTTCAGTACGTTACTTTAATGACAGGTGTTCCAGAACTATGTTTCATTTTTCCAGAGCTATTTCGAGCCAGTTTGTCTTAGAAAGGTGCTGCTTGCCTCCCAGGCACATATTGGAGCTCTTTGTTTTCCAGGTCCCAAGTTGTAAACTTTGTCCCTGGATGAGCTGCTGGCATTGCAGGCAGAGTGCGCCAGGCCAGGGACTGTGGCTATCCTCTGTATAGGTGCCAGTCTCCAGCACCGCATCTCTTGTGAGTGAGGTGGGCTCTGGCATCTGACTGCTCACTTAACAGATGCCATACTGGTCATGGGCAGGGCCCAACTGCCAGTCTCCAAGGAAGCAATCTCCTGCCTTGCAGAAATGGTAGTCTAGCTGGGAAGACCTGGTGCTATCTCTCATGCCTTATGCCTCTCGCAGGGCAGGTGTGCTTGGTTAACAACAGCCCTTCTTTGTGAACTGGGCTCAATGAACCCTCACTAGTAGAGCACACTGTTAGAGCGTGGATTGAGAAAGGAATGGACATGAACAAATGAAGGTAAAAGCTAGGGTTCCATCATCCCACTCAAGCCTGGGCTAGTAAAATGTGCAGTAGGCACTGTGTCTGGACCACTGCATGTGCCTGCCTCACTTGTAGCCCTCCATGGAGCGACATCCTGCCATAGCAGTGTTGGTGACTATCTGAGGCATGGCTGGATGGGGACAGTCTGGTGGCCCCTGTTCCTTGGGTGGCTCTAGGCTATCTACTTTTGCACTCTTGTCCCCATGGGAGAGTGGAAGAGCCACATGCCAGCCAAGGCAGGACTGGGATTGACTGAGGCCAGATATCCATGGAGAGTTCTGGGCTGGGAAGGGCCAGTGGAACTGGGGCACCTGCTGGGTTGCACCTGTCTTGAGAGTGGATACTTCTGATGCCAGCACATACCACCCTGCAGGCTGCCCTTCTTCCCTGCTGCTCCTGGGTGCTGGTTTCCTCCCTGGAGCTTCCACCCTCATTGTCCTTCCCTTCCTTGAGCAGCCAACTGCAAGTTCATGAAAGCTCATTCCTCTTTCTTCATGTAGAAGAACCTTGTTCAGTAAATTCAGTCATTTTCTAAACTGCTGGTTTTCTAGTGTTCATCAAATTTGAATTTCACATCAGCTGGAGGTGCCCCGCATCAGTGAGCTGGGCTGTGGCCAAGGATGCCATCCATTCGGGAGGAGTTCTGCCCTTGGGGAGCAGGCAAAGGTCAGCCTGGATGAGGAGTCACTCAGAGGCCCTGGAACTTTCCATTAGCTTAGTTTTGGTAGCTGTAGGTAATTTCAGGTTAGAAATAATTGTTTGTATTCTTGAAAAAGAATTTTCTTAGGTAGAAATGTAGTACTCTACCAATCCCATTTGCATGTTTGTGTGTGCCACACCTCTTATAAAGCTAAAACTAAGCAAGCTTCCTCTCTGAAAAAGCTGAGTATCTGCGGTGAGCAGGCATCAGCTGGAGGAGCTACCACCTGCAGGTGCCACCACATAGGCTGCCCTGTTGCTTGGCCTCCATCCTGCATACTGCCTGGCTGGCACAATGGGGTGGACCTGTCTTCTTCTGGTAGGGAGCTCTGGCCCCTAAAGGTATTCCTTAGAGACAGCATATGAGAACAGGCATGTGGCAATCTCAGGGTAGTCTCAGCCTCCCTGGCATCGTCTCCTGGGGGTCTTGTGGCAGTTCTGGTACCTTGATCCCAGCTTGCTGCAGGATGTAGTATGCCTGGGAGGGAGCGTTGCTGTTGTGGTCAGCTGCATTCTGTACTTGTGACTGTCTTGTTTGCATTGATCTTGAATTACTGCATTTGTGTCATAGCATTAACTGGGACCCACCCTCAACTGTCTCCTCCAGACCCACCTGTATCAGCCCATATGCTGATACTATAAAGAAATACCTGCGACTGGTCACTTACAAGGAAAAGTGGCTCATTGAGCTCCCAGATCTAGAGTTTCAAGGGCCTGATCCTGGCATTAGCTTAGTTCTGGTGAGGATCTCACGGCAGATAATGTCATAGTGGTTGAGGGTGTATGTAAGAGGGAGTGATTCCATTGCAAGAGAGGAAGCCATAGAGCAGCCAGGTGTGTTCTTTTATAACAGCTTCTTGTAGAACCTAGCAGAGTCGTGAGTCTCTTCTGAGGGCAGCTCCCCTATGACCTAAGGACCTTCCACTAGGCACCCCCTCTTTTAAAGATTCCCCAACCTCTAAAGCACCATAACAAGGATCAGGTCTGCATCATATGAACTCTGAGGAGACAAAGTACATCTAAACCTTAGCACAGCCCCATAGGTGTCCTGCCCCAGCTTGTTCTGGTCAGCTGATGACAGCATGTTTTGGAGGAGGAGATGACAATGAGCAGAGACAACACAGGACCTGCTGCAGAAACCAAGCTCCTCTGCTTCTCTGGGGCCAGGCTGTCCAGCAGGGCCTCCTCTCCCGCAGATCACCTCATAGCCACAGCAGTCCTGGAGCCCAGCCAGACCAGCGCATAACATCTGCTGGAGTCACTGCATGTAAGATGCAGCACTGTCTCAGAATGGAGTCATTCCAACCCTTCTCATTTCAGTGGTTAGGAAAGCCTTGTTTCAGAAACAAGGTTAGGCATTTGCATCAGTGCAAACCAACAAGCAACAGACAGCTAGCTCCTCTCCTATATTTGTTCATTTTCCATTTTTAGAACTTTCTGTAGGAGCAGGGAGAACCCTTGTAAAGTTTTTAAAGGGTTCCTTCTTGGGGCAGGCTACAGAAGAAGGTAAGCGTGGAGGGAGGGAAAGCAGCACAGGAGGTTGATTGAAGAAAAGAGGTGTGTAGAGAGAATGTTCTTAGCAACTCTGGTGTGGGGGCTGATTAAAAGCATTGAGAGTCAACTCATAACCTGAGTCAGTTAAGCAGTAATGGTTTGTTTTTATGAAATGGCTTTCATCTTTCCCGGGCCCCTCAGTGGACTGCACAGGCAGACGCTGGGAAGGGATGTAACCACCTGGCCACCAGAACCTTTGCCTCCTGGAAAGTCTTCCAGGAGCTGCAGCCCTGAGGCTGTCAGGCTGTCACCTTTCTCTGTAGGTGGCACACAGCTTAGCAGAGGGCTCAAGGCAGGGAATGCAGATCTCACCCCTAGGCTGTGGAATTGGTAGCCTCAGCATGATGAGAAGGCAGGATCTTGTGGCTGGTATGGGCAGGGTTTGGGGGCATGGTGGTTGGTGGAACCTGGCTTTTCCATATAGTGCAGCTGGCTTCAGGGTGCCCAGGCCTGGAATCCAGAGGCCTCCTGGCCTGGCTAGGGACATGTCCTTTGGGTCTGGGTGGGGATGAGATCTCTGGGAGCTGTCCAGCTTATCTCTTGCCTTTTCTTTGAGGCCCCTCACCCTAAACACCAACCTGAGTCTGTTGGGCCTATCCTGGGGCAGGAAATAGCACCTGCTCTGCAGCCACACAGATGTGCACTTGAATCTGGGATCCCTATTATGCCCCTGGATGGTGGGGTGTGAAGTACCCTTTATGTGTACATGCATCATCCATGGTGGCGGGTGCTTTTGTCATCATCATCACCATCACCGTCATCAATTGTTTCCTTAAGGAAGAGAAAAATGTAAAGTCTTTCCTTAGTAGAGTTAGTTCTTTGCTCCTTGGGGGTCAGGGGAGAGGGGAGTGTTCTTGATGATAGAATGGCACAGGTCCTGAAATGGCGCCCATCAGGCTCTCTTGACAGCCTATGTTTGTTTGGTGCAGAGCAAGTCCACCGGCACCTGGAGCTGCATGAGGTGCGGTATCTGCAGTTTGCCTTCCGCTGGATGAACAACCTGCTGATGAGGGAGGTGCCCCTTCGCTGTACCATCCGCCTGTGGGACACTTACCAGGTGAGCTCTCCCTTGCACCCTCCTGTGTGGGGCCTCTCCCTGTCACATTCAGCTCCAGCTCCTCATGGTGTCCTCTCAGTTGAAACGTGATCTTTTAAAAGTCCATGTCGGTTTTCTTGGTATCTGACTAATGTAGAACAAGGAAAGGGACTTTGTATTATTCTGTTGTCACTGGATTTCACCCTGACTGGTTGGTAATGGCAATTTACATTTTGAGCAGAGGAGTGTGGTGGATAATGCTGTAATTCCACTGTAAGTCTGAGCTACTTCTGCCAAAAACTTCACACTCAAGACTCACACTTTGTCTATGTTTTGAGTTACTTATACTAAAGATTTTAAAAATCACAGACAGATTCAGTGCAATATGAAATTTTCTACTCTTCACCAATTTTGTTGAAATTCATGTGTTCGGGAGATTGAGTTTTCTGGAACAAGCTGCTTTTGTTCCCTCAAGTGTCCATTACTTCTTCTCGCACCTTTTCATTTTGGTTGGAAGGCCTGTGAAGCTGTGCACTCTGTGGAGTTTTGGTGGCGGCTTTCATCAGTGCAAATAGTAAGCACTGTAATGTGGTCCCAAAAGCAGATCTGCAGAGCACCAAGGCCAGCAGCAACTGGCTGGTTTCCAATCTACACTTGAAAAGGTAGGCTTTTTATGCTGCAAGTGTAGCCCTTCCTGGACTGTGTGCTTGAGATTTGCAAAGTGGGCACTGCCTTGGAAGGTTGGAAGTGGGGCTCCATGCGGTACTCATGAGTCCCAGGTACTGGGGTGGGCTCAACATTGAGAGCTAATTCATGGTGTTCATGAAGATGGTGATAGGAGATGGGGTCCTCCCTAGAGCAGGCAGCGAGGGCCTTCTCCCATGGGACATTGGTCAAGATGCTGTGTCCTTCCCACAGGACAGGGTGCTGCTTGGCCTTCATGCCCACCATCCCTTATCCTGAGTTGTTTTCATGTTAGTCATCTTGAACAACAGCATAACACTTTGTTCCTGATGTCACTGTGGTTGTGTGCCCCACAGATACTGAGTCAAAACTGTCCTTTTTATTCTTTCCATCACCCATATTTCATGGTTGTATTGTGAAGTCTATGTTGTGACTTTTTCAGCTAGTACAGGCTGATGTTGTTCACTACAGAAAGTGTTACTGGTTTTGTGAGGTTTTGCCTTTTTAAGTTCTTGGCACCTACAGAATCTCCGGCAATAGCTGGGACATAAAGGTTTACCTGGGGCTGTTTGGTTAAAGTAGCTGTCAGTCTAGTGCCATTGATCAGCTCTCTGTAAGATCATAGGAAACAAAACTTAATATCCTGTAAATTGCAAATGCTCTCCATTTCTGTGATTGGTTAGGCTACTCAAGACCCAGGCCCTTCTCATTAAACACATAGTTTCTTGTAATACTGCCCCATTATGAATAAATTAGGTATTAAGTCAGTTGCACTTTGAGGAGCCAGGAGATGGATTGACTTGTCCATGTCCTGAGTCACTTCCCTAAAATTCCTAATAGATATTAAAACTTTGAGCACAATTATGGCCTCATCATTGAGTTAATTTTCCTGAAATTAAATTTTGTCATGAATTGATTCATTTGTACCATGAACTCATTCTTGAACCTATAATACCCTGGTCATAAACCTTTTCGTATCTTAAAAATTGGGAGTATTTTTATTTTGCAAGGCCAAGTAGCCATGAAATTGTATTGCATCTGTGGCAATGAAAATACACAGTAATCATAGGCTAGCAGTTGGCTAATTACTGTCTTCTAAACTGGGGTGTTTATTAGCTGGGCCCTTCGGTTTCATTAACTCTTTAACTCCTTGTAGGGTAGCTTGGGATATGTTTGTGTAGACGGCTGGTAATAAGCAATTGTCCAGTTTCAAGCCATGGACTAGACAGTGGTCCAGAAATGGATGAGGTACATGGTTATTAGTGTGGAAACAGCATTGGGGGAGCACGGTCCCTGCTCTCCTGGGCTTTGCACAATCTATCACAGAAGCTGGTACTGGGTGTGGAAGGTCCTGGTGAACCAGGTAGTCTCAATTCGAAGAACTTCAGCTTGGGAGAGCCACTTTTGGGGTCCTTTATAAAACTTGCTTTGCTGGAGGCATTCCCCCCTTCAGGCCATTCCTAAATCTATCATTCTCGCCAATTCAGCTAGGTTCTCTTGGTTTATTTCTTTTTTTCCTGGTCCTTACCCTCCTGCCCCATTGGCCCATTCTCTAATGTGACACATGACCTAACACAGACATGAAGGGTGATGGGCATGAGGGCAGCATTTTTAGGGAGTGAAGAACAGGTCCATGCTCAACAGTCACAAGATGCCCAGTGATGCTTCAAGTTGAACAGTGTGGGCATACTGTGCTTGGTTGGTTGTAGGCTGAGCCACACTTGCTCCTTGTGGGACTGAGAACACAGGGCCTGGTGCTTGTAGCCTTGTGACCCAGGAGGAACATTGCTGTCCTGTGGTAGTAATGAGCTCAGGTAGCTCGGGGCTTGGCAAGGGCTCCCTCAGTTAAACTCTGTTGTTTCCCCTCTTTTCTCACTGTGGCCCAGCTCCTTTGTGCTGCCTCAGAGCTGCTCACTATTTTTTCCTCCCTATGTGGGACGACCACCTGAGAAGGAGGATGGCCTGGGGCAGGCTGATGTGGCTGCCATCTGGGCTCTGGTTGAGCAGAACCTCCTTTTGAGAGCTGCTATTTGCTATGGTTCAAAGCATATGCAAGGGGAAGAAGCCCCAACAGCCTCTCAGCCTTCCAGTGTGTCCCCTTTTCCCAGCCTGGCTCCTCCAGCAGTGTCCCAAGGCCACAAATGTGACCTTTGTGGTTTAGTCTCAGGCCAGGCAGCAGCCAGGAAAGAGGTGTCTTCGTAAGTGGTGGCTATAAAGAGGCAGGTCTGACCATCACTGTCCTCACTGGAGAGTGTGTGAGAAGGATTCTGGCATTGTGAGTTCCCGCCATGATGGAGGCACATTCATATATGTGGTACGTGGTGACTCAGAACTGACCATGGATGAGAAGCTGGCACGTGTCTTCTTGTTCTGTAGTTAGTTCAGAAAGAAACCTAGTTTTTTAAAGGTCAGGAATAGGGTAGTAAAACAAGAACAACCCCTTTAGCTGCCATGTGAAATGCAGGCCAGTACAGGCCAGGCCCAGAAAAAAAACCTAACTAGGGTGATGCCTCTCTTAGTGTCTGGTCACCAACCTTATTTTTCCCTTGTTAAGATATTCAGTTCCAGAAATCTGAGTTGAGGCTCTGCTGCAATGAGTTAGGACTGGAGTTCGTGAGAAGCAAGTCAGAGCTGTCCCATCCCCACAGCGCTTGCCTTCTTATAGAAGAGAGGTGGATGTGTGCTGAAGGGACCTATGGCAAGCGTGGCTTGGTGCAGGTAGCAACAGATGCTGCAGAGAAAGTGCAGTAGGGAGCAAGGCATTGCCTGTGAGTGGGAGTGAGAGGAAAGTGCTGCTTTGCAGTTAGTCCTGGGGTGGATGGGAGAGGGAGGTTCAGAGCAGGCACACTGCTGAACTGCTCTTGCAGCCATCCTGGCAGTGGGATGAGGTGGTGGGAGGTATGGACATGCAGTTGCACCCAGGGATAGAGGGTGGGGTGCTGGCATTGAGATGGGAAGTGGGGCAACCTCTTTGTGGATGTTGGAGCTGTGCTGATTTGGGTATGGGTGAGCTGTGAATATCCAGGGAAATAAAGCAGTGGAAGGTGGGAGCAAGTGTCAAGGATGGGCATGTTCCTGGTAAGGACTGCGTTGTGTTAGAACAATTCATGTGATAGCATTGAAGTTGGAGATATCACTATGAACGAGTTTCCCTTGCTGCAGATCCAGATGGGCACGTGCGGAGGTGCTGGCGGGGTGCTGGCACACATGGGACAGTGTTCATGTGTATTTCCTGCCCCATCAGCTGAGGGGATATGGCTGGGCAACTAAACCCAGTAGCACCCAGCACACTCATACCCAGGTCTGGGTTTCTGATGCTGTTCTCCAGTAAAAGGAGCTCAGGCTCCCTGGGACCAATCCTGGATCCAGAGCTGTGGGACCAGAGCTCAGAGGCACTCAGGCAACCACAAGATAAGGCCTCTCATGGACCCAGGGGTCAGAGTGGAAAAATGGAGAGATAAAATAAATAAGGTGGAATTTCACTGTAACCACGAATCCACACTGATGGAAATTAGTGGTTGGATAAATTGGTAAATAGCAGAGAAGAGGCAAATTGCATTTGCAGAAAAAGTCCAAATTATTTGTGTGGACATCTCTCTCTGTGCATAATGACTTCCTCCCAGAGAAGACAGTATGGAGAGGAGGGAGAGCAACGTTGCAGTGAGGCAACTGACACACACCTCAGCCAGGTGACCAAGGTCAGCACCAATAGTGATAAGTCACATTGACAGTAGGTGCCCTGATAGTTTCTCTCTGTGGCTTTCCTTCCCAAACCTGACTCAGCCTTAGAAAAAGATCAGCCATATCCCCACAGTTGTTTAGGACATGCCTGACCAGCAGTTCATGTTGTGAAGCTCATACCAAAATGTGAGGAACTGTTGCAGCTCAAGGGCTAGATGTCATATAGGGCCTCATGGGGAGAGGGCGCTAGGGCAAGCCAAGGGGACCCACACAAAGCATGGGCTCAACTTAACAATAAAGTGTTAGTAGGGCTCATTTAACGCGTTTGTTGATGTGGTGTACTAGTGTGAAAAGTTAACATCCAGGAAACTCAGTGCCTCCTGTGTGGCCCTTGATCTTGACAGGCCAAATGCACTCTCTATGCCTACCCTACCCCATCCTTACTGTATCATGCCCTCTCCCTCAGCTTCCTGGCTGGGCTGCTATAGTTCTGTACACTCTGCTCTGGCAGGCCACACTGGTGGGCATGGGCTCCACTAATGCTTTTAAATAAAAAAGGTTTTGGCAGTGGTCAAGGTGGTAAGTTGGGCACCTTCCCAGAAATTATTTGGAATATGGTGTCCAACCTGTCAGTATCCGGCCATGAAATTGCATTTAATTGTAGTTGGAAATGCAAGTCAGTTCTACTAACATTTTTCTAAACTCAAAGGAGGCATGCCCTGCCATTGACACATGTCCATGAGTCTGTCCATCCGACTCCACCATCACTTACCTGCAGTATGAGCTCTTGCTCTATGGAGGACCTGGGACCCCATTGTGATGTCTGAGAAAGCATCCCCACCCTCGGGAGCTTACAGCTGGCCAGGGAGGGGGCATGTGACTGACAGTCACAGCTGTGTGTGATGCAGATGACCAGGTAGGTGCTGGTGGCTTGAACATGGCACCTCACCTACCCAGGATATTGAGGAGAAGACAAGGTAGCTGAGTCTTGTAGTGTGCTGAATTTCAGCAGAAGGAGGAGCAGCAAAGGGGACTCTGAGGGCAAGCTCCAGAGAACAGAGCCTTGTGCCCAGGACATGCAGGCATAGAGGAGGAGGTCCCAACAGGTGACTGGGGTGGTTCACAGACAATGAGGAATACATTGCAAGCTGCTCAGTAGCAACAGACACAACCTGTTCTGAGTAAGGCGTGACTGGGTGTAGGTGCAGTGGGGCAGTTTGGGGCCTACGCAGAGGATAGGCTCCAAGTGCCTGCTGGATCTTCTTACATGCTGCACCTGTGCAACAGCAATTGGGGTTCTCCCGGACCTTCTGGCACCACAGCACTGATTCTGTGAATCATGTGGCATTGAAACTGATGGATTGGGTTAATCTAATAAACCCAGAGAAGCAGTTCTCCTTACAATGTACTTTTTCATAAGCCCATTAAGATTTGAGGGCATAAGCTCTTCATGCCTGCCCGCCTACAGGAAGCAGGCATACATCACTGTCAGCTGGCAAGGATTTGAAAATGAGAATATTCAGCAAGACTTGGCTCAGAGCTGATAAGTTTGCAGGGAGGAGTCGGAAGAGGGTGTATCCACTTCTTGAGAGCGGCAATAGAGTTGGTGTCGTGGGGATTTAGTGGTGGAGCATCCTCATGACTCTAAGCTGTGCTTTCTTCACATTTTAGTCACGTTGGGTTTGATCAGAGCTTGTTCGGGGTTTGGGGACTATGGAGGACGTGGTTTCTTTCTTTGGCTGCTCTGGTTCACTCTTGCAGGTTGAGCCAAGGGTATGCAGGCCCAGAGGTCTGGTCTGGGTGTGCCCTGGGAAAGAGTGACTGTCCATGTAGGGGCTGGAACCCTGTCACCTACCACACAGTTCAGACATGTCTCTTGAGCTTACTTTTCAGGTGAAGTTCAAAGTCATCTTTAGAGCAAGAAAAGGGATTTGCTTAACATTTTAGTCATCTTTCCATTGCTATAATAGGTACCTGAAGTTACCAACTTACTTTGAGGAGGGGTTCATTCTGGCTCACACTTTTGGAGGTTTCAGATCCTGAAAGGTCAGTTGACCTTGTTGCTTTTGAGCCTATAGTGAGGCAGTATAGCATGGTGGGAGCATATGGCAGAGCAGAATTCCTTACTTCATGGCTGAGTAGCAAAATAGAGTGGAAGAGGAAGTGGCTTCAAAAGCATGTCCCTTCTCCCCGGAAACCTGAAGGCCTCTCTCCAGGCTCCACCTTGTAAAGTTTCCACGTCCTCCCAATAATGCCAGGCTGGGGACAAAGTCTTTAACCACATGGGCCTTTGGTGGGGACATCCAAATCTAAACTGTAGGAATCTCTGATTTTTAGATTTGTAGCAGATAAAAATCTTTATTTCTGAAAGGTTATTTGATGAATGATTATAAGATGTAGCTGCCTAGAACAGGCTGGCAGGGCAGCTCCTTGTTGTGGCCATTCGGATTTTGTGGGATTCAAGAGCTGCTGTCTTGTTCCTGTTCCCAGCTCATCGGGAAAGTCTCATTACAATGGAAGCCTATTGGAGGAGCCAGGCTGAGCTTTGCTTCCCCACCTCCAAGACCAGTTCTCTGTCAGTAGTGTTCACAGGTGTTGTTTGGCATCTTGTAGTCAATAGTAGGTGACCAGTCTAAATAAATTTCTTTGTACTTACTCCAAAGTAGGTAAGAGTTCCTAGCTAATTCTGGAGTTGAATTTAATGGTAATGACATGTTTAAGTGGAGATTAAAGTGTTCTTTTTTATAGTAAAAATATCCACCCAACAAGGCTCCACTGTTAGCAGGTTAGCTTTGTGGTGCATCTTTTCTCCTACTGTGTCCATGGATTGTTTACCATCCCTCAAGGAAGTCCTGCTGTATGCTAGGCCTTGGACCAGGACAGTCAACCAGAATGCTGACACCCCACCACTTGGGGGAACCTGCTGTGGGCCCTGTATTTTAACTTCTGTGGTCTCTCACTGCAGCCACCCATAAGGTGGGTCAGTCCCTGATGCTTGTCCAAGAATTAGTAGATGCTCTGAGAATTGAAATGGGGTTTGGTTTGGGGTCCATGACCCATGCTTTCTCTGGTATCCTGATCATGTACCACCATTCTTGCTGCATCCAACAGCCCACTTGCATAGCTCCCAGTATCTGATTCTCAGAAAAAGATAAAGAAAGTAGGAGTTAGTGGCAAGAACTCTGGGCTGGAGGTCCAAGGTCCTGGAGCAAGGAATCAAGAAGGCAGAAGGCTCATTGTAGGGTCCAGGGAGGAGGAGGCAGCCAGGGCCTCTCAGGTAGACAGGCTGAAAATCCCTGGGTAGAGGACAGTCCAGTGAGTGCATGGAAGACATGAGGTACAGCCCACCTGTGTTTTCAGGTGCATGTGTACACAGGCCTCACCTACAGAGGAGAGTGTCCCCATAAAAGTGCCTTTTCAGGATGACAGCAGGGCTCAAAAGGGTTCTATATATTGTTTTAGCAAGGCCTGGCTCCCGAGAGCCAAGTGAAATCCCTTATGCCCACTGCATGTTATGGTCCAGAAAACCTGCATCTTTAGGTTTAAGAGGGCTTGGGGACCTGTTGCCTTGGTGCTGTAGAAGACAGTGGTGATGTCCCCATAAAGCCGTCCGGTGGCCTGAGCCCTCTGACCTGTCCGAGGCAGCCAGCAGCATATCTGCTGTACTCTTGCTAGGGCATCTGCATGGCTGCTGCTGCCCTGTGGTAGACTTTGACCAGGTGGGTAACCCTGGCAGGCCATGAAATCTCTGGGAGAGGCCCCTGTAGTCCTGCACAGCTTTGAGTGGCTGGTGCAGACCTGAACAGGAGAGGCCAAAGTCACAAGTGAGCAAGGGTACCATAGAGACCAGTGGGGAAGGGCTACATTCACCCTATAAAGAGGGAGCAGGAAGTGAGGCCAGTGGAAGGAAGTGTAGGCACACATGCTGCCTGCACCCGTCAGCTGGATCCCTGATGGCATCGAACTTGGTGGGTTTGGGATCTGTAGTGGAAAGAATAGGTTTGAGATAAAAGTCTCTCTGTGCAGGATTGCAGTTGTCATAGGGCATGGGCCTCTTGAAGACAGTGCCCTGCCTGGTCCAGATTCTAGCTGGGGAGGAGTCTTAAGCAACTAATGCCTGAATTGATAATTCCCAAGGTCCAAGCCGTGGATCCCCCCATACCCTTCCCTCCGCATGGATGGGAGCAGCTGGCTGTGTGGCTGCAGGGGAGGGCACTGGTTCTTTGAGAAGAGTGGAAGGTGAGAGAAGCAGAGGCTCTACCCAGTATCACATGGAGTTTGTTTCCTGTGTCCCATTTTTTCTGAGCTCTAAGATAATGTATTCATGAATATTTTATCTATAATTGACCTTAAGGAACTTGTCTAACTTCTTTAGGCCTCTAGACAAAAGGTTAAAGAAGCCAGGGCTGTCAAGGAGGGTCCCCAGCAGAGAGCTTGATTTCATGAGTCATGTGAAGATGTGTGTTCCTCTTGATCTTATCTCAACCTCAGTTTAGGGGAACACATGGAGGAAGGTCAGAGGCAGATCCCTCTGCAGGGAGCTGCTCCCTTTATTAGGGCTAGCCTTGCCTCCTGGCTAAGAATGCACAGCCTGGAAAGATTTACAAGGTTAGAAGAGATGAATATACAAAGGCTACTAATTAAGGCTACATATTAAGTAAGAACTATACACTTTTGGAACACTATTGAATTCTGTCTTTGTGTCCAGTGAGTTAACTCACAGTCCTGAAGAATCCAGCCAGTCGATGACCTGAATAGAATGGCATGGTAAGGCTCTGAGGGACGGACATAGAAGTACCTGCCTTCTAGAAACCACTGCACAGCACCTACTGTGGGCCAGAATGAATGACAAGATGGGCAGGGCAGGACAGGGCAGGGCAGGGGGATACAAGATGGAGCCACTGTGTATTGGAGATCAGAGAGGAAGGGCCAACAGCTTCATAGGACTTTAAGATTGATTGTGCAAGATGCTTCTTTGAAGGTCTAGGAAGTCTGTAGATACGTGTGTGTGTGTGTGTGTGTGTGTGTGTGATCTTCAGAGCCTAGTGCTCTCACCCATATGGGGCTGTGCATTTCCTCTGGGTCATGCTGTTCTCCTCCAGCTCATCTTCTCTGGGCTGAGCTGCTCTCACTCTTGCTCAGCTGCCCCCAGGAGGACTTCTCCATACACAGACTTAACCTCAGCCTGGGCCCTGGGGCTTCATCTTTCCACCTTTGCCTCCTCCCTAGACCATTAGTGTTTGACTTCCTCTTGGTAAATTGGCTAAAAGCTAAAGCAAGGGCCTTTCTACCTGTTCCTTAGGTTCATGGGTCAATTGCTTCTACTCAGAGGACTACATAACAATGAGAAACGACTGAAGCAGGGTCCCAGCTAAGGTGTGCTCCCCAGCTGCTCTAAGCACCCCAGTTCTGCAGTCATCAATGCATATGTGTTTCCCCCAGACACCCAGATCCCTGCATGCAGCTGGGGGAAGGAGCCCAGGGTAGGCATGTATTGCAGTGGTGCCTTTGGATCTGTTTCATTTCGTGAGGTGGTCTTAGGATCTAAGTGACCTCAGTAGGTGCCACTCACCTCTGACCAAGGTCAGCCTCAGCCCCGATTTGACCTTCCTGATGTCAGACCCCCATACCGAGAACAGACACTAAATCAGTGCCACTAAATCAGTGCCTCATCCCTGCAGGACTCTAGCTGCATCCTGCTGATTGTCTTGGGGTCTTGGTTTAAATCCTTAAGGTTTCGTGACCCTGACCAGCTGGGCCTCTGGCTGGGTCTTCCTGTGCCTGTGCCCTGCATGCTAGGCTGGCCCTTTCTTTGACAGGGTGCCTCATGGACACGTCCCTTTCTGTTATTTCATTTTGGCACCTTCACTGTATCCCTCCTGCTGTCTGCAGCATCATGTCCACCCTTGTTTTGGGGCCATGGCTGTTTCCTGTGTGTCCCTGAAGCCCAGTTCTGACCTGGCACCATGGAGCTCCTTAGACTCTTCTTGTCCCTTGGTGCTCAGCTCACCAACAGGGTCTGGTCTGACCATTGTCTGTTCTGCCATGGGGTGGATGGAGGCATATTTGTTCCTGATGACAGAGAGGCCTGTTCCAAGACCACTGACTGGAATCATTGTCCAGCCTCATTTCCCTCCTGTGAGGTAGGGTATGGGAATGTGCCACCCCAGCTGCTCTGTCTTCTGGAGACCATGTTTTTGTGCAGGGCCAGTCAGCTTAGACTGGTTCCTGGGGGATGCCCAGCAGGTGCTGTGTCAGGACTGACACGTCAGGAGCTCAGGTGGAGTCCATTGCCCTCTCAGGTGGGGCTGTTGGGGATCAGAAGAGTGGGAAGGCTGAGCACTGGATGACAGTAAGGAGGAAGGCCTCTGTGTAAGGGGAAGATGGAGGATGGATGGAGTAAATTCCTGGTGTGTCATCAAGCTCATATTTGCTAAGGTACACGTTCACTAATTCTGCTGAATCAGCTGACCGCATAACTGCATGCTGACATTTGCCTGGTTGGCATTTCCACACATTACCTTATGTGCTTGCATTAATCTTCCAGCAACTCTAAGAGGTCCGTCCTGGGCTGTCAAGAGAAATGGAGGACATGAGAATGCTGCGCCCGTGAAGCTTTGGCCATGAGGCGAGTACTTCTCCATGTTAGGCCCAGACTTGTCCCTGATCATCTGGCTTACAAATGCTAAGACTTGGTGTGTGCTGCCTGAGTAGCAGTCAATGCTACAGAACCTGTAGGTAACAGCTGGTTCCCAGGAAAAGCACATCCTGAGCTGAGAGAAAAGGAGCAAAATGTAGATAGGAGCTGGATCCTGGGCTGCAACAAATTTAGGAAAAGGTTGACGCGTTAGTGGGAACACATGGCCGATGAGCACAGCGCCTCACCTGCATGTTAGCGTCAAGTGGGTCACCACTCATGTACATTCGCAAAGCTGACCATGACACCTGTGGACTGGCTTTCCCCTCTTCAGCACCACTCAAAGCAGAGGATGCCGGTTTTGTGTGTTTGCTCCTCTCATCATCTGTGCATTGCCCAACCTGTCTCCCACTCTCCTGGTGTTTTCCTGGCATTATTTATCCTCCACAGATCTGCCTCTTAGCATCTGCTCCTTGTGGCCTTCTACATGCTCATCTGCTGGCGTAGCCATATGCTTTCCAGCCACAGCTCATTGCTATTCTAGCTGTGTGGCTCCACTTCCTTTGCAGGCCCATTGAATCGTGGACATTCATTTCCCTTCATCGAGGTGATAACAGAAGAAAGGTGTTTTGCTGCTGAATGAAGTCAAGAAGTAGGCCTGCAGCAGACAACTGGGAGATTGCTGATGAGCACTGTGCAGGGCTGGAGGATCACCAAGGCACACAGGAACAACGTGCGAGGGCAGCGGCCCATGCAGTTCACTATCTCCTCTGCTCTCCCCATCACCTTGTATGAGAAGTCTGCAGTGTTGGACACAGCTCTCAGGGTTGGGGACACTTCTCTCTGGTGTCCCTATATTCTTACCCTCAAAACACAGCAGTGGCTCCCAGCCGCCCAGTGTCCTGACTTCCCCTGAGCAGCCTGAGGGCTGTGAGTAGGTGACCTGAGCAGATAGTAAGAGGATTGCAAAGGGCACTGTAGGAGCTGGGTATGGCGCTGTGCAGTGCTGCAGGACAGCAGTGGCAACAGGTGACAGGGCTGTTGCAGTGTGTACTACTGGCTGACCCATGTGCCCTACGTGGGCTCTGCTCACTCCACTTCTCCTTCCCCTCCTCTGGACTTTGTCTTTGTCTGCATGTGTGAGCTCCCAGGGAGGGAGAGGGATTAGGGGAGTTTCCTGGTGGCCAGCCCAGAGCTGCTGCATGGAGCTGGTGATTGTACCAGCTCTTCTACAAACTTGAACTGGGTGGACAGAGGATGGGTGGATAGGGGAAAACTAGCCCCAGTAGTGACTACAGCAATACATAGATCCTTTGTCCAAACAGTGTCAAAGACTATGTTGTGAACTTTGTGGCTGGTGTGTAGCTCAGTGGTGGAGTGCTTGCCTCACATGCTCAAGGAACTTGAGCTCAGAATAAACACCCCTGATGGGTAGAGTTACCTTATCAACATTCTGCAAAGATCTGTAGCACAAAGGCTGGGAGTAGGGGTCACAGAGAAGTGAAGGGAAGCTTGGGAGTGTGGGAGGCAGAGGGACTGCCAGGAAAAAGAGGGTGGGCCAGGATTTCAGGTGGCAGGGGAGAGAGGCCCTGGACAGGTGGGCCTGGGAAAGGCTGTTTAGAAGTTCAACCTCAGGAATGATGGAGGGGGTGAATTTATCTAAGATATATTGTAAGCACTTTTGTAAATGTTCATAAGGTACCTCCAGTACAACAATATGATAATAAAAAATTTAAAAAAGTTCAGCCTTGGGATCAGGTAGTCTGAGGTACATTGGGCAGTGACCTCTCCCAGCATAGGTGTCACTCAGTCCACATAGTGTGGACTCAGCCATAGCTGAATCTGAGTTCTCGGGCACTGGGCATGAGTGAGGGTGGTCCCTTAGAGCATCTCCTTGCTGAGCTGCATGAGAAAAAAGCCATGGCCCAGAGAGAGTAGGCTTCTGTCACAAGGTGAGCAGAGTCTCTGGTAAGGTGAGGCGTCCTCCCCTCCCCCTTGTCAGGTGAACAGGGCCTGCCCTCATGGCTGAGCTTCTTTGCTGGCTCACGCCTTGCTTTCCTGTGCATGCATATGGGGATGTGACTAATAGGGCTCCACTTGAAGAGTCTGGTCAGGTTTCTTGAAGAGAACACTTGTGGCTGTGAGGCTGGGTGAGGAATAGGTGGTCTACACTGACTACACTGGCAGTAGTGTGGACCGATCCCTTCCCTCAGTATTTCCAGGTACCCCTAGGCCTCCTTTGTTCAACAGCTCTTCTTGCCTCTAGAGAGATCTGTCCTAGCTGAGTGCTGCCAGTGACAGTTCCAGTGGGTTTAGAGGCACCAGGCTGCCTGTGGGCTGGGCTGACAGCTGAACTGACTTTGCAGAAGGGGCCTGTTTGTTTTCAGCAAATGGAGCACCACCCTTCCTGATCCAGAGACCCAAGATAAAGAACCACCATTTCATTCCCATGCCATCCATCATGAGGTCCTCTCTGTCAAATCCCTTCACTCAGCAGCCACTCCTGCCTGTCCATAGCGGCTCCCTTCTCTCCTTATTGACCTTCTTGCTGCCTCCCAATTCCTGTAGCTGTCTGGTCCTTAATGACAAGGACTTGGCCCTGCTTCATTTGAGGGCACCCTCCAGGTCTTTCTCTGTCCCTCTCAAGGATGGCCAGAATCTTTCTTGGGACCATGGGCCCTGCCTCTTGTTCAGTCCCACACTGCTATTCCTTCCTCACTCCTTGACCACCAATCCTGTCACTATGCATGCTGTTCCCTGGGTATCATGGTTTGAAAAGGAGCTGTCTCCCACAAGCTCATGTGTTAAAATCTATGTTCGTAGCTTGTGCCTTTATTTTGAGAAGTTCTGGAGGCTTTAGGAGGTGGGACCTAGCTGGAGGAAGTAGGTCACTGAGGTCCTTGGGAGTATCTTGTTTCTTCCTGTCTACCATGATGTGAACTGTTCTGCTCTGCCAAGCCCTCCCCACTATTATGGATTAGTGTCCCTGAAACCATAAGCTAAATAAATTTTTCCTCCCTTAAGTTATATCAATGAAAGCCTAATACACTGGGCCTGCAGGTTTCTTGCAGCCCACCCAGTTATCTCCTCATCTCTCAGACCATAGACTTCACCTGTCGGCAGTGTAGTGCATACCATGGATGGTATTGCCCCACCTGTGTCTACCTGAGTGAGAAAATGTGCATATATCTGATAAGGGCTGTTCACGAATGTCTCTCCTCTTGCTGGATAGACCAGTCTGTGGTGCAGAACCTTCCATGGGGCTCCCCTTCTGCTCCCCATATAGGTGTGTGTGTAGGATAGAAGATAGGCTTCACCAGAAATGGCTTGCAGAAGGGGCTCTATGGTCCTTTGGCAGCTGATGTTGACCTTCTGCTGGGGGCTGCCTCCAGGAATTCAGAGGCTGGGTGTCTGAGTTCTTCACCAAGAACAAAATCCTGTGGGGGCCACTTTCTTACTGGAGCAATGGGAGCTATCTGAATGGCACCTGCTGCACATAGGGCCCACTGGGTTCAGGGCCTCTTGGAGACTTCTCAGAACACAGCCCTGAGTTACAGGCTGGGTGTCCCTGTCTAGAGACCACGCTAGGCTTTCTATACCGTTTCCTCTGTCCTCCTTGTAACAGCCATGGGTGATGGGAAATTTTAGAGCCATCTTCCAAGGCTCTGCCCCATTAGGTGCTGTCCAAAGCTGTGGAGACAGGTGGAGGCAAATCTGGGGACAGACTTTGGCTGTGGGTGCCTGCACTTGGACTTTGTACTGTGGGTCTGGACTGCACCATTTGTACACATGTGGGTGTGCACATACCTGACACACTGAGCCATCTCTTTCTGCTGTGGAAGAGCCAGTGGAGAGAGAGCAGTAAGAAACAGAAGCTGAAGAAAGCAAAGAATTTCACAGGAAAATTCTCTCCCAACATGCATCACACTTCACATTGAGGCACTGTCACTCTGTATTCACTCTCTATTGGAATCAGTAGAGATTTTGCTTAATTCAGGGATCTGATAGCAACATGTTTTAATGAATCACAAATTTGTTGAACTCTTGCTGCCCACAGTGTAGGAACCAAAAGTGTCTTTTCCATTGTCGGCACATTTCTACACAAGCTCTGGCAGGACCCCTGCATGCCTCCATGTCTGAGGGCCCTCACTGCAGAGCTGGCACATGGGTTTATTAGATTTGAAGACAAGTTTGCAGGAGGACTGCCATGGCTCACAGAAGTGTGTGTTTCCCATCCTGCAGATGGGTGTTGTGCTATGTGTTTTGTTAGTGATGAGCCAGGTGGAGCCATCTCTTCCTCCTGAATAAGGCTCTGGGGAGCATCGTGGAGCTGCCTTACCTCCCAGGGGTCTCAAGAGAAACTGAGTTTTCCGAGTGGTACTCTGGGGACCTGGGATTCTAAAGAAAGAGCCCCATGTGGTCAAGTCTGTGGTAGCTTGTGCTGTGGTTGTTAGTACATGTTTTATACAGTTGTCGGCTCTTATCTTTAAAGCCAGGATGTCAGAAGCCAGTTTCCCCACATCTCCAGCCAGTGGAGCAGCCCTCAGTTAAGCTTTTGTAGCCACTGTCAAGGGTTTCTGACATTCTCTTTTTGGGAAAATTTACTGATGGTTCAGCAGGCAAGTAATTGCCAAATAATATAACAGGGAAGTGCTATCAAGGAGGGGAAGTGATCCAGTGGGAAGTCAGCTCAGCTCTCTAGCCTCTGGAAGATTTTGCTGTAAAGTGCAGCTCATGCAGCTTGCTTTTCCTTTGGCGTCAACCTCTCAGATTTCCCTGTCTGAGCAGAAGGGGGGGGCGGGGGCAGGCTTCCATTTACATTTCACTGTCAGAGGCCTTGTCTTCTCTCACTCCAAAATATGTCTGTGACCCCCAGAGTGACATTCATGATCAGTCTTGGGTATGTGAGCTTTGAGGCTACACTGTCTTCCCCACGGTCCCAAGCTGGAATATCATCCTGCATGAAGGTGCTCCAAAGCCGTTTTCTTGGGGACAGAGGAATGAAGGACCCAAGTGGCTCTCTCTCAGATGTTTCAGATCCACAGGGCCCCTTCTTCCCCCTTGTCCCAGCTCTCTTCTGCCTTGCTCCTGCTCTCTCAGTTAGGTGTTCCTGGAGTCCCTTGAGACTCTGTCCTGTTTGCTGTAGGTGCAGGGCACTCCACGAGGTGCTCTGTATGCTTGGGCTCTTAAGAAACTCACTGAGACGTGGACTGGGCCAATCCCTCATGGCAGCCTTTCTGCAAATATCAATGGCTTTGGTTTTTGGACTTTGTTTTGTCTTTTCTAGAATTTTGCACAAATTGATTCCTACTATATGTTCTCTGTTTTTTGTCTGGGTTTTTTCACTTTTTATACTTGAAATTTGTCCATGATTTTACAGTAGTTTCTGCTTTTATTGCATAGTGGTACTTCATAGTGAAGGATTCTTCCTCAAAATCTTTAGGCCATTTCATCACTACCTCAAGGTCACACAGTGTGACAAGGTCCCTTTTTGTCCCTCATAGGGAATTTGCACTATTATTCCTAAACTTGGTGCTCACTCTTTGGTCTCTGCCCCAACAGCCCCCACATCTCCTGACGGTCAGCTGGAGGTGCATATCCTTGGGCTCCTCCACGCTGCTGAGGTAGAAACTCTGAGCTGGCCCTGTGGTATTTTTAATAATAGGGCTCTGGGAAATTGGGATGACCACTCAGGCTGAGAACCATCCTGAGGGATGTCCTGCTCCTCTTCTGTCAGAATCAGCCACATGACCACCTGGGTACAGCTTGGATGGTGCTTCTTTTGTCCTGACAGAATTTCACGTTTCTTTCTGTTTTATTCCCAGGCACAGTACATGATGGTTCCCCAACACAAGTGTCATAATGCTTTTTGTTGCTATAGAGATTTAACATGTAGTGATGGATATAGGTCATGGCCTGGTGTGGAGAAGAGGTGAGAAAAATATGGCAGTTCCCATCATTCTTCTGAGGTGGGGTGAGGAGAAGGACTTCAAGATCCCTTGGGGAGTACAGACTTCCTGATTCCTAAATATGGCCTGTCACATGCCCCTCAGTCCATTCCTACTAGGTGGCAGCAACTACCAGGTACCAAGTCCTCCTCACATCCCACCAATCTGATCCTCAACTGTGACTGTGTACTGGAATCCCCAAAGCCAGAGAGCAGGACCTCTGGCTTTGACCTCTCATTTTCAAGTCTTCAGCGAGGGCTGACATCCTCTGCCTCAACTCTCCAGGCCATATCCGCACCCAATCCTGTGGTAGCTTCTGAACCAGGGAATGCTGGCTTTGTCTGTGCTCCCCATCAGTGCTTTGTTCAAGTGGGCATTGTCCCTCGATACTGTTCTGCTCTCCACCCTGCTCCCTGAGCTCACTCTGCTGGTTCTTACCTTCATGCTTTCACCAGCTCAGATCCAGGTGGGTTTAGGCTGTCTTCACAAAAGAAACTGTCCTTATTACCATAATCACAAATGTTGAAATCTTGAAAGATCAAAAATCCCCAAAATACAATTCTGGAAAGCATAATAAAAAAAAGTTTAAAGACTTTTTTTTTATGTTTCAAAAGGTGATTTATTTGAAAAACATAAAAACATGACAGAACAGGTCGTAGGTCACTTTACCTGATAAAACAGGCTGCAGCAACACATGTATTTTCACAGCATAAATTCTCAGGAGTGCTAGTGTCAGTAGTATGGTGTAAAGTTATGAACAGATGAACTGTATTCATAAGGAAATTGTCAGAAAGCAAAATATATGAGCACCTAACACTATGGTTGGTAACTAGGTACACCCATCTTACAATTGTGGACATCTGAAATATCTGACAAATGACCTAAATTTTTTGATGAGATGGGTCAGATCACCACATATGCAGTCACCTAAACAGCTAAAATATCAAAAATGTCATCTTTCACAAATGCAGTTGTACAAGAAGGACATCTTTTCATTTACTGAGGAGCTTTCAACCTCCATGTGCGTTCAGTGCTGACTTGAGTCAGCATTGTCATAGTGCACTGTCAGTCAGTTTTCCATTACTGCAATGAAATACCTGAGGTGATCAATTTAAAAAGAGGAAAAGTTTATTTTGGCTAACGGTTGGTTCCAGTCAATGGTGGTTTGGCCTGTTGCATTTGGGCCTGTGGTGAGGCAGCACATCATAAAAGTAGTGGTTGGTAGAGGAAACTGCTTACTTCCTGGCATCCAGGAAGCAAAAACGAGGAAGAAGAGGGCCACACACCAAATTCTCTAACTTCCCTCCAGTGAGCCCCACCTCCTGAAGGTTCTACTGTCTCCTGATGTTGTCATGCTGGGGAACACAACTTGAACACCTGTGCCTTTTGTAGACACTCAAGACCCAAACTATAGCATGCTCTTTTGTGGAGTCACATTTTATGTAAAAAGTGCATAAAATGAATTAGAACTCTCTAAAAGTGCTTCACATAATTTGCACTTTCAGCCTCAGAAATGATGTTAAGAGGAAGTGTACAGCACAGTGCACTGCAGAAATAATTCTGACGGTAAAGCAGTGTGAAGACTAAGAAAATGCAACACCTGACGTGTACATTGCAGGGAGAGACCCTGGGCAGCTGTGTGGAAATCTGGATTTCAATCATCAGCTATATTCTGATGTCCTGCATCACCAGCTGCCTTTTCTCCTTAGGACATAGATGTTCTCAGGAAAATGCTGACTTTCATTTTGCATGTGGTACTGCTTTTTTAAAAAATCTTCTGTGACTTATTGCCCACAAACATGAGCATCTGTATTAAACGTCCCATTTCCTGTGCTGTGCTTCTGTGTTGTTCGAGTACGCAGCAGTCCACGTGCGCACACTCATACTCAGGCTCTGAATTTGGCAGAAACAATGCAGGTGATCAAACAGCCATCGTGAGTCTCTATCCCACTGTGCACCTCACTGTTTCCACCCAGTTAGTAACTTCCCGGTCTTCTTAAGAGCAACTTAAGAAAGCAGCTTTAATTCACTAAATTCCATTCCTGGAATTCCATCAGCTGGAAGGAATGCCAGTGCAGACAAATGATGCACTTTTAAGCTAAAGTTTTTGTCATTGTCTTATTGCTTGACCAATCCCTTCCCCAGAATTCAGCCTTCTGCCCCTCCCATCTTATCCATAGCATTTTCACCCCAGGGGAATGGCAATTTTCAGCTTTTAGGATTTCAAAATTTAGGATTTTAATCTTTAAAGATTGTGATTTTCAGGCTTTTGGACTTTAGGGATTTTAGTTTTAGGGATTTCAATTTTGGGGGGCTTCAGCATTCAGGATTATGGCTTTTGGGATTGTGTCCACTAATCTAGTTGTGCTGTGTGCCTGGGGCTGTACAGTGGGGCCTGAGCCAGTCTTGCCCTCTGCTTGGAAGAGCTGTACTTGACTCCCAATCTGCCTCTCTGCAATGACACATCTCAGATAGTCCTCAAGGCCTGTCTGGATCAGTCTGTTGTGTAAAATAAGTCACCCCAACCTTAGTGGTTTAAAAAATGGTCATCACTTGGTCATAGTGGTGCAGCCTGAACAAGTTTAGCAAGGATGGTGTGGCCGGGTGGCCTCCCCAGCCAGGAGGGCTCTCTGAAGGTGGCTGGCTTACCCAGCCCACCCAACGTACTGTGCTGTGCCAGGCCCAGCAGGGCTGAGGCTGGAGCTCAGTTCTCTCCACAGGTCGTTTCTGGGCTGCTTGATCTTCCTCATAGTGTGGTGGCTGAGTTCTGAGAACGAGGTGTAGCCATTTGGGTGCATTAATAGCCTTACCTTGTAAGATACCAGATACCTGGTATCGCTTCTAGCATACTGGCCCCCATAGTCAAGAAGGACAGACTCCACCTCTTTATGGGGTTGGGCCAGATTCTGGAAGCTGGCATTAAGGCAAGCGGTTTCCCTCCATAATGCCATTGCTATGCCCCTTGTGGTGGTCCTCCTCTCCACTTGTCCCTGTCCCTACCAGCTCAGGGGTGCAGGGAACATGTGGCACACCAGCAGGACTCAGAGGATACGGGCAGCCCCTCTGCACAGCTCTTGCATCCACACCAGGTCCTGCCACATGGCAGTCACACACTGTTCAGTGTTTCAGCAGATGTCCCCTGTGTGGGAGTAAGGGGTCAGAATCCCCCATAAGGACCCCCCCCCCCAGGCCTGGAACCTACAGCCATACCTCCCCTTGCCAGGCTGAAGCTACCCAAGCAGCTCTCTCAGTTTCCCAGAGTCGGGCTTCTGCAAGTCAGCGCTTTCTTCCCAACAGTGTGAGGGCTTCTTGGTGGAGCATGCCTGATAGATGTGGGCTTCCATAGATGTGGGCTTCCTCCAAAGGGAAGGTCCTCCCTCAGAATTTCCCAGAGGCAGATGCTGCTGCTGCTTGGGCCTTCCTAGGCTGGGCAGTTCTTTGATGGTGATACATCTTGCTGCCCAGGACTCTGTGCAGCCTCCTCAGGCACCCTGCTCTGTGGCATCTGGGCCCTGGGCCTTATGGCTGCTGGGCTGTGCTGGTGCCCTGTACAGGAATGTGGCAGGTGTGTGTGATGTGAGGAGCTGCCGTGCTCCTGAAAGTATCTACAAGAGCTGTGTCCCAGGCCTGCTGTCTGTGGATCCAAGGGATGCGTGGAGATATGCCCTGATATCACTTGATGATCAGGGTGGTGGTTCTCCTCAGCGATTTTCAGGAATCTAAAGTCCGAAGTGAGCAAACCTGTTTCCCCTTCTAGTTGTGAATGTCTTCCAAACAGTCCTGTTTGGCCCAGGGCCACCAACTTGTTTGACTCCATCTTTGTCAGGCATAGCAGCCTGAAGTAGTACTGAAATAGCAGGTCCTTATCCTCCTCACGTCAGGTGCTGGAGCCCACGATAGGTCCCAAGGAGTAGTGGCTGTTAGTGCCCATCTGCATTCAGCCCCTTGGCTTACAGGGTCTGAGCAGTCTGCACAGTAAGCAGGAACTCCAGTCCAAAGAGTGTCTGTCTGCTCCTCGTGGTTAACAAAGCCAGCCACCACACACAAAGACGTATCTAAATATGCATTAAGTTCAAGTTATTAAAGTTTTGCAAGTTTTATTCTTTGAATATTGAAAAATGGGAATACATATGCAAATGCAATTTAATCAGCCCATTCTAACCTCTTCTACATTCAACTATTGAGAGCTTTGTGACTGGAAGGAGGCCACTTTCTGGTGGGGAGGACACCAGAGTAGAAACGAAGTTCCCCCCGCATCCTGCATGTGACCTCCATCCAGCTTTGTCCTTGTCTGAGAGTGGCTCCAGTGGCCACTCTCAGTTTCTAACTGTTCAGCTCACCTGTGTTTGACTTTCACTGGCTTTAGAAGCATCATGACATCTGAAATGATGACAGGCTGGTTGACTCTGGGCCTGGGCTCAGCCTTGACTCTACCAGCTTTATTGCAGATGGGCCCTGACCCCGTGTGTGCCTCAGGATCCTCTATGTATGTTGGTGGGGGGGTGCCTACCTTGCCAGACCCAGCACCATGAACACCGTGTGTCCTCTTTAGGATGGTGTGGCTGAGGTGCCACTGTAGGCACACACGTCTCCCCAGGTCTGTGGCCTTGCTTGTTGAGTTGCCCTCTGCGACCCTTGGCTTCAGCTGTATGATAGCATTCACCACGGACTGTTATTAGGGTTGGCAAGGACCCTCCACAGGTCGTGCAGTCTCTTCCATGAGATGCAGCTAGCAGCTTTGTCTTGGGGCTGGCCCACTCTGGGCTGATGGAGACTGCAAAATTCGCAAATGTGGCTCAGGTGGAAGTGCCTGCTTTGCAAGTGTGAAGCCCTGAGTTCAAATCCCAGTCCCCCCAAAACAGAGAGCAAAAAAGAAAGAACTTAGAAATGTGTGTTTAAGCACAAGGCCCTGAGTTCAAAACCCTAATACTGCCCCCTCCCCCCCCCCCAAAAATAGACTACAGTATGTTCTCAGAAAACGTGGGAAAATGTGAGAGATGACCAGCTGTGCTCTGGAGCCCTGTGGACAGGTAAGTAAGAGGAGAAGGTGGCCTGCAGGTAAGTGATAGGGACAAGCCAATTGGTTGTCCAGGGCATGGCGCTGGGGGCCTGTGCACCGCACTTCTCCCAAGGATATCTGAGAGCAAGGTCTTAGGTGGTGTCCTCCTAGCCATACCCCAGGAGGAGGCAGTGTTGGGAATGGGGATTCTTCTGCACAGAGAGTCAGGCTCCTGGGGTCTGTTTTCCAGTATTGTCACATTCACAGGTACCCCTGGCCACATCACTTTGGTGGCACAGGTCAGTATGCAGCATACAGGCACTCCTAGCACAGGGCTAGCAGATGAGGTACTGCAGAACAACTGCTGTGCCAGGGTCCTTTGTCCATCTGGCCACTCTCCCTGGCTTCAGGCAGCAGGGCTGGAGTTGTGCTCAGCTCCAGGCAGTTCTGCTGGCCTCTTTGCCACTCTTACTGAGCATGTTTGTCCACAGAGGCCCTTGTGCCTTAATAAACACAGAATTAGGGAAACCATAACCCTGGGTGAACATCTATGCACATTGAGCTATTTTATTTAGCTCAATGTGGTCAATGTCAGGAAGGCTGGAATGGTGTAGTCTGACCTATTTCACCTGATGGCTTTTTATTGAAATACATTTTCAGGGAAAATATTCCTTTTCTTATTCCTGTGAATGCACTGTCACTAATAAAACAGCATGGCCTAAGGGGCCAAGTCTGGCCCGACCCTGTCCAGCAGTGGGGCAAGGCTTTTTTGGTTCCCATTGTCCTCTTCGGGGGCTGGAAGGGCTCTATGGTCTCCATCACTGTCATCACCCAGCATGGTCTGGTAATTTAAAACAGACCCCTAGGAGCATCCAGATATTCACAGGCTCAGAGAGGGGTCCTGCAAGTGTCCTTTGTCTTCTCTCATGCCCAGCCATCAATGGCCATTGAGGGGTCAGGAATATGCCTTTGTTAATTATGTTTCATGAAAGATAGGTGTTAATTCTAAGAGTGTTTTCATTTTATTTCTTCAGTTGATAATGTCTTTTTGAAAAAGATACCACACACTAATTTACCTGTATTATACAGAGGCAATTTCTAAAGGATCTACCAATATTTTTATAAATGAGAGGTATTGTGATGATAAATCAAGCTACTTTTGAATCTGTTTTGGCCTCTTACTGAGGTCAGTGATGAGGCTGGCTCCCACTTGAGAGCTGTGTCATTGCAGGTGGCTCTACTCAGATGTATCTTCCTTCCCCCAGCAGGTGGCCAGCCCCTTCTTGGGGCCTCCTGGTGCTGGTAGGACCTCTGAGCTGGCTTCCTCTCTGGCCCTGTCCTGTCCCCAAAGTAGGCCTGAAATTGTGACAGACAGTCATCATGGTTGTCCAGGAGGACCTCACAGGCCACTCAGGCTCCATTGGCCAAGTCATAGCTTTGCACTGCTGTGTCCTGGGCTATGAGCCTGTCTCCCTCATCCCCACCTATGCCAGGGGAGAGTAGCAAAGTGTGCCCCCAAGGCCATTCTTCCTGGAACCCAATCCTTGTGCAGAGCCCAGCCTTCCATCACTCAGACCTATCCTTTTGCTTTGTAGTACTGAGAAGCAGCTGTTTCTTAGTGTTTTGGTGTGTAGTTTGGGTGAATGCCTCCTGGTCCTTAGGCGAGGAAACGCAGACGTTCCTGGGCCTCTTTCATAATCCCACTGTAAGATCTTGGGCCAACACTTGGCTCACTATGCATGGTGTAGATAGAAAGGTGGATCTGGAAATGCTAGAGGGAACCTTGGACACATCTCAGCACCACGACTAGTGGACAGCTGAATGTTTGGATCCAGGAAGAAACCCTGCTCCACACTGCTGTCCATGTAGATTGAGTGAGGCTTGCAGCAAGCAGTCCCAAGGAGAGAAATGCGTCCATTGAGGACAAGGAAGGAAGGTGGCTGCCGTCATCAGAATATTTCACATTGTGATGTATGAACGTTTGGGAAACAAGCCACTGGCACTTTAGTAAATCAGGGTGCACATGAAAGCTCTGCATGCCCTCTCACAGAGCTGGTGGTTTTGTTGAAAAGAGAAGAGCACCCCAAATTCACAAAGCCAACAGCAAAGCCACTTGACATTCTTGTTGGGAGGAGCAGTGCCACTTGCATCCCTAAGTGGCTGGCAGCAAGCAGGGAAGTGGCCCTGGGTGTAGGACCTTGAAGTTGTACTGTGTGCTTGGGAGGTGGGGTGAGCCACTCCTGTGGCTGCCCAGGAGTCCCAGATGTGACATCCCTGTCTTTATTGAATGACTGACCTGTCAGTGTTTTCTCCAGCTGCTAAGGAGACTGGGAAGTAGCTGTGCCTGGACACAAGGCACTGCCATGGAAGGAGAGAATGAATTTTGGCTGAGCACCAGCTGTCTCTGTCTCTCATGGGACCTGCAAACAGGTGTTCCAGACCTTGGAAGCCTGGGCTTGCCAGAGCAGCCAGCTTCTTTGAAGCTAATCTACTCAGTGAATCACCGTGGAGCAGAGTGATTCCTCTCAAGCCCTTCCATGGTCTCTGCTGCAGGGGCTCTTGACTTACTTCATCACCCTATTTTTTATTCTTTTAAGCTGTAGTGCTTTATCTGACTAGCTAATTACAAACCATGTTCTCGAATCAGTAGGCTGCATTAATAAAAAGGTGTGAGTCCTGCAGATGCTCTGGCCAGTGAGTGCTGATGTTCCTGGGCTTGTTTTCTTCATTTCAGACCTCTAAAAATTCAGCCTAACCACTCCATCTCTCTTTCCTGGACTTTCAAGACAGAAAAAACATAACAAACAAAAAAGCACTGTGAATTCTAGTGCCAGCTCTTACAGGCATTGCTTTTTAGATTAATAAATCCTGCCTTTTTTATTCATGCTAATAATTAACAAGTGACTCCTGTGAACAGAAACCAGGACACAGGAAGAGATGGGCCTTAGCATACAGTAGAGAGCTGTGATCTTTTTACCTCTAGGAACAATTTTCCCACGTACATCCATTGTGAACTCTTAAGTGCATCGGTGTGCAGCAAACAGAGGCAACAACTATAAAGGGGCCACATGCTCAGAGCTGCTGGCCATGTCCACCCCATACTGTCCATTTGCGTTGGGTCTCAGCATTGTGGGGAGATTTGTGTGCATTATCAGAGTCCAGGCAGAGATGCACAAGGCTAGATGCCAAGGTCTCAGGGAAGGATCCAAGTTCTTTATGTAGTAACTTGAAAGAAACAGGGTAGGAACACATGTACACACACACGTAAACACACACACACACACACACACACACACACACACACGCACACAGAGCAGAGGAGAGGGGAGAGAAGATGAGATGAGGGAGAGGGGAGAGCTGGGTCCTGCCCAGCATTTGACTGATCAGCATCTCCCTTAAGGCTCCTCTCTTCGAGGCCTGCCTAGAAATGCAGACAGACATGGACCAGTCTTGCTGTCTTGGGCACACACTGGTCCATTTCTCCATCTTTCTGTCTACATATTTGGGTACACTGCTTTGTGTACCTTTTTGGATTTTTGACTCAGCTTGTCCTGGTGCTACATAAGGAATAATAAAGGACAAATAAGGAGGGTCTCTTGGCTTGGAGAAGCCTTCAGATGAGTGGAGTTTGGAGGATAGACGTGCCTTGACCTGAGTCAGTGAAAGTGCCAGGAAGTCGGGGAGGTAGTCGGTGGTCTGGCCACTGGCAGGCTCCTGGTTGTCTGGCTGTCTTCTTCCTTGGCAAGCTAGCAGTGGGCGTCCTTATAAGCAAGAGTCTGGGTGGTGGGCACTCTGGCAGGACCTTTGAATGGGCAGTCACCTGCTCTGTGCACTACTGGCCTCTGTCTAGGCATGGAGAGGTCCCGGCTTCCCCAATGCCCTTCCTCCATCCTTGCCACCACAACTGGAAGATAAAGCAAGCATTCACTCTGCTACTGGCCACTGGGAGAGTGGGTGTCACCAAAGGAAGCTGTGTTTCTTTTTTCTTTTTCTTGAGACAGGGTCTTGCCATGTAGCTCAGGCTGGCCTGGTAGTCCAGGCTTGCAACCTTCCTGCCACAGCCTCCTGTGGGCTGGGATTATAGACATGAACCACCGTACCTCGGAAGCTGAGTTTCTTCTCTAAAGCCTTTACAGCAGTTGTTGTGCAGGATGTAAGACCTCAGAAGATGGAGGCAGCTCTGCCAGTGAGGATGTTGATGTTGCTGTGTCATGCAGCTGACCCTCCATGCCTGCTTCTTGTATAAGATCTTTCTGTGGGCTTCAAATAATCCCTCAGTTATCTCTGGGAGTGGAATATGCTGTGCAGTATTCATACACCTGTGATAGCTCCAAAACCCAGGGGCCAGAGCTCTAGTGGTTGCTCTATTCACGGATTCCTGTTGTAGTAAAAGGCAGTAATTGATGAATATCTGTGGAAATGGATAGGATTGTGTCCTCTTTAATGAACTAACAATTTCATGCTGAAATCTCAGCAGTGCTATTGTTTAGAATAAAAGGAGACATGCAAATGAGTCTGCATGCAGATTGTGGTAGAACAATGCTGCAGCCTCTTTATTGGAGCCATTAATTAATTCCCCATCAGCCAGTTTCCCTGGGAATGAGCTGGGAAATAATTAAAATGATACATGAGGTATGGAGTTTAGAAATTCAAAAGGTGAAGGCAAGAATTAGTTTAATACATAATTAGACATATTATTTGTGACTATACATTTTTTTAAACATGGTTCACTGAGGCAATGGGGCCCTATTTTTAGTCCTGGATACTTAATAAATACCATTTGGGGCTGTTTTTCAACTCATAAAGGCTCATAAATTTTCTTAATAACAGTAAGTGGCTAATTATATTGTACATTGTTAAACTAACTCCTATTGTAAAATCTAATAATACAACAAAAGTTGCAAAGGAAGTTTTTAGAGGAGTTAATTTGACTAACTTACCAAGAGAAATTTTGGGAATTTCAAGCTGATAGAGTCTTAGCAATAAATCTGCAGGTTCATGTGTGTCGTTGCTGCAGATCTCATCCTTGTGATGAACCTTGGGAGCCAGCCTCCTTGTGTTGGGGTCAGATGGAAAGTCACCCTAGGGTGAGGCTGTGCCACCTGCATGGCTCTGGGGAGCACTGTTCCACCTCCTGCTGAGGGAATGCTGTCATTGTGCTCCCTATCGTGTGACTGGGGCATTGGCCCATCCTGGTGCTGCCAAGCAGGATCAATGACTAGTTGCTGGAGCATTTCTGAGTTGGGGTTAAGATAGCCCAGGAGCTCCATTTCTGGGAATCTGAGGGTATAAACGTTTCTGAAAGGGTTGATATTAAAGTGACATGCTCCTTTCTAATATTTAAACTCTGTACTTGGCTCTTTCAGTTTTTAATGAACAAAATCATTTTAGTAGCCAATCTCCCATACCATCAGAGAACAGGATGAAAGCTGTAATGATCCCTACTCATTAGGAGTCCCGGGTGCTGGTCGCTGGCATGAGCACTTGGCACCAGGAATCACAGGGGCAGCACTAGGTGACAGTCCTTTCCAGGTCTGAGGCCTTGGGAGAAAGACCTGGCAGCTGGGAGGTGGGGAGGCAGCCAATAGTGCCCAGAAAGTAGTGCCCTAGGGCCTGTTTGGGATGGAAGTGCAGGCCCAGTTCCCTCCTCCCTCCTGGACTGCACCTGGGACACTGAAACTGAACTCCTACAATAAGAGATGCACCTTTGGTCTGCCCTACTCTGGGGCAGGCTGCCTCCTGCTTTTAGGCTCTTTGCTTTTAGCATCCAAGTTAAAACGGGAAACCTTTAGCTCAGGCCATAGGGAAAGGATCCAGCCCTGCTATTTCCCTTCCTTCCTTTTAAATGGAACATTGTCCATTAAATTATCCCACGATTTCATCTGTCAATCGAGAAACACTTGCTAATGCTTTATGACTGTGGCTTGTTGAAGTTCTGGGAAGGAGGAAAAGGAACATGCCAGTGCTAATAAATAAAAGTTATTTCCTCATTTAAATTTCTGAGACCAGAGAGATTCAATATGATGCAGACATCAATCTTCTCATTCTTGAAGTGGAGGGACGATTTCTCATTGTGTGTCATCCTGGTTGCAGTGATAAAGTATATGCTGACTTTGGCTGGGCTCAGTCATGGCCTCTCTTGAGACTATCTGCTTGTTTGTATTGCAAATTACATGCTTGGCTTCCTGCTGAGAGCAGGCTTGTGTTCCTTTGGTCTATGAGAGTATTATTGTAGAAAATGTCACATTTTTAAGGAAGGTAAGCACCCTTGGATAGTCAGGGCCCACTTTCTCCATATGCTCTCTGAGCATGCTCAGACATATGTGCCTGTGGAGAGCCCACAGTGGGCCCTCAAGTGGGCCATATGTCTCATTTGGGTCACTGTGTCTCCCACCAGGAACTGATATGTATCACGAGCCTGTGGTGCTTCTCATAATAGCCTTGGTCGCTTTCAGTATTGTGGGGCTTGGTCCCACATGAGCCTGGAAGTGGTGAGCCAGGTCAGATTGGTCTGTTCTCCAGAGTTCACATGATAGGATTCGGGTTCAGGGGCTATGCCTTTGGCACTCTGCCAGCCTATTAGCTCTGCTTCCTTGCAGTACATTGTTTTCACACCTAATACCCACAGACCAAGAAGCCTTGGAGGCAGGTCCTTGTTGACTCTGTGTCTGCTCTCAGCATGGGGCCTGATATACCAACATCCACTGAGGGCCAGACGGACCATGGCAGGTGCCTGGCACCACTGCCCAGTCTTCTTGGTATCCTTATAGGGTGGACATCTGCCAGGTGTTCAGGTGGAGGACAGGGAGGTCCCATCCTCTGGCCATTGAGACCAGTCTTTTGGTGATACATCTCATGGTCCAGGTCATCTGCCCTGCCCACTGAGAGATCCACATAAGCCATTGCTGGAGTGCAGACAGGATAGATGGCCTACCTACACTCTGACGTGAAGGACAGGCAGCCTTTTGGTTCTGGGGTTCTGTCAGAATGAGAAACTGAAAAGTTCTAAATCTATTAAAGGCTTTCTTTTGGGGTTGGAATATGCAGTAGATTCTCTATCCCTCTCAATTCTCTCTTAAAATTTAATACTGCCATAAAAATGATGGATAACAAATTATTCCAGGAAAAATGATACTGAAAGATTCTTCTTGCTATTGAAGTAGAAGTATAGACTTAGTGAAGACATATGTGTGACCCAGAAAACTCACAAGGAAATGAGAGACCGTTGAGCTTGTGGAAGCCACATTGACATGATGTTGTTCCATCATTGCTATAGAAAGCAACTATTTTTATTCAAGATATTGAAGTACGTATGTATTCTGTGCTGTTGGCGTCTTTATTAACACAGTAACACCCTGACTTTCTGGGACTCATTGTGAAACCTTCCCCACTGCAGACAGAGTCCAAGGCCAGGAGCAGGAGAGTCCTAACCCCAAAATGATGCCAGAAAGGCCTCCCATGGAAGCCTGTGCCATCACGCAGATGAACTTCCTCAGCACACGTTCTCACAGAGCTCTGCCAGTGGCAAATGAGGAGTGTGAGGCTGTTAGTCAGACCCATAAAACCTCATGGGGTCAGGGGAATGATGGAGGACTTGCCACCCAGATGCAGTAATGATCCTAGGACAAGACCGCACAGGCAGTTACTAGGACAGGCAGCAGATACAGACTGCGTTCTATAGATGTCTGAGTTTGGCAAGAGCAGACCTTTATTTCTTTACTCCTCAGGAGGCCTGGAAGATGCCCTTCTGTGCCAGGTTTGTCACACACATGTAATAAAGAATATGCTTCAAGTATGCCATCCCAACTGGCACTCATACTTCAGAGCCTTGCAGTGAGGGTGGTGATGATGGTGACATCCTGGCCCCCATCCTGGCTCCCAGGCGAGTCAATTTAGCAGCAAGCTGAGATGGCCTAGAAGGACCCATAACCCGTTGTTTTCTCCTAATGCCTAGTAGGAGGACTTAGGCAAAAGTACTAACTGGTGTCTGTGGTTTCCAGTGGGAAGTATCACCATGACAACTCGGGAGATGCTGGAAGCCAGCATTGCATTAGTGCCAAGTCTTAACCCTTCTCAGGCAACTCTGAGGCCTTTTCTCTGGAGAGAAACAAGCTTATTCATGAAATATGTCTGTTGCTACTCCTAAGCTACATCCGCTCAAGTGAGTAATTAGCTTTCATGTGTGGGCTTTAGGAAAATAGATCAGCCAATGCCCTTCTTTGCACATTTGATTGTTGGCTCTTTTACAGTACTCCTTGGCACCTGGCTTCTTAAGGGACCTGTGAATGGTGCTGTCTTGGTCCTGCTGTCTGTTGGTCCTGGAGTGGCATAGCTGCATGTCATCTGGATGCTGTGCTGTCACCTTCCCCACACCTCCACCATTCACCAGATGAGGTCAAGATTCCTGAGTCTGGTGTGAGGGGTCCTTGCTATCCAGCCCATCCTTCAGGGCTCAACACTGGGTTGGCCTAGGTCTGGTCAATTGCATAGATAAGACTGAACAGAGGAAGTGGTGAAGACCCAGAGTGCTTAGCCAGGATTTCGAGGAAACACGTCCCTCCCTTACCTCCTGTGTGGGTGTGAGAGGCTTTTGGTGTGGCGTGTCACACCATCCTTAGAGCACTCAGGAGTGCTGGTTGAGGACAAAGACAGACTTAAATGCTGCAGCACAGGAAGGTTGCCAGAGCCCAAGTAAACACAGGAAGAAGGTGGGTGGGCGGAGGGCCTGCAGTCTTAGGGCTGGGGTTTGGACACATGAGAGTGACACATGTGACATTCACGGGCACAAAAAGGCTTAAATTTCATAAATGGAAATAAATGTAGTTGGAAGATCCTTACTCCAAAAGTTGCAGTACCTCTTGAATCAGACAGTGGGATTTATGGCAAAAAATATTGAAGTGTTAAGATGTCTCTACATGATGAGAAAAATTATAAGTCACTAGGAATGTGTGGCAGTCCCAGACTTACATGCATTTTAGAAAAACAGCCTTATACTGTGTTAACAAATGTCACCAGCATCACAAAGATAGGTGAACATATCCGTGATCATAGTGATAGATTTGAACTTAACCTTTCTCATTCAAACACACAACAATGAAAATCTTGGATGTAGCAGATCGGAACAAGACAATACCCAAGCTTAACTGAATGGTCAGAACGCTGAGAACATGAAGACTTTACACAAATTGAGCACCTACAAGGCCCTATAGCAAGTGTCAGCATATTGGGAAATGAGTAATACAAAGAGAACAACAATGGTAACACTAACTTCCTGGCATTTGGAAATATAAAAGCACAGAGACCTGGCGGTGGGAGTCTTGTGGGCAGGGAGCTGTGTGAGAACTGGCTTAGCTCCTGTATTTTCTTCCACTGTTCTCTCCCTTCAATTTCATTCTTGGTCTTCTCACATGTCTTAGTTCAGTTTGGTTTGCTTGTATGTGACAAGCATAGAAAAAACAAAAACAGACTGAACAGAATAGAATCTTTCCCTCTCTTAAGATGGCGTATGCTCTGTGAGGTAGTAAGGCACACATCTTGATGCTCTGCTTTTTATTTTTACATGTGCCACCTTAAAGAGTAAGACAGCAGCTTGAGTTCCAACCATTATGTCCATGTTCCAACTAGCAGGAAAGTGGAAGTGGTGAGAGGGTATCATGGTCCCCTCATGGAAGGATTCTTCTTGGACATTGTGTACACTTCTATTTACATTTTATTGGCTAGAAATTATTTATGTGCCTATACATAGCTGCAGTGGACATTGGGTACATGACCACTTATTCCTGGTGCCACTGGTCCAGGAATTACAGATAAGAAATTACAAATCTCTTACCAAAGATAAAGGGGAACACAGGTATTTGGGTAGGAAGCTAGCAGACTCAACCATGTCATCCCCCCAGCAGCATCCCAACCCACTGTGGACATTCATTACTTTGACAGTGCTGTGTCCTTTGCCCAGACTGTGCTCTCTCTCTCTCTCTCTCTCCCTCTCTCTCAGTCTCTCACAAACACACACACACACACCCTGTCCCCGTGCACAGAGGCTGGGATCTCAGAGGTCTGAGTTCAACTCCCTGTGGCAACAGTGAGCACATCCCTCACAAAGCAGCCTCCTGCTAATGGTTGGTACTAGTTGGGAAGTGTATTCTTGCACTCACCCAAATATTCCATGTGGCAGAGTTCTCCCATGGAGCTGGCATGTGATCAAGAGTATCAGAGCTGAAGGGGTTTGCAGGAGCATGTGTCCTAATTTCATTGGTGTACAAAGTGATTATCCCCAGTGAACTCTGCTGTGGAGAGTCCCCAGCACTCTTACACGTACACACAGGAGAGCAGGCCTTGACCTGACCTGGGCTTGTTGTTACTGAGCTATCGCAATAAAGAAAGATTGCCATTTCATTCCTAGAAGGTTGGTAAAACAGGCACATTCCCATTGAAAACAAATGACAGTCCTAAAGAAATATTTATAAACATGTTTTTATGATAGTACAAGGGAAGGGAAAGGGGAAATGGAAGTATGTTCTTACAAGGTTTTATATTATTTGTGAAGTAGTATAATATAATATAACTGTAGATAAAATGAAGTAAGTATGGATGTCATGTTTATAAGTTCTAGAGCAACTACTAGCAAAATCAAACAGGCATAAAGTGCCAGTTCACAAGATAAAATGGTACTGTAAGATATATTTTTTAATCTAAAAGATATTAGAAAGTGTAGGAAGGGAGATAAAAGAACACAGAAGAGACCATCAAAAGCAAATGGTAAGATGGTAGACTTGAGCTCAATTATATTATCAGTGATGTTAAATGTAAATGGACCAATGCTTCAGTTAAAAGACAGAGATTAGTCAGACTAAATAAACAAGCAAGAACCAAATATATGCTGTTTAAAATGCATTTAAATTGTGTCTTTTCAATGCAATGGCACAGGGAAGAGAAAGAACAGAAAAAGATATTATGCACATACTAGTCAGAGGAGAGCTAGCTGAGTCAGTGTCAGGTGGGGGACACTTGAACATGATGTGACAAACTCCCAGAGCTAACTAAACTGTTAACCCAAAAGACATGATTACTGTAACTTTGCTAATAAAACTTCTGGCTGTTTGAAGCATGAACAGCCAGACTTGAAGGGAGTAGACAAACCATAGACAAAATTCAAGATTTTTACTTTTCTAACTTAAGTCATTGGTGGAACAAATAGAGCAGAAGTTAGTAAAGATACACAAGATTGATACAGCTTCCTTTATCTTGTTAACATTTATTTCTGTTCCCTGCATCCATCAGCACAGATGCCTGGTGACATTCTTTCCAGTTACACAGTGACCAGTCATCACATTAGTCTATTTACTGAGCCATAAAATAAGTCTAAAATTTTATAGGATTAAAATCATGCAGTATGTTACCTAACTCTAACAGAATTAAGTTAGAAATTAGTCAGAAAGACATCTAAAAATCCCCGAGAGTTTTGAGAATTAAGCAGCACACTTCAACTAATCCACAAATCAGAGAAGTCAAAGGGAGATGAGAAAATATTTTTAACTGAATGGATAAGAAAAATATATCTAAATTTGTGGGATGCAGCTAAAGCAGTGCTTAGGAGATGTAGTATGCCTTTAGATACACATGTAAAAAGATTTAAAATCTGTAATTTTAGTCACCACCCGCAGAAGCTGGGGGAAAAAGAGGAAATCAAGCCCAAAGGAAATAGAAGGAAGGAAATAAGATGAAGAGGGCAGAACTTAATAAAATAGAAACTGGGCAATCAACAGAGGATATCAACAAAATCAAAAGATTCGTAACACTGAAAAAAAATTGCTAGCTAGGTTAATCAAGGAAGAGGGAGAGGAAGAGAGAGGAAGGAAGAGGGGGAGAGAGAGAGCGAGTGAGAGCGAACATGAATTACTAATATCATGAATAAAAGATGGAGCATCACTAGAGATCCTATAGAAATGTAAAAAGATACAAAGAGAATGTTATTAACAACTGTTTAGCAGCAAACTTAACGTGGACAAATTCCATGAAGGATACAAGTAGTCAAACTTAGCACAAGAAGAAATAGCAAGCCTGAAAGGTCCTGTCATTAAAGAAATAGCATTTGTAATTAAGAACCTCCTGACAAGGACAGCCACAGGCCCAGATGACTTCATAAGGAACTCCCATAGGTTCCAGGAAGAAGTAATACCATTCTTACACAAACTTTCAGAGAACAGAGGAGGAAGGGACATATCCAAGCTCTTTGAGTAAGTGTAACTCAAATACCAGAAAAGAGACAAAGGCATTATAAGAAAATTAGAAACCAGTATTCCTCATTAATAAAGATGAAAAAAAATCGCCGACAAAGCATTAGTAATTTGAATCAACAAATATATAAAAGTGACAATACATCATAACTAAGTGGGATTTATCCCAGGCATGCAAGGTTGACTTAACACTTAAAAATCAATCATCATAATTGATCACGTTAACAAAATCAAGAAAACCAAATGCTCATGTCAATAGATGCAGAAAAAGTATTTGACAAAATCCATTACCCACTCAAAATAAAAGCTTTCAGTAATCTAGACATAGAAAGAAACTTACTCCATGCCAAAAGACATCTTCAGAGTCTTGCATCATAATTAATGGTGAAGTTTCCAAGGCATTCGGTATTATACTGGAGGGCCTAGGCAGAGCAATCAGGCATGAAAATGAAACGAAAGCATAAAGACTGCAAGAGAAAAGCTAAACTTGGAGTGAATATTTACAAAATCCTAAAGAATCTACCAAAAAGGATGCAGGATAAAGGCTAATATGCAGAACTCTTTTGTATTTCTGCATATTCCAATGAACAACTGGAAAACAAAACTTAAAAAATGAAACTTAAATACCACTAGTAACATCAAAAATCATAAAAATACCTAAAGGGAAATTTCCTGATCCTATTCAAGATCTTTACCCTCAATTGAAGCAGACCTAAATATATTATAAGATTGCGGTGTTTATGAATAGAAAGCTTAATATTGTTATGATATTAATGCTTCCAAAATTGATCTTTAAGGTCAGTGCAAACCCAGTCAAGTTTCCACCAAGCTTTTTGTAGAAATTGGCAAGTTTATTCTAAAATTTACATGGAAATGCAAAGGACCCAAGATTACAGAATTTATGAAATTTTGTAAAAGAAGAGCTAAGGTGGAGAACTTAACCTCTTAATTTCAAGGCTTGCTATAGAGCCAAACAGTAAGGAGAGTGTGGTGTGGTCATGAGAATAGGTATTAGGATAATGAAACAAGTAGATTCCAGGATAGTCCGAGACAGACTGGGAGGAAATATTTATAATACATATGTGACATGGATCCAGCCCCAAGGACATATAGAAACTCCTATAGCTCAACATTACAAAGGTGAATGAACCAATTCAAAAATAACAAAATATTCAGATGGACATATCATAATAGAAGATGACCGAATGGCCAATAAATACTTGAAAAACAACCAGAGAAATTCAGATGGAGATCATGGTGAAGTACTGTTACATACCCCCAGAACGGTTGAGAGAGTGGATAGCCCTAAATGTTAGCAAGGATGCTGAGAAGCCAGAAGTCACTAGCTTGTCAGGCCAGAGTGTTAAACAGTGCTGCCACATTGAAAACTGGATTCTGTGATTCAGTGGCTCCATTCCTAGGTTTTTACACACAAAAAATGTGTATGTCCACAAAAACTACTTGCTCAAGAATGTTTACAGCAGCTTTCTTCGTATTAGCCCAAACCTGGAAACAACTCTTAATGTCTATCAGCAGGGGAGGTATAAACAGACTCACACAGTGCCATGCTCCTCCCAGCAAGGTGAGACTCTAAAACATTATGTAACTCTCGAGAGCAAACCTCCAAGAACACAGCCTGCGTGATTTCATTTGTGTGGAGTTCTAGAGCTGACAGGACTAATCAGCAGTGATAGAAATCAAAACAGCTGGCTCCCTGGCTGGTGAGGGCCGTGTGGGAGCTCCTGGCAGGATGACTGCTCTCCACTCTTGATAGGGACATGGGATTCACTGGTGTGTTCTTTTGACAAAATTCATCAAATAGCATGCTTAGATCTTTGCATTTTAAATTATACATTAAAAAAGCTAATAAAATACTTTAAAGAGCTGGCTAGAAATATTCAGAAGCCCAAAAATGAAAAAAAAATTAAAAGAAGAGTTGAAACTCAAACCCAAGGTGGAACTAGAAGTTCTGTTTTTCAATTTTAGTGAACTTGAACGTCTGTGCTTAAGACTGTACCAATGCCTTAGGACAAAGGAAATGGTTATTGTTCATACTGGATAGTAAGGCTTAGGGGAGACCCATTTGAATAAAGTCATCAGCCCAGATGGCTTTGGCATGAGGGTTAGGCTGTGTGAGGAGCACCTCTGCCCTGCCCCAGCACTTCAGGGGTCATCTGGTCCCCTTGACATGAGCTCTGCATATGTATCTGTTTGCAAGTAGGGTTCACGGACCCTCTGTTTCAGACCCAAAGATAAAAAGCACAGTTTATAGAGTTATTGGAATAAGAATTATAATATACATGGTAGGAGAGTAAACTGTTAAATTGAGCTTTACCCAGGAAAGCTGAGGAGGCACATTCTCTGTGACACAGATGTTCCATGCCTAGGTTTTACACACTGGGAGTGGCCCTGTCCATATTGTGGCCTTTCACCACACATAGCTATTTAAGTGAATCTTAACCAAGATGAAAAGGTCAGTCTCTCATTTGCACTAGCCACATTTCAGGCACTCAAGGCCCAAATGGGGCTAGTGACTTCTGCATTGGGTAGCACAAGCAGAAGACATGTCCATCCTCACAGAATTCTGTTGGGCAGTGCTGCTTCAGAGCAATGGATCTCAGAGTGAGGCTCCTAGGCCAGCAGCACTAAGAACACCAAGGAACTAAATGAGAAACACTGAGGTGGGTCCTCCAGGTGATTCCAAAACACAAAGCAGTCAGGTAGCTCTGCTCTATAGACACTTCAAACTGCTGAAGTAGTACAGCAGTCTTGCAAAAACAGAGTAGAACCTCAATATCCATCAACAGAAGAATTGCTAAATCATGGAGTATCATTGGAACAATGGAAGTCATGACCTGCAGCCACACAAAACAGTATGAATGTATCTCAGGGACATAGTGCAGAATGAAAAAATGTTCCTCATTGGTGATCATGCTTACCCTTTATGTAAGATTCAAAACCAGAAGAAGACTACTGGGGTCCACAGGTAGAGAAAATAAAAGAAATAATCAACACAATTTAGCATAATATTTGCCTTCAGAGCATTGGCTGTCATGGACAGAGCTGCCCAGCCAGAGTTTTCTTTTTCCCAAGCAGTGGCTGCTAAACCTAAGGGCTCTTGTTCTATTGGCATCCTTTTACTTTCATATTAAAAAATACTTTTGTATTCACTTAGTGTTTAGTTAAACAGCTTTGAAATATCAGAATATCAGAATGTTTCATGATCACAAATCAGGTTTTCAAAAAGTAAAACAAAACACCAAAAATGCTCTTTTAAACACCCATGGGTTAGGTGAAAATTTCACTCCTGTAGACTTCGTTGGCTATTTTTGCATTCATTCTTCCTTCAGGACACAGAAGGATTAGGAATGAAATGCTGGGCAAAGCTCTCCAAATCACACTTGAGCAGAAGCAAAATTGAAGTGATACTATTCACTTTCATTAAAAAATGAAAACTGTATTAAGTTAATTAAAAAGAGCTATTTTACTATGGCAAACAATATTAAATATGTACATCCTACCTAAGTCTCAAAGATGAAAAGACATGAAGCTGGGATCTGACTGCTTATAGTTGCAAATGGGCAAGTTTAACTCTTTCTTATTAGCGTGTGAATTATCAAGCAGAAAAATAGAATGGCCAAGGATCTGAACAATATAGTTTTTATGGTTAAATTAATACTTATTCACCAGGAACCCAGAGCTGGGAGAACAGGTGGACTTTATTTAGAAGTCGCACATCCACCTCCATGTGCATGGTACACTGGCTGTCTGAATGCATGTGGTGGGAGCTGGTAAGCATGCTGTACAAACCAAATTAAGTCAATGTGTAAACAGAATAATGAAAATCGTATCTCCAGATGAAAAATGTGAAGCATACCAGTGCCCACCAGGATAAACAGTTCAGTGGACTGCATCAGATATCTAATCAAATGTGATGTCAGAATGTGTCAACCAACCATGGTAGCCAGTCATCTTCTGTGAGTCACATGAAGGGTAGAGGACTGAGCACTATTCCTTTGACCAAGACTTGAAAATGCAGCCACTACCTGGGTAAAGGGTCCATGAGTTGGCTTTGTATTATTTATTACAACTGCTTGTGCGTCTATGATTATCTCAAATGTTTAATTTTAAAAAGGAGTCCCCTCCCTATGAACTGATAGTGTCACATGCAGTAACACTTATATGATAGGTAGCATTGACTAATGTCTAATGAAAGAGCCACTGGCCTGCAGTGACTTCCTCATAAGGCCCTAGGAAAGGCGAGTTACTGCTGTAAGGTAAGCATGGTACTCCAGCAAGTCCCTTGATAAGAGCAAATGCACAAGGTGCTTTCCAGTGGATAGCACAGGCATTTACTTTTTGTACAGGCCCTATCCAAAAAGATAAGCTAGAGAGAATACAAAATGCGATATCCCAGGCTTGTGCACTGCAACACCATTCATAACAGCAGAAGAGCAGAAACGGCACCGAGATCCAAGTCACCCCATGCTGGAGCACCATATGGGGTGGGAAAGAATATAGATGCTTTAGCATCACCAGTGACTCTTTGTCCTGTTGTGTACTGGGAAAAGCAGCAGGAGCAGTGTGTATGTGACATTGGTCTGTTAATTGGTCAGCAGAGTTTGAGTATACACATGTGTGTTTGTGTGTGCATGCACATGTATACACACACACACACACACACTCCTGCTTCCTTATAATACAGACAAAATGACAAATCAATGAGTGACTACACCAGAGACCAATGAAGAAGGCTGTTGTCTGTATGAAGAGGATGAGTCACAGTGGAAGGGATATGTGAAACCCAACTTCCCTGGTAAACCTTGCATTATAATTTTCACTTTGAAATCGTGTCATTGTGCCTTACATAATTATTAGACCAAATTAAGAATGCTGTCCTTGAGAGCAAGAGTAAAATGAAATAAAAAGAATCAAAACTGTGTGTCATAATGACGCTGTAGGCACACAGAGAAAAATTGCTCCAAATAGGCTTGCAAGCAATTTGAACATGCAGCTCTGGTAGAATACATCTTAAGCAAAAAAATTTGCAAAAAATTAAAAATACCACTCAGTAATCCTATTCCATTCATATTAATAGTAATATTAGTGCCATTTTGAGACTACATATGCTTACTAAAACGCATACTTTCACATATGTGTATTAGGATAAAGCATCAGGAATTATTACAATGCTATAAGAAGTATTCTTTAACTTTTTCTTTTTCAGAAAAAAGAGCCAGACCTAAAATTAAAGAACTAAAACCTGCATAATCTTAAATATGAATTAAGATTCTGAGCTTTTTATGCATTCTTTCTTTTAAAAAATGAAATTGTATCTCCTAGCTCTCATCACGGGAAAATTACTGGACCCAATGGTGAACCCAGAGAAATGACATCACTGGCAGGTTTCTATACCATTTTCCCTGGGAAAGTCCTGTTCTAAGAAATGTTCAAGATGAGTCTGGAATGCTGATCATAAAGAAATCAATGCTGATCATAAATGTTGATCATAAAGAAATCAAGAGACCTCTTGTAGATTTGGGGGTCAAGTCAGCACCCTGATTTAAAGCAGTATCAGGCAGCATTATAGTGGTAGCTAATGAGGTATGGCAATGGTAAAGCCTGTAAATCCATAGGCTCACTGATTTTCTCTTGGAGCCTGCTAAGTTATCAACTGGTAAATAAGAGGAATGAGTCAAGTATGTGTGTTGCTTTTCTGATAGTGAGTAGTTTTTGAGGAAAAGTTACTCCTTGCATGTGGAGAGTGGATTATGAGAAGCCTGTGAGAGCTGGGCAGGGCGAGATGCAGCTCAACTGCTTTTCCTAGGATGTTTATCTGTAGGCCAAGATTGGCACAACTCCAGCCACAGAGGAGGAAGGTGCAGAACAGCTGCTTCTCCTAAGTTGTTTACGTTCAAAGAAGCAGGAATGCAGGTTCTCTTCTTACAGTGTCACGCCCCTCCCCAAGAACTGCTGCTCCACCCTGTTTACCAGTGAGTCTTTTATACTCACTGGAGGAGGACATGAGGCTTTTTGCTTTTTGGGTGAAGGGAGGTTTTTGGCTTTTGGCTTTTGGCTGAAGGGAGGCTTTTGATATGGGAGGCTTTGGAAGGGAAATGAATTGCTGAAGGGGAAATGAATTGAAGGGAGGATTGCTGAAGGGAAAAGAATTGCTGAAGGAGAAGTGCTGAAGGAGAAGTGCTGAAGGAGAAGTGTTGAAAGGGAATTTCTAGCAAGCCTGAGTGCTGAGACTTTTAAGAAAACTAAAGAGAACATAGGACAGTGCAAGTCTGAGCACTAAGGCTTTAAGAAAGCTAAAGAGAGAGCATGGGACAGTGCACGTCTGGGAGCAAAGACTTTAAGAGAGATTATGCTAAAGAACAGGTAAGAGAGATTAAAACATGGGACAGAGATAGTTTAAGGAAAGAGGTTTTAAAGAATAGTGAAGCAAGGTTTTAAAGAAGACTTTAGAAGCAAGGTTTTAAAGAACTGTAAAGGAGTAAGGCCTTAAAGATTAAAGAGAGAAGAGAAACAGAGTAAATGAAGAGAATAATAGAGAAAAGAAGCAATGAGTATTGTGCATCTCCACCTGAGCACCCAATCACCTGATTCCACGTTCTGTCTGTCTGTCTATTCTGTGTCTTTTCTGCATCTTCAGTCACCCCCAGTTAGGCCCCAGTTAGGTTTGGTAATAACAAAGGAGTGAGACAAAATGCTCGCTCCACTTGCAGTTGTAGACACCAAGGTGATGGAAGAACAGGCGTCACCATAAGGAATTGATGGTCTAAGGCAGTACTCACCAATGGCACCCACACTAACAGAGGGAATTTGGTCCGGTCTGGCTGTACCTGGCCCTAGAACTTGCATGCAACTTCATGATGGATGGTTGTGCTGGGCAATACCTGGAGCTGCTAATCTGTCATCACATCAGGAGGAGACCACGGACACTGAGTGCTTCCTGATGTGGTGAGATATGGGGGAAAGTGGCTCCATCAATGAATCAGACCCACACAGCAGTCACATCGAGTCCAATCCAGCCTCTGGATCTGAGTCCACCTTCCAGGAAGTACCAGAGAAAGGGAACAGGTGGAACCCTCACCCTGGAAGTGACACTGCCCTCAATGCTGAGTGTGGACCCTTCTGCAGAGCAAAGGACTTGTCCTCAACACAAACAAAACTTGACTATCAAATCAAATGTGAGAGCATCCCTGGGAGCCAAGTTAGGACAAAATACAATGAACAGACACTATCTATCTGGAGACCCAACAGATCTTCTTAACAAAGAGGTGTTCATTTTTCAGATAAGATCATGGTCTCATGATGATCCTACTGGAAAGAATCAGTAGCTATGAAAGAGACTATTTGTGGATGAAATGTGATGCCTGGGATTTGCTGTAGAACAACCCAGCAACCTGTACTGGCATTAAATGATGTTTGGCCAAACATTGATCCTTGTGGGCCTTGGGTGATGAGTGCAGTTTCTTCATATTGTGCTTTCTCCTTTGGGGGTGTTTTGAAAAGTCATATATGAAAATGTTTTTAAAATCATGCCTCACACAAACTCAGGCACACGTGCACACTCTGAAGGCCTGACCTGAGTGACTGAATGTAGGAGACACAAGTCCTACAGAATAGTGAGGCCATAGCAGTCAGAGGCTGGGAACCTGGTGGTGACAAGGATAGCTTGAGTGTTTGAAATCTCCTTTCTTGCTCCATGGTGGGCTGTAGTGCCTGGGTAATTTTCCCTTTTTTAGCTTACAAAAAAAAATTCTTCTCACTGTTATATTTTCTGCAAAATCTGAGAATTCCCTAGAGAATGTCTGTTAGGTGAGTGTGGATTCCTTTTGTTCAACTTGGTTTCAAAGCAATAAAAGTAGTATTCACAGCCTAATTTGAAAGGGACAGTTTCAAATATTTGTTCAAGGTTGGTGGTCTGAGGCCCTTTTAAATGCTCAGTCATCAATGTAGGTCAGAGCAGCTCAGTGAGAAGCTGCAGTTAGTAAATAATTTGGAACTTGGGCATAGCCTTCATCCACTTCCTCATTATCTTTATCACTTTACACTCCCTGCTGTGTGCAGAAGTACTATGGTGGATGCTGTGAGGACTCACACAGGTGGGGAAGGGAGAACCTCACTTCTAGAAGTTTGTAACTCAGCAAGTGACTCTTCATCTTTGCTTTCTGTGGGAGGCATCTCAGGGACTTGTTGAAAATGAACATTCTTGGGCTGGACGTGTGGCTCAAGTGGTACAATGCTTGCCTAGCTAGTATGAGGCCCTGAGTTTAAACCCCTGTGTCACAAAAAATAAAATTCTTTGGTCCTCTACCAAGAGGCTTGGTTTCTGCTCTGGCAGGAAGATAACTAAAAAAAGACAACGTCTCCTGGCCCATCTCTCCACCTTTCACATGACTGAGCCGGGCACAAAGAACACAGGCCACAAGAGGCCCAGTACAGATGTTTTAGAGACACTTGGTTGATTCTGAGTTAGCATCACTCCTCTCTCCAGGTGATATATGCCTCTGTTTCCCCCACTTCTGTTTCCTCCCACATAGTTCAGTGACCAAGTGACTGTAGGAGGTCCCAGCCTGTGATGTTTGAACCCTTCACTGCTTGGTCTATATGAATGCCTTTACTGCCTTGGTAAAGGAAATTAGTGGCTTTTTTTTTTTTTTCTTTTTTCCTCTCTGAGTGGATGGAGGAGCTCACTTGGAGCCACCAAGTGAAAGGCTCAAGTAGTGGCAGCCTGGTCTCCCTTCGTGTCCACCTTGTTTGCTTGCTGCAGGAGGGCCATTTGCAGTTGATGTGCCATGAGGGAGGCTCCTGTGTGGCGGAGGTGGTGGAGTGGGTTCCCAGAGGCTTCTTTTCTGTAGTGGGCTCCTGTGGCTGCTGCAGCCTCTGCAGAGCAGTGCCTTGAGTACAGACCCTAGCATCTCAGGCCCCAGACATCCCAAGGACTTTGGAGTTATCTAGCTCTACTCTGCCTTTTTCCAGTGGAGGAAACAGACCCCTTTGAACCTGAACTGTGCAGGATAAAGAATTTTCAGGTTGGTGCTCACCATGAAACATGTATAGCCCACCCTGGCTTCACCATTCTTGTAAGCACCTGTGCACTTAGCTGCATCTTTAACTCTTACCGGGATTGTCTGGGGTTACAAATCCACAGGTGGTATTACTGCTGTTCATACTGGGTGATGGAACTGAGGCAAGAACAATGATTTTTGCCCTCGTCATATGAAGTGGGAGCTGTCATCCTGCTCTGTAGGACTGCAGCAGCCCTGCCCTTGCCACAGAGCAGAGGTCCTCAGCTGGGGCCTGAGTCGGGGTGGGGGGCACCGAATGGGAGCTAGAGCAGAGCACTTTTTCTGGGCCTTTGGGAGTCGCTGGGGGAAGCCAGTGAGTAGTGGAACATGCTGTACAACTGTCCTGTTATCTTGGAAGGGAATATGGCTCCAGAGCACAAAGGGGGAGTGGCATAGACAGAGTGCAATAGCCCAGAGGGTCTCCAGGGAGAGTAGGTGGGAGGTCCCAGAGGGAGAAGTAGGATGGAGGAGCATGGCAGGCATGGTGGCACCCATGAGGGTCCCCCTCAATGGTGCATACAGGGTGAAGGCTGCGCCATCCCAGGGCCTGTCCACAGAGAGCCTCAGCTCAGAGAGTCTCTGCTCACTGCTCATTCTCCGACTCAAGCCCTTTGGGCTGAATTTGTTCTAAAGAAAGAATTGAGGCTTTGAATTATTAACTGGCGTGATGTCATTTCTTGCTTCAAAGTAAAAATAATCAGGACCCACAGCAGGATCCTTTTCCTTTGAATTTGCCAGGAACGTCCTTGACAAAAATTTTAACAGTGGTGCCGTTTATCGGTTTGGACAAGTTCGTCCGGTGTTGCTCACAGCCCAGACAGTGGTGCGGTGGCCTCTAAAAAAGCTGAGTCATGACAGGAGTGATGTGGGGACTTGTGACCTGGGGCAGCTAAGGTGAATGCAGGTTAATTCTTCTTTCACTTTGGCACGGGCCCCCACAGTCTTTCAGAGCTTGTGTAATTCATGAGGTTTTGACTGAGCAGCATTAGAAGGGTGTCTTTGATTCCATCCATAAAGGAGACAGGCATTTGCAGGCAGCATGCAGTGATGCAAGCCGCCTCTGTGATGAGCCTTGGCGGTGATGGACAGCCCTGTGATCCTGCACTGGGTTGCATGTGGTCTGCTCTGAGCGCCTGTGCTGGAGACCACACATGTGTCCTGCATTCCTGGCTTGATGTGTAAACCAAGGTCATCCTCTGTGTGTGATTCTTAACTGGCTTTCACTGGGGTGCATGTTTGCACGGCAGATAGTGGAGAGGCATGGGGATGCTCCTTGCCTCCTCTGCTCTCCCAATTCTCAGACGTCCACTGGGAGAACTGGACAGGCCACTTCTGATCTGTGAGTCACAGAATTTGTAGCTCCTCAGGGAATGCTGGTTTCTTGTCAACTGGTTGCATATTAAAAGGACCCGGCACACAGCACGGGAAAACATCTTTTAGAATCAAACCTTGATCTGAGCGGCCATCAACTGTGAATGGCGAGTTTATGTGTCAATTTGCTGGGGCACCATGCCCAGGTATTCAGTCCAAACATTCTGGAATTTTCTGTAAAGGTATTTTGGGGATGAGATTAACATTTAAATTGAGGGACTTTTCATAAAGCAAATGTCCCTCCAAAATGTATGGGCCCCTTATCCAATCAATTGAAAGCCTGAGTAGACCAAAGACTGAACTTCATGAGCAAAAAGGAAATTCTGCCAGCAGATGGCTTTTGGACTTGGACTGCTGTTCTTCCTTGGGTCCCTCCCTGCCAGCCCACCCCTCAAGGTTTTGTTCTCAAGAAGCCTCCAAAACTGGTTCTGTTGAGTCTGTTTCTCAGAGTTCCCTGACTGATATACCAACCAAAGAATAAACATCTACCAGGAATTTGTTAATTGTGTCAGTATATTTCATTGCTTCATGTTGTTCTTCTGTACCATCTGGCTTTCAAAAGCTGATTTCAGTTAGGAAGCCAGGAGCAGATCTTGGGGGTCATCTCCTTCTCCTGGTCCTCCCTCCCAAGGCTGCAGACCTTTGTCATTTAACCAGTCAGAATGATCTCAGACATGGACGGACACATGCCAGTAAGTAAGTGGCAAAAGATAATGTAGGTTGTTGTGGAGATAATAAGGATTCACTTTGAAGCTGGCTGGGTGCGCAACAGGCTTGTTCATGCCTTAGGATTTGGCTGCACAGTGAAATATGAGTTGCAGTTCTCATTACTAGCCCATGCCCCGACATGGGGATGTTGTGTGAATTTGAAAAGGCCAGTGATCTGCATCACTGGTAGATAATTGTGTCGTGTGGTGGCCTGGTGATGAATATTTCAAAGGCATCATAGCAAAGCTTTTGCTTGTACAGCCAAAGTTGGTATTCTCAAACCTGAGCAAAGAATAGGAAATAATTCCTGTCATTTGAATGGCCTCAAAAGTACATCTACATAAGCAGTACACATGGGGAAATGTGGTGCCAGAGGCCATTTGGGTTTTTTGTGCCAGAAATTATAAGGAAAATGTAATGGTGCAATTAAAAGTGAACAATTGTTCCTTTTAACCATAATTTCTCTACTATAATAAATAGAAGGAAATTGGTCTTTCTCTCTTACCTTTTTTCCTGTTTTTAAGAAGTATATGTCACATGTAAGGAATGTGCATTTTAAGTTAATCTGTAATCACTTTGAACTTGCATTTTGTCATTTTGTAAGCCAAATACTCTACTACAGGACCTGGTTGCAGTTTCAGGAAAACTTGTAGTGTCATAAGGTGTCAGGATTACCTTCTGTCTCCCAACCAGGAACGGATGGGGGAATATCTTCTCTCTGATGCTGTTCCTCCCTTTGAGTATCTCGAAAAATCAAGGCCACAGATGCTGAGAAGACTGGTGGCAGTTCCTGAGAGCTAACACGCACCAATCCCATGGTGACGTGCTGAAGGAGGAGCTGAAATAGGTGAGCTCTCAGAGTATCCTCACACTGTGCTCACCTGCCAGATGGAAGCAGTGGGCAGGGCTTGCCCACAGTCACTGGGCCAGACTGCATGGAGGGGAGGCTGAGTAGCCTGTTCTGGCACCTTGCCCTTTGATTCCCAAGGCCTGAGCCACATAGATTAGTGAGCCCTCCAATTAGAGAGGTCTGCCGGTGACTAGAAGGACCTTTTCAAATTAGCCCTTGGTTTTTTTTTTTTTTAAATTATGAAAATTATGCGGAAAATTATAGATAATAGTCTAATACATTTTGTGTACTTGCTATCCAGCGTTGTCAGATCTAAGTTTTTTTTCTTCTGTTTCAGATTATTTGTTTCTTATTTAGATATTACATGAAAGCTCTTCCCTTCCTCTCTAGAAGCGAATGCCTTAAATTTGGTTTTTGTCATTTCTAAATAGATTTTAATGTGTTTGCCACATATGAATTCATAAAAAATGTGTATCCTGAAGACTCCACATTTCTACAACTTTCTTTAATTACATCATATTTAAATATTCACTCTGACATGCTTTATTTAATTCGGTTTATATTTTTAATATGTATTCATGTTACTGGCTACAGTGGCATTCGTGTATTGGCATACTTTGTCGTTCTACATTGTCTGGGTGAGTACGCTGCACTTCATCCATTCTGCTGTTGAAAGACATTCTGGTTGTTTTTAAGAATTTCACAATTACAAACAGTGCTCACTTTGACCTCGTTCCTGTCTGTCTCTTCATGCCCCTGCAGAGGAGAGGCTTTGTTTAAGAATGAAATTTCTGCTTGTACAGTATTGATGGAAATGTAAATCAATATAGCAGTTATAGAAAACACTTTGTAGATTCCTGAAAATCTTAAAAATAGAATTACTCTATAATCCTGAAATCCCACTTCTGGGTCTATAGCTAAAGGAAGTGGAATCTTTGTCTGGAAGAAACACCTGCGCTCTAGTGTTTGCCTCAGCGTTATTCCTGATAGGCAAGATAGGAAAACAACCTAAGTACCTGTTGTCAAGAAAATGTGGTGTAGAGATAGTAAACATATGTGAATCATATTACACATAGTAGCATGCATTATGTAACATTTATTAATGCACTGTGTTTATGTGTGCACATTATATATATAAATATTGTTGGGAAAGAAGGAATTCAGCCACTTGTAATACCATGAATGAACATGGAAGGCCTCAAGTTAAATCAAGTAAGCCAGGCACAGAAAGACAAATACTGCATGATCGTGCTTAGATAGGGAATCCAAAATAGTCCAGCTCATGGAAACAGAGCAGAATGGTGGTTGCCAGTTACTGGGGGACAAGGGGAAGGGAGAGATGTTAGTCAAAGGGTGCAGAGTTCTACTTGCATAGGACAGGTAGATTTTAGAGATCCAGCATCGAGCGTGGTGCATGGGCGCATGCTTGAAGTTTGCATGCACCTGAACTCGATGTGTGTGCTAATGAGCTTGATTGTGGGCATTGTTTCACTCTGTACATATAGAAAAACATCACACTATATACCTTAAACAGGTGCAATTCCTACTTGTCAATTCTACCCCAGTAGACATGCAAGCCACAACAACCCCTCAAATTTAAAGGAAATGTGTTACTGGAATTATAGAAACTGTCTTTGAAAAGGAAGGTTTATACTTACATTTACATTGTGACTTTTTCTCTAGGCAATTCCAGTGTGCTTGAGAGTAGAATTTCATGAAATACAGACTATGAAAATTCTAAGTGTAGTCAGAAGTCTACAGTATTTTATAATAGATAAGTAAAATTGTACTCTTTCTAGTCTTTACAAAGCAAAGAATATTAGAAATGTCTGCATTGCAGGATATGAGCATCTACATATTACCAACTTGCCCTCCACCCACCATCAGTCGGTGCAATTTCTTTTAGTACAGATTCTCTTTTGCACCTTGTGTTCCTCATGCTTTCCAGTTTTTTCCCACCTGAAAAACATGAACTGACATCACACTTCCACTCATTTTTTTCTGTACCTCCCCAGTTGCCAGAGAGGTTGGGCATCTCCTCTTTGTACTGACCACTCGAGGGCTATTCATATCCTTGGCCCATTTTCTTGTAAGGTGACTTGTCTTTTCTTATTGACTGATAGGATTTTAAAATGTAGCATAGTCTGGATACTAATCCTTTGTCAGTCAAAAAATGGACTGCAAATTGCTATTTCTAGACTGTGATTTGTGTGATACCTTAATTATAGTGTCTTTTGTCATATAGAAGTGTTAATTTTTGTGTAGTCAGCTTTAGAATTTTAAAAATGTATGCTTCATGCTTCTAAGGTTCTGCTTTCCAGTCCATCTTGAATTTGATTATGTGCATGGCGTGCACATATCCTTCTTACATTCATAACCACTTGTCACCTCAGTACATGGATGGAATGCTTCCTTCTCCCCATGGACCTGCACTACCCCATCTGCTGTAGGGTCAGGTCCTCTTTTACACAGCTCTCCAAGCCCTGTTCTACTGGCCTGGATGTTGTGGGCCAGACCACAGGTCTGGCCTAGTCTCACAAAGCACCTGACATCTGACACAAGCCTTCACCTTATCTTTTGATCCGTGGGTTTGCCATGCTATTCTTGGCCGTCTGCTCTTCAATACCCTCAGAATAAGCTTCAGATTCCATGAAAATCCTGGATAGGGAATTGGGAGTTTTTGTTACAAATGTATTGAATTTGTAATTTCAAATGGAAAGCAATCGGTGTCATTTCCGTGTTGGATCTCTCTGCTTATTTACGTTTGCGCTTAAGTCTTTGAGAAAATTTTCCCATCTTTTCCTCAAATGTCTTGCACATATTTGGTGTGGCATATTCTTGGGTTCCTATCTTCCTTCCCCAGCAAAAAGTCCTGCAGGACGGGTGCCATAGACCCAAAGGTCATAGACCCAAAGGTGGCCCACCTGCATTTGGCTTAGCGGATCATAATACCCGCCTATCTTCTTGCTAGGAGCAGATGAGGTACCGAGTGCCAAGTGTCCCCCGGGAGTGACATGGGCTTCCTTCCTTTTGAGCAGCTTCTATGGTATGCTGGCTAGTTTAATAAGTAGCTTACTGGACTAGTAAAAACTAGATTGGGTGACTCCAGCTATCTGATCTAATCAAAAGAGGCTTTGTTGTCATTTCCAAATGCATCTGGGCTCTGACAGGAATTGTCTTTCCCTTAACTGGAGAAATTTGTGATTTTTAAAAATGGCTTTGGTTATACGAAGAGAGCTTCTTCTTGATCTCCAAAATTCCCTGTCCCTAGAATCCTGGCTTTTCTCCAGGATGAGCAAATGAGGAGATGCTAACAGACTTGCCTTTCAAAAGGGCAGTGGGACAGCATGGTGTATTCAAATGTAGCCCTCACTCTTGTGGCCATCCTGTCATCCTGATGTCCCATCACTGGAAGTCCTGGATGCCCTTCCCCTGTGTACTGTGCAGCAGAAGGAGGCCTATTCGCCCTGTGCATCCTCTTCCCCATGGTGAATCCTCCTTCTCTGGGGTTGAGTCATGCTACCCTGACAGCCTGCAGCCTTCACTGGCAGTCCTGCTCTGTGAGATGTGGACTTCAGTGAGTTCTGCACATTGAGTGACACACTGTCCCTGACAGACAGGTGCCAGGTGGTTCTGGGAGGCCCATAGGTTCTTCATGAGGAGCAGTGGGTCCTGTCCCTGGCTTGTGGAGTCTGCACCCTAGTAGACTGAAGTTCAGCCTTCAGAAGGCAGGAGTCCTGACACTTCCTGGGCACTTTGCAGGATGTGAAGTGTTAAAATGTGGTCCTGGCTATTCGGGACCCTAGGAAGCACTGGGAAGAAGAGCCATGCAGAGAGAGAAGGGTCTGAGTAAAGTCCCGTGTGGGCTATTTCCAGAGAACTGTGAGGAAGTGTTGGAGGGTGCACAGGTAGGCACAAGAGCCTGTGGGCTGGAGCATCCGAGGTGAGTTGGATTTGGGGGGTGTGAGGGCAGAGGCAGAGACAGATTCTGGAGGTCCTAACACAACAGGCCTCCCCAAAACCCATCCCCTTTCTGCTTTCTGTAGAATGGGCCACAGCTCCAGTGTCTTGGCACTGCCAATCTGCAGAGGACACTGGAGACTGATTCCAGGTTTTTTTTTTTTTTTCCAAGATTCTTGTAGGTGGTGAATATAGTTCTGATCATGACAACAAAAGAGAACATTTTGACAAATTTTATTTCAGATCATTTTGGCATTATCCTGTCCTAATCACTAATTAAGAAAACTGCAGCTTAGACTGACTACTTGTCAACCCATCTGCTGGGCCAGACTTCATAACAGTACCCAAGTATTCCTGTGAGCACCGTGCAAATCCGGGTGAGGTTTTCTGAGCTTTAGAAAAAAAGACAAGCACGACTCTCTCAAGCAGATCCTGGCAGGCTCATATGTTGTCTTATAGAAGCCCAAAGCTAATTCAGCTAATAGTCTCATCATCCATCCAGAAACTAAGTGATCATTCTGCTACCCTCCATTGGTAGAGAAGAGCTCTGCTTTGACAAAGGTTCAGCAATGAGGAAAGAAGGAAAAAAGGGCCTCGCCCTAGCTCCAGTGGCCTATGAGGTACATGGGGGCACTAAGGACAAGCAACAGCAAGGATGGGCCCTCCTGTGCCACAGAGGCCACTCACCTGGATATCTGCCCCTCCACTGTATGGTCCTAATCACTGCCCTTTGATAGCAATCCCATCTCTGCCTGTCAGCATCAAGCCCTGTGGCCCATATGCCCTCAGGGCTGTGTCCCTGGCCAGACAGTCTCAAGTCTTCCCCATCCCAGTCCTCTGATGCTCAGTGTCCTCAGGACTAGGATCACATGTCAGGCACCCAAGCTGGATGGGTGTGGTTGTCCGCTTACTGCCCTCTTCCTCACAGAGCAGTGCGAGCAGTGGCATGATGTCTAGTGAGACCTGCCAGTGCTCACCTGGCGCTCTTCCATGTATTTTCTTATTTCTGTAAGGCAGGGATAAGACTGGGCAGTATTCCTCTGCCCTGCTCACCAGGGCATATACATCGTCCTCTCTCTCCACACCTCTGCTTTGTGTCTAGCCAGGGGGAAGAGAGGAAGGGCTGGGCCTAGGTCCCCCAGGCTGGACACACTTGGTATCTGAGGTTTCAGAATTTGGCTGTGAGTTTTCAGCTGTGGGTAGGGAAGGGTCGGGGCATGGACAGACACAGCAGTGGGACCAGGGTGGGGGGGTGTTGGGGACAGAGTAGGAGAGTGCTGCTCAGGTAGCTGTGGCCTTGAAGGCCTCTGGGGGGGGGGGTGGGGACTGTGAGCTGAACTTTAGAGGTTCTGAGCTGACCACAGCACCTGGAAGCTGGGCCAGCTGCAGGCAGCTGTGAGGGAGCACCTTCTCTAGCGATGGCAGGCGCTGCACATGACCCTCAACTGGCAAGGCAGCCAGCACCCATCCCCCGATCCGGAGAGTTCCACAAGTCATAATGTTTTCTGATCTGTCTCTGGTTTTCTGCTAGGAAAAAAAGGGAAACCAGGAGATGTAGGACAGCTCTGGTGGCATGGTGGTGGTGGTAGGGGGGAATAGGGAGCTGGGCTAGAAGGCCTGAACCCAGGTTCAGACCCTTCCCTGCCCTCCCACCAGCCACAGGCTGAATTGGCCCTGCACTGCGCTTCCTGGGGGTTGGAACCAGGGTTTACCAGTACCCCTACAGCCCCAGGGGGCTTCTCAAAGTCAAGGGCTATTCTGTTGGGGGTCAGAGCATCCCACATGGCTTAGAAATGGTCAGGTGACTTGGCCAAGTAGACCTTTTGGTTGCAAGCTGTGGGCCGAGGTAGGGTGGCCAGGTCTGGCCTGTGATGGTGTCGTCTCCCCTCCCCCTCACACACACACACTCTGTGCATCCTTTATGGGGTAATGATACAAATTGTCTGAGTTAAGCTTCATTAAAGCAGAAGTCCATTTTCCACTTACGATAGGAATTTTTTATTTATCAAATTGCTATTTTAATATAATTTTCCAAGTCACCAAAGACAAATAATCCACTTAAACGAAGCTCAACACCGTGTTTTCCCTAATGCCCTGTTTCTGTGGAAGTGTGGCCAGCACTACATTCCGCCCTCAGTTGGAGACATCTGGTGGGCTTCAGGATTTACAGCTCAGCCTTATTTGTTCTGAGTAAGTGTGAGCAGGAGGACTAGCCTGAGCTGACCTGTTGCCCTCTCTGGATAGATAAAAGGCTGTTAAGCAAATTAAGTGTGTAAACAAGAATCCTTAGAGAAGCCATCTTTCTGGAACATCCCTGAGCACTCCTGGAGGCCCTTTCTCTCTCACTGTTTGCAATGCTAATTACCAATCACACATTCCTTAGGGCTGGCTCCCTCCACATCTTAAAGATCTGAAGGGTTTTGTGTATTGGTTAGGTCCCCTTCAGTATTTAAAATGAAAAGGCCCATTTCTTTAGGTACTTCTCAGTGTCAAGTATCCACTAATGTAACCTGTCAGTTTCCCTGAGCATGGGCAGTGAATGAGTGGATTTCAGGGAGCTTGTGATTCTGAATCTCTAATCCTACTGCTGAGCTTGGGGCAGTAATTGCAGAGAAGGGGTCACAGAGACCCCAGAGCATGTGGGAGAGAGGACTACTAATAATGACCATGTGGCAAATGTGGCAACAGAAACTTGGCCAAAAAGCCCCTGGGGAGACTGCTTGGGAGAAGCATGGATGGGCTTGTGAGGCAGAGCACACAGCAGGGTGGGGGAGGGGGTAAGGGGTGGGGGTTGTCTTCCCTGCTGGCAGAGTAGAGGGGATTGGGATGTGGGCACTGGGGGGTGTAGGAGAGGTCGGGGATGTCAGGTGGGAGGCCCAGGCGTCCTGTCTCGTGAAAGGGTTTCCCCTTTAGGCTGAGCAGCAGTGGCACAAGATGGGAATCCCCTTAATTAGAAAAGGCGTCCCAGTTACACTGTGGTCATGGCTGATGGGACTTACTGGGTGAAGGCCTTAGTGGCACTTCCCTGCACTTGAATGTCTAGTTGCTGTTAGTTCTAGTACAGAACAAGATTTTGACTGTTAGTGGTTATGTATAGCATTAATAGATATTGCAGTACCCAGCACATCAAACCTATATATAAAGCTATAGCTGTAATCAATTTTAGATTTTTTCAGAAATAAGTTGATTTAAAGAAAAATAAAAGGTCAGAGGCTTCCATTTCTGGTATCACGCAGGAGACTTAGTGTTCACAAGGCTCACCTGTCACAGAATGTACCACAGGATCTGGTGTGGTTTCTATAAGCATAACCACAAAGAAGAACTGATCAAAGACCAACAATCTAGAAAGGCAGGGGAGCAACTCAAAGCTGGCGTTTACCTGGAAACCCACCAGGTGATTTCGGGACTACAGCCCAGTTTTAAGGAGCACAGATGGAAGACGAAACGTGGAGAATGTTCAGATGCTAGTTTTTGTTTTGCTTTTTTTTTTTTTTTGGCTTGACCATGAAGGTTAATGAAAAAGGAAAAGCCATTCCCCCACACATAATTTTCATCCACAGTCCTACACTCACATGGGGTTTGGAGCCCCAGTTGACATTACTTATTTGGCCTGAGAAGGTCATTTAAAGTAGTGTGGACATACCAGTGCCCTATGGCCCCAGCAGAAGCCAAGACAATCTTTTTCTCTCATAGAGAACTATTTCTCTCATAGAGAACTATAACAAGCTTTAGAGAATTCCAACAGACAGAAAGTTTCAAGGAAGCAAGTCACCAGGAGCAAGGGTCAGCAGAGAAAACAGCTGCAGAAAGAGATCTGCAAAGATTACAGACTGTAGTAGAATTATCTGAGACATACTACATTTAAAATTATAAAAGTTAGTATGCTTAAATTTATGAAAAGAAAGATACCGATTCAAAGGAGGAAAGGGGAACTTTTCACAACTTGAAAGATGGGTCTGAAAAAAGAACCAAGTTTCAAACTTAATAGATGAGAAAATAATAATAAATAGTATAAGTTAATAGACGAGAAAATAGAGTGACAGAAAAGGTGAGTATTTGACATGAGATAATAAATGATGAAAGCCTCCTATTCTCCAGATTCAAAAAGACCAAGATATTTCTAGTAGAGTAATTACAAGGAAACTGCACAACATCCAAGACAAAGGAAATACTCAAAAGCAGCCTGAGAGAAAAGACAAGACTTCTAAGACCGAATAAAAAATTGATGGGGAGCATTAACCAAAGAGGCCAGAAGATGGCACCACCTTAGCACTGTCTGTCCAGTAAAGCTGTCCTGAGAGTGGGAGGAGGGAAAGACATTTTTAGACAAATGAAAACCAGAGGAGCCTCTCATTAAAGGAACTTCTAAAGGTTGAATTTCAAGGACAGTAATTTCAGAAGAAAGGTCTAGAAAAAATAATGAGAGAAAAGGGTAAAGCTGTGAGCAACTCTAAACAAGCATCAACATATAAAGCAACAGTAAGAAAGAGAGTCATAATTTCTAGTGCTCGAAGATCAAGTAGTGCTGAGGCCCTGGGCAGCACCAGCACACAGCTAGAAGACAAGATATAGGTGTGCCTCTGGCTTAACCTAATTAAAACATTCCTCATTTCTTGTGTTGTTTGGGAGGAGAGTAAAGATCATGATTCACATTAGACGCTAAGTTAAATATACATGTTAAGTATTTGTAGGGTAACTATTAAAACAATAGGAATAATTCAGTAACCTCCAGGTTAGTTGCAGGTAGGGCATTAGAATTCCAAGGAAAAGTATATCCACATTGCAGCTAGAAAGAAAAACAGAAAAAAATAGAACAAATGGAAGCATCAGAATAAGAAGATGCAAGCTAATCTAAAGTTTGGGACCATACTGGACTAAAAAGTCCACCACTGTGCTTGTTATGAGAGGATTGTAAGGACACAGATGAGGTGGAAGTGAAGGATTTTATAATATCTCCTAGACATTAACCAACAGCTAGCAGAAGTCAAAAAGTGAAAGATTCCAAACATCATTTTCATTATCATCAAAAACACAAACTTTTTAAAGAAAATCTAACAAAAGATGTAACAGACCTGAACCCTAAAATTGTAAGGCATTGACGAAGATAAAAAAGACCTAAATAATGAGGCACAGCATGATCTTGAGCCAAAGACTCAATGTTGCTAAAATGCTAATCCCCTACCTCAGTTGATCTGTAGGTCTAGTGCAATTCCAGTCAAAAACACCACCAAGCTTTTTTGTAGAAGTTGACAAACTGGTGCTAAAATTCACGTAGAAATGCAAAACTTTGAAAAAGAACAAAAATGAAAGATTAGAACTGTGTGATTTTTGCCCCAGTAGAGAAAGACAGTCTTTGGACAGATTGCTGGAGCAGCATCCATGTGCATATGAACAAACCTCAATTCATATTCTATACCCTGTGCAAAAATCACCTCAAAGTAGATCATAGACCTAAAGGTAAAACTTAAAACTATAAAACTTCTAGAAGAAAAGCTTTTGTGCCTTTGACTCAGGGAAGGATTTCTTAGATTTGACACCAAAAGCATGATTCATAAAAGAGCAAAGTAATAAATTGAATTCCATCAAAATTTAAAATTTATATTCTTCAAAAATCACTGTTAAGAGAATGAAAAAACAAGTTCTGTGTTGGAAGCAAATATTTTCAAATCACGTGTCCAATAAAGCCTTAATATGCAGAATATGTAGAAAACAACTATCAAACTCAATGATAGGAAACAAACAACTGATTAAAAAAATCTGAATATCAAAAAAATGTCAGATAACATTAAAAGATACCCGGTCACTTGTCACAAGGGAAATGCAAATATGGTTTTAATTTCTTTTGCATTTCCCTAATGCCAGCTGGAGGGAACTTAATGTTCATCCACAGAAGGGAAATGGGTGAACCCATCATGGTGTGTCTATGCAGTGGAATACTGCCCAGTGTTGATGACTACTGCACAGGCAGTGCTGAAGATGGATTTCAATGTAATTCTGAGTGAAGGAAGCTAGGCCAAAAAAAGTGCATGCTGTGCAATTCTCCATTTCTATTAAAGTTTACGAAGTGTAAAATGCATAGTGACAAAGTAGATCCATGGTCTCCTCAACACTGAGAGGCAAATGGAGAAGGACACTTTGGGGTGATAGACACATCCACTGTCTTGATTAACCTTATGTAATGAACGTATAGAGAGCACGAGTATCCCAGAACTCCACATACAACACGTTATAATACCACTTACTATATTTCAGGCATTGCCCTAAGTGCTTTTATTGTTTAACTAATTTATTCTCCTCAGTACTGACAAATAAGGAAACTGAGACACAGAGAGTCCAGGCACGTTGTTGCAGATCAGGCACTATGACTGCAGGGCTCATGGCATTGATCTCTAACAATACTGCTCATGGAATGATTCGTGAAAGTTGATTGTGTTCTTCAAAACCCAGGTCTAAACCACCTTTAAAGAGTCGGCATCACATAAATCGTCATATCATTCTCTGTAGCACAATGAAGTTACAAATCACTAACCTGAAATCTAATGAGACAAACCCAGAATGAACCACAAGCGCTTACAGATTTTAAAGATACACTGACAAGTAAGCCATGATCCAAATAAGGAAATCATAAAGGAAAGTAGAACAGCTTTGGATGTCAGGAATAATAAAGGCTGTAGAGGGCCTTTAGAAAGAAATTGATGGGCCGAAATGCTTGCTTATTTCAGAAGTGAAAAAAATCAAACATTAATGAGCTAGTCATCTGCCTTAATGTAGAAAAAGAACTGAGAAAAATAAGTAGAAGCTACTTTACTTTTGTGTATGTCTTAAAATATCCATAAGAAAGAAACTAAAAGAGAACCAAAGTAGCAGAAGGAAAACAATAAAGCTAACAGCAGAAATTAATGAAATACTGAAACTGATCATCAGAATCAAAAGTTGGTTATTTTAACTGACACCTGAAATTAAAAAAATCTCTAATGTGGTTAACAACTAAGATGAGGGAAAAGGCACCTAAAAGTCATAGGAAGAATTATAAATAAGACGCTGGGCGGGCAGTCCATGTCTGTAACACCAGCACTTGGGTGCTGGTGGCAGGAGGATCAGAGTTTGGGGCCAGCCTGGGCTATACAGAGAGACCCTACCTCAAAAGAAAAAGGAAAAAAAAATTCAAATTAGGTATTACTTCAAATACACAGGGATTTAGCGAAAATCACAATATTATGAACAAATTTCAAAATTTAGGTGACAAATTCCTGGAAAAAATAAAATTGTCCAATAATCTGAGAAAGTCCAAATTGTTTTATAATCATATAAAAATCAGGAGAAAAAAATCTCTCCATAAAGAAAACATGAGGTCCTGCCTATCTTACAAAGCTGTCCAGTAGACACTCAAAGGACTGCATCTCAGACTCTTCCTGAGAGTGGAAAAGGAGGGAACAAGGTAACCAACCTGATGCTACAGCCAGACCAGGGCAGTTCAAGAAAGAAACTCAAGGCAGATCTTGCAAAAGTGATCACATGAATCCTGCGTGAAATATTTGCAAACTGGACCTCGCCATGATTAAAAACCATGACACATTGTGACTAGATGGAGTTCATTCCAGGAATGCAAGGTTGGCATATGATATCTATGTCATCTATCCCATTACCAGATTAAAGGCAGACAATTTGTCATTTCAGTTGACACCAGAAGTCATCTGACTTAACCCTGACCATGCGGTAAGAACTCTAGTAAATTAGAGTAGAGGGAACTTTTCTAAGGCAAGCATCACTTTCTGTAGTGAAATGTTGACCACAGCTGACCCTTTAAAATCAGGAAATGGAAGTCAGGGGTGTTGTTCAAGCTGTTAGTGGATGGAACATACTCCTCTCTGTAGCTGCTAACACTCTAGCCAGCCTGGCTGCCTGTCCTGTGACCTCCACATTGAAAAACCACTGGTCACCTCCCAGTACCTGTCCCAACTGGACCTTCTGCAGGTTGGGCTTTTCTGGCTCCTGCAGCTCCCTGGCTACTCATTAGGTCTTTTGGCCATCAGCATCTGTTTCTGGTCTGAACCATTAGGCCACTCTCTAGGCATAGGTCCCAGACCCACCTGACACCTTATTTGGTTGTCCAACAAATGTCTTAAACTTGGCATCTCCAAGGAACAGACCACGATTGTCATACCAAATGTGTTTTCCTTCAAGCTTCCATAAACTGACCTCAAGAGAAAATTCTCCTTCCAGTTGTTGAGGTCAAAAATACTGGTGTTGTCCTTGGTTTGTTTTTTTCTCTCACACCCCAGATCTCATTCATCAGCATCCTTTGCTGGCTCAGCCTTCTGCATACATCTAGAATTTGAGGTCTTCTCAGCTTCTTGCTGCCCTCTTGGCCCACCCACATCATCAGTACCTGTCAATTTGTGATTACTATGTCCCCTAACCTGTCCCTTGGCTCTGCCTGTCCCCACCATTCCCTATGCCTCATCTGTTCTCAGTGGGACAGCCAGTGGGGTCCTTTGAAGCATGCATCTTCCCCTGCTCAGAGTTTCCTAGGCTACAAGAACATTCAGTGGCTGGAGCTCTGAGAATCTGTATGTCATGCTAGCCCCTTCCCTGCCAGCCTCAGCTCCTACGCAGAACCTTGCTCTTCTATAGCCCTGCCATTCTCCTTGATGTCTCTGGAACATCTCAAGTAGTCTCTGACTTCAAGGTCTTGTACTCTTGCTGTGTCAACCAGGAAACACCCCTAACCACCCACCCAATGTCTACATAGCACTTCCTCTGTGCGAACTGCTGCTTTTTAGGTGACCGAACTCCATGCTGAAAATGCACACGAGCACCTCTGCTCTTTCCCACATCCTCCCTTGCCTTATTTTCCCCAAAGCATATCACCATCTTCTGCAATGCATGTTGTATTTCTTTATTTAATAAGCCAATAATGTTTTCCTATAGGCGGTACATGGACATGGCAGAATTATGAAGGTGGTACCCTGAGAACTGGAGTTTGGGGAACCCCCAGATTCAGCAGTTGGCAATGTGGTTTTGAACTAATGTGGTGGCCACAAGGGACAAGAGGCATTTTTGATGGAAGCTGTGCAGGCCCAGAGGGGAGGGCCGGGTGGATCTCCAGGAAGTCACAGTGGTCCAAGGTTTGGAGGAGAGAGTAGATGAGGAAGGGGCAGGGGGAGGGACACATCTGATGACAGCAAGGAGACACGAGGTGTGATTCAGACAGGTGCACCCCACAACTTCTTGCAGCTCCACTTCCCTATTAATGCCCCTCAAAAGAATCACTTGTATATGGACTCTCCCATGGATGCTCTGCCACTTGCCTGGAGTCCCACCGGGGTCAGTTCCTCAACTTCTCCTGTTGTTTTCCCCTCTAAAATGGGGGTGCTTCCTCATTGGCTGCTGTGTCTGACATAGAATGAGTGCTCCCTGAATTTGCCTTTTATTGCCATTGGCTGCTATCTGTGCATGGAAAGAAAATGAACAAGTATTTTTGATGTTGCCTAAAGCTTGGTCTGCTATTCCCATCCTATTTATCAGACTGCTGGTACTTAAAGAGAAATAGTGTTTATTTAAATGCGACAAGAATTTTGAAATTAAGTCATTAAGTGAAAGTGAGCAAGTCAACCCCGCTTTGGTTCTCCCTGAACCTCGACTGGATAACCGGAGTTGCTTACGCTCAGAGTTTTAAACTCACGCTAATGGCTCCCACATTAAAATTTCTCTCTCGCTTGTTTTTTTTTTCTCTTTTAGTCTGAACCCGAGGGCTTTTCTCATTTCCACTTGTACGTTTGTGCTGCTTTTCTCATGAGATGGAGGAAAGAAATACTAGAAGAAAGAGATTTTCAAGTAAGTAAACGCCTTTCAGAAGAACTGAGTTTGATTTTCTGCTGGGAGAAAGGTTTATTAAATTTTAGTTCACGGGTGATTTGTGGCGGAGTTGTGAGAAGTGCTGCTTGCATTTCACTGCTGACTTCCTGCTGCTGGGAAGCTTGTCCCACCAAGGAAGCGGACCTGGCAGCGCTCGGTGCCAAATGGGGCATCACCAGTTCTTGCGTGAATAACAAGCCCCACCAAAATGTCCCTGAGTCATGTGTGTCCTCAGCAGTGTGGCCTCCAGCTACAGGGTCCCTCTTCACAGTGCCTGCACCATGATGCATTAGGACCGTGTGCATGATAATCACATAGTCTGGGTGCTCATCTGGCCAGTGCCCTTGGAGCTGAGACTTGGGATGACTTACTTCATCCTTGGAGTCAGTTTCCGTACTAAGTCAGCAGGAGGGCCAGACTCAAACCTGTTTCTCAAAGGCATTTGTTGAATGCATATCCTGTCAGGCTTTCTGCTGCACCCAGTGGACTGAGCTACAGGGGGACCATTGACTGTTGACCCTTCATAGGTAAAGTCTCCCTTTACCTGAGATGTGGACAGGAGGTCCTTCTGCCCAGTGCCCTAGAGGCAGAGCAAGCCCAGTGGCCCACAGCCCTCTCTGGGTAAGGGTGGGCAGTCTGGGGTGCAGCAAAGAGGACACCAGCATTGTGGGGACTGGGCTGTGCCCCAGCGAGCTGGGGTTACTCTCATTCACCTCACCACCTTGGCCCCCAGCTCTCAGGTGAGGGGAGAGGCAGGGTTACCCTGAGGTCCTGAGTCCCCAGTGTGGTGACTCAGAGCAGCTCACTGCCTTGTTCCTCAGTCCTGTGCTTTCAGATTGCTCCCACCACTCTGCTTCCCACCCGAGGACTATATGAAGAGCTAGTGAGGGTCTGCTGTGCTGCCCAGAGTTTCCTGTGCAAACCCCAGGGGAGGTAGGCAGGTGAGGGCCTGCCCTCCAGCCCCTGACACTTGTGAGTGCATGGGGAAGGAGACTCTTTTCCACCTCACTTGCTGCCCTTGTCCGCATGGGCATACTTAACACTGCATGGACCTTCGATGCAGTCAGTTGCTGGGGCCCTAGACTGGCCACCACTCCTTTCTTGCCTCCCCCAGCCTCAGGCCCAGTCTGTGATGTGTCAGCCTGCCTACCCCACTGGTATGTGCAGGGCTGCTGGACCTGGAGCCATCTGGCCCACCTGGCTCCCCTCATTGCTTGGCTTTGGGAACATGTAGATCCTAAGAGAAGATATGACTTAGAGACATCTAAGTGAGATAGAGTAAGTCTTCCTGTATACTCAGCACCATCTCCCACAGTGTGTTTTCTTGTCCCTGGGGGCACTGGAAAACAGGGCTAGCTGAGCAGGCGTGCTGGTTCATATGCCTGTTCATCAGAGAGAAAGTCCCAGCTTTCCTGGTGTACAGCAGTCACTTAGTGTGACTGTGGTCAGTGTGGTGGGTTCCCACTGGCCAGTATACATTCCTGTTCCCTGGCTGGCTCCCAGGGAGTCTTTGGAAGAATTTGATAGATTCTAGGTGAGAGGTTCAGGTCAGAGTTCCAGGCTGACCTGGCCTTTCAGGTTCCAATGGCCTTGTGTCTAACCCTTGCTGGCTTGGGTTAACAGTGTCCCTGTAGGCTCTGAGCAGACATCACTAACCTCTTGGGTCAGATGACCTCAGATTAGAGATGGGGTAGGAGAGATCTCATAGTTACTGTGTATGACCATGTGTTAAGGCAGGAGGTTCCTCATCCTCCTATAAATCTCTGCAGTCCCTCTGGGCCAACCCCAGGCCACTCATGCTGAGACTGGACCAGGCCCAAATGGTCTTTACATTCTAGTGAAGAAATGAGCCACCTCCAGCAAGGGCTGCACCTCTGCTGCTCCTCTACTTCTCCCAGCTGCTTCCTGCAGGACCACTCTGCTCTCATCCCCTGCCCTCCCAGCTGCTTCCTGCAGGACCACTCTGCGCTCATCCCCTGCCCTGACTCATGGCATACCAGATTCACACTGGCTGTTGGCACTTACAGACAGCCTTTATTCTTATTGTGAGAAGGTGCAGTGAGGTGTCACTTGTGCCTGGAAGTCAAAGCAGGGTCTGGACTCCCTTGGAGATAGAGGGCAGAGGTAGGAGTAGCTCCTGGATGGGAGGGGCTACTGGGGGTCTGCATGAGGCAGATGGGGTCTATGGTGACCTTGACAGACAACAGCAATGGTGAGTCCCACCATTGTTCAGCCTGCTTTATTTCAACACACTTTTGTTTAAGAGACTGTGTTTTCCTGTTTGGCTGGGAACATTGTGCTCTGTTGTAATTAGAGGGCGAGCCTCTGGCAACTGCTTAAAATGGTTTGCCGGCTTTCTCTGAATCCTGCTCAGTTAACTTGAGGGTAAGAGAGGGTGGGAGACAGACCAGCCAAGCAACCAGGTGTGATGAGGGCACCAGCAGGGGGCAAACCCTGGAGCCTGCACATCCCTGCAGCTTGAGGGGGTGGATGGAGAGGGCAGAAAGCGGCAAGATGGATTTTCCTCTGTGCTCAGAATAAATTAGGGCTTTGATGGCATGCAGGCTAGACGGAGAGCATGTTATCAACCCGACATATGTTGTGGGGAATTGAACTAAGTGGAAAGGAAATAGGAAGAGAAAACAGAAATTAAATAAAGAACCCTAAGAGTCCTGGTGAGCATGGGGAATTGTATTTGCTATTGTGACATTTTAGGGAAACGATTCTGTGCCACAGAAGGCAGGTGAAATGGTGTGTGTGTGTGGGGTGGAGGGTGGTCCTCAAGCAGTAGCACTCCTGGCAAATGACTCTTGAAGCCCTCACTCTATGAAGCACTGTGATTTGCCTCTCAGGAAATAATGTGTTGCTTTGAGTCATTTCTGTAGGAGCAGGATTGTGTTGAAAGATGAGGTATTCCCAAAGTGGGGCCCAGGACTCTGCTGGTATTAGAATGCAAGCCAGGCCTGTGGGCTGGGAACAGGAAGGTGGCAGCCAAGGGGCTGCCCATTCCTTGTGCCCCTTGGCTCTGAGACTTGCTCAGGTCTGGGTCTGGTTCTGTCCCATTCTGTGAACATTCTGGGGGTGGGTAGGGACTTTGGGGCAGGGATTCAGGCTGTACCCTCCGGCCTAATCCCTGTGTGGAGACACCCTCCTGAGGGAGCATTCAATAGGGGCTGGGAGGCTCATTTCCCCCTCCTCTCCATGTCTGTCTGTGCTCAGAAGAGTGGTCTCCCTCAGGCAGATGCTTCCCTTTGTAGCTATGTTTTTGGTGCCTAGCTCTTCTGAGCATGGTCCCATGGCCCTCCCTCTGGCCAGGATGCCCACAGGCTCTGCATGGTGGGTGTCCAGCAAGGGCCTCTTCCATGGAGCCCTGCACCCTCTCCACTAGCCACTGGGGTTCTACCTTCAGAACCCACAGCTTGGTGTCTCCCCTCCTTTTTAGTTAGGCTTTTGTGTGATCTTTGGGATGAAAGGGTAACCCTTGTGTTGAACACCTGGTGCTTCCTTGGGGCCCACTAGCACTCTCCACCTTCCCTGCACTCTGTAGGCTGTTTGAGAGTAAGCAGGCTCGGGCATGAGGCTAGAGAAGGCCTGGGCCTCTTGCTCTTCTCCCTGATGACCTCCTCAGGCTCATGTGAGCCCATAAACCATCAGTGGGCTGGCTCCAGTCTGTCACATGCTCAGAAACCTTCCATAACTCCGTTGGCTGGGACCTACCCAAAACCAGAACCATAGACCTTTCTCTTCTGTGGCCTTGGCCTGAGCACTCAGAGCTACCGGGGCTGTAGTGTAAATTCTAGGCATCTTTTGCTGATTTTAAGTGCAACATTTAACACTTGAAAATACGCCATTCTAGAACTCTGCATTATATCCATTTTAGCGTCCAACTCTGCATTTATATCCATCTTAGCTTGGCTTCATTGAGGGCTGGCTGTAACCCCTTTCTGGTCCTTGTTCACAGCCATCCCTTCCTGAGTCTAGAACTGGGTACCTCACCCTTGTGATTGGTGAGAAGCAACACTCAGGCAGGGCTGGCCCTGCCCAGACAGCTTCCAGATATGAGCAGTACAGAAGTCTGTAGATTTAAAATGCTCTGTGAGGTTGGGATATTCTCCATGCATGGAAAGAGTTAAGCATTGCTCTTAATTTTAAAGACAGCAGTCTCACAGACACAGAGGGGATGGCTGTTTGTAGCATTTGTCTTCAGTTAATTTTAGGTGGACTAGCGTTGCACATCCTGTGAATCATTGAGCCTCCCTAAGGAGGCTTCACAGTGCAGAGGCCTGTAGACAACTCTGATAGGTAACCAGCCAGCCTCACCTGGAAGGAGAGACAGCTTCCATGTATGCATGGTGGTTGCCTGATGTGGAAGCTTCCGAGGCAGTGGCTTCTGACTCATGAGAGTCAGAGCCCAGGTTCTGGATGCCATATTCTGTGCCCAGTGTCCATGGCCTGTCTGGCTGAGCCCTGCTTCTAGGTGTATGAGAAGGACCCTACAGGTGCCAATCTGCGGGACATGGCCCAGCAGCCTTCCAGTTGGTCTCTTTTGGGCTCAGGTGGAGTCCTAGGATATCCACAGTGACTTAGCAAGGAAATCAGGTAGAGCAGGCCAGGGCAGGGCCAGTGGATGGATTCTGGCATCAGTGAGAGCCATGTGCTATGGGCACCGGGGGTGGGGACAGGGAACAGAAGTTAGAGACCAGGTGATGGGGAGCATAGGGAACAGAACCAAAGAGAAGAACGAATGGATTCCATCAAGGGGTGGATCCTTAACTACTCTTCTGCAAAGGGAAGTCATTTGACTCCCATTACTGGGAGTGCCTGGTGGTGCGGTGAGGACAAGTACACATCTATCAAGGAGCGGCACCTGGGCGGGAGATGCAGAGCAAGCCAGGGTGTCTCACTGACAGTGAATGCTTCATGATGGTAGGAAGCACGTTGGTTCAGCAGGTGGAGTGACCAGGCAGGTGCCTTGGAAAGAGGATCCGTGACACGATACAGAGGAGGAATGTAGGAATGCAGGAGGGTATAGTGAGGCTGAAGGAGGAGTTTGTAGAGGGAAGTGGAATGGGGATGACCAAAGGAACAGGGGACAGGGAAGCAGGCTGACTCCAAGGACAGCCAGGGATCAGATTAAAAGAGCCTGAAAGCCACAAGTGGAAGGACAGACAGAGAAGAAACAGGGGCCTCAACATGAAGACAGAGGGCAGTGGCCACTCAAGTGCTAAGGAAGGAACACAGTCCGTGGTATGAATCATATGAGTCATGGGTGTTGTGGGGATGTGGCTAGAGCTCGGAGTCCAGGAGCAGCATCTCGGAGACGGACAATGGCCAGCAGAGCCTTGGCAACATGAGGCTATATACTCCATCTCTGGCACTGGGTGGCAGCTCATGGACATGCCCTTTTCTGTCTATTAAGGTTGAATTTAAAACTTTATAAAATATAGAGAGAAATTGAGCAAAGCCCATGCAAGGAAGAAACTTGAAGCGTGTGTTGGCCTGAATAAAAACAAAGTCATTGTGAGTCTGACTACAGATGGGGTAGGAGAGGTTGGAGAGTTCTAGGTGGATTGTGATTGTCTTCCTACAGGACATTTACAGTTGTGTATCCCCTAACCTAGGCTATGTCCCTGAGCATGGACTTTCAAAACTAAATGAGAAGGTAAAAAAAAAAAAAAAAAATCAAGCACTTGGATGTTGAAGAGCCCCCTTTTTAATAAAATGGTCAATAATCAAAGTCATCCTCTATGTTAAGAAAGAGGAATTTATATGTTTGGGGGGAAGAATGTACTATGCTAAAAATGCCTCAAGGTAAGGTTAAAGAAAAAAACCCAACAATCTGAGCAGATCCATAATTTTGGGATAAATACAAATATTGCTAATGCCTTATTTTTAAGACCAGCAAATGTCATTCCAGTGAGTTCATTCACACGTGTGCACACATAGAAACAAGAACTTAGAATTCCATTTTATACAGCTGGGACAGGCTGATATGTTTCAGTCTTTGTTGTCAATCACTTCTATGCACTAGCCACCTGTGTGTCTGCCTGTCATTCTCTCCCTCCGTATATATGGAATATCTTAGTCCATTCCTATTGCTGTAATAGAATTCCTGAGTCTGGGTAATTTATAAGCAATAAAAACTTATTTCTTATGCTTCTATAGGCTGAGAAGTCCAAGATCAGATTCTGGCAGATTCAGGGTCTGGTGTGAGCTTCTCTCTGTTTCCAAGATGGCATTTTGATGCTGCATCCTCACGTGGAGGAAGGCAGAAGGAAGAAGGACTAGGGTGCTCCCTTCAACCCCTTTGGAAGGACACAATCCCATTCATGAAGGAGGGCTTAATCACCTCTTAATGGCCTACCTCTGAATACAGTCACATGGGCAATTAGGTCTCCCCCATAGGAATGTTGGGGGCATTCAGATTGTGGCATGGATGTATATATAACAAGATCAGAGATGCTCTTGGCTGGCCTTGTGCCTTACTCAGGAGGCATGAATAAAGTTAAGTATGTACTGAATAAAGGAATTACTAATATGAAGGAATACATATATAAAAATCAGGTCAGAATCTGATTTCACTTGCATTATAAATACTCTTAGCAAAGTGCCAGCAAATTTAATTCATTAATATATTAAATAAACAATATTCCATAAAATGTATTTACCCTAGGAATGTTGAGGTGGTTTACTATTTATAAATCTATTTGTGTTGGTTCCACAATCACTTGAACATTGGGGTTTCATTAGAATGGCTCACAAGTCTCAGTCATACTCACTGCTAAGACTTGTCACCATGACATGGCTGTGTCAGTAAAGGGAAAAGGGATCTCCAGTAGAGTATGGAGGCTCCTTATATTCTTCCCCAAAGGGCCATCTGGAACATACTGTCCCTCCAGCAGTGAAGGAGGCTCACGTACATCTCTTCTCAGGCCAAGGCTTTTGGCCACAGAGTTACCCACTGTCCACTGAACATCCAGATCCCAGAGAAACACTGGTGTGGGCCATGAAACAGGTTGTATACATGAACAGTCTAATTTCATCACGTATAGAACAGGTCAAAAACTGTCTTGATGCCAGCCAAGGGAGTGACCTCAAAGACCAAGTCAACTTGCTACCTCTTTCCCTCACACTGTTAAAATAACATCTGACTGAGAAACCACAGGCACAAAGTCACAGGGTCTCTTAGACTCAGTAGCTTTACTTAAGGAAGAAAAAACAACTCTACTCTTAATCTAGTAGAAATAAGTATTTCCAATCCACAACCATCAACACCTAGGGAGAAACTGTTTAATTCAGGAGCATACCTCTTTGTCTGGAATCTGAGGAATAAGTGTTTGTGAAGACTCCCTCCCTTTCTTTCCACATGCACACCAACGCATATGTGTTCATACACACATACCATACCATGGACATCCAGACGCATGAGCTTTTCCCAGGAGTGAGTAGGCTGGCACTAAAATTAGTGTGTGCCCCCAAAGACATCTGCTTCTTCCTGGTCTGGACCCTGTCCTTGTGTGACCAGCCCACACAGGGTAAGGAGGGAACCCAGGAGAATAGAGACCCTTCCGAGGGAGCTCCCCTGAGCCTCAAGTGTGAGCAGAGTCCCATACAGAACTGTATGTCTGGAGCATGACTTTGGATGGAACAGGAATGGCAGGCTCTGAAATCACAGCCGCAGCTCACCTTCCACTCATTTGGAGGTTACTTTTGTGACTAAAACACGCTATAGTAGAAAGTTAGGTTAAAATGGCCAGAGCCACAGGGACCTAGCTAAGAAAAATGGCATTTGGCTTTCCAACAACACATTCTAAACACATGTAGAAGTTGTAAATTTTTATATCAGTGACATTGTAAAATTAAAAGACAGGCAGCAAACGACAGAAATAAAGATTTTTCTTACAAACAGGATGAAAACATAGCTTATATCCTTAATATACAAAGAACTCACACACATGGAAAATGGGTGAAGACAACCAGAATAGTCAGACAACCCACAAAAGAATTATGCAGCTGTCTAGAAAATGCAAAATGTCTTCCAGTCGTTAGTAAAGAACTGAAAATGAACATAACTGTTACCTACCTGTCAACAAGCAGTGCTTTTTAAAATGTGCCTCCTTGAGACTGGCAGAGGTAGCAGGAAGCAGGCTGCTTGCTGGCTCCTAGAACATGCAGTGTAGAGCCTTTCTGGAGCTCTTTCAACCCAGCACACCAGCCATGGTGATGAGGGAACAAGGTGTTTGCAGTGTGAATGTAGGGGGCAGATCCTAAATCATGGCCCATTGCTGGCTGGAATATTTCATAGCTACCCAAAACTGTCTTCAAACAACATAGCCTAATGTGGGGAAATAGTGTATTTCTGTGTGAAGGGAAAGCATGACCTGAAATTGTATTCATCTACGTGTGTGCATGCATAGAAAGATGAGCCTGCATTTGCTTGTGTTTTGAGCACAGAGAAAAGACTGAAGAAAAACAAGCCACAGTGTTAGCTTTGTTGAGTTTTGGTTAGTAGAGGTATAAATATTTTTATTTTCTTTGAACTTTTTTGTAGTTTTACATCAATGACAGCTTTAGAATTGTACCTGAAGGGAGGAGGGGATTCAACTCTGAGGTGTCAACCCCTCCCAGAGGCCAGACTGAGTTCTCATGGACTTCAATCTGCTAGGACCTGGGAGAGGGATGGGGAGTGATTGGCTTTTGCCTTGGCCTCCCCAGCCTTTCCTGTAGGCAGGAAGCCAGAGAGCAGTGGATATTTTCTTGGTGAGCATGGACTTCTGTTTAAGTGACCCAGGACCCTCATCTATGAAGCCCCAGTGCCTCCAGCCCCTGTACCTTGGGCTGTCTACTCCACCCCACAAGTCCTTGAGCTGTAGCTTCCCAGTCAGAAGCACAGAGAAGATGTGGAAGGAGTTTTGATCAACAGGCATTATAGCTTTTGTGTACATTGGTCCTGGTAGACATGCTGTCTGCATGCTCTCACTGGATGCTCCAACTTCCTTCTGAGAAAACCCACTGCCATCCTGATTCACACACTCAGATCCAGTTGATTATTTCAGGGGCCTCGTCCTGCCTGCTGAATCTTTGAGTGGCACCTGGGATGGTGCTTCGGTCTCTATCCTGTGGTTAACTTGGTGGTGCCAAGCAGCCTCCATGGGTTAATGGTTTCACATGGGTTTGTGTCTCACTCAGTGTTCCTTTGAAACAGAAAATGTCATGAAGTGCCAACGTAAAGATCAGTTGTCTCCTTCTTTATCATTTCAAGACATTTTAGAGACAAATTTGGGTCAATTGACATTGAATCTTTAAGGTATATTGTTGTGCTTCCTACACTCCTGCAGGTGGCTGCATGCATAGGGCTTTTGTGGCTGTGTGGTACAGCACAGCTTTTGTGGCTGTGCATAGTGCAGCATGGGTTGCATTGCTGTGTGGGGCTTGTGTGGCTTCATGGTATGTCAATTGCTTGAACATTCTTGAACAGGGTCTCTTGTGTGCCCAGACCCTGACGTGACATCATAAAACTCCCAGGATGGACATTCACAGACCAAGGGGAAGAGCAGGCTAGGGAGAGGAGGGGACTCCATCTGCATGGAGAGGGCAGGGCTGACTGGAATGTCCAGATTCCCGTGACTGTGGATAGGGGGCCATGGCCAGCTGCTGCCTTGGCCTTTTGACAGGGGAGCATCAGAGCCAATGGACAAGAATGAGTGGGATGTGGTACAAAGGGTCGGCAGGAAGGGCCTCATGGGGAAGTGGGGGCAAGTGGAGCTTTCCTGTGGGGAGTAACACACGATATCGGACCCATTGTATGCTCCATGGGCAGCAGACAGCAAACCCACAGCCACACCCTGGCTGGTTCCACAGAATCTCCTCTCTACACCTCCCTGGCTGCTGCCTGCTCTACAGAGGGTACATCCCCAGGGCCCAGGGCCATGTAGGAGGGAGGACAGAAGGAACAAAGGTTGGAAGTGGGGAGAGCTTTGGCATCTCCCAGAATGAGGACTGGAGCAGTTGAGGACAGGGACTATTGGGGGTGGGGCTTGGCAGCCAGCCGTGAGCATGGCAGGGAGCAGTTGGCTCCAGGGCAGAGAGCCCTACAGGCCTGCCATAGTATGAGCTGGAGGTGAGGTATCACGCCAGCTGGGACAGAGCCATCCTCCCAGGTGAAAGAGGTGGCCAGGACAGGAGGGCAGAAGAGAGCTGGCCCCAAAACTGGGGAAGTGGTGTCATAGGTCAAGCGGGACAGGTTGTGTGGCTTCTGGCATGGAAGGCAGCAGACCTTCAGTCGTTGGTATGGGCCCTGGGTGGTGGGTGGGACAATGGGCTTGGACGCAGAGGAAGGTAATGCTCTGGGAACAACTGGAGTGCCAGATACAGAATCGCAGTGCTGGGCTTCAGGGCAGGTGGAAGGATCCTTAAGAGTAGCTGCCTTGGGGACAGAGAAGGACCAAGCCTGTGTCTGCAGGACTCCAGCCAGGCAGCAGGAGGTACATGGGGGTGAAAAGGACCAGAAGTGCCTGCAGGGCAGGTGCAGTAGTAGTGGAGGAGTGAAGGGGCTTGGAGCATCTGCAGGAAGATAGCACTAGGGCTAGGAAAAGTCAGTAAGAGTGACCACACTCCTGCCTGAGGCTGGCACTCAACCTTCCCTTGCCCCCTGCCCAGGAGACTGACACTGAGACTTCTCAGCTGTGGGCAAGGCCTGCCTACCGCAATGCTAAATGCACCACCTCCTTGTACTTGGAGATGTTAGTTATCCCCCATAGACCCCTGACCCTTAGAACCTACCATTCCCCCAGAGCCCACTGTCCTGGTGCCTTTCTGAATGTTTGTGCATTGAAGGGAATGGGTTGAGGTGAGAAATGCCCCTGACACCTGGGCAGAGAACTTTCATTCCAGTCTGCAAACATAAATACCAGCAGGTAATTTTTTTCAGACTTTGGGAAATGGGCCCTCCTTCTTAAATGACAGCACTTATGATAATGGTGGTCCAGGTCATTTCTGAGTGAAGTGCAGTGTAGTTTGCAAAGTTTAATAGCAACCTTCTTATCAGGATAAATGATTAAAGGTTGAAGATGAGGTGTGAGGAAAGATAAAAGGAGTGAGATTGTCTCAGAGGCTCCAGGTGGCTTACAAGGCCCTTAAGTCCAAGAAGAATAGGGAGATCTTCTTTTTCCTCCACCCAATAAAAGCAAGAGAAATGTGGGCCATACCAAAAGAAGAACTTCCTTTTCAGTTCTGTGAAGTGACTTGCCTGGCATCCTGCTGGTCCTGTGAGAGGCCTGCACCTGGCAGAGCAGTTCCAGCTGGAACTCAGTCTTCCCTCCCAGCTGGGTCCCAGAGGAGAGAGTGAGGTGTGAGTGTGCCTGGGCCTCCACTGTATGAGCATCAAGTATAAATGCAGTACCTGCTTACAGCACTCATGAGCGGAGGAAGGTGACTGTCTTTTCAGGATGGAGGGGCCTTTCTGGGTAAACAGAACACAGGTGCCCTAACGCCCCTTCCTGCCATTCCTCATCTGCATCATGCGAAAGAGCCTTGGTGACGCCACATGCTTTCTTCTCTTAGCTGAGTTGAGGCTTGGCCTGACCAGACAACCTGTGGCAGGGCTGGGCGGTGAGCTCCTGCACAATTCCGTGTCTCTGCAGCATGGTGACCACCCCCTCCTACCCAGTGCCTCTGTGCTCTAGCAGGATGTTGATCCCACAGTGAGGTCAAGCCTTGGTGTGAGCAAGGAACACCAAGAGGAACAGTCTGCAGCCTTCCATCCTGTGCAAACATGGCAGAGGCTTTTGGGTAGCACTAGGAAGCTGTAGTTAGGCCCCAGGAGGTCTGGGAGCAGAGTCCACATCATAGGGTGTGCTCAGGGACGCTGCGAGTCAAAGCTGTAGCACCAGAGCAGAGAGCCCTTTGCCCTGCCTGCACTGGGGTGCCCAGCAGCACCAGTCACCATCCCAGGAGAAGAGGCAGGATGGTGAGGGGCATGTTCTGGAACATCTCTTAACTTTTCATCTAGACACTAGGGACTCAGAGCTTCTGGTTCTTCACATACACCAATGCACAGCCACATGTATGCAGACATACACACATGCATGCATGAAGTACATACATCAATTCAGACATGCATGTGTGCACAAGGCATATACATAGGGACACATGCATGTGCACCCATGAACACACAGTACACACACTGTGTGGATGCACACAGTGGACACACATTCATGGGTACACATAGCCACATGCATGCACACCCTTAGAATCTCTCAGGAATAAACCACTCTTTTTCTTCTTCTCTGAAAAATAAACCTTTCCTCTCTTTGCAAATGGTCATAAAGAAAATGACTTTGTTTCATCTAGCGTATATTTGGGTTTCTTTTGGCACAATGACCCCTTGTGCTTTCACTGTGCCAAGGAAAGACTCCCTTTGAGCAGCATTTGATGTTTGCATGTGGCCTGCTTGTTTATTTGTGCTGGGAACTCCTGCCTTGTGGTCCTTTACTGAAACATGAGAGGCAGTGTCACCAGGACCACAGAGAGTGTACCATCCATCGGCAAGGACTGGCTACAGAATTGCCCAGACACCTGCTATTGTGGGAGTACTTAGGGCAATCTTCACCTTTGCCCCTGAGTCACCCAGGCCAGCCTAGAGAGCCCCATCTGAGGCAGGACTCTTTTATTTCCTGCTTACCACCTATCCTTCCCTGACCCCCGCTGTCTACATGTTTCCCCACTCCTCACTGCTGTGCATAGGGAAGTCCCCTGACTGGGAGGAAGAAGGAGGTGGCCTGTCCCTGTTCCCAGGTTTCTGCCCATCTTCACATAGATTTGCAGTAGAAGAGGCCATCCCTTGAGTGTCCGTCTTCCAGGGAGAAATGTGGGTGCCATGTCAATTTGTGGTTTGCTGAATCATCTTCCCTTTAAGAACTGAACTCATCCTCACTGGGCAGTTTCAAAGGAAGAAAGGCTGCAGGAATCAATTTTTGTCCTGTGACTATGTGCAGCCACACCTGTATATTTTACTTAATGTATACATGTATTTATTTTGGTGGGACTAGGATTTGAACTCAGGGCTTTGTGCTTACAAAGTGGGCTTGAGCCATGCCTCCAGTCCTTTTTGCTCCAATTATTTTGGAGATGGGGCGGGGTGGGGGGGGCGGGTCTCATGAACTATTTTCCTGGGCTGGCTTTGAACCTAGATCCTCCTGATCTCAGCCTCCCAGGTTGGCATGATTACAGGTGTGAGTTAACAGCACCTAGCCTATATATTTTATTAAATCATCCCTCTCAGTGGATTTCACTTCAGGGGGCAAGCAAGTGAAAGTTCAGCCCATGTGGGCTGGGGTTGGGGCTGGGCTGTTAACAGTTGTTTCTGACACCTGACTAGAGGTTATTGCTCTGCATTCAAGGTGGTTAGGTGTTGCTGTTTTTCCAGAGCCCATGGGATTCCCAGCACTTTACAAGGTCACACTTACCAAGACACACAGGCAAAAAAAAAAAAAATGTACCCGTGGGTCTGTGTACACCTAAAGAACATCCAGTTTACACTGTGCACCTGTGTGTCCATGCATGGACCTGCCTGTCAAGAATTCACCTGAGTGTCCAAGTTTGAAGGTTCTTCCCTTCCTGTTCATTTTTATTTTGAAGTTATGCCATAACAAATGCTGCCACCGTTAGGTGATGATCCTTCAACTTTTTGGAGCTGCTAGTGGTTTCAACATGTTTCCTAAGAACCACATGTCATGTCATGATTTTGTGTGAATAGTAGTGAAAGCTCAGTCATTTATTTAGTTCCATGACTTGTGTTGACCTTAACAGAGATCCCAAGGCTCTCAGGACTATTAATATCAACCTTGTAGCTTCCCCTGTTACACAGCATTTCCTTAGATTCAGAGAAGATCAGAGGAGGGACCTGGGGACCCACAAGGAGAGAAGGGAGGGTTGGGGTGGTTCCCAGACATCCATGCCCTGAGCCCATACTTTAAAACAAACATGACCTTTCTCTTATCTAAACTCTGTGCACACCAACAACAGGTGTTGGCGAGGATGTGGGGAAAAAGGAACCCTCTTACACTGTTGGTGGGAATGTAGACTAGTACAACCACTCTGGAAAAAAATTTGGAGGCTACTTAAAAAGCTAAACATTGATCTACCATTTGATCCAGCAATACCACTCTTGGGGATATACCCAAAAGACTGTTACTCCAGAGTCACCTGCGCATCCATGTTTATTGCGGCACTATTCACAATAGCCAAGTTATGGAAACAGCCAAGATGCCCCACTACTGATGAATGGATTAAGAAAATGTGGTATCTATACACAATGGAATTTTATGCAGCCATGAAGAAGAACGAAATGTTATCATTTGCTGGTAAATGGATGGAATTGGAGAACATCATTCTGAGTGAGGTTAGCCTGGCCCAAAAGACCAAAAATCGTATGTTCTCCCTCATATGTGGACATTAGATCAAGGGCAAACACAACAAGGGGATTGGATTTTGAGCACATGATAAAGCGAGAGCACACAAGGGAGGGGTGAGGATAGGTAAGACACCTAAAAAACTAGCTAGCATTTGTTGCCCTTAACGCAGAGAAACTAAAGCAGATACCTTAAAAGCAACTGAGGCCAATAGGAGAAGGGGACCAGGAACTAGAGAAAAGGTTAGATCAAAAAGAATTAACCTAGAAGGTAACACCCACGCACAGGAAATCAATGTGAGTCAATGCCCTGTATAGCTATCCTTATCTCAACCAGCAAAACCCCTTGTTCCTTCCTATTACTGCTTATACTCTCTCTACAACAAAATTAGAAATAAGGGCAAAATAGTTTCTGCTGGGTATTGAGGGGGGGGAGAGGGAGGGGGCGGAGTGGGTGGTCAGGGAGGGGGTGGGGGTGGGGGGAGAAATGAACCAAGCCTTGTATGCACATATGAATAATGAAAGAAAAATGAAAAAAAAAAAAAAACTCTGTGCACATGGACTTCAGAAAGACAGTGGGTTCTCAGGGTTTCTTTTCCACAAAGAGAGCCCTCTTCCAAGCACACCTCCACGGCAGCCCTTTAGCCTAAGAGCAAATGTTTACCTTCTGTTTTTTGTGTTTGTCGCTCTTTCTAAATAGTTGTTTCATTGTTTCTCAGCCTTAAGTGATAAATTTCCACAATAGAAAAGGAAAATGTAGCTCTCTTCCCTGCCACACAAGGTGTGTAAGTGCCCTGAGTGCTGAGGTACCTGGGATGCATGGCTATAATGCCTTTCTCATGTGTTCTTCCCTTGGTGTTGGTGGTCCTCCCTAAATTTTCTGGCAGGACCACCAGTTCTCACTCACTCAGCCCTAGTCAGTTTATTAGAGTGGAAGTCTGAATTCTCAGCATGGGTGGACTCTCTTCACCTTACATCCTTCTGGTGCCGGCTCTGCTGCAGTCCTCCCCTACCCCACTGACTCTGAGTGCCTGAGCCTGGCTTCCTCTTGCTTGTTTCATCCTTTGATTGGACATCTTTGGGCACGTCTGAGGGAAGGTGCACAGGAGGGAAACTGAGACTGCTTCATGTCTGAATGTGAGAGTCTGTTCTCTCTGGTTGGGGTGTGGCGATGGACACCACTCCCCGTGAGCTTGTAAGCCATAGTTTTGCCTTCCTTCAACCTCCCCTGTGGCTCCAGAGGGGTACATGCCATAAGACTTTCAATTCTTTACCTGCCGCCTTTTGCCCCTCCCCAACCCCAGAGCTACCCTGTCCCACTGGCCATATGTCTTCATCATTCCACCAGAGCAGCCAGCGGGTCCCTTCAGCCTAGAGAATTGAGGTTTTCATTTACAAAGCTTTCTTGAAGTGCTTCAGGACCAGCACTACATGGATGATGCCAAGGCCTGCCACCAGCTGGAACAGCAGAATACCTGCAACTAAATAATCTCAAAGCAAAATTACGAAAACACCCTACCATGTCTTTAAAAGAAAAACATTCAGTATGAATTAGAGCTGCATTTTAATATGCTTAGAGTCCAGGTCTCCATGGTACCTGAGATAAGGACTGTGCAAGTTATAAGGCAGCCCTGCCAGGGAGGCCCCAGCACCTGATCTGACCGCCGAGGATCTGTTAGGTAGCAATTACCATGAGTGTTAGTAAATAAAATGGAGGATTCTTCAAGGACTCTGAGAGAAAAACACTTAGCAGCCCCTGTTAAGATCAAAATAGCCCACTAAGTTCATGGGATGTTTTTGAGTCTCCCATCCATCCTACGGTAGATCCACATCAAACAGTTCATAGAACCATAGATCTTTAATTTAACAAAACAAAGACCCAGGCCTGTAAACCCATACTGTAAAGGTGGATGGACTCAACAATAATTTGTACATGGTAAACTTGTAGATCTACCCTTGCCTGGTGAGCTTAACTGTGATTTCAGCGTCATGGGCTGGCCTAGGCTCCAAGCCCCTTCCACTTCAATAAAAGCTTATGCTGGGGTAAAAAAAAATTATCATCCTCCACCTCCCTTTTTGACAAGACCTGCTTTTAGTCTATTGAAAGTATTTCCTTCCTAATACTATTTTCACTTCGTTTCCGCATCTTGCCTGAATCTCCAGACACAAAGACTGAGGTAGATAGGTAGCTGTGCTGACCTTCTACTAACCTAAATCCTATGTTAGTAGGACCATGTGACATGTCTGCCTGCAGGTTCTGGTTTTGCTTTCTACTCTTGAGCACCTCTGACATTCCAGGCCCCATTGTGCATTCCTTAATAGAAGAGACAGGGTCTGACACCATCAACAAGCAGCTTCATCCCTGTGCAAACATCACAGGGTACATACACTTGCACACAGTGAGGTGACTGGGTGATACAAGGTATGGGACCACCATTGTATATGTGGCCTGACATTGACTTCCATGTCAGCGTGGCTGTAATTCCTTCTGGCCAGCCAAATTGGAAAACTGCTTGGGAAGTGACTGTGATCTCAAGCTTAGCTTTTTGGGACACTCCTCCATGTCTTGTAGGAGCATGGCTAGTCCCTTTGGGTTATGCCTTATCAGCTGGGGCCTCTCCCTGGAGCTCTGTGCCTGGTGACAGAAAGGCAGTAGAAACTTCAGCAGTGACACCTGGGCATGGTGTGGGCCTGTGTCCATATTGACTTTGCAGTTAATCATTCATCTAGCAGCAGCCTCAGGATGGCTACTCAATGAATACAGTCCTGTATATCCTTGTACACTGCCTGTGTCCTCCCCTAGGTGGTTTCCTCAGTCTGAGGATAGGTAAATTTTTCTCCCTCCTTTTCTCCCTCCCTCCTTCCCTTCCATAAAAGCATTTCTTTTTGCCTAGGGAGAGGTTGGCATCTCCACCCCAGGACTTAACATCCTTTCTCCTGGGCTGGCTCTAGCTATTCCAAAGGGGGTATTTCCTGAGCCTTCACCAGAATAGCCCTGCCTGCAGGTGAGGTGGAGGACAGTTGAAAGCTGAGGGCTTTGCCAGCATCTCCCTTGCTCATTTCTGCTTGTGAATTAATCTTGCCATTAAAAAAAATTACACCTACCATTCAATTCATTAATTGAAAGGCCCTTATTATCTCATTAATGGTGTTTGATAACTAAGGCAGATAAACTTGGCGAAGCTCATCTGTTCAATCCCTGAACTAAATATAATTACATCATGGCCCTTATTAAAATGTCCCTCTCTCAGCTGCTGCATGTCCCATCTTAAATCCTCTCATGGACACCAAAATGAGCCTAGTGGGGCAATAAGATGACCCAGGCACATAAGGAGAACGTACTCTACCAAAACACTTGCTGGCCAACAGCCCCTTTGAGTTCCTAGAATCCAAGGTCCCCTGCACTCCTTGCAGGCCTGCTGCCCAAGCTGGCCTATGTTGGGGACAGACCTACCAGTGTTTCCAGCAGCTTAGAGGGACACAGCTGACCCTGGTAGGCTTAACATTCACTTATGTGCAAGGCTAAGGTGGAGAATGTCTGAGATTTTTTTTTTCCCCCTTAGGATTGATTTCTTTTTTTTTTTTTTTCATTTTTCTTTTATTATTCATATGTGCATACAAGGCTTGGTTCATTTCTCCCCCCTGCCCCCACCCCCTCCCTTACCACCCACTCCACCCCCTCCCGCTCCCCCCCCTCAATACCCAGCAGAAACTATTTTGCCCTTATCTCTAATTTTGTTGTAGAGAGAGTATAAGCAATAATAGGAAGGAACAAGGGGTTTTGCTGGTTGAGATAAGGATAGCTATACAGAGCATTGACTCACATTGATTTCCTGTGCATGGGTGTTACCTTCTAGGTTAATTCTTTTTGATCTAACCTTTTCTCTAGTACCTGTTCCCCTTTTCCTTTTGGCCTCAGTTGCTTTAAGGTATCTGCTTTAGTTTCTCTGCATTAAGGGCAACAAATGCTAGCTAGTTTTTTAGGTGTCTTACCTATCCTCACCCCTCCCTTGTGTGCTCTCGCTTTTATCATGTGCTCATAGTCCAATCCCCTTGTTGTGTTTGCCCTTGATCTAATGTCCACATATGAGGGAGAACATACGATTTTTGGTCTTTTGGGCCAGGCTAACCTCACTCAGAATGATGTTCTCCAATTCCATCCATTTACCAGCGAATGATAACATTTCGTTCTTCTTCATGGCTGCATAGAATTCCATTGTGTATAGATACCACATTTTCTTAATCCATTCGTCTGTGCTGGGGCATCTTGGCTGTTTCCATAACTTGGCTATTGTGAATAGTGCCGCAATAAACATGGATGCGCAGGTGCCTCTGGAGTAACAGTCTTTTGGGTATATCCCCAAGAGTGGTATTGCTGGATCAAATGGTAGATCGATGTCCAGCTTTTGAAGTAGCCTCCAAATTTTTTTCCAGAGTGGTTGTACTAGTCTACATTCCCACCAACAGTGTAAGAGGGTTCCTTTTTCCCCGCATCCTCGCCAACACCTGTTGTTATGTCTGAGATTTTTATGTAAACTTTGGGTGAAGGAAGTCAAAAGGAGCTGGATGCCCTCCTTAATGCCATGTGACCCCAAACCCAAGACTTGCTGGCTCAGTTAGCAAGCTCCTGGTGTCCCTTGTGGAGAGAGCACTGCTACTGTTGGGGGTGGGTGTCTTTCCTCCTCATTTAACCATGTCCTGATATTTTGATGTGACAATCCACCCCCAAGCCAGAGAAGGAGCTACAGCAAGGAGGCAGGCTCCAGATCTGTGTGCTGGGGAGGGACATGAAGCACTTGTGGGGAGGTTCCTGCAGAGAGGAACATGCCATCTTCTGCCCTAGACTTAGTCTGGTAGATTCCAACCAGGCTTCACCTTTACCTGACACCTTCCCCAGGCCCAGTGGGCCCTTCCATGCACTCACCCACTCAGGCCCCAGTTAGCCTGCTGCACATGTGGCCAGATCCAGACTCTTGCTGTTAATAGGGCGACCTGTAGCTTTCCTTCTGGGCCACTAAGCCGGTATCCTAAACTCCTCCTCCCCTCAGCTGTCAGGTCCTATGAGATCCAGTCCTGCTGCCTCCCATTCTGGGAATTGGGTGAGACTTTTTCCCAAAGCAGTCATGCAGAATCTGCCTTCATGGCTTGGTCTCCCCTGAGCACTTGTGGAAGAGTAAGGCTGGGCTAGGTGCTTCTTCCTACCCTCCTGGTAACTACACAGCCACTTGAATTGAGTCTGTACTGGGTTCATTACTTCCTTACTGACTCTTGATTTAGCATATACTGAGTGCATTTCCTATGCCAGGCATCACTCAGGGCATTGAGACCTCAGGGATAGACACGCCCAGTAGCAGCTGCCCTTGGGAAGCTTTGTATCTAGCAGGTGGGCAGAGTGAAAGTAAACCAGAAGATCAACCCCATGGTTGCACCATGGGACAGATAGGAAGGCACACATCAGGGCTGTGATGGATGGGCATTGGTCCATACAGGTCAGTTTCAGCCCAATGAGTATTCCCATGTGGAATGCACCAAGGCTGTGGAGGTCAAGAAGCCAGGTTCTAGAACCAATGGCGGGGGGCAGAGAGGGGGGTCATAGCCTAAGGTGAGTTTAGATGGCCATGGGAAGGAGGTGGATGTGATTCCTACAGGACTTTCTAATTCCAGCTTGGTGACAGAACCAAGTGCCTAGCAAAGGCCCCAACCAGTACTGAAAGAAAGGAAGTTCAGGGGAAGCAACAGAAGGATGTGGGCATCCTCTCTACCCCTCCCTAGTGCATGATCACTGAGTGCGTTCCCTGTACCAGGGCCTGTGCTAGGCCCATGAGGTCAATTGGCTGCAAAGATCAGTCAGGAGACATTGGTGCTAGTTGCCCAGGTAGGAGTTGGCAAAATTCCAGGTAAGAGCAGTAGACAAGGCAATGGGTGGCTTTGAGGCATTCAGATCTGCACCTGTGGATGGGAAGGAGGCTCAGTGATACTCAGATGCCAGGGCTGATGCTCCTGCCAAGTCTTCCACAAACTCCATCTCCTACCACCTGCCCTCCCCTCTTCAGCCCCAGCAGCACTGCAAGTCACAGCCCCGCCCAGGTCCCCATGGCCCTGTTAGTGGACTTGGCATTGACGCCTGTCTTCAGCATTCGACCGTGCCTCCTGTGTGCAGGGCTGCCTCCTACTGTCTCTCATAGTGTCTAGCTAGCACTTTGACCAAAACTGAATGATGGAGGAAAGTTGGTAGATTGTGCTCGCTTAGTCTGTTGAATAACAGGGTAGAGGTGGGAGTGAATGCCCTGTGTCCCAGACTTGCAGGGTGGCTTATTCAGTGGTGGGAGAAACCTGCACTCCAGGTTATGAACACATCTCCTCACGCCTACAGAGTCCCTCCCTGTGCCCTTAAACCTTGTGTGACCATTTAACCCTGCCCTGCCACACCCATGATACTGGGATCCAGGAAGATGAGTGGAGGAACCTCTGTGGAGGTTGCTACTGGTGTCCAGACAACTTTAGGATTTCAGTAGTGGGAGTTGCTGATGCCCAACCTGGTTGTGGCAGATGGCACATGGCCCCTCCTGTCAGAGCCCCTGCAGACCCACCACAGCTGCCCATGCCAGTGCCTCTCAGTCACCTGTGCCAGAGCATTTTCTGCCCTTCCTGGGCAGGGGTCAACTTGAAGTAAACACTCAGCTGCAGGCCCCTTGCTAAGTCTTACCCTGGTGCTGGCACAGAACATAAAAAGACAAAAGTGCTTGAGGAATATGGCTGCCTTACCTTCCACTTCCAGTCCAAAACACCCAGCTCTGTACAGGATGTTCATCTTGTTACCCTAATTAGTTAGAGGATTTTCAGGGCAAACATGACGGGATTTCTCAGTTCAACTTTGGGGTGTTTGTTTTTTGAGATAAAGCACACAGAAGAAGTTGCATTGATCTTTTAATTCCTCATGCAAAGAAATAATATTTGCTCTTCTTGTATTTAGTGTGTCTGATTCTCAATGTGGCTGTCAGGGTGGCAGGGTCTAAGCAGACCAGACACTGGAAACCAGGATGTCAGGGCCTGGAGTGACCACTGCTGAGCCTCAGTCCCATCATCACTGCCTTCACAATAAGGGACACTTACTGCCCCTCAGCAAGGAGCCAAGAACTCCCCACCACTCCCGTTTCCCATTCTCCATGAAGTAGCTTTCCCAAGACTCCCTGACTTTTGGAGTGTAGTGATAATCTGCCCATAGCTGCACACTCTGCAGCCCTCAGCATCCTGAAGCTGGGCTCTGCCTCCCCTGCATGGCTTCTCCACCAGTCACCACAGAGTCAGTAAAGAATGCCACAGCCTCTCTGGGCAGACTTGAACCCAGAGCCCAGGATAGCCTAGTCTTAGAAGTTCCTCTTAGCTGCTTACCATGGGGAAGAAAACAAAATAGGCTAAAGCATAGTCCTGAAAGGGAGGGGAAGGTGAGGTGTGGGGTTCTGGCTGAAGGTGGGGCCTTGAGCTCAGAGAAGGGACTATGAGCTTTGCCTCTCCAAACCAGGGTCTGGTCCTGTCCTGTACTGTCTCTCCAACATCCTGGCCTAGGCCAACGGCTTCCCCCGGGGATCAGCATTTGCATCTGTCAGATAGGCATGATGGCTTCCATCTCTGGAGTATGAGAGTGCCTGGGAAACCCAGCTGTATAAGACTGTTGTTATCAGTGTCACTGGGACTCCTAGTTCCCTCTACAATTCTGAGGCTCAGGATCCACTGCAGACACCATGCGTGAGCCATGACCCTAGTGGTGGGAGAGCCAGGTGGGAGCCTCTTGGCGTTTATCTCTTGGCCCCTCGCTTTGTTGAGGAGATAGTGCCCAGAGGTACAGCTTGTCAAGTGGCCATTCATAACCCCATGTGCTGTGTGTGCACCCAGCTAAGAATGCACAGTCTGAGGTTCTTGGCCCCTGGGGCAGCAGGTGAAGCAGCAGATGATGACCACCAGCAATCTGGGGCCAGCTAGCCAAGGTTTCCCAGAGAAACTGCAGGTACCTGTGTCCCTGGCCCCTAGTTCCTGGCTGGACCACCACAGTACTCCCCTTCTCTGAGAATTAGGAGGCAGACTTTGGCAAAAGCACATCCTTTGAGAGCCTTTTTGGTTGGTCCTCAGGTGTTAACTAATATCTGTGTGCTTCCTAGTGTGTGTATCTTAGTTTGTACAGGCTGATGTGACAATGTGCCATAGACTAGGTGATTGTAAACAGTAAATACTTCTCACAGTACAAAGGCCAGAAGTCCAAGTTCAAGGCATCTGCAGATTCAGGGTCTGATAGATGGTGCCTTCTTTTGTACCCTCACTTGGACAAAGGGCCTCTTTTATAAGAGTACTGATCCTGTCGTAAAGGCTCCTCCCTTAGGACCTCAGGCCTTCCTTCCCCCATACCATAACCTGGAGTTTAGGCTTATAGCATATGAATTTGGGGGGATAAAATAGGAAGGGCCTGACACTTCCTAGAGGGTGTTTTTCTGTAGACATAGGTTGTTTTCACAGATGGTCAGAGCTGCCTGGCAGCAGGGACTAGTACCACCACACACACCTGGCTAACAACTGCCACAGCCACAGGGTGCAGCCAGGTGGGTGGGTGGTTGGCTCTGCCACACTTACAGAATGGGGTAGAGGTAGGGCAAAAATTGGGAATGGGGCCATGTTACCTGTGGTGCAGTGCATAGCTGTAGCCACTGCGACCATTCCCTGCTTCCATTACTGTCCCGACCACCGCTGCTGCTGTCATCAACACTGCTGTTACCACTTCTGCTGCTCCCATTACTGCAGGACCTGCATGATGGTGCAGAAAGTCTATGTCAACAGCTGACCATGCTCCTGCATGAGCCCACTGTGCCCTGTGTGAGCTTCCATCCTCATGTCTGCAGTCTGGGACTCAGTTCCATGCCTTGCCCTCCCTGAGCTTCAGGATGAATCCCTGTGAAGGCTGTGGTAGTACTTTGCCTTTTTGTGATTTCTATCTCAAATAGAGTAGAAGAGCCCTTAGCTGAACTGGTGGCACTAAGAGCTGAGAGCAGTAACACCAAAAAGAGCTGTACTTTGTCTTTTGTATTATTCTTTGTCTTATTCTATTATTTCTATCCAAATTGAACAAAAGAATCTGGTTGGTTGTTCATCAGAAGTCCAAAATACAACCCAGTTACCTCTTTGGTCTGTGGCCATCCTACCAGGTGACCCAGACTGATTTGGGTCCTTTGGCTTGGCCAAGGCCCTGGCAAGACCCATCCCCAAACACTGGCTCTTGACTGAATATGCTTGCTTTTGTTTACACCTATCCATTACCATTTGGCTCAGGTGTGATCATCTCAGGCCTCTGAAGGTGGCCAGATCTGGCCAGGGCAAGTGCCTAAGCCACAGGCACTGTTGTAGACACGCCCCATGTGGACCCCCACCAGGTTATGGATTCCCACAAGGTTGTGCACCTCGAGTCATGAATTTACCCAAACCTATGGCATAGACATCATTGCTCAGGGGTGATGAGTTGCTCTAGAGGGCTGGTCAGAGCGGGCCTCCAGGGCTCTGGGCTCCACCCAGCTCCTGTGCTCCCTCACACAGGGCACCTCTGTGCCTCTTATATGCAGAGGATGGAACAGGCCTCCTGCTTTGTTTTCCTAGGACAGAGCACCTTTCTCAGGGGCTTGTCCCAGGTCTGCAGAATGCTCTTCGCTTGCCTCTTACGAGGAGGTTCAGTGTCCAGGCCTATGTGGGTGGGGGAGTTATCCTGCCTGTGCTTCTCACAGGTCCTACCTTTCTAGTGTGCACATTTGTGTTCAGGATTTACTACGGAAGCCCTGTTCTCAGTGCCATGTCTTGTGTCTCCAAATAATCCCATTGTAATAAGCCTAATTCCTGCCAGCAATGAAAACCAGCCTGCGACGCTGTCGCAGAGCCAAATGATGTGGCAGCTTTCTTACATTGTCACTCTTGATTGGACTGTCACTCCAGATACCAATCTGTGATTCTGTCTGCACTCCCTGCCACATTAACATCTTTTGTAATCATTATCTGATGACTCTGTCACTTTGGAGACGGGTCTCTAGGAACAGCATTGATGCCCAAAATGAAGCCTAGCAATTTTTAAAGAGTTTCTTCTCATTGGGAACAGTGGACATAATTCTGAGTAGAAATTGAGCGGTATGTATTTAGAAATCACTTGAAAAGATCGTGCCACTCAGCTCGGAATGTGTATGCTGAATCTGTCCATTCTTTCTGGAGCGGCTCAGTTTGCTCCACTTATTTTCAGATGGAGTTCATTGCTTGTAAAAAATGCTGCTGTGTGGGGCCCATTGAAGGAACATGGCTTACTTACCCAAAAGCTGCCCTTGCTGAGCAGCTGGCTGCGACCTGGGGGAGAAGGCCTCCCTACCCCAGCCATCCCCTGTCCACAGGCCCTGGGAAGCCTTGCATGGTGCTGTGGCCTGGCACAGGGTGGTCCTGGAGGCGCTCAGTTGCTGCTGTGGCTTCCACAGCTCTGTGATGGACTCTCCATGCTAGTGTGGCTTGTCCAGGAAGTGAACACTCAACAGCTCCCACATGTTCACAATTGGCCAGCATATAAGCAGGAGCTAGAGTTGGAGTGCTTGGGCCTTGGACTCCAGAGTTCTGGCCTTCAGTCCAGCTCATTTCACTGGTTAGCATGCTCCTTGATCAGATTACTTCATGCTTCTCTTTCTTAGTCCCCAAAGCAGATAGGTTCTCATCTCAGTAATTCTCAAACTATTGTGGTTTGAGCATCTTCCTCCATAGCTTTCACTGTGTTCTTGGCATGCACATTTTAAATCTTTCAACCAGCTCTACCCTGGGAGGTAGGTTTTCTCAAACCTTAGGTTCAAAGACAGTAACATGGCCAGGGTCACACAGCAAGTGCATGGCTCTGTGAGCTGAGCCCAGGGTAGTCTGTTCCACTAAGAATCTCTCCCAGGCCCCATTCTGCAGCAGAGCACCATAATTCTATCAGAAAGGGGATTTTTAACAAACACCTATTTCAAAGGGCTTATTTTTTCCTTTGATGCTTGTAGTGTTTCCTAAGTAGGAAAGGAGAGAGGAAGGCAGGGAGGGAGAGGATAAAGGAGGGAGGGAGGGAAGGAGAGAGGAAAAAGGAGGGAGGGAGGGAGGAAGAGAGGAGAGGTAGAGGAGCCAGGGCAGGAGAGAGGAAGAAAGTGACTTGGCTATTATATCAGTTTAAAAACTACAGTTTTATGTCTTAAATTCCACTAGTTCCAAAATAGAGCTTAGCTGGATAATATTCTGTGAGTTGTTACTGAAATTCTTGTTATACCAAATGGTGATCTGGCATGAAATGTATTCAGCTTTTTATGCACCGTTTTGCCAGTAATGGTGTTGATAGAACATAAGCAACAGTCTCCTGTGTGCTCAGCCTTCTGCCAGGCTAGGAGGCTGTGACTACACCTGCCACTGCTGGGCCTTATACAGAGGTTTGTTTCTGCTAGAACTGGCCAGCCTACAGGTTCCCAAGGGAAGAATAGAGCCATGAGGGCTGCATTCACCCCTAAAATTGTTTACTTTCATATACCCCGCTGTCCATTTGCTCATCCACTCATTTATCCACCCACCCATCCAACTACTCATCTACCATCCATCTATTTACCTACCCACCCCTGCCTACTCAGCCTCCCACTTATTACTGAGCATTCATTTGAATACCACCCTGATTCTCTCAGCCAGACACTGTGATGTTCTGAGCCTGTGCCTTCAGGGGACTCAGAGTCCTGGTGGTAAGGGCCTTGGGATAGGCACAGGCCTTAAGGGGGACTGCCAAGTGTCAATGTTGAAAACAACACAACTCAGAGGTAGGTGCTGGAAAGAGTACACCCACCCCTACCTACGCCTTGGCCTTCAGAAGACATTTTCTCCTGAAAGCCCTGGCTCTGTCTTCCAAGGGAGCAGAACCATCCAGGTGTCTGAAAGCCACCTCTGTCCTTGCCCCTGCCCATCTGAGCTTGAGCACTGCCTCTGTGGGGCAGACATGGAGGTCTGCAAATTGGTGGAGACCTGCAAATTGATGGAGACCTAAAAGCAACTTTTGCCCTTAGGGATCCATAAATCTCAGTCCTTGGCAGTGACCCTTTAACATTCTTGAAGACAAAAGTAAAGGACCGAACAGCAGAGGATTTACAGCCTGGGCTTTATTGGAACAAGGAAGTGAAAAACCCTGTTGTAGGGGCTAGTTAATTAGTTTTGAGTGAGTTTAGGAATTAAGCTTGCATTTTAAATATCACTGTCCATGCAGCTGCCCACTCCTTCAGTGGAATGACAGTCGACCTGTAATGGTACTTACAGAAGATGAACCCTCATAAATGCAGAGTCCCCTCCTGTGGGTGGTCATGCCCAGTATCCCCAGGGGACTCCTCTACATATGCTCTATGGGCCCAACTGAGCTACTGAGGCACAAATGGCCCTTTTGGGAGGAACCTGCTCAGCAGTGGTCACTGGTGACAGGCCTCAGATGCAGAAAGAAGTCTGGGAGACCTGGGGATGAGCCCCACTGTCTCTCCTGCAGACAGGGAAAATACACAAGCTCATGGGAATGCATGGGTTCACATCCAGCCTCCTCCTTCTGCCTGGGATTCTGTCCACTCCCTCCTCCTAGCAGTGGTGCCTAGCCACACTAAGAATCAACCATTTAGTTGGTGACCTCCAAAGGCACTTCTCCCCCCCACAACACACCCATTAGGACAGATGCCCTTCAATGCATGGTATTATGGTATCAAGTGCTTAAAGAGACTGGAGACCACACCATTCCCAAACCTAGGTTAAGAAATTTCCAGAATTTCACTGCCTTTTTCTTTAGAAAAAGACCCTGACTCCCAGCACCACCCCCTTTTTTTTCTCCTCTTTCATAGTCTTTAGAGCCTTGCACTCAGGTCCTTCATGGGCCTGTGCATTCCTGATCAGCTGTATCTGGACATGGCCTTCCAGCAGCTCCTCCCCCGGATGCTCTTTGTGATTGAGCCCGCAAGTCCATCTCTGTTGGGGAAAGAGCCCTTTTCTGGCAGCCTGCACCACTGGCTTCTGAAGTATTGTGATGGGGCAGCAGCTGGAGGGGCCTTCAGGAAAAGGAGCCAGCAGGTGTTTTTACCTCAGGCTTTCATCCTCACTGTGCCTGTGGGCCATTAGCAGACCTGTCTGTCAACCCCATACATGTGTGGGATGTGTCCTGCCTGAAATGCACACAGCTTCAAGTACACACACCACACTCAGGACTCACTCAGGTGCACTCTGAAGTCTGCACCATGGCCTTGGAGCCATGAGTGCTGCCATCACCGTGTACAGTGGAGCAGTTGGGTTGAACCTGTGAAGGTGCTTGCTGGCTAAGATCCTAGGTATTGAGGTCTGGCAGAGGCAGAGCAGTTTGTTACTCCTGGACCAGAGCCATGTAGCTGTTGACTCAAATCCAAACTTTGGCCCTAGTGGCAGACTTTGTAATCATACCACGTTTGCCAGACACTGTGCTTTGTGCAGTGGCCTTATTCTCAGTGGTGCCACTCAGTCAGTGCTCTTGTTGGACCTTTTTATAACTCATGCAGGGAAGGGATCATGAGCTGGAGTGACTCAATAGTGAGGGCAGTCCCAGAATCTCCACCTGGGTTCTCTACCAAAGGGGAGCTCAAGCAGACTGGTGAGGGCCAGTTCCTCCCCTAAGGGCTTCACATCGTCCTTTGTGCCCAGGATGACTGTAGGCCTTTGTCTCAGGGAGTGGTCCAGCCCAGATGGTATTGCAGGGAGACAAGAAGACGGACCTGAATGAGCACTCTCATGTGGTGAGGTCCTCAGCCAGAGTCTAACAGCCAGTGCCAAGTAGATCTCCCAAGGGAGAACCATTGCTCCTGGAGTACCATAGCTTCTCCTTAGAAGGTGAGTTTACAAAACCAACTTCACATAAAGAAGCCAGTAGAGAATATGCATCCAGATTGCAGGTGAGGAGCACAATAGAGGTGCCTCAGTTCATTCATAAAGGTGTGAGGCCCTTTTCTGGAATTTTTAATGTTTGTAGTATTTGCTGGCTTTTAAAAATCTGTAATTTTTTTCTGGCCTTTTTTCCAACACCTGCTTGTCCTCCCATTTTAGTACTGTCTCATATTCTTTTCCTGTCTAAAGAACTCCTGTAGCCTCAGGGCCACACCCAAAGGCCCCCTGAATGCGTCACACATGAACAGGGATAGTCAGGAGAAAAAGTGTGCTCCAGGAGAGTTGGGATAGCCCCTGGGTGCTCTGCCTTACCCCCACAAGCCCACACCTCCAGTGGTGCGTGCTGGCTTGGCAACCACCTTGGTCCATGGGGTGAAATAGCAAAAAGTAACACTTCCTCTCCCCATGCAGATTCCTGCAATCACCTTGAAGCCTTTTGATTACCTGTGCAAGATAGAACTGATGAAGAGGCAGTAGGGAAAAATCCGTAAGATTCTTGCCTGCAGATAGGAAGAGCCCAAGCTCATGGCCTCTCTGGGTCACACAGATATAGCTGTTATCTCTAATGTTGTCCCCATCAACAGCACCTCCTAATCTCCACCCAGGGCAGCCACCCTGGTGACTTATATGCCTTTGTATAACCAGAGATAATTCAGAGATAATCAAATTGGATTATGTTTCAGATAAGGCTACAAGAATTGATTTAGACCATCCATTGGAACAGGCGAGATGTTTTTTCTGGCCAGAGTCTGTGACTCTCGCCATTTTGGATCTGGCCAAGGGAGGGCTTTGCCAGCTGGGAAGCAAAAGGGTTCCTCGTGAAAGGAGCATGTGAAGTCAGCACAGGGGTCTTTCTCCAGACCTTCTGCTGTCTGCAGCTGCAGAGGGGTCTGCCTGTTTGGAGGCCATGGCCTTTCAAAAGACATACATCTACTTTACTCTTTCAATCAGAAAACATCTTAGCCCAGCAGCTAGCCTGTGAGAATGACTCTGCCTTACCAGGTTCAGGTAGCACTTGAGCTGGATGGGAAGGGAGGGAACTAGTCACAAGGCCCAGAGTGGCAGGAGAAAGCACCAGCTAGGAATGATGATCTGGTGAGAAGAGTGCAAGTGAGTTGGTGAATTAGGGGAGGACAGATGACAGTCCGGCCTGACAGGGAGGCACTGAGAAGAGCCTGCCAGAAGCCAGCGCAAGCCTCTGCCATGAGTCATGGATACCTGGTGCAGCCATCATACCTCCTCCTTGCTGTCAGCCTGCTGTATTGTAATAGGAATTACCAGTTGCAAACAATGTCAGGGTAGAATGTGCCTACATCTTCATGGGTACCACCTGGCACTCAGCACATAGCTGTCCATCAGAGGACCCTGAGCAAACCACTGACCTCCCACACGTGCAACCTCAGCAGCACCTCCCAGCGTCAATGTGAGTTCCCAGGGGTCACACATAGTGTCCTCAGCTAGGCCTTGGGAGGTTCCATCTGGCCTTCTAACAAGGCTGCACTTTGCACTCTTTCCTCTTTTCTGTCTTCAAGCACCATGAGCCTTTTCACTTGTCAGCATTACACTGCAGTGCTGGAGGTGACTCTCAGGGCATCCACGGTGTATCCCTAACTTCAAGAGTGGCCTGAGCTGCATGCACAGGCAGAGTGGCCAAAATGTAACCCCCAGCTGCAAACCACACAACAGGAAACTGAGACCTAGGACCTGGCCATGCTGATGAGGACTTGGCTTAAGGACTAGGGACCAGGCCTGGCTGATGAGGCCTGGTGGGAGGCCTGACTGCCTGGCTGTGCCATTCCTGAGAGGACCAGGGAAGTCCCCCACCAGGCTGATGCTATGGCCAGCAGCCCCTTCCCCTAGGTTGTGTCAGACAAGAGTCTCCCAAAGGAGCTTGATTCCAAGGAGCTATCAGGGTGTGCTGAGCTAGGGTCAAAGCCAGAGAACACTATGTGAACCATGAAAACCAAGACTCTCAACAGAGCTGGACATATGCTGCCAGTGCCTCCTCACCTCCTAAAGATAGGTGAGATTCCATGGGAACGCCCTCAAACAGTGTCCTCCCACTATAGTGGCCATTGTCTTCTGGGACTTGCCAGGAAGAGGCAGCTGCCAGCCCACAGATCTTTGCAGAATACTCTGAAAGAGATGGAAAACACAGGCACAAAGGATGGCCATATGGCACAAGAAAAGAACAGTTAAAAACAGAAGTCTTTAATAAGAAAAAGAGGATACTTATGAGAGCATTGAAGATCTTGGTTGAGAAAACAAATGCCCCTCTGAGTAGCTTGAGACCATGGACAGGGAGTGGTTCCTAGTCAGCACAACTCTGGTGAGCCTGTTAAGGGCCTGAAAGGGACCCAGAGCAACCAAGGGTACTCTCCCGGGGTCTCTCTCCTGGGGCTTCTCCACCAGCTTTGTTCCCCATCTGGTAGCTGGTTCTGCAGGGGGTGGATGCCCTGGACAACCTTACTACTCCTGGCTCTTGTTCCCACCACCTGCAGCTTCCCCTGTGGCTCCTGGTGCAGGGTCTGGGGAAGCAAATGAGTGAGTAAGGCAGAGGAGTACAAGATAGGGTTGTCACTGGTCACCCCATGATCAGTATCCATTGCCTGACTAGTTGCCTTGGTGGGGCAGGGTGGGTCACAGGGCAGTAGGGGCTCCTTTCTCTTGGGGGAGCTGTGGCCTTGGCTGATGATAGGTGTGTCTAGTGACCGGCCCCTGTGATAGGAAGCACAGAAATTCCTGGTGTGTTTGTGGCCCAGACCTCATTAGCCCAGAGTCTACACAGGCACACACATCTGCTCTACGGCATGGTGTGCAGCCTCCATTTATTTCCCTCAAATGGCTTTCCAAAAACTCTAAAAATAGGAACTTAATTAGACATTTAGCAAAGTGCCTCACAGTGTTTACCTCTGCACTCAGCCACATTGTTCACTCCACAGGAGCAAGATCTCTTGTATGGAGAGCATCACCCCACACATGCAGGCCTGGCATGCTTCCAGACCATGGGTAGCACTGGGGGCTGCCCTGAGCCCAGGTGGGCTGGGTGGGGAAGTGGGCACAGCGAGGCTGGCCAGCCCAGCCCCCTGAAGTTCATAGAGGCCAGACCAAGGCAAAGCTGGCACGGGCTACAGGTTCCATAGAGGAGAGTCAAAGAAGAAGGTTCTGGAAGAAAGGGGTAACATGAGCTGGCACAGTTTGTGTGACTGGGGTCTGGGAGGCTTTTAGATGTTTGTTCTTAGGATTTGATGACTTTGTGGCAAGGCATTCTGACAGTGTGACTTGCTTATGGTGGATCCTGGGTGATGCTAATCTCCCAGTTAAAGGGCACCTCAGCTGTTTGTCCAGCACCTATCCCTGGCCTCTCTGTGGTACAGATCTCCTCTCCAGCCTCAGATGAATATAATACATTTCTCTAAGCCTGTTCTTAAAGTAAATAAGGAAATGGTAAACAAAGGGCCTTGTGCAGTGTGGGGCTATGAATTCAAGCCGAGGCAAAGCAGCCCTGGCAAGCTTGAGCAGCAGTGCAAGGGAATCGGGGTACCCCTCCTGGTGGCATTGTGAAGAGGCAGGAGCACTCAGCAATTGGCTGAGCTCCTCCAGCCCTGAGAGTCCATCTTTTCAAACTCTCAAAAGTAGAAGAGTGGAATGCCTAGGACTCAGCCTGCACATCTCAACTTTGTGCCAAGAGCAAGTATCTATTCCATCTCGAGCACTCAATGGACACTCAGCTGTCTGCACCAGCTCGGTCCTATTCACCAGGTATACAGGGTGCCCTGTGCCCCTGCCCGCCTGTCCAGTACTCTTTGGCTGGCTCATCTGTGGATCCACTCATTTACTTAACAAGCACGTGGGCCAGCCGTGCCTACCACAGGGGCACAATAAGTAAGCAGCAGTGCTGACCTCGAGGCCTTGCCTGACCCCCTCCACCTGAACCAGGCCCATCTCTTTGAATCAGTGTGTATGTGTTCTTGCCCCTTCTCCCAAACCCACACTATCTCCTGAACCCACAGGGCTCCCATGTGACCCTCCCTTGGGACCAGGTTGGAGGAGACCATCCCCCACTCCACCCGTTGAAGAGGAGGTGTGTTTCTCTTCCTTCTGTAGACAGCTCATGGTGGCTACATGTGCATGTGGTTGTGCAGTTAGTTTTCTTCCCACTGAGCATCAGAGAAGGTGTAGATTTCTGTCACATTCCCACTTCAGGAGTTGCTTGCCCATTCTTGAGCTCACTCATCTAAGCAAGGGGTCCATTCCCTTCCCACAACCTTTATGGCAGTGTGGGGGGAGACTGGCCAGCTGAAGAGAAGGGGGGTGGGTACCATGTGTCTGTTCTAGTCTCACACATACCCCTGACAAGCCTGCCTGGGAGAACCCGAGGCCTCAGAGGCTGTCGTTGTGAAGACACTGGAGCACACTGAGTTGGTTTCTGTGTAATGCTTAGTGCCCTCCTGTGCTGTGGCTGGTCAGGGATTCTGTGCATGCTCTCCACGTACTGGATGAGACAGGCATGACTCCCAGCTGTGCTGACGCAGAAGCTGACCTTTCCAGACCTCACCCACACCATGCATCATTCCACCTGGCTTCTCAGGCAGTGGGAAATCAATGTGAGAACACAGACTTAGACAACACAGGAAATTTAATAACGTTTGCAATGTATATAACAAGGAAAAATGTCAATTTGCTAGTGAATCTATGAACTCAACCACTGAAAGGCAATGTTAGTGGGCAAAAAGCGTGGTTCCTCATTGGGAAAGTTCTGTTGACTCTTCTCCCTTGTGGTCCTTATAAGGGTTCAGGGCTGCATTTCTCAGCTGGCATCTGGGCTTCTGAAATGCATAAGGAGCACTCAGCTGTGCTGGATACTTGCCTGGGGCTGCTGCTTGTGTGTAGGGAGATTTGGGAGGTGGTTTCCTGAAGGTCTTTGGGACCTCTGTGGTCACTCATGGCCTTATGTGATCACGTAGGAGACCCTTCCTGCCCTGGAGTTAAAGAGGACTTCCTGCGGAAGCAAGGGGCAAAACCCACTGCCTGGTCCATTGGGCCATCACTGAGCCTCAGGTACTTGCAGAAGGAAAGAGCACTGTCATCAAGCTGGTGCTGTCCTCTGGATAGTCCTGGGAAGGACCCCACGGCCTGGGTATCACAGCTTGATGGCTTCAGTCCTACTCCTTACCTGCAAGCTGTATGGCCCAAGCCTGGGAACCCAGCTTCCTCAAGTCACCCTGGCAGTGACAGTGACACCACTGCAAGGAGGATATATGGGTACCTGGGATTGGGAAGCTGTGTTCTGTGCATTGGCCTTTTGTTTGTTTGTTATGTTTTGTTTTTCTTAGTCAGGGACAGGTTGTCCTCGAATTTACTATGTGGCCCAGGCTGGCCTGGAACTTGAGATCTTCTTGCCTCAGCCTCCCAAGTGCTGGATTTCCACACCCAATGCTGGTTTCATTGTGAGTTCTGATCAGAAGACTTGTTGATTCTGGGTGCTTTGCCATTCTCTGAGATCCCCGGTTACTACTAGTAGCAGGGAGCCAGGCCTCTCATGGTTGGGTTGAGCTGACCAGAACAGTTCTCCCTGTCACTTGTTGAAACAGACCTACAAGGAAAGGTACAGGCAGACACGAAGGCGCTATGGACATCCAGATGGGACTGCATGTCCATGGGTCTCATGGCCAGCAGAAGTTTCTGTTTGAGGTCTGTTAGCACGAGAGTGTGCTAGACAGTCTGTAGATGAGTGGGTGTGAATGTGAGCAGATGAGGAAGGCGGGAGAAGGTGTGATGAGAACAGAGTACATATGGCCCTAGCACTGTTCCCAGACCACGACTCCCTCTCCCTGCTATTGAAGAGCAAGTAGGCCTTGATGCATGGCCATCCGGCATACCCTTCCAGCCTTCCCTCTTCCAGCCTCCTGATGCTCTGCCTGCTGAGAGCCCACTCGGTTCATGTCTAGACCCTGTTATGGAACCAAGTGACTCTGGACCCACGTAGGCAACAGTACCTCTCTGAACTGTCTCTAGACATCTGTGCCTTGAACTGGCCTTGCTGGCCTGAGCTATAGCCTCCACTTATCACATACGAGACATTGAAATCACCCACAAGTGCCCACCTCTGGCATCATGGTTCCCCAACCACAGTGAGGTCCCAGGATGGGCCTATCAGTACTCTGTGTGCTGGTGCTATAGCTAAGAAGACACACGCACACCTGTTCTGTGGAGCAGACATTCTGTGGGGAAACAGGAAACTACGAGAAACACTCGGTAAAGGAAATGATTAAACACTGTCTGACAGTAGCAAGGGTACTGCAGAGAAGCTGGGGCAGGGCTCCCAAGATTTGCTTCATTTAGCTCCTGTTCCCTGCTACTGAGAGTCTTAGAGGTTTATTTATTTCAGACTTTATACTTATCACATTTAGAGTATTCTTTTAAGTCTTATTAGAATTTCCATGTGTCTGCTAGTATCCCGTAACTCTTTGTCCACCAAAGCCCTGTTTTCTACAAGTTCTTCAGCTGATTTATAATGACTGCTCTCAAGTCTTCAGACCATGTGACCCAACATCTGGGCTGTTTCCCCTTGACCATGTATGTCATCCTACTGTTTCTCTGTGCCTGGCCGTCTTTACTATGTGCTGGGAGCTGTAACTTCTGTGCTATCACCCTCTGGGTTCTGTTGTCCTCCTCTGAGGAGCCCTGCTAAAAGCCAGCACCTCATGGTCTGTGAATCTTACAAGTGAGTTCCTTTATTTATGGCATCTCTTCTGAAAGAGGATAAGCTCTCTGAGGGCTGACCTTTGCTCCTATACAGAACATCTTGGTGCTTAGGAAGAGGAGGCCCACCCAAGCTGGAGTGGCTGCTGATAGATTCTCTGGGACGACAGTAATACCCAAGGGAGCCAAAAGAATGGTCCTATGAAGAGCCAGCAGAAGGTTCTCCAGGCTCAAGGCAGGAGAGAACTATGGGTTCTTAAGGGAGGGGCCCGGGATGGGATTGCAGCTTCAGCAGAAGCCTGAGGAGGGTCTGCCCTAAGACAATAAGAAGCCCTTGCCTGCTCTTTAGGAAGTGGGGTAGCATGGTGGGATTTCTGTCTGAAGAAGAAACCAGCATCCCTGCTTGTGTGGGTTATGGATTATTGGGGGTGGGGTAGGAGTGGACACAGGAAAGCCAGTGAAGAGGTCAGGGTGTCCCTGCCAGGCTGGCTGGATGTGAGTTGGAAGTCAGCACTGGCAGATGGTAAGCGTAGCTCAGAGGAAGCACTCATCAGAACAGTGTGTGGACACAGGGGTGGGAGCTGTTTCTCCCTGACCACAGGAGGAGGGTGGTGGTATAGGACCTGCACTGGCGGCCTGAGGGAGGAATGACTGTGGGGCCCATGGAGTAGACATCTGGCTTATGTTCAATTTGAAATGCCTTCACACAGTGCCTCAGGCAGATGCACAGGCTCAGAGGCAATATGCAGGACTGGGGCTGGACATAAGTGAAGGGCACAAGAAGTGTAAGCCTTGGCCCCAGAGGACATTCTAGGGTGCAGTGAGGAGAGGAGAGGGCCTGTCCCTCAGCATTAAGCAGCCAGAAAGGACAAGGTCATCAAGGAGACCAGGGAAGATGGCCAGAAAGGAGCATAGGCAGATGGTGAGGAAGCTGGGGCCCGAGGTGCCCTGAGGGGGTGTGGCAGGACCAGGGCTAGGCCATGGTCTGCCTAAGCCTCAGCCAGGACAGACATTTGTGCTGTCCTTTCAGCAGCTGGGATCTGCTGCCACCCATGGGCCACATGCCCAGAGCTGTCTGGGTTCAGACTGGAGACTTGTGTCCAGGGCCCAGGATGCCAGGCCATGGTCCATGGCGTTGGTCTTCCTGTTCCACCCTACATCTGCCTCCCTGTGACTTCTCAGATTAACAGCTAGCAAGGTCTTTCAGACTCTGCCCTTTTCCATGGATACAGGGCTGGGTATCACAGAGCAAGGACAGTTGCTGCCTTGGAGATAAGGCATGAAGGTCTGGGCTTCTAGTCTGTGAGTGTGTCCTTCCCTATGCCCTGCTGGCCTTCCTGAGTGATGCCTCAGAATGACGTGGTCCCAGCATCCCTGACCTGGCTACCACAAAGCAGGATGCCAGCTCAGGATGAACCAGACTCTAATCACTGGGTGTGGATTTGAAGCCTTCTCTCCGTGTGTTGATCAAAAATCACTCAACTGTGCCAGAGATGAAAGGGAAGCCGGCTCAGTTGGGGCTCCATAACAGCTCATGTTTTAGTTCCAAATGCTGTTTTTCTCTTTAGAATCCCCCTTTTGGAAAGAAATGCGAAATTAATTACAAGGACTGTGCATGTCCTCAGCCATCAGGGGCTGCTCAGAGATGGACCTATTGTGGTGTCACCTCTGATTTTCACCCTCTGAGGGCTGTCAGCCACGAGCTGGCCAGCTCCAGCAGCCGCCGTCCATTCCCAGCCAGCTGTCACTGTCCTTCTATTTTTAGACCTGGTTTGGTCCTGAATTTGACAAGATTTTCAAACTAATAACTGGATTGTCAAAGAAGTCACCTGTCAAAGCTGTGCTCTGGCTCCAGGGATGGGAGGGAGGGAGGGAAATGGAGGTGGGTGGGAAGCAGCCTTAGGACTGTGGGCCTCATGGACTGGGACCCTGTCAGGGTAAATGGGCCCCACAAGGCCACCTGGCTTCTCCTGCAAAGCACTGGGCAGGCGAGGCCCCATGACACCTGAGGGTCCTCACAGCACGGCTCCATACTGCAGACTCACTCTGTGAACACTGAGGTGGCTCTTCCCTGAGTTATTGAGTTCTATGGGAGATAAGGGCCTCCAGGTGGGTTCAGATCCCCAGTGGAGTGTCCACCTCAGAGGGAGCATATGGGCTGGGCACAGTCCGTGCTTCCCTGGTTCCTCTTGTACTCTTTATCAGGTTGGGTTCTGTATGTTTTGATCCACTGGCTGAAGGGCACTGAATGGGGTAGAAAGATAAGAGACAGACTGTTCCTAGGACCTGCAGCTCCTCCTGTGCTGTGGAGTGATGGTGACACTGAGTTTGTTGAGTGTGGCTCCCCTTTCCCTTAATGAAGCCAGTACCCTCCCTCTGCCAAGCACTCCTTTTGGGATGCAGCCTGCAGCCCATGCAGCTTCATCTCTTGGAGAAGCTGGTGAAAGTCCTCACTCCACAAACAAGACTCATCCCACTCATACTCTGGCAAGGCTCTAGGGGTCTGGTGGGAGGGAGGGAAGCACTGGAGCAGTCTGCTTTCCTGCAGCTCTCCTCTTCCTCCTCTCTCAACTGGGGGATGTCCCCCTGCTGGGGGATGTTACCCTGTGTGTGCCACACTGTCAACCTGATGGACAGTGTAAGTGCCCTCACCCACCTACGGCAGCGGCCAGTGCCCTGCTCTGCTTCCCTGAGCCTGCCTGCTGCCCACGTGAAGTTCAACAGGCTGTGTGTGTTCCTTCCCTCTTCCTGCTCTTCCCAGCATCTTGCCCACAGTCCCATGCTCCTGAAGTCCCTCTGGCCACTTGTGTATGGGCAGTTGCTGCACTCTGCCATCCCTGGGGCAGACAGCAGGGCTGGGACCGCATGGAAAGATGCAGAGCTAGGTAAGCTGGTGTCCAGCTGTTGCAGGGGCAAGTGACCTCATTCTGTGCCCTGAGAGGCCAGAGTTCGTCTGGGGGGTGGGGGGTGGGGCTCCCCTTTCCACAGGGGAACTTATGTCTCTTCCAGCTGTTCTTGGGTTTTTTGTTCTGTTTTGTCTCTCTTTTTTTTTCCTTACAGTGCTGAGGATGGGGCCTACAGCCTTGCGCACGCAGGTGTGCACTAGACCACTGAGCCTCCCCCGACCCTTGCCGTCTTCTTATTGCTCATTTCACTTATAAATCATTTTGCCACCTGGGAAGCAGCACCGAGTAACTGTATGCCTGCTCCAGCTCCCAGCATTCACCATGCCTGCTCTGCCCTGCCCATGTCCCCAGCTCCCTGCGCCTTTACCCCATCCTACGCTGTGCCCCACTTCTGTCAGAGGCTGCGGCCCTACTGTAAGTGGATAGGCGTGCACCCAGCCCTTCCCTGGCCTCCTTGTCCAGTGTCGCAACAACACAGGTGTTGCTGACTGCTGCCATCACGAGCAGCCAGGCCTACGTGACCACAGTCTTAAGCTGCTGAGCACTGCCACAACAAAATGCTTAGGAAGACTCAGGACGAGGGAGTGGGTGTAGGAGGACCCATCCTGTGAAGGTGAAATCCATGTCATTCCTGTAGATAAGAGTGGCCTCCTCTTTAGGAAAACAGAAGGGATGACAGGGAGAGGAGAGGCAACGAACTGCAAGGGGAGAGAGAGGCAGCAGCCTAGGTGGGACAGACCATGGCTGAGCAGCCCTGGTCTGAGAAGTGGGCCCCCAGCAGTTCTTCATGTGTGGACCCCGCTAGCCTTCTGTGCAAGGCCACACATCCTCCTTCATGCCTGTGGAGACAGTGGGCAGAGAAGCCTATCTCCTAACCCCAGCCTAGGACCTCTACTGGGCCCTTGGGCCACCCACAAAGATACAAATACAGTTCTTGTTTTTTGTCTCCAGGCAGATAGCACCTTTGGTGTCTGTCCTCCTTCCTCAGGCCAGAGGGGACCTGCACACAGCCTCACAGTGCCATCTCAAGACAGGGCCAACATTCAGAAAGGGGGACTGGCCACCATTACACACCACACACATACGCTCGGGCTGAGGCAAGCTTGTACCTGGTGTCTTTCTCATCTTCCATAGCTATCCTGTCCCTTGCAGAAAACCTGGGTCATTTCCTCCACGTGCACACCTGTGACCTGAGTCTGATGTGGGAGGGCAAGTGGCTCCAACAACATCCGACCAGACAATGCTTTCTGCAGGGGACAGAATGCTGTCAGGCATGGAGAGTGTCGAGTCCTACTGGGGAGTGCGTACGTCCCAGGAAAACTCAGTTGCTGTTGCCTGGCTTGCTTTTTAAAATTGAAACCTTGTGTTCAGTATATCCTACTGCAAAAACAAATAGCACAAACCCCAAGCCCTTGGAGAGTAGTCGTTTAAGAAGAGACATAAGTGCTGCTCTTCCTGTCCACACTGCTTCTGTATGTGTCTGGTAGGAAGGGCTGCGGTGCCTGCATGGCTGCTGTCTCACATCACTTGCTGTTGGTCTGAGGTATCAATCTTGCTGCTTCAGCAACATATTTTTAAACTGGTAAATAAATAAACATCCCATCATATGTTTATAGCAGATTTTTCATATTCTACCAGAAGTGACCTTTATCTCTAACATTTTACTATGAAAAATTAAAAAGACAGAAAAATGAAAGGCCCAGTTCAGTGAGCACCCCCTGAATTTGGCAGTGGTAGCAGCCTGCACCGTGCCTGCTCAGCCTGCAGCAAGGGTTCAGGTTGGGATGAGCTCTTGTGGGTGAGTTGCGGAGTCTAGCACGTTCACCCTGTACAAGGTTAGGGTATAAAGGCCACTAATAGTTCACTGGTGTTCTCTGTGCCGGCAGTGCCCAGGGGCTCTGCCATGCCCCCAGGCATCACCAGTTCATCCAGATTCGTGAGTGACATAGGATGAGGGTGAGGGTGGCACTGGGGTGCATTTCTGATGTCTTCCTTTCCTCCCTGTGCGTCAAGGTGGCTCACCTCCTACGTAGGAGGCTCTTCCCACTGTCCTCACTCGCACCCCAGGGTCCTGAATCGAGAGCTGATTCTAGTCCTGCCTGTGCTCTGTCCTCCCATACTAAACAGAGAACGGGGTGGCAGCATGTCTGCCGAAGAGGTGCGACCGCACTCTCCTCCCCTGAAAAGTCTTCTGCTCCTCGATGCTTCAGTTTTCTCATCTGAAAGACTGAAGATCTGGGAGAAAAGCCCTAAGGGCCTGTCTCCCAGGAAAGCCCTGCCCTGCTTCCCAGACAGATGGCAGGCCTCTTGCAGCACCTACAGTCATCATCGTTTCTGGGCAAGCCACACAGGCTGAACACCAGCACGAAGGAAGGAGAATTTAACTGATTAACCCTGAGGCTCACCTTGTGTGTTGATAGGGGCTTCTCCTTTCTCAGTGAGTGAAGAAAACAGTCAGATGAGGCAAGTGATCCGTTGCCTCGTGGTGATTAATTTATTCCCCTTTGTGTGTTGGCAGTTTGTAAACTTCTGACTTGAGTAGCTTTTAAGCAGACCTCTGTGAGCTCTCTGCTGCATGCAGGAGTGGTGTTGATGAGCTTTGCCTCCACTGTGGTATTTGTGGCCCTTTCTGAGTCAGGGGGCCTTCTAGTGCCCTCTCTCTGCAGAGGGCCAGGAGGGGAATTCCCAGGAGGGCTGGGAAACATGGACTGGGAGCCAGATGGCAGCATGACTTAAACTCATTTATTTATTTGTTTATTTAGTTATTTTGGTTGGTTTATTGAGACATGGTCTCACCCTATAGCCCAAACTGGCCTCTAACTTGCAATCCTCCTGCCTCAGCCTCTTGAATAGCTGGGATTATCGAAGTATATCACCTTGCCTGGTGCCACTTAGGAAATTTAAGGTGTTTCTAGGAGCTTCACAGAAATATAAAAACAAAAAAAACCCAAGATGTAATTAACTTTAATAAAATACTTTATCACAGCACATCCAAATATTATCATTTTAACCTGTATTCATTATAAAATCATTGAAGAAAAATTTTGCATTCATCTGTTCATGCTAAACATTGAAAATCCAGCTTTGTTGCACATCTTAGCCAGACTCGCCTGTTTCAGCCACTCGGCAGCCTATGTGAGCACAGCTCGCAGACGGGGAAAGCCAGGTCCACAGTAACCAACCAGTCACATGACTATTACGATCTTACTGTTCTCATTTGTGAAGTTCTTTGTCTGCGCCTGGTACTCACCTCCACACATCGCACCATGCTGGGGGAACCTCCAAGGGCAGAGTTTGTTAGACTTTGCTGCACCATGAAGCCCAGCACACAGGACACTGGTGGCCCTCTGGCCCCCTGATGAGTCAGGCAGTGAATGAATGACCCACAACTGATCTGCATTGCCTGCCGGAAGATCTGGCATATAGGGACTGGACCTCCCTCTGCATTTGCTGGAGTATGGGGCCAGGATCAGGACAGAGACCAGGGGCTCTGACTGCAGAGCAGGGGTGTCCCACACCACCTGGGCTTTCTCTGTGCCCCCATAAGCAGAGCCTCTGCAGCCAACTGGGGACCCCATCCTAGGAAATGGACAAGAAAGGCCCAGCATGACAAGCCACAGGCCGCGCCAGCAACCAAGCCACCCCTTGACTCAAAGTAGGCCCTCCACTTTTTAAAAATAGCAGTTTCAGTGTCCAACTAATGTGTGTTTACTTCAAAAAGATTAGAAAATGCAGTTAAGTGAAAAATGAACCCCTACACTCTCTTAGCACCATCGCCAGTTACACTTCGGCTGCTGGTCCTTTTCAAGTTTGTCATGTAAATTTGTGACTGTGAATTTGCATGTCCACGTAGAGCAGTAACACCCAGGTGTGTTCATGGCATGCTCCTTGTCCACAGGCAGGGCAGTGCCCACGCCCGATCCCACTCGGCGCCTGGCTCTTCGTGGGCCCTGAAGCCTCTTTGGGGCAGGTGTGGCTGGCTGCTCTCATAGCTCCATGTCATTCCATTGTCCCAACACCTTGGCTCTTGAAGGGACTGTGCAGCTGTCAGAGTCATGGGCTGGTGTTTATTTCTCTGTTTGCCCTCACATGTGGCGGGCCCATCTGGAAGGCTCAGTGCTAGGCGCTACCTGGTGAATGGCTCCAGCCCTTTGTCTTCTGCACTCCGTCATACCCCAGAGGCCAGCTTTGTTCCCTCCACGTTCTCTACCCTCTGGTTCCTTCCCCTGAGTGGAATTCCAGTATGTCTTGGTTACACCATGACAGGTGTCATCAGAGCATGTTGTCCTCAGTGTGCAGATCTGCTTCCTTTCACCCCCGGACCACATGACTGTGCCTTTCTGGAGACAGGAAGTGTGTGCTTGGAGCTTGGACTCAGAGTCCCTGGGCCTGGCAGGCAGTGTCCCTCCCCAGCCAGCCCAGGTCTGCTGTCCACGTGAAGGAGTCACGGGGGCTGTCACAAGGTCCAGGGGAGGCCTTGCCCACAAAAGTACTTGGTGGAGCACCACTTAGGACCATGGGGACTGGGCTTCCCATCGAATGCTGCCAAGCTCTGTGCCGAAGAGCACCTGCCCCTACATTGGGCCACACTTACTGTAGCACAGAGGCAAGAAGGAGGATGGGATGGTGGACCTTTTGTGTTATGTTCTCAGTAATTCTGAGTCAGTCCTTTGGGGTTATCTTAAATTAAATACAGTTCATTTTATATCTGAGGCTAGAATTTGAAGATCTAGTCCAAAGAAATCAAAAGACATCCTCCTTCAGGTCTCTTGGATGCATCTCAGCAAGTCCTGACGTGCTGCAGGTGTGAGATGGCAGGGAGGCTAACTCCTTTGGCAGCACCAGATGCAGTGCAGGCTCACAGGTGTGGTGGCCTCTCAGGAGTGCCATGCGTGATATGGGCACATGGGGTGGCAGCTCCCTGGGGCGGGCAGGATCCCATCCATAGTCCCAGGGTGACTCCTATGATGACAACTCCCTCCCACAGACACCTGCCCATCCCTGCTGTGTCCAGGTGTCACAGCAGGAGAGCATTCTGTTGGCATTCTGCCCGCTGAGAACTTGACTTCTTATTACACCTGTTTGCTCAATGACTTGGCATTTTCTGTGGGTAAAATTTATTTAGTAACAAATGTATCTATTTATTCAGCAGCAGGTGTGGCGCTAGTGACTGCTGACTGGTACAGCCAGTGAGAGTGGCCACTGTGACCGCCCAGCAGGTTGTACTCTTACAGTGCCTCTCACTCTGGCCATCTAAGGAACTTGGCAAACATTCAGCAACCCAAAAAGGGCAGCCTATTATTGTCCCCATTTTACAGATGAGAAACTAAAGCATGGCAAGTTAGGAGACTTGCCCAGGGTCACACAGCCAATAAACTCACAGCCAGAATTTGGGCCTGGCTGTTCCACACCAATGAATACACACTTCATTGACCCCTGCACTGCCTCAGTCACTGACCAATAAGTGCTGTTTGCCCAGTTTCAGGATGTAGGGACACGTGGACCTGCTGATGCAGCAGAGGAGGCAGACTCACCTATTTATGGGGTCAGTGGTGGTGGAACAAAACTTAGACTTGGGTCAGCTGGCATTTGATTCTGTGACCCTTCTGTCCACCTCACCTTTGCCCAAACTCAAAGAGCCCCTTCAGCAGGCCCTGAGAGGTGACTCACTTTTCTAGAGCTCAAGGACCAAGAACATGGGTGGGCCACCACTTTGTCCTTGGGAGGGCCTTGCACACAGAAGCAGCGGTGCTGTGCAGATGGCACTGTGAGGCTCTTGGCAGGAAAGAGCCAAAGCCATAAACATTATTTGCTCTTTAGCATCGGAATCTCACCTTAGAACCTACCCAGGGCCAGGGTTCAGCAGCAGGACAGTGTCTATAAAAGCATCCATGGCAGCACTGCTCATGGGTGCGGATGGCTAGAGCAGCCCAACTCAGGGGCTTGACCTTCACTCTGCGGCCACCCACCTGTGGGCTTTCAAAACACCTGTGCCTACAGAGAGGCATGCAAGTTTGGGCTCCACTTTGCCAGGGCAGCGTTGGGGGGACCACCCTGTCCTCAGCATGTGCCCTCGGTGTGCACCTACAGGGGGGCTGCCTAGTAAAAAAGGAAAGTACCTCCACCCATACTCTCCCAGTGAGATATTCAGAGTCTAGGGACCAGCCAGTCACGTACTGCACTGAGACCCAGGAGGACCCTGGCCCAGGCTTCCGCTAGGACCTTGAGTTTGTTCACATGGGGTAGGACCAAGGGTGGGGCTTGGGCATTAGTGCGCTGGTCAGGTGACAGTGATGTGTGATCTGTGCTGAGAACCACTAACCTCCAAGCCATGCAGTTGGGACCAGTTCCATCACTATGGTTCCTCATTGACCACAGACACCACAATGGGCTTGTATGTCAGTGGGAAGAGTTCCCGGAACATGGCAAGCTGGAAAAGGCAGGCATGTGACCTCTCACTGTACTCTCTTCTTTGACTTTGCTGAAGTGGTGGTGTCCCATAGACTAGGGAGGAAAGAATTACAGAGGCTGACCTGTGCTTGATTTGTTTCCATGGTGATATTGTGAACACCACCTCCCAGTGTGGTCGCAGCATTGGTTTTGAAAAGTTAAGACAGAAGGCACAGGTGCTGTCCACAGTTTTTCTGACCTGGGCTCCTAGGGGGCTCCATCTCAGCCTCATACCTGGGTCGTGCAGTGTGAAGTCGTCCCCATGAGACACAGCCCCTGTAATGTTGCAAGCAATGGCTTCATGAGTTATGGCCCCATTACCTGCTCAGTGTGGATAATGCAGAACAGCTCACCACTAATAAATGTGTCGTGTCTCCCCGATAGGAGCCACTGCCGCCTAGTGCATAAATAAGTCAAGCCTTTTTAAAAAAGAAATCTGTATTTAAGGACGTGTTTGTCTGTGTTTTTTGCCTGTCGTAAAGGTCACCTGGATAGATTTTTCCTTCTTTAGCATTGCAGGCCGTGAAGAACTGGGCATTTCTATTCTCCCTCCATCCAGTGAACCTGGGGACTAAATTAGATTCTGAAATTGAGTGTGCAGTGGAGTCAGTAAGTTACCATAATGGGAGGGTATTGCTTCTCACCTTGCAAGTAGCGAGGTCATGATAATATGAAGCGAAGTGGATTAAAAATAAAACCAAAGGTATTTATTTATGACCTGCTCAGAATTGGATTGGCATCCGTGTAAGTTGCATCTAATGGTGAAAGACAGCAGATTGATGTTGATGTGTCCCTGAGGACATATTGCCAGTGAAATTTGCTCTGTGAATTCAATTTAAAGGCCCAAAGAAAGTATCCAAAATGCAAAGGAAATGGAATTGAGGAATGGAGGGAACCCAGCAACAGTAAAATGGCAATTAGAGGGAGTGCTGGCATGTAACCTTGGGGATGGGGGATGGCCAAGGGTCCTACATCAGCTCTACGTCTGTGTCCCAAACGCCACAGTGTCCAGGCCTATCCTGATTCTACCCATGCAAGAGTGCATCCCCAACCAGACAGTGGGGAAGGGGATGCAGGGAGCCCAGGCCCATAGACCAGGCTGTGCACTGTAGAGCCAATGTCACAGGACTCCTTCTGCCCACTTTGTAGAGTCCTGGAAGCTTGGTGGACAGGAGGCCAAGAGCTACCACAGGCCAGGGACTGGGCCTTGCTGGGCAGCACCTAGGCAGCATGAGCAGCCTGAGCAGCCTGAGCCAGCTGCCCTGAGTCACGTGTCATTTGCCAATTGCTGGGAAGGGGCAGAAGCAGCACCCTCAGAGCCCACCTGCCTTCCTGACTTCAGATCCCACTTCTGGATGAGAAGGGAGGCAGGAATGGGATAGCCTGCTGGTGGTCCAAATTCTCTAGGGCCAGTGTTCAGCAGGGCCATCAGAGAAGTGTTGGCTTCTCCCTCAAGCAGTTTGACTGGCTTCACGAGAGGGAGCTGCCCTGGGCTGACGCTGACTGCTGACCCCCTGTGATCCCAGGACCCTGCACTTTTCCTTCCCAGCAGCAGCCATAGTTGCAGTCAGCAAGCCACTGTCTCAGCAGTGTCTGTCCCCTGGCTTCTAAACCCTGAGCTCTGGAGACATTCCCTCTGCGTCCTATGGGGATATGACTCAGTGTCCCCATGGCCCACCCAGGCTGAACTCAGTCCAGTTACAGGCCTGGGATACAGGGTGGAGCAGAGGGGGCTCTAGGTGGAAGCCGCCAAGCGGAGCTCCTCCTTCCTGGAAACCAGGAGGGCCCTGTGAGTGGCAGTGACTGGCACTGTCCAGCGTGTGCCAAGGATGTGACCAGTGTGTCCACTGAGAGTCCCGTGTGGTCAGGGTGTGTCAGTGGGTGGCCAGTCTATGCATGTCTGGTGTGGCTGTGCTACTGTGGCTGTGTGTGTCCCTGTCTGCCTAGCTTCTGTGACAGGCCAGTCATGCCACACTGTTTCAAGAGGAGGTAGCTGGGCTCACGGTGATACCACCGTTCTTAAGTGCTCAGCTTAACCGTAATGTGAAGCTGGGTTGTTGGTGCCCAGCCCTTACTGGGCTGATGCCTCTGCCATGGGACAGGTGTGGAGAAGAACCAGGTGGCCCTGCTATACTTCAGCTTCAGGCTCCATTCTGCAGCATGTGCACAGCTCTTCAGCTGCTGGCTGCTGGGCCTGGAGGGAGTTGCCTAAGGTGGAGGGGTGTGAGCTTGAAGTAGTTATGGGGCAAGTGGAGTGCCACTTCCAATCCCAGAGAGGCTCTGGGGATGGGACAGGTCCTGGCCAAGGCAGCTCCCCTGCAGCCAGGCCCCTGGAGCCCATGTGCCCATGGGAATGCTGACGCCTGCCTCCCTGGCACACCATGGGGATTTGGGTAAATGGGTCACAACTGTCAAGTGCTGGGGCAGATGCCACACAGCAGCTCCTCGGAAGTCAAACTGGGAGCCAGATAGGTCTTCTGCCTTCTGCCCAGGACCTGCCTGGGTTGGGTGGGAGGGGGGCTGGTGGGGTGCAGGGGTGGGGCATGGAGGGGCTGCTGCAAGGGAGGACTGAGAAGGGCAGGACCTCTTCTCCTCCCAGTTGTTGGTGGGTGTGTCCTCCCAGGGGCTCTGCGTTGGGGTCTGGCCTACATCCCTGACTGACCACTCAGCTCCCTCCTTAGACCACCCGTCTCCTTCCCCCAACTGTCCGTCCTCTCCTCTGACTATCCCTCTCTCTCCACAGGAACTGCTGCTCTTCCTCCAGAACCTGCCCACTGCCCACTGGGATGATGAGGACGTCAGCCTGTTGCTGGCTGAGGCCTACCGCCTTAAGTTTGCCTTTGCAGATGCCCCTAATCACTACAAGAAGTGAGCCTGGGGCCCATGGCAGTGGCCTCGCCTTCAGAGCGGCATCCCCTTCCCACCTGGCTGGATACAGGCCCCTTTGAGCTGGTTCTGGGTCAGGCATGGCCTTGCAGGGCAGCCTTGCCCTGCAGTTGACCTGCTAGGATGGGCCCCCATTTGGTCCAGGGCTGGCAGGGGTGAGCAACCTCAGTTTCCTGAGATACCAAAGAGAGCCAAAGAAGATCTGCGTTCGGAGGCCACACATGGTCCAGATGTCCCTCTCCCTGTCCCTGGTGCGTCCTTGCCAAATGCTTACCTCCTGGACCCCTGGCTGAGGGCAGTCCAGAGGCAGCCTCTCTCAGAGAGGCCTGCTGTCCAGGTGCCAGGCAGAGGTGGGTGGGATAGCTATCTCAGACCTGCTCTGAAATGCAAAACTCTGTTCTGTTGAGTGCAAGAGAATAAAACACACAAAATGTTGAGCAACATGTCACAGTAAGCAGGGTCTCTGCATGCAGAGCTCCAATAGCCAGCGATCTCTGGCCCTAGCTTGGTGTGAACTTGGCTGGAAGTGGGTGTCAGCCAGGAGTGGGATCCCGAGGAGGCTGTGAGACAGAGGCCAGGAACAGAGTGAGGATTGTCACAGTTGCCTTACTTATTTCTAGTCACCCCCACTCCTTGCCCTTGGTGGTCTCTGTCAAAAACCCACCATGGTCGGGGAACTGCTCTCGGTCAAGGCTCTAGGGACAGCTGCACAGGCTCATGCTGGGGCATTAGCTGGATGTGTGTGGCAGCCTGCAATCCTGCCCTGCACAGTGGGCTTCCCACAGGGCCGCTGGTCTTCCTGTGGAGAGTCGCCGCTGGGGACGCTGGCCACTTTCCACATCAGCCAGGAGTTAGGCTTTGCTTCCAGGTTGATTGGCTCTTAGGCTCTGCTGGGGCTGGATTTGCTACTCTGAGGCCTTCAAACCTGCAACCACACATTCTCCCAGGTGTGTCATAGGCTGCCTGGCCTTGGTGACATGGACACCCCCATATAATCACTGGGCCACATGTGAAGCAGCAGCCACAGCCTCTCTGACCCAGAGCCAGGGTAGTCTCCTGCCCTCAGAGACCTACAGTGGCCCCTTCTCAGATCAGTCCCTCTTTTAGGAGCAGGTATAGACCCTGCCCAAGCCCCGGGACACTGCTTGGAGGCCATGGATATATAGAGGTGTGGTGTGTGTATTCTCGCTTCTACTAAAATAACTCTTGGGTCACTACCTATGGCATGAAGTCAGCACAGAACGCTGTGCAAAGCTCATGTGCTCCCAGGTCAGTGGCAGGATCCAGAGCCTTTGACCAGGTACGTGTACCTCACGCCCCACCCCAGAATCAGGTTTCTTGACTGGCTCTGAGTGGACCTCCTCCCCACCCACTCCTTTTCTGGGGGTCAGGGGTGTCCAGTTAAAAAAGCCACCCCTGTGCTCTGTGCAGAAGCCCCCATCTTATTCAGCCAAGACTGACCCTTGGAATGTCCCCTTCCACATCTCTGATTTCTCTGCACAGCCAGAGTGTTGGGGTCACAGAGATCTGCCTCTTGAGACAGATTTTTTTCCAAAGGATCTCAAAGTTAAGTCCTGCGTGTATTTTCAGGTGTGCAATGCTAGATTGGATGTGAGGCAGGTTGGTGACAGTCCTGAGTCCAAGCAGCTGAACTGAGCTGGTTGGGCTGTGTGTCTGGAATGTGATGTGCTGGAGACCTGGAATAAAGATGCTTACCATAGCCCGTGGCCTTGGCCTGTGATTCAAGGACTCCCTCTTCAAGGAGTAGGGCCCCATCCCAGCCCTGCACCCATTGCTGACAGGCCTGGTGCTTGGTCTTCTATACCAGGCCTTGTGTTAAGAACAGCAGCAATGGTCTTGGTGATACCCATGGGGCTTTGGGGGAGGAGGAGCACTTACACAGTGGCACTGAGAAGCTACTTGCCTGTTGAGGAGGGGAGAACTCAGACTTGGCTCTGATTCCCCAAAGGCCAAACTCTACCCTCCAGGGAGTTGGGAGCTGGCACATTGAGCATCAGGCCAGCTCTTGAAACATCTTCTGCCAGGGTCTAGGTGAAGCACCTGCCCCACCTTGCCATAGCTATAAAGCACCTGCTTTTTTGTAAAAGGGCTGTACTAGCATAGTCTTTAGGATCTGGGCCACTCCTCTGCATCCCCCAAGACTCAGGACTTGCTCACCCTGCCTGCACACACACATACACACACAGACATCCACCTCACCTCCACACCCCCCATTGAAGCACAGCCCTGCCGAGTCAGTTTCTTAGGGCGCTTTTGAGGCTCCCTTGCCTCTCTGGGTGCCCTACTTCTGCACCCACACACTGGGTCCCTCCCCAGTAGCACTGGCTATCTGTCACCTTGTGAAGCTCACTGCTTCGATGTGGGCAGTGGCCCCATCTCTATGGGTGGACTGGTGACTGCAAGGTGTCAGCCATTTACCTCTGTTACCCCTGTGACTAAGTGCAGAGCTGAGCTGGGAGAGCTGTGTGCCTGGCTGGGTAGCTGCAGTGTAGGCTGCAGGAGAAGGATCAACTCCCTGCCCACCTGGTGTGAGCCTCTAGCCTCACCAGAGCTCAGCAGTTGTCATTTGTCATCATGGTTGCTGCTCAAGCCTGATGAGGTCTTCCCTGCCTGTGCAGAGGGCCCCAGTAAGCCAGCTGTAGGTGGTGCATTCCCCTTGCACTCACCTGACCTACAGAAAAGACCTGTCCTACTGGCCCCGTGTGAAGGACCAGAGGCACGCAAGTGATTAGGTGGGAGGGCATGTGTGCAGTATTCTCAGTGGAGCTGAGCAACCTGACTGCATTTAGGAGAAACAAGCCCTGTCCCAAGCTTTCAGGTTGGGCTGGTGGAGTGGCTCAAGTGGTAGAGTGCCTGCCTAGCAAGCATGAAGCCCTGAGTTTAAACCCCAGTGCCACAAAAAAAAAAAAAAAAAAAAAAAGTATCAAGTTTCCAGGTGCCACCTACCCTGAGTTGGCAGCCTTGTGCCTGCCCATTGGCCCCAGTGGATCTGCTCCCAGGACTGTTCAAGGGAGTTCACTTGAGACCTGAAGTACGGGCGCTCCCCATAGCCTTACTGCACCTGCCCAGTCTGTGCTGACCCTCTCCTCCCTCACCAAGCCCTGCTTCCTCCAGTGCAGTACTTTACCACGCCGGGCATGATCTGCTGTGCTTTGACCCACACAGCTTGGAGACCTTTCCACACCCATCCTGAAGTCCCTGACATGGAAGGTCCTCAGCAGGGGATGGCTGAGGGGGTGCGTGAAACCACTTATGTGACTGTATGAGCACAAACAACTGAACCCTTAAGCCCATTTCATTGATGATTAAGGCTGATTATAAAAAACCTCATCAAAGAAAAGCCCAGGATTCCTGCACATGGGGCCACCACTAAATTCTACCAAATGTTTAAAGAACTGATGCCAGTCCTTCTCAAACTTTCAAAAAATCAAAGTTGGGGTAATACTTCCGAACTCTTTTTACAAGACTAGCAGCAAACTATTCTGATACCAAAGCAAGGCAAGGACATTACAAGAAGATGAAAGTATAGGCTGATATCCTTGATGAGTATAAGAAGTACAAAAGTCTTCGACAAAATACTAGGAAATTAAGCTCCCAATAGAGTAAAAGGATTATCCATAATGGTCAAGTAGGATTTATCCTTGGGGTGCAAGAATGACTCAGCATGAACATATCAATAAATGTGATACACTGAATGGAATGAAAGACAAAAACCATGTGATCATATCATTAGAAGCAGAAAAAGCATATGACAACATTTAACATCCTTTCATGTTTAAAAAGAAACTAATGAAATTAGCCGTTAAGGAATGACCTCCACAGTGAAGTCCTGTGTGAGAAGCCCATACCAGTGGTGGACAGCCAAAGGCCTGGAGTGAGACAGGGATGCTTGCTCTGCTTACTTGTACTCAGCATAGTGCTGGAAGTCCCAGACAGAGCAATTAGGATAAGGAAAAAAAAAAAAAGGCATGTGACTATGTAAGGGAGAAGTTAAATTGTTTCTATTTGATGATGATATGGCAAACTCCCCACCCCCAAGAAACTAGAACTGGTAGACAGAGTCAGTGAATTTTCAGGATAGCAAATTAACACGTGCAAGTCAAGAAAGAAATCAAGAGAACAATCCCATGTGCAATAGCTACAAAAACTGAAATACTCACTAATGGATTTCACCGAGGAAGTAAAAGACCTATACACAGAAAACTATAAATTATTGATGAAAGAAACTGAAGAAGACACAAACAAATGGAATGATTTCCTGTGTTCATGGATTGGAAGCATTAATATGAATTAATATTGTTAAAATTGCCATACTGTCTACAGCAATCTTCATAATCAATGCAAGTCTTATTAAAACCCCAACATCACATCCCATAGAAGTAGAAAAAATTCTAAAATTCATATGAAACAGAGAGAGAGAGCCAAACTGATCAAGAGCAGAAAGAACAGTTAGAGGCATCACACTACCTGATTTGCAACTCCACTATAAAGCCATAGTAATTAAAACAGCATGGAACTTGCAGAGAGAAAGCCCAGAAATGAGCCCCTGGATGTAAGGCTCATTATTCATTTAGGGGGAAAAAAAGTGTGTGTCCAAATGCCAGATGAATGGAATTAAATTTAAAATCCCCCCAAATCTCCAAAATAAAAATAAATGACTGTTTTTATAGCTGAGAGTAACAAAAGGCTTTCTGAACATGATGCCCCTGGTGAAAACGGTATAGAAAGACAGATGAATGTCTATAGACAAGCAAGCTTGTAATACCACCAGATCTCAAGACCTTCCACAAAGGGGGATGACGAGTGGTGAGGTAGACAAGCATATTCGCAACATAGGTGAGATGTTTGAATCCCTTAGCACTCACAGTGCTTGGAAATCAATAAATGTGGCACAGCACAGAAAATAGGCAATTCATTCACACAGGTGCCCACGCAACACAAGCCACAAGTGGTGCTCACAACTGCAATCCCAGCTACTCAGGAGGAGGAGGCAGAAGGATTTCGAGTTTGAGGCTGTACCAGGCAATAGTTAGTGAGACCCTGTCTTAAAAAATGCAAAAAAAAAAGGGCTTGGGACATGATTTAAGCAGTAGAGTGCTTCCTAACGTGTGAGACCCTGCATTCAATCCCCAGTATCACTGAGGCCAATAGGAAAAGGGGACCAGGAACTAGAGAAAAGGTTAGATCAAAAAGAATTAACCTAGAAGGTAACACACACACACAGGAAATCAATGTGAGTCAATGCCCTGTATAGCTATCCTTATCTCAACCAGCAAAACCCCTTGTTCCTTCCTATTATTGCTTATACTCTCTCTACAACAAAATTAGAGATAAGGGCAAAATAGTTTCTGCTGGGTATTGAGGGGGAGAGCGGGAGGGGGTGGATTGGGTGGTAAGGGAGGGGGTGGGGGCAGGGGGGAGAAATGAACCAAGCCTTGTATGCACATATGAATAATAAAAGAAAAATGAAAAAAAAAAAATCCCCAGTATCAAAAAAAAGGGAAGAAAAATTAATACAAATGACAACATGTTTCATATCAATAAAAGTTAAAGAAATGGGAAAAAAGCTGGGCGTTGGTGGCTCATGCCTGTAACCCTATCTACTCTGGAGGCTGAGATCAGGAGGATCATGGTTTGAGGCCAGCCCAGGCAAATAGTTTGCAAGACCCTATCTTCAAAATAACCAGACCAAAATGTACTGGAGGTGTGGCTCAAGCAGTAGAGTGCCTGCTTTGCAAGCTCAAAGCATCCACCTAAAGGAAAATTTTTTAAAAAATACATCACGAGATGTCTGGGTCCATTGGCACCAGCAATGGAGCTAGGCTGCTTTGGTGTTAACTTGTTACATGGTGATAGAAAGTTGATGGATTCTTTTAGTCTAAATTTAAAAAAAAAAAAAAACTTGCTACAAGCTCTTTGTTTCTACTTTCAACTTGCAAAGTATAACCACAGAAGAGGACATGACCCCAATCTAGCACGCAATGGCTGATCCCAAAGCTCACACAGTGAGATGGGCCGTGCCAGTCCTGCATCCCCGGCTCCTGTCCATGCATTCCTCCACCCCGACATCCACACCATTCTTCAGTTTGCCTGGTTTAGAACTTAACTGTATAAAGTACCATTTCCCCATGGGCATCTGGGCTGCTCCTAGATTGGGGCTGTTATAAATGCCACTGCCCTGAACATCTGTGTGCCCACCTCCTGGTGGGCATGGGCCGGCAGTGTGGTGGAGTGTGCCCCTAGAAGTGGTGGCACAGCCATGTGGTGAATATCTGTCACATTAATACGTAATACAAACTGTTTCCAAAGCAGTTTTTCCAGCACACTCACACCAGCAGGGTGTGTGATTCTCGTTCTCCAGCTCCTCCTGTTCAGATGGGATGACCTTCCTGTGGGTGGGTCACCCTCTCTCTGTCCCTGTTCCCCGCTCACCCAACACACACCCACACATTGTTCAGGATGCAATGTGGCCTCACTGGCAACTTCCATGGCAGTGCCTCACCTAGTTCCTTCTCGCTGCAGCCTGACAGAGACCTACTAGGACATCTTTTTACGTTAATACCGCAAGCTTCTCCTCCTCCCATTAAAATTTCCAAAAGCATGGTTTTAATGACTGAGTAATATTCAGTTGCATGCATTAACATAATTCATTTATTCCCTTATTACACACCAAGTTACAGATGTGGCTGTGGTAAACGTCTACATTTCTGAATATTTTTGCATATAGATTTTTGGTAGTCGGGATTCTTCCACCATCGCTGCTGGATGCATGAGTTATCAAAAGCCCACAGCCCACAGCCCTAGCCCGCAGGGGCGAGCGTGGGTGGGGCTGCTCACCTGCTTCACTTTGCAGTGTCTGAGAAAATGGAAGTTTAAGAAATTATTTTAAGGAGATTCCAAGATGGCGGCTAGAGGGAGGAAGCAGAAAGCGAGCCTCCTAAAGTAAAATCTTGGAGAGATGCTGGAGATACACCTTACAGGAAAAACCACTGAGAAGAGGCAAAACTTTGACTCCTGCACACCTCCAGCTTGCACATAGAATCTCCACTTCACATTAAACAGAAACCAGAAGGGCTCCCGTGCTGCCAGACTCCAGTGCCCGGACCGCTTGGGAAGACGCAGACCACAAGGTGAGCTAAGCGGCACTCAGTATTCCCACAGACAGTCCTGGGCCAGATCAGCATAGCCCCTGGACAGACAGACCCCCACCCAGGGAAAAAAAGAAACAAAAGCTGAATAATAAACAATAACAACAAAAAAGACACATAGCAAAGATGGCAGGGCGCCCTGAGCGCTGAAGAGGGGGGAAGGGAAATCCCTCAAACAAGACAGCCAGAGAAGGCAGGAGCGGCGGCACACACCCAGCAAGGAGGAGCAGGAAACCTTGTAAAACTGGTGGTGGGAGGAAAACTCCACACAAGAGGAGGGAAGACCCACTTCCCACGTGAGCTATAAATAAACACGCAGGCCTGAGAAAGCGGGTACAGTGTCATCTCCCCCAGTGTGCTTGGAAAAGGGAAAGCTTGTAGCAGTGACGGTCATGCCCAGGAGAACTCTAAGTAAACAAAGCCTGAGGGGCCAGGTGAATGCTAAGCTCACCCCAGAGATCTGCATAAATAAAGCCTCCAGCAACAGCAGGATGACAGCACTGGGCAGGTGAGCCACAGCCTCAGATAGCCATTCACAGAACTGTCTCCAGACGCTTTTTTTTTTTCTCCCTACATTTGATGAGACAACAACCGAACTACACCCGCATGCTGAAAAACGTACTGAAACTGTATTGCATTTGAACTGGGGACACTTTGTGGGGTTTTTGTTTGTTTTGTTTTGTGTTGTTTTGTTTTGTTTTGTTTTAGTTTTTTTCCCCTTTGATGAGACAATGACAGAATTACTTCTGAGACACCATCTCTAATATTGGAGGCTGAGGAACTAACACCAAAATTAAGACTAAAACTTTATTGCGTTTGAACTTGGAGATTTTGTTCATTTATTTTTTTAAAATTTTTTATTTTCAATCCTCTCTCTGTCTTTCTAATGCCTGTTCAGCTGACTGTTGATTAGTACACTATCTCTCCGTTTATATCTTTGAAACTTTTTTGTTTGTTTGTTTTGTTTTTTTCTACTTGTTTGTTTGTTTTTCTTTTTAACTTCTTTGCTTTCCATCTCCTCTCACCCTTCTATTCTAAATATCACCATTGTTATTATTTCAAGATAGAAAATACTAAATTGCACAAACTACAGGGACAATAACAACACCAAGGGCAATGATGGGAAGACAGAAAAAAACAGGGAAACTAGTTTCCCCACAGCAAAAAATTAGTACAGGAATCAGAGGGAAATGAAGAAAACAGATACTCAGATCCAGACTCAAACAAAATGAAGATAAACTATGCCAAAGAACCCAATGAAGCCCAAAAGAATAATCTAAAAGAAGAAATACTACAGGTAATCAATGAGAATTTTATAGAGATAATACTGGATATGGTCAACCAAAATTATAGGAGACACTCAAGAAATTCCAAGACAACAAAAATAGAGAATTTGAAAAAGCACAATAAGAAATAAAAGAAACTATAGAAGCACTGTATAAACACCAGAGTGAAACAAAGAACATGATTAATAAAGAGATAAATGAACTCAGGACAAAAATAGACAACATTAAAGAGGAAGTGACTCAGGATATGGAAAACCTCAGAAAAAAGAAAGAACAAATTGCAAAACAAAAAGGAAGGCCAATCCAGCAGAATAAAACAGAACACAGAATCTCTGAACTCAAAGATGAAATGGTAATCAAAGGAAAAACTGAAGAACTATTAGTTAAACAACTCAAGACCTGTGAAAAGAAAATGCAAGAACTCACCGACTCCATCAAAAGACCAAACTTGAGAATCATGGGCATCAAAGAAGGAGAACAGGTGCAAGCAAAGGGAATGTCTAATATATTTAACAAAATACTAACAGAAAATATCCCAAATCTAGAGAAATCTATTTCCATACACATGCAAGAGGCCTCCAGGACACCAAACAGACCAGATCAAAATAGAACTACCCCACGACATATCATCATTAAAACAACAAGTTCAGAAACTAAGGAAAGAATATTGAAGGCTGTAAGAAGAAAAAACAAATAACATACAAAGGTAAACCCATCAAAATCACAGCAGACTTCTCAACAGAAACACTAAAAACAAGAAGAGCTTGGGGAGAGATCTTCTAGGCACTGAATGAAAATAACTTCAACCCCAGAATACTCTACCCAGCAAAACTATCATTCAAAATAGATGGAGCAATAAAAGTCTTCCATGATAAGCAGAAACTAAAACAATATGTGACCACAAGCCACCACTACAAAAGATTCTTCAAGGGATTCTGCACACAGAAAGTGAAACCCAATATAACCATGAAAAAGCAGGCAGTACCAAACCACAGGAAAAGAAAAAGCAAGACAGTAGAGCATAACACACAATCAAACCTTCAAACAACTAAGACAACTAAATGACAGGAATCACCACATACCTATCAGTACTAACACTTACTGTTAACGGACTTAATTCACCCATCAAAAGGCACAGTTTGACGAAATGGATTAAAAAGGAAGATCCAACAATTTGTTGCTTACAGGAGACCCATCTCACTGACAGAAATAAGCATAGGCTTAGGATGAAAGGCTGGAAGAAGATTTACCAAGCCAATGGCCCCCGACAACAGGCAGGACTAGCAATACTTATCTCTGACAAAGTAAATTTCAAACCTACATTGATCAAACGAGATAAAGAAGGACATTCCATACTAATAAAAGGGGAAATAGACCAAAAGGAAATAACAATTATCAACGTATATGCACTCAATGTCAATGCACCCAATTTCATCTGAAGGACCTAAAAGTATATATTAACTCCAACACAGTGGTCGTGGGAGACTTTGACACTCCATTATCATTAATAGATAGGTCATCCAAACAAAAAATCAATAAAGAAATCCTAGATGTAAAATATACAGTAGATCAAATGGACCTACTTGATGTCTACAGAACATTTCATCCAACTTCTACACAATATACATTCTTCTCAGCAGCCCATGGAACCTTCTCCAAAATAGATCATATCCTAGGGCACAAAGCAAGCCTCAGCAAATATAAGCAAATATAAATTATACCATGCATTCTATCTGATCACACTGCAATAAAACTAGAACTCAACAACAAAAGTAAAGACAAAAAACATGCAAACAGCTGGAAACTGAATAACTCATTGCTTAATGAACAATGGGTCATTGATGAAATAGAAGATGAAATTAAAAAGTTCCTGGAAGTCAATGAAAATGAAAACACAACCTACCAGAACCTATGGGACACAGCAAAGGCAGTACTGAGAGGGAAGTTTATAGCCATAAGTGTATATATTAAAAAGACTGAAAGATCCCAAATCAATGACCTAATGAGACATCTCAAACTCCTAGAGAAACACGAACAAGCAAATCCCAAAACAAATAGAAGGAGAGAAATAATAAAAATAAGAGCTGAAATCAATGAAATAGAAACCAAAAAAAACATACAAAGAATTAGTGAAACAAAAATTTGGTTCTTTGAAAAAATAAACAAGATCAACAGACCCCTGGCAAACCTGACTAAAATGAGGAGAGAAAAAACCCAAATTAGTAGAATCAGGAATGCAAAAGGGGAGATAACAACAAACACCATGGAAGTGCAGGAAATCATCAGAGACTACTTTCAAAACCTATATTCAAATAAATTTGAAAATCTTAAAGAAATGGACAGATTTCTAGATACATATGCTCATCCAAAACTGAACCAAGCGGAAATTAATCACCTGAATAGTTCTGTAACAGAAAATGAAATTGAAGCAGCAATCAAGAGTCTCCCCAAAAGGAAAAGTCCAGGACCTGATGGATTCTCTGCTGAACTCTATCTGACCTTTAAAGAAGAACTGATACCTCCTTAAACTGTTCCATGAAATAGAAAGGGAAGGAAAACTGCCTAACACATTTTATGAAGCCAGTATTACACTTATCCCAAAACCAGGCAAAGACACCTCCAAAAAGGAGAACTATAGGCCAATCTCCTTAATGACATTGATGCAAAAATTCTCAACAAAACAATGGCAAAATGAATTCAACAATACATCAAAAAGATTATTCACCACGACCAAGTAGGCTTCATCCCAGGAATGCAGGGGTGGTTCAATATACGAAAATCAATAAATGTAATAAACCACATTTACAGAAGCAAAGACAAAAATCACTTGATCATCTCAATAGATGCGGAAAAGGCCTTTGATAAGATGCAACACCATTTCATGATAAAAGCTCTAAGAAAACTAGGAATAGAAGGAAGTTTCTCAACATTATAAAAGCTATATATGACAAACCTACAGCCAGCATTATACTTAATGGAGAAAAACTGAAACCATTCCCTCTAAAATCAAGAACCAGACAAGGATGCCAGAGCAATTAGGCAAGAAGAAGGAATAAAAGGAACACAAATAGGTAAAGAAACTGTCAAAATATCCCTGTTTGCACACGACATGATTCTATACCTTAAAGACCCAAAAAACTCTACTCAGAAGCTACTAGACAACATCAATAGCTATAGCAAGGTAGCAGGATATAAAATCAACATAGAAAAAATTTTAGCATTTCTATACACTAATAATGAACAAACTGAGAAAGAATACGTGAAAACAATTCCATTTACAATAGCCTCAAAAAAAATCAAATACCTCAGTGTAAACCTAACAAAAGATGTGAATGACCTCTACAAGGAAAACTATAAACTTCTGAAGAAAGAGATTGAGGAAGACTATAGAAAATGGAGAGATCTCCCATGCTCATGGCTTGGTAGAATCAGCATAGTAAAAATGTCTATACTCCCAAAAGTAATCTACATGTTTAATGCAATTCCCATCAAAATTTCAATGACATTCATTAAAGAGATTGAAAAATCTACCGTTAAATTTATATGGAAACACAAGAGGCCACGAATAGCCAAGGAAATACTCAGTGAAAAGAACAATGCTGGAGGTATCACGATACCTGACTTCAAACTATATTACAAAGCAATAACGATAAAAACAGCATGGTACTGGCACAAAAACAGACATGAAGACCAGTGGAACAGAACAGAGGACCCAGATATGAAGCCACACAACTATAACAAATTTGTCTTTGACAAAGGCACTAAAAATATACGATGGAGAAAAAGCAGCCTCTTCAACAAAAACTGCTGGGAAAACTGGTTAGCAGTCTGCAAAAAACTGAAACTAGATCCATGTATATCACCCTATACCAAGATTAACTCAAAATGGATCAAGGATCTTAATATCAGACCCCAAACTCTTAAGTTGATACAGGAAAGGGTAGGAAATACTCTGGAGTTAGTAGGTATAGATAAGAACTTTCTCAACGAAACCCCAGCAGCTCAGCAACTAAGAGATAGCATAGATAAATGGGACTTCATAAAACTAAAAAGCTTCTGGTCAACAAAAGAAATGGTCTCTAAACTGAAGAGAACACCCACAGAGTGGGAGAAAATATTTTCCAGCTACACATCAGACAAAGGACTGATAACCAGAGTATATAGGGAACTTAAAAAACTAAATTCTCCCAAAACTAATGAATCAATAAAGAAATGGGCAAGTGAACTAAACAGAACTTTCTCAAAAGAAGAAATTCAAATGGCCAAAAAACACATGAAAAAATGCTCACCATCTCTAGCAAGAAAGGAAATCTAAATTAAAACCACACTAAGATTCCACCTCACTCCTGTTAGAATAGCCATCATTAGCAACACCACAAACAACAGGTGTTGGCGAGGATGCGGGGAAAAAGGAACCCTCTTACACTATTGGTGGGAATGTACACTTGTACAACCACTCTGGAAAAAAATTTGGAGGCTACTTAAAAAGCTAGACATTGATCTACCATTTGATCCAGCAATACCACTCTTGGGGATATACTCAAAAGTCTGTGACACAGGTTACTCCAGAGGCACCTGCACACCCATGTTTATTGCGGCACTATTCACAATAGCCAAGTTATGGAAACAGCCAAGATGCCCCACCACCAACAAATGGATCAAGAAAATGTGGTATTCATACACAATGGAATTTTATGCAGCCATGAAGAAGAACGAAATGTTATCATTCGCTGGTAAATGGATGGAATTGGAGAACATCATTCTGAGTGAGGTTAGCCTGGCCCAAAAGACCAAAAATCGTATGTTCTCCCTCATATGTGGACATTAGATCAAGGGCAAACACAACAAGGGGATTGGACTTTGAGCACATGATAAAAGCGAGAGCACACAAGGGAGGGGTGAGGATAGGTAAGACACTTAAAAAATTAGCTAGCATTTGTTGCCCTTAACGCAGAGAAACTAAAGCAGATACTTTAAAGCAACTGAGGCCAATAGGAGAAGGGGACCAGGAACTAGAGAAAAGGTTAGATCAAAAAGAATTAACCTAGAAGGTAACACCCATGCACAGGAAATCAATGTGAGTCAACTCCCTTTATAGCTATCCTTATCTCAACTAGCAAAAACCTTTGTTCCTTCCTATTATTGCTTATACTCTCTCTACAACAAAATTAGAGATAAGGGCAAAATAGTTTCGGCTGGGTTTCGAGGGGGTTGGGGGGAGAGGGAGGGGGCGGAGCGGGTGGTAAGGGAGGGGGTGGGGGCAGGGGGAGAAATGACCCAAGCATTGTATGCAAATATGAATAATAAAAAAATAAAAATTAAAAAAAAAAGAAATCTACGCCAGATGGGTCACTAAGCTCTGAGGCCTTTAATTAATGGGAACCATCTGGGGTGGAGGTCTCTTCCTTGACACCGACTCCAGTCCACAACTACAGGAAGAGGAATTGAGTCTGCCCTCCTTTTCCTGATGTGTAGACAGAGCTGTGTTATTAGTCCCAAAGCACACAGAGAGCCTGGGAACTGTAGACTCTCAGCCTGCAGACTTAGTAGAAAAAAATTAAGAAAGAGAACCATAAAAGCAGCAACAACCCCCATTCCACGCCCCTCTGCTGGCTGTGGCGAGGTCAGGCTGTAGCCCACAGCTGCTCCAAGGCCCAGATCCCACTTTTGGGACCCTACCTCATTTAAAGCCCCATCCTTGTTCCTGAGGACTCAGAGCACCTGCCTAGACCCGGAAGTCAAAGCCAACCACAGGACTGTAAAATACAGCCTCGTGGTCCAAGGTAGGCCCACGAAGTGGCCAAGATAAGAGACTGACAAGCCGAAGGCTGCTCCAGGGTAGCCAGACGTCAAGCCCATTCTGCACTGCTGGGAGCACCCAGACCATGCCTCCTCATCTCCCTAAGTCCTCACCACTGGGGTGGTAACTGTACCATAAAACCACATGGGCATGGTGCCTTTGGCTAGGGAGATGCCAGAGACTGCCCTTTCAAGTTTCTTCCTAATTATTGGTCTATTTGGGGATTTTATTATTTTCTTGTGTCAATTTTTGAAGCATATTTTTCTAGAGAACTGCCCACTTCAGCGAGGTTTTCAAATTCTTAAGTACAAAGCTGCTTATTGGAGGGATCTATGGCTTTTCAAATAGTTGACTACACTTTCAAAAGCAGTTTTAGGTTCACAGAAAAATTAAGCAGAAAGTAGAGTTCCCACGTAAGCCCTTCTCCACACATGTACAGGCTCCCCTAACGTCAACATCCCATGCAACTGGCACATTTGAAACCTTCAATCAACCAGCATTGACACATCGCTGTCCCCCAAGGTCCACACAGTTCACATAAGCCTCCTTCACGGTGATGCACATTCTGTGGGTTTGAATAAGAATGGGATGACATGTACTCACTGTTACAGCATCACACGGAATGGTTTCACCTCCCCGAAAAGTCCTTTGTGCTCGGCCTGTCTGCCCATCCCTTCCTCCTCTCCAGCCCTTGGCAACCCCTGATCTTTCTACCATCTCTACGGTTTTCCCTTTCCAGAGCATCACAGGGTTGGAATCACATGGCACACAGCCTTTTCATCTCCATGTCTTCTTTTGGCTCCACGACTCATTTCCTTTCAGTGCTGAAAATTATTCCTTGTATAGATGTACCACAGTCTCTTATCGAAGAACATCTGAGTTTCTCCCACGTTCAGGCAGTTACGACCCAACAGTCATCCCTAGGCTTGGGGTGCTCCTAAGTTTCCAAGAACATGGGGTAAACCTGGAAGCGCCACTGTTGAGTCATAGGACGAGGCTACTCCGAGCTTTGAGAGAAACTGCTGGCTGTGGACCATGTTGCACCATGTTGCTTTCCCGCCAGTCCCAATGGCCCCACACCCTTGACAGCATTTGGTGTTGTCACTGTGTCATGGCTCTGGACTTTTGTCATTCTCTGATGACAAAATACTGAGTGCATTAGTGAGCTTTCTGCTGCTGTGATAAAATACCCGAAAAAAAATCAAATGAGAGGAGGTTTTAGGCCATGGTCACACGGCTCCACTGTTTCTGGGCCTGTAGGGAGGCAGAGCATCATGGGAAGGAGGGAGAGACAGACAGACAGACACACTGGGGACAAACCCTTCATGTGTATGCCCCCCCATGACCCACCTCCTTCAACTAGGCCCAACCCCTCATGTTTCCACCCCTACCCATAGTCCACAAAGCTACAAGTCCAACAATACAGAAAGCCATTCAGGAGGTCAGAGCCCACATGACCCTTCACCTCTGAACTCTGTTGCCCTGGGGGTCCAGACTTTAATACATGAGCATAGGGTCAAACCCCAAGCCTCTTTTGATATGCTTATTTATCTTCTTTTCCTCTGTGGTGTGTCTCCAGCTCTTTTGCCCATCTTTAAATTGGATTGTTCATTTTCTTATTGTTGAGTTTTAAGAGTTCTTTGTATATTCTGGAGAGCAGTCTTTCATCACATATGTCTTTGGCAATTATTCTCTCCCAGTCTGTGGATTATCTTTTTCTCTTGATGCTTATGATTTCAAAAGTTTCTACCACTTCCCTTCTTTTTCTTCTTCTATTCCTTAGAAGTCCATCTGTTTGTCACTTAACAAACATTTAGTCGGCTCCTCCTGCAGACAGGCCTTGTTTCTGAATGTCAGAGATATGCCCTGCAGCACAGACCAGGGGCCCCTCCTGTGGCTCACACAGCTGATCTTTTCTCATGTGTGGCTTTGGCAGTCCTTTCTCATTTGCATTCCCTTTCTACCTAATAACATCTGCTCCTACATTTATTATTCAGATCAAACCTTCACTATTTACTAACTTTGCCCCCATGGGCCCTGGCTTTCAGCAGGAGACAGGTTGAGATGCCCGTTGAACCTGGGTGGTGGTGGTCCACTGGTGACTGCATGGACTTTTAACTCTGTGGTGTCCAGGCTGTGCTCGCTGTGCAGCCATGAGTGAGCGAGGTTCCTATGGACACACAGAACGCCTCTGCCTGCTGAAGGGGTCTGTCGATCTTGTTTATTTTTTTAAAGAAACAATGTTTTGTTTCATTAATTCTTTGTATGGTTTTTTTGGTTTCTGTTTCATTGATTTCAGCTCTTATTTTTATTATTTATCTCCTATTTGTTTTGGGATTTGCTTGTTCTTTTTTTGTAGGAGTTTGAGATATATCATTAGGTCACTGATTTGGGATCTTTCATTCTTTTTAATATATGCACTCATGGCTATAAACTTTCCTCTCAGGACTGCCTTTGCTGTGTCCCATAGGTTCTGGTAGGTTGTGTTTTATTTTCATTGACTTCCAGGAACTTTTTAATTTCCTCTTTTATTTCATCGATGATCCATTCTTCATTAAGTAATGAGTTATTTAGTTTCCAGCTGTTTGCATGTTTTTTGTCTTTACTTTTGTTGTTGAGTTCTAGTTTTATTGCATTGTGATCAGATAGTATGCACGGTATAATTTCTATTTTCTTATATTTGCTGAGTCTTGCTTTGTGCCCTAGGATATGATCTATTTTGGAGAAGGTTCCATGGGCTGCTGAGAAGAATGTATATTGTGTAGAAATTGGATGAAATGTTCTGTAGACATCAAGTAGGTCCATTTGATCTACTGTATATTTTAGATCTTGGATTTCTTTATTGATTTTTTGTTTGGATGACCTATCTATTGATGATAATGGGATGTTAAAGTCTCCCACAACCACTGTGTTGGCGTTTATATATGCTTTTAGGTCTTTCAGGGTATGTTTGATGAAATTGGGTACGTTGACATTGGGTGCATGTAAGTTGATGATTATTATTTCCTTTCGGTCTATTTCCCCTTTTATTAGTATGGAATGTCCTTCTTTATCTCATTTGATTAATGTAGGTTTGAAGTCTACTTTGTCAGAGATAAGTATTGCTACTCCTGCCTGTTTTCAGGGGCCATTGGCTTGGTCAATCTTCCAGCCTTTCATCCTAAGCCTATGCTTATTTCTGTCGGTGAGATGGGTCTCCTGTAAGCAACAAATTGTTGGATCTTCCTTTTTAATCCATTTCGTCAAGCGGTGCCTTTTGATGGGTGAATTAAGTCCATTAACATTAAGCGTTAGTACTGATAGGTATGTGGTGATTCCTGTCACTTTAGTTGTCTTAGTTGTTTGAAGGTTTGATTGTGTGTACCTAACTTGATGTTACTCTCTACTGTCTTGCTTTTTCTTTTCCTGTGGTTTGGTGTTGCCTGTCCTTTCATGGTTATGTTGGGTTTCACTTTCTGTGTGCAGAATCCCTTGTAGAATCTTTTGTAATGGTGGCTTTGTGGTCACATATTGTTTTAGTTTCTGCTTATCATGGAAGACTTTTATTGCTCCATCTATTTTGAATGATAGTTTTGCTGGGTAGAGTGTCCTGGGGTTGAAGTTATTTTCATTCAGTGCCTGGAAGATCTCTCCCCAAGCTCTTCTTGCTTTTAATGTTTCTGTTGAGAAGTCTGCTGTGATTTTGATGGATTTACCTTTGTATGTTATTTGTTTTTTCTTCTTACAGCCTTCAATATTCTTTCCCTAGTTTCTGAACTTGTTGTTTTAATGATGATATGTCGTGGGGTAGTTCTATTTTGATCTGGTCTGTTTGGTGTCCTGGAGGCCTCTTGCATCTGTATGGGAATATCTTTCTCTAGATTTGGGAAATTTTCCGTTATTATTTTGTTAAATATATTATGCATTCCCTTCGCTTGCACCTCTTCTCCTTCTTTGATGCCCATGATTCTCAAGTTTGGTCTTTTGATGGAGTTGGTGAGTTCTTGCATTTTCTTTTCACAGGTCTTGAGTTATTTAATTAATAGTTCCTCAGTTTTTCCTTTGATTACCATTTCATCTTCGAGTTCTGAGATTCTGTCTTCTGTTGTTTCTATTCTGCTGGATTGGCCTTCTGTTTTGTTTTGCAATTCTGTTTTGTTCTTTTTTCTGAGGTTTTCCATATCTTGGATCATTTCCTCTTTAATGTTTTGTATTTTTGTCCTGAGTTCATTTATCTCTTTATTAATCATGTTCTCTGTTTCACTTTGGTGTTTATACAGTCCTTCTATGGTTTCCTTTATTTCTTCTGTTGCTTTTTCAAATTCTTTATTTTTGTTGTCTTGGAATTTCTTGAGTGTCTCCTGTACATTTTGGTTGACCCTATCCAGTATCATCTCTATAAAATGCTCATTGAGTACCTTAGTATGTCTTCTTTTAAATTATTCTTTTGGGCTTCATTGGGTCCTTTGGCATAGTTTATCTTCATTTTGTTGGAGTCTGGATCTGAGTATCTGTTGTCTTCATTTCCCTGTGGTTGCTGTACTAATTTTTTGCTGTATGGAAACTGGTTTCCCTGTTTTTTTCTGTCTTCCCGTCATTGCCCTTGGTGTTGTTAATGTCCTTGTACTGTGTGCAATTAAGTATTTTCTGGCTGTAATAATAACACTAGTGATAGTTAGAATGGAAGGGTGAGAGGGGATGGAAAGCAAAGAAGTTAAAGGAAAAGGGAAGAACAAGTAATCAAATAGAAAAACAAAACAAAACAAAGAAACAAATAAAGTTTCAAAGATATAAACAGGGAGAGACAGTGTACTAATCAACTGTAAGCGGAAAAGGCATTAGAGAGACAGAGAGAGGATTGAAAATAAAAAATAAAAAGAATAAAGATAAGAATAAAAATTAAAAATAAGTAAATGAAAGAAAAAATGTACATATGTATATAAAATAAAATATAAAATGAAAAAAAAAATTAAAAAAAAACCACTCCAAGTTTAAATGCAATGAAGAAGTTCCAGTCTTAATAAATTTCGTGTTTGTCCCTTAGCCTCCAATCCTGGAGATGGTGCCTCAGATGTTGTTCTGTAGTTGTCTCATCAAAGGGGTAACATAAATTAGAACAAAACCGCAAAACAAGAAATAAAAAACCCCACAAAGTGTCCCAAGTTCAAACACAATACAGTTTCAGTTATTTTTTCAGCTTGCAGGTGTAGTTTGGTTGTTGTCTCATCAAAGGTAGGGAGAAAAAAAAAAGAGTCTGGAGACAGTTCTGAGAATGGTATCTGCGGCTGTGGCTCGCCTGCCCGCTGCTGTCAGCCTGCTGTTGCTGGCGGCGTTATTTATGCAGATCTCTGGGGTGAGCTTAGCTCTCACTTGGCCCCGCAGGCTTTGTTTACTCAGAGTTCTCCTGTGCAGGAGCCTCTGCTACAAGCTTTCCCCTTTCCAAGCACTGGGAAAGGTGACACTGCACCCGCTTTCTCAGGCCTGCGTGTTTGTTTACAGCTCACTTGGGAAGTGGGTCTTCCCCCCTCTCCTGTGGAGTTTTCCTCCCACCGCCACTTTCACAAGCTTTCCTGCTCCTGATTATTGGGTGCGCGCCCTCTCTGGCCAGGCCTGGCTTGTTTATTTACAGTTCCGGGAAGGATTCCCCTCCCCCCCTTCAGAGCTCAGGGTGCCCCACCCTCTTTGCTATGTGTCTTTATTGTTCTTATTGCTTATTACTCAGTTTCTCTTTTTTCCTGGGTGGGGGGTTGGTCTGTCCAGGGGGCTCTGCTGATCTGGCCCAGGGTTGTCTGTGGGAGTACCGCGGTACCGCGGTACCGCGAAGCTCACCTTGTGGTCCGCGTTTTCCCAAGCCATCTGGGCGCTGGCGTCTGGCAGCAGCCTAGGGGCCCTTCTGGTTTCTCCATTCAACGTGAAGTGGAGATTCTCTGTGCAGGCTGGAAGTGTGGAGGAGTCAAAGTTTTGCCTCTTCTCGGTGGCCTTACCTGCAAGTGTGTCTCCAGTGTCTCTCCAAGATTTCACTTTAGGAGGCACACTTTCTGCTTCCTCATCTAGCCACCATCTTGGAAATCCCTCTAGATTTCATTTTATTTATTTTAAACAAATAAAAAGAATGGGAGGGCAGTGGCGGGGGGAGGGGGGGTAAGCTGACAAGAGAATGCAACACTTTCTTAGACAGAACTAGAGGGACAACTAAGCAAAAGTGTCCCCATGTGAAAGGCCAGGAGGTGACTGAGGCGGAGGACTGGGGTCTGATGAGAGTGGAAGCAAGAAGATGGAAGAGGGGACAGGCATCTATGGTGGTCCTGAACTGAACACCAGCAGGGAGCCAGCGAGGAACGTGGGCAGAGCTATAGGGAATCAGGCTTGGGGCAGTGACCTTTACCAAGACACCAGAGGGATTGGGGGAAGGAAGGGAGGGAGGAGTGGAGGGACCATCCTTCAGAGGGACAGGGCAGACACGAATCCTCACAGTCACCTCAGAGTCCACCAGAGGAGCAAGTTGGAGTCCCAGTCCTGCACGTGAACAGAGCCCCAAGATGTGTACTGGAAGTGCCCTGCAGCCAGTACTAACACAATGGGGTGGAGTGGCAATGAGAAAGTGGACTTGTGCCCTCAGCATGGAGAGACATGGCAGTGTTGCCCGAAAAGAAGCCAGGCACAAGGCCAAGTGCGGTCAACAGCCAGCTGGAGGGTGGGGTGGGGTGTGCGATGTGACCGTGTGCAGCTCTTGGGCCTCACCTGGACCGTCTTCATCACCCTAAGGCCAGCCCTGGCAGGGTGACACTGTCCTTATTCCCTTATCCTGTTCACAGAGCAAAACCTTGAGACTTAGAAAAACAACCAGGTACCTGAGCACACCCAGCTTGCGCTGCTGGGCTGGCCTGGGAACATGAGGAGGGGCCCCAAGCTCGTAAGTTCAGCCTCGCTGAGGCCGGAGTGTGGCAGAGCACCAGACACACCCAGTGTGTACCTGGGACGTGTCCATGTGCTGTCTGTGTTCTGTGGTGTCCTGCACAGGTAAGTCTGTCAGGGAGCCTGGGAAGGGCAGGTGTCAAGGTAGCAAAAGGGGGTTTAGCTGTACATTTCATTCTCACTGTCTGTCGTGTATGGATGTGCTCTGTGTTGACACACACACACGTTTACAGATTTGAGTGCCTTTTAAATAATGGTATTTATATACCTTACATTTGAATATGGATGTTATAATTTTTATTCAGATACACCCAGATAATAAGGTTAACCCAGGGCTATAGATAGTATAGTGTGTTAAATTATTCATCTTTTCTGTAATTTTCAGATTTATTAAAAAGAAAAGCCTGGGTCCTGCCTGGGAGCCCGGGCTGTGGCTCTGGGAGTCTGAGGGGTGCGGAACTGGTGGGCTGATGGCAGACTTCACTGTGCAGAGGTGGCTGACAGCGGCAGAACTGTGCCTACCACTTTGACTGTGAGTTTGCACCTTGATCCCAGAGGGAGATGAAGGGCTGCCACCTGTACACCTGTCCTCAGCCTGGAAGAGCAAAGAGGCCGATTTGGAAGGAGGTACCTGATCCCAGCAAGGCCACTCTAGCCCTCCCCAGCCAGCACTTCTTCTTCTCTCTCTCTCTCTCTCTCTCTCTCTCTCTCTCTCTCTCATCTAGTTTTCTTTTCTTCAGCACCAGATCACCAGCTACCATGATGACATTTACTAGACTAGGCTCCTCTCCTTCTAGGCCTCCAGCTTCAAGAAGCAGGCTTGTGTCTGCATCTGGAACAGGGCTGGGCACATGCTTAGTCCTTGACAGCATTTGATAGAACAATGAAGGAACTGCAGACAGGCCAAGGAACATGGCTCAGGGCCCTGCATCCAGGGAGGCCCAGACAGGCTCACTTGTTTTCTGCACCCAGCTTTGTTCCACCTCATGGTGGTCCCAGGACACCCCAAATGATCCTCTCTCCCTGCCTTCAGGACTAAAATCCAGAATGCTGGCCAGCTTTTGTTTTGGTGATTAATTGGGGAGGAGAGATTTTACCCAGCAAGTAGCAATGAGGCTGGCCCGGTGACATTCAGCAAGCATTTACTGAGAGCCTACTGTCTTCTGGCTCTGATCTATGGAGTGACCGATGGCCCCACAGAGTGGCATGACTAGGTACAGACTAGGACATTTGAGGTCACCTCCCACTGAGTGATGACACTGCTTAATGTCAGAGCCCCACCTTTCCCCCCAGGCCATTCCAACAGAGTCAGAGGGCAGAGGGCAGAGGGCAGCCTGGCCTTGCTCTCAGAAGTGCATCTCTGCTTCCCACACCAGGTCAGAGTGTCTCAGTCACCTTTTGGTGACCAGCATGCTCACGTGATCACTTCTGGGAATGCTAATGAGAAAGGGGACCCAGGGACTGCTGCCGCTGACCTGGCTGTTAAAATAATTGGCTCCCCATAACACGGAGGAAGAATGTGTTCGCCTTCGGTTTGGCTGGGAAATGTGAATTATTCTCATGTTGCCATGGAAACCAAGATGAGTTGCTAGCGTCTCTCGGATATTTAATTTTGTGACTCCAGTGTGATCCCCATTGTGTACTCTACAGAGACACAGTGGGGAGAACAGGGCATGACACAGGCTGACAGGGAAGGAAGAGGCCCCCAAAGAGCCAGTGGATGTGACTCTCCCAGCCCTCTGAGCCTGTAGCAGTGTGCTTACCTGCTACCTGAGGGCCTGGACAGCAGCCTGGGCAGGACAGGGGTGACTGGAGCACATGGCACAGGAGCTCTGTTAGCACCTTCCCTGGAGGCCTTTCCACGCTGTCTCTGGGGACTCTGTTTCTTCCTTCAAGGCCTGTGACATCCCCAGCCCATGAGGTCTGTACTGTGCCCTGTCTGCCTTGCCCTGCCCACCAGCACCTCGAGGAGAGAGGGGAAGCAGATCTGGGGTCTCTGGTTCTCTGTGCCTTTTTCCCTCCATCCCTTGAGTGAACACATCATCATCTCCTGGGAACCCAGAGTCCCTGCTCAGCCCGGTTTGGGCCTTCTTGCTATGCCTGCCTGAGGATGGAGCCACCAAGCAGCGCTGCTGCCCACCTGAGCCCTGTGTTCACTCCTGGCTCTTGTTCTCTGGTGACATCGGGGATGGTGCTGAGTCTGGGCTTCAGCTGGTCGCTCTTAGCTGGAACTTTTCAGGATCAGATTGGACGTGAGGGTCAGGCAGGGCTTGCTGGACCCTTCTCACCGGCCTCTGCCTCTCCACAGAGCATCTGTCTTCAAGCCTTAACTCCACCCCCCACTCCCATAGTCTCTGAGCCTGCATGCCCCCTCCCATGAGACCACCTGAAGTGTCCCCTGACCACCAGGCCCTGGCCCTGCCGCCACCTTCCAATTCCTGGCCACAGCAGCTGTTGGTGGGCCTCTGCCTTCGTCGGGCTTCTGCTCAAAGCATCTCTGAAAATCTGATCTTAAGTCACTGTAAGGGGCTGTCCTGTCACAGCTCCAGCCTCCAGAGTAGCCTGGCACTCCCAGCCCTCACTGTGTGTTATGGGGATACACCTTTGTCCTCCCTCCTCCTGACAACTCCCCAGCTCTGGACACCCCAGCCCCAGGGAGAACTGGGAGGCAGAAACCTGAGTGTGGGTAGTGAGGGTCACCTTGGCCAGGTGTGGCCCAGTGCCCACCCCCACCCCAATCAAGCTTTCCCTCAGCTCTCTGGTAACAAGAGAGTGGGGTGGGGCCTGAGGCACCTTCTAGGCTCCACCCAAGTATCCTGGCCTCAAGGGGAACCAAGGCCCCACCAAGGGGGTGGGGCACAGGTGTCTCTTCTCATAGCTCCTGCAGACAATTACTGCTTTTATTCCAGCCTCAAATAATTTGCTCAAAACTGTTTCTGGCATTTCTACAATGGTGACAGTCAGAAGGAGAAACAGTCAACCTCAGAAATCCGACGTGAAATTGAGCCATTTTAAAGAGCTAAATTAGTGGCTGTTTAGAAGATGTCAAACATGCACCATCATTGGTTTAGGGGAGGAGGTCCGTGGCCAGGCACAGGCTCCTGGTGTTGGGGATAGGTGGAGGCTAGGAGCTGCTGGCTGAGCCTGAGGACTGAGGAGGACTGTGAGCTTGGCTTCCCTGAGTCTCGTCTGTCCACAGAACTACACGTGCTTTTTGTGCAGGATAAGCCCTGTAAAGCATTAGAGCTGGAAAATAGTGAAAGTGGGCAGGAGTCCCCACAAGCTGCCCTACTGTCACCGAGCCTCAGCCCTCTCCAGCCCTTGCAGAGGGTCCCCTGACCATTGGAGCCACACTTCCTGCTCTGGACATGGGCTGCAGGTCATCAGGACTGGGTTCTGTGGATAGGACTGTGTCTGTCCCCTCTCTGTCCTTTCCCCAATGGTGCAGGGCACACAGGATGACACAACACTGCCCCTTTGTGCTGACTCCTCTGCCCTTCACCACACCCCACTTTCCAGGAAGGAAAACTGAGGTCCAGAGGCCAGGTCCCTCCCCTGGGCCCATGGAGCTAGTCAGGGTGGATCAGAATTTGAACTCAGAGTTGATTCTCTTATCCACAGTGGTCCACTCACCTGGTCCTCACAACCCGGCAGGGGGTGGGGAGGGGGACACTTTCACTGTCCCCACTTAAAGATGGCAGGAACCAGGCATACACTATAACACCACTACTCAGGAGGCAGAGAAAGTAGGATTCCAAGTTCAAGGCCAGCCTGGATAAAGTTAGTGAGACCCAATCTCAAAATAAAACAAAAGGACTGGGATGTAGCTGGGGCAGAGCACTCACCTGGCAGGCAGCCCTGGATTCCATCCCAGTACTAAAAAAACCAAAAAACAACAGAGGCCGTCCAAGCACACTTAAGGTCACAGGACCAGTGCTGCAGAAAGGCCATGCCAGGTGGGTGAGTGGGGTGGACAGTCTGAACCTGGCAGGATCCTCTGGCCAGTACTGGGGGTACTTTTGGGTGATGCTGATACAGGAGCAGCCACCTCACAGAGTGGCCTGGACGCTTGAGGCTGGATCCTGGCCCTGCATGGTCATCAGAGCTCAGAGAGTGTGGCTCCTGAAATATTTCCTTCGATTTTCCAAATTAATGTTTTAGTTCTTCACCACTCGGGAACGGTAATGAAGTGTCAGTGGGAATGAGAGGACAAAACGGATGAGTAAGATGTCTTTTATAGTGTCGTTACACCTTAATAATAAGATTTACTTGTCAACTTAAAATGTAATAATGTAGCAATTTATTTGGTGACCTAGTGGAGACGTGCAGTCCAAGGTTCTGGGTGTAATAATTACCCCTCGAAAGGTCAGCTTGCCTCCCTCCTGTTCCACGTCTCCAGGCCTTCTGCGTGCCCTGGGCCCTGCAGGAGGACCCTGGGCAGGGCCCTTTCGGGGATTTGGGTACAGTAGGAGTGCAGGGCTGGGGCGGAGTCTTCCCCTGGTTCCTGGGTCAAAGCCTTCTCTAGGTCTCTGGATGGAAGAAAAGTGGGATTCATTCATTTAACCCTGTACACTTCTCTAAGGCCTAGGGCAGCCACAGTGACTTACCATGATTTGGTCTCTGTCCAGTAGGCTGTCCTAGCCCAGGGAGAGAATGGCAATTGTGATCGACACAAACTTAAACACAGGTACCTTTTAGTTAAGGTCTTCACAGAGAATGGGACATTTCAGCTGGGCATTAAAGGATGAATAGGAGTTGTCAGAGGACATTTTGGAAAGAGAACAAGAACAATGGTGAAGGAGGGACCAGCTGGAGGTCCAGTCTGGAATAGTGGGTGTGGGGGTGTGTGAGGTAGGTTGCAAAAGCAGGTGAAAATTCTGTCTAAGAATAGATTGAAACCAGTCTGATGCCCCAAGATGAGCTTAGGGCTTAGGGGAGGAGCAGGTACCTCCTCGGGGTCTCTGGGATGACTCGGGAGCTTTGGACATGGTTGCTGTGCTGAGCATGACCCCGTGCGTGGCTGGACCTGGGTGCAGGGCTAGACTGGCTGCCCAGGAAACCTGGAGGTTTCCATCCAGCATGGACAGAGGTAGGAGGGTGTAGCCAGGTTTGTGGGTCAGGGGCCAGAGCCGGGCCTGCTGGCTGCTCCCCACCATCTGCTCTCTCCTCCCTGGGGCTCTGCCCCTTGTGCTCTCAGGCCTACCCCTCAGTGCTCCCCCCCAGCCCCTCTTAGGACCCAGGATAGAGGCCAAGATGGACCCTGACAGCCACGGCCCCAAGCCCACACCTGTGCTGTCTCTGGGCTTCCTCCATGACAGCCAGCAGAAAGGACTGAAGGCCGGGGTGGCAAGTCCTGCTCCACATGGTGCTTGACTGCTCGTCGCTTGGATGTCTCTGTCATCACTTGAGCAGCCATACCAGCCAGTGAGGGGACAGCAGCCAGACGCCCAGCCTTTGGGGAGGCCCAGCCAGGACAGCCAAAACCCCATGAACTCTCAGCCAACCACCAATAATGCTGAGGCTTCTTGTTACTGTGGTTTGTTACACAGCACCACTAACTGTTACAGGTGGTCACCAGCAGGCTTCCCAGAAGAAAGCTGTAGTGTTCCCCGACAGGGCCCTCCTGGGAGGGGAGCCAGATGTGTGCTGAAGTGAACGTGGGTGGGGCCTTAGTGGGGCTCAGTGTGCCCTGGGAAAGGTAAAGTCTCTCATATTCAGGGACCAGTATGCGGATCCCAGAAGGAGACTCGGGTGTGAGGCTGTCATGGGCTCAGTCTTCCTGGTCTGGATCTGAGCAGGTCTCTGCACTTCTTGATCTCTGGCTACTCCCATCACCTACATTGGGGACAAGTGGGCTTACCTCACCCACAGAGCTCTGAGGGAGATGGAGGATCCCTGGGCTGGACAGTGACTTGGTTCTGCTGCTCTACCTCTGACCACCTCACCACAGGCCTCTGGCCTGTCCTCACCACACTGGACTCTGTGGCAGACTTGGGGGTTAACATCAGTGCTGTGGGGTCACACCTGGCTGTCACTATAGGCTATAGGACTGGGCCTCACCTTGCCCACCTCCCTCTGGGCTGCAGTGAAGTGAAGGTTCCACCTGGACTCATCCATGACTGGAGGAAGTAAGGCTAGGATGAGAGCAGCCAGGGAGGGGAGCAGGCTCTATGGGTTTCTGGGTCAGCTTGGCCCTAACCCCCTTGGGGTCCCAGGGCAGGGGGTCCTTCCCAGCTCCCTGCCTTAGGGACTCAGTCTCCAAGTCCATAGGCTGATGACACCAAGCCCAACTTCTGGTCGCCTGTGTTCCCTGCTCTCTCCTTTTCTCCACCCCACAGATGACCAGCTACGACCCTGGAGTCCTGGATGCCTGGACAGAGGCCAGCTGTGGCTTGGCCTTGGGGACGGGTGAGCAAGGCTTGAGTGGCCCCCAGCCAGCTCAGGTTTGAGGCTGTGATCAGCACCTGGGTGGCTCTCCCAGTGTATGTGGCTCTCACAGGATGTGTGCGTGGTGCCTGCCAGCCTCTGAGCTCCAGCTGTGGTGAGTCACTGCACCAGCCAGCAGCGATGGTGTGTTTCTGATACACGGATTTCCTGAGGGAACTGAGCAAGGCTCCTGTGCTCCTACCTGAGGTCGTTAATTTGTAAGAGAGAGATTTTGCAGCACCGTTATCAAACCATAAAAACCTGCCAGATGAAGGGCCCCTCAGCAGCCCCTGCTCCAAGGCTGCAGCTCAGACCACACAGCCAAGGAGCCACTGCAGTGCTGCCCTCTGTCCCTCCTGGAGTGGCCCTGGCCTCTGTTCTGCATCCCCCAAAGTGGTTGTTGCTCCACATTCACAGTTTTCTGCATAGCAGAGGTCAGAGTTGCAGGCCATGCACTGGGAACTGTCACTGTGGCCCAAACCTAAGCCAAACGCAGACCCAAACCCTAAGCCCAGGCCCTGAACTTGCAGGTGGAACCCCAAGAAGCCATGCCCTTCCTCCTGATCCAGGCTAGAATCAGTCTTTCCAGGGCCCAATGTTCTATCTCCACCTCTCTCACCTGGATCTGCGCAGTGAGCAGCTCCTAAGAGTAGCTGGCTGTGTCAGAGGAGGCATAGGCTCCCACTCCAGTGCTTGCTTGTGGCCTTCCCATTGCCCTCCTCTCCTGCCTGGGCACAGACCCAGTCGTGCTGAGCCCCTCCTGCACCCCCTGTGCCAGGGCCAGCTTCCCTGCAGTGGGCTGGCCACACTTCCTGGTGGGTAGGGCCATGTGAGTCCCGAGAGTTTGGCCTGTAACCTGTGTGTGGCTGCCTCCCCTCCTCTGGGGCACCTGCCTCTCCTGGTGTGTGATAGGGAGGCTGAACTCAAGGAGGCAGAGCTGAGGCAGCTACACCCTGATAGGCAGTGCCCAAGGGCTGCCCCAGGGGCCTGGGAGGTCAAGGCTGCACGCCTCCCCGCTCTGGGTGGCTGCACAGCTCCACTTTCTCCTGTGGATACTGCTGTCCCCCTGAACCTGCGAGTGAGGGGCCAGGGGCTGGGTGTCCCTCCCTCATGTCCTAGGGCCACCACGGGATTCTAAGTGGCCACCCATGTACCCAAATGCTTTGCCTGAGGCCCAGAGACCACGCGCCAAGGTCACGACAAACCTCTACCTACCAGCAACCGGAACACGATGATTGGTAAGTGAGGATATTGGACTGCAATGACAATAAAATAGTGCTTTGGGCTCTTCCGTAAAGCACACTTCATGTGAATTCTGTCTCTGGCTTGTTGAAGGTGGGACAGCTCACATTTGGCTCAGCAAATGATTTGCCTCCTGCATCTCCTTCATCGTCCACTTCTGCCCACGCGCTCCACCATCTACTTCTCTCCCTGCCCATTGGCTTCTCCCAGCCAAACTTGGGCTGTCTCTTGGCTGGACTCCTACTTGGCCTTCCTTTGTCCTCACTGTGTGGCCCCAGGCCGTATGCATAACCCCTGTGTGCCTCAGTTTCCCCATTTGTAAGTGCATCTCATAGGTGGATTTGGATACTTCTACAGTGGTCAGACAACAAGAGCCAGAGGCACCAGCTCTTGTTTTCGGAGCAAACGCTGGCTCCCTTACAGTTCATTCTTCATGGAGCAGCCAGGGAGACCCTCAGATCCTCCTCAGACTGTGTCCTGTCTCGTTAACCTCTAACCTTGCCCTCACAAAGGGAATCCTTATGTGGTTGCAAGGGTCTTGCTCTGCCACCATCTCCCCTTTGTACCGCCCTGGAGGTCCTCAAGCTCACTCCAGCTGCAGGATCTTTGTTTGCAGTGTTCTGCCCCCAAATTCCAGTGGGGCCTCTTCCTTGTCACTCAGGTTCAGCTTCCATCTCCCTGACACCCCCAAAGCGGTTCCTCCCTCACTGTGACCACGCAGGCCTGAGCTTGCCATGCTCCACATTCATGGAGTCAGCTCATTTGCTGACTCCCTGCCCCTCCACACCTTCCCCAGCCAAGCCCTCACTGCTAAGGGGCCTGTGAAGGAAGGCAGGAGCCAGACCTGGGGCACTTGGCTGAGGGGTCTGCTGGACCCTGATAGCCACTGTCCCCAGGGTTCACCCCCCCACACCTGAGGGCTTTCTCGGAGTGGGCCTCTGATTCCAGGGCCTAATGAAGACACTGCAGGTGTTGAGAAGTTGTCACTCATATCTGGAGCTCAAATGAAGGAGATGGCAGGGGCCCACCTCTCCCTGGGGCACTGAAGCAGGAGTTGAGCACTGCCAGAGCACTGCTAGTTAACACTGCCAACGTTTACTCTTCCTGTAAGTGTGCTGAGCTGCGGGGTTTGGGTGGTGATTTGATTCCCTAATTCACAGCTGTTAGTCCTTTCCTTAGGCCGCTGGCTGCCTCAGTGAAGGACTGTCAACCAAGCAGTCATACAGAGTGCCCTTGTGTCAGCATGTCAGCACTGCTGCTTTGAGCACTCTGTGGACACCTTGAAGAAGCTGCACAGCAACCACGGCTTCTTGCTGCCGAAGCATGACTGTCTCCTGAAGACACTGTTGTAGCTACCAGAGTCTCAAACACCTTGCACTGGACTTTTGCCATCAAAAGACTCAGGGGACTGTAGGTAGGTGACATTTCCACCTGAGCAGAGCAGGAGCACTTCCCTTGGTGGCCCAGCAGGAGGACTGTGACTCTGCAAACATAGTCCTTCATTTGCATAAAGGACTGCTATCACTGGTAACAGGGACTGTGCCATGATTTCTGCAAACAATCCTTTTGTTATCTTGATTTTGTGGTGCTAGAGATTGAAGCAGGGCTTTGAGCTCTACCACTGAGCTTATGAAGGTCTGCCTTGCTAGGTGCAGGCCCCCTGGCCACATCCCCTTTCTGGCTTATGGGGAGTCTATCGCGCCATTTTTAGCAGGTGTCTGGTGAACATTGCTTAGGAATTGCTTAGCATTGCTCAGGAATCTCTCCCAGCTGCAGCCCCCTTCCTCTGAGCCCTGACTGCTCCCTCCTCCCCTGGGCCTTTCTTATAGGTACCCAGGACTGGAAACCCTCTGTGACTCCCTAATGTCTAGCCCATCTGGTCTGCCTCTGCTCCCCCACAACAGAGACCTGCTGGCCTTCCCACTCCTCAGACACCCTGCCCCAGGGTATTTGCACTTCCCTCAACTGGACACTCCTTCCCAGATGTGGGCAGGGCTTCCCCCGATCTCCTGAAGCTCTTGCCCAGAAGTCACTTCTCAGAGTTCTGCCATTGACATGTCTCCATGAATCTACTCCCATCTGTCTTTGCCCTGTGTTCTTTGTTCCCCGTGCACTTGTAGCCACCTGATACGGTATCTGTCTGCTGAGGGAGTTCTCTGCCACAGCAGCACTGGCCCAGGGCCTGAAACATGCCCAGAACACAGTAGGCACTCACCACTTTCTTGAATTGTGCCTGGAACACAGTAGGCACTTACCCCTATTTTTGGCTGGATCCGATTCTCTCACTTGGGAATTTGAACTGGATCCATGATCACTGAGTCCAGCAGCAGCAGGGTTAGGTGTGGAATGACATGGAGAGAGTGGGGTAGAGAGAGCCACTGATTCATCACTCTTGGGAGCCACGATTGAGGGATCAGGAGAGGCCTCTTTGGGGTGGACTTAGTCACCAAGCATCCTCTTGGTTGTGAGCCTCACTGACTCCTGGAAGCAGCTTTGTGATTGGCCTGTGGTAGCCCCCAGGGGCTGGGGGATCTTGGTGGGGTCTCCAAGCTGTAGCTTCCAAGCTGACTTCCTCAGTGTTCCCAGGCCCCAGGTAGACCTGTCCTGTGGTCAGACCCTGGCCAGAGTCACCATGCTCCTTCTGTCCAGCAGGTTGGAAGGTAGCACCTCTCTCCCGTGGTCTCTTTTTTCTAGGGCTCATTTGCTCTGAGGCCCTTGGGACAGCCACCTTCTCTCCCCTCTTTCTCATTCCTGCCTTTCTACCTTCCTTGACCCTCCTGACCCACTGGGGTGGCAGATGTCCTTCCATGTGCACCCATGACCGCTGCTTGGTCCAGGATGCTCCTACTCCAGGGCCGCCATGCCCACAGAGCCCTCCACTCTGCTCCAGCATTTCCTTAATGTCACCACAGCTCAGGAAAATGGCCCAGTTGTAAGTCAGTTACAGCTGCGGGGGGACGAGGGAGAGCCAGGTCCCCATTTATTTTGTGCTCTGCCAAATGCTTTCTTAGCACCTTCATTAGGCATCTGGTCAGTTATTTTGGGACATGTCACAAGGGAAGATGGTTTCCTCCTCATTAATGTTTTGCCTCCATGCTGGCCACAGAGTCGTTGGGCAGCCGGTATTGTTTGTGCTCAAGGAGAGGGCATACTGCTGACCCAGGGACGATGACTCCCTGAAGGGCGTGTGTGTGTGTGTGTGTGTGTGTGAGGCCACAAGCATCCCAGGGCTGTGAGTCAATTTGCGTGTGAATCTTACAGACGTCTACAGGAATCACACTTAGTTGTACATTTAAGGGGTCATGTTTCCTGGAGGAGATATTTTCATGAAATTGGGGTGACCTGTAAACTTGGGAACACCAGTGAGTTAGAATGTTAGCATGGCGCACAGGCATCGGAGCCAGACACAGGTTTTTTTCTCTGATGGTCTTGGGGCTTTGGGCTGAATGCCTCGCCTCTCTGGGCCTCAGTTCCTCCTTGATGAATCGGGGTAACCCTGGCACCTGTCGGATGTGGGGAGACTCAGACGGACATGGCTGGTCAAATGGTGCCCTGGTAATGGTCACCAGCCTCCCTGTGTTTGAAGGTGAAGAGAATATTACTGGGTGATGTGTGGTACCCAGTATGGGGTGAGGGTGAGAGGGTAGTGTGAACGTGTGTGATGGGGTGAATGGTACGCGTGGTGTGTGCGTGTGTGTACACCTTGCGTGTGAGATCTGTGGGTGTGGTGTGTATGATGTGGTGTGCATGTGGCATGTGTGGTATGCATGAGCGTGATGGTGTGTGGGTGTGGTAGGTGTGCACGCGTGTATGCTGTGTGGTGTGTGTCTGTGGGATGTGGTTTGTAGGAGGTGTGTGGTGTGTACAGTGTGTATATGGTGTGGTGTGTGAGTAGTATATGAAGTGTGTAGTATGTTGTAGCTTGTGAGTGTGGTGTGTGTGCTGCTGTTAGTTTTTTTGAAAAGAAGTGCTCCTTGGAGTCTTGTGCAGGGCACGACCACGGCATCCACCCTAGTCCCAAGTTGAGGACAAGTCCTGTGGGCCTCTTCTTGCCACCAGGCTGCCCATTACACCCCAAGGTCCAGGTAAGGAAATGGGGGCCCAGAGAGGCAAAGGTCCCACTGCCGCTGGGGTTGGAGTGCAGAGCGAGCGCTTCTGCCCTGAAGTAGGCGACCCCTGGCCTCATGAAGACAAGTTTGAGTGGACATCACTTCACGAGAGCTAATCCACTTATGAACTCTGTGCATGGAAGGGCTTTGTGAAATATTTACAGCAACACAAGTAAAACTGCTGAAGTAAAGATGAAATAGCGTGTTAAAATGGTTCTACAGTTTTGTTCTATTATTTGTATGACAACTTGTTTTCACCCGAATTCTACCACACATCTTCACTTAGAGTGTGGGTCCATCGTCCTGTGTCTCCATGGCGGGATCTGGTCGAGTGCTTTCTGAGGCAGCGACTAGAAGGTCAGGGTCAAGGTCAGCTAGTTTTACGACCATCTGTGATGAGAAGGAGTCTGACGAGGATGTGCTCACACACCCAGACTCACCTTCCAAACCCAGCCACCAGCTGCCCACAGATTCGTGCTGGAACTCATAAACTATCCACCTTCCTCCAAGATGTGGGTTTATGGTTCTTGTGAACTGGGAAATGTCATCTGCCGTCTATCCTTCCTCTACCTACCTATGCATCTATCTCTAGCATATCTACCTATCCATCTATCTATCTATCATTTATCTGTCATCTGCCTCTGTCATCCATCTATCATATCTACCTACCTACCCACCTATTCTCCCCTCTCGGTCTCCACGGTCTCAAGCTGGCCATGATCTCAAGATCCTTGTGCCTCAGCCCCCCCAAGTGCTGCATTACAGGTGTCTATCTATGCTTTTCCTACCTATTATCTATCCATTATCTATCTATCTCTACCTATCTCTCATCTACGTATTTCTAAAAAGGAGTTGAAAACACACTGAGACTTTGCACAGTAAATTTTTACACAGGATAGAAATTATCTTCCCAAGTTCTTGAAGTGAGTAGATAAGGATTTTTATGGACGATACCATTTCAGACTCAAGAACACATAACCATGCAAACATTTCTGATTGTCCAGTATTCCCTTTCAGAATATTTTGTCTACAGTTCAACTTTGTTTGCAAAGCACTGTCTCTCTCTCTCTCTCTCCCGCTCAACTTTCTGTCAGAATTATCACCTTTACTCTGAAGGGACTATTAAGTGAGTTCATCACTTTTAACAGATGAGTCCAGGCTGCAGGTGGGAACATGGTCTTCTGCCATGGAAGGCTAGCGAGTTACTTCTGGGGAAGAAAATCTGACCTTGTTGCTGAAGTGTGCAGTGAGAGTGGTCACCCCATACCACCTTGGTCTAGGGACTAGGGTTCGCCTACCTTGGCTTTGCCTGGGCATATTAGTTCTCAATTCTGTGCTCCACTTTCTGGGAGCACAGTCTGCCTCCTACAGGTGCAGCCAGCTAATCCCTCTGCCAGGTGGTAGCAGCTTGGGGCATTGCCCACAGGTCTCTGTGTGCAGGCTGGCCTGACAAGGACAAGAGGTCTTGGTTTTGAGTCTTGGCTCTGTTGGTCAACAGTCACCTGGCTCACCTGGTGGTCCTCAGTGATACCGTCTCTAAGCTGGGAGTGACATTTGGGGCTGAGTCTCCTCCACACAGTGGCTCTGGTCACCAAGTGCACTGATGCAGGCCAAGGACCACCTAGGATGTGAACGTGGACAGAATGCTCTCAGCTGGGAGGTCTCAGCATGAGGCTTGAGGCCACCTTATCTTTGTCACTCGATTGTCACTTCCAAAATAGATTCCTTCCCCTAATGGGCACTGCCACAGCACGGGAAAAACACAGGACACTTGGCAATAAACAGCAGATCATAACTGTCGGGTTGTCTTAAAGGCAAGTGGCACCGTGGTCTCCTGGGAGGATCCGCCCCAACTGTTGTGAGAGGCACATGCAGGGAGACGAGGGCTGGAGGGGTGGGGCCTCCAGCCTGCTATCTTGGCGATCATTGCTTCCGTATTAACGCTAATCTATTTCAGGCTGGGCCAGTCCATCTCCAAAGTTCCCAAGCTTGAGTATCAGCAGAGCAGCTGCTTGTATTTGTTCTGGGTGATTTAATGTATTTATCGCCATGCTTTTAAATGCCTCTCTGCTCTATCTGCGAGATTTTTCCCCTGGACTCTCCATTAAATTAATCGGCTCAGGCTCCCCACAGCCCTTCCTTTGCCGGGCCGGGCTGGGCTGCATGGCATTGTGCGCATGCACGGTGACATTGTCAGTTTTTTCTTTCTGAAGAGGACGGTGTTTGTGGAGGGGTCTGGGGTGGGGAGGGGTGTCTGCTCTGAGAGCTGCCCTAGTCATGTGCCTGGGACGAGCAGGAACACTCCTGTCATTTAGCTGAACGGGTCATTATGCCTCTTCTCACCTGTTTAGTGGCCTTACTGGTTTCAGTTCACAGAGAGCGTCACAGTTGGTGACTAGTACGTCCAGTCCCTGGGACACTCTGGAGCATGAGAGCAGGGGTGGGAGCAGATGACAGCAGACAGAGACATGGACCAGCACTGTGCTCTCAACTGGGGTGGGCTACCTCTTATGGGACACCCTGGGGACAGGGTTTACCATATTGTCTGCAAGTTGAGCTTGATGTCCCAGGTTTGGGGGAGCATGGCCACATTCCCTCTGGTTTCACTAACTAGGGCCATGAGCCCAATGGGTATCTCCAGACTTTCCCACAGGGCAGATGCCTCTATGCAGGTGGGGTCTTTCTGATGGACATGCAAAAGGCATTGTCCCCTGTCGCTGTACCTGCCCAGTGCTGTGGGCGATACCAAGGGGTTCCCAGCAATGAGCCACATGTACACTTTTAGTTGGCTGGGGACAAGGTCCAGGGAGGTCCCCACCCTCTCTGAGGAAATGCCTGCCCTGCCTGTAGGTGAGGGCCAGGCCCACGGACACCACCACTGGTAGGAGTGATGATTTCAGGACCTGTGGGTCATTTGTTAATGGGATGAACTGGGCCTCATGGGGTCCTGAGTCCAGAACAGGTGGCTGTTAAGACAGATGAGGGCCTAAGCTGCTTGTTGAGGGAGCTGGCAGAGATGAAGCCTCTGTGGCCATCAGTCAAGACTTGCCTTGGTGGCAGGTGGAGCACAGACCCTTTAGCAGTGAGGAGGGGGTGTTGTAAGACGGCTTGGTCCTCTCCCCTCCAGGACAGGTTCTGAGTTAGCATCTGGCAGTCTGCTGGAACTGTCCCAGTCAACAGTGGACAGGTGGCCCGACCTCGCCAGCCTGATGGCCATCCTCAGGTTCAACTTCTGAGCCCAGGAACCAGGGCTTCCTTAGGGCCCCTCGCAACTCCTGCTCTACTTTGATTCGCTTCTTCCTCACCCTAGGCTGTACACACAGCTTTGTGTCTAAGGCCTGCATTCAGGTCTGCTCTTCCCAGGGCATTTCTAGAGTGTGGTTCAGACATCTGCACAACACCCCTGAGCCAGGTCTGTGAGGTATTTGGTGTAGCTGGGCTCGGGGCCAGTGGAGCAGCAGACCTGGCAGTAAACATGGCATCACCAGGTGCGGTGGGTATATGTGCAGGCCAGCATATTTGGAGCGAGCAGGGGGAAAGCTGCCTAGGGGAGGGACTATTGGCTGAGTATCAAATTTATGGTAAAGGCTGCGTCCTGGGGAGGAAACAGGAGTCCATGTGTGAAGATCTGGAGGCTGCCACCATCTGGTGTGGGCAGGGTGTTCACTTGGTGGGGCAGGAGCAGTGGGGTGGGAGAGGTGAGGTAAGCTATTTCCTGGGCCCACACATGTCATGACAGCACGAGGGTGGAAGGACTTGAGGGATACATCGAGCAAAGTCTGCCAGGTGCCCCAAGATGACATGGGCTCTCTCACATCACTCTTGGCCCGTGCCCACCAGCCCCAGCTGTGCACTGTAGCACCAAATGGCCACTGTGCTGTCCATAGTCCACCATAGCCTGGCAGATCTGGAGTCAGCTCTGGTTTCTTTTGTCTCAGGACCTTATCTGCCAGCACTGTAGGCTCATGCAACCTGGAATGCCAGCGACTTGGAAGGCTGAGGCAGAAGGATCAGGAGTTCGTGACCAGTGTAGGCAACATACTAAAGCCCTGAGTGAAGAAGAGGTAGAAGAAGATGAAGAGAAAGAAGAGGAAAAGGAAGAAACAGAAGGAGGAGGAGGCAGAGGGAGGAGGGAGAAGAAGGAAGAGGATGAGGATGAGGAGCAGGAGGAAGAAGGAGAAGGAAAAGAAAGAAGTTACAGGGAGGATTTTGAAAACGCAGAGATCATGGCACATCCTCATGGTCAAGGAATTCTCCCCAGAATGGCTCTCCTGGGTGGCAAAGGATGAGTGGGCATGGTGGATGGTCTCTGCCTTGACATCTCCAAGGAGGTTGACCACAGTGCTTCTGAGCTGGGCAGGACTTCCTGTCACCCTAGAATGCAGCAGAAGTGACACTGGCTCAGCTCTAGGCTTGTGGAAGTCCATGCTGCAGACACGTGGGGAGCATCTGAAGAGACGCAGGAGCCAGTTGAGCATCCCATGTTGCTGCCACTCAAGGGACTCCTCCAACCTGCAGGGCTGCCACCAGAGGCGGTCTAACCACAGAGCTGAGAGGCTGGAGATAACCAAAGTCTAGGAGTGACAGGGCTGGCACTCAGCGTTGGCATTCAAGCAGAGTGGACAGCCCGTGCCGAGGTGTAGAGGACAAGTGAATATCGTCATGGCCCCTAAAAAAAGCCTCCTTCCATCTGCTTCATCTCCTCTAGGGACATCTGCTAGTACTTTGCCAAAGCACTGAGAAGACTCCCTTCCCACACCAGAGTCACAGCACACATGTTGTGCCATGGTGTTCAAGTATGTGCGTGTCCACACTAGCGTGGTGTCTGGAGCAGTGGTTTATCCCGTGCTGTTATATATATATGTCACTTTGATGGCCCTCCTTCCTACTAGATCACAGGGCACAGGAATGAGCTGGCTTTCTCACTACGGCACCCACGGTCTCCAGCTCAGACCTATGATGCACCAACAAGTTGCTCTTGGCCTTGGCGTTCCTCTCCTGCCCACCTCTCCCGCCTCCGCCCAGACGTCTAGACAGCCCAAATCGCGGCTCTTACCCTGGGCCACAGTCCTAGTAGGCAGAGGTCTCCCAGGTCTGCATCCCAGGGATTACATGTGGGCGTGAGTGCACTGGGCCGTGCAGGGCTGTCGGGGTGGATGGTCATGCTCACTAAGGGTGACTGCCCAGCACCTTTTTCCTTGCTTCTCAATCTCAATTTATTCATTTTTAAGTCTCATTTTCTTTTAATTAGCATGTACACATTTATGGGGTGTGTGTGATATTTTGGCATCTAACCATTTCCTTGTCACTTCTTTTCCTCACTACTTTTCCATTCCCTTGTTGCTTCTTCGTGTTTGGAGACCGTCGTCCTCTCTCTCGTATACAGCTCATGCTGCGTAATGCTACGTGCAATGTCCTGTATGTCACATGTATGTGTAATGAGCTACTGGGAACGACAGCCACTCACCGTGCTGTGGAACACTAGAACGCAACCCTCGTATCAAGCTGGCTTTTGGTGCCCATCATCCAACCTTACTGTAAACCTTCCCCCGTCCACTTTCCTCATCCTCTCTTCTACTTTGAGGTCAACGTTTTTAGCTTCCACACATGGGAGAGACCAAGGAGTATTTGTCTTTCTGAGCCTGATAGGGTGCCGTTCTTTTTATGGCTGAATAATATTACGTTGGATGTACCATGTTTCCTTTTGTGTGTGTGTGTGCTGGGGATCAAACCCAGGGCCTTGTGCGGGCTGGCGTGTGCTCTGCCACTCACCTACCTCCCAGCCCTCCCACATCTTCTTTGTCTGCTCATCCGTCAATGAGTGGACTCGGGTTCATTCCATAGTTTGACTATTGTGAATAGTGCTGCAATAAAAACGGGCACACCAGTGTCTTTTTGATATGCCGATTTCTCTCCCCTTGACCCAGGAATGGAATGGACTTTACTTCCCTTCTTGATCCACACACTGCACCTGGATCCAGCACATAAACCACGTGGTCTTGACCCCTGGCTCCAGCAGATTCGATCCACACTTGGCTAATTAGAGTCCTTCTGGGAGGCTTGGGAACTGGGACTAAGCAGAAAGAATTCAGCATCAGTGTGTTTCTGGAGGAGGCTACAAGGACAAAGCTCATGCCTTGCCAGAAGCAGGGGGAGCCAGCATACGCAGAGGACACGCCTGTGCAGAGGACACTCCTGTGCAGAGGGAGGAGAGAACAGAAATGATGTTGGGCATTTGAATCCCTGACCCGACTTGTTCCTGAGGTCGGCCATTGTTCTCTCCTTGGATCTGATGGATCCCTGCAGCATCTGTCAAAATCTCCATGGTTTTGCTTAAGCTGGGTCAAGTTGTGTAGTCCCATGCAATCAAAATATACTAGCCAATAAAATGATAAACCATATTTCCATCACCTTCAACAATTACTCAGTCCCCACAAATGACCACTTGAGTATGACAAGGCACTTGGCACAATTTTATTGCCATCATTTGGAATTTTAGGTCCAGAATGTTACTTTCTTTCATATCATGTAGATTACCTGAAGAACATTATGTCTTGTCTATTTGGGGAATTATTTCCTAAAAATGCCATTATGTCTCATTTTCTCAGTAATTACTTGGACTTCACTGTAACTTTTAATGATCAATTTGCTCCCATTGTTTCCTACACCACTCCCATCTCTTATTCCCTTTCATTCAGGGCTTTGCACCCCATGGTTATTTTTTCTTCCTCTAAAAATGCTGTGTGCAGTGGGCGTTCTGGTCCAAGTTCACTTTGCCCTCATGATGGAGCTGTGCTTTGTCTGGCTTTGAAATTCTCCTTCCTCAGAACACAGCAGCTGGTGTTGCACAGGTGTGACCCCCAGCGTTTTCATGTTACAGACAGGATGGCCAGTGGGGGTTGGAATGTTACTCTCTTTTTAAAGCAATTTTTTAAACTGTGGAAATGAAGATATTTTTAATCCATGAGTCAGAAGTTTCACCAGGGTCCACTTAGGAATGAGCTACTTCCCATGATTACTTGTCAGGATGCCATGGCCTGTAGGCTCAAGTCTGCTTCCATTTTGGGGGAAATTTTCTTTCCTTACTTCTTTAATTACTTCTTCTGTTCTCCTTTGGGCCCTGTGGAAGAGTGGCACTGCTCCTGGAGGGACTGCCAGTGTCTCCCTCTTCTTTAGTTGTCTGTTGTAAGGGGTGTCATCATGACATGTCATGCACGAGATGAAGTGCTTGGTTATGTCACTTAACCTAGTCACCGCTCCCATTTTCATTATTTTCTAAGAGACTCTTCAGAGTCCAGCCATTGTTGTTCACAGCTCAGATTATTTTAATAACCAGGTTTTCAAGAATGGAGATCTTGTTCTTTAATCCCCCCTTTATAAAACTGGGGCCAGTTTGTATTTTATGGCTGCAACATGCTTCTGAGTGGCTTGGTGGGTGCTTATTAAAAATTCAACATTCTCTTCTGTTTCCTGCACAAATCCTGTTTTGTCATCAGTTTGTTGCCTGCTAGGTCAGTTTGGAGATGTGATTTGGGGACTTAGCTGCCCCATGGAACCCCTGGGTCTATAGGCAAGTGTATTTTTATCTGTGTCTGATGAAGTGGCCTGTGGTAGCCCTGGCAGTGGTCACCAGACTTTTCTCTTTAAGCCAGTGTTTGATAATGTTTTCTGTACGATCTAACTTGAATAAGTATCCTCAGCTTGGTGGTCATACAGCCTCTGTTACAACTTAGCCCTGTGATTAAACGGCAAGCAGCCATTGGCAAATATAAGCAAGGGCCTGGCCGGGTTAAAAATGTCCAAACCGCACCCCCAAGACTGGCCCTAAGGCTTTCCCCTGGGGTCACAGCATGCCTCTCTCCATTCTGGCCCCTGGTGGGGTCCCTAGGGTCACCTCGCAGCCTCAGTGGAGCACCAGCTGTGGGAAGGCCCCAGCCAGGTCTGTGCCTCTCACTTGTCTCTGTCTTGCCTCCTCCTCCAGGTTTTCCCCATCCATCCCGAGCTCTGGGAACGGCTCTCGGGGCTCTCTGCCTGCTTTTTCATGGTCGCCCAATGCCTGGCAGCTTTCTTGTGCCTTTCTGCGCAGCCCTGTCTCTGGGCCCATCTTCTCCATAGGGTTCCATGAGAATGGTCTCGAAGTTCCCACTTGTCACTCACCCTGCTCCCCACTGTGGCTGCCGGGGTCACCTGCCCTGGTCACTCATGGGCACGGGGAGGGGCAGAGTTGGGCCTGAGCTGAGACACTGTCCGTTCCAAAGGTTCCTGGGGTCCTTTCCTTCCTTCACGGGCTGCATTTGTCATATCCTCTGGCTCTGGGATTTCAAGTCACCTTTTGACGCTTGCAGCCATTTCACCAGGTGGCACTGGCGTCACTATGCAGGGGTTGACTACCTTCCATGTCCGCGAGCTCTCTGAGGTTCTTCTATTGTGCAAGGGCTTTAGATACACAAAGGGCTATTTCCGGTCTAAAGATTTCGGCCCCTGTATGTGACCGTGGTCTCGTGATTGAACCACAGTCTGATCCCAACAGCTGGCTCTCCTCCTTCCCTTCCCGACACCTTCTTTCCAATTCCCTCTGCTGGTACAGAAGTGGGCAGGACACACCTCACTGGACTGTTGTGGACTTGAACTGTTGGTTTCTAGTTAGAGTGGGCGCATATTTAAATATTTTGGGAGAACTGATCCATCGCTGTTCAGACTTTGCATTCATGTAGTGTGTTCTCTGTACTTCCGTATTTTCTCAGTAAGGCTTACACGTTTTTTTCTTCACATATGTACTGACTTTTTTTTTTTTTTTTTTTTTGATACTAGGGCCTCATGCCGTGCCCCCATCCTTTTCTTTTAGTTTATCTTTCACGTAGGGTGTCATGCTTTGGCCTGGGCCAGCCTTGGACTGTGATTCTCTCTCCCTCCTCCTCTCCTTCCCCTCTGTAATTCTCTTGTCTCTGTCTCCTGCCTGGTTGGGATTACAGGCATGAGCCACCATGTCTAGCTTGTTTGTTAAAACTGGGTGTTACACTTTTGCCCAAGCTAGCGCCTCAGACTAAGACCCTCCCTCCACCTCCTGAATGGCTGGAATTATAGATATGAGCCACTACCCCTGGCCCACAAATACTGACTTTTCTATGGCAATTATTTCTGGGTCTTGCATGCCTTTTACCTATTGCTAGTTCAAGTGGAGTCTTTTCTTTTTCCCACTGTGAGCACTATGATATAGGACAGATATAAATTTCAATCTTTATTTATAATCTGGCCACATTGCTAAGCTGTCATCAGCTGTGTGAGCATGTGTGTTACAGTAACTTCTCTCAGGCTGCCAGGTATTTGTCATTGACACTTGGGCAGTGTGTCTCTTCCTTTCCAGCCATTAGAGCTACAGCACCTTGAGGGACCTGCTAAGACCTCAGGAAATGGGGGCGTAACCATGGAGACAGTGTGTGCCCTTCATTTGTAAGCCTCTGCCACGTAGCTGTTAGGGAAGGGGTGGCCTGTCAGTCCCTCTGGAGGGTCCCTTTCTTCTGCGAGACTTTATCTGGTCTCACAGTAGCTCCATTGGAGTGAGGCAGGCGGGCAGGTGTGTGTCCCCACAGGTAGCTGTTCTGGAGCCACCCAGGCTCTGTGATGAGCCCCCATGCTGATGAGTGGCTTGGTTCAGCTTGCTGGCACTTCTTCCTGCAGTGGGAGGGGCCCATCCTTGTCACCTGCTCAGGTGACATTTCTGTGAGTTCTCCTTCCTCTGTCTATGCCCCCAGCCTGCTCCTCCCCTCACTCTGTGCCTTGTGGTACCCTGGCTCCTCTGCACTCCCCAGAGACCTGGTTTCCCCAGTGGGCAACTGGCAGCATCCTCCTACCACACACGGCCTTTGGGCCCTGTTGAAGACGTGGTCCTCTCCACTGTCCTGAGTCTACATCCTTGCACCTCTCCCCCACCACATGGCAGGCCCAGACTCGCTCCTCCCACCAGGACATCCACACTGGGCCAGCCCTTCCTCCTCTGGTCATTCCCTCCACTGCACTCTCACTTACACCAGTGGCATTACCATCCATTCACACAGGGGCCCCAAGGTGAGGTACCAGCTATGACAGTCCACACAGGTGCACCAAAGCCTCCACACCTCAGTGTGCCCCAGAACACCACAGGGCCCGCCCCAGCCTCAGACTGCCAGCCCCTCATCCCCTCTCAGTCACGGTGATGTTCCAGGAGGTCTCATCTGACCTGCTCTTCCCCCTCCTGTCCGCACACAACTAGGTACACACCCCCACACGCCTATGTGACACACGCATGCACACCCCCCACACAGGCGTGCTCATGCATGCACGCAGCCCCTCTTCAACACCTTCCTGACCATGGGCTCTGTGGGTCTTCCCTGCCCCCTGGTTATGGGTTGAATTGTGTGCCCCAAAAACTACACATTCAAGTCCTAACCCCCAGTAACTGCACACGTGACCTGATTTGGAAATGGGGTCTTTGCAGCCAAGTTGCAATTGAGGCTGTGCTGGGTTGGGTTGCAGCACTCCGTGACCATGCCCCTGTAGGAATGGGGAAGTTTTGGCAGAGGTATGCAGCTTGCGTGATGACAGGGGCAGAGGTTAAGTGAAGCAACACACACCACACCAAGGACTCCGGCTAGAAACCAAGCATGGGAAGGAAGGTCCTGCCTGGTGCATTCAGGGTGAGCAAGCTGCCCACACCTTGATTTTGGGCTCTGGCTTCAGAACTCTGTGTGAATTCTTATCAGTTGCTTACACATGGGTCGGTGGCATTTGTTGCTGTAGCCTTGGATAGTGACACTGCCAGCCTCCCTCCTCCATCACTTCTCCTCATGTCCCTCCTTCCCCCACCTGGGCTGTCTCTCCTCACACTCCCCTCCACGCGCTTTACTTCCTTCCTCCTGGGCTGTGGCACCACTTCCAGCAACAGCCCTTCTGGTGCGCCGCCCTAGGACTCCCTACCACAGGTCCTCCGGCTCCTGTCCCCTGGGGCACATCCTTAGGTGTGTATGTGGATTTTTTGTGTGGAGTTTGCGTCCCTACCACCTTCTTCCTGTTGTGTCTGGGGACAAAGCCCAGGGCCTTGCACACGGTGAGTCACACCCAGGATCCAAGGAGAAAAGGGACTATGCATGTCTGTTGTTAAGTGAGAACAGCCCATGGCTTTCTTTGTGACCCAGCTGCTAGGTTCTGAGCAAGGTTAAGTGTGGTATCAGACAGAGGAAGGTCTGGTGCTTTATTGTCTAGAACTATTTATCTGGCACCTGAAGGATCTGTTATTTGAAACTGGCCCAGCCTGGAGCAAGGTGGAGCTTTTTAAATTAAATTCTAAACTTTCCTTGCATTGCTTTTATGCACTGAGATTTCCTAGGGCTTTTGTAACATTTGTTTTGGAGAACTGAGCATTCAAGATACATTACAGAAGTGCACATGAACTCCTGTCATCCGTGCCCTCTGTGTGCTCACCTTTGAATGGCGTTTCTCAGAGGCTCATCTGTTCCCTTTACTGGTCCTTTCCCCATTCAGAGACCTCTGTGTTCCCGCCCCTTTGAGTTTGACTTGTTTTCTCTTTGATTTCCATTTTGTGAATGGAACAGAATTTGCTTACTGGCCCCAAGCGATGTCAAGTGGGCTGCGTCCAGCCTTTCCCAATTTTGGGCGATGCGGCTCACATCCTCACATGTGAGAACATATCTGTGGTGTAGAATTTTTGGAAGTTGAATTGCTATTCAGAAACCCTGTCATTTTAATAGGTTACTTTTTTTTCTCCACAGCATTTGTGCCACTTTATATTTCTACCTATAGTAATACTGATTTCATTTTATTTAACTTTACACAAGACATATGCATTCTGCACAGGTTTTAACTCAATCCTCAGGATCTCCCATTGCATCACACAGTTCGACAGTTACGTTTCTTAAATCCAACCAAGGAGGAAAAAGTCTCGTACACTGAAAACTATGAATGTTGCTGAAAGGGATGAAGGAGGACATGATAAACAGAAAGATCCCACACTCATGGACTGGACGCTTAATATGATTTAGATGTCTGTACTACCCAACTGATCTATAGATTCAACAAAACCCCTACTAAAATCCCAGTGGCACGCTGGAAAAAAATTTGGAAGCTACTTAAAAAACTAAACATTGATCTACCATTTGATCCAGCAATACCACTCTTGGGGATAGACCCAAAAGACTGTGACACAGGTCACTCCAGAGGCACCTGCACACCCATGTTAATTGCAGCACTATTCACAATAGCCAAGTTATGGAAACAGCCAAGATGCCCCACCACTGACGAATGGATTAAGAAAATGTGGTATTTATACACAATGGAATTTTATGCGGCCATGAAGAAGAACGAAATGTTATCATTCGCTGGTAAATGGATGGAATTGGAGAACATCATTCTGAGTGAGGTTAGCCTGGCCCAAAAGACCAAAAATCATATGTTCTCCCTCATATGTGGACATTAGATCAAGGGCAAACACAACAAGGGGATTGGACTATGAGCACATGATAAAAGCGAGAGCACACAAGGGAGGGGTGAGGATAGGTAAAACACCTAAAAAATTGTTAGCATTTGTTGCCCTTAACACAGAGAAACTAAAGCAGATACCTTTAAAGCAACAAGGCCAATAGAAGAAGGGGACCAGGAACTAGAGAAAAGGTTAGTTCCAGAAGAATTAACCTAGAAGGTAACACACACGCACAGGAAATCAATGCGAGTCAACTCCCTGTATAGCTATCCTTATCTCAACCAGCAAAAACCCTTGTTCCTTCCTATTATTGCTTATACTCTCTCTTCAACAAAATTAGAGATAAGGGCAAAATAGTTTCTGCTGGGTATTGAGGGGGTGGGGGGAAGAGGGAGGGGGTGGGGTGGGTGGTAAGGGAGGAGGTGGGGGCAGGGGGGAGAAATGACCCAAGCATTGTATGCACATATGAATATTTTTTGCAGAAATAAAACAATTCATCTTAAAATTCCTGTGGACTTTCAAAAGATGCAGAATAGCCAAAATGATTTTGAAAAGAAGAGAGCTATCAGACTCTCACATCCTGACGTAAAGCATATTACAAAGAGGTAGTAATCAAAACTGTGGTACTGAAATAAAGAGTTAAACAGATTGGTGGATGAGCACAGGTCGTGGGATGGGCACGTTGACCACGGGATGGGGAGGGACAATCCTTGGGGAAAGTGGACAGCCACATGCAAAAGAAAGCCATTGAACCCGTGTCTTACACTACATACTAACATTAACTAGACCTGGATTGAAGTTTTAAACTTAAGATCTAAACTATGAAACCACCAGAAGAGAACCTAGGGTAAGAACTTTGGGACATTGAACTTGACAGTGACTGTAGATATGACACCCCGCACCAACAACTAAGTGAAAAACTGTCACCTCAAACTGGAAAGCTTTTGTGCATCAGCGGACACAGTTAGAAAATGAAGAGGCAGACTATCAAACAGGAGAAGAGTTTGCACAATCAGGGATTACTACTCAGAACATATAAAGAATTCCTATAGCTCAATATCAAAATGATTTAAAAGTTGGCAAAGGAAGTGCACAGACATGTCCCCAAAGGTGATGCACAAATAGCAGCATATGAAAAAGTGCCCAGTGTCACAACTCGTCAGAGAATAGACGGGAATGAGCAGTGAGCGGTCTCCTCAACCGTTTGAGTAGCCGGGAAGTTGCAGGTGTCGCGAGGACACGGAGGAGCCCTGAGCTCGGCTGGGGACATGACACGTGCAGATGCTCTGCAGACCAGCGGTGGTTCATCAAAAAGTCAAACATGAGGATTGGCTGTATGACTCAGTGCTCCTGCTTCTGGGCACGGGTCCAAAAGAACTGAAAGCTGTTCTGGAAGAGGCATTTGCACCCCCGTGTTCCTAACAGCTGAGAGGAGGAGACACCTGTGTCCATTGAGAGAGACGGGTGGACAAAGAGTGTGTGTGTGTGTGTGTGTGTGTGTGTGTGTGTGTGTGTGAGTGCGATGGAATATTACTCAGCCTTAAATAAGGAAGGAAATCCTGACACACGCTACAGCAGGGACCAACCATGAGGACATTATGCTGAGTGAGATAAACCAGTCACCAACAACACACAGACAGACAGACAGACACCCCCCCCCCAACGCTGTGAGGGCCCACGGCAAGAGGGGACTGAAGTGGTCACCCTCACAGAAATAGCGGAGCAGTGGCTGTGGGGGGACTATAAAGAGTGCAGATTTTCAGATTTGCAGGATGGAAGTCTGTTTCAACAGTATCCGTGTACTCACTGCCCTTGAACTGAATCAGTAAAAACGTTAACATTTCGTGTTATGTTGTTGCCACGATCAAAGCACCTTGTGAGCATCAGGGCTGGACCTCCCCAGCATCCTTCTGTCCTGAGCAGCTGTTCTGCACAGTGCTCACAAGGCATTCCCCAAGAATCGCAAATGTCATCGTTGGTGACAATGGCTGCCCATGGCTTGCCTTCAAGTAACAGGCATGCTCTGCTCGTTTGAACAAAGACACATCTGCTACAACGCGGATGGGAGACACGCGTTGGTCAGCTGCTCTGTCCGGTGACCGCGACATCCTGAGAGGGACCTGGCTGGGCTCAAAAGGGAGCGTGGGCTCCGAGCTTCCACACGCGAGTCCTTCCACACCTGCAAGTTCACAAGAAGCAGCAACTAAACAGTGATGGGCGTTGGGAACATGGACTCGGTGGCTTTAAAGGTCCCCCGTCCTATGCCCGTTACACTGCTGTTCCTTCTGAGGTCTCCCGTGACGCCCAGCCTCCAAATCCGCATTTCCTGCAGCATTCTTGTCCCTCAGCTGCTTTGTGTCTGCTGGAGCTTGGGGACACCTGCTCCCTCCTGAAGCCCCTTCTCCCAGTTTCAGTGAACTCTCAGGGTCTCCCATCACCTCCCCAATCATCATCTGTCACCTCAACCTTCTGTCCCTGAAGCTGGAGGGCTTCCCCACGTCCCAGGACCTCACCATCCTCAGCCTCCTCTGACTGGAGTTTCTGCACAGCTGCCACATTCTGCATTGGTGGACTCTGAAAGCCACTGGGACGGCCAAGCTGCCTGGGCCAAGGAGACCTGGAGAGCCCCCTACAGCAGAGAAATGGGGCTGCGATGACAGTCACCATGGCTACCTCCTGAATGTCTGCGCTGCCATCCAAGAGCCAAGTCGTACCTCAGTGGCCCCCTGATGGCTCTGAAAAATGAGACAGCGAAGGAAACTGAGGTTCCGGGGAGCAGAATTTGTCTCCAGTCTCACCCTCACCATTGCCACTGGCCCCAGTAGGGAGGGTGGCTGGAAACAGAATGGACTTTTTCTGAGAAGGAAGGAGTCAAAAGATAGTGGTTCATTTTTGTCTTTGACCTACAGTGACTTGGAGACTAGAGTACTTTTAATAACATAAAGATTGTTGGGACCAGTAGCTCATGCTTGTAATCCCAGCTACTCAGGAGGTAGAGGTTAGGGGGTAATCACAGTTCAAGGCCAGCCAGGGAAGAAAGTTAGCAAGACTCTGTCTTAACCAATAAGCTTGGTGTGGTGACTGACACTTGTAATCCCAGCTACTTGGAAGACATAGGTAGGAGTATCACAGTCTGAGGCTGGCCTTTGGCAAAACTGTGAGACCCTGTCAGAAAAATCAGTAAAGCAAAAATGGACGGGGGGCATGGCTCATGCAGCAGAGCCTCTGCCTAGCAAGCATGAGACCCTGAGTTCAAACGCTAGAACCACCAAAACAAAACAAAATTTAAAAAAGACATAAAGGTATGCTCTTAGGAAACCAAATAAGACAGGACTTATACTTTTAAAATCACTGATTAAAAATTAAATTCTCAAATGGCCACATTCATACTTATGCAAAGTTCTTGTAAGAAAAAAAGGAATGTAAGAAATAAGCACAAGAACAAGCCTAGCGCAGTGGTAGAGAGGATCAAATGAAGCCACTTGGCCCTGAATAAGTAAATAGGTTCAATTTCTTTACTACAGAAAACACTCTCAGTGAGTTGAAAAAGATGCACCTACTCGTCCACTTGTTATTCACCACTAGTACATCCTCCCATCAGCCCCTCCTCTGGGAATCTAGCCAACTGTTTGTCCACTCACCCACTCATGCACCCATCCTTCCAGGAATCTATGCCCCCGTCCACCAATCTATCCACCCACCCCTACCCATCCAACCTTCTATGATGAGAGAGTCTTTCCATTCATCCACCTGTCACCATCTACCTATCCACGAATCTGTCCATCTATTTATCTGTCCATCCATCCACTTACTCATCATCCATGATTCTATCCCTATATCTACCAATGTATGAATAAATCCACTTTCCCTCAAATCTACCCATCCTCCCATTTACCAGTCTCTATCCATCAACTCATCCGTCTGTGCATCCATCCACCCACGCTAGTCAGCTTTCTGTATTGTAACAAACACCTGGGTGATCTACTCCCAAGGACGGGTGTATCTGGGTCACTTCTTCAGAGGCTCCACCCACAGTCAGTTGACCATTTTGCTTTTAGGCCTGTGGCAAGGAGTATGTAGCAGAGCAAGCACTTACCTCCTGACTAAAAATACAGTGGAAGAGAAAGAGGTGGGGGTTCCACAAACCTCTTCAAGGGAGGGCCTGCTTCCAAGCCTAATGACTTCCCACTGGGTACCACTTCTTTTTTTTTTTTTTTTCATTTTTCTTTTATTATTCATATGTGCATACAAGGCTTGGTTCATTTCTCCCCCCTGCCCCCACCCCCTCCCTTACCACCCACTCCACCCCCTCCCGCTCCCCCCCTCAATACCCAGCAGAAACTATTTTGCCCTTATCTCTAATTTTGTTGTAGAGAGAGTATAAGCAATAATAGGAAGGAACAAAGGTTTTTGCTGGTTGAGGTAAGGATAGCTATACAGGGCATTGACTCACATTGATTTCCTGTGCGTGGGTACCACTTCTTAAAGTTTCTACCAACTCCAACTATTACCAAGCTGGGACCAAGCTAACCCAGGGGCCTTTGAGGGCACTTAAGACCCAAACTATATCAGCACTCCTCACGCATCCACCAATCCATCTACCCATCTACCCATCTTCCCACCCGCCTATCCATGAATCTATACATCCATCTACCTGTCACTCAAACATTCATCTGTCTATCCATGAACCTGTCCATCCACCCATCCATCCACCCTCCTACCCCCCCACCCATCCATGCACCCATCATGCATCCAATCATTAATTCATTAAACTTTTCCTGTGCATTCTTTTGTGCCAGACTCTGGGGCTCTGAAGTGGTTCTGCTGCAGTTCCCACTCTTGATCTTTCTGAGTATGTTTTTAGAGACCAGTCTGTTCACAGATGTATTAGTAAAAATCCAGCCATAGTGGGGTCCAGTGGTGGGCACCTCTGCTGGTGAATCAAAAGGGCTTCCCAGAAGAGGTGAGTTGTGTAATTTGGGCCTTCAGGTTTGTGAGCCCGGAGGGTGGGGTGGGGAACAGAATGCTGGACCGTTAGCACAGAGTGTGGGGGAGCCTGCTATGGGAAGGGAGGTCAAAGATAAGGCTATAAGGGTTTGGTTGAGAGGCAGGCCCTGGGGCCACTGGGTTTCAGGCTGAGCAGCTGAGGCTTTATCTTGTGGGCGGTGGGGAGAGCTGAAGTCTCTAGGTACAGGAGTGACCTGGTCACTTTTTAGAACTCTGTCTGGGGCAGGGTGGCATGGAGAATGCACAGGAGGAGCCAGACAGGAGGTGGCTGCAAAGGCCCAGACGAGAGAGGGTGGGGCTTGGGTCATGGCATGACAGTGAAGGTCTCAAGTCCCCAGCGTGTTAGGAAGGCACACCTGGTGTGGCCTGTGAGCATATGGGTCAGATAGTTGCTGTGGGAGCATCTAGCTGAACAGGGTTGGCACGGAGTGAACCAAGTTGCCTTGGATTTTACAGCCATAAAGATGGAGCCAGGAAGTACAAATGAATATTGGCAATAAGGTACATGCCATCACTTTCCTCTGAGTGACACTTTCCCCAGAAAAGAGCGTTGGGTCAGGGATGAGCAGCCTTTTCATCTTGAGGGCGGGATGGGACGCACTGAGTTCATTAAGGCTGCTTAGGTCAATTACACAGAGAGACAGATGACCTCTCATAATTCTGCAGTGCAGCAGTCACTTAGCAGAAATGTGACAGGGACTGAGTGAGTCGTCCCTCAACTAAAGCACCCACTGGAGCCTGCTCCCTTGATGGGTAAAAAAAAAAATCATTCTCAAAATCATGGTAGTGGTGACAATGGTGATGGTAATGATGTGATGACCGTGACACTAGCGGTGGTGGTGATGGTGACATTGTGGACGGTGACGGTGGTGACGATGGTGAGGATGGTGATGGGTGATGATGGTGTTGCTGGTGATGACCGCTGGAACTCATGTTTTGCCAGCCACTATTCTAAATCAACTCTTAATTCTCACCAAAGTCCTGTGAGGCAATATTGTCACCCTCACTTCCCACGCAGGAGGCCCGGAGCGCACGCTGTGATGTTACACAGCACGCTGGGGGAAAGCAAGTGCTGTGATAAAGGGTGAGAGGTGGTTATTCCAGCTGACGGTGACTGCACAGATGCGCGTGCGCCCTGATGGGAGCCGGGCTTGGCATCTCAGGCGTTGCTGGGAGTCAGAGCAGAGGCAGTGAGGACGTGAAAGCCAGGAGGAAGCTGCTCTAAGCCACGTGCGTGCTGTGTGGTTGTAGGGGGAAGGAGAGAGCTTGAGGCTTAGTAGAAAGGGAACATTTTACCCTCAGAGCTGGGAGTGGGGAAACTGAGTCAGTGATGTGACTTGTCCGTGGATGTGACAGCAGTAAGAGCGAGATGTCAGACCCAGAGCGCTCTTCATTTAGCAACAGCTCAGGGCTGGAAGAAGGGAACACTTCTTCCTCCCCCTCATGTTTCCACATGGAGGGACATTTTGTGCAGCTCTCCCGGGAGGCTACTCTGCAAAGCCAGCCAACTGGGTGCAAAGGATGACTTCCAATGGATCTCAGGGACCAGGCAGGTCCGCTGGGAGGGGCCTGTGTGGGGCTCAGGCAGGTCACGGGGTGGGAAGGGCTCGGCTTTTGGAGTCAAATGCCATGTGGCCTTGGGGAGACAGTCACTTGCTCTGAGCTCGGCTCCTAACCTGTAGCATGGAGCTGTCTCCAGGATGACCAGAGAGCAAGCAGGGAGGACCTCTGTGCTCTGGGCAGGAGGACAAGGCTGTCTGAGCTGACCCTGAACCACCCCCTGCTCCATCTTCTGTGCCCCTTGCACCCCACAGCCTCGATCCCTGACCTCCACTGTCCCTTGTCACTGGCCACTTCTTTCATTGCCTGGATGGCCGTTCCAGCATTTCCATCCTCTCACCTGTAGATGTAGCTCACGGCCAGGCTCGCTCCCCTCCCGCCATGGAGGACAGCAGGCTGCTTCTGTGTGTTTCCACAGCATCCTCACTGGGTGGCCATTCCCTGGGTAGTCACCTGCTCTCCTGGGAGGGCAGGGCCACATCTGGCATCTGTTTGTTCCCAGCACAGGCACAAACACCTAGAAACGTTTGTTGAATGAATAAACAATGGCTTGGTGATGAGATGGGATTATTGTGAGGCTGGCAAGTTTCTCCCAAGGACTTGCTGCTCTGCTCAGATCCTCCTGGGAAACTCAGGCTGAGGGGTCAGAGCCCTCCTTAGAGCACTCAGGCACCTGCTGCGGGCCGGGCCCCACCATCCATGCCCCCTGTCCTGCCCTCCATTTCTCGTTGCAGCTGCTCATTCCTCACACTTCCTGGTGGCTGTGCTATTTGTTCTGGGTGATTTCCCTTATTTATTGCTGCATTTTCAGGAGGCACATAACTCTGTTTACTAAGCACTGTCCTGCAGCCTCTTTAAATTGAAACGATTGATCAGGCCTGTGCATTGCCCTTTGTTCCAGATCCTTCTCCCCAGAAACCCCCCAACCCCTGCTCCTCTAAGCAACAATTAAATGCAAATCCATTTTCCCTACAGAAAAATGTTAATCACAGTCCTGGGCCTCCGAGCACCCCAGAGAAGAGGGAACGTGGCTGGATGTGTGGAGTGGGCGTGAGGGTGGAGGGCTCTGCTCTTTGGGGGAGAGCGGAGCAAATTCCACCCAGCATGGGCTGCTGCTCGGTGGCAGGGAGCGGGGCCACTGCGAGGCTGGAATCTGGACTGTGAACTGCACTTGCGGAGGGGCGGTGGGCAGGGCAGGATGCATGGGTTGTGCCCTGGCCTCTGGGGAAGTTTAGGACATTGCCCGCACAGTCTGAGGATCCTGTGGGAGAGTCTTCTTAGGGATCTGATGGAGGGGACTACTTTTTAGGTTAAGGACAGTGAGTAGCGTTTCTGCTTGCGCCAGGAAGAAGCTGAGCGTCAGTTAGCAGTTGAAACCCAAGAGCTGCTGTTCACCTGGGAGCCACAGCGACCCTGGCCAGGGCGGGGTGGCTGGTTCCGTGTTCGTCATGGGCACTGTTCACTTTAGCTCCATCCCACGTGTGGCCAGTGGTCACCTGCTCAGCACGCCCAGTGGCTATGGCTCCCCAGCTCACCTGTCTGAGGCCCGGTGAGTTGGCAGCTCCTCCCCACCGTGCATGGAAACAGTGATGTCTCCATGTTGTGCTCAAGGCCTAGCGTGGTGAGGCTGTCAGTCGGCCATCACCCCATTTTATATGGCAGAGGAGACAGACAGGTCCCAGAGAGGGAGATGCAGTGAAAGGACTGAGGCTGAGAGACTCTGGGACCCACAGAGTCCCAGAAGTGGGGTCCCAGCCCCCTGTGCCACCAGCCTGGACTGCAGGCACTCACGTCTGGGTTCTTTTGAGGAAGTCTCCCCATCCTCCTGAGGGCACCAGGAAGAAGCCAGGGACCCCTGTTCACAGGAAGGCACATCCAAGGCAGGCACGGCCCTGTGACCTTCACCTTGTCCTCTGCAGAGCAGCGCTGGAGGACATTCTTCATGGAGCTTCGTGGGCAGGGTCCTCCTTTGCACCTGAAGCTGTATGGGGAAGATGCTGCCCCTTGCTGCCCAGTGCTAGCTTCCACACACTTGCTGTTTCAACTTTAGTTTCTCTAATTGTCTCTTTTATTTATTTATTTTTGCAGTACTGGGGTTTGAACTCAGGGCCTACATCTTGAGTACTCTGCCAGCCCTTTTTTGCAGTGGGCGTTTTGAGATCAGGTCTCTTGCACTATTTTCCCCAGGCTGCCTTTGAACCATGATCCTCCTGATCTCTGCCTCCTGACTAGCTGGGATTACAGGAATGAGCACTGGCACCTGACTCTAGTTTGTCTTTGTTTTGTTTTCAATTTTTTTGACACAGAATTTTTGGTTGACAATTTCTTTTCTTTCAGCCTTTATGAAAAATGCCACTCACTGTCTTCTACTTTCATTGTTTCTGATGAGAAGTTGGTCGTCCCTCTTTGTACCTGTCATGGGAACTGAAGAAGCTGTTTTCTTCTTGGCCAGCATTTATCTTTGCTTTTCAACAATCTGACTAGGATTTGTCGAGGTGTGGTTTCTGAGGTTTGCTGTAGATTTTGGGTATGTTGGCTGAATCTTTGTCCAGTTGCTGTCCAACCATGCATTGGAGTATTCATTTCACAAATACCGTGTTTAGTTTTCTAATTCCATTTGTATCGTCCTAATAGAAGTGTAGGGCTTCCACACAGAACTTCCATTCTGCAGCTGAAATTCCTCTTTGCTCACTCTGACCGTATTTTTCTCTCAATTGGTTAACAAATTTATCTTAATAATTTAAGGTGGCTGTGTGCTAGCCTCTGGGGTGCATATGTCTCCTCTGTTAATTGTCCTCCTTGATTATCAGTCCATTTTCATCCACGGGTTCCACTGAGCAGGGTCTCAACCACAGCTTTAATTCATTTCAGCTGACCTCTGGTTTCCAGGGTATCTCGGGTAGGTTGGGGCCTTCCTTCTGAAGTCCCCAGAAGGCCAGCCTCAGGAGACCGGGCATGTCTCTGCTCTTACGCTGCCTCGCTTTCCTTTGCACACTCCAGGAGGGCTGGCGTTGGGGTGTCTGGGGGCTCCGTTGCGGCTTCGGTGGGTCTCAGATGCTCTTGGACTCCACTGTTTTGAGAATGAGATCAGAGAGGCCCCCCCTCGCCGCCACCCCTATCAAGGTTCTGGAGTCGGTAATCTAAACACGAGACTGGGATCTCTCTGTTTTCAGCCTCACCTCGCTTGCCTCTTCCTCAGAATTGTCTGGTCACGAGGACTGTTTTTGCCTTGTGGACTTGGATTCCAGTCTTCCATTTAGAGTCATGGTGCTCAAAGAGCTTGGCTCATTCCTTCTGGAGCTGGCAGCCTCCCTGCTTGTGGGGAACACTCTCTGCTCACCTGCTATAGTTTGATGTTGACTGTCCCCCAAAGACCCATGTGTTAAAGTTTTGTTCCTAGAGTGGCACTGTCGGGAGGTGGTGGAACCTTTAAAAGGTGGGACAATCAGGGTCATGTCCCTGACGGTGTCTGTGGGACCCTGGTCTCTTCTGCCTCTCTCTTTGTTTTTCAGCTGTGAAGAAAGCAACTTTGCTCTGCCATATGGTGCTGCCATGATGGGCTCTCTCAACACTGGCCAAAGCAGGACAACCAAGCCTGGCTGGAATGTCCAAAATGCTGAGCCAACACAACTCATCTGTCTTCGTAAGTCGATTATCTCAGGCATTTTGTAACAGCCATAGAACACCACGTCACGTGCTGTGCATGCCCCAGGCTTGGGGCCACCAGATGCAAAGGGGGCGTGGTGTTGGCTCACCGGTGAGGGCTGGCCTTTGCCTGGAGTTTGGCTGTTTAGAACTCTGCAGTTACAGCTCTTTGGAGGCTTACAAATACACCGTGGCCTGTGTGGTGTTTTCTCGCTGTCGTGGTCAGTGACCGCTGTTATCTTCCGTGTCCTATGCAGACGTGGAGCTGTATTTCGGCAGTTTTGAAAAATGGGAGCCCTCGCTAGCGGGACAATTGGGGAAAACAGAGCTGAGCGTGTATAGAGCCCAACGAAGGCTCAACCACAAGGGCAACGGGTGCCGAGGCTGTGCCTCACCTGGGCTAGCGCCGTGAGGAGTGAGCTGACTGACCCCAGCACGGTGAGTGTGAGAGCCCAATCCTTCCTCAGCAAGCCTGGTGGGGCATGGTGGCCTGGTCAGACCCGACTCCAGGCCTTTAGAGAAAGAAAGCACACCCTCTGGATGGACACCCCCTCCAGTCTGCGCCCCCAGGATGCCTGTAGAGTATGAACTCAGGGTGATGATGTCACCACAGAGAGGAACTGCCACAAGCCACAGTCAGGAGACCAGACCCCTGAGGATGTAAGAAGGTGGAGTCATCAGATACGGACCAGAGCAAGGTCATCAGAAAGGTTTCAGAAGTGAAAGCCACCCAGACTGGGAAAGCAAGACCCAGACTAGGGCCCAGGCTCAGCCAGCAGTGGGACCAAGGCTAGGACCTCACAGGTCCTTGCAGGTGACTGGTCCTGGTAAGCCAGGATGACCCAGGGAGGTCACTTAAGAGGATGCAAGTCACCGAGGAGGGCAGAGGTCACTAAGAGGAGGGAAGTCACCCAGGCAGGAGGTCACTAAGGAGGAAGCATTGCGTCCAGGGCTTTGGACTTGGTGAGGCCTGGCATGACGGTCCTCAGGACCACGGCAGGTGTGCAGGTGGCAGCACTGAGAACACTGCTCTGGAATGTGGAGTCTGCAGAGCTGTCGCTGAAACTTTCTTCAGAGGTGGCAATCATTAGTGCCTCTGCCCTGTCCCCCTGCCTCAGGTCCTGCAGGAACCCACCCCCTACCAGCATATCTACAAGTCTCTCTTCTGGCCTGTGTGGGTCATTTCACATCCTGTTGAAGTTGCTAGACCAGGTTTGGTTTCAGATGTGAACAAACGTGACCAGAGCTTCAGGCAACCTGAGGGAAATACTTGTTTGGGGTCACGGAAGGGAGTGAGCAGGGTTCTCGGCCCCTGTGAACAAGGGTGCTTTCCAGCTGAAAAGAGGCCAGCCTGGGGCAGTGTGGGAAATTTGGCTCTGCCACTTTTATTAGCGTCGTCTTGGGGCAAGTCAGGTCATGTCCATGCACTTAGCTTCTCACTGAACAAATGGACCGATAGCATCTTTGTCACTGTCCCGAACTAGAGGTCAGGTCTCTAGAGCAGTGTGCACCATCTTGGGCCTGATACTGCTGAGATAATGGTAATGAAAACACTGCTTTACTTAGTGACTTTATTTGATGCTTTGGGCTCTTTGTGAGGGTCATGGGAGGCTCTTGGTGGCTGCTTTTACAGATGACAAGCCCAGGCTCTGAGAGGACCCCTCATGAAGGCTCATGGCACAGGTTAAGGGAAGATGCTGGGTGTGTGTCCCACTCAGGGCAGTCATGGTCTGGACAGTACCACCAGGAGAAAGCCAGTCCTGGGATGCCTTGGCTCCTGAGCTCCACTGGCAGGGCCCCAAAGCAGCTACTCAAAGCTTTTGTCCTTGCAGCAAAGTCAGTCCCTGTTCTGATTGGACTGGGTGATCCATCTGGGACAGATGAGGGCGTGGCCGGCTTTGACTGCCATTGTGACATGGGACCAGAGCAAGGCAGCACATCCGGAGAAATGGTGCCGTCTGAGCAGTCAGGATAGATGTGGGACTGAGTCCCTGTTTAAGGGAAGCTGAGGCCAGCGGTTGACCTGCTGGTTGCTGTCAGGGGCGAAAGGGGAGGAAGTGCAGGCAAAGCTGACCTGATGAGAGCATGAATGGGAGTGGGGAAGATTCCGGAAAAGCAAAGCAGGGCTGGAGGTGGGGAGCACCTTTTCCGCCTCCTGCTCCAGCCTTCGAGTCTGATTTATTTCTGCAGAAATGCTTATGAGGGGTGAGACGTAGCAAATAGCAAGTGGCGAGGATGTGTGGATTTGGGCTGTGGCAGACTTCCAACTAGCCTGCACCCTGAATCCACCTTTTGTTCCTTGTGGCCACAATGAAGGAGGGGATTGATAACAATGCCCAGAATGCTGTGACTGAGTGCCCACTATAAGTGGAGCATTTTAATCGAAAATCCATGTAATTTATTTGGATAAAAATGTGTGTTCTTTCACAACCCCGCTGTCTCCTGTCTTTTCATATTAATAGGTCATTAATACTCCATGAACGGGCCACCATCTTCTCGGAAAGCAAATGCAAGGGCATAAAAGGGAAATTATAGTTGTTCAAACTTTTTAAACGAGTGATCACTGGAGACAGAGGGCTGTGTTCACAAGAATAGCCAGCCTCAGCCACCAGCTTTGGGAGTGGGGAGTGGTGGGGAGAGCACAAAGATGACTCCTGGTGGGTGTGGGCTCTGCCAGAGCACGGCACCTGCTTCACCCTGACCTACAAGGGGTGCCTTGCAGCTTGGGGCCACCTAGGTGGGACTGGCTTTGGTTTGTGGTCACCTGTGCTGAGCAGGGCCTGCCAGGGAAGATAAGAGTGAGCAAGTATAAATGTGCACGTACAGGTATGCAGGTACAAGGTCAGGTACAGGTGCTCAGGTACAGGTGGGCAGTCTCTCCAGGAAGGGGGCTGGGCAGACCAGTAACAGGTCTCCTGCTGAGTCCATGCTTTTTGGCTGCAGAGCCCTGGCCCCTGCTGGGCAGAGTCAGATGATCCACACAATTGTTGGGGAGGGGGGGGGGTGCTGGCCTTGGCCTGGCACTGCCCACCTCTTGCCAGAGGACTTCTCTAGATCCAACCCTTGTGAAAAATCATGACTCTGGGCAAAACTTCCTACTTCTGGGCCTCAGCCTCCTCATGGGTGAAGTAAGATGCCTGGATTCAGAGATATATTTGCACTAGCAAATATATCTCTGCAGGCTACTGGAGACTCATGCTACAGGGGATACATCTGATCCCCTATACATCTGATGATGTATCCCCTGTAGCATGAGTCCCCAATAGCCTGCATCTCCAGCTGAGCCATCACGGGCAGCCCCGAGGACACCCAGCAGCCCATGATCATGTCTGTATGCTGAGTCCAACGCTTTCCCCGCATTAACTGGGAGCTACATATGCTGGGGGGGTGGATGGAAACACAGGCATCAGCCATGAGGGGAACTGTCGCCTGTTACGTCTTCAGCATTGTGGACAGCGTGTGGGTGTTCTGGGAATATGGTGAGTGGATGGAGAGGCCCTGGTCTCTGCCCTGTAGCTGGTCCAGTGCAGAGGAGGAGCCAGAGACAGCCAGTGTGCAGGACTGACAGTCAGTGCTACATCTTGGCCCCTTTCCTCCCCTGCCCCTTTCCTTCCCATTCTGTTCCTTTCCTCCTCCCCCTTTCCTCCCTCCTAGTTCCCTCCCCTGTATTATCCCTTCTCCTGCCTCTCCTTTCCTCCTCTGTGACTCTCTTAGGTACCCCTTCTCTGAGGCTCCCTCTGAATTTAGTGTCAACCAGGTGCGTTCCCTCCTCACGGCCACCTCCTTCTGTGTGCCTGTGCCCAGGAGCTCTGCATGGGCAGATCCAAGCCTAATTGTTTCCCTTGGCCTGCTCGGAGTCAGGACGAGTGCTGCTGAGGGTGTGTCTGGGGCAAGAGGGAGCAAGGCGGGCTTTCCAGATGGGCCTACGTGGGGCACTGGGTTGTCACACACTGCAAGCTGGGTTGAAGGCAGCATTTTGGGCCGTACAGCAATTCTGGGGGCTAAGCATGCAGTGATTCTGTGTGAGCCTTGTCCCCAGTGTACGACCCCACCTTTCTGAAGAGTGTCTGCTCTCAAAACACACCACTGAAATCCATCCCCTAGGCAAAGCCTGTGGAGATGGATCCACGGCAGCCAGGGCTCAGCTTCCTGCCTCCATAGAAACCTCTGAAGACAGCGATGTCAGTGTTTACAGCAGAGAAACTGAGGTAGAGAGGGGGCATGTGGCCAGCTGGAAGGAGCAGGACTGGAGAGTGAATCTTAGTTCTGATACCCGCCACTCCTCCGTGCTGGTCTTCTCGTCTATGAAGCATTGATGCCGTGGTATTTCACAGGGTGGCTGTGGCACTGAAGTTGGCCCAAGTAGGTAAGGTGCTTAAAATAGCCTTGTAGGTCACACTGGGGTCTTTAGTCCATGGTGAGTTGATTTATGTGTGGGGTAAGAGGCAGGGGCTGAGTTTTGTTCTTTATGTACACATCCAGCTTCCCCAGCACCATCTATGAAGAGACTGTCTTTCCTCTGGTATGTATTTTTGGTGCCTTTGTTGAAAATCAGCTGGCTATAGATTTGTGGATTTATTTCTGGGGTTCCCGTTCTGTTCTGTTGGTTTTTCGACAGTACCGTGCAGTCTGGGTGACAATATCTCAGGGTTTGAGGGAAGATTTTGTGATGCTTCCAGCTTTCTTCTTTTTTGCTCACGACTGTTTTGGCCATTCAGGGTCTTTTGTGGCTCCATGTGGATTTTAGGATTGCCTTTTCTGTTTCTGTGAAGAGTGCCATGGCTGTGAAAGTACTGGAAGAAAGCATAGGGGAGGCATCTGAAGCCATCAGTTTAGGCAATGATTTGCTGGCTAAGACATCAAACCCCAGGGCAACAGGAGGAAAAACAGACAAATCTGATCTATAAACCCTGCAGGGCGAAGGAAAGAATCGACAGAGACAACGTGAAAACGTGGGAGAATATTCGCCAACAAGTCATTCAGCAAGGGTTAAAACCCAGAAAAACTACAAAAGCAGAGCAAAACCAATGTCCCTAACAACCGCAAAACAAGTGAAAAGTGACCTGACACCTCCACAGGGAGCCCGGGGACGAACCCTCCGCTGCCCTGGGTCTGGAATGGCCCCGAGGGCCCACGCGCCGTTTTGGAGGTGACGGAGCCTGCGTTCCTGTGCGTGTGTCCTCAGGAAGGGACGGTGGGTCTGTGCTCTTTTCCTCTTTTGCACACAGCCACAAGGGTTGCGCTGCCGCCACGATGTGCCGCCTCACCGCAGGCCGAAAAGTAAACTTTTCTTCTCTACGGGCTGATGTATGTCAGTTATCTGTTACAGTTCTAGAAAGCCGAGTCACATTATAGCCATGCAGAAAATGCAAGTAGACACTGTGCGGTGTTGTCCTACCCCAGTGAGAACGCCACCACCAAAAAGGTGAAAAATAACAAGTGCAGGTGAGACGCCCAGAAGAGAGGATTCTGGAACTCGGTTTGTGGGTATGTGGGTTAGCACAGTCATCGTGGGGAACAGTGTGGAGGCTCCTGAAGGAACTAAAAATAGAACTGGCATTGATCCAGCCATTCCATTACTGGGTGTACATCCAATGCAACTGAAATCAAGGGTGTCGGAGAGACGTCTGCACCCCGTGTCTGCTGTGGTGCTGTGCGCAATAGCCAAGGTACGGAATCAGTTAAGTGTCCACCAACTGAAGGATGGGCAAGGAAGATGTGGTATAAACACACGATGGAATATTATTCAGCCATAAAAAATGAACGTAATCCTGTAATTTGTGGCAACGTGGGTGGAATCAAGGGACAAGAAGTGAAATAAGTCAGATATGGAAAGACAGACCCCACATGCTCTCACGCTATGTGGAAACTACAGAAGGACGCTATGGTAGAAGTAGAGGGCAGGGGTGCTCTCCACTTCCCCAGGCTGGGAAGCGGGATAGAGGAAGGCTGGACAATAGATGGCAACACAGTCATGTGAAAGGAGTGAGCCCCAGTGCCTCACGGTGACGATTCATTGTGTATTTATGAAGACCTACAAGAGAGGAGGAGGTTCAAAGGCTCTCGAAACAGAGAAATGGTGAACTGCGGACGAGGGAGAAATTTCAGTTGCTCTGAGTAGGTCCATATGCAGTGTACACAAGTCGAGTTACCACACGGAACTCCGTAATGTGCACAATGGTAACAATGCTGTCAATTAAAAGAAAATCCGAAAAAAGCTAGTGAAGTGTTCTGCCACTGACAGCTTCTTGATGTGTCAACAAACATTGCTGCGTGGGTAAACTGACAAAAGAACAGCCTGGAGGAAAGTTACAGCCTGACGACGCTGGCCTCTGTGAGCGGCTCCTCTGCAGACGGACGGGGAGACTGTCTGCAGACGGACAGGCACTGGTGTTTGCTGAGCGATTACTCTTTACTAGGCACGTGGTGATGGTCTGCACTGATCTTTGCTTTAAAACTTTCCAGGCTTCCTGCAAAGCATTACTAACTCCATTTTGTAGAAGAGAAAAAAAAAATCCAAGGCTCAAACACAGCTGGGAAGCAATAAAACAAGGGCTTAAAAAACTGAACCCATCTTTTTTTTAACCTGACGGGATGCCTCTCAGCTGATGCAGGTGACTGCTGTAGGGCAGCTCCTTTCACCCTGGAACCAAATGCAAAGGATTCCACGCAGATGTGGTCCCACCAAGCTGAGGCAGGAGACCGGGGGTCCCAGAGTGAAAGTCATCTCCAGGGCCACACGCTGTGGGACTCTGAGCAGGGTTGTGATGAGGACCCTCAGGCTGGTCCTCACTCCCACCCCTGGGGTCTGTCTTCTGGAAGCTTCTGAGTTCAGGGCCCTCTCCCTGACCTGCTGAAGCCCTCTCCTGCAGAATGTCTGTCTCTTCTCCTGACCTGAAGGCTGGGAAGCAACTCAAACAGACATTTCTGAGCCTCCCTCGGGGGAACAGAGTGACAAGGACTCTGGGAGCCGCAGAGAGGCTTTGTTGTCCATGTGGTGCTCGTGGGGGAGCCTTCTGCTGCAGCTTGGAGTGTGACCCACATCACACGGTCTGACCCACTGTCACCACTACCGTCTGCTTGTAGTAACCGGCTGGTTTCCTGGGTTTCCACTGTGCCCTCAGGCTCCTTATGGCAGTGGCAAGGCCGGGGCTCCACCCAGAAAGCCAGGGGCAGTGCCAGGCAGGTGCTGCTTCCTGGAGCTCTGGGATGTCTCCAGACCCTGGCTCCCCTGCTGGGGATGGCAGTGCCCTCCTTAGAAGCTGCCATGAGCATAAAATGGTTTGGTTGCTAGAGCACTTGGGACCATGGCTGCACCCTGCAGTGCTGGGTAAAGTCACCCTGCTGCAGTCTCCTGGGGCTACTGTGACAAAGAACCAGAGCCTGAGGGCTTGCAATACTGGCCAAATCATTTTGCTACAGTTCTGGAGCCAGAGGTCTGAGATAAAAGTGTGACAGGGCTGTCTCCCCTTGGAGACCCAGGGGGTCCTTCCCCACCTTTCTCAGGCCTCTTTTCACCTACAGCTGCCTCCCTCCAATCATGTCTCTTCTCTGTCTCTGTCACACTCCTGGGTCTGCCCGTGACCTCCCTGAAACATCCGTCATTTCATTTAGGGCTCAGACTACTTCAGTATGACCTCACCTTAACTAGTTAAAGCTGCAAGACCCCTAATTTCCAAACAAAACCCCATTCTGAGGTTCCAGGTGGGCATGGATTTTGGGGGAGCTATTCACTTAGATGTAATTAATCAATAGCAGAACCACTCAGGGTCCTGGCATGTCCCTCGTTAGGTACTCCATCAAGCAGGAAAGAAAAAAGAGTGTATTCTGTCAAAAGTCTCTGAGAGCTGAAGGCCCTCCTGCCTGTCTAGGCTTAGAATGGCAGAGGCACTGAGCTCAGGGGACATGGGGACAGGTAGCTGTGGGCCCTAGCCTTGTCGCTGCTCCTTTTTCTTAAAGGCACTGGTGGTTGGGGGCTGAGGCACACAGAAAACTCAGATCCTCCATCATCTCAGAGCTTGGGCAGTGCTTGAAGGGGCAGGTCTCTGTGAGCAGGGCCCACTCAGAAGAAGGGGTGCACGGAGGCCTGGGGCAGCCCTCTGGTCCCAGGCTGGAAGGGTCTGCTCAGGGCTCCCACAGCCTCTGCACTTAGCCATCCCCTGGGGTTCCTGTCATCTCTTGTCTTGGTGCACCTGTGCCCAGGGCTGCGGCTGCCTCCCCAGGGCTGGGCCCAGACTGCAGCATTTGTTGCACTGTGGGTCTCCCTGAGTGTACCTCGTGCTGCCCACAAGGAGCCTTGCGTGGAAATGGGACCATGGCCACTTGGAGAGGTTGAAGAGAACTAAGTGCTGAGGGAGCACAGAGGTGGGCAACGGCTCAGAGACCTTCAAGGGGGGGTACCCCTGAGCTGAACTTTGGGGGTTAGAGTTCTAGAAATGGTTGGAAGGAGAGGCTGCCCTTCCAGCTAAGGGAACAAGAAGAGTAAAGGCCCCAGTGTAGATGGCAGTGAGGCCAGTTCTGGGGACTATGTGGCTTCATGGCATTGGTGCCCACTGTTGGAGGTGCTGGGTGATGGGGTGCAAGGGCTTGGAGGCCAGGTTGAGGAGCTGGACTTTATTCAGAGGCACTGTAAGCAGGAGGCCATTGGTCTTTGTGAGGGCTGCTGTGTGGCATAGTACACGTGGAGTGGACATTGGAAGATCCAGTTTGGAGGCCAGGAGCCCCAAGATGAGGCTGATGCAGTACAGGCCGTTCCTCAGAACCCATGTCCACATGTGCTGGAAGGTCCTCGGGTCTTTCCACGACCTGTCCAGCCCCTGTCCCTGGGATCTCCTTCATCTGATGTCAGTACCCAGGTGCTGGCAGGAGGTGTGTGTAGACAGACGATGGCGGCACTCTCGTTAAGACAGCGCTGGCACATACAGGGTGAGCAGGGGGTCAGAAGACTGTCTGAGAGGTGGAAGATGAAAGGTGTTTCCCTGCTGGGCAATGTCAGGATGCGTAGGTGTGATCTTGCAGAGGTTGTGACTCAGAGTTCTGCTCACACACCTCTTGTTACCACTGGGGGGAGGATTGAGATCTGGACGGGGATCGCAGTTGGCGGAGTGACACCAAAGTTTTAGCCAGGATGTGCTGTACAGGGAAGGGCAGTGGGAGGGCAGGAGTTGGGTCCTTTCCAGCCCAATTCCTTGAGACTTGGGATAAGGCAAGCTGACCTGTTCATTTGCCCCTGAATGCCTGCCGTGAATAGGAGCAAGGGCCTGGACTCACTGGCAGGATGGCATCGCCTTTAGTCATTACAACAGCTCTCCAGGATGAGCCCCATGACAAGGAGCACACAGGGTGGCCACACAACCTGTCCAGGGTCCTGAGAGACTGCTTTGACACTGTGCAGCTTTAAGTCCAGGGACCAAGTGGACAGTTGATCTGGGGACAGTGTGAGTACCAAGTAACGAAGTTTGTGCCCTGGTGCTGCTCTGGGACACGGGCTGCCACTGTCTGTGCACATGCAGGAGCGCAAAGTCAAGTACAGAGCACTTGCATGGCGTGCTCCTTATGATAAGCTGTCTGTGAAGGCGACCTCCAGCTGACAAGAGGATAGGCTGGTCCCTTCCATTATCTGCCTGCACCACAAGAGGGCAGTTGGCCATCATGGTCTCCTCCATCCTCTGGCAGGAAGTCTGGGTGAACTGTGTGTGTTGCAGGTCTTGGAGCCAAGCAGGAGGGGACACAGAGCCCTCTCAGTCCCACTGTGGGCATTCCTAGGCCAGCTGGCCGGTGGCCCATCATCCTGGCCTCCTGGCTGCACTGTTACCTCCTCGTGTGTTTGCATGGCCCGGATGGGGTCAGCAGCAGACAGGAGGCCGGAAGCTGCCAGGCTCTTTCTGTGCCTGCTCCTTCACAAGCCTCGTGGGGGTCACAGTTTCATTCCTCCTGCTGCTTCTCGCCTGGTGGCCTTTGTCCCCTGCAGCAATCCCACCCCTGGGTAGCAGCCTGGGGTCACAGGATTCTTAACAAGGCTAGATTATTCCCCAGCTCTGTCTCTTACCAGCCTTGGGCCTCTAGCAGGCCCCTCTGAGCCCCTGCCTTAGTTTCCCTATTGCAGAGGACTCTGTGTGGATGAGAAGTATGTGCAGTGTGGGTCATGGCACTCTATGGCCAGTGGTGCTCCTGTCCCTGACGTGACACTGCAGAGCTGGTGTCTCCCCTCCCATCCCTCACCAGGTTTTTGTTGGAACATTGCATCAACTTCCAGCTGCCCTCAAAGGCAGCGAAGCTGTGAGGGCAGACGTGGGCCCCCAGGCAGCACCGAGGAGGCACTCATGGCAGCAGGAGTGGTTCTCACCAACTCCCTGTGCCTGCACGGGTCCATCCTGGCTCCTCTTCACAGCTGGCCCAGCATTCTGCCTTTAGATGAAGCGTTACCGTTGCAAGCGTGTGGAGGTCGGGCTTTGTAGACACGCATGAACACATATGCCAGAGGTGCGTGAGACACTAGCTAACAGGCTATGTGAAGTGGAAGAGGGAGGTCGTGAACCCCTCTCCTGTCACTCTCCAGCTGGGACCTAACTGTCCCTTCTCTGGACTGTCTGTGGGCTCTTAATCCCCACATGCAGCGGGTTTGCTGAGCGCTGGGAAGGGACACAGTGGCACTACCAGGCTCCTTCAAGGGAACCACGGCTGCCCCCCTGCAGGGGGGTGGCCAGCAGTCAGGGCAGCCCCTGCTGGATGCCCTGCAGGGTTGCCCCCACACCTCGAGCATCAAGAAACGGAACCAGGAGGGGTGGAAGGGCCCAGTCATCTCGGGGCTTTAACACGGTTCCTGATCCACAGGCCTTTGTCAGGGCTCTGTCACAGTTGGCATCTCCATATGGCCTCTCTGGCAGCCTCTCCCTGCTTTCAGAGCCGTCCATACCTAATGACCACCCTGACTCTCGTCCCTGGATCTGCTTCCTGGGAACCCAGCCTGCAACAGCCATGGGCAGCTCTGGGCACTGCTGCTCCTGGTGGCCTCTTGGCGGCTTGTCTTGTGGATCATGGCATGCTTTGCTCGAGGTGGGCCATCACAGCAGGGTTAGTGGGAAGCCTGGGGCATAGCGGCTGTGTCCATCAGACATTTATGGGAACCAGAGCCGAGTCGTCCCCCTGAGGGCCCTGGGAGTGGTCAGAATGCCCTGCAGCAGTGGCCTGTGATGGGTGTTATGTATACATCTGTGATCTTCCAGTCATTCATTTATTGTTTGGGAACATCTATTCTTTAAAAATTAAATAATTTTAAAAGTTGTTTTGGTGGCAGAGAGCTTGAAGAGCCAAAATGCATGTTTACTAAGTTCTGCGTTTCTGAATTTCTTTCTTGAGAGAGTTGCTGCTGGCTGTGGAACTTACTCAACGTGTTTTGTCAGCATCTGCCTCCCCATGCCCCGTCCTCCTGGGCTGGGGACCACGGAGCAGCAGCCCTTGGAGGAAGAAGCACTGTTGGGTTTCAGAAGACTGCGCTCGAGGACCACAGCTCACAGTCATGACTGTTCACTTAGATCCAATGGTGTGTGCTCGGATTTAATTCTGCTCACTTCCCACTTCCAAGTGTTCTCATGCACACACGAAAAGTGAGGTGACAGCCCTCGTGTGGTGGCTCCTTCAGAAGAGCTTTGGAAGCAGCTGAAATATTCCAGGTTTGTCTCACTGTTACCAGATACTTCAGAAACAAAACCCAGCTAATTGCAACGCTCGTTTGAGCACTTCCCTCTAATTGCTGGAATCGGTAAAGCTTTAGAAGTTCCAAGGATGTTATTGTAAATCCAGTTGAAAAACTCAGCGTGAAGACCAAATTATTTATTATTGCAGTTACAATAGGAAAACAAATTTTAGCGAAGATAATGTCACGAGAGAAACAATATTCTTTCTAAATTGAGTGCAGAAATGTACTTGGGGCTGCTTGGGGCTCCTTCCCACAAGCTGTGATAAACCCATTTAAACAGAGGAGGTATTTGTCAAAATTTACCACTCAAATGTGTGCATCTCAAATGACTTGAAATTAACAATTTTGTGATGAAGTCGTGTTAAATATGAAAAACCTCTTTTTCTTATTTTTTCCAATGGCAACACTCAATTTCGTTCATTTTCTCATCATCTATGAGATTTCATAAATATTTGAGCCCATGAACAATTTCTTGGTAAATCCACTCAAGTGTCCCAGAATGGCACCAAACTTTTTGTAAACCAAGCCTTTGCATTTAGGATGTGGCTGCATGAAAAGCAGTTGGAAATCTTTAATGGAAGCAATCAGTGAATAGAAGCCACAAATGTCAGTTATTAAGTTTCTAGCAAATTGTAATTATTGGAAACAAAGCGTCCAAGCAGGGAGACATTGAAGTTTATCCCTAAAAAGGCAAGGGAGGAAGTGCACACGTTACACTTTTCACTTAAACTCTGCACCTTCACACGCAGCTCCTGGGTCTCCCTCGGCAAACCTGTGTGCGGCCCTGGGAGGGACTGGGTGGGAAGGTCTGGCGCAGTCAGAAGAACCGTGAACAGAGATAATGCACTTGATGCGTTTCATGGTGAGAAAATGTGTGTCAAAAGTATGTGCCTTGAATACAGGCGAAAGACAGCGTCTGTGCCAGTGTTTCTGCTGGACATTTATACGTTTCCAGGCAAAAATACCCAAAATAGAAACACTTCCCACTTACTAGAATTTACTCCCAGCATACCAGGCGCCTCAATTCCTGCAGAGAGAATATTTTCTAAGTTAAAAATATGCCCTATTGAGAAGGATCAGTTTAAATTTAATAATTAAAGATTTTAAATCACAAAATGCACTGAAAATAATTACATGCAACTGTATGGAAAATTCAAAATCAGGTAGTCATAAAAACATATTATTCTGAAAAACACACAGTACCACCAAGACACCTGGAGGAAATGACTAGAGTATATAATTGTGTACCAAGGATATTTTAAACTTTTTTCACTTTTTAATGTTCAAATAATCACATAAAGGGTTTAAAAATTTTGCTTTAATGGGAATAGATATGTTGCATTTTCATTTTTTTATTAAAAATTTTGAATGAAACTGTTTTAGGCTAACCAACATAATAAGAGTAATTGATTGGCCAATGAATACATATGTAATTGAATTAAGCAAATATGCATGCATATAAAGGTGTAAAAAACATTACATGTGATCTGAGTGACTGGAGCGTCCCCAAGACTCAGCTGCCACTGACAAGGAGGCAGAGCCCAAGGCCACGTGAGTGGCTGGTGGTGTAGCATTTTGGAACTCTGTTGGATTTTTGAGGCATTGTTATCAAGTCTTTAAAATTGCTATTGATTAAACTTTACTGATGTAGTTAAAAACCTTCATTCCTTCCCCCGCCCTCCCAAAACTTGTCATTTAAAAAATACTTCTTTTTCTTTGTTGTTTGTAACTAAATATCGAGCAAATTCAGCACAATATTTACAAAGTATCTGTGAAGTAGCAAGAGGAACCCTCACTACAGCCCTGACAAGAGTGGGGATCTTAAAGATAAGTTGTCACCTCCACGGCTCTCTGCAGCCCCGGGTTCCACTCCCCACCCATCCAGTTCCTTCCCAGTTTGATAGTCACAGCCTCCTTGACCTGCGGTGACCGTTCCTGTCTTAAGCTTTGCCACAAGTGAGTGTCAGTCTGTCAATCTATAATGTATGGCTGATTTCGCACGCCCTGGGCAGCAGCTGTGAGGAGTCCTGGGGTGTGCAGAGGGGTCAACCAGCTGCTCTGGTGGAGTGGTCCACTGCTGAGCGAGGCCATGGTATGTAGCCATGGCTCACCCTTCCCTACCCAAGGAAAAGATGACAACGTTTCATGTGTCTGTCCCCTGCCGATGAGTGCCTGGGCCCATTCTGGGTCTGTTTGGATTGTTTTCCTGTTGGGAACATATGCCTGGGAGCATCTTGGTCACTTGTGTTAGCATGTGCCTGAGTGTCCAGGTGGCCTGTGACTGTGCCTTTAACACCACAATAATGCTGAGCTGTATCCCAGGGCTGGGCCCCCGAGATGCCTTCTCAGAGCCCAGAACCGTGGCTCTGAGTCCTACTCCAAGCTTGGTGCTGTCGGCTCCTTACATTTTCCCTAGGGCGCTTGTGTGAAAGGACATTGTCACTGTTGTTTACAACATTCACATTCTGAAGCTAAAATGTTTCAGATGTTCCTTGTTGGTTCTGAGTCTTTCTGAACATTTGTCTCCTTCTCCAGGCCTCCAGGTCCCCCCAAATTGCTTTGTATCTATACCCAGCAGTGAGGGGTCCTTCTGTTGTCTTACACCCCAGAGGCCAAACAGAGGAGGATCAATAAACACATAGGCAGAACTGTTTGGCCCACTCCAGCCCTCTGCTGGCAGTCAGGGAAGTTCCTCTGGTTTTCCACCAGGCTCTTGGGAAGCACAGAGAGGGTGCGGGAGACGCCCAGCCTCCCCGCCTCCTTGCATCTTCCCGCAGGCATGGAAGGAGCGATGCAGAAGGAGTGTTCTCCTGGTCCTTCCACTGCAGCTCACACCTCACGTCTTGGAAGGCTCATTGCCATCTGGCATAAATGCAGCCTGTCCTCCAGGGGATGGCTGTACAGACACTGGTGCAAAGTGCCATGTTTCATGGGCTGCTCAGCACGGCCGCCTCGTCTGGTTCTGCCCACAATGAGTAACCACAGGGTGGGGGGAGGACCCCATGGGGGGGTGTGCATGGGGAAAGCAGGGAAGTGGAGCACTTGACATGAATGACCTTTGGCTCCAGCAAAGCCCTCCCCAACAGGTCCCCACCAATCTGTGGCAGGGCCTGAACCCGGAGGGGACTGGTGAGCACAGAAAATGTCTCAGCCCTAGCTTAGGCAATGACACACAGTGGATCCCCAGTGGCCAGTCTGTCATTCTTCCAGCCTAGTGGCTTCCTGGCCTCGCTCAACAGCAGGATTGCCTGGGGCTCTTTATAAAGATTTAGCTGCCCAGGCCTGTGGGCCCAGCCCAGGGATCTGAGTTTGTTCTGCCTCCCTAAGCTCCTGACCCCTCTATCTCCACACGGTGGAGGCTAAGTGTTCTCCCCATGGTTGGGCCCTCCTGATCCCCCAGGAAGGCCAGTTGTCTCCTCTTCTGGGTTCCCTTACCCCTTTTTTCATTTCCTCTCTGTTTGCATTGGAGTTGTGTACCTGTGTGCCTCTCTGGTGCTCACAGGGCCTCAGGACACAGGCAGTGTGAAGGATTTGAATATTTGAGGTGTGTGGGAGGGGACTCCTGGCACAGTCAGTGTTTGTCATCTTGTTCACTGTAGCCTTTCTTCCTTCTGGTGCAACTTAGAAATGCTTCCCCTTATCTTGAGCAGAATAGTTCTGCCATTCTTTTTTTTTTCCTTTTATTCATATGTGCATACAATGTTTGGGTCATTTCTCTCCCCTTCCCCTCACCCCCTCCCTCTCCCCTGCTACTAGGCAGAAACTATTTTGCCCTTATTTCTAATTTTGTTGACGAGAGAGTTATAAGCAATAGTAGGAAGGAACAAGGGTTTTCGCTGGTTGAGATAAGGATAGCTATACAGGGCATTGACTCACATTGATTTCCTGTGCGTGTGTGTTACCTTCTAGGTTAATTCTTTTTGATCTAACCTTTTCTCTAGTTCCTGTTCCCCTTTTCCTATTGGCCTCAGTTGCTTTTAAGGTATCTGCTTTAGTTTCTCTGCGTTAAGGGCAACAAATGCTAGCTAATTTTTTAGGTGTCTTACCTATCCTCACCCCTCCCTTGTGTGCTCTCGCTTTTATCATGTGCTCAAAGTCCAGTCCCCTTGTTGTGTTTGCCCTTGATCTAATGTCCACATATGAGGGAGAACATACGATTTTGGTCTTTTGGGCCAGGCTAACCTCACTCAGAATGATGTTCTCCAATTCCATCCATTTACCAGCGAATGATAACATTTCGTTCTTCTTCATGGCTGCATAAAATTCCATTGTGTATAGATACCACATTTTCTTGAACCATTCGTCAGTAGTGGGGCATCTTGGCTGTTTCTGTAACTTGGCTATTGTGAATAGGGCCGCAATAAACATGGGTGTGCAGGTGCCTCTGGAGTAACCTGTGTCACAGTCTTTTGAGTATATCCCCAAGAGTGGTATTGCTGGATCATATGGTAGATCTATGTTTAGATTTTTAAGTAGCCTCCAAATTTTTTTCCAGAGTGGTTGTACTAGTTTACATTCCCACCAGCAGTGTAAGAGGGTTCCTTTTTCCCCGAATCCTCGCCAACACCTGTTGTTGGTGGTGTTGCTGATGATGGCTATTCTAACAGGGGTGAGGTGGAATCTTAGTGTGGTTTTAATTTACATTTCCTTTATTGCTAGTTCTGCCATTCTTAGAGCACTGATGACTCATCTTCCGCTCTTGGTGTCTCTTCTGAACAAACCAAAGGAATTTGGTCACTCAGTTGGCTCCTATGGCACAAGGCAGGTGGTGTTGGTGGCTGTCAGCACCTGTCGGGAGTGTTCTCAGCAGTGTAAAGGGCAACCTTTTTGGAGAGGATTTGAAACTGTTTCTTTGGGGGAAAGAGCCTGTGGTCAGAGGACAGAGAAGGAAGGGGCTGGAGAGGAATTGGCAGGTGGTAGAGGTGGGTTTTACAGAGGACTGTCCTCTGTGTTTCCTGACCATAAACAACATTTTCAAGCTGCTGGATTTTGAGTTGTGAAATTAATTCAGTAGGTCACAACCAAGGTAATTGTTTATTTTTCGATGATACAAAGTAGAAATTATAAGAACAAATATCCCATAGTGTGTGGTTTTCAGTGGAACTTTTGTTCTAGTTGTGTGTATGTGTGTGCATGTGTGTACGTGTGTATGCATATGTGTGTGTGTGTGTGCATTTGTATTTGCTGTAGACTGCATGTCTGTGGCCCCTCCTGAATTCCTAACCCTCAGTGTGATGGTGTCAGGAGGCCTTTGGGAGGTGATTAGGTCAGGAGAGTGGAGTCCTCATGAGTGGAATTAGTGCTCTTTTCAAGGAGACCCCACAGAGCTTGTTCAGCCCTTCCACCATGTGACGACACACCAAGAAGAGGGTTGTCTATGAACCAGGAAGTGGGCTGTTACCAGACATCAACTCTGCTGGCTCCATGATTCTTGGACTTGCAGCCTTTGATGCTATGAGAGATGTCTGCTGTTTATGAGGTGCTCAATTTATGAGGTGTTTCTGCCATAGCTGCGTGGACTGAGGCCGTCTATGTGTGCGTGTGTGGGGTGGGGGGCGGGAGGTGGATATAAGATTTTTTTTTTTTTTGTACTGGAGGTCACTGTGTTAGTTTCCTAACACAAAGCTGTAAAAACCTACACAAGCTTAGTGCTTAAAGCCACACACACTTATTATCTTTCAGTCCTGGAGGTCAGAAGACTGGGATGGCTCTCACGGGGGCCAGATGGATTGCACTCCTTTCTGAGGGCTCCGAGGAGCCCTTTCCTCCCCTTACCTGGCTTGTAGGGACCACAGTGGCTCATGACCCCTCCACCTTCAGAGCAATCGTTGTACCGTAGCCCTCCCCTCTGACCTGCCTCCGGGATAATCCAAGAGCAAGTCTCCAGCATGAGGTTGGAATGTAACATTCACAAGTTGTGGGGGCCATTGTTCAGCCTGTCATAGTCACGGTCAAATTGCTCAGAACCCACGTGGCTTGACAACCCTGGGTGTCCTTTCCAGAGCAGAGCTCCGGGGGTCTCAGATGCAGAAGGGGTCAAGTGCCTCCAACCAGCAGGCTCTGGACTCTGTGTCAGCTCTGCCTCCTGCCTTGTTCACGTTCATCAGCACAACCGAGACCTGCTGAGGTCAGCCATCAGTTAACCCTGGGAGTCAGGACTCCCAGCATCATGGCACCTCTGAGGTCCCAGGCAGCTTCCTGGTTACATTTGAGAAAAATGCAGCCAGAGCAGGAGAGAGACAGAGCGACCTGCAGACAGCGCAGCAAGGGAAGGCAAGATCAGGCCACCCCAACCACGTGCGGGTGCCTGGGAGGTCCGTGCTGGTCAGTCACACCAGATTGCATTTGGGGTGCTGTCTTATGCAGGGATAGCTAACACCCCCTTTCCTGGTTGCCTTCTTTTCTCTCAACTGAGGCGAGATTGCAGCATCTATGAAAACATTTTGGAACCAGTGTCGACTGGGATGGGAACACAGTGCCTTTCTCCCTGGTGACATCATGGCCAGGACTGTAGTGGGGCTCACTTGCTGTGTGTGAAGTAAGGGAGCTTGGGTCTCAGCAACCCGTCCCCACTTCTAATTTAATTATTGATTGATTTGGCCTTGATGGCAGAAAAGTCTCTGTGAAATGCAATTACTTGCTTGTACCCAAGCATTTTGATTGTCTAATGATTGTCTCCAACAGGAGCCAAGCATCCGTCCTGCTTTTAATTAAACTAAGTCTGCTAGGGAGGGAGCCAGCCTGCTTCCACCGCCACCAACCTCAGCCACTCCTGGGAAGAGAGCGCCTCCGCTCTCTGGCCAGAGGTGTGGGGTCCCAGATGCTGCTGCATTTATGAGTCATGCCATCGGAACTGAGGTCCCAGGGAGACAAGTCAGCCTAATAGGCTGTCTCTGTCCCCTGGAATAAAAAAACAGTTGTCTTTACAAATGTGTGGCTCTCACAGGACTCTGGCTCCTGGAACTCACAAGTCAGAGGGTCCTTGTGTGGCATTGAGAGCCGGGGACAGCAGGACCAGGCGGGGGCAGAGTTTAGCTCGGTGAGGAGAAGCAGTAATCCCGGGAAGGCGATGCGGCCTGCAGTGCGTTCCTACCCTTGCGGGGGCCGGGGACCTGCGCCCTAGTCACGCTTATTTCAGTAGCAGAGCGGGACTCTTCACGCTGTGTGGGCTCCTGGGACATCCAGACAGACCTTGTTGCCAAATGATTTATGAAAAATCTTTCAGATTTCAGAGCTCTTCAGACTTTGCAAGTTTTCAAAGTTTTAAGTGTACCTCTTTACAGGACACTGAATGATCTTACAGGACACTGAAAATGATCATTTGTCATTTCTTAGGGGTGAGAACATTAAAAAGTTTCTCTTCACGAACTTGAAATACAAAATGAATCATTGTCCACTGTGGCCACCGTCTCTGTGCTGTAGAACATCACAGCCTAATCCCCTCTAACTGTAAATCTGTTCCCGGGAACCATCCTCACCTCTCTGCTCGTCCCCGTCCCCTTCCCAGCCTCTGTGATCGCCAGTCTGCACTCAGCCTCAGTGTGCGTGAGAACAGTGGGGCTCGTCTTTCCGTGTCTGGCTTATTTCGCTTAACATAACGTGCGGAGGCTCACCCGCGTTGTTACAAGTGCCACGATTTCCTTCTGGAGGCTCAGTAACAGTTCCTCGTGGGCCTGGGCCGCTCTCTGTAACCATTCACGTGGCGATGGACTCTTGAGTTGCGCCTTACCTCGGCTGTTGTGAGTAGTGCTGCAGTGAACTAGGTGTGCAGGAATTCCTGAATGGCAATCCCCCTTCCCCTCCTCTGGATCGCACACCCAGTGTGGCCTGTGGAGCCTTGCACTGATGTAATGGTACACAGCTGCATCGACAGGCTTTGGTGAGGGGTGAAGGACACCCTGCCGATCAGCTGCTCAGCACAGTGCTGGTACATGGTGCTTATCCAATAAACAGTCATGGCCACACATCCACTCACCAGAGCCTGTGTGTCTAGGGCGGGCGGCTTCCAGAGGAGCGATGCCGTGTCAACCCCGGGAGGAGCTGCGGAGGCACAGGTAGGCTGGAGGTGGAAGGCCACAGCACAAGACACTACCCCATCCTTCCTGGGATGAAGCTGCCTGGAAGACACACCAGCCCTTCACAGAGACAAGACGGAATGGCTGATGGTCATTGGAAAATTGGCACCCGCACTCACAATGAAAAGAAACCAAATTAAAGCACAAATGAGATGCCCGTTTTTAGCTGTCAGGCTTGTGAAAGTTTAAATATTGTGAAGGTCCAGGGTTGAAAGCAGCTTTGGGAAATATCAACTGTACATTTCTGGTCAGAGCGACAATCACACCGATAAAGCCTTATCTTTTCTGGGATGAACAATACTTTAGTGTCCATCAAAATTGACAGGAAGCCAGAGGTGAAGAGGAACAAAGTATGTTACTTACATATGTGTGGTGATGGCATAAGAAACCCACAATATAATGTTTTAAAAGGGAGGCTGTGACTTCATAAAACTAAAAAGCTTCTGCTCAACAAAAGAAATGGTCTCTAAACTGAAGAGAACACCCACAGAGTGGGAGAAAATATTTGCCAGCTACACATCAGACAAAGGACTGAGAACCAGAATATATAGGGAACTTAAAAAACTAAATTCTCCCAAAACTAATGAACCAATAAAGAAATGGGCAAGTGAACAAAACAGAACTTTCTCAAAAGAAGAAATTCAAATGGCCAGAAAACACATGAAAAAATGCTCACCATCTCTAGCAAGAAAGGAAATGCAAATTAAAACCACACTAAGATTCCACCTCACCCCTGTTAGAACAGCCATCATCAGCAACACCACCACCAACAGGTGTTGGTGAGGATGCGGGGGAAAAAGGAACCCTCTTACACTGCTGGTGGGAATGTAGACTAGTACAACCACTCTGGAAAAAAATTTGGAGGCTACTTAAAAAGCTAAACATAGATCTACCATATGATCCAGCAATACCACTCTTGGGGATACACCCAAAAGACTGTGACACAGGTTACTCCAGAGGCACCTGCACACCCATGTTTATTGTGGCACTATTCACAATAGCCAAGTTATGGAAACAGCCAAGATGCCCCACCACCAACAAATGGATCAAGAAAATGTGGTATCTATACACAATGGAATTTTATGCAGCCATGAAGAAGAATGAAATGTTATCATTCGCTGGTAAATGGATGGAATTGGAGAACATCATTCTGAGTGAGGTTAGCCTGGCCCAAAAGACCAAAAATCGTATGTTCTCCTTCATATGCGGACATTAGATCAAGGGCAAACACAACAAGGGGATTGGACTTTGAACACATGATAAAAGCGAGAGCACACAAGGGAGGGGTGAGGATAGGTAAGACACCTAAAAAACTAGCTAGCATTTGTTGCCCTCAATGCCGAGAAACTAAAGCAGATACCTTAAAAGCAACTGAGGCCAATAGGAGAAGGGGACCAGGAACTAGAGAAAAGGTGAGATCAAAAAGAATTAACCCAGAAGGTAACACACATGCACAGGAAATTAATGTGAGTCAACTCCCTGTGTAGCTATCCTTATCTCAACCAGCAAAAACCCTTGGTCTTTCCTATTATTGCTTATACTCTCTCTACAACAAAATTAGAGATAAGGGCAAAATAGTTTCTGCCAGGTGGTGGGGGGGGAGAGTGAGGAGGGAGGGGGGTAAAGGAGGGGGCGGGGGGAAGGGGGGAGAAATGACCCAAATATTGTATGCACATATGAATAAAATAAAAATTTAAAATAAAAGGGAGGCTGTGGGCTAAGGGAATTTAACAGAGGGGGTGAACTTGCTTTCAATACACTGTGCGAGTATATGAGATTTCCACATGGGTCTTCCTTGTACCGTTAATGAATCTTAAATTAAAAAATGAAATAAATTCTTCCATAGAGTAGAAAAAAGCTGCACTATTATTTGTGTTGTCTTTGGCTCTGCCATCAGCGCTCTACCGCACAGAAGCGGTAGCCACTCTGTGAAGATGTGTGCAGCAGGTCAGTTACAGCAGTGCTGTTTGTAAACCAAAAATATTGGAAGCCACTGAAATGCCACCGAAAGGGGAATGGGTCCTCGTGCTTAGCTGCATTCACAGCGTGGAACATTGAACCGATGTTAAAGATAGAGGGTAGATATACATCAGAATGACAAAGCACGAACCCAGCGTTGCCACCTGTGAAATGAGCGTTCCCATTTCCCCTGCCCCTGGGGGTCACTACAAAGAGCAGGTGAAAGACTAAAGTACTTGATGTTATGCCCGGCACAAAGACAATGCTCCCTAAATAGATATTGGCTGTTATTGTTGTTGGTGCTTTTATCATGAGCTCAGAGATACTGGCTGGCGTGACAGCTCGCTGCAATGTTGGATTTCTCTGCAGTCCCACTGTTTGCAGTAAGGAAGTCACCTGGAGATGCAGACAAGAGCCAGGTGAATAATGGGCTCAGCTACTAGCCATCTAGGTGATCTTGGGAAAGTCTCTTCACCCCGTGAACCTGGCTCCATGTATCAGTCAGTTTAGGCTAAGTTTTGCTGCAGTAACAAGCATCTCTAAAGTCCCCACCCACATGATGTGTTCATAGATGTGACTGTAGCTCTTTACTCTGGAACCCAGGCTGAGGAGCAGGGATACCTGGGGCATTGCTGGTGCAAAGGCAGAGAGGAAGAGAAGGCAGAACCATCAGTGGCTCTTAATACTTTGTTAGGAAACAACACATGGCACAGCCACTCACAGGTCAAGCCCAGCATCAATGGGAAGGGAGTCTAGGCTACACAGAGACAGTGCTGTGGGAAGGGAGATCAAATGCTGGCAGTAATACAGTCTACCACACAGTGCCAATAAAAGCCAGTAATGGTCTCTTTCTTGATTAGTTGCTGTGAGCACTGCTACAGTACAGGCCAAGTGCCTGCAGAGTTCCTGCCTCACACAAGAAGCCCAGATGGTGGTGGGTGTCCCCTCCCTCTTCCCTTCTTCCCATCTTTCTCCATTCTAACTGTCAGTGCCGACTTCTACCAGATCCATAAGCTTCAAATTAGTGAAGACAAGATGCATCTTTGAAGATGCTTTGGATCTTGGTTGCAATGAGGTTTTGAAAACCTCCATCTAGTGCTTTTTTTATTCTGATGACATGGGAAAAAAGCGTACCCCTGGACTGGGAGTTCAGGAGTCTCTGAGGGAGATGAGGGGTACTGGACCCAGGACATGGGACTGTGGGGTAGCCCAGGCCTGCAAGAAGCATGCTAGTCAGGCCTGGGTGACCTTCTGCTCCTGGATCATCTGGGGGCCATGGTTATCATGGTGGTCCTCACAAGAGGGAGGCAGAGGGTGTGAGGCAGAGAGATGTGACAGTGGAGGCAGATGTAGGTCATAAGCCAAGGAACATAGGTGGCCCAGGAGCTGGAAAAGGCACAGGGACAGGATGTGACTTTCCCCCCAACTCACAGAGTTACCACCAGCAAACAGCCCTGTGGATTTGCCTTGGACTTCTGATCCGCAGAGCTGCAGGATAACCAACCTGTGTTGTTTTAAGCCCCTTGGTTTGTGATAACTTGTTAGAGTAGCCACAGGACACGAATCCAGGAAGGTCAGCCAGAATCAAGTGCAGGTGACTGGTGTGTGTTTGCCAGACTTTCTGTCACTGTGACAAATCCCTGAGAAAATCAACTTAAAGGAGGGAAGATTTATTCTGACTCATGATTTCAGTTCATGGTCACTTGGCTCCGTTGCTTCTGGGCCCCTGTAAGGCAGAGCATCATGGTGGGAGTACGCAGTGGAGCCTGGACTCAGCTCATGGTATACAGGAGGCAGAGAGAGTGAGGGGGCTGGGGAAGGAGGTGCCTTTCAGTGACCGCCTCCTCCAGGGAGACCCCACCCACCTCCAAAGTGTCCACCATTGCTCAATAATACCATTAAAGTGTGATGTCATCACCTTTAACACAAGAGCCTTCGGGGGTTGTTTCCTGAGCGGAGCGGAGCTCACCCTCACTCCAAGGCCTCTGCCAATCCTTTCTGTCTTGATTTCTCACCAGTCACGGGGAATGAGGGTTGCTTACCTACAGCCTTGGCTGCCAGCAGCTAAGGAAACATGGCCCTGTGGTCTAACAGGGACTCCAGGGACTGGACACCTGAGCTTGACCTGTCCAAGGCTGGGCCCTGCTGGCAGCTGGCTGGGAGGAGGGCTGGGTCCTCCCTGGCTGGGACCAGTGCTGCTGGATGGATCCTCAACCCAAAGGGGCCAGACCATCACCTTCCCTGTTCTAGAGCTTTCTGCTGCTGCTGCCTGCCCTTGGCCCTGCTCTTTGCCCAGAGACTCAGCATCTCCCACTGGGACTCTGTGCTGTTCTCTCCTGCGGGAGGCCATGCCAGATAGTAGCATCCTGTGTTTCCCACTCCCTCTGGCGTGAGGGGCGAGGCTCCTTACCCAGGGGTCCTGCTTGGCAGGTGCCCTCTGCTCTCAGGCCCATCTGGTCAGGGCTTTTCCCCAGCCTTCCTTCTTAACCCTTTCCTCCTGATGGGTCACCATGTTCCGATGCTCTGGTTGTCCCAGGGGGCATCTGTCTTCCTTGGAGACAGGCTCTGACTTTGTAGCTCACCTTCCCATCTCCTGCACAAGGTGGGGTCCCTAGAATATCTGTTGGGGAAGGAGTAGATGCCCCCGCCTTTGTTGTTTATCCTTGAATCTCACTTGTTCTTCAAGACCAGGCATCACCAGCTCTGGGAAGCCCTCCCTGATTGCCCCAGGGCTGGATGGGGGCTCCCTGGCCCCAGCTCCCCTCACATCCGCTGCAGCCTGATGGTCTTTCCTGCTTCTCTACCTCTAGGGCAGAGTCGGCTATTCACTATCATTGAGCCCACCTCACCAAGGCCAGCACCGGCAAGTAGTAGCCACTCGAGGGGTGTGTTTGGTAGATAACTCATTAATCATGGGGCGCCTACTTGGACACTGTTTGTTCTCTGTGGCGGACGCAGCCTGCCTGGGCAGAGACGCCGCCCTCAGTGCTTTCTCTGGCGGAATTGCGCTAGGCCCATGGCAGCAGCAGGGCCTCTCCTGGAGTGCGGCATTGGTGAATGATGCCTAAATACAGATAGAACTTCTGTTTTTGTCACTGGATCTGCTTGTTAGAAGCTGTATTCTGATCCGTTTCCACTGGCTGAAGATTTAAGATAAAATTAATCTGCTGGCTTGGAGTCCAAGTGATGGTCACAGTTTAAATAATGCCATTTAATAGACAGTGGCATGTGGGCACTTTGTGTGCCAGGACCTGCTGCTCTTCCTGCAGTCCTGGCTCGGCCATCTGACAGGCTGCCCTCGGGTCCCCGACAGCCTCCATGAAGCCGGCGAGGCTCTGGCCTCCTTCCCCTGTGTTCTCAAGGAAATGGATTAAACTTGGCTCCCACTGGCCTGCTTGGTCCTGACTTTTCCTCTATCCACACAGAGAACCAGTCTTGGGAATGCACTGACATCTAGAGAAAATCCCCAAATTTCAGTACCTCTCCCTCCCCTGTCATTTCTTTATGTCCTTGAAGTTGGCATTGAATTAAACTTTGAGTTGGTCTCAAGGAACGAGCAAACAGGCAGATTTCGACATTCCTTTCATACAGTTTTGCAAGGCCAGCTCCTGAAGGGATCCCCTGCTCTAGTTCTTGTGAGGTGACGAAACTTGTGTCACTCAGAGGGCTTAGCCCTGGCAAGAGTATGGAGTTGGCAGCTGTGCTGAGCTATGGATGGGACGAGGACCTGCAGGGTCAGGGAGGAAGAAATGAAGCTCTGGGAGGTAGCGGAGCCACCCTCCTGAGTGGAGATCTAACTGGACTGCCCATGCCACCCAGGGCCTCAGTGTCCCCACAGTCAGACTGTAACAGGGACTACAAAAGGGACAAACTTTCGTTGTAGCCAGCTTGCATACTGGCCACTTAATTCTGCTTGTTAATTAAACTGACGTTCTCTCCCTCTTTGTCTACATGCTGGGGAGCCCAAGATTAACTGCCTTTCCTCTTCAGTTAGACCGGGCAGTGATCTAACCCTCAGCTTTCTCCGGCCTCCAGAGAAGTACACCTGCCAGCCAAGACCTACAGCTTCAGAGCTGTGACTTCTGGACACCTGGAGAACCAAGAACAGCACCTACTCTTGGACCTGTGTCTCGCCCGTGCTCACATTGAGCCCTGAACCCCCTTTAAAAAGTGGGCATTTTCTCTCAGAAGTGGGACAACAGAGTTTTGAGAGGTTGACTCTCCCAGTCTTCCTGATCAATAATAAGCCTTACTTCCTTTTTCTCAAAAGCCTGCTCTTGTTATTTGTGAATTGGCTTGGAGGCCAGGGGACCAGCTTTCGGATAGCAAGAGCTAGTGGTAGATTAGGTGATGTTGATGGACCCTTCTACCTGGCACCCACCATTTGTGGCTCCCACGGAAGGAGGGCTGCAGGGAGTCAGGTTGATGTGTTTCAGATGGGGGCTCGGGAGTGGGCAGGACTCTGGAACTTAGCATCTGAAGGCCCAGAGCTATGAGTCAACACCAGCTCAGGGCTTCCTTCACTGTTTGTCCTGAACCAGCCAGAGGGGGCTCCCTGGCTTCCGCCCAGCCGGACAGGTGGAGCCACTGGGAAGCCCGTGTGCGGTATACCTTGAGAGGCTCCAGCTCTGCTGAACAGACACCATCAAGGAGTTTCAAACACCCGCCCTTAGGCTTTCCACATCCGAGGCCTTTCTCATCGTCTGGGTTGAAATCCCAGTCTCAGGCCTGGGGACCTGAGCCTTACCATTTCGTGAGAGGAACTCGTGTCTGGGTTCCTCCGTGGCCCACTCGCCTCACTGCCCACACTGGGCAGCCTGCTATTTTGATTCACTGAAGCTCATCTTCTGTCATGCCCTGTCTCAGGTGCCAGGGATACAGAGACAGAAGCCCTACCCCTGGGCATCCTAGAGTGCTCTGTGGGGCGAGAGTGAAGGACCCAGGGGCGTTAGAGAGACGTGCACAAGATGGGTACCTGGGGACTGACAGGGCTCTTCACTGGCTCAGTCTCCTCTTCTCCACTCAGCCCCAGCCTTGGCGCGTGGAGGCTGCTGACTCAGCACACGTTCTCCGCCGACACTGGAACAGCAGCACTGTGTCCAGCAGCTCAAGCTGCAGCCTTCGGAGGGTGGCTCCTGCCTGGAATCCCCACGGCTGCTCAAAGAACATATTGTCTGTTCCAGGTGACACTTGAGGACAGGGCCCTGGTTCTAGCTTGGGGTTGGGGGAGCCTGGCTTGGATAAGCGACAGTTAGCAAATTCAATGGCCTGGTCACAATGACCTCTTCCTTGTTCTGTGGACTTCTGCTAGAGCCCCAGTAGGTCTCCTCCCACTCCTTGTTTTCTTTCAGACAAAGATGAGCTCAGCTTACACAGACGTACTTCCCTGTGGCTGTGGCCTGGATACTTCTGTTTTCAAGGTCTTTAACTGGTGCCTGGCATTGTGTGACTCCTGCAGGGCTCACCAAGGCTTTTCAGAAGAGGGGCTGGGGCTAGGGCGGTGGGATGGCAGATTCACGTTCCAGCCTAGGCTCTGCCTACAGCTTCTGAGCGGAGGAGCTGGTTTTCCCAGGTAGGGAGGAGGCAGTCCCTTGTCCCCCACCCCCTCAGGATGGCAAACTCCCCCTGTCCCAGACCTGCCTTACATTCATGGTTTTGAAAGGATTTCTAAGCTCGCAGTTCTTGAGAATAAACCTTGGCCTCCAGCAGCCACTTTTGCCTTTATTCTGTTTTCCCTTCCCATATAAATACACACCCCACAGGGTTTATTCCCCCATGTCCATGTGGCCCCGGGGGGCTTCTCTGGGACTTTTTCCAAAAAGGCAGCATGCAGGGCACTGTTAAGATGCCTTAGACTGTTGCTTTTGCTGGTCCAGCCTCTTACCCTTTTCTGGAACAGAATCCTTTTCTTGGTCCCATAATTCTTAGCCCTTACAGTTGGGCTAAGGATGACCCCTGGTGGTCTCCAGCTTCAGGGTGGGCAAGAGACCCAGCACTGGCTACTCAGAGTCCACAGTAATTGGCTGGGAAAAGGACACATGATTCTAGGATTGGCCGATCAGAGTCTGCACTAACTGGCTCAAGAGGACATGTGAACTTAGGCAGGCCAACCAGTGTTCCCTGGAACTTTTTGCTGAAATAATTAGGAAAGAGATAGGCTCAAAAGTTAGTGTTAGGCATCATTTACTGAATATTGACTGTGTCTAGGCGTTGTGTCTAGTACTCCCTTCGAGTACTGTGGCTGGTTGGTGTGAGTCTATGTCACACATAAAAAACTTGAAACTTAGGCTATGGCTCTCTTGAGATCAGACAGGTTTTGCAGAGCTGAGACACTATTTCAAGTCTGTCGGTCTCTGTGTGGCTTTTAGATTCACCTAGTAAGCAATGCTGCATTCCAGGGTGACAGCACTTCAATGTCCAAGTGGCAAAGGTTGGTGACATATGTGTACAAAGCAAGTATCTTCAATGGCCACACCTGGAATCTTAAAAACTCTCCTCAGGCCATTTCTAGATATCGATCCTAAGAAGTGTCAGAAGCCGACACAAAGACTTAAGAAGAGCACTTCTTATTCATCTCAGGGTAATTGGTGATAGTGAGAAATTAGAGCCCATGCAAATGTCCTATAAGGAGGAAGCGATTAAGTAATTATGCAGCAAAGATGCTTACAATGAGTTTGTAATAACATAGAGGAAATGTTTTGCATATCAAGTGAGAAAAACAAGGTAAAAATATATTTGGAGGCTGATCTCAATCACGGAAAATTACAGATTGAAAGATAGGCACATTTTTTTAAAGACTAAAAAATGCCAATATTTCTGTAGTGTTTTACTCTGGGCAGCAAGTTATATGGTTCCTTTTTTTCCCTTAACTTCCAAATTTTCCAAAAGAGGAAACTGTTGTGTTTAGAATTGGTAAAGAAAACACGTTATTAAAAATTTTGGTAAGGAAAATGTCAAGAGGTTCTCATTCCCAGAAGAGCTGATAACATTCAGCCCCACGCTGGACATAGAGGAAGGACAACAGCAGGTGGCTTCAGAGGAAGGCCTCCCCCGAGATGCTTTCCTGTACCTGACCTCATCCAGCCAGGGTTCGTGACCTCTGTGTGGTGAGCAAGGCAAGCCTTTCCATCTTTATTTCATTTTACTTGCTACCATCATTTATATCGTGCATTTGAAAGAATGCATAAGGTATAATACAGGCTAGAGAAAAGTAGCAAGGGCAACTCTCAAGCATCCACCCCTTCACACGGAAAATAGAATTTTCTGGAATCTTATAGCCCTCTGTGTCCCCCTCTTAATTCTAGCTCCTTTCTTCCCGGCCTCTACCATGGTCCAACCCTAACATTTGTGGGTCGTAGGGCAAGAGCATAACACAGACAGACCTGAATACCGTATGTCTAAATATTTATAAAAGATAAATCCAGTTAACGAACTGTTAAGTAAGAAGTGATCTGGAGTCCCGCCTTGCAAATACACCTTTATAACAAGAAGAGAAAAAATGTATAAAATTGTGTGTTACTTTGTGATAACTGAAAGCTGGCAAAGTTTCAAAGCAAACAGAATTTAATTATTATTGCACATGCCTGGGTGTTCTCTTGATGGGCCACTAATGCTTGGATGAGTAATAAAGCAAAAACATGCATAATTGATAAATTATGTATGTTTTTTTTAAAAATTAATTTTCTTTCTTTGTTTCAGTGATATCACTAATTATATTATAATTAAAAATTTTGCATAATTGCCTTTTACTGACAGTCGCAACAGAGAAGACCCCCTTTCTGGAGTCGTGGTTCTGAGACAGTTTCAAGACTGGTGCTTGGAGAAGTTTTGGCAGAGGCAGGGACAGCTGCAATGGCCAGCCAAATTCTTAGAGGGATACATTGGTTTAGACACTCACAAAATTTCTTTGAAATTTTACTTACAGTGTTTAAATGTTGTAATTGTAATGGGCTTACATATTTTATATAACAGAAAACACCCTAAGATATTTAAACTTTCATGTATGTCAAGTTCGTATTGTTTCATTGTCAAAACGAAGACTGCTCCAGTACTGCAAAGAGCCGACACCCAGCTTCACTTCTGTGATGTCTGATTTTACACAAACACCAGTGGAATAGTGATGGGTGGCGATTGTGACAGTGTCACTCAGCCTCTTTGTGCAGCTGCCCCTCCCCACTCTGAGCGTCGGAACCACCAGCTGACATCAAGGAGAAGCAAGGAAATGGGCTCAGCTCTACCCTGAGGGGAGGCCTCTGAAAACAAAATGCAACAGACACAGACATGATGACGTCATGGGCTGGCACTGCACTGCTTCTGCCTGCTGGAGGGAGAACTTGAACTTGACGATGTCTTTTCTCCTACCCCAGGGTTTCTTCCACCCAAGCCCTTGCTTCCTCCAAAGCAGCTCTGCCTGTGGTGGAGATGCCACCAGGGCCCAGTGACCTTGGCAGTTGGGTTTCAAGGTCATAGGGAAGGTCAGCTGGGGAACCACTTGTCTAGGTGTTTAGGGCTGGGTCAGGGGTGACCCAGAGGCACAAGAGGGGCACCCAACATTCCTTTAACAGATGCCTCTTGGGTATGTTTATTACATCTGTGTCCTCCGGTCCTGCTCCAGTCCTCCTTTGCTTCCATCACTTGGGCTTATGGGCTGTTCAGTGGTGTCCTTACTAGGGAGCAAGGATGCTGGGGACAGGGAGGGAAGGGCAGGTGAAGAGTCCCCAAGGAGACGGAGACAGAGCCACAGCCCCTGGGGAGCTGTGGGCAGGACCTGTTGGGAAACCAGGGCCTCCCTACATCTGTGGCATCCAGAAATGCTGCAGGTGGCTGCTTCTGTGCCCTGGATTCCCAACTAGGTCACAGCAACACACCCCTGTGGGATGTCGGGTTAGGGGAGGATGAGGCAAAGTTGGGGCTCCCTCTATGGAGGGCCAGGATGAGCCCTGTCATGGCAGGTCTGGGGTCACCTGGGCTTCCTGTTCTTAGGTAGAGGGGTGGCATGATGTCAGTGCACATCTGAGCGCTGCCCTAACAGCTCTGACTGTCCTGCTGCCTGCACCTTGTCCTGGGGCTTGTCCTCTCTCCCCATGTCAGATTACTTCCTCCTTCTCATCTCATACTTTTGCTTTGGGAGCTCCTCCAGCAGGAGGTACTCGAGGAATGGTGTATGAAAGTTCACATTTTGAGACCCTGTGGGTCTGAAAATGTCACCGTTCTACTCCTAAGCTTGATTGACAGTTTCCCTGGTAAAGAACTGGAGCTGGGAATCCCTTTCTCTCAGTGTTTGCAAAGCTTGACCTCCCTGCCTTCTAGATTTCAGGGTTGTCACTGGGGTACTGTATCCGTTTTGCTTCTCATTCTTTGTATGTGACCCATTTTCTTTTCTCTCTTTTGGCTCCTCTGGAAGACTGCAGAGTCTTCTGCTCTGAAGTTCAAGGTGACAGGCCCCCTGTGGGTCTATTTTCATGTGTGGAGCGGGGCACTAGTGGCCTTTTTAATGTCAACTGACCATCTTCCTTCCTGGAACACTGTCACCTCTTCTTGCTGGTCCCTCCCCTCCATTTCCTTTGGAACCCCTGATTTTGCTTCCTGGATGCAGTTTCTTCCTTCTCTGAGGACATTAGGGGTGTTCCCTTTTCCCTCTGCATTCTCTGTAGCTTCCCTGTCCAGCTGTCTGTGCTGCTGTCTTCTGTACAGTGTGTTCTAGCAGATGTCTGCTGAGCCTCAGAGGATTGGTAGGAATGGGGATGGAAGACGCTGATTGGACACTCTGAATTTAGGCAGGGCTGGCCAGTGTTGAGCCCATCATAGGGCCATTGTGTGGACCACGTCACGGGGACTGGGCTGGCAGCAGTCTTGGACTTTCCCCTTGGGATGCTCAGATCCTTGGCATGGCTTTCACAGGCTCCTTTTTCCATAGGGACAGGGCTGGCTGCCACCCTCCTGGGTGTGGAGGGAGGGTATCTGATGCAGACCCTGCTGCAGATGCCTCCAGGAGCCAAGCCCTCAGTCAGTGTGGTGCTGCAGTGGCCCCTGCAGAGCCTGATGACATTTCCCAGATGGCAAACCTCTGCTAGACAAATGGGATGCCAGCCCAGGGGTGAGGGGGACCCAGGATTTCACAGTTTGCCATCCCATTCTTGCCCTGTCCTCTTGATCTTGTCCCTCCCCCACTGCCCCAGGTTCCAGAGCTCCTGTTTCGCTCAGTTTCTAGCCGTGGGTGCTGGCTGATGGGTTCTCAGCCCTGTAGAGCCGCCGAGCACAGGTCCAGCGCTCTGCAGCTTTCACCATTTTGTTGTGGAACACACGCTCTCCCACGTCGCTGACATCTCTCCTGTTGCTCTGTGACTCAGATTGCTAAGGAGGGGAGGCAGGTCCACTGCTTGTGGCAGTGTGAGAGGTCAGTGGCACTGTGGGCCCACAGTGGGGTGTCGTAACCAGCAACCTGTTCACAACAGTGTGACTGCCATCCACTCACTCAGGACAGCTGTCCTTGGTCACTAAAGAAGCAGTGAAGACTGCAAGCACGATATGTCCACAATCACACCCTTTATCTCCACTTTCTAGAACATTCTGAGCTCTCCCTCATCCCATGGGGAGAAGGTCCTCTTTGTGACTGGCCACTGTGGGACGGACCTTTGCAGAAAAGCAGGCAGGGGTGCCCTGGCAGCTAATAAGAGCAAAGCTCCCCACAGCCTTCCAGCCAACCTCAGAAAGCTCCCAGTTGCCTGACTCTCTGGCTCAGTGGCTGGCCACCGGGCTGGAGAGGGTCCTAGGAGTGTCCACGCTTCTGAGCTGCTTTGTCATCAGCAGCCCCATGCTAATTCATGAATAAACAGTCTTCTCTGTTTGCAGCTCCCCCAGCCTGCCTTCACAGCCTGCTTACATATGTAAATACGCTTTGGTTATTCTCTGCTTCCTTATCTTCCCGTGGCTTTAATTTTCTTATTCTTCTCTTCCAAATAAGCCTGAAACCAGTTTCAGAGAAGAAATTATTCATTAAGGGGGTGGTGTCAGTGTTTGGTATTGGAGCCACCTGAAGTCAATTAGACATCAACAGAATTAATTGTTCTCCCTGGGCAGAAAACAGGAAGTGGGAACCCAGAGACATGGGTCTCCTTAGCTCACAGCAGGGAAGAAGCAGGATTTTAATAGGCCTAAGTGGCCCTAGTCCAGGAGCACAGCGTTATCAGCCTGTGCTACATAGCCGTGGTATATGTCAGGCTACTCTGCTGGGCTGTTTGGGATCGGTCCCCACAGGTCTAAGGCCTGGGCCTGCAAGACTGTGCTGGGAGCCCCAAGTTCTAGGTCAGTGGCAATGAAAGGAACAGAATCAGGATGTCCCCAAGGCCAGGATAGGCTGGCATGTACCTGTGGCCCAAAATTAAAGGGGGTCTCAAAACTCCATCAGCTAGATAAATATTTTGATGCAATAACACGAAATATAAAAGTTAATGCAAACATCTGTGCTAGACTAAGTGTAAAGTTCAAATACTGTTTGTCGCTTTTCTAACCTATGGGGCCACAGGAGTGGCTATTTACCATCAGCCCGAGATTCCCAGGACTGGAGTGCCCACCCTTCACGGGCTCCCAGGGCTGGCAGTGGCTGGGAAATGTGATGCCTGGAGAGGGGGGCTGACCAGCTATGTCCTGCATCCCAGGCTCCTTCTGCTGTGTGTTAGGAGCCCACCCACCTGCAAGCCTCAGTCCCTCTGGGGTGAGGCCATCTGTGACAGATGGCTGCAGGCTGTACCCACCTACAGACCCTGGTCCTCTGCAGGGGACAGAATCCTGACCACAGGCAAGAATGTGCCCTCCTGGTCAAGCCAGTACTGCAGCACAGGTGTGGTGCCCAGCACAGGCCAGGGCTCCCAGGCCTTTAGAGCTGCCTGGGCATGGGGCAAGTGTACCAGTCCCCTGGGTGCTGGAGTCTACAGGGGGAAGTGACATTGAGGGGGGGGTCCAGGGTCCCCCAAGCAGGGCTTCTGAGGCAGCTTTGGAACATTTCTTCTTGTGACCTACTTAGGGTGACAGGGATTTTCTCTAAGAAAGCATCTTGTTTGACTCATCTCAAGAAAGATGGAGACACAGGACTCTGAATGACAGGGAACATCCCTGGAACCCCGCCAGGCTGCTATATCACTGTCGCTGGGGAAGGCTGTCTCAGGACCAAGTGTCTGATTGAAGACAGGAGCAGACGCCCCGGGGAGCTGTTAGGAGAAAGATGCCCGCTCCATGAACAGACCGGGGATCACAGAGTGAGAACTCCAGCGAGCCAGTGGGATCTGCACTCAGAGCTGACTTCAGCCAAATCCCACTGTTGCTAGGGGAGGGCCGGCGGTTTTCTGCTCTTGCAAGGGCAGGGCCAATGCTGAGCTCACCTGTCCCCAGGAAGCCTCTGTGGCAAGTTTGCCATCTGTGGCACTGCTCCAAGTATTCAGTACAGATTTTCTCACTTAGCCTGCAGGGAACAGCAAGGTGCTGTTACGTGTTTTGCAGAGGTGGGGAGTGAGACTTGGAGGCGTGGTGGCAGCTGGCCCATGGCACAAGATGGGGACTGTTCCAAGGCTCTGCTCCCATTTTTGTCTGATTTCCAAACTGAAGCTTATGTGCAGCTTGTCCCTGGGCTAATGAAGGAGACATCTTGGAAACAGACAGCCCAAAACACAAGCACAGCCCCGATGGCACTGTTCATTTAACCATATTCAAACATGTTCCAGAACACTCCAGAACATTCAAGGTATGTTCTAGCCAGGGCTTCGGGCAGGGCCGGGAGCTGCTGCCCTTAGTGTCGGGGCGAGCGAGGCTCCGGCCCTGCGCTGGGTGTGTCCTGGGTCCTGGTTCTGCCAGCTGTGGGCCGTGTTGCCTCAGACTGGTTCCACAGTTTCTCCTCTGCATCTGGAGTAGCACAGAGCCTGTCCTGTAGGAGTTGTCACCTGTGGCCGCTCTTGATGTGACAAATGCTTGCTAAGGGTGAATTCGTGAAATCCTGTCTGTCCACGGTATGTGTAAACCAGAAGGACAGAGTCCTCTTAGCGCTCAGACCCACGAGCCAGTGTGGTGGTACATGCCTGGTGGGAGGCGGAAGTAGGTTTGAGGTCAGTCTGGGCAAAAAGTGTGAGACTCTATCTGAAAAATAATAATTAAAGCAAAAAGGGACTGGGGTGTGGCTCAAGTGGTAGAGCGCTTGCCAAGCAGGCGCGAGGCCCCAAGTTCAAATCCCACTACAGCCCCCCCACAAAAAGATCAGAATGGTGAACAAGCTTTGTCTGCAAAATCAACCAGCTTTCTTTTCATTCCAAATTAAATGCAGAAAGCATTTCTCTTTTGGCCCTGGCTGCCAGTAAGCTCAAAGACAGATTCTGACAACCTCTTAGCTAAGGTTTTTGGCATTTTTATTTCTTTAACGTTGTATGGATTTGATGTTTTCGACGGGCCTACAGTAAGATTTGTTCTTCGTGATTCTGTCCTCAAGCCCGTCAGAAGTCCCTCCTGACACAGACCCCCCCGTTTCCTTTTTACATAGAGACTGGTTATTCGAAGTCAGCTTGATGCAGCCATGGTGGGATAGGCGAGTGGCCACGGCCGGGGGTGGGGGTGGGGGTGGGTGGGACACGGGGGACTGCAGCCCATGTGCAGCGCTGGCCTGGCCTGCGTCTCTATTCTCTTCTAAATCAACTTTAGAAGTGTCTGAGCTAGCAGGGGGAAGAAAAGGCTTTAAAAGACAAAGTAGACTCCAGGAAAGCTGGGATTTCTCGGGCTATTTGTCACTTCAAGTGCAATACATTAACAAGGTGCTGTAATAAGAGGAGCTACTAAAAAATGAGTTATTGATACTTTAGCCCTGTTAAAACAGGTTAATGTCAATACAATTAGCTCCCGGATCAAGGAAACCCCCTTTCGAGGAAAGTTTATAAAACAGCATTAAATGCCACTCTGTCTGTGGTGGAAGGAGGGGGGAGGGCTTTGCTTCAGGACAGAGGACAGGGTGCACTGTCACAGGGCCCCATCCCACAGGATGCCTGCCCGCCCCTCCCAGGACTCCATGGCTGGAGTCTGAAATTTTGGGGCAGTTCTAAGAAATGGTCGGTTTATGTGGAAGGCATGCAGCTCTGCTATTTCATGGATGGGCGACTTCTGAGGAACAGAATATCGAGCAACTGTTATGCCGGAGAACAGGCAGAGCAGAGCGGGTGAGTCACCAAGAGACTAGGAAAGCAAGGACGTCCTTAGAAGTGAGCCGGGCTCGGGAGGTTGAGGCCGCATGGACAGGTCCCCTCACCTTCTGACCTGTGTGATGAGGCACGGCGACCCCTCAGCCCAGCCCTCACACAGACAGACCCCTCAGTGTGCAGCTGGCTTGGCCTTCTCATCCCCTGGCCAGTCAGCAGGGTCTCTGGCCCAAAGTGTGAGCTTGGACATTGTCAGTGTCATTATTCCTATGTTGGAGTCACTTCCAAGAAAGACTAGGACTCAAAGGGCACATTGGAGAGTGAGCTGAGCTGTCAGCTTCTCCTCCTACCCCGGTCCCTCCTCACCCCCTTCCCAAGGTAGCTGGGGCTCCTGGGTCTGGCTCATCCCTGCTGGCTGTGCCCAGTGCTTGGTCTGCCCTGCGTTTGTCCCTTGGATGTCAGCACCTGTTAGCTCTCAGCTCCTGATTCATAGGATGCTGTCCTGCCTGCTGTGGTCTGCTCCCCGGGCCCTTTGTACCCCACTAGACTGAGCTGGCAGGCGGGGACAATGAGGAATGGCAGAACACATGGCAGCATGGGAAGTTGCTGCTGGGGATGATGCATGTCACTTCAGCTCCCCTTTCATGGGCCAAGGGATTCATGTGGTTTTGTTCAATGTCCTTGGATAGAGCAGAGGTGGGTGATTCAACACCATACTGCACTACAACAGTGTATGAGGGCTCTTTCAGCTCAGTGCAGAGCTGTGCCTCTCCTTTCTGGGCCTCCGTGGTATCAGAGATGTATGATGGTTTAGCCAATCCTCTACCATGGAGAGCATTTGAATTCCTGCACAAGCTGATCCCAGAGCCTGTGCTCCTAACGGTTGAGTGGCCTGACCTCCCAGAATTCCTCCTAGAATTCCATGGCTGTCCCAGGTCCATGACTGTCCCAGGTCCATGACTCCTGAAACTGCTGTGGCCAGCCACTCAGCACCTCTGCTCTAAAGGGGGTTTTCCTGAGTCCGTGTCTCCAGGCATCCACCCTGATCATGCTTCTAGGTGCTGTATCTGAGAGGCCTCGATTCTGACAATTGGAGAGAGGGCTGGGGAGAAAGGACAGAAGTCGGGAGTTGCTGCCGGCAGACCTAGGTGGGCAGGGCACCGGGCAGGACACTTGGCTCTCTTGGTTTTCCCTGCACACAGGTGCTGGCCTGACTCTGTGAGGAATGGGCCCAGAGGAGGGACACCTGCCACTGCAGCTGCCCTGTCACTGTGGGACCCCAGCTGTAGCATGCTTGTTTGGAGGTGGCTGCTGGTGTGCAGTGATAGCTCAGGGTGCCTGAGGACTTGGGAAGCCAGCTCGGTTTCTGCCAAGGCAGAAACCAATGGTAACCACTGGCAGATGAGGACCCTCTCCAGGATGCCCAGGAGGGCAGGGATAGGGTGGACCCCTGACTCAGGGCAGGGCCCCACGGTCCCTGCCTCCCGAGGATACTGTGCTGTGAGGCCACTGTGCATAAAGAGAAGGACTGGTGGCTCGGGGAGGCCCCTTCTCTTGTTGGGGAAGGTGTGGGGCTTGTCTTCACCACAGCCTCTGGGGTCTGAACTGCAGCAGACGAGAAAGGCTTCCATGGCAAAGCAGGAACATCTGTGATGCTAAAAATCCTGCTGTGCCCACTGAAGCTCCAGTATGGCTCACCCATGGGAAGATGGGGACACTGGGAAAGGGGGTAGGACTGCTCCAGGCAGGGCAGAGGCCTAGCAGGTGTGGAGGCTGCCTCCTGCCCTGGTCCCCTTTCTGTACACTGTAGTGTTGGGGACAGGATGAAGTCCTGTCGTAGGGGTAGGATGGCCTCTTAAGATGTGCGGTTGGTAGAATAAGGGCCCCTGAAGATGTTCCTTGTTTGACTCTTCTGTATGTTACCACACATGGCACAGAGGCCTTTGTAGATGTAGTTAAGGGTCTTGAGAGAGGGAGATTATTCTGGAATATTGGGTGGGTCCCCCTAATCACAAGCGTCCTCATAAGTGAAAGAGGGAGGGAGGAGAGTCAGAGCCACAGAGATGCAGCAGCAAAAACCTGACTGGTCATGGCTGGCTTTGAAAAGGAAAAGGTAAAAGAACACATTCTCTCTCGGAGGGAGCACGGCACTGTCTATCCTTGATTTTAGCTCACTGAGTCCCATTCAGCTTTTGACAGGCTGTGGGTTGAGCCATGAGTTTGGGGGTCCTGAATTGGTGACTGTGAAGAGACGGGGCCTGACAGTGGTAAAAGGTTAAAGGCAGAAGCAGGAAGGAGCAAGGACCATGAGAGGCTGGGGCAGAGGGTGGGGCCCTGGGACAGTGCCAGAAGGCAGTGTGGACCATCTCTGGGCTCTTTCTCTGTTCCTCAGATGTACACCAGGAGGCTTTTTTTCCTTCTCTTGGGCAAAGCGAGGACATCTCTAGGCTTGGAGATGAGTTGCTGTGGCTGGGTAGGGGCTTCCCAGCCATCTCCCACCCCTCTTCACAAAGTGCCAAAGCTCCAAAGGACCCGAAAGACCAGACCTCAACATTTGCTGCCCTGTCCTTTACCTGGTGGGGAAGGTGAGTCCCTGAGCTGGTGAGGTAGGACTGGAAACCAGCCCCAGCTCCTGGATCTACTGGGCTCCATGGCATCATGATGGCTCTCCCAGAATCTTCATAAGTCACCATGGATAGAAAGTCCCAGGACCCAAAGACAGGTGCCCCAGGTCTATGTGGGAACTGGCTTCTGCAAGACCTGCTCTTCCTGTCTCTGGAGGGCCTCAGCCTCCAGCGCCCCTGCAGATGGCTGCCTCTTCTTGCTCTGGGGTCCGCTTGGCCATAACTGCTTTGTGTCTGGCCCATCCCCACAGTTCCAGAGCCCAGGATTTTCAGGACACCGAGTTTCTCCTATTTCCAAGTTCTCAGGAGAGAGGGTGCAACAAGGACCAGCTGGGGCCACTGCCACCACGCATCCTATTAGTCTTCCCCTGGGTGAAGTCACATTCTTTTGTGTGGAGATGATTGATGGTTCCTGATCCAGCATTTGTTGTTTTTTACTGGTCCCTGCTGAATCCCTGTGACAGAACTCATGCCAGGCAGGGGCAGAGGCACAGCAGGTGTTTCGGAATCAATGAGTGAGTCAGAGGCTGCCATCTCAACCTTTGAAGCCCAGTTCCCTGGGGGTCCTGCCACCCTCTGCTAAAGGACAGGAATGCCCAGCAGGGCTCCAAGGGACACATTCCTTCATTGTCCGTGGCCAGCTGGCTGTGCTGCGACCTGGTGCAGGGGCTGGGCTCTGTGGCCCTGCTTCTGGTCTCACCCGAAACCTCCTCCCAGCCCCACACCCCCTGCCAGATCTAACTCACCCTGGTCAGGTGAAAGAGGAGATAACAGAGAGAAAAGTGGCTCCTGCTTCCTGGGATGTGGTGACCGGTCAGGATGCTCTCTATTCTTCGTGTGGTCAGAAGCTTGGCAAGGAAGGCTCTTTGGGTTTTCTGGAGCGATTGCTCTGAGCGTTCTAAGGACACCCCTGCTGTCTTTTCTCATTCTTCATCCGAGGCCCTTAATAGTCTCGCCAGCGCTGAAGGCCTCAGTGTGACCTTGGGCAGTGATTCCCCTGTCATTTTGGACGCCATCCTCCCATCTCCTGCAAGGCCCATCTCAGGCCTCTCCACACACTCCTGGCAGAATCTCATTTTAGTGAACAATGCCTCGACTACGGTGGAGGTGGTGGTGGGGTGGGACTGTGCAGGGAGCCCACGAAGGGAGATGAGCTCCTAGGAGCTGGCTGAGGTGTGGCACAAAGACTCGGAAAGAGATACCCGAAGTTGGAAGCCAGAGGGTCTCCCCTCTGTCTCCACAGCTCCTTCGGTGACTTCTGTATCTGAGATGCCAAGAGCAGACTCCGGGACAGGCAGCACTTAGCTGGGAGGGTGACCAAGAGCTTGTGGGGTCCCTTGAGGGGCCACAGTGAAGCATCCCTACAACAGCTTCTTTTCTGGCCTGACAGAATGGACACACTCTGGAGAGGCAGCCTGGCCTCTGGGGGTGGGGTGCAGAGTCAAGTTCAAGGAAGAAGGTGTGTCCATTTGGAGGGTCCAACTGTGCCATCCAGGTCACCTCTGTCCCTGTATTGCCCTGGGACCTTGGCTGTGCATGTTGACCATGATGGTACTGTTGACCAGGTGGCCTGGGAGGCTCGGGGCAGGGTTCAGAGGTCACAGTGCCAGGCCCTGAAGCCCAGTAATGGCCTCTCCTCACTCTACCTGAAGTTTATGGGGCAGAGTTGAGCAATCCTGCTTCTGCAGTGGCTTCCTTGTGAGAATGACAGTCTCCTCCTGCTCATGGGGACATTGGAAGTTGGTTTGAGACCCTCCACTCCATTCCAGGAGGGCTCACCACCTGGGGCCACCTGGTAAGTGGGAGAGAGCTAGCTGGTTCCTGTGCAGAGCTCCTCTGCTCTCCGGGGCCAGCACAAGCTCTGACCACACCTGCTGTCATCTTCCCTGCAGGAGCCCATCCTGTGCTCTAAGCAGACAATACAACCAGGCTAGGCCTTGTCTGGTGGGTCTGTGGGATCCAGTGCTGGTCTGGGCCTGACTCAGGACATGGCCTGTTGATGATGTGGAATAAGTAAGCAATACACATGTGCATATTCACTCAGTGAGCAGCTGAGATGCAGGGATGGATGAGAGGGGACAGCTGGTCCGAGATCAGGCTTGTCTCCCCTGTGAGAAGTCCCTGCCTGTGTAGGACAGGCCTAGGTCACTATTGTGGTTGGGAGGGGAATCTTCTGAGTCCATCAGGTCACACTGTAGGGCACGGTGGGTTCTGGTCCTAAGTCCACTTGCTGTGGCAGGCTGGGAGACTTGTCATGAGGAGAGGACAGTGTCCTGCCCAAGACCTGTAGCCTGCCCTGGCCCTGTCTCTTCCCCTCCCTCCATCCTTTCCCACCCTCCATCAGTCCCTCCTCCCACCCCTCTTCCCATTTTTATTTTCGAATTCGTTAGAATTCAAAGATGGCCTCCAAGGGCCAGTTGGACACCCTCTGCCCACGGTGCCTTCTGGCACTCACGGTTATCTGATTGAGACCTTTCCTAGGTCTGGCCCAGACACTCTTGTCACAGCTGAGCTGCTTCCCCAAGGCTCTGATGCCTTGGCTCTGGAGGACATTCAGTTATGGGTTTTCATTAGTGACAGTGACACAGTTGCTAGTTTTAGGGGCAAGAGGAACCGTGTACCAAGAGGCATGTCTGCACCCACTGCTTATTTCATGGTGGTTCTCTTGGGCCTTGGGTGGGGTGGTCCTTTGTGGGGACTTTGTTTCTCACATCTGACTTCAGGTCTGTCAGGGGGGGGGGGGCGGCGCACCATCCTTCGCTCCCTCAGTGCACTCAGCCCGGCAAAGAGCAAGTCTCACGGTGTGTAGCGGATGAGGAGAGAAATGGCCACTTCGTCTGCACTTGCTGGAGGGGTCTGTTCGGAATGCCCACTGAGAAGTGGTCACCAGGATCTTGGTCTCCACAAGCACTGGGTATCCCATGCATCAGAGGGACAAGGCCTGTGGGGAAGGTCCCCTTGTTCTGCGGGGTCTGTGACCTACAGCTGAGGTCAAGCAGCAAAATCGGTGACCTGACCCTAGGGAAGCAGACTGAAGACAGTGACCCTGGGTGTCTGGTGCCAGGATGTCCAGCCCAGCTCTGAAGCTCAGGCCCCAGGCTCCTTTGATATGGAGTCACTGCCTGATAGGGAGGCAGGTCCCTGTCATAGATACCTGCTGGTGTGCGGGGCCCCGCGCACTATAGCTCCTGCAGGCCGGCAGGGGCTAGGGGGACCCTTTGATGACTTGCACGTTTCTGTGATATGGAGAAGATGCTGCATGTGACATGGAAGGAGGGCAAGGGGGTCAGATGGAGGAACTTGGGCAGGGGCTGAGCATGGACTTTTGTTGCAGGCCATTTGAAAGAAAGCTGGGTTTTCACCGGCTTTCATTTGTACCATGGCAAGAGCTTCTAGCAGACAGAAGGCTCCAACTGGGTCCATATGGCTGAAGGAGAGAGAGGGGACAGGGGCAGCAGACCTGTGGTGGGGGACAGAAAGGAGAGCAAGAGGGACCAAAGGCTTGTAGATGCTGAGAACCACTTCCTGGGAGGAGGAGGAGCAGCTCAGGAAGATGGGGCCACCTTTCCCTTGGTGCAGTGGTCAGCTCTTCCCCTCGGAGGCCTACACCCCTCTCTGTGGTCCTGAGGGCCTCATGGGAGCAGGGATGAACACTCCCACCCCCCTTACAGCGAAGTACTGGCATCAGACCTGGTCATGGCTGCACAGCTGGTCACAGGGGTGCTGGACAGGTCATCTCTAGCATTCTCAGGACCTCCGTGTGTCTAGGCCATTACACCTGTGTCATCTGCAGACTCCACAGATTCTCTGTAGTCGGTCGGAGGTGGTAAGCAGTGCTGCTGGCCCAAATGCTGCCCCCTGCGTATGCCCTCTACAGTGACCCTCATGAGGTGAGAGACACAGGGGTGGGGATGTGCCTTGGACTAGAATTTCAGTGACAGCAGCCTTCAGGTGGATGGCCATGTGCTCTGTTCTGCTTCATTGTCCCCCGCCCTTGAGGTGTTTGCCTTTTTTGCAGCTGTTCTTTTTTACATTTTTTATTATCTTATTGTTGTACTGGGGGTACATTGTGACATTTACAGGAGTTCTTACAATATAGCTTAGTTAAATTCACCCCTCCATCATTCTCCTGGAACAGTTTCAACAGGTGTCATTTTTCCATTTTCATTCACGAGTACATAATATTCCACCATATTCTCCCTCCTACACTTTTTCCTTAAATCCTCCCTCCTTCTACTGGTACCAACCCCAGACAGGATCTGTTTTGCCTTCCTGTTCTCCATTTTGGAACAAAGACATTTTTGTTTGTTTAAGATAGCTACACAGGGAGTTTCCTTGTGACATTTCCATGTATTTATGTATTGTAACCCGAATTGGTTCATCCCCTCTATTTTTCTCCTTTCTACCTTAGTCCCCTTCTATGGTGATTCCAACAGGCTTAAAAATTCCATATTTGTTCTTATATAGAATGTCCATCAACCATATTCATCTTAACTTCCTTCTTTTTCCTTCCCTCTTTCCCATGTGACCTCCCTTAGCGTGACCTGTTTTTCATAATATTGCTGCATTTATATTAGGTCTACGCTCCACATATGAGAGAAAACATGAAGCCTCTCGATTTTGAACCTGGCTAATTTCACTGAAGATGATGTGTTCCAGTTCCATTGATTTACCTGCAAGTGACAAAATTTCATCCTTCATGGCTGCATAAAATTCCATTGTGTATAGATACCACATTTTCTTGATCCATTCGTCAGTGCTGGGGCATCTTGGCTGTTTCCATAGCTTGGCTATTGTGAATAGTGCCGCAATAAACATGGGAGACTGCAGCTGCTCTTAACGTCTTATTTTGGAAGGCGCAGGTGTGGCTTGTATGTGCTAAGGAGTAACACGTATTCCTTGCAGCTGGGTGTATGTTCCACATGTGGTGAGGCAGGAGAGCATGACAACTTCTGTTCCCTTTCTAGTCTGGGGTTTTCTCACTACAAGGTGAGGGGCTCTGTAGCTCTGTGTGTGTGTGTCTGTGTTTGCACGCATGTGTGTGCACATACACGTGCATATTTTGTAAGATGTTGTAGAAAAAGTGGGGGCTGCTCTCCAGGGATGGTGCAGTCCCACTCTTTGTAAGACCACTGCCCCAGCTGATCTTTCCTGATGTATGTAACCAGGGTCTCAGGTCCATAGCCGCCATCTTTGTTGACTCCATCCAGGCTAAACCCTTCACCTAACCCTTCTGACCATCCAAGTTCTCATCTGCTGTCAGATGAGAACCTAGTCAGCCTTCCAACCCATGAGTTTGTCCCCCACAGGTTCATGGGCTGGAGGCTTGGTGGCCATGTTGAGAGACCTCTCTAAGAGATGGGGCCTAGTGGGAGGCGACAGGTCAATTAGGGTCACTGCCCCAGGAAGAGATGAATGTAGTTCTTGAAGGACACTGGTTAGCTTCTGTGAGAGTGAATTATAGGAAGGGCAAGCTTGGCCCCTGAGTCTCTCTAGCTTCCAGTCTTTTCAAATGATCACTTCTGCACATGCTTCCACCAGTGGGATGCTATCCACCATGAGGCCCTCGCTAGAGATCAAACCAATGGGATCACCCAATTGTGGATTTTCAGCTTCTAAATGTGAGCCAAATAAACTTCCTATAAAGTACCTAGCTCAGGAATTTTGATATAGCAACCGAAAATGAACACAACCTAACTCATCCTTTTGTCCTTCCATCCATCTACCAGTTCATCTGTCCATCTAGCTATCCATCCATCTATCCATTTGTCCTAGACACTCACTCTCCCCTCCATCTACCGGAGCCTGTGCCTGGTCAGGATGATGGAAACTGAGTCCCAGATGTGTGCTGCTCTTGGCAGCTATCATTCGTGCTTTGGACAACTCCAGTCTTGGCCAGTGTGCACTTTCCTGACTATGTGGGAGGGCCTGAGCCGCAAGCCCAGCCAGCAGTCCTTGAGCTTCTGAGGGAGGACAATGGTGCTGGCCATCTGGTGGCAGTGCTGACTTAGGAAGCCAGTAGGTGCCTGCCGCCTGGCTCCAGATCTACACTATCTGATCGCTTCTTTCCCAGGGCCACCCAGACTTGCTTTGTCCTGTGACCCATCCTTGCCTGCCCATAAATCCCTGGCTTTGCCAGGCTCAGCATTGGCTTCTGCTACTCACAGCTGCTCTTTCTGGCTCATTCGGGAGGCCTCTGTGCGGATGGAGCCCACAGCCTCTGGAAAGAAGCAGACATCACACAGGAGAGAGAGTGAGAGGGCCGGGAAGTCTCCTGAGGTCAAGTGGCACCTGGAAGGGGAGACTGGAGGTGGTGAAAGGCGAGGTAGAAGGGAGCCCCTCTGATGAGGTGGTGAGGCACGGCAGGGGACAGAGAGGATGCCTGGACAAGTTGTTTTAACTTGGGAATTGACATGAACAGGCAAGAACTAGTTGAGAAAAAGTTCAAGAATCCCACGACTCTTGAGGTTGATGTCATCCATAGTGCTTGCACGTGAATGTTCATGAAGGTGACTGCCAGCGCTGAGCCCACAGTCCAGCCTGTCCACAAAGAGGCCCTCGGGGGCCCAGTGTTCTGGGGAGGCAGCTATGCTGACTAGCTACCTGTTCCAGGTGTGTCCAGCCTTGTGTGAAGCAAGCGAGAGGTTGGGTCTCTGGCCATGGGATCAGCTCAGAGATTCTGCAGGTGATGAGCTCAGGACTGGACTTGGATCTGGAGTAGGGAGGCCAGGAGGAGATGGCTCTGGTGTCCCATGTGCCCAGTGTCAGGAGGGTGTGAGAGAGAGCAGCCTGGGGTTCTAGAGGAATCAAAGTCAGCCAGCAAGTGTCTGTTGCTTCCTGGACTGCAGTCATATGTAGCCTCATTGTCCGGATGAAGAGCTGGCATAAAGGAATGCTGACCACCTCGTCTACCTGCACCTCCCCTGCTGGAACATGTCGAGAAGGCATGCAACTAAAACTAAGACAGTCCCAATAAATACACCATTGTCACTGACAGTGATGTACGAGACCAATTGTCATGAAAACACTGAGGTAAACACCAGCCACTCTCCCCGTTAGTTATTGTTATTGATAACAGCAAATCTGCCTCTATCTTCTCCACACTTAACCAGAAGCTGTTTTCTTTTTCTCCTTCTTTGCCCCCCTCTCCCACTACATCCCTCCCTCCCTGCTTTCCTCTCCTTCCTTCCTTGTTTTTCTCTTTCTTTTTCTGCTCCTTCTCCTCCTCCCTTTCCTCTTCTTCCTCCTCTTCTCTTTCTTGAGAATCTCACCACAAAGCACAGGCTGGCCTTGAACTCATGATCCTCCTGTATCAGCTTCCTGCATACCTGGGACCACAGGCATGCATCATCATGAAGCCATTTTCTGATTATTGAAATGAGAATTCCTTCTTCAAGATGAGTTTGCAAAGTTCAGTGATTTCATAAAAAGCCATGAGGAGTATATTATTATTATCTAATATCAGACGAAGAAATACTAAGATGTAGAGGAATTTAATAAATCCCCAAGGTTGCAAATTCAGACATCATCAGAACAAATTCCTGACTGTGGTGTGTGAAACAGTGCACCAGCCACACTACTCTTGGAGTCACTGCTCCAACCTAACCATGGCTGCCGCCCCGACTGCATTGGGGAGCGTAGTGCATGTTGGGACTCACCAGGAGCACAGAATAAACACAAATGCACCAGGCCCAGTGCCCGGCCCAGAACCTTGCCCAGCACAGGTTACCTTTGATGGTGACCACAGTGATTTTATTTCTCTATCCTCGAGGTCATGCTGAGTAGATAGTTTTGATACATTTTCTTTCCCTCAAATGAAATATGCCGGCTGACTGCTTCTGCCATGTCTACTGGATTGTTGCCCGTGTCCTTGACAGGACACCACCAAGCAGGCAAGGTGCCAAGCACATAGGGGTCCCACAGCCAGGATACAACCCTGGTCCTGACACCTAGCCAGGATAAGACTTGCAGGGATGAGAAGGCTGCACAAGTCACCAAGAGGAGGAACTGTCTTATTCAAGGAATCAGACCACCAGGAACAACCAGGGTGACATTAGCAGGGGCCAAAGCCCCACTGTAAAGGGGCAGAAGAGCAAGGGGCAGAAGAGCAAGGGGCTGGGGTATAGGTCTTGGGTATGTCCGAGGCTGAATATGGCCAGTGAGAAGCATAGTGGTAAGGGTCCCAGCTGTGCAGGGCCTTGAATGTCACAGGGTTCCCTCATGTTCCTTTTGGCCAATCTCCATTCTGGCTTTGAATGGAAACCCTGAGGCACCTGAATGTTTGGCTCAGGAAGTTCAACTTCCAAGATGAAGGGTTTGGCCTTAGTAGAGGAGGGGTGGCGGGGAGATACTGAGGTCAGGTGAGGTCAGGACCCTCCTAGCAGGCGGAGGAGGAGGGATGGCCCGGAAGTGCTATGGGGAGGGTGTGGTCAGCACTGTTTCTGACATTGCCTGTGGGGTGGCCCTGCACTGGCGGGCTAGGAGGTAGAGGAAGCTGCTTAGGGGAGGATATGGTGGTGTTCAGACTGACCAATCACTCAACTGATGAGTATTTATAAAGCACCTTGTTCAGCCTCCATCCTGAGACCCGGAGAGGCCTTCTGGTCTGCCATCTCAGGGGGCTGCTCCCATCCCCCAACCATCAGCCCTGGCACCTCCCTGGGTCTCAGGGTTGTTGAGGTGGGGTGTGGCCAAGCTCTGCAGAAGTGCCCTTGCCTGTGGACTGGAGTTGTCACAACCTAAGCACCCTCCACCTCTGGGTCATGGATTTAGCTTGGGAGAACTCATCTGAAATAGATATTTCTCTCCACTGCCAGAGGGATTTATTGACAAAATGAACCATCTATTAACATTATCTGAGACTGCACTGGGGAAAACAGATACTATAAATCTTAGTTGTGTAGAAACCCAGGAGCTGGAAGGCTTTAGTGGACGGCAAATAGAAAAGCCCAATGGGTTCAGACCTGTTTATTTTACTTAGAGGGAAAGAACATTCCGTACCCAGCCAGGCAGGAAATGGCTTTTGGGGATGGCCACTTAGCCCAGCTGTTGGCCCTGAAACTGGGAGTAATCGCTGCCTGCAATTAGTGCAGGCGGCTCCAAAGACCATATTTTGTAGCCAGTGATGGAAGCTTCTGGAACTTGAGGACTGACCCTTGAGGCAGGTGCTGCAGGGCCTGCTGGGAAGGACAATTCTAGTGACAGGCTGTACGTGCGGGCTCCAGGTGTCAGATTAAGTGGACTCTGGGTCCAAGTACCCAGGCAGTCCGTGCATGCAAAGACTTCGGCGTGCTTTCTCACTGCACCCTTTGTTCTCAGAAGCCTTTTGATGGGGATGATCACTGCATGACTCCCACTCAGGACCCTCCCTTGCTCCATCTGCAGACAGCAGCTGGTCCTGCCCAGCTTGTCCTCCACAGCCTTGGGGAGGCTCCGAGGTAGTATGACAGAGCTTGGGCTTTTGGGAAGGCATAGGAGACACTTCTCCCTCCCTCCCTCCCTCCTGCCTCCCTTTCTCTTTTTGTAGTGCTGGGGATTGTATCCAGGGCCTTGTGCGTGTTAAGAAAGTCTTCTACCATTGAGCTATATCTCCAGACTGGCAGAATTTCTAAAATAGACCCTGTATTAATTTCCTCAAGCTGCTGTCAACCCCCAAACTCCGTGGCTTAAAACAATGGGAATATATTCTCTCTGGGCTCCGGAGCCTTGGGTGAGAAGTCACGGTGTTGTAGCTACACTCCCGGCAGGCGCCAGGGCAGGGTGACCTGTGCTGTCTCTTAAATTGACAGTGTTGTCCTCAAATGTCCCTAGGCACGTTGGTCCATCACTCCCGCCTCTGCCTGTGTTCTCACAGGGCATTCTGTTTCTCTGTGTCTCTTCTTGTAAGAACACAAGTCACGCCGGATGTAGGACCCACCCCACTTCATTATGGCCTCATCTTAGCTAATTGCATCCATCGGTGACTGTATTTCTGAACAGGTCGTGTGCTGAGGTTCTCAATACAGGGCCGGGGCACATGCATGTTTGCTGAGTGAATGAGGGGTGCATATCTTGTGGGGGGCACTGGATGCTCTTGCTGTGGGGTCCACTCCTCCCAGGAGCCTCCTCCAGGCCCATTTCTATCCTGCAACCCTGTCATCCTTTAGTAAGATTCTTCTTTGTTGGCATTGTCAGAGTTAATTTTTGGGGATCGCAGCCAGGTCCCCAGAAGCTCTGCAGTGAGGACCCCAAGTACCCTGCACACATAAAGATTAGGCCCTGTCTTGTGCTTTACTGTGGTCCAGTGGCAGTGCCTTGTGGCTCCAGTCTCGTGTTTCAGTCACACTCTACGGTCCTTTCTGCACTCTCTCTAATGTGCCCCGAGAGGCAGGCCAGGGTCCAGGGGGCTCCAGGGAGGCCCCGGTGGGTGCCAGCACCATCCCTGTGGACAGCGGCTGGGGCTGTGGATCTTCTCACAAGCACAGGGGAGCCCACGTGGCTCTTGTGGGGTGTTTAATACTGGTAACGAACAACAGCTTTACCTGCCTGACATGGAGCTGGGTCCTGTTTCCCATGCTGCCCACTCCTGGCTCGCAGCTTCACAGACCATCTCCTCATCCTTCTTCATTGACAGTAACACAACAGGCCTTTTCCTTGGTGGCAACTTGAGAGTCCATCCTTCAGGATGTCAAGAAAGAACCCTTCCAAAGTCCTGAGATGTGCCGGGGACTTGGGAATAAAATGGAGTTACTTGGTCCTCCATCTGAACTACTTGGTCTTCTATCTGAACTGACCCTGCCTCTTGTCCTTCCTCCCGTTGAGATGCAAGCATAAGGCGAGAGCAGATAGGACAGACGGCTCTGGTCTGACACCCGTTCCAGACTGCAAGGCCCTGATCAAGGCACTGCCTCTCTGAGCCTCAGTTTCCCCATCACAAGGTGCAGGCCTGAACTTGTAGACAGTCAGAATCTCTCCAAGGTCACTCTCAGCAAGTCTGTCTTCTGTTCTTTGAGGAATGGATGTGCCCTTTCCCGGGTGAGGGGTGACTCAGAGAAAGGCAGTGATAATTAATATTGATGCAGCTTCAAATGTTAAAAGTTTGAATTAAGTAAAAAAAAAAAGGACTGGGTCACATGTAACCAATTAAACCACGACTTGTCTGTGGCCTTGTGCCCACTTTGGGGGCAGATCAGTCTCTCATTCGGCTCCGCCAATTAATCTCGCCTCACCTTCCTTGGCCGGGAGCTGAGCTGTCTGCAAGTTGAAGGGAGAGGAGAAGCAGGCGGTTGCACAGTCGCAGACACACAGACCATCTCCCCTGGTGCAGATGCCTGGGAGGAGGACGTGCAGATCAATTTGCAGGGCTGAGGCTGCAGCCGGCGCTGGTGCCTGGAGGAGAGGCGGGTGCGCCAAGCCCAGCTCGGGTGTGAGAATTAATGGAGGCAGCTGGCGAGATGAAAGAATGCACGCATTTGAAATGAAGCCCAGCGGGTTGTGAGAATTCAGCATGACTTTCAAAAATGCAGCAATTGCCTGGCCTCGGACTAATTATCTTGTGAGGATGAGGCAGGAAGGCCGTGTCTATGCTGCTCCAAATGTCCAGGTGGGAAGCAGAAGTGGAGGCCCACTGGGGCTGCTGATTTGGCAGAGTGGGTGATTGCCTGGGCCCTGTCTCACACCCAGTCCCGCAGCTGCGGGCCCAGCATTGGACACTTGTTCTTTGGGTTGCAGATTTAGAAAATCAGTGGGTTTGTGTCTATGATTATATTACCCTGAGCACGTCTGACCTCGCCTGATTTGGAAGCTAAACAAGGTGGGGTCTGGTTAGTACATGGATGGGAGAGATTGGTGGGTTGTGAAGGATCCAGTCTGGAGGGATGAAGGAGGGTTCTGGGGAGGTGGGCGCTGCCCTAAAGGGGCCCTGCCCTGCCTCAGTCTCTGGTGTTCATCCTCTGTTCCTTCATCTGAGCCTTCCAATGTGTCAGCACTGTCCTTCACCCAGCCCTCGTCACTGTGATGGTACTGAGGAGGGTCTAAAGCCATATCCACATGGGGAAACTGAGGCTGAGAGAAGTTGGGACACCCAGCTGGTCCTTGGTGGAAGCAGGACTCCAAGCTTGGGGGTTACCTGTGCTCCCAGAGGTGGGCAGCATTGCCATCCTTTGGGGTCACGGCAGGACAGTTGGCCATGGCTGAGGGTGGTCAGGGAAGGACACAGGGCGGGGCCCTTGGGTCCAACTGCTGGAAGTGGGGCAGGGCTTGTGGGAGCTGGAGGGGTTGGGGAGGAGTGGGTTCGCAGCACAGGGGAGAGACTGTGCATGTGGCAGTGACATAGGGTAGGGTAGATGGGAGACAGTGATATGTAAATGGTGGGATCCACCTGTTCTACAAAAGGGTAGGACCTCATCCTGGGGTCACTTTGGTGTGTAGGGTCCTGGCCGGTGTAAGCTTCCTGGTGTCCCTCAGAGGAGAGGGTGGGTCAGATGCCACCTTTCATGACGGGCATGGGAGAGATTTCAGTGACCATGTCGTGAGCACTTGGACAGTGTCCTGGAGCCTGAGATGGAGGTCATCATCCCCACTCACCATGAGAAAGCTGAGGCTGATGGGCTCTGAATGAGTCAGCCGTTGGTGTGTAACAAACCTCCCCAAGTTCAATACCTCAGAACAGCAATCATTTGTCATTTTTCTGCTGCTGGCCAAGGTAGTTGGTCCTGGCTGGATCCATTTAGGTTTCATGGTAGGCGGTAGGTCAGCTTGTTTCTGCTCCCTGTGGTCCAGGTTTTAGCCTGGTCATGGACACAGCACTGAGCAGGGTTCTGGCAGGAGGAGAGCCCCCAAAGCTCCCTTAAGACTAGCATCAGGACAGGTGATGTCACTTCTGCTGAATTCTTTGGGCCAAAGCAAATCAGGAGGCCACCATATATAAGGGAAGGAGCATTCCATGTCAGTGTGTGTGTGTGTCTGTGTGTGTGTGCGCATGTGTGTGCGCGCACAGAGGAAGTTGTGCAACATTTCGGCCATTTTCACAAATCAGGCTGCACAACTCTTGCTGTTCTGTGTGGATGGGCAGCAGTGGATCCTTCAGCAACCGAGGCAGACAGGAAAGAAGCAGGGCAGGGTCTGGCGGTCAGAAGAGGTAGGGCCCGGGCTCTGTCTGATCTCTGAGCACGTGTGAGTTTTATAAAATCTACTTCTATGTTGAAATTCAAGACTCATTAAAGTTTTGTTTTTTTTTAAACCTAGCATGGTGGAAGGCAGGCTGCCTCACTCCCAGGTGAGCTTGTGAGCAGGCCAATTCCAAACTCATAATTAAAGGGAATTGACAAGAATCAAAGCAGACTGGTTTCCACTGGAGGTTCAGGGAGTTAATTACCGGTGTGTATCCTGCCGCGATGGGTGTGTGAGCGGCATCTGAAGGTGGGGGGCAGTGGGAATTCGCCGGCAGGTACGCTGGATGGTGTGTGCCCATGTGGGTTTGTACCGTACGCCGGTATCTTAGGAATGAGAGCGGGGCCTGTGCTGGCTTCTCCTATTTTCCGCAATTTTCCATGAGATTCTGCAGCGTTGTCCTGGATACTGGGGTTTCAAGATTGGTCTTCCGGGCCCCAGGTTCCCAGCAGCCCCTCCAGGGCAGAACCGGTGTGTTTGAAGGAGTTCTCAGGTAGACCAAAAGCATTGTGGAGTCCTGGATGCACACAGCAGTGCTCTTTCTGACTTTCAGGTCTCTGTGGCCCAGAGACCACATGGAAAAAGCTGTCCAGCTTTCTGCCCCCCATGTCCTTCCTCCAAATGGCTCTACCTGCTCCTAGGTGGAGACACTCCAAGCACATAGCACTTGAGGGGGTCTATGTAGCTCCTCCTGGCTTCCCAGGCTTCTCTCTTGTGTTGGGCCTTTTTCCTTTTTTGGTTCTGCTGCCCAGAACACTCTAGAACACTTTGGAAGACTCTTCCTAGTCCCTTATCCCTCCTCCCACCCCAGGATTGGGAGGAATTGGGCCCATGTTAAGTCTGAGCTCATTGCTCTCTTGAGGGTCTGCTGGGCCTTCAGCCTGGGCCCCAGAAGGAGCCCGTGAGGAACAGCCCAGCACCTGGCTCACACAAGGGGGAACCAGGACCAGATGAGACCTGCTGCCTGCCACAGAACCACCCTGCTGAGCCCAGCCTGGTGGGCAGAGGCCCATGTCGGCTGACAGCCTAGGAACATGAGAGGCAGTGCCACTGACCAGAGGCTTCTTCATCCTAAAGCCATTTGTGAAGCAGCAAAGTCTGACTGACAACTTGACTCCAACCTAGACTTCAGTTGAATGTCACTTCTTCCTGAAAAGCCTTCCCTCAGCCCCAAAGTCTGGGGTGGAGTTCTCCTGTGCCCCCTGACCCTGCTGTGATGTCACCATGTTTCATTGTGTGCCCTGCTCTCCAGTGAGGACAAGAATGGCTCTCATCTGCACCTGGCACTTGTGCTTGGTGATGTCACCCGTCGCTAGTGGTGCTCCCAGCCTCAGGGTACAATACATGAGCCAGTGAGTGCACTTGTACCAGAGCTCTGCCACAGGGACCTGGGCTTTGTGGGTCTGACGTCTGCCCTTGGCCAGCTGTGTGACTGCGCAAATCACTCACCATATCCGAACCTCAGGTTCTTGTGTGAAAACTGCTTTAGTTGTACCAGGTGGCTGTGCCTGTCAAGATCAGGTGTTAATCTGACATATAGCTGATCTGGGCACAGGCTGCTCCCTTCTCCTGCAGTACCACTGTGAACAAACCACCCCAGCTCCAGACCCACTCGAGCCCATGGCTGCAACCGTCCCTCTGAGCCTCAGTTTCCTCACTCGAAATGTGGGAGCAATCGTCACTGCTCCTGTGCGGTAAAGGTAAAATGGGGTCTCACTGCTCCAAGGCACCCCAGCCTGGAGTCACAGCGTGGTGCCCAGTCTCACCAGCTGTTTTGAAGTTGGGGAGAGGAAAGAGCAGGCTCTTAACCCCGAGAGTTGGCTCTGTTGCTGGGATCCCTGCTGTTGACACCTCGGGAGACTGGTAGTCTCCCTGAGGAAAGGGAGTCTTGCCTATAGTCGGTGGGTGGACACCCTGTGGACCCTCCTTCTGGCTGAGAGAGGCAGGTGTCTGCTATTGGCCACCAGGTCCCCTGAGGCAGAAGAGCCAGGAGCAGGGGAGCAGTCACAGCGCTGAGCCTGCAGGCGCCGTGATGGGAACGGGCCTGCAAGTGTTCCTGCAAGGCCTCCTGTGCTGTTCCACAGGCTTTTCCCTCTTAAGTAGGGACAGAGGCCGAGCCACGTGAGCTCTGTGTGTGGCAGGCAGGCGAGGTGGAGGGGCTCTACATAAGCCCCAGCTGTGACCTGCGACCTGCACACATTCGTACCACCATCCCCCACCTGGCAGAGGAGCAAAACGAGGGTTTCAGGGCTTGAGACGTCCTAGGATTATGGTGTTATGGGGTGAATTGTGTTTCCCCAAAATTCATATGTTGAAATGCCCAGAATGTGACAGCATTTGGAGCATTTGGAAACAGGGTCTTTTTAAATGTTTTTCTTTTCTTTTCTGGTGGTACTGGGTATTGAACTCAGGGCCTTGAGGTGCTGTACCAGTTGAGTCATGCCCCCCCGCCCTTTTGGCTTTAATTATTTTCAGATAGGGTCTCATGCTTTATTTTGCCCAAGGCTGGAGATCCTCCTACCTATGCTCCCTGAGTAGCTGGAATTACAGGCATGTTCCACCATGCCTACCCTGGAGACAGTGTCTTTATAGAGGTAATTAAGTGAATGAGGTTATATGTGTGAATGCTGTTACATGTGTGTGACACCAACATGACTGATGTCCTTGTGACAAAGAGATTAGGACACAGACACATAGACGTCCATGTGAGGACACAGGAGAAAATGGTGTCTACAAGCCAAGGAGAGAGGCCTCAGGAGAGTTGACCTTGAGGACACCTTGACCTTGGACCTCTGGCCTTCACCGTGAGGAAATCGACGTGTTGTTCAGGCTGAACAATCTGAGCTGACCAGTATATGATGTTAGGTTTGAAGAAGTTTGTCCCACTGGCCACAGAGCTGGGATGGGCCGAGCTGGGCTGGGTTCTTGTGAGCTCTGTCATTACTAGCCCTTGAGGCCAGGGGCCACCTGGATATGGGAGGGGGATGTTAAAAGAAGTCCCTTGGGGCCTTCATTCCTGGGCCTGGACTGTTACCATCTGTTTACCTCATGGGCCCCTCCCCAAGTAGGAGCTGTTGCTGGTGACTGTCGTGGCCATGGTGGAGTTGCTGGGGTGTGGCCCAGGGCACTTTGGGCTGGCTTAGGCTAGGGCTGGGTGAGCTAGTGTGAGTTAAGAGGCTCCCATAGGGAGAGGCCACTGCTTTATGACCTTGTCTCTCCTTTCAAACCCAAGCAGCTGGCACACAGGTCACTATGCTGCCTGTTGGCTGGATGAGTCCCAAGAACCCTGTCTGATCCATGGTTCCTTGTGAGAGTGGAGGTCAGTGGGCCTTGGGCATGTCCCTGACAGCTGTGTGGCCACCCTGGGGCCAATGTGCTGACCAGGCCTGACCCTGCTATGTCCCCAGTCTCTGTGTGCTTATTGTGGGCAAAGCCCTGGCTCAGGGGGCTGAACTGTGGTATCTCGGTGAGGGTACCAATGGCCTTGACCTCCCCTCACCTGTGGACGCCATCCTAGTCAATAGCCTGGGTCTGCCTCTCTGGCCTTCCTGTCTTCCCTCTGCAGAGTGGTTTCAGGTATGGCTGAGCAGCCATCTTGTCCACTTAATGACTTTATGCACTTGGTGTTGTCAGGACTGTCCTAGGTTATGAGCTCCACCTACAGATGAGGAAAGTGAGGTCCAGGGAGCCCCAACCACTTGTCTGACCGCCTCTGGTGAGGGGCAGGACTTCACATCTGCCATCTATGTCTCCAGGCCTGTGATTCCAAAGCTTCTGGACCCTGCTTGCATCCCGGCAGACATAGAACACAGTCACGTCCCTGCACCTCACAGGCAAGACGTGGGGCCCTGGGACCTTGCACACTCCGCCTGGTGAAAATGGCCACAGGTTCTGATGATGCAGTGTTTATTATGTACTACAGAGAAAAGTGCTTAGGTGGAGATACTCTAAAATAAAATGCTCTCAAAATTTTCAAATATTGGAATTAATAACAAAAGGACTATAAAGTAGGTACAGTGGTGATGGTGGGGGGTACTTGTGGGAGAGGGGAGGGTGAATGGAGGAGATGAAGGTGAGGGAATATGGTTGGTGGACTCCATATATATGAAATAGAATGACAAAACCTCTTGCAATGGCTTTAACTGGGGTGGGAAGGGGTGAGGAGGGAGATCGTGGGGTGATCTAACCACTGTAAAATGTAAGACTTTTCAGAATTGTCACAATGAATGCCCCCTGTACAATGAATATATCCTAATAAAAATGGAAAAAAATTAAGATATTGCTTGGCCACATGACCTTCTATTTAAAATGGACTCAGATTGGGGACAAGTGGCCCAGTGTCACTCACTGCTATTTTGTAGACTGGCACAGTCTCCTTTCTCGCCATTAACCAGAATGTGGGTAATTTTGGTTTCTCCAAATTGAACTTCTAACAGTTCCTCCTTCTTTTCTATCGACAAATATAATGTTGAGATTTTTTGTGATAATGCAAATGGATTTTGAATCTAACTGAAATTTTATATCAAATATTTCAAAATAATGATGACATTCTCCTCACCATCCACAGATGCAGCTCCCAGAACTTCACTAATTCTTCTGCAGAATTCAAATTATAACCCCACTAAACATCATTGATGAGTTGTTTCGGATTTCATTTTTTCCAAAGATGACAGTTTTTCTTTGAATCCATAAACTTTTCATGTGGTTATTGCAATTTTCAAGTAAATTCCGACGGGCGCTCAGAAACGTCTGTGCAGTGGGTCATTTTGAAGCCAGCGCCCATGCCTCCGAGAACCGCAAGGCAAGCATTCTTCTGCATTTAGTGCTTAAACTTGACCGAGCCTCAACGGGGTGCCGAGTGCTCTCTGCTGTGAGGTCTCCTTGTAGGATTCTGACCCCATTTCTCTGCAGCAAGCTGAAGACAGCTGGGCCTGCAGTAGATGTTCTTTACCAAGTCCCCTGAGTTTATCATTTCAGATCTGCAGGCACATTTTGTACAAGAACTTGAACTTGGAGTTTTCAGAATGAACTCTGTCTCCTTCCCGGCACGGGGCCGCACTGTCTGTGTATTTCAATGTAAGCATGGGCCATCTCAAGAGTTTCATTCACATAATTTGTCTAGGTAACAGAGATGGTACTGTTCTATGCCCTTCTCGTTAGGGATTACTTTTGCAGACTCAGGTGACAGTCCCCAGACCCTGTACTGGTGCCAGTGTTTCTGGTCTCCCCGGGTTTTGCTGTGTGGATTCACAGTTCTCAGGCCGGGGAGACGCTGCAGCCAGCCATTGTATTGCAGGGATGTGCCTGGATGGCTTCTGGGGGGCTTTCTCAGGGGTGTTAAGAGGCCTCCATAGCTCCAGAAACTGTGGCACAAATGAGCCAGTTTACACACTTATTTCTCTGACAAAGGAAAAGAGACCAGGCAGGAAATCCTATCCGCCCCCCCCCCGGTCAGGGACCCATATTCTGTTGGGTGAACTTTCTAGTAGCCTAAGGTTCATCTAAGTCCACCTGAGCTCACTGAAGGTCCACCCTGTGCAGACTTCCACCCCTCCAGGGTGTCTCTCTCAATTCCCTCCTGTCCCCTGAGCCACCACCTTCTTGCTCTGCTAAACCATGATAACTAGCTATGGAGGGTTCACACTAGTTCCCAAGTTCAAAAGGAAACTGTCCCTTGACCCTTTAGGATCTCCAGCTAATGGCCACCTTCCTAGCTGTAACCAGACTCCAGGTCTCCTCCACCCCCGCCCTGATCCCACACACTCTTCTCCTTCCTTGCCCTCCTGTATCTCCTGCCTTAGCTTCCAGGAGTAGTTGGTTCCAGAACCCCTGCAGACACCAAAGTCTGCGATACTCAAATTCCTTACATAAAACGGTGTAGACCACTGCACACACTTTCCTGCATACTTAAAATCTTTTCTAGGCTGCTTATATCACCTAGTGCAATGCAAACAGTTGCAATGATGTATTGTTTAGGGAACAAGAAAAAATGTATCTGTATATGTTCAGGAAAATCACAGCTCCCCACACCCCCAGGAATATTTCTGATCCGAGGTTAGCTATACCTACAGATGAGGGCAATGACTTCCTTAATTTTACAGCTCGTTTTATTTAGTAAAATGTTGTAGCTTTGCCCCCTAGCTAGGGACCCTGAGATACTATGGCTTGGTTTTGCATATTCTAAATATTTATGTAAGGGGAATGACATAGCATGTATTTTTGTGTTTGACTTGTTTCCCCAACTTGATGTTTTAAAGATTAATCCATTAAGCTGTGTGCAGCTGGCGTGTGCTGGTTTTCACTGCTGCCTACTGAGACTTTTTTATCCATTTTGCTGTCGAAGAACATTTCATTTGTGATGGGCTTGTGCAAATTTTTCTCTGGATGTAAACCTATGAGTGACATGGTTGGTCATCGAGTGTGTGTCTTTAAATTCCCTCGACAATCAGAAGCCACGATGAGCATGTCTTCATTCCTCTGCACTTTCATCATCTTTGTAATTTTCGCTATGTGGTGGGTTTGTAGTGATTTCCCACCTAGGTTTTAATCTGCATTTCCCGGATGACTAAGGGACACTTTCATCTGTGTTTATCATTTGGCTGGAGATCTGCTTTTGTGGTGTGTTTGTTCAAGGGTTTGACCTCATTTTTCTCTCTTTGCAAGAGTTTCTTATTTATTTCAGATTTGAGACCTTTGTCAGTTATATGTACTGCAAATATTTCCCGTTAATACTTGTTTTGCCTTTTGACTTTTACTGGTGTTTTTTGAGTGAACAGAAATACTTAGTTTTTATGTGGTCAAATTTATCCAGTGTTTCCTTTATGGTTATTGCATTTTGAATCTTGTTCAAAAATCTTTCAGCATGTAAAGGTCATGAAGATGTTCCCTCATGTCATCTTTTAAGAACTGTATTGAGTGTTTTGACGTTTGCATTTGCTCTCCGTCTGTCTGGAATTAATTTTTGAGTCTGAGGGAGATGGGGGTCAAGTTTCATTTTTCTCCCAAGTAGATAACTGATGGTTCTGGAACTGTTTCTCTTCCTGGTTATTCTGCAGAGCAGACACTTCCAAATCAAGTGACCTCCACACAGGGTCTTCTTTTGTTCTCTCTTCTCTCACTGCATCACAGCCTCTCTGTCTTCATTACTGAGCCTTTATGATGTGTCTTGTGTCTGGAACAAATGCTGTTATGCTCTTCTGACTTACCAACGTATCTCGTGTGTTCTCGCCTTTTGAATTTCCACATAAAATGTAGAACTAGCATGTGCAGTTCCACAGACATCCTTTTTGGTGTTTTGATTGGTGTGACCTGTTAGGAAAAATGCCACTCACAAAGAAAGCACACGAGAAAAGTCTCACATCCAAGAGCAAGGTTTAATGGCAAGCGGGAACTGCCAGGCTGGCCTGGGAAAGATGGCGCAGCATAGACTCTGGGCCAGGCGTGGCTTTTATAGAAGGGGGAGGGTAAGGAAGTTGGCATATGTGCTGTAGTCTCTGGTAGGGGTGGGGCTGTCTTAGAGCAGGGGAATTTCTGTTAATGGCGACATTATTCTATCAGGACCCAGTCCTAAGTATGGGGATGCTGACGTGTAGAAGACAGTGCTCTCTAGTCAATGAAACTGTATTGTCTCCATTTTTCAGAGTTCCTTTGCCACTTCTCAATGTTTCAGAGTTTCCTGAAGAAAGACCTTTACATTTTGTTAGATTAATTTATTCCTCATATTTTCTGATGCTGTTGTGATTTTTTTCCTCGAGCTTTTCTCATTGAGGTATAATTTGGGTAGGATAAATTACACGGAACATAGACTCCAGGGCAATGGTTTTGACCTCCGCCTACACTTAATGGACAAAAACCTCAATCAAGAAATGTCCTCAGTGCTTTTTCTAAGCAATTGCCCCGTCCCTCTGCCAAGGAGGCTGCTGGGTGAGTTCGTGCCCCTGTAGGTTAGAGCGCGGCACGGAGGGAATTCTGCAGTTCTTCCCCTTTGGCGTCTGGCTTCCTTGGCTCAGCATGACGTTTGTGACGTCCATCTGTGCTGCTTTCGCATCCTAGTCCGTAGTCCCTTTTCTTGCACAGTGGCGTTTCACTGGAGGAACATATTGTAATTCGCCTTTTCATTTATCTCTTGATGGCTGCTTGGGTTGTTCTTAGGTTTTGACACTTAGGCACAGCAGCACTGTGAACATTCTGGGGGAAGGTGTCCTGTGGAGGTGCCTCTTCATTTTCTTGGGTAAATATCTGGGAATGGAGCACCTACTTTATAGGATGGAGTTTTGCTCAACCTAATAAGGAAATGTAAAAGCGTGTTGGAAGTGGGGTGCGCCATCTTCCACCCTGCTAGCCAGGTTGGGAAATCTCCATCACTCCATGTGGGTGGCGGTCAGAGCTGAGAGGTGACATTTGCTGTCATCCTCATTAGCATTTTCCTAAGCATGCTGGGAATCTTTTCATATGCTTATCAGCCACTCACCAGACTTCTTTTTAATTTAGTTTTTATTAGCATGAATTAGTTGTACAAAGGGCTTTCCTTGTGATATTTACAACATACATATAATGTACTTTGATCAAATTTACCTCATCTATGTTACTCTTTCTTACCCCTCCTTCCTTTTTGACAGATTTTTAGTGGGTTTTAGTATGATATTTTGATACATACATACAATGTACGGCTATGAGACGCGTCGCTTCTTTCCCCTTCCCCCACCCGCTGGGTCTTCCCTGCCAAACGGTTTCCCTTTCATAATCATGTAATATTATTTTTAGGTCTAGATTCTGCATGTGAGTGAAAATATCTAATATTTGTCCTTCATGATCAACTCCAGTTCCCTCCATTTTCCTACAAATGACATCATTTCATTCTTCTTCATTGCTCAGTAACTCTCCAGTGTATCTATGCACCATGGTTTCTTTATCCAATCATTGGTTGCTGGGCACGAAGTCTGGTTTGCAGTTTGGTTATTGTAAATAGTGCTGGCGAGAAACATGGCTGTGCAGGTCTCTCTGGTATGTTCACACATTCCTTTGGACATATGCCCAAGAGTGTTGCAGCAGGATCATATGGTACTTCTAGGGTTAATTTTTTTTTTCTTGTTTATTCATATATGTATACATTGTTTGGGTCATTTCTCCCCGCTACCTTCCACCCTCTCCCTCTCCCCTGCCCACCCCACTTTCAGGAAGAATCTGTTCTGCCCTTATCTCTAATTTTGTAAAGAGAGTATAAGCAGTAATAAGAAAGACAAAGCGTCTTTTCGAGTTGAGATAAAGATAGCTATACAGAGAGATTCCTAGCATTGTTTCCATGTATAAATGTGTTACAACCCAAGCTGATTCATCTCTAACTGATCTTTTCTCTAGTTCCTGTTCCCCTTCTCATATTGGCCTCTGTTGCTTTAAAGTTTCTGTATTAGTTCCTCTGCAGTGAGGACATCAAATACTATCATGTTTTTTGGGTGTCTTACCTATTCTCATACCTCCCAAGTGTGCTCTCACTTTATCATGTGACCCAAGTCCAGTCACATTGCTGTATTTGCCCTTGATCTAAAGTTAGGGTTAGTTTCTTGAGGAAACTCATATCACATGTTTTCTTTTGTGATGTGTCTGATCGAGTCTTTCACTTCTCTTCAAGTGACTTAATTAACAGTCGTTGTGCACACAATAACGCAGTTAAGAATATATATTGATGGATTTTGACAAGTGTACATCAGAGTAACCCTACCACAACCACAACAGGGGACATTTCCTCTCCTGACTTCCCCTGCTCTCCTCAACCTCTAGACATTAGTTTTATTTGTTCTGCAATTTTATTTCAATGGATATCTACAGGTGTCACTTTTGCATGTCTGGTGTTCCTTGTTCAGTGTGACAACCATGGATTCCATGTGTCCTTGGATGCATGTTATTGCAGGAATGCTGCTGTGTGTTTCCTCGCTCTTGTGGTGAGTAGTGTCCATTGTACAATATTAGCTCACCATTGTGTATTTCATCACCTGTCCTCTTGCTGGTGGTCACCTGAATTGAGCTCAGTTTAGGCTCTGTGAATAAAGCTGTTCTGAGCATTTATGTATAGGTCTTCCAAATGTTTTCATTTGTCTTAACTGAATGGTGGAAATAAGATGTGCGAGTCACAGAGGCAATGCTTGGGTATGTAAGGAATTTGAAGGTGGCTGCAGTCTTTCATGCCATGCAAGCCCATCACGCCTCATTGTCTCCACACGGTATTGTATCTATGCCATTTTCATGGGTGTAGAGTTATATCTGGTTGTGTCTTAATTTGCATTTCTTGGATGACTGTGGCATTCAGCATCATTTCACATTCAGCCTAGCTGGTTTTCAGCTGCTTTTGTGAGAGTCTTTTCAAGTCTTTCGTCCATTCGTACTGCCCTCCTACTCTCGCGCTGAGGAGTTGGGTCCTGGAGGAGATCCGTGTGGCAAACTTCACCTTTCCGTCTGTAGCTTCCTTTTCATTTTCTTCCTGGTGTTTCCGAGGTGCAGAAGTTTTGAATGTTTACAAAGTTCAGTTTGTCATTGTTCCTTTTGGGGTCTGTACTTTCTGTGTCATATCTAAGCTTCTGCTATCTCAAGGTCTCAGAGTTTCTTCCCTACAACTTTCCTAGCTTTGGCATTTAATGTAACCTCACAATTCCTTAAGCTAATTATTTCAGATCAGAGCCTGCCGTGTGTGGATGAGAACGGTCTGCTTCTTTTACAGTCTGGCTTACTTTTCCTTTTATTTCTTGCTCCCGGCAATGGCTGGACCTCCAGTCCACGTGGAGAGAAGAGATGTTAGCCACCTTGGGGCCGGGCAGGGTGTTTGGTCTTTTATGATCAAATACTGTGTGAGCTGGATGATTTTGGCAGACGACGACGTTAGTGATTTTGCTGGGTATTGAGCCCAGGGTCTCCTACGTGCTAGACAAGTGTGTTACCACTTGAAGTTCTTTTCTCCTTCTACCTTATAGAGAATCATTATCACAGATAGCTGATAAATTGTTACACAATTTTCCTACACATATCAAGAGGAACATACAATTTTTTACCCTAGATTCCTTTAATATGATGCATTACCTTGATTTTTTCTGAATAATAAAATAATACTGCAGCTGGGTGTCATGGCACACCCGCACACTGTAATCCCAGATATTCAGAAGGCAGAAGAAAGAAGATTGTGAGTCTGAGGCCAGCCAGGTCCAGTTAGCAAGACCCTCTCTGAAAAATAAACTGAAAAAACAGTGGGGGTGGGGACATAGTTCAAGTGTACAGTGCTTGTGACACAAATGGCCCTGGGTTCAATTGCCAGTGCTGAAAAAGAGAAGCGTGCATTTCTGGAAGATCAGCTTTAATTACTTAGAGGATTGGATTTGTTAAGATTTTCTTGAGGGTCTTTACATCTATGTAAGTGGAATATGTTGTTTGGTAGTTTTCTTCTAGTGTCTCTCAGTTTGATAAAAATGAATTTTAACTGATACATAAAATTATACCTATTTATGGGGTTTAAATCAGGTTAACCGTATTTATCAGGTTTAGAAATGGTATTGTTGGCTTTGTAAAATGAGTGGGGAAGTATTCCTTCTTCCACCATCTTCTGAAAGTGATGTGTAGAACTGGCTTTCCCTTCATCGGTGGTGCCCCCTGGGTCTGGAGTTAGCTTTGCGGGGAGGTCTTGCATTGTGAGTTGTTTCTTTAACAGTTATAGGGCTACTCAGACTTTCCATTTCTTTTTTAGTCAGCTTTGGTCACAGGACTAGTTCAAGGAATTTGTCTATTTTCATTGAAGTAGGAGTGTATTGACATACTTTTTTTGTAATATTCCATGTTACTCTTTCAATAACTGTAGGATCTGAAGTGCTGTCAGGCCCTCCATCCCAGATGTGCCAGTCGTGTCTTCTGACCCACGGGCCTTGTCAGCCAAGCGGGATGAGGGATGCGGGGGTGGGTGGGAGGTAGGTTGCGGCTGTGGGATGTGGGGTGCAGAAGGAGGCGGGGGGGGGGCGGGGGCAGGGTGCTTGCTGACTCACAGATGACCTCTAAGAACCAGATTTCTTTTTTCTACTTTATTTGTTGTATCTCTAGCTTCTTAAGGTGAAAAATAAGCTCAATTTTTAATCTTTCTAATTTCCAGTCTAAATATTTAAAACTCTTAAATTTCCCCTGTGAACATGCTACATCCCACACATTTTAATGATCCCCTCTTATTCTACGTGAGTCATATTCTAATTTCCCTTGGAGCCTCTTTTCGGACCCATGGATTATGTCAACGTGAATTGTTTGATTTTCAAATATCTGCCAGAGTTTGAGTTTTAAAATGAGACCTAGTTTAAGTCTGTTTTGTAAAGTTTGTTTTAATAGACTTGCATATGGCCCACACTGGATCTCGGTGGATGTCTTGGGTGTGAGCAGAGCGGCCATCTGCTGTCACTGGAGGAGGTTTTGTTAAGTGTCCTGGGTCCAGCTGACTCCTGCAACCTCACGGATGTTGCTTAATCCTTCTGAGAAGAGGCTCAAAATCTCCATGTATGACTGTGATTCTGTCTGTTTCAACTCTGGCCACCAGTTTTGGCTTCATGTGTTTTGGGGTTCTGTTATGAGGGTGTCCCACTGAGGACTGTTATCCCTTTGTAATGAATGGATCCATTTATCATTCTGACTAGTTCTCCTTTGTCCCTGGTAATAACCGTATTTCTTACTCCCAGTGGTTTGAATGGCATATATTCTCCATCTTTTTCATCTTTTTTAAAAAAAGTGTCTTTATATTTAAAGAATGCCCACACTGGTGACTCACACCTGAAATCCCAGCTACTAAAGAAGCAGAGATCAGTGGGGTCTGAGCTCAATCCCTAGTACCACTGGGTGGGGGAAGCAAAGTCTGCATGCATCAAGAGGAGGAAATTTCATAATGCAAATTTCATGATGTGAACCTCTGCATTAAAACTTGTATTAGAATAAAAAAAAAAAAAAAAGAAGCAGAGATCAGGAGGATCTTGGTTCAAAGCCAGCCTGGACAAACAGTTCATGAGACCCTATCTCAAAAATATCCACCAAGAAAAAGGCTGGCGGAGTGGCTCAAGTTGTAGGCCTTGAGTTCAAGCCCCAGTACCACAAAAACAAAGACTGTTGTACGGACCAAGGATGAAGTTCAGTGCTAATGTGTGAGGCTCTGGGTTGAATCTCCTGTGTCACAAAAAAAGAAACAAATAAACAAACATGACAAAAAAGAAGGCTGCTGTGGCTGGAGCCCATCCTGACAGCCAGCACATTTACTGTAACAGCCACCCGTTGGGTTAAGCCTGCCACCTTGCCTCATGTTGGGCAATTGTCTCACCAGCCTTTCTTTTTCTTCCCGCCTTATTTGGGATTGATTATTTCTTGTGATTCTATTTTATGTGCATGATTGGCATTTTGACTTTGACATTTGTCTTTAATATGTTAGTGGTTGCGGTTCAGGCCTTTAACTCATCAGTCTGTCCCTCCAGGTGACCTCACACCTCCTCACCTGTGGCATGGAACCTGACAGCAGTGTATGTTCACTTCCCCCTCTGTCCTTTGTCAGCAGTCACCTTACAGATCTTATTCCTACCTATGTTGTAAATCTCCAAATAGGGGTGTTTTTCCTTTGAAAATCGATCTTTAAATGAAATTTAAAAAGTCAAAACAAGAGCCCTTCATGGATGTCTCCTCTCTGCCGCTCTTTGATCCTTTGTATGGATCGATATATTTGCCTGGCATCATTATTATTTTGTTGGTGCAGGCAGCCGGGCAGACATGAGGAGAAATGAGGGAAAGCCCTGGGCTACAGGATTCCACTTCCCTTGGAGGAGATGGGATCAAAACTCCAGATGGCCCACTCTCTGGACTATTGATTGACATAATGTCTACAGCCCCCTTCTGGAGCACATTCCCCATATGAGGTTCAATGGGGAAGGGTGGAGGGGATCAAATGCACGGGTGTATGCCTTCCCACACTCCAGCAGCCTCTGTGCAGTTGCCAAACCATTTGGGGAAAGATCACAAAGGGAGGGCCTCAGTTGTGCACAACCTAGTAATGTCATCTTATTGGATAAAACCCCAAGTACCCACGGCTTCCACACAGTCCATCCCTACCTGAACATCCTGCCTCACTCCTCAAGGTGTACTGACCAGTCCTTACCTAAACCCACATCCTCTTCCATTCTCTTCTTCCTCCTCACTCCATGAAGAAGGCTACTGATGTCCCAAGGAAGTCAGCGATTTCAGACTTGCCCACTGGTCCCCCTAATCTTGAGAGTGACTGTCCTGTGCTGTTCTTTGTCCAATGTTCAAAGCGGTTGTTTTGTGTTTTTAATGGCTTTCAGTTGAGGTGAGAAGGCAAATTCCACGCTGGCTTCTCTCACTGCTGAGTGAGGAAGTCGCTCTAGAGAAGCAAAATTGCTTTTCTTTCTTTCTTTCTTAATCGTTCTGATGAGGAGGTGCTGAAGTGAGCTTTTCTTTGTGCTCCTCTTGATTGGGCTTTGTCGAAATTCTTGCAGCTGTGGCTTGATGCTTTTGGTCAGAGTTAGATAATTTCCAACCACTGATTCTTCAAATATCCGTACTCTGTGTTCTCTACTTCCCTGCTTTTCTCCTTTTGGTTCCTTCTTCCTGCCACTTTCACCCCTGGCTCTGATGTCTGAATCCTGCTCGCCGAGACTGTAGGGTTTCACGTTCACAGTCCCTGCCTTGGAGCAGGGCTCCACAATTACTTACTGAGTCAGTAAATGAAGGTCTCCTGGGAGCATTGAGTGATCTGGACAAGAGGAAGAGCAGCATCCGGAAGTGATTGACAGGCCAGGACCAGGGCCGGCTGAGCTAAAGTGACTTGGGTTGAAGCTGTGGACAGGGATTGGAGGCCTGTGATGATTTAGGACTGTGGATAGCAGAGGGCAGAGATGGGCCAGAAAATTGGTGATCATTGTAGAAAAATGGAACTATTTTTTTTTAATACCAAGTCAAAGTGCATCATAGCTCTTTGGCTTCATTGCAATAGAGAAACAGGCAGAGAAAAACTGGCATGGGCAATTTCAGTCCAAAAAGAAATCTGAAGAGGGAAAGAACCCTCATGATGAAGCCTGTGATGTCCACATGAGCACCGGAGCAAGGCCGGAGGCTCAGAGGCAACGGGGTTTGCAGCCTTGTGTGCTGCTGGGTGGGTGAGGTGCTCAAGATGCAGATAGTCAGGTCGAAGTTCAAGGGCTTTGGGCTGAGCCCTTGTGACGGGCACAGTGGATGACCAGTCAGTTTTCCTAAGTGTTGCTTCTGACTTATGGCTGGGAAGGGTTTCCTGAGCATTCTTCTCGATGAAGTCATGACCATCCATTTTCTGTGTTTCCAGGCTGTGTGGTGGGCAGTGTCACCGACCCCATGAGGTCACAGGACCATGCAGCTTTGTGTGGCTTTGTGCATTGTTCACGAGTATCTTCAACTTGACTTTTTCCCTAACTCCCACTTGTTGCAGTTCATCAAATGAATAGATATTTCCTGAGTAGTTATGCCAGAGCTGGCTGAGCGCTGTGGAGAGACACTGCGCCTTGGGTCACCTCCAGCTCCCCAGCTCTCCAGCTGCTGACCCCCTCACACTTCAGAACCTCAGTTTGCTTCGGTGTCCTCATCCATAAAAGAGACACTTCTCATAGATGCCCACACAGACTAAATGACTGTGCACAGAGCTCTTAGGGTGGAACTGGGCACTCAGTGAGCATAATGTAAGTAAGAATTATCACATTACGAGAATTAATGATGTTTATTGTGGGATTGTCTCATATGCTCAAGGCAGCAGTGAGCTGCCAGACAGAGGTTGACTCCCAGCCAGGTTGCCATCCTTCCTCTGTGAGACCACTGTGAGCTGCCTTTGGATCACCCACTTACACCTACTTTCTACTCCACAGAATTCTAGATCTCCTGGGAGTGGGAAGGTGACCTGTTTGACAAAAGCAGCAACACAAAAACATTTCCGCCCCTCTTGTGACCAGCTTTTCTCCAGGGAGATGTAAGAAAGTTTCTGATTGATGCCTTTGGGAAGACTTTTCAAAAGGAAGACAGGCTGAGCTAGCAAGTAGATAATTTTTGCCCTTTGATTTCCTCTTTTCCTACCGTGAAAGCAGATGTGATGTTGTAGGTTGAACTGTCATCTTGGGACCAGTGGACAACACACACGGGAAATATATCACTCTCCTAGGGCAGCCAGTGTTGGGTGATCTAGGAAAGTCATCTGACCTAAGCAGCACCAATCAGACCTTTGGTGGTGAGGGGCGGATTTTGGGAGGGACATGGTGCCTGACAGTCATTGTAACAGGGCACAGGACATAGTTACGACGTTCCCAGGTAAGGCAGTATGGAAAACAGTATGGCAGTTCCTCAAAAAACTAGAAGTGAAATTAGAAAATGATCCCCAAATCCCAGTTCTTGTTTCTAGAGAAACAGGCCAATAGGCTATATTTGTGTATTTGTAGCCTTTTCCAGAATGAGATTAATGATAAGGTACAGGAGTCCCACTGTCACCGTCCTCAAGCTGGAGACACAGGACAGCTGGCACTGTGGTGTGAGGGTCTGAGCAGTCAACGGTAGAGAGAGAGGCCCTAGTCTGCCTGCTGGACAACCCGGAGCGCTGAGGGCAGGAGACAGTGGACGTCTGGCTCACTGGGGCTGAGTGAATTCAACTCCCCCAATGTTTTGTTCTGCTCAGACCCTCGACAGATTGCATGCTGTCCACCCACATTGGAAAAGGCACCTGTTACCTCAGTCTACCAATTCAAATGCTTATCTCCTCCAGAAATGGCCTCACGGACACACCAGAAAGAATGCCTCGCCAGCTGTCTGGGCATCCTGGGCCCAGTCAAGTGGACACATGAACTTAACCATCACAGATCCAAAAGAATTGGAAGCAGGGACTCACAGCATTTCTGCACCCATGTTCATAGCAGCATTACTGACAATAGCCAAAAGGTGGAGGCCACCCAAATGTCCAGTGACAAGGGAAGGACAAACAAAATGTGACCCCTGCAACAGAGTGTTATTCAGCCCTACAAAGGCAGGAGCTCTGACATGCTGCAACGTGGCTGAGCCGTGAAGACTCAGTCTATGCTGAGTGAAATAAGCTAGTCACAAAAAGGCAAATCCTATGGAACTCCTCTAAGCAGAGGGAAAGAATTCCCCTAAAGGAGTCAGACTCACAGAGACAGAAAGTCCAAAGTGTCTGCCAGGGGCTGGGGAGTTAGTGTTAGTGGGGACAGAGTTTCAGTTAGGAAAGATGGAAAGGGATCTAGAGATGGACAGTGGTGAGGGATGTACAACACTGGGTGTGCATTTAACACTGAAGTGTACAGTGTTAAAAATGATCAAGACAGTGAAGTTTATGTTGTATATGCTTTACCACAATTAAATGCGTTTCCAGATGATTCTGCTGCAGCCCACGAGGGATGTCTGTAAGCAGCTACTGTGGTGCTGGGAGCAGGTCTGGTTCCTGCTCACCCTGAGACGGACCTGGTTGTCAGTTCACCTTGAACTCTGTGTTCTTCCAACATCTCTGGGGGACCCTGCCCAGTCACTGACATGTTTTTCTTCTTCTTCCCCTCCTCTCTTCCCCTCCTTTCTCTCCTTCTCTTCTTTCTCCCTGTCTTAGCACTGCTTTTGCTCACATGGACTCAGCCTTGCTTCTGAGACCTGTAGTCCAAGTCAGTGACAACAGCAGTAGTGACAAGAGGCAGATGAAGGGTTCCCGAGTAGCCAGGGTAAAAGCTACAGGAAGCAGAAGTAGCAGAGACAATGAGAGAATGGGAGAGAAAGTGAAGACAGACAGAAGGCTATCATGATCCAGAGAAGAGAAACTTCAGGCCATGGTCACTGGTAGAATTCTAGAGAGCTGCTAAGCCTCAAAGTTGAGGGTCACGACACCTTAGTTAGGCCTGAGAGCTATAGAGCCAGCTGCCACTGCTAAAGGCTAAGGCTTCTGACATCCTAGCTTGAGAGCTGTAACACTTGTCACTGTAAGGCTTGGGTCCTAGCACCCCAGGCCTATATGAGCACTGTCATGCTAAAAGGCACTGCCTATGCTACCTGCTGTTGTCTCCTTTTGCCACTCACTGCTGCGAGTAGCTGAGGGTTACAAAATCTGCTGAAGATGTGGGATATTTAGCACAGGAAGAGCTTCTTACCTACCTGTGATTCTGGTCGGGGGAGAGCAAAAGGGCCCCAGCCAGCTGGATGATAATCGTCTTTCACAGTAATGGAAGTGGAATGGCGATGCCCTTTACTGGACATTTTTGTGGCATTGGAAGTTGGGGTCAAGAACTTCCTCTAGGACAACTCAGTCTTCCTTCTTACCGAGGGACGTTCAGCATGGCAAGGTCTGGGCTTCCAGGAAGGCAGCCATCAGTCAAGTCCTTGCCAGCTTCAAGAAAGAGCGGTGTCTTTTGGTCACTGCAACCAGCTGCCCGGCACAGTTCGGAAGAGGTCCCAGGGAGAAGCTCACCTGCCCCACGTCTTCCCACTGCTGTGTGGGCCTTGGCTTCTTCCGTCCTGTCCTCTTCTCCCTCTGTCCTTCCCATTCTTCCTCCCTGTCCCCGAACATCAGAGGATGAGTGGACTGTGAGCATAGACTCTCAGGAGAATGGCCGTCCCTGAGGTTGGTGTTATGATGTCTCCCTGACTCTGGCTTCACATGATAGAGGAAGGGGAGCCCTTGCAGACGCAGGGTCAGTGGCCACTGGAGTGACCAGCCCGGACCTCCTCCAGGTGTTCATGAAGCCCCCAGACCACTGGCTTGCAGACTTTGTTATCACTTAAACTTCAGTGTGGAAAATCTCTCCCTTCCTAGAAGCTGAGTAAACCCCCACTTGACTTATTTAGTTGGTTAATCTATGTTAAAGCCATCAGAAACGATTTATCGATTTGCTTAAAAGAGCGACCCCAGGGGATGACACTTTCAAATTTCCACAAATCCCACCTTTTTGCTAGTGGAAACTTTTTCAAGGTAAGATTCGAAAAGAAGGATTTCAAACTGAAGTAAAATTCTTTTGTATCTTCATTGTCTTTGAGAAATAAAAATATTCAGTGATTAAAAGATTTGCCAATCCCTTTCTTTCCAGCCCTGGTCCAAGTCTCAGCCAGAGGCCCAGCAGGTGGCCTGCAGGATGGGGCTGAGCGAGAGGCCTGGGGCTTCAGGCAGAGAGCAGTTCATCCACGGCTGTGAGTGTGCTGGGTGGGGGTGGAGGGGGAGGCTGCAAGTTCACGGTTGCTGATGGCAGAGGACAGTCTTCTGAGAGGACCGATGCTTGTTTAGTCCTGAAATGTGTATGTGTGCTGCAGTCGGGGCTCTCCAGAGAAATGGAGCCAACAGAACGTGTGTAGGTAGATACAGGTTTATGCACACATACACACACACACACAAAGATGCTTCAGTCAACAGACCACATAGGCAATGTGCTCCCGTAAGACTGCGTTAATTAGTGACGTAGCCATCCTTGTTTGTATAAGTGCACTCTGATGTACACACACTGATGAAGTCACCTAATGTTGCGTTTCTTAGAATGTAAAACTGTCGTTAAGTGGCATAATAACTGCGTGTATGGAGAGACAGTGAGAGGAAGAGAGAGACTGATTTTATGAAATTGTCTAATGTGACTGAGGTATCAGGTGAGTCTGAGATCTACAGAGCCAGCTGGAAGGCTGGAGACTGGGGAAGAGCTGTTGCCTTGCAGTCCTATATCCAGAAGCCAGCAGTAGACAGAATTCTCTTTTCTGGAAGGACCCCAGTTCTTGTTCTTTTCAGCTTCGACTGATGGGACAAGGCCCGCCCACATCATGGAGTACCATCTCAGAGCACACGGCTTTGAACATGAATTACACCCATGAAGACTTTCCCAGCAACACCCTGAATGGCATGTGATCAGCTGTGTGAGCACCTGACCTGCTCATGTTAGCAAAGATGACCAGAACCTTCCTAGCGGGGAGTGGAGGGGTGGCCAGGTGGGAGTGCCTGGAGGTAGAAAGGCAGAACCTGGGCAGAGCAGGTAGCTGGAGCTGGAAGCCTGGATTCTGTATCAGTCTCTGGTCTTGGTGAAAGACAGGGAAGCCGGGTAGGTCTTTAGACACCGAGGTCAGGGCCACAGGAACAGCACGGATGCTACATCCCAGCGGAGGGGACAAAGCAGCAAAGCGAAGGTCCTAGTCGGTCTCCTGGAGTGTGTGCACCAGGCATGGTGGGAGTGCTGGTTGATGGTCTGAAGGAATGGGGGAGTCGGTGGATTTGTGGTGGCATGGCAAGAGCAGGACCCACCCTTGGCCACCCGAGTGCTGCTCTTTCTCCAAGGCCCTTCCCTGCTCTGCCTCTTCACACTCCTTGTAACCACGGCACGGCCAGCGTCATGGCCTCAGCAGCCAGCTGGCACGCGGGGCTTGGAGACTATTTACCAGCCAGGGAGTGACTAAGTAGCCAGATAAATGACTAACTGAGTCCCTGGACTCCCTGGCTCTGATCCCTTTCCACGGAAGGGACCCCAAGTGGCCTTGTGTGGCTGAGGACCAAGTGTTGAAATGAGAAGCAAGGGCTGGACACCACGTCAATGCCTTCATGCCATCCGTCTTAGCACAGGCACCCTTATCACTAACCTGCCCACTTTGCTTTTCAGTGGTAATAAGCGTGCAGTGAACACCCTCGAATATTAATCTTTACACACTTCTCTGACTATTGCCTTAAAGTAGAACCCCAGACATCTGTGAACAGGATTAAATGGTTTCTGAAGGAGGCAGGTTAGGATTTGCTGGTGTTTGGTAGAGGTATGGTTAAGAATGCAGGAATGCCTACAGTCCTGCTCTGCCAATCCCACCTCAGCTTTATGGCGAGAACTCAGAAGCACCAGCCAAAGCGGGAGTGTCACCATATAGCTTTCTCATTGTAGGGCTGGCGAGTTCCAACCCACAGTCCAAGGCGTTCTCAGGTTAGCTGCGTGGAGCATGAAACTCAGGCTAGAGCTTGGTCAGGCTGCTTCCCCAGTCACACTCGATCTTGGTGTCTTATCACAGGCCAGGTGCTGGAGGGCGGATGAACCAGAGTCAGTGGTGTGATGCTCCTGGCGTGTGTGTGTGTGTGCGTGTGTACGCCCACCCCATAGCATGGAGGAAGGACTGGAGAGAAAGGGGAAGATGGCCAGCTTGTCCCTAGGGGCCACGATGGGCCCAACTCAGTCACCTATGGCTGGAGAGAGGAGAGGAGGAAGACATGGATGGGTGGATGCACTGTAGGAGACATGACCCTGACCGTTAGTTATTCCACACAAGTTGCTTGGCTTCCGCTGGGTCAAGATGAACCCAGAACCTAATGATTCCAGACTTAGTGGCTTAAAAAGACACAAATGTTTAGCTCCTGATCTAGAGGGTCTGCAATTTGGGATGGGATCAGCTGGCAGGTTCTTCTGGCTTGGGTGGAGCTCCCTCATGCACAGTTATTTGCTGTATAGTGGCACTTCAGTCAACAGTGGACCACATGTCCAATGGTGGCCCCATAAGATTACATCACCCAGTTTATCGTAGCTATGCTAGTTTGTTTAAGTGCATGCTACGATGTTCCCCTTTCAATGAAATTGCAAAGAACACATTTCTCAGGCCATGTGGCTACCATTGTGTGGAGCAAGGCTGTTTTGTGTGGCTAGGTTGTTTTAGATCAGCTAGGAGGCTCTGCTTTGGTTGGTCAGCTGTCAGCTGGAGGAGTGACCGTTCAGCCTGCAGGCTGGGTGCGAGGCAGGTTCCAACAGACAGCGCAGCCTCCTGAGGCAGGCTCAGAACTGGCACACCACATTCTGTCGGTAAGATGCAGTCCTGAGTCAGCCCAGAGTCAAGGGTGGGAAATAGACTGCTTGCTGGTGGGGTGCTATGGTCTGGACGGCCCCTCCCAAACTCATCTTGAAATTGATCGCACCGCGGTGTCAGTAGGGGGAACATTTAAGAGGCGATTAGGTCATCAGGTTCCCTGCCCCCACCAACGGGGTTGCTGTGACAGAAGTGAGGGGGCTGTCTCTCCTGCTGTATCTCATCACATGATGCCCTCCACTGCGTAGAAGGAGCAGAAAGGGCTCCCCCAGCTGCTGTGCCTCCATTACTGAACTTCCCAGCCTTCAGAACCATGGGAAGTAACTTTCTTTATAAGTGACTCTGCCTGTGGCATTCTGTTTGCTATAGCAGCAGAAAGTAAGACAGAGGGGAGCTTCAGCCAAGTCATGCAGCAAAGGAGCACAGGTCAGTCTGTGGCCCAGTGTACACCACTGGATCCAGCCAATCAGACTGACCACCAGCCCCTCTTTGTGGGAGGAAAGAGTAAAGAGACACAGGTGCACCAGAGCAGGGGCGGGGCACTGTGGTCTCCTCCTTCCTGCAGAGTGTTCTGGTCATCATTCCCATGACGGAGGGGAACACCTGCTGGCTCTTTCTGGGCTGGCTGGTGAATCTTCCTGCATGGATGGCACTGTCTTTTCACAGGCTGTGCCTCCAAGTTTCTTTCTTGAAGCCAGGGTCATTTTGAAACAAACTGGAATCCCTTAGAAGCCAGGCTGGAAGTATATCGAACCTGCTGAGACCCACCACCCGGAGCCAGGCACTTCAATCAGGTTGGAAATCTCATCTATGAAATACGAGTGGACTTGGTAGAGTAGAAGTTCCTGCCAGATCCCTGCCTTGAATAGGTGAAAAATCAGACGAATGGGACAAAAGCAGTCAGCAGGCACCTTCTCCCCTGTTGTGGAAACCCAGGAGGACTGAAATAAATGGTGGGGTGTGGTGGAGAGAGCTCTGGAGCCGAGCACACCCGGCCGCCCGTCCTGGGCTACCACTTTAACTGCCAGCTGGGATATGTTGGCCTTGTGGCCTGCTCTGCCCGAAACTCCTTTTTGCAGTGCTAGAGTGGGGCGCTCTGCTGGCCTGACTGGAGGCTGCTGCAGCATTTGTGAGGTGGTGTGAAGCACCCCCAGAGAGAGGGGCTGGAGGAAGGGCAGTCCAGCACCTGCTTTCTGGAGGAGGTCTGCCCTCCGGGAGCTATGGGGTCAGCTTTCCTGGACTTAGGGGCATCTCCACAGGTACTGCACAGTGGCCTCTGCGCCCAGGTGGCTATCACACAGGTGCAGACAGAGTGTGTAGGCACCTGGTGCCCTTCCGTACTTAATCCGGGAAGCCTCTTCCAGCTGCGACAGTTGGTAATTGAAATGCATGATGATTGTGCACAGTAAGATGACATACCTGGGGCGAGTTTGGATGTTTGCGTTGTTTCTCACTCTTGACTGTTAAAGACAATGAGGCAGTGGAGCAGTGGAGCAGGGGAGCCCCTCCCCCACTAACATTTGGGACTGTGATTCCTTTTGTTCTGATTCCCAGGGGTGCTGTGAAGATGCCCATGGGTCTTGATTTGTGTGTCCAAATTGCTGTTCAGAAGTCTGCACCCGTTCATTCCGTCACCTACAGCACTTGACTGCATCGATTTTAGCCTGCGCCCGCCTGGACTCTGAATCGTTTCTCAATGTTTTAAAGTAAATATGAAATGGGGCCACATTGTTCTTTTTACCAAGTGAGGCAGCTCTGTGATGTGTCAGCTCGGCTAGGCAGACTGAACTTCCCAGAATCCTCCTTCCTGTGTGTTTCCGCTCAAGGACTGCAGGAGGCTTCTCCTGGCGCTGCAGGGGCAGAAGTGAAGCACCAGACCCTGGCAGCACAGGTGAGTTGTCCTCACCTGGCTTATCTCAGGGACATGGAACAGGGCTGGCCAAACACTGCTCTTCTCCTCTGATGTGTGTGCATGCGTGTGTGTAGGTCCACAAGGAAGGGCTCTGCCTCTGTAGAGCACAGACCAAGGATGGAGGCAGCCAGGATGTGGGTCTGTCCACCCTGCTGGTGCTGTGGACTTGCCACCCATCTTTCCTCCACTGCTGCTGATCCGTGAGCTTTAGGCTCCAGCACCACATGCAAGAACGCCTTAGCCACCCCCCAAGGTGTCAAATCGCTAGGAAAATTCCATTGTCACCTCCACCTCCATCACCCCATCTCCATCACACCCATGCCCACCTCCTTCATCAACCATCATGGCCATCATCTCCACCTCCATCTCTGTTGCCTCCTTCTCCATCTCTGTACCATTGGTCCTACTTCTCTGAATCCCCACTGGTTCAAAAACCATTGCTTATTTGAAACTATGCCATCAGTGGACACGCAGCAAACAGTGAACACCAAGAAGGGTGACCCTCCTGACCAGCCCTGTTCCCAGTCCTCCACCCCAGGGGCAATGCACTTAGAGTTTCTTACGAATCTGGGAAAGTGAGTTCATGCATATATATAGGGTTATTTTGGTTTTTACACAAATGTATGTGCTCAAATCCCTGTAGGATAAATTCTTGGCACTCGTGGAAGGGTGACTCTGATGGGTGGTGTTACAAGGATTATTCCAAGCAGCATATTTTTCTGGATTGTCACCTGTTCTGATCTTCTCATTATTCCCTCTCCTTTGGGTACACCCCTCTGTTTTGCAGAGGTCAGACCTGGAAATTCCATCCTCCCAAATCTTTTGTCAATTTTTGCCAATGAGGGCCGCCAGTGTGGAATTTGGAAGCCTAACAGAAAAAGAGGCTGACGTTAGTGATGCAGTGAGAGCTGGGCTTCAGTAAAGTCTGGGTGGGTCTGCCAGTGGCGTTCAGGGACAGTGCGCACATGTCACTCCTGCACACAGCTGAGGTCTGCCATAGTGGTTTCCCACGGCTTCTACCCTTCTTGGATTCCCAAAGCTCCCCAACCTTTACTCTCCCCACATTTTTGTAAGCCTGTGATCCCCGTACTAAATCCCCTCCGGAAGGGAGGTTCCTGGAGGGTTTCCATTCTCCCAGTCAAACCCCAGCTGACGCACCCCTCACCACCACCAGTGCGTGAGATGCCATGGCCCCATCTGCTACCCACACAGCACTGCCCAGCACCGGGGTCTTTGTCAGTCGCGTAGGTGAAAATGGTAGCTGGTGGTGGTTTGAATTTTAGAACTCTGTGTGTGCGCGTGTCAAAGAGCTGCTAGTATTCCATCTTTTGTAAGACGGCGTCATGTCCTGTGATCACTTTCTGATGTGCTACTGCTCTTCTTGTTGCTCTGAAAAGCTCTTTTTAGGGAAGGAGGTACCTTTCTCCACCATACAAACCCTTCCTCCCCCACCCCGTCTGCTGTTTGTCTTTTGACGCAGGTGGCATGTGTTCCCCGACATGTAACCAAGGACTCCATGTGACGAGACGGCGAGCTCTCGGGAAGCAGTCCTTGGGCTCCTTTGTGTTTCGTGCAGCCTGCGCACCTTTTGGCCATCTTCTTAAGCTTCTGTGGCTTCCTCCTGCTTCTGCCCTGCTCCATCGGGGCTGAGGGGCCGAGTGACCATTTCCTAAGGCGCCCCTGCCTCCGGCACCTCTCAACTTCTGCTTTCCCAGTGCTGGCACCACATTCTGATGACTAATATCTGAAACTGCTACACTTCTTTGTGGATTGCATCTTTAGCATCATAAAGTGACTTTTTGTTTTATATAATGTCTTTTGTCCCCAAATAAAGCCTGTGTGACGTTGATTGGCGGCCCTGGCCCTGCTTGTCACAGCGCATCTGCCTGGGTGCTTTCTTCGTCAGCGTCTCGGGGGCTTTGGCTTCAGCTTATCTCTGGGAGACACACGCGGTCCCTGGGGCCTCCTCCTGAATGGTTTTGACCTTTTATTGAGGACAGAAGGGTGAGGTCAGCTCTGCTGTAATTATGAACTCCACTTGTGCTTGCCCTTCAGAGCGTTTGTCACCAGGGTCCTCGTATCCTTTGCTTTGTCCGTTTGTTTATTTTTACCATTTGGAGGGTGGAAGTTTGCTTTGGAAGCTGTCTTGTAACTCTGTATTCTACTTGGTCCTCTGTGGACACCCAGGATGAATGATCAGATGATTGTGTCTCAACTTCCCAGCAACCACGTTTTATTTGGCTATATTTTAAAATCTTAGCGCCACCCTTTGTGCTTTTAAAATTGACTTACATACCTACTAATAGTCTACTAATTGATTCACACACCTATGAAAATATTTATAATCTGAATTTATATCTAATGTGCACACACACATCTGTTAATGATGTATCTGTATCCATTAGTGGTTGCATGTAGGCATACATTTATTAGTTGATTTGTTGGAGTTAAATATATCTTTTCTTTCTGGTACTAAGCGATGTGGAAATCTGTGCACCTCACTGCCTCTCACACACCCTGCCCTTCCTCTATCAGTCTTCCCCTTCCCTAAGTTACTGTCGGGTGTAACACCGATACTCTCTGCTCCCTAAGACGCTGCACTGGTCCGGCTGTATCTTCAAAGGTCAGCTAGCGTGCTCCCCACTGCTGGTTCTTTGCCCCAGTTTCTTCCTCTCTCTTTCAGTTGGCCAAGGCTGTCCTTTGGTAGTTTCTTCAGGGTGAGACCTTCCTAAGGATTTTTTTCTAGATTTTGAAGTTTTAAAAATACATTTGAATTCTGCCTTTGTATTTTAAAGACAGATTGGCTGGCTCTAAGACTTTCGGGTTGCAGTTCCCTTTGGGAGGACTTGGTGGGCATTCACCTGTTTTCTAGCACTGAATGTTGTCCTGTGTGTGACTTGCTTTCCCTCAACTCTCTGAGGAACTCCTTATCTTTAAAATCAGCAACATTTGTGGCGTCTTTTGCTAATATTTTTCACAACACAAATACTCTTTTAATTTGGAGACTGAAGTCTTTTTTTTTACTTCGAAAATTATTCTCAAAGGATACTAATTTTTTTGTGTGTGTGGTACTGGGGCTTGAACTCAGGGCCTACACTTTCAGACACCCAACCAGCCCATTTTGTCAAGGATTTTTTTGAGATAGGGTCTTGCAAATTATTTGCCTGGGCTGGATTTGAACTGCATTCCTCCTGATCTGTGCCTCCTATGTAGCTAGGGTTACAGGCATGAGCCACTGGTACCCAGTGTCAAAGGACACTAAATTTTTTGCTACATTAATTTTGTTTTCAGGTTTGAGATGCCATTTAAGTGTGCATGGGGTATTCTTTATCTGTCTTCCACCTCTGTCTCTTTGTCTCCTACCCTCCGTGTCCTGCTGACTCCCAGGTCAGGTTGCTGGCTCCCTCCGTCCTGCTCTCCATGGCCATGGCCGTGTTTCCACCTGCATTTCCATCTGTGCTCCTTCCAGTCAGCCTCACATCTCACACACGGTTTGTTTTCCTTCTGCTTTCCCCCGAGCTCTGGCACTTGTTGTCCTGTCTTTTCTGTTATCTTTCATCTCTCCTTTGAGATCTTGTCCACAGAATTGATTGCTCTATGAAGTTTTAAAACCCTCCTAATCGTGGTGAAATGCTTGGGGTGTTAGAAGCCAGTAGAAGCTCCCTGGTGACGCAGGGTGTGTTTGGGGTGGTTATTTTGATTTTACTTCTTGCTGTCACACTAGGCAAGCACAGAGTTCACAGCACAGCTCCTCTCCTCTCTGCAGCTCTCTAAGTAACCACTTCCCACACTTGTAGCTTCTCTGGAATTCCTGGTTTAGCCCCTGCTTTGCCACTCTGGACACCTGCAGACTTCACCCACAGCGCTTCTGTCATGCATGCCACCATTGCCCTTGTCCTGGGAGGAGCTGCTGGTTCCACTGTGGTTTTGTCTTTCCCTAACATCTGCCACCACAGGCCTTCTGCTACTCTGTTTGTTCTTGACTCAATACAGCAGCCCTCCTCACACCCCCAGTTCAGGGCTACAGGTGTCTTTCTGGTTCTTTTCTTTTCTGGTTTTGGTGAACGTCTGATAGGAGGAGTGGGAAACCATTGTCTTTCTCTTGCTATTTAAAACCTGCTCGAATAGCTTCAATTAGTATTTCTCCAATAGTGAAGCTAAATATTGAAAATGTATCCTAAATGAGGACCTCACAGAAAATCTGGCATAATGCACAGTATAGTTGGATACGAGTTGACTCTTGTTGACTCTATAGTCCTGAAGGTCTGGCAAAAAGGATTCTAGTGATTCTACCCTGACCATGTAAGTTCTGATGGCAGGAAATAGGGCTCACTTAGCACTTGGTGGGGACAACAGCACAGGGCTCAGTAACAGTGACTAGCCCACACCTGCATTAGCCAGCGCAGTTGTCTAACAGTGGCTTTACATAGCCACTCAGTCACAGATACATATATGTCAACCATGATGACATTGGAAGTGTTGCCTCAGTCCCTCTCGTTTAGGACTTGCTCATGCTAGGGGATACTTCTGTGTCTCTGTCCTGTTCTGCCCTTGCCCTTTCCCCTCGCCGACTCTGAGTCACATGCTGACCTTGCCAGGCTGTGGCCTCATGGCACGGGCACATGCTCGACCAGAACCTTGGTACTCACTGTGAGACCCCTCTGAGCCATCCAGTGTCATGCCACTGCCACATCAGAGCCTCTGCGCTCTCCTGCATCTTACTGACCTCAAGCCTGTGCAGCCTCGCAGACGGGGAGGCAGCCTTGCCCCATGCTCTGTCAAATGTCTGGGCGCGGCGGTTCTGAGCTCTGTGTGCTGCTCTGCTCTCTCCTGCAGCTGTGGGAGGGGCTTCCAACCCGCCCACAAGTGAAGCCCACATCCTGCTTTCATGGCTCTGGGTGCTGCCCAACTGGTGGTGTGGATCTCAGAGTCCCCCTGCCCCAGGCTGCAGCCATAGGGTCCTCTCTTACCTGCAGTGCCTCTGGATGAGTGAACACCAGCCACTGGCTCCTACATCAGCTGTTGGTTGTGACTCTGTCTCCATACTGCCCTACATACGCTCAGGCAAAGCTAAGTATGTTCTATGCCCTTCTGGGTTTGTTCCCCCCGAAATGCAGTATGTAGAATCACCTTCTGTAAAAGCCCTGAGAGCAGGATGCAGACACTATTTTGTGGGATGCTCTCAGAGTCACATCCAGGACACGGCCCAGTTTACAGGGGGCCCCTGCACCGCAGGCTCTCTCTCCAGCTGGGGAAACAGACACTCAAAAGGTGTCTTAGGAGGGTCATAGTGACATGGTTCCCTGAGCCATCTGTAGGTGTCTAGGGACCTGGCTCCATCCTGGGTGCTGGGAGAAGTCACTGAAGGTCTTAAGTGGAAGGCAGGTGACGAAGGAGGTGACATAATCTGGTTTGTTGAAGAATGAATGGGAGGGACCACTTTCCAGTGTTTGCAGAAGAGACCCCTGAATCAGGGTCACCCTAGTGAAGACTTAGAGGCCTGGAGGGCCAGGCTGGGCCCGGTACTAGAACTGTGCTCAGCTGAATGGGAGGGGCCACATGTGTGATTCATTTATTCACTTTCCAACTCCTGGCCCCAGGTACAGAGACAAAGATCTGTGTCCCCAGTACCCTCCAGTGGGCTTTCCACCAAGATGGTGTGTCAGGACACTTGGCAGACTTTACATCAATCTGATGGACTCCCAGGGCCCCTTGTTAGGTGTTCACAATCTGACAGCTGACCTTAAAACCTTTCCCTTCGTATTATAAATGTCCTCAGCAGACAGAGCCTGCAGATTTACAGTAAGTTGGGAGAGAGCTGAAAAGACACGCTGTCTGTGCTCAGACTCTTCCCTGAGCTCCCAGGATAGCCAGGCAGGGGAGAGATGCAGAAGTCACACACACTTGCTGTTATGAAAACTAGGGGGCGGGGCTAGGAAGATGTCACCTGGGCTCTGTGAGGAAAAGAAAATCACTTTCCCATCATTGCCGAGCTTTCAAATTAATTTATTGCAATTAGAGAAATGGCATCAATTCTCATGCACATCTGAGTTACAGCTCTGCAAAAGCAGCCACACAGCAGGAACAGAGGACAGAGACAAGCCGCCCCAACTCTGTCCCTCAAAACTCTGATTCTTCCCCTCCTCCAAGCCTGCCCAAATCATATCCTTCGGGGAGCCAGGCTAGGCTTCTGCTAGCTCAGTGCTGGTCCTTTAGCTTCAGCTGACCCTGTGTGGCTGTGGCCAGCCACACCATTTTGTCCAGGCTGGGGTGTAGCTCAAGCCACATGGACAAGATTCTTCCACCTGCTTAGCTACCAGTTCTGTAGGTGTCTGTGGTATGGAGGAGACTGGAAAGGAAAAAGAATCCCCATCCCACCCATAGCCTGACCCTGACACTGCCCTTCCTGTGAGGACAGGTGCCACTGACACTGGGGCCAAAGCAGGTCTCTTCCCTGTGTGAGATGACAGGGGCATGGAGGGTGAGGTACAGCCCTGTGCTCATAGGGTCTCTGGGTATGGGTAAATGTCCTGGGGTAGCCATGACACATGACCACACAGTGGTTTACACACAGACATTTCTTCTCTCACAGCCTGGAGGCCAGAAGTCTGAGATCAAGGTGTCCACAGGGGAGGCTCCGGGGGAGAGTTTCCTAGGCTTGTGGTCATGTCTTTCCCTCCATCTTTACATGGCCGCCTCTGCTTGTGTGTGTCTGTGTGTCCTCTCCGGGACATGAACCATTGACCGTAGGGTCCACCCTAATCCAGGATGACTGTGTTTTGTGATCCTAACCTTAATTACCAAATAAAGTCACATTCTGAGTTCCCAGGTAGACTTGAATGGGGGGAATAATGTCCTAGCCACTGGGGATCCCTTCGAGCTCTGAGCACTGCAGCTGCCTAGTCAGAAGCACCTAGAACTTGGATTCTTCGCTTGTTCCTGCTGCCTCTGCCCCTCCCTGGCCATGTCCGTGTCCATGTCTGTTGGGCCCCTACACTGACCAGAGCCTCCATGTGGTCTCCTAGCTCCAGCCTTATCCCCTCCACACCAGCTTCCTGCTAGTGGTCAGGGACCTGGTCATCCTACATTCTCTTCAGATCACCCTAGGGTCCCACTGCCTTTGGCACGGAGCTGAGCCTCCCCCATGACAGACCAGGTCCTTCCCATCTCTTGCTGGGCCCTCCAACACCTTCCCAGCTCTGTACCAGCCAGAGCCAGCTGTGTACCGGTTAGGGCCAGCTTTTTTTTTTTATTACTCAAAAGTATGATTGATTTTAATTGCCTTTTTAAGTAAAAGAAAAGAAAGTGTCTAGATGGAACTCAGAGAGGATGGCCCCTTGCTAGTGGGGTTTTATTTTTATTTATTTATTTAATTCGTATGTACATACAATGTTTGGGTAATTTCTTCCCCCACCCCCTCCCTTACCTACCCCATCTCTAATTTTCTTGCAGAGAGAGTATAAGCAATAACAGGAAGGAACAAGGGTTTTTGCTGGTTGAGATAAGGATAGCTATACAGGGCATTGACTCACATTGATTTCCTGTGCGTGTGTGTTACCTTCTAGGTTAATTCTTTTTGATCTCACCTTTTCTCTAGTTCCTGGTCCCCTTTTCCTGTTGGCCTCAGTTGCTTTTAAGGTATCTGCTTTAGTTTCTCTGCGTTGAGGGCAACAAATGCTAGCTAATTTTTTAGGTGTCTTACCTATCCTCACCCCTCCCTTGTGTGCTCTCGCTTTTATCATGTGATCAAAGTCCAGTCCCCTTGTTGTGTTTGCCCTTGATCTAATGTCCACATATGAGGGAGAATATATGATTTTTGGTCTTTTGGGCCAGGCTAACCTCACTCAGAATGATGTTCTCCAATTCCATCTATTTACCAGCGAACGATAACATTTCGTTCTTCTTCATGGCTGCATAAAATTCCATTGTGTATAGATACCACATTTTCTGGATCCATTCGTCAGTGGTGGGGCATCTTGGCTGTTTCCATAACTTGGCTATTGTGAATAGGGCCGCAATAAACATGGGTGTGCAGGTGCCTCTGGAGTAACCTGTGTCACTGTCTTTTGGGTGTATCCCCAAGAGTGGTATTGCTGGATCAAATGGTAGATCAATGTCTAGCTTTTTAAGTAGCCTCCAAATTTTTTTCCAGAGTGGTTGTACTAGTTTACATTCCCACCAACAGTGTAAGAGGGTTCCTTTTTCCCCTCATCCTCGCCAACACCTGCTGTTGGTGGTGTTGCTGATGATGGCTATTCTAACAGGGGTGAGGTGGAATCTTAGTGTGGTTTTAATTTGCATTTCCTTTCTTGCTAGAGATGGTGAGCATTTTTTCATGTGTTTTTTGGCCATTTGAATTTCTTCTTTTCAGAAAGTTCTGTTTAGTTCACTTGCCCATTTCTTTATTGGTTCATTAGTTTTGGGAGAATTTAGTTTTTCAAGTTCCCTATATATTCTGGTTATCAGTCCTTTGTCTGATGTATAGTTGGCCAATATTTTCTCCCACTCTGTGGGTGTTCTCTTCAGTTTAGAGACCATTTCTTTTGATGAACAGAAGCTTTTTAGTTTTATGAGTTCCCATTTATCTATGTTATCTCTTAGTTGCTGTGCTGCTGGGGTTTCGTTGAGAAAGTTCTTACCCATACCTACTAACTCCAGAGTATTTCCTACTCTTTCCTGTATCAACTTTAGAGTTTGGGGTCTGATATTAAGATCCTTGATCCATTTTGAGTTAATCTTGGTATAGGGTGATATACATGGATCTAGTTTCAGTTTTTTGCAGACTGCTAACCAGTTTTCCCAGCAGTTTTTGTTGAAGAGGTTGCTATTTCTCCATCGTATATTTTTAGCGTTATAGTTATAGTTGTGTGGCTTCATATCTGGGTCCTCTATTCTGTTCCACTGGTCTTCATATCTGTTTTTGTGTAGGGCCAGCTCTTAACTGTGTGCAGCTCCCTGGATGATGTCCTTCCTCTCCAGTCTCAGGCTTGGGGAATTCTCTTCTGTTCTCGACGTCTTCTCTTTTGCTTGCTTACCCACCTCTTCAACACCCTCCAGTCCTGACCTAAGTCCCTCTGCCACTGGTGCCTCTGGGCCTCAGCTGGCCTGGTACAGCCAGCACATCTGCAAGCACTGAGAACTGTGAATGCCAGCTGGGAGTTACCGGTTCAGGACTGGTCTCTGCATGTGAACTCCAGGAGATGGCTCCTTGTCTCCCAGCATCTGAGAACTGATTGTGGAGGGAGTAACTGTGAGAGCCTCGGAGTGGGACCTCAGGCCCAGCTGGACCATCAATTCTGTGCGCAGTTCTCCCGAGGATCCTCACAGGGCCCCTTCAATCACTCTCTAGCCTGACAGGGGCAGCCAGGCAGCGTCCTTTCCCCACTCAGAGTATTTAAATCCTCCCAATGTTACTTGCAAAATGATGGAAACCCCAGAGAGGCGTCCCAGGGCACAGGAGCCACGGCAGCCCGCCATCCACTCTGATGGTAAATCTTTCTCTCCGACAGCAGACGACGTCTGCAGTGTTTCATAATTGGTTAGATGAAGAGCCCCTATTTTCCAAGATGTTCTGGAATAACTCAGTTTTAAAGACCACATCCTAACAACTGGAATGGGCCGATTATTCCAGGGGAATCTGCTGAGAATCATTGCTGCAAAAGGTAGGAAAATGTGCCTGAAAAATTGCTGAGACTTTGCTCGGAGACTCAGGTTTCCATTACCAGGAGAGACGTTAATCCCATTTGTTAAAAATGTTTTTTGAGGTTTATTTCCAATGGAAGGATTTGTTTTACTTAAGTGTGCCCTCTGAAATGCTCTTGGTGACAGGGCCATCCATCCACCCTCTGCCTGTGACTGCAGGAGCGGGGATGTCAAGCAGGGGGAGTCTGGAGTTGGCTGAGGGTCTGCCCCTCCCCAGCCCTATGGAGAGTGGGGGAGAAGAGCTGGCCATGGGCCAGTTGGAGAAGTGGTGCACACACCACTCCCAGCGTTTGGGGACGAGAGGAGCACCAAGTGCTGACGCAGCCATTACTAGAGGGACAGTTGTGCCGCCATGGTTCAAGCATCCCTGGCAGCTGTTCAGGTCACGATTTTCTTTCATGGTGCAAGGGAGAGAAGGTAGACCAGGAATGGAGTCCTGCAAGTACCTCTGGGACCACCTGACACCGTCCCTCTTCCATGGGGGCTCTCAGGAGATGAGCAAGGTCAAGTGTCCCCTCCATGACAGTATAGTGTACTGTGATACTGTCAGACTGCAATCCTAGGTCATCCAAAGCTGGTGGCCTTCCCATTTCAGGACCTCCTTCTGAACCATCTGCATTGTGAGTTTGAGGTGCTGGCTGTAGCTGATACCTAGTCCTGGGTGCTGTCTGGGTGATGGCTCCTTCCCAGCCATATGCCTCAGTTTGTGCTGTGATGGGTCCACAGGCCCCTGTCTTCCCCATCCTAGACAGGTGGCACTGACCCTTCTTTGTACCTTCCCCCCTTCCCCTGCTGGGCTCTATTTGTCAACTGTCTGGGGAGAAGTAAGGACCAGGGATCTCCAACATGGTGGTGGGCGGGGCTGCAGTGTCAGAGGAGGGGCCCCGGGCTCCTCCCTTGTGTGCTCAGGCCTTCTGACCTTCCTCCCTTCTTTATCACCTGTCTGACTTGGAAGGACAGTGACAAAGGACAAGGAGCAACCGTTTTGCAAGAATCACTTACACGTGGCCTGGAGAGGCCCAGGGCCACCTTGCTGGAGCCAGCTCCCTGCTGTTTGGGGGATTTCTGGCAGCCCCAGGGCCACCAGGCAAGTGCCACAGTAATTAACAGCTCTATCTTGGAGCTCTTCATAGCGCCTTTGTCCAAGCCAGGAAAGCTTTTTATGCATTCTTCTCTATGAACCAAGAGCCTCGCCCTTCGGGATGACTGCGAGGCTGGAAAGTCGGCTGCCAGCGGGGGCAGAAGATTTGTTAGGCAATGTGAAGGAGTAGAAAAGGACACGAGAGATGTTCACTCATCAGCAACATGCGTGGGGGCCCTGTCGATGGCAGTACCTGTCTTCACCGCACCATGCAAGGGACCCTAAGGTTTCTCTGCTTGTGGGGACCTGAGTCACAGCCCCCTGTGCACACAGACCTGGCCTGGGCACTGCCAGCTCTGCCTGTCTCCCTGGAGCACATTTCCTTGGGAAAACATCCTTTCTGGAGATGACACTTTCAGGTATGGCTTGCTCAAGCCGGGCTGCCAGTTCATTCTGCACGTCCCCTCTTGCAGCGGAGGCTGTAACACCTGCATTTCTCCTGAAAACAGGCCCATGTTCAAACCGATTTCTAAAACCTGAGAGGGTTCATCTGTTTTCCCTTTCAAATGTGAAATGCATCCCCACAGGACCACATCCACTGGAAATAAGTAAACTGTCCCCTCAAAAGAGGCTAGTGACCTTCTTCTTGTCACAGACCATGGCTTCTGTCTGCTGTACTGGGCTGGCTGGTCCCAGGGCTTAGGACACCCCTGCCCTTCTCCAACAGCTTGGGTGCAAACACCCTGAGTCTTCCCTGTGGGTAAGGCAGGCCTGCAGGCAGTTACAGACTACGGGTTGGGGACAGGCAGCTTTTTGTCAGCTCCAAGCTCTAGCAGGGATGTTTGAAGACAGTCTAAGGGCTCTGAGGGGTTCAGGAGACAGGGCTGGCTTAGTGCCCCTGTTTGCCAGCGTCCATGAGGCAGGTCGTGACAGGAGTCATTATTTGATGGCAGGAGCTTGTCCTCGGGTGGTAGGACATGTGGTTCTGCTGTCAAACCTCTGTGTTCCTAGTGACCCTCTGCATGGTCTGACAGTTATGTCACTGTCCTAAGCTTCAGTGTTCTCAGTCACAACATGGGGTAGCAGTGCTTCCCAGAACGAGGGTGAGAATTAAACAGAGTGATGCAGGCGGAGCCCAGCTCCTCACACAGGGCAAGCACTCAACGTGAAGTCTCTCTCCTCCTCCATCTCCTTTCCTTTCTTTGTACTGGAGGCTGGGACTCTCTTAGGTCCCCATCAGGACACATGTGATGGAGGTTGGCCTGGGCATTGTCACCCTAAATCTTCCACCACAGCCCTTTACCCTGATGTGGTGGCTGATGTCCTGCAGGCTCTTGCTCCCACTGTTTCACTGGGATCCTCCGTGGGGAAGCCGTGCCACGAGCACGGTGAGGACCCAGGAACCCAAGGCTCAGATGGCCTCTCTCCTTTGCAGAGTACCAAGCCAGGGGCCGGCAGAGCAGAGTTCACAGCCCTCATTCCCCTGTGTCCTTCTGTGGGCTCCGAATCAGCCATGGGTCTCAGGTGTGGCCACCCATGAGCCCTGGGTGGGGTGACCTGCGCTCGCTTCAGCTGCTTCAGCGCCAGGGCTCCTGGGCCTGGAGGAGACAGTCCCCACCCTTGCCGGCTGCCATGCTTGGGGTTGGCATTTGTCCATACACACACAGTGCCACTCAGAGAGGGACTGGCCCCAAAGCCAGTGCACAAAACAAATAAATATTTGTTCCAGAAACTCTAGTGATTTCAGGTTTATTGTAAGTACACTTGGTGCGTGACAGGCTGATAAATCTTCCTGCGTTTAGATGCTCCTGCTCCGAGCCCTGGCCCCAGCTCTTGTCATTCCACACTTGTGTGGCTCCATCACAGAGGCAGCGCCCCCATTCCAGCAAAACTTTCGGATCTGGGGGCCCCTGCTCATCTGTCCCCTCCTGCCTCAGCAAAGACTCTGTCCCCCTCCCCGCCCCACACTCCTCTGAAAAAGTGAGGCTGCTGCTGGTAGAAGGCCACCAAGATAGGTAGGGTTTGTTTCTGAGCCTCCACTGATTCCTCTGGGGGTGGCTGGGCACTGGCAAGGGGAGGCTCCCCTGAGACGAGCCCCGGGGGCTCAGGAGAGGCTCCCATCACTGACTCCCAGTGGTCCAGGAGAGACAGTGCTGCCTCATCTTTTCCTGGAGACTCCCAGCCTTTGTGAGCAGCCAGTGGTGGCAGTGCACGGAACACACGTTCTGTGTAGGCTCCTGCACCGGGACTCAGGAGAAGACTGTCTGCACCCCGCAGTGGCTTCTTCTCCTGGGGTCTCTTGTTCCCTGTGCAGTTAGTGGAAGAGGGAGCATTGGTTGGGGACTGTGAAGTTCTAGGTGTTGGTTTAACACCTTTATCATGGACACTTCACTGACACAACAGCGTTTGCTGAGTCCCTCCTGCGAGTGGCAGGTTCCCTCCTGCCACCAGGCTCTGCCTCCACCCCCCGAGCTCACATGTGGGTGGCTAGCCCTAAGCTGTTGGGGTCCACTGGGGCTGAACCAGTGCTGGGAGAAATGGGTCTGGAGCCAAGTGGGTATAAGGAGGGCCTGGGCTTTGTGTGGTTCTGCTGCTGTGGAGCAGGGACAGGGCTGGATCAGCATCCTGGGGCAATGGTGGCCCTTGTACTGCCCAAAAGTGGTGGTCAGTTTCCAAGATTTGGTGGGTCACTTTTCTGTCTTCCTCTTTGGGGACTTTGATGGGGGAGAAAGGAAAGCTTGACATATTTTGAAGCAAAGGACTCTGAAGGCTCTGCTGTCTGGGTCAATATTGTTAGAGGAGGTTGTGTCTGAGCACCAGAGAAAGGGCTGGATGGATGGGCGGATGGCTTGGGCCGGAGAGTGGGTGGCCCTGACATCTTCGTTTTTTGTGTTGTCCATTCCACACGACATTCAAGGACAGAGTGTCCTTTTGTATCTAGATCTGTGTTTCATTGTTAAGCTCATCTCTGAGCAGAGAACTGACTGAGCAGAGTTGAAAAGCTATTGGAATATTTCAACCATTAAGAGCAGGGTTGGCAGTCCACCATCTGTCTGGTTTTGAAAATAAAGTTTTATTGGAGCACAGTTGTACCCATTAGCCTAGGTGCTGCCTGGGGCCACTTCCCACACAGGAGAAAAACCCTTCATGTGAAAAGTCAGCCAACGCTGATCCAAACAAGGAAGCATCCACACACTCACCAACTGGACATGAGAAATTTTAACGTTTTGTGCTATTGGCTAACCATTAGATATTCAAGTTCGCTTGTTTTTAAAAGAATAAAAGCCACAGTTGTGTTCAAAGTCCCCTTTGTGTCCCCATGGACCCTCTCCTCTTCCTCTGTTAGCAGCAATGACCATGCACACTGCATCTGCTTCATTGTGCACACACAGACTGTGTGTGTGTGCACAGTCAACGCCCAGTGTTGTTCGTGGACTTGAAGTTTGTAGGAGAGGAATTCACATATTGTATGTATTTCAAGACACCTGTTGGAGAAGCTCAGTCATTGTGGCTGCTGTGCTTGCCGTGACTGGCCATCCATTTCTGCTTGGGCAGGTGCAAAGTCCATTTCCCTCTCCTGGCAGACACAGTCACAGTCACCATGCCCAGGGCTGTCCACGTCTTGTGAGTTTGTGTGCAGACATCTGGACGCGGAAAGGCCGTGTGTGAGGTTTGTGCCTGTCTGCTATGAACACCCAGTGACCACAGCTCCCACGTCCCAGGCCCTTTCACGTGGATTAGCTCACTAGTCCTCACAGCAGCCCTGTGATGCATAGGCTGTCGTCCTCACCTGACAGCTGGGACAGAGAGGCTGAGAAGTGGCAGAGCTGGGATGCAGACCCCTGGCCATCTCGTTCTAGTGCTGAAGAGATAAACCTCAGCCTCCCGCTAGGCAGTGGACTCCATTCCCTCTGCACCCTCAACTGCAACCCTCTGCCAGGCTGGCATTTGCCACGGTGTGCTCAATGAGCACTTCCTGTTGTTAGTGATGAGTGAGCTCTTTTCGCATTTGGTGGCTCTGATGGTCAGTTCTGTGCCTCAGCTTGGCTGACCCCAGTACTCTGTTATCTCACCAGACCCTGATGTAGGTGCCGCACTACAGGAGGTGGTGAGTTTTAAGCACAGGGGCTCTTCCTTTTCCTTTGTGCGAGGGTTGCTATCAGGTGAAGGTCCTGATAGCATAAACCAAGTTTTTTCCAGAGAAGAAGAAATTCTGCCTCCAGGTTGCAGTGCCCTCTGCACCCTGATTTTCCAGCCTCCGGCAGGGTCATGACCTTTCAAATAAATCCTAGCGATTGCTTATAGTTCTGCCTCACAGGAGAGCGCTGGCTGCTATAGTGGCAGTGTGTGACTTCTCTGTGACTTGCCTGCGTGAGCCTTTAAATATTGCAGATACCCGCACAGTGGTGGGGTTGAAATACCTTCCTCCAGCTGTGACTGTTTTTGATGAACAAAATTTCATCAAAGGTGGGGTTGAAATACCTTCCTCCAGATGCTGTTTTTGATGAACAAAATTTCCTCCCTTCATTGTTGGTGGATGTGTATTTCTGTTTGTTAAGAAATTGCTCTCTGCTATGAAGTCCCCAAATCTTCTCTCAGATTTTCTTTCAAAGTGATTGCAATTTTCTTTTTGCTGTGGAGGCTTCTTACCCATTTGTGGGAGCCGGTGTGCATGTGACGAGGGAGGTGGGGTGGCAGTGGGTGCCGGCCACAGGTGCAGTTGCTCCCCAGGGCTGAGGTGACTCAGGGCTCCGGTCCAGAGTTACATGGTTTCTGCCTGTCATTACCTGTTCTGTGGAGGATGTAGCTAACTGGGGTTGGTGGTGCAGGAAAACACTGCACCCAGACCAGGATATTAGAATCTGACCTGTGATTTATCAATCACGTAAAGTATTTATGTTGTAGTTTCAATGTGACAGGCTTGGAGATACAGGACTGTCGACAACAGAGGTCTTACCCTGGGGCACAGTAATGTGCTCTGCCACTGTCACCACTGGCCTCGTGTGGCCCGGCCCTGGGGCTGGAGACCTGGGAGGTGGCGATCTGTACACATCACTCACGGCCTGTGGGCTGGGCCGGAGGCTCCGATGAGAAGGTGCCATTTGGACTTAGGAAAATGACCTGTCACTGCTGTAGCATATTTGAGGCAAACCTTGGCCCAACACTCTGCAGGACTGTGGGTTCAAATTTTTTATTTTGTGTACCTGGACACTCATCCCAGCAGCATTTACAGAATAATTCCTTTGTTCTCTACCAATTTTCGTTTTTGCCCTGCTGTGAGAGCTGTAGGATTTGTGCTTAGCTTGAAGTCTGCATCTCTATCTGGAGGAGACTCATTTGCTTTTTGGCTGGAATGAGAGGTCCTGGAGCCCAGGCTCACTGCAGTCCCTGAGGACAGCCGTCCAGAGCTGGGCTTCCAGCCCTGAGGGTGCAGCTTTCTCTCCTCCCAGGTGTGTGGATGGTGAGCGGCTGATTCCTGCTGATTGTATTCTCATTTATGATTTTTTTGGGCAATACTGGGGTTTTGAACTCACGGCCTTGTGCTTGCCAGGCAGGCGCTCTACCACTTGAGCCACATCCACAGTCCATAATGTCACTGTTAACATCAGGTCCCTTGGTTTATTTTTCTCTGCCTGTGTCATTATCACGCTCATTCAATTGCTTCTGTGCTTTGTGGGACAAATCCCGTACCTTCGTTTTCAGTTCAGAAGTTTCTTCACCAGTTCTGAGCCCTTCGTTCTTCCCAGATGAATTGTAGGGTGAGTTTATCAGACCCCACAATTAACCCCGTTGGGCCTGGGATCTGATCAACTATCAGTTGACTTTGGATATGTGTCATCTTCACAATGTTTTCCCTTTTCTTGGATGACCACGCTACACTTCTCAGTTTACCTGTGTCCTTATGTGTCCTGCATACGTTTGTTACCTTTATAAACTAGATTTTATATTTTAGAACAGTTTTACATTTATAGGAAAACTGAGCAGAAAGTGCAGAGAGTTCCCATAATCCCTCCTCTTGTTCTCTTAAGAGAAGAACATTGTGCATTTGTGTGGTGTATTTGTTACAAGGAATGAATCAATATCACCACCATATTAACTAAATGTACAGTTTATGTCTTAGGCACATTCCATAATTATAACAATGTGTCTGAAGCTGGATACTTTATAAAGAAAAGAGGTTCATTTAGCCCACAGTGCTGGTAGGTCAAGGGTGTGGTGCTGACATCTGTTTGAGTGTTGAGGGTGGCATCACAGTGGTGGGAGGGATGTGAGCAGGACATGCAGAAGGGGACTGGCCTGGGGTCGGGGGAGTCCCAGGCTCCTTTGTAACTGTCCAGGGTCATGAGAACTAATTGGAGTCCTGGATAACTGCAGCAATCCCTCTGAGAGTGACCAATACGCTCCTTAAGTAGATCCACATATTCAACACAGCCTCTATGGTAATCCAGCTGAATTTCTTTAGTAATACATATATTGATTCTAAAATTCACACGTTACATCACGGGTCCCAGAGTAGCTCAAACAACCTTGCAAAAAGAACAACCTTTCCAAACTTACTGCAAAGTTACTGCTGTCAGGACGGTGTGATGCTGGCATAAGGATGGCAGATATCAATGGAATAGAATTGAGTCCAAAGTAAACGCAGGTGCCCATGGTTAATTGATTTCTGAAGAAGGTACCAAGACAACTCAGTGGGGGAAGGAAGAGGCTTTTCAACAAATGATGCTGAGAAAACTGAACGTCCTCATTCAAAGGAGGTTGGACCACTGCCTCACCGCACAGAAGCACCTCAAAATGTGGCAGGGACAAAATTTAGCTCTTAAATGTGGGAACCAAAACTAAGATAGTTGCAAAAATCCCAGATGTATAATCTTCACAGTCAGGCAATGGTTTAGTAGAGAATTCAGTAAGACCCAGGAGACAAAAGGAAAACAGATTAACTGAGCCTCACCCAGCTAAAACCTTTTGTATTGTGAAGACCACCATCAAAGAAGTGAAGAGACGACCAAGAGAACGAAGGAAAATGCTTTGTAATCGAATGTGGTAGGGACTTTTTTCTAGAACATATAAAGAACTCTACAGCTCAACAAGAAGAGACAAATGGTCCCATTAAGATGGGTCTTTTGTACTACAGTGGATGTATTTTTCACTGTTTAGGATGTCTTCTGGGGCTGGAGAGGGTTGCTTTGTTTCGTTCCAGTTTTGATGATCATTACATACAACATCTGTTTGGCCAAAAACTCAACTTGATTCAAAATTGTTTTTTGTCCTTTTATACAAATTTCTTTCCCCACCCCTACCTCTCTCTGCCTCTGTCTCTGTCTCTCTCTCACACACACATACACACTTACATACACAGCCCACCTTTGGAAATTTGACATTTAATTTCATAAATTCACTTGAAAAAATTCATGTCTGCTGTTGTTCTTCCTGACCCACCCTTTACTCATCTGGCCCCCTTCAATGTCTATAGAGAAATCTGGTATTTCTTGCTGCCCATTACAGGACTTCTCCACATTATGACTTTCTGTCCCAGCTAGAGTCCGAATATGATTTCCCAGAAGCCCCTGCTACCTGAACATAAACGAAGCCAACTTCCATGAGCAGGACACTCTTGCAGAAGGCACGAGTGTGTACCGTGAGACCCTACAGACTACCGAGGTGAGTGCGATAGTGTTTTCTCTCTTCCTCAACTACCTGCAGCAAATCCCCTGGTGTTCCGGGCCCCGTAGTCGGTGGGTTTCCACGGGAACCATTTCATAGTGTACTTACTGGTTTTCTTGGCTTCTGTCTAAATAGCATCCCAGCTTTGTCCCTTCTTAGAAATTTTGTAAGCTAACCAATAGCGTGTAGCACATCCCAGTCTGCTTAAAGTGAATTCTGTTGCCTGCAACTTAACATGGTCTGACACAGAATAAGGACAGACCTTAAAAAGGCAGAACTGCCTCAAGTGACCGAAAACGTGGTGGTGAATTTGAGGATCAGTTAGTGCAAGTGAAAAGTGGATGGGCAGGCTAGGGACCCAAAAGTCACCTGGTCCAACAGGCTCCATGTGTCTATTCACCCTGGCACTGGGCTTAGGCACAGCCATTCTTTGGAGCTGGCTTTTCTCCAGAAAATGTCAGAAATACAATCACCAGTTGAATGCAAGAGAAAATGGGCAAAAAAATTTAATAAACATTTTTTCAAGTAGATAAACATATGGCCATTAACTGATTAAAAAAAAGATGTTTGCTGTCAAATGTCACAAGAGAGATGCAACTCAAAGTCACAATGTGTCACCCTTCAAACCCAGTAGGATGGAGAAGTAAGGAAGCTAGCTGTGGGTGGTGGCAGAATGTGGGGAAATGAGGACTCCAGTAGGATTTCAGGTGGAGTGGCTTCTTCAAACACCCAGAGGTGCCTCCCTGCACAAACGCAGAGCCACCTCTGATTTGTTGGTCTGCTCAAAAATGGCCCAAGAGCAGCAGAACTGTTCCCAAGCCATACAGCTGTACATGGTGTAACAACATGTGGTGACGACTGCAGTGCCCACCAGCTGATGAATGGACAGACAAAACGTGGTACACGAGCACCGAGAAATATTTGACAATAAGGAATAAAGTACTGACACAGTCTACAACGTGCATAGATCTTGAAACATGCTGCTAAGTTAAAAAAAGGCTAGACACAAAGGGCCAAATATCTTATGATTACACTGACATGGACGTTCAGAGTAGAAGACAGTACAGACAGAAAGTGCATTAGTGCTGCCACAGGCTGAGGGTGTGGGGCAGTGAGGTGAGAGGGGAGTGACTACAAGTGGGTGCTGGGTTCCCAGTCATCATGATGATGAATTCTAAAATTGATAGTGGTGATGGTTACACAGCTCTGAATATACTACAAGCTATTGAATTGTTCACTTTGCCAAAGAGAATTGTATACTGAGTGAATTAAATCTCCATAGGGCGGGTTGGTCGGTCTGTCTGTCTGTCTATCTTATCTCTATCTATCTATGTGTCATCTACTATAAACTATATATGTTATGTGGTTCAAAAATGAAAAAGACGCCTGTCTCTTCCTTCCCTGGGTGTTTACCTCACTGGGGAGCTGCATCCCTGTCCGGTCACTGATTTCAATGAAACATGAAACGGCTTGTGTGGGCTGCTGTGGGTCACAGCATGGACCTGTCCAAACAGCTTTGTATTATTTGTGGAGCATTTTTATCCTGAATGGGTATTGAGTTTTATCAGGTGGCATTTTTGTACCTATTTTGGCGATTATGTGTGTTCTTTTATATTCTGTTACTTTTGTGTATTACAATAACAGACTTTCTTAGGCAGAGCTGTCGCAGCACTCCCGTGAAAACCTTACTTGGTAATGATCTGCAAAGGCTGCCTGTAGTCATACGTGACTCTTTGTGTCTTGCTTCCCTATCTTCTGGTGTTGGATTATAATTTTATTTTCTTCCACTGACTTGTCCAGTTTGCATTTCTAAGTTGGGTGTATTTCCTTCTCCTTAAAAATTTATTTTTGAGATACACACAGTAAAATCTGCTTTTGGCTATATAGAAGTGAGTTTTGACAGCGTCTCTGAGACACAAAGCTAGAGAGCGGGTACCATGTCCCCAGAACACCCCTGTCCATTGCTCTGTGGTCAGCTCCTCTTCCCACCCGCTCTGGGACCACAGTCTTGTGTGGACGGGGTGTCAGGAAAGTGGACTGGAACTGTGTGCAGCCACTCCAGCCAGGCGTCCTTCACTGAGCACCATGTTTGAGAGCCGCCCACGTGGCCAACCTGAAGCTTGGCACTTTTCATTGCTGAGCGCTCTTCCACCCCCGCTGGGTCATGGCTTTGCCGACTGGATTTCTCCGTTGGAGAAGCTGCCTTCGCTGCTTCTTCCCCCCAGCACATTCGAGTGTTCGCAGAGGCTGCTGCGCTCACGTTCAGGCTTTTGTGTGACTGTACAGAGTGGCTGTTGTTACGGGACACGAGCTTTATAAGAACTGGCCAATGAGGAATGAAATTACGTTGTCTGCAGGCACATGGATGGAACTGGAGAACCTCACGCTAAGAAGTGAGCCAGGCTCAGAAAGGCAAAGGTCACATGTTCTCTCTCCTATGTGGAAGCTAGGCCTATAAGCTAAATCTGTAAGTTAAATGTATATATAGACACATATATGATCACACACACACACACACACACACACACACAGTGGGAGAGATAACAAAGTTGTTTGGTGAGTCTGAGGGGCTATGGGAGGTGGGAGAGATAAAGAAAATGCTAGAGAATGAAAAATATTGAAAGAACTCGGCTATATGTGAATATACTATAATGCACTGAACTGTGAGCTGTTGAGTATTTGGGGAGCATGGGGGAAGAGGAACGGGGGAGGGGGCTGATTTGATTAAAGTACAATGTATCCAGGCCCGAAGTACCAAGGCGAACCTCCCTTGAACTATCAATATACACTTAAAAAACGGAAGATCAGGAGAAAAAAATAGGTCTTTTTTCAGGGATGAGTGTCCGTGAGAGGTGGTGGTGGATGAGAAAAGGGGGACTGGGGGGAATATGGTAGACTTTTTTGTATCCGTATGTGAAAATAGAAGATGAAACCTGTTGAAATGTTCTAGGAAGGTGAGAGCAGGGGAGAGGGAGCGTGATGGAGGGGTAAATCCAACTAAGATACATTAAGCACAAATGCAAATAGCACACTACACAACTATTATATGCTAATAAAAGTTTTAAGAAAGAACTTGCCAAGCTCCAGTGGCCGGGCCCTTCCATGTCACCAGCAAGGCGTGGGAGGCCAAGGTGCTTGTGTGTGTGCTGCCGCCATGGTTCTGCCAGGTTCTTGTAGAGTGGTTTTGGTTTTGTCCACTTTTAGCAGCTCTAACGAGGTGTCTGCAGCTCCCTGATGGCCAGGGCTGTGCAGCGCCTTTCCCTGGCGTTGGTTCTCCACGTCCTCCTCAGTGAAATGTCTGCACTGATACTTGGCTGATTTTCCCTGGGCACTGTTTTCTAATCACTGAGCTCTGGTAGGACTGAGTCTTTTGTGAGATGTGTGAATTACTAACATTCTTGCCAAGTTCTCATTCTCCTAAATGTGCGCTGCACAGAACAAAAACTCCGTTTTTATGAGTTCCCATGTGTTTCTGCTTTATGAGTTGTGCTCTTGTTGGTATATGTAACAGCTCATCCCTAACTCAAGGTCACACAGATATTTCTCCTCTGAGTCTTCCAGAAATTTGATAACTACAGTTTTTTTCCCCACTTTTATTAAGATATATTTGTTGTGGGGGGGGGTGTTCATTGTGACATAATAATTATATTTTAAGCTTAGGTCTCTGGTCCATTTTTTAAGTTACTCTTTGAGAAAGGTACAAGGTTTGAGTCAAGGTCTCCCCTCTGTCTCTTTGTCTGTTGTCTCTCTGTTCTCTGGCTTATGGGTGTCTAGTTGTTGAAAAGACTGATTTATCTTTGTCTCATTGTCAAAAATCAATTCCCCATGTTCACCTGATCCGTTTCTGGACTCTGTCCTCTTCCACTGACCCACAAGTCTGTTTGCCCACAACACATCATCCTGAAGACTGTGTCTCGAAATCAGTGCAATGTTACCATGTTCCTTTCTCCCTCCCCACAATTGATTTGGATATTCTAGTTTCTTTGTCTTTTCCATATAAAATTCAAACACTTATTAACTTGTGTTTGTCAGATGCATTCGTTTCTTATAGGTTTTTTTAAACTCATAATAATTGTGGATCTGAAAAGTTCTCTCAGTTTATGGCTTTTATTATTTTTGGTTTCTTCTTTTTATTACCTGATGTTCATTTTGAATCCTCACTAAAGATTTTTGCTGGTAATTATATTCTCTCTGCATCTTGCTGGGTTATTTTCTTCTATGTAGCATTTTCATTTATGTGTGTCTCTATATGTATACGTATGCATATGTACACACGCATACAGATATATTCCCATCTCTTGTAATTTTTCTGTGTGAGTTGTCTTCACATGTTTCTTATAATCAGGAATTACTTAAATTTTAACTCCAACCTTGTATCTTCTGGACCAGTTGCTCTTTGTCTTTGGGGGTGAGTTACACGCTCAGATCATGTCTGGTGTATTCTGTGCGTTTTGTCATGCCTTTCATTTCTTTCTTCTTCTTGACTTCCACTGGGTTAACAGTACTTCCTAAATTTCTTATTTGCATTGTTGGTTTGGAGGTTATATTTTACAATATATTATTGATAGTGATGGGTTTTTATTTGGGGGGATTCTTTGGCAGTCCTGGGGTTTGAACTTAGGGACTTGCACTTGCTAGGCAGGTTCCCTACTGTGTGGGCCACACTCCAGCCCTGTAATTACAATGGTGTAATGTTTTTTCTTTCCATCTTAAACTTGCAATATTCAATTGTACATTTTTCTAGTGAAGTCTGAGTATGGCAGCATAGAAATCTCTTTCTTCCTGTCAGCCATCATAAACTCCTGAAAATCAGAAGTTCTAGATCAATGGGTTACCAGGAGCCTATCTGCTGTTACTGGAGAAGGGAAGTATTTACAAAGCATTCCACATTGTTCTAAATCCCTTATCCAGTTTCCTAGAATGTGTCTAAAACACAGAAAAAGTCACAAAAAAGTAAACCCGAGCGTATTAGGACATGAAATGTTTGCGTGTCAGTCCAAGGTCACCACACTTACGGTGGTAACAACCATGCTTTGTAGGCAGCAGTACTTCCAGTCTACGTGCTCAGCTGCAGCGTTGTTATGATTGCCACACAGCCTGGCGTGACACAGAAATAAACACACTTCTCGGGAAAATTCAGAGTCTCATGGACTGTTGGTGACCCCCAAGACTCATATGGGAAACCCTAATCCAATGTGATGGTATTTGGAAGTGGGGTCTTTGAGAGGTGACAGGTCATGAGGTAGGACCCTTGTGAATGGGATTAATCTTGCTGTAAGAAGAGACCAGCGAGACCAGTCCTCTTTCCTGCTAAGTGAGTACACAGAGAGTCACTGACTGATGTCCCTAGCCCCCACCACACTGACATCTTGTTCTCGGATTTTCTGACTCCAGGATGGTGGGAAGTGCTTGCTGCTTGAGTCCTGGTCTATGGTCACTTGTAGAAGTTGAAAGGAAGACCCAGGCTAAAATCTCTAATGGACTTCAGGGCAGATTCTTGTAATGAACTATTGCTCTTCTAGAGAGGTGGACACCTAAAGTCCAGAATCAGCTGAGAGGAGTGGGGGGAGGGGGAGGCAGTTCCTATGTGTCCTGGATGGAAGTGGATGGGCAGAGGACTGTGACAGAAGGACGTTTGAGGCAAGATGCAAGACTCAGAAGACCCGAGGGGCTCTCCACCCTTCAGTGACTGCTCTGAGCAGGGCTTGACAACACTCTTGGAAACACTTGTAAGCTGCCGTCTTTCTTCTTGTCTTGATGCTCACTGTCATAGATTTCTTGATAAAGGGTCTTGGTGTTGCTTTGCTCTTTCCTTTGAAGGCTCCCGTCACATGGCAGTAGCATTTGAGGGTCCTATTTAGCACTGCATCGGCACAGCCTTCGTGGAGTGAGGCCTCCCACGGGACCAGCAGCATCCAGATATACATCCCTACCCTTGACCTGGGTGGGCTTTTCAGAATGTTCACGTGTGTGATGCTGGCATTCTGCCAATTGCATTTGAAACCTTCTGGGTGTTGTTTTGTTTAAAATGCTGGGTCGAGTTTTGGGGGCATAGATATACATGTGTCCCCACAAAGCACAGCTGAAAGGAGTACAATGAGAGGTAATTAAGCTCCACGAGCTGCCCCACAGAAGCATGGTGGAGGAAGACTCACAATTGACGGATCACTCCTGTTTCTCCCCAATGCGACCTGGACTTCAGCAGACTTTATCACACATAGACCACTCTGCCATCGCCCCTTCTGTTACCGACATCTGACATTCTTCTCTGCCTTTTAAACTCTCCAGGGCTGCTGCCATTGTTTCACAGTGACCATGCGATGAAATTCATCAGTCTATACATCATTGCCATCTATGCTTACTCTGGAGCATTCTGGAATGCCACAAGCTGCTTCTAGATGTACTTTTCTTCTTGAAAGGATCCTGTTGTGGCTCTTGGAGGGAACATCTTTGCTGGTGAATTTCACTTTCTCTTTTGCTGGCGTCATTGTTGATATGGGTGTAGATTAGTAATTATCTTCCCTCAGCCTTTGGAAGACAGTCTCCCATCTCTTCTGAGCCCTATCACTGCTGACGAGTCTACTGGTCCATTTAGTTCATACCTTTATTGACATCTGTCTTTCCCTGTGGTAGAATTTGAGCTTTTCTCTTCCTTCCTACTGTGGTGCATCTCTTTGCTATGTGTCCAGTATTATCAGATAGACAAAGGATCACCTGGACCATTGTTCATCTCTGCAGGTAACACACCTCAACTGACCCTCATGGAGAGAGGGGGTCATCATTTTCACGCCACCACTAAAAAAGAAAGATGCCAAGGGTAAGGGGTCTAGTGTGGGATCTCTGAGTAAAACAGGGACTCCAGCGAGCTACAGCCTTGCTGTAAGAGTCAAGGGGTCATGGACCCACCAGGAGGAAGGGTAGCAAGGAAAACTGACATTTCAATCTCCTCTGAGATTTAAACACACTCAGATTTGCAGTTTGAACTCAAATTTTAATCACAGATTTTGGTCTTTGGATAGCAGGGCTTTCAAGTGACAAGCAAATGAAGATTCTCTAATCTAGACAACAGAGTGGCGTGACTTCAATTTCACACGCCATGTGACTCGAAATGAAGGGTATGTGCAGACATGTGTCCTCTGCACAAACCATTTTGTCCCTGTGCAATAAGTTCCTCAGGGTGCCCTCCAGTCCACTAACTCTCTCTTTAACTGTTTCACTTGAAATCCCTTTTGAGCACTATTTTATTTCAAGGACTATAGTTTTCATTCTCTAGCTTTCTAATTATTTTTTAAGTAAACATTTGCTGTTATTTTTATATATCTGTTTTATTTTTCTATATTTTTTGTGCTTTTAAAAATACATCCTCATTCATTCTGCTATCATTTTAAGCATCTTAGTGCAATGATTTGAGATTCTGGAACCAATTATTCTCATTTTGAGTCATTTTTTGTTCTAATTATTAATTTTCTCATCTTTCTTTGTGAGCATTGGGACACTCCTGTGTTGTGGGAGGGGTGAGTGGCTTCTGTCCCCTTTACCCCATTTTTCTTTTGTGTTTGTCCTTCCTGGAAGAACGCCTTTGCAAATGTCCCTAGTCACACCAGGGCCCATGTGGTCTTTCCTCACAGTATCTTTCCCATGATTCTTTGCTTTCCTCACTGGGCTCCATAGCCTTCTCTCTTTCTAGCTTTTCATGCAATAAGTAATTTCAAGTACCTATATGTCTCCAACTGTCCCATCTCCCATCTTCTCTTAATTTTCTGTTTCAAGGAGATGGATTATACTTGGTTATTCATTGTGCATAGTAAATAGCTTTATGAGTGTGAGTTTTGCTTTCATTTCTGAGAAAGTGTGTGGGATGGTGCATATCCCCTCTCGCTCCTCTGACCCTCAGTGGATTTCTTGAGTTTATATGCCCACCTGCCTTCTGGAATAACACCAGGTCCTTTCTACCGTATGGCACTTTGCAACCTGTGAGTGTTTCCTATCCATCAACTTGGCTACCATCTTGGCCAGCTGCAATGAGAAGAAGATGGGTTGGTATAGTTCGTTTTTTTCAAAGGCATGAGTAGGTGAGAGGTTTGTCTGTCTGAGGGCCCACAGTCAGTGAGAAGCATAGCACAGCCTCACCTGCAGCCAGTCCCTTGACCTAGACATCTGCGTGGCGCTCTACAGATGGGGCTTAGGGTGTTGTCTGGGCTGGGGGCATGTCTTACTTCTGATACTCTTCATCTTTTCTTGTGTCTTTTCTCCTGTCCTTTCTTCCTTTTCTTTCCCTTCCCTTTCCTTCCCTTTCCCTCCCTCCCTCCCTTCCTTCTTTCTTTTCCTTTTCAGTGCTGGGGACGGACCCCAGGGCCTTGTACTAAACACACTGAGCTATACCCAACACCCTGGCATCCCCCGTGGTGTCCAGGTATTCTCCTGGACATAGGATGTGTTTATAGAAATGGAATATCTGATGAAGGTGTCTGGCAGGAAGTAGGTTTTGTGATCTCAGGCAGGGACTGTGTCAGTGCTTTGTGTAGGGATCCTAGGTTCCCTGCTGGCCCAAAGGATGAGTAGGGGGACCTGCAGGAAGGATGGACCTGCCAAAGTGTGTGAAGGACTCCAGGATGCCTGTGGACTTCTTGTTCTCCAACGAAGGAGGATTTATGGATGGCACAGTAACAGGGACCTGCTATCTCTCAACAGTTCACATTCAAGAAGTGAGAGGGTATTGACTGACTTTACTGCGTGTGCTGAAGGCAGAGCCAGTGTTCATTTGGGGCTGTGCTCCTGATGTAATAACAGATTACAATGTTTTCTCTAATTACTTAGAAATGACAATGGGGATTGAGTTAGTGATAAATCAGAGGCAATTGTAATAAAATTATCGGAATTGAAGAGCATAAATTCTGTAGGTTTCAGCCCAGCCAATGGTCATTGCTTCAAAGGTCCTGCAGCATCCCCAACACCCGGTGAGGCCTGGGGAGAGTGCAGGCCCTGGCTCTGACCTTGGCCTATGGTGGTCTTCCATTAAGGCTGGGCTGCTCTGGGTACAGTAGACAAACACTGACAAAGCCTGGAGCCCAGGTGGTGCGGAGGGCACAGTGGAGGTGGGGCTGCAAAATGGGAGGGAAGAGGGTGCTCCTTTCAGGTCGGTGCTCACACAGGTGCAGGCCACCTGAGCCTGTGCCGGGCCACCCTCCCTCTCACCTCTGGTCTCATCAGGTACCTGCTGCTGCAGGCTCTGTGGGTAGTCTGCACACCTTTTTATTTCTCACTCACATCTGCGTGGAAATCATGGGAGCCTTCGCGCAGCTTTGCGTTTCCCATCATGGCTCCACTATGTGGCCAGGGCAGCATTACAAGACAGGAGCAAATGGCAGACAGCTCGGTGGCCCTTGACATCAGAGCAAATTTTCCTCTTTCTAAATCACTTGAGATTATTTTCCCTTCCGTGTTTGAGTTTTCAGAGCTTCTTGATATTTTGAAAACATCAAAATGACTGCCTTTGAATCGTGCTTGTTGGTTTTGAACAGAAAAGAAAATAATTGCTTGAGGGAGAAGGAATGCAGTCCTGGAGTGTGAGTGTGAGGGTTGCTCAAGGGGACCCTTCTGCATCGTCTGGTGTCAAGAACAACTTGCCTGACAGCTTCACCTCAAGTGCACTTGGGGTTGGAAAGACTCAATGTCAAGTGGCAACTCCGTGATCTTTGGCAAACAATGGCACACTGCCAGGTCTTGGTTTTCCCATTCAAAAATAGAGATAACCAGGTCTTGGTTGAAGCATGGTTGGAACAAAATGCAATCCCAAGCAAAATGGCCTTCAGCTTGTGAACATCTGTATAAATGTAGGCTCCTTATTCATGGCACTAATAAGTGTCACTGCTAGTCATTTCTCATTTATTTCCAGCCTACAGTGTGTACACTCCCCTGCCACATGCTGGAGGCAGGAGGGGGCTGAAACTTGAACTTGCAAAATTTGTGTTATTTTCCCTGCAGTCTTATTCTCCTGGAAACAAAGTCAATGTTCAGTACCTGGGACACCGCAGCAATACCTACTAATGAAAACTCAATTAATTTGAAATGATTGCTTTATTGTAAGTAGAAGAAAAGAAAAATCACTAAAAATTGGCAAAGGGGAGAGCAGAATGCTTTTCTGTAAGTGCAGAGAAGAGACATATGGAGGCAATGAGCATTTCTAAAATAAGAAAACAGAAAGCTTGAGTTTGTAAAGTTATTTCCTTAATTTGGAGGGCTGTTTCAACATGTTCCCAAATAAAAACTAAGCAAATCAAGCTCTGCAGCTTGCGAAGATGAATGGGGACCAAAGGAGGCTTTCTCTCTTTTGAAAACCTCTTTTCAGTGGGTTCACTTGGGGCTGTGGGTGTTTATTTCTCTGACTTGGTCTTGCACTTCCTGTGGAAAAACATGAGTCTTGGGTGAAAGTTCAACCAAGGGACTCACCCTGTTAGACCTGCCTCTCAGGCACACGCTGTGCTGGTCACTCTTCTGCTCTGATGTTGCCTTCTGGGTCCTAGACAAGTAGAGGAGAAGCTCCTTGATGACAGGGGAGGCGGCTATGGAGCAGAAAGCCTGTGTTTGGGTCCTGCCTCTGCCATTTATAATTCTCTCATCTCAGCCTCCCTATGAGCCTCAGACCTCCCATCTCTCGAAGGGGACAATGCAAATCCAGCTGGCTCTGTAGCCTTCTTGCCCCCTGCACTATGTAGCATCCACCATATTTGAACAATGAGTGGATGACTCTTGTAGGTCACGTGGTCTCAGCCTCAGTGCGCTCCTCCGGCCATCGTCCTTTAAGTGGCTTCTATTCTTCTCTTTGGGTACATCTAGCAGGGTGCTGACGAAAGTTGCACAGCCCCTCTGTGAAACAGAGCTCTGGATTTGTGCTGTTGGGTAATTTCCATGGTGCAACTTCTCCCCCCGTGGCTGTTTGAAGCTCTCATGGTGAGGTCACAGAGAGCTGAAGTTGGGATGAGTTGTGACTGGTGCACGCTGACTCCAGCACGGTCTCGTCCAGTGTGGAGCACGGCTCACTGCAGGCTGGGTGTGGACTTGGATCTGGTATGTTGCTGACACTCGCTGTGTGCTGCTTGTGAGTCAGGCTCCGGGCTCAGTGCTGTTCATGGGTTTTCTCATCCGATCATTGGCACCATCTAGAATTCAGTCCTGTGGTGCAGTTGGTCAAGTAGCCTGCCCAAGACCAAGTGCCAGGGGGAGGTGGACTGTGAGTAAACCTTGGGCTTTTAACTTTGAAGCTGGTGCTCTGAGGCAATGTGTGACACTAAGTCTTGGTGACATTTTTTTTTCAGCCTGCAGCCATGCCTTAAAACATAAAGCAAGTCCATTTACCTTTGGCTCCTCTATTTTGAATTGATCGATCAACTCTCTTGGTGATTATTGCATATGTGTTCTTGCTCCTGCCTGTGAACAATCATCTTTGTGACTTTGTGAACACACAGAATAGGACTTACCTTCAGTTGCGCTAAGAACTCACAGATGTAGGCTGCTTAGTGTTTTCTTCCTGTTTTGGTTTTGGATTGGTCCCATTACAGGGGCAGAAGATGGATACAAGGGTCTTACTCACATAAAAAGACTCAGAGCAGCTTTTCTGTGATGAGGAGAAGAAGCAGCCTTAGTAAAGGGAGCTATTTGGAGCCCAGAGGTTTCTAAGCTGGGTGCTACTGCAGTGTGCAGGATGCAGAGGGTTGGCAGCCTTCCTGGGAGGGCATTGCCACACGTGGGCCCACCGAGCCGAGTTTGGGGAATTCGGCCTTAGGCTCAAACTGGCACAGGCATGGAGCAATTGTCCCGCTGAGTACAGTACAAAGTGACTTGGAATATAAACAGTTATCTGGAGAATCAGGTCACATGGACTGCCAAACTGGGTAATTTGTCCTTGTCACAGCTACAGTGTCAACTGACCAGGGTCTGACTGTAAGAGTCACTCTCCTCTGAGGCGATGGCATTTCACACCGCTTTACCACTCTGATCAAATGAAGGTTTGGGGAGGCTTCACTTATGGTGAAATCAACTCTTTGATGTATAGCACCATGTCACAGAAGGCTGTTTGCAATAAGTAAATGGCTTTGTTGTTGTCATAAAAGCTATAACTCCTAATTATAAGAAAGATTCAAGTAGTGTGTAAAGGAAAATCAAGAAGTTACCTAAAGCCTTGTCCTTCAGAAATAATCCCTAGCTGCTGACTTTTCTCATCTGATGTTACGTAACAGTCTGGAGCACAGCAGCTTCAGACAGGGGTCATCTCGGTACGCTCATGGACTCTGAGGTCATGGGTCTTGCATGATGTCCAGAGCTGCAGTCAGGATGGCTTTCATGGTGGAGGTGGCCTGACTGTCAGGCTTTGGGATCCTCAGGAGGTGGCCACACCCAGCTGTGGGGGCCCCAGGGGGCCAGAGAACTCTAAGACTGGAAACAGTAGATGTCGATGGCATGGCTTTTCCAAGGTGGCAGAGCTGTGAGCATGGTGCTGGGTCTGGGAGGGAGCCCCCCAAAGGAGGAGCCGGGGCGAGAGCTCCCAGGCTGCAAGACAGAAGCTGCAAGGCTTCCCGTGGCCCTCCTGGAAGCCACGCAGAATCATTTCACCAGGTTAGCTTGCTTAAGAGTGAGTTGCCAAGGCCAGCCCACTTCCAGGGAGGGGGACTTGATTCCACTCCTTGGTGGGAAACAAGGAACTCAGATTGTCAAAGAACATTTTGAATGGGAAACCGTGTTCTGCTCTCTTTGAATCCCTGCTCTGCCCCAAGTGACCTTCTCCCCAGAAAACTCTTTAGACATGTCACAAACATGTGACAGACAGGTAGTGGCATCTCCCAAGGAGGATTCACGGATAAGGAAGCTGTTAGAAGAATGGAAATATTTAACCATGCTTTTAATACACATTACAGAGCTTTACATGAATTTAATAGGAGAAAAAGAACCTGATGTAAAATTGAAACCCTCACTGAACTTCAGATCACCTATTAACCACGACAGATAGTAGCTCCCGAATGATCTGAGCGTAAGGAAATAAATGACAGAAACACTCAAAGCACAGAGTCATCATCTTTTGAAACACATTCCCCGTTCAGCCACTGAGGATGATGCAGGGCCGGGAAAAAGCAGTGGCAGCTTCTGCATCTCTTCCGTTCTCTCTGCCCTCGTCCTGGCTCTGTTGCTGTTACTGTTCTTATTTTGTTACAGTTATGACATTGACATTCTAGTGTGACTGTGGTTCCCCAGGTTGCTTAGTCTTAGTTCTGTGTTAATATGGATTCAGAGCTCAGTTGCTTCATCCGTTCATTCATTCGTTAATTCATTTGTTTGTTCGTTTCTTCCTGCATTAATTCACGTGCGTGCTACACGTTCATTGGCTCATATGTGTGTTTTTCACTTGCTTACGTTCTTGTTCTTTCCTTGTTTCATTCACTCACTGTGTCTCTGCAATCCTGGCTTCTCTTTTGTTTCATGTCTTGTTGAGTGCATTTTATGAGGAGCTCTGAGGAGCTCTGGTTCCCCAGTTCTCTGACATTTGAGTGTTTGCCTCTGGTCTGCATTTCCCCTGGGGCTGGGTAAACTGGTCCTGGATTCCATGTCACTTCCTTCTGAACTGTGCAAACCTCCACATGGAGTGTTTCAGAGTGACTCTGTGAGGCCGGCCCACTTTGTGGGCATCCAGTTCCCCTGTCCCTTTCTTGGCTACACTTTGAGGTGGACATTGCTTTCATCCAGGGCTCTGTGGCCTGAGGACAGCAGGGGCTGGTGGGGAAGTGACAGTGTGCTTGAGGTGGTCTGTGGGCTCTCTTCCTGGGCTTCAGCTCCTCTGATGTGACCAGGGCCATTCTTGTCTGTCCTGAGGCTCTAGGCATCACCTTGCCAGGACTACCACACTCTTCTCTCCCTTCTGATCTGGGTGCCACATCCGGGGCTGGTTTGGGGAAGAGGGGTGCTGAGTGTCTGAAACACTAACCATTGGACAACTCTGTTCCTGGCTGTCAAATGACACACTCTATACGAGATCATGGGGGACCCAAACTCACAGCTTGTTGTGTCCTTGAGAGTGGTGTTGGCTCTCTGGGGTCCTCGGAGTGTTGTGAAGACTGAGGCAGGGCAAGATAGAGGCCCAAGCCTCTCTTTCTACCTTAACCTGCCTCTGGGTGGAGTTAACCATCCACTACTTGGGTAACTTGGCACCTTTGTTCGTAAGACAGGATCTTTACAGTCCTGCTTTGAAGGATCGTGTGGGCAGGAATGAGATGTTACCCAGAGTGTTAGGACCTTGCCTGGCTCTGAGAAGGGGCCACAAATGCTGGCACTAACACCATAGGGTCACGAGCATTGTCGCTGGTGCCTGGGTCAGGACAGGCCTCCTTTGTGGCAGCCACTCTGCTGAATTTGTGACAGGTCTTGAGGAAGAGTGAGTCCCCCTTCCTTGGTGGGCCACACCTTTGCTTCATGTTGACCTGGGATTCTGGGCCCAGGGACCCTGCTCCCTCTCTGGGACAGCAGATGGGTTTTGCTTCTCTGTCCCCAGAATTAGTGAATTTTTACTTTATTCTTGAGCCTTGGAGGGGGTTTCGATTCTCTGGTGTGGAGGTCAGTCTGTGTTCTGAACTCGGCTTCTGTGGCTGCCTTCCTGCAGCACTGGGGGTGACCCCCTCCCTGGTGGTCCTTCTCCTTCATACACAGTGGTGAAGAATGTACAGGGAATAGAAACTCCGTGTGCACCTGCAGGGCCCAGTGGCCGTATGCGGATACTCTGGCCACATGCAGCCTGGCTGACTTCTTGTCCTTTTCCAGGGCAGTCACCTCTTCCTCCCACACTCTGCCAGAAGGGAGAGTTTGCTATCATTTTCTAGACTTGTCATAATGAAGTCGGCTAGATGATTTCATTCCCTCAGGATTTGTTGGGACTTGACTGACGCCCCAGCCTGGCAGCCAGTTTTGCAAGCGTGGGATATGTGTGCTGAAATGGAGCTCTTTTCACATTCACCAGGAATGCTATTCTGTATATTTTGTTAATTCATGCTCTCCAACTTGTCGCTCTTTCCTGACCTTCATTCTACTTGTAGTCTCATCTCTTAACATGTGTATCAACATATCCCATTTGATTGTGTGTTGGCCTATTTCTCCTTCTAGTTCTATGAATTTTTATCTTATACGTTTTGAGCTTCCATTACTAGGTACACATAAATTTTTAAACCTTCCTGATGCATTGAACGTGTTCCTCTTTACCCCAAAGTCCACTGCATCTAATGGCATTATAGTTCCTGGTATTCAGAGCAAACAAACTTTGGTAGAGGCAGACATAGATCCATGTCTGGATTTTCACCCGTGTTCACTATCGTCCTCTTTTTCTGCAGATGACTTTCACCAGTGCAGGAGGGCTGGATCTTGTTTTGATCACAGTACGTCAGTCTGCCTTTAAGTGGAGAGGTGATTGTATTTGCACTTGATGTGGGGACTGACCAGTGGGTAGAACTTACCAGGTCCTCCCTTCTCATCCACACTTCCATTTGCCTTCTTTCTCCTTTACTGCCATTTATGGACTATATATTTTATTATTTTTCTTCCCCCACTAACCAGAAATGTTTAGACGATTTTTAACATTCTTTGAGTGGTTGCCCTGAGTGCTACAATGTGCACTTGTGACTTTTTAAAGTCAAATACTAATTGGCTCTGAATAATTAAGGATCTAAAAACACACAAGGTCCATTTATCTGTAGTGTTGTGTATTTTAATTCTTGTATGTTAGTCCAATAAGGCACTGTTATCTTTCTCTCTCTCTCACACACATTTTTTGTTACTTATGCCTTTTTCTGCACCCTCTACCTTTTCAAGTAGGGTTGTTTTTTCCATCCTATGGGACAATGTTGGGTACCCCCTTTGGTGTGTCTCCTGATGGTGAGATCTCTACTTTGTTTATAAGAACATGTCTGTTTAGTCTTAATTTCTGAAGAGCGTCTACACGGGTGCAGTGTTCTTGGGAAGGTATCCATGTCCTTTTCAGGACTTTGCAGATTTCACTCACCATACTCTCATTCTTGCTGTTTCTGTTGAGAAGTCAGCTGTCACTTGTGTAATTGATCTTTGAATGTCAAATGTCCTTTTTCACATCGTTTATGGTTATCAGAAGTTTTGTGGTGACACACCTTTGTGGGGAGTTTTATTTATTTGAGCAGCGTTTGTATGTTTCTTGTTTCTGTGGGTTGGTGTCTTTCATCAACTTTGAAAATTCCTCAGCCGCTATTTTTCTTTCTGACCTATTCACTCTCCTATCTCCTTTTGGGATTCCCATTCTCGTGTTTTCCACCATGCTATGCTTCCAGTCTTTATTCTGGATGCTCAGTTTGGATCTATCTTCTATTTCACAAATTCTCTCTTCAACTATGGTGAATCTGCTCATTTTTCATCTACTTCATTTATTTTGGCAATATGATCTTTCAGTCTTAGAATTTCCATTTCCAATAAGGGGTTTTCCCTTCTATACTGAAATGGAGTTTGAAATTAGGGCCTCATGCCTGCGGGTGCCCTAGCTCTTGGCAGGCTGTTTTCACCACCATTTTGAAGATGAAGAAGCAGAGGGTTGTGTGCTGTGCTGAGGGTGGGGCTCCTGGTGAGCTACTGAGCCTGGCATGGCTCCCACAGGGCCACTGTTGGCTCCATCCCCAGGGCAGGTGCACCAGGGCAGTACCTTCCCTGCTTTTGCTGACCCTACCCTGTGGCTGCTGCTGGTGCAGGGGTGTTGGGCTGGGTGAAGACTTTGAGGGGTGCTGGGCACAGAGTATGCAGCAGGTACCGAGAGGTCTAGAAAAAATTTGGAACACTGCTCCTAGGCCTTTTTTTTTGAGACATGGTAGTGCTTTGTGTCCCAGGTTGGCCTGGAACCTGAGATCTTCCTGCCTCCACCTCTTGTGTGTTGGGATTATAGCATGTGCCACCAGGAGCAGCTTTCCTGAGCCATTTTCAAAAGCTGTTAGAGAAGTGTCTGATTTGGGAAGGGTGAGTGTTGGTGCGATTAGCAGAGTGTGGCCCCCCAGAGAAGTCTCTGCACTGAGCCCACCACTTGTGGATCCATTGGGTTACGTGGCAAATGAGGCATGCAGGCCGCAGATAAATCGAGGTCACCAATCAGCTGACCTGAGGTGGGACATGGTTCTGGGTTACTCCGTGGATCCAGTGTTGTCACAAGAGGCCTCATAAGAGGGTGGCCAGAGGGCCAGAGCTGGGGTGGGGGGGAAGGAGGGACAAGAGAAGGATTTTACCTGCTAGTTTTGAAAGTGGAAGAGGCCCTAAGCCAAGGAAGACACGAGCCTGCAGAAGCTGGAAAAGGCAGGAACAGTGACCACACCCCCTGCCCACCAGCTTCCGGGGGAGCCAGCCCTGCCCGTACCTTGACTTAGCTCTGTGAGACTCATGTCAGACTTCTGACATCCGGGACTGTAAGACACTGAGTCACTAGCCTGGAGGACACAAGAGGGGCAAGGTGTGACCCAGGGCTCCTGTGGTTATCCCGTCTCTGGTTCTGTGTGCTCCCAGACTTGGAGGCCAGGAGGCTGAAGCTTGGGGAAAGGAAATCCTAGTGTCATTCTGCTAGAGACGGGACTTCCAGCATGTGAGCGAGAGGCCTGGCGCCTGGGAACCTGGAGCCCTTCAGTGTCTTCCCACAGCCCTGAGAATGAAGGAATGAATGGTCCCAACACCCTGCAGAATGGCCAGCACCTCCACCTCTGGCCTCATCCCCATCATACTCCTGTGCAAGCCTCTTCTGTGCAGGTCATAGTTTCTCCTTCCACAGGGCCTTTGAGGCCTTGTTGGTTCTGCCAGACGGTCTTCCTTTCCTCCTCCTTTGATTAACACCCGCCACTCTCTCAAGGGTTTTGCCTTCTTGTGCCTCCCGGACACAAGAGGCACAACTCCCATGTCCTTCCCAGAGACCTGTCAACTTGCCATTTGTTTGCATGACCATCTGGTTGGCTCTGGTTCTCTGGGACTGTATGGTCAAGTGGGGACAGGGACCTGGCTTTCCTGTTGATTCATCTCCTGCCTCTGCTAGGGCAGACCTTGGAGGTAAATGACCTCGGCACACAGAATCCCGCAGGCACTCTGAGCGTTGCAGTGAATTGTCACATTCACCCTCAGAGCAAGTCCCTAGGCAGGTGCTGTGAGGGTTTCTGAGTCTGCAGAAGAGGAAACTGAGGCAAGGCAAGGTTAAGAGTGTGTCTGAGGTCGCACAGCTTAGAAATGCCCAAATGGTAGTCCAGGCAGCCTGCCAGGAGCCGTACTCCAAGGAGCTTCTGCCACCCACAGTCAGCTGAGCTAAAATTAATTAAGTGAATTGAAAAGTCAGTTTTTGGGAGCACTAGCCACATTTCAGGTGCTTGGCAGAGGCACATGGCTCACGGACACCCCCGTGGGTGGATTTGGGTCTTTTCTGCCACAGGATGCTCTGTTGGGGACTCAGCCAGGCCCCAGCATGATGAAGGAGAGATCTCCAAGCCCATGCCCAGAAGGGGTGTGGCAGTCCTCGCTGCAGCTTGCAGGCTTGGCTGGGCACCATTCATCACCACCCAGGCTCTGCTCTTCACCCTTCACTGCTGACTTTGACACTTGCTCTCCCTGTTTTGCTCTTCTGATTCCCCATGGCTTGGGGACAGAACACCTGCAGTCACATATGGCCTCTTTCTCTTCCGCTTTCCCTTTTCCTTCACTTCCTTTTTCCCTTTGTCCTCTTCCCTCCTTTCCCATCTTGTTCCAACCCTGTAAGGCCCATTCTCAGCTCACAGGCAGCACAACACAGCCTCAGGCCATGTCCACAGCCCTGGGCTCCAGCTCATGAGCTCTGAGGATGCCACCCCTTTCTGGACCATCCCAGTCCTGGTTCTGCCTGTCCTGCTGCTCCTCTGAGTGAGCCCTTCCTCCTCTGACCTGGATGCAGGGTTCTTGACAACCCCCTACCCCCAGGCACTACAGGGGATCGGCGGAGGCGTTGCCTTTCAGCTTGGCAGGATCTGCAAACTCTGCAGGTGTGTGGGGGATGTGCTCCTGTCCCTGCCCTCCTGGGGCTCCATTACTTCTGTGCTTGCAGGTGACATGTCAGCCTGTTGAGTTATTGGTGTCTTTCAGCTCCTATGATTTTGGCTGAGAAGGTTGTGTTTCTTCTGGAGTTGTTGGCTGCAGGTCCCAGCAGTGAGGATCTGGAGGGGGTGCTGTTTTCTCGCTCCTTCCCTTGTTAGAGCAGGCTTTCTCTCTTGCTCCTGGTTATTACTGAACCTAACTAGGCTTAGTTGGGGGTGACTAGAGATTCAGGACAGACATAGGATAGAAGACAGACAGAAAGTGGGGTCAGGTGTGTTGGGCACTCGGGTAGAGACGCCCAACCCTCATTGCTTCTTTTCTCTATCTTTATTCTTTAAGGTCTTAACTCCCTGCAGCTCTTTAAAGCCTTGCTTTTAAAGTCTTCCTTAAAACCTCCACTGTCCCATGTTTTCTCCTAGCTTATCTTTAGCCTAATAGCTCTTGAAGTCTTTTGCCCCCAGGCTTGCAGCTTTTCTTTAGCATTCTCTCTTTAGCTTTCTTCTTTTTTTTTCCTTTTATTCATATGTGCATACAATGCTTGGGTTATTTCTCCCCCCTGCCCCCACCCCCTCCCTCACCACCCACTCCGCCCCCTCCCTCTCCCCCCCACCCCCTCGCTACCAGGCAGAAACTATTTTGCCCTTATCTCTAATTTTGAAGAGAGAATATAAGCAATAATAGGAAGGACCAAGGGTTTTTGCTAGTTGAGATAAGGATAGCTATACAGGGAGTTGACTCCCATTGATTTCCTGTGCATGTGTGTTACCTTCTAAATTAATTCTTCTCAAACTAACCTTTTCTCTAGTTCATGGTCCCCTTCTCCTATTGGCCTCAGTTGCTTTAAAGTATCTGCATTAGTCTCTCTGCATTGAGGGCAACAAATGCTATCTAGTTTTTTAGGTGTCATTCTTAAAGCCTCAGTGCTCAGACTTGCAAAGTCTCCTCCTCTATCTTGCACTGTCCCATGTTCTCTTTGGCTTTTCTTTAGCTTCCAAAGCCTATGTTAAAGTTCTTTCTTTGGCTTTGCTTTCCTAAGACCTATGTTAAAGTTCTCGGTGCAGACTTTCTATCAACCTCTCTTTAACATTCTTTTACCTTTAGTAATTCTTTTCCCTTCCAAAAAGCTTCCCACACCAAAAAGCCAAAGCCCAAAAAACCTCTAAAGCAAAAGCCAAAGGCAACAAGCAAAATCCCCCCTTCCTCCTTCAGGGCCTTTTATAAACAGCGGCAGACAGGGTGGAGCAGAGGCTCTCAGGAGGGGCGTGACACTGTAACAGGAGAAACCTGCGTTCTCTGAACACAAACTTAGGACACGCAGCTGTTTTGCTTTTTCTGTGTGTGGCCAGGGCTGTGCCTATCTCGGCCTACAGATGAAAGCAATTAAGCTGCATCTCGCCTTGCTTACATCAAGTTCTCATAGGCTTTTCATTATCCGCTCTCCACAAGGATCCACTTGACCTGAGGAGCTCTGGTTGCTGAAGGTTTTGGCCGCCCTGGAGCCCCTCCTTGTGCTGTAAAGCCCTGCGGGAGGCATTGCTAACCACTGCTAATTTCCTGCGATGCTCTGTGCCCACGGCGAGCCTGTCCTTGCTGCCTCCTCACAGCATTACCAACACATCGTGCTCTGCTTTCTTGGCTCTCTTTTGAGGAATGGTCTCACCCTTGGATCCCAGGTTGCCTGCTGCCCACCACCACGCCTCCAGTGCCCACCCCCATCCCTTCTCTGCCTTCTCTCCAGGTTAGGTTCAGACATGCACTTGGGAGACCAGCTACAGCATGGGAGATACCAGGCAGGGTATCTGGGTTCAAACCACAGCTGAACAACAAGGCTGCTGGACAGAAGGGCAGACAGGCACATCGACAGGAAGTCAGGCAGAACCCAAGCTGCAGCCCCAGGGCCTCTCACTTGCTGTGACCCTTGGTGGAGACGCCAACGTTGGTGACACTCCTTTGTGAAGTGGAGATTGCTGTACTGGCTACCTCAGGGTATAAGGCCTCTCAACCTGTCCTCGGGACAGTGGACCCTTCCTGCTCCTCATTTCCCATGCCTTGCTCTGCCTGGGACAATCCCACTTGACTCCCTGCCAGTGTGGGTTCTCCTAATTCCGCCTGGCACACCAAGCAAGGCCTATGCTCCGTGTGGTGTGACAGGGGTGGGACACAGTGCCTGCTGACAGCAGGCTAGCTGTCCCTTATACCTGCAGAAGACTGTGCCTCAGCAGACCCTACAGAAACCCCTGAGGCAGAGCCCAGCTGGGTTGCTTTATGAGAGGGTCCAGTTGCATGGGACAGGAATGAGGGACACATGGGACGAGCGTGCAGAGAGTGCATGTGTCATCTGTGGAGCCCTTGCTGAGCACGGCTCAACAGGAGCAGCGTCCCTCCCTGCCAAAGCCAGCTAGGCATGCCACTGAACCATGTCCTGTAGTTCACAATGGAAAAGAGACAGTCTCCAGGTCTCTCGGTTCTGGGAGATTCTGGGGTGGCCTTGAACACAGCTTGCTCTGAGTCACCAGTCATCAGTGAGTCCCTGGGCCACGGGTGACCCGGAGTGTGGCCCTTCAGAGCATCATGCGAGGGCTCTGGATGCCTCTGCCCATCCTGGCCTGTGGCTGGGCTTTGCTGCTTTCTCCCATAGCTTGGTAAGTGAGCAGATCTCAGCCCTCTCTCCCCGTCCTCGGTTGCACAGGATCCACTGGGGCTGGCCTCTTCCCTGCCCATCACAGCCTTTCTCCATCAGGCTGCTGTCTTTGTTGCTATAGTGATGGAGGGTGAGGTGTCCCTTGCTGGGGGAATGGACTGCTGCTAAGGCCCTCTCTACCCTATGCTTCTGTCCCTCAAGTGGCCTGAGGCTGTCAGTGGAGACATGTCTATGCAGCATGGGACCTGGGACATTTCTGGCATTGCTGCAGCCCCATACTGAACTCTATTGCAATGAACCTCATCCTTCAAATGCTGCTCTCTCACCCTTTCCCGTCCACATTCTTTACTTAGGTGAGGACTGGCCCAAACCATCTTTAAATTGTTAGATCTACAGTCTGGTGTGTAATGGCCTCAGATTTTTCTTGGCAGGCTTTCACTCAGATTCCATGACTCAGATTTCCCCAAAAGACTATTTAACAGAATGGGCAAATGAAAGAGGTGGTAGAATTGCATTTCTCTCGTCCACGCTCAGCTGACTGCCTCCTTTCTTCAACTCCACCCTGCACTTGTGCTTGGCCTCCCCATTGCTGGTCTTCCTGGAAGTCCTGAGTTACAGAAGCTTGTCTATGGTTCTGGATGGGACAGAGCCAATTCTAGCCTTTCCTTTTTGAAAAGTAGGCAGATGCTAATTCTGAGTTCTGATTCTACTCTATGAACCTCAATTTCTCACCTATAAAATTGGGATACGAATATCTAGCCCATAGGATGGTTGTGAGGTTCAAACTATACGCAAAATACCACGTAAAGGAGCTTGTAAGCAGGAGAGTGGCGCATGACTGTAACAGGGCACTGGTGATTCTGTCACTACTGTTACCAGCCTGTGTGTGCTGGATATATTTTATGACTTATAGTCAATAGGGCGGAGTGAATTGATACAGGACACCTACCCTTGTTTCAAACATGCAGGAGTAATGAGCAAAACGTAGCAGAAAGTGCAAATCCATCATATAAGTTGAAATCAAGGGAAAGCTTCAGATCTCAGAAGTATTGGGGCTCAAAACTTGTGTTAGGAATGGGTTCTCAGATACAAGTCAAAGGGAGATACAGGGCAGAAGTGAGACCCCAGGCCCCAGGGATGGGGATAGCCAAAACTGAGCTCTCTTCACAAGTTTTGGGTCAGACCAAGGCTGTCACTTCAGTGACTGGGACAACCACTGGGTCCCTGCTTTCTGCAGTCGGCTTCTGGTTTTGGAATGCCAACTCCATGATGTACAGTGTCCATATTTGTATCAAACAAACCGTGAAGTGAGAAGTCAAAGCCTCTTGGCTCCCTCGTATACAAATGTCAACCCCTGGTGACATTTGGAGGACTCTGCCTCTGAGTGTGCCCAGGACCCCCACAGGACACAAATGTCAGGGTCGCCGCAGTGAGTGAATGGCATGGACAACCTGGCATACAGGGAACTGGCATTCCAGAGCTGCCCTGACGGAGTTGCAGGAGGCATTCAATGCGTGTGTTTAAGCTGCACGAGTCAAAGGAATACTCGGGAAAGCTGGGCGTTAGCAAGCAGTTGAACAGGTAGTTAAAAAAAGATCCAAAGGGAAATTATAGGAATGTAAAATGTAGTCGTTAAAGAAAAAGGAGGGTTGCAACCCCCGCGCCTGTTCCTAGGGCGGCTGGCATAAGCACAGACACGGTTGCTGCTTCGTCTTTGGAAATGTGTTAAGGAGGCAGATGACGAAGCTCCCATCTACTGTGTGTAGATGGGTTTATAATCCATCTCAGCAAATAAAGTACCACCGGGCATGTGTTCCTACCTTCCAGCACTCAGGGTCAGGGCTCAGCCTCTCTGAGCCGAGCATCACCTCCTTCGGTTCTGACAACAACCCTCTTGAGGGTGCTTCTTGCTCCCTAGGGCTCCAGAGGGACTCCTGAGGGATTGGTGGGGCTCTGTGGACTTGGGGCTGCTGACTTCAAAGCTGGCCGGCATCGTCTCTAACTGTGGGCCCTGGGGAGAGACTCCCACCCTGGAGCAGCAAAGGAACCAGCTGCACACACAGTGTCCACCCTGCCCACGTCTGGGTCTCACATTCCCATCTTGGTGAACCTGCCCAAAGTGTGAAGATCAATTTGCTTAGTGAGTAATTTGCTAACATTAGTTTGTGAGAATTTTAATTTTGTGTTTTTTGGGCATTCACTCTATTATTCTGACTCTACCAGGGCCTCTGCCTCTCTCTATCAGCCCTTGCACTTGGACATGGTGTCCTTCCTGTATCTCAGCATCCTGCTGGGTGGATAAGTGACTCTCTGTGAGCAGCATGCATGGCTAAGGGCAAATTCTCGGACAAAAACTCCAGTCCAGCAGCAGCTCCTGCTGGTGGGCTGGGGCTCCAGGGATTACTGGACTGTTTACCACCAGGAGCTGGTGGCTTGCTGGAATCCATTATGCAGATTGATTGCACACCAGGGATTGGATCAAGAATGCGCAGGGCATGACAATTGGAGGAGTTAATTGTAATTAATGACTTAGAAGCCCTTTAAGAATTCAAAATTAATTTAAAAAGACATGTATAAGGATGCAAAATGGATCCAACCACCTTTAAACGCTTCACGCTTGATACATATTTATCTGAAGTGTGCTTTCTCAGACATGCCTTGGGAAGAATGATTGAGAACCATTTTTAAAATATCTCAAAGTTCATCCCTTCCCCACCAAAAGAGAGATTCGAGAATATAGGATTTGCAAACATGCTGCAACAGTCAGCTGGGAATCTGGCCATAGGTCATCAGAGAGGTTGTTTTAGGTTTGGTGATTTGGGTGAAGTGGTAGGTTCCTGTCCTAGCCATGTTGGGAACTTGATCTTAAGAAGGAAGAGAAGGTATGGAGGGTGGAGGAAGTGGGGTTGTGAGGACAGTCACTCTTGTTTCCAGTGAGAAGTGTTTTACAAACCCAGGGCATGGCAGAAAAGAAGACTCCACAGAGACTGGCACACGGGGTTACACGTGACTGCCCATCCCTCTAGAGTCCTGGGCAGGGCTGCAGCCACACCCCTCCCCGTGACCCAGGCAGGCACTAGAGGAGGCCAGCGTGATGCTGTACCCATTTTGGGCACAGCCCTTGAAGGCTGGTCGCATCTACTTTCACAATCTTGAAATGGTGCTTTCGCCCAAGCCACCATGCTATGAGCAGGTACAGTGAAGAGGAACTTCTGCCGACAGCACCCACTGTCACCACCAGCACAGACCCGCCAGCCCAGTGAGCAAGCGATCCTGGAAGTGCACTCTCCAACCCCTACCCTCTGCCCTCGCTGACCATGGGACACACATGCGCCATTCCTGCTGGACCTGCCAAGTCCACGTGTATTGGTGGTCTAAGCCACTAAGTTTAATAGTGACAGATCATCAGAGAAATGGTGAAATGAGCTACTGGGAAACTGCTTTATCTTGTTGTCTATGTATATGACAGTGTTAAATAAAAACCATTAGTTTATTTAATAAAACATTAATTTTTCAGTCTGGTACATAGATTTAACAACAGTGCTGGGGACACTACAAGTGATCAACAATAGGAGAAAGGAAGCCACATGTGTCTGGGGAGGAAGGTAACCAGACACCTGCTTAGGTGTTGGGGTTTCAATGCCTACCTTGGGTCTCATATGAGGACTGCAGGGCCAATACAAGGGCTAGATTCAAAATGGGGGCTCCATGCAAAACTGTCAGTGCAGAAGGATAAACCAGGTTTTTGAAGAAGCAGAACTGCAGAACTGCATAGGCCTCAAGGAGCAGGAGGGGAACAAGCCTCTCCAGGCAGTGAGAGCCCCAAGCCCTGACTGCTTCAGAATCTGAGTCTGCACAGTGCCACAGTGCAAAAGCCCTGGTGACTTGAGGACTGAAGGTCCAAACTGACCTGGAATGAGTGACACATGAAGCACCTCGAAAAGACAACCCCATACAAACGTCTTCCCATTCTAGGAACCAGGTCAACTCTGATAAAAATGTGTATCACACACAGAGGAATCCAGGGCAGGGAGAGGTAGGCATTCAAAGAATGTGCTGAAGAGCTCACCCCAGAGGAAGCAGAGGTGACAGGAGGTCCTAGCATGGCCAATGACACAGACAGGTGGAATTCTAACAGTGGGAAGAGGGCGTTGTTAAAAACCAAAGACTCAAAAACAAAGCAAATTAAAATTATATAGTAGGAAAATCCAGTCAAATGATGATTATTTAAAAGTCTCTCAGTAGCTATTTTGTGGGAAATGTTCCACCTTTATAGCGGTAGAACCCATATAAAGGGTTGGGAAGTAACGCGCACAGCAGACCTGTACTGCAGCACAGAGGGGACCAAGGGGAGGCAGGGCTCACCTGACCGGCTGTCTTCCCTCTTGCCTCTGGACCCTGCTCTCCCATGAGATCTCGGGGCCAAGGCTAATGCCTGCTTCCGGCTCCATGGCCCTTTACCCTGGGCTGTGAGCTGAGGGTCTCACTTTGCCTTTCTCCTAGGGGATAAGGGAAGGGTTTTCTTTCTTGATATGAGTTTGGCTTTGTTTTATAAGATTTTTTTTGTTGTTAGGACTTATTTGTATTTCTGTGTATTTGGAGTAGGGAGACAGCTTTAGCTCAGTTCACCATTGTTTTGGTCACAGGTTCCTGACATTTCGAGGGCGGAACTGTCCACACAGTAGCTTGTGGAGTCCGCATGCTGTACAGTCAAAGGCAAATAATTTCAAATGAAATAAGATTAAAAATTCAGCTCCTTGGTTGCCTGAGCTGTGTGGTGTTGTAGGTGATCAATCTGGCCAGAGAATGCAGAAAGAGCATTTCTACTGGATGGTGTGGCATGTCCAAGAAGGGCCCACAGGAAAGGCCACGGGGTGAGCGATTGAAATTCATCCTAAGGGAAACTTCTGCAGAGGGCAGTGGTCCCCGGTCACACTGTGCGACAGACTTGGGTGGGAGGTGGGGCCAGGTGACTGTGAGATTTCTTCAGGAAATTCTCAGGATCGTGTGCTCGTGGTGGCTGCAAGTCATCCGCTCTCCCCATCCTCCCCTGCCTGGTGTGGGGGCAGCGAGACGGAAGAGGCAGTGCGAGCAGCTGCACGGCCCCTCCTCCTGGTGGCTGAGAACTCCGGCATCTGTGGGTCTGGGCACGGAAAGCTCGGAAGCTGTTTCCAGATGTTGCTGAATTCCACCAGAGCCCCACAGCACCATATTGCAGCCACAAGGCTTCATTTATATGCACACAGATTTTGACGCGAACGCATTTCAAAATTAAGCAGAAGCAGGGAACAGCAAGCATTTCTGGCCGCTAGGTTGAGAACAGAGGTGAAGAGCAGACTGTTGAAACAGGAGCAGAAGCAGTTGACTGGAGAGGTTAACAAAACGAGCGAAATGGGGTGTCCTGTGACGATCGTCCCCAGCCAGGCACCAGCAATGAGCAGAGAAGCCTTTAGGGGGCAGGAGTAGCCGAGAAAGACCCGAACGCAGTATGTCCTCCTGCAAGATGCTGGAAAGAGCAGTCCTTAATTTGCAAGACAAGCAAGGCAAATCTGTCCTCATGGCAAGCTGGGCACAGGTAATGAGCCTCTCACTTGGCATCACCAACATGCCTGGTACATTCCAGAGTGATGCCCCAGGGCCCCCTTCATTGAGGTGGAGGGACAGATGGCTGACTTGGAGGGGTGGGCAGAGGACTGCAGGGGTAACACAGGGTGCACTTATTAGAGGAATCGGGTCAGGATGCCTCTGTGGCTTCATTTATTCCCACTCATCCCCTGAGCCGAGCTTTGGGGTTCCTGAGATAAATGTTTAGGACCTCTTGGGGCCACTGCTGGAACAGGGGTGGTCAGGGAAGTAGAGAACATGGTTAAATTCACTTTGGAAGAGACTGCGCTTGTGATAGGATCTGATTTCTATGAAGATAGATTTACCAACTTCCGATGGGGTTATGTTTTGATAAGCGAGTTGTGAGTTGAAAATATGGTAAGTAAATTTGCATTCATAGCCTGACCAACTGGACATCGGACATCCTAGCATAGCCTAGCCCACTCTACACGTGATCGGGACACTTGTAGCAGGGCAAAAGAATCTAGCACGAGGCCCGTCTCACAGCCGAGGCTGAACGTCTCATTGGATGTCTTGAGCACTGTACGGAAGGTGCAAACAGACCGGTCCCGTGGTGTGATGCTCTGCGAACCAAGCCATCCTGTGTGGGGGGCCAGCCACAGAGGAAAGCCTTCTCGGAGGAAGCAGCCTTCAGTTGAGGCTAAGAGGGTGTGTCAGCGTCCTGTGGCTCTGTGACAAGTGCTGCAAATTGGGTGGCCTCAGCCACAGAGATGATTGCTTACAGTTCAGTGAACGCAATCTAAGCGTTGGCAGGGCCACTGTCTCTGAGGGCTGGGGGGACCATCCTTATCTGCTCTACCTTCTGGTGTCTGCCCACATTCCTGTAGACACATCACTCCACAGTCTCTGGCATCATCACCACATGCCATCTTCTCCCTGGTGCCTCTCCCTGTCTTATGACCCCAGTCATAGTGAATTAAGGGCACACCCCATTCCCAATGACCTCATCTATGCTAATTACATCTGCAATGACCCTATTTACAAACCAGGTCACGTTGTGAGGTACTGCTGGTGGTTATGACTTCAACACATGTCTTTGGGGAATATAATCCAACCTGGACAGAAGGACGAGATGGCCTTCAGCCTCTGCAGGAGATTCCCCTAGTCAGAAACGGGGGTGTCACAATGCTTTTGTTGATCCCGGCATTGACTGGGTGCAGCTGGCTCTCTTGCCTGGTGTCATTGTCTTGTCCAGATTGCTGCCAGTGGTCCTCTAATTGTCTCCCCACCCTGTTCCCCTCCTCTCCAGCCCCAGCCAGAGTGACCGGCCCAGAACACACGTTTGACCTACTCAGTATTCTTACGGGAGCCCTTATCGCTTGCAGGCTAATATCCAAATGCCTGCTTCCTGTGTATGCACCCAGCACAAGAGCTTTGTAAAAACAGCAAGCACTGACTGGACTCTACATGTCCAGACTTTGAGTGGCCCTCGCGTTATCTCGCTTCCTCCCTAGGACAAACTTGGAAGGTGGATCATCTGCCATCTGACTGGCCAGACACAGCTTGGAGGAGGAAATGGGGACGCAGAGAGCTTAGTGAACTTTGAAAAGGCATTTGGCAAGTCAAAGTATAAACTCCACAGAACGCAGAGCCAAGTGCCCATCCCAGCAGCTGTGTTTTATGCAGCTGCTCTTCTGTAACCGCCCCAGGGAGCGACCTTCTTCAACTGCTGTCCATCTGTGCTCTCCTGCTCGTGTTCCTGTCTAAGCCTGTCCACCTGCTTATCCCTTGGGGGTCTATTCAAACGTGACCTCACCCCTGGCACTCCCTCACTCAACAGGTGACCAGTCCTCACCTGCTCTCCCTCCACCCTGCCCTCCCTTGCCTCTTTAGCTCTCTTTCCTTCTCCATTCTTCTGTTTTTTCCTTTCTGACTTCAGGAACAGAGAGTTGGCTTCCCTATATTTCCAGTTCCTGACATGAAATATAGGGCTCCTGCTAAAAAATTAATATTTTTGTTGGGTACTTAGATATATACTTATCCATGAGACAGTGTTTAAAACTTTGTAATGTATTGGGTTAATTATTTTTTTTATAAATGTTACTCTACTAAATATAATCATTAAAATGTTTGGACCCTTGCTTTTTTTTTTGGTTTGCTATTTTTAATTTCTAGGAGTTCTGCAAAAACATAATTTTGCAGATTTTAAAAATTTTAGCATGATGGCTGTTTAAATAATGGAGTTTGTGTTCTGGAGAAGCCTTGATTATCTTTTTTAAATTAGGTTTTATTAAATAATAAATATATACCACAGACTCACGTAATATATGAGGAGGACACGAAGAATGGAGGAAAAGGAGCTGTGTGCAGGTGGGAACCAGGTTCCTGGGGTGTTTTGTATCACCACATGCTCCCCTCTTCTTCTCTAGCAGGGACAGCCAGTATCCCGAATGAGTCATTAATCTCTGCTTTGACTTTTTCATGTACAAATAACACGTTCTCCAGGTTTGCGTGCTTCTGAGCTATACAGAATGGAATGATGCTGTGTGGTTTCTTACACGGTTTGCATTTTCTGCTCACCGTTGAGTTGGTTTGTGACTGAGATGGAGCAGGGTGCTGGGTAGACAGAGTGCAGCAATGGGGAGAAATGGCACCTTCCTACCTCTGGCCCCATCCCTTGGCTGAGGCCACCTGGAGATGCACCCTGGTGACATGGGGGGTCAGGACCCGGCAGCACAGAGCAGGGCAGAGATGGTCGGATCTGGGTCTTGGAGTTGAAGGAAGTAGGGACGAGCAGCACAGATGACCTCAACTTTCCGAGGTGGTCAGTGCTAAAGGTTTCTCCCAAGTGCTCCTCCCAGAGTGGAGCCTGGAACCTCATGTTGCTCACTGCCACGGCCACTGACCTGTCCGAATCTGCCTTTGCATGTCCAGCGGGCTCAGATAACATCTCCTGGACGTTCCCCTGACTGTCCGTGACCGCTAAAGAGGCTGAGCGTCTTTTCAGATTGTAAGTCACTTGCATTTGCTTTTCTGTAAAAAGTGCCCGCTCGAGCTCACTGCTCATTTCCTATGAGTTTTGTCCTTTTTGGTGTAGACTGAGTAATTCATCCAAAATTGTACTTATTTTATTATAAACTGACAATGCACAATTGTATATATTTAAGAGGTGATGCTATGATTTGTGAGTAGATGTGAGACAATGAAATTAAGCTCTGACATGCCCCTCATCTCAAAGTTTAACAAGTTTTGTGGTGAGAACACTTGACATTTATTCTTGGCAATCCTAATGTATATTGTTATAATCATTGTCAGCTGTGTTCGCCATGCTGTGCAATTGACTTACAAAGCCACCTGCTCCTCCTGTATGAGACCCTTGCCTGAGATCTCTCTATCTCACTCCCTGGTGTCTGGCAGTCACCACTCTACGTGCTGCTTCCTTAAGTTTGATTATTTTGTTCTCCATATCCGAGAGAGAATGCACAGTAGTTTTCCTTCTCTGCCTGGCTTATTTCACTTAGCACAATGTTCTTCAGTTCCTCCACATTGTCATACATTACAGCATTTTCATTTTTTAAGACTGAATAATATTCCACGGTGACCATGTTTCATGTTTTCTTCATCCATTCATCCATGGATGGATGGACATTTAGGCGGATTCTATATCTTGGCAAGTGTTGCCATAAACAGAGTGCAGACGTCTCTTCAAAATAGATTGACAATCTTTTTGGGTAAACACCCAGAAGGGAATGCTGGACCACACAGAAATCCTATGTGGTTTCCCTAACGGCTGTGCAGTTACATTCCCATCAACAGGGTGCAAGTGTCTGTTCAGCTACATCCTTGCCAGCACTCTTCTTCTGTCCTCTGAGAATGGCTCTTCTACAGGAGACGTGACATCCCATTGTGGTTTTAATCTGTGTTTCCTTGGTGACAAATGGTGTTCCGCATCTCTCCTTTATCTGTTGGTCATGAGTGTGTCTTATGTTCAGAAATGCCTATTTTTGTCTTGGTTCATTTTCTTGATTTGTTTGAGTTTCTTATGCATTTTGGATAATGTATGGCCTGCAAATATTTTCCCTCATTCCATATGCGCAGTCTCTTCACTCGATTATTTGCTTCCTTTGTTGTGCAGAAGTGCTTTTAGTTTGATGGAATCCTATTTGGCTATTTTTGCTTGGGGGTTCCTGTGTTTTTGTGGTCTAGTCCAAAAAAGTCATTGTCTAGAACAATGTTGTATGTAGCTTTTCTCCTGGGCTTCCGCCTAAGGATTTTATGGCTCCTAGTTTTACACTTCAGCTTTAGTCCATTTTGAGTGGATTTTTGTGTGATGTTGGTCAGTGTCACCTTCATTCCTCTGGATGTGGATGCCTGAATTTCCCAGCACCACTGATGGACGAGACCGTCCTTTCCCCAGTGTGTATTCCTGGCACGTGAGTTTATTTTGGACTCTATTCTGGCCTGTTGGTCAATGTGCCTATTTTTTTTTTTTTGCTACTACCATGCTGTTTTAATTATTATACTTTTACAATGAAGCTTGAAATTTTTGTTCATGATTACCCTTTTTGTAGTTCTGTATAAATTTTAGGATTTTTTTCTATTTCCATTAAATGTGACATTGGGACCATGATAGGGATTACATTGCATCTGTAGATGGCCCTGGGCTGGATAGCTATTTTAGCAACATTTCTTTGAATCTTTGGGCATGGGATCTTCCCTTCATTTATTTTCTCCAATTTCTGTCATCAGGTTTCATAGTTTGCAGTGTACACAGGTGTCTCACCTCCTTAGTTAAGTTATTACTGAGGACTTGATTTCTTATGTATTATAATGGAGATGGTTCTCTAGATTCTTGTGCTATGTCATTGAGAGTGCAGGAATGATGCTGACTAACAGTGTGTATCTGAAAGCTTTTCCTCTTTTTTGGTGTAGGCTTTTGTTGCTATGATCTTCTCTTTTAGAGCTGATTTTGCTGAATCCCATAAATTTTAACGTGTTGTTTTTCCATTTTTTGTTTGTCTGAAGATAACTTTTTAATTTCTTAGCTATTGGTTGAGATGGGGTCTTGTGAACTTTTTGCCTAGGCTGGCCTTAAATTGATCCTCCTGATCTTAGCTAGGATCCTGGTGTAGCTAGGATTACAGGAGTGAGCCACGACACCAGGCTTAATTCCCCTTTTAGTTCCATCATCAACCCATTGGTTATTCAGGAGAAACCTGCTCAATTTCTATGTATTTGTGTATTTTCAGAAGTTCCTCCTGTTATAGACTTCTAGTTTCATATCATCATGATCCAAAAATATACTTGAGAGTAAATTAATTATCTTAAATTTACCAAAGCTTGTTTTACACTTGATGTGGGATCTATCCAGGAGCATGTTTGTCATTGGATGGGATGGTCGTATGTGTCTTTGTCCATTTCGTCTAATGTGCTATTCAAGCCTGGTGGTTTCTTCTACTGTTCCTGTTATATACAAGTTTGATTTCTTTTTTTTTTTTTTCTCCTTGTCTTTAGTTTGAACTATACTTTTTTTTTTTTCATTTTTCTTTTATTATTCATATGTGCATACAAGGCTTGGTTTATTTCTCCCCCCTGCCCCCACCCCCTCCCTTACCACCCACTCCACCCCCTCCCGCTCCCCCCCTCAATACCCAGCAGAAACTATTTTGCCCTTATCTCTAATTTTGTTGTAGAGAGAGTATAAGCAATAATAGGAAGGAACAAGGGGTTTTGCTGGTTGAGATAAGGATAGCTATACAGGGCATTGACTCACATTGATTTCCTGTGCGTGGGTGTTACCTTCTAGGTTAATTCTTTTTAATCTAACCTTTTCTCTAGTTCCTGGTCTCCTTTTCCTATTGGCCTCAGTTGCTTTAAGGTATCTGCTTTAGTTTCTCTGCATTAAGGGCAACAAATGCTATCTAGTTTTTTAGGTGTCTTACCTATCCTCACCCCTCCCTTGTGTGCTCTCGCTTTTATCATGTGCTCATAGTCCAATCCCCTTGTTGTGTTTGCCCAAAAGACTGTTACTCCAGAGGCACCTGCACACCCATGTTTATTGCGGCCCTATTCACAATAGCCAAGTTATGGAAACAGCCAAGATGCCCCAGCACTGACGAATGGATTAAGAAAATGTGGTATCTATACACAATGGAATTTTATGCAGCCATGAAGAAGAACGAAATGTTATCATTCACTGGTAAATGGATGGAATTGGAGAACATCATTCTGAGTGAGGTTAGCCTGGCTCAAAAGACCAAAAATCGTATGTTCTCCCTCATATGTGGACATTAGATCAAGTTTGATTTCTTGACTATATCCTATAATTTTCATTCTGTTGTCCTTTGCTTTCCCTCAAATATTCGGTCTTACATGTTACTGAATCTTTCTTCTGCTTGATAAAGTCTGTGGCTAAAGCTTTCTGTTCAGTTTTCAGTTCAGTCATTGTAATCTTCATTTCTAGAATTTCTATTTGATTTTTTTTATTGGTTCTGTTTCTCTGCCAAGCTTCTCTCTTTGTTCATATACTGTCTTCCATATTCCACTCAATATGGAAGTTTACTGAAATTCTTGAAGAGAGTTATTCTTAAACTTTTTGTAAGGCATTTGATAGATCTTCATTTTTTTCAGGATCCATTATTAGAACTTCATTAGTTTCTTTTGGAGGTGCCACGATTCCCTGATTCTTCATAATCCTGTATTCCTTTGTTGTTGTCTGTGCAGTTCAGGAGACACTCCCCTCTCCTGGCCTTTATAGGTATTTGTGGCAGGGAGAGACCTTCAATATTCAGTCTAGCTCATGATTCTAGAAGGGCCCAGTGGTGATGACACTGTGCAGGCAGAGTATACTTTTGGGTTGGCTGCTGACTGGCATCCACAGTCCAGCAAGACCACTGATTGGGTCTGCTATCAGTTGGAGCTGCTGAATGGGTATTGAGATGGCTTCTAGTCAGGATGGTGATAGGATGTACTCTCTGTCCAGGCAATTCTGCTTTTTGGTATCTGCAATTGGGCAAGTGTAGAGGCTGTGCTCTGAGGGTAACTGGAGTCACTAGCTGGGGCAGGTAGGAACAGAGTCAATGCTCCTTAGAAATGTATGTTGACATCATCTCCCTGGTCAGGGTGGAAGCTTGAGGAAAGTCTTTGGTTGAATTGAGCAGCTGGTTGACCACCTGGCACAAGCAAGCATAGCTCCTATATTTATTCAAGATACATGGAGGTAGAAATCTCTCTGCCTGGGTGTGGTTTTGGGGGTGGGTCCTCAGGCTGGGTATGGAGACTGACCTTCTAGGCACTTAAGAAGGTTGGGCTTCCTGCCGTGCTTCTGAAGGCGAGAAGCTCAACTCTATGAGGTTGACTGGTGTCTCCCAATGGGCCCCACACATGGCAGGAACACAGTGTCACCAAGGTCTACACATGATCCCTATGACCTCTGCCTCCTGACCCTGGCAGTTCAGTCATTCCAATCCCCTCAGCATTCGCCATGAGGTCACATCAGGTGGGCTTCCTGGGAAGCATCCTGGAGTGACAGGAAAGCTGGCCCCTCCATGGAAGTTGTACATGGAGGTAAATCATCTCCACCTGGCATTGTGCTGATGGGGGATGGGCTGATATGGGGTAGGCAGGTGGAACGAGATAATCATGACTCAAAGTAGGCAGGGAACAGATGCAGCACCGTTTCTGGAGCATTTTGCCAAAAATTCTGCTCCTCCACTGTCCTGGAGTAAATAGTTGACTATGGTTGAGGCTACTTCTTGGTACAGTGGCCAACAATCTCAGCAACAACCCCAACAGAGACTGTCTCAACTCTCGAGGTCAGCCAGAGGCTTTATTTACATCTTGTCATAGTTGAAGTTTCATGCACGCACCTCCTCTCTTGGACAACCCACAATTATGTGCATATCCTAAGAGTAATGATTAAACCCTGCCCATAAACTTGCCTAAGCCTGGGGCTTGGAGCACTTGCTTTGAGGGTGGACTATTTCTTTATAAGCACATCTGCGTTAAAAATACGTGTTCTTAAACAAATTTGCTCTGTTAAAGACTCCGCTGTGTGTCTGCCCTTGAATTCTCAGATGAGACCAAAACCACTTGCCATCTCTCTCCCCTGATATCTTAGTGGTCATAGCAGGACACATGTGAGGAGTCACAGATCCAGCAGAGGTGCTTTCCAAGGAGCTGGTTTGCTCATTTTATTTGTCTGTCTTTGCTAACATGGTATTGAATTCCCTTTCAATCCCCACCCCAGATATCTCTCTTCTGAGATCAAAGCCAGACTGCAAGCCAAGTGGGGGTGGCTCAAGCCTGTCATCCCAGGTACATGGGAGGCTAAGATCGGGAGGATTATGGTTCCAATCCAGCCCAGGTAAAAAAGTTCATGAGTGCCCATTTCAAACAATAGCTGGATGTAGTAGCATGTGCCTGTCATTTCAGTTGCAGTAGGAAACATAAAAGAGGAGGGTTGTGTCTAGGTTGGCCTGGGGAAAAGTGAGACCCTATCTCCAAAGTAACCAGAGCAAAAAAGAGCTGAAGGCATGGTTCAAATGGTAAGAATGCCTGCCAAGCAAGCCCCGATCTCAACACCCAGTACTGTCAACACCACCACCAACAGCCACACTGCCTTGTACCCCAGGCATGAGTTGGGCACTTAAATGTATTTAGGGGGTTCACCATGGCAAGATCTGAGGGTCACAGAGCCTTCTGCCCTCTACAAGTCAGTCTCCATGCAGTGGGTGGGAGCACTGTGAAAATCATTCATGCCCAACCCCTGTGGCTTCTTGAGAGCTTGTTTGGAGGTTCTAGCAGGGGAGCGCAGCTACTCGTATACCCTTGACCGAAGAACGGTCCTCCTCTATCGGGGATGGTCGTCCTCTTCGACCGAGCGCGCAGCTTCGGGAGGGACGCACATGGAGCGGTGAGGGAGGAAGGGGACACCCGCCTAGCCAGCCAGATCAGCCGAATCAACCCTGGTGATCAATGGGGTGACAGATGTCGCAGCCAGATCGCCCTCACATCCCCCCTGTGGCTTCTTGATTAAGATTTTCGTCAGGTTTTGTTCTTGTCTGTTTCCTGACTTTCTCAAGTCCTGCAGTGGACTCCAGTCCTCCAGTCCTCCATCAGCCTTTTCATCTCATACCTATTTTGTTGCCCTGTTTGCCTGGTGCTGGGAGGAGCTGTGTGACTATTTTTGCCATGCATCAGGCAGACATTTTCCTGCTGTGCAATGCCTGATTTACACTAAACATCTGAGTAATTTATTCCAACCATTCTATTCACTGTTGAAAGATACAGACAACGATGGCTTGCTTGCATGGGCTTGTCTTGTATATCACTAATCTCTTGTCATTGCTTACAAAAATGTGTCACCATTCCTATGGCCTAACTTGGCCTTACAGTGAGCTGCACAGAGTCCAGGTTTGTTGAGAGACTGGAATCTCAATCCTTGAGGTCAGATCCCTCTCTGAGAAGCAAGTCTATTTTCAGCTGGCAGAGGAATTTCCAAAGGGGACGGGACCTTATAAGATCACGGATCAGGAGGGATATTAGCTGAGGGGGACCTCTGTGAGGTCCCAGGATAACTCCACACCTAATGTGGCCTTTGTGAGGTTGGAGTGTGGACTCACAAATGCTGCAGCTGGCAAGTTGGAGTCACTTTCCACACGTGTGTGAGAGAAAGGAGGATGCCAGACCTCCTTTTGTTTGCTTATGATGTCAGTCTCCTCTCCTACCTTCCTGCCCTCTCTTTTGTCTTTCACAGACTGTGGAAGGCTCCCAGTCAATCCTGACTGACTCCCTTGGGATGCACTCTTGGTCACTGGAAGCAGTTCTCTATGAATTCTCTTAAAAGGAAGGCCCTAATCCATTTTTTTTGTAACATTGCTTGGCCTCCATTCAAATTAAGAGACAGAGAAATTTGGCCCCTGAAGGAAATTTAAATTGCAATACCATCCTCCAACTTGATTTTTTTTTTTTTGTAAAAAGCATAGGAAATGGTCTGAGATTCTACATGCTAGGATAATCATGAAACTAGAACTTAGAGACAGTCTAGATGTGTATCAAACCCATACAATTGTGAAATGTCTTACTGTCAGGAAAAACCCAGGACCCCTTTGGAGCCCCCATTCAATTTCTAGGGGGAGAAATATGACCCCTGCTGCCATTTTAGAGGGGGAAGGCACAGCTCCTGCTGGAGTTTCCACAGGGAAAAACGTACCCTGTGGAATTGAGACAATGTGCCTCCTCTGGCACTACATCCTCCTACATCCGTGAGGGTTCATGTCCCTTTCACATGAGAAACCTTAGACAATACAAGAAGAAACTCTAGATTCTCTGAGATCCACGCCACTTTATGCAGCAGTTCAGGGACACATTTGTCACCTTCAATTGCACCTGGAAGGACTTACATGTGCTTCCCCTCTCACTGTTGCTTTCATTTGGGATGCTGACCAACAATTTACTGATGAGCACCATGCAATAAATGGTTCCTTTCCCCTAGGGGCAGATTCAATACCCAATTCTGAGCCCCTCTGGAGCCATCAGTCAAATCATGGCGACTGAGATAGCTATAAACCACTGAGCTCACCTGTCTTAATAAGAATCTAGCACCTCCATGAGGGCATTGGGAGATGAGCTGACAAACAGGTTAATGCTGACAAGGGAGAAGGAGCAACTCACAGGCTTGGTGAAAACCTAGTTCTCTTTAAAGATAGACTCATAGAAGCCCTTAGGAAGTCACTAAAATATCCTGGCTCCCAGGAAGGCCAAATCGTTCTGGGAATCCACTTAATTACTCAGTCATCTCCTGACATACACCGAAGTTATTAGAAGCTGCTTTTGGGTTTCCAGACTCCTCCTAACCAACGGATGGAGACAATCTTCCATGCTTTTTAATAACTGGGACTAGATGGAGGAGGAGAAACAGAGGGAAAGGGAAAAACAAAAGGCTCAAGGGCAAGTCCAATTTTTGGCAGCCTTTTGACACCTCCAGGTCACCAGCCTAGACCCCTCAGAAGACATGTAGACAAGGTACCTGCTTCAACTGCCACACCCAGGATGCTGGAACCAAGAGTGCCTGTCAGGGCAACAGCCTCCCAAACTACTCTGCCCTGTCTGTAAGCAAAGGAGGCACTGAGAAAAAGATTCAACCAGTTCTCAAAGGAGCCAGGATCAAGCCCTGAAGGGCAACTGATGGCCACGTCTGGGTGCCAAGGGCCACCTGTGGCCCCTCCTCAACCATCCACATTAGAGGATGGATAAGCCCTGGGTGACTTTGGGTGTGTCTGATAGACTCACCTGATTCCTTATTGATATAACTGGGTTTTTGCTTTCTCACTCTGGACCTCTTTCCTCTAAATCCTGTGTGGTGAAGACAGCCCTTGCATGTTGACAATATCCTGGCGAAAGAGCTAGGGAGCTAAAGTTGATAGAGGGAGCCTTCTTACAATATGCAGCTGACCTCCTCATCTGTAGCCCTGCAAATCAGGCCTCCTGGCCAAACACCAAGTCGGTTCTAACCATCTTGGCTGTCAGGGGATTCAAGGTCTCCCCATCAAAAGCCCAAATTGTACGACAACAGTCCCTTATGTGGATTTTATTCTAACACTAGGCAAGAGGTCCTTGTCTCTCAATGAGTCCAAGGAGTCCTGGATATCCCCTCCCATAGACAAGGAGACACCGAGGACCTTTCAGAGTGGTGGGATTTTGTAGGATCTGGATTCCTAATTTGGGGGTCGTAGCCAAGTCCTTTATCAAACTCTAGAAGGCGGAGAGCAGGGAACTTTAATATGTAAATCTGCACAACAAATAGCTTTGACAAACTCAAAGACTTATGAGTTCTACCCTAGCTCTGGGACTGCCACATCTGAAAAGCCTTTCCCCTTATTTGTAGCAGAAAGGTCAGGGCTTGAACTGGAGTACTTACTCAAACAGGGTGGAACTCCCCAATCTGTGGCTTGTTTCTTAAAGCACCTGCACTCAGCAGCATACAGAAGGCCTAAGAGTCTGAGAATAGCAGCTGCCACTGCCTTACTGTAGGACAAACTGTGAGACAACTTTAGGAGTCTTGATTGTGTCAGGCCTAAGTCTTACTAGATGCCAAGGGCCATCAATGGACGCCAGGTGATAGGCTGACTAAATATTAGGCACTGCTGCTGGATGCCCCATACATTACCTTAAAGTATGTTAAACCTCAATCCAGCCTCACTGCTTCCCCACGCAACCAGATGAAGGTTCACCAACTTACTCTGCACAGGAACCATGGACTACTCCAGCAGGCCAGATCTAAGGACCAATCTTTGACCAGACCTGGTTTGCTGAGGGAGTCGCTTCATGAAAGAGGGCCAAAGACATCCAGGATATATAGCAGTTGTTGGTAATTAAACTGTAGAATCAGGACTTTACCACCAGGGCAGAAGGCAGAATTTGTTATCCTTACCCTGGTCCTCAAATTGGAAAAGTCAAAGAAAAACATTTGTACTGACTCTCAGCAATCCTTCTTAGTGTTACATGAACATGGAGCCTTGTGGAAGGAAAAGGATCTTCAACTTACAAAAACTCTCCTGGTAAATATGAACCCCAAATCCTGGATTTGCTCCAGGCAGTCCAGGAACCCACAGAAGTGACTGTCATTGACTGCCGGGGGCACCAGAGGAATCATTCAGAAGTAACTCAAGGGAAAAATGTGACAGATAAAGCTGCCAAGACAGCAGCTCTCTCTCTCACTAGACTTGAGAGCAAAGTAATAGCATTCTTTTCCTCCAATCTGGGCCCATCGACAAAGCCTGTGTATTCCACTTAGGAACATCCTCAGGCATTAAGGCTAGAATTTATCCTAAATTCTTCTGGGTGGTCAGAAAGAGAAGGGGTTCTCTTGCTCTTCATTCCCTTCAATGGAAGATGACTTTTGTCATCTAGGCTGAGAGGCAGTCTCTAAGGTGATTAGAGGACTATTTTCCTGATGTGGCATACAGGACAATTGTTGAGTTCCTTTGTCAAACCAACAACCAACGACCAAGGTCAATTGGGCAAGCTTCCTCCTCTGCTGAGCCTGTCCAGGGGATGGGGACTTTTCCAGAAGAAGATCAGCAACTAGACTTTACTCAGGTTCTTCCCTCAGGGATGCAGATATCTTTTAGTTTAGTTGATACCTTTGCAGGATGGGCAGAAACTCTCCCTACCCACGCTGAAAAGACTACAGAGACGCTAATGAAATTATACCTGGTTTTAGAATACCAAGAGCCCTAAAAAGTGACAATGGGACTTCATTTACACCTAAGGTCACACTCAGTGGCCCAGGCACATAAGACCACCTATTACTTACAATTGGCTTGGAGATCTCAGTCTACCAGAAAGGCAGAATTAGCCAACCAAACCCGAAAGAACACTGTGCCAGAAAACCTCCTAATTGTGGCTTAAGGTACTGCCTCTTGCACTTAAGGGTAACGGTGGCCCCTAAGACCAATCTATACCTCTGTCCCTTTGATCTGACCGATGAAAGACTGTTCCTGACTTCTGACTTCCTGATCCATCCAGAAACACACACTTTCATCCAATTTGTCACCAGCCAAGGACAAGTGCAGCAAGCAATCCAACAATATGGCAACCAGGTTTTGTCAGCACCTGGACCAGCCTTATGTTTTCACATCAAACTGGAGATCTGGTCCTTGTAGAGTCCTGCAGGGACAAACACTGGGGCCTGCACCCCATTTGGGAGGGACACTACCAGGTAATTCTAAGCACCCCAACTGCTGTTACACTGACGTACCTTGGTAGTTGGGCTCATTTACCTGAGGACAAAACCTGCTTTCCAGGCCCAGATTCTGAGGAGATCAAATTTCCAACTTGCTGGAGTTGTGAGCCAAGCTACTCTTCGGAAGGCAGCCCTCCACATCCTCCACACGTAGTGAAAAGCAGAAAGGGGACGGCTCTGTTTTGTGCTTTTTCATCTGCCGGGCAATCACACTCCCTGACTTCTACCATGTGCACTCTGCTTGCTGCACTCCTTACAGCCAGACTCCAGGAACCAGAGGTCTTCCCTCTGGGGTGTCCTCCCCCCAACCTTGCTCCTAAGCACCCATTGCTCCATCAAGTCTGACACACTTTTACCTAAATGGGACATGTTCAACACACCTGCTGAATCTGTGTTGGGTCCTGTCCAGAGATGACCAACATGGCTGCTCTGGTCCTGGCACAAAGTTGGGCCTTAACCCCTCTTCAGGCTCACCCCAAACTTGAATTTGGTTCCCACATGTGGCAGGGACCTACTGCATTGTCACAAGAAATTTGGAGCAAGATTCTCTAAACTCCTAAATTCTCACCTGGTCATTTACTCCAGGATAAGGTTTACCAGTGTTCGTCCTTTCCTCTCTTCCTAACATCAAATCAAGCACAAGGGAAGGATTCAAAGAAGGTTTTGCAAAATAAATCTGTAGATAAGTAGAATTGGATCCCCAACTTATCATCCACATAGCCTCCCTCCTACCCCATCACACCTGTACCATACCTGGGTTCTGTGATGAGTGACCACCACTCAGGTGTGCTTTGTACCTTTTCCATCCAAAATCTTCAATAATGCAAGATTGTTACTTGCTTAATCAACGTCTCAGCCCTCGAGAGCTCTTGAGAGCTAGTGCTTTGGGATCCCCACTGGTGGACGCTCTTCTGTGACCAGGTGGAAAGCTTAATGCTACATTTCCTATACACCCATGACTGTCCTCTCTAATAGGAATGACTATGGTGGCCAGCAGCTACTCTTCGCTCCTCAATTCCCCTGGCAACCGGAATGTAATGACTCTCAGAACTGCATTTGCTATAAAATGTTCTGTCTCACTGCCCTGTAGCCAAGGATTCATTTCCTCTGTGGAAATAATGTCTATTTAACCTCTCCACCCTAATGGTTGGGAATTTACTCCTTGGTACGCATGTCCCATCCTCCCTCCCTTCCTCTGACTTTCCCTTCTTGGTATCCTGACATTACGCCAGAACTGTCCAATTGATACCCTTTTGAGGTATTCCGATCTTGCAAAGGAATTAAGCCTTAGCGTCTAGGAAACCACTGAGGCTCTACCTGCTTTATGGACTCCTTGGCAGGAGGAGCCACCTTCAGAACGGCTGAGCCCCTGGCATGCTTGCAGCTTGCTGCCACTTGCCTCTTCCTCCAGGAAGACTACTGCTCTATATTAACAAAGGTAGCCTGGTCCAAGACATATAAAAGATGTACTAGACCAAGCAGCTCACCTATGGGATGGTGGTCTTCTCTGAGATTGTCCAGGAGCAGCCCCAGGTGCCTCCTCCCATCCTTGGAATGCCTAACCTTAACACTTCTAGCATTCCCTTTTGGCCCCATCGTTTTAAAGTGGCTAACCTCATTCATGGCTTCCAGATTAAAGGGGCTCCACTTGTAGTTAATGGTCTGTTAGAGTCCAACCACTTCCTCCAGAGGAACAGACATCAGGCTGTAGTCCTTAGGGCAAGCTGTCTCCATCTTCATTTTTTTTTTTTTTTGCGGTACTGGGGTTTGAACTCAGGGCCTTCACCTTGAGCCACTCCACCAGCCAATTTTTTGTGTTGTGTTTTTTTGAGATAGGGTCTTGTGAACTCTTTGCCTGGGCTGACTTCAAACTGAGATCCTCCTGATCTCTGCCTCCTGAGTAGCTAGGATTACAGGCATGACCTACCATGCCTGGCCTTCCATCTTCTACTCTTTGACTGGCTCCACCCCAACCAATTAGCTGACAAGGAAGATGAACCCCATAGAGAAGCTCTACCTTCATTTTCAGCTCAAAACATCTACCAGAGATGTTTTTACCTTCTACCCTGATAAACATCCATGGGCCATTTCCTCGAGGAGGGAATGATGGGATAGGCAGGTAGAAAGGAGGTGAGAATAACACCAGGGAGCAGGTGCAGCACCCGATCCAAACATCCATCCCCACATTGCCCCAGAGTAACGGTTGACCACGGTTGAGGCTACTTCTTGGTACAGTAGCCAAGGATCCCAAGCAATGAGCCCAGCAGGGACTTTGCCAGCTCTAGGAGTCAGTCAGAGCGCTCCTTTATTATAAATGCTCTTTCATTCATGCACCGCCCCTCAAGTCGCCATGTTGACTTGAAGACATTTTACTAGGTAAACCATTCCCCATTCTCCAGGTCTTGGAAATGCCACCCCATTTCTTGGATAACCCCATAATCATAGCATAATCATTAAACCCAGTCCATAAACCCAGTCCATAAATGTGCCTAAGGCAGGGGCTCGGGTAAGCCCCCCCACTGTCCTTTGGGATGGGCTATCGCTTTATAGTCACTTGCGTTTTAATAACATCTAGTTCGTTCTTAGACAAATCTGCTCTGTTAAAGAGTCCCCTGCGGGTCTGCCCTGCGTCTTTCCTTGGGTGAGACGCTTGCTGTCGCTCTCCCCTGATGGCGACACAGGCAAAGTAGCACTGCTTTTCTTCTTCATCCTATCAACTTTCTTCCATTCCTGTGGACTACACAGGCATCCCAGGCTTGTTTCTAAGGGTTAAGGTTTTAGAGACGGTGTTATGCTCCATGGGTAGTTGGTAGTGGGCTTTCTGTGGGGAGTGGGGTAGGAAGTGATGCCTGAGACTCCTATTTTGCCATTTTTCTGACTCTCACAGTCTCTGTTTTTGGTAGTGCTGGGGTTTGAACTCAGAGCCTCTTGCTTGCTAGGCAGGTGCTCTCTCACTTGAGCCACATCTCCAGCCTTGTTTTCCTTCAGTTATTTTTTCTGATAGGGTCTCACATGTTTGCTGGTGATCAGCTTTGGGCCATGTTTCTCCTTACCTGTGGCTCCCTGGGTAGCTGGGATTAAGGTGTGAACCACCACACTCGACTTATTTGCTGGCATGGAGGTCTCACTAACTTTTTGCCCAAGCTGGCCTTGAACAGCCATCCTCCCAATCTCTGCCTTTGAGATTACAGGTGTGAGCCACGGAAAACTGTGGGCTACCACCTGAGTCATACTCTTGACTCCAACATTTTTACTGGGTGCCTTTGAAAGTCCTAGTCATCTTCCAGCTCTTGGAGATGTGGCAGTGAACAAAAGTGACAACAACCATGGTCCTTGTGGAGTTCCAATTTTAGTGGAGACAGACAATGATTAAAATAAACAGTGTGCTAGAGAATTAGGTGTTTAAATTGTATCAGAAGGGTTATAATTATATGTGTGGATCTCCTAATTAGAATGAAAGTGTTTTTGAGAAAAATAAAGGGAGAGGAAGTGTTGACACCGGTTTTTAATAGTGCTGTCTGGGAGCCGATGGAGAAGGCGAGGAGACAGGCAGGTGACTCCTCCTCCTGACAGCAGCGGGGCTCCCATGTCCCCCCTTCCAGTACTGCACAGATGTTACCGCCTTGCCTTCTTCACACTGTTCTTCCTCACTCTTTCCTCGATAGCGTTTCATCATTAATTAGTTTTGTCAAAGATTTGTTACTCTTGTCTGTAGTTTTGACTGTCTGTTCATTAATTTAACTTCTTTTAAAACTTTCTTCCTTCTATTTTTTTGGCTGTATTTTGCTGCTTTTTTTCCCCTAAGTTCTTGTATTGGATACTTAGCTCATTAATTTCCAACCTTTTATTTGCTAATCTCAGCAATTAAGGTTATAAATTTCCCTTTATTCACTGATTTAGTGGAACCTTATAAGTCTTGAAATTTCATTATTTAAAAAATTTCCATTATAATCTTTAAAATTTTTCCCAGGACTAATTTAGAAGTATGTTTAAAAGATTTTACAAGTACAGGCAGTCTTTCTAATCAGCTTTGTCTTTAGTTGTCAATTTATTTAAAGTTTTGTCTGAAAAATCTGTGTAATCATAAGCCTTTGAAATGTGTTAAGGTTGATTGATCTGATATATGTTAATTAAAAAAGATCCCATGTATGCTTTAAAATAATGTGTATTCTGCAGCTGTTTTCATTTTTGCCTTATGTGATGGTTATTTCCGAGTTGACTGGATTGAGAGAGGTCTAGGGGATTGGTAAGGCATCACGGGGCTCTGACGTGATGTGTGGGATGATCACTGATGGACTCAGGATTTTCATAGAGTATCGGGAGGTGGGGGTAGTGGAGTGGGCCATGTTCTCTCTCCCTCTCTCTCTCTCTCTCCTGGCTGCCATGATCTGAAGAGCTGTCCTCTGCCATGCCTGTCCCCGTGATGCTGTGGCCTCTGCTCAAGCCCCAAAGCCATGGAGCCAGCTGCTCCTGGAATGAAACCTCTGAAACCACCGTCCAATGTAAATCCTTTCCCTTCTAAGCTGTTTCTCTCAGGCACTAGCACAACAATGAAAAGCCCGAGACTTGTTAATTTTTACTTGTTGCATTCAAATATTTAGTGCGTTTAGTAATTTGTTGGCTTTCCTTTATTGATAATTGCATAAGATGCAACTCTGTGACAGGATGAGGCAGTATCAATTTTGGTTTTCTACAGTTTGAGGCTATGTTATTGGAATTATTATGTATTGTGCTGTATTTAACCTTTGGTTATTTTATAGAGGCTTTTTAATGTTATATATTTTGTATTAAATCCATTTATTTACCAAAGGTCAGCATAGTGACAGCTACACCATTCTCTTTGGGACTCAAGTTTCTTGTTTTGCAAAATATTGGCCATTATCTTCTCATTTTTTACCTTGGTTTAATCTTCTTAAATTTTTTCCCTGGCTCAAAAGTAATTCAAAGAACAATATACCTTTGTAAATTGTATGTATTTTTTAAAGTTTGGGTGGCAAAAAAGTAAATATCTTATCTTGTTAAAAAATCCATTTTTATTTTAATACTTGGTTCATATATTTTTCACCTTTTTATGAATAACATATAAATCAATCAGCTTCTTTAAATCTAGTTTAGTAATCATTCTTTTAATTAATGAATTTGAACTATTTATACTTATTGCAATTACTAAAATATGGATTCATGTCCGTCTTTTGTATTTTCTATTTCTCTTATGTTTCCTGTTTCCCTTTATTGTTTGTCTTTCTATGTATGAACTGAGTTTGCTTTTTGTACTGTTTATTTATTAATAGCTGTTTTACCTTAGAAAACTTTACTTTTTTTGAGTCTGGGTCTCACTATGTAGCTGGCTTTGAACTCCTGATTCTTCTGCTTCTGCCTCTAGAGTGCTAGGATTACAAGTGTGTGCCACCATGCCTGGCCAGAATATTTTGCTTTTAAACTCAACAAACTAAAACATATTTTCTTTTCTCCAAAAAACCCCAAAAGATCTTAGAATACTTTCTGCTATTTTGCCCATTTTATTACATTCAATAAATTTGAGTGTGTGTGTGTGTGTGTGTGTGTGTACTGGAGTTTGAACTTGGGGCCTTGAGCTTGCTAGGCAACCACTCTGTCACTTAAGCCATGCTCCCAGCCCTTTTTGCTGTAGGTTATTTTTTAGATGGGGTCTCTTTCTTTCCTTCCTTCCTTTCTTCCTTCCTTCCTTCCTTCCTTCCTTCCTTTCCCTTCCTTCCTTCCTTCCTTCCTTCTTTCCTTTGGTGTGGTCTGACCTCAAACCCTGATTTTCCCCATCTCTACCTCCCTTGTAGCTGGGATTACAGATATAAATATGATCAGCTTTCGACTTCATTTTCAGGCCTCCGAGGCTGTGTTCTGTGGTTAGCATTGCTGTTTTTTCTTTTTTATTTATTTATTTATTTTCTCGTGTTCCTTGAAGACTATTTGTGGGATGTCTTTTTTTTTTCCTTTTTCTTTTATTATTCATATGTGCATACAAGGCTTGGTTCATTTCTCCCCCCGCCCCCACCCCCTCCCTTACCACCCACTCCACCCCCTCCCTCTCCGCCCCCCCCCAATACCCAGCAGAAACTATTTTGCCCTTATCTCTAATTTTGTTGTAGAGAGAGTATAAGCAATAATAGGAAGGAACAAGGGTTTTTGCTGGTTGAGATAAGGATAGCTATACAGGGCATTGACTCACATTGATTTCCTGTGCGTGGGTGTTACCTTCTAGGTTAATTCTTTTTGATCTAACCTTTTCTCTAGTTCCTGTTCCCCTTTTCCTATTGGTCTCAGTTGCTTTAAGGTATCTGCTTTAGTTTCTCTGCGCTGAGGGCAACAAATGCTAGCTAGTTTTTTAGGTGTCTCACCTATCCTCACCCCTCCCTTGTGTGCTCTCGCTTTTATCATGTGCTCATAGTCCAATCCCATTGTTGTGTTTGCCCTTGATCTAATGTCCACATATGAGGGAGAACATACGATTTTTGGTCTTTTGGGCCAGGCTCACCTCACTCAGAATGATGTTCTCCAATTCCATCCATTTACCAGCGAATGATAACATTTCGTTCTTCTTCATGGCTGCATAAAATTCCATTGTGTATAGATACCACATTTTCTTAATCCATTCGTCAGTGGTGGGGCATCTTGGCTGTTTCCATAACTTGGCTATTGTGAATAGTGCCGCAATAAACATGGGTATGCAGGTGCCTCTGGAGTAACCTGTGTCACAGTCTTTTGGGTATATCCCCAAGAGTGGTATTGCTGGATCAAATGGTAGATCAATGTTTAGCTTTTTAAGTAGCCTCCAAATTTTTTTCCAGAGTGGTTGTACTAGTCTACATTCCCACCAGCAGTGTAAGAGGGTTCCTTTTTCCCAGCATTGCTGTTGTTCAAAGCTAAACTTTATGCAGTTTAGCTTTGCCAAGACTTTCTGTTCAGCAGTCTTTGCTTACCACTTGTCTGTGTGTTTCTCAGCGTCTTCAAGGCATGGCTTTACTTCTGTCTGAAGTAGCTATTTAGACTTTACCGTCAAAAAGTCACGGATGGCAAAGCAGTTAATTACTTATCTAAACATGTGCATTTTCCCCTTGCAGCAGTTTTTCTGCACATGGTTCTAGTATTTTCTCTCAAACACACGGGGATGTCAGCAACCATCCCTCCGGCATCCACTGGGCCTGCTGAGAGGTTGATCTTCAGTGTGCATCTTGCTCTCCAGGTAAGGTTGTCGTGATCCTCCTGAACTCCGCCTGCCAAGTAGCTAGGATCACAGGCATGAGCCCTCAGCGCCTGGCTGAATTTTTTATTTCTTGAAATATATTCTCTGTATTTATGTTGCTTTATTTCAGTGCGATAGCTGGCGGCTCTGTGAAGGGAGCCTTCTGCTGGCTACCAGGCACATGGCCAGCCTTTTTATTTATTCTGTGATTTTTTGACCATAGCTCAATTTTCTCATGACTTTATCTGTGAGAATCACTTGTGGCCTCTGTGGAAGGTGTGCTCTGTTGAAGTGGATTTTTATTTGTATTAAATTCTGTGAGGGGCATCAAGTCACTACCAGCTCAGAATAGGACAACTTTAAAATCATTTTTTACTTGAGTTTTGTTTTTTCTTTTTCCTTTTTAACACAGTTCGTGTGATCTTGAAGTAAACAAGTTCATGAGAGTCGATGTGGGATTTCAAATCATCAAAGGAATTTTGTATTTTCTGTCCACTCAGTAGCAGATCTGAGCTGAAGTAGGCTGTTTGTGTGTTTTTTGAGGTCCTTGTGATTCTAGGTTACTAGTGACTGAGGGGTAGCTCTTTGGGCCCCAGACTATGTTCTCTTGTCTTCTGGGACATCCCTCTTCGGCTGACCTAGCCCTGTATCCTAGGCTCCAAGTCTGTGCAACACTCAGGTCAGAAGGTCATGATCTTTGGTGTACAGCAGATGAGAAGCCTGACTTTAGGGCTTCTTTCCTTTTCCAGAATCCCACCTTTCTTGCTGTATTAGTCAGGTCTCTGTCACTGTAACCAAATACCTGAGACGCTCAACTTATAAAGACAACAGGTTGATGTGGCTCACAGGCTTGGAGGTTCCAGTCCACGACCAGTGGCTCCATTGCTTTGGGTGTATGGTAAGGCAGCTCCTTGTGGCAGGAGTGTGTGGTGGAACAAAACCTCTGACATCCATTGCCAGTCAAGAAGCAGAAGAAGAGAAAGAGGCTGTGGTCCCACCATCCTCTTTTTGTGTGTGCGTGGCAGTTCTGGGGTTTGAACTCAGGGCCTCACACTTGCTAGGCAGGTATTCTGCCACTTGAGCCACTCTGCCTGTCCCTCATCCTCTTTGAAGGCACGCCTCAATGGCCTAACTTCTCCCCACTAGACCCACCTCCTACAGCTCCCACTACCTCCTAATAGCACCACCGTGCAAGTCAGCTTTCCATCTCTGTGACAAAACACCTGGAATAAGCCACTTAAATGGAGGGAAGGTTTGTTTTGGCTCAAGGTTCAGAGGTTGCAGCCCATGGTCACTTGGTCCAGTTGCTTTTGTGCCTGTGGTGAGGCTGAACATCATGGTGGGGTCACAGGTGGGGGAGCTGCTCACCTTGTAGTGGCCAGAAAGGAAAGAGGAAGAGAGAGGTTGGGGAGAGGGAGAGAGAGAAGGAGACAGAGAGAGAGAGAGGTGCCGTGGTCCCATTATCTCCTTCAAGGGCACAGCCCTAAGACCCACTTTCTTCCACCAGGCTCCACTTTCTGGTCTCCAGTGTGGTGACACTGGGAGATGATGGAACTTTTGGGGCCTAGCAGGAGGTCCTTAGGTCATTGGGGTGCTGCCCTCAGAAGGGTTGTAGGACCCAGGCTCTCTCTGACTTCCTGTCTTGAGACACGATCTCTGCCTCCTGTCTGTGATCCACCTTTATCTTGGAGCTGTTGCCAGAGCCTGTGCTATGCTGCTTGGACTTTCAGCCCCCAAACTGTGAGCTAAATAAACCTGTTTTATTATCAAGTTATCTTGCCTCAGGTATTTCATTACAGTAATGAAAAACGGACCAAGGATTTATTATCTCTTGCCCATTCAGCAAGGCATTTCAAAAGGGATTTTCAGAACAGTAGTTTATTGGGCAGGTTCAGTAGCTATCAGTGAGGTTGTTCATTTTATATATTTTTATAACTGTGTTTTGTTTCTTTTGTTTTATTATAGCATATCCCCCTTTATTCTCTATCCCCACTTTGGTTTTGCCTCTAAGCCTCACACGTATCCAGTGGTACATGTCTTTGCATATGGGAAAATACCTGGAAATACTTAGTACTGTTTGGTCTAAAATTACTTTAGCATTACCTGAGTATTTCTCATAGGTGGCTCCCTCCTCCTCCTCCTCCCTCTTTTTCCTCTTCTTGCTGTTGCTAGGGTTTGAAATCAGGGCTTTGTGCTTGCTCACCAGGTGCTCTACCACTTGAGCCATACCCCCGGCCCTTCTTTGCTTTCATTACTTTTCAGATAGGATCGCGTGTTTTTGCCTGGGACTGATCTAGGATTGCGATCCTCCCACCCAAGGCCTTCACATAGGTGGCAGATGTAGCACTGAGCCCAGTTATTGGCTGAAATGTGGTCTTCTCAAAGTGATGCAGGCGCTGCAGGGCATGAAAGGAGGCCCTGCCACTGGGACTAGCCAGCTTCTTCTCTGCTCTCCCCTGCGGGGCTCTGGCTCTGCGATCTTGGGGAGAGATTCCCTCCTTTTAGTCTTTTGTATTCATTCCCACACTGGGAGGAGAAACTGGGAGGATGCATGTGGATTTCTGATCAGGTGACATTTGAAGGATTCTCGGTCATGATCAGATTCACCCATCCCTATCCCCATTTGCCAGGGGAGGAGTCAGGAGCCCCCAGGCTCCAGCCAGGCATTTGAAACTTTTTGCAGTTGGTCCTTCCCCTCTTCCACTCCCTCCTGGCTCACATGGTCCTGCCATGGACTGGTCCACTTCCCCAAACTGTCTGTGCTTCCCAGATTCTCCCCAGTTTCCCAAGGACTTCTCCCTTGTTCTGGAATTCCCTGCTTTTCTTCACCAGGTAAAATTCTGTTCATTTCTCAGAAATGGATGTTGTCCCCTCCAGGAGCCTTTGCTGAATTTCTGGTCTGGACAGCAGTTCTCTGAGCCCTGGTGATTCCTTGGGGACAATTGATGGGCTCTATTTCCCTCGGGTAACCTGGTTCCTTCTGTGCAGGACTCTGGAGGGTGCAACTGTGCCCCTTAGTCTTTGCTCCTCCCCAGGGTGGGCATGTTGTAGACACTCAGCCAGTGCTTGCTGGTTACAGGGGGATGGCTGGCTGTGTCCTCCTCCCAAGCTGAAATCAACCACTGTCCTCATCACGGAGACAGCTCCCAAGGTGGCAGGAGCTCTGGAGTCCTGAGGAGCAGCGAGCTCCCTGCAGGGCCCTGGAGAGCGAGGCCTTGCTGGGTAGCCGGCTTGATGCCATGGCTGCAGAGTCTGGGAAGATATTTATTTGTCTCATAACTGGAGAAATGGAATCTTGTTTCCTCGCTTACATTTATGAGTAAAATGTCCTCTTAGGTTGTTTGAAAAAGCAAGTTTTAGGCCATTAACTTTTTTTATTTTACCTTTTATTGGAGTTTAAATAACAAGGTGAACGCAGAGCACAATGCAGGGCGATTATGAAGTAGTAAAGGCGTTTAGAGTACTCCTGGGGCAGGCGGCGTGGCTCCAAGCCAGGGGGAGAAGGACTGACTTATCCACTCTAAACAAAGCATTTATCTAACCTTTTTCTTTCAATGGAGTAACTTGTAACACAAAGAAAGAAGAGGAAATCAACTGTAAGGAATTGCAAGTTAACCTGTGGCTGCTGACCACAGACTGTTGGTGATTTCAGAGGCGGGGGCTGCAGGGGGCAGAGCCAGTCTGCAGTGCATGCCACCATCGCTTTGAGATGGTGCTCCACGGAGCTCTGCCGCTGCACAGGCCACAAAGAAAGAGGCCTGGGCTTATGTCAGTTTATTTTTTATTTTTTTTTGGTGGGACTGGGGTTTGAACTCAGGACTTGCTTACAAAGCAGGCACTGTATAGCTTGAGCTACGCCTCCAGTCCCTGGGCCTATGTCAGGCGTGTGGGATTCTAATTCTAGCTGTCGGGGTACTGACCGGGTGACCTGGGACCATTCCCTCCAGGTCTCAGCTTGAGTGTCTCATGAGTGCAGTGGGAACACGTTCAAACCTGTCTCACAGGTGTGTCATGATGGGCAAATCAGATATGAGTGCCAAATTGCCTTGACAATAGAAACTACAAGTGTGAGTTATTATTTAAAATGTCATCCTATCATTTTCCTTATCAGTAGTGACACCTGCTGAGTGAGCTTTGGAAGAGAGAAGCATTGGAATTGCGGCCAGCCATGCCAGGTGCCGAGACTGAACAAAAAGGATCTTGGTGCTTCCTGTTCCCCAGACCCGAGCCCATCCTCCCAGCCTCAAGCCTTCTCTCAGGCCCTGTCCCCTGGAGTCCCCAGGAGCTGCCTTCAGTCTTGCTCAGGGAGCACGAAATGCGCTTGCTATCGTGCAGGACTTGTGGACCCAAAGTGCTCTTTCTTGGATGTACTGATGGCAACTCTGGGAGGATGCTCAGAGATTTGAATCGTGAACTTGGGTCCATGATGTTAGAGCGCTAGGAACAGTTTGAGCAAATTAAAGGCCCTGAGTGTCACGAGCTACTAAGACCTGCGTCAGGGGATAGATAAGCGCTCTAGATGAATCCCCAAAGGGAAACACCAGAAGCTCCACAGTTCTCCATTCTGTTAGCAGCCTCTACTCTTTCTGATGTCTGCAAAGTGTTATGCTCACAGGGAGAGGGCTATGCCAGGGGCAATGAAGGAAGAGGGGACATTCTGGGATGATGACACCCTTGTGTGGGGAATGTTGAGTTAGTGAGAAGGATGCACAAGGGCAGGACATGGCAGCAGGAGGAGAGAAGTAGCTTCCTCATCTATATTAGACTGAAACCAATTTCTCCATAACAAACAAGGCCCTACCTGACGTCCCAAAGAAATACAAGCAATCAACTTCTTGGCAACCTGATTTGCTATGGTACATTCGAAAGCAGCTTCAGCCTTCGTTCACTCGTTCATTCATCCCCTCATTCATGAGCACACATTTGCTGTGTTTCACTCTCTCTGGTTACTGCTGGCTAGCCCGTGGGTTACAAAGATGAAGAAACCCAGATGAGTCTATTATTTCAGCAAATGGTTTCAATAAATTAAGGTAAATCTTCTCAACAAGTTACAAGTGACACAGAACAGGGTGAGTTCATATATTCAACACTTCCTGACCTACTGCATGGGCGCCAGTGCTGTTCCTGGAGCTGAGCAGGCATGACTGTCTGCCCCATGGGTTCATGGTCTAGTAGAGGGGACTTACACCACGTGAGATTTTCATTTTAGGAGAAGGAGGAAGTAGGGATGGGGGCAGAAGGTGTGGGGTGACTTGTGGGGTGGGTGGTTGAGATAGTTCCTCTGAAAAGTGGTCTATGAGTAAAACCTGGAGGAGGTGATGGGGTGAGGGTGGGGACGTTGTGTGTCTTGGAAGAGAAGTATTCCTAGCAGAGCAAAGAGCAAAGGGATGGTTCTAGTGAGAAACCTGAACACTGGCTGTGTATGGAGGGCAGCGAGGCACAGAGAGGATGAGCAAAGGCCAGGGGCTGTGCTGTGTCAGTGGGTTGAGGGCCCAATGGGACTGGGTAAAAAGGGGAATGAGCAGGCAGAAGTGTAGGCTGTGCTGTGAGGGCAGGGTGTATCCTGTGGTTAGTACCGAGGCCCTGCAGACACTGACATTACAAGGTCTAAAGTTGGAGAGGGAGGGCATTGGCGATTTAACTGAGAGCAAGAACCCAATGGGATGGCAGAAGGGTGCCTGTGTGGACATTGAAATCTCCATGGAGAGTGGCAGGAGCCACTGGGGAGAGTGACAGTGAGACAGGAGTCAGGGAGAGTGACCAGAAGAAGAACAGGTAACTTCAGCTAGGAAGGGAAGTAGGCAGAATAGTCGGCTACCTGAAATTCAAATTGGCATAGTCTATGAAGGAGGAGGGAACAGAGACCAGCAGAGAGGAGACCTGCTCTCCCTTCAAGCCCAGCAGCCCCAGAGGTCACAAGTGTTTCCGTGTGTGAAGGGGGAGAGAGCCAGAGCACCTGGCATGACTGGCTCTTGGAGGAGTACCTGTTCTCCAACAGGACAGAGTGATGTCCCATCCGAAGAGGACAGCTCAGGTGAAGGCAGCCTGGGGTTGCTGAGGGTCTCAGGAAGCTTCTGGGCTTTCCAGACGTCATGTGAGGTTAAGTCTGGGTGGGTTCTTTAGCCTTCTGGATTCTTGTCTGAATTGGAAGACAATTCCTGGGATTGTCACAAATGTTAACGAATAGCATAGACACTTTGGTGATGAATAACCTGTAATCAGGTTTGTTTATTTGTAAATGACTACTAGTGCATATTTGTGGTTCACATGAATTAAATTAGTGCAAGTGAGTACATATTTTCCATCTCATATATGCACTCAACAATTTTTAAAGTTAGCAAGTAACAGTTCTAAATCAGATCCTTGTTTGTTAAACACAGATAATACCTGAGCCCATAGAAAGTTCTCCAAAAAAGTATTATTTTAGTATATTCGCACTTAACTTCATTTGTTAAACCAGAAGGTACAAGGGAAAAATCCACAAGTGTGTGTGTGTTTTCACACACATACACACAAGGCAATTTCCGGATCTGCTCTGATCGTTGTACTCAGTGTAATTGAAATGAAATCAGAGCTGATTTAATTATTGGCATTTTGAACACTGGATTTTGCTGGATACATGTGTGTTACATGGCAATCCAAAAGAACCTGAAATTCCAGGAAGTGATTAGTTCATTATATAGACTAATTTCTTTTGCGGTTACAAATAAATTCAAAAATTGCAAATCTATAGTACACACCTGTGCACTAATTGCTTTTCTGAGAGCTGTTTCCATGGCTGCAGAGTAGACATCCTGCCACCCATGGATCGGATGGTGCAGGTGGATGCAGAGATGCCCTCAGACAAACAGCATAGATGCCAGAGCCTCAGCACTGCCTGTCTTGGGACAGCTCGGCTCGGCTCTGAAGAACCTGCGCTAACTCTGAAATCTAGAAGAATATCAATTAGGCTGGAAGCAGTTCCACTGGTGAGAACACTGGCCTGTGAGATTTAAAGCAGCATCCTCTATGGTCCACAGTATGGAAAGCAGCAGTCTGGAGCAGGTGCCTTGTTCATTTGAGCCTGGATCCTTGGCTCTGTTCAGTGCAATTGGTGGAAACGGTGCTTTCTTGGGGGACATTTTAAAAAGAAACTAATGACCAGAACTCTGGATGCTTTAGTTAAATATGTGCATTTTAAAAAGCTTGCTTCTGCCTTAATTTGCATAATGGTCCTTTCCTATAGGCCAAAGTTGCTTTTTACTCTGCTTAATAGACCTAGTGTTGCATCATTAACAACCATATGCAAAATGATGACCTCAGGAAGCTCTTCCTCCACCCCCCCCCCCCCGCCTTCTCCCCTGATTATCCACCTGTGACCTCGGTGGCCAAGCCAGCTTCCTGATGGAGCTGCAGTGTGTCTTTGGTGCTGGCGTCCAAATGGAGGCTCACTGCCTGATGAAAGCTCAGGGCATGGATCGGGTAGAAATGATCTTCCTTTCTGAGCCTGGAGCAAAAGCCCTTCCATTATTATTTAGCAAAGTAGGGTGTCCTAGTCCCTCTGTGTTGCTGTAACAGAATACTTGAGGGTGGGTGACTTATAAAGAGCTGAGGTATATTTTTCATAGCCCCAGGGGGTGGGAAGACAAGATCAAGGTGCCAGCATGTTGTCTGGTGAGACCCGCAATCTCCAGACGGGAAGAGAGGAACAGGTTTCCACATGGACAGAGGCAGAAGGGCAGCGGCCAAATGCTACCCGACGTCTCCTTTACAAGGCGTCAACCCCATCCATGAGGAGACAGCGCTCACAGCCTCATCACCTATGAACGCCTCCTCCTCTTAAAACTGTCACAGAGGCAACACCTGAGTTTTGGAGTGGACGCATTCAACCCAAAACTTAGAGCCATATATTTTTCCCTTTTTATTTTGAAGCATTTTGAAACCTGCAAAATAAGTTGCAAAAGTAGTTCCCTTCACACAGATGCCCAATCAAGCTTCACGGACTGTCACCGACTGTCCCAGTGATGTTGTTTATGGAAAAGGGATAGATCCAGGACCGTGCCTTGTGGGTTCCTGTCCTCTTGTGTACTTTCCTGGAACAGTTCTCTGTTCTTCCTTGACTCTCATGACCTTACCAGTTTTGGAGATCACAGGGCAGTCGTTTTATAGTCTAGGCTTCAGTTTAATTGTCTAATACTCCCAGACCCAGGCCATGTGCCTATGGCCAGAACGTCCCTTATGTGATGCTGTGCAATCATCATCACCTCCTCTCAGCCACGTGAGGGTGACTTCTGTTGTTATTAATATCATTACATGCCCACTAGTTCTATTGTGTAGCAAACCAACCCAATATTTACCGGCAGTAAAAACATTCTAAGTCTTGAGGGTTTCTCTGTGTCAAGAGCCTGGGAGTGGCTGGGAGTTTAGACGTGAGGTCTCACTTGTGATTGCAGTGACATGGTGACTGGAACTGGGGACCGGGTGCTTTTGCCTCTCTATCTGCATGTGGTCTTGGGTCTCTCAGGCCACTCAGGTGTCCTCACAGCCTAGGGAACACCTTTGGGGGTGTTGGATTTCTTACCTGGCAGCTGACTTCCCCAGAGCACACATCCTGAGGAAACAAGTGAAAGTGTGGCCTTGGTGTTATTTCCACCATTTTCCATTGTATCACTGACCAATCCATGTTCAAAGGGAGGCAGCAGACCTCCTCTTCAGTGGGAAGAGTGTCAAGGTCATGACGAGAAGGGCTGTGGGGCGGGAGATGGCGAGAGCAGCATCAGAAAACCACTGGTTTTATAAGTACTTGATCCACACAATGTCAGGTTACTGGGTTTTCTTTCAACTTATAAGCATTTTTTTTTTTTTGGCAGTACTGGGGTTTGAACTCAAGGCCTCACACTTGCTAGGCAGGTGCTCTACCATTTGAGCCACACCCTCAACCCTCTTTGCTTTTGTTATTTTTGGATGCCTGGGGCAGCCTGGACCACAATTCTCCCTCCCATGTAGCTGAGATGACAGTACATGCCACCATATCCAGATTTTATTGTTTGAGATGGGGTCTTGTAAACTTTTTGCTTGGGCTGGGCTTGAATCAATATCTTTTTGATCTCTGCCTCCCACGTAGCTAGAATTACAGGTTTGAGCCCCTATACCCAAGAATGCAAGAACATCTGGAACTCTCCATCCAGAGATCACATTTCTTTTAGAAAATTGTTGAATTGTCTTAATTCCTTTGCATTTATTTCCACAGGAATTTTAGAAGCAGGTTGTTACTTGTGCAAGAAACTGCTGGAACTTTTGCCTGGTATTGTGTTGATTCTCAGGTCAGTTTGGAAAGAACTGACTCAACAATATCGAGTCGTTCAATAAATGGATGTGTTACGTCTTCATTTTCTTGGGTCCTTTTAATTTCACTTGGTGATGTTTCGTGTTTTCATAGACATCACATCCTTTATCTAACTTTATCCAGCATTCGACCCTTTTGATGCTATCGTAAAGGGCATTTTTTTCAGTTTCAAAATCTGGCTGTTTGCTATATAAACATACTAGTAGGTAGACTTCATCGTGCTGGTCTTGTGTCCTGCATGTTTCCTAATCCTTCCTTCTGACTGTAAACTTATCCAGTGTGTATCTCCTTTCACGTAGCAGTGCTCATCTCTGGATGTTCAATTTGGGATGTTTTTGGTTTTCATCTTCCACGAACATATGGAATTAATTTCTTGAACATATGGAGCACAGTTACAATAACTGTTTTAATGTCCTTCTCTGCTAGTTTTCATTTCTGTGTCATTTCGGGTTAGTTTTGACTATTTCCCTCCTCATCCTGGGTTGTATTCCTCACTCCTTTGCATGCTGATAATTATTGGCTGGATGCCACATGTGGTGATTGTTCACTCTTTAATACTGAAGGGTTTGTAATCCTAGAAATCCTTTTGGGCTTTTTTTTTCTGGTATGCAGTTATTTGAAACAGTTTGGTTCTTCCAGGTCTTGCTTTTAAGATTTGTTAGGTGGCAATCCAGGCAGAGCTGGAAGGAACCTGCAGCCTGCAGGGAGGGGTGCTCACAGGCAGCAGGCCCAGATGAGCAGAGGTTGCAGCTGTGTGGACTTGGGACAGGTGGCTGGCTCAGCTTCCCTTCCTCCTTCATGGAACAGAGACAGAATGGCAGTTTCAGTGCACAGTGATCCAGGAGCATCCTGCCCCATGCAGGTGTCTGCCTTTGTCTCAGCCCTTTGTTGGGTGACATGTCCCCACTATCCTTGACTGAGGCTCACTGCCTGTTACCTGTCGGAGGTTCTTCTGAGCACCTTCCCTTATCCCTCATCATGGCTTCATGGCAAGTGTAGGAGAAAGTGTCATTTTCATTCTTGATTTGAGGGGAGGGAAACCTGGGCACACAGAAGCTGACCAGCTCATCGGAGGTCACAAAGCTGGCAAGTGTCAGAGTCAAGGGCAGGCCTTTTGGTGTCCATGGCCGCAGAGTCCCCTGGACTATCCTGCACGGTAAGCAGTGAGCTATGTAAGATAATCCGTAGTCGGGGCTTTGGAGGGGCGCTGCGCACAGCTGCAGGGGCGGGCAGCCCTCAAGGATGATCATGAGCTCTTTAGAAATGAAAAGCGCTGTAAATATTAGCAACAAGGAACCATTTTCCATTGTGTTGCAAGTTCCTGCACATTTCCTTGCTCTCTGGGAAAGATGAAGGCAGCCTGTTTAATAACCATACTATTAGCAAGTTATCAAGTATTTGATTGCATTTTCCAGAAGCACCTCCGTGGCTGGGGGATTGTTTCACATCTGCCTCTCCTACTCACTCTCAGCAATTCTAACCTCGCGGCCGGCACTCCTCGGTGTAAAATTGTCTGTGTATGGTGGTTGAGGGAAATTATTTCTTAAAGGGAGGAAAAGAGAATCCAATTTACAGATGTCTTGTGTAATGCACGAAGCGAGAATGACTCTTCCCGGCCCTGAGCGTGGACAGATTTAGCAGGCGTCAACAGAACGCCGGAATGGCTGTCAGATGGAGGCAGCTCCTTCCTAAGAGTTCTCAGCAGAATCTGCCGTGCACTTTCTGTGGTTATGGATTTGGGGCCTTGCACCCTCCTTCCTCTCCTGCTTGAATTCGTCACTGGATGCTTCTCCTTCCCTGAACACACTGGGCTCCTGCTGCCTTTGGCCTTCCCAATCTCAAACTGTTTAACTAGCATTTGCTGATCAGTAGTGTCCCTAACACTCATGTCCACCAGAACTTCACAAGGTGACTTCATTTAGAAATAATTGCAGATGTAAGTGGTTTAGTTAAGGACCTTGAGAAGCAATCACCCACCTTAAGGGAAACCTTAAATCCAATGACTGGTGTCCTTGTAGGGAGTGGAGAGGACACAGAGAGGACAGGAAGAGGGTGTGAACATGGAGGCAGAGGGTAGGGCGACGCACCTGCAGGCCAAGGAACCCCAGGCTTGCTGGGCAGAGGCTAGGAGGGATTGACTCACCCACGCTTTGCTCTCTGATCCTGGCCTCTAGAACCGTGGGGAGTAAAAGTCTGTGGATTGAGCCACCCAGTCTCTGGCACTTTGTTACAGAAGCCCACGCAGACCGATGCCCCTGGAGACCCCAAACTGATGTTCCAAGCAGCAACTCCACATCCTCCTCTTCTGGGCCTTTTCTGGCTACCATCATGCCAAGGCCGGGGTCATGCGTGGAGCCTCATGATGATGTCTGAACGTTTACACTGAGTTACAACTTAGCATCCACACCCAGCTCTCTGACATCGCCAGCTGCTTGGGCAGAGGCGGCCTCAGGCCTCGCTCTGTACTGGGCGCACAGAGGCCCATGCACAGTGTGTCCTTGGAGACTGAGCTCTGAGCCCCTGCAGCTGGCTTTGGGAAATCTGCTGTGGCCCCGCATTGCACACAGAGCTAACGCCTGCTGATGTGGTGTGTGCCTAAAGTCTTCTATAACAGGGGTAAAAAAATGTGTACTGATCATCCTATTAATTAACACCAATGTCTAAGGCCTCTCCTTTCTGTCAGAAGCCAGGGATAGCAATGAGTGCGATGTGGCTAGCCCCACCCCAGGGGACTCACGGCAGCTGGGCACAGACAGTGGTGACGCGGTGTGATAAGGAGCTAGTGGGAAGGTGGGAGACAGAGGAGGGAAGGTCCTGTTTGCACCAGGCAGATAGACAAGGCAGACACACGCAGTAGGCCCTCCTCTCCAGGTGAGCCCCAGCAGGGCACCATCATTTTGCAACCTCTGCTGTGCTATCTTTTGTGGGGCTGCCCAGGGTGGGCCTCCTAATTACCGACACAGGACATGGACTTCTGGATCTCTTAGAATGTTCCAGTACTTGAACTCCAGGCTTCTCTAGATGGGCCATTGAGGGGCCATGTTGCCAAAACATTTCCAGAGCACTTACTGGTATAAGGCCCTATGTCGGGCAGAATAACAGCCCCTCATATGTCCTGATCTCCAGAATCTATTAACCTGTTACCTTACATGGATGACAAGGAGGCTTTACAGACATGAAGACTGAGGTGGTTCTGAAGACTGAGGTGGTTCTGGATTCCCCAGGTGAGCTCAGTGTATTCACAGGTCCTTCCGAGAGAATGGGTGGAGCACACAACAGAGAGGAGAGAGAATGGGTGGAGCACACAACAGAGAGGAGATGGAAAAATGCAACAGGAGAGGATGGAGAAGGAGACACCAGCCCAAGTACAGAGGCTTCTAGAAGGTGGAGAAAGCAAGAAATGGGTTCTTCCCTGGGACCTCCAGAAGGAATCAGCCCCATGACCATTCTGAGCATCTGAAAGGTAATGAGGACACAGCGTGTGGTGATTTGTTATAGGTCCCCCTGGACCCAACAATGACAAGATCCAGGCAATATTTCATGTTGCCCCCCATCCAGGTTCCCCAAGTCCTGTTGATCCCACTCCTGCACTGATCAGGAACCTGCCTCCTAATGCAGCCACCATGCCATCTTCCCCGACAGCAATGCAGTGGTCCTGGCCTCCTTCACAGGTCCACCTCACTCTGCTCCTGCATCCGTGGATTCAGCCAACCTCAGGAGAATATGCAGAAAAACGATTGTGTTTTACTGAGCACATGCAGATTTTCCCCTTGCCATTACACTGTACTATACGCAAGACAGTGTAAGGACTATTTATGTAGCATTTGCGATGTAGTGGGAGTGACCAGAGTCTAGAGAGGGTTTGAAGCAGATGGGTGATGTGCACAGGCTGAATCTGCACCCCACGTGGTTGTGTGTAAGGGACCTGGGCATCCATAGATGTGGTACCAATTCCAATCGATCCTCATGGGTACAAGGATCTACTGGACTTTCACCATCCTGATGGAGACCTGTCAAAGGCTCGCTCCTCTGGAAATAGTCTGCGGTCCCAGTCCTGACTCCCACCTGCTTCTCTGACCTCATCCTGCCCATCTGTCCTTCCACACGCATTCTAGCCCCAGCCAGTTGCTTCTCCTGGCTGTCACAGTCAGCACCCCCACCTCATACGGGGCCCTCCCTGCCTGGACATTTATCCAGGTCCAGGGCAGGACATTTCTGATGCCTTCCAGTCTCAGCTCCATGTCTTCCAGCCCTGGTTGGACCACAGGGCCTGAGGGCCTTCCTGTGTATAGGATCTGTTTCCCTTTGTAGTAGTCATTGCTGTTTGCAGCCATGTTGCACTGTCCTTGTGTGTCTGTATCCTCTGGAGGACAACTTGGTCACAAGGGCAGGGCTTAATCTGATTTATTGAAACTTGACCATATGGTCACAGTGCTGAGCACAATGGGACTTATATGAATAGCATATGCCTCTGAGGGACTCTCACCTAATATGTCCACCTGTCCCAGGTGCAACCAGCACCCCTCACCCAAGACACCGACACCAGTTCCCTCTCACCTAAGAATGCCTAGGGCCCAGATGCACAAGGCTGTCTTGCCCTGTCCCTTGTCTGTTGGGCATCATGGCAGCACCCCAGGTGATGTTCCATCATTCTGGAAACACTGTGTCTGCTCCCTAAGTTAGTGTGTGTTCTTAGCTTTGGGATATTTTCTTTACATCAAATAGATAGATCCTCCTTGCTTATGGGAGCAAGGAAGTCACATTGCATGTTAACAGAGTCTTTATTTTCTGTGATTTATGGTGGTTTGACATGATGAAGGGCCTTGCTGGGTGGGGAGAGACTGCTCCCTAGGGCTGGCTGATTCCTAGAGACGGTCAGCAAGTTGTCTTGAACCCCTCGCTCATCTACAAACCAGCCCGTTGGAAGCCCCTGCCCCTAGCCACCTCCTTCCTCTACCCCTCACACAATAAGCCACTGTCCCTCTGCCCAAGTTACCCAGGTCAAGGTACCAGACAAATAGGCACAGCTCCAATGCCCCCAGCTCCAGCAGTGTTATTCAAATCAGCCAATCCCAGGCTACCTGCCCTGCCTTTCCCACAAAAACCCAAAAACGCTCTGTCCTAGGTCTTCCCCAGTCCTTTCTGCTCCTCACACCTTCTGGAGCTTCCCCTTGTGGCCTGTGGGATGTGTCATGCCTGTCACTTCTAGGAGACCTAGAAATGTTACCTATGTTCCTTCAATGTCACTGACCTGTTTTGTGTCATCTTGCAGTTCTCTTAGAATATAAAACCCGAGCACAAATTCTTATTTTTAATATTGTGAGGAATAGGGTGACATTTTCAAGAAAGAGTGACCTGGATGAGGGTGGAGGGGGCATGGCAGGAACCACCCACCCACCTCTGGAGAAGCCGCTTTGCTCCAGAGAAGGAGTGTCTGGCGTGGATCTCAGATAGGCCCTGTGTAGGCTCTGAGCCGGGTTCCTTAGCAGGGCTGGGCCAAGCTGCTCCTAACAGGCTCCTCCATCCCCGGAGCTTGCAGACGTCTTAATGACTTCGATATGTCTACATCAGGATGAACACTGAGCTCCGGCAGAGACCTTGTTTTCTGGAAGGAAGCCTGAGCTGTGAGCTGACAGCTGCATCATTCTGTGGTTTATTCTTCCTGCCTTGCTTATGAAATCAATGTATCTCCTTATGATAATAAGTAATCAAAATTCAATGAATAAAGTAGTGAACTCTCCCAATAAAATGCAGCGTCTGCATCCACAGACCCATCATGCAGGCGCTGGTATTTGCTCTGAGCTCCCCCGGGACTGTTAAGCAGGGCCAGATCAGCTGCCAAACGCAAGCCGTGCCGGGAGCTGGTGTTTCCGCTGTGCCCAGAGGTAGTCCATCCCGATGGCTCACTGGCTGCTTTCATTTTGATGGTTTCAGCTTTTGCTGGGTAACCCCATAAAGAAGTCTCTTAAAATGCATCTTTGAAATTCTGGCGCTGTCGCCTCCAATAAAAGTCGTAGAAGGAAAATTTCAATAAGATAACTCAAGAACATTTAATTTTCTGCTCCTTTGGATTTGCTATCTTATTATAGCCATTCAGTTAGCTAATAAATGTCCAATCCTGTCCAATCTTCATAGCGAGGAGAGAGGCTGGGATTTAAATAATTGGATGGAATGTCTAGGGGGCAGCTTTTAGCTGAGACTGCCAACAAAACTGGTGGGCACAATGTCCAACCCAATTCTTGAAGCCGCTTCATCTTATCCTGGCCTGTCTGTCTCCTCCTTGCCCCCAGGGCCGCCCCCCTTACTTGGAGCTGAGGTGTCTGTTTGAGAAGGAGAGGGACAGAGCAGAAACAATCCAGAGCCTACTTTTGTTCTCAGAGGGAGAGTGGGTTTGGAGAGTGGCCCTAGTGAGGCCAGCCTTACCAGAAAGGGTTCGACATTTCATGGTGACACAAATGCCATATACTGCCAGCCTCAGTGGTGATGGACTTGGACTGAGTTGTGGCTGCTTACCTGGCAAGTACCTGGAGACTCAGTTTACCCTTGAAATGGCAGATTCCTCAGGTGTTAGTGTGGGTGAAGCCTGTGCTTTTCCCAGAAATGGGAAAATGTGCTTGCTTCCTTTCAGCTGGCCTTTGGGGCCTGGATTTGACCACGTCTTCTTGCTCCAAACCCCAAGGTCAAGAGCCTCTCTGGAGAGCTTCTGCTGAGGCCACCCAGGCTATGGTGTCAGCTGTAACCAATCAGATCTTCTGGCTAGGGTGGCCCCTTCCCTCCCCAAGCCATGATGCAAACCTTCCACAGAGCTATGCTGGACTTGCTCTGCCCCCTTGCCCAGGGTCCAGGGCGTTGCTGTAGGGACAGAAGAGGTACACTGGCCATGAAGTGAGCACCATGCTCCTGACCTTGTCTGAGGCCTTCCAACAACTGCGGAAAGAACGACCCTCTGAGGGCACCTTAAAGATGCCTGTGGTTCCAGCCACACTCAGCAAATGTCAGATTAGTGCCAGGCACGTAGCCAACCCCCTTGACACTGACTGAGTGACTGCACAAGCTCTGAGAGCACAGGGGCAAGGAGAGGAAGGGCCTGGCCCCCACAGCTCAGCTCTCGGTCTGCTTTGGAGACAGGTCCAAGCCTGCGTGAGTGCTGTGACTGTGAAGAGCTGGAGAATCTGGAGCTCGGGAACCCCAAGCCTGGGAGCTGAGCCCTCAACTCCAGGTGCAAATGGTCAGGAGTCAGGCAGGCAAGGGGCAAAGGAAAGGGCCAGGAAGGACACACGGATGGTATAGGCAGGGTCTCTGCACCCAAGTCCTGGAAATGGATTGGGAAGTTGAGGCTGGGGACCTGCACCTCATCAGGGCCCAATACTGGTGGTATCTTGAGACAGCTGCCAGAACTTTTCAGCTTCAGCTTCCTTGTTGCAAAGTGGGACTGTGAGCGGCCCCTCCCCTACCTCCCAGGTCCCTGATGGGCTCTGTTGATAGAGGACGAGGAACCTTCCTTGTGAATGTGACTGGATTGCAGCATAGACGTGCATTGCCAGGAGCCTGGTTCTGAGTTCCAGAGGTGAGGGGAGCAATGGAGGAGGGCTGGAGCTGAGGGTCACTGTCATCAGGCTGTTGATGTCTGATGTGTGTGAACTGCTGTCCAGCCTGGCCAGGGTTCCACAAGGCTGTCAGACTGATGCTCAGTGCCACACATAGGGAAGCTGCAGCTGCCCTATTCAGAACAGGGCCTTTCCAGACTCCAAGGCTGGGGACAGCGTTTGGTGACCTCAGGTCAGGTGGGTGCTCAGTGGCTGTGGGATTCTTCAGAGGAACAGGACTTTGGTGCTGATCCCAGTCCCAAAATGTACCTCTACCATGTGCTCACCCAGTCAGGCCAGTGGCCTGGTGGATGGGGATGGAAGGGACCACTGGGAGGAGCCAGGCCAGGTCTGTTGTGGGTGCTGCCTTCTGACCTCAGTGGGGCAGCCAGGGCCTTTCCAGACTCCAAGGCTGGGGACAGCGTTTGGTGACCTCAGGTCAGGTGGGTGCTCAGTGGCCGTGGGATTCTTCAGAGGGCTCAGTCTCACACTATGTGTTCTTAGGACTCAAAGTCTGTGATTCTCACCTGGGTAGGCAGGGAGGGGGCCCTAGGAGGGGCACTGGACATGCTGAGGCTGTAACTTTTGCTCTCCCAAGTCTGGTCACCAGTGTCCCAGGCATGTGCACACAGGCTCAGGTGTAAGAGTGCTGTGTACTTGGCTGTGTTCATGAGCAAATTCGGGATGCTCTTTAATAGGTGGACCTCTCGTGTGCGTGGGAAAGTCCCGTTGGCTCTTATTGCACAGGAAATGGTTCAGAACAGCATACATCCATCAGCTCCCAGCCCAACGAAACTCCACTGGGCTTCTCCTGGGGTCCACCAGGCTGCAGTCAGGCATGAGCTGGGTGAGACCATAGCTGGAGGCCAAGGGAAACTTTGCCTTCATGGTCCTTCAGTGGCTCCTTGCAGCCGTGTATTTCAAGTCCTGTTTCTTTGCTGGCTTCAGAAGGGGGCTCTAAGGGGCCACCTACTCATTTCCTGCTCACGTGGTTCCTCCATCTCCAGACCAGAAGCGGCCTGTCCAGTCCTCATATGTCTGATCCTTCTCTGCCTTCTGCACCTAGCCAGAGAAAGCACAGTGTTCTCTAGGGTTCGCCTGATTAGACCTGGCCCATCTGGTCTATCTCAAGGTCAGTGGTGTATACAGCAGAAATGAATCCTACAGTGATAGTGCATTGCAGATGGTGGCACAGAGGACTTGGGGGGCATCTTTCGGGTGCATTTTAGAATTTCCGCTTCTTCTGTATGCATGTGCTATCTTTGCATGCCTCCTACTCACAGGACCCAGGGCCCACATAGTCCAGGCCACAGTACTAGTGGTGAGTAGGCATCTCTGCTCCCTGCCCTCCAGGCTCACAGCTGGGAGATACACAGACACACAATATGCGGGGTGCTGGTGGCTCAGGCCTATAATCCTAGCTACTCATTAGGAAGAGATCGGGAGGATTGAGGTTCAAGGCCAGCCTGGATAAGTAATTCATGAGACCCCATCTCTAAAAAAACCCATCACAAAAAGGGTTGGTGGAAGGTCTCAAGTGCTCGAATATTTGCTTAGCAAGTGTGAGGCCCTAGGTTCAAAGCCCAGTACTGCCAAACAAAACAAAAGCAAAAAACCCAACAAACCTCCTTGTGGCAAATGGCTCTGCACTTGAAAGATGGTGAGACCAAGCCAGACAGGGAAGTTGCTGACCTGGACCTGGAGGGCAGCACCGGGGCTGGGTCTTGGAGGTAAAACATGAGTTCACCTCCATGGAGCGAGCTTGCCCTAGAGACAGGACACATGGGAGCTCCCAGCATGCCCAGGGAGCAGCAGTGCTGGGGCGGAGGCTGGTAGGCAAGGTTGGAAATGTCCACAGAGTGCAGAACATGGAGCCTGGGGCCAGGTCAAGGACAGGCAGGGGAGCCATGCCAAGATCCCGCCTCCTGCATTTAGCAAGCAGCTGTGCAAAGGAGTGCACAGCTGGGCCTCCCTCTGGGGCTCCTTCACCTCATGTCGTAGGTCACAGCAACCCTAGGTAGCTTTGGATATCAATGGCAGGAAGGGCTCTGACCAGCAGGAATGAGGGACCCCCACCCTCTTGGCTTGTTGAAGAACAGTAACAGACAAAGGTGTGTACATCCTAATCCCAGGAGCTGTGAATGTGACTTTGTATGGTGAGGGCAACTTTGGGGGGATGGGGCAATGGCCCCGTATGACTGAGTGGCCTAAGGTGGCCACACTGTCCTGCCAAGAGGAAAACAATGGAACAGACAGATCAGGAGGGGGACAACGGGAGCAGAGAGACCAGGAGGCCTGTACTGTGGGCTTGGAAGATGGAGGGAGAGGCCAAGGGCCAGTTCAGAGGCCACAGGCAGGAAATGGGTTCCCTGGAGCCTCTGGAGGGAACCGCCCTGCTGACACCTTGGTTTTAGCTTGGTGACACTGATTATGGCCTTCTGATCTCCAGAAATGGACGAGAACAATATGTGTCTTTAAAGCACTGAGCTTGTGGCCATTTGTGACGTGGCTTTGGGGAACTCACACAGTCCCTGTTTCCTTGAAGTCAAAGGTGAGGAACTGGCTGGGTAGAGCGGTCATCCTTGTCTTGCTGTTTCCTCAGCAGTGTGGCAGATGCTGAAATAGGCGACTTTAGGGAGAAGCACATGTTGGGGGTGTGGGGCTGTGGGGTTCCCTGAGGCCACGGGAATCTGCTCAAGGTGCTCACCCTGAGTGTGCAGGCAGGGAGAAGTGAGTGAGGGAGGTGGGGGCAAAGCACAGGGAGCAGGGCAGGAGGGGGCAGGGGTTTCAGGCAGTTGTGGGGAGCAAGACCCGCATGTGCCCAGCCTGGGCTCAGTGCCACTGATGACGGTGGAGATGGACCTGGCCAAGTAGGTGCATCTGTGTGTGGACATATTCAGCCGGGTGCTTGTGTGCAGCATGCACACCAACTCACTTGTTAAGTGTTGGGCTACTCATCTATCAAGACTTTGTTTTGCCCAGGCTGGGTCAGAGATGAGCCCTGGAGAGTCCCTTTCCCCAAGGGTTCTGGATTCCTGTAGTAAGGTGGACCTATGAGGAGGCCCTTGAAAGTCCGATTCTTATGATCAGGGATGGACAAGGTGCCACCAACTCAAGCATGTCAGAATCCACCTACCCTTTGCACACACCGGTCCTCACGTGAACTCACAAAGCACACACAAGCAGAATGTGGGACTTGGGTGGACAGGCAGAGGTCAGGGTCAAAGCTCTGGACAGGGCTTCCTGTGGCATGAGTGTGACATGCCTCTCTGTTGATGTGGAACTGTTTTGATCTTTACTTGAGGACTTTAGATCAGTTGGCACCCATTTCACAGGTGGGAGAACTGAGGCTTAGAGGCGACCTGACTTCAGCTGCAGTGGCTTATATCTAGGGGCTGCCATCAGGGTTTGGATCCTAGGTCTGGTTGAACCTGTCCAGTCTGCATGGTCACCAACACCATTCTCAGGCCTGGGACATGTCCCAGGAATCCCCGGCAGGGGGCAAGTTACAAAAACAAATGCTACATTCTTCTGATCAGGTTTTCCAATGCCCAACCACGTAAGCAGCCTGATGCACTAAACACAAATCGATGTGTTTCTGCCCTGCAAAGGATGCTTAATGCCCTGCCACAGCTCCTGCTATCTGTTTGGGCCAGGAGAGAGATGGCTTTATTTCCTCCATAACTCTTGGTAGCACAATTCCATTGTTTACTTTGTGACACAACGCGCTGTCATTAATCACCCGGGGAGAGAGAGATGGGCGCCGCTGGCGGGCTGGGCCTCCGCTCAGGCGGGTGATGCTCCCGTGGGTGCAGGGCCTCCATGTTTGTGCAGTGTTTGGGGATCTTGGGATTTGCTGTACCTGCTGTCCTACCAAGGGCTTGGGGCGTCCGGGCCTCTGCCCCTGAGAGCGGGATGCCTCAGTGCTCCCATGGTCAGCTCCAAGCAACCACATGAAAGTCCCAGGCTTTGCCACACTTATCCCCGGAAAAAAGATACCATTAATTTGCAATCCTCTCAAGTGTGGAGGAGACATTACTGCTAATTGGCAATAAGAAATGCTAAATGGACCAAAGTTTCATATTAATGAGCCGCTTATCAATATAAGCAGACTGGCTGACTCCTTCGATCACTTGATTGACGTTGGCTTCCTTACGTCATTGACGTCTTCCAGCCTGTTGAGCTGGTCTTGTGTCTCAGCTGCCCTCAGGATGGCCTCGGCTTCCCTCCCTTCCCCTGTTTGATTTTAAAATCCCTGCTACAGAGGCTGCTGTGATTCCTTGCTGGGGCTGTATTGGCCTCTTTAACTCCTAATTGCGTTTAGGACTCAAAAGGCACCATGTTCCATGTCAGAGAGGTCAAGGGACTTGCTCAAGGTCAAACATCCAGCAAGATGGGTGCTAGGCCTCACCCAGAGCCATGGTGCTTGGTTAGCTCCAGGTTAGGCCCAGCCTGGTCAGGTTCCACCTGGGGACAGCCTCAACCATTGCGTGACCCCGGGCAGGTTAGGTGGTCTATCAGCCTCCTGGGACTGCCGTAATAACTTACCACAGACTGGGGGGCTTTCAACAGCTGGAATGTATTCCCTGACAGCCCCCGAGGCTGCTGGTCCTCCATCAAGGTGTCATCAGGGCCTAGCTCTCTCCCAGGGCTCTCTGGAGAATCTGTCCCATACCTGTCTAGTCAAGATGGGCTGTGGATGTGTCACTCTGATCTTTGCCTCTGTCATCACTGGACTCCTCCTCTGGTTCTGGGTCTCCTCCTCTCTGTCTCTGATAAGGACACTTGTCACGGGATCTAGGGCCACCTGGACAATCCAGTATAGTCTCCTCTCAAGGCTCCTAACGTCCTTGTAGACCATTTCTCCAAATGAGGTCATATCCACTGGGACATGACAATGGCTTTTACGGGGTTACTATCCACCCCACTCCTGGGAGAGGGCAGTTTGATGTCCTGTGTCCCCATCTACTGGAGAACCAGGGTCAGGCCTCAAGGGCAGTGGGGCTGCTCCATCCACTGACTCCTGACCCAATCAAATGTCCATTAACTCCCCCATGTGTTCAACACATATGTATGAACAACTTTCCAGGACCTAAGTGAACGTGGCTGGCTGCATCTGTCCCCTACTCCTGGGGAGAGAGGGGACAATGAAGCCAGCAATTATGAAAGATCTTAGGTCTCCCCTGCCCGACAGCAGGGGCTCCACAAGCACAGTCTAACAGCCTGGTTTATTTGGGCTTCTCTGCAGTAAAGAAGCAAGAAGAGGAGGGGAGACCCCTTTCTCCCATTTAGGCAGAAGAAGGACAGATGCCAGGGAAGCCCAGAAAGTGACAACATGCTAGAGTCTGAGAAGCAAGCTCTGGACTTAGAAGCAGCCAGACTGGGATTTAAGGTCCACATCATGCAGTACACCCTGGCCACTTGTTGCCTGTGCATTGAAATGTTGTGATTTTGTAATTTGGATGAAATTCCCACATCTATCAAATAAGAATCATGGTCCCTACTCCATCTGCCCAAGTGTGGTTGTGAGGCGCAAGGGAGCAAACAGAGATGAAACAGGCCATGCAGTGGCCAGGAGCCTGGCGTGCATGCAGCAGGGCTCAGTACCTGCTAGCTGTTTTCTCCTTGGACAAAGGAGTGGTGCAGGTGCCAGTCCTATTACTGAATGGGGTGCCCTGGACTGGAAAGGGGCCAGGCATGGGTAGCACAAAGGCTTGGGGGTCTTGTCTCTCTCCCTCTGAATCTGGGAGGGCCTCAACTGCTCTGCCCAGAGAGGTGTGGTGGATAAGACACCGAACCTGCCCTGGGCCCAGTCTGTAAATTAACTGGTAGTTTGACCTTGATCTCTTGGTGCTTTGCAAAATCAGACTAGCCTGAGACCACCATGCTGTGGGAAGCCCACAGCAGCTGATGGAGGGGAAGAAATGGAAGCCAGGCTGATGGCCAGAACAAGGACCCCAGCTGCACAGCATGCCCCATGCTCTCTGCCTCCAGCCTCTTCAGCCTCAGTTGAGGCCCCAGCTTGGTGGGACAGAGCCAAACTGTGTCCTCTGTGCCTGGCCAAGTCCCTGTCATGCAGAGTTAAGAGCAAGCAAAATGGCTTGGCTTCATGCTGCCACTTTGAGACAATATGTCGTCCAGCAGTGCCTGCCCAGAACCAAGCAAAAGCTCGCAGGGCTCAGGGGCCACAACAAGCATCCTACCTGCCCTTTTGCTGTCACCGCCAGTCCTGGTTCCCTGTCAGTCAGTGTGTGATGCCAGCTGACACGCACAGAGAGCCTCATGTGCCAGGCCAGGAGCTCATGGGAGGTGCCAGGCCAGGAGCTCATGGGAGGTCCCAAAGCCTGGCACAGGGTCACACTTTTGCTGCTTACAGAGAGAGGTGAAGGGACAGCAGTACCTACCCCCACCCAGGCTCGTGGGAGCTCTGCACTCCAGTGAGTCGCCTCCTCCCAGTAGACAGCTTCTCATGAAGGGTCCATCCTAGGGGCCAGTGCCTTGTCACTCCCTGCAGCCCCCACCCAGCTTCTGTCTAGAGTTGCTGCCTCAGTGGGCCTAAGGACTCAAATATCACATGTGTGGTGTATGGTGAGAGCACGTGTGCGTATGTGGGTGTGTGTGTGCATTGCATGTGTGTCTGACACATTTTGTGTAGATGGATGGTGTTCAGTGTGTGGACGATATGTGTGTGCTGAGGTGCTTGGTGTGTGTGTTTGGTTATGTGAGTGCGTGTGTAGTGTGTTTGTGTGTTTGCAGGAGGACCTGCACTTGGGCTGTGGGGCAGCAGGGAGGGAGGAATGCAGGTAGATTGGGGCAGGCCAAGCTGAGCGGGGGTGTGGGGGACCACCAAGCATAAGGACAGGGAGAGAAGAATGCAGGTTTGAGGCTTGGGTGGCAAAGCAGGAGGGGGTGCTGGCAAGGGCTCAGCTACTTTCTGGTGGTCAGTGGGCATGTGGGAGCCAGGTCTTCCTAGGGAAGGTGGTGCCGAGGCTCACCTTGAGGCAGGATGCCACATGAATGAATGTGAAGGTCAGAGGAGCTGAGCACACGTGATGGATGGCTGCATGTGTCTGCAGTATCTTCACGATGGCTTCTGTCTCCAGGTGTCATATACTGTTTGGATTTCTTATCTGGGGCTTCCAAATTCACCATCTTAACCTGGTGTATTTTATGTCTTTGGGCTGTAATTAACAGCATTCTCCATTATGGCTAGGCATATTAAAGAAATATTTCCCCAGGCTGGCAAAGGCAGAGCTCAATTTATGAAGAATCATTCTCAGAAAACACCTGGCGAGGTTTTTGTGTTGTTTAGCAGAGGTAGGATGGACAGGGGATGCATTTTACTTTCTTTTTCTGCAAAGCAATCACATCTCAGGGCTCAACCCTGGAGTTGGAATGGAAGGCAGGGAGGAGGGAGAAGAGAGGGGTAAGAGGCAAGGGAAGGGCAGAGCCCCAACTTAAAAGGGTGCAGCTAGGGGCATGGGAAACAAGGGTTACTTTGTGTGCATTCAGAGTGACAGAGGGTGAGCTAGAACTAAAGCCTGAAGGAGTGGCCAGGGGCTGCGAAGGAAGAGACATTTGTTGGAGCTTCCTCCAGGATGGACAGCGATCCCAGGGCTCCAGGTGGGAGCTGGGCTCTGTGATCTCACACGTGTCTTCTGGATCTTTCACCCACTCAGGGCCTGAGAAGAGGCAAGTGCTCCTATCTGTGTCTTTGCCCACTCTGCCCCTGGCTCCTCCCTGGTCCTCAAGGTCTTCCCATCACAGGGACAAGAAGGCTACTGGTGTGGGTGGGACTGAGCAGAGCTGGAAGTGAGGCCTGGCACCCCTGTGCACTTCACTCCACCTGCCTGAAAGCTTCTCGTCCTTCTCCCCAGTGGTGGATGGAGGAAGGGCATCCTGGGAGCCTGTGAGTGTGTTTCTTACCTAGCAACAGGGACTTTTCAGATGTGATGTAATCAAGGACCCTCAGATGAGGTCAGTGTCCTGGGTTGTTTGGGTGGCCCGATGGAGTCACAAGAATCCTTTTCTCTTGTGTGAGAGAAGGAGACTTGAGGGGAGATTGAATCAGAGATCTGAGCAATGTGATATCTACTTCACTTTGAAGGTGGGATGAGCCCAAAAGCCCATCCCCCACCCCACCTCCGAGGCTGGCAGGTGCCGAGCACATCCATCGAGAGCCCCAGTGCACCATGGGACACTGACTGACTACTATGGCTTGCATATGTCCCCCTGTTTATGTGACACACTCAATCCCTGATGAACAGTGCTGGGAGGTGGCGAGCAGGCCAGGGGCTCTGCCTCACGAGAGGCTCATCGCTGTCACGGGAGGTGGGATTGCTGTGCTATCGAAGTACATTCAGCCCTCTCTGGCTTCCATGTGATGCAGTCCACCATGTCGTGACATAGCAGGAAGGCCATCCTCAGAGGTGGTCCTTGATCTTGGACTTCTCAGCCTCCAGAATGTGGGAAGTAGGTCTCTGAGGGTCTTTACCAATTGCCCAGTCTGTGGTACTCTGTTATAGTAGCACAAAACAGAGTAAAACAGTGACCCTACAGCAACTGTGGACTGCAGATGACAAAGTCCAGAGTAGGTCATCCTCAGTGCTCCACACAGGCCCCTTTCTCGCTCACCTGTCAGGCTTGCCCAGGACCAAGGAGGATGAGAGGAGGGTCTCAAGGATGTGTAGGGACCTGTGGCATTGGTGGGAAGAGAAGAGGTGGGGAATGGAAGCCAGGGCTGTGGTCTCATCTCATCTGCCTGACATGAGGTTCCTTTTCCGGTTTAGGTAACCAAGGCCCAGACACAAGTGGTTTCCTGCATCCTTGCCAGACTCTGATCTTCTGTCCTGGGCCTTGTGGTCGGTCGGCTGCCCAGCCACAGGAGGGTCACACCCGGGCCTTATAGGAAGAGGTGGGACAGGGCCCGACCAGAGGCTTTTAACTCCCCTGGAAGGAGGTCATGCTCCTTCCTTTATCTCAGACGTTGTGTCCCTGTTACCAGGGACAGGCCCAGGGACCTGCAGCAACAGGTGGAGAAAACAAGGCAGAGAAGGAGCAGAGAGAGCCAGGAAGGAGGAGATTAGCATTGAAGAACTGAAAGGAGGAGGCAGGTTTAAGACCAGATGGATTTCAGGAACCAAGGAAAACAGAAAGAATCAAGGTACCGCAGTTGCATTTTTTGTGATGTACTGCTGCTGAGAAATGATGGCGGTGTGGCACCTCCCCCTCCCCTGCCCACTCTTGAGTTCTGTAGTGTCCTGCAGGTATTCCTCACAGACCCAGGGGCCGGAGGATGCTGTCTGAGTCATTTATACAGCAAACTATTCTTTGCTGGGCCTTAAATTTATGCTAGTGGTAGAAGCTGGAAGCAGAGATGTGGTCTTTGTGGGGGAAGCTTGAGGGGCAGGCGCTGTGGCCCAGGCCCTCTCTCATGCCCACAGGTCAGAGTATCTGTCTGCAGGCCTCATTCTCTCTGCTCCCTGGGACCTCAGGCAGGCTCCATGTGGAACTCACTCCCCTGTTTTCTGATGGCAGATGGAGACTCAGAGTCAAAGATCTTGAGAGGTAATTCTGAGGACAATCCTTTGCCCCAGGACCCCATGTTCTGTCCAGGCCACCAACTAGATGCAAACCTGAGAAAACCACGCCTACCTCTCACAGACCTGGAGACTCCATAGGACTACCCTTCCTACTTCCCCTTCTCTAGCTCCCACTGGCAGCGTTTGGTTGGAAACAGTCCATATCCATTGTCATGGCAACCTTGGGGAGCCCCTTTCACAAGTCTTGCCTTGAAATCTCAGGAAGGGGTAAAGAAAGGACTCAGGCTCATTGAGGGCCCTGAGCTCAGGAACCAGGGGTTGTGCTTCTGGTTTCTGCTCTGGCAGCAGCCTCCCTCTGGGGTTGCCCTGACATTTCTGATGTTTCTCGGTTGAGCCAGTGACCTGATGACTCCACATCTGACCTCCAGATCCATCCCTGCTCTCCTTTTACCCTAGGAGACTGGTCCCAAAGTAGCACCCTGCTCCATGCTGCCCACGGGGAGTTCTGGCAGGAGATAAGGCAGAAGCAGGTGGAGGTGGGGTCTCCTGCCGCTCTGGCACTGTGGTTGGTCCCCAATGTTCCCTGCTTTCTCCTGTGGCCCCATCTCTTGCTGTTTCCCCTCTGGCCCTACCTGACTAGAGACAGCAGGCTGGCTGAGGCCATCTTCAGGGTGGCCCTCCATCCTGCCCTCATTTCTGTAAGTAGTTCTCTCATTAATTCTCCAGTTCAACCTCTAGTCAGTTCTGGTTCCTGCTGGGAACCTGATTTTTCCCAAGTGGTGCTGTGATTAATTGGATGCGTTTATGTACTAACCGGCCATGTCTCTCTTCTGCTTTGCTTCAACTCCTCCTCACTCCTCTCACTGCAGGAGTCTTCCCACTCCCCACCCACCCTCACCAGCCATGGCCTTCTTACGGCCCATCTCTCATTGAGGCCATTGGTGTAGGGCCTGCTGTCCTGGCCTCCTTTGACCTGATCTCAGTGTCGGCCTGTGCTCACTGCTCTGCCCTAAATGGGTCCACTGGATAAAGCCATTTTCTGACCTGTCATAGGGTCACACATCTCCCAGCATTTTGTTTGCTCAGAGCACTTTCTGGCCTGCGGCGGTCAATCTTCCCTAGGAACCAGCCTTACATGGTGGTGCCCCAGGGCTTTCTGAGGTGGGCTCTTAGGGGCCTCTGTGCACTCCACACCTTGACACCCTCAGTGGCCTTCCTCCCTTGTGTCCCCACACTTTTTCTCATCTCATTTAGGATAATGACCCTTAGATCCACCTCCCTGCAACTGTCTATCGTCTGCTTTCAGTGCTTCCCCGCACAGGGACCTCCTCCCACCTCGACCAGCTGCCCAGAAGTTACTTCTTTACTAGAGACCAAACAAACTCTCCTTGGTGTTGGGTCCTCTTCCCTGGAACTACCCAGAATGTGACGAACCTACCTTCCCAAATCACGATGGTCCTTTTGGTATGGAGAGGCAGTTCCCGGGCTCTCTGTCTTCATTCCATCCCCATAGACTGTGGGGCGTTTGGCTGACGCTGAGCCCCTTGGTCAACAGCACAGGTTCCATCTGTTAGGATGGACTCCCTGTGCCGGAGATCAAGGAGGGCCATCTTTCTTTGGTTATTCAACACACGTGGTGTAAGACTATGAGCCAAGCAGTGGGGACAGAGAGGTGAGGAACTGTCACTTACCTTTGGGGACAGTGATAGAAGCCACAACAAGTAATGTGAAATTCTCTTTTCCAGCTTCTTGCGAACACCTGGGACTCAGCAGCATCAGGGCTTGGCCTCCCCATCTCCCCACAATGAGGCTGTGCAGTGGTACCATCTTCTTCATGGATGAGATTTGAGGCTCCATGAGTGAAATGCTGCATCAGAGTTTCTGCAGCCAGGAAGAGCAGAGGGTGGCACTGGAGATGTTTGTCTGCAAGTCCCAGGGTCCTGTGACTGTGCTCTTCTGATGTCTCCTGTGGGACATCAAGGAACAAAGACTTTCTGTTTGTCTTTTAAACTGCGCACACAGGGGTTTCAGGCATGTCCTAAGTAAGGCCTGCCTGGAACTGGCCTGCTCTGTGAGGACAGAGTGCAGCAGGTAGATCAAGGCGCTTACAATGTACTGGGGATGGGCCATCCCCAGTTCAACCTCCCTGAGCAGAAGCTCTGAGTGGGACTCAGCACTTCCTGGGTCCCCTATGCAGCCTGGGCTCATCTCCAGGATAGTGGGCTCCTGTGGGACGGTGGGAGCATCCCCACTGGTCCAAGAGGCTCCAGATGTGCACCCCACTCCCCCGGATCTCCCTGCAGTTCCTCTTCTCTGTGCTCTGCAACTGTCTGGTGGCTTATTAACTTGGCCAACACAATGGCCTGATGTGCCCATTTTGGCGTTGCCTGGGTCTCAGTGCCAGCTCGTTGGTGCAGCATGTGAGTGGCACCCAGACAGGGCTGTGAGTGAAAGTGAGCTGGGTCCTCTGGCCCAGTGACGGTGGCAGTGTCAGCTGCAGGGGCTACTTTGAGCTACTACATCACATGTTTGCCTGGACTGCCCAAGCCCTCAGTTCCATGTGACAGGGTGGCTGGGAGTCACTGTGCGTGGGAGGTCCCCGCTGGGCAAAGTCCCCTCTGGTTCTGGTCCATTTTCCCTTTGGCATAATCAGTCATGTGGCTTCTTCTTTCTGGGCCAAAACAACAGAGAGTCTTGCAGAATGGATAATCAATTTCAATAATAAGTTAAATGGGTTTGCTTTTGTTCCCAGAAAAACTCCCACTGGGAGAGGGATTTCTTAAAAGACTCCTGGGTTGAGTTTTACTTCTGAACTTGGGCTTCCAGCTGCTTTGGAGCTAACTGAGTATACAGCATGAATAAACATGGACCTGGAGCTAGTTCCTCACACCCACTCAGATGCTAGGGCAAGAAACACTCTGGATGCCTCCAGGGAGCCCCCTGGAATGAGCTCTGGCCATGCCTCAGTGGCGCATGTTCCCAGAACACAACGTGGGATCAGAATCTCCCTCCACACTGGCTCAAGCGGCAGTTTAGAGCCACATTGCTTCTTCTGAACTATAATGCACAGGTTCTAAGACATGGAGATGTGTTCATCAGACACACAGACCTTAGCCGCTTAAGTGATATACCAAAGCCAAGTGCAGAAGGCTACTCTGCCATGGGCCAAACCCAGGGCCCTGTGGCCATCATGGGATGTCTTTCTCTACTGTAGGCTCGGTCTCATTTGTTGTGTCTCTTTGGGACTTCGAACAGAACATGCATGGTGTTTAATAAGTGTTTGTGTGGACGAATAGGTGCACGAAGGATGAATGATGAAGTCAATCTTTTCTAAATCATTCAGGCCTCCCGTTTGAGGATAGGCTTTCCTGGGACTCCAGGCAGCTCTGTGATTGGGCTGCACCTGCATTTACCAGGATTTGTCAGCGTGCTTGCTATACGCCATACACGCTCAGTAAATACAGATGAAAAGAACACGAGTCCTGCACCTCAGTCATGGACCTGTTTATGTGAGGTTTCAGGGCTTCCTGATGACAAATCCTGAATAAACCAATTCTGCTTTGATGATTCCTCAAAGCACCCAAAAACATCTTTGCAGTGTGATCTCTCAGAGAGCTCCCAGCATTGCAACCAGGGGACATTTCTTTGTTGAGAACTGGATCAAGCCATTGGCTAGGGTTGAGGGCCATTTCAGATTGAAGCATAGCCTTACAATGCTGGTCTCTCACATGGTTGGCAAGTCACTCACACCGTGAGGATGCACAGGAACGGAATAGAGGCATTTTTTTCTTTTTTTGTCTCCTGTGTCAGCTCACTCATTGAGTGGAAAGGCAGGAAAAGCAACTCTACCACTTAGATTCTTTTCTTTTTATTTAGTACCCAGAAAGTGGAGTTGGAATGATATAAGTGAAATTCATATGTACTATGACTCCACCATAAATGTTCAATGCAAACTGGTTAGCAGTCTGCAAAAAACTGAAACTAGATCCATGTATATCACCCTATACCAAGATTAACTCAAAATGGATCAAGGATCTTAATATCAGACCCCAAACTCTTAAGTTGATACAAGAAAGACTAGGAAATACTCTGGAGTTAGTAGGTATAGGTAAGAACTTTCTCAATGAAACCCCAGCAGCACAACAACTAAGAGATAGCATAGACAAATGGGACCTCATAAAACTAAAAAGCTGCTGTTCATCAAAAGAAATGGTCTCTAAACTGAAGAGAACACCCACAGAGTGGGAGAAAATATTTGCCAACTATACATCAGACAAAGGACTGATAACCAGAATATACAGGGAACTTAAAAAACTAAATTCTCCCAAAACTAATGAACCAATAAAGAAATGGGCACGTGAACTAAACAGAACTTTCTCAAAAGAAGAAATACAAATGGCCAGAAAACACATGAAAAAATGCTCACCATCTCTAGCAATAAAGGAAATGCAAATTAAAACCACGCTAAGATTCCACCTCACCCCTGTTAGAATAGCCATCATCAGCAACACCACCAACAACAGGTGTTGGCGAGGATGCGGGGAAAAAGGAACCCTCTTACACTGTTGGTGGGAATGTAGACTAGTACAACCACTCTGGAAAAAAATTTGGAGTCTACTTAAAAAGCTGGACATCGATCTACCATTTGATCCAGTAATACCACTCTTGGGGATATACCCAAAAGACTGTTACTCCAGAGGCACCTGCACATCCATGTTTATTGCGGCACTATTCACAATAGCCAAGTTATGGAAACAGCCAAGATGCCCCACCACTGACGAATGGATTAAGAAAATGTGGTATCTATACACAATGGAATTTTATGCAGCCATGAAGAAGAACGAAATGTTATCATTCGCTGGTAAATGGATGGAATTGGAGAACATCATTCTGAGTGAGGTTAGCCTGGCTCAAAAAACCAAAAATCGTATGTTCTCCCTCATATGCGGACATTAGATCAAGGGCAAACACAACAAGGGGATTGGACTATGAGCACATGATAAAAGCGAGAGCACACAAGGGAGGGGTGAGGATAGGTAAGACACCTAAAAAACTAGCTAGCGTTTGTTGACCTTAACGCAGAGAAACTAAAGCAGATACCTTAAAGCAACTGAGGCCAATAGGAAAAGGGGAACAGGAACTAGAGAAAAGGTTAGATCAAAAAGAATTAACCTAGAAGGTAACACACACTCACAGGAAATTAATGTGAGTCAATGCCCTGTATAGCTATCCTTATCTCAACCAGCAAAACCCCTTGTTCCTTCCTATTATTGCTTATACTCTCTCTACAACAAAATTAGAGATAAGGGCAAAATAGTTTCTGCTGGGTATTGAGGAGGGGGGAGAGGGAGGGGGCGGAGTGTGTGGTAAGGGAGGGGGTGGGGGCAGGGGGGAGAAATGACCCAAGCCTTGTATGCACATATGAATAATAAAAGAAAAAAGAAAAAAAAAAGAAAAAAAAATAAATGCTCAATGCAGATCTAGTAGCTGGTGCAGGAAGAGTTTCTTGTTGGATGTGGAAAGTAAAATTTCATCATTTAGGGAGAAAATCAACTAAGCAATCCATCTACCACTCACCTTCCAAACAACCAACTCACCTATCCACCCACCAACCAAACCAGCCACCCAACTGATGAACCAGTGAGGCAGTCAAGCTCATCTGTAGAGGCCATGCAAGCCCCTCACATGGAGCTAGGAAAAGGGTTTTGCTAAAACCAATGGGAGGATGGTCACCATCCTTGATGGACAGATCTGTTTGATGTAATAGATTTCCCCTTTTTCTTTATGTCACCCTTGGCTGCTGTGATGACCTGTCTTCAGGAGTTTCTACCCATTCCTGTGCCTGCTAATTCTCAGCCTCCAGATCTGGTCCTCTTTGGCCCTCCCCGTGGTGGTTGCCTGTGTCATCTCTCATGGCCTTTGATGCTTGTCTTTGGACTCTGGCTTCTGTGGTGGAAGTGATGCTACTGTCTGGACTGATAAGAAGAGAGGAGGCAGCTGAGGGGAAAGAGCACAGCACTGTTCAGATAGTGATGTGGTGAGCTCGACCTGTCCTGGACACATCCTTTCAATCCCGCTTGCACTACCTGGTGTAGGGGAGGATGAGCACAATGGGGAATTAAGCAGATGTGGGTCTGAGCCCAGAGGGAACCGTGCAGCAGCTGTGCTGTGGACCTTTTCTTAGTATTGGCTTCCCCATCTTGAAGGGGCGATGTAGTGTGTCATTAAGTAGCACTATTTTAGAGATTCAGTGAGACTTGTTTGAAAAGCACTAATTGGTGGTCAAATGCCTACTGGTGGTCATTGCCCATGGTTTCTTCTCTGTGTTCCGCTGAGCCTATCTTTGCTTTTGGTTTTTTTGACTTTCTGCAATTATTGAGCATTTGACTGTATTCCTGGAACATGTGCCAGCGAGGCACAGAAGCCTGGGAACCGCCCCAGGCAGACAGAGACAAAAAAGAGCATGATCTCCAGACATGCCATACTGTGGACATCTACCTCCTCCCCCATCTCCACTGTTGTCCTGGTTCATTTTCTGTTTCATAACTGGATACTAGAGGCGAGGCAGTTTACAAAAGATAAGTTTATTTGGCTTATGGTTCTGAAGGCTGGGGTGTTCAAGAAGAGTGTTGATACCCACTTGGCATCTGGTGAGGGCTCGTGTTCACCATGGCACGGCAGAGGGCACCACCTGGTGAGACAGAACAAGCATGTTAGCTCAGGTCTCTTCCTCTTCTTACAAAGCACCTAATGCCAACATGGGGCCCAGACTGATGACATCATCCACTGTGCAAAGGCCCCACTTCCAGATATCATTAAATGAATTACGTTCCCACACATGAACTTTTGCCGAACCCATGCAAACCATAGTCTGGCTTTAACATGGCCCAAGCTCTTCTTTTTATCATTGCATGGCGATCTGTCACAAAACCAAAAGCCACTCTTGTCTCACAAAGTCTGCTAATACCTGAAAATGAACTTTAGCTTTGTCATCTGAGCGGACAAACTCCGTGGTCTGTGTTCTGCCAGTAGCTCAGCCCCCCTCTCAAGACTGCAGTCTCCTCCTCTGAGCACAGTTAGTCTGTCCATCAGCATTGCTTGCCTGTTCCTGCAGGCTTCTGGACCCACGTGTGCACGAGCCGTTCTGCCTGGAGCTCTCTCCCCTCCACCCATCTCTCCAGTGCTAGTCAGGTTCCCACCTCCCCCGCAAGGCCCCTAGATGTCCCTGTCATAGTGCAGCAATGCTCCTGCCTCTAGAACCAGCATTGTGGAGCACAGAGATTCATGCCTGTTTCAAATCACAGAATGTGCCCCTCAAGGACAGAGGCTGTGTTTAATTCATCTTTGTAGATGTGGGAGATCTTGGAGGCCAAGTCCAAGAAGTCAGGCTTCCAGTCTGGCTGGTGGGGGACTGGTGTCTGTCTCCTCTTGTGGACTGGGCCTCCAAGGGCAGGGATGTCATGCTGTACCTTTGGTGCTCTTGGCTGACTCAGACTCGCAGGGAAGCTCTGCAGCCACCTGTCAATGATATACTCATCCAAATGAAGAACAGATGAAATGGCTTTGCTTTATCCCAAGTTGTCAAACCTCTCTGCAAACTTCACTGCACTCTGTAATGGCGTCCCCTCCAGGATGTCCTGAGTCCTGGTGTGACCCAGAGGTCCTGGCTGCAGGCAACAGGCAGAGCTCAGCTGCTCTAGGCAGCGGCTCCTGCCCATAATATTTTTTTTTGTAGGGACATCAGGTGTGGGTGTTATTCTTACGGGGAAGAGCAGTGAGGGGAAGGCCCCCACAAACCAGTGCACCCTTTCAGGGAGGGTCGTGTTGGGGCTGTCCACTGTGTGGACATATGGAGACGCGTGTGGAACTTCATGGTCATACAAAGCCGCCCATGTTCATAACCGAGTGGACACACAACGCCAATTCTTCCCAAGCTGTGTGTAAATTTCCAGACTTCAGGTAGGAGGGGGTGCTGAGTGGAGGTTGGGCCACAGGTAGAATCATATGCCATGGGGGACAAAGAAGGGTCAGCTTCAGAACTCTGACTTCCGCTGGCTAAAGGTGGGGGGTGACATAGAACCGCAGAGTCTGCAGAAGGGGATATTGGACCGATCACAGTTCCATCAGGATCGCTGCAACTGAGATACGCTTCGGGTGACACAGGCGAAAGGGCAGACATGGTCTACCATCACGTGAGCACCTAACCACAGAGAAAGTGCTGCAGGCCATGGCAGAACCTATTTCTGTAACTGACCAGGAGGCCGGGGTTGATGTGTGGAGCTCCTTTATCCCTCACTCATTCTGTGTTTTCCCTTGCCAGGTGGTCGTGTGGTCTCTCTTGTAGGGAGGCCCAGCTTCCTTCTGAGGGCCGAGCCCTTGTGGGTCATCTTTGTGCCTGGCAGTGCAAGGCTGCACTGCAGGGGATGTCCTGAGCCCCCAACAGATCTTTTTCTTGTCACCATTGTGTAGTGACATTTTCATTGATCTTGATGGTCAGGATAAATCGCCCCAGACAACACCGTGGCCTCGTCACCTCTGCCTGTAGAGTGACACGAGGAGGCCGATGTGGTCTCCAGCTGTAAATCACTGAGACTGTTGTTCAGCTCCCTCCACGGGAGAAGTCTTCTTGTAAACACCAAGATCCCACAGCAGAAGACAAGACCCCGGAGTTGTACAGACCAGAAACAGTTTTGCCATGGACTTGAGGTGAGAGTGAGAGGTGTGGCCTTCCCACCCCTTGGCTCCTGGACAGGGAGTTCTGCCTCTGAGAATGGCAGTCTCACCTTGATTTCTTATGCTATGTAATGATGGCCACAAGTTTTGAGGCTCAGAGCAACATCTGCTTGCATCCCATCCCGCCCCAGGTTTCCATAGGTCAGAAGACTGAGCATGGGCTTTTTGCTCTGTGTCTAAAGGTGGTGTCCAGCTGTCCAGACTCACTCCTTCCTGGATTTTAGGGCCAGCTGCAGGCTTATGTGGCTGTTGGCAGGATTCGGTGTTTGGCTGCTGTAGCACGACACCCTGTCTTTTGCTGGCCAGAGACCAGAGGCTGGAGGCTGGAGGCTGGAGGCTTCTCTCCCTCCCCAGACCAGCTGCCATTGCTTGGCATGCCAGCTCTCAGCTCTGGAACCTCCACTGGCCCCTTGTGCTTTGCAGCACTTCCTTGAAGATGGGATCTGTCCTTTCTAAAGATCCACTTGGCCAGGTCAGGCCTCCCCAGGAAATCATCCTTTTGTTTACATGTAGTCAGCTGTTTAGGGACCTTACTTACATCTGAAGAATCCTTTCTGCTGTCTAATCTACTGTGATCACAGGAGTAATGGACCAGCACGTGCAGTTCCTGGTTTTTTTTTTTTTTTTTTGGGTGTCAATAAAACTTTATTTATTTATTTTTATTTTTTTTTCTCTTTTTTTTTTTTCATTTTTCTTTTATTATTCATATGTGCATACAAGGCTTGGTTTATTTCTCCCCGCTGCCCCCACCCCCTCCCTTACCACCCACTCCACCCCCTCCCGCTCCCCCCCTCAATACCCAGCAGAAACTATTTTGCCCTTATCTCTAATTTTGTTGTAGAGAGAGTATAAGCAATAATAGGAAGGATCAAGAGGTTTTGCTGGTTGAGATGAGGATAGCTATACAGGGCATTGACTCACATTGATTTCCTGTGCGTGGGTGTTACCTTCTAGGTTAATTCTTTTTGATCTAACCTTTTCTCTAGTTCCTGGTCCCCTTTTCCTATTGGCCTCAGTTGCTTTAAGGTATCTGCTTTAGTTTCTCTGCGTTAAGGGCAACAAATGCTAGCTAGTTTTTTAGGTGTCTTACCTATCCTCACCCCTCCCTTGTGTGCTCTCGCTTTTATCATGTGCTCATAGTCCAATCCCCTTGTTGTGTTTGCCCTTGATCTAATGTCCACATATGAGGGAGAACATACGATTTTTGGTCTTTTGAGCCAGGCTAACCTCACTCAGAATGATGTTCTCCAATTCCATCCATTTACCAGCGAATGATAACATTTCGTTCTTCTTCATGGCTGCATAAAATTCCATTGTGTATAGATACCACATTTTCTTAATCCATTCGTCAGTGCTGGGGCATCTTGGCTGTTTCCATAACTTGGCTATTGTGAATAGTGCCGCAATAAACATGGATGTGCAGGTGCCTCTGGAGTAACAGTCTTTTGGGTATATCCCCAAGAGTGGTATTGCTGGATCAAATGGTAGATCGATGTCCAGCTTTTTAAGTAGCCTCCAAATTTTTTTCCAGAGTGGTTGTACTAGTCTACATTCCCACCAACAGTGTAAGAGGGTTCCTTTTTCCCCGCATCCTCGCCAACACCTGTTGTTGGTGGTGTTGCTGATGATGGCTATTCTAACAGGGGTGAGGTGGAATCTTAGTGTGGTTTTAATTTGCATTTCCTTTATTGCTAGAGATGGTGAGCATTTTTTCATGTGTTTTCTGGCCATTTGAATTTCTTCTTTTGAGAAAGTTCTGTTTAGTTCACTTGCCCATTTCTTTATTGGTTCATTAGTTTTGGGAGAATTTAGTTTTTTAAGTTCCCTGTATATTCTGGTTATCAGTCCTTTGTCTGATGTATAATTGGCAAATATTTTCTCCCACTCTGTGGGTGTTCTCTTCAGTTTAGAGACCATTTCTTTTGATGAACAGAAGCTTTTTAGTTTTATGAGGTCCCATTTATCTATGCTATCTCTTAGTTGCTGTGCTGCTGGGGTTTCATTGAGAAAGTTCTTACCTATACCTACTAACTCCAGAGTAATTCCTACTCTTTCTTGTATCAACTTAAGAGTTTGGGGTCTGATATTAAGATCCTTGATCCATTTTGAGTTAATCTTGGTATAGGGTGATATACATGGATCTAGTTTCAGTTTTTTGCAGACTGCTAACCAGTTTTCCCAGCAGTTTTTGTTGAAGAGGCTGCTATTTCTCCATCGTATATTTTTAGCTCCTTTGTCAAAGATAAGTTGCTTATAGTTGTGTGGCTTCATATCTGGATCCTCTATTCTGTTCCACTGGTCTTCATGTCTGTTTTTGTGCCAGTACCATGCTGTTTTTATTATTATTGCTTTGTAATATAGTTTGAAGTCAGGTATTGTGATACCTCCTGCATTGTTCTTTTGACTGAGTATTGCCTTGGCTATTCGTGGCCTCTTGTGTTTCCATATAAATTTCACAGTAGATTTTTCAATCTCTTTGATGAATGTCATTGGAATTTTGATGGGAATTGCATTAAACATGTAGATTACTTTTGGGAGTATCGACATTTTTACTATGTTGATTCTACCAATCCATGAGCATGGGAGATCTCTCCACTTTCTATAGTCTTCCTCAATCTCTTTCTTCAGAAGTGTATAGTTTTCCTTGTAGAGGTCTTTCACATCTTTTGTTAGGTTTACACCTAGGTATTTGATTTTTTTTGAGGCTATTGTAAATGGAATTGTTTTCATACATTCTTTTTCCGTTTGCTCATTGTTAGTGTATAGAAATGCTAATGATTTTTCTATGTTGATTTTATATCCTGCTACCTTGCTATAGCTATTGATGATGTCTAGAAGCTTCTGAGTAGAGTTTTTTGGGTCTTTAAGGTATAGGATCATGTCGTCTGCAAATAGGGATATTTTGACAGTTTCTTTACCTATTTGTATTCCTTTTATTCCTTCTTCTTGCCTAATTGCTCTGGCTAGGAATTCCAGTACTATGTTGAATAGGAGTGGAGATAGTGGGCATCCTTGTCTGGTTCCTGATTTTAGAGGGAATGGTTTTAATTTTTCTCCGTTAAGTATAATGCTGGCTGTAGGTTTGTCATATATAGCTTTTATAATGTTGAGGAACTTTCCTTCTATTCCTAGTTTTCTTAGAGCTTTTATCATGAAATGATGTTGGATCTTATCAAAGGCTTTTTCTGCATCTATTGAGATGATCAAGTGGTTTTTGTCTTTGCTTCTGTTAATGTGGTTTATTACGTTTATTGATTTTCGTATGTTGAACCACCCCTGCATCCCTGGGATGAAGCCTACCTGGTCGTGGTGAATAATCTTTTTGATGTGTTGCTGAATTCGATTTGCCATTATTTTGTTGAGGATTTTTGCATCAATGTTCATTAAGGAGATTGGCCTATAGTTCTCCTTTTTGGAGGTGTCTTTGCCTGGTTTTGGGATAAGTGTAATACTGGCTTCATAAAATGTGTTTGGCAGTTTTCCTTCCCTTTCTATTTCATGGAACAGTTTAAGGAGGGTTGGTATCAGTTCTTCTTTAAAGGTCTGATAGAATTCAGCAGAGAATCCATCAGGTCCTGGACTTTTCTTTTTGGGGAGACTCTTGATTGCTGCTTCAATTTCATTTTGTGTTATAGGTCTATTCAGGTGATTAATTTCCTCTTGGTTCAGTTTTGGATGATCATATGTATCTAGAAATCTGTCCATTTCTTTTAGATTTTCAAATTTATTTGAATATAGGTTCTCAAAGTAGTCTCTGATGATTTCCTGGACTTCCATGGTGTTTGTTGTTATCTCCCCTTTTGCATTCCTGATTCTACTAATTTGGGTTTTTTCTCTCCTCATTTTAGTCAGGTTTGCCAGGGGTCTATCGATCTTGTTTATTTTTTCAAAGAACCAACTTTTTGTTTCATTAATTCTTTGTATGGTTTTTTTGGTTTCTATTTCATTGATTTCAGCTCTTATTTTTATTATTTCTCTCCTTCTATTTGTTTTGGGATTTGCTTGTTCTTGTTTTTCTAGGAGTTTGAGATGTATCATTAGGTCATTGATTTGGGATCTTTCAATCTTTTTAATATATGCACTCATGGCTATAAACTTTCCTCTCAAGACTGCCTTAGCTGTGTCCCATAGGTTCTGGTAGGTTGTGTTTTCATTTTCATTGACTTCTAGGAACTTTTTAATTTCCTCTTTTATTGCATCGATGATCCATTCTTCATTAAGTAATGAGTTATTTAGTTTCCAGCTGTTTGCATGTTTTTTGTCTTTACTTTTGTTGTTGAGTTCTACTTTTACTGCATTGTGGTCAGATAGTATGCATGGTATTATTTCTATTTTCTTATATTTGCTGAGACTTGCTTTGTGCCCTAGGATATGATCTATTTTGGAGAAGGTTCCATGGGCTGCTGAGAAGAATGTATATTGTGTAGAGGTTGGATGAAATGTTCTGTAGACATCTACTAGGTCCACTTGATCTATTGCATATTTTAGATCTTGGATTTCTTTATTGAGTTTTTGTTTGGATGACCTATCTATTGATGATAATGGAGTGTTAAAGTCTCCCACAACCACTGTGTTGGCGTTTATATATGCTTTTAGATCTTTCAGGGTATGTTTGATGAAATTGGGTACGTTGACATTGGGTGCGTACAGATTGATGATTATTATTTCCTTTTGGTCTATTTCCCCTTTTATTAGTATGGAATGTCCTTCTTTATCTCGTTTGATCAATGTAGGTTTGAAGTCTACTTTGTCAGAGATAAGTATTGCTACTCCTGCTTGTTTTCGGGGGCCATTGGCTTGGTAAATCTTCTTCCAGCCTTTCATCCTAAGCATATGCTTATTTCTGTCGGTGAGATGAGTCTCCTGTAAGCAACAAATTGTTGGATCTTCTTTTTTAATCCATTTTGTCAAACGGTGTCTTTTGATGGGTGAATTAAGTCCATTAACATTAAGTGTTAGTACTGATAGGTATGTGGTGATTCCTGCCATTTAGTTATCTTAGTTGTTTGAAGGTTTGATTGTGTGTACCTAACTTGATGTTACTCTCTACTGTCTTGCTTTTTCTTATCCTGTGGTTTGGTGCTGCCTGCCTTTTCATGGTTAAGTTGGGTGTCACTTTCTGTGTGCAGGATCCCTTGCAGAATCTTTTGTAATGGTGGCTTTGTGGTCACATATTGTTTTAGTTTCTGCTTATCATGGAAGACTTTTATTGCTCCATCTATTTTGAATGATAGCTTTGCTGGGTAGAGTATCCTGGGGTTGAAGTTATTTTCATTCAGTGCCCGGAAGATCTCACCCCACGCTCTTCTTGCTTTTAATGTTTCTGTTGAGAAGTCTGCTGTGATTTTGATGGGTTTACCTTTGTATGTTACTTGTTTTTTCTCTCTTGCAGCCTTCAATATTCTTTCCTTAGTTTCTGAACTTGTTGTTTTAATGATGATATGTCGTGGAGTAGTTCTATTTTGATCTGGTCTGTTTGGTGTCCTGGAGGCCTCTTGCATTTGTATGGGAATATCTTTCTCTAGATTTGGGAAATTTTCCGTTATTATTTTGTTGAATATATTATGCATTCCCTTCGCTTGCACCTCTTCTCCTTCTTCGATGCCCATGATTCTCAAGTTTGGTCTTTTGATGGAGTCGGTGAGTTCTTGCATTTTCTTTTCACAGGTCTTGAGTTGTTTAATTAGTAGTTCTTCAGTTTTTCCTTTAATTACCATTTCATCTTCAAGTTCTGAGATTCTGTCTTCTGTTTGTTCTATTCTGCTGGATTGGCCTTCCGTTTTGTTTTGCAGTTCTGTTTCGTTCTTTTTTCTGAGGTTTTCCATATCCTGGCTGTTTTCTTCTTTATTGTTGTCTATTTTTGTCCTGAGTTCATTTATCCATTTATTCATTGTGTTCTCTCTTTCATTTTGGTGTTTATACAGTGCTTCTATGGTTTCCTTTATTTCTTCTTTTGCTTTTTCAAATTCTCTATTTTTATTGTCTTGGAATTTCTTGAGTGTCTCCTGTACATTTTGGTTGACCCTATCCAGTATCATCTCTATAAAATTCTCATTGAGTACTTGTAGTATGTCTTCTTTTAAATTATTCTTGTAGGCTTCATTGGGTCCTTTGGCATAGTTTATCTTCATTTTGTTGGAGTCTGGCTCTGAGTTTCTGTTCTCTTCATTCCCCTCTGGTTCCTGTACTAATTTTTTGCTGTGGGGAAACTGGTTTCCTTGTTTTTTCTGTCTTCCTGTCATTGTCCTTGGTGTTGTTACTGTCCCTGTACTGTGCGTAATTAAGTATTTTCTAGCTTGTAATAATAACAATGGTAATATTGAGAATGGAAGAGTGAGCTGAGATGGAAAGCAAGAAGTTAAAGAAAAGGGGTAAACATATATACAGACAAGAGGGAGAAAGCAGAACAAGGTATCAGACAAGAGAGTTTCAAAGGTATAAACAGGGAGTGTTAGTGTACTAATCGACAGTAAGCTGAACAGACAATAGAGTGACAGAGAGAGGATTGAAAATCAAAGATAAAAAAATAAAAAATAAGTATATGAAAGTAATATCTATTTATAAAATGAATTAAAATAAAATGGAAAATAGAAAATTAAAAAAAAACAAAAAAAACCAAAAAAACCAAAAAACTTCCAAGTATATATGCAATGCAATTTCAGTCTTAATAATTTGGATGTCCGTCTCAATCTCCAGTCCTGGAGTTGGTGCCTCAGATGTTGTTCTGTAGTTGTCTCATCAAAGGGGATGCATAAAGTAGAACAAAACTACACTCACACACACACAGAAGAAAAAAAAAAAAAAGCCCTACCAAGTGTCCCCAGTTCAAATGCAATAGTTTCAGTAAGTTTTTCGGCTTGCAGGTGTAATTCGGTTGTTCTCTCATCAAAGGTAGGGAGAAAAAGAAAAAAAAAGCGTCTGGAGGCAGTTCTGAGAGTGGTATCTGCAACTGTGGCTCGCCTGCCTGCTGCTCTCAGCCTGTAGCTGGCGGCGTTATTTATGCAGATCTCTGGGGTGAGCTAGCGCTCACCTGGTCCCACAGGCTTTGTTTGCTCAGAGTTCTCCTGTGCGGGGGAGGGGGGCCTCTGCCACAGGCTTTTCCCTTTCCAAGCACTGGGAAAGGCGACACTGCCCCGCGTTGTCAGGCCTGCGTGTTTATTTACAGTTCACGTGGGAAGTGGGTCTTCCCTCCTCTCACAAGCGTCCCTGCTCCTGGTTGCTGGCGCGCCCCGCTCCCGCCAGAGCCTCTCCGGCCGCCCGGCTCGTTTATTTACAGTCCCGGGAAGGATTCCCTTCCCCCAATCTTCAGCGCTCAGGGCGCCCCTCCCTCTTTCCAGCGTCTTAACTGTTCTTATTGCTTAGTACTCAGTTTCTCTTTTTTCCCGGGTGGAAGTCAGTCTGTCCAGGGGGCTATGCTGCTCTGGCCCAGGGTTGTCTGTGGGGGAACCGCGGTACCGCGAAGCTCACCTGGTCCGCGTCTTCCCAAGCCGTATGGGCGCCGGCCACTGGCGGCCCCGGGGGCCTCCTCGGTTCTCCGTTTAACGTGAAGTGGAGATTCTCTGCGCCGGCTGGAGATGTGGAGGAGTCAAAGTTATGCCTTTTCTCGGTGATTATGCCTGCAAAGTGTGTCTCCAGCGTCTCTCCAAGATTTCACTATAGGAGTGTGCAGTTCCTGGTTACCTGCAACAAGAGTCACAGCACAGCTGTTCCCAGGTCAGCATACGGTTTTGTCTACCACAGTGTCGCGCCTTGGCCTCCATACTTGTCACCAGGAGTGAGTCTGCAGTAGGGTGTCCCACAGTTCATGGCCCCTTGTGGTTTGTGCTTCCTCCACTCAAAACAGTTCTTGGCCAGAAGCAATGTTGAAAGTGATTCTGTGATGATGAATAAAGGGTTTAGAGAGCCACACATGGCGCTGTGAAGTGAGGTAGGCAGGCCAGACAAACACTTGGGCAGGATAAGTGTCTGTCCTGTCTTGCCCAGGGGAGAAGGGTTCTTATCATCGGCTCTCACCAGCTGGCCAGTTCTCCAAGTGTTCTTCTCCCTTGGAGTCCCACAGGTCCAGTCAGCCAGTCATGAGTAGCTGTGCACCTGCCCTGTCCAGCTCTCCCAGAGCAGATCTAAGCTTCACTGCTCTGCCCCTGACGGTGAGATTTTTTTTTCCATACTCCTCTGACGCTGCGCCTAATGGGCTGGCAACACCCCAAAGTCCTCCCTCGTCTTGTGTGGACTATGGCGTGGAGCCTGTGGAGGCAGCCTTGTTCTGTAGGCACTGTCAGCGAGGACATGGGTTTCGCATCCCACAGATCTCCAGGGCTCCAGGTTATCCTTCCTAACAAATCCACCTCTTGCACATTCATTCAGCTGGGGTGTACGGATGTCTGGTACATACCGTGCCCTTTCTCTTCCCTGCCAGGCATTGGGCAGGGGATGTCACAGGTGTGGTCCTAGCCCTGGAAGAGCTAGAGGAAGAGAGGATTTTAAGGATAGCTGTTTAATCAATCACTATTTTGGTAACCAGAGACGCTGGGTTGCAGTGTGCCTGGTAGAAGGCGAGTGGCCCCATCACACCTGGATATATGCTTGGCACCAGCTCCTTCATCCTATCCTACATCACTCTCAACCACTGTCAAAATGGCTGGTCTACGTATGCACCTTCTTCCTCACTGCTGGGGTGTATCCTGCACGCAGTGACTCCCTAGAGCAGCAAAGCTGTAAGTTCCAACGACTTCCCACGACTCCCTGACCAGGCAGTCATAGGAGTTTTGGAAAATGCACATGTGGTCGTACCTTTCTCCATCAATAGCACTCTGCTTCTCCATGTGTCCCCCTGAGGCCAGACAGTGCTCCCTGCTCCTGCTCCCCTTTCTTAGGGGCTCCTTTCATGCTAGGTTCCACTGAGGCGGGGCCAACCCAGAGTCTGGGCACTGGTGTTTCCTGCCTGTGTCTTCTGTCTGGACTGCGTCTTCCCTCCATCACCAAGCTTCTTTCAACCCTGATCAACCCTCTGCCTCTGTCTGCAGTCTCTCTTGGAAGCCTCAAGCAGAGCTAAACCATTCCTCTTTCTATTTCTTCTCTGCCTCGAACATTCTGTGGCCCACCCCACACGTCACTTTGGTGTAATGACTTATCTACATTGGAGTTTGTCTTGTGAAGATTCTGATTTGAAAGTCACCCAGGAGGCAAAAATTACTCCTGAATTCCCTTAAATTGCCCTAAGAGCTGTAAGCAAAGTTTTTTGTCACCAGCTCTGTGGACAATCTGCCATCCTGTGACCAGGGTTGGTTTGTGGTTCACTAAGAAAATCTCCCTTTTTCTTTGAGGAAGCCATCACCTGCCTTCGGTTCCCTTTTGGGTCAGTGGTCAGGGGAAGCTTGAGAGCTCACGTCCTCTCCCAGGGCTGGCTGGCCCTGGTCACCTCAGGCTGCTCAGTGCCGTGTTCACAGATGTGCACTCATGACCCTCCCTGGCTCTCTCCAGTGAGTAGTGTTGAGGTCACATACATTCTTGTGCAGCTGGGTTCACCTGTCTCCTGTTAGATTGTGGTCCTCAGAGTGAAAAAACTGTGCCACTCACTTCCAGGGACCTTTGCTATTGGGAAACAACCCGTAGGATGGAGCCTGCTTTGCTGGGGACGCCTGGATAAAGGCAGAGCCTGAGCGTATTAACTAATACCTCTGAGACAGCCACATTTGCAACCACAGAGCTGCTGTAGGGCCGTGTGCGGCAGGGCCCAGCGGAGCTGTGTGTGTGCAGTAAGTTTGCACTGGGACATGTGCTTTGGTGCTCCAGCCTGTCACCTTTGAAGTCTGCACGGTGCTCATGATTAAGCCATAGATCTCCCATAATAACCTCATTTGATTTCCTGATGCATTCTTACAGACAGGTGTTATAAATGTGTTTTCTACACACTCTCAGATCCAGCCCGGGAGCCTCCTAGAGCATGACGCTGAAGCCCTGGGGAAAATGACCCAGACTCAAGGAACAGCAGAAGGGAGAAAAGCGTGGTGGTTGGTGACTACACTAATCCTCCAAAGGTCAGGGCTGAGATGCACCTGTGGTCCTCCGCCCCTGATTTCTGCAAAGAAATGAGGTGGCTTCCTGTCTTTGAACCTGAGAGCAGGGTGGTCGGGGGCTGGAGATTTCCATGAAACGATTGAAGAGGGAAAAAAAGGAACAAAACTTGATCTATGCTCAACACCGGCTTATTAAAAATGACAGGTGTGCATCTTTCAATCCCAAAATGTGACCAAGGGCAGCGTGTGCTGTATTAGGACTGTCACCTCCTGTGTACACCTACCTTCCTGTGTGTGGCCAGTGGTAAACCAGCCTTCAGCCTGTGCGTGTGTTAATTCAGCACTCTTCTATTAGGCGTTGTTGAAGTAGAGGGAGCTATTTTGCTCTCACAGTCTAAGTGTAGAGTAAAAGCTGCTCCCGGTTCATCTGTTCGTTGTACTTCAGGGCATCGTGACATTTTAGGCAGCTTACATGTTAATCTAGTCAGCAATAAGCCACACTCCTTTTGTCTGGGACTATCTTACCCTAGACATAAGAGAGCCCCTTCATTTGATCTGGTAGAGAATTCTAGGCTCAGCCATTTTCCTCAAGGATTTTGAAAGCACTATGGTGCTGTCTTCTAGACAGGGTTATTGCTGAGAAGACTGTCCTCCTCCTCGTTGTCTTCCTCCTCTTCATCCCTCTCTTCTTAGCTTTCCTCCTCTCTCTTTCCCTTCTTTGCAGGTCATCTGTTTTCCTCTGGTTGCTTTGAAAATGCTGTTTGCCTCTTGCCCCCTGGGGCTGGGTGCACCCTTGTCTGTGGTCACCCTGGTCAGGACTGCATGGCTGCCTTTACTTGAGAACTCTGACCTTCCTCCAGTGCTTGCTCAGTCCTGATTGCTTTATTCTTCCACTTGCAGTTGAAAATGAACCTTAGTCAGGGTCATTTTTGTCCTCTCTCTCTTTCCTTGAACTCTGCCAGTGTTTTACACCTTCTGCTTTCTGGGCTGCATTCCGGGCTATTTCTACCTCTCTGTCTTCTGGTTTCCTTATTCTCTTTTCAGCTGTTTCACCCTACATTTAAATCACTAGCTGACTTGATCACTTCAATCATTGTATTTTTCCTTCTGAAAAGTTCTATTTGGTTCTTTTTCAAACTTGTGTGCTCTTTTTAGAATCTTTTCCTTTCCTTGTGGTTTCTAGTCCTTACTTCATCTCTTGAAACACTTTAAATATAATAGTTTTATAGTTTTACAGAATTCTAACATCCAGTGTCCTTAAGGTGCTGTGGTAGACTGTGCTTTGTTCCTGGTTACTCACTGCCCTTGGTAGAAGGTGGGATGCATCCCACCCACAGCCAGGTGACTTTCAGTGACCCCACCTGGTGAGAAGACAGACCTCCTGCCCACTGACACCTGTTTGGAGTTTCTTTTGGCAAATGAATCTAGCAGAAGTGTCGAATTTTGCAGAAGCTGTGGGAACTGTCACACAGGCTGGCTGTTGGACAGCTTCCCTTCCTTCATGAGTGTTTTCCTTTTAGGGCTGTCCACACAGACTGACCTTAGGATAAAATGATGCACAGAGCAAAGCCAATGCCTGCCTGTGGCTGCTGCCCCAAGAGAAAGGCCTGTCTGTGTAAGCCACAAAGATCAGAGTCTTCTTGTTACACAGCATAACCTCATGACAGACGGCTGACAGGTTCCAGCCTCTCTTTTTGTGATGTCTTCCAGCAGTCACTTAGGGTGGGTTATATCCTCATGTGGTTTACAATTTTTTATTGTGGCTTTATTTTCCTTGTCAATTATTTTTGTCTTTAACTGGGGGAGTGTCATGGACTCTGTGTGGTGGATATGCACACACACATAAATATATGTTATATAGACATGTATACAAATGTGTGATATGTATATTATATACACACACACACACATACATACATACATACACAAGTATGTGTGTGTGTGTGTTCCTTTTTTTCCTTGCTTTTGCTAAAGGACCCAGGGCCTTTATTCCAAACTGGTCCTATAAGCTCAGACCCTATACCTACACAGGGCCAGGGCCTATGAGTTTAATTTTCCTGAGATCCTTTTTGTCACCCAGGCCCAGAGGCAGACACAGCCTCCCTTGTCCTTCCCTACTTGATGGGCACTATCTTGTCCCCCTGGCACGGTGGAGTGGCCACAGTGGACGCCTCTAGACAGTGGTCTGGTTTCATTGTTCTGCCTCAGTATGGGAATAAGGACCCCAGGCCCTGCTCCTCAGGTCAGGAGGTGGTTGTCCTTTGGCTGCTGGACCTTGAGTCCTGACCTTATTTCAGATATGTGACTTGTTTTCTTTCTTTTGATCTTGGACATGTTTATAACTTAAAATATAAATATATGCTGTGCCCAGCTTTTCTGGATGTAACAGTACGGGGCTGGTTTGCTCATTTTTCCAGGCAGCACACATCTGTGCGTGCATGTCTGTTTGTCTTCTCATGGAGGCGCACACGCTGTGAGGGCAGGGATCATTCACTTCCTACCTGCCATCAACTCTTGGTGCTCAAGGCAGTGCCTGGCACTCTGGGAAGCCCGGCTGATGTTTGCTGGTTGATTGAATTTATGAGAATTTAAAAGGGTCAGGGGGACCCGCAGAGGATGCCAGGTGCTCTGTCCTCCCTGTCCTGCCTGTTCCTCCCTTTCCATCATGGACACTCTCATAGGACTAGCTGTATAGGGGGCAGAGAGGAAAAGAAAACACCTCAAGGGAAAGGGGGTGCTTTTTCCTGTAACAGCTCTGTTTGGGACACATTTAAGGAGCTGGGCTGGGCCTTTCATTTGCTTTGCTCCCCTGCAAGCCAGAGCAAGGCTGAGTCCCTGCCATTGGAGCCTCACAGTGGCCAGTTTGGAAAGCACAGTGATTGGGGCGGTGGGGAAGGGGGGGATGGACAGGAAGGTGGGAGGATGGAGCAAAGAAGGGGTGGAGCATCCTTGACCAGGTGTCACCGACCCAAGTGGTTTCAGACTCCAAGGGTTCCCCAGGTGGACATAGGCAGAGGTAGGGAAAGGTCATTCCTGGAGGGGACATGGCCTGTGGCCCAGCAGGGGATGTCAGCCTAGGCAGAGCTCCATCTTTTCAGACCACGCATGTCTCCAGTTCTACCTGCAGATGCTCGTTTCCTGCGAGTCCTCCTCCCCGCTCAGTAATCAGACAGATTCTCTTTTCAAAAGCTGCACATCCTCTCACATGTAGCATGGAGGGACAGAGTGACTTACCAGGCAGCGTTGCAGAGGGCCAGGAGCTTGGCTGTGAGGTAGGGCCTTCAGATGCCCCTGGAACTTTCTGGGCTGGCTCTGACTCAGTGCTCCAGGGCTTCAGGGGCTAAGAAATGGAGGCTCGCTGTGAGTCATGGACTCCAGACCAGCTTGGTCCCTTGGAACTCGGGGTGCCTGTGTGGTGGAGCTGGTAGGGCCTTTCTTTCCATGGGAGGGTTGGGGCACGTGGAGCACCGGAGGTGTTTGCCTGGGGAGATACTCCCTAGGTCTCCGTTTTTGTTATTGTTGTTACTGATGCATTTTGAACCAGGTTTCTCCTTTTTCATTCTTACTTAACAGATCCATGCTTTAGTTATTTTACTTAAACCCATCTCTGTGACACCAGGCACAGGCCATTGGCTGTACATGCCCACCCTGGTACTCACAGGACAGGGATGAGATGCCTGGTGGGGAGGCAGCACCCCCTGAGCTCCTCCCCTGGGGTCTGCTGCCACTCTGCAGGCCGGGGAGGAATCAGGGAAGCATGAGGTAATCTAGCACACAAGCAATTTGTTAACTCTGACTTGTAAATTAAAACACCCAGTGGTACAAATTAGGGATGAGCAAAGAGAAAATGAGGCTTGGCCTTTCCTTGCTCAGCCTCGAGTCAGAGCTACCACAGCTCTAGATAAAAACTGGAAAAATCCCGTTACTATGCAGATGGGTTAGGAGCTGACCTCCCTGTCATCCTGCCTGTGAATCCAACATGAGGAGTGTCCTCTTCGTATTGGGCTGCCCGAAAGGGGACCAAGTCATGATGCCAGGAGAGAATAGCTCCTGATGGACATCTGTGTGCATGACTGACTCCTGGGTTAAGCTCTGTCCTTGGGAGGGACAGGCAAGAGGGACACAGGTGGTCCTACGCCCAGGAGCCATGGTCCTGTTCCCTAGATACGCAGTTCTGCCCCCTGGACACACGGTCCTGCCCACTGCACTCACTGCTCTTCCTCCTCCTCCCTCACAACCTCTGGCACACGCCCATCAGGAGTAGGGCAGAGGCTCCCTTGCCCAGACAGGGGCATCATCTCCTCACCTGCGGTCTGGCCTGCCCTGCATGGCCATGGCAGTGGGCTTTTTGGACACATGTCCTGCTGTATCACAGTCCAGTTTAAATCCTCCATTGTCTCCCACCGCCTCAGATAAATGACCAGAACCTCAGTGGGGACACAGTCAGTTTCCTGGGGGTTGAAGCACTTAAAAGACCCAGACCCAGTCTGCAGCCACCATCTTCACCATCTAGGGCCTCCAGCTGCCATTTCTGTTGATGCCCCCGACTCTCACGTCTCCTGTCCATCCATTTGTGTGCCATCCACTCTTTAAGATACCACTGTCCCAGCATTCCACCAAGCCCCAGGTCAAACATCTGGAACCACTAAGCCCATCCCTCTGGGGTACAGATCTCCTGTGGCCTGCAAAACCCTCCAACATGTGACATTGCTTTTATTTCTTGCCTGGAAGATTGGGCAGACCTGGCATGACTTTCTTCTGGGTATCTGACACCTGGAGGCTTGAGGTGTGTAACAGTCATTCATTTCATGTTCATGGAAGGACAGAATCATGAATAAGTTGCCAGAAGCTGCTCAGCCTGGATGCATCTTCTCCACGTCTCAGGGATACTCTGCTTGGCCCCTTTTCTTCAGGTCTCCAACCTAGGGCCCCACCAGCAACCTTCACCCAGCACCATCTTCCCTGTGTTCTCTTTGGATTCCTTTTTTTTTTTTTTAATGGACAACTGTTTTGACAAATTTAATGAAAATTATATAACTACAGATCCAACAAATTCATTCTTTCTCTAGCCCAAGATACACAAGGAAAACTATGCCAGGCACACACAACCAAAATATACTAAACATTATCAAAATCATAATAAAATATACTTAATATCAGTGACAAAGAGAAAATCCTAAAAGCTTCCAGAGGGGAGAAAGACATTATGTATAGAAAATTAAAATGAAGATGAAAACCGATTTCTCATCAGAAATGATACAAGCAAGAAAAATGCAGGTCTCTATCCTTAAAGAACTTGCAGGAAAAGAATCAATCTAGAATATTATACTCAGAAAACTATGTCTCCAAAAGTGAAGGTTAAATAAGCACATTTTCAGACATAACAAAGCAGAAAGAATACATCAGTACTCACAAAGCCCAAAAGGTATAGGAGAAAATCTTTCATGGAGAAAGAAAGTGATGTCAGTTGAGAATGAGGATCTATGCAATGAAATAAAAAGTATCAATAATGGTAAATAAACACATATATGAGAGTCATAGCATACTGAAAATGAAAATGTTTCACGATTGCAGAAAGCCTGGGAGGGGAAAATGGGAAGAGACTACAGGTAACGTAGCATTGTATCACTTGAAAGTAGACTGATAAATTATATGTGTACACCATAGGCTCTAAATGCAACCACTGAAAATACAAGCCTCACAGCTAATACACCTTAAGGAGCTTGAAATAGAATCATAAAAAACACACAATTAATCCAAAGCAAGGGAAAAAAATGAATGAAGAACAGATGTAATAAAGAGAAAACAAATAACAAGATGATAACTTTAAACCTAAAGATATCAATAATCTATTAAATGTAAATGGCCTAAATGCCCCCAGTGAAAAGCCAGGGATCAGCAGATTGAATAAAAAAAGCAAGATCTAATTATATGTGGGGAGGGAAGAAGGATAAGAAAGAATAATAAATGGGATGAATTTGATCTAAGTACATTATACATATGTATGCAACTACCATAATGAAACTCCTCTGTACAATTAAAATGTCCTAATAAATATATTTTAATATATTCTTTTCTTCTAACAGCTTTACTGACATATAACTCACAAAACATGCAGTTTACCCACCTAAATGTATAACTCATTGTTTTCTAGAATATTTGCAGGATTGTTTGGCCATGATCGTGATCTAATTTTGGAAAATTTTGTTTCCACAAAAGAAGCCTCTAACTGATTAGCTGTCACCAGCTAAAGGTAGTATTTCTCCATGGCACCCTTCACTGCTTTGTCTTGATGCCAAAAAATGAAAAAAGAATTATCTGACAGGTAGTAATCTCCTTTTGCCTCCAGTGAAGGGTACAATTGTCATTCCCATTTTACAGGTGGTGACACCTCCCTCTCCCAGGACCTCTTTTTTTTTTTTTTTTTTGAGTCTTTAACTTTTTTTTTCTTTTTTTTCATGTAATATAATTTTTTTTCCTTTTTTTTTTTATTTTTCTTTTATTATTCATATGTGCATACAAGGCTTTGTTCATTTCTCCCCCCTGCCCCCACCCCCTCCCTTACCACCCACTCCGCCCCCTCCCTCTCCCCCCCTCAATACCCAGCAGAAACTATTTTGCCCTTATTTCTAATTTTGTTGTAGAGAGAATATAAGCAATAATAGGAAGGAACAAGGGGTTTTGCTGGTTGAGATAAGGATAGCTATACAGGGCATTGACTCACATTGATTTCCTGTGCGTGGGTGTTACCTTCTAGGTTAATTCTTTTTGATCTAACCTTTTCTCTAGTTCCTGTTCCCCTTTTCCTATTGGCCTCAGTTGCTTTTAAGGTATCTGCTTTAGTTTCTCTGCGTTAAGGGCAACAAATGCTAGCTAGTTTTTTAGGTGTCTTACCTATCCTCACCCCTCCCTTGTGTGCTCTCGCTTTTATCATGTGCTCAAAGTCCAATCCCCTTGTTGTGTTTGCCCTTGATCTAATGTCCACATATGAGGGAGAACATCCAGTGCTGTTCACATCTCACCGTGGGCCCTCCCTGCCCCCACTGCCCCGGACTGGATCTTCCCTGAGTGCACAACTCATGAGCTCTGTATTTAGCAAAAGCAGTTGTTCAGTGTCGACTGAATGAGGGCGGTAGGGAGGCCTGTCCTCAAGCTTGCTCCAAATGTCACACAGGTGGGTTCCCTCCATTTGAGGACCAGAAGGATGTAGGATTATAGGACCAGAGATGGAAACATTTACCACTGGACACAGAGATGAGTGTGGGAGCTGTGAGAGTGGGTGGGAGTAGGGGGAAATTGAGGAAACTGAGGCACACAGCTGAGAGGAGTTGTCCCTGCTTCTCTTGCTCACAGCTTATGGAGAAGCAAAGCTGGCCAAGTGCTGCTCCCTGATGCTCAGTCCAGGTCTCTCTTCTGAGATTAATCACCTTGGACCAGCACTGTCTGAAGATTCAGGGGCCAGAACATGCCTGGGCACTGAGCTCTCATCCAATCAGAGAGCTGGCAGCTGTGGTCAAGGGTGAGAAGAGCTTCTTCCAGGGCCCTGAGCCACAGGGCCTGACAGCCTTCTCTACTGTGGCCTCCCCCTGGGGTCCAGTGTGGCCAGAATTGATTGGTGTGATTTAACCTCATCAAGGGCGCTGGCAAGGGGACCCCAGGGGAGCATGCCAATGACACAATCTCCACTCTCAGAGCACTCGCCTGCTAATGGAGTCCTGGTCTTGTGTCCTTACCACCCGTGGCTGAGCCAGCTGCTGCCCAGACCTCTGCAGGCCTCTGGACCCAAACACGCCTGGACCAAGTCCTGTGATTGCCCAGATCATATGTCTGTTGGTGGCAGGCTGGCATGCAGGAAGCTTGTCCCAGAATCTGGGGTCTGAGTGGAGACATGGAATGTGGAGGGGTTAGGAGGTCCAGGGGTGGGAACTTCATCGCTCGGACCCTCATGTGCCACACCCCGTCCTCATGGAGATTGAGCCATGGATGGGTAATAGACCACTTAGAGAGTCAACAGAACAGAAATGGAGTGTTCGGTCCTCCAGTAAGCCCCCCTCCGGCCAGGGGCACAGCTCTCCTGGCCCCTGCACCTCTCAAATTGCTCATTTTGTGCTGACCTGGCTTGTCTCCTCCCTTTGGTTGGTTTTCTCCTGTGCCTTCTCCGGGACAGTCCGGGAGAGGTTCTGATCACTAGAATTAATTCTTATTTACTGAGTGACCACAGGATTGGTGAATTAATGTCACTGTGAGAGCCAGACCTGGGGACTCAATAGTGCCCAGGAAAATAGAGCTGTTCTCCTCATACCGCGACACCCCAGCTCTGCTACGAGCCTGCACCTGTCTGCCCCGGTTGGGGTGTGGGCATGGCTGCCTCTCTAGCCCCTCCACACAGAAGTCTCCTTTTACTCAGGTGCATGTCCCTGGTGCAGCTGTGCGGAATGAGCATCCTGGTCCAGAAGTGCCTCTGAGTGGGGCTGGGGCTCCTTCATGAGGCCTCTGCGTGTGGCCCCGTCTTAGGGAGTGGGTGAGGCTATGCTGCCCAGAGTGTCCAGCAGGAAGACACAGTACCCCCTGAGCCTGGTGCGCTCTTTCCATGCTGGTTCTTTACTTTTTGAATGCAAGTCATAGTGACTAAGAAAGGAAAATGCACAGGAGATGGACACAAATGACCATCTGAACGGGGGCTGGGAGTGTGTGGTCCTGGGGAGATGAACAGAACGCGGAGGTGGGGGGAGAGAAAAGGATAGATCCCAGAAATGGACTGCAGAGCCACGGGTGGTGGTTGTGAAGTTGCAAAGCCAGTGGAGGTGGTGGAACAAGCACAGGTAAGGCCATGGTGCCAGGTGGTGAGGATGACCTCCTGATCCCAGCCAGCCACCACCATTCTGACCACTTTGAAAATTCAGGCAAATGTCAGAAAATCTGGGCACCTCCCATCCTCCCCTCACACTTACTGTTGTGGTAGTTTGCCCCATTAATCAACTAATGCTTTGAAGAATCTGTGGTATGTCCCAAGATACATTGTCACATCCAGAATTCCAGAACCTTAAGGTTCAGCCTGGCAGTGGGCAGCGGACTGATGAGCCCTCCAGGGCAGGTCACAGCAGCAGGAGGATCTAGACATGTCAGGGCGCAGGCACCCCCATGGGTGATATTCACAGGTTGCCTCCCTGAGCACTACAGGGCTGTGTGTTCCTAGAGAATGTGTTTGACTTCAGGCTTCCACAACCCAGTTGCCTGGAGCCACGTGCCTGGATTCAGCCTGGACTGGCTCTGTCCCCTGTGGGCTCTCTGTCCCCTGCAAGCTCGCTGCACCCTAGTCTCCTGGGACCCAGAGGCCAAGTTTCCCTGGGCTGTGCAGGCATGTGGGATGACACGTGTGAGCTCAAATTTAGCTCATTTCACAAAGCAGGTGTGGCACACAGAGCTGTCTCTCCTGGCATCCGGTCCATGGCGTGGTGCCCACCTATTTTCTCATGACCCTGTGGGACCCCCCCAGGTCTCTCTATTAATACTCGCATTCACTCTTGCTCAGTCCACCTTCCTGTCTTTTCTGCCCAGCTTCATTCACCTGGAAGTGCTTTCCTTCTCTGCCTGCCCAGTTGTTGCCACCTGGGCCAAGGCCAAGTCCAGTGTCTCCTGGCCATATAGCTTGATCTGTCACATACTCCATACTTTCCTGTGCTGCAGTGCACTGTTGGGACGGTGTATCCTGGGAGTTCTTTGGAAGTGGGTCAGCTTCAGTATGTAGTTTTTGCTGGTCAAGCAGACACCTTGACCACATCAAGGACTCTGAGTGCATTCACTAAATGAAGTAGTCAAGGACACTTTGGGGCTCTGAACGCCTGCAGCAGAGACTGCAGTGACTCCACCCATGGCTGCAAAGGGACAAATTGGAGTGTCTATCACAGCTTCTGTGCTGGGACACACAGACCAGCTTTCTACAGAAGCCAGAGCTCTGAGGTGTGGGGTTGTGGAGGCTCCAGGCTGGCTGGCAGTGCTCATAGCAGCCACCGGTTGCATATCTGTGTTTTTGTAACAGCTCGTGTCACATTGGTAGCTAGAAATGGGCTATAGTGGGAGTTCACACGAGGACCATGGGCACAGACTGCTCCCCTCCCGCACCCTCCATGAAGAGCTAGTGTTTGAAGAGCCCCGCACCGCCCTGAGGTCCTGGCCAGCTTCCCCCTGGTAGGGCTTTATTTGTGTCTTCCCGGATCTCTCCGGTGTCTCTTTCCTAATAACCTCCACACACCAACGTGTCACCTCTTCTGTGCTTGGTGTTTTGTCTTCTGCAGACAGGCTGGCTCTGGCCAGCAGACAGAGAGCTAGGACATCATCTTCCTACAGTGGCCCTTTAAGGAACGGCAGGTTGGAGTACTCCTGCCATCCGGTGGCCCATGGGCTTGGGCTCAGCACCTCATTGAGATCTTGCTCTAGGAGATTTCCAAGTGGCTGAGTGCTTGGGTGCCTGGTGGCGAGCTAGGGCAGAGGTCATGCAATCCAGCACAACTTTCATTTCCAAGGCTTGTTCGGTGGCTGACACGGCCTGGGTTCAAACTCCCAGTGTAGACAGCACTTGTTCTGGGTCCAGAGCCCCCCACTTGCCCTCAGGGCAGTGTCCAGCCCTGCAACAGGTGCAGCTGAAAACCCAGCTCAGGCTACTTTGTCACCAGGGTGCTTTCCCCTTGATAGGGTCTGTCTGTTCCTCGAGATGAGGCCACTTGGGCAGTGCCCTGTATCTGTTATGATCTTCACTGTGTCCCCAGTTTTGAGCCCAAGGCCTGGTGCTGTGTGGTCTCCCAGGGATACCATACTGATTTCCATGTCGTGTGGTATGGCATGGAGGCGCCCTTGTTGTGCGTGGTCACCACTCCCTCCGCTGTGTGTGCCGACACTCGTCACTGCTGCCTGATCAGCCTTCTGTATCCTCACAATGATCGTCTTGGCTCAGGTCACTCTGGGCCTGGCATTTTTCCATTATGACTAGTTTATATTCTCACCCCGAGGTTTGGCAAAAAATAGTGAATCAATTGTTTTTAATTATGTCCATCTTGTATACTTTACATTGCAGGAACAGCTCAATAATCCAATAGCTGTAGGAACCTTGCTCAATACCCGGGATGGAAAGCAAGAGTTTTCTTTTTGTTTAACTAGTAAACTATTCTAAAAAGTCCCATATTTTCTTGATTCAATTGTTGTTCTCTGTTCATTGCCCTGTGTGTATGAGGCGAGGCTGAAATAAATGCTAATTATGGTGTTTATTACTTAAGACCTGTTTGCATGATGGTGGCCACCATGAGGAAGGGGACATGGAGCCCTGGACAGAAAGCAAGCAATTGGGGTATACTTCTACTTTCCCTAGCTGTGTAACTGTGGGCACCTGAGGATCCCCTCTGAGCTCAGGCTTCTGTTTCATGGTGGGGAGAAGTGGGTCACATGCAAATACCTGATAAGGTTGTGGGAATCTGTTCAAGGGAAAACGTGGGCTGGTGTTTCCAGCGAGAGGCTAGGGACAAATACCAGCTCAGACTCTTCCTAGCTGGGTGATCCTGGTCAGACCAGCCCATTTCTCTGAATTTTGGTTTCACCATTTATAAAACACACGAAGCAGACTCAGTCTTAGGACCGCTGATGGATGAGATGAAGTGACCAAGCCCAGTTTCCTGCACTCCATGGATCCCTGGGAGCCTCTGTAGGTGTGGAGAGAAAGAAGAATGCCGAGGGATCTCCTGCCATCTCACTTGTCACCATGATCACAGTTTCACGAATGGCTTGGGAACCTGCCTGACCTGGACCCTGAGCACAGTCACGGGGCCCTCTGTGGAGATGAGGCTACTGATGGGGGAAGAGAGGTTCGAGGTCCAGGATCAACCTGTTCTACTTGAGTGGTGACAGTAGGATCAGACTGTAATCTCTAATCTCTTGTCCTCCCATCCAGGACCAGAGTGCCCTGTGTCCTGTCTCCCAGCAGCTGGCATGCTGTGGCAAGGGACATGCCTGCCCCAGTGCTGGATTTGGGCCACACTGACCTGGGCAGGAGCACAAACTCCCCAAGGGTAAAAGACCCAGCTCTGGAAGTGTTTTTTGCCAGCAGCCTTCACTGCTTCTGGAGCCTTGCCGGCCAGGCCCTCATTTCAGGGAAGAAAAATGCCTGGCAGTGTATAAAAAGGCCTAGCAGACCCCTGCCGTGAGAGCCCGGCTGTTCAAAAGAAGAAAGATGCTTCCTGAGGGTGCCAGGCGCACCGATGAGTTTCAAAACCCACCACTGCAGATATATGCTTTTCAATAAGCATAGATATTGGGCACAGGGCAAAGAAAATAATCCATTTCAGCCTGCAGGAGCCGGCCAGCAGGAGAGCAGTCTTTATTTATTTATTTCCTTGAAAGGAGGCTGTGCAGTGAGATGTTAAATTCAGGGCCTGCCAGCTCCAGCCCGGCCCCGGAAGCCAGTGGCTCCCAGTGTTCTTTTTCAGCAGTGCGCAAGCTGAATTCCACTCCAGCTCCTTCTGGGCTGGGGCTGGGCGCCAGGCTCTGCACGGGTGGAGGGCAAGTTCACTGAGCTGGGGTGCACGGAGGGAGCAGGGATCTGTGTCTTAGATCTGTGGAGGGCTCAGGCCCTGCTGGCAGTGCTGGGGAGGTCCTCAGTGAAAGCCAGCTATGCCCGAGCACCATAGCGTCCCCCTGTGGGCATCAGGAAGTGTCTGGGCTCAGAGACTCAGATATGGTCATCACTGGAGTGGCTGCAGAGGTGGGAATGCCAGGAACAGAAACAGCTGGAGATTCTGGAAGAACCACCTGGGACACCTTTATTTGGGCCTCGCTCACATTAGGCCCTTCCTCATTGAGTCTGCCTTCTCGCTTCAACCAGGAGGTGACAATCCCTACTGCTACCCTCCCAGGTGAGGTCAGTATGACAGGGCCGTGTTAAGTATAGCCTGCCTCCATCTGGTCAGCTCCTGCCATGGCCAGGTTCTGGAAGATTCTGTCGTCCTTCTGAAGAACACTACTGCTGATGGGGGGGGGGAGCACAGGTGTAAAAGGTGACACTGAGTGTCACACACACTCAGTGACAGCCCACCCGAGGTAACCTCTGGCTCAGGACTCGAGCAGATGGACCCACAGCCCACAAGTCCTGCTCAAGTCAGTCCGTGGCTGCTCCATAGCTGCCAGGTGAGACATCATGGCAGCCGTGTTTCCTATTTCCTGTCTCTGACCCACCTTGTAGGACTTCATCTTCTTTTCCTCCCACACCTAACCCTACCTCTGCTTCCATCTATTCTTGGTTTTCCAGGTTCTCCAAACCCACACTGGCTACGTCTTCTCCTTGGAGAAACCTTCCCCAGCCCACTGTGCTTATACCGTCACACTCTAGTCAGAATAAGCTCATCCTGTTCCTGTTTCCAGGACCCTAGAGCCCTTGTCTACGGACCCTCCAGAGCAGGCATCCTGTCTTGTGTAAATTAGCTTTATTGTTGCTGTGACCAAATATCTGAGAAACTATTTAAAGGAAGGATGACTTATTTTGGCTCATGGTTTCAGAGGTTTCAGCCGCATTGTTTCTGGGCTGTGGAGCAGAGTGTCATGGCAGAAGGGTTTGAAGGACCGAGGTTGCTCACCTTGGCAACCAGGAAACAGAAGAGAGGTATAGGGAAGGGTCAGGACAAGAACACACCCCGAATGACCTGCTTGCAGCCAGGTTCACACTGTCACTGTCCTAAGGCTGTGTTTTATGTGGTCAGGGTCTAGTCAGCTGAGGTGCTGGTCTCCTGGGCTCACTTGACAGTCAAGCCCACTGTCAAGTCTCTGGCTGTCTCCACTCCCCACTGGTTGTCATGCAGGCTGCACAAGGGTCCTCAAGGCCTGGTGGCTGCCTTCCCCAGAGCACGAGGACACCATAGCACCTTGCAAGCCATTTTGTTATCTACTTAACAGACCAACCCTGGTGCATGTGCTGGGAGGAGATATCTCAGACCCCAGTGGAGCTGGGATCATTGGGGTCCCCTACAGATGGCAGGAGGTTTATAGCAGTGATGAGAAGTCTTGGGGTGACTATTGCTCTGTGTTTGCAGGACTTTACCCTGGGTCACCCTTGCCCCATGCATGGAGTGGGTCAGCCAGCAGAGGAGAAGGACACAGAGTAGGTGCCAGACAAACTAAGTTTTTTCTGGCTCAGAAAGTGCCAATACTCACCTTACCTGACCCCAGCTGTATGTGGGCAGGAGTACCAGGGGCTTCTGAGAGGATGGTCAGGAAGGGCCTCCCTGAGACAAGTGAAAGCCACAACCTCCTGCCCTTGGAAGGTGCTCTCTGGACACGACTTCCTTTCTGCTAGCTGTTCACAGGTGGGAAAATGAGAAAATGAACTCATTCTTCAGGCCAGGAGACGCTGGCCTGGGGCAGAGGTGGGCAGAACTCAGTGTGTCTCTCCTGACCTGTGCTGGCCTTGACACCAGAGAAAAGACCTGGGAGAGTCCGAGTTTATAAGCCCACTACCAACCTGATTTCCACATACAAAGCACAGAATAGTTAACGTGTGTCGAGGTGTATCCTGGAAAAGCCCCATTATTTACGTACCCCCGAGGAGCACTTACACATAACAAGCATTTGTTTTATAGCTGGAGCCCTGAGGACTGACCTGCTGAAAGAGATCTGATTATTAGTGCTCTGGCAATTGAGTTTACACAAACTTTTGATTCCAGTTATTAGGAAAAGCAGCAAATTTATTTTCACACAGCTGTATGGTGCTCAAAGGGCAGCCTGTCTGGTCCTCTGGGCCAGCTGCTGGCTCTGTGGCCTGTCCGGCTACAGTGTCCGCAGACACAGTGTCTGTCACAGGTCACAGCTGGGGCCTGGCTTCCTCCCCCCCACACTCTCAGTGCAACCTCGGTGGTGACATCCCATGTACACACTGCCCACTGGGGATGGGCTCCCCACAGTCTGGGCCAGACAGAGAAGGCCCAACTACAATCTCCATCCTCCCCATCAGGGAAGTAGCTGCCGCACACCAGGACCACAGCCAAGGCCAAGGCTGAGGAGAGAAGAAAACACAGCCACCGTCCCCAACCATTGTCCCTGCTGTCTTCTCTTTCAGGAATCCCACTCGACCCTTCCCATCCCTGTTTCTTTTCCTCCTCCCTTAGTTCCTGATCTCCCCTGAAGGAGGGTCTGTCTTGTCAGACGTGTGAGCTTCTGCACTACCCTCTGGGAAGCTCCCAGGTCTTTATTCTCACCCTTTGCTCCCATCCCGCAAGGGCTGCGTCTTCCATCTTGCTCATCTCTGCATCCTCCAGCAGGTGCTGTCTCTACATCACCCGCATTCCTGAGGTGTCACTGTTTCTGGGTGCATACAGGGCTGCCTGTGAGCTGGCTGTTTTTGGGGGAGGCTGGGAGCAGGGCCTCCAGCAGAGCCCTGAGGTGCTCAGAGTGTGATGGGGTCAGACAGAGGATGCAGCCCAGTGGATCACACTTAGAGGATGCTAAGTGTGGGATGCCTTCAGGCATCTCTGGAAGGGCTTGGGCTCAACTGACCCTTGTGGGAATCTGCTCAAAACTGCCTTGTAGCCCTGTCTCACTTCCTCGGCCTCTGCCAGCCTGTGCTACCATGAAGTCCCATTAAATTCGGTTCTACGGGACTCCAGGCGGGTAGCAGCCTCACGGAGGGTCCTGAGCCCTGACTGGCTCTCCAGGGCTCTCAGGCTGCCACAGACGTGGATGGGACACGGCTGTGGGTGAGTCAGGGGTAAAGGGCTGGGTGGAGGGCTGAGGAACACCTGTGCTTCAGAGTCAGGAGTGCAGTGATTCTGAAGGAAGGGTGGGGTGTCTACACGGTGTCTTGGGTGTTCAGACTTAGTGCTGATCTGAGCCTGACAACTCAGGAAGAACTTGCTGCGGATTTCGCCATTCCCGATTCACTTCACTAGCCCACTGGGGCTGGTCAGTCAACGCTTTCAGGAAAGTGCTGAGTGGGATGGGGAGGAGGAGGAGGAAAAGACGCTGCCCTGGTGAGGGCCACTTGTGCCTGGTTCTCACCCACCAGGACTCCCCCTCCTCTACCCTGGAGGATCTGCCTTTGTGTCCAGGGTCCACTTGGCCCTGGCCTCTGCTCACATCAGCTCTTTTTTTTAACCTTGTAAAATGTATCCTTTGCTATTAATGTTGTTTATAGTGTTTTTGCAAGGATAAAAATGTTTATTTGTATGTAGTAAAATAGTCGAATCTATCAATTTTCCCTTTGCGGTGTTTGCATTTGATGCTATGCCCAGGAAGGACTCCTATCCTGAGGTCAGAAACCACTGCTCTCCATTCCCTCCACTTCTGTGATAGCTTCCGTCCCCACCTGTGCACCACCTGCAGGTTCAAATGGCAAATGAGGCAAGGTAGGGTCAAGCTAGTGACCTCCCTGGGCAGCTGCCACAGCTCTCTGAATTCAACCCCACCTATAGGTGCCCACACCCTGAGGGCAGAGGTGCCCGCTTCTTGTTATTTCTACAGTCTTGTTCTCGGGCCAGATGGCTTAATTAGTACCACTTGGGAACACATTCCTCTCTTTTTCTCTGAAAGAGCAGGAGAAGCAGAGAATAAAGAGCGAGGTAGATGCTGTATTCCTGGCAACTGGAAGAACAACAGGCAACTTTCTGAGGTTCCCTCTGGCGCTGTCTCCCATAGAGCAAAGCACCCATTCCAGACAGAACGAGCCTCTGGTTTCTTCATGGACCTGCCTTGTAGGGGTGGCTTTCTCTCCCTGTCCCCTGCCATGGTCCTACACCAGCACCTCTGAGGATGAATCTCCAGCTAAAACCCTGGGCTCACCTCACTATTTCTCTCTCATACCTTGTCCTGTGATTTTTGCAATTAATATTTTTAGTTTTAGTACCTGTATCTGTATAAATGGCAACCATAATGCTGTGTTGAGTGCTTCAAATTTACCAATGTGGCGTCATGTCTTACTGGCTTTTTAATTTTTTAGCTGGTATTCTGAGATCTAGAAGTCATTTGACCGCTTCATCGTCTTTCACCCCGTAAGCACACGAAACGTGGCTATCCTCTTCTCTGTCGACCGTCATTTGGGGTGTTTTCAACTTCCCCGTAGCAGAACAGAGCTGTAGAAGACATTTGTGGGACGAACCTGTGCAGATGTGGGAATCTCCTGTACGGACGCACTCCAGCACAGTGTCACAGCTGCAGAGTCCTATGAGGACTTTGTCAAGCTCTGCAGAGGAGTTGGGGCAATGTCGTCCCCATCTGCTGTCTGGGAGTCCCTGTGGCTTCACTCCCTGCTAACCCTTGGAACTGCCGGAATTGGGGGTGCTTAGAGTGTCATTTACTGTGGCTAAATTTCCACTAGACAAGGGGAGGTCCCCCACTGAGTGTCAGCCTCCAGGAAGCTCTGCGCTTTGCCGTTGGGTGCCTCGCCCTTTCTTTTCTCTCTCCATTTGTGTGAGCATACTCTCCTTGTGCAGGAGAGATCCGTTGTTACATGCCTTTGAACACTGACTTTGGAATTAAGATGAAAACTTGTCCTTTCTTACTGATTTGTGGGCGATTTTTACAAATTCTGGGTACTAATCCTTGGTAGTTTCCATAAAAACAACTTTTACCAGTCCGTCACTCAGGTTTCAAGTTTTAAGTGCAAGTTCACATCTGGTACCTGTTTCTTGTCACGTGCTATCTACCAGCTTTCTTCCCCTCTTCAGTGCTTGTTTTCAATGTATTGCTGGCATGTTTTCCAGCAGACATGTTTCCATCTTGAGGACACAGATGGTCATCTCTACTTTGAATTTGTGTGTGGCAGGACGTAAGGGGGTCATTTCACCTCAATTATTTGTCTCCACCATTTTTGTTTGGTTTGGTTTTTATGGCTCTGGGGTTTGAACTCACAGCCTGCTGCTTGCTAGGCAGGTGCCCTAGCACTTGAGTCACACCCTCAGCCCAGTCTCCACCATTTTTGACAGGCAGCTCTCCTCTGATTATCAGGACATCTCCGTCATAGACTGATGTCCACACCGTTTGTGGACATGAGTTTGAAATCCTGACGCAATTCTAGCAAATTTTATATTAAGCGTCTCTGAGCCATTATCACCTTGTTTAAGCTACTGAAATTTCGTAACAATCGTATATATTGCACACAACAGGAGAGATTTCTTGTTTTGCTTTGTAAGACAGGGTCAATGTAGCTGAGGCTGTCCTCGAACTCGCAATCCTCCCCCTTTGCAGGTCACGCCCAGCAAGAGAGATTTTATGTGTGATCTTTTTCTACAGTCTTGTCTGTTTTTAGACATTTGGTTCAGAGGGAATTGTGTGTAATTTTTAACATGAATATTTAAAAAAATTCATATTTTAACATGAATATTTTATTATTTTAATTTTAACATAATTATTTAAAAAAATTTTTTTAATGAAAAGATCACTTTGAACAGAGGGAAGCCCACTTTGCTCTGTGCTCCATCCTCACTTCTCTGCTCCTTCAGGGGCCACCCGCGTCCTGCATTCTGCGTGGCCAGGATTGGTCTGGAGATGGACACAGTTCCTCACTCATTGCCGAGGCGCTGCAGCAAGTCTCACTGTGCACTGCCACGGTTGCTTCTCTGCTCTCCTTTGGTGAATCTTCCACCTGGGCTCACTTGTCCTGTAAAGATCCACCTTCACCCTTACTCGTGTCTCCTGGGGCCTTTGTGGGTTTCTTTGGCGTCTGTGTCTAGAGGGGGTTTCCAGGTGGGTCACAAGTCACACGTGTCTCCAAATTTGCTGTTGGCTACTTGAGCTGAGAGTGGTTGTGCCAGCTGAGGGGCCCAAGCATCACAGACACAAGTTCTCCTCAGGCCCTCCCCCTCTCCCTTCCCCCGCTCCCCTCTTGCTGTCTCTGAGCCAGCTTGTAGGACTTTTGTCTGCGTTCTTACATTTTCCAGCTCACTGTTTTTCCCAGCTACTGAGGATGGAACTCAGGGCCTCACACAGCCAGGCAAAGGCTCTACCCCTGGGCCAGGCCCCAGCACCCAGCCTTGACTCTGACGGCCTCATCTATTTCAACTTCTCTGCTGATTACACAGGTCACCTTCTTTATCTCCTTTCTTCTCCATCCCTGAGAAGGGACCAAGAGAGCTGTATCTTGTTCCCTGAGCAAAACAAATCCTGCTGCCCTTCATGTTACCAGTGCCTGATCTGAGAAAACCCTGGTCGAGAAGCTCTCAGGTCCTGGGTGTCCAAAACACAGAGTCGAATGGAGACACACGGTTGTGAAGTAGTAGCAGAATTTTAGCGTGACAGAAAATGTGTGAAAGCAGGAACTTGTACTCCCCAGGGAGTGGGGAACGTGGTGGCTTAAGAGCAGCACCTGTGGCTCAAGAACACTAGTGCCTCGGTTGGATGGGTGTTTATTTATATACCACGAGGGGTGAGCAAGGAGAGACTTGGGCAGTATTCAGGAGTGACTTTTGGAAGCGGACTGCACCCGTGAATTCTGAATTCATTGAGCTATAATTGGGCCCCTGTGCCCCTGCCCCAGCTTGGGTCCAGATGGCAATGCTGTTTCAAAAGGAGCATTTTAGGAGAGTTCTGGATGGGACTAGATCAACTGTTCCCTGTGAGATGACCTGAGGAGGCCACCTGTTCCCTGTGACGTGGCTTGTGTCCTTTCCCTCTGACTAACCTGCCTCACTTGCCCTGTCTGAAGCAGGGCATGGCTTTTATTTTCCATCTCTGGCGTCTTTTCCAGCGTGCAACCCTGTGGCTCCTCTGTCATCATTGTGCACCTCATTCTCGCTGTAACATTGGGGTCATGACAACCGTGCCTGGCTCCCTGTGGTCTCATTTCTCACTGTGGGTTCGCTGTCCTTGTCACTTATTTCCTTCTGTATTATTTCTCTTCTTCCTTCTTGGGCTCACTCTGTTCTTGTTCAGCCTCTAAAGTCACTGACTTCTTGATGTGTTCTCTGTGCTCACCCTTCAGGGCCTCCTCTTCCCAAGGTCTCCCCCTCTGTCCACCTTCTCTGGCCTCTCAGCACAGGGACCTCAGTGTTTAGGGACACTCTCTCTCTCTCTCTCTCTCATCCAGTTTAATGTTTTCTTTTCCATCTGCTGTGGTTTGGATCTGAAGTGTCCCCCAGAAGGCTCATGTGTTCAAGGCTTGGTTCCTAGCTGGTGGGTTCAAACATTGAGGGGTGATTGTGAAGCAGGCTAGGTAAGGAATAGTCTGGAACTGCTCCCCACCTTGGCTTAAGGGCTCCTGTTCCTGGCCCACGGGTGAGAGGAGCCAGGTGATGACATATTGTCTCCCCACCTCCAAGTTCAAGGTGATATAAAAGAGACCCTGGCCCTTTTTCTTCCCTTCCTTGGTAAAGGAAGTGACGCCCCTTTCCTCAATAAAGCTGTTCTACCTCCCCCCATCCATGTGCTCTGCTTGGATTCTTCCATTCGGAACCCAAGGATCAAGATCTTCTGAAGACACCATTTGCCAATAACAGTCGGATCCCGAGGGCTCTGACCAATCAGTGGATTAATCTCTCGAGGAGTCACAATTTGATGGCATTACTGGGCTGGAGGAAGTGAGACATCCAGGGTGTCCTTGGGGATGTCTTGTCCACGGCTCCTTTCTCTGTCTCTCTGTCCTTGGCTGCTGTGGGGCGAGCATCTCTGCTCCAGGACACCCTCTCCTCCATTGTGCTCTGCCTCGCCTCAGGCCCACAGTAACAGAGCCTTTCTCTGTCTCTCTGTCCTTGGCTGCTGTGGGGCGAGCATCTCTGCTCCAGGACACCCTCTCCTCCATTGTGCTCTGCTTCGCCTCAGGCCCACAGTAACAGAGCCAGATGACCGTGGGCTGAAGCCTCCGAAAGCATGAGCAAAAGCAAATCCTCCTTCCCCTCAAGTGTTTCTTCAGGTATTTGGTCACCTGATGAAAATCCAACGGATGCACCAGCCTTCATGAAATCTGAAGTTATAGCATTGTGCGTTCCTTCCTTGCACTGTGACCCTGCCACCCAGAGAGGCTCCGAGAGGACAGAGGCCTGGCTGTCTTGCTCCCCACTGTAGCATACTTCCTGAATCCTGGCAGGATCGCCTGTGGGATGATCCAATGAAAGCCAACCGTGTCCCATTGCTGTTCTTCAAACATTGATCACAATCACAGAACCTCACCTGGCAGAGTGCTTTTATGAAAGTGTTTTAATTTTCTTTTTATTGTGGTAAAATATACATAACCAGATTTACTTGGTAGCCATTTTTAAGTACACAGTTCAGCAGGATGACGCATATTCCCTTTTTTGGCAACCATCACTCCCATCCATCTTTAGAACTTCTTCATCCTGCAAGACTAAACTCTGTCCCTATTAAACGCCAACTCACCCCTCCTACCCTGAGGTCACTTGTAGCTACTTTCCGTCTCTTGTGGGTTGATGTTCTAAGACCCTCAAGTAAATGGGATCTTGCAGTATTTGTCTTTCTTGTGACTGGCTTATTTCACTTAGCATGTTTTCAGAGTCTCTCCATTATGTAGCATGTGTCAGGATTTCATTTCTTTTCATGACCAAATAATATCCCACCTGATGTGCACAGCTCATTTTGTTAGTCGCTCATCTGGGATGGGTGCTTGAGCTGCCTCCACCCTCTGGCCATTGTGATTGAGTAGTTGGTGCCTTGCTGTGTTAACACATTACAAAGTTTCTAAGAAGGCCACCGAGTCAGCACGGCTTCCACTGAACAGTTGGAGAAGTCTGGCTCCTGGGGAGTAAGGATGATGTGCTTTATTCGAGGTGGGCACAAAGACTTCCAACAATGGCCGCTGGACCCCACCAGTCTTCCCTCTGTGGGCTCCAGGTTCAGGGACGTGGCCTGGCTTATTCATCCCAGCATCCCCTGGACACATAGCAGTTGTCCCACAAAGATTCATAGACTGAGTGACTGACCCACGGGCCCCTTCTCCCTATTGTTCTGGAACCTTCACCTGCACCTGGCTGTGTCCCTGGGCATCTTTGTTACAGGGGTTCTGTGGCTATTGTCCTGGCAGTGTTCCTCAGTGTGGCTACTGAGCCTCTTTCACGAACCATGGCTGTGAATCCAAGGGCTGTTGAGAGACACCACATCCAGTTGCTGGGTGGAACACTTCTGCTTCACAAAGCAGAGCCTTCCTCCCCAAGTATGTGATCATTAATGAGGTCTGGAGACCACGCCTGGCAGTGCTCTGAGGACACAACTCTGTGTGCAGCACAGAACTCTTCTTGCTGATGGACGACTGGTGGTCTTCCCTTGGAGTAACTACTGATCTAAATAAGCTTGGAAAAAGTGACAGACTCTGGTCAAACTTGCAGTAGACTTTGTACCCACCCCCCTGGAGAAGCTAAAGAGACGTGGTGGTTTCTATGGTAACCAACAACTGATGTCAGGGTTATTAAACACCAGGATGAGCAGAAACGGGGGCACACACCAGGCCATCGTGAACCCTGCTGTCTGCCTCAGGTGAGAGCAATCATTCTGTTCCATGACTTCCCTTTTGTTCCACTTTTCTTCTCATCAGTCAAAATAAGACTATTTTAGCCAGACCACTGACTCCCACACAGGAGGGGTGGCTGCCGTGGGGCTTTCTGGCTTGATTACTCGTTTACTCGGCCTGAGAGTGGAGGGGAGTTTTCCACATGGCAGACCTTTGCCTTTCTGTAGGCTACAAATGCTGAGGAAGGTGAAACCACAGAGATGCTGAAGATCACAACAGTACACTCCCCTTGCCTCCTCCTAACCCCAGTGCTCTCCACCACAGAAGCCCACTTGCCAACTGGACTCTGCCTTGTTTTTGAGATCAAGTCTGCATGTGGCCGCTGTAACACAACTTACTGCTTTCCACTTCCTGTTCTGAGCACACCGAACTTCCTAGTTTAATTGTGTTATGTACCGTTCTGAGTGTGTTGCACTTCCTGTTCTGATCATGTTATCATGTTCTACTTCCTGTTCTGAATCTTTCTGTGCCAGTAGGCATTTGAGTATTGAGGGTCCCCAAACACATGCCCTTTCCTGTTCTCTCCTGTGTACTCATCTTAAAGCCTCCTACCTGTCTCCTGACACATATTCTGGACAGTGTGCTCTGGCCCAGTGCCCTTTTTTCTTGCTTCTCAAATATATCAAGGTTATTCCTAGCTGAAGACCCGTGTCTTTCTCATTCCTTTGCCAATAAAGATTTTCCCAAGAGATTCTAAAGGCCTGTTCTTTGGCAATTCAGGACTCAATGTAAAATGTCACCTTTCCCTTCCCATTTTGTCCCTCTTCCATGCCAGCCTCTGGGGCCCCCATTCCTCCTCCCCAAGTTCTAGATCTGTGCTGTCTGATATGTCCATGAGCCACGTGTGGTTTCGAAACCACAAAGAATGGCTGGACTGCATGTAAATCTAAACTAAACTGTGATTTTCAAAGACTCATTTTGAAAAAAATATAAAATGGCCAAAATTGAAATGATAATACTTTGGATCTATTGGACTGAAGAAACTATATTGTTAAAATTAATTTCACTCAGAGGGTAGAAAATTTCAAGCAGACTGAAGGAATGCATTCCAGACACTGACTGTGCAACATGGTGACTAGAGTTAACAAAAATGTCTTGCATACTTGGAAATTGCTCCAACAGAAGCTTTTAAATGTTCTCAGCACAAAGAAAGATTAAGTGTGTGAGGTTAGTATGTGTTAACCACCATAATTTATTCCACAACACACACATGAATCAAAACATCACATTGTACAGCACAAATACGTGCAATTTTCATTGTCAATTTTAGAAATAAATGCTTTGAAAAGATTAACTTCACCTGTTTCTTTTTTACTATTTAAAATGTACCTCAGTGCAATAATATGATAAAAAAATGATGGTAATAATAAATAAATAGAATGTAGCTAGTATAAAACTGAAAATTGCACATGGCTTGCATTTATGACTGTCTTGTCTGTGCTGGGCAGTGCTGTTCTGTGGCCTGGGCTCACAGCCTCTGTCTCCTCCTCAGCACTGCCACGGGGGGAGGCAGAACAGAGCGTGTCAAAAGCACTCACTTAACAATAACTAGCAGTATTTGCTTCGTGTGTGCATTTTAATTACATGTGCTCTATTTCAGTCCACCACCATTACTGGTCACTGGAACAACTTTGTTTAATCGTTTGTCTCCATCCTCAGAGATCACCTTGTGTCATGTGTCAGCTCGGTGAACACAGGGACTTGTCTGTTTTTCTGTGTGGCCTCTGGCCTGTCCCAGGCCCAGCACACAGCAGGGCGTAGGTAAATAATGAATGAAAACCAAACTGTTCCCTTGTGCCTGCCACCACTCTGCTGGAAAGACGCTGTTAGCCTGTGGCAAGAGTGCATGTCTGTGACACACTGAGTGACTGCATGAACAGAATAGGGGTGGGAGGGTGGGGGAGAAGGACCCATGCTCTTTAGCACTTCCCCTCGCTTCAGGCCTTGGCCCCGTGGGATCCCAAGGACAGGGATGGGGCTCCTGGGGGCTGAGGAGGGGAGTGTGAGGACATACACAGCCCTCTTCTGTGCTGGAGGCCCCATTTGGACATGAGGCATGGTGGCTGGCATTTCCTTTGTGCTGCTGGACACGGGAGCAGGTGATGGTGATGAGCTTGGACTCCACAATCCCAGAGAGCCTGTTAGGTTTGAGCCACACCAACACTGACTGAGCTCCTCAGCTGCTGTGGCTCTCGATCTGCAGAGTGTGGAGCCGCCTGGCAGGACTGGTGTATCTCTGGAGAGCCCGATGGATCAGTCCATTTTGTGTAACTATAATGAAACACCTGAGGCAGCTAACTTTGTGAAGAAAAGAGGTTTATTCAGCTCACAGTTTGGAGGTTACGAGTCCAGCCAGCATGAACAGGTTCTGGTGAGGGCTCTTCCTGGCTCTGTCCGTTCAAAGCAGGTGCCAGCGGGGGTATTGCATGTGGGAAGAGGAGGTCACAAGGCCAATGGAAGCCACAGAGAGACTGAGTCCTGTAGTCTCTTTCGAGGGCACAGCTCCAGTGACTTCAGGCCCTCCGTCTGAGGCTCCACCTCTAAAAGTTTCCACCACTTTCCGAGAGCATCATTTGGGTTCCAAGCTTCCAACTCATGGGACTTTTGGGGGCCCACTCAAACTGTATCCACACTACATCTCTGACCACAAGCCTCCACTGACCCCCACACCCCCTTGCCCCACATTCCAGCATGTGCAGCTGCCCTAACCACAGATCTCTGAGTCACCACACCCAAGCCCAGTCAATGGAGACTGAGAGGGACAGGTGTCTCAGAAGGCAAGACAGTGCATGGAGCTGCGGGGGACCCAGAAGCCCATCCTTGGCTCTGGTCTGGGGAGGGAGACAGGGTCAGAGGGGGGCAGCTGCTGGCGAAGATTCTCTCCTGGACCAAACTTGGGGAAGCTCTTCCGAGCTGTCTTGACCTTGGCCTGCCCAGTGACTCTGCCCTTTCCCTTGTCTCTGCTCTGGTCACACACCCCACAGTGTTGCTGTGTCTGGACTTCCATCCCTTTCCTGCCACAACAGTCTTGAGGCTGGTTGTTATAACCTTGCCATTTCCAACAAGTGACCTGTGAATAATTTTTCTATTACAACGTGAAGGGGATGGGGACAATGGAGGAAGATGGGGACAGAGAGAGTCCTTGTGAGTCAGAGCCCGTGATACTGCCTCCAAGGCCGGTGATGTGCCTAGTCCTCAGTTAAATGCTCAGAAGGAGCAAAGTCCAGGCCCCTTCTGAGGCCCCGAGGGACCACCTGCATGGCGTGTGAGAGCCCTGACTTGGGATTGAAGATCCCCTGGGCTCCCCCTGTCTGTAGGTCACCTGGCCTTAGTGTGCCCATATGTGATGTGGACATGAGGTGGCGGTGGCTGGCGTTTCTCTGGCACTCCTCCCAGGAAGGTGTGAACCTAGTCTGTGCAGGGCAGGAAAGGTGTCTGCCAGACTGGGCTCTTCCTTGCATGTCCTCCCGGATTTGGGGACATGGCCGAGAAGCGAAGCCCTGTTCAACATCACACTAGCACTTAGTGGCGGGTGGCCTATGGCCAGGCTACAGCCGTTTCCCCTGTATGGCCTCCTTATGGTCCTGGACAGATGTCATGGAGCTGGCCTTTCTCTTGCATCAGGCGGCATCTGACCCCCAGAGCCAGCACTTCTCTCAGTAACTGCATCACAATCCTTTAGTCCTTCTGAACCTGACCCAGAAAAACCCCATTTGTGGAGCACAAAGCTCACTGCCTGCTTGGGACTCACAGCACATACTCCCTCCCTTTGGACACTGTTGCTTCAGGTGAAGAAATGCTGTCCAGCCTGGAGCCAGTGCACGTGGCCAGAAGTGCAGGAGCATGTGGGCTGGCCCTGGGGACCCATGCTTGGTGGAAGTTGGAACCTGGCACGTGGCAGGATTTCTTTCCCTCCTTTGAATACACAGAGGACAGAGCCTTAGAAGAGCAGTAGTGGGAAGAGGAGGTAGCCCTGCTGGAGGAAGTGCTCGGGCACTGAGCCCTTCTGGGGACAGCCCGGAGGTTGAGTATGGATTTGGGGGCAAAGGCTTCCAGGGAAAGGAGACAGGAGGTGGGAATACCCCGGTGTTAGCAGGGCTCTCTCCCATCTGTTAAAGACTGCGTTTGTGGCAGCGGTGCTCCTGTGCACCGGGGAAACTGTGTCTCTGTGATCAACACTCAGGTGGCCCATGGAGGTGCCACACTCTTTGGACAGGAAGATGCTCCATGTCCTGGTTTCCTTAGCAGTTTGACCATCCCAGCCCACCTTTGGTTAGGAAGCAGCTAGTTTTGTTTTCTGGACACCAACTAAAAATTTCAGCAGGGCAGGTGTCAGCTGGGAGCTGAGGTCACAGCATCAAGCAGCCCAGACCCTTCCTCAGGGATCCCAGCCCAGTCCATGGGGTCTGGAATGGTAAGAGGGTGAGGTCAGTGCGTGGTGGGGCTCAGGAGCTCTGGGGACCAAGTAACAGGGACTCAGGGAGGAGGTGGACACCACCTGAGGCTCAAGACGAGAAGGAGAAGGTGACCTCACTAAGTTGCCCACTGGAAAGAACAGTTCAGATGAAGGGCCCAGGTATGGAGGGATGGTGCATTAAGGAGCTGAGGCCGTGTAGCTGGACAGTGGGACAATGGTGAGGAGATGAGGTTGCAGAGGGGGGCTGGGCTGGATCTGCAGCCTGAGCCAGGTGAAGTGGTGTGGTGTCACAGAGAGATTCCAGCCACCACTTTTCAAGAAAGTTCCAAGGCCTGGTGTGGTGGTGCACACCCATAATCCCAGCTACTCAGGAGGTGAAGAAAAGAGGATTGTAGTTTGAGGCCAGCCTGGGAAAAAGTTAGTGAGACTTATCTCAAAAACAAGCCAGGTGTGGCAGTACATACTTGTGATCCCAGTCAGGTTGGAGGAAGCCCTATCTAAAATGCAAACTAAATAGCAAAAGGACTGGGGTGTGGCTCAAGTGGTAGAGAGCTTGCTTAGCAAGGGTGAGACCCTGAGTTCAATCCCCTGTGCCACAAAAAACGAAAAAAAAAAAAAAAAGGAAAGAAAGAAAAGAAAAGAAAAAGTAAAAGAAAATTCTGGGAAGTTCCTGCCATTTTCTGAGTGGAGAGATATTCTGTCCCTGCCATTGTCTGATATGGCTAAAGGACATTAGTGACAGAAATTGCTGTCATTATGGTGCAGCTTCCAGGACACCTATTTCATCCTGTTATTTTCCTGGGCTGAAGAGGAATCAGACTTATTGGGGTTTGGTAACTGGCTCTGGGTGAAACAAGAAAGTGCAGAGCCAGGCTCCCAGTGCTCGATCCTGAGTTCAGGGCCCACAGGCATCACCCTGAGAATGCTGGCTGCACATGCTTAAGGAGCTCTGTGGAGCCCAAGTACAAGGACTTGTAACTGGAGGGGTGAGGCGGGTTGTAGCTATGCAGGTGCGAGTGAAATCACAGCACCCCTCCACCCAACAGAGGTGCAGCTGGTTTTCTGTTCACATCATGCATCATGAGAACCATCCATCCAACCATCCATCCATCCATCCATCCATCCATCATCCATCCATCCATCCATCATCCATCCAACCATCCATCCATTCACCCATCCATCCATCATCCATCCATCCATCCATCCATCATCCATCCAACCATCCATCCATCCATCCATCACCCATCCATCCATCCATCCATCATCCATCCAACCATCCATCCATCCATCCATCACCCATCCATCCATCTATCCATCCATCATCCATCCATCCATCCATCCATCCATCATCCATCCACTGCTTCCCAGCAGTGAAGCCCCCAGGTAGCCAGAGAGGAGGGTGCTGTGCGGGGAGAGTAACTTGAGCTTGAGCACAGTGGTCCATCCCAGCTGCTGAGGTAACCTGTAGCAACCCACCACTTTAATGAACTGTCAGGAGCTGTTCAGTGAGGAACAGTGTAGAGTCTGCCTGGCAAAGCACCTGGAAGTATTTGGCTGAGCCACATCACCTTACAGTGGGGAAGGCTGACCACTGAGGACAGGCAGAGACTCCAGGAGGCTCCCACAGACAGTGATCTGCCCTGAGTGGGGTGCAAGACCTGGGCTCCCTGTTCTGCACCTGGCACCACAGCTCATCCCCACACCACAGCCTTCCAGAAGTGATGGTCCCCTGTGCCATGGGCAGCTGTGGGTTGTAAGTCTGAGCAAGAAGAGTTAAAGATTCTACCTTGTCCCTCTGAGGCTTGAATACAAGCTCCAAGAAAGTGCACAGGGTTCCATGTAAGGTCCAAATAAGGACTGGTGGGGGTTCCCTTGCCATTATTCCTTTGTTGTCACCGAGAAGGACTGGGACATTACGGGCATGAGCAGCTCTGACCTTAAACCATATAGCAGAGGCACAGAGAACCAACTAGGAGAAGAGTCATTGCCTGAATCCCAGCTAGGCTGCTTGGTGGCACACACACTAGACATATCCCCACAGTGATGCCCAGGCTTTGACACCAAACTGACACTGAGTCCCTGACACACAGGAGGACCTGACTGCCTGACCTCTGGACATCTGCTCTGGACGTCTCTTGACTGGTCCTCTGCTACAGGAGGCATCAGCATATCCACAGGATTTCAACTGGACCTGGGGCCTCATAGCACCATGTCCAAATGTCCAGAGACGATTCAAAGTTAATTAGCACAGAAAGGAGCAGGAAAAGTGAACTCCAAGGGAAAAGTCAATCAACAGACACAGGTGCTGGAATGACTAGAAAGATTCTTTTTTGCGGGGTGGTACTGCAGTTTGAACTTGGGGCCTTGTACTTGCTAGGCAGGCACTCTACCATTTGGACCATGCCCCCAGCCCTTTTGGCTTTAGCTACTTTTTGAACAATGTCTATGTTTATGCAGAGGTCAGCTATGTTTTCCTGCATGGCTGGGATTGCAGCATGAACTGCAATCCTCTTATTTATGCTTTCCTGCAGAGCTGGGAATGGAGGCACGTACCACAATGCACAGGTCTCACAAACTTTTTGCCCAGCCCTGACCTGATCTCCACCTCCTGAGTAGCTAGGACTACAGATGTGAGCCACTGAGCCCAGCCTTGTAAGACTTTTTAACACAGCTATGCAAGGCAGGGCTTGCTCTGGGAGGGTAGGACAAGCACTCTGGATATCAAGACGAAACAGAAAGCCACAGAAAGAAATAGAAGCCACAAAGAAGAAGTGAATAGAAGTTTGGGAAAAGAAACATAGTACCTGAAATTTAAAGATCCACAACTGGATCCAACAAAAGGTTGAGATGGTCGAAGAGAGAGTTGGTGAGCTGGAAGACAAGTTGATAGAAATGGTCCAGTGTGAATGTCACACAGAAAACAAAGTGAAAAAATGAAAGCCCCCAGGACCTGTGGGATGGTAGCAAAAGGTCTGACATTCAAGTCATCACAGTCCCAGAGGAGAGGAGAAATAACAGGGTGCAGAAAGTATATTTGAAAAAAAATGGCTGAGAACTTCCCAAGTTTGGGGAAAGACATAAACCCACAGATTCAAGGACCCCAGACCAAATCAACTCAAAGAAGTCCTAGAGCAGAAAAATAATCAAACTGCTGAAAACAAAGGGCAAGAAAAGGAAAAGGAGGAGAAGGAGAGGGAGGAGGAAGAGGAGAAGGAGGCCAGAGAGACTCAGCAGCATTAGGAGGTGAGAGGCAATGAGTGCAGACCTCTCACAGGGGATCAGGGAGCCGGAGGAACTGATGTGACATTTTTAAAGCACTGAAAGAAAAGAGCTATGGATGGAGTCTGTATTGAGCAAGACATCTCCCAGGAGTAAAGGAGAGCAGAGACAGGTGAAGGGCGCCTGCAAGCCGTCCTCGATAGAAATGCTGAAGAGGTTTTTTGAAGCAGGGAAGTTACAGTGCAGGGAGCCCCAGGACTCTGGGAGTGAAGGATGAGCAAAGAAATGGTGACGATGACAGCTGTTCTTCTAAGGTCTTTAAATCAGTATGGCCGTGGTGGGTGAAGTGGTGCCATTCCGGATCTCCAGCAGGTGCACGGGCACCTCACAGGATGGTGGCAGGGAAGGGATGGCCGAGAGTGGTGTGCTGTCCAGCTTCTGTTTTCTGCTTGAGGCGGTAAGTGTTCCCTCAGCTATGAAATGTCGAGGATGGACTTGTAACGTCTAGACGGCCACTAACGTAAACACACACTAAAGACATGGCAAAAGACTCAGATCAAATGAGACACTAAGAATATCAAGATGGTCCAGTCAAGAAAACGGGCAGCGAGAAATAAAAGGGGAGTGTAGAAATTGAAACCCACATGCCGACTGAGGACAGATGGGAGGTCAGTCCTATGCCCAAAGAGCACACAGTTCCTCCATGACAGATGTCCAGACTGGCAAACTCAGGGACAGAAAGACCACATGGTGCGGTCCAGGCAGGGCAGGGGAGAGTGAGTGACTGCTACTAACCATGGAGTTGCTTTTTGGGGTGCTGGAAATATTCCAAAATTAGACTGTGGTGATCATGCAAGACTGCAGCATATTGAAATTCAAGAAACTGTGTTTTGAGTGAGTGAATTTTATAAATTTGAAATCTATCTCAATAAAGCTGTGAAATGTTAATGAATTACAAAATAAAAAGTAGGATATTTAGTGAACCATATATTTTTTAAAAATTAGAGATTATTTGAAGTGGGAACAGAAAAAATGGTCTGCTCTTTAAAAAGCTCGCATTGAATATGATGCTACAATATAATGTTAAAAGCAAAGGCAGCCAGGTGCACTGTGATAAAAAATAAAAGCCCACTAGAATCATTACTGATACCATGTCATTTTAAATTCAGAACAAGGGCAATTATCAAGGATAAAGAGGCATAGTACATAACAATAAAAGGGCAAGTTTATCAAGAAAATAGAGCAAAATATAGCATATGTAAAAAAATATGTATATATAAGTATGTATATACATACACCATATACAAGATGTATAATGAAAGAGAGTCTCAAAATAAATGAAGCACGAGCTGGAAGAACCGAGAGAGGAACGACTGGTGGATACACACACGTGTGTGCATGTGTACATGTGTGTGTGATGTACTGAGGGGGATGGTGCAGAGCATACAGAGCATCAGTTTGAACAAACGGGGTGCATCGCCGAAGATCTGCATGGATACTGGAAGTGTCATAAGTGAATTCCACAAACAGCACCATTCACATGAACTTGGTAACTTCGATGAAATGAATCAATTTCTTGAAAACTAAACACAGAGTTCACTCAAGGAGAAACAGATAAGCTGAAATAATCCCATATCTTTCAAGCCATCAAATTCGTGGTCAAAACTTTCTCTCACAAAGTGACTTCCCAGCCTAGATGGTTCCACTGGCGAGTTCTACCGAACTTTAAAGAAGCAGCAACCTTTCCATGTCTTGTTTGTCCCCAAGAATGGATGGCCTACTTCACGATATGTGTTATGAGGCCAAACTCCCCTGAGAGTTGAGCTAGACAAAGGGAGCACAAGGAGAAAATGTTAGTGGAGGTCAATGCCTTTCATGAATAAATAGAGATGCTATTTGCCAAAAACAATAAAGGTGTATTAATACCTGCAATGGCACTGATGGGTCTTAAGGTTACCGATACAAAGATTTGCTCAATAGTCAAAATCAGTGAGACAACATACCACATTAAGAATAAAAAGAGAAACCATACAATCAAATACATTTTTTGCAGAAGAATGTTCAACAGAATTCAACCCAATCCATAACCAAAACTATCTGCAAACTAGGGAAAGTTAGAGATTTCCTTCACCTGATAAAGGACATCTTCCAAAATCCTACAGTTAACCTCATGCTTCAAGGTGAAAATCTTGCTGCTTCCTCCCAGTGATCAGCAACAAGATGAGGACTTACATTGTCACTCCTTCTTATGGGACAGCCTGGAAGTTCTAGCTGTGTGTTAGAACAAGAAAAAGGAGTAAAAGACATACAAATGGAAAGACAGAAATAGAACTGTCATTATTTGTAAATGGCAGGATACAAGGTCAGTGATAAAATCAGTATTTGTATAGACTAGCAACAAACAATGAAAAACCAAAATGTTCATAAATACCACTTAAAACATTCCACACAAGGCTAAAATAAATCCTGGGCTTTAAATCTAATGAACATGACAAAAATTGGCATATAGAAACAAAAAATCTTATGTAAGAAATAAAAAAAAGACCCAAGTAGACGGTGAGGTACGTGCCACTCACCCATTGGAAGACTCAGTGTAGACAGAGTATAAATTCCTCCCCATGGACCTATAATTTAATGTCGTTCCAACAGAAATCTCAGACTGATCTCTTTTGAAACGTAAGTTAATAAAAAATGTATATGGAAAGCCAAAGAAAGTAGAATAGCAGAACAACTTTTAAAGGGTAGAGCCATGTTGGAAGAAACACACTATCTGACTGTGAGATGCATTTCAAAGCTAAAGTCGCCAAGACTGGTGCTGTAGTGAAGGGACAGAAGTATGGCTGGACAAAACAGAGCCACACACTATGTCCAGCTGACTCTCCACAAAGCTGCCCTGGAGAAAGCATTCCATTTTAAGTGGTGTTGTAAGAAGTGGGCATTTGTGTGCACAGGAAGGATCTGGATTTAAACTTCACACTTCACACAGAAATAAACTCAGGAAGGTCATAGATCTAAAGGCAAAAGTCAAGCTGCACAACTTTGTAGGGGGGAAATAGAGGAGTAAATATTTGTGTCCTGTTAGGCAAAAAATTCCAAGAGCATGATCCACAGAAGAAGAAAAAGGAACATCAGACTTAATGACTTCTGCTCTCTGGAAGACCCTACGAAGAGGATGGAAAGACAAGCCACAGACTGGGGAAAGTATTTGAAATCACAATCTGACAAAAGACAGGTACCTCCTAGACTATGTAAAAAACCCCAGACCTAGCAGTCAGAAACAAACAGCCCAATGGGGGGAATGAGTGTAAGCTGTGAGCAGATGCTTCACCACGTGAGCTGGATGGGTGGAAAACAACCAGATGAAGGAGTCTCAGCATTGTTGGCCATTAGCAAACACAGGTGAAGCCCACCACGAGATGCCTCTGTGCACCTGTTACAAATGCTAAAATAAATCTGACAGGTAGGTGCTGCTGGGGATGTGGACCAGGTATGTGTGGCCAATGGGAATGAAAACAGGGCGTATTGAGGCTAAATACACCCTTAACACAGGACTCAAAATCCCCCTCCTAGGTACTTACTGTAGGATGACCTGAGTGTCTGCAGTGGCTTTATTTGTAATCCTCAGTCGTGGGCACAACCCCACTACATCAGCTGATGAATGGACCAATTGTCGCACTTCCCTGATGTAATGAAATACCATTTGCCAATAACAATAAAGGTGTTTTGATACCTGCAATGCCTTGGATGGGTGTCAAGGTTACGTCATTTCCGGAAAGATGGAACTATATTGACAAAGAACAGCTCAGTGGTGGTCAATCTCATAAACTGTCAACCAAAAAAGCCAATTTACCATATGATAATATTTTTAAATTGAAAATTTAAATGATATGTTACAAAAACACCAGGTTCATAGGTGGACTGAGTACCTGTTGTCTTCCTCAACTGGACTGTAGAGGGGTCCACTGTATCGCTGTGGGAATGGGTGAACACATATGTGCAGTGATACCAAGTGGGGGCCACCCTAAGCCCTCCTCAGCACCCCAGCCCCTATGGCCACCCAGAAGGGACCCTGAGGCTCACCTCATCACCCTGAGTCCTAGTCCCTGAGGGTCCCACTCAGATCCTGTAGACTTGGTGGTAGCTGACCATACTCAGAGCTTCCTAGAGTGAGATTCCAGGCTGGCTGCACCCCAGATGGCTCTCTGGACTACTCTGTCACCTTGTCCATCCTGTATCTTATCCCCCAACTTGCACAGAAGGAGATGGCCAGGTCTGGGTCACCTTATGTCCCTGGGGCCTGGCCCAGACAATGCAGTGAATGAGGAGGAGCAGTGCTTAGCTCTGCCAGAGCTGGGGGACTTCAGACCCCAAGGTGGGACCTTCAAGGGTGGACATCATGTCCTCTCTGGCCTCATGTCATGTGTCTCAGGGGGCACGAGACACTGCTCAGCTCTGCTCAGGTCTGGGGTTGAGGGGCCAACTGAGGCCAAGAATGGGGATGCTTGTACCCCAACACAGGAAAGGCCCCAGGAATGGATAAGAACACTATTCAATGACACTCGGGCTTTAGTCAGGACCCTCACACCAGGGGTGGGGAACACGGTGAGATTTTAGAAGGGCAGAGAGACTGTGTTTGATTGCAACACAGCTTGGGGAGGTGAGGATTTACAGTCGAGGCACACACGGGGACCGGGGATTGGAAACAACTAAGAAGATGGTGAGGGAGGTTCTGGCTAAAACCCACCTAATAGGATTCTCGCTGAAGACAGGCCAGGCCAGCAGATGTCACACGGGGAGGTGGAGGAGTGATCAGGGCGCCAGATCAGATGTCAAGGGGGATTGGGTTTGAATGGCAGGACATTCCTAATAGATCGACTTAGCCGGTTTTTGCTGAAACTGGACTTCAAGGAAAAGCGCAGTTGGGCCCAGGAGGAGACTCAGAAGCCCTTCTGCATTTGGTGGAGCAGAGCATGTTGTGGGGGGCACCATGTCCCTGCCGGGCCAGGCCTGCTCCTCTGCCAGCCCCCGCTAATGAAGTGCCTTGTGCATCCTGGTGTGTCTGCATGAAAGCAGGAGTCAGAGAACAAATCAGCATGCAACAGTATTTTCACCGAGTCTTTGCTCTGCAGCCTGTGCGATGGTATCGACTTGTTAGCGGCCTCGGGGACCGACCCGGGGCACACCGATGCGGCGCATGCCAATTACAGGCTGAGTGATGGAACGTCGCGTATCATTTCACCCGAGCACGGGAACGGCAGGCGAACACTGTAGCTTATGATTTTCAATTATAAATCAAACAGACTGAGTTCTCAATTCTCTCCGTGAAGGCTGTAAAAGCGCTGACGAGTGGACAGCCTCCACTCAGGAAAGAAGAAGCAGGTGGATTCTCTAAGTGATCGCTGTGGTGCTTTGGTTTTGCCAGCACCTGGTGTATTGGTGCTTGGAAGAGTGTTTTAGAACCTGTGTCCTGGGGAGCTGGAGGGAGAGGGTCCTCCTGATTACTGAGGATATGGGTGGACAATGGACTGACACTGTCACTCTGCTTGTCCTCATGGTATCTTTGTAGCCTACTGGAGGCTACTCGGTGAGAGAGGCCAGGGCATTTATGCAGATGTGGGGCCTGTTGCGTGACATCAGGGATGGATGGGAGATCAGCGTGGTGTGGGGAAGGCCAGTTCTGTTCATCCTGAGAGGACTTGATGGCTTCTTTGAGAATCTTAACTCTGCTCTAACAAACCAATCAATGCTGAGCAACGTACCAAACTCCTCTGTCCTCAGTCTGCTTCGTCACAACGAATGACAATAATAAATGCCTGGACGAGATCCATGGATGTGAGCACCCTGCCCTGGTAAGCTGCTCACTGTGGTTGGTGCGGGAAGAACAGAGTGGTACAGGAATAAGAGGAGTGGGTGGGGCAGATGGGTGGAGAGCCAGCCCCAGGGTGATCTGTGCCCTGTGTGGAGGCCAGAACTGCAGTAAACTTGGAAGGTTTGTGACATGACTTTTCTTCCTTGAAGGACCAGCTCATACGCCAGGTGGGGAGGGCTTGCATTAAATTCAAAACAAGTGATGCTGTAGTTTGAATGAGCCAGGTGTCACAGTGACGGTGAACAGGGGCTTTCTAGGTGATGAGCCCTCAGAGGCTCCTCCCTCATGGGTGGGATTCAAGCCCTTATTGAAGAGTCCCCTTGCACCTGTGAGGCAAGCTGGCCACCTTGCTCTCCAGGGGTCTCTTGCCCTTCTGCCCTCCACCCTGTGAGGACACAGCACGCTGGTCTTCACCAGACACTGCGTGCCGCAGACTGGATCTTGAACGTCCCAGCCTCTAGAATTGTGAGAAATAAATTTCTTTTCTTTGTACATGACCCAGTCTGTGGTATTTTCTAATAGTCTCACAAAAGAACTGAGACAAGACGCATCGAGTGAAAATGTTAAGTTGTAAGAATAATGAAAGCTGTTGTGTAAAATCCAGGTGGCAGAGAGACCTTAAGCCAAAGTGAACAGAAATCTTTTTCTCAGATTTCTCCTTTGCTGTATTAAGGCAATGAAGCCACCTCTGCCAGGGCCTCAGGAGCTGCAGGAATGGGTTTTCCTGGTAATAAACCAAGGACCTAGCAATTTATAGGACGTATAACCCACCCTGAAGGGTCCCACAGGGGTGATGCATTTGAGAAACAATAGCTGAGAGAGGCTGAATGGCGGTTCCCAGCGCAGGGGTCTTTGAGAGATAGAGCAGAAAAGTTCCCACCCCCATTGCTTGTCCTTTAAACCAAGATAAGTGGGCCTGCTGAGAAGGGAGCTGGATCAGCACAGAGGGGAGACTTGGCAAGTCCTGTGCAAGGACACAGTTCTGCTGAGTGGACTCCCCATTGGAGTGTGGACACAGGAGAAGGCAGTGCACGAGGACACCCAATCTGAAGTCATGGGTACCCTTAGGGGTTGATTGTGATGCCCTAAAATTCTTGTTGAAGATCTAACCCCCAGTACCTTAAAATGTGGAACTCAGGGGATGTCATTAGTTAATATGGGGTCATTCTGGAGTGGGTGGGCCCCTTATCTAATATGATTGGCAGCCTTAAAAAGGGGGCAACTGGAGCACAGGTACGCTTACAAGGAGACGGCATGCAAGGATGAAGTCAGAGGTTGACAGCTGCATCTATAAGCCAAGGATGCTAAAGATGGCCGACAAGCCAGCAAAAGCCTGAAGGAGGCTGGATAGCTTCTCCCGCTCAGCCCCGCAGGGAGCCAGCCCTGCTGACACCTTGATCTTAACCTTCTGGCTTGAGGACTGTGAGCAACTGCAGATTTCTGCTGTTCAAGCCACCCTGAGAAATATGGTTGTAGGACTTTGTGAGGACAGACCGTCCTTGCAAGGACCTAAACTTCTGCCCAGACTTCCTGTCTGAGGGAGCCCTCTGCACCAACGCTGTTCTGGAGAACTCTGCTCAGACCAGAGTGCTGACCCTTCACCTGTGGTCTGCTTGGTGGCTACTCACTCAAGCAGGCCTATGGAGAAGGAAAGAAGGGGGAAATGTCTGCTAGTCCTGCCAGGGTTTTTTATTTATTCATTCATTCGTTTATTTATTTATTTATATTATTTTATTATTCATATATGCATACAAGGCTTGGGTCATTTCTCCCCCCTGCCCCCACCCCCTCCCTTACCACCCACTCCGCCCCCTCCCTCTCCCCCCACCCCCTCAATACCCAGCAGAAACTATTTTGCCCTTATTTCTAATTTTGTTGTAGAGAGAGTATAAGCAATAATAGGAAGGAACAAGGGGTTTTGCTGGTTGAGATAAGGATAGCTATACAGGGCATTGACTCACATTGATTTCCTGTGCATGGGTGTTACCTTCTAGGTTAATTCTTTTTGATCTAAACTTTTCTCTAGTTCCTGGTCCCCTTTTCCTATTGGCCTCAGTTTCTTTTAAGGTATCTGCTTTAGTTTCTCTGCATTAAGGGCAACAAATGCTAGCTAATTTTTTAGGTGTCTTACCTATCCTCACACCTCCCTTGTGTGCTCTCACTTTATCATGTGCTCAAAGTCCAATCCCATTGTTGTGTTTGCCCTTGATCTAATGTCCACATATGAGGGAGAACATACGATTTTTGGTCTTTTGGGCCAGGCTAACCTCACTCAGAATGATGTTCTCTAATTCCATCCATTTACCAGCGAATGATAACATTTCGTTCTTCTTCATGGCTGCATAAAATTCCATTGTGTATAGATACCACATTTTCTTAATCCATTCATCAGTGGTGGGGCATCTTGGCTGTTTCCATAACTTGGCTATTGTGAATAGGGCCGCAATAAACATGGGTGTCCTGCCAGGGTTTAAAGAGACATCTTTAGGCTCTAGTAATTTGGTAGCAGTCACAGTGAGTTGGTTGAACGAACTGACCTTATAAGGTGTAGGCAGCAGGCGAAGAAATCATGCTCTCTCTCTCCTCTCTCTCTCTCTCTCTCCCTCCTCTCGCTCTTTCTCTCTCTCTCTCTCACAAGTGCATGCTCATGTAGAACCTCTACCCAACCTTCTTTAGGAAGAATTTAGAAATCTGTGCCAGTCAGCCAACAAAGGAAATAAATTAAGAGCTCAGTGATGATAAAATTATGACATAATAGGATTAATTTCAAACACTGAAATTATTTAAATGTAGAACAATTTGAAAATTCCAAAGGAAAGGAAAAGAATGAATGAGGATGGCACGAGCGCTGGAGGGAAAAGAGAAAAAGTGAGCACGCTTACTTCTTTGTTTGAGGTCTGGGTTCTCAGTCACATCTTGACATTAATCAGAATGAGCAAATTGGATCTGAAATACATACCGCAGACAACAGTTGGTTTAATTCACAAGAGTTAATTTTCTTGTGTAACCTAAGCCCGGATGTTGGACCCCTGGGTGGTCTGGATGCTCTACAATGCTTCCCTGTCTCTGCTCCACCATCACCCAGAAGCCACTTAGCCATCACCCTCAGAGGTCTCAGTGTCCAAGATGACTGCAGGAAGCCAACCACCACATCTGCATGCAGAGCAGCAGGGAGAGGAAAGGGGATACAAGCTCACTCCCTTCCTGAAGTCCATGCAGCAGCTTCCCTTCTCTCCCTCGGCCAGCATTTAGTCACGTGACTACCCATTTTTAGTGGGGCACATTGGTGCCTAGGTAAAAGTATTTTTCATTTGTTTGTTTACAGGGATCAAAGGAGAAGGAGTCAGTGGTCACTTCGCCATCTCTGCTGTGGAGGGGCGACAGGGAACCAGCAAAGGATTCCCAGAAAGCCTAATCTGAATATCAGACAGCGAAGAATTCATGGCAAACATATTCACATCACAAGATAAAGACTATGATTTTATAGAGATGAGTGCTAACTTTACAGAAAAACTTTACACTAACAGATAATTATGTACCAGGAGTCGAAAGAAAGAGTATCAGACTATACAGGAAGAACTTCACCATAGCACGACGGCATTAACAGGTCTGTTTCACTTTCCAGCACACGCATACTGATCATAATGAGGCATAAATAATCACAAGACATTAATCACCAATAGTACTAGCTAGCATTATTAGATTTGTTAACATATTCACTCAACAAACATGCATGAATTGAGTACCTACTCCATGCCAGGCAGTGATTGCATTCTAGAGGTTGCACTGCAAAACAGACACCTGGCCCCCCGGAAGCCTGCGTTCTAGGAGAGGTTGCCTAAAAAGACATTGAAACATGAATTTTGCAAAAAATTTCCTGTCTTTTCTGGAGCTGTTGCAACATTTACAAAATATGACTGACTTAAGCCATGAAGAAAACAGCAATGTGTTATAAAAAGCAGAAATTGCTCAGATTATTTTGCAAAATATAATGGCAAGGAAATAATAAAGTGATTTTAGAAAGATGAAATACAAGTTCTCCTAACAACTATTAGGGAAAAAAGAGAAAAAGAGAACAAGAAGAAGAGAAAATTTCAGTTTCAGACACAAACTTACTATGGACCCAAATTTACAGCATTCAGCTAGAATAATCCCCAAAGGAAAACACAGGGCCACGAATTACTTTATTATCTTATGTCAGAAAATTACTTTAGAAATGTAGCAATTGTGTTTGTTAGTTTGTAATAAACCACTCTAAAATGTAGTGGCTTAAAGGTGCCGTTGTGCTGAGCACTGTGGAAGGCTGAATTTCTCCACCTGTGTTGGCATGGCAGGTTTCTGTGGGGCTCTGTCTTGTGTCTGTGGTCATTAGCGGGTTGGATAGGTGATCTGGAATTGTGTGACTTACAGATCTGGTGGTTGACAGGCTGCTGGCTGGGGCACTGGTTTTTCTGCATGTGGCCTGTCTCTAGCAGGCCAGCCTGGTCTCTAGTCTTACAAGTTCTCAGGGTTCCGAATGCAGCAGGAGAGAGAGAGCAAACCCCTGGACAGAAGCACTGTTCCTGTCTGTGTCACATTTGCTATGGATATGTAAACCAAGTCAAGTCACATGGCAAAGCCCAGAGTCCATCTGGAAAGAGACTGTCAAGGACACAGGCTGGCATTTTTGCTGAAAATCTGTAACTTTTAACCAAGCATATAGAAAAATCACAGGAAAGCAATGTTCTCAAGGCAGGCAAATTACTACATAGTACACAGGCAGAAACAAGAGATGTAGAACCAGAAGAGTGGCAGTGTTGGTGATGTATTTGGGAACTTGTTCTTGTCACGAAAGCAATAACATCACATCAGTAATATAACCGGCAAAAAGAAGGAAACACACCAGTAGACCCAAAACCACGACATAAGCACAGGTGGGAAAAGCTGAAATCATATGTGAATGCCACTGACGGTTATGTGGGAATATATTTTTTTAATTAAATAAACTTTCAAATTTATTGAGTGATAAATAAAGTTTAATAGAGGATATTCTGAACATGTGCACCCCGTGTGCTTTACCAGCTTAAGGGTTAGATCCATGACCAAGGAAAAGACCGAGTGATAAAGTAGTCAGACAACACTTGGCCCAGTAGCAGACCGAGGCCAGGGGAGGGACAGGACAATTGTGACAGACAGGATTGGTAATATGGAACAGAGACTGGTCACACCCCAAGACCAGTGAGGGTGTCACTGGTTCCTTGGTGAAGCTGGCAGAGACTGCACTTCTAGACACCGTCCTGGCTATCACCGCCCATGACTTTAAGGATCCATGACATTCAGGGCGGGATGAAAACAGAACTGATAACTGAAGCCCTCATTTGGCTGAGGAAGAACCTTCCATACTAAACGGTCTATCCAGCTAGGTTACTATGCACAGGAAGCTAGAGTAGAGGAAATCAACCTGAGTGCATATGCATTAAAATGAAATAGTTAGCTGTCTATGTAGTCAGGTTTATTGAGTTATAATTTCTATAGCACTAAAATCCACCCTCCTTCACCGTAAGGTTTCACAGTTTGTTGAGCTGGGAAGGTTTGCTTGTTTTCTTCTTATCTGCTGTCCCCTCTTTTAGTGAGATTTGCTCCCTCCCAAGTTCTCATGATTGTTTTCTGCAGCTTCCTCTTACGTGCTCAGCGTTCTCTGAAGAATTATTGATCAGGAGTGTCTTTTAGTTTATGCTTATCTTGGAGGGTCTTTATTTGTCCTCCAGTTCTGAAGGAGAACGTTGCTGGATATAGTAATGTAGGGTGGTAGTTATCTCCTTTCAGGGCTTGAAATAGATCATTCCATGCCCTTCTGGCCTTTAAACTTTCTGCAGAGAAATCTGTAATTCTGATGAGTTCGGATCGGTGCTCCCCTCTTGGTGTTTTCAACAGCCTTTCTTTCTTCTGCACTCTTTTTTTTTATTCATATGTGCATACAATGCTTGGGTATTTCTCCCCGATTCCCTCACCTCCTCCCTTACCCCCCCGCCCCCACCCTCTCTCCCCCTACCCCCTTGATACTCGGCAGAAACTATTTTGCCCTTATTTCTAATTTTGTTGTAGAGAGAGTATAAGCAATAATAGGAAGGAACAAGGGGTTTTGCTGGTTGAGATAAGGATAGCTATACAGGGAGTTGACTCACATTGATTTCCTGTGCGTGGGTGTTACCTTCTAGGTTAATTCTTTTTGATCTAACCTTTTCTCTAGTTCCTGGTCCTCTTCTCCTATTGGCCTCAGTTGCTTTTAAGGTATCTGCTTTAGTTTCTCTGCATTGAGGGCAACAAATGCTAGCTAGTTTTTTAGGTGTCTTACCTATCCTCACACCTCCCTTGTGTGCTCTCGCTTTATCATGTGCTCAAAGTCCAATCCCCTTATTGTGTTTGCCCTTGATCTAATGTCCACATATGAGGGAGAACATACGATTTTTGGTCTTTTGGGCCAAAAATGATGTTCTCCAGTTCCATCCATTTACCTGTGAATGATAACATTTCGTTCTTCATGGCTGCATAAAATTCCATTGTGTATAGATACCACATTTTCTGGATCCATTCGTCAGTAGTGGGGCATCTTGGCTGTTTCCATAACTTGGCTATTGTGAATAGGGCCGCAATAAACATGGGAGTGCAGGTGCCTCTGGAGTAACCTGTGTCACAGTCTTTTGGGTATATCCCCAAGAGTGGTATTGCTGGATCAAATGGTAGATCGATGTTTAGCTTTTTAAGTAGCCTCCAAATTTTTTTCCAGAGTGGTTGTACTAGTCTACATTCCCACCAGCAGTGTAAGAGGGTTCCTTTTTCCCCGCATCCTCTCCAACACCTGTTGTTGGTGGTGTTGCTGATGATGGCTATTCTAACAGGGGTGAGGTGGAATCTTAGTGTGGTTTTAATTTGCATTTCCTTTATTGCTAGAGATGGTGAGCATTTTTTCATGTGTTTTCTGGCCATTTGAATTTCTTCTTTTGAGAAAGTTCTGTTTAGTTCACTTGCCCATTTCTTTATTGGTTCATTAATTTTGGGAGAATTTAGTTTTTTCAGTTCCCTATATATTCTGGTTATCAGTCCTTTGTCTGATGTGTAACTTGCAAATATTTTCTCCCACTCTGTGGGTGTTCTCTTCAGTTTAGAGACCATTTCTTTTGTTGAGCAGAAGCTTTTTAGTTTTATGAGGTCCCATTTATCTTTGCTATCTCTTAGTTGCTGTGCTGCTGGGGTTTCGTTGAGAAAGTTCTTACCTATACCTACTAACTCCAGAGTATTTCCTACTCTTTCCTGTATCAACTTTAGAGTTTGGGGTCTGATATTAAGATCCTTGATCCATTTTGAGTTAATCTTGGTATAGGGTGATATACATGGATCTAGTTTCAGTTTTTTGCAGACTGCTAACCAGGTTTCCCAGCAGTTTTTGTTGAAGAGGCTGCTTTTTCTCCATCGTATATTTTTAGCTCCTTTGTCAAAGACAAGTTGGTTATAGTTGTGTGGCTTCATATCTGGGTTCTCTATTCTGTTCCACTGGTCTTCATGTCTGTTTTTGTGCCAGTACCATGCTGTTTTTATTGTTATTGCTTTGTAATATAGTTTGAAGTCAGGTATTGTGATACCTCCAGCATTGTTCTTTTGACTGAGTATTGCCTTGGCTATTTGTGGCCTCTTGTGTTTCCATATAAATTTCATGGTAGATTTTTCAATCTCTTTAATGAATGTCATTGGAATTTTGATGGGAATTGCATTAAACATGTAGATTACTTTTGGGAGTATCGACATTTTTACTTTGTTGATTCTACCAATCCATGAGCATGGGAGATCTCTCCACTTTCTATAGTCTTCCTCAATCTCTTTCTTCAGAAGTGTATAGTTTTCCTTGTAGAGGTCTTTCACATCTTTTGTTAGGTTTACACCTAGGTATTTGATTTTTTTTTGAGGCTATTGTAAATGTAATTATTTTCATATATTCTTTCTCAGTTTGTTCATTGTTAGTGTATAGAAGTGCTAATGATTTTTCTATGTTGATTTTATATCTTGCTACCTTGTTGTAGCTATTGATGGTGTCTAGGAGCTTCTGAGTAGAGTTTTTTGGGTCTTAAGGTATAGGATCATGTCATTTGCAAATAGGGATATTTTGATTCTTTACCTATTTGTATTCCTTTTATTCCTTCTTCTTGCCTAATTGCTCTGGCTAGGAATTCCAGTACTATGTTGAATAGTAGTGGAGATAGTGGGCATCCTTGTCTGGTTCCTGATTTTAGAGGGAATGGTTTCAGTTTTTCTCCATTAAGTATAATGCTGGCTGTAGGTTTGTCATATATAGCTTTTATAATGTTGAGGAACTTTCTTCTATTCCTAGTTTTCTTAGAGCTTTTATCATGAAATGATGTTGGATCTTATCAAAGGCTTTTTCTGCATCTATTGAGATGATCAAGTTTTTTTTGTCTTTGCTTCTGTTAATGTGGTTTATTACGTTTATTGATTTTCATATGTTGAACCACCCCTGCATCCCTGGGATGAAGCCTACTTGGTCGTGGTGAATAATCTTTTTGATGTGTTGTTGAATTCGGTTTGCCATTATTTTGTTGAGGATTTTTGCATCAATGTTCATTAAGGAGATTGGCCTATAGTTCTCCTTTTTGGAGGTGTCTTTGCCTGGTTTTGGGATAAGTGTAATACTGGCTTCATAAAATGTGTTAGGCAGTTTTCCTTCCCTTTCTATTTCATGGAACAGTTTTAGGAGGGTTGGTATCAGTTCTTTAAAATTCTGATAGAATTCAGCAGAGAATCCATCAGGTCCTGGACTTTTCTTTTTGGGGAGACTCTTGATTGCTACTTCAATTTCATTTTGTGTTATAGATCTATTCAGGTGATTAATATCCTCTTGGTTCCGTTTTGGATGGTCATATGTATCTAGAAATCTGTCCATTTCTTTAAGATTTTTTAATTTATTTGAATATAGGTTCTCAAAGTAGTCTCTGATGATTTCCTGGACTTCCATGGTGTTTGTTGTTTTTGCATTACTGGTTCTATTAATTTGGGTTTTTTCTTTCCTCATTTTAGTCAGGTTTGCCAGGGGTCTATCGATCTTGTTTATTTTTTCAAAGAAGCAACTTTTTGTTTCATTGATTCTTTGTATGGTTTTTTTGGTTTCTATTTCATTGATTTCAGCTCTTATTTCTATTATTTCTCTCCTATTTCTTTTGGGATTTGCTTGTTCTTGTTTTTCTAGGAGTTTGAGATTTATCATTAGGTCATTGATTTGGGATCTTTCAGTCTTTTTAATATATGCACTCATGGCTATAAACTTTCCTGTCAGGACTGCCTTTGCTGTGTCCCATAGGTTCTGGTAGGTTGTGTTTTCATTTTCATTGACTTCCAGGAATTTTTTAATTTCCTCTTTTATTTAATCAATGATCCATTCTTCATTAAGTAATGAGTTATTTAGTTTCCAGCTGTTTGCATGTTTTTTGTCTTTACTTTTGTTGTTGAGTTCTACTTTTACTGCATTGTAATCAGATAATATGCACGGTATAATTTCTATTTTCTTATATTTGCTGAGACTTGCTTTGTGCCCTAGGATATGATCTATTTTGGAGAAGGTTCCATGGGCTGCTGAGAAGAATGTATATTGTGTAGAAGTTGGATGAAATGTTCTGTAGACATCAAGTAGGTCCATTTGGTCTATGGTATATTTTAGATCTTGGATTTCTTTATTGATTTTTTTGTTTGGATGACCTATCTATTGATGATAATGGGGTGTTAAATTCTCCCTCAACCACTGTGTTGGCGTTTATATATGTTTTTAGGTCTTTCAGGGTATGTTTGATGAAATTGGGTGTGTTGACATTGGGTGCATACAGCTTGATGATTATTATTTCCTTTTGGTCTATTTCCCCTTTTATTAGTATGGAATGTCCTTCTTTATCTCATTTGATTAATGTAGGTTTGAAGTCTACTTTGTCAGAGATAAGTATTGCTACTCCTGCCTGTTTTGGGGGGCCATTGGCTTGGTAAATCTTCTTCCAGCCTTTCATCCTAAGCCTATGCTTATTTCTGTCAGTGAGATGGGTCTCCTGTAAGCAACAAATTGTTGGATCTTCCTTTTTAATCCATTTTGTCAAGCGGTGCCTTTTGATGGGTGAATTAAGTCCATTAACATTAAGTGTTAGTACTGATTGTTATGTGGTGATTTCTGTCATTTGGTTGTCTTAGTTGTTTGAAGGTTTGATTGTGTGTACCTAAGTTGAGGTTACGCTCTACTGTCTTGCTTTTTCTTTTCCTGTGGTTTGGTGCTGCCTGTCTTTTCATGGTTAAGTTGGGTTTCACTTTCTGTGTGCAGAATCCCTTGTAGAATCTTTTGTAGTGGTGGCTTTGTGGTCACATATTGTTTTAGTTTTTGCTTATCATGGAAGACTTTTATTGCTCCATATAATTTGAATGATTGTTTTGCTGGGTAGAGTGTCCTGGGGTTGAAGTTATTTTCATTCAGTGCCCGGAAGATCTCACCCCATGCTCTTCTTGCTTTTAATGTTTCTGTTGAGAAGTCTGCTGTGATTTTGATGGGTTTACCTTTGTATGTTATTTGTTCTTTCCTCTTACAGCCTTGAATATTCTTTCCTTAGTTTCTGAACTTGTTGTTTTAATGATGATATGTTGTGGGGTAGTTCTATTTTGATCTGGTCTGTTTGGTGTCCTGGAGGCCTCTTGCATCTGTATGGGAATATCTTTCTCTAGATTTGGGAAATTTTCCGTTATTATTTTGTTGAATATATTACGCATTCCTTTTGCTTGCACCTCTTCTCCTTCTTCGATGCCCATGATTCTCAAGTTTGGTCTTTTGATGGAGTCGGTGAGTTCTTGCATTTTCTTTTCACAGGTCTTGAGTTGTTTAACTAATAGTTCTTCGGTTTTTCCTTTAATTACCATTTCCTCTTCAAGTTCTGAGATTCTGTCTTCTGTTTGTTCTATTCTGCTGGATTGTCCTTCCGTTTTGTTTTGCAGTTCTGTTCATTCTTTTTTCTGAGGTTTTCCATATCTTGGATCATTTCCTCTTTAATGTTGTCTATTTTTGTCCTGAGTTCATTTATCTCTTTATTAATCGTGCTCTTTGTTTCACTTTGGTGTTTATACAGTGCTTCTATGGTTTCCTTTATTTCTTCTTTTGCTTTTTCAAATTCTCTATTTTTGTTGTCTTGCAATTTCTTGAGTGTCTCCTGTACATTTTGGTTGACCCTATCCAGTATCATCTCTATAAATTCTCATTGATTACCTGTAGTATTTCTTCTTTTAGATTATTCTTGTGGGCTTCATTGGGTTCTTTGGCATAGTTTATCTTCATTTTGTTGGAGTCTGGATCTGAGTATCTGTTTTCTTCATTTCCCTCTGGTTCCTATACTAATTTTTTGCTGTGGGGAAACTGGTTTCCCTATTTTTTCTGTCTTCCCGTCATTGCTCTTGTTGTTGTTATTGTCCCTGTACTATGTGCAATTAAGTATTTTCTGGTTTGTAATAATAACAATGGTGATATTTAGAATGGAAGGGTGAGAGGAGATGGAAAGCAAAGAGGTTAAAGAAAAAGGGAAAAACAAACAAACAAGTAGATAAAAACAAAACAAACAAACAAAAGTTTCAAAGATATAAATAGGGAGAGATAGTGTGCTAATCAACAGTAAGCTGAACAGGCATTAGAGAGACAGAGAGAAGATTGAAAATAAAAAATAAAAAATAAAGAAAAAATTAAAAATAAATAAATGAAAAAAAATCTCCAAGTTCAAATGCAATGAAGTTTCAGTCTTAATAACTTTGGTGTTTGTCCCTCAGCCTCCAATCCTGGAGATGGTGCCTCAGAAGTAGTTCTGTCATCTCATCAAAGCGGAAAAAAACTAAAAAACAAAACAAAACAATACAAGACAAAAAAAACCCCACAAAATGTCCCAAGTTCAAATGCAATACAATTTCAGTAAGTTTTTCCAGCATGCAGGTGTAGTTTGGTTGTTTTCTCATCAAAGGTAGGGAGAGAGAAAAAAAAGAGTCTGGAGACAGTTCTGAGAATGGTATCTGCGGCTGTGGCTCACCTGCCTGCTGCTGTCAGCCTGCTGTTGCTGGCGGCGTTATTTATGCACATCTCTGGGGTGAGCTTAGCTCTCACCTGGCCCTGCAGGCTTTGTTTACTCAGAGTTCTCCTGTGCGGGAGCCTCTGCTACAAGCTTTCCCCTTTCCAAGCACTGGGAAAGGTGACACTGCACCCGCTTTCTCAGGCCTGCGTGTTTGTTTACAGCTCACTTGGGAAGTGGGTCTTCCCCCCTCTCCTGTGGAGTTTTCCTCCCACCGCCACTTTCACAAGCTTTCCTGCTCCTGGTTGCTGGGCGGTGCTGCTGCTCTTGCCTTCTCCCGCTGGCTTGTTGTGAGGGATTTCCCTTCCCCCTTCTTTGGCGCTCAGGGCGCCCTGCCCTCTTTGCTTTGTGTCTTTTTTGTTGTTATTGCTTATTATTCAGTTTTTTTTTCTTTTTTTCCCTTGGTGGGAGGTCGGTCTGTCCAGGGGACAATGCTGATATGGCCCAGGGTTGTCTGTGGATGTACCAAGTGCCGCTTAGCTCACCTTGTGGTCTGCATCTTCCCAAGCCATCTGGGCACTGCCATTTGGTGGCAGCATAGGAGCCCTCCTAGTTTCTCCATTTAATGTGGAGTGGAGATGCTATGCGCAGGCTGGAGGTGTGGAGGAGTCAAAGTTTTGCCTCTTCTCAGTGGTTTTTCCTGTAGGGTGTGTCTCCAGCATCTCTCCAAGATTTTATTTTAGGAGGCTCGCTTTCTGCCTTCCTCCCTCTTGCTGCCATCTTGAAGTCTCTCTTCTGCACTCTTGACAGTTTAACCATAATGAGACATGGAGAGGTTCTGTTCTGGTCCTGTCTGTGGTTCTAAATGCTTCCTGTACTTGCATGTGCATATCTCTCCTAAGATTTGGAAATTTTCTGCTATTGTTGCCCTGAGTAAGATCGCTATGCTTTGAGCCTACGTCTCAGCTCCTTTGTCTGCATCTGTAGTTTGGTTTTTAATAGTGTCCAATAGGCCTTGCACGTACTCTTCATTCTTTTTTTCTTTGTTACTATCTGTGATGACTCATTAACCTTTTCTTCAAGCTCTGAAATTCCTTCTTTTCTTCATTGGTGCATATTCATTGTACACAGTGAAAGGTAGCATCCCATACAATGTACAAGGTACTTTTACCTTCACCCCTCCCATTTCCTTTTTCCTCCCAGTAGTCCCCCTTCCCATCTATTTTCACGACCTTGACCCCCTGCCAACTTCCACAAATGACAGAAAACTTGCAATGCTTGTTTTTGTGGGACTAGCTTCTTTCACTTAACATCATGATCTCCAGTTCCATTGGAGGGAAACTCCATTGTGCACGAATACCACATTTCCTTTACTTGTTCATCCATCGATGGGCACTAGGCTGATTTCATACTTTGTCTCTTGTGGATAGTTATGGGATAAACATGAGTATTCAGATGCCTCTATACAAAGCTGGCGTTAATTCTTTTGAGTACATATCCTAAAAGTGGCGTGGCTGGATCCTATGGAAGTTCTTTTAAAATTTTTTTGAGAAAACTCCATGGTGATTTCCATTGTGGCTTCATCAATTTACATTCTCACCAGAAGTGTTTAGGGTTCCTTTTCCCCCATAGCCTCGCCAGCATTTGATGTTATTTGGGTTTTGGTGATAGCAGTAGTAACTGGAGTGATGCAGAATCTAAATGTAGCTTTTGCAATTCCCTGATGGTTAATGAACTCTTTTTCATGTATTTCTTGGCCATTTGTACTTCTTTGTGTGATCTGATGTTTTTTATTTGAGTAACTGGGTTTCATTATCAAGATGTGTTTAGTTTTTTTCCCAGAATCTCTCTTTATTGAACTGTTCATTCCTATCTCTATTGTCTTCCTTATGACTGTTTATTTGTATCCTCTTTAGATTCACTGATTATTTTAAATACCATTCTTTTGAACTATTTATTCAACATTTCATCCACTTCAGTATCTTTGGATTCAGTTACTGGAATGTTCTGAACTTTTGGAGAGGTCATATTACCTTGCTTCTTCACTGTTCTTACATTTCTATGTTGATATTTGTGCATCTGATGGGATGGAGACTTCCCTACTTTTATGTGAGGACCTTCCTAGGGAGTAAGCTTCTTTAGACTGTGTGTCCTGGGCTCTTGGTTTGCTGTGTAGTGTTCAGTGTAATTCCAAATGGACTTAGTTGTGTAACTTTCCCTTGGCTATGATCAGTGCATACTGTGTTGGAGCCTGTACAATCCACTTCCTTTGTAGGTCTTGCATGAGTGGGGTACCTCTGGTAGTTTAAGCAGGTGTGGTGTATACAGTGGAGTATATGGTGTACCTTCCGTGGTAAATTCTCCAGTCTTACCAACAATGTGTGCTCTGTAAATACCTGGTGGCAACCTATGCTGGGGTCCCTTGTAGGTGCGATGTCCACAGAAGTTGACATTTTTTCTGCTACTGATATGGGGTGAATATATAGAAGTAAGACTTCCACACTACCCCCCACCACAGTCATGCCTCCTTGTGGCTGGATCATGGCTGGGAACTTTTATCTCCATTGTTCTTTAAGTTGAAGTATCCACCCAGGTTCCAGCAGGACTAAGTGGTGGATACGGTAAGATGCAATCTCTTGCGACTGAGCTGTGGGTGAAGCTCAGTGGTCAAGCACCCACCTAATAAACTGAAGGGGCTGTGCGTTGTCCCTAGCTCCACTCTGAAGGAAGGAAGCAAATCACAGTACAATCCCTACATAGAAGCATACCAGACCCAGAAATAGAGTAGCAATCAACTCAAAACAACAGCAATCAAAATACTGTAGAAAAGAAAGGGGCAAAAATACTCTAAACCAAAAAGTTAAAAAATAATAAAAGTAAATTTTTCTAAAACAGGGACAAATGAGACAGTAGAAGGGAGAAAATTCTATTAAAGTGCAATACAAATAAGAAAAAAGTAACGAAAAATAACAAAAAAAAAGATAAGAGAAGAAAAAGACTGTTTCAAGAACTCCTCCTCAATGAGGTGTTTGGATTGTAGACAGTTCTTTCCAGGCACCTGCACACTTGCTGCAGAGGTCCACATGCCCTGGGGTGTGGTCAGTGTTTGGGCCGCAGTGAGCCCCTCCCACCATCAGAGCTTCATTGTTTTGTGGACGATACTGGGAGCCGGCCGTGTATAATCATCTCCACTCCCTTGGTCTGTCAAAACCCACCTTCTAAAGTGTCCCATTCTATGAATTGTGACACAGTCTATAGCCATTACCTCCCTCCTTTAACCATGATACAGAGCACTTCATTGCCTTCCAAATGGCCTCCTGTGTATCTCTGTAGTCAGGTGCCTCTGCTTGCCTCTGGGCTCTGGCAGCTGCTGACACTTGTCCACAGTCCCTGTAGTTCTGCTTTTCCAGGTTGCTATGTAAATGGAAACGTAGAGAACATAGGAGTCTGGTTTCTCTCACTTGGCACACTGCAGTTGAGATCCAGCCTCACTGAAATTACTAATACATAACAATTTGTTTATCCATTCGCCAGGTGATGAACATTTGGGCTGTTTACAGTATCTTTGAAGGTGTGAGTGAAGCTGTTGCAAACATTCACATATAGGTGTTTGTGTGGCCATATGGTTTTATTGCTCTTGGATAAGCACCTAGGAGTGGGATTGCCGGATTGTTTGTTAATTATATATTTAACTTCAGAATAAATTGTCAGACTATTTTCCAAAGTCACTGGTTGTTTTTGCATTCTTACTAGCAATGTTTGAGAGTTCTGGTTTCTTTGTATCTTTCCCAGCAGTTGATGTTATCAGCATCACAAAAACTTACTTATTCTGACAGTTGTATAATAGCATGTTATTTTGTTTTAATTTGCATTTCTACTATGTAAATTGATAATCTATTGATGACCAAACATCTTTCCATGTTTATTTGACGTTCTATTCAACAGTGACATGCCTCTACACACTCAGTGGAATGGCCACAAGTTACAAGACAGATCACACCAAGTGTTGGGGAGGGTGTGGATCTCTTGGAAGATTTATACATTCATTGTGAAAGACAGCACTTTGGAAATTTCTTGTATAGGTAAATGTATTATTACTATGTGTAATAGTTAATCTTGATTGTCAAATCAATTGGATTGAGAGATGCCAAGAGATTAGCAGACACACTTCTGTTGTGTCTGTAGGGGTGTTTCCAGAAATAATTAGATCATGAGGGAGCTGAACTAATCAATGGTTTAAACCATTGATGCATTCAAAGTCTTAATACAGTGTTGGGAAGCAGTGGACCTGTGGGAAGTAGGTAACTGGGAGTGTGTCCCTGGGGGCTGGATCTTGCCCTGGCCACCTCCAGTTGCAGCTTGCTCTGCTTTCTGACTGAACTGCCCTGCTTTGTATGCTCCTGCCACCATGATGTTCTGACTCACCCTTGACCCAGGCTCAACAGAGAGGACCGTGAACTGAAGTCTCAGAAATCGTGAGCCAAAATCATTCCTTCCTCTTTTTAGATTGTTTTGTCAGGTGTTTTGTCAGAGGGATGAGAAATCTTAATGACTATACCGTGCATCCCAGAAATCCCTACTGGGAGTATTTGCACAAGAGAACTGAAGTGAGTTCCACACAGAGAATGTCATGAGCATATTTTCAGCAGCTTTGTGCATAATTGCTCTGAAATGGAAACAATCCAAATGTTCATTAAGCAGTGAGTAAATAAACAGGTTGTGGTATATCTGTACAGATGGAATATTACTCAACAATACAAACAAATTCCTATATACTAAATAGAGTGGATACGTTTCAAAAGCATTATGCTAAGTGAAAAAGTCAGGAACACAAGAGTACACACCGTAAGGTTACACTTACATTAATTGCAGAAAAAGTAAAACTCTTGTGACAGAAAGCTTGTTGATGGTTGCCAGAAGACAGTCTGGAGGGAGAAGGTCAATTGCAATGGTGAATGAAGGAAATTGTTGGCTGATAGAACTACCTGACATTTTGATAGTAGTGGTGGTCCCAGGAAAATACAGAATCATCCCATTACACTGTACCCTTAATATCACAAAACCTTTTAAAATAATTTTTCAATTTCAGTGGATTCATTGTTTTAGGCTGTCTCTTTCACTGATAATCAAAATTTGGTTAATCTATTTGAAAACACCTGCACACTAGGCTTCCAGGACTTGAGTGGCTAAACTTCTAGAGATAATTTCTAGAGAAAAGCACAACAGAATCTAACACTTGGCAACACTCCTCCCTCCAAGATAGTTCTTGATTTGCTAGTCGTGGTTCAAAGGCTGGGAAGCTGCCCAGAGTTTCACAGATACAAAGGGCTTTGGGGATGAAAAAGTTGACATTTGTGGGTTGTCAGAAATGATGGACCTGTAAACTTTCTTGGGTTTTAGATGAGAATCCCAATGTTCTGTGCTCCTGGGTTGGAGTTTGCAAAGACTCAAGGTCACTTTCAACCATCTTGAGTTCACAGATATGCTTCTACTCAGATTTCCTGCTGACCTAAAAAGTAATGGCTACTCAGAACAATTACAGAGCCAGAGGCTCACCTGACAATAGTTCTTGAATAATGTCCAGCATTCAATAAGGATAAATAGATGTTGATTCCATATTAAGAAAAAAAGGAAATAACTCCCAGAAAATCCAGTTATTGTATTTGTTTGAGCAAATATTAAAGTACCCATGTTTAATGTGGTCAATAAATGAAAATGCAAAAAGAAAGTCAGCAGAAAATATGAAAACATAAAAAAAGCTAAAACAAAAATTCCGAGAACAGAAAAACAACTAAAATGAAGAACTCCAAAGATGTTTTGTCAGGAATTTAGATGTGGCTTAAAATAAAATGAAGTAGAAGATAGGCTAGAATAAAATATTTAAAATATTAAGTGAAACATTAAGTAGAGTATAAGACATATATGGGCTACAGTGGAAAGATTTGACACTGTGCCATTTTTATTCCAAAAGTAGAGGTAAAGAGAATGGACAGATGCAATTTTTTAAGGTAATGTAATCAAAAAGTGTTCAGAATTGACAAAAGATATCAATCCACATGTTCACAGAGTACTGTAAGCCACAGGTGGAGCGAATAAAAAGGAGACCACAGGATGGAGGGAAAATGGCAGACTAGATATCCAGTACTCTCCTGCATTTGCACGAAATTGAAGCAAAACAACAGGTATATGGCTGCAGGGAGCAGGAGGGTGAGATGGAAAGCTACTGGAGTGCAGAAACAGGTCGTGACCAGGTAAAACCCAGAATTCTGGATCTTCATAAGAGAAACAAATGGCCCTAACAGTGAGTGACTGGCAGCATGCTGGGGAAATGGAAGCTCATCTCCAGGTGGGCTGTAGACTTTGGACAGGAGGAATGTCTTGGCAAGCTTCAACCACAGACTCTGGAAACTTACAAAATGCAGTGTACAGCAGGAGAGCTACAACTTGCTTAGCAAGCTGGCAGTGGAGAAGGTCTCCTGCACTTAGTAGCTAAGTCAGAAGTGCCATAATGGGGAACCATCCTAAGACGGTCCTACTGTCTGTCCTTACCACCTGAGGGATTGGAAGCTCCTATGTTTTGTATCACCAAATCCTAATGGCCTCTCTTCTCTGCTGGGTCAATGAGAGATTACCCCATGAGCTCCTGTGGGTCCAAGAATACTGATTTTGATGTAGACATGTTAGCAGACACAATTTTTGCAGTAGAGAGTGTGTTCTGTGTTAAGAGAGAAGGAGAGTAGCTTTCATCTGAAAATAGCTGTGACCTGTGTTGGGAAGTGGGACGAGCTTTGTGGATTCATGTGAGGACTGGAGTGGAGGCTGGTGTGCAGGAGCTTGGGGATCACTCAGTGCTGTAGTCTGCAAACCACCCCCCTCCTTGAGCACATTGCTTTAGTTTGATGCTTTCTTTGCACTCAGAGGTTCAGAGCATTTAGAGGGCATGCTGGGGCTGCCAGAGCCTTTCCCACACCCATGGAGCATCTCAGGTGAGAGGGAACCCCTACCTGAACAGAGCACAGGCTTGGTCAGCAACAGCAGCCTACATTTGGTTCACCCTGTTGCTGTATCCTGGGTCACACAGAACTCACTTTTGTGTGTTTGCCTCAGTGGTGGACATTGTCTTGGCTTGGGCAGGGCTCAGCTTCTACACTGACTGATCTGGTTTGACCTCTTTGATCAGATCTGAGCAGGAGCAAATCACACTGATCCCTCTTCCCCCAGACCTGGTGCATTCTAGAACCAGAGGCCTGGGAAACAGGTCTTTCTTTCCTTTTAGTATGGAGATATTTTTTACTTTGTTTTTTTTGATTATTTTGTTTGGATTAGTATTATTGTGTTTTCACAATGTTTTCCTCGTATCTATACCTCATATCCCTTTCCTTTCCTTCTTATCTTGCTTTTTCTTCATTTCCCCCTCTCCCTCACTTTCTTTTTATTACTTTATTAATAATACTTTTCCCTTAATTAATTTTTATCTTTTTAGTTTAACCTACATTGTGCTAGTGTCTTTCTTTTCTGTTGTGTATATAGTGGATATTTGTAATTGTCTTGTACTATGTTTATATATCTGATTCCTTTTGGTGCAGTCTATTTTCTCTCTTTCTTTTTTCTTTTATGAGTGCCATGTAATATTTAATTACTTCAAAACACAGAAACTACACATCCTGTCATACAATCACCCATTTATCATGGTTGGCCTATCCAGAGGCTATGGGTACACATGTTTGTACAAAACAACTGACGGTGGAAATGCATGGGTGCTTCTTGTTAATTCTTACATGCATCTCGCACTTTCAACATGTCAAACTTTTATGTAATATATGTAAATCTCAATGTAGATAAGTAAAATATATCAATATGTGATTTGCTGAAAAAGTCAAAATGTCTGAATCTTTTTTTTTAAGTTCTTATGTGCACATATTAAAAAAAAATTTTATTGTGCTGGGTAGGTACATTGTGACATTTAAAAGTTCCTAACAATGTATCAATATATCATACTTGAATTCACCCCTCCACCACACTCTTTTATCCCCCCATCCCTTATTTTCTCTCCTGAATCACATTTGGGATTGGGGCCTTAAAAGAATACTGCACACTAAGAAAACTCTCATAAAAGCAGAAGAGAAATTCATCTTAAAGGGTGTGCAAATAGCTACATAAAACCACAATAACTATGAAAAAGCAAGGCAATAGAAGGCCTCCCAAAGTTCATAACTGTTCAATAACCTTGCCCAAAGATAGCAAGGCAGATGAAATACCAAAGAACTCTTAAGTCTAATTTTAAGAGTGATCAATGACTCCAAAGAGGAGACAAATTAACAGCTGAATGAAGAATGACTGTATAGGATTTGGTTGAGAAATTTGACAAAGAGATGGAGACTGGACAAAGCAAAGCTCAATAAACAAAATAAAAAATTCTCAGTGGCAAGGATCACTAATAGGTTATAGCAACTGGAAGAAAGACTGCTGCAGTCTAAAGAAAAGTTGATGGGTTAGATGTTAACAAAGAAAAACCAATGAAACTTTTAAGACCTCAGGGATATGATTCAGAGAGCAAACTTACAGATTATTTGGCATCAAAGGGGGCATGGAGTGTAGACAAAAGGCATAGAAAACCTACTCAGTGAATAATAGCAGGAAAATTCCCACATCTAGGGATGTCCAAGTACAAGAAGTAGAATCCCCAGTAGACATGGCCAGAAAAGAACATCCCCACATCATATTACAGTTAAGTGGAAGAATGCCCAGCAAAGAAATCATACTAAAAACCGAAAGAGAGAAATGGCAGCTACTCAGAAAGGCAAACTCATCAAAATAACAGATTTCTCAGCAGAAATTCTAAAAGCCAGGAGTACATGGAATGATGTCTTTCAAGCCCAGAAGGAAAATAACTAGCAACCTTCGTCTAAGATCACAAACATGAAGACCGGAGGAAAACACAGGGGAAACACTTTGAGATTCAGGCACAGGCAAGGACTTTTGGAAGAGGACTCCAACAGCTCAGGAAATAATAACAAGAACTTACAAATGGGATTGCATCAGATTAAAAAGCTTCTGCACAGCAAAAGAAACAGTCAACAGAGCGAGGAGACAGCCTAGGGAATGGGGGAGACTCTTTGCCAGCTATTCATCTGACAGGGGATTAGCATCCAGAATTTATAACAAACTCAAAAAATTAAACACCAAAATAACAAATAATAAAATCAATAAATGGGCAAACGAATTTGTACTTCTCAAATGAAGAAATGCAAATGGCCAGTGAAACCCATGAAAAAATATTCAGCATCTTTTGTTATAAAGGAAATGCAAATCAAAATGACTCTTGAGTATCATCAAGAAAATAAATAATAACAAATGCTGGTGAGGATGTGGGGAAAAGAAACCCTTATACACTGTTGGTGGGAATGTAAATTTGTCCTATCACTATGGAAATTAGTATGGAGGTTCCACAAAAAATAAAAATAAAACAACCATATGATCCAGCCACACCACTTTTGGGTCTATGTCTGAAGACATTAAGGTCAGCATACAATGGAGAGACCTGCACACCCATGATTATTGTGACATTGTTCACGATAGCCAAATTATGGAATCAGCCTACATGTCCATCAGTGGAGGAACAGATGAGGAAAATGTGGCATACATACACAGCAGAGTATTTTTAAGCCATCAAGATGAAAAAAATCATGTTAATTTTAGAAAAAAATGGATGAACTAGAGGACATCATGATAAACAAAATAAGCCAGAGTCAGGAAGACAAGTATGGCATGTTCCGCTCATGTGCGGAATCCAGGGGGAAAGGCATGAGAGTAGAAGGGTACTTCAGAGAAGAGAAAGGGGACCAAGGACAGGGGAAGAGGTAAAGCTAACAATGGGGAAGATCATGATGAAAGTGAATTATACACTTGTATGAATAGCTCACAATGACTCATTATTTTGTACAATTAACATATGCTAATCAAAAATAAGAAAACCACACCAAGATTAAGCTCATTTTGATTCATTTGGGTATATGTCCCCAAGTGTTATGGCTGGATCACATGGTAGATTTATTTTTGTTTTTTGAGGAGCCTTCATACTAATTTCCAGAGTGGCTGCACTAATTTACGTTCCCACCAACAGTGAGAAAGAGCTTCTCCTGCCCACACGGCATCCTCAGCAGGATTTGTTGCTTTCTGGTTCCTTAATGAGGGTCATTCTGACTGGGACAAGGCAGAATCTATGCTGTTTTGATTTGCGTATCCCTGATGACTGAAGATGTTGGACAGCTTTTCATGTGTTTAGTTGGCCATTTATACTTCTGCATTGCAAACTGTCTGTTCAATGCATTTGCCCACTTATTGATTGCATTGTTATTTTGGTGTTTAATTTTTTGAGTTTGTTATAAATTCTGGATGCTAATCCCCTGTCAGATGAATAGCTGGCAAAGAGTCTCCCCCATTTCCTAGGTGTCTCCTCGCTCTGTTGACTGTTTCTTTTGCTGTGCAGAAGCTTTTTAATCTGATGCAATCCCATTTGCCAGTTCTTGTTATTATTTCCTGACCTATTGGATCCTCTACAGAAAGTCCTCGCCTATGCCCGAAGCTTGGAGTGTTTCCTTCCAGTAGTCTCAGGTCTCATGTTAAGGTCTTTGCTCCATTTGGGGTGGATTTTGGTACAGGGTGAGAGGTAGGGGTCTAGTTTCATCCACTGCATCTGGATATCCAGTTTTCCCAGCAACACTTGTTGAAGAGGCTTTCTTTTTCCCAGTGTATATTTTTGGCGCCTTTGTCTAGCTGCTTGGGTTTCTCTTGGCATCTTCTCTTCCACTCTTCAGTCTTTATCTGGGTTCCTGCACATCCATATTTACTGCTGCAAAGTACAGAATCAGCCCTGGTGTCCATCGGCGGATGAACGTATAAAGAAAACGTGGTACGGGTGCACCGGAGAGTTTTACTCAGGCATTAAGAAGAATGAAATCATGTCGTTTCCTGGAAAGTGGGTGGAACTAGAGATCATGAGGTTAAGTGAAAGAAGCTAATCCCATAAGACAAGTATCACATGTGTTCTCTCATTCGTGAAATTTAGGGAGAAAGAAAACCAAAACAAGGCCATGGAAATAGAGGAGGGACTACTGGAGAAGTGGAGGGAAAAGGGAAACGGCAGTGGGCAGGGAATCACAGAGCAATGGAGGGGTGAGTACGGCAAAAGTACATTGTATGCATGTATGGAAAAACCATAAGGAACCCCTTACTATATAAAATTAATACTTCACCCCCCCAAAAAAAACCACACCAGAATCTATACTGATATAATTGATGAGCCTACAAAAAGAGAGAGATGCTCCAGTTCTCGTCCTGAGGCAGAACCTGGCACGGGCTTTAGAAGAGACTCTTGTGGGACAGCCTTCCATGAACACAGACAATCAGCAAAGCAGACTGAGCTGTGCTTTGAATTACTAGACTACAGCCATCCTGGTGTTCTTCCCGGGAGGGAAGGTGGCTCTAACATCTGGAAACCATTCCATACGATCTATGGTAAAAAGAGAGTAAGAGAGAAGTCTACATGATGCAGTAAATAAATAAAAATATATGATAAAATTCAACAATTCTAACACAGACTTTTTAGAACCCCATAAATGAAAATAGGCTAGTTATTTAATATATAAACAAATATTTACAAAGGATACCAACTTCCCATAGATAACATCATACCCGGGGCTATAATTTCAAAACCTTTTTCCTGGTCTCCGGAAGGACACGGGAATGCCTATTTACTTGAAGATTTAACCAGAATGAAAAACACAAAGAAACCATGTGCAGTATAATTGGAAAGTGTGACATCAAACTGTCATTTGAATACAAAGTGATTTATGTATATAAAGAACCCAAAAGAAAATACAAATAAATTATTGGAATTAACAAGTACATTTGGCAAGGTTTTTGGAAACAAGTCAATATACAAAAATCAATTATATTTCTTTGGTATGGTTCCAAAGTATGGAAACATAGAAAAAATTATTTTTTTTCCTGTACTGTAATGAAACACAATGAATCACATGCTTGCCTCTCTCTATATACCTGGTGGTCTCATGTGTGTACCATACAAGTAGGAAAATAAAATTTAAAAATACAACTTAAAATTACACTTGCAAGGGCATCACAGACCTAGGATAAAATGGCAGCTGTCTGCATAGAGAGAGATTAAAGGAGGCCTAAATAAACAGAAGTTGTGCACAACTTCTCCTAAGAGCTGATTCCATGTAGCTCTTCAGAGGTCTGTGTGCTGTAATATCAGCCCTGCAGTCTGAACTGGCCATGGGAGATAGGATTCACACCACAGACACTGGCAAATGCCTTCAGACACATAGTTTCCAGTGGAGGAACATTTGCCAGCTCTCCTATAGCTACATCACGTTCAGGACTAAACAACCAAATGTCTACTTTGTGTGCTGTCATCTCTGGATGCAATGCAATTCCTATAAAAGTTTCAGCAAGATTTCTGAGGACATTTGTAAATGGTTTTAAGATTTTCTATGGAAATCCAAAGGGCCAGGAATAACCAAGATAATATTGAATAAAAAGAATAGTAGTACAAGATAAACAACTGAGAATTAAGACTTATTATAAAGCAGTGTTATTAGGTATTAGTTCAAGGATACAAGGACAGACAAATAGGTCAATGGAACAAAGTAAGAGCCCAGAAACAGGTCCACAAACTTATTGACACATGATTTATGACACCATGTGACAGTGTGTGTGTGTGAAGGATTTTAAATAGCACAGGGAAGAAAACAATCTTGCTCTGTCCACCTTAAGATTGTGCAAAAGTACTAATCACAAAAGTACTGCTTTGGGGAGGGACTGGTTATCAAAAGACATCACACAGAGGACAGGGTGAGAAAACCGGCTCACAGTAGCAAAATGCTCTTCAGATAAGTGAGAAAATATAACCAAATGGGAAAGTGGACAAAGGCCTTGGGAAAGCACTGCAAACTTGAAAGCATTTGCTGTCATCAATATCAGAGAACCGTACACAGAAACAAGAGTGGGATAACCACTGTTGTGGTTACAGTGTGAAAATGTGATGACCCTTACAACCTGGCAAGGATTAGGGGGGACTGGGACTTTCAGATGTTGCCTTTGGGGGTGTCCTTGAAACAACTCACTTCAAAAAACTGCTTGACAGACCGAGTACCACAATTTTCTTTCTTAGAGACTCGCTCTACAGAAATACAGAGATGTTCCCAAAAGGATTGAGAGCAGCGTTCATTGACTAGAATGGATGAAAATATGGTGGCTTGTAGTTATGGTGGAACTACGCACAGGATTTCCACATTTGTTCATGAAGATATGTCTCCTGTTACACAACAGTGGGTGAAACCAAACCCACGAGAGCATATGGTACAGGGTCACTTGAAGTTCAAAACTGGTCGCAACTGATCGATGAGCTTAGGAGCCAGTGATTACTAACTTTTTAGAGGGTTTCAGTGCCAGTGATGGAGGGCAGGGAGGGTTAGGGGACAGTCTTAGTGTTCTGTCTCCTTACATGAAGGGTGGTGACAGGGATGCTCACGTAATAATTCATTGAGGTGTAAACCATTTATTTAATACATTTTTCTATATAGGTGCTACAGCTAAATAAACAACCTGAATATACTTCTAAATAACTCATAACTAAAAGGAGAACCAGCACTAACTCTAAAGCCTACACAATTAAGAGGTAGCAGAACATTGCCTGGTTTTTCCAGTGAACTTGACTGCTTGGATGCTTACTGGAGAGGAAGAAAGCCTCTAAAGTAGTCAAGTGTGTCCACATTGAAAGCTAGAGAAGCAAATAGAATAAATGGAGGAAACTAAGAAGATTGTAAACCAATAAAATCAACAGTGAGTCCATGAAAAAATACACATTACAGCCACTTTTTGAGGAAAAACGTAATCAGAATTCCTGTATGCCTTAAAAGAGGAGATAAGAGACACAAATAACCTATATCATGGTGAAAAGGCAGAAATAGGCACAAATGAATAGAGATTAAAAGGATAATTGAGGGTCCTCTCAATAATTATGTGCTCACAGCTGAATCATTTTGAGGAAGTGAGTAAATTCTTAGATGATTGTAATTTACTGGAACAGACTCAATCAAAATAAAAGCTTAAATAATCCTGTAACTAGCTAGAAAATGGAAGTCCTTAAGAAAAACTTCATACAAAAACAAACTAAAATAAATAAGTTAGTCCAACCAAATAATTTCAAAGTTTAGAAAGAAAAAAGAACCTATTCTATGATAACATAGAGCTTCAGCAAAGCTCTATGATGTCAGCATAACCCTATGATGTCAGCATAGATCTACAATGTCAGTATAACTCTAAAATGAAGATATTATACAAGCAAATAAAAGTGAGAGTTAAGTCTCACGAATAATTTTTATAAAATCTTAAAATATTAGAAAATGAAATCCCTTAGTGTCTAAAACAGATACTATACCTCAAAGAAATTGGGTTTATGTTAGGTGTACAAATTGGTTTAATAGAGGAAAATTATAAATGCAATTAGTAGATGAACGATGATATAAAACACCCCTTCTTAACAGATACAGGAAATGTACTTGGTAAAATTCCACAAGCATTCATTTGGAAGACATAGTGGATTAGAAGTTAAGAAGTTTCTCAACGTGTACACAGCAGTCCTGGGACAAACATCATCGTGAGGTGGATCAGCAGAGAGGGACGTCCAGTGTTGCCACTGCTCTTTAACGCTGGGTTAGAAGTCCGAGTTGATGCATTGGCGTGAGAAAAAGATATGAGGAAGGGAGCAGAGTTTCCTCTTTCTACTGAGAGCTGTTTATCATTTGAAGCTGGCTTAACGTTCAGAGATTCCAAGAGTCCATGCACCAGTTATCAGAAATAATGAGGGCGTAAGAGCCTAATACAAGATTAATGTGCAACACATTAAAAGAGAGACAGCTATGAGAGTATACGAGTATCAAGTATTCATGAATAAATATAACAGGGTATGCTCAAGACTTTTACAGCAAAAAATAAGGCACTGAGAAGAGGTGCTGAAGAGCACCGAGTAGGTGTAGGGTGGTGTCTGTGTGGCAGGAAGGAGTCATGACGAACAGGGAAGCTCCCAGTTTGATTCAATGCAGTGCCAACTGTATTTCCCGTGGACATCAGCAATGATCTTTGAAAGGTGGTCCTAAATATCACCTAGAAGGGCAATGGCCAAGAAGTACCAGGCCACTGTGCAGAAGAACCGGGAGGATGTTCCCTGTTAGACGAATCGTGTGTTGTGACAAGGTCACTGTGATTCGGAGGAAAGGAAGGACACATTTACCAATGGGATAGGACACATGGCTTCGAAGCATCCTCACACTTCAATAACGTCCTGAAGGTGCGAGAGTGGTGATGGGAAGGAGGCACCAGGAACAAAACACAAAAGGACAGACGGACTCTGGCACGACGTGGTGGTGCTGGGCACACAGGAAGGTTTGGTGCTATCCAACATTTCAGGCACCCACTGGCGGCCTGGGGACATATCCCTCATGGGCAAGGGGGACCACTGTAAAATGAAAGATTGATAAATTAATTACACAATGATCAAGGACTCTTTTTATCAAAAGACTCATTAAAATGAAAAGGCAGTATATAAATTAGGAGTTATTTCCAACACACAAAATTTACAAGAGACTAGTGTCAAGTGTATGCACACAAGATCTATGCGGGTAAAGAAAGTGTACACAGAGGATGAATCTTTATACCCTATGACTCAGAAATCTGAATTCTAGTCACTGCACCAGCAAAATGTCACTGTCACGAAGTAGGAGATATGCTGAGATACTCGTAGGTTTGGGATAGGAAAACCTAAAAATGACCCAATTTCCCATCCATAGAAAGTGGATGGATATATTTGATCTCTTTAGACATGGGAAATCACACTGCAAGCAAAACAAGTGACTACAATATAGAGCAGCATGAATGAATCTCACTGTTACGTAAGAGTGGAAGAGCCCCGGGGAGCGGGAGGCATAGACGGAGGCCTCTTTAGAAAGTGACACGTGCCCCAATCAGGAGCCAAAGCCAAGGTGTGCCCACTTCTCTGTACCCAGGCTCCACCCAGAAACAAAAGTGAGCAAATGGATAAGAAAAAGTAGGTAAGTCTAACTTTTGGCAGGAAAGTCACCATCTTTTTCTTAAGGTAGAAGTGAAAAACTAGCTTGGGAGGGCACCTAGGGGGTGAAGTGAGCTAATCCCTCTGTGAAGGGGCGGGAAAAAGAGACTAAGCATCTTTAAGCCTTCTTAGGAGAGAGCATACTTTTAATTATGTGCATTCAAATCATGGCATGCCTTTTTAAAGAATTTAATATACAGTGTCTAGGCAATAGGGAAAACAGAAACTTTATCAAATTAAGAGGAAGTAGCAAAGGAGATAAAAGCAGCAAACAAATATAATGGCCAGTATAAAATAAGATGGTAAAAATAATCCCAAGTTTACAGCAGTGGCAAAGGATGGAAACACACATGCTGCCCTCACTCCCAGGGCTGACGCGGGAAAATTTACAGCACAGCAGCCAAGGACACCCTGGAGGTGACTCAGAGACTGGGACATTGTGATGTTTCTTCCCCTCTTCTTCCTGGACCTGCATGCAGCCTGCAGAGCTGGGCTGTCATGGGCCTGGGGTTCCTCGTTCTCTCAAGGACCTTACGGAGGTTTCAGAGGACGAGTGAGGGACCAGAAAACACTGTGTCTTAAGTGCACCGGACCACAGGGCTGCTGACCTGCCTGCAGTCGGCCTCCCAGTGTCAGCCTGGGAGGGACTTGATCTTTATTCTTATTGCTGGGGGTGGCATTTCGTCGACTTTTAGTGACAGGAGCTTGCAGCAGTGCTCCTGTGAGGGCAGTGCCCATGGTCTGGGGATGAATCCTGCCTTCTGTGACACACTCCTAGGTCCCTCCCTCTGCTCTGCCATGTTAGGAGGACTTTGTCCAAGGTACCCTTGGTCCCAGGTACTGATAATTCTATCCAGGGTCCTTTCTTTCTTCTTCTTCTTTTTTTTTTTTTTAGCAATTGGCAGTTACAGACTGGGAAGGATGCATTAATTCAACACTTAATAAAACTCACAATTCTGGAAGCCAGAGATCTGAGAGGAAGGTGTGGGCAGGACTGGCAGACAGCGAGTGCAACTCCCCTCCCCTCCACGAGTGAGCGCCCACTGGGTCCTGGGAGCCTCGTTGGCTAAACTGTCTTTTCATCCTTTCTGAAAGCAGCACACATTCTAATGAGGTCCCCAGGCAGTGCCTTCAGACACAGGTGGAGGTGCCCAGCCTCATTATCCCTCAAACCTGATATCTGTCTCATGCATGCCAGGGGTGGAGGCTGGGGAAGGGGAAGAAAGGAAAGGCTTCTTCGTTAGTCCGTTCACTGTTTGCATTATTCTTCCTGCTGTCAGATGCAGGTGGAGGAAGATCGGTGACAGAGCAGCCTTAGCTGAAACAGGCTGGGGGAGAATGCCCGCAAGCACAAAGAACCCTGAAAGGAGCACTGGGTTCTTTTAGGATTCCCATAGTCCTCGGCTTGCTAAACTGCCAAACTCTTCTGCCAGCAGAGTTGGATATGCTTGAATACAATCACAGCCCAGCAAGGTCTCCCCATTGGGAGACATGGAATTCAGCTTTCCAGGGACACCAGTGGCCATTGGGCACACAAATCACGTTAAAGTCCAGGGCCCAGAAGACAGTCTCCAGGCCCTGCTGGAGGCAGTTCCCCCATCTGCCCTCCACTCATAGGGCCTCCTGTACCAGAGCCGCAGAGGGAGGAGCAAGCACTTTCCCATGTATGAAGGATGACACCTCTCAGGTCTGAGAATTGCTATGCACACTGGGCAGCCCCTGGGGTGTTCCATGGGACTGTCATGATTGATGAACCTGGGCTGCTGGCCAGCACGAGGGACCTGCCTGGTTATGCTGCCAGTTCACCTCCATGTCTCCGTCCCAATGCCCGTGTGTCCACCTCCCTCCTCTCAGTCACTCTGGCTCTGTGCCTCTGCAAGGCTATTTCTTTTTAAGTTAAAAAAATGAAAACAAGCATCACTATACTTTTTTATCATAAAAATGAGTCTGTTAAAAATCCACAAATAGACCTCTTCCTGGCTTCTGGGAATAAAATGGAAACACTTGTGGACTAAGCGACACAAGAAATACATTGTAATTAGCACTGGTTCTCATCTTCAAGTGACGTTTGCACTCAACCCTGTCATCGACGATGCTCCATCTTTAGCATTTCTTTCTAGCAGTGATAGTCTGGTAGCGTTTAACTTTTCAAACTAAGACGAGCAAAAGTTTCGTCACATGTTTTTATGCACAGACAGTTCCGCAGCAGCTGGCTGGGATGATGGCGTCACTTTCTCTGCAGACGGATGGTGGTGAAAGCTGACCATCAGGACAGAGCTCAGGGGAGGAGCCGAGCCCTCCTTGCTCAGCTGTCCAGGGCCCAGCCTCATCCCTTCCTGGAAAGACCCTCCTCCCCTCCCCCAGTCTCGCCCATTGTTTTTTAATGTAGCAAAATATATACAGCATAGAATTTACTGTGTCAATCACCTCTAAGCACACAGTTCACAGACCGTCCTGCAGTCCCGCCACTGTCCTCCATAGGGCTTTCTCATCTTCCCAGACTGACACACTGACCCCATTAAACACCAGCCCCCAGCCCTGGAAACCCCACTCTGCTTCCCATTCTGTGAGCTTCCTCTTTCGGGTTCCTCCTAGAGGTGACTGGCTCCCTTCACTCAGCTAATGTCACACTGTTGTAGGTGTCACATTTTCCTCCATTTTCGAGGTCACATCTTATTCCAGAGACCACATTGTGTTGATCCAGCCATTGCTGATGGACACCTGGCTTCCTCCACCTTTGGGCCATTGTGAACCACGCTGCTATGGTGTGGGAATGCTACTTTCTTTTGAAGATGCAGCCAGCTGCGTCCATTCCCAGGCGGGCCTGGCCTCGCTTCTGTCCCTCAAGTGTGAATGTCACAGACGGTGCAAGGCCTGGCCCACAAATGAGAAATGGAATTTAGAAGGCAGACCAATGGAGACACAGGTGCTGGCTTTATGGAGAAGGAGGTTTTAAACCAATGTCAACTCGTGAACATCGTCCTAAACCTAAGAGGCGTATGCAGCCTGCTCCAGGCACACATGGGCAATCATAGCTTGTCTCTCAGGGACGAGCTATCCCTGCCAGCTCACCACATGTCCTCCCCAATAGACCACCGAGCCCCTCTAGAGGAAAGTCCAGTTGAGGGGGACAGTCTGGTCTGAAGGACTCCTGTTGGCTCGGTAGCTTCTAGTGTGAGGCAGAGGAGACCAGCAGGGTGTGTGGCTCTCACTGATGCCCTCCCTTGTAGGAGCAAACCCTACCTATCCCTTGTGACCGAAACTGCCCACTGTCCCAAAAAACCCCACTCCCTTCCTACCAAGGGATGGTGCTATGGCTCTAATATGAGTGGTGACCCCAAAGGACACCATGGTAAAGGCTCGGTCTGCAGGGTGGCTATTGGGAGGTGGTGGCATCTTCGAGAAGTGGGGCCCAGTGGGAGGCCTTCAGGCCATTGGGGCATGTTCTCAAAGGAGATTGTGGGGATCCCCAGGCTCAGTCTGTCTCAGTTTCCTGGCTTGTGATTGAGTAGTTAGACTCTAATGCACACTGTCTGCCATTGCCATCTGTGTCCTCAGGACAGACACAAAGCTGTGGGGCTGGCTGAGCTTGGACTGGAGCCTCCAGAACCATGAGCTAAGTAAAGCTTTTCTTTTTGTGAGTAAATTTTCTCTGGCATTTTGTTACAGTCATGTAAGCTGATGAATGCAATGGATGACAGAAGGCTCCAGGCCACTGAGTGGATGACATTCCCCGGAGTTCTTTGCAGCAAGTTCTGGTCATGTGATCAAGTTCTCCCCTCAGGTCATAGCAGAAGTGATGAATGAGCACATTGGGGTCTGGGCCACTGCTAGGTGAGCCTCACTTTGCTTTCCCTCCTTCCACTAGTGGCTGTGTGACAGTGAGGATGGCAGAGGGTCACTGTGGTGACCCCCGGCCATTGAGTTCATAGAGATCAGAGCAACTCCTTGGGGCTGGACATGAGAGGGAAAGAAAACCTTTCCTTCTTTAAGATCCCGTTTGTCAGCCACCTTGGAACATGGGATCAACCCATTGCACCCATGTCACTGCCTTTGCACACAGTTCCTCCTGTGCTGTGGACACAGTGCAGAGCTCAGCCAGTGCAGAACTGGAAAAAAACGAACTTCCCTAAACCCTATTGTCCAAAGTTACTAATGCACCACTGACTTCTTTTATAGAGAAACACCCAGTTTTGAAAGTACAATCATCTTTTAGGTACAATTAAGTAAACTACTGACTTTTTTTTTTTTTGCTTGTTTTGGAAATAGCTTTATTTTTCATGATTCTCAAAGTATCCTTATCATAAAAATAAATAAAATACAGAAGCGTGTGAAGAGGAAATCAAGGGTCGCCCACAGTCGTGCAAGCTCTAAGGACTGGGATTAAACTGTGGTGAACCTTGTGGGCTTCAGGTGCACGTTTCTTATTCAGATAACATGAGCAGTAGATGAGGGGAACATTTTTTATTTTATTTGATTTTTTTTGACTGTTAAATTATTATTTATTTATTTATTTATTTTCTCATGTTCCTTCAAGACTATTTGTGGGATGTCTTTTTTTTTCCTTTTTCTTTTATTATTCATATGTGCATACAAGGCTTGGGTCATTTCTCCCCCCTGCCCCCACCCCCTCCCTTACCACCCACTCCACCCCCTCCCTCTCCCCCCCACCCCCTCAATACCCAGCAGAAACTATTTTGCCCTTATTTCTAATTTTGTTGTAGAGAGAGTATAAGCAATAATAGGAAGGAACAAGGGTTTTTGCTGGTTGAGATGAGGATAGCTATACAGGGAGTTGACTCACATTAATTTCCTGTGTGTGTGTGTTACCTTCTAGGTTAATTCTTTTTGATCTAACCTTTTCTCTAGTTCCTGGTCCCCTTTTCCTATTGGCCTCGGTTGCTTTTAAGGTATCTGCTTTAGTTTCTCTGCGTTGAGGGCAACAAATGCTAGCTAGTTTTTTAGGTGTCTTACCTATCCTCACCCCTCCCTTGTGTGCTCTCCCTTTTATCATGTGCTCAAAGTCCAATCCCATTGTTTGCCCTTGATCTAATGTCCGCATATGAGGGAGAACATACGATTTTTGGTCTTTTGGGCCAGGCTAACCTCACTCAGAATGATGTTCTCTAATTCCATCCATTTACCAGCGAATGATAACATTTCGTTCTTCTTCATGGCTGCATAAAATTCCATTGTGTATAGATACCACATTTTCTTGATCCATTCGTCAGTGTGGGGCATCTTGGCTGTTTCCATAACTTGGCTATTGTGAATAGTGCCGCAATAAACATGGATGTGCAGGTGCCTCTGGAGTAACAGTCTTTTGGGTAAATCCCCAAGAGTGGTATTGCTGGATCAAATGGTAGGTCGATGTCCAGCTTTTTAAGTAGCCTCCAAATTTTTTTCCAGAGTGGTTGTACTAGTTTACATTCCCACCAACAGTGTAAGAGGGTTCCTTTTTCCCTGCATCCTCGCCAACACCTGTTGTTGGTGGTGTTGCTGATGATGGCTATTCTAACAGGGATGAGGTTCGTGGCCTCTTGTGTTTCCATATAAATTTAACGGTAGATTTTTCAATCTCTTTAATGAATGTCATTGGAATTTTGATGTGAATTGCATTAAACATGTAGATTACTTTTGGGAGTATAGACATTTTTACTATGTTGATTCTACCAGTCCATGAGCATGGGAGATCTCTCTACTTTCTATAGTCTTCCTCAATCTCTTTCTTCAGAAGTGTATAGTTTTCCTTGTAGAGGTCTTTCACATCTTTTGTTAGGTTTACACCTAGGTATTTGATTTTGTTTGAGGCTATTGTAAATGGAATTGTTTTCATACATTCTTTTTCATTTGCTCATTGTTAGTGTATAGAAATGCTAATGATTTTTCTATGTTGATTTTATATCCTGCTACCTTGCTGTAGCTATTGATGGTGTCTAGAAGCTTCTGAGTAGAGTTTTTTGGGTCTTTAAGGTATAGGATCATGTCATCTGCAAATAGGGATATTTTGACGGTTTCTTTACCTATTTTTATTCCTTTTATTCCTTCTTCTGCCTAATTGCTCTGGCCAGGAATTCCAGTACTATGTTGAATAGGAGTGGAGATAGTGGGCATCCTTGTCTAGTTCCTGATTTTAGAGGGAATGGTTTCAGTTTTTCTCCGTTACGTATAATACTGGCTGTAGGTTTGTCATATATAGCTTTTATAATGTTGAGGAACTGGGAACATTTTTTAAACAAACATTTTAAATGAGAACGTTGGCACACCGTGTTGTTTTGTAAGATGTGACAAACACATGAAATATTATAAGCCCCTCTTGCACAACCACTTTTGCTGAGTCCACAGTACTGTCTTGCATAGAGGATTGATTACAAAAAGGAATTTAACCAGTGCTGTGATTAGGTGATTTTAACTCATGCTTGCGAGAGGCACTCTGAGTGTTCTGCACTTAAACTTTGCATGGCACTCGCTCATTCACTTAGGATAATCCTGATGGAAGGTCCTGCTTAACTCGCGCTGCATTTTTGGGGATTCTGGTGAGTAGGGTCCTGTTGCCCTAAGACCTGGGCCAATTTACAACCCTTCCATGCACGCAGCAGCCCCCTCCTGTCTCCTCCACTGACGCTGGGACCACCTCCCAATGAACCCATGTTGTAACCACCACTGAGCACCCTGGCTCAGCAACAAGGCACACTGTGCAGCGTGAGGCTTCTTGGGGGTCACAGGCTGACTGTGTCTTGTGGTCACAGCAGCCCAGGGTCAAGTAGATCAGATCTTCAGCCCTGGGAAAGGTCCGAATCCAAAACTCCAAGTATGGTTTCTTTCTTTCTCTCTCCTCTTTTTTTGAGACAGGGTCTTGCTATGTAGCCCAGGCTGGCCTCCAGCCTGTGAGCCTCGCCTCCATGGAGAGTGCTTCTGGGATTATAACATGTGCTACCACATCCAGCTCAACATACAGTTCTTAATTCAGATTGCTGTGTGCCACAAAAGTGGAAAGATCACAAGAGAACCCGTGACTCTCGGGGACTCTGTACTGGCAATTATAATTTTGTAGAACCTCAAGAAATCCAGCAGATACTCTGTGTCCTGTCTTCTTTGACACGATAATTATTTGATGTCTAGCAAAGCTGAACACACTTTACATATTTACATCTGTGGCCCATTCTTTTTCTATTGGGGCTGCTTTGGTATAAATTGTTTGCAAAGGCTTTCCAAATATTAAGAAAACCAACCATTTGCTTACAGTTCATTCGCTTTTAACGTTGTTAATGGTCTTTATTTTTGTACGAAGTTTTCGTTGTCGTGCAGTTAACTGGTCTGCAGCTGTGTAGGTTTGCTGGTGCAGACAGGAACGGAAAATCTTTTGCTCACTCGGGGATTATAGAAATATACTTGTTTCACAGATTATAAAAGTAATTATTGCCTTATGGATTAGGCTTTTAAAAATATTTCAAGTCTTCCATTCTACTGGGATGTATTTTGGTGTCAGTGTAAGAGATAGATCTGTCTCAATGTTTTCCCGAGTGGCTAATTATACTAATTACTCTGATTGAAATATTTCCTCCATTTTCCCTTTGATTTGAAGCACCACCTCTATCATAATCTCCCTTCTCTCTGTCTCTCTCTACCTCTCTCTCTCTCTCTTTCTCTGTCTCTGTCTTTTCTATCCTGCCATTATTACCTCATTATTTTAATTACAGTAGTTTTGTAATAGGCCTTACCATCCACAGAAATGTCATTTTGGGATTAGCAAATCTACTGAAATCCTGATTTCATGTCCTCTGGGCTTTGCCTTCCTTCCCAGAGCCTCCTTTGGTTCAGCCCTGGTGTTCCTCTCTGTGACACAGGACTGGGAGCCTCCTCCCCTGACATCTTCACCTGGGACTCATGCCTGGTGGTTGTAGCCACCTCAGAAAGTTGTCCCCGACCCTCAGGCCAGGCGAGGCCCCCGCATCTCAGTGCCATGGCGCCCTGGTCTTCCTGTCATAGCACTGACAAATTACAATCAGCCATGTGTCTGCAGGAGACAGTCTCAACTCACACTCCTTGCCCTCCTCCCACACAATGGACTTTGGCTCCTGAAACGGAACCCATATTCACTTGCTGTCTACATGTGGTGTCTGCTAGACTTGTGCTAAATGCACAGGAGAGAGAGGGCCGACACCCCCCAGGGAACAGGAGAGCCACTGGCAGCTGCGCCCTGCCTCTCCCTATCCTTTTCCCAACCTCGGGCCTTCCAATCCTTGTTTTCCTGGTGAACACTCACTCACCTTGCCAAGCCAGGACAACTGTAAGCTGCAGGTTGAGCTTACACTGCTAGGGTCTGAATGTTTGTGTCCTCACAAATGTATATGGTGACATCCCCACTCCTAAGTGATGTTGCCAGGAGACAGGGCCTTTGGAAGTGAAGAGGCTGTGAATGTGGGACCTTGTGGATGGGATCGGTGCTCTTACAGAAGAGGCTGAGGGAACTCTTTTGCCCCTTCCACCTTGAGGAGGTACAGTGAGAGGGCATCTTCTATGGCCTGGGAATCAGACCCTTATACTAAACCTGAGCACCCCTAGCTTTGATGTGGGACTTCCAGCCTGCAGAACTGTGAGAAGTAAGTGTCTGTTGTTTACGAGTGCCCAGTCCATAGGGTTTAGCCAGAGGGGCTCCAGTGGCAAGACAATGCCCTGTTCCCATGAAGTCTGACTCACAGTGGAGGCCTCTGGATGGACCAGCCCCACCGGGGACCCTCTGGATCTGTCTGTGCTGGACAACAAGGCAGAGGGGCTGTGAGCAGAGCACCTCACCATCTGCTCTTGCTCTTGGCTTATCAGAGCATGGCCTTGGACAAGGCGCTCACTGTCCATAACTACAGATTGAGGGCAGCAGAAGACACTGTGAGGTCGCCTGGAGGATTGAAAATACAGTCACGGGGTGCACCTGCAGTCCTAGCTACTCCAGAGGCTGAGATGGGAGGATCACTTGAGTTCACATGTTCAAGACCTACCTAGGCAACATGGAGAGGCCCTGTCTAATTGTATGCAGTAGGTGCTCAAGTACTCCTGGGGCGAAGATCCCTGCCCTTTATTCTTTCTTTCTTCTTTATTGAGAGAAATCTGTTTTTTAGTAATGAAGGCAATGTGACTGTATTACAATATTACACTTCTCAGCATTTCTTGCAAGAGGGTGATCAGTGAGGTGCCCGTGTCTATGTGTGTATGAAAGTATGTATAAATGTATGGATTGTCTGTCTGTCTGTCTATCATCTATCTATCATCTATCTGTCTATCCATTCTTGGAAAGCTCTTTTTGCTCCTTCTCCTTCTCAGTCTCAAGATTTAGACACAAGTTCTGAATCTCCAACAGCTGTTCTGCATCTTCCAAGCTGTAAGCTAGCAGCTGTAAGGATGACAGAGTGGCAGGCAGAGCCTCAGGTCTTCAGAGCACCCCTGCTGTACCTAAACCAGTCCCAAAGCACATAACAGTCAAGGCATTTTCTATGTGAGCAGAAATCCTTAGAGTGACTAAGCCAGTGTCCTCAGGTCCCTCTTAGCAGTAGACAGCACTGTCCATAACTTACAGCTGTCTATAGATTCTCCATTCATTCATTCAACAGCTGTCTATTAAATGCCCATTACGAGCCAGGCTCTGCGCTAGGCTCTCGGGGTGGACAATGTCCACATGGTTTGGAACCTCACAGAGCTTCGGTCTGGTGGGGAAGGAGGACTCTGAGCTGTCATCACAAGCACCGTAACTCTCCTCAGGTGGGAAAGAAATACCAGGTGCTGAGAGCAGGTAGAAAGAGGCGTGGCCTGACCCGACGTTGAAGAGAGAGAACCCGGGTCCTTCTGCTGCCCGTGTGGGACATAGAAACCTTCTTTAGAGCAACCCCTGACAGCAGAGGATGCTTCCTGCCACCTAACATGTGCTCAGGGGCCCTGACGTCACCCCTGCCTGCTCCTGGGTGACGAGGGATCTGATGCTGTCTTTCTCCAAGCCTCAGCTCCCAGCTATGAAATGTGAAGTCTGGCTGGATTTTTGTGGATGTCCACTTTGATACCAGGAAGTCTTCAACTTGGACAGAGAAGCAGAACCAGGACCTGAAGGGACTCTGGTGAATGGCGGGACCAGAACTCCCATCCACTGCGTCCAGTTGGGAACACTACAGACCTGTTAGCACATGCATGCCACTCCACTCACACTCCATATCCCACACAACCACCAAAGAGTGCTCTCACCTGAGCCACCAGCTCTGCCAGCTGCCCGGAGCCTCCCAGGCTCCTCCCAGGCCCTGCTCGCCTGGCACTGCCCATGGCTGCACCCTGAGCTCCCTCACCCTGCTCCCTGCAGACTGTCTTGTGTTAGGCAAGGGTCTTGGCACCTGCTGTGTCTGTCCCTCTCTAAGGGGCCCTTTGCATGGCTTGCACCTTCTCAGCCAGCATTGGCTCAGATATCACCTCCCCTTAAGGGGGTCTCTGGAACCACTGGGCTGGGTCACCATCCTCCCCTGGGCTGCTCTATTTTCTTACCCGCTTGTTCATTCTGTCTCTTGGTGAGTCCCATGGAAGCAGGACATTTGGCCTCTAGTAAGTGGTGTTGGGAGAGTGGATGTGTGCTCCTCGTGTGTAGCACGGGGCAACTACAGACCCTCAGGGCTGTGTGACACTTCACTCTTCCTTCTGTGTCTCCTGTGGGTAGCACAGTGTCCCCTGTCCCCTTGTCCCTCACGTTCCTCCTCTTCCAGTGCCAGGCTGTGCTGAGGAAGCTCTGTACTGAGCCTGGAGTGGGGTCTCACCAAGCTTGGGGTGGGTCCTTGTGGTGACCACTGGATGAATGGACTGCAGAATAAGAGGAGCCTCCATGTGTGGCCCTGTGCAGGTCTGAGGGTCCCAGGCTTGGGCCACTGTGTTCCTGACCCATCCCCCATGCCCTCGCTGGCTGTGGGTCACAGGAGAAAGTTTTTGGTAAAGACAGCAATGCTGTGGAGTTCCAAAGGGAAACCTGTGGAGCAAAACTGTCGTGGATCAGCGAGGGGCGGTCCCCTGCCCTGGGGAGCTGTCTGTCCATATTGGAGGTGGGAGGGGCACTGCCATCACCTCCTATGTCTGTGTGGGGATTATCGATCTTCAGACACCATGAGGGCCATGCTTTCCTGATTTGGAGACAGCAACATGAAGGTGGCCTATACTGCAACACTGTTACTCGGAGGTCCCCATGCTCAGTGGTCCTGTGATGGAACCTCACGTACTCTCCCCACATAAGACCTGATGGCCAGTCCTGGGCCATCTTTTGATGGCCAGTCCTGGGCCATCTTTTTGGGAAGACATCTCTGTCCCTCTGTGTGCCTCTGCCACTCCCTGTGGGGTAGCAGCTTGGCCCCTCTCCCCACCTGCAGAAAGGCCTCCCGCTGGGCCCTGTGGGAAGAAGGCCTGATGTTGGTGTGGGTGAGGGAGAGTCTACACTCCTCGGGCAGCTTGCACTCATGGCTCCCTCACTCCTCTGTGCTGGGTCCCCTTAGTGCCTTCCCTGGGCAGCTAGCTGCTTCTCTTTCTTTCCTCTATTCATGTGGGAGAGAGGAGGCTCTGTAGGTGGCATCGCCACCCTTCCATCTTTTCTCCTCCATCCCAATTGTCTGCCTGAGGCTCTGCTGGAATGACTGGGCCAGGCTCCTCTTGCTTTACTGGGGAGTGGGCAGCATGGGCCACTTCAGAGCCAAGGCTCAAGCCTGAGATTGGGTCACTCTTCCTGGAAGAGTCTGGACAGTGGGAGGCAGCTTGGGTGCTTCCCTGTGCTAGTAAGTCTGTTGCATTCGGCCATGGTTTGGGACATCTTTAGCACCCTGCAGCTGACAGGAAGCCCAGGGCAGTGTCTACATAAGGGATCCCCCACCCCCGGGCTCTCAAATGAAGCTTCAACACTGGTAAAGGTCCCCAGGGCAGGCAAGGTCTGCTCTGCCACATGTCCAGCTGCATGTCCCTTGACTGCAGGCATGTGGACCATCTCAGGTGGCACCTGTTCTGAGGCCCTCCAGGCCATTACTTATGCTGCTCCCTCCTATGGCTGTGTTCTCCCCTCATTCTTGCTCCTGCATCTGCTGGGACCAGCCTGGAAAAGAGAGTCATGTGCTCCTCCATCTTCCTTACCACACCCAGTCCTGCTGTTTGTGACTATACCTGTAGCACCTGCCAGGTGACAACTGCTGCACTTGAGGGCAGGTAGGGCCAGCTGTACTCTCTGCCATGTCCCCAGAGTTAGAGCTGTGCCTGGCATGACCCTTGGTACTCCTCAACACCTGCTAACTCACTCCTGGGTGAGTTCTCCACCATCCTTCTCCCTCGAGCAGTGCACCTGGGTAAACGGTGGCCCCTGCTCTTACTTTGCTCGGAAGAGCGATGCAGATCACTGCAGCTCCATTTTGGTCATGTCATCCTGTCCCTCCGATCTCCTGTTTGCTCATTTTCTCATCCAGCAGATGTTGGTGAAACATCCCATCTGCATCAGATACAGGACAAGGGCCACACACACAGCAAGTGGCCGCCCAGGTGCTGCCTGGTGGCCTCAAAGATGCAGGCTGTTGTTTTTGGAGACAGTCCACCGGCATCCTTGTTGGCTCGCCATGGCTAATAAAACGCATATAACAGCACTGGAAGAGCCGACTTCCTCCCCTGTGCTTCACTGTAATAGAGCCAGTCTTCCACGGCATGCTTTAATACTGTTAGAAGCAAATCAAAATTAATGAGATTACCTCCTTTGAAATGTTATATATAATTAACCTCAAATTAAGGACAGTATGCATTTGAATTCACCAATCAGTAACACCTTGTGAGTGCTGAAATGCACAGCAGCAAACAGGAGAAATTGATGCCAACCTGCCAATTGATCTTGCTTCTAAATCTCTCAGGGAAAATGGCCTTGGGGTTCCACTGGGGAAGTCCTTCCTTGAGACTGGGACGATAATGGGTGGGGAAGAGTCTGGGTAAGGTCTGGATACAATGCAAATGTCCTCAAGTGCCCCCGCCAACTCTAGAGGGTTTCCAGCTGTGTGACTAGAACTACTTGGGCTCCTTGCTTGTCATTCTACCTTCTTGGAACATCTTGCCTCTGGCTGTCAGAACTAGCTCAGCAAGACTCCTGGCAGCCACAGCAGCAAGCACCTTCCATGGCTCTCCTGATGCTCCTTTAATTCAGGCTAAGTGCAGTTCACTGCTAGCCTGGGAAGTTTGTGAAGTCCCATGGATCCATGCTTCTCGCTGTAAGACGGGAAAACGTCTTTCAAAAACCACATCAACTGGCTATAATTTTAAGCAGTTTCCTGTCTTGCAAAGGCATGGAGGGCTGGACCAATGGTCAGCCCGTGACATGGAAAGAAGAAACAGTAATTATAAGACCCTTCCCTTGTGCTGAATTAGTGAGATGGGTTTTACAAACTCTCCAAAGCTGGATTATTCAATTCTCACAGCATCTTCAGAAGTGTGTGGGTCAGTTTTCTCTTTCTCTCATAACTAAGGAAACTGAGGCCCAGAGAGCTGAAATGCTTTACCCAAGATTGCATCATGTTGAAGGGGTCCAGCCCAGATGCTTCTCCTGGGCAGGTCAACCTGGAGCCTCCTGTAATCCTGGAGCAGATTCACATGCACACCCTCCGAACTCACTCAGTTCTGTGAACCCAGCCTCCATCCCACCCAAAGACCAGCACCTCCACCTTCTGTGTGTGCCCCAGCCTCACAGCGGCTGCAGGACCCTCCAGCTCCTCACAGTCATACAGTGTAAACCACCCACCTCCACAGCCAGGAGTCCTCAGAGAGGCCTCATCCCACCAACCGCCTTTGCACCTGGACAGAGCACAGGACATGTTTGCTGCCTCCTCATCGCCAGTCTGTCACTGCTCTGTATCCCACACCCACCAGCCCATGGCTCCTTTTTCTTTGAGTGGCAGGTAGAAAAGAAGAGTATTAAAGTAAAGAAAGACAGAACACATGCGTGGGTGGGACTCAGAAAAACTGAGCTCCTACAGCTCCTTCCTGTTCTCTCACTGGACAGCTGTCAACCCGACACCAGCTCACTTGGCCATGTGTAGATTCTGTCCATGTCATGGAAATGTGATGTCATGCCTACCTGACACCTCAAATATGGTGTCATTAGGGTACTTGTGGATAAAACTAGGCAGGTGCTCTACCGCTTGAGCTATTCCACCAACTTGTGGATGTAACTAAGGCACGAATCTACATGACATCAGGCTAGGTTGGGATGGGCTGTAAATCCCATGAGGGAGTCCTTATAAAAGACAGAAGCCATATGAAGATGGAGGAGAGATGGGAGCCACGTGGCTACAAGCCCTGGAATGCCTTGGGCCTCCAGGAGCTGGAGAGGCAGGGAGGCTCCTCTCCTGGAGCCTTCAGACAGAGCACGGCCCTGTGGAAACCTTGGTTTCTAGAACTGTGAGAGAATGATTTTCTGTTGTTTTTAAGGCAACCCAGGAAGCTAATTTGTCTGAAATGTTGCTTACGTGTCTTGTTAACATCAACTCTGTGAGCTGCCTGTCACAAGTCCTTTCATCTCAGGTGACTTGTGGCTGGTGAATCAACCACCCGGATTCGTACAGCTGCCATTCCAGGTCTCCGCAGGTGGAGTTAGTCCTTAGGCCTTTCAGAAGCTCACCTTCCTCCCGCTCTAGCTATTGCCATACTGTGAGGAAGTGAGTTTTTTATGTTCTTCCCCCACGCCTTATGTCTCTGAGATGTCTTATCTCCAAAATGCAGCCAGTCACTCCTGGGCAGATATCAGCATTGGAAGGCTGGATGGACCGGGTGGCAGGGCTGGGAAGCAGATGGGCTCGGTTCGTTAGGAGCAGACCATATGTCTGACAGACTACAGGAATGTCCGTGCCTCCCTCATTTGGACAACCCAGTGCAATTCGGTGGACAAATATTCACTGAGCTCCAGTTCTGCAGGCAAAGTTGTAGTGATTCTTGCTTTGGGGAAGGAGAGCACACAGGGACAAATCATGTTGAGTTTTACTTCTTTTAATTTCAGAATGAGCTGGTACTCATGAGGACAATTTAGAAAATACAGGTAAAAATGGAGAAGAAAATTTAAAAGGAGATGTCACTCAGAAGTCCCCTAGCAGGAGACAACCTTGCTGTGGACACAGGTCCAGATGTGTGCAAACCCAGGGACCACAGTCCACACCATTTCGGACATGTCTCCTTGTGGTCATCTTCGTTCATGACTTCCAGTGACAATTAAACAAGACCATGTCATTCTCTGAACAGCTGAGTCAGAGTGCTCAGCTGTCTGCTCCAACTTCAATTTATTTAACCCAGCCTCCTATTGTAGATACTTATGATTTCCCAGTTTTTAAAAATATTGTCATTGTTGTGAAATGTAAATTTGTTTTAAATTGTAAAATTGCCAAGAGCTAGAAAGGTTTGTAAAAAAGAAGTCGCCTTTCCTCCCCGTCCCTTGGGGGTTGTCTAAGACTCCTCATCTTTAAAAAGTAACAATTGCTAACAAATGGTGTCTTTCTAGAGAGCTTTCTAGAGAGCTCTCGTGCTTCTGCAGCACATATCTCTCTATGTTTTTATCACTTATGTCTGTATAACTCAAGAAATTCAAAGATTACAGTCTATCATCTATCTGTCATCTATCTTCTTTCTATCTTTCTATCTATCTATCTGTCTATCTACCTAGCTATCTCTTTTCTATTGCTTTTTGTGGTACTGGGCTTTGAGCTTGCTGGGCAGACGCTGTACCACTTGATCCATGTCCCCAGCCCTCCGGTCTTTTTACAGAAAGGAAACTATTCTATATTTTGTGCATTTTGCTATGCATGCCTCCAACCAGCACACACTGATCTTCCTCACTGCTTTGTAATCTTTGTGTTTTGGAGTGCTCCAACCATGCACACAGGTAGGAAGGTGGTATGTTGACTCTCCATCCTTCTCACAGAGCTGTCAAAATCGGCATAGCTCCTCTTGCTGCCCCTCACCATGAGAGGGTCGTGGTGATCAAATGCAGACACCAAGAGCTTCATCCATAGGTGTACCTGTCTTGAAGAGGCACAGAAGTCTCTCATACCTGAAACTCTACTCCTTAAGAGGGTAGGGTGATCATTTTCTCCAGTTGTGTTTTTATTTTATTTTAACCTTTCTTTCACTCACGAAACAAACCAGGTTCACACACTGCATATGTTAGAATGTCTCTTAATTTCCTTTAGAGTAGATGTTTCCCTCTGTTTTGTTCTATTTATGATACCTATTTCTTGTCCACAAGATCTAGTATTTTGAATTTAGATAATTCTTTTCCTGACATTCTTTGGACATAGTGTGTTTTTCTGAAACATTTGAGAAAAAGTTGTACTTTGATGTCTCTTGGCCTTTAAATATTTCAGTGCATAATTTCTCAAAATGTATGACATTCCATTTCATAAGAACAGGCATGAAAGCCGGTGAGTCAGCAGTGACAACCCTCCTCCTTCACAGACATCATTCAGATCCCACTTAACGCCATGTTGAAGCCTGTCCAGGTGCTGCACTCTGCGTGCCTCCGCTCTGGGAAATGGCTCCACGAACCTTTGTCCTTCAGAACACTGCGATTCTGAGTTAAGATTTTGCAGAATGCACTGTACTTTTATTTGTCAGATATTTCACCAAGATGCAATTCAGGTTATGCAATTTTGGCAGAGCTACCCAAAAGCAATGCTTTTGGATCAGGAGGCACTCGTGCACCTGTCCTGCTGTGAAGTTAACCCCGATCGCTCTGCGAAGGTGGTGCCTGCCAGCTTTCTCCACTGTAAAGCCTCACTTCCCCCTCCATAATTAGCTGGCACAATGTGGAGAGATGACTTGACTTTTTGTAAAGGTCCTGATATCACTAAAACTTTCACTCAGTAGTTTAAGCATCCTTTGATGATTCTGACTGAAATCCATTACTGTTAAAGTGGCTACCAAGTAGTGAATTTATACCTCCATAAACAATTCTTCTATAATTTTGATTTTCTTTCATAAGACAACCCCCCACAAGCACCCATCCATCCATCCATCCATCCATCCGCATATCCCTCTGTCCACCATCCCATCCTTCTATTCACCCACCATTCATCCATCCATCTACACATCCATCTGTCCATCATCCCATCCATCCACCCACCATCCATCCATCTGTCCATTCTATCACTCACATTTGTATTCACTTGGATTTTTGCTTTCTTCAATGTGTAACGATCCTCTCTCACTTTGACTTAATGTTCAAATCATCCCAGATTTGATTTGTAGGCACGTTTAAGTCAGCCCTTGTGTCCTCTGGACATTTCTCCATTGATCTTTGACTTTGCCCTCACAGGACATGCCAGGCTCCTTTCCTACTCCTCTACCATGGCCATTTCTATAGCTCCCTGTTCCTGTGGAAGAGTGGTGTCTGAGATGTCCCTCTGGACACCCAGGTGTCCCTGCTGCAGTATTGATTGTTGGTTCTAGAGCTTTTCAGTGGAAAGATCCAGGGAGTGTGTCTAAGAGAAAATATGTCCTATCATGCCTCTATTCTGATATTTCCAATTCAAATTTAGGTTAACAAGTTTTAGTTTTTATTCTTTAACATCTTGCTTTTGTATTTATTTATTCTTTTCTCCTGTGCCAAAGATCTCATTTCTAGTGATATTAGCATAATCACTATTTGCTTTATGTTTTGTGTCATAACCACAATAACAGTGCTATATCACTTCTGAAACAGGATTTATTTTGCTATGTTTTGGTTTTTAGGATACATAGTATCAGGGAAATCTGAACACTGGTAATTTAATTGTCTTAAGGAATTATTGTTAAATGCTTCAGGTATAATGAGAACTGTGTCTTGAGAGAGAGAGAGAGATAGAGAGAGATCAAGTACTAAATAGTTTGAAACATGAAATGATTCGCTCATGGGGGCCTCGCTCCAATTTGCAGAATTATATTCTGTGCTTCATTTTGCTTTTGATTTGGGAGGGTTGTCTTTTAATTTTGGTTTAATTGGCATTATAAGTACTATGTGAAATTCCCTGCCTCATTCTTTGGAATGGCTGTGCACTATTCCACTGTAAGTGTGCACCGTATTTTTTTGTTAGTCCACAAGTGATGGGCACTTTTACTGACTGTAGTTTTAGTTTATATCTTAAACAACAGTGCAATGATTATGTGTGAGCACTTATAAGAATTTGGAGAAGAAATTGTTAAAACATAAAGCTTTCCTGAAGGAAGAGATATTTGAAATACATATGTTTTGAGAGTGAGTTGAAATTAGCTTTGAGTAAGGAGGAGCAGAGCCCTTGGAGAGGAGCAGGGAGGATGGCAGAGGCTGGTTCAGGACAGAGCTGCTGTTGAGGGAGAGAGTAGTGGGAAGGAGGCCAGAGCAGCTGCAAGGTGGGCAGGCGCTGCTTGGGAACTCCAGGTGAAGCAGCCCAGCACCTGGAACCTTTTCCACTTGTTGGGGATGGGGTGACATTGATGCTTCCAGCAGGGTGGCGGGGCACTGCTTTTAGCAAAACCACTGTGGGGACATTATGAAGAAACCCAAGACTAGGGCCACAAAGCCACACAGAGGCTTTAGGAAGTATCCGGTGAGCGACAGAGAGGCTGCACACAGTGGCTGGGAGATGAAGAGAAAGAGATGGAGAGAGAGGGAGAGCAAGGTGAGCATCAGTCCTCTGACCGAGCTGAGGATCCGATGGGGGTTGGGCAGAGATGTTGTGGGACACTCCCAGGTTTGTCTTTGGGTGGTGTCACTCACCTGGTGAGGAAAGCAGGATGGACGGCTGCTTGGGTTGGACATGCCATTGCGCACCAGGGGAGGCCACTGGTGTCTGAGTGACATGACCCTGAGGTGGTGGGGGCAGCCCAAGCCCAAGGGTTGATACTGTGCCTTCCCTGCCTCCTACCCATCCAGTGAGCCCTCACCACAACCCCAGCCTGGGAGTGAGTTGGGCATGTGTACATTGCCCCACAGGCAGGGTGGGGGAGACAGTCCTGCAGCCAGGGAGTCCATGCTGCCCACTGAAGAGACAGGGAACCACCTGACCAGGGTCTCGAGTGGGCTCAGTACGTGGAAAGATGAGAAGACACTGTATTTGTTGTAATCTCACTTCTCTCAGTGCCCCTTCCCTGACTTCACTGTCCAGTTTGTGACGTCAGGGTCAGCAGGGAAGGAGAAGGAAGCAGAGTGTGACATGGTGTCACCAGATCTGAGTCCAGTGAAGGCTGCAGGCCAGACATCAATGTAGACTTGTTCAGTAGATTTCAGGGATTCCCCTGTAGCACCCCACTAGCTAGGCTAGGGCAATTGTAGGTTAGTGTGTGTGTTGCAGGGAGGCTGAAGATCCAGGATGAGTCTAAATCGTTCCTTTTTAAAACAAGAACTTTATTATTCCAACACAGAATCGCAACCCAGCTGTTCTCTAATAGTTGGGTCACGAAGCCTTCTCCTTAGGTGGGGAATCATCTGTCATTAGCCTGTTACATCTAAAGATTGCATTGAAGAATTTGATTCAGTTATATTTACCATTTCTGAGCTTGGATGAGGAGACGCCTGCCATCTCACTTGGACTGCAGCTTCCGACATGGCTTTTCAAACAGATTTGGAGTGAGCTTTAGGTTCACCTCGGAATTAGCTTAAATATTGAATTAGTAGAGTTTAGAAATTGTAATTTACATCTCTACAGCATTTAGCTTATTAAAGGTACTACTTATCTCATGTTCAAAATGACCCTTGAGGCGGGCTGGAGAGCCGTCACCGCCTGCGTGTGACAGACCCCTGTGCTCTGGCATGCAGGGTGGAGGTGAGGCTAGACAGGCAGACCAAATCGGTCCTTAGCAAAGGCGATAATGTTTCAGGCAATAGTTTATTATAATTTAGGAGGCAGAGAATTGCAGAGCATATGGTCAATAGAAGCTATTTGTTGCTTTCATAAGCCGTTTTTCATATCATTAATTTTTTGCATATGTTTCATTAATTTTCAGGGTAATCCATACCCCCCTTCCTGTGAAATGCATCACTGCAGGCTTAGGTGTCTTCTCCACCAGCCAGGGAAGGCTATGCCATCTAATTGGTCTCTCCAGTTGTCTAGGAATTGTAGGCACGCAGTTAATCCAAACTAAAGAGAAGTGCCCAACAATCCATCCATCTATCTATCCATCCATCCATCCATCCATCCACTCATCCATCTATCCATCCTTCTGTCCATAAATCCCTCCATCCTTCCATTGTGTATTTATTTATTCAACATATACCGAGTTCCTACTATGTGACTGGGTCTGAGACAAGCATGGGGCTCTAGATGAGAGGGTGCAGTCCCAGCCCTGGTGTGCCCACGGCCATGGGAAGGAGGCAGCCTGACAAATCCAGGTCTCCCTAAGTGCTGCAGCATGGGTTGATCCAAAGAGTTTGGGGAGACCAGCACCAGAGGATCTGGCTCCTTTGAAGATCACATCTGTTTCCTTTGAAGGGAACAGATCGCCCATCTTGGCAGGAGCAGAGGCATGAAAACCTAGTTGAGGAGGGCTCTTTTCCCTGGTCCCACAGTCACCTGGGAACACAGCCTTCAGATGTCTGTGGCACTTGGCTAGGAGTGACACACAGAGGTGGACTGTAGGACTGGTCTGTGTCTGACATGGACGTGCGCAGGTGTGCATGTCTCTGCTCACACGGGAGTGAGTGAGTCTGGTGTGTCCCTGATCTAAGGTGGAAGAGCCACGTCCCAGGGGTTGGACATAACAGGAAGGGCACACTGATGCTCATACTTCCCAGGAAGGCATGCTTTGTCTAGGAAAGGCCTCCAGGAGGGTGGGAAGCATATTTCAAAGACAAACTTCTCTTCTCAAATCATGCCTGAGGCCAGTTCTAGATTCTGTCTTCGTGCACAGTTGTTGCTTCCAGTGGGAGAAAACCATGGATCCGTTCTGTCTGCTACAAATTCTAAAATCTGCAGGCAGGCTGGCGCTGGGTGACTGAGAGGAAACAGACTGTTTTCAATTGTTTATTTGATAAATGTGACTAAGTATTCAATAAGTTATCTTTCAAATTATTCTGTCAAAATAATCATGACACGGAATAATGATAAAACAGTCCTTGGGAGGAAAGATGGCTGTCTGCGTGAAGCAGCTGTCTTGGCCTCTGGGGGCTGCTGATTGATGAGACCATGGCCAGGAAAGGGAAGAAGTTGATTCGGATGGGTGTGCTTGCCTGCACACGTTCAGGCACGCACCAATTCATGTGCAGCTTAACTCATAGGATCGCTCTGCAGTTGAGACTTCTGTGCCCCCCAAACGTGGAAACTGACCCCATGACATACGCTGTTCAAGTCTGGTACTATGAGTAGCAACAAGTGTGGAAGAATCTTTTGGCTGGGGTGATCAAGATGGTTAGAGTAAGCAGAGACATTCATAAATATGGCTGCAGGGGTCTGACCCCTCATCTTCACATCTATCAGCACTTTAGAGCTGGGACCGTCCATCCGCCTGCATCAGTAGCTGGGGGTGGGGAGAGTCAGAACAAAATGGAGATTGTTATAGCGATAGCAGGACACGAGGTCCAAGAAAGATTGTCGCCCTCACAAGGCATCACTCCACTCTGAGGAGCTCACTTTGTCATCCTGATGTGTGAAATGAGGAAGATCCTACCAGCCCCGTATCCTGAAGTCCTGGCCAGTGAGGAACGGAGGGTGCCTGTGTGGCTCCACCCAGGGTTTCTGGCTGTAGGGGGTTAATGCTTTGAGGCTGGGGTTTCTTTCCTCTGCTGTGTTTTGTGAGCCAACTCCAAATCCTCATTGAGAAGACAGATGTCTTATTAGATTAACGTCCAAAAGGAATGAGACAAACAGGAGTCTCTCACACACAAGCCTCAAAGGCGATGTTTCTGGTGGGCTGTTTTTAGTCATCCTAAATGGCTCCCCTTTGTCCTGTCATCTCACAATGAACTTAGAGAAGAGAGAGGCACCAGAGAGACGTCTGAGGTGGTTCAGAGGCTGCTGCATGCTCTGCAAGCTTCTGGGATTTTGTCATTGGCTGGAGTGAGGTCACTCTGAGAGCAGGGCAGTTTCCTATTGGCTGTTGAAGGAGCTGAGGGACTGCAGGTGTGTTTCTCCAGAGAATGGCGATTCCTCCAGGAGACAGAGGTGGGGCAGAATGAACTTAGATGGCAAGGGTGAGCCAGGTTTCTGTCGCAGATGAAGGGCAGTCAGGATGGTCAATAGAGGCAAAGAAAGAGTTGGGTTTATGGGGACAGAGCTGAGTTCTGGACATGTGGAGTTTGAGAAGCTATCAGAGCATCCAAATAAGCCCATCCTGTGACAGTCCTTACAGTTAGGGGAGATGCAAGGATGGGGATGAAGATTTGGGCACTGTCCACACCACGAGTGGTGGGGTCACACCATGAACAAGGGTTGGACTTCTGAGAATGATATATGGAGTGATCCAAACCATGGGCTAAAGATGACCTCAGGGAGCATGTGTGTAAAGGAAGGACAGGCACTATGAAAGCAGGAGTGGAAAATCCAGAGAGGCTTGCTTGTCACAACGACATTTCCAGTTAGCTTGGGGCCTTCCTCACAGAGATTCCGCTTGTCAAACTCCTTTGAAACTAAACAGTGCCACACAATCAAGTTAGGACGTGAGGAGTTTTCTGTAAAACTTGTATAGTGCTCTCCATTTCCCATGTCCTCTGTCCAGGTGATTGCAATACAGACCCAGTGGCAGGAACTGTAGCTGCCATCTTAGGTCTTGAGGGAGAAGCTGAATGTTGAGGATGTATTAGGCTCTTAAATTTGGGTCTTTTAGATACTACAGTCAATCTGTATCCTGACGAATATAGCTGTCACAGAATCCAAGTGTACTTACAATGGCGTAGTTACAAGTTATAACAATGCATCCATATTTGCTGCTTTTTAATATAACAGGAACACTAGCTCATATGACACAAAAGTCTAGGGTAGAATTTCTGGCTTGGCTGAATCTGGGTCCTCAATGTCACCAACTCCTGATAATCTATTTAGACACCCCTCCCCCCAGAAAGTGAAGCTTTCTTCCTCTGCCCCTCCATGAGAATGAGCTGACCTTAGGGTCCCACCCCCAAAGTTCAGAGCATGGGAATGCTGGCAGCCCCCACTTTGGGCAAGTGGTGAGGTCCCTGTCACCTGTGATGGTCTGGGCATTAGTCACCCAGGCAAGGTGTGGTGAGGAGAGTCACCTCAGACTCTTCTTTCCTAAAAATGTCCCAGTATAATCATGAAAAAACATCAGAGAAGTTCAGGGTGAAATGGAGAGGCATTCTATAGGATACCTGGCCAGTACTACCTAGCACTGTCAAGGTCACAAACACTTGATAGGCTATTCTGGAGCACACTGGGGAGACGTGACAGCTCAAGGCAGTATTGGGTGCCTTGGATCAGATCTGAGAACAGAAAGAGGTTGTTGGTGAAGTTGGGTAAAATATAGCAGGGATGTGGACATGCCACTCTTGTAACTGTGACAGATGTATCATGGGACTGGGAGGTATTACAGAGGGAAGAACCGGATGGGGGTGGACAAGCACACTTTGTAACCCTGCTGTAAATCCAAAGTTAGGCCAAAATAAAAAGTGCCATAAAAATGTCTGAGTGAGGTTAGCCTGGCCCAAAAGACCAAAAATCGTATGTTCTCCCTCATATGTGGACATTAGATCAAGGGCAAACACAACAAGGGGACTGGACTATGAGCACATGATAAAGTGAGAGCACACAAGGGAGGGGTGAGGATAGGTAAGACACCTAAAAAACTAGCTAGCATTTGTTGCCCTTAACGCAGAGAAACTAAAGCAGATACCTTAAAAGCAACTGAGGCCAATAGGAAAAGGGGACCAGGAACTAGAGAAAAGGTTAGTTCAAGAAGAATTAACCTAGAAGGTAACACCCACACACAGGAAATCAATGTGAGTCAACTCCCTGTATAGCTATCCTTATCTCAACCAGCAAAACCCCTTGTTCCTTCCTATTATTGCTTATACTCTCTCTACAACAAAATTAGAGATAAGGGCAAAATAGTTTCTCCTGGGTATCGAGGGGGTGGGGGGAGAGGGAGGGGGGAGTGGGTGGTAAGGGAGGGGGTGGGGGCAGGGGGGAGAAATGACCCAAGCCTTGTATGCACAGATGAATAATAAAATAAAAAAAAGTCATGAGTCAGCTGGACACAGTGGCTCACGCCTGCAACACCAACTACTTGGGAGGTGAAGGCAGGAGGATTATGAGTCCGGGGTCAGCCTGGGCAAAAAAGTAGTGACAGCCTATCTCAAAACCAAACTAAAAGCAAAAAGGCTGGGGTTATATCTGAGGCAGTAGAAGACTTACCCAGCATGTGCGAGGCCCTGGGTTCAATCCTTACCAATGCAAAATGAAAAAAAAACAAAAACAAAAACAAAAAGTCATCATTTATTTTCTTGCTTTTGGCTAAACAGACAAACAAACCCCCTCATTCTTGGGCAAGTTCTTCCCGCATGGTAGGTCTAGTACCAGAGTCCCAGGGTTGCTTCTGATTGGCTCCTTTTGTGTCAGCTAGCCACACTGAGCCAATCACAGTAACTAGAGGAGGGTGGGTGCCACTGGCCAAGCCTCAGGCACAGGGCCACCTGGCACAGGGGAGAAAGTCAGCCCCACTTGAACCACAAAACTGAGAAGAGTATGGGGGCCTCTGGATGGGAAGTCTGCATGGTGCTTCCAGAAAGAGAGGGGCGCTGATCCTCCAGAGAAGGTGACAGGAACAACATCTACCAGCCCAAGCAGTGAAAATTCCAGGGGGCATGGCTGGGCCACTGCGGTGCCTGCACCAAGGGCTCAAGGAGGTGAGAACCAAGACGTGTTCTTTGGTGGAGCAGCACAAGGTGGTGGAGACCCTGTGAGGTGGGACAAGAGGCCATCCTGCAGCCCTCAGGGGTGGATAGGGAAGGTCAGTCGAGCCAGAAAGCCTATGACACCCTCGGAAATGTGGCTGGAAAGGGAAGGGGAAGGCAGGTGGCAGCCAGCCAGCCAGGAAGACAAGACACTTCCACAGTGGTGCCGTGTGCAGTATCCTCCACAGGACTAGCTCATTAATTCTCAGGGCAACCCTGAAAGTGAGCATTGGGGTCCTTGCTACCATCCTACTTTCAGTGAGAAAACTGAGGCTCTCAGAGGCTCGTGAACTTGGCCCACGTCACCAGCTTACCAGCCATCAGCGGAGTTGAATTCAGGTGGATCACATGGTACCCAAATCCAGGCTCTAATGATGGAGCTACCGCTGAGAGGTGGGGCACAGATGTGAGCCTGTTGGTGGGCTTCTAGGGCAGATGATCCATAGAGATGGTGAGGATGAAGGTACAGGAGGAGGAGCACAGCTGGTGGAGGTTGTGGCTGACGAGGGTGTGGGAAGAAGGGGGAGGTAGGTAGAAGTCTGGGGGGGTCATTGTCTTGGCAACAGAAGAGGTCCACACCTTCTCTGCCATCAGAGGCACTTGTGCTGGATGTGTGGCTTGGATGCAGCAGGGTGACCAAGGCTCAGGAAGGCCTTGGTGGCCCACTAGGTGCCCTGCCAGCCATCAGAAGTTGGGTTGGAGATTCCATTCACAAGTCGTCTACACAGCCTTGCTCTCTGATGGTTGCATCTGCTCCCAGGTGCCAAGGGAAGCGATGCCCTCAGCCCTGGGCCCTACTATTTTGTCTGAACATGACTGCTCTTCCTCATGGCTTCCTTGTCCCTTCAGGGAGCAAACTCTTTGTAGGAAAGAGCCAGTGCTGAGATGCTTCTTTTTATCCTTCATCCTTCCCCGGGATGCATACAGCCCTGGAAAGGAGCTCAGCTGAGTGGGATCGGGCCCAACTGTCCCCAGAAGGTTTCCTTCTATGTTCGATGCAGGTGCTTAGCTTCACCTTTGGCCTTCCCAGGGGTCCCGGGGGCCCCACCTTGGTTTGTAGCTCCAGTTCCCGTACCTTGCTGCAGGCCAGATGGTCTCCTGGCCCAGTGCTCTCAGCCATCAGCTAGGGCTCAGGAAAATCCCATGTATTTGTGCTTTAGGACCAGTTCAGACATCAGCGGTAGGCAAAGACATAACCAAGCCCTGATCACAGTGACCTGTGCATTCTTCTGTCTCTGGGCTGTCCTCTTTCTGCCTCTCCCCCTCCCCTGGACCCTGTCCCAGGGGCAGTGAGCTCCTCAAGCTGGGGTGTGTGTTATTCCTTCCCCGCGCCCTCGGCTCTTGTGTGACTCTGGAACAAAGTGTCACAGAATTGACTTTTCCACTGCTCTGAGCACATGCATTAGGAGCGGGCTGTGGCGGAGACCTGGCAAGCTTGGGCCAACGCAAATTACATTTTCCAGATCATAGATATTTTTAATGTAAATTCATATAAGCCATCAATAGCATCTGTGAGGACGATGACTTCCATCAGAAGCACATCATAAAAATAATGTGACAGGAGCCACATCAAGAAATCACTCGCTCACCATGAAGTGCTACTTGCTTCGGGGTGAACACACAGCAGCTGTCTATTGTCACAAGGGCAGCAGCAGATGGCTTTCTGGAAACAAGAGGCTGTGAGGCAGGGCAGGAAGCTGGACCAGCACAGAACATTCGGGAAAGCGTGGGGAGAAGGCTCAGTGCAGTGCAGGCCCTGGAGTGGCCATGCCAGCTGGTCCTTGGGGTCAGTGGCTTTCTTATACCTGTGCCACAAACAGCACATGGTGAGAATGGCCTGGCACCAGGACCTGGCTCCTTGGTTGGCACAGTTGTCCATCAACTCTCCCAGCACCTTCTGCACAGTGTGGAACTCAGTCCACCCTCAGCCCACACATTCTCTGGCCTTCTGGGTGTGGGCGCCTTCATCCTTCAACGGGTGTTCCTGTCTCCACCATCAGCTGCTGGATGAATATGTCCCGGGGTCTTGGCTGTCCCCTCCATGAACGGAAGTCCTGCTCAGGAGTTGCCTTTGCAGCTTGCTTACATCCTGTTGGTGTCAGTGAGCACACAGTGGGCTGGCTGCATGCCCTTCTGGCTGCTTCTTCTGCAGTCCCATGTTTAGTTTCACTTCTGGTGTGCTAAATAATGCTGGGTTCAAAACTAGAAGATCTGGGTTCACACTCAAGTTCTATGGCCTGTGGGTTCTATGTCTAGAAGAGATCCAGCCACTAAGAACCTCAGTATCTTCCCTGGTGAAGTGGTGTGTTCTGAGTAGCAGACACAGGGGTTGGGGAAGTTGTCTGGAGAGACTAGAAGTCTCTGGCACAGAGCAGGTTCTCCACACACCTTTGATTTTTGCACCTGCACCACTCCGACCTGCTGGAAACTTATTGGTCTTTTCTCTTTAGCTCTTGCTGTTCCTGCAGGTCTGGCTTCATCCATTTTTTTCGTACTTGAACTTGAGAATTCCCCTTGGATCCATAGGGAGGGAGAGACTTGGGTGCTCTGACTGGGTGACTTGGTTATGAACCAGCTGGGACCAGAGGTGTCTCCCCAACATGAGAGAATCTGATGGCTGCAGGTGTCACTGCTGTGTAGGCTGGTTGCACAGCAAGGCCACTGTCATGCTCAGAAAATCTCCCTGGCCCCCAGCTCCTTACTGAGAAGTGGAGGAGCAGAAACCAGCTTCCCTCCTGGAATCCCTCAGAGCACCTGCCCAGAGAGGGACTGCAAGGGGCAGAGCATCCTGGGGCTGCATGGACGCCCCCCTTCTCTGTGTGGGCCCTTGATGAGGTTGTTTCACTTCCCTCTGCCATCACAACTGGTCTTGAACCTGCTCCCCAGGACTGGCTGCCACTCACCCAACACATCAGAAAAACAAGTCCATTTTCAGCTTCCAGACAGATTTAATTCAAGTCCAGCTGACCTCCACTCTGCTACCCAATACCACCACAAACGTAATTAGATGTAATGAAAAGTCCATTTCGCTACCCTGCTTCCAGTTCATCTCCCTAATTGTTTTACGAGGAAATAATTGTTTATATAGATTGCAATATGTTCCTCTCCTTGTCCTTGTGTGGCCAACACAAACTTCTCACCAGATCTTCGCGCCAGCCTGTGCAGCCAGCGCCTTCTCAAGCCTCCCATATGTTTGGGAGCCCCAATCATGGAAATGGTTTGATTCCATCTTTAATGATCTGAGAATGTATTTTGCTCACTTCCGAGGCTCTGACATCCTCAAGTGCTTTAGGACTGGTACAAAAAGATCTCACGACTGTCCCATCCAGGGCAGGGTCTCGGAAGTGAGATTCTGGAGAAGGTCGTGGGTGGCTAGCACGTTAGGGTGTCTTCTTAACCCACTGTCCCCCACCAAGCCCCGGATGAGGGCAACACCAGGCATTCTCACTTTGGGGGGAGTCCAAGCATGAGGCCTGTACGGTGCTTATCTCATTAGCATCTGTGAAGCTCCTCGCTTCCGCTGGGTGCTCTGGCTGCTTTAGTGGCTGTCACTTGGGTTGGGAGGTGTCCTCGAGAACGCACTGCCATGTAGGACTTCATCTTACTCAGGACTGTCATCCTGCACTCCCCAGTGGCTTCACACATGGGAGGATGGGTGTTTAAATCCTTCTATAAATTCGAGAATGGCTAGTCAATACAGCAGCATTTTCAGAATACGAGCTGTGTGAAGAGAGTATTTATTAATTATGGAATATTTCTTCAATCATGAAGGACTGAAATGTCTTTCCTGGGTGCGTGCAGCATGTACTTTCCATTTTCTTTAAAATAGAGCGGACTGCTCTGTCCCTGTTTCCCCTGCCTGCTCCACCCTTCTGTGCCCCTGCCGCCACCCTTCTGTCCTCGCCCCGGCTCTGGCAGCTGTCATCGGAAGCGCTCCATCCACCCACTCCCCCTTCTGCCTGTGTGGACCCACTGTGACATCTCCTGTGAATATAAAGTGTGTGAAATATTTTTACTTCCTGGCTCTCTTGCTCACACGTATCTTTATTTAATTCTCAGAATGTGTTATGTTGTGTGTGTTCTCAGCCTGTGTTTTTACATTTAGAGTAGTTTTGCCTGTTTCCTGCAGGGATAAGGCACTTTGGGCCAACTTCTATTTTCTAAATCTGAGTTTGGAAATGAAACCTTGGACTAAACCCTGAGCCTGTCTGAGGATTGTCAGGGCCTCTGACAGCTGGGAAAGGAGCCTGAACTCAACAGACAGAAAGGTGGCACACATAGATTTCTCTCCATATCGTGGGCATATAGAGTATATCGTAGTTTTGACTGTGGAAGTTGGAAGGTAGGTATTTTGAGTGTGTGTGTGTGTGTGTGAGTGAGTGCATGGTATGTGTGCATACATGAACAGTCGGCCCTCCCTATCTGTGGGTTCCAACTGCAGATCCAAAATATTTGAAAAAAAATGCATCTGTACTGAATATGTACAGACCCTTTCCTTGTCGGCATTCCCTAAACAACACAGGATAACAAATGGTGCTCGCACTGTGTTAGAGTGTGTACACTGGTGATTGTTTAGAACCTAGAGGATGTGTAGGTTTTATGCAAATATTGCACAACTTTACATAAGGGACTTGGGCATCCTGAGATTTTAGTTTCTAAAGGGACTTCCTGGAACCAGTCCCTCCATGTGTGTTTGTGTGTGTACATGTGTGTGAAAGTTGTGTGTATGGGAATGTGTGCGCATGTGTGTGTGCGAGACACTCCTGAGTGGCCTGGTGCAATGAAGGTGCTTGGGGGCATTGAGGAAACAGCTAAGCAATCATTGCTATTTTATGGCAGAACCCCCTCAACCCTGCAAACCCCCCAGACCCCACTCTCCCGGGCCCCGGTCAGGAAGGAGATCTTGAATGTTGATTGCCTATTGGTTGAGAATGTTCTCTAGATCTTTCTCAAGGAGCGCTTGCTAGATGGGCAGCAAGCAGGCCATGAGGTCCCCAGGGAAGGGCACATCTGGTGAACCAGTCTTCTTGACAATGAAAGCCTTTCTTGTAGGAGTGGCTGGAAAGGCCAGTGACCAAATGCTGGGGGTGTCCCTCACCTTCTGGGGCTTCTCTTCCTGGTACTCCTTCACTTCTAGGCCCCACATTCTTACAGCCCCCAGTGTATCCCTGAGGACAGAGCTGCTGACTATTGGCCTTGTCCCCATAGGTATAGGGCTGTTGGCAGATGTGGACGGCACAAGGACAGAGGTGAGTCACCAGTGGAATGATCAGAGCCTCTTATAGTGTGGCTGTTGCAAAACTCCTTGGAGGTGTTGCCTGCAGGTTCACCAGTTTCTAAAACCTATGGTGACTGTGCAAATTCACTGAAGTCCCACAGAGGAGAGGCAAGGCCAGCACAGATGGCTCCTGAAGTAAAGAGGTTCTTCAGATGGGGGAGAGGCAGCATGTCCTCCAGGACACAGAGCACCTATGCCTTGAATTGGGGTAGGGGGTGCAGAACTTGGAACTGGAAAGGCCTGGGAGAACATGAGAGCAGAGTGCACTCAGGCGATGATGTGAGATCCTTTGAAGGGGTGGCTGGGACAAGTCCCCGAGGACCTTTAGTGAAAGTGGCCATGGCTTTGCTCTGGTCTTAGCCCACAATCAGGCCTGGTTTTATAGTTTTTTTTTTTTTTCTGAATTTGGTAAACAAGCCCTGCCCTTCTTCCCAAGGCAACTCAGGTCATTTGGTTCCCTGGGTAACCTGGGCCCCTAAAATCTTGGGGATGGGGGTTTTTCCCTCAGTGGGGTTGTATTAGGGTTTAGGCAAAAGGTCTGACTCTGTGGTTCCCAACGGACCAGTCTAGTCACGTACCAGCTTCAGAGTCCATTTAGAGGAACAAGCGATGTTGAAACAGTAAAGAAATTTACCTTCCAAGTGGCCATCTTGGGGGGACATCAGCTTTAGTGACCTCATGGAACTGTCTTCAAAGTACTGACGATAGCTCCAGGACGAGATGGGGAAGGTCAAAGGTGTGTGTTTCTCGGGGGGGTGGAGAAGCAGGCATAATGAAGCCGTCTGGTCAATCTGTTTTTTGACTGTGCATCACTGGATTCAGGTCTGGTTCTGTGGGTCCTGTTGGAGCCAGGGGACAGGATGACCTGAAAGGCTCACCATTCCTGGAACTTGGGACAGCTAGAGGGGAGGCTGATTCAGAGAGAGCATCCAGGGATTCAGAGTGAGTCACTTGGGGCAGTGACTGAGTCTCTCTTGTTAGGTGCTTCTAGTGCTGCTCTGCTGGTTTGGGATAAAGCCTTGTAAAGGTTGATGGTGATTATCTGTTGGCTGTGACGTCCTTTTAAATCTTAGTATCTTAGTTATTTAGCCTGAAAGGACAAGGAGAGAGGTTATATAAATTTAGGGCTAGTCAACCTTGTACCACCAGTGTTAGACGAAGCCTCCTTAAGTGACTGACAGGTCTATGTACAGAGTTGAGCAGGATCTGATCCAGAGGTAGTTAAGGAGACAGGTGCAAGAGGAAGCAGAGGTGCAGAAGCTCCCATCCTGCTTTCGTTAGCCATGAGGCACCTACAGGCCCAGGTGGAAAGCCAGTGTTTATAGCTAAAGCAGGGTCACTGTTGTCACCCTTCTCTCTCTGCTTCTGTGAGCTCCGCTTTGTAAGTGCACGTAAGTGAGACTGTGAGCTTGACTTTGTAGAGTTTGCACATAAGTGAGACCACGTGCCTCATTTATTTCTCTTAACACAGTGTCCTCCAGGTCCACATACCTCGTTCTAAACCATGGGCTTCCCTTCATTTTAGGCTCAGTTTGTTCTGTTGGACATAGGTATCACCTTGCTTTACCCTCTTGCCTGTGAAAGGCACTGTGAGTTGTGCTGCAATGATTATGGGAATACAGAGCTCTTTCCAGCTTTCTGGCTTCAGTGCCCTTGGACCTGGAAGTTGAATTATTAGACCATATGGTAGTTTTATTGCTAATTTTTTTTTGCAGTACTGGGGTTTGAACTCAGGGCCTTCACCTTGAGCCACTCTGCCAGCTCTGTTTTTGTAAAGAGTTGTTCAAGGTAGGGGGGTCTCGTGGAACTATTTCCCCAGGCTGGTTTGAACCCTGATCCTCTTGATCTCTGCCTCTTGAGTATATTGTTAATTTTTTGAGGTCCCATTACAGCGTTCTATAATGGCTATACAATTTGCACTCCCCACCACATTGTACAAGGGTTTTGTGTCTCCGTGTCCTTGCCAGCCTTGGTGTCATTCATCTTCATGCCAACAGTTGTTCGAATGGGGTGTGGTTTTGATGATAAGTGTGTGAGATACTGAATATGCTAATTAGCAATTCTGTGATCGTATACTGGTTTCAGTACGTCATGCTGTACACTATAAATATATCCAACTGTGGTCCATTAAAAAATTTAAAAAAAAGAAAATAAAGACATTTTATAGGGCCTGGTCTCCAGCTTCACTCCTGTTCCTTGGAGGTCAGCAAGAGGATGGTGGGGCTGGGAGGGGGAGAGGATTCTAACCTTGGATTCCCTAATCACTTGGCTTTCTCCATCCTGCTCACCTCTGTAGAGGCCCGACCTGCATTACCTTCTTGGCATAAACTCAACTGTGCTAGGAATACCTTAACTTGAATAACTAAAGACATGTGAAGCACTCCGGAATCCCAAGTGATTTTTGAGCTCTTCCAGGAACTGGGGCACAGAGACCAATATAGATTTTTTAATATAAGACAGTAGGACATTTCTAGAATGTTCTTATGGATAATATGTCCATGGTAAAGTGAGACACCACACCAGAATTGAGCAGTTATCTATACAAAAGAGAAGACATATATCTGACACTTCTTCCCCATCCCCCTTCCAGGAACAGATATTTTATCTCCCGAATCAAAACTGGACATGCAATTCCTTTGGTCCCCTAGGATTCTACCACCAAATGGCCCCATTAGTCAAAGAATCGATAATGAGACTGCTTGGTGAGGGCCCTGGGCCATTGCCAACTGTCTTCTTCCTTCCACGAATGAGGGCTAGCCACCCAGGGAATATGGAGTTGCAAATAAGTCATGGTGATAGGGCACAAAACATTTGCCCAAGCAAATGGTGGTGTCCCTGCCACCCCTGGCTTGGTTTCTTCTGATTATTTTGCTCACTTGGTAAAGTGGCTTTAAGCTGCATCATTGTGAGTCATCCCTGAACTTTCTTAAACTCTAATTTAGTCAAATAAGGTGGAAAGAAGGGAAGGAACAGGCCTGCCTGCTGCACATACACTCTGGAGTTGCGGTGAGCAGGTGCATTGCATAGCCTGAGTAGTGGGCAGGTGTGCACCTGGAGCCGACTTCTTCACACCTCTCGGTCTTCGTTACTTCTTTTCTCTTGGACAGATTCTAAATGGGGCTCTGAGGGTCCTTGATTTCAGGGCTTGGTCACCTTTCCCACAGTGAAGGGGGCAGCCAATTCCAGGACCTGACACTCTCCCATGGGCTGTCCTGGAACCCAGTCCTTCCCTCGTTGGGGAAATTCCAGTCCCACGTTGCACACGAGAGAGGCAGTTTAGAGCTAGAACACCTTGCAGGTTCCTCCAGCTCTGGCCATGCCAGGACACTTAATAGATGAGCTGTCACATGTGTGGCCATCAGCTGAAGCTAGAACTCTCAAGAGACAACTCCTGACTTTAAACCCTCGACCTCTGCCCATTCACTGGGAGCTGGAACGTGCCGGGGTAAGCAGGGAACCCCAGCTACTCCTTGTCTGCCCCAGACAGGCACCTTATGCATCATGAGGAGGGCTAGTGTCTCTGAGGTGTCCCCACATCTTGCTTTCCAGGTCACTCAGAAAGACTCCCCACCCAGTGAACAGGCTGACACGGAGCACAGGCCCAGCGCTGAAGCTTTGTCCATGGCTGGCTTCAGGGATAACAGGAGTGGCCCTCAGGACTCACTAAGACCAGCCAGGAGATGCTCCCTTCCACGGCCCCCCTGTAAGTGGAAAGGATTGTTCTTCAAATGCTTCTGATGCCATGGAGAGGCGCCAAGGGGCTCCGTTGCTCCTTTCACTCCAACAGCTGGTTGGAAATCAGGAAATACAATTGTGCTCCATTCACATATGGAGGGGCAGATGAAAACCTAATTTATTTTAGTGTTTCACATGGATTCTGCAAGGTTTTTCTGGGCACCAGGGAAAGAAATGGAATAATAGCAGCTCAGGTTGCAAAGGGCTTTGCAGCTGGCAAAGACTTTTTCCTCTGCTGGGTTATAAGCTTCATGGATTCTGGCACAAGCCTGGGGTGTGGTCTTTGTGGGCTTATCCTACAGATGAGTGTAGTGGGGGACAGGAGGCGACCTGTCCGAGGCCACCCAGATGTAGGACTTCAGCTAAGACTATAGGACTCTTCTGTTTCCTTAGTCCCAAAGGTGTTAAGAGACTGTAATATGCTCATTAAAAGGTAGCATCTTGAAAGAAGAGGACAGATGCAAAGCTCAATGCCCTGAGGACCTGAAGTCATGAAAGCCAGAGTCACTGGGCAGGAGTGTCCTGCAGGCATCTGTCCTGCCTCTGTGGCACCATATGCTTAGGCTTTGGTCCTCTCTCCCTGGACACTAGGTCCCCTTGGCTGCTTCCCACTCATCTCCCTAAGCTTGGGGCCCATGTTAGTCCACGGCTCAGTCAGGTCTGGTGTGAAGTGACTTGATTTCTGCATTTTGTTAACACAGCTCCACCTGACTAATACAAGTTCAAAAGAAGACAATGCAGGGACCGATTCCCTCACTGCAGCGCATCTGTCAATCCCTTCTGCATGGCGAAGTCTGTTCCAGGTACTGAGTTGATAGAGGTGAGTGCACTGTCCCTGCACGCCTGGAGTTCACTGCCCGACTTTGTGGCACAGAGGCAGGATTACTCAGCCATTGGAAGAGCTCCCGGAGGGAGTGCTGGAGCAGGAAGGGAATTAGGTGGACTTTCCTGGTCCATCAAAGGCCAATGCTGGATAAGGGCAAAGTCAGGGTGTAGTGACCCCATGGTGTTGGATCCATTCTCAGCTCTGCCCAGGGGATATACCCTGGGCATCTGGAGACCCAGTACCCAACACTGCCCATGTGGGCAGCTGGAGGACAGACACTGGGGAGAAATGCCTGGTGTGTCCCATTGTGGGCCAGCTTGAAGAATAACTTGTGAATACAAACGTCTTATCCTTTATGCATTTGCTGGGTGCTTAGTGACAGGGTCCACATCCAGTTGTGGATACAGGCAGGAAGATTCAGTTTCCCTTTAGGAAGTCCTCAGTGTGGGGCATTTGGTAGATTGTCAGAACTCATGTTCCATATAGAATTTCCCCAAATCAATTGGGAAAAGTGGTCGTGGGTAGACTCTTGATGCCCACCACACAAGAGGGAGGCCCTTGCTGGGTCACCAACATCCCTGTGTGCTGTGGGGGCTGCCGGGTTTGCAATGGTACAGTGGTGTTCCATGGCCTCTGCCTCTGTCCTCTCATCTGCTTTCCAGCATGGACGAGACTAGCAATGTCGGGCTAAGTTTTACACTATGGTGATCAGTCACCATAAACATTAAACAGCATTGCCCTTCCACGGCCTCCAGACCAACCCAGAGAAGACGCTCAAGAACCACCATGTTCCCAGCATGAACAGAAGCTGCACTTGAATCATTCAGAAGCATCCCTGGGAACCCCGGGTCCTGACTCACATCAGAATCAAAGTGATGCAGCTAGTAACTCACCCTACCTGCCAGCAGGTGGTTTAGAGAGGTGATGAAAGAGCTGTCACCTGAAGGAAATGGACGCTGGCCAGCCACATGAGCAAGGAGGCCTTGAAGTACTGGCTGGTCACTCCTAAGACAGAGCCTCAGAAATGGAGCACAGCCAGTGACAACCATTGGCCAGTGTCATTTGCATGCTGACCTGTGTAAGGCTGCTGCAGGAGAAAGAGTGATTTTCCCCCACCCTTCAGGGTTCTGTGCCGCAACCCTGTATCAAGAGACAGATTAGCAAAAGAAAAGCACATGGAAGCTTGAGGACAGGTACATCTCATAGCCACGGGAGAAACCAAGGTACGACTAATTCTCAAGCAGGTGGAGCAGAGCTGCACAACATCACCTTCCACAAAGACAATGTGTTTTCAGAGCTGTGACTAGACAAAGAGAAAGGACCTTTAGTCTCACGAGGCATCCAGTCATGGGAAGGCACGTAGATGTCTGCATAGGAAACTCTTGGCAGTGAGTGAGGGCTGGCTTGCCATTTGCTATGTGGTTTCTTCTGGTGCCGTCTCCAGGCCGATAAGGGTACAATGTCATCTCTAGTGGTCAGTCTTCCCGGTAGAAAGGGGAGGAGGAACACTTTTGTAAGTTTGTGTCTTGCAAATAGATAAGGCAAGGAGATTTTCTTGTAGCTCTTCTCAGTTGCCTTCAGATCAAAATCCTCCTTATGTCAGTGACATCTTTGGGCTGGACTGTTCTGCTGCCCCCTGGAGGACAGAGGGGCCTCTGGACCTCAGAGGAAGAGCAATTCCGTGCAATGGCCCCATGTCTCTGGTGTGATTGCTCACCTGCCTCTTTGGACTGTTTCCATGTTGACAGGCATGGAGCATGTGGGGGCCTCCTAGAGCTTTTGTGACCTCTCAGAGAGAGCTGACCACTCCTAGCATATGTCCTCACCCCTCTGTGCCCACAAAATCACTTCTCATGCCCATGACTCCTACACCTGCTTCTGCAGGAAGCTTGGCGCCTCTTGGGGCAGTGATGGCCCTCCTCAATTCTGACAATGAGTGGCTCTGCTGCGTAATCTCCAGGAGGCCCAATGCTCCTCTGACCCTTCGCCCTCAGGCCCCGAATGTGCACACGTGGTGCTGCCTTTGGATCTATGGAGCTGGCTGTGGCAGGTGTGTGTCTGGAAGACGGGTGTAGGTCTGCCTTGGCAGGCCACTGCCCAAGGAGTACACAATGGGACATTTCCCTGTGAGAGACGTGTTAATAACCTAAGGAGGATACAAGGTCCATGGGTCAGGGAACGGTTACTGCACGGCAAAGGCTCTGATATTAGTTGGATGAAGGGTTTTTATGTTTTATAGCCAAATCAACTGAGACCAAGAGAAGCTATGTAATGAGAGATGTGGCCTTGGACATAAGTCATTTGAAAGGCCCCATTTTCTCACCTGTAAATTCAGAATCATAAACATACGTGTTATGGGCTGCACTGTACCCCAAATTCATGTCTAAAAGCTTAACCCCAGGACCTCAGAATGTGGCTGTTTGGAGACAGGGTCTTTACAGAGGTCACTAAAGTTAGTTGAGGTCAAACATGTGGGCACTGATCCAATAGGACTGGTGTCCTCAGAAGAAAAGACCAGGACACAGACACACAGGGATGACCAAGTGAGGTAACAGGGGGAAGACGGTATCTACAAGCCAAGAGACCTCAAAGGAGACCATCCCGGTGACACCTTGATCTTGAATTTCCAGCCTCCAGGGCTGTGAGACGATGAATCTCTGTATCCTTTGCTCTGGCAGCCGAGCGTGGCTCTGGTGACATGTCAGGGGTTCCAGGTTGTAGAATGTTTGTTGGGAGGCACGCTCCTGGGGCTGAGGGGGTCTGATGTCTGGAGCAGAACAGAACCTCCCTCATTCCTGCCTCATCCGTGTGGGCTCAGAGCACCTGGGGACAGTGTCTGTGGCCCCTCTTTGCGGGCTGGCACAGCCTCCATGTACCGCCTGGCTAGCACAGTTCCCAATGATGTGGTTGACAAACTCTGAATATCAGGCCATCCAGGGTGACCACACTGGGTGGGGGGGCCTGTGGTGGGGGAGCCCCTCTGGTCTGGGGCAGCTTTCCTCCTTCCCTTTCTTTTCAGATGCTGTCTGTCATAGAATACTCATTTTTGTGCACTCCCAACATTTTCCGGAATGTAGATGCTGTCACCCCAGTGCCCACTTCACAGCAGCCACTGCCATGAAGCCAACAGAGCTGTGGGGCAGCAGAGGGGTTCCCCACACTGCTGTCTGGGCTGGGTGCATTAAAGTCATCAGAAAGTGACAACAGTGTTGCTGGTGGCAACACCAATACTGGCACACCATTTGTGCTGTGCTCTGGGCCTTGACCTGGGCACTTTGCATCTTTCCACACCTTGGGCAAAGACCTCGAGTGAGAGGCTCTTATCTCTATTTATAGATGAGAAGACTACATCCCCCAAAGTGAAGAGACCCATCCAAGGTCAGCTGAATGACCCATTCAAGGTCACACAACTTGGAAGGCCCATGCAGGGTTAGGACCAGCTCTAAGACTCATGCCTTCTCACAGCATCGTCAAGCAAACTTATTATTAATTTGCTAATTAAACCCTCCTATTTGGCGTGTTCTCACACTGCATCAGGCCGCCGAATGGCAGCACCCAGACAGTTCAAGCCATCTGCTCCTAAATCTGTCGTTTCATTTCCCACTAACTCTCTGCATTATTTCCTGTTCACTTGACAGAACAACAGGGAGAACTTGTCTGTGATCCCCTGATCCACAGCTCATCCCGCTCACCATCCCACTTGGGGAGGATATCAAACATGACAGGCCAGGATGCCCAGATGGACCAGGCCTTACTAGTTGTCAGCAACAGAAAGCACAGGAGTGGTCCAACTGGATGGGTCCAAGTCCAAGGCTCCCACAGCAGCTGAGCAAGCCAGTGTTGGGGAGGCAGCTTCTGGGCCTCAGAAGGACTGGGGACTCTGCACTCCCCATCAGACTCTGTAGTCTGTATCATCTGTCCTCCTGTACACTGACATCCTCCTCAAGTCTAGAGGCCAGGGCCACGGTAGAGGGTGTCCTGGCTCCTGTCTTACAGCAGGCATGTGGCCCATGGAGAACTTTCACCAGGGACCTCCTTCTCCTTTGAGCCTCTGTGGCACCTGCTCTCCAACAGTGCGCCTTTGATCACACCTGGGGCTGCCTCTGCTGGAGTCTCTACCATCACCTTCCCTGTATTAGCTAAGGTTTGCCAAAGAATCAGCATCAGTGGGGTAAATGCATCCATGTATGATGAAACACGGGGCCTGGCGATCATGAAGGCTGGGACATCTCGGTCTGCCCTTGAAGGCTGAGACCCGGGAAAGCCAGTAGTGTCAGTTGTGATCCAAGAGCAAAGACTTGAGAACCAGGAGACCTGGTGGTGTAAGTCCAGTCTGAGGGCAGGAGACCGACATCCCAGCTCAAAATGAGCAGAGAGGGCGAAACCCGTTACTCCTTCTTGCTCTTTCCAGCCCCCAGTAGTCTGAATGAGACTCACACTGGGTGGGCCATTCACTTTACCCAGCCCACTGAGTCAAGTGTTCCTCTGATCCAGGAACACAGACCCATTTGAAATAATGTTTGACCCAATCTCTGGGTGCTCCATGGCTCAGTCAGGTTGATACAAATTAACCATGGCTGTCTTGGTCCATCTGGGCTGGCCTTTGGAAAGCCATGGATGGACAGGGTGGCTGAAAAACAGAAATTTATCACTTATAATTCTGGAGCCTGGAAGTCCAAAATCAAGACACTCCAGGTTCAGTGTCCAGTGAGTTTCCTCTTCCAGTTCATGAATGGCGATTTCTCGCTGCCACAGGTGAGCTCACTGGGACCTGTTTCATAAGGGGACCCCATCATGAGGACTCCACCTCATGGCCTAGCCACCTTTCAGTATCTCCACTTCTAACACCATCACATCAGTGGTTCAATTTCAGCACGTGAATTTGGGGGGCACAAGCACTCAGTCTATAGCCATTCCTTCTTGCTCTTTTCAGCTCTCCCTGGTAGGACAGAAGCCCTTGACAGAGCAGGTCAGGTCAGGCCCTGGCATGCCCCTGTTTTCTGCTCCTAAAGCTTCCCTTCTGCCACTGATTGGTCCTGCAGTGGAGTGGATTCTGGGGTCTACACCAGGACAGGGGAATCCCCACACCTGTTGGGCTTCTTCTCCTGTCACTCTGACAGTGTGACTTCCTACAATGTAGCAAACATGGCTGCTTATACCACAAGCTCAGTCTCTTAGTCTCTTGGTCTGTCCCAGCCTTTCCCGGGGATGCCCCGCCCCCATGCACACAGTTGGGGACCTTATGACATAATCTCTGCTTAGGCCAGAGATTCTCAGCTGCAGGTAACTTTTACTCAGGAGATACTGGCAATGTCTGTGGCCATTTTCTGTTGTCACACCTGGGGCAGGTGCTCCTGGGTCTCTAGAGGGTGGAAACCAGGGATCCTGCTGGGAATCTACAGTGTGTTGGTTGAGTCCCTATGTCCCACCCCTTGCTAGCCTGGAATGCGAGGCCTTCGGCTATCGTTATTCTCACACCTGTGCCTCAACTTACCTTTCACATCATAAGACCTGTGAGTTGGTAACTGATTTCTGACCCAGAAGACACACACTGTGGTTGGTTGAACCTCCATGCTGGGTGTGGGCAACTACCTAGGAAATCCAGAGGAAAGGTCCATCCAGGTCCCACGAGGGCCAGCATCCAGCTGTGTCTTTGAGGAGTGGCATCAGCCTGGGCTTTGATTTCTGTTTGATTTTCCAAGACTTCCCCCAATTTCACTGGAGCTTCATCAGTTAGGAACAGCATTAGAGGATGGTATCTTTCTGTCCAGTTTTCAAGACTGACTCCAACAGCAGTCCAGGAGATTGTCTTTTATCCTGGATGGTCAAGACCCCTCCCTCTGGACTTCCCTTTCCTCACACCCATTGCAGGGAAAGACAGGAACCAGCCAGCCCTCCCCCTCCCCAGGCATGGCTCATTCCTCCTTGAGGAATGGCAAATGTCCACACCTGGGAGGCTTAGGTGAGTCTCACTGGATAGGACAGGACCCCAATAGACCTGCAGTGGAGCAGAGGCTGGGGGGGTGGAGGAGCACTGCAGGACCAGGCCAGGGTGCTCCCTGGGGCACGGTTGGTGCCCAGGCCAGCTGTGGCCCTTAGGACTCCCAGCTCCCTCTAACAAACCCTGGCTTGGTTTTATCTGTGCTCTGGAAGCCATCTCTTTTCCATCAGAAACTGGGGAATGTTCTTCCAAAATGGGAACCAGGTGGAGGGGATTTTTGTGTTTTAATATTATCTGGAAATTGTTTCCTAACATACCGTACAGGTGAGGAGGTCTGCTCTCTGTTGGAAGGACGCAGGGGCTGGCAGGCAGGAGCCCTTAGTGTTAGGATGGAGCTTGTCATGATAAGGAACTCTCTGCGACTTCCATGTGCCTCCCCGCCTCCTGCCCTGTTGGTTTCTGCTTTGTTCTGCGAGTCCACACTCTCAGATTCTCAGCGTCTTCTACCTGCACTTCCTTCAGTGACCCTGTTGGCGCCTCCTCCCAGCCACTGGCTGACCTGGGGGGCAGTGTGTCCTGCCCTCTGTCTGGCGCCCCCATGGGCTCCGCACACCCCAAGCCACATCTGTGTCACAGTCTCCCTCGAAGTGGACAGATTGCCGCAGCCGGCTCGTCACTGTGCGTTTCTGCCTTGGTCAGCGGGGTTAGTGTGGAGCAGCTGGAGGACCGAGCACGTGAAATCCGTCTGTGGCACTGGCTGGCCTCACAGGACACATCCAGCTTTACCACTGCAGGGGTTAGTTGTCTCCCAGGGTCTCCATCTCCCTCGAACTGAGGCTCTCCTGGCTCCTCTTGGACAGTGAGGCTGCTTCCTAACTGCTCTGTGTTCCTCGAGTCCTTGCTGTCGTGTGCTGCCACCAGGCCTCACAATGCCAGATGACAGAACGACCGAGGGTAAGTGTAGGTCATTGCCCCAGAGTCCAGGTCACACGCCACTTGTGCACATGACCCTGTCCTAGTGAGGACACAGCTTCCACCCCCCTCCAGCTCCCCCACCAAAAGTGAACCCTGAGCCAACACAACAAGCCCCTGCCCTGACCTGTGTCCCCAGCCCTGTGGCGGCACACGGCTCCCTTCTCAGAACACCCACGTTGTGTCCCCTCAAGACAGCTGGAGCTCAAGATCCATCAGGCCACATAAGCAGCTGGCGATACCCAGAATCTGGTTCTGTCAGAGAGAAGTTTTTGACCAAGTCACCCAAATCAGGACCACAGGGGCTCCTGGGCTTTCCTGGCTCTGCGCTTGGGTTACTACAAAAACATCAACCGGACATCGATGTTTAGATTCTGAATCTCTGGGGTGAAGCAGAGATCTTAGAACCTTCAGCAAGGTAAAGGTATTTCTCCTTGTCAATAAATAATTTATACCTTGAGAAAAACCAGAGCAGAGACACTTAGTCATGTAGTTCGACAGGAAAGCCTAGGAGGGGACGCAGAACATGTGTTCTTAGGGAGCAGAGTTCTAAAAGGCTGTGGAACTCACTGTGTGCAAATGATCCATCTCTAAGACTGGGTAGCTAATGCTATCGAGGAGAACCGGTTCACGTGTCTGCAGATTGCATATGTGAGCGTATGTGTGGGAAGACAGCAGCTCTACATGCGTGTACATGCCTTGTATAAAATGTATCATATATTAAAATATTTTTCACCAATGGACTGTATTTAGGTTTAACTGCATGAATATGTTCTGGTGGTGTGGGAAAAACTGTTATTTTTGGACCACATATCTAGTTTCCTGTTCTTTTCTTCTTTTTTTATCTGGTGGTACTGGGGATTGAACTCAGGGCCTCGCAAGTGCTCTACCATTTGAGTCATGACCCCAGTCCTTTTTGAAAATAGGGTCTTGTGCCTTTGCCTGAGCTGGCCTGGAACATCAGTCTTCCTACCTCTGCCTCCTCAGTGGCTGGGATTATAGGCATGTACCACCACACCCAGCCTTTCCTATCCTTTCTTAATGAAAGAACTTTGATGTCAGGACAGGAATATGCCAGCTGGAATGGCTCTCCTTCCTGACTCTTTTGGACATACATGTCAATGAGGGGTAAATAGATACCATGTGAGGATTGCAAGCAATGTGTTTTTCTTTTCCTCCTGTTGGAGTACAGATGGGGTGGTTGGAGCAACAATCATTACCTTGAGGCTTGTGGGAAAAGCCTTGACTTCTGTGAGCTGCTGTAACAGTGCTGAGTGTCACCTGTCTGTGAATGCCTTCCTCATTTAGAGGAGAACAATAAGCCCCTCTTTGGCTATGTCATTGCTCTTAGTGGTTGTGGCTGTTGTTACTTATAACCAGACAAAAATACTCAACAATTGCAATGAGCTGCTATAAGCTGATACCTCAGGCTGGCTGGTATAAAGAGCAGAAATTCCTTTCCCACAGTTGGGAGGTTGGAAGCATGCAGGGTCCATCCTTGGTGAGGCTCCTCCTGGCTTGCAGATGGCCACCTTCTCCCTGTGTCCTCCATGTTGGAGAAGAGAGAGCTCTCTGGTGTCTTCTTATGAGGACACAAACCCCACTGTGAGGGTCCCATCCTCATGCCCTAACTAAGCCAATCGCCAACCAGGGCCCCACCTCCACTTTTCCTCATGGTAGAGGGTAAGGGCCTCAGCTTGTGAAGGGGAGCATGAACACCCCGAGCTAGGGACTCCTGGTTTCCAGTGGGGTGCTTCAGTGGCTCTGCCATGGATAAAATGCTGCCCACACAGCTTTAACACCAAGTATTGCTGTGGAAATTCGGATGCACTTTGATATATTAAACTTCTGAGCATTCTGCAGGAAAAAGGAAACAGCTATCTACACTAATCCTTTTACCCCAAAGCTGGGCCAAGTGGCAGTGCACATGTGGGGAAATACCACGTTGGAAGAATTACATTAAGTCAGAAAGTCAGCAGCCAGGCCTGGGAGATGTGTTCAGATGGAAAGGCCCTCCTAGGAACTGTGCTCTCCGCACGCATTGGATGCTGATCTTGGGTGGGGTGGGGTATTGGGGATAATGGATGATGTCGTCCCTGAAGCAGACAGCTGAGGCATGGGGCCCAGCAGAGACAGGGACAGGCAATGGGATCCCTCCAGGCACCTGGGGGCTCCCACCAGGGCAGAGGCAGAGGGTCTATTTCTGAGCAGCCTCACCCTCCATTTGGCCTGGCTCCCCATCCGCCCAGTGGCTGGAGAGCTGTACTCTTCTTCCTGTCCTCCCTCACCTGTCCTCATCACTGCACAGCTCCCTGGATGCATGGCTAGCTCCCTCACCGCTCACTGCTCTTGGCTTCTAACGAAGAGTGAAAAATCCCGTGAGAATTTCTCTGCGAGCTCCACTCGGGACATGAGCGTCCTGGCTGTCAGGGGGAGCAGAAATAAATAAAGAACACTTTTCTGTTTCGGGAATTAAGTGAAAATAGCAGACTGCCCATAGGGACCAGGGTGGCTTGTGTTGCGTTTGTGGCTGGCCTGAATAACATTGTTCTCTCCTCCAGGGGAATTGGCCTGCTATTCCCACTGACAAATGATCACATGCTCAAGTTTGGGGGTCCTGGGAGGAACAGGGAAGGAACACTTGTGGGGACCCTGGAAGGCACCTCCTCATGGTGCCCCGACTACACAAAGCACATTGGTGAGGGAGGCCCTGGGGTGCAGGTCTGAGATGAGGGGTGTGACTAGAAGGGACTTCCTGAGGCTGCATCTCAGGTTGAAGTTCACATAGGTGTGGTTGGCTGAAAAATGCCCACAGTCCAAAAGGTACCAACTTCCTAATCCCTGGAGCCTGCAAAGGTCCCTTACAGGGCGTAGATGGCCTCTGCAGGCTCACTTGAGTTAAGGATTTCAGGGTGGGGAGGCCATCTGGGTCCCTGGGGGAAGAGGTCACAAGCCAGCCTCTCCGGCTGACCACAGCCCAGGAGGGAGGACATGCCCCGCCGGAGGGGGGACTTGAGCAGGGGAGGGAGCTGCCTTTCAAATTGCCACTGGGGTTTCAGCCAGACAGTTACCTCCAAGCTACATGTGTTTCAGTTCGATGGCCCACAGGGCTGTCCTGAAATTAAACTGAGGAGGAAATGAGATGCAAGCGCTGAGCTGATGGAAGGAGTAAGGATTGGCATTGTGACCGTGGACAATGCAGTCTGTGTTTCTGATCAGAACTCTCTGTCGGGGGCCTGAGCTACTGGAAAGCAGGGGAAGAGACGTGACTGAAGGCTCCACTCCCCGCCCCGCTGCACAGGGGATGCTTAGCAAATGTGTCTTCAATGACAGGAAAACAGAGCCCGATTCAGGCTGCCAAGCACAGCCATCCTACCATGGGATATCCTGGTCTGATCAGATCCGTCCTCTCACAAATGAAAAGGCAAAGTCCCTGGATGCCTGGACACACATTTCATTGATTTATCTCCCAAAGGTTTACGGAACATGGGCCAGGTCCTGGTGCAGTGCCAGACATGGGAGCTGGCGGAAACTAGACTTCCTGTGTACAGTGATGGCCACCGAGGTCCATGACCTGCAGGTTGGGGACCAGGATACTTTCAGCCTTGCTTGTGGGGAGTGGGGGGGAATCTGAGCCAAGCAGAGCTGAGGAGTGGGAAGGAATGCCTAAACTTGGCTTAGAGGATGAGAGGGAGAGGCACGGGGGGTGGGGGCAACAGGCTTGGGGAGGGACCAGTGGGCACCACCTGTCCAGGTGTAAGGATGAGCAGGTCACTCGGTGCACTGGCCGTGCAGGTGTAGCGGGAGATGAGCCTTCAGAGCTGGGCAGGTGACTCTGCAGGCCTCCTGCACTACAGAGGAGGCTTCTGGAAGGAATAGGCTTACAGCCAGGGAGACAGGACCCCACCCTGGAAGCACCAGGAGAATGGATCCTGTGGAGACCCTGGAGGCCGGGAGAGGGGCTGGACCTTGCAGCCCCCTGGGCCAATTCCTTCTGCCTCTGCTCTGCTCCCCTCCCTGTGAGCTTCATCCCACAACTGGCCTGGTGCCACCTGTGTCCTGCTCACCTGTGTGAGAAAAGAGCCTCCCCATTAGGAAGTGGAGGAGTTTCCTTGGGTCTGTCTGGGCAGTGTGCCCTTCGTGGGGCACTGTGCCTGAGCCACAAGGGGAAGGGGAAAATGCCAGGAGACAAGGGTCAGCTCCCCTGAGAGTCAGGGATGCCTGCACCCTGGAGAACCCCAGAATAGAACCACAGTAGAGACTGGCAGACTGTAGTCTCTCAGCTGCCAGTGTCATATGTCATTTTCTTTTTTTTTTTTACAGAAAGTGGCAGCTTCCTGAGGAGTTTGTGGCTGACTTTGGAAAATGACGGAACTTTCACATGGCAAGTGTGCCTTTCCTCAGGGCACGGGACAAAGCTTCCTCCCATGGAGGGCCTTGAGGTACCGTTAGAAGTCACAGTCACCTGCCTTGCCTCTGCAGGAAGCTGTCCTCCTCTCTGGTGTCCCCTCTGCTCCTGTGACTCCACACAGCATGGTGACCAGGGATTCTCACCCCCGAAAGAGTCCGGGGCATTTGATCATCACTACTAGGAAGAGTCTACTGGCCTGGCTCCTGCATATCCCTGTCCCTTGCCACAAGCAGCTCTGCCCCCTTGCTCGGTTCTCTCTCCCCGCTCTGTTGAGAGCCTCTGTCTCACAGCCTCCCTGCTTGGTGATGCTCTCCCTCCCAGGAGGCTGGTTTTCCTCATAGAACTCTCCCCTGGACATTGATCGATCCACTAGCTCATTTGCATTGGTCTCCAAATGGTGCTCTAGGCGGCCAGGATGTTAAGTGTTCTCAGAGCCCCGGGAACTTGGTGGGTTTGTTGAGTGAATGCATCTCTTCACACACCTCAAAGACAAATATTTTTTCCCCTGTCCTGCCACTTCTTCAGTCCCTGGGGGCTGTGACCTGAGAGCAAGTGCTGGGATTGTAGCGGATGCCCATGTGGCTGGGTCCCATGGGGTCTTCCCTCTGCAGTGTTCAGACCAGGTGCTCTGAGGAAGGACTGGTGTTAAGATGAGAGGACCAAGGAAGGAGTCCCCAGGGGTGAACAGCACCTTGTTTCCCCCTCAGAAACATGGTGACACTGGAGCGGGGTGATGGACATCAGCCTCATGTTAGTTACGTTGTGTCACTGCGACCAAAATACCTGACAAAAGCAAAGAAAGAGGATTTTTTTGGCTCGTGGGTTCAGAGGTGTCAATCCATCGTAGCAACGGTGTGGCCAGCAGAGTTCATATGATGTGGCCAGGAAGCAGAGGGAAAAAAGGCCACACTGGAAGAAGCCAGGGCAGGGCATTGTCCCCAAGGACACATCCCCTAGTGACCTATTTCCTCTCTGTGGCCCACCCCCTATCTCTCACCACCTCCCAGTGGAGCCCTGCAAGAGACCCACCCTTTCCTTAGGTCAGAGCCCCAGGGATCTAATTGTTTCTGGGAATATTCGCACAGACACTCTTGGAGGTGGCTTTACTAATCCAGGCACTTTTGGTTGTTTGTTTATTTCAGGTTTTTTTTTTTTGGCACTGGGGCCTGAGATCAGGACCCTACCACTTGAGCCATGCCCCCAGTCCTTTTTCTGTTAGCTTGTTTTTGAGATAGGGTCTCACTAACTCTTGCCCAGGCTGGCCTGAGGCCACCATCCTTGCATCTTCACCTCTAGAGTAACTGGGTTAGAAGCACGAACCACCAAGCCTGGCTCCTAGTCCTTTCTTCATCCAGTCAAGTGGACACTCTACATCACCACAAGCCTCATGAGGACCTTTGGGCACTGCTGATGCCCCGTGCCTTGGGGATGCTCACATCCAGCAGTGCTGCTATTGAACCTCTGGTCCAGAGAAGCCAAGGGAGGAGATGAAGGATGACCTGTGATGACCAGCGAGGCAGCAGGTGACCCAAACACCTGGAATATCCCTCTCTTGTCCCCCTCACTCTGTCATGCCTCCCAGTTGGGAAGCAGCTGGATTTTTCTACCATCTGGACAGAGTGGGCCCTCTTGTAGCCTGAAAGAGAAAGTTGTGCCTGGTAACATCTCAGAGTATGGGCTGGAATCCCTTGAAACTTTGACTGAGGGAGAAAACGGAGGTGAAGGGGAAGAAAATTTCCAGGCAAGAGCTCTCCTGAGTCACCGAGCCAGTGGAAGGCCAGGTGGTCCAACTCTAGCAGTCTCCTTGCCTTGTCTGGTGACGGCCTCTCAGGAGAGCACACGGAACCTTAGTAAGAGACTGCCGAAAGTGAGTGTAAGAACTCAGTCAAACAACCAATTCTATTTTTTCCCTCTACAAAGCACATTGGGACCACCCAGTGAGCTAAGCCTGGACACAGGCCAGCCTCTGTGCCACTTGAGTCAGGCATGCTCTCCCTGGACAGATGTGTGTGAAGTGACCAGGGCAGAGAGAGGCTGGGTCTCTGAGAAGGGTACAGAGCGCCTTCCTTGCAAATGATCTCAGACTGCATTGCAACTGGCTAAGAAACCTGAGCGACAGAATTTCCCTCCCAGGCAATGCTGTAACAAGCCAAACAAATTGCACTTTCAAGTAATAGGATTTTCTTGTAAGGAGCCAGGAGTGAGGGGATGGCCTGATTTGCTACAGAAAGCAAGCTTGCTCACACACCCTGGTGCTCCCTGTGCTGCGGCTTAGCGGACGGCGTGTTTGTAAGCTGCCTTCGCTCAGCAAGCCAGTAAGATCTTCCCTCTTGCCCCGCAGTGTGGAAATGTGTCCCCAGCCCTCCACACCGCATGGGCTCTCTTTCTTAATGAGAAACACCCTCAAATCCTCCTGGTGCACAGGAATATGTCCACTCTTCATGCCCGCCTTTTCCTTCCTGCCGGGTGACCCCGGGGTCCTGCAGCTCTGGTTTCCCCATCTGTTACGTGAGCAGCTGGGTGAGCAGCTCCTCTGGCCCCAGCTTTGATTTCGCCTCTCTCTGATGTGACAGGAAGCTCCATCTCTGCTCCTGGGTATGAGGTCTGGGAAGAGATGTTCCAGGTAATTGAGAGTCACTGCCCTCGGTGGCCTAGCATCAGCCTTGGGGAGGATGTGCCTGTGGGAGTGGGGAGCCCCAGTGATGCGGCCGCCTTTTCCAGCTGTGCGGTGACAGGGCTGGATTGAGTCACGCTCAGGCCACATACGGACTTTACCAAAGAGTGTGCACAGCAGCCAATTATGACAGTAATGGCCTTGAGCTAAAGGCTGTGACTGAACGTTCCTCTCCAGCAGAGCAGGGTGGATGGGGAGGCCTCAGGATGGGGCTCCAAGAAAGGGGCCAGGATTCTTGGGCCTGCAGTGGCCTTGTGTGCGGGTCACGCTCTTGGAGCAGAGCGCTGTGCTCTCTGTGGGCCTCGCCAGGGAGGCAGTGTCAGCCAGGACCCGAGGAAGCACTGGGAGGCGAGTGGGAGCTGCTCTGTCCACCATGTGTCTGCTGCGTTCTGTGCAGGTGGCACCAGAGACAGGAGAAATGGCATCTGCTGCCCTTGGTGGCTTTACTCACCACTCCACAGTTGCTCCAGGGCATCCTCGTCTCCCACACAGCAAGGAGTTCCCGGGTCAAGTGAAGTAAGCCAGGTAGAGAGGGACAAACGCTGTGGTCGATCTTACTCGTGCGTGGACTCTAGAGTTAAAGGTGATCGGAAGGTGGTTCCCAAGGCTGGGCAGAAAGGGAACACTGACCGAAGGCCACAGTTTCAGCAGACAGAAGGGAGAAATTCTGGAGCTCTAATGAGCTCTGTGCTGAGGACAGTTACTGATAATATAAACTATGTACTTGAAAAACGCCCAGAGAGTAGATTTTAAATGTTCTCACCACAGAACATTGATAAGTACAGGTGTTATTCAGCTTTCTGTCGCTATAAAAAAATGTCAGAAGCATTTGTCAATCTATAAAGATAAAAGGGTTATTTTTGGCTCCCGGTTTTGAGGGTTGTGTGGCTGGCTGGTTGGTTGGGTGGTTGGGTCCCTTGCTTTGGGGCCTGTGGTGGCACACCATGGCAGAAGCACATGGCCAAGCAAAACCACTCACCTCATGACCAGGGAGCGAAGGAGAGAGGAGAGTCTGGGGTCCCACAATCCCCTCCAAGGGTGTGCTCCCAATGACCCAAGGACCTCCCCCCAGGCCCCGCCTCTTAAGGGTTCCACCACCTCCCAATAGCACCATGCTAGAGGCCAAGCACTGGTCTCTGGGGACACGCAGCATCCACACTGTGACAGACCTTGAGATGGTGAGTGTAGTAGTTAGCTTGATTGGTCTCTTCTGTAATGTCCAAACATCAAAACAGCCTGTTATGCCCCTTAAATATATGCCATAGAAAATAGAACTGAACCAGGAAGACGAGATTCTGCCTGGTGGGGAGGAACACGTCACAGCGCAAACAAGATGGCCTCAGCTAGACAGAGGAGTGAGGGTGTCACAAGGAGCCACCAGGGCCATCAAGACAGTCACTTCTGATTGGCCAGGAGCAGCCAGCCCTGATAGGACGAGGGGGAGTGTTTCAGAAATAGGGCCCCAGCTACCAGGTGAGAGGGGCTTACCTGGTTCGTAAGAGCCAGGTGAGGGCCCAGGGGCTTTGGAGACTGAAGAGGGAGGCAGATCTGAGGGTCCTGGAGCAGCAGAGCCCCTGTGACTGGGGCATGTGGGCTGGGGACACTGTGAGAGGGACCAGCAGCCATGGGGGAGAGGCTGCTGGGCTGGTGGGAGGGTCCTGGCAATGGAGAGGGACTTCAGATGGTGACTAACAAAGGGTCACAGCGACTGCTGGCTGCAGCGAGCAGGTGAGGCAGGCTGGGCAGAACGATACAGATCACTGACTCTAATTTCACTCTCTTTTAAATAACATTTTTTTCTTTCTTTCTTTCCCTCCCTCCCTCTCTCCTTCCCTCCCTTCCTTCCTTCCTTCCCTTGGAGGTACTAGGGTCTGAACCCAGGGTCACACTTGCTAGACTTTGAGCTGGGATGACAGGCATGCACCACCACACCTACCTTATTGATTGAAATGGGGTCTCACTAACTTTATGCCCAGGCTGGCCTCATACCTCAGTTCTCCCACTTGCCACCTCCTGAGTAGCTGGGTTTACAGGCATAAGCCACAGCCTTGGCCCTTAAATAACCTCTTAATTCAGAACAGATTCAGATTATCGGTTATCGAGAAGCACTCTATACCCAGTCCCCACACTGCTACCGTCTCCCATCGGGGTGCTGGGTTTCCCGCACCAGATGAAGCAAACCCGACACACTACAGCTAACTCACTTTCATACTTTGCCAGGTTTTTCTGGGTTTGCTTTAATTTTTGAGAGCTCCTTTAGCTGACCTGATACCACACAGTATCCAGTCCTCTGTCTCTGGTCTTCTCATTTTTAACCATCTAACTGTGTGAACAACTTCAGATCACATATGTGGTTTGCCTCCCAGAAATTCCCCCTTGTCTCCGGGCTGTGTTCCCAGACACTCATGGATGCCTGAGAGCTCAGATAGTCCTGACCCGCTAAATACCACATTTCTCCTGTACGGTCAGACCCACGAGAAAGCTTACCTTATAATTTAGACAGTGTAGGAGAGCATCAGTAATTACCAGTCACAAGATGGACGGAGTATAGCAACACACTGCAGTGAAAGTTTGGTGAACCTGGTCCTTCTCCTCGGGAGGATGTGAGGTGACCCGAGACCAGATGAAGGGAGGGCTTGATTTGGTGTTGCATGTCCCATTTGGCTACCATCCAGTGACACATCTGTGATACTGCGACAGCCGTCTGGTAGCTGAGAGGTTTCTCGTGGGTGACAGGTGGGTGTTGCATACAGTGGGAATACAGTGACAAACGGATGACTCACATCCTGGGCAGGTGTAATTCAAAATTTACCAGTTGTTTATTTCTGGAATTTTCCTCCCACCATTTTGGAGCATGGTTGACACTGTTGAACACAGGGAACAGAAACTGTGGGAAATGAGATGACAGATAATGGGGAGGGGGCCGAATCTTTCTGTTGAGAGCTCTGGAGGAGCGAACAGCGATCGATCGGAAGGAGGGATGAGAGAGCCCAGGGCTGTCGGGCTCACTCCTGCACACAGGAGTGTGTGCACACAGCCAGGGTGTGTGTATTACACCTTCCCTGGGAGCCAGGGCTTCTGATCTACAGGGCAGAGGAAAGAGAACGACTGAAAACACCATGTCAGCTGGGGCTTCGAGGCTCACGGAGGTCTAGAAACCTCCTCAAGATTAGGCTCCTCATTCTGATGCTCCCAACATTTTCCCTTCCCCTGTTGCTGGCTGTCTCCCGAGCACTCCAGGCCTACACCTGCCCCAGGGCCTTTGTGCTGGCTATTCCTCTCCCCACGATGTCCGTGGGGGTCATTCTAACTTCACGGATGTCCTCATAGCTCATTCTAACTCAAGTCCTTGCCAAAGGGATACCTTCCCTGACCCTGTGGCATTCCCTGACCTCCTGCTCCAAATGACCCACACTTCCTGACACTTTGTGATGTTACACGCAGACAGCTAAAGCACTGCTACACTTGTCTTTCTACATTTTGCTCTGATCTCCTTGCACTAGGCTGTGACTTGGGGACAGGAAGGTTTGCCTTTCTTGATCCCCAACATCTAGACCAGTGCTTGACCCAGCAGACCTGATTCTGGAGCCGGATCTACCTTTATGGCCTGGATTACAACTTTAGCATATATTTCTGGGAGTTGTGTCTACACTGGTGACAATCCAGGTCCCAAAGCCAACCTGGAGTCAGTGTCCTGAGCTGTACTCCCTGCACATGGGAGAGAAGACTGGCTCTTGAGCTGGCCCATGAGGCTGGGGGACTGGAAGCTGTCCACACACTGCTGAGACCCAGTGCAGGACATGGGAGCCTTCCGTCTGTGAGAACACTGAAAATGCTCCCAACGGCTTCCACAGCTCCCCGAGGGCCCTCGAGACAGTGGGGCAGAGAAGGGTCCTGCAGGTCACCCAGCATCTCCTGCCCCAGGCTCTTAGCTCATTCATAAAGACCCGCCAGGTGCCCGTGCAGGGAGACACCAGGACGAACACCTTGTCCTCTTGACATTTGCTGCCACTGTGGGATCCCATTTCTCTGTCCCCAGCCCCACTTCACTGACTTTCGCAAAGTTATTTGCTCTCTCCACCACCTGGGTGTATCAATGGCTTACTGGTGCCTTCCTCTCGCCTTCCTCACCTGGAACGGAGGCTAATTAAATAGCAGTCGTGTTGTACCGCACTCTGGGGATCACTCTGGTTTTAAGTATTTATCAGCTCTTTTCAGACCTCGCGGAGTGGCTCTAACATGCAGAAGTCACCCGCGAGAGCACCGCTCTGCAGCTCTCTGCCTCCAGCCCACGATGCCTTGTTAGTGGGTTTTAAATGGCTTGCTCGGGGCTGCGGGGGCTGTCTGTCTGGAAGAGAAACTCAGGATGGACAGAAGCTGGGCTCTGCTGCCGTTTGTGAGAGAGCAGGGCAGGGGACAGGTGGGACCCGCCACGGGCTCCGTTGTACTTGTTTGTGGACATGTAGGAGGGTTTGGAGCCCATGCAATAAGGACAGAAAAAAATGCCATAGAAAAGCCTCTGTTTTGGTGAGGCCCTGATAAATTCAGCCAGGTCACAGATGGAACCACGGCCTGGCCCCTCTCATGCTAACATATGGCCGTGCCCATTGCCAGCTCACGTTTCTGGGAGGATATTTAATAGTGTGCAGGAAATGTATCGCTTTAATATGACTTGTCCCGGGAAAACCATTTTCGGGACACGCAAGTGCTAATCCCTCCCCTGGTCTCTGCCTTGTGACTGATGTGGCCCCGAGAAAGGATGTGCCCCAGGTGGCCCGTGGACAGGCATGTCGTATGTCTGTGGTGGCTGGGCCCTGTGCTTCTGGCAGAAGAGAGCAGATTGCGCTTGCTCTCTGGTGAATTCCTCATGGGAGGTGGCGCTGGGGACTGCAGAGTGGGGATGGCCTGACCAACAGGTTGAGACTGGAGGAGGGGGTCAGTGTGATGCAGGTGGCCTTGAGCTGTGGCCCTACAGGATCTGCCCAAGCTGATGGCATATGCAGAACACTCAGGCGGGGAGTGGGGGACTGGAGTGTGACACTGGCCTCTGTGTAGGAGATGACCCCTTTGCAGGGCGAGGGGCCCCACTGACGATGGTTCAGCTTAGGCCTTTTTAACTTTCGCACGGAGGGAAAGTGCACCAAGGTGACCGTTCGAGTCTTCACTAAGCACAGTGAGTAATGAGGTATTCGGCACTTTTTGTTTTTTTTGGGCAGTGCTGGGAATGAACCCAGAGCCTCATTTATGCCAGGCAAGTGCTCTTCCACTGAGCTACAGCACCAGGCCACGCATTTTATTATAAAACAGACCTTGTCTTAGAGGTTTTGCAAACCGTAGGTTAGCGCAGGTGTTTGGGCCAGGTGTGCGTTCATCCTGGGTGGGCCATGGTGTGACTCCGTGCTGATCCAGTGTTAGATGACAGCACTGTCTTCCTCACCGGCGAGTTTCCACAGTCCAGGCATCTTTCACTCCGCTGCTCTGTTAAATAAAACATCTATGGGTAAGGGTTCTTTTGTAACTACTGCTCGCAGTCATCTGCGTCCTTCCTGGATTCGGATGGCCCAAAGGAGGGTTTTCAATGGAGGACTGTCTCTGGTTTGTGCCATGTCATGGGGTGCAGGCTTCTGAGCACACCCGAGGCCGTCCCTCCCTGGAGACTGTCAGGAGGCATGGGGGCCATGTCTGGAAGCTCAGCTCAGAGTTCTGATAAGCATGGTGCATCGGTCAGAACAGCTTCTCCAGGAGAACCTGAGAGCCACAGCTAGTACCTGACACCTGGGGGAATGGGACAGGTGCTGGTCACATGGAGAGACTTCCCCGGAAGGCATATACGTTCTCTGTGGCTGCTGTCCCCAGGCACCACAGATGGATGGCTTGAAGTAGCAGATTATTGTCTCACAGTTCTGGAGATGGGAAGTCCAAGGTGGAGGCCTTGGGAGGCTGTGTCTCAGGAATCCCGCAGACAAGGGTCCTTCCTGGAAGTCACTGGCTGTGCTCGGGATCCCTGGGTGTGTGGCTGCATCACTCCATCCCTGCCTCCATGGTCATGTGTCCTCTCCCTGTGCCTATCTTCATACAGCCTATTCTCTTGTAACCACACCGGTGATCTGGGACTAAACTCCTGCTCCAGTGTAACCTCATCTTCACTTAGCTGATGGCACTGCAATGACCCCCCTTCCAAACAAGGTCAGATTCTGAGACTTTGGAGGTTAGGACCTCTGTGTCACTTTTGGGGGTCACACAATTCAACCCATGACAAAATGGCTGAGAGCTTTCCTAGGGTTATAGCGTGCATTTACCTTATAGGACATTATACATTTTCAGAACATTTTTCAAAGACACAGAAAATCACAAGTACCCATCATGCCTCCCTGATAACCACTAGTAATAATTTTGAGCTATAGGGTCAGGCATCACATATGCTCTGCTCTTTATTTTTTATGGAATGAGAATCTCTTGATGTATCAAGAGTTCTTCAGAAGCAACCTTTTTTAGTGGATGAATTACAGTCTTTAGGGTGGAATGCATGCCACAGCTGACCCTTCCTGGATTGTGGGCACGCAGGAGCCACATTGAGTGGCTAGGGTGAGGAGAAAGCCTCAGGCCTCATACCCCAGACTTGCCAGTAGACAGAAACTGTTCTTCTCACTCTAGAGCGGAGTCCAGGGAAGGGTCTGCTCAGTTCTCCTAGGCCCATCAGTTGCTTCTGGGGGGAAAGAGGGGTACGCTCAGCCACCATCTCCTGTGGGGAAAGCAGTCCTCAGAGGGGAGGATCTGGCATTTGATGGACCATGGCGGGGACACTGGGAGTGGACACTGGGCACGGCCTTGTAGATATCTACTCCCAACAGGGTTGCCTGAACTGAGCCCTGAACAACCAGCAGGTGATCACAGCCGGGAGCCTCTGGGAGAGGCTGGCAGCACAGCCATGGGCCTGGACACTCCTGGGCACTGATGCTGACAAGCAGGGCTCATGGAGGGACCAGCAGTTCAGCTGAGGAGCTGACTCTCATCCTCCAGGCACTGTGGGTGGTGGGATGTCCAGGCAAGGCACAAATCGCACCCCTGGATGATCCTGGTTAGGAGTGACCTCATTGTACTGAGTCTGTGAACGCCTGCATCTACCTGAGGCTGTCCAGTTCCTTGGCTCCTAGGTGTCTCCCTCTAGAACATGGGCTCAGTCACTGTCCCCAGATGTCGTCTTTTTCTTCAGAGCATTGTCTGTCCAATATTCACCTGGACAATGTAGGTCCAACTTGACCTTGCTGCCTGAGGAGGCCACCTTGCAACACTGCCTAGACAAGTATGGTTTCTGGCAAGGGGCCCTGGCCCCCAGTGCAAACCCCAGGCAACTCCCAGGCAAAGCCCAGGCAAGGACTAAAGAGAAGTGGTTGCCCCTTTAGGGAGCAAGCATCACTCATGCGCAGGGAGGAGCATATGAATTGGCACCTTTATGTCACCATGGCCTTTGCTCCCTCAAAGCCATTCCCAGTGGGTTTGGGAATTGGGCCTGTGGGTCGAGTTCAAGCCAGGATGAAGTTACAGCCAGCACAGGGGTGCAACAACAGGAGGGGCCCTGATCCCAGAGGAGACTCACTTCTACCTTTCCTGATTGCTTGACAACTGCTGAGGCAGGTGAGGGGGAGGGAAGTGAGGTGGGCAGGTGAGGAGGGCAGGTGAGAGGGAAGCAGAAGAGGGTGAGGCAGGTGAGGGGAGACAGGTGAGGTGGGTGGGTAAGGAGAGAAGATTAAGAGGGCTTCTGCTGAGGTAGGATTACGCGCACAGGATCTGTTGAAATTGAGGCATCCTGAGGGTGGGAAGGAGGTCCTCTGGCAGGTAAGGGGTTGGACCTGAGATCTAGGTGGGGTTAGGCGCTGGTGCCATGGACTGAGGTTCCCACCAGGCTGAACATCCCTGAGCTCAGAGGCCACTTCTACCCTGAGCCCTGAGCAGGATTTACACACGGGTTGGGTGGGGCCCAGGGGGCTGAGCAGGAGGATGGGAGAGGGCTCTGTGCAGGCCTGGGAGCCCCTCGGGGGCTGGCAGGAAAAAGAGAGCCCACCCACCAAAGAGACACCAGAGAGATGAGGGAAAAACTGAGGGGAAAGGGGGCTCACACTCCAAGGTGTGCTCAAGGGTGACCACCGCTGCCACCAGGGAAACTAAGGTAGTGTTGGAGGACCCTCTTTGGGCAGTCACTGGGCAGGTCCTTGGAGAGCAGTGGTCCCTGCGCTGGGCAGGCTTTGGGCTCTGCCCCTTGCCCTACATCTTCGACACCAGATCAGCATCTGTTGGGCATTGTTAGGTCTCATTATTATCTCCTTTCCTACCCTTGAGCTGTTATGTCCTCTGCTTGTCCCTTCAGTGTTCTTCTGGAACACTGGGCTTGGCTGAGTCCCAAGCTCCCTGACCCCTGCTATGGCTCCCAGTCTCCACCTGCCCTTTTTGGCAGGGTTTTCCCTGTCCTGTCCATCCTGGGTGAGGACCCCCAGCTCCTGGCTGAGTCTCCACCACGGGGCAGAAGGACCTGCCCATCAGGTGCTGTGGACAGGACGTGCTGGAGGAGGCACTGGTGGCTGTCCCACCCGCGTGTGGCCGGGTTCCCTGCCTGAGCCTGGCTGCTCCCTGGTGAGCCTCATGCTGTCGACTTCCAGGGATCCTGGATGCCCTGGGGAGGCAGATGGGCAGGGGCGCTGATGTGACCTAACAAGAGGCAGTGATGCCCTGAAACATGGCCTTCTCTTTCTTATATCAACACAATCTGTTCTCCCAGCAGCGCTGCCATTCTCAGACACTGCTTCCCAGACTTGAGTTCACACACTTGATACTCTCCCCTCCCCGGCCCATTTCCAAGGGTTCTGGGAAACACAGTGTGGAGAGGGACCTGTGAGGTGACTTCACCTTGCTGTGCATCTTCTGTCTCCTCTGCTCTGCATACCTCCCTGCCACATCCTGTCCCTACAGCTGCTCCAGTCTGTATATCTGTCTCCTGAAGACATCAGAGGTCAGGGCTCTGCTGCCCTCAGCCTGTGTCCGTTGGCTTCAAGGTCATAGTAGCCCAGGACCTTCCAGCTGCCCTCCACAAAGAGGAGACAAGAGCTCAGAAAAGTCAAGCCATTGCCTGAAGATCACGCAGCTAGAATGTGCTGGAGAAGGAGTGAAGTGAGGTCCTTCTGATCCCTAAGCTCAGGCCCATGAGCCCTTTGTGAGGATCAAAGGGCCTCTCGAGCCAGGGCTTTCTGTACCAAAGAGGCTTCCAGATCCTTCCAAGGAGAGCACAGAAGACCCGGGAACAGTTCTTCGCCTCGTGCTGTGGCATGCTATCCACTTTCTTCATTAAGTCTTGCCTATTAATAACAAGCCATTTGTCTTAATTCAATAAAAAGATGATTGATCACACTTGTGACGGTTTCATTGCGCACCTGAAGATGATGGATGGCCGGCAGCCAGGGAGCCTGAGAGCAGCCATGCCCTTGGGCTCACTGCAGAGGGCCTGTTGTCTATGCCTCGCCAAACACTTTGAGACAGAATCTGTAAAAACACACTCAGTACTCTTGAGAATCAAATGCCAGGCAACATTTTGGCACATTGGTCCTTAGTCTTCCATACCAGTTAGAGGCTGGCCTTTGCTCCACCTCCAGGAGGAAAGTTGTGGTTTACCTTCTCCTGCCATCAGTGGTGGGATGAAGCCTCTCCCCTGAGTGCTTGGTTGGTGCTGTGTTGGACTTGAGGAAGTGAGGCCACTCCACCATCAATAAGGGCAGAGCAGACCCACACTGAGCCCAGGCTCGTCCTTGTCCACCAGCGGGGGCTGCTGTGAATATCCTTGGTTTAGCCACAGTGCACCTGGACACACATCTGCATCCCCTGTGGGCTCACAGATTGTGAGCGCCATGGGTTCAGTTCCATGGCCAGCTGCCCCAGACTTCCACAAGACCCACTCAGCCCACACAGCCCCTCTGGCTTTCTGTCTTGTGCCCTGGACTCCACTGGACTTCTCTGCCCTTTCATAATCTCCCAGACCACTCTCGGGTCCCGCCCTTCCCTCCTCAATGTCACTCCATTGACTCGTGCTGGGGTCTTTGTGTTTGGGCCTCCCCAAGTTCATGTGTTGAAATCCTAACCTCCGAGGGGATGACATTAGGAGAGGAGGCCTTTGGGAGGTAGAGCCTCATTAACGGGATCTGTGTCCCTATAACATGGGCCCAAAAGGGCTCATTGCCCCTTCTACCACGTAGGGGACACAGTGAGAAGGTGTCATTTGTGAAACAGGAAGCAGGACCTCACCAGACATCAAACCTGTCCAGATTCTAGAACTGTGAGAAGGAAAAATTCTGTTGTTTATAAACTGCCTGGTCTGTTTTATTTTGTTATAGCAGCCTGAACAGACAGTGCCCTGGACTCCACTGGACTTCTCTGCCCGTCCATAATCTCCCGGACCACTCTCGGGTCCCGCCCTTCCCTCCTCAATGTCACTCCATTGACTCGTGCTTCAGGAGGTGAATTCCTGCCTCCTTAAGTGAATGGGTGCTGTGTAGAAGGCCCTGGACTGAGAGTCCAGTCTAATCCACAGCACCTTGACCTCTATAGGGAGACATGACCGAGGCTGCCTCCCTGTCAGTCCCCAGGTCCAGCCAGGGGACCTGGCCTGCTGGCCAGCTGCTGCTGTGGCCCTGTTCCTCATGCCCCCAAATCACCAACAGCCAGGCATGTGTGATGTCGGGGTGTCCTCCCTGACACCCCCTACCAGCCTTCTTTGAAACATCACCGGAAGGCTGAGTTATTGGGTCCCTTATTTGAGACACTATCTCAAACCCTGGAATAAGAGTTCTGATCAATAGACTGCGAGGATGATGAAAACCTATTACCGGGAGAACCACATTACCAGGAAGATTAAAGGATAATGAGGCCGAAGAAAGAGTGGGGCGAGTGGAGTGCTCGGGCCCTTCAGGTGGCTGTGGAGGCGTGGGATGGCTTCTGTTTCTTTCAGTAGATCACATGTTTAAGTGGATTCTCTTTTATGTCCCTTCCCTTCCCTTTGTGTCCCCAGAGAAGGGCTCAAGGATTTTCATCATGTGTGTGCAAATATAACACAGAAAAACAGAACATCCAATCTTTTGTTTTGGGGGCTGGGGGTGCCGTCCTGTTCTGCAGAGCTCCATGCCATGTCGAGAACACAGAGGTGAAAAACACTGTCCTGGTTCACTGTGACACTGTCATTACCTCAAATCCTCCAGTGTGGAGGGAAGGGGGCAGGCCAGAAGTGACCATGGCACACAGAGCATGTGGCACTGAGGTCTTCTGTTTGGCTTGTCTGTGCAGCTGGAAACCCCCATGGGATTTTGAGACCAGCAAGTCTATGTCCTGGTTCCTGAAAGAGGGGACAGAATTCACGTAAGGTCCAGGTTGCTCCTCAGCCCATCACCAGCCCTGGCTTCTGGTAGAAGTGTCTAAACCCCAGACTCCCCCAGCTCACCTCCAAGTTACCTTCTTCATGGAAGGCTCTCCCATATTCAGGGAGGGGGCATGGGTTAATATGGGTCAGGAAGAAAGGAAGCCCTAGCCCCGAGAGCTGTGGAAAAGAGAAAACACAGCCTAGAAGGTCAGAGAGGCAAACCACGTCACAGAGAGCTGTGAATTCCCAAGGCCAGATCCAGTCAGAGATGATATATTTGGCAAATAAAAACATAGGACATAGGTTCAATTTCAATTTCAAGGTTAGTCTTTCAGCGTAAGTCTTGTATAATGCAAGAGAACCACCCGTTGTTTGTCTTCACGAAGCCTTCACGAGCCTCCTGCGTTGTCTGCAGCCTCACGCAGGGCCGGTGGGGGTCCTGACGCTGAGTTCTCTCTCTTGCTCTGCCCCTGAAAAGGCTGATGGAGGCTGGGTGGCGGTCTCATTTACCCTGTTTGATGCAATTGCTCATTAAAGTCCCTGAGGGCTAGAGGTAGGGCTACAGGTGTGAACAGGGCTGATATCTGTTAGACCGCGTGTCTTTCTAAGTGTGCCAGGGCCACCTGGAGGGCTTGCAGGGGAGGCAGGACAACGGGCTTCCTGAGAGGTCCATGTCCTAATCCCTGGTCCTGTGAATGTGTTGCTTATGGGGAAAAGGGGTCCCAGTGAGATCAGGTTAAGGACTCTGAAATGAGGAGCTCCCCCAGATGGCTATTCCTAATAGCAAGGTCCCGTAAGGGGTCAGAGGGGGGTGATGAGTGCAAAGGTCATGGGCATACAAGGCTGCTGACTTTGATAATGGAGGAGGGGGGTCACACTCCAAGAAATTCGGGAGCTTCTAGCAGCTGGCAAACGCATGGAAATGGCTCCCCAACTGGAGCATCCAGAGGGACAGGGCACTGCTGACACCTTGAGACTCAGTCAGGACTGGAGCATGTGGATTACGTCACTAAGGCTGTGGTCATTTGGTGAGCAGCTCTACACAATGAAGCTTGCTCAGCACAGGTTTCTGGGCCCCACCCTCAAGGTTTGGATCCTGCAGGCAGCCCACTGGAATTGGGAGTGCTGCTGGCCTGGGGACCCTGCTGTGATATGAGAAGGGAAGGTGAAGCCATCCTTGACTTCTAGGGGAGGATGGAATGGGATCCTCTTGGTTGACAGTTGCCCTTGAACATGGGAACAGATGTCAGGGCCCATGGCTGGTTCAGGGCCTCACAGTGACTGTGGCCTTTCTCAGCCTCATTATAGACAAGGGTCCAGATCCAGAGACGTGGGAGGGATTTATCCAGGCCCTGGACAGGCAGTGGAGTGCCAGGCATTCCAGGAAAGAGCAAATAGCAGCCTGCGTTCTAAGGACTCCGAAGCCTGAGAAGTCTGGGTCGCACACCGGGCAGAAAGTATTCTGTGAAAGCAGGGAAGGCTCACCTGTCCCTTGGGACCCCTAGCAATGCTGATATCATCACCTTGGAACGGGGGCCCCGACTGGCCTCGATCCCAGCCCTGCATGGGTATAAGGACATGCCAGTACAAGTCATAGATCAGCACGGATTCATAAATAATGATTTACAAATAATGATTAGACTCTGAGGCTCCAAGGGAGGGAGTACTCCAGGCCAAGCAGTGGCAAGTGGCAGAACTGGGGATGTGGCTGGGCTGTGGAGTTCAAAGCCCACCCTCCCGCCTGTGCCAGCCGTTTTGGACAGTGACAGAAAGGTTGGACTGGGTTGAGGACTCACACATTTCCTTCTTGTATCCTGCCGGCTGGCTGGTCTCCTTTCCTACCCTGCTTGGAGCTCCTGGCAGTGGATTTTTATACAACACAGGGCCAACCCCCCCCCCCCCAGTCATTCCAGGAGAAGCCTCTTTGAAGGCAAAATAGATTCCAGAATGATCGTTCACTAAGAGACATTCATCAGTGAGATGTCCTCCATAAAACTGAAATATCATAAAATCGTACACACGTGGGCTGGAAGCTGGGCAGGAGCCATATTTCAACAGAGAACACAGGCCGTGCAGAATACCAGAGACTGTTTTTGATAAATTAGACCCTGGTTTACACTGTTACTTGCTTGTTGGAGAGAGTGAAATGGCCATTCTATCAACATTCTGGCTCCCAGAAAGGCAGGGACAGCAGCCTCATCCCACATCAGTCACCAGCACAGCTCAGCGGGCTCTGGGAAGGACCTGGGCATCCTGGGATAGCTGGGCGTGGAACAGGAAGTCAGGAGACAAATGGAACTCGGGAAGCTCCTGAGCATGCAAGCAGGACCTTTTGCGCCAGCCCATTGCTCTTCTGCCAGCCTCTCCTGCGGGCAGGTGGAGCTTGGACATGTCCCCTGCGGGAGCTGGAGCAGCCAGGTGCACTAGGCCACGAGAGCTGTGTGGTGCTGGCTGCAGCCAGTGAGGACAGACGGGTAGAAGAAGGGCAGGGTAACTTACAACCCTGAGCACACATGGGTGACTTCTTTGTCCTTTGGAGAGCTCACAACCTACAAGCCTGGCGTCTCCCCTCCCCTGCAGAAGAGTGAACAGCTCCTGTCTGAAGCCACTCTGGAATGCACAGCCTAGCCATTGTCTGTGTCCAGCTGCTGGACTTTCCCCTCCAGATGTGATCACAGCCTGCTCGCTGCTTCATGCTTCATTCAGGCAGTGGTCTCGATCACTAGTCAAACAGCAGATCTGATGATTGTGAACCATTTAAGAATGCACCTCCTGCCATACCCTCTGCTAGCACCTCTCGAGTGTCCTGTGTCTGTCGTGTTTGGCCCTTTCTAGAGGGAGTCTACCAGAAGAGCCCATTCTAGAGGTTGGAGAACGGAGACTCAGAGCTCAGATCTCTCCCAGGTGGTCATGTGTGGGTGACAGGTCCAGGCTGCACACCTGCTTCAGAATAGAACTTCCTGTGCCTTTTGGCTGCTGCTGGACCACAGTGTGTGTGGACATGCACGGGCCACCGGCGTGGCAAAGAGCGGTGAGGAGATGGGTGGCCAGGCTGTAGAGTCCGGGGACATGGGTGCTGTGCCAGGCCAAAGGCTGTTCATTCATCAGCTGAACAAGACACAAGATGAGAGCCAGGCGAGCGGCTCTCACCTCTGCTTCTGGATGCGTTTTACGGACATCAATTTAGTATTGATTGATAAACGAAAGTATTAGGATCTGAGAAATGATTACAGGCCCAGAAGTAATGACTTGTTGCTGTGAAACTCAGGCCTGGAGGCACCAGGATTTCTCCTCCATGTATTTGCTCTGGGCTGGAAATAAAACAGGCACAGTCATGATCACGCTGAGCTGAAGAAACTGGATTTCTACTTTTTGAAGAGAAAGCAGGCCCATGGAGTCGAGGTGAGGATTCTGCAGCCACTGACCAGGCCTGTACCACGTGGGGGAATGTTTTCCTGCCTTCTATCTGTGCTGCCCTTGCTGCTGTTTTGCTGTCTCCTGACTGCTCCTGCCCTGCCTGGACTCCTTTCCTGTCAGCCTCTCCCGGGGCAGAGCCCACTCTGGCCTGCCCAGTCTTCACCTCATCCCCCACCACAGCTGCCATGGGCCAGCTCCTGGGCCCAGGTCTCTTCCCCAAGGTGGCCACCATGGGGAGGGTGTAGCCCTGAGAGTATCCCTGCTGCCTGCCTGTGGCTTTTCTGGCTTCTTGTAGCCCCCTAGGTCCTGGTCCAGCAAACATCCTGTCCCTCCTCTGGGAGAAGACCTGGGGCTCTCCATGGCTGTTGAACTCAGCCTGTTTGTTCGTTCCCTCTCCACCCTATTGAAGTGGCCAGCTCAACACGTGAGACTCACAGCTGGCTCTGCCACACACTCCTCCATGGGAGTGTCCCAAGCCTCTAGGTCTTGACTGGGAAGGTGATGAAGTGACCTTATACAAGGCCATGAAGTCATGAAATGAGCTCCCAGTTAGGGAAGAGGCTGCCACGAGGCCTGTCTCTCTGCCCATCAGCACCTCCCACTCTCCCCACAACAAGGTGGCTTAGCCTGGGCTCAGTTTCTCTTCCCCCCTGCTGACTCTGCTCCAGCAGCCCCTGAGCCATGCTAGGCCACCTGGCTCTGCTCTACCTCCTCCCCGTTCCATAGAGTTTGACCTCCTGTGATGAACATGGGGTCTTCTGCCACTCAGTGTCTGGTGCCCAATGCTTAGAAACTGTACCGCTTTTTCCCAGGGGTGCCTCCTGTCTTCCACCCTCAGCTCTGAGGTTGAGGAATAGCCTGCTTCCTAATGGGGGAGGCACAAGGCAGTTAGACATAGCAGCTCAGGGTACCTCACTCGTCTGACCATAGAGAGAAGGACATGAGGACTGGGTACATGGAGGGACATATTGAAATGTTGGTGGAGACCCTGGCTTTCCCTCTGAACTGCTTCTGAGAGGATGAAATGCTCGAGCGGGATGACACTACCCAGAGCTGCTTGTCCCCCTCTGTCAAGCGTACCTGAAGCACACCTGACCTGTACTGAACCTTTCACTTCTGGAGTTGACCAAATTCCCCTATGCCTGTTATCAGTTGGTCTTCTCACGCTCACACCTGTACTAGTAAAGTTAGTCACTGGCTGGGTGGGGCCGCTCCCCTTCCCCAAGACACCCAGGAGTGCTTGCCAGCTCAGCTGCAGCCCTAGGACTAGCCAGTGGTGTGGACATGCTGTCCACCTGGGGTCAGGACTGACCTGAAGTTTGGCCTTAGCTCTGCAGACCTGCAGAGCAACGGCCTCGCCTGGGTGTGCTTCAGGGAGGCCCCTGCTGAGGGGAGCCGCCCATCTCAGAGCCCCCGTCCTGTGCAATGCCTTCCAGCACCAGGGGGACGCCAGCCAGGGCTCTCTTTCTGGTCTGACATTGATGTGAATTGTGTGCTTGCTTTGGAGAGCTGAATGCGCTGATTATACAGCCCAATTATAACGGCATGAGCACGAATGTTCTGAAAAAATGTCTGTATGGATGAGCTGCCGAATGTGGTGAGTCATCACATTCTCCAACGAGCACGCAAGTCCGCGTGCCAGGCCACATGACCCATAAATCAAAGAGAGGCAGCCTGGCTTCTGCAGGCCAGGGCGGGCGGGAGGGCAGGAAGGAGGGAGTGAACTTCTTTTGCGGGGAAGACTCAAGAAGCTTAAGACAGGCTGGTTCTTTCTGTAAAAGCCAAGGTAGGCCTGATGGGGTGTTTTGAATAAGCTCTCTGAGGGGTGTGACTGGGGGGGCATCTGAACCCCACAGTGCCCTCAGGTTGGTGTGCACCTAGGGACATGTGTTTCCACAGCCCTGCAGGGAGTATGGGCACTGGTGTGTGTGCATGGGACATGTATGTGAGAGTGGGTGTGTGGTGTGTGGGCTTCTGCACGTGTGTTGTGAGAACTTGGATGAGTGTGTGGTGTGTCAGTGTGTGTGACTGTGAGCCTGAGTGGCCCTGCACAGCCATGTGTGCTTGTGTGTTTTCACATGTGCAGGGTTGTCTGTAGGGTGCCATGTGTGCACGCCAAGGTCAAGCCCCTGTGTGCGTGTGTGTGATGTCAGGGAGACCCCCCACCCAGACCCTCCAGTGAACAGAGGCTGTGGGTGAGTTTGTGCGTGGCAGCATGGGATCCAGCTTGCCCACACAGGCAGTGTGGCTCCAGGCACAGGTTCTCCCTGTGAAGTCCAGGCCACCATCTTTCCCTGTGTTCCCGAGCCTGGTTCCCATACACGCCAGCATCCTAGGGCTGGCAGGAGGTACATCTCCCTGTCAACTCACAGCTGCATCCTGGCACATTGTTTCAGCTGCCCCAGCGATGGCCTGCCCCTTCCCACCCGTCCCTTTGTTCAGCCTGGGTTCGCTTTCTGTCTCACTTGGGCAGCTCTGCAAGGGCCATGAGCAAGGCCACTATCTCATAGAGCCTTGTCCTCAAGCCAGGCAGAACTCCTGGGTCCTGGGCAGTGTCCACATCCCACCAGGGACTCTTGATCCATTTGGTGATAGAGATCCTTGTTTGCATGGCTGTCTATCCTCCCCTTGAGGACAGGGTCAGCCAGAGCTTGTCTTCAGCTGCTGGACAGAGTGATGTTCCAGCATTGTGCAGCTGCCCTTGGTGATACACCTGGCTTTCATATGCTGGAGATTCAAGACTGTCCCTGAAGACTCGGACCTCAACCGTCTCTGGGACAGACAGGCTTTGTCACTGTGGTTGGGAGGGGTCCTCCCTTGAACCCCACGGCACACCAACAGACCTGGGCATGTCCTCCCTGGGCCGCCTCTGCAGGGGTGAGCTGTGCTCGCTGGAGCTCTCTCCCGCACTGAATCATCATACCTTAATATGTCCCTGGAGCTTTCTGTCTGAGCCCCTGGTCATGCTAGCATCACCCCAACAGTGGCTAGAAGATAGGGTCTTGCTGTGACTGTAGCCAGACCCTATTTCAGGAAACCAGCAGCCTCACCTCCTTTCTGCAGCCCACGGGGACTGTGTTCTCCCTGCAGCCCATGGGTACTCAGCAGTCCAGATTCCTGACCTGTCCCCACCAAGCTAAGAAGGACCCACAGAGGACAATGAAGCAGATCACGATGGACAGGGTGAAGATCGGGTAGGGAAAAGCCAGGGGTGTAGGCTTTGGCTTCTGCAGCTCAGTGGACGGAGGCGGGAAACACAGATGAGAAGAATGTAGGGTGGGGAATCAGGAAGCACGTTGAGATACTGTGTGGAGATGGTAAGGTGTGCACCCCAAATCTCTGATCCCTGTTCTCCTCAGCATCAGAGGCAGTGACATGCTGAGCCCAAGAACTGCATTTGCAGGAGCCCAGGGCCACCAAGAACTGGGCAGAGCAGTGGGAGGGAAGGACCCCAGGGAAAGCCCTCCAGGGCTGAGGCAGGACGTCCCTGGTCCTTTGGTCCCCCCTTCTTCCTGCAGCCTGGAGCAGAAATGTAATTGGACCATGGGCCCTGGTGAGAGATGTCAGGGCAGAAAGACAGGCCTGGCTTCTGTTCACTGAGCAGCAAACCAACCCCTGACAAGTCAAGCTCCAAATGTTTCTATAAAAGAGAAAAACAAGCCTCTAATTTAAACTTCGGCATTGCAACCTAATGTAACCATATCTGATAGACCCTGTCACCCTGAGGACCCCGGGATACAGGGAGCAGGTCCATCAACTGAATGAGATCTTGAACCACGGAGAGGAGCCCAGGAGGGTGGTGGTGGGAGAGTGAGATTGTTTATGGAAGGAGGCAAACATTGCTGTGTGTCCTAAGAAGGCAGGATGACCTATGGGACCTGGAGACATGGGGTTTGGGCCTGAGCAGGACAACTTTGGGGATGTGGAGTAAGGAACCAGGGTGTCTTCTTGGTTCCTGATGGGGGATGGCCAGAGCTGCAGTGTGTGCAAAGACTCTTCTGAGAGTGGGGCAGGCTGGATGGTTCTGTTTAAAAGATGGTTGAGAGACGTTGGACGCGGCTGGGAAAGTCGAGTGTTCAGAAGGCAACGGTGAAAACACATGCAGAGGAGGGTCCAGAGCATGGCTGGGAGTGGCCTCTGTTGGAGGGGCCCCGGGGAGGTGAGGAACAGGGGTGCAGATGGACAGGGTTTGCACAGGTGCTGGTGTGAGATAAAGGTTGTTGATCTCCATACCCACATCCACACCTGCCCCCACCCATACCTACTTATCTAAGAAGAGATTCTTTATAAAGAATTGAGGTGTTAGTGCAATTATGGAGATTAAGCCCCCCTGTTTTGCCATCTAGGATTTGGTTACCCAGGAGAGCTGGCAGTGCCCATGGAAGGCTGGAGTTCTGGAGGGCCCAGGGTGCAGATTCCATCCCCAGCCTGAGACATGAGGATGGGCAATGTCAAGGCAGAAGGAGCACACCGACATCCCAACACCCACAGGTGTGAGGAGGGAATTAGGCCTTCCCCCTGCCCCGTTCTGTTTGGCTTCTCTACACATTGGGTGCTTCCCCCGCTCCTTGGCAGACCATCTGTTTATTCATCCCACCAACTCGAGTGCTGATATCTTCCAGAAACATCCTCTCAGACACTCAGATATGTAATGTACAACAGCTCTCCGGACATCCTGAGGCCAGTCAGGGTGACACAGAAAGTGAGTGTCACAGGGTTCCTGGCTGACATTAATTCTCTCCACTGCTAGGTGTGATCTCAGCTGAATGTGAGGTGCCATGTGTGAGGGTGGGTCATGCATGGGTGTGTTTGTGTGTGTGTTGAATGAAGACTGGGGGCCTGTCTATATGATGTCAGTACAGTGTGGGAAGGCCACCATTTGGAGGAGAAGGTGGAGGCTGGGACAGATGTCAGCCTCTCCAGCAAAGCCAATAGCCATATGGGGCCCATAAGGCTGCTGTTTGGCTCCTGGTGCCAAGAAAGTGGGATGCTGCTTGTTTTCTGGAAGAGGTGTGTAGGCAATGATCTGGGGACCAGCTCTGGGGACCATCTGGGGATACTGTGGGGTTCCAGGTCACAGAGTGACCCAGCAGGGCTTATATTTAGTGATGCCGAGTTGAGATGGGATTGGTCAGGGGCAAGTGGCAGAATCAGGGGCAAGTGGCAGAATCAGAGGCAAGAAACCATCTGGTCCAAATCCAGGGAAGCAGCCAAAAAGACCAGAAGTAAGGAGGTGGCCCTGGAGATGGAGACTTATAAGGGAGAAGGCGGCTAAGGGCCCATTTTGAAAGAAGAAGAAACTGTTTTCAGTATATTCCGCTCTTCACTTGGGGGAGAAAGCTATAAAAATTGCAGTGCATCATGTCTTGGCAATTTCCAAAGGATTGCTTTTAATATGATAGGCACATAAAAGATTTAAAAAGTGACTACTTTACGTTATACATTATCTCTGCTTGTGGTGTCTGAGAGGGCTGAGGGACAGCTTCTCCATTCGCCTTGGCTCCCAGCAGAAGGAAGAAGCTGGGAGGTGGCAAATTGCATACCAGGAGACTAAGACTGCCTCACCCAGAAATGGAGCTCACAGAAGGCCCACCTGAGGGCTTGGCCTCAGACCTCCCGCTCCTTGCACCTAGCTTGAACCATGTCTGTCCCGTGGATGGGCAGCCGCAGTGCTCAGGGGTTGTTTTGCTCCATCTGAGACACAAATCACAGCGAGGCAAGCACTTCCATCCAAATGAGGTTTTACTGGGGCTCAGGCTGGAGCACAGGAAAGGTCTCCCAGGAAGCAAAGAGACAGCTTGGTGGGCCTGAGGCGCTTGCTGACACCACGAGTCAGAGCCGGGCCTTCTGTGCCTGTGGAGGCTGTAGCTTTGGAAGAGGAAGGTCATGTCCAGGGGTACAGGTCCTAGGGTATATGTCCTGAGAAGCCTGATCTTGTGGACAACAGAAAATAGGGTTGGGAATTCAGGCTTTTCTTCTGTCTCAGAAGTGTACAGACATGGCCCCAAAGCCACAGTCACAGGGAGAGGGACAAGGAAAAAGCCCTCGGTCATATCCCTGATTTTACAGTTCCAGAGAAGCCCGTAGACAGGTGGGGCACCTGTTGGGACAAGATGCAGGGATTTTCTTCTGAATAACCCATAGTTTTTGCCAATGAGAGTGATGTACAGCCTCCAGTGGGTTTTTGGCAAGCCAGGCTGGGGCAGAATGTGGGAACCAAAGGGCCCAGCAAGAAGAGGAATCTCTAGGTGATTGTGTGCAGTGATAAGGGCAGGGTTGCCCATCTTCCTGGAGGGCAGGAGTGGCATGGTGAGCTGGAGCTGGAGGTAGCAGCTTCACCCTCTTGTCACGCTGTCACCCCTCTTGTCACGGCCTCAGTAGGTGGCTGAAGTCCCAACTGCAGGCTGTGAGGAGGGCTTCAGAGGGAGCAGAGCCCTGGCCTTTGCACAGAGCTGGGTGTGTGAATGTCACGCCATGCTCATGGGCTCAGACAGGCAACCAGGAAAATGAGAGCTTGAAGAAAATCCCCAAATCCCAGAGAGGAGGGAAGGCCCTGGCTGACATCTGAGTTCCTCACATGACCTTGTGTGTGGACAATGGGGAACCATGTCAGGATGAACAGCAGGACTCGAGGGAGATCACGGTTCTGTCTCTCCTTCCTTGACAATCCAGAACATTCTTTTGTGAATGTCTCCATCCACTGTAGGCAATGATCCTATGCCTTTGGGTAGCCCCTCTTTCTCTGTGTGTTTGCTTTATTTTGCATTCTGTAGGTGACAGCCCAAATGTCTGTGCTTCAATCCTGGTTGTTTCATTTTCCGTCTCTGTTGGGTTTTGTCACTGCCTGGCTTGCTCACTTCCACAGGGCTCATTTTTGGTGATTAGCAGACTAGATGGTCTCTGCTGTGGGATTCTGAGATGGCCCTAGGTGAAGATGGAAAGGGCCTCAAATCCCTGTGTGTCTCTGAGATCTGAGGCTGAGGAAGATGCTGTTCCTTGTTTTCTGCTTCTTGGGGACAATTCCTCTGTGTCCCCACTCTCTTTCTACCTGGCCTAGAGCTCCCTCTGAGCCCAGGCTTTCTGTGGGAGATGGATTTGCAGTTCAGCTGCCAGTGACCAGGACAGCTGCCTCACAGTTCCTGATCCATGGTAGGTTTATGTTGGAGATGGCTTTATATATTTTAAAGTTAAGTTATTGTGAGCATACAAATTGATCACTTTTACATCTCCATGGTACAGTTTACTTTTTTTTTTCTTTTTTGAGGTACTGGGGCTTGAACTCAGGGCGTACACCTTAAGCTACTTCACCAGCCCTTTTTGTGATTTTCTTTTCAAAATAGGGTCATGCGAACTATTTGTCCAGACTGGCTTTGAACAGTGATCCTCCTGATCTCTGCCTCCTGAGTAGCTGGGATTACAAGGGTGAGCCACCGGTGCCTGGCCAGTTTACTCTATTTAATCCTTTCACTTTTGTAAAACATTTTTAAAAAGTTTTATTTTTAACCAACCAATAATAAAGGCTTATGTTTATGAGATGCAATGTGATGTTTTGACATACATATACATTGTAGAAAGATTAAATCAAGCTAATTAACACATATATCACCTTACTTACTGACATTTTTTCACTTTTCATCCAGGTAAGTGGCACAAGGTACCACAAGTTGGTCTAATCCTAGCTCCACTAGGAGCCTAAAGGAAACAAGCCATTATTGGGGTCACCAAGTCTTGGCCCCCAGTCTTGGCTCCCACTCCAGGGCTTACTGGGGTCCTCTCCCTAGTGGGTGCTGAAGCCCCTGTGGGCACAGCAGCCCACTCAGCTGCACCTGTGAGCTGTGTGTTTACAAACGGCCTGTCTCTTGGAAATAAATCTTTGCACTTTTCCCAGGAAATATAGTCTATAAATCACTGTGACATTCAAGATGAGAAAGCCTCCTCCTGCTCCTCTCTGTCTCTGAGCGTGGCCCCCACACTTGCTGCAATGCCTGGGGGTGGCCCACCTGGCCGGTCTGGGGGCGGGGCAGGCAGTTAAAGATAAGATCAGTGACATCTTCAAATGCCAGCTTTGTCAACACAGAAGTGCTCTTGCCCTGCAGTGGGAGGAGATGGCTGTAACATTGGACAGGAGAACTGCCCTTTCTGTGCATCATCCTGGTCTTTGAATGCCATCGTTGGCACAGACTACAACCACGTCTTAATGCTGTCATGATGGATTTTATGTGTCAACTCGGCTGCATCATGGTGCCCAGTTGTGCGGTTAAACACCAGTCTAGATGTTGCTGAGAAGATGTGTTTTTTGAGATGTGATTGCCATTGAAATCAGGAGACTTTGAGTGAAACATGTGGGTGAGTCTTATCCAATCAGTTGAAGGCCTCAAGAGAAAGACGGAGGTCCCTTAAGGAGAAGGCAGTTCTGCCTCTGGCCTGCCTTTGGTTCTGGGCTGCAGCACAGACCCTTACAGGCATTCCCAACCTGCTGGCCAGCCCTGTGGATGTCAGACTGGCCAGCTTCCATGATCACATGAGCCAGTTCCTTAAAATAAGTCAGTCTGTCCACATCCTGTTGGTATGGTCTCTCGGGAGAACCCTGACTAATCAAACGTGGGTGATTTAATGTGGATTTAGCACATCACCCCCTCCCCCCGTCATTTTGGATTAGCGCACAAACTCTCACATCTACAAATATGAATGAGAACTCTCGGTGCCAGTGGAAACTTTTGCAATGAGACAGCTCAAAGGAATAACATTTTACATACATCACTCAAGGCCACTGGACATGAGACCAGGAAGACTGCAAAGCAACTCTTACTGTGTCCTCTCCCGAGAGCCCCTCAGGAAACCGCTCAGGTGTTTAGAGAACATGGCCAGCCGTGCCGCCACCCCAGGTCAGCCCAGGTCCTCTTCCACCTCCCCTGTGTGCCCAGTGCTTACTGGCCGCCTCAGTCCATTCCCTGTTCTGAAACATAGCTGGCACCAGGTGGTTTTGGAAGAATAGAGGTGTATTTGGGTCATGGTTCTGAAGGCTGGGGAGCCCAAGAGCGTGGTGCCAGCACCTGCTTGGCCTCTGGTGAGGGTCTTGTGCTGCTTCCTGGTGTGGCGGAGGGCACCACCTGGTGAGACAGAGCAAGTGTGCCGGCCTGAATCTCTTCCTCTTCCTGTAGAGTCACTAATGACGTCATGAGGACTTACCCTCGTGACCTCATCCGATCCTAATCTCTCCCAAAGGACTCACCTCCAAATCCATTGACTTGAGTTTGGGAATTCTGTCTCCAGCACATGGACGTGTGGGGACACATTCAAACCATAGCTCTGCTTAAATTGCTTTCAGGTGTTTCTCTGAGCTAAACGTCAGATCCTGGGACCTAGTCCCCACATTTCTGTTGAAATGGATGTAAATAAAGGAGCCGTTGTCATGACAGAAGCTAGCTGTGGCTTAGGGAGACCCGGAGGGTCAGAGTGGGGGCCCAGCAGGACTGCGGTTCAATCCCAGTTCAGTCGTGGGCGTGGTTCCTAGCCTCTGTGTTGCTCTCCACATGACATGGGGACATGGCCTGCTCCCTGACTGGGTGGGGTCGGGATTGAACCAGATCACGAGGCACACACCTGGTGTGTAATCGACAGAGTACAGGGGCTATGTGCACCTCTCAGTGCTCTGCCTGCATCTTCCCCACCTTGAGCTGCTCCATCCGCAGGCACTCTGTACTCTGCTAATCTTTCCTGTGCGTTGCAGGCCTTCGTTTCCCCTCCAGCTGCTGTGGTGTGCATTCAGCTGATGCACACGGGCGCGAGTGCTCTGTGGGCCCCTGGGATGCCTGCGTGATAGGGATGGTGGGTTGACAGAGTGCGTGGTGCCGCTTTCTCTAACCATCTACTCAGGTGCCTGTGGCAACCCTACTGCAGTAGTTCACAGGTGAAACTCCATGTGCAAAGACCCCAAGTCAAAATCCAACGTGCACCTGTGCTGGCAGAGTGGAGGGTTGCCTCTTCTGCACTTTCTGAGTCCTCATTCTGGGCAGCCCTCCCACCTACTCCAGGAGCCAATCTCACTGTGGTTCCCACTGCTATCCTAGCAGTGAAACAATGGTCCCAGGCATGGCCAGGATGGGTCAGGGAGGGGACAGGGTCCTCTAGGCTTCCTATTTCCTTTCAGGGAAGAGGTAGGACTGAGGAAGGCAGGCCTTACAAGGGCATGTGTCCCCCTTGCTCAGACCCAAGGGTGGCTTTACTCTGGAGTGACTACTGACAGGTGCTATGGTCCCCACCTGAATTCATGTGTCGGTGTCGTGACAGTGGGAGAAGATGGAAGGTGATTAGAGCATAAATGTGGATTCTCATGTATGGGATTCATGCTTTTAGAAAAGAAACCCCAGAGAGCTCTTGCCCCCTTTTGTCCATGTGAAGATGGAGCAAGAAGATGGCCTCAGAAAGTAGACCCTGTCCAGACACAGAGCCTTCTGGCAGTTTGTCTTGGACTTCTCAGGTTTCAGACTGAGAGCAGTAAACATGTGTTGTTTCACACTGTGTATGGTGTCCTGTTGCAGCTTCCTGAGCTGGCCAAGGCAGAGGGAATCTAATTTGGCTCAGAAAGAGACTTGGTGTCCACTGAAGGTCTGTGTCCATCTCCCCCAAGTCCATCTGCTGAATCCCTAAGTCCTATGGTGATCATTTGACACAGGGGCCTTGGGAGGAATTAGATCTAGATGAGGACTTAGGGATGGGGTCTCCATGATGGGATTAGCACCTTAGAAGGGAATGACAATTGTGTGAGGATGAAGGAGGCAGCCATCAGCAAGCGAGGAGGACAGACTTTGTCACACACTGGATCAGGTTCTGTGCTTGGACTGCCAGTCTCCAGAACTGGGAGAAATAAATTTCTGTTGTTTAAGCCTCTCGGTCTATGGTATTTTGTTACAGCATCCTTGGGCAGGATAACCTTAGGACAGGATTCTAGGAGAAAGCAAGGAGAAGGTCCAGAGAAAGGAGGGGAGGGAAGAGGGCATGCAATTCCAGGAGAATGATGCATCAGCAGATGTTAACATCCTGGAGTTGGGAAGCTACAGATGCTGTTCTGGCCACATGTTCCTTCCAATACTGGAAGAGTAAATCACTTAAATGTTAGCACGATAAAAGTTTGCATGCAAAGTTAATATAAGAAACAGTAAAATAATCAGCCCAGTTACACTTATAGATAGATAGCAAGACACAACAGAAAACAGAAAATGTTTCTATTTCAGAACATTCTAAATAATACTTTATACACAACAGAATTTGTGAGTGAATAGGACTTGTCAGAATTAAAGTGAAGTACGGATGAGGTGATAACAAAAGATGAGTAATAGACACAACGTAATAAATAATTAGAAATAAGAGAAATCATTTTAGAGAAACAGGTGGAATCAGAGAGCATAGAGGAGTAAACCTGGTCACAGGTGTTGTCAGAGAAGTAGAAAACGTAAAAGAGGAAATAGTATAAAAAAAGAAAAAAAACAGGAAAAGTATTCAAAACCTTTGAAAGTACACATGTAGAAACTGGAACACAAGAGTCAACGTGTTTATAAGTGGAGGTGCTAAGGCAGACAGCACAGCAAGGGGCAGAATGAAAACTGACACCAATAGTTAAAATTTTAAAAAAGTGAAAAAAAATAAAATTTTCCTACAATAAAAAAAGAGACTTAAATATTGGAAAAGGGTGTGTTCCATGCTCAGGAAAATGCACCTCAAAAGGTCAACAGGAGCACATTCTAGTAAAATGATGGAGTTTGGGGGTGAAAAGAGAACTCACCATCTGTGTAAGAAGATAGAGATGTCACAGACAGAGGAGAATCGGGGTCTTCTGACAAGTCTTTGAATGGAAGAAAGTGGAGTCACACGTTGAAGATATTCAAGGAAAGACAATGTGACCCAGCCAGACTGCCAGTGTGACTCACATACAATCCCAGCTCCTCCTCCAGTGTCTACTGAGAGCCAGCTGGGTACTACAAAGAATATAGACAGGCAACAGTGAGGAGAGGGACAGCTGGTGGCTGTGCCAAGTGCCCACAAGACTTGTGCCAAGTGGTGACCAAAGGAATCAGCTTGGGATGGGACAGCAAAGGGCTAGCCACCAAACTAAGGCCATGTGGAAAGAAAGTAATCTTACTGACTTTGGGGATACCTGAGAAAGAAAAGTACCTAAGTTCAAGTTAGTGACTTTGGGAGAAGAGAGAGGGAAAGAGAGGGCAGGCCTGGGAAGCTGGCACAGGAACTGTAAAATGAAAGAATCAAGGTGCCTATTAGGACAGGGATGCAGCCCTCTGGCAGAGGCACATAGGGAAAGGGTGTGTGTGTGTGTGTGTGTGTGTGTGTGTGTATGCATGTCACACACATCACACAACTATGACAGAACGAGGACAAAGGTACAGATTCTGCTGATAAACAACACACAGAAATGGGCTTAATGAAATAATATAAATATGATTTTTAGATTGGCTAACAAAGTAAAACCCACCGTGATGCTGTATACACCAGGCCTGCATCAAATAAAGAGATTTTAAAAAGATAAAAAGATAGCACAAATCAAGACTCCCAGGAACAACACAAATGAAAAGAAAGCAGGCTCATAGCTGCACTCTGTGACAAGTGGCCATTATATCTCCAAGCTCAGAGAGATTTCAAAAGCGACATTGTGACAATGCTAAGCCTGTCACCAGTCCTAACATACCCAATGACACAGAGACCCGTTTAGAGTGGAACTTGGAGGAAGTGCGGGGAGAAACAGATGGAAACACACCCATCACAGACAGGTCACCACACCACGCTCACCCCAAGACAAGCCATGGTTAGGAAGGGGATGGAAGGCCCTAGTCACAGGCCCAACAGGCATGTGCCGTGATGACGCATTGAACCCCGAACTCCGTAACGGAGACACATCTTCTTCCAGAAGTACAGATGCGCCCTGCAGATCAACCATGGCTACTGCTCCAGAGAGACGCTCGTTAAATCCCCAGCACAGAAACAATTCACGTGGCCTTGTCCAGCCACGAGAAATAAAGCCAGGAGCTGATCGTGGCTGTAACGAGACAGACGGATGGGCCACCAAGCACGGCAGCAAAAGCTCTGAGCAAAGGCCTGGGATCCATGGCATTTCCCGACCATGATGGGGAAGACCAAAGAGTTAGTTAGAGTCCACGGAATGCAGAAAAGTAGCATGAAAGAGCAACTTTCAGCCTCAGGTAAAAGAAATGGCGATAAAAATGCAAAACCAAGAAGAAAAAAACTTGTATCCAACACAAAGAGAAAGAAAGGAAATAGTAAGTGTGAAGAAAGAAGAAATGGAGGTGGCAAGAGGACAGGCGAGTCGCAAGGAGATAGAGAAAAGCTAGAAGGTTAGCAAGGTCCCCAAACCTGGCTCTGGGGCCAACTCTGTGGGAACCAAGGAGAATGTTCTAGAAAGCATGACGGACGGCGACCTTAGAGATGGTGCGGGGTAAGCAGAGATCAGCTCTAGAGGAGTTTGGGTTTCTAAATTATTGATTACTTGGTAAAATTTTATGCAAATGAAGTTAAATGCCAACGTAATGGGTCGATTTTCTAGAAAAGGACAAAGCGCCAAAAATGGAGTCTGTTAAAGAGGACATGGGAGCGGGGCTGAAGCACGAGCTCGTCCCAGCCCCGTTTCCACGGTGGAAATACACCAAGCTTAATTAGATCAATTAACAACGTCTACTTCAATAATTCCAGAGTCTACGGAAATAGGGAAAACCTCCAAGTTCTTCCTGGGAGCCACAACCCTCCATAATATGACAGAGTTTTTACCCCAAAATAATAGCACTGACTGCCATCCATGATGGGTACCGATGCTCAAAAGCCCAGATAAAACACCGTCAGACAGAAGCAAGCAGCGTGTGACAAAATACGGTGTCATGCCCAAGTGCTTGTTTTACCAGGAACAGGAGGGGAGCTCCGTATTAGAAAATATATGAGTGCAATCCATCAAGTGCATACTGCTAAGCAGAAATGTCACCCGATCCTTTCAAAAGCGGAAGGCATTCTGCGTTATTAAACAAACATGTGAAAACACTCAGCGAAAAGCAGCAATGGATGCATGGAGAAGTCAGCGCAGAAGTCTTAAGCCACGTGGAGAGACCAAAGGCCAAGTCAGAGGCACAGGCACCTGCCCTGGTTCAGGTACAGCTGCAGCGTGTCCCCAGAGGCTGGCTCGTGTGTGGGGAGCCTGGTCCTCAGTGTGGCACTCTTGGGTGGTGTGGGACCTTTAAAAGGAGGAGCCTAGAGGGAGGGAGTTAGGTCACTGGGTGCACTACCCTTGGAAGGGATTAATGTGGTTCTCCTGAGACCCTAGTTAGTTCAATGAGATCAAGTTGTTCCAGCAGAGCAAGTCTAAGCCCCTCTTGCTTCCTGTCTCACCGCGTGACTCCTGTCTCCCTCTCCCTCGCACTTCCACTGTGACACCATCTGCCACAAGGTCCTCACCAGAATCCAGGAGATACCGGAACATGCAATTGGGCTTCTGGAGCTTGAGCTAGACAAGCCGCTTTTCTTTGCTCAAAAACTGTCTTTATACAGTACTCAGCCTGAGGCATTTGTTATAGGAACAGAAAACGGACTAATACCACACAGGAAAAGCAGGGGAAAAAAAAACCCATCTGTTTGCGATGACAGAATTCTGTATTTTGGAAATTTCCCAAAAATCAAATGGAAAAGTATTACCAAAAACCATAAAGGGGGTGGGAGGGAATTTACTCAATTTGCGTATAACGAAGATTTAACATTTAAAACTCAACAAAGGCTTGTGCTTTTGAGGACATGGAGTGATTTGTCCCATATTCCTCCTTCTAAGCAAAACTAACCCCTGGAATATTGTAGGAGCAGAAGGCTGAGCCCACTCACCGTTGACAGGCACCGAGGTTGACTCCATAGCTCGGCTTCAGGGGATCGTGCTGCTGTGAATGTGGGCAGCAGACGACTCTTTCATTTTGATTTCATCTCCTTTGGAACATGGTGGCTCTGTTTTTAATTTTTGAAGAGTTTCTGTACTCTTTTCCATAACTAATTTGCATCCCCACCAACAGTGTGCAAGGCCTCCCTTTTCCCCACTTTGTCTTTCATCATTTTGGTAACAGGTGTGCAGGGAGCTCATTGAGGTTTTTAATTAGCATTTGCCTGGTGAATAGGGATACTAACATGTTTTCAGATACCTGTTTGTCACTTGTGCACCTTCCTTTGAGAAATGTCTATCTTGGTTTTCTCTCATTTTTTAACAGACGCTATTTTTTTTTTACTACTGAGTTTTTAATTGCCTACATTGGCAGTCTGAGGGGGTGTTATTGTCATAACTGCATAGATGTGGACAGTGAATTGTGAGCAAGTTCACCTCCATTCCTACTGAGTTCTTTTAGTTCTGTATTTATATTGGCTACTGGCCCCTTATCAGGTGTGTGATTTGAAAATGTCCCCCTTTCTATGGGCATTTCTTTACTCTGTTGAGTGTTTCTCTGCTGCAGAGACTCTAAATGGTGGAGAGGAAATGGTGAGTTGACCTTGGGACCCAAGGGGTGACATGATCATGGGTCCCTGGGTTTCCATTTGGCCTCATGTTGCCTAAACTTGGATTCAGACAAATGACCTTGAAGCTTGCACTCTGTAGCCAGAGGGCCAGGGAAGGGGCAGCCTATCCAGACAGAGCCTCTGGAATAACAGCCATTGTCCCCCAGCCAGGTACAACACCAGCCCCTGGCCACATCAGTGACATTAGCAAAGACTATCCACCCTGCAGGAAGGAGCTCCTCCCATCCAACACAGGGCTGGCATCTGAGAAGCCTTAGTAGATTGTAAGGACAGTGACCATCTCCTACAGTGACGGGCCCCTCCTTGGTGTCAGCAGAGATCACGTGGGAGTTGGAGACCCCCCAACCCCTGAAAGAAACAGAGGAGGTCTGGTGGGAGCCCTCCTTGTCCCTCCCATAACAGCGTCACAAGGAAAGATAAGGAAACTCATCAGTGTACAACTAAAACAAAGGAGCCATGACACAATCCACAGATGTCCAGAAGTCCATGGACTGTCCCTCGTCATACCACAGATCGGGAGGAGCATGCCAGGCATGGCAATGGCAATTGCTGGACGTTAACCTCGAGGTGACAGGGGTTATTACTCTGACAGTTTCAGAGCAACAAGGCCTCCACATAGCAATTATGGGCACGTGTACACACGTGACAACGACCATGCTTACACACATGGAAACCCAGGATGCCTCAACAAAGAAATAGAGAGATAAGAAAAAAAAACAGACTTTTCAGAACTGAAAAATACAGATGAAATGAGACAGCCCAGTGGCTGGGCTCTACAGAAGGACAGAAGGACACAGAAAAGAATGTCGGAGCTGGAGGATGTGACCATGGAAATTACCTCATCAGAATAACACAGAGGAAATACACTGAAAGAAAAGAATGAACTGGACCTGAGGGCTTGTGGATCATAACAAGAGGCCGAATTGTGTGTCCTTTTGTCCCTGAAGGAGGCGAGAAGGAGGGAAAGGCTGAAAGGGACTTTGAGAAATAATGGCTGAAAAATATCCAATTTGGCAAGAAGCTGAAAAAAAAATTCAAACAAGATAAACCTAGAGAAATGCATGCCAAGATACATCATAATTAAACTTCTGCAAGGTGAAAAACAAAGAAAAAACTCTGAAAGCTGCCAGAGAAAAATCCCCCCTCACCTAGAGGGGAAAAAACATTTGAATGACAGGGTATTTGTCACCAGAAACAGAGAGGCCAGGAGGAAATGACACAATATTTTTCAGCTACTGAAAGAAAAGTACTGTCGGCTCAAAATCCTATACCCATGAAAATACCCTTCAAGGAGGAAGGGGAAATCAAGACATTCTCAGAAGGGGAGCAAGTTCATTTGTCACCAGCTGGCCTCATTTGAAAGGGCGGCCGAAGGAAATTCTCCACACAGAAAAGAAACATTGAAAGAAGGAGCCTCAAACCATTGGGGAGGGAAGATGAACTTATAAATGAAAATACAGGTAAGTAGAACAGACTTTCTTCTTCTCCTATAAATTATACGTAATGGTTGGAGGCCATTTGGTGTCGTGCCTGGTGTGTGCAGAGGAAATATTTAAGACAGTTATGAACTGGGGACACAAAAAGAGGTAAGCTTTTATGCCTCTGGAGCTTGTACAAGGCTGGTACTCCTCGGTGTCACCTCACTCTGGGACAGGTTACTTACACGCAACTGTCCTCACCTGGGACAGACACTGAAGACGCTACGCACAGAGGCACACTGGAAAACCCTGCAGAGGAATAAGAATGGAACCTTAAAAATGTTTAAGTGACCATAGGAAAATCTGAGAGGGAGAGAGAGAGAGAAGGAGCAGAAGGAGAAGGAGAGGAAGAGAGAAACAGGAATTTAAATGAGATTCTTAAGTTATTAAATGCCAGTAATGACGCATTAGGCCATGGTGGCTCACACTTGTAATCCTTGCTATGTAGGCGGCTGAGGTAAGGAGGATCATGATTCCAGGCCAGTCCAGGCAAAAAGTTCACAAGACCCCATCTCAACCAATCGGTGGGTGTGGCAGTTCACACCTGTTATCCCAGCAATGACGAGAAGCATAAATAGGAGGATTGCAGCTCAGGCCTGCTCCAGCATAAAGTGAAACCTTATCTCAAAAACACCAGAAGAGAAAGGGCTGTGCTATGGCTGAAGTGGTACAGCACTGCCTAGTGAGTGCAAGACCCTGAGTTCAAACGCCAAAAAACCCCCAAAACAAACAAATGACACTAATGTAAATGACCTAATTACCCAATTAAGTTAGAGAGTTGTGGAGCTCTGACCTACGGAAGAGCTGTGGCCAGCAGCATCCCATCTTAAGAAACTTGCTCCCACTACGAAGACCAGGGAGGCAGGCGGCAGAAGGATGGAGAAAGTGCCCAGGCCAGCGTCTGTCGGAGGGAAACAGGGGAGGTCACATCTGTGCCGGGTCGAGAGACTCCAGACCAGCAGGGACATTGAACAACAACAAGGCCGCGAGCACAATGACAAAGATGTAAAAACATCATATTTGCTCTCACAAGACAACAGAGCTGCAAGACACGGGGGCGAGCTGGTAAAAGTCAGATCTGCCATCGGGGCTGGAGGTGTCCACCCTCTGGTCCTCAGAAGAAAATAAGCCATGTCAGAATCAGAATCCCGGACCCCATCGGCCACCAGCAAGCAGCTGGCATTTTCAGAGGACTCCATGGCTAAAAGCAGAGCACAGCCTTCAGGTGCTGTGGAAACGCACTGAGGCAGAAGCCACCCTCGCCCTGAAGCAAATCCCAACAAATTTAAGAAGCATTGAAGTCACCCGTGAGCGCTCAGCACACAGGGATGCTCGCTGGTGATGAGCGGCACAGCGAAGCCGGGAAGTCTCCAGACACTCAGAAACCCCACAACACGCTTCCGAATAAGCCACGGGTCAAAGAAGAACTCTCGAGGGAAATCAAAATCCTCCGAACAGAATGAAAATGAAACTGTAACTCCCGGGCACAGCGAGAGCAGCCACAGGACTCTCAGGGAGTTCCCAACACCAAACGCACGTGTTGTTAACGAGGAAACGCCTCCCATCAGAGACCCAAGCTCCCACCCCAAGATCCTAAAAGCAGAACGCCAAAGTAAACCACATCAACAGAAGGAAGTAGTGGAGATAAGAGCAGAAATAAAAAAGATTGGGATGTAGCAAAGATGCCAATTTTCCCCATATAGAGCTACAGGCTTAATGCCATGCCGAGCCACGTCAGCAAGGTTTTTATAAACAGGGACAAGGTTATCCTAATGTTTATATGGAGAGACAACAGCAGCTAAATAGCTCAAGCAATTTTGAAAACCAAAAATGCAGTGGCAAGTGTCAGAGTATCCAATTTTAAAACACATTTTCATACGGTGCACTCCATATAAAGCCAGACTTATGTCTTAGCCATTTTGAACGTGCAGGTCAGCCATGCTACGTGCAATTGCTGTACGATTAATCTCCAGAACTGTCTCTCTTCACATTAATTGACAGCTCCCTGTTCTGTCTCCCCTAGACCCTGGTAACCCCCACTCTACTCTGTCGCTATAGACTTGTCCCCTCCAGGGTCTTTGTTTAGTGAAATCATACAGTGTTTGTCTTTCAGTGACTGGATTGCTTCACTTCAAACAATGTCTGCATGTTCGTCCATGTTGCATTGCAGTGTGTCAGAGCTTCCTTCCTCTTTAAGGCTGTGTAATATTCCATTGTGTGCACAGACCACATTTTGTCTGTCCATTTACCTGACGACAGGCCCAAGGTTGCTTCAGCTTTGATGCCATTGGGGCTAGCACAGCTAAGAGCTCAGATGCACAGATATTCCCTTGAGACTCTTCTTCAGTTCTTGTGGGGGTAGAGCTGGAGGCTTTGCTCATCTGTGTATCTTCTTTGGGAAAATGTCTATTCAAGTCCTTTGTCCACTTTTTAATCAGGCTGTTTTTGTTGTTGTTGAATTGCAGGAGCTCTTTCTATATTATGGACACTGATCTTTTATCACATACATGATTTGCAGATGTTTTCCTCCATTCCATGGGTGCCTGTCACTCTGTTGACTGTGTCCTTTGATGGACTTTATCAGAAATTAAGGATTTTTATATAGCTCTCGTGACAAGACTGTGTGGGTCAGGGAGACACCTGGGTTGGTCAATGGAACGAGTAGGAAATCCAGAAGTAGGCCACATAAATATGTTGCCCTTTTTTGACTAAACTGCAAAGCAATTTAGTGGCAAAAATAGAGTCTGCGACGATTTGCGTGAGAACAAGTGTGGTCCATGCACAAAATAAAATCACAGCAAAACAAAACGTCCCATGTAATTCTTATATTTTACATAAAAATTAACTTGAAATGGACCAGGGGCTGAAATGTACAACCTGAAGCTAAAAACATATAGAGAAAATCTTTGGGGCCCAGGGCGAGACTTGTCACAAAAACACAATCCATGGTAGGAAAAAATTGATAAATTGGATCTTATCAAAATGAAAACCTCCTCTTTGTGCAAGACTTAAGAGAATGTGAAAAGCAAAGGTTCCATGGGGGAGAAGATGTCTGCCAACTGTGCTCCTGACAAAGAACCGATGCACAGGACGCACCCATACCACTAGCCTCCCCAATGGTGCAGCCCTGGAGACATTTCTTCACAAAAGACTCTGGGGCACCTGGCATTAGTGCCACCGGGGAGGGGCCAGTGGGCACCAGGAGATGCCACAGCCACCTTCCAGCCTGGCGGGAAGCACGATGGCACCGATGCTGGCGAAGATGCAGACAGCGCAGCCCTCCACGCAACGGTACAGCCGCTCTGGGAAATGGGTCGCTACCCGTCAGTCTCTCCAACTTTTCTCTAAATTAGCTCATTTGTATTTCACAGCTGATAAGAATAGCTAAAAGTAATAGCCAGATCTTGCAGAAGAACAATGAAGACACCGGCCACACAAAATGTCAAACTGTCCCTTGCACGCGGGGACAAGCATTCAACCTGACAAAACGTGAGGAAGGTGGGTGAAGAGGTGGGTTTGGTTCAATGGAGAGACAAGAAAACCTCACTGTGAGTGACAGGGTTACCCATGGAAATGGAAGCCCTGGAGGCTTGCCCACAGGTCGGGGAGGACACGGTGGGAAGGGGCCTGTCTATGCCCTGCGGCCAGGGACGCAGTGCTGTGTCCCCAAGGACAGGCCCTGGGCAACATCCAGCAGACCTGCATAAGTGTTTGCCCTTGACCGTCTGCTGTGAAGCAGAGAGCTGCTAACTCCAGGCTCTGCCTCCCACACCTCCATCCAGGTGAGCGGAAGATTTGCCAAAGTGCAATGTTTTATCTTTCCTCCTCAAAGAAGGCCCCTCGGCTTGAATTCTGCTTGGGACCCTGAAACCTGGACTGGCCATGTGAACAAGGCTATGCAAGCATGGCCTTTTGAAATGTGGATGACTGAAGGACCAATGTCCACCCACAGAGGACGGGTGTGTCACCACAGGTGTGGAGCCAGCGGGCGGCCTATGTGCCATGGATTCCCTCCAGGACACGAATCGAGGAAGAGAAAGAGGTCACATGTCATTTGCAGATAGCTAACCGTAGAGGACATGTGCGTTGCATATGTCAATAAGTTTTCTATGCTGTGTGAGATGTGAACACGCATTTGTTTGTCATGTAGGCACACACTTTCATTAAAACTAAAACAATATGGAAAAGGGAAGGAACTAGACACCTTCGAAAGCAGGATGTTAGCATTTTTACCCAATATGAAACGAAACTCAGTGTAAAAGCAATCTCTGCACCCAAAGGCAAAATGAAACAAGCACACGAACTTGACCCCATGTCACAGGAAGTCCCATCCCTACAGGGAAATGTTGATTGACTGTTGATCCCAAGGGATGGACCTGAGAACTGCCGGGACAGCTGGAGTCACAGCACAGGGCTTTCTGTCCAGTGGCCACTTGGTACCATGAGGGGCGGGGCCAGGATCATCAGTGTTGCTCAAGTCCCTTCTGTGACCCGGCGTGGCATTTGCACAGCACCTGCGCTGTCCTCCCGCAGACAGCATGTCACCTCCAGGTTACTTGCGATATGCAACGTCTATGTGCTCCACAAATGCCTGCATGCTCTCTTCTTTAGATGAACAAGGAAAAATGAATAAGATGCAGAGCAATTGTTTTTTTTTCTGGAACACTTCTGATCTGCAGCTGGTTGCATCTGTGCAGGTGAAACCCATGCACATGGGGTGACCGTAATCAAGTTGGTGGTGATAGTGATGCTTGCACCGAGGCCAGTGTGCATGTCACGGGATAAAGTAAACCAGTGGCGGGGATGGCCGGGGGACCAGGATATTGACACAAGGGATTGCTGGTGTGACAATAAGAAATTTAGAAAAAAAAATTTTAGGAGTGTTGAGCACTCCTGGTTCCCAGATGGTGGTCTCTAAATCCAATTTACCACTGAAAGGAACTGTGGCTCACTGCAGATCTGCAGAGGGAAGGGCACACAATGAGCCACAGACATCTCATACCAGCAGGGAAGGAAGCTGAGTGTGGTTGTTCACACCTGTAATCCCAGATGGTAGGTGAGTGAGGCAGGAGGATTTCAAGTTCAAGGTGATTGGAGGCAACTTAGTGAGACCTATTTCAAATGAAATTCTAACAAAACAGTGATAGAGCACGTGCCTAGTGTTTATGAGGCCTGGGTTCAATCCCCAGCCCCACCAGAGGAAAATAAATGAAGTCAGGCCTTTGGGTCTGGCTTCTTTCCCTTGGCGAGCTTGTCCATGATGTGCTGTGGGTCAGAACCTCCCTGCTTCGTGTCTGTGCAACCCGTGGCCCGTTTGGCACCTCAGGTGTGCGTGGCTCAGAGCGTGTGGTCCTCCCACGGACACAGCAGCAGCCGTCACTTCAGTGTGGAGCTCAGTGAATACACGAGACACCGGTGGTGCCACAAATAAGGAAAACCTGAAGGAAGCAAAAAAGAAGAGAACGCAAGAGCAAATGGAGCAAAAAAAGACTCCACCCAACTTGACGTGGTTCCCACAGCCAGATGGCAAATTTCTCTTCATTAAACTGACCAGCCCAACAGATACCTCCCTGCCCCCTGCCGTGTACCCACAAATCCCCGAGTTTACATTAAGGATCAAAAGTCAAAAGCTGGCCACTACTGGAGGGGGGGGTCACTATTTTTTTCTTATTATTTTGAAAACTGGTAAAGTGAACGAAGCATTTACTCCTACTTGGCACAAGGGAACTTTACTCCCAGGTAAACACATCCCTGATGGAGGTTGCTTCTTTTGCACTGATTCCAGCTACTAAAGAGCAGGTTAATGTTAGAACTGGGGTGTCACCATTTCCACCATAAATGTACAATGGCCACAGCCCTGCTGACATCACAGAACCAGAGCCCAGAGCCTGGCAGACGTCACGTATCCCAACAGAAGCAGACACAGCATCTAAAACTGTCTTGCCAAAACCCCAAATCTGAATCTGATCCAGCTCAACTTCGGATCCCCAGTTGGCAGGACCATGCAGCCAGGGACATGGAGGGCCCAGATTCTGGTGCTGGACAGGAGGAACACTGCAGAGGGAAGGAAGGAATGGTTGGAGATTCGAGGAATAAAACAAAGGGTTTGGATATGAAACACAGTTTCAAAGGAGCAAAGGTGCCAGCAGCAGGGGTCGTCTGTGAGGGCAGCCCCAGAGGCCATGCAAGCTGTGTGCTCCAAAGAAAGAGCCTTAGTGACAGCGAACTCACAGAGTAATGGGGCCTGCAGGAGCCAGTGTGAGCAGGGTGGGAATGCGCCCATGGCATGGGGAAGAGGATTCGAGGAGGCAGGGCAGCAAGGGAGGCAGGGCGGGCCAGGACAGGAGCAGCAGGACTGGCCTGTCTAGTGGCTTATGGACAGGATGTGAGGCTCAGTCTATCTATCTATCTATCTATCTATCTATCTATCTATCTATCTATCTATCATCTGTCTACATCTATCTATCATCTATCTATTTATAAATCTATCATCTATCATTTATCAATCATCTATCATTTATCTATCCATTCATCTATCCATCTATCTATCCATCTATCTGTCTGTCTATCGATCAGCTATCTATCTATTATCTATCTCTCTATCAATCATTCCTTGCCTATCCTTCTTCTAGCAAGGGGCAGCAGCTTTAGAATCCAACATGTCAGGTCACAGTGCAAAGCTGGGATGTAAGTCCCTTCCCACTAGAAAGCAGGTGTGTGTGTGTCACAAGTGACACCTGCTGCTCCCGGGTGGGCGGCATTGGTGCTGGTGTCAGAGAAGGGCAATGGTGGAGACCTGTTGGGATGACAATACTTGACCAGTGATGAATGTGTACCTGTCCCTGGCATTTGGGGTGGGAGACAGATTGTCACACAGACTTCCCTCTGCGGCCTGTGGAACAGGGAACAGCTGGAGCTAAGAATAATTAGCGACTTGTAGCATCTTTCTCTTTGTAGGCAGATGAAGCTGGTTAGAACTGTGGGTCAGAGGCTACAGCCGGGCAGTGCTGGACAATTCCCCCTCTACACGAGGCTGTCTGGTCACATCAGAGGTCAGGGAGTGCTCCCTGGCTGGCTGGAGGGGCCTGAGGTCAGTTTGCACACACCAGAGGGGTCTCTGTAGAATGTTAAGTGGGGAGGGAGGATCTTGGAGACCTCTCAGTGCAGGGCTCAAGCCAGGATTTCAGAACCAGCCAATGCTGGGAGAGGACCGCAGCTGAGAGTTTGGTGGTGGTGGCGGGGGCGGAGTCGGTGCTCCATGTCACCCTCCTGCCACTGTGAGTGTATGTTCCAAGCTCAAGCTCACATGTTTGGAAGTGGATTTTTGTTGTGTCTTCCCCTATTATATTCCTCTGACGTTACTGAATTCTGCTACCTAGCCTCTGGTGAGACAGTCCTTGTAAGCACTTTGGTGAATTCATCCCCAGGTTTCTGCAGTCAGAGTGGAAGCAGAGGGGAGGTGGCTCTGAAGGGCAGGAGTTCAGATCCTGCTGTCAGCCGCTCACCATGGGACGGGGCACATTTTAAACACTTCTGGGACCCTGAGACTTCATCTTAAAGAAGGAAACTCTTCATGAATACTTTCTGTGTACGCAGTACTCTTCTATGTAGCTGACATGAATTATCTGAGCAGTCGCTACGACCTTCCTGCCAAGCAGGCGTTTTCACCATTGCTATTTCAGAATGCAGAAGCACAGTCCAGAGCTGATGTCCTTGTCCTTGTCATTGTCACCACCACCACTACCACCACCACCATCGTCTTTGTGACAGTTGGCTCAGCTGGGTTCCAGTCCAAGTACTCATGGTTTGGCTTGTGCTTTCAGGATTAAAATTCTTCGATACCTGTATGCTGGCCCCCGAATAAAGCCTGGCACATGTGAACACCATGAAGGTTTTCTCTTTCACTCCCCAAATGCAGTGTTAAGATGAAGTGAGTTCCTGTATCAGGAGTCACTGAGTGAAGGTCCAGTGAAGAGTAGGCTAGACATGCATGCACCCCTCTAGCTGTCGCTCTGGATGGATGGCAGGCTCCCCCAAGTGCCCTTCCTCTGCCGTTCTGCTCTGCACTTGAGCTGTGTCAATGGAGCGAGGGAGCATGGGACTGACAGGGCCCTGTCCATCACCCACCCTGCGGTGCCCCTTAGGAATGCTCGTCTCCCTGTCTTTCCAAGGGAACTGGCCACACGGAAGAGCAATCTGCCTGCAAACTGTCCAACACCAAGTTGGAGGCAGCCTGGGCAATGGAGCATGTGCCATGCTCTCTTGGGTGGGCACTAAGGTCCCTGGCCCATCTGACCCAGGATGGAGCTGGGAGGAGGATGCCGGGAACTTTTCAGGCAGAACCTGCCAGCTCCAGCAGGGCAGAGAGGTCAGGTGAGCGTACCCTGACAGGGTGGCTGCGAGGCTGCTGCAGTGCCACCATGATGCTGCCTGGGTGGGTTCTGCTGCTGTCAGGCAGGGAATTCTTGGGAGCACAGGGGCTAGGCTGGACGACCTCTCTCTTTGTGTGCCAACAGGGTCAGTTTGCAAAGTGGATGATGCACACTGAGTGGGACGGCGTGGCAGGAGGGGTGGTCAGAGCTGAGGATGAACTCATTTTGAGTCCTGCTGGATGTCATCTCAAGCAAAGTATCACCTCAGCTGCAGTGTCCCATTTGTACATTGCTACGAATGAAGGTGGTCTCCAATGCCACCTTCACATAAAATGTGATGCCTAATTCATAATGTGTGGTAGATTTCAGATCCCCTTTCTTTAGCCAGCTGGGCTGATGTGACCTCACTAGGTGCTGCTCTGGTGCTTGACTCCTTCCTGCTGGCTCACTTGTACCTGAGGTGGCAGACAGTCTACCTCAGAGCAAGCTGAGGATGGTGGTGGTCACCCTGCATCAGGATTTGAACGCTCAGGACACTTGTACCACATCCTCCTATGTGCCAGGTACTGCTGAAGGTGAGAGCAAGGCCAGTCTTACACCCTGGGGACTTCTGTGCTAGCTGGAAATAGGGGAAGACAAATAAATGAACAACTAAGTAGAGCTCCATTGACGGTGTGGTCTATCTGTGGCCAGTGACAAGGACTCCTGATTTCACCTCAGTGAGTAGGGATGCCGACTGCAGGACAGTGAGACCTGGGGGAGTGAGGGGTAAGCCAGGAGAGGGACAGTGGGCCTGGGCAGAGGAGGAACCAGCCAGGCTATTGCAGGAAGAGCCTCCAAATCTCAGGCTGCTGTGTTGAAGCCCTAATCTGGGAAGAATGGTTGAAGGCTGGACTCCTGTGTTTGGAGTTTGTTGGAGGAGATGACGGTCATGGTCAAAGTGAGGGTGGAGAAGGTGGCCAGGCCAGGCTGTGCTCCCTGCTTTGTACTTGACATGATTTGTGAGGGAGGTGTTAAGCATGAAAGTCACAGGTCAGGTGGAGGACAGATGGCAGAAATGCAGGGTGCCGGGTGGAGTCCACTGCAGAGCTTCAAGTGGCAGGGAGGCACCAGACAGCTTCTATGGGTGGGGGTGAGAAGGGGTGTCCTGGGAGCATGGTGGGAGTGAGAAGGGGCTGCTTGATTGTGTGGCAGGGGTGTTAAGGGTGAGCTGGGTGCATGTGGGCTGCAACTAACAGAGCTGGTAGACCATGGATGGAGGGCTTGGGAGAAGAGTGGAGGACATTCCAAGCTCTCGTGTCCTTGTGTTCTGGGAAGAGTGGGCCCAGAGCAGGGTCATTTCCTTTGGTGGGATGTGCTGTGAGGCATGAGTTCAGAAGGTGCTGTACGTATTCTAGAGAGTGGTTGTCAGGGGAACCCTGGGAGAGAAGGGGGCAAGTGACAGAAACGCTTGATGGCAAATGCAGTGGGGTGTGGTGAGGTGGTGGGCAGAGGATAACTGCAGAGTATAGAGGCTTAGAGGCCTGCCTGAGGCCACATGGTTAATCAGTGGTGCATGGGCTGGGACTTGGTTTCTCCTGCTCAGAGCCCTCTGCCTCCTCACGTGACACATGCTCCTTACTGAGAGCAGGTCCACGGTGCTCACTCAGTGACCACGCAGTGCCCATACCAACCAACACTTTCTGAGCACCTACGAGAGGCCAAGGGCAGCCCTAGAAGCTTCTCTAGCCTGGGTGCTCTTGACAAGGGTGTGGCTTTGCAGGGACACTCGTGGAAGGTTGTCCCACTCAGGAAGACGTAATAGGGCTGCTCCTCCAGGCAGGATCCATCTCCTCTACTATCCAAGGAGCAGAATAAGCTGCCAAGAGCTCTGTCATTTCAGTAGTCACAATTGTGACACAGTTTAGCACATCAGAGAATGAGCAGGTGTAATGGAGGGGCCAAGGAATTTCCAACATCTGAGGTCAATCTTCCAAGTTACAGCTCTTTAGTTTTGGAAAAGCCACTTTAACACCTCTCAGCCTTATTTAAAAAACGTAAAGGAGCTAGAGCTTATGATGCAAGTTTTCTGCACAAAATAGGGCGTATGGTTACTGATTGACGGCCACTGGGAGTAATGATGCTATTATGATGGTGATGGTGATGATAATGGTGACAGTGGTGATGGTGGTGATGGTGTTGATGGTGATGAAGGTGGGGTGATGGTGGTGATGATGGTGGTGATGGTGGTGATGATGGTGATGGTGATTGGTGATTATGGTGTTGATGGTGATGAAGGAGGGGTGATGGTGATGGTGATGGTGGTGATGGTGGTGGTGATGGTGATGGTGGTTGGTGATGATAATGGTGATGTGGTGATGGTAGTCATGGTGGTAAATTTGGTGGTGATAGTGATGGTGGTGATGCTGATGGTTATTGTGGTGAGGGTGGTGACGATAGCTATGGTAATGGTGATGGTGGTGATGATGGTGACGGTGATGAAGTTAACCAAAATTCACTTCAAAGCAAGTCCCTCTTTCCCCAGGAAAACCACACACTGGCTGAAGCATCTCGACAGTGCTTTTTGTTGAGGATGTGGCACTTTTTCTCTCACCCGTGTTAATGTTATTTTGAGTGTGAGCTCTCTACTCAATGCCAAACATCTCAGTGGAAACTGAAGATGCAGTCAAACAATGAAATGCATTCAGACATCCAGATGTAGTGATATTCTGCCCACAAAGTTAAGTAGACATAATGGTTATTTTTTCCAGTTTTCATTCTGTCATTTGGCACTGGACTGTGTTGGGCGCTGTAATAATAGCTATCAAGAGGAATGAATGTGTAGCAGACACTTGAAAAGAATTCAAAGAGAATGGCACCCTGTTGCTGGAATCTGATACATCAAGGAGATGTGCAGGTACCGCTGCTTCTGCATGAAGCTAAGAGCTGGAGTAGCATGGTTGCTTGGCACAGTGTCTGTTCTGCACAGATTCTTAGGTGTGATACAGTCTAAAAATAGTCATTCTCTAGCTGGGTATCTGGGGAATAGCTGCTGCTGGACTCCCAGCCACCGTGCAGCTACAGAAAACAGTGTGCTTTTGGAAAGGATTAAGCCAGGGTTTTGTTCTGCCATTGTTGCTTCAAATTGTCCTCTGAGGCAGAATGAGACTTCTGCATCTTCCTCCCAGCCAGCCAGAGGAGGAGAAAGATAGTAAAGGAAGGGCTGTGGGCAGATTGCAACTCTGAGCCACCCATCTGCAAGGGGCACATGCATGTGGACTTGAGTTCAGGTGTGGAGCTGGGCACTTACACCTGAAAACCTGTATGCGCACACACACACACACACACACACACACACACACATCTAGCTAAGTGAAGGTATTACCTGTAATATCTTGACTCATCTGTTCAAAATACCCAGGTAACTAGGGCAAATCTATGACAAATCTCTGGTGATTTCTGCTTTTCCAAAGATATTTAAAATTGTCATAACAAGTGTACTCACACTTTTTCAACGAAAAACTTAAATAGAAAACCTTTTAAAATCCTTGAAAGTAAAAATCAAATTTATGTACTTAAATAACCTACTATTAGTAGAGCTCTGAGCAGAGTCCCTGCTATATAATAAAAACTCAACAGATGTTCATCATAACCATGACCGTGATCACCACCACCACCATCATTCCCACTACCATTATCACCACCATCATCACCCCACCATCACCACCACCACCACTACCACCATCACCATCACCACCACCATTATAACCACCACCATCCACCATCACTACCACCACCACTACCATCACCACCATCAACACCACCATCATTACCATCATCACCATCACTACCATTGCCACCACCACCCACCATCACTACCACCATCATCATTACCACCATTATAACCACCCCCACAACCCCCACCACCCCTACCACCATCACCATCATCACCACCATCACCATCATCACCACCACCACCACCACCATTACCACCATCATAACCTCCACCACCACCATCACCATCATCACCATCATCACACCACCACTATCACCACCACCACCATCACCATCAGCACCACTACCACAATTACCACCATCACTATCACCACCGCCATCGCCCCATTATCACCACCATCATCACCATCACCATCATCACTATCATTACCATCATCTTCATCTTCATCACCACCATCTTCACTATCACCATCTGTGTCACTATTGCCACCATCACCATCTAATGACCCAGTGGTGGCTAGATGTGCTAACACAACCCAGGAGTGCAATTGTAGACCATCTGCATTGAGTGATCTCAGCTGAACAACTTGCTTTCTCTGGAGTGAACCAGGTTTCGCCAGGCCAGTAGTGAGCAGAGATGGAGTGGCAGGACTGACCGTGGACCTGGGCCCTGTAGCCTTGTGGGGCTGAATCCACTAGGCTGGGAAGTGAGGCACGCCTGGTTGACTGACTGTGATGGTCCATGTGGGAGCCCTTGATCTTCTTGGAGTTTTGGGATAGGCTGGGTAGGAGGCAAAGTCTGTGAGTCACTTAGAGCTTTAATCTCCTCAATATAAAACAGAGTTCCTCTGAGTTTTTTACTGAATTGATAGCTGAGATGACCACTCCTCTGAGATCTAGACAGATTTAGATGGAGTTGAGAGACAGCACTCAATTCCCTTGAATCTGAGCCTGAGTGGAGACCCAGACGGAACTTCACAGTGGGATTGGCCAGGAAGATGTGTGGAGAGACCACCCGCGAGCTGAGCCCAGGTGAATGAAGAAGCATGCTGCAGGGTGCTGGCTTTACTGGGATTCCAGTTTTATCTCTGAGTGTCCCGCATCCTGGCAATCCCTGCCCCCTGAGCGAGCCAGGTGGCTGACCAGGACAGCTCAGCTGACTTGGGAATGGCAGTGGAATTGTGTGAGCACTACATTTATGTCAGGGCTGCCATGCAGGGTGTCAAGGAGGGAGACCTGGCCTCCAGTTGCAGTTCTGGGTGGCAAAGCATCCCTTGCTGGACATTCAGGATAAGAAGGGAGGAGAGGACCCAGGCTCAGGGCACTGGGCAGCCATATGTGGAGGCAGGGAATGCCTGGAAGTATGTGAACATAAAGACAGATTGCGCGAGGGAAGTCAGGGTCCTGGAGCACATTCGGCTTGAAGGTGTTTGCTGAGTGACTGAGTGGACAGTCTTTCCTCATTATGAACAACTTGATGTGGTGCCAGTAGCTGGGTAGCACTGTGTGGAAAACCTGGCCGTTGGTGCTGAGCTTGCCATCTATCCTTTTCAAAGTACAGGTGTTCCTCAACCTATGGTGCCGTTCACCCCCATGAGCCCATAGTAAGTAGATCATACCATAGTTGGAAATGCATGAAAACCCCCGAGCTGTGGAGGCCTGTAGCTTAGCAGCCATGTAGAGCTCAGATTGTTGACGCTCATGGTCACGTGGTTGGTGTTGCTGCAGCTTGCTTTGTGATGACTGCACCCTGCGTCACAAGCCCAGGACAAGGTCACCATTCAAAATTCAAGGTATGCTTTTACCGAGTGCATAGTGCTCACAGCAGCGTAAAGTTGGGGACTGTCTAAATTGACCTAACCTCAAGTGTGTAGCCCCGTCCAGCAAATACGTAAGAATGTGTGAGTGAGTGTGTTCGCACACACACCTGCATAACTGACATATTTTCAGTACACCTGTTCTCACCCACCTGGATTTCCAGTGCAGTTGGGAGTTTGTACCTGTGGTAGGAGGGTGACTTTTCCCCATCGATGAGCATCAAGGGAGGTGGGAAAACTGCCACCAGTCTTCTGCACCCATGCTGACCATGCCTCTCTGAGCCTGCATGGTGCCCAGTTTCTCTCTGGCTGCTTTTCTTAACAGGAGCTGTGTGGCCTTACTTCCCAATTGGCCCCTGAGTGGCCTTCTGAATGGGGTGCAGGAGCAGTCCTTGCTTCCCCTCACAGAGGAAGAAGCTGAAGCCCAGAGGGGAACTTGTGCAAGGAGGACATATATGGTCTGTGGATTACTGATAAAGCTGATTGGAGAATGTGGCTGGTATTTACAACAAAAGGGGTTTATGACAGCAAACCCCAGAGGAGGGAAGTACAAATCTTCCTCTGGAGGTTCAGTGATGAGAGTGGGAAACAACTGGAGACAGTTTAGTAAGAGGAAAAGTGTGTGCATCCATTCCCTCCACCTGTGCAGGGAGCCACACAGCCAGAGGGAGAACGTCTATGTGCTCCAAGCAGAATCTCCTCCCCTGCTGGGTGCGGGAGGCAGGGGAAGGACAGGAGGGGACAGAGGACAGCTCCCTCTGCATGGAAGGAGCCATCAGGTGGGGGGGAGAGACTTCCACAGAGCAGTCACCCATAACAGCAAAGCTTCCAGAAATGTATGTCTCGGTGCATCTGCTGCTCCATGCCATCTATTAGGAAACTACCAAGATTGCATGAAAGAGGCTTCCAAGGCAGAGGAGAGAAAGCTAGTCCCACAGCTAGAGCCCAGGTCAGCATCTGCACTGAGCATCTGTTGTGTTGAAGATGTGGCCCCTGGCTGGTGGATCCACTCATTGGATCATGAGAGCTCTGTCCTAATCAATGGATTAATCCTTTGGTGGATTATAATTTGATGGCATTATTGGGAGGTGGTGGGGGATGGAAACTGATTGGAGGAAGTAGATCCCTGGGGGTACACCCCTCAAGGTTGTCTTATCCCTGGTCCCTCTCCCTCTTCCTCTCCCCCTGTCTGTCTCCTCTCTCTTTCTCTCTGCTTCCCAGCCACCAGCCACCGTGCGGTGAGCAGCGCTGATCACCAGCACACTTCTCTTCCTCACATGTTGGGGCCAAGCAAGCAGGGACTGAAACTGTGAGCCAGAACACATCTCTTCTCCTTTCAAGGATTTCTCTCAGGTGTTTGTCACGGTGACGCACACTGACTAACACACCATCTTACCCACCACTGATGCTGCCACAAGCAGGATGCAGCCTGGTTCTGCCTGGCTCCTAGACTTGGGCCCGACTCTTCCTCACAGGCCAGGAGACACTGGGTTTGTAACTAACAAGCATCATTCCCACACTCTTAGGTCCAACACCCTGCTCCTCCTCCCTCACCCCAAGGGCCTTGTCCACCTTCTCTTTAGTCAGTGGGCTCAGCTGACCCCATGCTGTGCCATCAGGCCACATTACACAGCCCTCCTCAGAGTACTGTCCTGAGGCTAAAGGGATCTGCTGGCCAGCACAGGGAACAAAGCATTTCTTTCTCACTTGCTTTAACAGTGTGGTATGGCGAGTCTCATACTGGGGCTTGGTGGGAAGGCAGGCTGCTTCCAGTGTCCTGCTTGTGGGGAGATGTCCTCCCTTTGTCACTCCTTCCTGCACTCCCCAGTTATAGGAGCTGGCCTCCTGCTGCCTTCCACCTGATGGCAGGTGACAGGTGCCAGACGAGCATCCTCCGACCAGCTCCCCCAGGAGTCTGCTCCTCCTCTGGGCTCCCCTTCTCCCCAAGGGGAAGGCCCTCATCTGACCTGCTATGGAGAGGTCTAAGGGACACTGAGGCACTGGACTGGCAGCAGAGCCCTATGCACACGGAGAGTCACTGGTGTGATGGCTCGTGGTGCAGAGAGAGGCCTGGACTGCATTGCAGAGGTGCACCCCACAGCCTAGCAGACCTCAGGCTGCTGACCAACAAGTGCTCTCTTCCCACACTGCTGATCTGATCTGACTGGAGCCAGGGACCTGCTGGTCAAGGCTGCTCCTTGTTGGTCAGGGCCCTGAGCTTGTCCCACTGTTGAAGTGGCTCTGAAGGATCCGATGCCATGAGCGGTGTGATAGCTGAAATTTGTCTAGCACTGGGGGTCATCTACACTGCTGAGGGCCTCCTTTGCACAGCTGGGAATTCAGTTCAATTCTGCAAACACCCTGCCACTACCGAGTCCAGAGAGCTGGGGGGAAGAGGCAGAAACATCAGCTCTGAGAGCTCAGATCAATGGTTCGGACAAGAATTCTCGAGGATCCAGAATACACAGGCGAGTGCAGAGGCCATGGAGTACGGTAGTGGCCCCTTGGTTTTCTTACCTGCTGGATCCATCCTCCCTCCCTCCTCATCACAGAGGCCTCATCTTCTTAGTGAAGCACCGTCACTTTCTGTCTATGAGTTCATGAGGAAGGTCCACCCCTGGCTGGCGGTGGACTGGTCACCTGACCCGCCTTGTCATCACACCCCTCCCTACAGCATGACTGCCACTTTGTGTAAGGGCTGGAGCATCAGAATCAGGTTTCTGCAGACACTGAACACCTAGGGGTGTGGCACCTTCTTGTGTTTTGGACCTCTCACAGCCTGTAACCCTCCTGTTTCAGCTCCCTCTGCTTACCCTCATGTCATCTTTGTGGGAAGTTTGAGATTGAGGGATGGACAGGGGTTAAACAGGAGGACCCTCTACCTCTTCCAGTGTCCTCACCATCAGCATGTAGCTGCCCATAGCCTCTTCCTCTTCTTCTGCCTCACACCTCCCTCCTTTTTAGGATAATGTGAATTCATTTAGCAGCCACCTGGGTAACCAGGTGTGCCCTCCTCATCTCAGATCTTAACATAATTACATATACGAAGAAGACTCCTTCACCAAATAAAGCCGCATTCCTCAGCCAAGGATTAGGATGTGACATATTTTTACTATGCCACCATTCAGCATAGCAGCTGCATGGAGGTGACTGGGCTGCATGAGGTGGAGTGTTGGGTTGGAATGGAAGCCAAGAGGAAGAGGAGGAGGCTCAGACTTGAGAAGAAAGGGGCTGTGCACTGGTCTATGGAGGCTGACATGCATGCCTTGTCTCTGCTACGGACGTTTGCACCCCAGGGACTGTGTGCGTAATTAGGAGGGGCGTGGCTGGACCAGCTCCTCCTTGGGAGAATGCTATGATGGAGCCGTGGCACTGGTCAGGTAGGGATGGAGATGGAGGTTGCTGGCCAGGATATGTGGTTCCTGATATCTCCTCATCCCTGATGAGGGACTGACAGTGAAGGAGGTCACCTACCAGAGACACAAGTTGCAAATGTGCAGAATGTGCTAACCGTGCTTGCTGAGAATCTCTGTCAGCCCGAGTGAGAGTCGAGGGGTGACTTGTGCATGCACTGGGAGCTTCTCTGCCCTCTTCCTGCCTTCCTCTGTGTCCTTGTGCCTGACATCAGGATAGGAAGCCATGTCTCATGGCAGCTGCTGCCCAAATGGGGAGCAAACAGGTGGCTGCCAGGGGACTACGTGGGGAGTGTTCTTCAGAGAATTTAAAGTAGTTCAGTGAATGGGTCTGCAGTGTCTTCAGCAGGAGTGTGCTCAGCCCATCTCAGAGGACTGGTGAGTGCCACCTTTACTCAGGCTGGACACGGGGGCGCCCAGATCTGCTCCCCCTGTCTGTGGAGTGGGGGGCTCAGAGCAGGCAGTGTCAGCTACATACAGAGAAATAACATGGCAGCAGCGGGGCCCCTAGAGTGTTTGTCTGGCATCTACAAGACACGTCATGGGTGGTGTGGCCTTTTGTCCTGAGGAACCCAGAGACAGGCTGGGGACCAGGAAGTTGGAGTTCAGCAGGATTTAGTGCTTTGCTGGGCTCATGTGGAGCTTACATTACCCTGCCCTGTGCCCCCACCTCGGTCCCCCTGTGTGTTCTGCTCCAGAAAGGCTTCTGTGTTGTTCTGAAAACACAGGTGGGATGGGTTGAAGACATACACGGCCCGTCCTGGGAAGAGGGAGGCCGTGGAGGTGCTGGGCACAGGAAGACCATGGCCAAGAAGGCCCTTTAGTATGGAGGTGAATGTACTCAAGCCCCCCACTCCCCACACAGAGGTACAGGTGTCCAGCACCCCCCCACCCCTCTCCTGGGAGCCCAGAGTTCCCCCCCATGGGTTGTGCAGTGGCCTATGGTTCCACACCAGATGAGGACGAGAGGTGTTTGCTTGTTTGACGCATGGTGATTCCTTAAGTTCCCTGTGCCAGGCCCTACATGGGATCCTCTTCCAGTGGGGGCATCCCTGGCCTGTTTTGCTGGCCATTATCTCAGATCTGCAAGTCACCCACCAGGGCTGGAGCAGGTTCAGAGGTGAGCAGGAGCCACCTGGCCAAAAGGCAGGCCAGAGTGTGGGGGACCCCCATTACTTGTCAGACCAGAGTGTAGGGCCCATTGCTTGTCATAACAAGGCTCTACCTGAGTGCCTGGCTCCTCTGCTGGTCTGGAGTTTCCTCTTGTCTGTCCGCCACTGTTTTCTCTTTTTTCTTTAATAAATTGAACGTGGTTATTTATAACCATGGAGAGCATTGCATGTATTTACTGGGCTATATTTAAAGAATGCTTTTATAGTAGATGCATAATGACTTCTAAGTTAGGCACAGCATTCTTGAAAAAGAACCAATCTATCTGCAGGAACCCACTGGCGTTTCCTCCCTTCTCTGCAAGGACAATGTTAATAATATCATTACATATGATGCTGGATAGTGAGGATAGTGATGGCACTGAAGATGAGGCTAAAATAAAAATAATAGTAGCACAGATTCTCACTCAGCCTCTCTCAGCTTCTCTTGCTTTACTTCTCTCCTGGGTGGGTAAAAAAGCACTGTACACACCTACCTCTGGCTCCTTGAGCACACACCAACTGTGGCACACTGGTGGAGTCCTTATGCACTCCTCCCTCTGCCTGGAAGGTACATCCCCCTTTAACAGGCAGCAAACAGGCTCCAGGAGGACTGGAGACATAGCTAGTGGTGAAAATCTGAGTCCAGCCGCTGGCCCTGAACCTAGACCTCAGCAGGTAATGACTCAGGAACTGCCCTGCACAAACCATGGACCTCAGGGTGAACACATGAGGCCCAGGCTGCCATCAAACTGCATGTGCTCCTTCCAACACCTCCCTGCCTTAGTGTCATGTCAGCCTTCCTCTCTGCCAGGAGTGACCTCAGCCCTGTGGTGGCCAGTATTTGCTCCTGTGTGAAGGTTGATCCTAGACTCCATGCCTACCCCATCTGTGGGCAGGAGTGGTCTCTCCTTCTCTCCTTGTTCTCTGCTCACATCACACGGGACATGATGTCTCCATCACAGAATCGCCATCTTCCCCAGAGCTGTTAGGGACTGGCTGGGCTGCTGAGCACACTGGTACCAAGAATGATAACGATATTGTGAATTGCTATCGTTAGCACATAAGCCACAGAGTTCCTAGCCTCACGTCCCAGCTCCTGAGAGAGCTCACAGCTAAATAAATACTTACAGCTTCTCGCAGTCTGGAACCACCTCTCTGTGTCTTTTGAGATGTACCCCTTCATTCCATGCTCCCCAACCTCAGACCTTCTGAGCATCTGACAGCCAGGCAGGCACGCCAGCCCAGAGAAGAAGCCATGGAGACGAAGTGGCACAGGAGAGCGATACAGCTATGTAACTGTGGCCTCACAATTCCCTGCCTGAATGAGCAGCAGATCAGCCCCATGGGGTCTCATCATCAAAGGCTTGGGGAGAGATAAAGGTACTTCTCTTTAAGCAGCTGCAGTGCATCCAGAGAGCACCTTCAGCTGCTAATTGATGGCTTTCCTGACCATCCTCTGTGAGTGCTGCATGGAGCGCAGCCTCTCTGCATGAGCTTTGCATCGCCCTCTGCCTTCTCCCTTCTCTGCTAAATGCACGCTTAGCCTGTCTTTCCCACACGTGTAGATAAAGTACCATTTATTTGAAGGAAAAAGATCAACATAAGCTCATTTTCCTTCTCTGCTGGGCCCGGTGAGCTTCCCTTGGATTTTGGGGATGGCTAATCCCTTCTGAGCAAGAAGAGCTTTAGGGTTGCTGACTCTCTGGGTTTAGGGCGGGTGGTGGATCTGCACTGCCCTTTTCCCCTGCAGACCATGAAGGCCTGGCCAGCTGATCACCACTCAAGTCCATCAAGGGTCACTCAGGATACCCAGGGAGGGTGCTTGGCCACTCACTGTCCTCCAAGTTTGCGTGGATCACAGGGAGTTTGAGGTCTTATATAAGTGTGGTTGGACATGGCTTCTTCCTTTCCCTACAATCCTTCTTCCTCTTCAGCTTCAACTCCTCCTCCTCCAAATCCTTATTTTTCTCTTCTTCTTCCTCTCTTCTTCATCTTCATCACCTTTATTTCTTCTCCCTCCTCCTCCTCTTTCCCCTCTTCCTCTTCCTCCTTCCTCTGGTGATGCCCACTAGAGTATTTCAATAAGATACTCTTTTATTCACCTAACTAAACTGGCAATAGGAGTATTACAAGGAAGATGTTGGGATATGGTGGCAGCTGTCCAGTGGAGGTGAGGGATTGGTATAAGAGGGACCTGTCCCTCTTATGTTGGCTGAGGTACCAGGGACACTATGTCTTGGGAGACATCTGTGGTCTTGCTATATCCCGGGCCTTCACGTTGTTCTAGCCACAGAGCCCATCTTAATTCCAGTCTCCCCTGGAGCCAAATAGCTAAAAGACAAGTGCTCTGACCTCAGTTTGTGCTCATGGCCTGCTATGCCCTTGTGTCCAGCCCCAGCCCAGCCTGAGGGCTTAACCACTGTTTCAGGAAGGTTTCTCACCATGGCCTGACTTGTCGTCTCCTTGTTTACAATAAAGCAAACCCCTCAGCTCCTGCATATCAAGGGCAAACTGTTCAAAGTTAGGTGGAGCTTAGCAGCAAGAACAGGAAGAGGGTGAGAATCAAGTCCGAGGGGAAAGAGGTGACACCTTCCACTGTGTTCTGGAGTGTGGATTAGTTTTGAATGGCTGTTAAAGACCAGAATAAGCCCAAAAGTTTGCTTTAGTGAGATGGGTTTTATCTCCACACAGGGATCAGTTTTCTAGATCTCAGGGTTAGCATCATGTGGAAGGGATACTGTGGCCATTGTGAGTTTCCCATCCCAGGGCAGGGGTTGTGCTGATGGCATTTGCAAGAAGATGGGACTTTAGACTTGAACCTGGGGTTTAGACTGCATGACCTCTAGGTCCACGTTAAAGCAGAAGTATTATGGTTCCAAATTGAAAGATCAACTGGGGCCCCAATTCCTGCTCAGAAATTCTGCAAGCAGCTTCATTACTGAATTATCACTTCTAATTTTACACTCACAATGCAAATGGCTCAGTAGCACTGGTTATCAGGAAATCTAATTTAAGTTCACTGTCTGATGAAGGTTATGCCTAGATGGGCTCTACGTTCTCGACTGACTTTATTGAACATACTTTAATGCTAAGTGTCTTCCAATATTACATCTTCAGGTACTTTCAGGAGCCACTGTCCACTGAGCTTCAGATCTGAATGTCAACGGCAGAAGCCATTTCTAGGTCACTGAAGGGACCCCGATACTTCAGTGCAGCTCTAGCTTTTTCCTGTGCTGTCTCCACACTTGGAAAAAACCAGGCAAATAAGACTCGACTGCCTTTCAGGCTCTCTTCAAAGTCACGTACAACTTCAAAGTCCTAAACAGAGATAAGGAGTGATTACTGCCCAGTCTCGATGTCTCAGGAGGGCACTCTGTCTTTCTTCTCAACATCGGTGCCAACACATTGCTCTGCTGTGGTGACAACAAAATGCATGCTAAAATTATTTGTTTCTATGTCAGGTCTCCTGGGAACATGAGCACTGGAGAGAGATCATGGTATGTTCCAAACGTGAGTGATGACATTGAGGTCCTTTGAAGGGGCCACGAGTAGCATTTCCCCAAAGTCACACAACAGACAGCACGTACAAAAGTAAACATGTGTAGAACCGGGTATTAGTTCACCAACTTCTGAATGACACATCGTATAAGTGTGTGTGTGATTCACAGGTCTACTTACCAGCATGGGATACAAAGGACATTTCGTGTGTGATGACAGTGGGCACTGTGCTTGTCCAGGCACAGGCCAGGGGGTGATCACCTGGAAGTACCCCGTGGGCTCAAGCCTTCGGGTTTACATCCAGCCTCTTTGCCGGAGTGGCCACCAAGACTCTCTTCCCAAAGTGCCCTCCATGCCAGTCTTACCACCTAAACCCACATCACAGTTCTCTGCTTGCTTTTCCCCTCTTCCAAGATGCAGTGAGTCCCCTGCAGGGCCCCAATGAGTCCATCACCCTTCTGCCCCATCCACGACTGTGACTGGGGTCTGTTAGAGCATATGTTCCCTTTCCCAGGTGTGACGTGACATCGTTTAATTTTTATACCGTCATCTCAGGTTATAGATGGGGAAAACAAAGCTCGAGGCTGCAGAATGACCTGCTCAAGTTCAAACAGCCCATGAAGGTCAAGGTTTCATAATTCGAGTTCCATTCACTTTTGATCGTCTCAAAGTTACCATAGTGGTAGAAATTGTCACTCTATCAACAGGGTTTCCCAACCCTGGCAACAGTCACATTGGGCCATTTAAGTCTGTGGTGTAGGCAGCTCTTCTGGGCTTTGTAGGATGTCGGGAAGCAACCCTGGATTCTAATACCTGGAAACTTCATCCATCTTTTTCCCCACACCCCTGCCCCAGAGTGTGACAAGTGTCTCCACACATTCCTCTATCTCCAGGGAAAGACAGTCACTGCTCTACAATCACAGATTTGGAAAGCTGTCATTTATAAATACATGCTGGTTGTAAGGAATGCATTTGGGTATTTTGTGGAACCTGGGACAAGTCGACCTGTTGTGCAACTTTCCCCTTTCTTCTTGTTATGTTTACAGAGGCGATCTGACAGATTCGACCACGGAACAGTACACACTCACTGCCTGTCTCCCTGTTAGCACTAATTCCTTCTGTACTTTCTTCCGTTTAAGGATTTGTCTTGGAGACTTTTTCAGGTATTTGTAAGTATATAAATAAAAAATATGTTAGTTTATATGTACATAAACAAAACCATACCAAAGAAGTTGTGTTATTGAGTTTTACCTACACAGATTGGAGTTCAATATACTTAAGTGATTTTGCAGCATTTGGGGAATTAATCACACACATTTTCACTTTTGATCCATTAATATGGTGACTTATGTCATTTGATTCCTAAATATGGAACCGCCCCTGAATTCCAGAAGTAAGCCCTACTTTCATATGCCATGGGGTTATTTTATTTGGTCACTGGCTTCTGCTTTCTGATAATTAGGGCTTAACAACCTCTCTAATCTCTCACCAGAGCTTTCTTTTGTGTTCCTCACCAGCTTCGCTTCTCTGTCCTCCTAGACACGTCTGGGAGCCTCTTCCTCTCTGCACCCCATAGCCTCTGGATAGCTACCGGCCGTCTCCAGCACCCATCTGGAGACTGCCTGTGCCTCACACTTTTGGGGGGCTCTTCTTTATGCAACATCCTATGTTTATTTATGACCCGCCTCTATATTTATTTTTCTTATTAGCATATGTCAGTTGCACAAAATAATGGGTTTCATTATGACATTCCATCCATATATAAGGTACTTTGACTATGATTGCAACCCCCACCCTCTGCTGCTCTCGTTCCCCTGAGAGTCCTCTTTCACGTCTTCTTTATTTTTATCCAGATTTCACACATGGCAGGTAATGTGATAGATGTCTGAGTCTGGCTTATTTCACTTAACACGATAATCACTAGTTCCATCCATTTCTCTGAAATAACAGAATTTTATGCTTTTCTTTTTTGGTGGTACTGGAGTTTGAACTCAGGACCTCATGCTTGCTGAGCAGTGCCCTACCACTTGAGCCATGCTCCCAGCCCTTTTTTGCTTTAGTTATTTTATGGATAGGGTCTCTCATTTTTGCCCTGGGCTGTCCTCAGACTGCAGTCCTATTATCTAAGTCTCCCAAGTAGTTAGGATCACAGGCGTGTGCCACCACACCTGACTTATTTCTTGAGATGGGGTCTTGATAACGTTTTGCTGACCTTGAACTGAGATCTTCCTGATCTCCACTTCCCAAGTAGCTGTGATTACAGATATGAGCCACTGTGCTCAGTCCAATTTCATTCTTATTAATGGCTGAATGATACTCCATTGTGTATAAATGCCATATACCTATCACTGGATGATGTGGGATGTATACTTTGTATATTTAATCACATATTTTACTTATATCATCAGTTAGAACAATGGTGAAGCAGACGCATCTCTCCTGTTGTCCTGCTTCTCTCTCTCCTTACACAACAATAGTCCTTGGATCTTTGAGTGGTCAGAAGTATTTGTCTCTTGCTCTGATATCTTTGGATGTGAGATTTTGTAGGCATGGTTTCTCTGTCTCCTGGAACTGAGTTGTTCTCTGTGGAAGGCGGGTGGGTAGAACTGCATTTTCCTTATGAGTGTCACAGAGTGTTTTCCTGGTCACTCCCAGGCTGCCTCTGTGATGATGGAGCCCCAGTGGGCTCTGTCTTGGAGGTGTTGTTTTGTGACCTCCTCTCCCTGGAATATGGTGAACCCTGTCCTTGTGTTGTCCTCCTCCTGCTCTTTGGGGACACACTTGTGCTCCTGGCAGGCCCTTTTTGGGCTCCACATCTGTTGCTGCCTCTCATGGTCTTGGATCTTTGCTCAGCACAGTGTTATTTCCTGTTTCTTTTTCAGTTCTGTTTTCTGTGTGCCTTACCTTTCCACAAATGTTTGGTTGTCATCTGTTGCTTCCATGGTGGTGGTGGCACCCACTTGGTGACAGATGTCACTGAGGTACATTGACCAGATCCTGGGTTGCTTCTCCAAGTGTATCCTTAGCACACCCTGCTCTGCTTGGCTCTGTGCTCACTGTCCAACCTCATGGTGAGAGGAGTGGGTGGGATTCCCAAGCTCCATAGCTTTGTCTGTGTCACCTGCACCCTGTTCCTTCCTTTCTTTTCTTCCCACACCATCTGTCTACCCTGTTTCACTCCCTGTGGTAACTAGCCCTACATAAAGGGTTCACTGTTAGAGAGAGACCCACCCATCCCTGGTTGAGGCAGACAAAAGCCCAGAGTGGGCCACCCTTTGTTCCTGGTCAAGCCGTGTGTCACCCTAGAGCAGTGCCGCAGTTCTCAGAGATTTTTCAGGGAGGACCCGGTGTGAGGTCACTGTGTTGTGTGTGATCTGAGGAGGGGACAGGAAGATGGGAGCACTGCCATTTCTTAGGATCCCTGATTCTTATCTGCTTGTTTCTCCTCCTTCTTATGCTCATAGCTTGGTAAACCTTTTTTAGGTGGCAACACCAGTTTTTATAGTGTCAACCTGCCTTACTAAATTAGCAGCATCCATAAGGTATTAATTTTTTATACTTAAAATATGCCTAATTTTACTACTCAAAAAGACATTGGTCTTAGTTTTTGATATTTATTATAGTTTGTACATTTTTTTTAGATTTAAGCTATAAAAATCCTTGATACTCCCCCAGTGAATTGGTTGCTTGTGATGGGACCAGGGCAAGGCCAGCCAAGGGGCCCCGGCCCACGGACAGTCTGGTTAGTAGCTCAGATCCCAGCCCTCTAAGTTTCTTCCCTCTAGCCTTAGTATTTTAAAAACCACACGGAGCCGTCTTTAGCCTTCCGCTATTTTGTGGGTGAGGGAGGTTGGGGGATGAGTAGGAACGGCCTGGGTGAGAGGTGAGTGGAGGCTGTACCTTTGCTTCAGGAGGTGAGGTGAATCAGCTGCATGCTGATGTCAAAGTCCTGGTGGAGAAGGGGGTCTGCAGATGGTGGCAGTGACAGGCCAGAGAAGAGTCAGCTCGTAACATGTCTCCAGAGTTGTGCTCCAGCCTCCCTGAAGACCAGCATGAGATACATCTTTGTGAGTCAACATCGGAGCAACTGAAAGTCTCCACTGAACCTGGAAAAGTCGAGGACGCTCCGGTGATGCCCAGGCAAGGGAGGACACAGCTGTGAGCAGCCCTCCCACTTGTGCCAGGATATGGCAGGCTTGGCGTATCTCAGGATGCCCTAATGTGGTTTAATTATGAAAAAGGATTAACCTACAGCAGGAATCCTTGCTCACACTGCAAATGAGCAGGAGGCCATAAAGTACCCTTTATAAATCAATATGATTGCCTGGATTCATTTGGCCCCATAGCTAATGAAACCAAAAAGTAAGTGATTGATTAGAGGAATGTTTTCAAAAGGTTAATTAGTTTGTTTTTCTTTTGTAACCAGCAAGGGGATCGTAGGGCTGAGGGGAGAATGTCATCATGCAGCGGAACCTCTTGGACACTCTGGACCATTGCCTCCGGGCGCAGACCTGAGGTTCTGCCATCTCCACGGTGGCCTGTCACTGCAGAGGGATGGGCGGCTAAAATCCGTGCGTCATTTTGTGAGGAGGGACTCCACAGAGGAATCTGGAGCTTAGAACGGTAATGAACTCTCTTGAGCCACCCAGGTCTTCAGTGGCACACCTGTGATCTCAATCTGGGGGTCCTAGTGTGTGCACATACAGCATGAGGTGCAATGTTCTAAGCTGAGCTTGAAGAAGGAACAGAATCTAAATAAACTCGGGCACAGAAGATGGCCTGGAAGAAGTGTCCATGGGCAGCTGGGTTGTGATGACCTTCTACGGTCACAGTGGGTAACCATCCAGAAGGAGTCTCCTATGCCAGCTTCTCCCCAGAGACAGCGGGGGGCCTCGGCAGTGTTTGTGTTTCTTCAGGGAAGAAACACTATAAGAAGATCAAGGCAAGGGCAAAGTGACAAGTGTGTCTAAAGCATCAGGAAGACTAACGCATGAGTGTAAGGAGCCCTGGACTGGGGGGTTCAAATCCTTTGTGGTGATCCAACAAATGTGGTGGGACACGGGAAAGACAGAAACACAGATAACTCTAAAATGCAAGTCAGCAGAGTAAGGGAGGGGCCAGAATACCGTCCTCCTCCCAGTGAGTTTGTTTCTGGCTCTGTCCGACTCTAAGATGTGAAACTGATGTTCCCAGAATGACTCCAGGGAAGAAAGCCGGTACTCTAATGGTGGTAATGAAGGTGACACGGATACCGGTGGGATTTTAACTGGCTTTGGTACAGGTAAGTAACATGGTTCTTGTGGGCAGGGGGCTCTTCCACAAGAATGGTGGGCAGAGATGGGCTGGGGATGTCGGCCCCACCCTGCCCTGCCCCCTTGCACCCTTGGTGGGTACACAGAGAGCCACAGTCCTCGTGGATTGGGCTGTGGAAGAGGGCAGGAGCCGAGGGTTCATGGAGAGGTTCAACAAGTAGCCATAGCACCTCTCCTCCATGAATGGCAGTGACCTGTGTGCACACTCCCGAGAATATGCTAAGCCCCTTTCAAATATCTCCAAATCTTACCTTCTGAGCCCCTTCACTGTCCAGCTGGGTGGCAGGACCATTCTGAGGGTACACGGCCCGCATTTGTATGGACTCCCAGGGGTGTAGGATTAGCACATAACGGTCTATGGGGCCGAGGCTCCCAGAGCAATGCTGGAGGTCAGTTCTCCACAGAACTCTCAGGAGAGCTCCTGAAGCCCTTGCTTTCTTTCCTCCTGAGTTCCTTGTTCTGTGACACCCTGAGATCAGAGTCTCAGCTCTGGTCCCATGCCATGTCCTGCTCTATTTAAAAGGAGGCTTTTTGTCTACACTTCTGTAGTACACAGAGGCCTATCCACCCCAAAGATTTCGTATCTCCCATGGACCCTCATCTGCCTCCACTGGAGGAAGAGAATAGGATCCTATCTGCCAACCCCACAGGAGTGGTGGAATCCTTACAGCCTTCCAACTAGGACATCTGGGAAACATGACTTCCAGTCTCTGGTCTTGCAGATGACAGGGGACCCTAGAAGGGATGGGGAATGGTGTCTTCAGCAGGTGTCAGGCACAGTGAGGACTCCCTTGGCTTCTGCCTGTGTTGAGAGCTGTGCTCCAGTTTTTAAGATGTCCTAAGTATTAAACCCAGAGTCTGGTCATTTGAGTGCACAGAAGCCAACAATGTGATCAACAATGTCCCTTGGCTCATGTCTGTCTTAGTCCATTCGGGTTGCTGTATAAAGTACCACAGAAATTTATTTCTCACAGCTCTGGAGGCTGAAAGGCCAAGGCCAAGGCCAGCAGATTCAGTGTCTGGTGAGGATCAACCCCCTGGTTCACAGATGATGCCTTCTTGCTGTGTCCTCACGTGGTGGGAGGGGTGAAAGTGTTGCTTCAGGCCTCTGTCACAAGGGCATTTGTCCCACTCACAATGGCTCTGCCTTCATGGCCTCATCACCTCCCACACCATCACATGGGGGATTAGAACTTTTTAATATGAACTTGGGAGACTCACAAACATTGAGACGACAGCAATCATCACGGTACCCCTTTTCACTCAGAAACATAACATGTGCCATGGGCCACCATGACTGATGACACATCATCACCACCATCCCTGTCATTGCCAGTCACCTGCCAGGGTACAGTCTGGCCATCCCAGGGGTTGTGCAAGGTGCCTCCATGTCAGCACGGATCTTTCCCTGGCCATCCGTTACGTCCAGCTGCTGTCACTAAGATGCAGACAGCCCAGAGCTGCTCCTTTTGGCCCCCAAACTGCTCCCCACCCCAATTTGCAGACACTGCCCCAAGGCAGCCAATCTTGAATGTCAGATTCTGGAATTGGAGTCTTCAGCTGGTTGCCATGAGGTTCCTGCTGCTGGGCAGGTGGGAATCCCCAGTCCTGGTGTTTGGAGCTGTCAGTTGTGAAGCTTCCACCTGTGTGAAGGGGATTGGAAGCAGGTGGAAGGGTGTATACCAACTCGTGTATGACCTCTACAATTTTCCCAGAACAAGAAGTAGAAACTAATAGAACTGTGCTCAGAAGAGAACAGATGGTACTCAGGATGATCGATCACCATTTGAGGCAGCCTGTGTGTCCGAGGTCTGTGGCAGAAAAAGGCTGAAGACCAGGCACTGGGTTAAAGAGTCAAAACGGAGAGCTGGGGAGAATCAGACCATGGAAATCCTTCTGCTGAGCTGGGCCTGGACAGGGCAGGCAAGGGACACCGAGATCATCCCGGTGGGATGTGCAGGCAGATGCAATGATGCATCTTGAGCCCTTGAGTCTGCAGAGGGGGCTCCTTCCTCTTCCAGGCATTCTTGGAAGATAGAGGAACCTCCTCTCCTCCCCCAGTCAACATCATGCTGGCCCCCACCAAGCAGGTGCTTCACAGGTACTGTTACAAGATGAAGTAGAGGCTGCCCAGCTGCACTTGAACTTGGGGTAAGCAAAGTTCACCCCACAGCCACACGGTAAGGGTAAGGGCTGGTGACCACATACATGGTAAGAGTCACAATAAAGCTTCAGTCTAGCAAGATGGCTTCTCCCTTCCGTCCTTCTTCCGCATATGGAGCACTCTAGAGGCTTCATTTAAAGCAAGTTATCCTTTGTAGGAATATAAAAATGGAAACGAGCTCACTGTGGTTATGAGGCGTGCATTTGATTTGTATTAAAGGTATTTTAAATATATTTTCTTTGGTAATTTTCCTTTTCCTTAATAAATTAGCAGATCATCTTCTTTACTCATCTGCAATTTGGGTTGCTATTTTTTTTTGTTTTGTTTTCTAAGTGCACTTTATGTACTAAGGCTTAACTGCTACGCTGTGTCATAAAATTTAAATTTTGTTGTTTTTTTCTCTGAATTCTGTTTGTGTTAATTTTGTAGTAATTCTTAATCTTTATGCCATTTAACATATGAACTTTACCCATAAATTTGCTTTTTTTTGGTTCTTAAAAAAGTTAATTACTTTGAGATGAGTTTTGTTATGAGTTTCATGATTTTTTAAAAAAAAAATTTTCTGTCAAACATTTTAAGCCATCTAAGTTTCTTTTGGTCTATGCTGTGAGATAAGGGTTAGGCTTATTTTTGTCCAAATGGCTATACATCAAATTTTCTTGGTCATTTATCAAATAAGCCATCCCCTCCCTTGAATTCACTTAGATCAGTTCCTGGCAGTTTTATTCCTTTTTACCTTATCTCATCTCTGCCACCTCCCGACACACACTGTCATTGTCTTGAGCAATAATACAACCTCATGTTTGACATGAAAAATTTCTTCTCCTTTATTCTCTCTTGCAGTATTTATTGGCCATCCTTGGTTATTTATTTTTCTAGGTAAACTGAGCATCTTTGTGTCATGTAGAAACGGTCTAATGGGATTTTGATTGGAATTATGTCAAGTGTATGAACAGACTTGGGGAGAATTTGGCAGAGCTGGGTCATACGTTCTCCTCTTGGCAGAGCCTTGGGTGTCTTCATACATGGCTCGGATGCCAGGAAATGCCACTGATCGGTCCTTCTCACCTCTGGGCTCAACCAAGGCCCCCCTAACAGCAACGCCCCTTGACAGGCCTCCAGACCATTGGCTGGCCTTCTGTGGGCTCTCATGTCCTGGAGCTCGGGCATGAGGGTGGTATGGGGTTCATCTTAATTCATGGTCACGGGGGTGCTCCTCTATGCCCCATGAATATTTGAGAAGAGACTCCAAGCAGCACTCCTGTAAGAGATGCAACCCATGACAAATGATGAGAAAGCTGGGAGGAGGAGGCCAGTTGTATTCCAAGGTTGCCTGGCTGGTGGCTGGCAGATCAGAACCTGGTGCCAGCCTGTTTCTGAGAGCCTCATTTCTCACTGTCTTCCAGGATCCATTGGGTGCTGGACTACCAAGAGTTAAGCCAGGTTCTGTAGAAACTCTGCACAGAGCCTCTGTGGTGACCAGAGAACCCAGGTTGGCTGGGCTCCAAGGAACCTTCAGGAATTGCACGGATGATTCTCTTTTCTTGGATGCTCCATTGACATTTAGCAGAATTGCCTTGTCAGCAAATTAACGCCTTGGCAACTTTTACCTTGAGCGACACCCAAGAAGGCCTCGTTCTGGCTGTGGCTGCCCCTCCCTGCTATACCTCAGTTTCCACTCCTGAGACTCAGTGAGGGCTGGAGCCCAGCCTCCTATGTCCTGACCTGCTGTGACCTAGAAGGGCAAAGGCATATTGAATTAGGATCCACCCTCCAGACTTCCTCATCACTTGATAATATCTACAAAAAAATCTATTTTCACATAAGGTCATATTTACAGGTACTGTGACCCGAGTAGCTGTGACCTTTCCTTGTCACTGTGGGCACTTTTTTCTGCCTTCCTAAAAGAGACTTATTCACACGCTTTCGTCTTCTGCTGGCTCTCTTCTTTCCCAGGAGACTTTAATACACCCATCCTTGAGGAAGAAAGTCTCCTGGTTCTGAGAGACAGAATTCCTTAGTCAGCGCTCTCGGGTGGGATATTCTTACACGTTTTCTGATCGCCATGGTGGTGCTAAGTGATCAGTCTGGTGATCTTTCTGATTCTTATTAACTTTTCTTCTTCTCGTTTTGAAGTCGGTATCAGATCTGCATGGGGTAGGAGAGGATGCTTTTCTTGGGACCAGATGAAGTTCACTCTGGGCAGACTCCTGCATTGATAAGCTCACAGCTAAAAAATTGGCTCCCAATCCCCTGCAGTCTCTAATCATAGCCATGCAAATTCCATAGAAAAGAACCACAGGAGTCCCGATGGCTGGAAATCAGTCTGCATTGAAACAGAACAGATGCCACATCTAGGTATCTGAAAGCCAGGCTCCCAGGCTGCACCCAGAAAATTCCCTCCTCTATCAAAACTCTCAGTCCCCCTCTCAATGTTCTGCAGGGGCAGGCAGCCAGGTGTTCTTCTCCTTCCCCTGTCCACTGTTCATAGGACTGACCCTCCCAGGGACAGGTGCCCAGGCTGGCCGAGGCTGCCTGCACCCCTTCCAGGAAAGAGAAGGTGGACAGTTCAATTCTGCTCAGAGAGCCTGAGTCTTCCCTGCCCTGCCCTTCCCGCCAACACTGACAGAGCTGATACTTCCTTTGTAGCTGGCCTGCCCCATGAATAAAGATAAGCCTGTGGGTGATTTCATTCCCGCAGCCTGCTTCTGCAGCTTCCTGACAAATGTAACTCTGATTTTGACAGGAGGGCTTTTGCTTTGTTTTTGAATTTCACATCATTAATATTTTTTTCCTGCTGACGTTAGTGTCATGCGGTGTCTGGGTGTTCTGAGATCAGTCTGTGAATCAATTTCTAGCATATATAATGCAGCCAGACCTTCTGGCACTACCCAGTCTGCTTCAGATTCTTTCCATTGGGGTTGCAAAGTCTTCAAGAGGCAGGGGATGGAGGTCACAGAATTGGGCTGCGTGTGCTGTTGGGTGCAGGTGGGGTGGGGTCTGGATGGAATGGCTAGGGCTTAGGGTTGGACTGAGAGCTTGAATGGTGCTGCCATTGAATCAGAACTTGGAAGAGGAACAGGACTTCCACAGAACTGGGCTGTCATGGCAATAAGAGCAGCAGTGGCAGAGAACAATGAAAGCCTAATTCTGAAAACTTAAGGATCTTCCCTTCCACACAGTTAACACTTGTCAAGGACTAACTTACCTCACTGCACAGGGAGTTGGCAGGAGAGTGAAACCAACTGAAAGAAGAATTTGAAGATCAGATGCTTCTATGGTAAGCCAAGAAAGGCAAGCTGGAGGAAGGCTGCTAAAATAAGACAGAACTGGCTAATGTCCTGCTGGGCAATGAAGTTGTAACCTAGGGATTTAAAAATCTTCCCTGCCAGAGAGAAGGCATTTGCATATGTGCTGGAGAAAAACCTACAAGTTAATAATGTCCGAGTCTAGGTTCAAATCAATAGGAGAGCAAGTCAGACAGAGGCACCCCCTGAAAGAATTAATTCATGCATGTGTGTGATGTTCAAAGTCATAAAGGTTTGGATAGACTTTATTTTTTTCTGTGCACATGTAGGCTCTGGAGTGAAGTCTTTCCTTTGCTCCAGCCTGGTGACAATGGGGATGGCCCATCTCCCTGCCAAAGTGGGGGTGGGGAGTCGTCATTGCCCATAAATCATACCTTTGTCCTGCACACTGAATGAAGTGTAAGTTTCAAGTGCTTGGCCTGGCTGCAGCTCAATAAGTGCCATCAATAATTATAATAACATTAAAAAATTAATGCAGAAAAGTGCCAGCATCACAATGACTTTAAGTAGCTGATGAGTTGGAGCACAGTGACAGAAGGCCCCCAAAAGGCATGGATCCATATTTACAGAACAAGTCAGTGAGAACGGAGGGTCAGCTGGAGACACAATCTGGTCTTCCACATCATGAATGGGGGTAGGGTGGGGGTTTGGAAGGCCTGTGAGCAGATCTGTGGGGTTGGATGCACTCAACGGGAAACACCAGGCATTGGGAGATGAAATACAGCTGGACCCCGTGGAGTGTCAGGGGACAGGCAGGCAAGAGACCAAGCAGACAGATCCACAGGAGTGCATGGGGCCTGGCAGATGTCCTGCCATTTTGTCCTGACCCCGCTTTGCTGGGAGAGGGTCTTTGTCTTGGGACCAGTGGCCCTTTCTGCCACCAGGATGGCTGGCTGGGCATCCAGGACTCAGGTGGCAGTCCAGGTATCGAACCGTCACTGTCCTCTAGTTTACCTCTCCGTCTCCAGCCCCTGAACTCAGCCTCATTGCCTGGTCCACACCTCCATGATGTGAAAGGGAGTCCATCTAACTCTCAGTGTAGCATCTTGCTGGACCCTGTCCACAGCTCTGAGCAGGACTCATCTGAGGCTCTCAGGTGCAGAAATGCTGATTAGGGGGCCAAGTGCCACCTTTGTCCAGAGGTCCAGCAGTTCAGCAGGGCTCCACTTACTCTAGTGACCATGGAGTCACATCCTTCCCTCTGGGGGTCAAGGACATGGGACAGCAGAGCTGTCAAAACCTCATGTCTTAGCACTGAGGGGCAGACGCCTGACCTCCAGGGCAACCTGAATGAACCCCGGGTGCTCTTTTGATATCTGATCTGATAACCAGGGTCTTCAGTGACACGACCTCACCTGTACTTCGAGCTGTTTGTAGACTCAAGTAGGAGGATCTTGATGTCTTGGTCCATTTCGGCCAAGAATGGAGCACCATAAACAGGGTGACTTAGAAACAACAGAAATTTACTTCTCACAGTTCTTGGCTGGAAGTTCAAGGTCAAGTGAGGTGTCAACAGATTCAATGTCTGGTGAGGACTGCTTCCTGGTTCCTAGACAGCGCCGTCTCTCTGTGTCCTCGCTTGATGGAAGGGGTGAGGGACACTGGTCCTAGGAGGGTTCGCCTCTCATGTCCTTATCACCTCCCAACATCTCTTCCTAATATCAGCAACCTCGGGGTTAGGATTTCCGCAATGCATTTAGGAGACACAGACATTGAGACCACAGTGTTGAATGGCTGCCTTTGGTGCCTGTACACTCAGGGTTCTGCTAACTGGTCCAGGACAGCTGTGAGGAGGATGGGCCCTGCAGGAAGCTGGGACCTGCAGCCCCCGGGGATGTGGAGGATGGCTCCAGGCTCAGCTCCAGGAGAGGGACCAAACATCGGCCTTAAGTTCCTGTGCTCTGCGGCCTCTGCCTTCCCAAGCAGAAGGTGGAAGGGTGTCCTACCAACGTGGACTTGAAAGATAACCTGTGGCTGTAGCCAAGACCCAAAGATGGGGAGACTGCTTCTGTGGTGACAGCTGCCTCCTGACATACAGGAAGGTCAGCTGGGCTCACCTGCTACAGTTCTTGTGGGATGGGGGTCTTTCCCAGCTCACTTGGGGCATCACTGCAGCAACACTCCTCAGTCTCCACCATTGGTTTATGAGCTGGGCAGAGACTCTTCTCAGCTTCAGGCCTCTGCAGACAAGGGCACACAAGCTGAGGGATGCTGGTGCCAATCTGCCTTGCCCAGGGCAAGTCTTTCCTGCCTGGCAGGTGTTGCACCAGTACAAAGACAGCTCCTTCCTTTCTTTCTTCTGTCACTTTTCAGCATGCTGACATGTGGGGACATTGCCTAGACATACAGGTACAAGACAGGTAGGATGGGTGTGGCCACTGCTCCTGTCCTGACTCCCCAGGAGGAAAGACAATCTGGACAGGGTCACTCAGTCCATAAGTGGTGGCGAGTGGATGATCCCAGGCTCCCTGACAGCAGGGTCCACATTGGCTTCCTGTCTTGCTAGCACTCCGAGCACTTCTGATTCCTTCCTCTGGCCCCTGGCCAGCTGGTATGCAGCCAGGTACCCTCTGAGGTGGGAGATGCTTTAGCCCTGCCTCATCTGGTGCTCCTGGATGCCCACTCAATAGGGTGTGCCAGGGATACCTGCCATCTCCACATGCCTAAAGACCCCAAGGCCCAGGGACACCCAGACCCAAAGCTTAGACTTCCCCCACTGATAGACCCTGGTCCATGAGCCCAGGCTGCAGGGAGGAGCCAGGTGCACCTTGCAGGCTTCCAGGCAATGCCCTGGAAGACCTGCAGGTGTCCAGGTGATGGACAGTGGCCCTTTCTTTTGTTTTCATTCAGCTGGAAGGACACCTCAGAATCAATTGTGACTCAGCCTTGTTGTCACGTGATGCTGGATGGGTCACTCAACCCTGCGGAGGCTTCCACTTATGACTTGTTTGTCAGATTTTGTGTGGACTGTGAAATAATGCAGAAGTGTCTGGATGTCCCTTTTAGCCACAGTGTCCAGTTACCCACTTGGCACTGGCTCTGGGCCACCTCTGGTTTCCTTGAACTCAGAAGCTCAGAGCACTTACTGCAGGCAGAGGCTGGAGGGAGGGGCAGCTCAGGTCTGTGCACACATGGACTCTGTGGAGGTTGCAGGCCCTTTGTCAGCCCCGAGAGCCCATGTGGCCTCCTCCGGGCAGTCCATTCACAAAGGTGCCCAGGTGGAGATCAGGGGAGGCACAGACAGTCCTGGCTTGTGCTGTCTCTCATCCATCTCAGCCTGTGAAGCCTCTGGCCCAAGGCTGAGGCAAGCTGAGGCCAAAAGAATGATGGAAACTGAAGACTGTCGTGATTGATGTCCACTGTCGGGAGGTGTGCCCTGTCCCTGTGACGACTACTCAACCCTCTGTCAGAGCCCCCCTCTCCACCCAAGTTTCCCTCATAGGATGCAGGGACACCAAGGCTGGTGGGAAGTGGCCCAGAAACAGTCTCCACATTGTTGGTGGTGACTGTCATGGGGCTGTGGACTTCCCAGGAGGCAAGATGAACACTCTGCACCTGCACGGGGGGCCCTGAAGTGGTAGAGTGGGGACACAGCCAGCCCAAGTGAGGACCCAGGGCCCAGCTCTCTGGAGGGATTGGAGTCTCTGGGAACTTTGCAGCAGTAACAGGCTGATGGTGTTTCTCCCTGACTCCTGCTAGCGGTGGGGACAGTGGGAGGTGTGTGTCTTGTGAACAGGTGAGTCCCAGGCACAGGGAGTGTGTCATCGACTCGGGGGAGCAGGGCCCGACATTGCTGCCAGTCAACAGTGCCACCTTCCTTGGGTTGTACTTCGCAAGAAGCTTGATTCTAGAAGGTTGGCCAGGCATCAGAGGCGTGGGAAGACCCAGCCTGGTCCAGGAGCGTCTAAGGAGCGAAAGCCCTGAGGCAGTCCTGACCCTGACAGGCGCCAGGTTCTTGCTAAAGTGCCAATGCCCTGGTCACTGCGCCTTTGCCAATGTTGGGTTTGCTTCAGGCCCACACTGAGGGTTTATGGTACTGATTTTCATGCCAGATGAAGAAAGAGGGCAAAAACATTGAGGTCAAATGTCAATCCCTTCCTAATATGTATAGCTGCACATGGGCCATCCTCCCTCCCCAGGCTGAGCTTGGGGTGCTGGGATAATGGTTGCTCCTTGTCTGGGCCATCTTGTGAATACAAACAGGAAGATGTCAAGAAGAGGGGCTGCAGGGGAACAGAGAATGCCAGCCACTCCAAGTCTGCTGGAGCTGTGGGCACCCTGGGCACAGCTTCCTCCCTGTGTCTGGTCCCTCATCCATGAAATGGGAAAAGTGGTGGTGGGAAGCTGGTGTAGTTGTCCCCCTTTATTTATGGGGGACACATTTCCAAATCCCAAGTGGATGCCTGAAACTATGGGTAAGACAGAACTCTACTGTTTTTCCTGTACCTACGACAAAGTTGGCTTTAGAAGCCAGGCTCATTAAGAGAATAACAAGAATAGCTAATAACGACACAGGAAGACTCTAACCATTTGTTGTGCAGCGTATCTTTCTCTTGACGTGCCTTATTGCACCACACTACCTTAGGCTATTGCTATTGACCATGAGCAACTGAAACCGCAAGCCAGGGGCTCCAGGACAGCCCACCAAGGGGCTGCATTTGAGCCACGTGAAGTGGAATCTCCCCAGGACGGTGTCCTGTGGCTGTGCGGGTCCCCACAGTTCTGCTCATTTTAGGGACTTGCTCAGCCTCCTCCCACTCTCCTGCTCCAGGGCACACAGACGCCCACCATGGTGGGTACTTTGCAAACTCAGAGCACACACATGTAACGAGTCTTCCTTCTGAGTCTAGGCCAGTGCTCCTTGGCTACTCTCCAGGTCCCCTTGTGACTCTTCTGGACAATTGTTATGTCATCTTCTTAGGAAAAATGCACCCTTTTTCCTTTCTCCCTCTCCCTAGGGTGGACAGAGGGGAGACCAGTTAGACACTGTGTCAATGTGCCAGTCAGCATTCCATCACTGGGACAAAATACCTGGGAAAATCAACTTTCAGGAGGAGAGATTTACTGTGTCTTGTGGTTTCCATGGTCACTCGTCTCCACGTTTCTGGGCTGTAGTGAGGCAGAGAGAGTGTCATGGTTGGAAGTAGGAGGTGGAGGAAAGCTGTTTACCTCACGGTGGCTGGGACAGGGGTGCAGCAAGAGACGGGACAAGACTTACCCTTCCAGATATGCCCCAGTGACATGCTTCCTCCTCATAGGCTCCATTTCCTGCAGTCCCCCCAACTTCTCAATAAGTCGTTCAATTATGAACTTGTCAATGGATAATCTATTAATGAGCTCAGAGCCCTCAGGAGCCAATCACTTCCCTCAAACCCCAGTTCTGAACACTGCTTCACTGGGGAAGCAGCTGTCAACACATGGAATTTTGAGGGACATGTCAGATCCAAACCATGACAGTAAAACACTCTGATAGCTTCAAATAGAGCCTGTGCCCCAAGTAAACAGATGACGAGCCTTGGCTGGGAGCTGGCCCCATTCTCTATGTCTCTGGACTTAGATATCCCATGGAAAGCACACAGCGGGTTCCTGGTGGTCTTTGTGGTGTCTGCCTGGCCACACCTGCCCTTGACAGATGTCAACATCAACCCTCAGTCCCAGTACCTGTTTCTAAAGAGTGCTGTGTGTCCGCAGAGCCTTCTAGGTGCAGAAAACTTTGCCCGCCTCTCACGGATTCCAACGTTGGCGAGATGCCCATCAGCTGGTATTCTGATTGTTTTCCTTCCTCCCTGATAAGGTTTTGAAAGTAATAAAGAAAGGGGCCCCAAGGAAACCAGATAACGGGATTAAAGTAAGAAAAGGAGAGACAGCCAGGCAATGTTTCAGAGATGCTCTCAGATGACCTGTGGGCAAATCCTTCCTTTAATTGTCACTAAAGGGATTCTACAATTTCCTCTTCAGATGTAAAGTGTTGTGACTAGCAGAGCGTAATTAAAGTGCATTCCAGAGGGACAGAGAGCAGTCCAGGTAGACCTTGGAGAGCAGCCTGGGAACGCATCCCTGTTGCATTGTCTTGGAGCGTCCTTGTCAGAAGGCAGGAGACCATGCTGTGGAGGCAGGACCAGGAGTAATTAAAATGCCTTTAATTGGAAGATTCCATAAGCCTGATGCACGAATGTAATTTCCACTCTGTTCCTTGGCGCTCCTGTTGGGAGCTGTCGAGAAGCCAGGAGTTCTTCCAAGCTGGTAGAGAATGTTCTGAATAGAGCTGAATCATGGCTGGGTTTGCACCTCGAGGCCCAACCAGTGGGTGATGAAGGCAGAGGAGCATCCTGGGAGCTTCCCAGGCTGGAAGCTCAGGCAACAGCAAGTCAGCTAAGGAAGGGAGATGAAGGCAAGGTGGACAGATTCGGTCAAGGCTGAAGAGCAGAGACTAGCAATGGTGTCCTGAAGGTGTATTGAATTCTACCAAGAAGTCACTACTGACCGGTTTAAAACAACATGGCTTTATTAACTTGCCATTCAGGACTTCAAAGTCCCAAATGTGCCGTGGTCCTTCTAGAGGCTCTGGGGAGAATCTGTTCCACACTTTTCCAGTTTCTAGAGGTTCTCAGGGCCTTGTGACTCCTCCATCGATGACAAGGTCAGCAGCATGGCACCATCAGGTCACTCTGACTCTGACTTTTGACTCCATTGTCATGTCACAGTCTGCAGCCTCTGGCCTCCTTGTCACAAGGACCCTGTGATGGCAACAGACCCACTCAGGTAATCCAGAGTCATCTCCACATCTTAGAATTTTTGCTTGTTTTTGGCAATACTGGATTTGAACCCAGAGCTTTGCACTTGCTAGGCAGGAACTCTTCTCTTCCACTGGAGTCACTCCACCAACCCTTGGTTATTTTTGAAATAGTGTTTTGTTTTGGCTGAGGCTGGCCTGGATTGCAACCCTACTATCTTATGCTTCCCTTCCATAGCTGGGATGAGGGGTGCTCACTACCATGCCCAGCTATTGCTGTTGCAATGAGGGGGTCTCGCAAATTTTCCACTTATTTTTCACCAGTCTGACCTAGAACTGCAATCCTCCTAATCTCAGCCTCACAAGTAGCTAGGATTACAGGCATGAGCCACTGCACCTGGCCGATCTCAGATTCTTTAGTCACACATACAGAGTCCATTTAGCCACCAAAGGCAGCACATCCACAGGTTCTGAAGATTAGGACGTGGACACCTTTGCAGGGACATTGTTTTGTCTGCTATATGAGGATGATGTGGAACCTGTGCTTAAAGAGAGACCCTGGACAGCAGGAGGAAGGAGCTGTTTCTTTTTCAACCATGGTGTAATACCGTTGAATAAAATAAATGCAGGTGGGTTGCAATTTAAAGCATTTATTTGAGCAGGTAACAAACAAATGATGAACTGGACGACTCAGACCACGAGCAGCGTGGGCTCAGAACACGAGTGGCATGGGTTCTGGTGGAGGTGGCTGAGGGAAAGCTTTTTTAGGGTGGGTGAGGGAGCAAAGCAAAAAATGACCCACTGGTCGGGATGGGGGGACTTTGCGTGGCCTGTCCTGATGGACAGTTCCTCACACTGACCGGGGCTTTGTCAGGCCTGTGACTGGCTCAGCTTATGCTTTTTGCTGCTTAGGACACAGCTCCCCACTGCCTCGGGGGCCTTGGTCTCATGGTCTCTTGCTTAATCGTCTTAACAACACACATTACTTTTATGATGGCAACCACACTAAAGCAGCTCAATTGAAAGGCATTAAGTAGACTCACCCTGTGTGCAAACATCAGCAATGTGTAATTTCAGAATACTTTCACCCTCCCACAGAGAGAAACCCTACAGCCATCAGTGGCCACTCCTCATTTGCCCTCTCGCACTCCTGGCCCCACCGGCCACCAGTGTCCTGCAGTCGTATCTCCATCTCTGGGTCTGCTTAATCTGGATGTTTCATAAAAAAGGCATCTTCACTCAGCATTGTGTTTTCAAGGTTTGTCTACCTTGGACATGTGTTGGAACTTTGTTCCTTTTTATGGCTGAATACTATTCATAATTCATATATACCACATTTTGTGCATGTCACCTGGGTCATTTCCCTTCTTGGCTATTGCGAGTGCCGCTGCTGTGAACACTGTGCAGACACACGCTGCGTCTGTCTCTGTCTCCATCTCTCCTCTGCCTTCCTCTCTGCCTCGTCTACCCACAGCCCTTCTGTGTGGATAGAGATGCCACAGAGGAGGGAAGGACCTGGGGAAAATCCTCTGGTCCTGTGTATGAGCCCGTTGACTACGGGGGTCTGGCTGTGTGGCTGCCTCTCTCCAACAAGCCTTCCTGACCCTCCCTGGCTGCCATGGACTCTGTGACCTGTGGGCCTGTTTCTGACCTTCCTGAGTGGTGATCCTGTGATTGTGACAGACGCGCCATGCTTGGAGGTGGCTGGAGTCTTGGTGGACATGCCAGAGCTTCAGCCATGAGATGGACCTCACTTGTTGATGACGGCACTGAACAGGGCAGAAGTTGCATCTACCAAGAAACCAAAGGTCCAGACAGAGGTGCCCACTCCCCTGGCTGCCACCAACCCCTGCTTGGTCCCAGTGACGTGGGTGGGAGAACCAACCCCTGGCAGCCACTTTCCAGAGGGCCTGTCCTTATTTTCTGCAGATTTTCCACATATTCTATCAAAATTCATGACATAACGATGTCATTATAAAAATGACTCTTGCTCCTTTTTAAAAATTAAAAAAATGACTCTGTAATTTCCATCCTAAGAGATTGATTCTGAGGGTAAATAGCATTGTCCCCACAGCCACTAATGCCAAACAATATCACAATTAAGCTCATTCAGATTAGTGAGACGAACCACGACCTCATGGGATGTTTCTGTCTTGAGAGGAATAAAGACGGAGCCTGAGGACAGACCGAGTGGCTCTTTAATCCAGGGTGAAATGAGTTTGGGAGTGAGAGGCGGCCAGCTGCAGGACAGACAGAAGCCCTCCAGCCTTCAGGTCCTGCCTGACCACTTTGGACAAGGAGATCGGGGGTCACAGCCACACAAAGCCAGGGGGCCGTCACTTCCAGGACACTTGCACATTCAGGTTTCGCCAAAGCTTAGGTTGCCATCTTGTCACTCACAAGTCTTGTTCTGTCAGTTTCTCTTTTCTAGAAATATAAGCGCAGTACTTACGGCTTCACGATGAAGCTCTCCTTGCTACCTTCGTGTTCTGTTGCCCTCGTCCTGGACGCCTCCTCCCCGAGGGGACTCGTGGGGCAGGTGTGATGGCTAATGTCATAAGCCAGCTATGCTATGGGTTGCCCGGATGGCTGGCCAAAATTGCATGCGGAGTGTCGGTGAGGGTGTTTCTGGTAGCCAGCATGGACTGAGTGAAGACTTGTTCTCACCAGTATGAGTGGACTTCATCCAACTCGGAGGCCCAGACAGAACAAGGAGGCAGAGACAGGGCAGATTCTCTCTCCTGTTTAGCTGGGAAGTCCATCTTCTCCTGCTCCAGACACCAGTGGGCACCCTTGGATCTCAGACCTACACCAGCACCCCCCACCCAGTCCTCAGGCCCTCAACCTTGGAACAGGAGCTTCCTGAGTTCCCAGGCCCTCGGAACCTGGGCGGAACCCCACCACTTGCTCTCCAGGGTCTCCAGCTTGCACAGTGAGCCGGGGACTTCTAGTGAGAAGTCCACTTCTAGTGAGAGTTCCACTGCCATGGGAGCTGGTTCCCACGAGTCTCTTCTTGCCATGTGTTTGTACAGAGCCTATGGGTGGGAAGCTCTGCAGGACCCTGACAAACATGGAGACATAGTGCACTTGCCACCCTCACTGGTGGTCAAGGTGACCTTGAGATGTCCATTATGGACCTATCCCCACCTGGCATGGCAGTGGTTCAGCAGGGTCCCTCTGATCTGTGGGATGACTGTGAGACGCCACTCACAGATAGGAGTCTGATGAGATTGCACGGGCACAGCGTGATGGATGACAAGGGTGAAAGGGAGGACAGCCAGAAGCAGAATGACAAGGTGGTAATGTCTGTGATCCTTGTTTGCTTGGTACTGGGGACTGTGATGGCCACATCCCATGGTGTCACTGAGATGTTTTCAGTGCCCTGGAGGACTGTTTTGCCCACTGAAAAGACGACTCAAGGGTCACTTAAGAACTTTTAAGGTTTTTATTTGATTTGTTGGATCACATGTTAATAACTGCTTTATCCCTTTAGAGCCAACTTTGATTAATGCTTGATGCTATTTACTGGGTCGATAATTAAACTCTCTTAAGTGGTTTTTGTATTTCAAGGGTCTGAGTAGCAAACAGAGCACTGAGCATTTAAATTGTGCTTGTAGATCTAATAAGTTAAGCTAACGAATTTGAGGCCTCTCCAATTCTCTGTGTTTCAATGTCCTTTGTGAATGGAGGAACATTCTTTTGTTCCTCTTGTTACAAAAGATGACCTTTTTTGTTTGTTTGTTTGGAAAACAAAAAACTAGAAACCAATATTAAAGCACAGTATCTCTGAGGTAAGGTTCACATGAGTAAGATGGTTACCTGTTCCCAAAACCAAGTAAAAAATAGCCTGGAGCCTCCCACACGATTTCTGCCAACTGCTACCTTCAAATGTTACTGCTGTTATTACCTGGATTACTTCAGAATTTCCTTTCTAAATTCACTTAAATAGTACCCTGCATTCAGTAGCCTTTCGGGTCTGGCTTCCTTCAGACAATCCCACTGTAGTGGCTATAAGGGATGTACCATGGCTGTGAGGATAATGAGAGCCAGTAGGCCCATCACACATCTTCAAGGGCCTACAGTTCGTGCCACTCAGCAAAGTGAGGTAACCTGACCTGGGGATGTCCAGCCCTGCTGGGCATCTATGACATGGAGACCTAAAATCTCTGGTTGCCCCAGAGGCATGGCCACCTCAGCATAGATGCAATTTCATGACCCTTAGAACAATCCCTCCTTTGCAAGAATGCCTGTCAACTGACATGAATGCTTAAGGTGTAAGGAAAGAGAAAGAATGGCCCAAATCTGAGGCTGGTCCTTGTGGAGAGACCTTCCTGGTGAGTCAGTCACCTGACACTTGACTGTGTCTGGCTTGCAGCCTGCACCTGGACTTCGATGTGTCTGAGCCTTACCACTGATGTGAATCAGACCAAAAGAGGGACGCTTCAGGCAACATGGTTGGGTAGGGCCTTCTGGGAGCCCCAGACTGTACATGTGTGTGAGAGACTCATCTGCATCTTTGGGTGTAGTGCAGCTCGTTCTTCCCATTGTCGGAGGGAAGCTGGTGCGTTCTTTCTTTCGGTCACTGTGGGATAGGAATCTCCACATGCTTTTATCTGTTCTCCATGGACAGCACTGGGGTTGTTTCTGGTACTTGGCTACTAGATTGCTGCTTTGAAGCTGCATGTAGCTTTTGGTGCACATGTGCTCCTGCTTCTGCTGACTATTTCTAGGAGTAAAGTTGGGGGTCACTCACAGTCTACGCACTTTCTCGTCTTGATGCATGGTGTCGAGCCGTGTCCCAAGGTTCTGCAGGACTCCCACTCCCAACATCACTGGTGAGCACTTCAGCTGCTCCTCGTCCTCAATACTTCTCCATCCATGTCTAAACCTTTAGCCATTTAAGTGAGAAGTTGTGGCTTTAAAATGCACTTTCCTGATGACTAATAAAGGTAGAACCTTTTTGTATTTACTAGTCATTTGACACCATAATTTATGGAGTCCCTGTGCAAGTCTGTTGCCTACTTTTTACTTAGCCTATGTGTCTTCTTCCATTTAGAGAATAGTAAGAGTCACTTTTTGTATTAGATGGCCATATTGCAAACACACTACAAAAATGTCCTCCTGTCTGTGTTTGCATTTTGCTCCTTCCTCCAAAGTCATCCACTGAAGCTTAGAGACCCTCCATTTTCATGAACTCCAATTTATTTATCCTTCCCTTATGATTCATGTTTCGCTGTGTCCTGTTTAGGAAGCCCTCACCTTCCCAGGGTCATGATGACATTTTTCTACGCCATCACCTACATTCAGTGTTTTCAGTCACATCTGGCTTAGAATGCCCTGGGAAGTGATGTTTGCGCATGGGTGAGCTAAGCTTCAGAGTTCCCTGAGATCACTTCCCTCAGTGACCCGAGTGTCTCCTCACCACGCTACTGTGACACCATGGTCAGTCGTGTGGTGAGTGTTGTCTGTCTCTGGACTCCGGATCCCACTCTGATTGTTTGTTTGTCATGTGCATTCCAGGCTCCTTTGTTTGTTCATCTTGCTTTTTATCTCTGATATGTTCTTCTTATTAAAGTATGTGGTTAATGCCAGAGCTTACTCTTTGTGCTGTACCAGCTGTGGCTTTAGCAAGTGCATAATGACGTAAATGACAACACCTTTCCTCTGCCTGTTTGTTCATCTCCCCACTGACCTTCTAAAATATATATTCATTTTTTTAATATATATTAAAATATATATATGTATATAAATATATATATTATAGCAAAATATAGAAATATAAACCCAAACCTTAAAGTGTTTTTTTGCAGGACTGGGGTCTGAACTCAGGGCTTTGTGGTCTTCCACTTGAGCCACACCTCCAATCCATTTTGCTCTGGTTACTCTCAAACTTTGCCTTGGCTGGTCCTGAACTGTGATCCTCCCGATCTCAGTCTCCCAAGTAGCTAGGATTGCAGGAGTGAGCCTCCAGGGTTGGTGTAAGCATTTTAATCATACAATTTAGTGGTACTAAGTGCATTTACGCTGTCGCACAAACATTGCCGCCATGTGAAGAACTTCTTCAGCTTCCAAAACACTAATCCAACCTCCCACCGTTCCATCTTCTGCTCTGTGAATTGCTTTCTGTGCTGTGAGTACTTCGTACCAGTGGAATCCCGCAACCCTGGTCTTTTGTTTCTGGTTACTTTCATTCACCGAATTTCAAAGTCTAACCAGGTTATGGCACGTGCAGAGCATCTGCTTACATATTTTGATGGTCTCCCGTGAGGTGTGTACATTTTTAATAATTGCTATATCTTTTTGCTGTTGAGAGTTTCATTAACACATAAAGCCTTTCTGCGTCTCTTGTAAAACTGTCTGCGGTTGACTTTGCTTGTCATCAGTCTAGCTACTGCTGCTCTCTTTTGGTTACTGTTTCTATAGAAGATCTTTATCTGTCTTTCAATTTCAACTTTCTTAGACATGATATAGTTGGATCCTGTTTGTTTGCTAAAAAAATAGTTCATTCTGCCTATTTAGCTCTGTCTTTTGACAGAAACTCATTAATTCACACTTACAGTATGATGAGTAAGGAGGGACTGACTTTGTCATTTTGCTACTTGCTTTCCATATGCCTTATTGTTTCTGTTCTTTATTTCCTATATGGCTGTCTTCTGTATTTGGTTGAGTTTTGTAGTGAAACATTTTATTTCTTCTCCTTTCTTTTGGTGTGTGTCCCATAGCTATCTTTTGTGGGTACTACAGAGAGTACATTTAACATTCTAAAGTTATAACTAATTTGAACTTGTATCAGCTCAACATTGATAACATAAAAACCCCTGCTTTTATTCAGTTCTGCCAGTAAACCTTTCAGCTATTGATGTCACAAAATTACATGTTTATATATTGTATGACCAAAGACATAGAACAATAATTTAATGCATTGTTCTCTTAAACCACATAGACAACAGAAAAGTGGGGATGAAACTGGCTTTTCTCATATTCCAAATTATTATTTTTAGTGAGATATTTCTTCATCTGACTTCAAACCACTTGCACTTTCTTTCCTTCTTCAATTTAGAAGAGTCTTGAGAGCATTTCTCGCAGTGCAGGTCCTGGAGCTAGCAGTATTCGTCACTTTGATTGATTTGAGCATGTCTTCATTTATTTATCCCACAGTGCCTTAATTTCAGCTTCACGTTGAAGGACAGTTTTTCTAGATAAACCACCCTTTGCTGATAATTTTTTGTTGTTGTTCCGCACATAGAATACATCAATCCACTGCCTCTGCCTCCATGTTCCTGATGAGAAGTCTATTTCTGCTTTTGATTTTTTCTCTTGAAACAGACGTTGGAAGTTTGACTGGAATGTGTCTCAAGGTGGGTCTTTTTCAGTTTATCCTTCTCGGAGCTCCCCGAGGGTCTTGTCTTCTATCATGTTTGAGAAGTTGTGGGTCATTATTTCTTCAAACAATCTCTCTGCCTCTTTTGTTGCTCCTCTTCTTCTGGCCCTCCCACCAGGCACCGATGGGTCTGCTCGGTGGCACCTCACAGGTCTGCTTGGATTCTGCTCTCTTCTGCAATATTCTTTGGGCTTCTCAGGCACAGCAGTGTGAGTCGTCCTGTCTTCAAGTTCACTGATTTTTCTTCTCCCTGCTCAGATCTGCTTGAGTCCCTCTAGTGAACTTTCCATTTCAGTTCCTGTACTTTTGCACTCTAGAGTTGGCTTCATGTCGTCTTCTTTCAGTTCTTTGAGCATCCTTTTGTTCTACATCATTACCTCCCAGATCTGCCATCAGGTGGATCTTTTTGTGTTTCCCTTTGAACGGACCAGACCTCCTGTTTCTTTTCATGCCTTGTGACTTTTTGTTGAAAAGTGGACATTTGAATCTTATAGTAGAGTAAATCAGAAGATCTTAATCCTTTGATTTTTCAAAGGGTTTTTTTCCAAAAATTATTTCAGGGTGTCCGTGGCTCAGGGATCAGCCTGAGGCATAAATATAATGTGTTTTCAGGTCTTTCCTGAAATTGTGTCCTACACGGGCAAGCACTGTTACTGTCTGAATTCCTGTGCATATCTGATTGCTTTTGGATGTCCTAGACCTTAAACAACTGGATTTCAAAAGGAGAAAAGAGAAAAATGAGGAGGAGTCAAAACAAAGTGCCCATCCTTCATGTTCCCCTGAAGCTGCTTTAGCAGGAGGGGAAGCTGTGAACCAATGGCAGCACCCCAGGGTGTCTCACCTGTGGGGTCAGAGCCAGTCAGCAGGGGCAGAGCCGAGGCCCCGATGCTTGGGGGACAGTGTTCCTGTTGCCCTCCTGGCACCTACAAGCTGTGTGCTTCTCCAGGAGCACGAGCACAGATGTATGGGGTGGGGTCAGGATAGCTCCTGGCCTGGAGTGGAGGATGGGTAACTCCTGCTAAGCTAAGAGCTGAAACTGCCAATGTTAGCTGCAATGTCGAGTCCAAGTCTTACCCTGGAAGATGCCAAGCTCAAGTAGGCATCAGAGTTCTGAGATCACTACACCGGATGGATTCTGTCAGTGTAATTGTGGCCTGGATGGCAAATGTATGGAATTCCTGGTGCTTTCCCTCCCACCCACCATCTTCCAGGAATCCCCCCGGGCATGTGGTGTTTTCTAGTCACTGTGGGTCATGACAGTTCCCGATATCTGGTGACGTAAGGCTGTCAGCACTTGATTCAGTCTTCATGATTGTGTTTGCTTGCTCTTCCTGGCCCTTTGTATTTCTGTGTTATTCTGTCCTCCGACACACAGATGAGATTTTCATTGAGACAACATGGAATCTATAGGTAAAATGAGGGAAGGCTGGCCTGTTTTTTCAGAATTACATCCTGAAATCCATGAGGAAAGCATATTTATTTAGGTCTGTTTTGAATTTATTGCCAATGATATTCCTAGCTTTCAATGTAGAGTTCATGAACATCATTTTTTATTTTCTCCTAGACACTGGATTTTATTTTTGATACTATTATAAGTGGTAATTTTGAAAAGTATTTTCTAATTATTGCTGCTGGAGTGAAGACATAATTTATTTGATATTTTGAAATAAATCAGGGAATTTTGGTAAGGTCTCCTATTAATTTTAATAACACTCATAATTTCCTGTTGAGTATTTTGAATTTTCTTTTATACATAATTATGATGTTTTAATTTTTCCTAATTATTATGCATTTAATTACAACATCTTTATTAGAGAAAGTATCAGAAGTTATTTTCTCTTTCCTGATATCCATGGGAAACTTTTAAGTATGATGCTGGCTGTAAGTTCTTTCTCTTTTCAAAAGATAAAACTTGCCAGAATAACAAAGTTTCATTCTATTCCTGGTTATTTGCTAGCTGTACCATGAATGGGTGTTAATAATTTTTCTTTGTACTTTCTGTTCCTGGTGATATTTCATCATCTTGAGTATTTTGAAGAACTCACCATGAGGTGACCAAAACTTTAAAAGAGTGTATGAAACTTTTTAAAGCAGTGACCAAAGTTGTTTATTCTTTGTGTGTGTGTGTGGTACTGGGGTTTGAACTCAGAGCCTCATGCAGGCCAGGCAGACACTCTAGCAGGAGAGCCATGCCCCAACCTGTTTTTCCTTTGGTTATTTTTAGAATAAGTGCTTGAGTTTCTACCCAGCTGGCCTGGACTGTGATTCCCCTATTTACACCTCCCACATAGCCGGGATGGTAGGCACACACCACCATGCTTAGATTATTCTAGGAATGGGATCTTGCAAATGTTTTGCCCAGCCTGGCCTCAAACCATGATCCTTTCAATCTCTACCTCCCAAGTAGCTGGGATGATGGGTGAGCCACCATGACTGGCTTTATATTTATTCTTGTGTAAATTCTGGGAAATTGTGTTTTGCAAGGAATTTGTACATCACATTTCAGGTTTTAAATGTTTTGGCGTTTAAGTCATTCAGAGTTTTGTTTTCTTTTGGTGTCCTATGTAATCTGCTGTAATGTCTCCTCTTTATTCAAATACCTGAATGTTTTGCTTTCTTTTCTTTCCAGTGTGTCTTCCTGTTGGTTTAACTCCATTTCTGTTCTGTAATCTGCTCTTTATTATTTAGTTCTTATCTTGAACTTGGCTTTCAGGGCAACTCTTCCAGGCTTCTATTTGTTAATATTTGTGTAATCAGTCCTGTCCCAGTATGTTCATACAACCCTACATGTCTTCATCTTTAACAACTATCTTTCTTAAGATGCATATATTTGAGTTTTGCTTCATCATTTGGTCTGATAATTTCCCCATTTATTTGGAGGACACAATTCCACCATATTTAATGTTATTGGTAATATATTTTAAGATTAATTATCTGTTACCATTTTTTTCTACTTACTCAATTTTTTTCTTTGTTTCTTCTTTTTACTTTTCACGTCCTTTTTCTTTGGTGGGGTTGGGATTTGAACTTAGGACTTTGCACTTGCAAAGCAAGTGCTCTACTGCTTGAGCCACATCTGTTTGCTCTGGTTATTTTGGAGATGCGGGTGGTCTCATGAATTATTTGCCTGGGCTGGCATTGAACCTCGATCCTCCCAATTTCAGCCTCTTAAGTGGCTCAGTTGCAAGCATGAGGCACCTGTGCCTGGCTTCACATTCTTTTTGACATGTAACAACAATAATCCTACTTCTGCTTGCTCTTAGCTGTACATCCTTTATTGTTCTTTCACTGGGTACATTGAGGAATGACACACTCGACAGCCTGTCTTAAACTGATGCTTTTACCACATCCATGGCCATGCAAAGACCTCAGCTGACTGGACCCGGTACCAGAAGTCTGTGCACACTTATGGCCACTGTATTACACATCGAGCAGCTTTTCTCAACTCTCGTCTCCATTGTGTGCTTTTGGATTTGGCTGCCGGCTGGTCCAGCTCTCCCACCTTGAGGATGGTGCTAATGAGAAGGATTGTTCATCTGAGACAAGCTTAATTGGCCTTGTCCAAGCCAGAGAGTGCCCCTCAAACAAAGCACTGAACAGAAGGCTGCGTATTTCTTGCTGAGTAAGGAGAGGGGTGGTTGTAGGACTCTCGCCTGTGCATCCTGTGCAGGGCTTGGAGTTCAGAGAGTGACAAGCTTTTAGGAGTGTCGGGCTGGGTGACCCTGGCTGTGGACATGGGTTAGTGGAGTGAAGCTGTCTTGATTCTGGCTGGAAATACAGTCCCTGATAGGACTTGTCCTGAGTGAATAGAACAGGCTTAAAATCAGCTTTACAAGTTATGTGTTGGTGTGCTGAAGAATGATTGGTGCTCTTCTTTCTTGCATTTGAACTTGAATTTGGAAAAAGTGAAGGATTTTTTGTCATTATTTTCATTGCATGCTTGAGAAAGTGAAGGCTCAGACAGGTGGGAACCTTCCCAGGGTGGCATGTCCATGTTTTGAACTCAGACCTGTCTGAAGGCTGTGCTTTGGTTCACACACTATTGCTAGTTCTATGGTCAGTTGTTTTGGTTCACATGTTCATCAAGAGTGGCCAATCACTGGCCTTGTTTCTCAGTCATTGTCACCTCTACTCCATGCAAGATCACTCCTGTCAGTCATATTTTGTTTCCCTTCAGCCTGGATCCTGACTTACCCTTCCTGCTAAGCCATTATTTCCAATGTACTTGGATCTGTCAAATATTTGTGTAACTATGAAAATTGAAATTTCAAGGGCTACGTTCCTGGACATGGCACATTTCACTTATGTTTTTTTTTTTCATCTCTCCACCCTACACAATGTCTTAAAAATGCATCTTCAGGACTGGACATGTGGCTCCAGTGGTTGAGTGGTTGCCTAGCATGTGCAAGGTGCTGGGTTCAATTCCTGGTACTGATGAAAACTGCTTTCCATATGAGCCATAGCCTTCTATCACAGTGGGTATCTGTCACATCTTACCTACTCCTGCCACAGACGTCTGGATCCAACACAAACATGGCGACCTCCTCACAGGTGAGACCTACAGATTTCCCTGGGTTTTCAACGAGGAGTGGGATTGCTGGGTCCTCAGGGCACCATAGTTATCTTCACTTGGTATGACTAATTCATCCTCTGGCTGGTGAGACAGGCTATGTTCCCATCGGCAGTGCATGGAGGTTTCTTTCTGCCACATCTTCACAGGCATTTTATACTCTGTGAACTTTGCCAATTAGATGCATGGTCAAGATATCATCTTACATCCAGGTGTGGTAGATCAAGCTGTAATACTAGCTATTTGGGAGGTGGAGGTCCAGAGGATGGTATCTTCAGGCCAGTCTGGGCAAAAAATTCATGCAACCCCATTTCATGACAGGCACTATGTCACAAGCCTGTCATCCCAGCTACACAGGAAGCATAAATAGGAGGATCATGGTCCAGGGATAAAGCAAGACTCCAGCTCAAAAACAACCAAAGCAAAAAGGACCAGGGCCATAGCCATAGTGGTAGAGCACCTGCCTAGCAAGCATGAGGCCTGAGTCAAACCACAGTATTGCCAGAACAAAAACCAAGGGAAAGTGCTTGCTCTGTCTTACTGTCATCTGGGAAATCCCTAATGACCCTGTGGTGGCTTTCAAGTTTCCCTTCTCCAAAGTACTATTAATCCATCACACCTAATTTTAAAACCCATTGTCTTTAACTCTGTGCCATTCACAATTCCTTGCATAGTCTATGTCAGTTTCTTGTGGATTTTTTTAAGATGCAGATATGACCCCCTCCCCCAATCTCCCACCTATCTGTTTAGTGATACAATCTTCCTTGAACCCAAATCCTGAAGCCCAGCTTGATGGAATCCACTTGCTTGGTGTCATATACCTTGTACCCTTCAGATATTCTGTAAGATGAGCATTGATTCAAGATAAAAACTTCCACGATTTATCCTATTAGCTTCTTATTCTACCTTTACACTTAGGTGCAGCCCCCCTGTGTGGATTCTTCTCAGTAAGGTGTGCAGGAGGATCCAGTTTTAGCTTGACCCACGAAGTGAGACAGTTGCACTCGGTAACCTTCATTAAAGCCTGTTCTGTTCTCTCTGCAGCGTGGTGTCGCTTGTCCCATAAAACATGTCCCTAAACACAATGGTTATGATCCCAAGCTTTCTGTCTTTGTACACTGATGTGGTTCATATTTCTGTACAAAAACCACACTTTAAAAGAAGAAAAAATCTAGTATTCTATAGAATTTCTCCTCTTTTATAGGACAGGTCCTCTTTCATTCTTCTGTGTTTCCTTAAATTGTTCATGACTTCACAGGCCTAGATTCATATGTTAGAATAAGATTGTTAAAGTCTTCAAACACAATTGGAGTCTCGTTACAGTCTGGCTTGAGGGATGCTGAGTCTCCCCATTGCTGGATATGGTATACTTCTCCTATGTCCTAATCTTTCTTTATATCCTACAGTGAATCTTAAAACTTTCTCTACAAAGGTACTCTTAGACACATTGTAGTTTCTCTCGTACCGTAAATGTTACATTGTTTCCTTATGACATGTTTTAGTTACAAATCATCAGTGTGAAGAAACACCGTGCCATGGAAACACTGTGCCATAGTTCATATTGTATCTCCTGGTTTTTGCAGACATCTTGTTCTTTCAGTATTTTTGCCTGGTGTTCCGAGGAGCTCTCCGTGCAGGTGGCCTCCCCCTGCCAGTGAGGACAGCTTCTACTCTGCTCAATGCGCTCGTCCACCTGTTGCTCACCCTTCCCTTGACTGCTCCGTTGGAGGCGTGCTGCCAGTAGAGGTAACAAGCGTTGCATTTTTCTTGTTCCCAGTCTTAAAGGAGCCATGGCTCAAATCAATGAACTGAATAGAGGGTTTGCAGTTGTAAGCCAGAAGAGGCATACCACGCCCATCATATTAATGGTAGCCTCAAGGCCCACTCAAGGGCCTCACAAGGCTGCCATTGCACATTACTTGGCCACAGGATGAACCTGGCCCTGGGTCTTTCAGGAAGCAAGGACACCTCAGCACAAACCCAATCATCAGGTCCTTAAAGCTCGGCAGCTCCCGGCAGCTCTTCCAGCAACTATGGCCACAGTTTCTATTTTCTGGATCTTTACGGCCTTCCATCTATCTTCAGTTTCAGTTCTCCACCCTCTCTCTCCTTCTCTCTACTTCCACCAATCCTCGCCATCTCTGCTGCCTCTGCTCCCCATTATTTCTGCCTCTTTGCAGTCTGGAACTCTTCAGCTGTCCTCTCATCACTGCTGCCACTTGCACCTCTCTGGGGCTCATCCATTGTCTTCTCTCCGTGTTACCATCTCAGTCTGCTGTACTAATGATAAAGACCAAAGGTAGGCAAGAAAAGACCACCGAAGAGAAGCCCTTTGTTGGGCCTAATATTGCAGCGCCAAGGTGCAACATAGGAGTGTGTGTCCTCTTGCTTATGTGGCCATAATGGGGTATAGTAAGGGTGTTTGCACCAATCAGGGCAGAGCTTCATGCAAAGAGAGGACTGCGTTTACACCAATGGCCACTAGGGGCAGTGCTCACCCTCTGGCCTGGGTGAAAATGGCTGCTAGAGTTCACCAAGGTGTGTGATGACAAAAGGTTTGGCATGAGCTGTTTGAAACAGTCCTGCTGGGACAGTGCTGACAGAAGTACGAGTTTTGCTTTGGTGGCAATCAACTGTGGTTTCCATGTAGCTTCCTCAAGGCATCCATGGACTGCTCAATGCAGTTGATCTAGAATGAGGGAAGTCTACCTGCCTGTTTGGGTGACAGTCCTAAGGCTCAAGGAAGCCAGGGTCCCAGGGGAGGGTCTAACAGCTAGCAATTAGGGAGTGAAATCACCCCAGCCTGAACACCTTGATTTATTTAAAGGAAAAATAAACCTTAACAATGGTGCTTACAATAAAGGAGTATCATTAGTGTCACCAGTGCTGTAACATATTCAGCAGTGCCTTAACAATGCTGAGCTCCTGCTCCTGCACCCCAGGGAGAGGCAGGTCCCCTGATCTATCCTACCTTACAAGGGGTGAGTCACAGTCACAGGTTTTCTCATGCAATTCTTTTCACTCCTTTGACTAACTTGATTCATAACAATATTATTATTATTATTATTTTATCTTTTATTATTCATATGTGCATACAAGGCTTGGATCATTTCTCCCCTCTGCCCCCACCCCCTCCCTTATCACCCACTCCGCCCCCTCCCTCTCCCCCCCCAATACCCAGCAGAAACTATTTTGCCCTTATCTCTAATTTTGTTGTAGAGAGAGTATAAGCAATAATAGGAAGGAACAAGGGTTTTTGCTGGTTGAGATAAGGATAGCTATACAGGGCATTGACTCACATTGATTTCCCGTGAGTGTGTGTTACCTTCTAGGTTAATTCTTTTTGATCTAACCTTTTCTCTAGTTCCTGTTCCCCTTTTCCTATTGGCCTCAGTTGCTTTTAAGGTATCTGCTTTAGTTTCTCTGCGTTAAGGGCAACAAATGCTAGCTAATTTTTTAGGTGTCTTACCTATCCTCACCCCTCCCTTGTGTGCTCTCGCTTTTATCATGTGCTCAAAGTCCAATCCCCTTGTTGTGTTTGCCCTTGATCTAATGTCCACATATGAGGGAGAACATACGATTTTTGGTCTTTTGGGCCAGGCTAACCTCACTCAGAATGATGTTCTCCAATTCCATCCATTTACCAGCGAATGATAACATTTCGTTCTTCTTCATGGCTGCATAAAATTCCATTGTGTATAGATACCACATTTTCTTGATCCATTTGTCAGTGGTGGGCATCTTGGCTGTTTCCATAACTTGGCTATTGTGAATAGTGCCGCAATAAACATGGGTGTGCAGGTGCCTCTGGAGTAACCTGTGTCACAGTCTTTTGGGTATATCCCCAAGAGTGGTATTGCTGGATCAAATGGTAGATCGATGTCCAGCTTTTTAAGTAGCCTCCAAATTTTTTTCCAGAGTGGTTGTACTAGTCTACATTCCCACCAGCAGTGTAAGAGGGTTCCTTTTTCCCCGCATCCTCGCCAACACCTGTTGTTGGTGGTATTGCTGATGAAGGCTATTCTAACAGGGGTGAGGTGGAATCTTAGTGTGGTTTTAATTTGCATTTCCTTTATTGCTAGAGATGGTGAGCATTTTTTCATGTGTTTTCTGGCCATTTGAATTTCTTCTTTTGAGAAAGTTCTGTTTAGTTCACTTGCCCATTTCTTTATTGGTTCATTAGTTTTGGGAGAATTTAGTTTTTTAAGTTCCCTATATATTCTGGTTATCAGTCCTTTGTCTGATGTATAGTTGGCAAATATTTTCTCCCACTCTGTGGGTGTTCTCTTCAGTTTAGAGACCATTTCTTTTGATGAACAGAAGCTTTTTAGTTTTATGAAGTCCCATTTATCTATGCTATCTCTTAGTTGCTGTGCTGCTGGGGTTTCATTGAGAAAGTTCTTACCTATACCTACTAACTCCAGAGTATTTCCTACTCTTTCTTGTATCAACTTAAGAGTTTGGGGTCTGATATTAAGATCCTTGATCCATTTTGAGTTAATATTGGTATAGGGTGATATACATGGATCTAGTTTCAGTTTTTTGCAGACTGCTAACCAGTTTTCCCAGCAGTTTTTGTTGAAGAGGCTGCTATTTCTCCATCGTATATTTTTAGCTCCTTTGTCAAAGATAAGTTGGTTATAGTTGTGTGGCTTCATATCTGGGTCCTCTATTCTGTTCCACTGGTCTTCATGTCTGTTTTTGTGCCAGTACCATGCTGTTTTTATTGTTATTGCTTTGTAATATAGTTTGAAGTCAGGTATTGTGATACCTCCTGCATTGAAGTCTAGTTTGTCAGAGATAAGTATTGCTACTCCTGCCTGTTTGTGGGGGCCATTGGCTTGGTAAATCTTCTTCCAGCCTTTCATCCTAAGCCTATGATTATTTCTGTCGGTGAGATGAGTCTCCTGTAAGCAACAAATTGTTGGATCTTCTTTTTTAATCATTTTGTCAAACGGTGTCTTTTGATGGGTGAATTAAGTCCATTAACATTAAGTGTTAGTACTGATAGGTTTGTAGTGATTCCTGTCATTTAGTTGTCTTAGTTGTTTGAAGGTTTGGTTGTGTGTACCTAAGTTGAGGTTACTCTCTACTGTCTTGCTTTTTCTTTTCCTGTGGTTTGGTGCTGCCTGCCTTTTCATGGTTAAGTTGGGTGTCACTTTCTGTGTGCAGAATCCCTTGCAGAATCTTTTGTAATGGTGGCTTTGTGGTCACATATTGTTTTAGTTTCTTCTTATCATGGAAGACTTTTATTGCTCCATCTATTTTGAATGATAGCTTTGCTGGGTAGAGTATCCTGGGGTTGAAGTTATTTTCATGCAGTGCCCGGAAGATCTCAACCTACGCTCTTCTTGCTTTTAATGTTTCTGTTGAGAAGTCTGCTGTGATTTTGATGGGTTTACTTTTGTATGTTACTTGTTTTTTCTCTCTTACAGCCTTCAATATTCTTTCCTTAGTTTCTGAACTTGTTGTCTTAATGATGATATGTCGTGGAGTAGTTCTATTTTGATCTGGTCTGTTTGGGGTTCTGGAGGCCTCTTGCATCTATATGGGAATATCTTTCTCTAGATTTGGGAAATTTTCAGTTATTATTTTGTTGAATATATTACGCATTCCCTTCACTTGCACCTCTTCTCCTTCTTTGATGCTCATGATTCTCAGGTTTGGTCTTTTGATGGAGTCGGTGAGTTCTTGCATTTTCTTTTCACAGATCTTGAGTTGTTTAATTAATAGTTCTTTGGTTTTTCCTTTAATTACCATTTCATCTTCAAGTTCTGAGATTCTGTCTTCTGTGTGTTCTATTCTGCTGGAATGGCCTTCTGTGTTGTTTTGCAGTTCTGTTTCGTTCTTTTTTCTGAGGTTTTCCATATCCTGGGTGGTTTCCTCTTTAATGTTGTCTATTTTTGTCCTGAGTTCATTTATCTGTTTATTCAGTGTGTTCTCTTTCACTTTGGTGTTTATACAGTGCTTCTATGGTTTCCTTTATTTCTTCTTTTGCTTTTTCAAATTCTCTATTTTTGTTGTCTTGGAATTTCTTGAGTGTCTCCTGTACATTTTGGTTGACCCTATCCAGTATCATCTCTATAAAATTCTCATTGAGTACTTGTAGTATGTCTTCTTTTAAATTATTCTTGTGGGCTTCATTGGGTCCTTTGGCATAGTTTATCTTCATTTTGTTGGAGTCTGGATCTGAGTATCTGTTCTCTTCATTCCCCTCTGGTTCCTGTACTAATTTTTTGCTGTGGGGAAATTGGTTTCCCTGTTTTTTCTGTCTTCCCGTCATTGTCTTTGGTGTTCTTACTGTCCCTGTACTGTGTGCAATTAAGTATTTTCTGGCTTGTAATAATAACAATGGTAATATGTAGAATGGAAGGATGAGCTGAGATGGGAAGCAAGAAGTTAAAGAAAAGGGGAAAACAAATATACAGACAAGAGGGGGAAAGGAGAACAAGGTATCAGACAAGAAAGTTAAGTTCAAAGTTATAAACAGGGAGTGTTAGTGTACTAATCATCAGTAAGCTGAACAGACATTAGAGAGACAGAGAGAGGATTGAAAATCAAAGATTAAAAAAATAAAAAATAAGTAAATGAAAGAAATATCTATATATAAAAATGAATTAAAATAAAATGGAAAATAGAAAATTAAAAAAAAAAACACCAAAAAACTTCCGAGTTTATATGCAATGCAGTTTCAAGTCTTAATAATTTGGGTGTCCGTCTCAATCTCCAGTCCTGGAGTTGGTGCCTCAGATGTCGTTCTGCAGTTGTCTCATCAAAGGGGACGCATAAAGTATAACAAAACTACACACTCACACACACACACACACACACACACACACACACAAAAACCCCACCAAGTGTCCCAAGTTCAAATGCAATACGGTTTCAGTAAGTTTTTCGGCTTGCAGGTGTAATTCGGTTGTTCTCTCATCAAAGGTAGGGAGAAAAAGAAAAAAAAGCGTCTGGAGACAGTTCTGAGAATGGTATCTGCAGCTGTGGCTCACCTGCCCGCTGCTGTCAGCCTGCTGTTGCTGGAGGTGTTGTTTATGCAGATCTCTGGGGTGAGCTTAGCACTCACCTGGTCCCACAGGCTTTGTTTGCTCAGAGTTCTCCTGTGCGGGAGCCTCTGCTACAGGCTTTCCCCTTTCCAAGCACTGGGAAAGGTGACACTGCCCCGCGTTGTCAGGCCTGCGTGTTTGTTTACAGTTCACGTGGGAAGTGGGTCTTCCCCCCTCTCCTGTGGAGTTTTCCTCCCACTTCCACTTTCACAAGCTTTCCTGCTCCTGCTTACTGGGCGGTGCTGCTGCTGCTGCCGGCTGCCATGTTTGTTTACAGTGCATGTGGGAAGTGGGTCTTCCCTCCTCTCCTGTGGAGTTTTTCTCCCTCTGCCACTCTCACAAGCTTTCCCGCTCCTGGTTGCTGGGCGTGTGTCCCGCTCCTGCCAGAGGCTCTCCGGCTCGCCCAGCTTGTTTATTTACAGTCCCGGGAAGGATTCCCTTCCCCCGATCTTCAGTGCTCAGGGCGCCCACCCTCTTTCCAGCGTGTCTTAACTGTTCTTATTGCTTAGTACTCAGTTTCTCTTTTTTTCCCCCGGGTGGAGGTCAGTCTGTCCAGGGGGCTATGCTGCTCTGGCCCAGGCTTGTCTGTGGGGGTATCGCGGTACCGTGAAGCTCACCTGGTCCACGTCTTCCCAGTGGGTGCCGGCCACTGGCGGCCCCGGGGGCCCTCCTCGTTTCTCCGTTTAACGTGAAGTGGAGATTCTCTGCGCCGGCTGGAGGTGTGGAGGGGTCAAAGTTATGCCTTTTCTCGGTGATTATGCCTGCAAAGTGTGTCTCCAGTGTCTCTCCAAGATTTCACTATAGGAGGCTCGCTTTCTGCTTCCTACCTCTATCCACCATCTTGGAATCCCATAACAATATTATTTTTGACACAATATTAAAGACAACTAGAAAGTATATAAGTAAGATTACTCATAAGTGAAAAGGCTCACACTGCACTTTGCTTTTAGAAGTTTTTCACCATCATTATTAGAATCAATAAGACACTAGGCATTTAAAAATAGTGGAACCATTTCTCTCTCTCTCTCTCTCTCTCTCTCTCTTTCAACAACAACTTGCAACTTGTTTAAGACAAGAACTCTCTCTTGGAAAGTTTGGAATAACTTTTCTGTGTTGCATTTTAGGCCTGATTTTTGTGATTTTTCCTCTTGGGAGAAGTTACCAGGGCAACTGGGGGGAAGAATTACCAGGGCAGATTTTAGAGGGTAATTTTCTATTCTTGCTCCAATTTAGAGTATTATACTTTTGCAGAACTTAATCTATTCGGCTTGTGTTTTTTGAGTTATGTCTTTAAACCCCTCTGTTGTTTGTACATTTGCTTCTGCTCTGTTTTATAACTTTGTAGTTTCCCCTCGTTGTAGGGATTGGGTTCTCCAAGCTGGTATGTTTTTTCAATCTTCTAAAGAAACAGCTTTGGTTTTGTTAATCTTCTCTGTTTCATTTTCTTTCTTTGCTTGTTATTTTAGTGGTTTCTGCTTATCCTTTTGTGTTCTTCTTAAATTGAATGCCTGGGTCATTTTATTTTTCATTTTTTCTTATTTTCTGATAAATGTATTCAAGCATTACTGTTGTAGGATGGACCTATAATTTTGTAACTCTCTGCTTCACTCTGTATCCTGAAGTCTTTGTAGCAGAATGATTTTTCACTTTTGGACATACAGTGCTGTATTTGTTCCTAGTCAACTTTTGATTTTGGTTTCTAATTCCTTGCAGTTTGCTCTGGGAATGCTCTGTGCTGGGTGGAGTGTCCAGCTGTGTGTGACTGTGAAGACTCCCTCCGTGGAGTGTGGGCCTTCACTATGGGATTTTTATTGATCTTGTCATTCAAATTTTACCTATGTTTATGCTCTTTTGTATTCATCTTTTTTGGGGTCACAGCTTCTGAGATCGTGAGTGATGAATTTTTTGTGTCTGTTTTCTGTTGTAACCGTTTCAGAGGCTACTCTCTGTGTTGTGAAGTGATATTCTAAAGCGTCCTGCTCTGCCGGTGAGCACCGCTCCTTGGTGTTGGGACACCTTTCACCCTAAAACCCACTCAGGGTGATAACGAAAGTATTTGGATTTGGAAATTTTTCTCATGGAACAATCTTTGTGAAGTACCTGCACACACCTACCCTTTAATAAGTTCATTTGTTCACTTGTGTACTTTTCCACATCCATTTTTGCTTTTCAATATAACTCAATAAATCAGCATTCTGGACTTAAAACTTGGCCTGGAGATTCTGTGCATAGTATGCTGAGGATTCAAGGCCACCTGTCCCCTCCTTGACCAGGAATGTATGACCCTCGTCCCTTTTTCTCCCTCCTTCCTTCTTTCCTCCCCTCTCTGGATCATAGCAAGGGACATGGTGACAGCACAAAGCCTGAGTGCATGTTGATAAAGAGGTCAGTAGAGACCCTGGAACCTCAGCCCAGGTGGTGGAGGGAATCACAGCAGGCTGGGTTCCCATGTCCTGCTCTGCATGTGGCGCCCTCTCTTCCCTCTAGGTAATGGCCACCTTGACCTCTGAGACTCTTTTTCTTGCTTTTCTTCATGGTTTCCCACTGCTTGTGTGGTTCTGCCTATCCTGGTTTGCATGGAGGAAATGGCTTGTGAATCCATGTGAGTGGAGGACATCTGTCCTCTGTCTTGTAGTTGTACTGGAGTCCTGGACCTGTGTTCAGATTCATCTGCTCTTTCCTAACTTCCACCAGTGTTATAGTTCACTGCATAGCTGCCCGCAGGTTATTTCCCTTTGCACATTGTGGGGCACAGTGGTTTGCTAAGATGTGGGGCAAGCTGGGCGCTATGAACAGTCTCCTGCACGGACCTTGGTGGACGTGCCAGGGAGGGCTTCTGGGGTTTGCCAGAGTGGAATTGCTGGGCTACAGGGAATGATCTAAGACTATAGCTTGGCCAGATAAAGTTCAATGCACTTGAAGTTGATATTCCAATGTCCCCCACCCGAGGGCTTCTGGGCTGTCCTATTCCACCACACTGAGGGCAGGAAAAGACGGTGGATGACTGCTTTTTTCTATTTACTTCAGGGAGGGGGCAGGTGTTGGCATGGCTTTATTGTGCAAACCCTGTGACTTTGCTGGTCTTCCTGACCCTCTTTTTCTAGGATCTGACCTCATCTTTTCCACTTTAGCGTTCTTTGTCTCTTTATGGACTTGTATGAGGTTTTATGTTTTGTTTTGTTTTGCTAAATATGTTTTGGATATGAGCCCTATTTTTTGGTTATAGGTGCTGGAAGCATATTCATCTTCCGTGTCCTGTTAATCACTCTTATGGTGTTTTTTGATGAACACAAGCTCCTAATTTCAGTGCAAATTCACCAATGTTTGTATGCCTGAGAAAGTCTTATCTTAGCCGTAAGTAATAGCTTGGCTTGATGTAACAGTTGCAGTTTTCCCTTAAGAATTAAAAATTATTATAATTTTTCCTTATAAAACTGCTGCGGGCCAACTTGGTTCTTAATCATATTTATTCGTTAGAGGATTTCTTTTCTGGAAACTTTCTTTCTTTCTTTCTTTCTTTTGGTGGCACTGGGGTTTGAACCCTGGGTTTCATGCTTGCTAGGCAGGCCCTCTGTGGCTTGAACCATACCATTCACCCTTTTTGCTCTGGTTATTTTTCAGATAGGGTCTCTTTTTTTGCCTGGGCCAGCCTAGACCGGAATCCTCCTATTTAAGCTTCCAGTTGTTTCTCGGATGACAGGTACATGCTACAACACTCAGCTTTTTTCCATTGAGATGAGGCCTTTTGATCTTTTTTTTTGCCTGGACTGGCCTTGAACTGCCAACCTCCAGATCTCAGCCTCCCAAGTAGCTAGGATTATAGGCATGAGCCACTGTGCCCCACTTGGAAACTTTTAGATTTTTTTAAATCTTTGATGTTTTAAATTTTACTTTGACTTTGGCTAGCTTGATTTTTGCCCATGCTTTTCTAAAAATCTCTTTGAGCTCCTTCGATCTAAGGTCTTATACTTTCTCTATATCCTGCAAATCATTGGTGGTCATTTTTAAAATTGCCTCCTCCTGCCTGCTTATTATCTGTTTGCTGGCCTCTCCTGCTCTCTGCTATGCCCTTCTGTCTTCCATGTCTCTGCTGTATTTGTTTTTTATTTATTTCCCCCTCATATTTGCTGGGGAAGCCCTTGGGTTCCTCTGTCAGACCCTGGTTTGTTCTCAACTGTGTCCAATTTTCAGTGTTAACTACTGTGCTTTTCAAGTTTACCCTCTCCTCTTTGTTTCTCTCCACAGCTTATTCCAGCTTCCTGTCTTCAATGTCTTTTCTCTTCTATACGGTTTCTTCTTTCTATACTGAAATATTCTTTTTCATCATGAGCCACAGTCCCTGGGCATATTAGACACCTTGGTTGGTGGCACATCTCTGGGGGTGTAGCAGGTGGCTGTCCCCATGTATCTGAGTGGAGAAGAGGAACAGGGAGAGGCCTCTCTGGGTCTAGCAGGCCCACCAGCATTCATGGCTCCATTCTGGGGTCTCCCTAGGACCCCCAAGGAATAGCACCATCTCTCTCTTCCCACTCATGGCCCTTGGTCTAGGCTTGTAGGGAATGAGTAGAGATGGAAGCAAGAATGGCACTGAGGGAGAGTGCACTGGTCTAAAGTGCCCCCAACTTTGTTGCTGGAGACTTAGTCTCCAATGTATCTGTGCTTCCAGGACAGGGTGTGCAGAGGCGGTCAAGCCAGCAGTGCATACAAATGAACTAGAGTAGAGCAGTTGCACAGGGGCATTTGCCCCCTTTCCCTCTCTCTGCCTTGCTCACATTATGCCCTGTATTATTTTGTGATGGGGCATGAGGCCCTCACCAGATGCAGTACACTGAACTTGGACTTCTCAGTCTTCAAAACCATGGGCCAAATACATTTCTATTGTTTATATTTTACCTGAGCCATGGTCTTCTGTTAAAGCAGTAGAAACCAGAGAACAAAGGGACCTGCAGCTGACCTTAAGCTAGGTGGCTCAGGCTGGTCTGTAGCTTGGCCTGGCAGGGCCTGCCTGTCCGAGGAGAGGCAGGTTCCAGCTGAGCCAAGAGGACACTCACTTGCCCCTTCCCAGGGCTTTGTGGGTGGAGGGAAGGAGACAGTCTGGGGGTGGGTACCTGCAGACAGAAGGTGCTCCTCTGCACATGTGGCTGGAGGTGGCCAGGTCACATAGCCCCAGCCTTCCCTGAGACACAGCCATTTTTCCCACTCAGGAGGAAGCCTGGCCTCTGTTCACCAGCTTGATGTGGGAAGGAGAAAGCAGGGAGTCCATGTCTTCCTCTGCTAACTTGCTTTGGACCCCACAGCGTATGGCCTGGTTTTGCAGGTTTGCCTTTGTGGCCTAGAGTGCCTGCATCTCTTAAGCTAGGCTTGTCTCCTCTGCAGCCTCAGTGTCTCCTCTGCAGGACAGAGTTGTCCCATGATGGCCTGGGGATTCTGAGGCCCTGCCTTCTCTCTACATTCTTCCTTCCTTTCCCTTCCCTTCCATCCTGAGTTCTGATCTTCTGATGTCCCACTCCTTCTGTGGCCTTAGTTTGCCCATCTGCAGAGTGGGACGGATGACAGCTTGTCACCTAAAGAACTTCCTGCCTCGAGTTTCTGCATCTCAGAAATGAATTATTGGTGTTTGCACAACTTGCGTGGGAAAGATCCACTAAGGCTCCAGGAGGCTGCTGTCTTTCAGTTCAACTGCACCTATCCAGTTTCTGCTCTGAGCCAAGCTTTGTCTGTGTGTGTGCAAAAGGTCACTGCTACACAGAAGCCTGGCATGCCTCTGAATTACTGAAGCAGCTGTCAGGCAAGCTACAGGGCTCCCTCCCTTTCACATGCACACCTGCACACACACACACACACACACACACACACACAACACAGTCCATCCTCACACTTTTTCTTAAAATAGCACAAGGCTTCCCATGTCCAGAAGATGGAGCCTCTGACCTGTCCTCACCCTCTGCCCTCTCATAACCTCTGGCTCCTAAGTCTTCCTCTCTGCTCCACCCCCAGTGTTCCATGAATGTCATCTCTGTCCCAAGTCAGGTTCTCTGTCCATGCTCTCCTCTCACCACACTTACTCCCCAGCTGTGTATACCTAGTGAACTTCTATTTGTACCACAGAACCTTACTCCCACAGGACCCCCTTGGGAGTCTGCTTGGAGTCAGAAAGCCAGATTTAAAGCTCCCTTCCCAGCCTCTGAAAAGAGCTGGAATCTGTTGCTGCCTTTGCAATGATGGCTTCTCCTGGAAGCGGCTTGACCTACACAGGTGCTGATGCCCCTCTGAGTGCTGTGCCTGGCTCCAGGTGAGGTCAACCTCTTTGAGAAGATGCTGGCCGAAGGTCATTTGAGAACTCTGAGACATCAGTGAGGTCCACAGTGTTGAGGAAGGACCCTGGGCCGAGACTGTGGTGATGTTTGCTTTTCTCTGCCACACTCCCCAGTCTTGATTTTGCAGAGATGTAAAGCAAATAGTAACGCAGGGAGGACTGGGCACCTATTTATTTATTTCCCTTTTAGTTCAGGCAGCTGCAGAAGAATGTGTTTAGTTTTGAAATTTAGATTACAGTTGACAAAAGCGCTGAGGCGCACTGCTTAATCACCCCTGACTCCTGGCCTTGCATGTCTGCAGGCTCCTTTTCCCACACTCTCCCCATTGCCAGGGCTTCCTCCATCAGGTGGCTGACAGGTGGCCTGGTTGTCCTGGATGTTGTTGTCAATCACCGATTTTGAGAGATTAAAAAACCAAACATCACCCAGTGGAAATAACAGAGAGAAGCCCTTTCTGGTCCCTGCCTGGTGGGGGGAGCTCATGCTGTCTGCGCATGGCCTCACAGCAAAGATGCACCCTTATCTCCAACGTCCTCGCCCTGCCCACGGGCACCCTCACTGCCACTACTGACTCAGTGGAGAAACACCACAGCCAGGGTCACCTGGACCAGCCAGGGCTGAGCCTGCAGGTCCAACCTTTGCTCCAGGGCATGACGGGAACCCGGTGGGCAGGTCCTGTGACTCCGGGGTATGGCTCCACCCACCACTATTTGCTGTTGCAGAGCAGTCTCAGACTCCAGGACGCTCAGCAGATGTCACTGACTCATCCTAATCTCAGTGTCCCTCCTCCATGTCCACTCCAGTCTCATCCTTCCAGCCCATCCTCCATGAGACTCTGGGACCAGCAGAGACCACTGTGATTGATCCTGATAAGGTGTGACAATGCTCGCCCAGGCCTCTTTCCCTTAACAGAGAGCTCAGACCTGGGGTACCCAGTCCTGTGGTGGCCCTGCTCCTCCCATTTCTCAGTGGGGCACATCTCAAATGCTCTGTGGTGGGAGAACAGCATTTTGCTGTCCATCACACAGTCTTTTGAAAATTACAGCAAAACGAAATTATTCCAAAAGATGAAATCAAAGGGCATACAAAATAGAGTCCAATTTTTATTATTAATTTCAACAGGCACAAAATTACTCTGCCAATTTTCTACAAACATTTCCAAATGCTCACTCTGGATTTTCGTGTCCATCTCATCATGACTGCTGCAGTGTGGGGATGGCAAGGTCCACAGACCCTGTGGGAGAAGCACAGGTTATGAGTCCTTTGAGGACCCCTCATGCTATGCCCCACAGAGGACCTGTGTCACCCACTCTGATCCCAGAGTCCTGGGAGCCTAACCCTGGGAGCATCTCACAGACCCTGTGTCTGCTTGTTTCACTGTTGCTGGACCACCTCAGGTGCTCTCCAGTGTGTTTTTCACCTGAGTGGGTACCACAGAGGGGTGCCATCAGCATGCATGTAAATGTTGTCACATTCGTGTCGCACATGAGGTGCAGACCTCATGGCTGCAGGTGAGTTCTTTCACCTTGTGATCTAGGGAAGAACACACCTTTGCCTCCACAGGATCCGTGAGATGACGGCAGAGGTCAGCTTGCTCACAGGCCAGGAAATGCCATCTTGCTTTCTGGGTCCATTTACTGACTTCAATGAGAAGTACTAACAGGATGACCCTTAGCAAATGGCAGGTGTGGCATTAAAACAGTTTTATCACTGCAATCCACATATTGAAAAGTTACCTAGAGGTACATAATATGTGAGAAAGACCCAAACTAAAGATCTAGGATGGAAACTACAATGCACGAGGTAAAAAATACAGTGGATGAACTGAATGGAGAAGAAGATGTAAGTCAGCTTGGAGGGGTGCATGTGCATGTGTGCGTGTGTGACCCCAAAACACAGGAACTTGAAGGCATCTCTGTACTTGAGTTTGAAGGTGTGTACATATGAGATCCAAGCTAAGGGAATGACCCACAATGAAACCCAGGACACAAAAGTAAACTTGGTGACATTTTTTGTTGTTGAGTAGCACTCTACGTTTTACACAGATGTTATCCATTTAATGGCTGGCAGTCATCTGGATGGCTTCCAGCTTGTGGCATTACAGGTAACGGAACAGTGAAAATTCTCATTTAAGTCTGTTTAGAAATAGGTTCTCATTTTTCTTGGGAATTGCTGGGTTTATGTTAAGTTTTTATTTAACTTTTAAAGAAATTGCCAGAATTATTTCCAAAGTGGCCGACTGCTCCCCAGTTTTGCGTTAGACCCCTAGTCGCTCCTTCCTCACCAACACTTGCTGTTGACGATTTTAGGTCTGAAACCAATCTAGAAGATGTGAGGTGGTATCCAAGGGGGTTTTAATTTTCATGTTAAAGGTGCCTAATGATAAGGAGGTCCTTTTCATGAGGTTAAAGCCAGGTGCTTATCCTCATTGGCCAAGTGTCCATTCAAATGTTTGCTCTTTTGTAGAGCTGGGTTTTGTCTTCTAGGTTTGAGTTATACATTTTTTTTCTTTTGCAGATCTCAGAATTAAACCCAAACTAATGCATGCTAGGCAAGTGCTCTACAACCTGAGCTACACCCCCAGCCTGTTTTCTTTTCTTTTTTTTTTTTTTTGCAGTACTAGGGTTTGAACTACACTTTGAGCTACTCCACTAGCCCTTTTTGTGAAGGCTTTTTTTGAGATAGGGTCTTATGGACTATTGCCTGGGCTGCTTTCAAACTGCGATCCTCCTGAGTAGCTAGGATTACAGGTGTGAGCCACTGGTGCCTGGCTCCTTTTGTTTTTAAGATAAGGTCTTTGCCCAGGCTGGCTTCGAATTTGTTATCTTCTTGGATAGATGGGATTACAGGTGTACATTACCATGCTTAAGTTGTAAAAATCCTTTATGCAGTCTAGATACAAGTCCGTGACCATGTATACAATTTTCAGATATTTTTCCCCAATCTTTGTTTTCTTCTTATTATTTTCTTAATGTTTCTTTTTTAAGAAATCTGAATTTGATCTGAATTTATCAAATTCTTTATCATGGAACACTCTTGTGGTGCTATGTTTATGAAACTTTGACCTCAGCAAAGGTCATAAAGATTATCCTGTTTTCTTCTCAAAGTTTTTAAGTTATGATTGCTCAGGTTTCTGATGCCTTTTGAGTTCAGTTTGGCATATGGTGTGAGGTGATGTTTCTTCCTCCTCCTCCTTCATACAGGTGTCAGCACCATTTCATGAAAAACTGTGCCTTCTTCACATGATCACCTTGGCACCTTGTGTGAAAATCCATGGTCCACGACTGTTAGGATCCATTTCTGTCTCCACCCTGACATCAACACCACACGCCCTTGACTTCCATAGATTTAAAGGAGGTTTTGAAACTGGAAAATGCAAATTCCCCAACTTTGTTCTTTCTGAAAATGAGTTTGGCTGTGATAGGGGTTTTGCATTTGCATATATGAGTTAAGATGAGTGCCTCATAGTATGAAGAGAAGCCTGCTGGGTTTTCACAGATTGAGGAACCAGTTTGGAGATTCAGAGTCTTGACAGTGTTGAGTCCTGTGGTCCACAGACACGGGCCACACAATCTTTGTTTCAGCTGTGCTTTCTAATTTCTAGTGCATAATTCTAAAATGCATTCCTGTTTATTTCACTATTTGATGCTATTTTGAAAGGAATTGTTTTCTTCATTTTATTTTCTATTAGCTCATTACACACATGTAGAAATACAATTGAACATGTAAATTGTATCTGGTGACCTTGCTTAGATTAAATTAAATAAATTTAGCATCAACACAGAAACAAATCATAGAATGTTCATTTTTTTCCACCATTTTTTCTGTTTCATTTTTTTGTGTTCCTTGTTATTTTCTATACATAGAATCATATTGTCAATGAACTAAATATGTAAAACAAAAAGGGAAAATTAAAGGAAGAAATAAGTATATTCTCAATTATTTCTCGAAATGCTAACACCCATCTTTTTGTATGAGGGAACAAGTGGACAAAAAAGCCTTCATCAACAAACCTGATCTCATCCACATTTACAAAACATTACACTCAGCAATTTCAATACACTCTTTCCTGTGCATCTGCAAAGAGCACTATGATAGAAGAGAAATATGTAACGGCATAAAACTCTTAACTTTTGTAAGATTAAAATTATAAACAACTTCTCCCTCAGCCACACTAAAATGTAATAGAGGAGTAAGGAGCCCTTCCCGTCATTTTATTGCTGGAAAACATGATAAATACACTACAATTAAATTAGAAACCAATATCAAAATACCTGAAGAGTTGGTAATTAAGGTATGCATTTATAAATAACCCATGCATCAAAGAAGAAATCACAAAGAAAATTAGGAAATATTTTGAACCAAATGAAAATGAAAGCACAGCATATCAAAAGATATGAGCTGAGGTTTAAACAAAGCTTAGAAAGAATTTATAAATTTAAATGCATAATTAGGAGTGAAGAAAGTTTTAAAGTTAATGATCTACCTTAAGAAGCAAGAGACAGAGGAGCAAATTAATCCCAAAGTAAACAGAATAATAAAAATAATAAAGGTTAGAACAGAATTAAATGAAATAGAAAACCTGCAATTAAGAACTTAACAAAGTGGAAAAAGTTCCTTGAAAAGGCTAACAAAATAGCAAGACAAATACTCACAGACACAGACACCCAGACACACACACACAGAAACCCAAAGATATACAGACTCACACACAGACACATAGAGACACACAGACACATGCAGAGACAAACACACGTGCGCAAGGTGCTGGGGTGGGGTGGGGGGGTGGCACTCCAAGCCACCAGTATCAGAATGAGAGTGAGGATATTTGTGAAGGATCTGCAGACATGAAATAAGTAATAAGGGGATATTATGAAAAGCTTTATACCACCAAGTTTTACAACTTAGGTAAGCTGGACACAGTCCTTAAAAAACAACTTACCAGAACAAGAAGAAATAGAAAATCAGACTATCCCTATGCACATTAGTGCACTGAATTTATAATCAAATACAGTTTTACAATAAAAACTGTAACCTCAGGTAGCTTAAATGATTAATTTAACATTAACATAAGAAGTATTACCAATCTTAAACACTCCATTTCAAAACAGAGAGAAAATGAATATTAATCTCTAAATTATTCATGATTCCAGTGTCTCTGAAAATTAAACCTAACAAAAATATAACAAGAAAATCAAAGTACAGAAAATATTCCTTATGAATAGAGACATAAAATCCTAAGGAAGATGCTAGCAAGCACAGTGTGGAGGTATATGTGTGTTACTAAGCGGAGTTTATCCTAGGGATGCCATGTTTGTTCAATATTCTGAAATCAATCTGTAATTTGTCACATGAACAATAAAAGGCTTACCTGCAAAACACATACCTGTGTCATGCACTATGAAACACTGAGTGCTTTTACCCCAATGTCAGGAACAAGTCCAAGAGTAAGCGTTGGTCATGATCACTTTTATGTGACATTATACTGGAATTATAAGGTTAGAAAGCAAGAAAAAATATTTGAAAGTAAAACACAAAACTGTTCATGTCCACAGATGGCATGGTGTCTACATAGAAAATTCTTGAAAATCTAAATCCGTAGCCAAAATTTATGGGTTATTAAGTAAATTTGGCATTGCCACAGGAAACTAACCAATAAAAAATCCATTTTTCCTACATAGTAGCAAATGAAAATATTTAAATTCATAGATTCCTAGTTTTTCTTTTTGAGGAGACTATTGCTGGTTCAATTCCATTGTTATAGATCTATTTGTGTGGTTTATATGCTCTTGGTCCAACTTTGCTTGGTCCTATGCGTCTAGAAATGTACTCATTTCTTCTATATCTTCCAATTTATTTGAGTATAGGTTTTTAAAGTATTTCCTAATGATCCTTTGGATGTCAGATGTCATTGGTATTTTTCACCTGTAATTTTATTAATATGGGTCTTTTCTCTCCTCCTCTTAGACTGGCTAATGACTTATCGATCTTATTCATCTTTTCAAAGAAGCAAGTTCTTGTTTTGTTGACTACTGGTATATATTTTTGGTCTCTATTTTGTTGATTTAGGCTCTTATTTTTATTATCTCTCTCCTTCTGCAGGTTTTGGGTTTAACTATTTCTTGTTTTCCTGAGAGTTTGAGATGCAGCATTAGGTCATTTACTTGCGATTTCTCTGTGATTTTCATGTTGGCACTGATAGCTATAAACTTTCCCCTTAGCACTGCCTTTGCTGTGTCCCATTGGTTCTGGTAGATTGTTTTCATTTTCATTAAATTCCAGCAGATTTTTTGACTTCCTCTCTAGTTTCTTCAATGGCCCACTGACCATTTAGCAACATGGTTTTCAGTCTTCATACATTTGAGTACTTTGTGCAGTTTCTTTTGTGGTTGAGTTCTAGTTTTATTCTCTTGTAGTCAGTCAGGCAGCTTACAGGGAATTATTTCAGTTTTCTTGTATTTGTTAAGATATGCTTTATATCCTAAAATATGATCTATTTTGGAGAAAGGTCCATGGGAAGCTCATGAATGAAATAGGCTGTAGATGTCCATTCAGTACATTTGCTCTATGGTCTCATTTAATTATGAAGTTTCTTTGCAATATTTTTTTGTCTGGATGATCTATCTATTGGGGTATTGGGGTATTGAAATCTGCCACTATCATTGTGCTGGAGTCTATCTGTGTTTGTAAGTACACTTGTGTTTGTTTAATGAATTTGGGTGCAATAATATTGGGCACAATTTTTCTTTCTTCTTGATGTATTGTTCCTTTTCTTAGTATGGAGTGACCTCCTTTGTCTCTTCTAACTAATTTAGGCTTGAAGTTTACTTTATCAGACATAAGTATAGCTATTTCTGCCTGTTTTGGGGGGTTCATTGGCTTGGAAAATCACTTTTCAACTTTTCACCCTAAGCCAGGGTTTGTTTTTTGTCAGTGAGATGGGGTTTTTTAATAAGCAACAAATCAGCTCACCAATCCAGGTCTTTAATGGCAGAGTTGAGAACATTAATATTCAGTATTAGCATTGAGGGGTAATTTCTGCCATTTTGTTGCTTTTGGTGTGTGGGGGAGGACATTGATTCTTTCCTGCTCTATAATTGCTTTTCTGCTCATTTCCTGGTATTTATTTATGGGACACAATAGAATACCCAGACATGGATCTAGGTAGTTGTAGCCATCTGATTTTTGACAGAGGAGCACCAAACACACAATGGAATAAAAACAGCCTCATTAATAAACTGCGCTGGGAAAACTGTATATCTGCATGTAGAAGACTGAAATTAGGTCCCTGTCTTTCACCCTGTGTTAATATCAATTCAAAGTGGATTAAAGACCTTAATGTAAGGCCTGAGATTTTAAAACTACTGAAGGAAAGAGTAGGGAAAACACTGGAGCACTTAGGCACAGGGAAAAACTTCCTAAATAGAATTCTGATAGCTCAGCAGCTAAAAGAAAGGATTAACAAATGGGACTACATGAAGCTGTCTATTCATCAGACAGAACATGGGCTGAAGAAACAACCCACAGAATGGGAGAAAAATTTTACCAGCTATACATCTGAGAAGGAATTAATAACCAGAATTTACAGGGAGCTCAAAACAAGAAAATAGCAAAATATCAATGACCCAATGAAGAAATGGGCAAATGAACTGAACAGAAAATTTCAAGAAAGTACAAACGATCCAAAAAATACACGAAGAAATGCTCAACCTTCCTAGTCATAAAGGAATGCAAATCAAAACCACATTAAGATTTCACCTCATCTTGTGAGAATGGCTATCAAGACCAGAAGCAACAACAAATGCTGGCGAGGACATGGGGAAAAGGGAACTCCTACTGTTGGTGAGAGTGCAAATGAACACTGCCATCATGGAAAACAGTAATGAGGTTCCTCTAAAAACTAAAAATAAAACTATTATATGATCCAGCAATACTACTCCTGGGCTTGAATCCAAAGAAATATAAATCGGGATACCATAAAGACACTTGTATACCCATGTTTATGGCAGCACTATTCACAATAGACAAGCTATGGAAACAGCCCAGATGCCCCACTACTGATGAAAGGATTAAAAAATGTGAAGTTACATACATGGAATTTTATTCATCCATAAGAAGAATGAAACTGTGACATTCATAGGTAAAGGGATGGAACTGGAGAACATCTTGTCAGGTTCAGGAAAATAAAGGTTGCGTGTTTTCTCTCCTACATAGAAGATAGACCCCAACATAAATGGAAGCAGTATCATGTACACATAAATGTATAGACACACAGAGTGTGTTCCCAATACGGGCATTATTAGAGGAGGCTATGGAAAGGGGAAAGAAGAGAATGAATAATATTGAAAGGCACCACATCCTTCTTGTTCCTTCATATCAAGGAACAAGACACATGAAATCCACTAAAAGCTGTTGAACAATACGGTGTAGAGGGAAGAGGGTAGGGAAGAGAGACAGAGGAGCTTCAACTGATCAAAATGCAATACATTTACAGGGAAAATACCAAGGCAAAACCCTACCGAACAATGAATAGACAAATAATGAAGGGCAGTTAAGTAAAACAGGTCCTATTAAAGGAAGGCACTAGTGAGGGGAGGAGTAAATGAAGATGGCGAAGGAGGGTGAAAATGGCTGATGTATTTTCTATACATATAAGAATATGAGACATTGAAACCTGTCAAGTCGTTTTAAGAAGGGGAGTGGGAGAAGAGGGAGAATGATAGAGGGATGAATCAAAGTGGGGAACACTACACACGTTAGAAATGTCACAGTGAACCCTCTGCAGCTATGACATGCAAGTAAGATGGTAAAAGAGAAAAGCACTTAAAGGTTTAATTTACCAACGTAAATGAAATACTTAATGATAACTTTAAGGAATTCCACATATGACCTTTTATTTGGCAAATACAAATATGATGTATAATGCCAAAGAAGAGCTGCGTAAGTGGAGAGGTATACCAAGTCCATAGACTGGGAGAATCAATACTAACCTGTCAAATTTCCCCCCAAATTACCTATACTATTAATCCAATTTCCACTTAAAATCTAGACTTTTTTAAGTTAATGGCAATACGTTGAGTGCTAATGCATGCAGTATTGATGTACATGAAGCAAAGCAAATTAGGGATCCATAGCTATACCAATGCTTACTAGGAAGGCACAGTGCACTGGATATGTGGTTGACACACAGTTAGTGCAGAGTTCAACAGGAAATAATAGAGTCCATATGGTCTTCTGCTGGGGGAACCCTAACTTAGACCTATAAAGTCAATTGATTGTTTGCAATGAAGTCAAGGCAGTTCAATGGAGAAAGGAGTTTCTTTTTTTTTGTTTTTTTTTAGGAAATAGCACTGCAGCAATTGGCTTTCCATTTAGGAAAAAGAATCAACTTCTAATTCACATCTTTCATAAGCATTAATTGTGATTATAGTCTTATGTGTGAAATCTGTAACTATAAAGTTTTTAGAAGAAAACCAAAAAAGCGAATTGTGATTTGGAGAAGCAAGGGTCTCTTGCAGGATACAAAAAGCAATAACCAAAAAAGAAAATAAATTGACAGTTTGAGCTTCCTCAAAATTAAAATCTTTTTCTCATCAAAAGTTACCATTAAGAAAATGAAAAGTCAAGCCATAGAGTGGGAGAAAATATTGGCAATCCAATATGCAATGCATTACAAACCTAGTCCCAAGACAAATGGCTTGTTTTAGAGAATACATAGGAACAGCTGGTAAGTCAGTTACAGCAGGTCATGCAAGGGCAGAACAAATGACATAGGACCAGCAAGGCTACTTCACAGAAGATATACGACAGATAAGTACATAAAAGGGGATAAAACTTCAGTAATTAAGGAAATACAGATTAAAACCATAGTAAGATGCCACCTATGGTCTCTTGAATGATTCTATTACAGGTTAACATCATCGAACACTGGCAAAGAAGTGGATTGCTTCAAATCCCCCCGTGCTGCTGGCAGAAGTGAAGAAGGGTACCATACATTTTGATAAGAGTTGGTCAGTTTCTTATAAATTTTAATGTACACCTACCCTATGATTTGGTAATGCCTGCTCTTTCCTTTCTCAGAAAAGATTGCTATGCTAGATTTGTTTTTAGTAGTCCCAAATTACTGACAATGTAAATCTCTATACTGTCCTGGTGAATTCCGTATTAATATTAATTAATACAATGTAGATTAATACATTTACAGAAATCAAGATCATATACTGCTGGATATTTGGGATGACATGGAGGAGTCTTAAAATCATTATGATGAGTCAAGGAGCCAGAAGTCAAGGTGACACTCTGTCATTACATTTATGCAAAGACCAAGAATAAGAGGGACCTTGTGGCGATGGCTGCCCTTGAAAGGATGATGTTGCCTGAAGACCGCGTAAGGGAACTTCCTGCAGTGATGAGAGAATTCCCCATCTTAACAGGTGTGGATTTGTCAACATTTATCCAATGGTACATTAAGACCTTTGCATTTCATTGCATGTACATTTTGCCCCAAATTAAAAAAAAAGAGTTGTAGGTATTACGTTATGATTTATTCATAGGGAGCCTACAATTGTTTCAGTTTTCATTATGAAGTTCACTTTGAAACTATGGCCAGTATAAACCACAGTCTGTCCCCACTCTCAATAAAAATCTCAGCATTTTCAGTACTTTGAAATAAAGTGAGAAGATGTGGTCTTTTTCAGTCCCCTGATTGCATTTCTCTGATGATTACCTGTGGCCTAAGAAGGGCTGCTCTTCTACACCCCTTCCCTGAGAACCCCCCAATATTTCAGCCTCTGCTGCCTTCACTGCTCCTGGAAGCAGTGGAAGAAATCAATAAAAAATATCTTATCTTCTTTCCAATGCTTGAGGTAGTCAATGAATTCTCACTTAAACAACACAAAAGTGACAGGAATCCATCCTTTCTTCTACAGAGAAGATAGGGGACCCCGAGGTCCTTCAAATGGCTCCATCAGAGCTCCTCTGATCCCTCCAGGGAGAGTTTTCCCCATTAGGACTCGGAAACAAGAATCTACCCACCATGCTCCCTTGGTAGGAGTATAGACTTTCATATAAAGGCATAAACATTAAGTTATTTTAGAAAATGAGACTATTTCTTCTATCATTTCTTCCTACTTTATTGCAGTTTCTTCTCGCTCCTTCTTTCTCCATGACAACCTTGAAAATGGGCCATTCAGGTCTCCTGCTGGGCCATAACTGACTGAGAGCTCCATATGGTGCCCCTCTGGGGACACCACATTTGCAACCATGTGCTTCCCTGAGGACTGCTCCCTGATGATGGCTGAGCATGACAGGAGTGCCCATTCCAGTGCACAGTGCATGACTGGGGATGAATGGGTGGGCAAGGCTGGCATGAGGACTGCCAGCCTTGCAAAGCTCTCCTAGGGCTGCTGCAGTCTGAGACTGTCTCTACCAGCCCTCCTTCCTTGCTCCTCTCCCCCAGGGGTTTGACTACATCATGGTCTGACTCAATGACTCTCTTGTCTTCCTTGCTCCCTTCCCTTGGTCCCTCACAGTCATTTTCTCAATAAGCTTCCTGCATGTGAAATTCTATCCTGGAGTCTGTTCTCAGCAAACACATTCCTCCATGCCATTGTCCTCCTCTTTCCTCTGCCCCTGAACCTCCTGGTCTCTCTTCTGACTCTGCCTCAGGTGTCTCTTCCTTCACTTTTCTTTTGTCTTCCCCTGCATTTCTCTGTGTTTGACCTCTACTTGGTTCCCTGTGGAATTTTCTTTCTTGAGAATTGGAAATCAAATTGCCCATGCCATGGACCACAGCCTCTCTGATTACAAAGCGGAGCTGACAATTTTAACTCTTCTAGACAGAATCAATAAACACGTATTTAATTAGCCTCCTAGTTACCACGAAGACTTGAGGATCTAGAGGAGGTTAAACGAGAGATAAGAAATGGCTTGGTGGGACTCAGAGGGGCAGGACTTTTCTCCAGTGCACAGAAGACCTTGACTCAAGCTAGGGAAAAGTGTCCCAAAGAAAGACTCTGAGATCCACAAACACCTACCTCCTCATTCATTGGAGTTTTCACATTTGGAATTAGCTAAGAGTTTTAAAATAAGCACACATTTAATTGCAAATGAGTTAGAGGAGTAACTCCAAGGTATCCAAGCAGGAACGTGCTTTTTGACATCTGCTGGAAATCTAAGCCCACAAGCTCTATGAATACTGGGATGTTTTGATTCACATTTTCATTATGAATCAGAAAGTATTTACTGAAAAATATCTTATGGCCAGGTTGCTTCAAGTATGGAACTGAAACAAACAGCAGTCATGATTACAACAAATTCCCCAAGTCCACTGTCTGATGTGAAACATGCAATGGCTTGAGTGTCTTCTACCAGAAACCACAGGATACCTCCTACCAAGTGGTGACATCCTGTTGGGAAGTGGCACACATCTGCAACAGAAACGCTGCCATTTGACATTTTTCTGAAGGTCCTGCTCCAATGCAATAAGGCAAGAAAAAGAGCAATATGTAATAAGGAAGAAACCAACCATCTTTTCTTTTTTGCAGACGCTTGTCTAATTAAAAGTACAAACATCAGAAAACAACAGCACACTTAAAACACATTTTAGTATAAAAGTGCTCAGAAAGGGAGCTGGGTAAAAGAGCAATAGTAAAAAGATTTCCTGATACACAAATCTCCAACTTATTCCATAGATTTGAATGCACACAGGCACACACACACACACATACACACACACACACGACTATTCAATATCGCTACCCAAACTTCCTCCTCCTCTCCATGCCTGCCTCCTCCCTCTCACAAATCTATTATGTACCAGACTTTCTCTGGGACCCTGGGAAACATGACTGAAAGAAGGAGGAAGTCCTGCCTGCATGGAGCTTCCTCTCTGGTGGGGAAAGCAGGCAGTGAGGTGAGGGGCCAGGGTTCAGACAGGGTACGTGGGAAGACCTCCTGTGACATGTGGGGTCCGTGTGTGGCCAGCAGGCAGGGGAGCATTTAGGTGAAGGGACAGGTGGGCAGGGTCTGAGCTGGTGGATGGTCCACCTGTTACAATGACACTGGGCCCAGAGCATCTGTGCTAATGTAAGAGGAGAAGACAGGAGGGCAGAGGGGATGAGGTCACTTGGGAACTTTGGGTCACTGTGTGGACTTTGCCTTTAGTGAGAGAGAGCTGGGATGCCGTAGAGAGGCTGGGTGAGTTCTCTTCAGCCTTCAAGTCCTCCCGTAGCCTTGTCATCACACTCTGAGACTTGCTCCTCTCCACTATAAAGCATCCCCAACCTACAATTTTTTGGCTTTACAATGGTGAAAAAGCAGTGGGCATACAGCAGAAATCTCATTTGGAGCTGAATTTTGCTCTTTCCTGGGCTAGTGATGCACGAGTCAATCCTGTCTTGCATGGCAGGGTGGCCATCGGGAGGGAGCGGGTGACTCCCTACAGCCTGCTGCATTGCCAAGCTGTGGTTAGGTGCAGGCTGAGGTTGGGTTCATTCAGTGCATCTTGGACTTGAAGCATTTTCCATTTACGATGAGCTGATCAGTATGTGACTGCTGAGTGTCGAGAACACTTTACACTTCCCTGTAGACTGTGGGTCTCTCTTCTCCAGTCACTCAGGTCACAATTCTTGGAGTTTTTCCCCAACTACCAACCCAACCCATTATCACACCTTTGGACCTCATCCTTGGCATATCACTCGAGCCTTCTCAAGAGGTCTAGTGCTCCTAAAATGACAATGGCTTCCCTCCTAGACAGTCTTCCCACTTCCTTTCTTGCCCCACACTCAATTCAGCAATCCTCCAAACACAAAAATCAGGCGTGCCTTTTTTATTTGTTTCTTTATGTAGCCCAGGCTGGACTGAAACTAGATCCTTCTGCCCAGCCTGCCGGGTGCCGGGATTGCAGGCATGTGTGCACCACCACGCCTGGTAAGTTGCATCTTTAGTGTTCTGAGAATTCTCCAAGGGGACCTATCACATTGACAACAAGACAAAACAAGGAAATGGTCCTTGCAATGGATTAGCAAGCCACATGTGTGTGTCCCATGGCCATTCTCATCTAAGCTCAATCCACTTGACCCAACGGCTGTGTTGCTGCTTGTCAAACACCCTGTGCGCTGTATTCAAAACCTTCCACGGCCCCATCCTCTGCCCAGAATGTTCTTCATGACTCACTTGGTTCACCTCATTCCTGCTCCTCTCAAATTCACCTTCAACAGAAGACATCTATCATGATCCTATGAAACAGACTTCCTTTGCCCACTTCACACAGGCAAATTGCCCATGAGGGGATCTACAGGATCAATGAGATCCGCCCCCAAATCCAATAAAACTCGCATGGCACTTGGCAAATGAAAATTCTTAGAGAAAGAGTGCTCAAAGTCCTGGGTGTTTGTTTGTTTGCCTGCTTTGTCCTACGAGATATGAAACTGTTGCACGGGAATGAAGTAATTAAATCTGCATGCCACTGGTGCTATAAAAATAATTAATCAAGTGAATGAGATGGGAGAAATATGCTCAAGTAAATATCAGAGTTTAGTTTATGGCAAAGTTATAAAGGAAGAATTCCAAACTCACAGAGGAAATATGGTCTGGTAAGTCAACGCCAGGAAGCAAACACCCACCCAAACAAGGGAAGACAAATCGTAAATAACTGGAGAACTCAAATGTGAGCTGCTAAATATTAAAACAGAGCATGAAGTATTCAGAGACAATAAGGGTGTTTATTGTTATCATTTGACATATAAATAAAAGCTTTCCAAAGCAACATACAGAATCCAAATTTGACCTAATTAAAGGGAAGGCAAGACCTCTGAAAAATAAAGACAATATAAGCAAAATCACAAGAAAGGTTCTAGAGCATTCGGAAGATTATTTCACGGCTGTAGAAAGAACGGCAGTGTGAGAGACTGAGCTGCCGAGGGTCCTGCCATTCTATGCAGGAATGGACTCACATCTGGCTTGGTTGTTTTCATCTGAAGAAATCCAGCATGACAGGGAACAGCATCAAACACCCATGTCATGAATAGCTGTGGGAATGAGAACTGCACTACTAGAGTGAATCCTGGCCAAATGAGCTTGCAGTTGTCCATTCAGCGATCTCACTGACAGTGCTCATGTAGGTAAACTGTGAGCGGGGAGCGCTCCTGTGTTGCTGGGTTACGGGGTGGACTCGTGGAGAAGCTCTTCTGCTTCTGCTCCTTCATCCACAGGCCCAGCATCCAGGTAAGGGGAGAGCCCCGCACGGCAGTCTCTGATTCACACGGTGGCTGCATCCGTAGTCCCGTGTGGCCTGAGTCTTTAGTGTGCTATTTGCCTTCTGACTAGACCCCGTTTCTGGCTGGTGGGAATGTGGTGAGTCAGTTCTGAGGCAGGAGCCCTTTGCTGTGGAGCTCTGTCCTTGTCCAGACACCACACCACACTGGAGGGCAGTGCATTCTTGGAGGCCCTTTGTGCTGCGGATGCAGGAGCAGTGAGAGCTGGGAAGGCACATCCGTATGTAGCATCAGTGTTTCCTCCTGTAGGACAGGCCTGCCTCCTCCATGCTAGGAGGAAGCCTGGGCCATCTGTCTGCCACCAGGTGGTCAGCTGGGCCCCACCCCGAGAATGGTCTCTGTTGGGGTCCAGTGTTGGTTTCTGCTATTGACAGGTGGGTACTCAGCAGTGGGACAGCCAGGTCAGACTCCCCATCTGCCACCCCAGCCATTACGTTCCCGGTCACCAAGTGAGCCCTGGAAGAGAGCATAGACTACAGCGCCTTGCCCACCTGAGAGAGCATCAAGAGTCTCTTCCAAAGGCCAGGCATGGTGACTCGTGCCTGCAATCCCAGCTTCATGGAGGTGGTGATGGAAAGACCATGGTTGAAGGCTGGTCAGGGGAAAAAAAAGTTAGTGAGACCCTATTGAAACAAAAGGCAGGTGTGATGGTGCACATCTGTAATCCCAACTATGTGGCAGGTGGAGACAAGAAGATAGTGTTCTGAGGCTGGCCTGGACAAAAACGTGAGACAAACTGAAGGGGAAATGGGCTAGCAGAGTGGCTCAAGTGGTAGAGCACCTGCCTTGAAGGGCAAGGCCCTGAGTTCAAACCCCAGTATCCCACCCACACACACTCACACACAGTCTCTTCCAGGTAAGTGCCCTGTGGTGGCATCTCTTGTGACACAAGCATTTTCTCAGTTTGTTTTCATTCTGGGAGGTTGGTCCACAAACCTCTTCACAATCAGCAACCTTCCAGTCTCATTCTTCCCAAGCCATTAGTGAGTGCCCACAGATCAGAATTGTCCTTGCTCCTGGCCATCTCTCATAGTAAGCACCAAATGTGCCACTGAAGTTCCACCCACTGGGAACCTTTCCCTTCACTGCTGTCCTTCAAGGACACCTGAGCTGGGTCATTGCACCCAGCTTTCAGCGTTGCATGGTAGGACGGAGACCCATTGGTAAACTGGCTGTGACTGGTCCTCCTGGGTTGGTTGGTTGAAAGTGGCTTGGGATGAGGACAAGCAGCAGGGGCAGTGGAGTTGGAGGTGGATGAAACCGAGACGCTTGCATTTTCAAGCCCAGCCTCTCAGATTCCGTTCCATTGCAGGCACAGCTGCCCACACCCATCACAGCCAGGTGTCAAGAGAGAAAGAAGTTTTCCAGGCTAGGAGCTGGCACACGGGCACATTGCAGAAGGATGAGTGGAACAGTGCGGCATTATTTTTGATTTTCCTAAGACCCGATGGCAGACTTAGGCAGACATGTCTTTTGTCGGCCGTCGGGTGGCACGGATATCTGCACAGTTAGACAGGAGTGTGATTTCCAGAGTCACTTCAAGTCAGTTCACTCCCCTACCTTGTCAACAAACCGACAGGCATAATCATTAAAGCCAAGTCTGCCTGTGGTCCTACCTGGGACAAAACAGAGAAGACTACCCAAGAAGACCCCACCCTGCTGGACCCACTGCTCTCCACTTTGGGAGACAGACCGCTGGGTGGCCGCCACCCCCCACTCCAGCCTTGGAGGCGTTGATAGAAAAAGGCTCACACGAGTATCCTCACGGAGCCAGGGAAAAGGTAATATTCCATTTGTAGTCAAAGAAAAGACTTCCAAATCCGAGTGTTCTCATCCTAAATCACCCTGCTTATGGCCCTCACTGCGAGCACGATGAGCAATCTGTTGGCCCGTTTTCGCTGAGCAGGGTGGTGGAGGGCCATTAATAAGGGAACAGGATTAAGGGATAATGTGTTCTGCCCTGTGGCTCCAACCACTTTAAACAGGACCTGCCTTCCTCCCGAGTAAGAGCCATTTCACAGAAATGCGCCTTATCGGTCCCCAGTCAGGCCAGGGCACCCGTGGGAGGTGTGGCGCTTGGCCCCCCACCCACACCACCCTGCAGTCATGTGAAAGTCAGGCACGGAGAGCTGGGTGAGTCACTTTCCCTGCTGGTGTGAGATGGGCTCTGCGCTCTGCAATTTAATTCTGGGTGAATCAAGAGAAATCGAGGGGCAATCTCCGAGTAATGTGAGCTCAATTTATTGCTGGCATGAGTCACATTTAGGTTGCATTTAGGAAAAGAAAAATGAAGAGTGAAAATGGAATTATCTCGCCACACAGTTCAGGTCAAACAAGACGGCGAGGAGGGAAGAAGTGGCAGGGAGGGAAAGCATGTGCAGAGCTGCCAGGCTCCTCCTGTGGTCAGAGAGGCCTTGGGTACAAGCCGAGGCTTGTGAGCAGGGCACAAGGACATGGTCAGCCCATGTGTGCAAAAGAGCCCCACGGAGTCCATGGCACGTTAAGTTCACCGTCAGCTCCTAACTCAGCCACCAGGCAGGTGAGATGCGAGATCATATTTCCAGATCATCTGCTACAATCCTGGTCCCGGCTAGATAGTTCCACGCTTGGTAGTTCACCACATCTAGGTGAGTCTCACCCCTCTCTGGAGACAACGTACCGAGGAAAAGAGATTTATTGGGGTGTTTGTAGGTCTTAGGGGAGGAGCCAAGGTTACTCTCCAGGTGTGTTTGTTTCCAAAGCTATGTCTGGTCCCTCCTTCTTTCTCTTTTCCTCTGTGCTAGAGCAAAAGGTCCTCGGGTTCTGGACTTGGTCCCAGCTTGGTGTTATTGGAAGGTGGGACCTTGTGGAAGGTCATCAGATCATTTTTGGGGGGGTGCCCTTGAAGGGGATTCTTGTTCCCTAGTCTCTTCCTTTTTCTCTTGCTTTTGGGCCATAGGGTGAGTGGTTTGCTCTGCCATGCACACCCAACATGAGGTGTTCCCTTGCCACAGGGGCAAAAGGCCCGTGTCACCAACCATGGACTGAATCCTCTAAACCTTCTCTCTTCATGAGCTGGTTACCATGAGTTCTTGTTATAGCAACAGAAGGCTCACTCACACTGTGTGCTCTACACCGACAAGGGCATCTCACTGAAGTCTTCACACCTGACCCTTGGAGTAACTTCTCTCTGGACATAGCTTTTCTCCCTACTCGTTCTCCAAAGACTGTCTCCAAAGACTTGGCTGAGGTTGACAGAGAGGCTCTTTGTCTCTTCCCAGTGGTCAGCATCGCAGAAACACAAGATTCTAATGAATGTCCACCTTCAATTCTTTCTGCGGGGTGTCCTCCTGAGTCATCTGGACTAGCGCTGCCTCACGGGAACAACTCAGCACGTCCTTCACAGAGAGCTGGTACCTCTGAATACAAGGCGGGGCACAGGCAACCTTGCTTCACAGCTGCCATTCTGGGAGCAACAGTGACCCATTTTAGTACTGGTCATTTGTACATTTGTCCCGATCCTCTCACTGAGGAGCAAGCCACTTCATGCTAGGGGTGGGCTAATTTGCTTGGGCTTTTGTTCTGTGTCCCTTGTTCATCGCTGGTGCTCACAGAGGGACTTCCACGCAGGACCGAGCAGTGGCCTCAGTGGCTTCAGTACTGGGTTGCTGTGAGCAGAACACCCCAGGGCAGGAGGAGGTCCCTCCTTTCCATGGAACTCGGGCCTCCCAGTGAGAGAAGTATTTTTACACACACGGGTGAGAGCAAGTTATTCAGAAATACTCCTGCTTTCCCCTTGAAAGACTGCCTTGGAACGCAGTGAGCTGTTTGCCTGATCTTTTTCAGTAAATCAAAGGTTTCACCATCACGTAAACCCTTGGGTGATGAGTCTCCCCTGTCCCCTGATGTTGCTCCATGGGATTTCGACGCTATCTCTGCCTCCAGCAGACCTGACAAGGATGCACGGTGTACGGTTAGCCGCCAGGTGAGATTAGATTGAGCCCTCCTTATCTCCTCTTTGTCATTTTATCACTTTCAGAAGCTCTGTGGTGAGACTGTTTATCGTCCTGGCTTAAAGGAGACGCACCCTCTGCTGTGCAGGCTGCCAGTGGTCCCTGGCAGCCCCTGGCCTGCTCTGCCTGGCTCTGCCCTGCAGCTGAAGTCTCCTGGAGGACACAAGAGTGTTTTACACCCATTCCCTCCTCCGTGCCGTGTGCTTGGATCTGCTTTTGTTTGGACAGGGCGGTGGAACAACCGTGGGTCCCTCTGCTGAGACGAAGCAGCCTGTGAGCCTGGCACTTTGGGAAATGGAGTTACGAGGGAACCACAGCACTTTGGGGCTTAGAGAGGCTTGGGTTCAATTTCTGGCTCACTACCTCTGAGGCTCCGCTTTGGTCTAAGGAATGGAAACTGAACCTCAGCCGGTGTGACTGTACGACAGTGGTGTCACAGGGATGGTAACAACCCAGGCCTGAAGCTTTCTGGGAGCTGGGATCTCCGGAAGCAGGTTGAATGTGATGTGTATTTATTTAGCACTCACAAAAATCCTCCGGGGACGGAGGTCCCTGGAAGGAGCAGACAAGTCGTCAGAGTGTGGCCTTCGTGGGAACAGGGTCGGGGATGGCGCTCTGCTCTAGCTGTTCTCATCCTTGTTCCAGAGGCCTGGGGCCAGGTCCCCACAGAGCTTGGTCCTAGGAAGGGTAATGCTGGGCAGAAGACAGACAGGCAGGTCAGTGCCCTTCAGGCCTCTTGATCCTCCTGGAAGCAGAGCGCACACCCCTCCCTTCCTCCTCCCACCGCTTCTTGAGAAGCAGTTCGTTCAGGACACCGTGGAGCCCAGAGAGGCTGGTAGACTCCAGCTAGAGGTCAGCTGATAGTCTAGCAGGCTACCATGGGTCTGCTGGCATGGGACTGAGACCACACTTTGCCTGCCAGGTGCCAGATGTCACAGAGCCTAATACAGACAAGTCCTCCATTAGTTCTTTCTTCTCTCCTACCTTCAGCTTTCTCGGCTCCTTGTCTTCAGCTTCTAGGCTCTTTCTGAATTTAACTCCGCTGTTACTGTCCTGCAGAGACCCCTCCAGTGACAACATGGTGAGTTTGATCGCTCAGGTTGAGGCCTGTGGCCCCATGTGCTGAAGCAGCCTCAGCAGCAGGTTCTGCCTCCTTCCATCCCCTCTGCCCATGCCTCACCCTGAGCCACCTGCCAATGGGCTCAGGGAAGTCCTGAGATGTTTGGTTTTCTGGTCTCACTCCTTGTCCTGGCTGCATGGAATCCTCTGTCATTCTGCACAGGCCCATGATCTCATCCTTGGGATTACCCACAGATCAGACACCCTCTGCACTTCTTAGGGTGCAGCAGGAGTGAGACAGCTTCTCGCAGAGCCCAGGTCCTCCAGTGCTCCTCACCCAGCCCCACAGCTCTGGGCTGCAAATCAGGCCAGGGACAGCTCTCTGAACCCAGCAAAGGGCCAGGGCTGGAGCCCCACAGACCCTCCTGGTGGTTCCTGAGCTGAACAGGAGGGTTCTCACAGGTGTCTCCACCCTCTGAGAAACAGTGTCTCATCCAGTGTGACCTTTGTAGGCCCACCCTGCCAAAGGCCTGGGCTTTAGGAGGTGTCCAGGCTCTGTACACACATTCAGGTGGCCCCACAAGGCCCGTGGGAAGTGGGGCTGGGCAGGGATGGTTTACAAGGACAGTTCCTGCTTGATCCCAGAGACCCTGCCACTGGCCTCCCTGCAACTTCTACTTCTTCCCTTTTTCCCTCCCTCCTTCCCTCCTTCTCTCTTTCCTTCCCTCTGTCCTTCCCTCTGTCCCTCCTTCCCTCTTTCCCTCCTCCCTCTCCTCTTTCCCTCTCTCTGTTCCTTTGCGCACACACACACACACACACACACACACACACACACTCACACATGCATGCATGCTCACACTGCTTGACCTGTGAACAGCACAGCACTTTGGAGATTAGTGTTTTTTTCACAGTGACAGCTGCACTCCATCTTCCCCACCAGGGAGGGGCATTTCTGAAATGAGAAGAGCAGGACCTTGCACACACAGAGCTCAGTCAGGGGAGGGACCATCTGAGCCAGGCTTTCTTCTCTCTGCCCAGAAACTTGGCAAAGAACTTGGGGGTAAGGAGGGTGGTCGATGGCCCTGCACTGACAGACAGGACCTAGACTTTCCCCTTGACTTCCCTGAGCACAGGGAGCGGACTTCTGGGAAGAGAGCCTGCCTATGCATGTCTATAAGTGGGGCTTGGAGGGGTGCTTTAGAAGATTCTAGGAAACAGCACTGCTCCTGGCCCCTCGAACTTACAAACGTGGCAAGACAATCAGCAGGCCCCACACTCTGTCATTGAGTGTGTGTCACATCCTTGAGGTTGTCAAATGCCAGTGAGGACTGTCACCTCCCCTTTGCAGTGTGTGGAACTGAGACTCAGAGAGGAATAGTATCCTTTCTAGGGTCACACAGGAAATGTGTGCCAGCTGGGGTAAGGACTCAGGTCTGTCCTAGTCTAGAATGGGCCCTTACTCTTAAAGTCCTTGTTTCTATAACCTGAGCCACCTGCCTCCTGTAATCCTGCAGTGGCCCTGCTCACACACACCCCACCCCACCCAGAGCCCTCAGCTACTCTGCCACTCTCAGGGAGACCCTTGAAGCTGTCCCAAACTGCGGGCAACTCTCCAGGGGCTTTTCTGTCCTGTGCTGACACTGGTCACTGCTGTGTATGACCTGCATTGTGCATCTGTGAGGTCCCACCATCTGTGCTGTGAGCTCCCAGATGGCAGGGCCTGAGCCAACCGTTGTCTGTGTAGGGTGGTTTCACATAGTAATGCTTTAATAAATGCAGATTAGTCAGGGCTCTCTAGAAAAAACAGAACCTCTGGCGTCATCTGTCTGTCTAGATACTTACCTCTCATGTATCTGTCCATTTCTATCAAGGTTTATTTTAAGGAACTGGTTCATGATTGAAGGGCAGAGCTGCAGGATGGGAGCTCCACGAAGAGGCAACGCTGACCTTGAGTCTGGAAACTTAAGGGTAGAAAAGCAGTCTGTCCTGCAGTCTTGATGCAGAATCGCCTTTTCCTTGGGAACCCCAGGCTTTGCTTGCAAAGCCTTCTATGACTGGACAGGACTTGCTTACATCCAGTGAGTGACACTTGGATCATACCTTCACAGCAATTCTAGGCCAGGCTTTTCCCAGATAAGTGAGCAAGATGGCCTGGCCACGTGGACACAGGAAATACCATGTCCTCGGGACAGAATCTGGCGAAAGGTAGCGTCAGTAATTGTTATTTAGCTATAGCACTGTGGACTCCAGGGCTGAGCTGTTTACAGTTTTAACAGATTTTTTTAAGTGTATGGCAGATTACCTTGTTGACACCGGGACACTGTGTACAATGTAGTATTTCAAACATGAAAAATCTTGCTGAACCAGGAGTGTTTGTCTGTGTCAAAATTTGCAAAGGTCCCTGTGATTTTTATTTTGTTATTCCATTAGAAAAGTAAGCTTTTTAATCAAAAAGGGTTTTGTGGGGCAATGGCGCAGGACCTGGAAAGCTGCGTGAGTCTAGGCGTGTGTGAGGGTCTCGCCTGGAATGAGTCCATAGTCATGAACTGCACAACTCTGTGTAGGGTGGCTTCACATAGTGAAATGCTGGCCTGGAGGTCCATCTCGGCCGTTTGATGCATTTTTTTGTGATTATGAGCAGAGAAAGTTGCCTGGAGAAACCACATTTTTACCCGGTGCCATTTTTCACGGTGTTTGTGTTTGCACAGATAAAATAATTTCCAGTGAGATGGAAGAGAGGCCTCTGACTTTTCCTTCTCCAGACCTGCTTGTAGTCATATTAAAAATGTTAAAAAATCATCCATATTGATAGATTTTTTTTCCTCTCGTGTTTGTTCTGAGAAGACGTTACTTTAACATGCAGAGTGCACAAGTTAAACTTCATCACAGACTTTTACCGCATGAGAACAGTGCTGGCATGTTCTAGAAAAATCTCATTTTTCTGCATGAATCATTGACAGATGGTCCTAAAAGTTCACAAAAAACATTGGGGGTTTTTTAGGGGTGACTGCTGTTGTTGGAGCCAGCGCCTATGTTGAGATAAGCCACGGTTTGCTGGGCCTGCAAGGCGTGTGACTGTCTACCAGTCATCTGAGCAGATTTTGTGAATCAGGTTCCATTCCTTGGGTCAAGATGAGGCATTTGCACAACTCACGACTCTTAGGCTCCCTTCTGGGATGGACGGCCTTCTCTTTTCTCAGTCACTGTCCACAATGGGCTGAGTCTGTGTCTGCTCCAGTCTCTGGGGTTCAGAGTGAAAGAGAGCGTGAGAAACTCCACTGTTGGTCATTTGAGACAAAGACAGTTCAAAGTGCTAAAATTTATGTACCTGTGTTAAGAAACAGTGCACATTGGACATTTTGTAAGCAATTATGGCACTTATTTTTTTGTGCTTTACTGACACGCAGCTCCACCTGCAGAGGGTGTCTGGGCTGTGATCCGATGCACGGAGCAAGTGTCATCTTTGTCTCTGCTAACTTTTTTTTTAATTTATTTTTTTATTAGTCATATGTGCATACAAGGCTTGGGTCATTTCTCCCCCCTGCCCCTACCCCCTCCTTTACCACCCACTCCACCCTCTCTCTCTGCCCCCGCTCAATACCCAGCAGAAACTATTTTGCCCTTATCTCTAATTTTGTTGAAGAGAGAGTATAAGCAATAATAGGAAGGAACAAGGGTTTTTGCTGGTTGAGATAAGGATAGCTATACAGGGCATTGACTCACATTGATTTCCTGTGCGTGGGTGTTACCTTCTAGGTTAATTCTTTTTGATCTAACCTTTTCTCTAGTTCCTGTTCCCCTTCTCCTATTGGCCTCAGTTGCTTTTAAGGTATTTGCTTTAGTTTCTCTGCGTTAAGGGCAACAAATGCTAGCTAATTTTTTAGGTGTCTCACCTATCCTCACCCCTCCCTTGTGTGCTCTCGCTTTTATCATGTGCTCAAAGTCCAGTCCCCTTGTTGTGTTTGCCCTTGATCTAATGTCCACATATGAGGGAGAACATACGATTTTTGGTCTTTTGGGCCAGGCTAACCTCACTGAGAATGATGTTCTCCAATTCCATCCATTTACCAGCGAATGATAACATTTCGTTCTTCATGGCTGCATAAAATTCCATTGTGTATAGATACCACATTTTCTTAATCCATTCGTCAGTGGTGGGGCATCTTGGCTGTTTCCATAACTTGGCTATTGTGAATAGTGCCGCAATAAACATGGGTGTGCAGGTGCCTCTGGAGTAACCTGTGTCACAGTCTTTTGGGTATATCCCCAAGAGTGGTATTGCTGGATCAAATGGTAGATCAATGTCTAGCTTTTTAAGTAGCCTCCAAATTTTTTTCCGCAGTGGTTGTACTAGTCTACATTCCCACCAGCAGTGTAAGAGGATTCCTTTTTCCCCGCATCCTCGCCAACACCTGTTGTTGGTGGTGTTGCTGATGATGGCTATTCTAACAGGGGTGAGGTGGAATCTTAGCGTGGTTTTAATTTGCATTTCCTTTATTGCTAGAGATGGTGAGCATTTTTTCATGTGTTTTTTGGCCATTTGAATTTCTTCTTTTGAGAAAGTTCTGTTTAGTTCATTTGCCCATTTCTTTATTGGTTCATTAGTTTTGGGAGAATTTAGTTTTTTAAGTTCCCTATATATTCTGGTTATCAGTCTTTTGTCTGATGTATAGTTGGCAAATATTTTCTCCCACTTTGTGGGTGTTCTCTTCAGTTTAGAGACCATTTCTTTTGTTGAGCAGAAGCTTTTTAGTTTTATGAGGTCCCATTTATCTATGCTATCTCTTAGTTGCTGTGCTGCTGGGGTTTCGTTGAGAAAGTTCTTACCTATACCTACTAACTCCAGAGTATTTCCTAGTCTTTCCTGTATCAACTTTAGAGTTTGTGGTCTGATATTAAGATCCTTGATCCATTTTGAGTTAATCTTGGTATAGGGTGATATACATGGATCAAGTTTCAGTTTTTTGCAGACTGCTAACTAGTTTTCCCAGCAGTTTTGTTGAAGAGGCTGCTATTTCTCCATCATATATTTTTAGCACCTTTGTCAAAGACAAGTTGGTTATAGTTGTGTGGCTTCATATCTGGATCCTCTATTCTGTTCCACTGGTCTTCATGTCTGTTTTTGTGCCAGTACCATGCTGTTTTTATTGTTATTGCTTTGTAATATAGTTTGAAGTCAGGTATTGTGATACCTCCTGCATTGTTCTTTTGACTGAGTATTTCCTTGGCTATTCGTGGCCTCTTGTGTTTCCATATAAATTTCACGGTAGATTTTTCAATCTCTTTAATGAATGTCATTGGAATTTTGATGGGAATTGCATTAAACATGTAGATTACTTTTGGGAGTATCGACATTTTTACTATGTTGATTCTACCAATCCATGAGCATGGGAGATCTCTCCACTTTCTATAGTCTTCCTCAATCTCTTTCTTCAGAAGTGTATAGTTTTCCTTGTAGAGGTCTTTCACATCTTTTGTTAGGTTTACACCTAGGTATTTGATTTTTTTTGAGGCTATTGTAAATGGAATTGTTTTCATACATTCTTTTTCATTTTGCTCATTGTTAGTGTATAGAAATGCTAATGATTTTTCTATGTTGATTTTATATCCTGCTACTTTGCTATAGCTATTGATGGTGTCTAGAAGCTTCTGAGTAGAGTTTTTTGGGTCTTAAGGTATAGGATCATGTCGTCTGCAAATAGGGATATTTTGACAGTTTCTTTACCTATTTGTATTCCTTTTATTCCTTCTTCTTGCCTAATTGCTCTGGCTAGGAATTCCAGTACTGTGTTGAATAGGAGTGGAGATAGTGGGCATCCTTATCTGGTTCCTGATTTTAGAGGGAATGGTTTTAGTTTTTCTCCGTTAAGTATAATGCTGGCTGTAGGTTTGTCATATATAGCTTTTATAATGTTAAGGAACTTTCCTTCTATTCCTAGTTTTCTTAGAGCTTTTATCATGAAATGGTGTTGGATCTTATCAAAGGCTTTTTCTGCATCTATTGAGATGATCAAGTGGTTTTTATCTTTGCTTCTGTTAATGTGGTTTATTACGTTTATTGATTTTCGTATGTTGAACCACCCTTGCATCCCTGGGATGAAGCCTACTTGGTCGTGGTGAATGATCTTTTTGATGTGTTGTTGAATTCGGTTTGCCATTATTTTGTTGAGGATTTTTGCATCAATGTTCATTAAGGAGATTGGCCTATAGTTCTCCTTTTTGGAGGTGTCTTTGCCTGGTTTTAGGATAAGTGTAATACTGGCTTCATAAAATGCGTTTGGCAGTTTTCCTTCCCTTTCTATTTCGTGGAACAGTTTAAGGAGGGTTGGTATCAATTCTTCTTTAAAGGTCTGATCGAATTCAGCAGAGAACCCATCAGGTCCTGGACTTTTCTTTTTGGGGAGACTCTTGATTGCTGCTTCAATTTCATTTTGTGTTATAGGTCTATTCAGGTGATTAATTTCCTCTTGGTTCAGTTTTGGATGATCATATGTATCTAGAAATCTGTCCATTTTTTAAAGATTTTCAAATTTATTTGAATATAGGTTCTCGAAGTAGTCTCTGATGATTTCCTGGACTTCCATGGTGTTTGTTGTTATCTCCCCTTTTGCATTCCTGATTCTACTAATTTGGGTTTTTTCTCTCCTCATTTTATTCAGGTTTGTCAGGGGTCTATCGATCTTGTTTATTTTTTCAAAGAACCAACTTTCTGTTTCATTAATTCTTTGTATGGTTTTTTTGGTTTCTATTTCGTTGATTTCAGCTCTTATTTTTATTATTTTTCTCCTTCTATTTGTTTTGGGATTTGCTTGTTCTTGTTTTTCTAGGAGTTTGAGATGTATCGTTAGGTCATTGATTTGGGATCTTTCAATCTTTTTATTATATGCACTCATGGCTATAAACTTTCCTCTCAGGACTGCCTTAGCTGTGTCCCATAGGTTCCGGTAGGTTGTGTTTTCATTTTCATTGACTTCCAGGAATTTTTAAATTTCCTCTTTTATTTCATTGATGATCCATTGTTCACTAAGTAATGAGTTATTTAGTTTCCAGCTGTTTGCATGTTTTTTGTCTTTACTTTTGTTGTTGAGTTCTACTTTTACTGCATTGTGATCAGATAGTATGCATGGTATTATTTCTATTTTCTTATATTTGCTGAGACTTGCTTTGTGCCCTAGGATATGATCTATTTTGGAGAAGGTTCCATGGGCTGCTGAGAAGAATGTATATTGTGTAGAAGTTGTATGAAATGTTCTGTAGACATCAAGTAGGTCCATTTGATCTATTGTATATTTTAGATCTAGGATTTCTTTATTGATTTTTTGTTTGGATGACCTATCTATTGATGATAATGGGGTGTTAAATTCTCCCACAACCACTGTGTTGGTGTTAATATATACTTTTAGGTCTTTCAGGGTATGTTTGATGAAATTGGGTGCATTGACATTGGGTACATATAGGTTGATAATTATTATTTCCTTTTGGTCTATTTCCCCTTTTATTAGTATGGAATGTCCTTCTTTATCTCATTTGATCAATGTATGTTTGAAGTCTACTTTGTCAGAGATAAGTATTGCTACTCCTGCCTGTTTTGGGGGGCCATTGGCTTGGTAAATCTTCTTCCAGCCTTTCATCCTAAGCCTATGCTTATTTCTGTCAGTGAGATGGGTCTCCTGTAAGCAACAAATTGTTGGATCTCCCTTTTTAATCCATTTCATCAAGCAGTGCCTTTTGATGGGTGAATTAAGTCTGTTAACATTAAGTGTTAGTACTGATAGCTATGTGGTGATTCCTGTCACTTTAGTTGTCTTAGTTGTTTGAAGGTTTGGTTGTGTGTATCTAAGTTGAGGTTACTCCCTACTTTCTTGCTTTTTCTTTTCCTGTAGTTTGGTGCTGCCTGTCCTTTCATGGTTATGTTGGGTTTCACTTTCTGTGTGCAGAATCCCTTGACGAATCTTTTATAGTGGTGGCTTTGTGGTCACATATTGTTTTAGTTTCTGCTTATCATGGAAGACTTTTATTGCTCCATCTATTTTGAATGATAGTTTTGCTGGGTAGAGTATCCTGGGGTTGAAGTTATTTTCATTCAGTGCCCAGAAGATCTCACCCCATGCTCTTCTTGCTTTTAATGTTTCTGTTGAGAATCTGTTGTGATTTTGATGGGTTTACCTTTGTATGTTATTTGTTTTTTCTTCTTACAGCCTTCAACATTCTTTCCTTAGTTTCTGAACTTGTTGTTTTAATGATGATATGCCGTGGGATAGTTCTATTTTCATCTGGTCTGTTTGTTGTTCTGGAGGCCTCTTGCATCTGTATGGGAATATCTTTCTCTAGATTTGGGAAATTTTCCATTATTATTTTGTTGAATATATTACGCATTCCCTTCGCTTGCACCTCTTCTCCTTCTTCGATACCCATGATTTTCAAGTTTGGTCTTTTGATGGAGTCAGTGAGTTCTTGCATTTTCTTTTCACAGGTCTTGAGTTGTTTAATTAATAGTTCTTTGGTTTTTCCTTTAATTACCATTTCATCTTCAAGTTCTGTCTTCTGTTTGTTCTATTCTGCTGGTTTGGCCTTCTGTTTTGTTTTGCAGTTCTGTTCATTCTTTTTTCTGAGGTTTTCCATATCCTGGCTGGTTTCCTCTTTAATGTTGTCTATTTTTGTCCTGAGTTCATTTATCCATTTATTCATCGTACTCTTTGTTTCACTTTGGTGTTTATACAGTGCTTCTATGGTTTCCTTTATTTCTTCTTTTGCTTTTTCAAATTCTCTATTTTTGTTGTCTTGGAATTTCTTGAGTGTCTCCTGTACATTTTGGTTGACCCTATCCAGTATCATCTCTATAAAATTCTCATTGAGTACCTGTAGTATGTCTTCTTTTAAATTATTCTTGTGGCTTCATTGGGTTCTTTGGCATAGTTTATCTTCATTTTGTTGAAGTCTGGATCTGAGTATCTGTTTTCTTCATTCCCCTCTGGTTCCTGTACTAATTTTTTGCTGTGGGGAAACTGGTTTCCCTGTTTTTTCTGTCTTCCCGTCATTGTCTTTGGTGTTGTTACTGTCCCTGTACTGTGTGCAATTAAGTATTTTCTAGCTTGTAATAATAACAATGGTAATATTTAGAATGGAAGGGTGAGCTGAGATGGAAAGCAAGAAGTTAAAGAAATGGGAAAAACAAATACACAGACTGGAAGGAGAAAACAGAAGAAGGTATCAGACAAGAAGGTTTCAAAGGTATAAACTGGGAGCTTTAGTGTACTAATCGACAGTAAGCTGGTCTGCGTCTTCCCAAGCCTTCTGGGCACCGGTGATTGGCAGCCTGGGAGCCCTCCTGGTTTCTCCATTTACCGTGAAGTGGAGATTCTCTGCTCTGGCTGGAAGTGTGGAGGGGTCAAAGTTATGCCTCTTCTCAGTGATTATGCCTGCAAAGTGTGTCTCCAGTGTCTCTCCAAGATTTCACTATAGGAGGCTCGCTTTCTGCTTCCTCCCTCTAGCCACCATCTTGGAATCTCCGTCTGTCTCTGCTAACTTTGCCACACACAATATAAGCACTTGTGAGGAATCTCGAATCTTTTATGAAAGTTGATGTTGCTCAGGGAACACAATTTCCGGACAGGACACATACTCAGGGCTCAGTGTGAATGCCAGGAGAAACGAGAGGACACAACCCAACACCCCTGCCACGTCATGGACAGTGGGTGCCCAATGTTGTCATCTGCCCTGGGAAACACTGAAGACACCCAGTGCACATGTGAAGACTGAAGGGCTCGGCTGCATGGCAACCAAGGGGCAACCTCTGCTCCTGGCCTTTGGCTGCAGCTGCCCAAGGTGCAGGGAGGACCAATTCCATGGATGGCTGGAGAACAGGACAGGGGCCAGGGCTAAGCAGAACTGCTGGGGTCTGTCCCATCACCTCGTTCTTCTTCCTGGGACTGAACCTCATTCCCTGACTGCCCCAGTGCTGGGGACATGGTCACCAATAGTGCTGGGGTTGCATTGCACAGCTCATGACTGGGGAGAAAGGAACATTGGCATCACGTATGTCCCTGTGTGTCACATGGGATGTGTGGGAAGCTCAGAAAGGCTACCTGTGGGCCTCTGGGAGGAGAGTGCTGAAGGTTTGGCCAGTGTGGCTTCCCTGCACACCGCCATGGGGCCTGTGTCATGAGGTTGACACTGTGAAGGTCACAGTCCTGATGGAGGGACTGGAACAGGGAAAGCCCCACCACACAGAGACGAGCTCCTCACTGGAGGAGAAGGTGGGGCCATGAACAAGGAGTACCTGCCCAATGGCGAGCTGTGGGTTCAAAACCAAAGATCTGCAGGTGCACAGCTGACGACAGTATATGTGCACTTTGGGGTTTTCCATTCTGAGGGAGGAGACAGATGCAAACAGTGTGTTAAGTGTTGCTTTGAAATACTTCATGAAAGAGAGGTGTGAGAAGCCTGCATGTCTGCTCCAAAAGCGGTGTGGTTCCTCAGGTTTGGGAGATGAGGGATTTGGGCAGGTGAGGACTGCAGGTGGCTTGGTCAGGGCGGGTCGACTATGCTGGGGTAGCAAAGAGTAAACTCAGGCACTCGGCACAAGAGGAACCAAACCACTGTCATGGTGGGCCCACACAGTCAGTGGTGGGCAGGGGCAGGGGGCACTTTTCCTGGGCAGGTATTCCAGAGCCTGGATCCTGGGATGGAGCCATTTTGAGCGTGTGGCCTCCAAGGTAGCCACAGCAGGGGCTGAGAGAGGAAGACGGACACGGAGCTGTGCTACAGGGGAGGCCATGGGAGTGTCACTACTTCAGAGATCAGCTCAGGCCTTGTGTTTATGCTACAGAATGTGACATGTGACTTTCCTGCGTCCTCAGTGTGTGTGGTGGTGGGGAGGAGGGACTGAAACACATGGGAAACGCATGAACTTATCTCCACAAGAGTAAGCAAGGGAACTTCAGGCACAAAGACCAAATGAGGCAGAGGTTCAGGCACGGGTGAGAGGTATGGGGTGTGGGTTGAACAGTGCGCCCCGCTGTGGGGTATAAAATTGTGTAGGATGTGACTAAGGACAGCCTATGACCCCTCTTTAGGCAGTTGTTAGCAGCAGAGGGTGGAGGTCAAGGTGGGCATGCCTGTTTGAGTGGGGAGGGTCATCCCCGCGGCAGTGTCTAAAGGGCATGGGGGGAAGCTTTCAGGGTCCTGTCTAAAGTAGAGGGCCTTTTGGGGAAAGGGTGTCTGGATTTGGTGTTTTCAGGCAGTCACCATGGCATGGAGGTGAGTGTCTCCACACAATTGGGAGACAAATTGGACACTGGAACAGGACAGGAAAGGGTTACTGAGGAGTCGAGGGACAGCAGCCGAAAGAAAGAGCCCTACTCCTACACCCCCAAGAAGTGCCATGAAAAATGACTGTAAGACAAGTGTTCAGGGCAGAGGCTGAGAGGAGCAGAGAGCACTGGTCCAGGACCAGAGCCCTGCTTCGTTCTGTCAGGCTGTGGTGGTCCTCCCCGCGTCCACTCCTACGTGTCTTCCTGAGATAGGTGTTACTTCCTTCTGCTCAAGTTCAACCTGTTATCCAGACTCCTGGAGAGTTGTGCTGGCTCACATCTCACCCCTGAGCCTCAGGCAGGCATTTACACTGCCTTCCAGAAAGTTCCACTGGGACACCCCCCAAATGGCATCCACTCAATCTGCCCAACTTGTCTCTGGAACTTTCCTGGAACTCTGCCAACCTTCCTGAAACTATGCTGTCCTTCCCAGGGAAATGTTCCCATCTGCACAGGAATGTGAGTGTCCCCACATCAACCTCTCCTTCACCTCAGAGCCAATAGCCATGTCCTGTCATCAGTCCCTTCCCAGTCTTTCCTGTGCGATCCATTTCCCTCTTCACGGCCAACCCTGTGGTTTGGTCACCATGACTTCTCACACAGGCTGCTGAATTCCTGGAGCTATTGACTCAACCCTTGGTATCCCCAAGTATCCCCAACGCAGGTTCTCCAAAATGGCTGGAATGACCTTTGAAAAGTGCAGTCTGACAATTCTGATCATGCTGTTCTGGTCTTAAAATCCCTGAAGGCTTCCCACTGCTCCCCGGTGAAATCCCACATCTGTAACCTGGCCCCAGCTAAGGCTTCCTCCATGTTTCCCCTGGGTGAGGCACAGCTGGACTCCTTCCAGACCAAGACCCCCATGTGTGCTGGGGGGCTGTTTGGGACGCCCTTGAACATGGTATCTCTTCACATTCCTGCAGTGTTCTGCTGCCTACAGAGGCTGTCTCTGACCTTGCACCCAGGTGCTCTTTCTTGGCACCATCTATTTGAGCTGATTAAAATGAGGAGCTAGAGGTCTGAGTTGATCTGTGCATAAAACCTCTCAGTATGACAGGGAGCCCAAAGAAGATTTGCTGCCACTTAACTCCATGTCTTAAAATCATGACTGTACATAAATATGTTTAGTCAATGTTTTATCTTATAAAACCTGGAACCCGAACCAGATGAGCTCAGCCCAGATCCTTGCTGGACTAATTACTGACTGTGACTTTAAAGAAGTTTCCAAGCTTCTCTGTGCCTCATTTACTTCGCATATAAAATGAGGCTAACGATGGTCTGCAGGCCATGGTTTTGCTGTGAGGAGAAAATAATCCAATTGATGTAAAATATTTAAAGCTGTACTTGACATGTATTGATTGGTTAATGAGCTGAATAATACAGACTATTAGAAAATACTCAATAAAAAGCCTGGGGAGAAAACTGTGGAGTGTAAGCACCATCAGCATGGTGTGAAAAAGTCAAATATGTATGTAAGGCCAGCCAGACAGGAGAGAGAAGAGGGAGAGTCAATATTTGAGGAAATAATCAAAGGTAATTTTTCAAAATTGGTGAAAAATATCAAGCCTTGAATTCAAGGAGGACTTTGAAAACCATGCAGAGGCGCTTGCTCTCACACACACGCACCCTAAGGGCAGATTATAACAAAACTGCAACAACCAAAACTGAAGGGAAATTATTGAGAGTGTAAGGAGAGACAAAAAAAGAGAAAGGGACTTTCTAAGGAGCCATGGCAGGACTGGAAGCTAAGTTTTCCAGAGAAGCCATCTGAAGTAGAACATTGGGTTGCTGGCTTTAGAGTGATAAAATCAAATCAATGCTGCCTGTTTAGATTCTGTAGAGATGGTACTCAAGAGGAAAGTCACAGGGGATGTTCCCAGATAAACAGAACCTGGGAACCCATAGGCAGCAGACCCACCTGAAAAAAACAAAATGGAATTATACAGGTGACAAAAGCCAAGACAGAAGAAAGGAGAAAGGACTGGTTCGTTGCATGAGCACATCTCTGTGGTGCACACATGTGTCTATGTCCATACACACACGAAGATGAGCAAATTACAATGGCAGAGTGGCATGCCATTAAAGGGCTTATGAGGTCCCAGCACTCCCACCAAAGTGTTAAGATATCAATTTGAACTTGTCTCTAATAAGAAAATAAAGTGTACTGAAATAGCTAAGGAAATAATGACAAGAATAGTAAGAGAAGGAGAGGGGTGTGGAATGATAAAATATATTTAAATAATACAAAAGAAATCAAGGGAATAGTTAAAAAGGTAATAGAAGATGTAAAACCAATTAAAAAAACTAGACAGAAAATCAAATATATCTGGAACTACACTTAATTTAGAAAACTTAATACACCTATTAAAATGCAAAGGTTGTAGACTGGACAAAATAAAATAAAATAAAATAAAATAAAACCCAGATATCATGCCTACAAGAGTCACTTTAAACATGAAAGATTAGAGATTAAAAGCAAAAAATGGAAGGCCACTCATGGTGACACTTGCCTATAATCCCAGATACTCAGGAGGTGGGGATCAGGAAAATCAGGGTTTCAGGCCAGTTTAGGCAAAAAGTTAGAAAGACCTCCATCTTAGAAAACAAGCCACGCATGAAGGGTCACATGTCAGGGATGCAAGATTCACAGGCAGGTGGATTGGAGTGCAAGCCTTTCCCAGGCAAGAAGTGTGAGACACCATCTAAAAAATAATGAAAGCAACAAAAGGCTGAGCTATGGCTCCTGTGGTAGAGCACCCACCTAGCAAATGCAAGGCTTTGAGTCCAAACCCCATTATACCCTCTCCCAAAGCAAATTGACACTTATGTCAATAATAACCAAAGAAAACTAGAATAACTGAGCAGGTGTTAGATGAAGCAAGTGGGATTTAAGTCAAGAAAGTGTATTAAAAATGCAAACGCACTGTCTTCATAGTAGGGAAAGAGCTAAACCATGAGGAAGCTATCACAGTGGTAGAGAGTCTTATGACCTAGCCTCAAAACAAATACAGAAAAATTCCTAAAGAAGAGGGTGAAAGAGACAAATGAAAAAATTCAGTGGGAAAATTAATAAAATTATTTCAACAATGGATGTAAAACATTGTGAAGACTGTGGAGGATTCGAACAAGGCTCCCACATTTGGCCTCATTGAAATATGTATATTCCTATACTAATATAATATAATATAATAAATATAATTAGTATAATATAGTATAATATAATTGATATAATATAATATATATGTCACACCTCGAGTAACATATCTACCGCCTGGAGGTGTACACAGTGCATTTGCAAAACTTGACTTCAGTGGGAATGGAAAAGAATTCCAAAATGTTCTAAAGAATTGGGAAAATGTTCTAAGGAATTTGACTCGGTCAAACATAGTCAAATTAAGATAACAATCTTCAATGAAAACATGGCCAGGAATTCCTAAATACTTGAAATTTAAACAATATAGCTCTGAAGACACAGGTATAAGGAATAATTACATTGAAATGAAACAAATGTGTTGAATTAAGTAAAATGTAAATAGAAGATGCTGAAATCTGTGGAGCTCAGCCTGGCTTTAGAAAGAAATTCATGTCTCTTAGATCTGGAACTCTATCTAGATATAAATACCTTTGTTCAGACTCAGAGATGTAGTTGGGTATCCTCATTAATATTAAGATATAGAGACAGACATAGGGATTTGACATAACTGCCTAGGTGTCTAGATAGAAAGACAGATATACATATATCTATATATCTAGATATAAACATATAGATAGATATATTTGTATCTTGCTATCTACTTATCTATATTTGTACATGTATCTATTTATGTATCTATTACACCTGGAGTGATTATATATTTATATAAAGAATATTTGAACAAAATTAACAGCAGTGTACATAGTGCATACAGAATGCCAAATATAAACAATTTTGCATTCAGTTTTCAATCTTCCAATATATGTCTTTTTTGGGGGTTCTGGGATTTGAACTCAGGGCTATTGAACCACTCCGCCAGCTCTTCTTTCCATGTCTATCTATTAATTTAAAGAGTAATGCTTAAAAATCAAAGTTCAGAGAAGAAGAGCAAAGGAACACAAATGGGGTAGAGAGAAAATGATAGTGACAAGAGAATTAAGGTTATAGAACTTAAGAATGTGAATATGCAATGGATAAAAATCAATGAAAGCAAAGCCAATGTCCTAAAAAATAGTAAAACAGCCCGTAAACTCTTTGTAAAGCTAAAGAATAAAAGTGGAAGACATGAATCTCTAATGGCAGAAAAGGAAAGGAATGATCATTCCAGATCTTGTGAATCTGAAAAGGAATGCTGGCTATTGTACACAACTTTTGGTATAAATAGGAACATTTAAATGAATTGAACATTTCTACAAAAGGCAAAATTTATCAAAACCAACCAAGAAGAAACACAAAATCTGAAGTCATGTTTATTAAGTTCATCAAACCTGTTAAGTTCTTATCAAATAAATCATAAAGACTCATAGTTTTGCACATGAAATAGTCCAGTTATAAGGATGAAACAGCCAAAGTCGCTCACAGATTCTTTAAGAAAACAGGAAACAAGGAAGCATTGCCTAACTTAGAAACGAGGCCAACATAACTGTGTTTCCAAAACCCAAGAGAGGTTTACAAGAATGGAAAGTTACAGGCACATTCTTCATAAACCTACATGACAAATTCTACACAAAACATTAGTAAGCCAAATATATCAATATATAAACAGAAGGGTATAATATATTCAAAATTGGGCCTTTCAGGAATGCATTTTTTAAAAAAAATTATATTCAGAAGTCAAATAAGGTAGTCCACCATAGCAATAGAATAAAGACAACAACATCTATTTGGCCATCTTGATAGATACTGTCAAAATATTGGATAAATTCCACATCACTAAAGATTCAAAGTAGAAAGGCTTAAAGTAAATATTTTAAGCTAGTAAACTGATTCTACCTGAAGCATACCAATAACTCTACTCCTGTGTCAGAGTATCAAAAACTGGACTTACCGCCCACTATAAAAACAGAGGAAACTTGAAAACTAAGTAAAACATTTGAAATATAGTCTCTTTTCAAATACTGAACAACAGGCAACACAAGGCAATGAGGCCCCAAAGGAAATTTCAACCAGGTGAGCCCCACAGTTATTCCGTACTTCTTCCTGGAGACAATTTCTGATATGTGCTGTGGTAATGATTTGTTCTGGCAATAGTGGGGCTTGAACCCAGAGCCTCACGCTTGCTACACAGGTGCTCGACCACTTAAGCCACTCTGCCAGATGCAGGATGGAAATGTGTACAGCAAACCCAGTCTGAAGTGTCTTGGAGTTATGTAGATGGAGGTCAGTGTTTTGAAGGCTGAGGCACCTAGACTTCACAGAAAATGCCCCAGGAATTTATATATTACTGTGGCCACCTTGACTCCTGTCTGCACTTGAACATGCATGTGTAGAGCAAAACTCCATTAGTCCAAGCAAAGGATGACCAAGAACCTATAAACTGAACTCACATAGAGCTAGCCATGGAACAAGGCCCTGAGAGATTGCTTGGAGCACTCGGCAAGAAGGTCTGTGAGCCACAACTTAGTAGCCAGGTTGAACTAGCCCTGGGGTGAAGGTTCCTCTGCCTCTTCCCCAAAAAACTTAAAACAGAACATGAGTAGTTCAGGCTGGACTTCAAGTAACATGGCTCCCTACAAAGGAAGGTCACACACACATCATCATCATCATAGTCACTCAACCAAAATGACTAGCCATGTCAAAAACAGGAAAGTGTGGCCAGAGTTAGGAGAAAAATCAGTCAGAAAAGACACACAGAAACTTGCAAATGGTGGAAATACAGAAATGAGAGACACACATTAACACCTCTGCTAAAATATGCACAACTGTAACGAAGAAAGCATGGAATATCTGAATAAATACATCTGTTGATATTGAGCATACAGTATTTGAAATGAGCATTTCTTTAGGCTGGATTAGCAATGGATTTTTTTGAGACTGTTGTAGAACATAGGCATATGGTATGTCCAAAATGAAGCAATGAAAGAAGACAGGGAATAATAAGCCTAACAGAAACAGGAAACAGTGTCAAACTATCTACATGTGTGTAGAAAACTGTGCAAAGGGGGTGGAAGTTCAGAAAAAAATTTCAGGCAAAAGCTTGTTTGAATTTGGTGAAAACTGTAAATTCATAGATATGGAAAAGCTCAGTCGACCCTAGACTTAATAAACACAGTGTCCACACATACAAACACACACACACACAAGCACTCTGAAGCATAACAATCAAAATCAGTTATAAAGAGAAAAAAATTAGAACAATCAGTAAAAAGACCAATAAAATAAAAAGAAATAAAAAATAGACATTGCAGATTTCTTGTATGAAACTATGAAAGCTATAAGACACTGGAGCAACAGATTTAATGTGCAGAAATAAAAATGTAATCTAGAATTCAATCTGCACCCTTCAAAATGAAGGCAGAACAAGTTTAACAGATGAAGACAGTCTCCAGAGTGTTGTTCAATAGAAGGATTTTGTAGGATATTCTATCAGGAAGATGAAGAATGATCTTACACAAAAACTTACATCGCCACAAAGGTAGGGAGAATTTAAAATTTAAGTTTGACATACTTTATTTTGTTAATTTTCACTAACATTTGCTTAAAGTTAAGAGAACTTGGTGTTTACAAAATGTATGACATAGACAGCACAAGGCGGGGTCTATGTTAAGGGGTTCATAGGAGTGTGCACATTTTAATTGTGCTCTTTTCTATATGCTACATGCAAAAAAGCTTGGCTTAAAAACACAAGGTGAAGAACACTGTGGTGAATTGCCTTACTGTGGAGCGATCCTCACCCCCACTCTCCCCAACCCTTCCGGGGAGAACTTCACCAATCCATGGGTAATGGCCCTTGCTCGCCTGATTTCCTTGGACCAATCACATATGAGCAAGGGTGGTTGGGCTGTCATTTCAAACAGTGGCTTTAAGTGACACCAAGCTTCTTCCACTCCTCTTCCGCCCCTTTCCACCATCAGCATGGCAATCCCCATGCCATTGCTGAATTTTCCACTCCTGCCCTGGGCTATGGTAGGGAGGAACTGAACCTGACACCAGCCTAGAGCTGAACGACCATAAGCCATCTACACACCAAGAGTGGAAAATAATGATTGTGGTTGAGAAGTCATTGGGATTTTGGAGCTGTTGTTACGCAGCATCACCGAGGCAGAAGCTGACTGTGCATGTGGAGTGTCACTGCCACGAAGCCTAAAACATGGCATTCTTTGGTTTGAAGGGCTTGGCAGGGAAACTGATAAAAGAGACAGAGAGATGATGGCAGCCTACTTCATGTGGTACTGAAGGTGTGACCAGGCAGTAGCCTGTAGTACTCCATAAGGCAGACTCGCCCCTAGTGAGCCTGTGTCCACACAAAGATTCCAGGACACACTGTCGGTGGTGTTGGGTGAGTGCTATTAGTTGCCTGGTGTAAGATTCTCTGAGGAGGTTGTGTACTAAGAAAACAAAGTGCAGAAATGAAAGAGATCAGAGAAAGCTGAGAAGTGTCTGGACTTTGCAAGTGAAGGAAACAAACTTATTCCTCAGCACTACTGTGGCCAGTAAGACATACCCAGCCCAGAGCAAAGGTCAGTTGAGGTCATGGATTTCATATCTGTCTGAGACACCTGATTGGGGTAAAGTGGACCCCAGTAAATCCTTTCAGTTGGAATAAAGGTTTCAAGAAAAGTTCAAAGTGCCCTCCACGGGACTGGAGGTGCCCACAGACCTCCGAGAGCCCATTTATAAAGGTAGGAAGGAGGAGAACAGAGTCAGTCATCCACCACAGAGGGCAGGGTGTCCAGTGCCCACTTCAATGCCTGGAAGGAGAATGATAAACAAAGGAACTGTCTAAGGGAGTGACCAAGAGCCATTAGTAGTGACATAGAAGCTGGACCTAAGACTGACGTGACACTCTCTTCCCTTGGAATAAGGGACTTTGAATGGATCACTTGGATTTCAGAACTGCTGTGGATCAGTGGCTGTGAGTGCCTTCTTTCTTCTGCTCTCCACTCTACTGGGAGTGTTCAGGTGGTATTCCAGCCTTGACACATTGTCGTTCTGCCTCTGTGGGAGGCAGGGGACTATTACGTTAAGTTCCTGGGTCTCCAGGTCAAGGGAGACCATCCAAATTCAATGAAGACACAGCGACAGCATTAGGCCCTGATGGCATCTTCCGTTCTAGATGTCTTACCTAGGGACATCCTGACTGGCTTATTCTGATGGGATGTCAACCTATGAGGGTTGGAAATGTGTACTTATGACTGACAGGGGAGCCCTGGCGATCATACCATTGCTCAGAAGAAATGCACTCTCCTTTACCTGCTCTCTGCCCAAGAAGAGCACACCGTCTCTGTCAACATGGACATGGTCATCCAACCTTCCTCGGCCACTGGCTGCAGATGCACTTGCAAACAAAGGTTATAGGAGACCTTGCATGTTTCCAGTATTTATCATGCCCTCCCCTCCACTGTGAGAATATCACAGTCTGGAAGCGTGTGATCCTTGGGTCCTAGAATCAGAGATACATTAGCCCACCTGAACTTCACCTCCCCCTGCAGCTGACAATCCTGCAGCAGGCATTTCACTCCTGTGAGATGGGTGTGTATTGCACTAAGAGACCGAGTTTGTAGAGGGTCATTTTTAAGAAACAGTACTGCGAGAAAAGCTGAAACATGATAAATAAGTGGAGTGACAAGAACAGTGGCAGGTAGAGAGAATCCCCACTCAGTGCTGTGCACCAATGCTTACACATGCTAAAGTGGGGCCTGCTTAAAGTCGACAGAAGCAAATGCAAATATGGGTGCAAATACCAACTGGTAGTAGAGTGGGTGAGGTCCTCCCAAGGAATGTTAGTGGAAGAAGTCACAGGAAAGCTTAGCGCAGGTATGCTTCAATAATTTCTGAACATTGAGAAAATATTAATGAAATTAAAACTCACAAAAAGTGTCAAAAGCTTTCTGAGAAGTAGGTGTCACTTTATCCATACCTCCTGGGTGGGAGTTGGAGAGGTAAAAGGCTTGCACATGCGTGTGTGTGCCAGGCAGGGAATGCCTGGCCCCAATGCCCTGACTCAGGCAAGAGACCCTGGCACAGCAATCTACCAGTCAGACACCTCAGCCCTGGGCCCATCCTCAGCCCTGCACCCTTTGCATCCAGCAGTTTTACGTACGTTCGTGATGCACATGAAGATGTACACTCATCTGTCTTCTTGACAAGGAGCCAGGGTTACTACATATCGAATCCTCCATATGCAATGGGCTGTCCAGCACAAATTACATCTTCCAGAAATGTCATTCTGCTGAATGGTGAAAGCTATTCCCAGGACGGAAAATACCAAGATTTGTTATTACAGACACACAGAGATTGGGAGAAATGTTGTGAAATTAAGTTTAAGCCTCAGATTGTTTTAGCACAACAAGGACCCTCCTGAAAATCTCATTCATCGTCATCCAAACTCCATTTTCAATAGAATTTGAACAAGAACTAATGGCAAGTAAAAACTCAAGTTATTTCTGACTCGAACTAAATAGAATCTTGGACAGTGAGCCCCTGGGAGAGATCTGTGAAATAGTTGAGAACCTTTCGTGCTGGGTCTGATAACTCTGGAAGACAGATAATTTAGCAAGCACTGCTTTAGTTTCTTTGAGTCAAGCAGAGATTTTTCTCCCAGGAGTCTGAGCACGTGACATAGTGCTCTCCTGACCCCAGCCCTGGAGATTTGCACTTTCATCTAAGGCAGATGACAAGGACCAAGGCATGCAGGGAGCTATACGATGAAGAGAAATGAGAGGGTGTGGCCCAGACTCCAGGGTGGTCCCATCGTCCTGCCTCATGTTCATGGTCCTCAATAACCCTCCCCTTGAACATGAAGAGCCACCAGCAAACAGAACAAGACAAGGTGATGGCTATCACTCTCACAATGACAACCTGTCACATAAGACTCCACCTTGCTAGCAGGCCAGCTATTCTCCTTGCTTGGTTGATGATTGTGGCAACCTTGCTGGTGAAGCTTGTGTGGGGAATGGACCTATGGTTTCTAGGGACTTGAGGTGTCCTCTGGGAGCAGTAGGGTGGCCTTCAGATTACAGTTATAAGACCCAAATTCTGCCAATGACCTGGAGAGGCTGGGAAGCAGGCCTTTAACACCCAGGCATCCACCTGAGTGACACAGGGAGTGTAGCATTTTGAGACCCTAAGCACGGCCTTCGGTTCAGTCAGCTGGACCACTGGCCTCGGATACAGCAAGCCACTAACATCTGCACTTTCAGCCATTATCCGTGTGCTTAGTTTTTAGGCAGTATCAGGTAACTGGTGCAGGGCACAAGGTGGGGAGGGCTGTGAGGGGCTGCCTGTCCCCCTGGGCTGTGCTCACCAATGTGGGTGTTGCAGTGAATGAGATGGAGGCAGCCAGCAGAGGATTTGAGCGGAGGGTGGACAGGATGTGAAGACACTCAGTGGGAAGCTGGGTCAGAGCAGCAGCTGAAAGCTGTGGCTGGCTGACTTGGGCTCCTCATAATGGCCATCAGTCATCCCAGTGATCCAGCCAGATGGACACCCATCATACAAGTCTGCAGTTATCAGGACATTGGGGAGGAAGACCTGACTTGGGGTCTGAAGAACAGAAACTAAAGGCAGGAAGAGGCCAGAGAAACAGAAAGCAATGCTGTGTGTGTGCATGGAGGTTGGTTCTAAGCTGCCTGGGTGGCTTGGAGGCAGGTGGAACTTCCTGAACCACAGGTGTGGGTTGGCAGAGCACTGCATATGCTGTGCTTGGTCTCTGTTTCTAGGGGTGATAGCAGCGTGTCCCTGTGGAAGAGCAATCTTTGAATCTCTAGTTTCTGTCCTGTTTGGCAGTGACCCCTCCTCACCCTGACTCTGTCCCTGGGAGCTGGATGTCGAGGAGGAGCTGGGAGCCCACAGCCTGCTAAGAGTGAGTGATGTCGCTCTTGGGCAAAGGAGGAGAAAGGAAAAGAGATCCTCTCTTCCCTAAGTGCTCTGCATGCACCTAAATCCAAGGAGACTTGTGCCTTTAAATCCGGGCCCTCAAATCCATCAGTTGCTGTCACACGCTTCTGCATTCAAAGTCAGTTCCCATCAGATGCTTCTCAAAATAGCCATGTTCTGACCAGTCGTGACCGTTATATAAGATTTCATACCGTCTTCAGCCCGCACCTGTCACAAAAGTGATGTTACAGGGGTGATGGATTTCAAGCCAAATGCGAGATGACTCTGTGAGCACACAGGGTGCACACCTCGGCATGGAGGCCCGGCTCTGGGAGAGAGCTGGAGGCTCACTTGGGTCCACTGGTCGGGCACCAGAGAGTCTGTGTGCTGCATCACAGCCCTGACTGCATCCTGATGGACCAGCAGAAAACGACCACAGAGAACAGAGGTCTCCCACCCACATCTGGCCAGGTTGGCCTCATCACTTCCTGTCCAGGACTGTGCGAGAGAGAATGGTGACTCACTCCTTCTGCACAAGACATGAACAGGTTCCTTGTTCCTTAGTGACTAGGACAGACCTCAGATACTATGGAAGCTGGAGCTGGGCGCCTGCAGGTATCCCTTCCTTCTAGTCACCCTACTACCTCCAACTGAGGGTCCTCCCAGTCTAACTCTAGCCCGGCATTGATGAAGACAGATGGACAGAGCCATCTCCAGGTCACCCTGAAGAATTCAACAACAAATGGTCAGGCCCTGAGTGCTCTTTCCTGTCTTCTGCACCTCTCCATTGCCCCAAGGAGGCCTGGGGATCTGTCTCAGGTAATTCAGATACAGGTGTTCCCCATTATCCCTGGGGTACCATCCATGCCCCACAGTGGATGTCTGAGAGGCAGAGGAGCAAGTGCTACACACCTTTCTTTTCCTGTGCACACATGGATGATCCAGTTTAACTGATAAATTAGGCACAGTCATGGTTAACAACAAGTTATGGTAAAACAGAACAGTTATAATGCACACAGCACGGTTTCTGCTCACATCGTCACCCAACAAGTTTCAGCTTTTTTCCTCGTAACTAAGCACTCATCACGCACCATGGCTATAAATTTTGCGGTTTGAGGTGTGACTGCAAATCTACCCTGGGTTTCTTTTTGTTTCTTCATAGTCTCTCAACAGAAGATTCATTCCGACCATTGCTCTTAGCAATCCCAGCATACCAGATTTCACTTTCCATAGAGAACTTTCACCCCTCCACTTAAAGGAGGCACTTAGAGTCTTCTCTTTGGTCACAAGAATTGCCAGCATCACTGCTCTTGTGCTTTGGGACAAATGTTATGTAAATAAAAGCTACTTTATTTACTGTGACACCATGACAATTGATCTGGAAACTGAGACAGCCACAGACTAACGGGAAGGTAGCATATACAGCGTGGGTGCTCCAGAAAGGGGATGACTCACACCTGGGGCAGGATGGAGCCGGACGCTGTGAGCTGTCATCACACTGCGAGCTGTCATCCCACTGCTCAAAACAGCTTTATACCCAGAAATTATTTATTCCTGGAATTTCCCCATCGCTCATTCTGAATCAGTCACAGTTGGCTCTGAATAACTGAAATCTCAGAAAGCCAAACAGCAGATAAAAAGGGAACACTGTAACATCCCCCAGGTTGGCTCTCCTCTTACCTTCCCCTGGGACCAGACACCATTTCATTCCCACTTGCCTGTTTGGTCTCTGGGCACACATCTTCATCCTCATCTCCGTCTTTGTCCTCATGGTCCACACGCCAGCCACCATGTCTACCTGAGGTCCCTGAATGACTCCTTACCTCTTGGTTTGCTTACCTACTTACTTACTGAGTGACCCTGAGTGGGACAGTTGACATCTCTGACCCTTAGTGTCCTCTTCTTATCCCTGGGACAATGGTCTTCCATTTGAAGAATTCAGATGTGTTAGAAACGAAGGCTGTAAGTGCTGTGTTGGCTTGGCATGTGGCTCAGTGAGAATCAGGTTCACAGGCTACTCTATCGGTTTCTCACCTGTGTCTGTTTGTCTCCTGTTTATCCTCAGGACTTGCCTTAGTTATGTACCTCCTCTACAGAGCACCCTCCTGACTTTCACGGGGCAAAGATGGGTGCCTCCTTTGGTCTCCACCACTCTGTGCTTATGGCTCACACAACCCATGAAACACTGCTTTGGGACTGTCCACTAGTGGCTGAAGAGAAGGAACTATTCCTTTTAATGCCTTGTGTGGTATACAGATAAGTCATAAGATGGATGTTTGTTGAATGACTGAAGGAAATACAGGTAGCTCTCTCCACTCCAATGGGCCGCCTGCTAGCTGACCTTTTCCTATGACATGACCTCTAGATGATTTACCTCCACTGCAGATGTAAAGCACAGTCCCTGCCTGGGTTGACTTGGCTCTGGCTGTGACAACCCTGCTCCATTGAGACTTTCTTTGAGGACGAGAATCTTTGAGCTGACGTGATTGATGTTCTGTGCCTTCTTTGGGTATTTCCTTCACCTGCTCAGCAAATCTCTACACCACAGAACATTTGAGTCTGTAGTCAGCAAATTTTGCCTGAGTCTAGCTTGTGCTTGCTTCTGTGTTTCCTCTGTCAAATGCCTGTCAGTGAGGATGGCTGTGTAACAAAACTCTCAAGAGTGGTGGCCCCCATTTCACCATTCCTTATTTTCACAAATCTTGAGTGGCCAGTGGCTCTTTGATGTGAGTCAGCCCCGGTCCAGGCTCTGAGTGCAGGGCTTGGGTCTTCCTGACGCTGTGAATTCAGAGCTACAGATGGGGGCCATTTGACTGTGTGAGGCAAGACATGACCTGCCATTCTTGGGGGGTGGCCTTGGCTTCTGGGCCTGCCCCTCCCATCCAGTTCCAGCACCCATGTCCTACAGTGTTAACTCCATGGGGAGCCCCCCCTCGGGCCCCAGCATGTGGTGTTAAAGGGACTCCCGGCTCCAGTGAGGTAGACCCCTCCTCCTGGCATCTCTCCCTGCAGGATAAAGTGTTCCTTACCCTGTCGCTGCTTCTTCACCAACACCAGTGACCCCACCCTCCCGCTCTGTCCAGAGGACTCCAGGGCTGACCCAGGTGTAGTTGCTTCTCTTTTAAAAATCTGTTTGCCTTAGTCAGTGGAGACTCCCTGGGCTCTGCTCTGCCTCAGCTGGTCAGATTCCCACTGCCCAGCACTCCCACCAGCCCTCCGGGATCAGCAGGACCCCTTCCATCCCAGACCCTCCTCAAAATGAAAAGAGAGATATGACCCCATAATATGAAGTTCACATGCTGAATTATGGAACTATATTTTCAGTATGTTCATGAGTGTGTGCAGCCATCATTCCTATCTAATTCCAGGATATTCCAACCCTCCTGCTTCTCCCCGTCCCCATCCCCGGCACCTGCTCATCTTCCTTCTGTCTCTGGATTTGTCTCTTGTTGTGCTCCCCAGAAGTGGGGCTGTGCTCCATGCACTCTGGAATCTATATGTAGCCTTTTCAAGAAGGGCCATCAGGGAGGGAGGCTGGTGTAAAGTATGCTATGTGCAGTGTGCAGATGCCACAGCAAAGTCCACCAACCTCAACCATTAATGTGAGTCAATCATACAAAACAAAGCCAGGAAGTACTTGGTCTTTTGTATCTGGCTTCGTACACTTAGCATCATGTGCTCAAGGTTGGTCCCCTGTGGCTGGATATACTGATGCTTCATTCTTTTTTAATGACTGTTTAATATTCCATTGCATGGATCTACATCATTTTCTTAACCCGCTCGCCAGGTCACAGGCCTTTGGGATGTTCCACTTTGGGCTGTTATGAGTGATGCTGATGTCACTGTGCACAAGCTTTTGTAGGAACAGATGTTTACGGAGGTCTTGAAATTTCTGAGTTATAGGGGAACATCACCCCCACCACGAGGAATGAGGGCCCTACTTTCTCCACATACACCCCCAACACCTGTGATCATCTCCTTGTTCAGTTACTTAACACAGGCTTCTGAATGGTCGTGAAATGGTGACTCATGGTGGCTTTACTGACCACCTGCTTTAAAGGGTCATCTGATCTGACCCTGTTCCCAGATCTCTGATCTCCAAATCCCTTAGCATCTGTCTCTCTGTGTTTGTCTGTCTGTCTGCAGTTCTGGGATGGAACTCAGGGCCCTGACACGCTGGGAAGATGCTCACTGAACTCCACCCACCCCCGTTCTCTGTCAATGCATCTGTAAGAACGTCCACACACAGTTTTCACAAATGCACCCCTCCGGCCTCTCCTCCCTGATTCCAGCCACCTCCACTGTGACATCCCACCCACACCCTCCACCCTGTTCTACACGGTCCAGCCACTGTAGCTTAGCTCAGCTCATCCTCAATCCCCTTTATCCTGTAAAACTCCCGCCTCTCCTTTGGGAAGCACCTGCTTCAGTGGAGTCTGATGAAATGGGGGCCAGACAACTGGAACAGGAAGGAAGGAGACAAGGCGTCACCTATGATCTGTGTCTGGCCCAACTCTAGGGAGAAGTTCACTTAGGGGGCATAACAGACCCTATTCACAGCTTTCCCTTTGGGATCCTGCATGTCCAACCGGTCTAAACTAGTGTCCTACAGTGGGCGGCTGTACTGTGTTTGAAAGGATGGCTGTGTTTTCACAGACACCAAAAGGCATCCTTGAGGTCACCTGAGAAAGGTGGGGGATAAGCATGGGGAACACTACAGATGGCTGGAGCCATCGGGGAGATGTGGCTGGCCACACTGGAAAGGATAGGACCTGGCGTGAGGTCTCAGCAGTAAGACGAGACCACATCATCACCCTTCCTGCAGGTGTGCCCAGAACCCTGGCTGCCACCTTTCAGGCCCCCGTGACCCTCTTACAGGCACCACTTCCCTATGTCAACACTAATGTACTAATAAGGCAGAAACTTCCATTTCTCTGTTTTTTATTAAATTTATCTTTTGTGATGTATCGATTTTCTTAAAAGAAAAGCAAATCCATTTTTCATTTTTTGCAGGTTATTACCAGACACTTGGGTCTGGGGCACACTGAGCAAGAAATCTGTTAAAAGTGTTCAAAAATGTTTCCAAATCAAAATCAATAAAAACACATGGATACATTGTTTAATGTTACAAAGAACAAATGTAGAAAGTTACTTCAAAACACTGCTTGACCCTGCCTGGTAGAGCTCCAGCTTCTGGCTTGGGCGGCTCTGCTGACCCGGGCATCCTGTCCCGGGCAGGAGCAGAGTCAGAGACATGAGCGTGAATGTTTGCCCGGGATGCGGGGGAGGGGGCAGCTCCCTCCCCCATGCTCAGTGGGCTACAGGCCCAGCCAGGATGGGACCTGGAGCAGCCCTGGGCAGGAGGGGAAGAACTCACAGTTCATTGTGGCCCCAGGTTGATGGAGGGTCCTCAGTTCCTCCCCAGGCCTGGCCTCCCCAAGACCGAGCTCAGTGCACTGGAGCCCAGAATGGTGCTGGGCTGCCATTGGGAAGCCTCACAAGAAATGCTCCCATCTGGCAACAGAAGAAGGGAAGGAGATTCTCACAGGGAAGAAACTCAGAAATCTCGTTTCCAGCTGGGTGGGGTGGCTCACACCTGTAAACCTGGCTGCTCAGAGGGAGGGGGGTGGAGATGGGGAAAATAGTGGTTCTAGGGCAGCCTAGGAAAATCTAGACACCAGCTCAACCAATAAAAACTGTGGTGGTACATGCTTGTCATCCCAGCTCTGTGAGAAGCATAAATGGGAGAATCAAGAACCAGGCCGGCCTGAGCATAGATGTGAGACCCCCATCTCAAAAATAACTAAAGCAAAAAGGGCTGGAGGTGGAGCTCCTGTGGTCACGCATTGCCTAGCAAGCATGAGGTCCTGAGTTCAATCCTGAGTATCTTAAAAACAAACAAACGATAACAACAAAACCCAAATCCCTTTTTCTGTTTGTTCTCACATGTTCCAGCCCTGCAAGCTATCCCATGGGGACAGTGACAGTAGCAGTCACAGGAGAGCACAGGAGCAGAGCCTTGGTGGCAGGGTGACGTCTTCTCAGCACTTCCTTCCCCTCTGCCTCTTGGCTGCAAACAATGGGTAGATACAGAAGTGCAGAGCAAAACAAGCTGTTAGCACCCCAAATTCCCAGAGAGGAACTTAGAAAGGCCATATGGGATGCCCCGGGCTAACGATCTCACTCTGCACACATTGTGTCACCTTTCAGAGCACTCCAAGTGTCTAAAGGTTGAACAACAGATTGAAAACAGGGCCCACAGAGCAGATCCTGGACTGGCCACTGGAGCTGCACTCGTGGGACAGATCTGATTAGAACTGCAAGGGCTTGGGAAAGCAGGCTGACCACCCTGGGACTGCAGCCAGCCCAGAGGAATTAAGAACTCATGGCTTGAACACAGCAGGTCAGCCACCTGCACAGACAGCTTTACCTCCTCTTCTTTATCCTGGAGCCTCTTCACCAAAATGTGCAGGACAAAATCCAAAAATCCTCAGCATTTGTAGAAACAGGAATCTCTCGGTTCCCATGGGAAACACACAATCAGAGACACGCTGATGGCAAGATCGCACCACTGTGGGATTATCAGACAAAGACTTTAAAACAGCAACAATTGAATGATTCTAGCAAGCTATTCTAAACACCTTTGGAATCAATTAAAAATGTTGAAAATTGAAGATTAGGTCCTGAAAAATGCACACAAAATAAAAACAGCAGCTCATGGACAGGTTCCCTAGTAGAAGGAAACACCAGAAAAAAGAGTCAGTAAATGTGAGCCCAGATCAACAGAAATTACCAATCTGTACAACCGAGATAAAGGCAAGAGAAAGCAGACAGAGCCTCAGGGACCCAAGGGACAACATTGAGAGGTCCGGCGTTTGTGTCATTGGAATCAAGTTGAAGAGAAAGTGTGTGATACTGAAAAATGTAGTTCAAGAAATATTTGCAGAAGATTCTTCAAATTTGGAGAAATACATAAACTAACAGAAATAGCTATCCTTATCTCAACCAGCAAAACCCCTTGTTCCTTCCTATTATTGCTTTTACTCTCTCTACAACAAAATTAGAGATAAGGGCAAAATAGTTTCTGCTGGGTATTGAGGGGGGAGCGGGAGGGGGTGGAGTGGGTGGTAAGGGAGGGGGTGGGGGCAGGGGGGAGAAATAAACCAAGCCTAGTATGCACATATGAATAATAAAAGTAAAATGAAAAAAAAAAAAAAAAAAAAAAGAGTCTCAGTAAATCCCAGAGAGAGCCAGTCTGGAGAAACATATTGAAGCCACAGAACACAACACACACAGGGATTTTTTTAAACTTGGCTAGAAGAAAATGATGCGTCCTCTCCAGGGGAGGTGATTGTCATGGCTGTGCGTCCCTCACCCGAACCTGGGGAGGTGAGATGCAAGTGGTAGAGTAATTTTTAAAAGTGCTGAAAGGAAAGAATTTTCACCTCAGAAATATGTACCCACAGGAAATGCTTTGAGGAGTAGAGTTGAAATAGAGACATTCTCAACTGAAGGAAAACCTGAGAACCCAGGACCCACAGAATGGCTGAGACCCAGGGGAATGACAGCAGAAAGAAACACAGGCATCAGGGAAAAGGTGGCCACGGTGTGAGCAGTACAATAAATAGCTCTTCTTCTCCATTTAAAATTCTTTAAAACACGTTTCAAGGTTGAAACTAAAAACACTGTGCTGTTCCCAGTGGGGCTCTCCATACATGCAGTGCAATGTGTAAGAATGATCGCAGAGTGAGACAGTCAGGCATCCTCACGGAGGGAAGTCGTCCGTGCTCCGCTTGACCTGATAACTCCTTGTTTCCAATAGGCTGTAAAATGCTAAGTATTTTGGAATCCCTAGTTTCCAAAATTAATCTATACAGATGTAGCAGGAACCACAAGACAGAATTCTAAGAATGTTTAAATAACCCCAAAAAGCCAGGAAAGGGGGAACACAAAAATGGAAAATGAACAGAACAAGCAGAAAACAAATAGCAAGATGGCAGAATTAACTCCAAGTGTATCAATTATTACAGTAAATGAAAATGGTCTACATGGTATTAAAAGTCAGAGTTGTTAAGATGGATGAAACAAGAATTATTCATATGCTTCCCACAGGAAACTCACTTCAAATACAATGGTACATTTATATTAAAAGAAAAAGATGGGAAAACCCTATCCATCTGAACAACTGATCACCAAAGGTGGGTTGGCAATATTAATATCAGAAAGGCGAAATTCAGAGCAAATAAACTTACCTGGAAAAAAGTAGGACCTTATGGAATGACAGAGATTAAACTCACCAAGGAGACTCAGTGGTAACAGGCCTGTCTGTACCCAACAAAAGAGCTTTGAAATCCATGAAGGAACAGCTAGAGAAACAGAAAGAAGAAAGGGGTGACTGCCGCATGGTTGATGGAGACCTCAATTGTAAGATACAGAACTGTCAGAGAAGCAGTGAGTATCAGCACATGTGCTCACCATCAATCCTCCCCATCCTACCATCAAGAGAAGGGCAGAACACGCATGCTCTCACGTGTGGTGAACACTCCCCAAGAGTTAGATCTGCTTTCTGAGCATAACGGTCTTAAAGAAGAGAGATACAGGAACGTCTCCAACACCTGGAAATCAAAACATCTCCTAGATAACAAACAGATTAAAGCAGAAATCTCAAGGGAAATTAAAAATACTCTTGACTGAACAATGACAATAACACGTATCAAAATTTGTGGGATGTAGCTAAAATAGTGCCCAAAATCAAATCCAAAGGTTAAATACTTCTATTAAGGAAGATGAAAGGTTCTCAAATGAACAACCTTAGCTTTGCTGAAGGAAGTAGAGAGTGAACAGTAAAATAGACCCAGGGCAAGCCAAAGGAAGGCAATTAGGAAGGAGAGAGCAGAAAGCAGTCCAAGTGAAAACAGAAGCAACAGAGAATACCAAGAAATCAAAATCAAAATCTAATTCTGTGTAGAGATCCATAAAACTAATAAAGTAGCAGGACCAACAAGGAAATATAGGAATGAGGCTAGACTTTTCAACATCAGAAATGAATTTTTAGTTTTTACACAGACCCTGTGAACATCAAATTCTAAGAATAGAAATGTATACACACAAAGCCCATGATGTACATAAAATGAATCAAATTCTCAAAAACCAGAAACTACCAAAACTCACCCAAGATGAAATAGAAAATTTCAGTAGCTTTGTAACTACAAAGGAAACTGGAAAAGAAATCTCTGTGGGCACACTCCATCCAGCATTGACAAACAGCACCAATTGTGCATGATTTACAGAGGAAAAGGACACTTTCACCTCACTTTATGAAGTAAGCATTACACCAATGTCTACACCAGGAAAAGATAGGGTAGAAAAAGGGAAAAAAAGGAAAGAAGAAAAGAAAAAACTTCACACCAATATTGTCCATGTATATATATGCAAATATCCTCAACAAACTATTAGCTAATTGAGTCTGGTCATATAGTTTCCTATCTGACCTTCCACTGGGGTTTATTTCCATTCAAAACTGGTTCAATATTCAAAAATCAATGAATGTAATGGAGTGTATTGACTGTCAGAGAAGCAAGTTCACAAGAACATATCTACCAGTGCAAAAACAGCATTCAACAAAACTCAGATTCACTCACAATGAAAATCCAAAGCAAATAAAGTTCCTGAACCTGCTAAAGGACCTTCCAAAAACTTACTGCTAACATCTTACTTAGTAGTGAAAGATATAATAATATCCCCCCCCAAATCAGGAAAAGCCTGGGAAATTCCCTATTTAGCACTGTCAGCCTACACAATATGACAAGAAAAAGAAGAAAAATCACAAGATTAAGAAACAGCCACAACTCTTCTATTTATAGACAACATGACCATCAAGGAAATCCAGAGACTCTACAAAAATCCTTCTAGACCAAAGAGGGGATTTTAGTGAAGTTTCAGGGAACAAAGTCAATACACACAGTCACATGCACACATGTGCACGTACACACACACACACACACACACGCACACAGGAATGGATGATTTGAAAACCAACATATAAAAATTATGGCATTTAAGGGCTGGGGGATGGGTCAAGTGGTAGACTACCTACCTAGCAAGTATGAGGACCTGAGTTCAAACCCCAGTACCACCAAAAAATTATGCCACTAAGAATAGTTTTAAAAAGTGAACTATATAGACATAGATATGACAAAACATGAATGAAAATGAATGCTGAAAAGTACAGATGCCACAGACAGAGGCAGAGGCACATGGGGCCAGCACAGGGAGAGCGTGGTTCTTCCCAAAGTGATCAGAAAATCCCAGAAGGGTTTATGTCAATAAATTTAAGATAATTCCAAAATTTATATGAAATGTCAAATAAACTAGTACAAAGTTTTAAGAAAACCAATAAAACTGGGAGTTACACTAGCAGAGTGAGCTCACTGCTAAGCTACTGTAATCAAGGCAGTGTGGCAGTGACAAAGCCACAGTCACAGGAAAATAGCAGGCCATCAAGAGCTCAAAGAGGGCCCACACAGACATGGCTGCTTGGTTGATTTTTGTAAGTGCAAAGACAACTCCTTGGAGACAGAACAGTCTTTCCTAGTGGTGTTGAAACCATTGGTCTTATTCTGTGAAATTTGGAACCCAGATCTCTGTATCACACCTGTAGAGACTGGCTCAGATGACATCAATGAGTCACTGCAGAGGGAAAATCTGCAAACCTTCAAAAGCAAACCCAGGAGAGACTGGTGGGGTCAGGACATTGGGAGAGCACTGTTAAGCATCACCCCGTTGTTGGGTGTCAGACACCCAAAGCACAACCTGCACAAGAAAAGCAATGGCACCCTGGACTTCAACAAGACCAAGAGCTTTGCTGCAGGAGACATTGGGGGTTTGCTGTTTGTGGTTTGTTTGGAGAAACTAGGGGTTGAACTCAGGGCTCCATGCTTACTAGGCAGGTGCTTTACCATTTGAGCCACTCCAGCAACACAAGACTCACTGCCAAGAAGGAAAAGGGAACTGTTACAGGGTGCGCTGTGCCCCCTGAAATTCAAATGCTGAGGTCCTCACTCCAGAACCTTAAAGTGTGACTACATTTGGAGACAGGGTCTTTACTGAAGTCATCAGCGTAAAGTGAGGTCATTAGGCTAATCCAATAAAGCTGGTGTCGTATAAGAAGAGGGAATTTGGACAAAGATAGAAGCATAGAGAAGGAAGGTGTGAAGACCCAGGGAAAGAAGGCTGTCTGCAGGCCAGAGCAGAACCCTCTCAGAGGACCAGCCCTGCCCTCCCCTGGGTCTACATTTCTGGCCTCCAGAACTGTGAAATAGTAATGTTGTCATTGTTTAAGATGCCCAGCCTGTGGGGTAAAATATTTACAGACTACATTCCGAATGAAATTATTGTATGCACAATAATTTAATAGTTCTTAAAATTTAGTATTTAGAAAATAAACACACTGATTGAGACGTCGTTAAAAGACTCAGGCATTTCATCAAGAGGACTCAAGCTTGGAAAATAATCATATGAGCAGAGTTTTGCACATGTGCCATTAACAAGTCACAAAGTGAAACCACGATGACATAAGACTGGACATCTGTGAGAATGGCCAGAATGGAAACACAGACAGAGCCAAGTGCGGGTGAGATTGTGAGCACTGGGGTCTCTCCACCACAGGCAGGGATGCCAAGGGACAGGCAGCCGCTCCCAACACCCCTAACCCCTTCTGGTGTAACTGCATAGACTCTTGACATGTGGGCAGGAAAACTCACGTTTACATGTGGACGGGGTTTTCATGTCCCCTTTACTAGTGACCGCGCAGAACTGCAATCAACCCAAGTGCCCAGCAGTGGCTGGCTGGATAAACAAACCATGGTACACTCATCCAAGAGAACATTACCCAGCAATGAAAAAGAGAGCGCTACCGATAAAGGCATCCATTTGGATGAATTTCAAAGACATTAAGTGGGAGGAACCAACTTGGTCCCCTCAATCCTTTTGAGAGCTTCGTGCAGAATCTGAGTGCCTGTAAGATTTGAGATTGACCCCTTCCTTCTCATAATGTCTCTGAAATGTATCCAAGTTGCTGCGTCCTGCCGCAGGAGGGTGTGTTTGGGGTCATGGGTCTGCTCTCTATCTTGATGTCATGGGGTTCACACGAGTTAAAATTCATTGGCTTATATTCCAAACAAAGCTATTTGTTAAAGTAACATAAAATAAAGGGCCATCTGACCATTATAGTGCTTCTGGGGACCTGGATGGGTATTGAAGTGTGTCTCTCAGAGCCCTGTCCAAGGCCAGAGAGAACAGTATTGAGTTGTTGGGTGCCTGGAATTACCCCAGGTACAGAACATGGGTGGCAGGTCAGGACAGGGGACCCTACTGAGACTCACCACCTTGGCAGGTGAGCTGCAGGGCTGCTGTCTCCCAGCTGACCTGGGTCCATCTCACCTGTCATCTAATCTGCTGTTGTCACAACCTTCCACTTTCCACCAGCCCCATGTCCTCATGAAGGTGGTTTTCCCAGCTGGACATCTGACCCATTGCACTCAAGCTAACAGCTCCAGCGTTTCTCAGAAGTCTGGTCCTTTAACATGCAAAGTCTTCAGAGTCCTGGCTGGACTGTCACAGACCCACAGGATGGCTCTTCTCCTGCACCACACAGAGGTCACGTGGAGTGGCCCAAGGAGCTCATCAGAGCTGGTTCAATTCCCCGTACCTCCACTTACATGCTGTGAAATTGTAGGCGATTTGTCAGACACTGCAAACCCGCCATCTTCGCTGCCCTCATACCTAACATAGAACAATCATAAGAGCCACATGCCGGAGCCACACAGGAGGAAGTTATGGGGATTTGGTGCTTTACACAGGGCTTGGCACGCAGAATGGCAACCCACAGACATTGGGTACATAGACATAGCCACAGACATTGGGTACATATTCTGCCACAGTTGCTCAGAATATTGAATCTGGGTTTGAGTTCTGAGTCTATCATGAATCAGTTAAAGATTTTTCTGTTACAAGAAAAGGAGTGAGATGTAAATTTCCCGACACAATGACAATAGCTACTAAATGTATTTGATTCCTGGAACTGAGGGGATGGTTTGGCTTCAGGCGTGGTTTGACCCAGATGTTCTAATGACATGTAAGAACTCTTGTTTTTCTCTCTCTCTTATCAGTCCTACTTGATTATGTTTAGTGATCCTCAAAGCAGCTCTCCCCACAAAGTAGCAAGAAGGTGACCAACAGCTCCAAAGTCCATTCTACTAGCTAGAACAAGGGACAGCCTTTCCCAGTGGTCCATCTAGAGGGTGGCAGGAAAGGCCTTGATTTGGGTCACTTGCACAGCTCTGATTCTACTTGTCTCCGAAGGTACATTGAGCTCTTGTCTTTGAGCTGATTGGCCAGGCTGAAGCCAGGTGACCCTCTTTGTCCTGATGAGGTGGGGAGAGGGCTTGGGCTGGGGTCATGCAAGTGACATAGAATAAACAGAAACGGGGGCTTCATTGGGGGCTTTCACTGTTGAGAGGGAGGGCCTCGCCACCTAACATACTAATAGCCACAGCCAGCCTGTGGCCATGTTTGTAACAATCTTATGCCTCTGTCCCTTCATCCGTAACCTGGAATGACAAGCTGCTCCCTGTGCCCATTACCAGGCTGGTGGAGCATTGACAGGACTGAGATGGGGCAGTGCCACCTGGTCAGGACTGGGCACTGCACACAGTTATCCAGCGTGTGGCCTGGCAAATAGCCTGGCAGAGTGAGGTTGGAATCAACATCATTCAGCTGCACTTGGCAGCCTCATGGCACCCTGAGCCAGTAATAACGTCATGCATGTGCAGATTCTCTCCCCTCTGCCCGGAAGCTTCTGTACCAACCCACAGGAGAGCACCCACACTCTGGGAACAGTGGTGTCTAAGCTGCCTGTGGGTCATGCCTGCTGCTTCTCACGCTGTCTTAGACACTTTGCAGACATGTGTGCAGCTGTTGGATGGTTCTCCTGGGCACCGGGGCTCTGAGGTCCTTGGAGGATGGGGATCTGGGTGCCAGTTGGTCTGCTGCATGTCTCTTCTGGTGGGCTATGAGCCCCCAGAGGGCAGGACCAGAACCTACCCACCTCCTGTCTCAGCTCAGTTCACAGCAGGGCTTCCCAGCAGATGCCACTAGGAGCTGTCTCCAGAGACAGTACACAGAACATTTGTTACCATGGGATGCTCAGGTTCCAGATTCTTCCCGGTGCCAGGAGAGTCCCGGGAAGAAGTCCCCAAGGGCGGAGGAATGCAGCAAGTCAGGGATTGGGTACAGATGATCCTCAGTGCTTCTGCCACCCCTGCCTGTGGGTGCCAGGTCCCTCATGGTTCCTTTGAGCCTGTGACCCCATGCAGTGAACCCCTTGTTCAGCACAGTGACATGGAGCGTCCCGTCCCCAGCAATCCTCACCAAGAAGGGGCTTGGCAGGTGTTCCACTGGGATGCCTCAGAAATCAGTTTTGTCTGCTGTCTTTCCATCTGGCCTCTGCTGCACAGGGGGGATCTGCCCCATGGCTTTGTGGAAACGCCCAGGCTCATACCTGCCTTGGACCATGAACATCTCAGACCTCATCAGAGCTTCAAGTTCCTATCTGCAAAAGTATTGCTGTTTGTGGAGTTGTGAGGATTGAATAAGGCTGTGTGACAGGGAGGCTTAGCACCCTGATGTTGCACTTCCTGGAAGGCAAGTGCTACTTTAAAATCTTCCGAACTTTCTAAACTTCTGATGAGTCAAAATAATTTTGCCTGTGCTGTGTGTCTCTAGATAGTACAGGTGAGTCAAATATTATAATGGCAAGAAAAATGAAGCAAACATGTCACAAGTCAGAGAATATGTGTGGATGGCCAGAACTGAAGAGAGGCTGGAGCGTTGCAACTCGTTCTTAACCATCTCTCTTGAGCCAAGCTATTCTCCACTCGGTGACCAGACAGTCATCCGCCAGCACAAACAGACCAGCCACCCCTCTGCAGAGCCCTCACTAGCTGTGCATGACTACGGCATGAATTCCTCGGTCTCCCAGCTGTTGCTTCTGCCTTGGGATATTTTTCTTCTCCTTAAAAAACCAAGACTATTAAAGGAAGCAAATGGAGACATTTCCCCACTACCACTGACAGAAATAGATGGAAGGACAGAGGTGCCTTCAATTCAACTATCCAGATGAGGCTGTGCCCCCAAGAGAGGGAGATGCTTACCCCAGGACAAGGCAGAGGATGGCAAGTGGCACATGCTGCTCTGGTGAGATCCCCAGGTGCCTCAGGCCTGGGGATTGTGACTTGAAAAGGAGCCATGCTTCCTTCCCCAGGAGGAGCTGGGCTCAGAGGGGAAGAAGAGAAAAGATGCCATCCTCCTGCCGAGAAGCTTCGAGAGCCCCTGCCGATCGGGACTGATAAGGCGCTTAGAGCAGAGACTGCCATTTGATCAAGCTGCCATCTGTGGGATTTGCTGACTTTGAGCAGGCCTGGGTATATCTCTGTGTTTCAGCCCAGTCGGGACCATGCACAAGCGTTTTATCTGATCCTCTGGGAAGTCATTTTCTGAGTAAGCCCGCCATGATGGCTTCTAAAGACTGCTAACTCCCCACAGTGCAAAGGTCAATGCATCGTCCACCCAGAAGAGATGACTGGGTGGATGCTGCCAAGTACCACGCTCCCGTGGGAAAGGGAACGAGAGTGGGGGTGGGGCTGGGGTCCCACTGGAGACACATTTCATGCCAGTGCAAGCTTTTCCAGGGTGAGATGGTCACATTCACAGCTTGGTCCTCAGCACCCAGGACAGCGCCCAGGGTCCCCCATGGCTGCAGTGCCCAGCACCCTGTGAATAGCAATGCTTGTTCCCTCGTGGTGGTGGGCGCACAGGCTCTTGTACCAGGCTCCACTGTCTTGGTGAATCTGCCGTCATCCAAGGCCACGCTGGACACAGAGATGCTTGGCTTGGGCTCAGACCTCACAGATGCTGATGAACAAGTGGCATTGGATTGACGTACTGGCATCACAAGAACTGGGAATTGGACCCCCTACTCTCTCCCTGTGGAGATGGTGAGTGGGAGGGTGGCAGCTTTATTTGGTTCCCTCCCACTGGCATTTCATTGTTTTGAGCAATGATTTGAGACCATTGTCTCTCTCTACAATCACGGGAACAGCCCCTCAGTTGGAAGAAACCCAGAGGCTCAGTTAGCCTGTTGCATGCAGAATGACTGACTGATGCACCAGCCTTGCTCCCCTCAGACCATCCTCTGTAGGGTTGATGAGCCTGTTTCATGTGGGATGAGCCTCACTTGTAACAAAGGCATTTTATTTCATCATCAGCCACATGAATTTCTAGCTCTAGCTGCTCCTGAAGGGATGGGACTCGACATGACCCTGACATTGGCTGGACATGCTCCTCACCCTGCAAGAAGATGAAATGGGCCTCCTCATCAGTGGACTTAGCACCAGGGAGCAGTGGGGAAACCACACTTGTAGGTTAGGTCCTACAACGTACAGTCTGAAATGATAGAAAATGTGTGGAAGTTGGAAACCCCTTCTCCCAACAGTGAGAAGGGGTTGGAATTTCCTCCCAGGCACTGGCCACTCATCAACTCCAGCTAATGGCAGCCTTCAGCTTGCCGGTTGGGGCACATGGGCTTCCCGCCACGTCAAACACGCTGGGTGACTCACAGTTCACCTGGCTGTTGGATTCCATTTATGTGATTGATATTGCTCATTTGATTGATTGATTGATTGATTGGATGACTGAATGGATGAATGGGTGAACGAACAGCACTAACCAATTCAAAAATCCCACCTTATTTGAAGGCTTTATTTTATGTGGTTTGGACTAAGCATGGTCAAAAATAAATAATTTTTTTTAAAAATGAAAAGAAATGTCAAAACAAAAAATTTAAATTCCTACATGTGCAACACACAGTGCACTCGGCTCAGAGAAGCTCAGGGTCAGTTCCGAGTTATCCTCAGTCGTGCTTACACCATTGGATAATGATCTGCTGGGTGTGTCCCAGCCCTTAATTTTGTGAAAATCTGCTTCCCAAAAAGCAAATGGTGCCTCAAAGCAAGATCAAAGTTATGGTAATCCTCCCAAGCTAAAGAGTGTAGGCAATGCGTTTTGTTTAAGTGATAAAGTGAAATTTTGAGATTTGTTGAACGGCGGCATGTCCTAGGGAAAGTTGGACGGTGTTATGGGAAAATGAATCCAGCATCTTCAGTCCAGCACTGAGCTCTGTGTGTCCTGAGTGTGCACGGATTTTCCTCAGTTGCCATCTCCTCGGGACCGCTGTGGACAACAAGGGTCTATTGTATCTCTTAGGCACCTGTTCTGGGCAGGGCACTGTGCTGGGCACGGTGGACCCACTGAGGACTTGGCAAGAGACGAAGCAGGTTCTCCAGCTCTTCTGTTGGAAGGGTCATAACAATAGCCCAGCTTACTGCGTGCAGACCATGGTGGCTTCTGGTCCACCTCCATGCCTGTGGACAGAGGGATAACAGGAAGATGTGAATCTGTCCTCAGGTGCTCACTGTCTGCAGAAGCAGGTGTGGCCTGGTCACAGCGCAGGGAATGTGTCATTCTCTGATGCCAACAGGGGTTGGGGCCTTGCTTCTCCAGGCTGTATTCACTCCATCTCCCTGATGGCCGGGCTGGAGCAGCCCTCGTCTGCCCCACGCAGCTCTTCTCTGTACAGGATCAATACACAGCAATACATCCACACTCCAAAGTGGCACGTCTTCCCATCATAGCTTTCTCCAGCTTCGTTCCCAGCAGAGGCAGAGGCAATATTTCTGGCTTTGTTGCTATGTCAACCCTGGAGCGGTGTCTTGCATCTTGTGTTAGGTCTGGAGGCAGCCCATCCATCAGCTGTCCACCCTCTCTCAAGCACATGGAGGCTGCATGCTTTGAGTAGTGGCACTGACAAGGACTGCACCCCCATGAAATCCTGTGGTTGGGTGTCTGAGCACGACATTCGCTCTTAGTGCCTGCTCTGTGGCTCCAGGAACAGGCCAGGCAAGGGACACAGAAGCACTCAGGCAAGTCTTGTCCCCACTGACTTTTCTTTCAAGGAAACAAATGTCTAAATTAGCAGTGTAAATAAAGTGAGGGGTCCCGTGGCAGGTGTGTGAGGATTTGACAGTGTCTGCCCCATGACAGGAGAAACATCTAGGTGCTAAATGAGCAAATGGCTGAGAGAGTAGTCAGGGAAATGAGCTATGTGAGGATCAGAGCTGAGTCAGCGTGGAGAGGGGAGCCATTTGCCTTGGGTTAGGAGTGTCGTCACGCAGGAGTGTGGTTCCAGACAAGCATAGGGCATAGACTGCTTCTTTAGCAGCATTTTATGTGAGTAGACTTGTCCGATCCTACAACAAATGCAGCGTGGGGTTACAGTAATCATTTTACAGGAGAAATGACACCGAGAGAAGCCAGGGTCACAGGGACAGTGAATGCAGATCTATCTGTCCATCTCATGGGTAAAGGAGCTACTCGGTGATTGTGGTCCCATGTCACAAGAGCAGATAGTAGATGGGACAGTGACACAGGCAGAAAACTTCATGTGATGACTCATCGACGGGGGGAGTCTGACTCCCCACAGGTGGACCTGCAAGAGGTGTGAAGCAGCATCTCAGGCGGTGGACAAGTGTCTCTCAGGACTGCAGGGCTCTGACCGGGCTGCTTATGATGGGACTAGTCTTGATAGGGCTGGTGTGACTCACAGAGCTGCTGTCTGGCTCTGGCTCAGAGTGGAATCTTTCCAGGCTCAGATATGGAGTTTACCCTCACATGCCCAGGCTGAGCCCAGACACTGGGGCTCAGGTCATTGCTTCCTGGCACAGCAGCGGGGCCACACCTGGATCGGGAATGCTAGATGCTCATGATCTAGGCTTCAGCCATGTGCCCCCGTCAGCTGCAGATGAGGAAGCAAGACTTGTTAGGTTGGCTCCACATCCCAGGGCAAATGGTGGAAGGGGGGTTTGAACTGGGTTCTATGTGATTCCCCAGCACTAATGACAGCTGGTTCCTGGTCACACCGATGCTGCAGAGGGACAGAAGGGGATAGGAGGAGACAGGAGTAAAGGTCCTGCTTTGGGTACAGAAGCTGAATGCAGGAGTCAGGTGTCTGGGTCAGGCACGAGGCCCAGGAAACCGTGATACCAGACGAGAAAGCAGCAGCGGCGGGATTCCCGCGGTGGCTAAGGTGGAAAGGATGGTCCCAAGCTTTAGCCCTGCATCTCCTTAATGGATGAGAGTATCTGGGACTCTGCCATCTGCCTCCCCCGCAGCCCCTGCCCCTCACTGGGCACCACCGGCACAGTCAGGGAAGCCCCTCCCTCCCACTGGCGCAAATCCACTGGAATATGTGGGAAACAGACGATTCCCACCAAGGTCCACGTGCATGGTGATGCCACACCAACGTGGGTGCTCTCAGAGACAATAGCAGGGCGTCTGACAGCTGCAGAGCCCATCTTAGTATCTAGCGCATCAAGTGCAATTCAGAGGCCATCAGGGTCCTGTGGTGTCGGTGGAGAGAGTCTCACACCACACAGGCCATAGATGATGTGGCCCTGCTAATTCTGAAGTGACGAGGTGCCCGGGCTGTCATTAATCTAGAGCAGTTCAACCCTGACTTCCCCCAAGTGTCTCTTTCCACATCGCTCTTTGATTTCCCCTGAATCCTTGCTGCCTGTCATGGCTTTCGCTCCATTGGGAAGGCATCTGTGGCTCTTCCTAATTGAGTACCCTTGCCCTGGCTCTTCCCCTGCCCTATAGAACCAGAGCGACTTCTCCCGAGGACAGTTTTCCATCCATGGGAAGAGAGTGTCAATGTGCCCCGCTCCCCTTCCACAGCGATGCTCCTGGGACGCCTCTCTGGGCTGCTCCTTGTGTGGGTTTGCTCGGGTAGTTTAAGGAGCAGCAGCGGATCTTCTCACGGTCCTGGAGGCTCAAGGTCCTGGGTCAAGGTATCACAGGGATGGATGGCTCCTCCTGAGGCCTCTCTCTTTGGCATGTGGAGCCCTTGTCTCCCTGTGCCCTTGCATGGCTGTGTTTGAATGTCCTGTTCGCTAAGGACACCAGTCATATTGGATTAGAGCCCACCTAGGGCCTTATTAACTTAATCCCCCTTTAAAGACTGTCTCAGATGCAGTCACATTCTGAGGTCCTGGGGTCAGAGCTCCCACGTATGGAATTTGAGAGGGCAAGTTGGCCCCTACAGTCCCCTCCTCCTCTTGCTGTGGTGTCTGCCTCCTGAAGTCACATCCCTTCCCTCCTGACTACCCGCTCAGTGTGGGGTTTAGGAGCAAATATGAGGCCCTGGCATAGACCACCAAGGTGAAGGCCATTCTTCCTTCTCCTGTTCCCTCTCTTGGGAAAAACCATTTCAACTCAAGCATTTGCTTAAGACCAAGGTTTGCTGTAGCAATGCCCATAGGAAGTCCTGTCGGGAGACAGATTTCCACCTGGGTATCTTAAATCCCTGGTAGACAGCAATGAGCGGAGTGGAGGAGCAGCAGCTGAAGTCCAAGCAGAGAGCTCTGACCCACACTGGGAGGGAGGGAGGATCGGGCTTTCGGTCTTTAGTTCACTTTATTAGTGGGTTTCAGTCAACTAGCAAGATACACATGTTTCCTCGCACAAGAGGATAATTCTGCTTCTGATCCCAGAGGAGGAAATATAGCCCAGGCTGAGACAGACAGTGTTTTTGTGGTACATTTTAATGCTTCTGGGTATGAAAGTTTTATAGTGTTTTTAAAAATTCAGAAAATACCTCCAAAACTCCATGCATCCTGTGACCTTGGCTTGTTGAGGGGGCAGCAAGAGTCAGTGGTAATCTGAGATGGGTTTAGAAGTTACAGTCCTGGGTTCAGATCCAGCCCTACCTCTGATCTGGCCAGCTTCACTCACAGAGTCTGTAATTCACATTCACAACAGGGGATAAGTGAGGTGTGGGGCTCCCTGAAAGGGTGCTGCTGTCAGCCTGCTGGCTGTGTTCCCAAAGTCCCTGCGCTGGGAACGGGGCCTGACAGGAGATGTTTGGGGCAGGAGTCACCAATGGATGAATGTGGCTTATACAAGGGCCCAAGAATGCAAGTTCAGACTGGCTTTTCCATCTCCCTAGAGTGTGTGCTCTCCTTCTTGATCTCTCCTGAGCCTTCTGCCAGGGATGAGCCAGAAAGGAGACTGTTGTCCAATGCGGACCTCTGACCTCCCAGCCTCCAGAACCGTAAGACATAAACCTCTTCCTTTATGAATTACCCATTCTCAAGTATTCTGTTATAGCAGCACAAAACGGACTAAGAGTGCCTCCTAGCACTGGCTTGACAAACAGAATTGTGTCAGAGCTGTGAGATGCAGGGATGGGTGGGAGGGCCACATGGGAGGACTGGGCTTGGGAGTAAAGGTCGATCTGGACACTTCATGCCCTCTGGGAGTCCTGATGGGAAGCACAAAAAAATAGAACAAAGTGGCCATAAGCACAAAAAGTTTCTCGGTGATATGCTCGGGTGTCCTGAGCCCAGCCATGTGACCTTCAACCTGAGAACCAGGCTCAGCTCTACCCAGGAATGACCAGAGCTCCTCAGGTGAGAATCAGAGTGGCAGGTGTTTGGTGGGCCAGGGGCTGGACAGACCCAACAGAGGCCAGGCACCTGCCCAGCTCAGGCTGCGCTGGTTTCCACACGGATGGTTGGAAAGTCTAAGCCTCTGCACAGCCATGTGTGGTGGGCTGGGGTCCTGGCCCAGACTGTGGGATTGGGTTTGGGTTGGGGTCCCTGCACACGCTGTGGGTTGGTGCTGGACTGGGGTCCCTGGCATAGACCTTGGGATTGATTTGGGGATGGGGTCCCTGCACAGACTGGGTTGGTGCTGGGCAGGGGACCCCCACAGAGCCCTGGAATAGTAACACTGGTCTGCTTGCTGTTGTAAGCATGCTGCACCCTCCTGGGGTCTAATGAGCTTCTGCTCTTTGGCTGGCATTTTCCAGGGACCAAGAGGTCACACAGCAGTGCAGTTCATCTCCTGCTCTCAGGGCTTGAGACCTGGATGTCAAAGTGGCCTGGCACAGCTGAGAAGCAGCAATTATGGAGATGTCTCTTCCAGCACTGAGGCCTGGAGCTGTTGAGGGAAGAAACTCCTGCAGAAGGGATGAGTCAGCGGCCCTAGATTGCATCCCGAAACATTTGAAGGAAAAACACAGGAGCAGACAAGAGCACAGTCCCTGGGAATCTGATGGTGTTAGAAATGTCACCACGTGACTGAGCAGCAGAGCAGTTGTTCTGGATTCGAGGATTACGGAGTTTTGCCGAAAGACAGCAGGAAAGAGGAGAGCAGTGAGGGCAGAGAACCCGGAGGCTCACAGATGGAGCGTTTTGCTGGACCAAGGCAGGCTGAGTTTCTGGGTTCAAAGGAGTTTGCCGTGGGACACAACAGATTAAGAAAAAATGGAAGACTCAGATACATGCTGCATAAATGCCAGAACTACAAAAATTAATAGTTTCGTGAGAAGAAAGAGAGAGTTCTTGAATGGAATCAAATCATATGGGTGGCAAATTTCTAACAGCAGCATGATATCCCGAGAGAACAGGGTGTGAAAGGTCTCAAAGTGTTTTGATTCCATAATTTTGAGCCCAGAAAAACTATTAGGAGAGAAAAATAAAGTGGGTTTTTTTTGTTGTTGTTGTTTATGAAAAAACTCAGAAAATCAATTTACTGTCTATGGGCTCTTTTTGAAAGATAGCTTGAAAATATACTTAAAACAATAGTAAGCAAACAAAATCATAACTTTGGTAAAACAACAAACACGGGACGAAGAATACTGGCGTGGAAATTGTGATTATTTCTAACTGACTGCGGGCACAGGGGCTTCAAGTGGGAGCGGAGTACTTTGACCACTAATAGAGGATTTCTGAATGGTAGAGGCGAGTGAGAGGCAGATGGAAATGTCTACCCACCCTTTATGTCTTCTAGAAAAATATTAGACTGGATTTGTGTGCTAACCATGGTTTCTGACAAGTTCGTGGTCAGCTGGATTCATGCCAAAGAAAAAGCAAACGCTTCAGAACTATTCCGCATATGAAAAATCAGCTCCAGTTGGAGTGTAGATCTAAGTTTCAAAGCCAAAACTGGACTCTTCAAGAGGAAGAGTGGAAACTATCTTCACAAAGTTTGGGCAGGTGGAATTCAAGGGAGCCATAAGGAGAAAAAGAGCATCGAAAGAGACATTTAAAACAGAGAGGCAAGCCGAGGGAAAATACTCCAGTGTGAAAAATATATACAGAGAGATGCAGCTAGCTAGCTAGATATTTAAAACTTGAAGGAGGCATGTCAACATCGGTGTCACCCAAGGAAGAATTCAAGGCCAAGATTATAGAAAAACTACTTTGGCAGAAATGTTCTACTTCTTTTACCAAAACCAGGAAACTGAAAAAGTCATAAAATTTAACTCAATCAATTGGCAGAACGAAGCTAATCTAGAAGAAAAATCCAAAACTAAAAGAAGAAAGCAATAACATACTTACACATATAAATAAAGTGAACAGAAACTCATTTGACAACATTAATGAAATGAATAAAACATTTGTAAAAGCAATGAGCAAACATGGAAAGAAATCCCAGCTGAAAACACGAAGAATAAAGCCTTTCACACACACACACACACACACACACACACACACACACACACACACACACACACACCATGGTTTAAAAGTGCAGGAGAATGTTGTCTTAAAGCCAGTTTTGTGCCCATAAATTTAATATTTATGATGAGATGGAAATTTTATAGGAAACTCTAAAATACCAGAATTTACAATAGAATGGGCAGAATTCACTATAGAATGGGCAGAATTCCAGGATGGACCTATAAAGAACCACTTTATAAATTGCAGCATTGCTCAACAAACACTCCCTGCCTCCTCCACCCAGGTGCCATAACGGTACAGGAACTGTGGCTTTGAGGGTGAGTTTTTCAAAACCTTAAGGGAATAAAAAATTCCTTTTCAGTATTTAGGAAGAATAAATCAGAAATCTCCAAACTCTTTATAAGACTGAAAATCCCTGATAAAAAAAATTGAACAAGAAGAATACAAAAATAACATTATACATCAATTTATGCTGTGAAAATAGATGCACAAGACTAACCACAAGATACAATGAGTTAAATTTGACAAGTATATAAAAATAGTGCATCTGTCCAGGTGGAACATACCCCAACTTTATTTCAGGGGTGCAATGAATTGCTAACCTAAGGGGAAATCAATTAATGTAGTCAAGAAACTGAAGAAGAAAAACACGTTATCACAAGTCACAATGAAAACACTTGGGATAAAAGTAGAAACTCCCCAATATTTAAATAACAACCATCGAGCCAATCCAGGCACAAATACAGCACTATCTTATGTTTTAACAGACTAGGAATTGGAGCAAAATAACCCTAACTCCAAAAAAAATTTTTTTTAAGTTTTTTATCCAACCATCCAAATACCCCATCCACAGTGAGACTGTGGGCGGCTCCTACAGGAGTGAGTCAGGAGGTTATCATCAGCAGACTCTGCTGGAGGGCAGGACTGGGAAGGGGAAGACACCACGCTGTCATAATTTGAAGGTTGTTTGAATATTTATAGAGAGCAGGTGACTGAGAATCTGAAGAAGAAACCCTCAGAAGTAAGAGAAAGGTCACTGAGGCTGCCACATGCAAGCTCCTGTTCACACTGCTCAATTAGACATAGCAACAGCCAGAGAGCAAGGATGTACAGCCTACCAAAGCTAGAAAGGTCTTCTTAAAGAAACCATGAACTTCTCTTGAAAAAAACAAACTAAAGGAAAGACTACATAAACTGTAGACACACCTCGTTCCTGAGAGATTGTCTCAATATTTCAAAGGTGACAATTCTCCCCAAACAGAGGTAACAGTTCACTGACACATTCAAAATGGTGACAGAAGTTTTCAAGTCAGAGTGAAGCCAACAAGTCAGGGCAGACTGAGTGCCCGGGCCTGGTTAACCTGCACAATAACCAGGTGAGGTGTGTTGTCTTTCATCACTCTGAGTTGGGTGGTCAGAGGGCCAGGGCGGCCACCCTGTGTGGCCTGGCCGTTGTGTGACAAGTCGAGGCTGCAGGCAGACAAACTCCTTAGAGACAAAAATGATCCCGGGAAATTACAACCTTTGTTCTTGAGGTTTGCTGAACTGAAAAGCCATTTTATGACTAGGGGATTAAGATCAGATGTGCTTCATTTGGACTCAAACCTCCAGTTATGAGAAGGTGGCCCCGAGTCTGCAATCCCCAGTCACCTGTACAAACCGCCCCTAAATCAGCTTCCCAGCAAGATGGTCCCCAGGACAACAGTCTGACATTTTCCAATGAGCTTAGCTCAGTGATGTGAAGTTCTTTCTCTGCTGCCGCTGACTTGCCTCTCCAGTTTCCATCCTGTGGCCAGGAGACCAATCAAGCATTTGTGTGATAAGCAAGGGGACATGTTGGTTCCATGCATGACTTTAAAAAGCCATGTCAACAGTGAAAAACAAAAACAAGGAAGATTTGTTCTCTGATGATTCATATTCATAGATGTGCAGTCGAGGAACAGTGCAATTGATGAAGGCGTGAACAAGCCCACCAGTGTGTCCCGTCATGCCAGCCCTGTGGGTATGAGGAAATGAGGTATCAGCAATGGGTTTTCTGTAGGAACAGATGTGTTCAATTCATAGGCAAAGTTGCCCTGAAATGCTATGTAGTCATAAATAGCTTTGGTTTTCCTGCACTCTGGGGACACAGATGGGTGTGGCTGCAGGTGTGTTAAAACCCAATGGAGGGAACCTCGCACGGTGCACAGTTGATACCATCTGTCCCCTTTCCAGGTGAGTCTCACTCAGAATTGCATCTCCTAGGACCAAGGGCTCGGCTAAGAGATTGTGGGCAAGTCCTGGGCTTCAACACTGGTGGAATGAACGCTGATTCTTCTCCCTGTTCATTCTGAAGATGGGGTCCCAGCTTGCTTGGCTTGTTTTCTGTTTTGAAAAGTCAACCTTGAGAAAACAGATCACCTGTAAGACGTCAGAGCACGGCTACAGAATTTGGATCTTCTTGGAGGAGTGACGGTAAATGTGTTTCAAAAATACCCAGAAAGAGAATTGCTGGTGGAGTCCACTGCTGCTGCCGGTCCCCTCTTCCCGCGATGCTTGGGGCAGGCAGCACTTTGTCCAGAAGCCGCTCCTACATCTTTCTCTCGATGCTGTTGCTTAGGAAACCATGGATGGGAGCCTGTGTTTCAAGTGGACCCCTTGGCTATGGCTTGAGCTGTCTGTGAGTTAGCGCTTGGCACAGCTCAAAGCCCACAGGGGCCAGGAAAGCCTTCCCCATCCCGGGGCGGTAAGTGCTGCATGCTCAGTCATAGAAGCAAGTCACTCTGTGACCAGTAGCTGAGCATCTGCTGGGCTGTGTTCTCTGGCTCTGGCCTCTTGTGCCCCTCTCTTCCTCCCATCAGCACCGTGCTGTGCCTGTCTGGCTCTCACCACCTCCCAGCTCATACCTTCCCCTCCTGTCTCCCTTGGCACCTGGCTGTTCCTGAGATGCTCAGGCGTTCCTGTTGCAAGTTCATAGTGGCATCCTTGGCTAGAGTTCCTCAGACCTTTTGCCAGGCCGCCTCTGGCTTCTCCCACCTTCGCAGACATTAGAGTATAAACCTCACCTCCACTTCAGGACCCACAGCTGGCAAGCCTTGCATGGAAAAGGCACACCTGTTTGGGGGATGGTACATGACTGCCATTCGCTGAACCCTCACCCTGCGTGGCATGCTCACTTTCGCCTTTGTTTTACTTCGTGGCCACGTGCAAAACGGAGTTTAAATTACTGTCTCCGTTCACCTCATGTGAGGACCCAGGATTCTAGAGCTGTGAGGACTAGTCGCATCACACGGGTCACGGCAGCAGAGCTGGAGTCCAGCTTAGATTCCTCATACTTGGGCCTGACACTCAGGGTGGCTCTGGCCAGTGCCCTGGCCTGGCAGTTTGTTCTCTTCTCACCTGTCACCTGGGCTGATCTCCCACAGCCCCTGCCTGAGGCTGACAGCCTGCCTGGACAGTGATAGCTCTTCATCACATCCATGGCTCCATGCTGCCCCTCTTCTGCTGGCCTTATACTGCCCAGGACACCCTAGGGAGTAGCTGGACTCCCAGCCATGGCCTTTCTCATTGCAGGGTCTCTCTACCCTTGGGCACATGGGGAGAGAGGCAATGGCCAGCCTGTACCACTGGTTAACCATGAGGCTGCCTTTGTTCTGGAGCCTGCTTACAGTCCATGTGAGGAGCTCTGTTTCTGTGACGGCACAGAAATAGTGTCAGGCAAACACCAAGGGACTCAGAGAGGCTTCTTGATGTATTTGTGTTGCTTCCAGACATGATGCAGCCACTGAGCAATGAACAGCGGAGGGCGGAGGCAGCCAGACCCAGGTTCACCTCCTGCTGTCCATGGCCCTGGGTCCTCTGGGTGGAGCATCCTCTGCTGAACGGGTGATGACAGAAGCTCCTTCACAGGTGACACAGCAAACAAGGCTCTCCATGGGAAGCCCATGGAAATCCCTAACAGCAAGGCCACATGGGACCATCTCCTGTGTGTGACGAGACGAGGGACACTGGCTGAGTGAGTAAAGCAGTTGAAATGCTGGGCGCTGGCATCACCACCCTGCGGAGGCATGAGAATGGCAGGGGGCTGACAAGGAAGCCCCAGGGGCAGCTCAGCGTCTCTGGGAGGCTGGCTCAGTGTTCCCCTTGGTGCTCTCATCCAGAGGGTTACCACTCTGGGCAGCATTTCTGTTCCCTGTACAGTCTTTTCCCAAGTGCTGACTCACAGCTATGGCTGCATCATGGACTCTGAGGGTAGGGTCTTCAGGCCTATGTCTGGGCGGTAACAGAGCAGACACAGACCGCAGACTTCCAGGGCAGTTACTGGGGCCCCTTTGCAGTGCACTGACCTGCCTGGGGCGGTGGCAGCAGCTCTCAGAGGGGTTGGGTGAAAATGGTAGAGGGGGACTCAGGGCCTCTGTCTGTGTAAGTGGTCTTGGGGGACAGGCAGGCCTGGGGATGTGATAAAAAGGGATGTTGAAAGCCAGGATTCCCTTCTCTGCAGGAAGAGCCTGGTTTATTTGAGATTTTACCCTCCGGTGCCTCCCAGCCCTGGAGGGGAGTGGGGCAGAGCCATTTTCCTTGCCCTTGTGAGCAGTTTCGATGGGGTCATAGGATGTGGTTCCTGTGGCAGCACACCTGAGGCTTTGGTGTGAAAGCATGTATGGCAGATAACACCTCTTATCAGTTTTGGGGGTCACATATCTCCTTGGACGCTAACACTTCTGGGGCCATGTAGGGACCACCCAGAAAGCCACCACTGATGTGCTGAGGTGAGGGTGTTAAGAACTATCCCAGGCCTTGAGGGCCTGCTGGGGGTGACATAACCCACCTGCAATCTCCTTCTGCTCCAGTGTAACTCAGCCTCGCTCAGCAGGCTGTGAAGCAGGCCAGCCAATGGAGGCTGAGATGTGTCTCATAGTTGGGGTGGGGACAGGGCTAGAAGGAGGGAAGCTGTAGGGCTTTGAGTCTTCTATGATAGACCAAGGTGGGTGAAATCAGGTAGAGGGCACTGGGGACCCCAATGTGGATTGAGTTACTAGAGGGGGAGCCATGTAGCAGTGTGTCCCAGACCTGGGACAGACCTGCAGAGGTGGCCAGAGCCAGTCAGGGCATAGCCTGCTTTTCCCTGAAAGCCCAGAGGCTTGTCTACCAGGAAGCAATTGTGCCCATTCAGTGGCCACAGCCTCTCTAATCCCTGCTGTGCATGGTGGGGGCCTGAGTTCAGTCTGGCTACTGAGATAAATGTGACATGGACCCTGAGGATCGACTTGCAGGACACCCCCTAGTTCATGAGGGAGATGACAGGTCTGAGCCCATGTGCCGGGGCTTGTGCTCAGGCCACAGCTACAAAGAAGGGGGATCAAGTCCCTGCAGCAGACAATGGCTTCCTGGAGGAGGTTCCCTGGAGCGGGAACCCAGGTAAATGTTCTCATGGGTGAGGACACAGGATAAACAGGGGAGGGGGGATTTCTGCAAAAATGTCCACCCAGCAAAAAGTGGTGCCAAGTACCAGCTCTGTCCAGGTAAGCATCCCTGAAAACCGAGGGGTTGTGTCCTCCCACAGGGGGTGGGGGAGGGGCTCCCACAGTGAGAGGACTCCATTTGGCAGGCAGTGTGGTTGGAGATGACCCACTGGCAGTTGCTGGGGACCCATCACTCCTCCCTGCAGATAATGTCTGGCTCCTGGGTGGACTGTGGAGAGAAAGCGTCTTATTATTTTTCTGAGCCTGTAAGGCACTGCTTCTCTGTCAGCTTAGCAGGGAGAGGAGAGCAGCCAGGATCACATTGAGCTCAGTTCCCAGGATGCAGGATATTAAATCAATCAAACTAAATTAAAAGCTTTGGTCATCTCTTGAACTCAGGGTTGAGAGGCAGCTCTTTCTTCTTATTCCAACTGCTTCCAGGAAGGATGCCCAGCCTGCAGGGATCTGCAAGGGCTCTGTGCTTTGAATTATTTAAGGATGGAGTACGGTTGGGATGCAGAAAGGTATCCTGGTGCAGAAATGGCTGGGGTGGCTTCCTTGCAAAGAGCATGGTGGGGGCCAGTGCTGAAGACCACAGGAAGGGACAAGATAGCATCTAGATGGATCTGGCTGTCACTGTTGTGGGGCTTCCAGATCAGGAGACCCTATATCGAGCAGGTGCACTGCAGTCTTTTGCCCCTACAACTGAGACCTCAGTTCTTTTGGCTTCTGATAAGAAGTGCAAGCTGTGAGCAGACAGTGTGGGTTCAAATCCCACCACGGGCAGCCCCAGGAAACTGACTGAAACTAAGATCTCCCTCCCCTGTGCTTAGTGTCTATACCTACTGTGCTGGGCTGTCCTCACCCTTGTATTCATCTGAAGCCCACTTGCTGAGGCCTTGCTATAGCCAAGGTTACAACACCAAAACAAAACAAGTGACATTCTTGTACCTAAATTAAACAGGTGACATTCCTGCTCTCAGGGAATTGCAGTCCACCAGCGTCTACCAGCCATTTTTGTAATGGGTTTTTTTTCAAGATATGGTCTTGCAAACTATTTGCCTGGGCTGGCTTTGAACCACGAGTCTCCTGATCTCTGCCTCCTGAGTAGCTATTTATGATTACAGGGATGAGCCCGGCTCAGTTGGTGTGTTCTAATACCAGTGCAAAGCCTGAGGTGGGTTTGGGCTGGTGGCCACAGGATCTGAGGGGCCGTTGCCTCTGCTGAGGAAGGTGACTCTTGGCTTCTCCCCTGCTCTTCCTATCACCCGACCAGCTCTGCCAACAGTTGTTCGGGCAACCTCTTCAAATGGCCTTTTCCAATCACCTCACTTAAAACCACAATTATTACATAATGACAAAGAGAACAATGCCCCAAGAGGACATAGCACTTCTTACCATGCCTGGACCTACCAACAAACATCAAAATACATGGGGCAAAAAATGACAGATCTGCAAGGAGAAATAGATGCATCCACAATTATGATTGTTATCTTCAACACCCCTGTGTCAGAGATGAACTCTGGCAGGCAAAAATGGCCAAGGATGAACTTGAACTCAACCTCACCCATTCATCAACTAGAAGCAATCAACATCCATGGCCTACTTCAATTTAACACAGCAGAGCTCATGTTCTTCTCAAGATCTCGTGGCACCTTCATCATGACAGACCATAATCGGCCCATAGAATGGGCCAGAGATTATCTAGTGTACACTCTTAAATAACAGTGGAATTAAATAAAATTAAATTATTTTCAGCAGAAAGATAGCTGTAATATCCCAAAGTGCTTGGAAGATAACACTTTTATAAATAACACACAAGTCAAAGGAGACATCACAAGAGAATTAAAAAATACTTTGAACTAAATCAAAATGAAAATGCAACTTATCAAAATTTGTACAGCCAAAGCAGTGCTTAGAGGGAAATGTGTAGCACAAAATAAACAAACTAGAAAAGAAGAAAGGTCTAAAATCAATCGTTTAACTTCTCATGTCAGGAAATTAGAAAAAAATGAGAATATAAAGCAGAAAGAAAGAATTAATAAGAAGTAGGCGGAAATCCATGCAATTGAAAATAAAAACTCAGTAGAGCAAATCAACAAAGTGAAGAGCTGGTTCTTTGAAAAGATCAGTAAAATTAATATGTGCCTAACCAGGCTCCAAAATAAGAGAGAACACAATTACTAAAGTCAGAAAGGAAACAGGGGCATCATTGCAGGTGTCACGCACAGTAAAAGGATTAGGTAAGAACACTGTGAACAACTGCACCCCACAAATGAATCCATTCCTTCAAAGACATAATCTGCTGAAACTCACACAAGGAGAAGCAGAAATTGTGAAAGTTCTATGTCTATTTTAAAACATGGAATTTTAAATTAATGAATAAGCTTCCAGACAGAGAGCACCAGGCACATGTCGGTTTATTGGTGAATTATTTAAGAAGACATGATGCCAGCATTCTACAGTCTCCTCAGTAGAGAGAATTCCTGTTCTTTTTCTGTGATGCAGAATTACCCTCCTACCAAAAACAGACCAAGACATTACAAGGAAAAAAAATACAGGACACTACGTCCCATGAACATTGATGCAAAAATCCTCACCAAAATATTAGCAAGTGGAATCAGTGTAAAAACAATGATAAAAAGATACATAAATTAATTGCAAATCATAACCACATGGCCTTATCCCAGGTACATAAGGTGGGGTCAACAACTGAAAGTCAATTAATATAATCCTTCACAACAATAAAGAAGAAAAATTACAAGATCGTATTAGAAGTTGCAGAAAAATCACTTGGTGAAATCTAACACTCACTCATGATGAAAACCCAGCAGAGTAGGAATAGGGAGGGATTTTCTCAACAGCATAAAGAACAGCTAGAGAAACCCTGGTTCATAGCACGATACGCAGAGGTGGAAGCTGGTTTCTTCTCAGCTAGAACAGGAGCCAGGCAAGGCTGCTCCCTTCACCTTTCCTTTTCACATTGCACAGGAAGTCCTAGTTACACGACTAGAAAAGAAATGAAAGGTTAGAAGGAAGAAGTAGAACTGTCTTTGTTTGCAAAACTAAAAGAATGAACTGAAAAATAAAACAACAAAAGTCCTGGAATGAATAAGCGATTATACTAAATGTGCAGGATACACGGCTAATGTACAAAACTCATTTTCCTGTGTACCAACATGAACAAATAGAGTTTGAGATTAAAACCAATACCACCTGCATTAACGTTCTCAGAATTAATTAGTAACATTCATACAAGATTTATATGAGGAAAACTAGGAGTGAACTTAGGAGCTGATGGTCATGCGAGGCCCAGCCTTGCTCTAGTACCCTGTGTGTCATAGGCAGCTGAGCCAGGAGGTTGCACTGGCGTCCACGGGCACATTTTCAGGCCCTGTGTCCTCACTGGGAAAGCCCTGCAGAGAGGGCTGGACAAACTGAGTCACTGTCGTAAGTATTTTGCTCTCTCCACAGGTATTCACAGCTGCCAGCTGGGGGATGTAAGATCTGATCTGGGGGTGATGACGGTGAAAGGTGAGTACTGAAATCCAATGACTCTCAAGGAGAAGGTTTCCCTTCAAGGTCAAACCCTTCAAGGTTGGAAGCTTTGAAGATGTACCCCAACCCGTCTCACACTCCCTGGCCACCGCTGTGCCCAGAGCTGCCCAGCTGTCCCACCTCGGCACACTCAGCACCGCCATGGCCCCTGCTTTCAAATCAGAGCTGAGTAAATCCAAGTTGGGTTGCATCAAGCATCCTTCAATGGCTCACTCACTATCAGTCCTCATATTCTAACTACATCCCCATCCTGTCTTCTGGGCTCTCCTGCCATTCCCTCCCAGCGTCTTGCTTCTGTTCCTGGGCTTGGTGTGTCACACGTCCATGACCCAGATGTGGCCTGTAAGGCTGTGCTGTCCAGGTGAGTGCTGCAGATCCCTGCCTGGCCTGTACCTCTCATCTTCCCCCTCACTGGCTGGTCCAAGCTTCCTGCACGGGGATGTGTGACCATCTGTGTGTCATTAGCCACAGTAGGCCTTTAATTGAAAATGATGACCTAATTTTGCCCATCCAGGACCCCCTGTCTTATCAACCGTGTGACTTTCTAGATTTGCAGTGCCAATGGAGCTGGGGCCCAGGGAAGAGTTGATCCATGAATCTTTTGGTTTCCTCTGACCCTTCCAGGCAGTAACCATGAACTTGAACCTTTTCCTATCTCCCTGAGTCACCCATCACCCTACAGACTACACACAGGCCTTCCTTGCCTGCCTCTCACCCTAAAGCCAGGCTTAGCTGCCTGGTTATTTCTGCCACCTGAAATCCCTGGAGCTCTTCGGCATGGTCAGCTCAGCGTGCCCCAGCTGAGAGGGGGCTGGTTGTGCCCTGCCCTCACCTTCTCATTAGGAAGGCAGAATTGTGAGCTTTGTAGAGCCTTTTAAAAGAAAGTGTGAGCTCGTTCTTTTTCTCTTGATGGCTAAAGCTATGGATCGAACATTTCTCAAGAAGAGAGACGAGCATAAATCAGTGTGCACAAACGCCGAATTGTCTGTTTCCAAATGGAAGGGATAAAGCGGTAGATGCTATCTGAGAACTTTATCCCTGTCTTATCTCTTGGAGTGACCTTGGGCAAGGTGATTCACTCCCGGCCTGCAGTTTCTGGGGGGTGGGGCCAGAGTTGGGGGTGCTGCAGCGACTGTTGGTCATTTCTTTGTGGCCTGCTGGCATGCTTCTTGCCTGGTCTGGTGTCGACTTTCCCGTGTTCTCTTTGTGAGTCATGGAGGACACAGATCCTGTCCCTACCCCAGGGGATCTGCTTGAGTTCATGTTTTGTAATGAGTACAGGGGACAAACATCATTGACCCCTTTGTTTTCCTCTGGCATGTCTCTCCTGTACTCTCTCCCAGGTGGATGTGCCCGTCTGTGTTCCCGTCTCACACTGGCAGCTGGCAGCACTATCTCTAGCACAAACTTGACCAAAGTGTGGTGTTGAGCTACTTCAGTCCTACCCTAGAGGAAGACATGTCAAGCTCAGGCCAGGAACTCCTGCCTCAAAGCCTTGCTCTGACACGTTCAAGCCTGTACCAGCTACACAGTCTAAAGACTCCTTGGTACTCTGTTGTTTTTAAATAAATAAAGTCAGGATGATGACACTTTGAGTATGGCAACTGGACGTTACAGATGTCTGCAGAATGCTTCGTACACAGTAGGCACTCACTAGTCAGTTGTCATCGTCATTGTTTGTCACTCTCTGGATGATTTTTGTTCCAACACAGATTTAGTTGCTCACTGCTTTTATTCAGACACAGAAAACAGAAAGCAAAATATAGCCAAATCACAATGTTCCCCAGACTCTGCTGCGTATTGGAGACAATAGGTATATTTTCTCGCTTTTAAAAGGAATTGTGTGCTTTAATTAAGAGAAAGAGAAAGTTTTCTCCCAGCGTATTAATTATCTCACTTGTCACATGAGGTATTTGTTCCGGATGACAGGCCGTAATTAGTGCAAGAACAGACTGAAGTTCCCTCGAGACGACAGGCTACATGGGGAGGAAACCAGGCTGGCAATGTTCTCTGGTGCTGCACCAGGTGTGGGAGGGGTCTCTGGCAGGGTCCTTTTGGGTTCAGACATAGGGAAGAAAGAGCAATTTATCATTACCTCTCTGAGGTGCCCTCGATCCGGTGCCCTTCCTTAATTCTCCCTGGGGGGAGGGTGTTATTCTCAAGGAGGACTCTCAGCTCCCAGTGTGGCTAAGAACAGTGGGGAAGGCCAGCCCTTGGGTCCACTCCCAGATCTACCAATGAGACAGTGACCCCGGCAAGTTGCTTAGGAACCTGCCACCTGGAGAGGACTGACGGAAAGGGTGACATCTGGTGCGAGGCACTGCATTGGTTGCTTGGCAGATAGCTCAGGCACTTTCTCCCTGCTCACTATGTTCAATCCGTTCTTTGTTTTATTAATTTATCATTCAAAGACCCAGAAGTCACACATTGGATGCCTTGTCTGTGCCAGGCATTGGGTCAGAGCCACGCTGGAGCTCACCTCTGTCCCTGGGGATCTATTTGGAGAGAGAGAGAAGCATCAGTGAAGGGGCGGAGGGGACATGCCCACCTGCCACCAAGCCCTTCGTGGAATGTGTGTCCCATGCCCTGTCACAGAGAGAAGGACTGAGCACCTGAGTTCAGGCTGAGACAAGCAACCAGAGGACACTCCTCTTCCCGCTCCCCACAGCATCCCTGGCATCTGTCCGCTCTCTTGCTTTGTCCATTGGCCGGCTGGATGTTGAGGGTGCAGTGGAGGCAGGGGTGGAGGTCCCGAGAGGTGTGGAGCCCCTAGAGAAAAAGCCTGAGCCCCCGAGTGACCTTGGGGAGCAGAGCACTTTCCCAGAGCTCTGTGACTTATGGGGGAAGTGATTTAGCTGCTGCGAGGCTGCGAGGAGCCACTGAGGTCTGGGAGTCTTTCGTGCAGCAGTTAGCACGTTCTGACCAGATAGCATGGTTCTGGATGGTGGGACTTCCCATCTAATTGATACCTCTGCCCCCAGGAGCTGACCCAGACCTGCCATGTGTTACTGCTGAGCCCAAGGATGGGAGAGAGGAGAGAGAAGAAGCACGCAGGCTTCACTTTCACACTTCCAGAGCAAAATAGGAAAGGGAGACCACCTGAGTGACGTGCTCCTACCTCGTCACCAAGACTATTTAAAGACTGAACCTTGATCTGATTATCACAGTGGCACGTTATAGCACTTATAGGCACTTATATCAGACAGATGTTAAATACATTGTCGAGTTTAAGATGTTATTATGGTAATAGAGTGCCTCTATTTCATCACAGTTCACCCGGAAAGGTTCCGAGGCTCAAGAATATTTCTCTTTCAAGGTTAATTAAAAGACAATCATGCCGATTTGCCTTGGAGTAATCTTCCCCGCACACTTGGGCCACTGTGAGTGTCAGTTTTTATTATCTATGAGCCTCACCACCAGCGCTCCCTCCCCCCAGGTCCTCCTGCCTCTAACGCACTCTGGCACGGCTCCTCCGGCTCATGAGGAGTTTTGACAAGACATGGGCTCCGGTGAATTTTGTACAGTACATAACGTAGGGAGATGGCTGCTTCCAAAAAGCACGCTTTCAATATGAAAGTGCTGAAGAGTACATTCAGATGTACAGTGAGGTTTAAGACGATTATCTTCTCAAGGTAACATTAGTGCATTACACAGGCTAAAACTGCACCCGAGAGGAAGCGTGGAGCCCTCCCAGCTCCGTTCTCCTGGTGGTGCAGGGACTCCCAGGGCTTCCGAGCCTCAGAACCCCAGTTCTGCCATTTCGAAGACCAGGTTATTGCCCAGCTCAGGCCAGACTGAACCACAGACCTGTGAAGGCTCATTTTTCCTGGTAGGAATTCAAGCAGACAGGGCACTCATGGAGGGAAAGTCGATGCTTGGCTGGCACCAGCGGCTTAAGGACAGCAGCCTCCACCTCCAATGGACGAATTCACAGGAAAGCATTTAATGACTATCGACTTAAGCTGGCATCCTGCAGGAGGCTCATCGGACCCACACACTGCTGGCTAAGCTGAGAGCCAGCCCCCGGGGCTAACATGCTGCTGTGCCATTAGGACCTTCTGAAAGACCCTCAATTTGCAAGCAATCTCTTCTAACCCCAAACAGTGACATCGAAGACCTCTTTGCAAGGTTGGGAGGGGTCCTTGGCAATTTCCCCTGCATGAGAACGGAATCTCCTATGGTTCTTTTCGGACTGGACCCACTCCTGGCCTGCCACATTTGTGCACCTGTGTTCCTGCCACCACCGTGGCTGCAGTGTCCTGCTGACATTTCCTAAGTTTCCACCGTGGACCAGGCCCTCTTTCAGGGGTGTCGCCTGCATTTGCTCGTTCCTCCTGCCCTGGAGAAAGAGGCAGAGGTGATGGATGGAAGTTGCCATCGTGAATAAGGGAGGTAGCTCATGGACAGCCAGCACTGCTCTCCCTATGTGGTCTCAGGCACCATGAGATCACTCTTTTCCTCTCTCTCTGCCCCTTGGTAGATGTACACAACTAAGACCAAAAGACAGATGGAGGAAAGAGAAAGGTCTTAACCAAGTGGGATAAATCGGCATCTTTTGCAGATAAGAAAGTGAATTGGGTTTAGTTGTGGGGTTCTGGAAAGCCTTCCTGGAGGAGGTCATCCAAGAGAAGGGGGAAAAGGAGGAAGAGAAGGAGGGCAAGGTGAGAGCGCCAAGGGGAGGAGAAGAAAAAGACAGGGAGACAGGAGCGCCTGGAAAATGGGAGTCGCGTGGATGACAGGGATGCTCAGGAAGCAGCCAGCTGAAGGCTCCAAGCAGGTGGAGGGGTCTGTGGAGTCTCAGGCATGGAGGCTCTGGAGCCCATGTGCTCAGCCCATGCAGGGTAGTTGCCGGCTGTCCTGGGGGTCCCTGTCCTGAAAGCCAGGGACACTGTCTTACTCCTGCTCTGAGCAGGGTTGCTGTTTTAGCAGAGCATTAACTCATGTGTTTTTTGTCTGAGTTTTAAAATAAGCTCCCTGAGGGATTCTCTAAGTCACCTCTCACTCATCCGGAGTCTTGCTCCTGTAACGGCACTCGTCTGAGGTGCAGACCTCTATCAAATTCCCAAGTCAGGAGCCTGGCTGGGCGCAGGGGGAGGTTTACTACTGACCATTCATTCCTTCATTCTTTGACCTGTGTACCCAGTCCAACAGCAGCAGGCCTATCAAGAGCACATACCGAGTCTGCAGTGGGGTTCTGAAGGATTTAGAAGTCCACAAACCTAAGACCCTAGTCTCAAGGGGCCACAGGGCCAGCACAGGGGCCCCACATGGCTTCCTGAAGTGTAGGTGGCCATGAGGTACCAGGGAGCCTGGAGGTTGGGCACCAGCTCCACCTTTCAGTGCAGGAGGAGCTGAGAGAAGTCACCTCTCACCTCTAGCCCACCTCCAGGAGCCACACCCCTGTGCAGTGGGGAATTAACACCTGTTCCCACACGGATGGACCACTTCCTGTGGCCCGATGCCAGAAGCAGCATTGAGGGGAGGCACAGGGGGAAGCCAGGGGGCAGGTGCATGGGAAACCCCACCTCCTCATGGCTCCTGCACGGGGCCCCTGGAGAGCAACGGGTGTGTGGGATTCATTTGGACCCCACAAATGGTGCTTGAGCACTCAAAAACCAACCTAAAGCATCACTGGGCCACACCTCTCACGCATGTAACCACACCTTATAAGTGTGAAGACACACCTAAACGTGCAGTTCAGAGAAACCAGCAAAGTTTCAGGCTGTGTTGGGGCTTGGGGTTAGTTGTAGAAGTGGAGGTTTCAGCTTCCAGGCTTCCCCAGAGAGACAGACCCCTCCACATCTTTTGCACTCTGTCTTGGTTTTGGGGCAAAAAGCAGGGCTGGAGTTGCTTCAGAAAAATCACCTGGACATGGTGTCCTGGGTGTTGGACTGATGCTCAGGGCCTGTCACCCAGATAGACACTGGGGATGAAATGCTGGGCACTGACTCACCTGGGAGGCTGTCAGGAGTGTCGGGAACCAGCGATGAGGTGGTGCTGATGCTTTGGGTGCAACTTCAGGGTTGTGGGGTTCTGAGACCTCATACCTGGTCCTTGCCCAATGTCTTGCCTATCTTCCAGCTTCCCAGAGTTCGTGGGGACAGGCATGGCCACACGGGGGTTCATGCCCAGCTCAGGGCTTTTTGTTCCAAGCATGAGTTGGTCAGAATGGTCTGGCTGTGCTGTGATAACTCTAAAAGTTTCTCAGTTAACCTAGTGCAGGTCCATGACTCCCAGCTAACCCTGTCCACAGGGTGACTCTGGAATCTGGAAGGCTTCCATGGGTGGCCTCATTGTGAGGAGAGAGCCCAGGACTTATAGGCACCTCCATGGCTTCCACACCAAATGGTACCATTGCCCTTTATAGCTCCAACTAACTGCAAGGTCACCTGGGAAGCAAAGTTGAGGAGATGCTCAGGGATCCTCAGGTTTGTCCAGGATGGGAGGGGCTGAAGGTCTGGGCAGCCCTGGCTTCTACACCCACATTCAGGAGTTTGCCACTGGACAGGCGCCTGAACATGGCAGCCAGTCTCCTAGCAGAGCCAAAGACAGGGGTAGTCGGCTGTGTCTGAACAGGTGGCCACAGCCTCAGCACTGCTCCTAGTCTGCCCTCTCCAGAGGCAGAACAAGGCAAGGATGGAACTTCTGATGCCTGTGAGCTTGGACGACTCCTGCCCCGCCTCCTCAAGACCCCACGACCAACAGGACAGAACAGGAACATGGTCACATCCCAACTCCGTCCAGAGCTAAGTGTGGATCAGGCTGAGGCCAGAAGGTTCTTACATCTGTGCATTGTAGGGACCTTGTGGCTTGGGAACCCTCTGGAGTCTGTCCCTGGGCACATAAGATGCTCGCTCCAAGACAGAACTCTTGCATGACCAGGTACTGCTCATCAGTGACTAGGTGGCAAGAGACATGGGCCAGAAGAGCAGAGTCACAGCACCAGAAGAGCCAGGCACGAGTACCCAGGACCCCCAGATGGTCCCCAGAGACACGTCTTTGTTGAAGCGGATGGAGTTAGGGTGCAGGAGGCCCCAGGCTCTGCAGCTGTGTGGGTGACAGGGTCAGGGTCATGAAAATGACCTTGAATTTAGTGGAACCTCATTGTGTCCAGGGAAATGTGGCCATCTAGAACACGAGGCCTTTCTCTGAGGACCAATGGAGGATTGAATGAGATGATGGGCAAAAGGGCATTGTGTCCATCTGGACTTCCCCTGCTGGGAAGGAGATGCAGATGGGCTTGAGGAGCCAGGGCCATGCCAGCGGGAGCAACCATGACCTGTCACTAGTGCACTCTTCCTGGTGCAGGAGAGAAAGCTGCTCTGCCAACAACTTTACAGAACACAAGAGAGCCCTCCTTTTTACTGTTTCCATGGCAATGGAACTTAATTATATTAAGTGTCTGGACAGTTATATCACCAGGAATGTCAGCCAGCAGCTGCCTCATAGGCTCATACCCAATGCTATTGGGTTACTGCCCTATTCCATGCTGTCCTGTGTGGATATTTACCACCAGGGACATCTGATCACCTCTATCCTACAGTCTCTCTGTAACCTCCCACCATCCTCTCTTCTCAGATTCCAAACCAACTCTCTCCCAGCCACGTCCTATGGCTCCCATGGCTCAGGTCATCAGTGAGCCTGTCAAGGTCATGACTTGTCTTAGGTTCACAGCAACCAGCCCAGAACAGAGTGGGTGTTGCTGGAAGAATGGATGGCTTCTGTGCAGAGGTGTTTTCTCACTCATCTCACATCTCTCAAGGTCCAAAGAAAATGCTTTTCACCCAGGAAACCTCACCAAATGGCTACTTTGGAGGGCTTCCCTCCCAGGATTGAGTGTTCACAGTCTGGTGGGATGCTGTTAGCTGTAAGGTCATTTGGCCTGGCAGCGTATCTAGTTCTCTACTTCAGATGTTGCTCTGCGCCTGTGCTGTCTTCTGGCATGGTCCAGAAGGTATCCAGGCATTGAATCTTTGAGTACAAATGTGAACCATGACTCATAACTGACCATGGGTCAAGTTCCTTTGGTCATAGTGAAAGCAGACCCAGTGGAGTTAATCTAAAGGAGTTCAGCCATGCATAGTGATTTTAGCCTAGATTGGCCACTCTTGCCTCCTGGCTGGCAATAAGCCAAGTGTATTAAGCCAGTTAAGGGAACTGAGTCATTAAAGATGTTAGCCTGTCCCCAAAATCTTACTGGTCATGCAGAGTGAAAACCGTAGGCAGTAGTTATCCTACAGCAAATGTTGCCTCCCCAGGTAGGATGGATGCCTCCCCAGGTTGGGCCTCACACAGCCAGGTGAGGGACTGCCAATTGCAGCCAAGTGGTCACCAGCACCCTGCACGCACTCCGAAATGGGACAGATTGCAGGGTCTCATTGTATACAGAATGGATGTATTTTTGCCATGGTGATGGGGACCAGGTTAAAAATGTTGGCTACCTTCAGTAATACATGCAACTCCTTTCAGTAACCCATGGTTTCCCCACCCACGCCAGACTGAGAGGCCTGACAACATGCCGCTGCCTGTTCCCCCAGTGCTGAGGACAACATGCCTGTATAGGCAATGATTGTGCTGCTGATCTCCCTCGGACACAGCCTTTCTAGTCCCCAACTTGCTCATTCACCTCCACCCAGGACTTGTAGAAAAATAGTCTCCCATTCTTTTCTGGCCTCTGAGGTCTCTGTTGTGAAGTCTGCCATCAGTCTAAAAAGGAATCCCACCTAAAGGACTTGATGCTCTTCTCTGGCTGTTTCTAGGATTTTCTCTGTCTTGTCCTTTTGACAACTTGGCTACACTGTGTCTTGGAGATTATCTGTCTCAGTGAAGTCTTTTAGGATCTTCTTGGACTTGGATGACTGTGTCTTTCCCAAGATTTGGAAAGTTTCCAGCAATTGCTTTGTCAGGTGAGTTTTCTATGCCTTTCTCCTCCTCTTTCTGGAACCCTCGCAATGAGAGTGTTTTCTCTTTCTTGATGTCCTGATGGCTCATAAGTTTTAAAGCCTTTCTTTATTCTTTCTATTCGATTTACTCATTTTTATTTGACTGGGTTATTTTAAAAAACCCATCTTCAACCTCAGAAATTCTTTCTTCTATCTGATTGGGTCTACTGTTGAAGCTCTCAACTGTATTTTTTATTTCAGTCAGTGGTTATTTAGATTAAGATTTTTAATTGGTTCTTCTCAATGGTCTCTGTTTCTTTGGTGAGTTTCTCAGATCATGAATGGTTTTCCCAATTCCACTGAATCATGTCAGAATTCTCTTGTATCTCGTGAAGTTTCTTTAAAGTCATTCTTTTGCATTATTTTTTTTTCTTTGTGACAGTTTGAATTTAGGCCCTTGCACTTGCAAGGCAGGTGCTCTACCACTTGAGCCACACCCCCAGTCACTTTTTGCTTTAGTTAATTTTTCTGATAGGCTCTTGAGTTTTTTTCCAGAGCCAGCCTGAGACCAAATCCTTCTACCTAAGCCTTCCATATAGCTGGACCACAGGCATGTACCACCCCACTCAGCTTATTGATAGAGATGTGGGTCTTGCTAACATTTTGCTTGGACTGGCTTCCAACCATGATCCTCCCAATATCCATCTCCCAAGTAGCTGGCATTACAGGTGTGAGCTACTGATCCCAGCCTCTTTTGAATTGCTTCAGGCAATTCATTGATTTCTTTTTCTTTGGGGTCCACTGTTGGAGAGTTTTTATGATTCTTTGCAGGTGTCAGGTTGGTATTTGCACATCCTGTGGGGCAGTCAGTATGCCAACCTTACAGGGTGGCATGCATAGTAGGACTTTTGGCTATTGATGTGTCCTAGGATGCTGGCTGCATAGGCTACTTTGGCTTGGCTCCACCTGGGTGCTTGAGTGTAGAGTGTAGGCAGTTTCTTCCCCTGAAATCATTATCATCAATGTTGGTGGGGTCTTGTGCCCAGGCTGCAGGGGTTGTGGTACAGCACTGCCAGCTGGGGAGGGTTCGTGGGCGAGGGGGCAGATCTGGGCATGGCACCTGGTTGCAGGGGTAGGATATGCAGCAGTTTCCAAGAATCATGTGAGGGTGAGGCCACCCTGTGGGCACAGGAGGGCATGGTACAGTATCACAGTATGCTTGGTGGTGAGTGGGGTGCCTGCCAACATCTGAGGGCCACATCAGGGCTGGGCCAGACCAGAGAGTCCAGCTGATTCCTGCCAGTGTCTCAGGGCCACCCAGGTGACTTCACAGGGCCTCCAGGGACCAATGTGTTCAGGAAGTTCTGTGCAGTTTCTTCCTGGGACCTAGTGGATGGCCTGAGCCAAGCATCTGTCTCCAAGGGCTTCAGTGGGCTGAGCTCCTGAAAACAGGCTGCACAACTTCTTCTTGGAGCCACAGGAGGTCAGGAGATACTTTCCAGTTGCTTCCTGAGGTCCTCAACAGGCCAACCCATTTAGGAAAGGATGCTCTGGCACCATGGGTAGGTGTGGCCACTCTGATTCCCTAGGTCTCTGGGAGCCAAGCCACTCAGGGCTGTCTGTCCAGCTGCTTCCTGGGGCCAAAGGTGCATGGGAAGGAGCACCTAGCTGTTCCTAGAGTGGAAGGCAAGTTGTTTCTGGGGTAGTGGGATGGACCACTCAACCATTTTCCTGGGTTCTGCTGGTTGAGAGACTCCAGGTGGGCTGCCCAGGTGCTTCTGAGGCCATGGGCAGGTGGATGGGATCATCTCATTATTCTCTGGGGTCCCCTTCAGGCCAAGCACTTTCAGCTGCTTCCCAGGTCATAGCAGGGGAGGTGGGGTCTCAAGATACCTCCATGTAGCAAGAACTGGGGTTGGGTAGGACACAGGTGTCTGGGCTCTTTCTCCAGGCAGCACAATGGTGTGGGGCCTAACAGTCCCCAAACTGGGCTCAGGCCTGGAGGGAAGCTGGGCTTTCCAGCAGTGGCATCTCAGGGGTCTGTGGTGTGGTGGGCTGTGCTGGGGGAGCCTCTTTACCCTCTCTGCAATAAGCAAAGTCCCTCTCTGCTTGAAGTCCATCCTGAGTGAAGGAGAGTTAGGCCTACCTTGCTTACTTCCTTCCCTACAAGGCCATCTTCTGCCTCTGTGCTTCCAGCATTCTCTTTCAAATGCCTCAACATAATGGCTGCTGCTTTGTCCTTGTTTCAGTCCTTTGTTGAGAGGGAAGTTGCCAGGCCTCTCTAGTCAGCCTCTCATTGATGTCTCTCCATTTTTACCTCAGTTTCTCCAGGATCTCCTTGGCCACCCCAAAAACCCCACTAAGCCAGGGACCCCACTGCTCCCTGTGATGGTGCCAGGATGAACCTCCCTACTGGCACTCTCGTGCTCTCCAGCCCAGAAGCACTGTGCCCTTTGCCGGGGGCCTGTGCTAACCTCTTACCCACAGGGGCATCCTCTCCGTCCTCTGCTTCATGGGTCCCATGTGCTCAATAGCTGCATGTTCTCTAGGCAGGACGTGGAGCCAAGAGTCCTTCCTTTTGAGGGAATGGGAGCCTCACCTTGCAGTGATTGTGACATCTCACCACATCCATCACAGCAAGGAATCAAATAATTCACAGGTGACCTTGTTCTCGCCGTTGCCATGGGGTGTCATGGATCATGTGAACAATGCACCTGTTTGCCAGACATTGTTGGCTTCCAAAGAAGGACTGTCCTCAGATCTTCAAAGAATTAAATCAGGAGGGAATCTGGCCATGGAGAATGGTCCATGGGTCTGAGTGTCCCAGCTAAGTGGCACACGTGCTGTACTGTTTACTCCTCCAGGCCTAGGTGGTTGAGCTGAAAAGTAAGGCTAAAAATAATGTCTAATATAATTGTGAGGGCTTAGAGAAATCAGGCAGAGAGGCCCTGCATGGTTCCTGACACAGAGCAGACATTCTGCAAGGGACAATTTTGTCAGACCCAAGAGCAGCAGCAGGTGGGCAAGGAGCTTGGAAATTTAAGGCCTGTAAGGGTGGTGACTTTGCCCTAATTCCCTTTCCATGCCCAGAACTTAGACTGGAGCCCATACTATTTGCTCGATAACACTCATTGGATGAATAAGTGTTCTGAAATATGGTTAGTTTGTCAGGGCACGATGAGTGAGCTGAGGAGAAGCAGGGTGGGAGGCAGGGGCCGGTGACATGACCCTCACAGATCATGACAAGGAGTTAGGAGCTGCCAAGTTGCAGAGAAAATCCATCTGGGAAGGGGCATGACATGGTCTGATTAGTCACCAAATGTCTCGGTCTGGTGGCTCAGGTCACCAGAGGGGACAGGAGCAAGGGGCAGAGCTGGGCTTGTGACAGAGCAGGAAAGCACGTTCTGGTTACGGTTACTGTGTGTGTGTTGTGTGATGTGCGTGTTGTGTGTGACGCACGTGTTGCACCTGTGCTGTGTGATGTGATCTTTGTGTGTTGTGTGTCTGTGTCTGTTGTTCACGATGTGTGCTGGGCATGTTGGTGACCGTGTGTGGTGTATGTATTATGAGCATGAGGTGCACATGTGTAATGTGAGACAGCTTGTTGGGACATGTTGTACATGTTGCGTGTGTTGTGTGTGTTGTGCACATTGCATGGGTGTATTGAGTGTGGTGCGGTGCAGGTCGTGTGTGCGTTAGGGTAGAGAGAGACATTTCAGCATAAACAGCTACATTTGAGTTTCACATAAATAACAAATACTGGCTCCTAGCATGTGTCCTGGATATGTGGACACTTTCACACCAAAAATTTGTTCGTATTTTTTCTGCTGCACTTGCTAACTCTGGTGAGTATGTGCATGTGGGCACAACATTTCGTATGACCTTCAAGACAGCCCATACAAGGGCGCTCTTGTTGGTCTTCTGTTCCATCTGACGAAACGGAGACCCCAGAGATTGGCCTTGCCCAAGGTCAACAGCCCAAGAGCAGAGGCCCCAGTCACCTGAGTCTCCGGCAGAGCATGTGCCCCTAACCATCACCGGGCTCCTGGTAGGCTGAGGGTGAGGACACTGGGGCAGTCCAGAGGGAGGCTGAGGAGCCAATGGACTGGGGCTGCTGAGGGCCCAGGAAGCCCAGCCTACCAGGTCCCTATGCCTTTCACCAGCCATGTGGAATGGAAGTGACAAGCAATGAGGTTGCCTCCTGTCCAGTCCCAGTTGCTCTTGGACTTATGTAGGCACAGACTGTACCCACACAGCTCTTCACTGCCAGGTGTCAGTCACACTCCTGCAGGAGTCCTCCCTTCCATCCTCAGCACCGTACTCCATCCAGTCACCTCCACATCAGCCCACACCTCCTCCTTTCCTCTGAGATGCCACTTGCCCAGTTGGACCCAGCATCTCGTGCCCCTTCTCCTTGACACTCACTCCAAACTGAGGGGATTCAGGCTGGCTTTGGCTTGGAGTGATGTGTGCATGTGGTGTGTCTGTTACCATGCTGGCTGCAAGGACCTGCAGGCCGGGGTCAGGCCTGACTTGTGCTGACCTCCCCAGCACCCTGGCTTTTCCATGCTCACTAGAGAACATCAAGGGATGGTTTCCATGTGCAAATCATTCCAGCACCTCTACCTGGCCCTGTCTGAATTCACCTCCCTCTGAAATATGGATTCAGCACACAGCGGTGTGGCTGGACCATGTGCCAGTGGCTGTGAGCACTCAGAAGGAAATGTGCTCTCATTCTGAGTTACGACTGTGGGGGGCTGAATTTGTCCTCCCACCAAAAAGAGATGTCCAAATCCTGATGCTTGCACCTGAAAGCATGACTTGACTGTGTTTGGAGATGGCAGTTAAACTAAGAATCTTGAAATGGACAAGGGTATGTCCTAAATCTGATAAGAGGACATCCTTACACTCACAGGGACAAGGGAGGCAGAAACTGGAGCCACAGACCAAAGAAAGCTTGGAGCCTCCAAGAGCGGGAAGAGGCAGACAGCAATTCCCCAAGTCAGGATGAAAGTCTGGCCCTGTCAAACATGTCTGGCCTCCAGAACCAAGAAAGGATAAATTTCTGTGGTTTTAAAGCAGCCAGTCTGGGGGCACTGTGTCCTGGCAGACTGGGACATTTCACACAGAGAGTGCACAATTCTTCGGGGAGCTGTTGGCAAGTGCCGACAGCTGCTTCTCCCTGTCCACCCAGGCAGGGAGGTTTATCAAACATCTCTATTACCATCCCACAAAATAGAAATACTACTAAGAAGCTGAAGTCTGCCCTGGGTGTCACATGGGCCCAAAACATACCATGAGGCATTGCATGTCATAGACGCAGCCACTCACTCCGTTGTGCGCGGGGGTCCAGACATGGCTCCAAGATCCATCCTCATGGATGTCCTTTGTGGACCCAGGAACCCCAAAGTGTAGTTCACCTCCATGTGAAAACCTGGGCCACAGAGCACTCAAATAGGATCACGCAGCACTGGTAGGTAGCTTAGGGAATTGTTTAAAGGTTCCAGAACAGAGAGGACCTCTCCTGATGTGCAGCACTTGACCTAAATCTTTAAGAGTGGACACAAGGGAAGACAGGGAGTGTAAGCCGGGGCAGGATGAGCAGGTGGGGCCCACAGGGAGGAAATGTGCAGGCACATGGAGTGTGCTGGGGTGAGAGGGGATAAGCACAGATGGGGACTTCCTGACAGCGCTGCTGAGAGGTAGAGCCTCTTCCTGAGGGGGCCTGGCTGAGGAATGTGCTGCTATCCTGAGTGCAGAGTGTCCTGCAGGGAAGGCTCAAGGTGGAAGGAGCCCCTGTCCATGAAGAAGGAGGATCTCACTGTGACACAGCTGGAGACGCAGGTTGGCTCTAGGGTTTGGCTTCCTAGGGATGTAGGTGGCCCAAAACAGTGCTGAGCAACAGGACCACCTGTTAGGGAAGTGTTGGGGACAAGGAGAATGGTGCAGGACTTGGACCCTTTGTCCACTATGATCAAAGGATAAGTGGTAATTGTCAGAGATGCAAGATGTTCTGTGCATGACAAGTCTGTCTTCCCCTGTTGCGTGTGCTGTCCCCACGGTGGGCTGGGAGAGACTAGAGAGTGACTTAGGCCCCATCTCTGCTGCGTTTCTTGTCACTGTCAAGTTCAGGTCGAGTTTGTGGGATAGCACAGTTCATGGGCTCTGGATGATGGGGCAACCAGACATCAGGACTTGTACATTTCCTGGTGGGGCCACTGTGGGGTTGCAGATGGGTACCTGTGTGCTGGCCCCTTCCTGTTGTCTTCCCAGGCAGCAGAGCAGCATGCAGACCGCCTCTATTCCCCGCCTGCTGCTGTCCCCTCCTTACAGGAAAGAAGAGTTCATGCCCAATTTTGAACCCAAGTCCACTGCTCCCCCTTAGCTTTGGCAGGAAGTGTGCTGCTAGGGTAAGAAGAGGGCGGGGACGTGGTGTGCTCTAACTTAAGACCGGCTGCCTCCCCTCAGGGATTCCATCCTTCCAGAAGCTCATCCAGGTGAGACTTGCCAGACCGAAGTGGGATCTAGGTGTGAAGAACACTGTGGAGATAATTTCACACTAATATCACTTTGAACCGTATGAAACTGCCAGTGTCCAATCCTCATTAACCACTAAGATGGCAATTTCTGTGGTCAGGTGTACACTGGCCAATAACACACCCAATCTCATGATTGCTTCAAATCAGCTGGAAAAATAAAGGAAGCGGGAGGTTGAGGCAAGACAGGGCACCTGGTTTAACAACATGATACAGTAGACTCCTTTATCCAAGGGAGGTAAACTCTGAGACCCCCAGGGGATGCCCAAAGCCCTATATACCAGCACTGTGCTACCTCGACAGTTGATGTGGTGACTGAGACTGTTGCAAAGTGACTAATGGGTGGGTAGCACATACACCTTGGATACACTGAAGAAAAGGGTGGAGTAGATTTTCATCATGCTCTTCAGATACGTGTGCAATACAAAACGTACAAATTCTTTATACCTGGAATTTTCCACTTCATATTTTCAGAACATGGTTACTGTTGAACAAAAAGTGAAACCATGGATGGGAGAAGCTACTATATGTGCATACATGTGTGCATCATATGTGTGCAAGAGTGGTACTTTATGCAAGCATGGTTGTGTGTGCTCAGCATATGCCTGTGACTGTTCCAAGTCCCCCCCGGAGGAACATGACCCGCACACTCCTAGTGGACAGGGTGACAGGAGGACACCCAAGTGTTGATTCCCTTCTCAGACCTTGGAACAGGGGCCCATGTGGGCTTCCCGAGGATCAGAAGAGAGCTGGTCTTGCACTGATGCCTGGAGCCTTGCCAGTTCCGGTCCCCACCCCAACACCATGGCTTCTGCTGTTCTGCTGTGCTCCGTGTCTGCTGCTTCTGTGCTGCAGTGTTTTCCCACCTCTGGAACTGCATTTGCTATAGGACAGCTGTCTAAGTAGACGTGGGAGAGGAGGAGGACGTAGGCGTGAGGAACCCACTTGCCTCGGGCCACATGAATCCAAACTCCAGCCCCAACTCTGAACAGGGCTCTCATGGGTGACCCGAGGAGCTAAGGCTGGGGACAGTTTCACCGTTACTGCCAGCTCAAGGCATCTTCCCCTTAAACCTAGTCAATTGCTGCACACAGCTCAAAGATTTTAACTGTTTTTTTGTGTTTAAACAACTGGTATGCTGTTTAAATCATGTAACTGGCACTAATTTCAGACAATATCCACACTTTCAGTGTAAGTACAACCCAAGTATTGTAGGATGCATTCCCACTGGGAAATTACTTGTTGTTAATCTGAAATTTCACTGACTGGGAGTCTATATTTTATCTGAAAATCCTACTCTAAGACCATGTAGGGTGAATGACTTATTGTTAGGAAACAGCTTCCATGTTTGTGCAGTAAGCTGAGGCCACAAACTGGATGTTCCCTCTCGTGCTAACTACCCTTGGCAGGGCCCACTGCTTGTCCCTCTTCTTCCCAGGTTCACCACTGTGGGAAGTGGGAGCCACGTTCAGACCACAGAGCCTGGAAGAGCAGGTCTTGGCTACACCTTGAGCTGCAGTCCCGGCCAGCCTGGACCTGTGCCCCACTTACCCTTTCCTGCAATCTTGAGGCACTGCTGTAAGGGAAGGCCACCCACACCTCCATTGGAGGCCAGGGTTCTGCTGGCTGTCTGACCTTCCTTTTCGTACTGCTGGTGACCTTCCTACAGGCAAGATCTTCATAGTTGGCTTCCCAGAAAGTGTGCAGTTTTGGGCCACAGCTGTCGGGAACAAGGGACAGGCCACACACTGGGCAAAACCTGCCTGTCCGCTCTAGTTGTTCTGGATAATGTAATGAAAGCAACAGGGTTGATTAATCCCAGACACTCTGCTGGCATTTAATCTCAGCAAATGTTAGACAACAATCTCGTTATATGTTTATGTCTTCAACTCGATAGGCAAGGAATGAAATCAAGCCATAAAATCAATTATTTCTGCAGAAATTGTCAGAGAAGACAAAACATCATCAGGAGACAAAAGCAGGCATGATGAGAGCTTAATTTTCCCTGTACTGATTGTGGGTCAGGCATGCATCACGCTCGACGACACTCACTGCTCACTGAGACTTCCCATGGCAAGTCCCGGGCTGGGCACCAAATGGAACTTGAGAAATAGTCTTCAGCCACCACTCTCCCTCTCCCTCATTCCCTCACTCCCTCTCTCCCCTTGGTCTCTCCCTCTCCCTCCCTCCCTCCCTCCCTCTCACTCTCTTTTTCTGCCTCTCTCTCCTTGCTCTCCTTTTCCTTGTTTCTCTCCCTCTCTGAATATATGCAAGAATTGTCAGTAGTTGGGGCTGAATTTGGGGCCTCAAATGACCCTCCTCTCTGACCCCCTTCCCGCCCTGTGCCAAGGCTCCACAGATGAACGAAGGAAAGCATGACATACAGTCAGTCACATGTGTTGAGGTGTCACTTATAAACTATTCAGAAGTCAGGTGATGGGTAATGTAACTCTGGACTTTGCTTCCTTTTGTCCTCAGAAAGCATTCTGACAAAGCCTCGGTTTCCCTGTTTGTAAATGTGGAGTTGTGGGGGGTGGTTGCTCAGGCCTACTGTGACCTTTCTTCAGACGGAGTCCTGAGACTGAACGCTGTCCAGCAATCAGGGTGCCAGTCAGCACCTGGCATTTGTCATCCAAAAATCCTAGATGGAACACTCAGAGAAGCCACGGCACAAAGACAGATAGCCGGGAGTGAGCAGCACCTGGTCACAAACGGAGCGCATTAATCAGAAAAATGGCTCCCGACTGCTCACTGAGCAAGAGGATGGAAGGATAATTTCCCAGTGCCTGGGGCCCAGATGCATGAGCTGCTTCTGAGGAGAGGAGCAACCTGAGGGCTGAGAGTGCCGTCTGTGACCTCTGTCATTGGAGTTGGGGACGACGAGGATTCTTAGCCTTTTACTTCTGGGGTTCTAAACAAATATAATTTTTGTGTATTTACACAACGCAGTGGCTTGCAGTTACAGGTTCAGCAATCCCCACGGATTGCTCACCCGTGAGTGAGGGTGTGAGTGGGGAGATCACTGAGCTGGGTATAAAACACAAGTTTGGTCAGGAAGGACCAGTGGCATCTGCCCTCGTTAATGCCACTACCTGCTCAGTGCTGAGAACCATTGCCAGCCTCTCACTAGCTTTTTATTCTTGCTACTGTTGAGAAGCAGTTAGCCATGGGTATGCCGAGGCAGGACAGATAGATGAGGAGACAGGGAAATTAGGTTATTTTAATATCTATTGACAGGACCCAACTCAGACATTGGAACGAAGAAGTAAAAGCTAAAAAGTCAGAGCAGTCCCTACCCACCCCTTCTCTTTTTTGATGCTCCGCTACAAGCACAGGGAGACTTAAAGAGGTTGTCTGCATCTGTTTCTTCTTTGAGACGTTAACAAGCTGCCAGGCTCCTTAGATGGGTGGAGGGAGAAAAAGAAAGAAAGACTTGTCTAGCAAAGGGAAGTCCTAAAATTCATCCATGCTTCCCATGTTTTGGATAGACCTGATGACATCTCTGTTTTAACACCCATCTGAGACACCCAGCTCTGTTATCTTAATGACTAGAGGTGGCTAGATGGGACCACATGTGCCCCCCGCCCCAGCTTGGAAAGTACAAGGGTAGAGATGAGGACCACCATTTTGAGTCACTACTGCCATTTCCTGCATGGGGAGCAGGAAATGTTCCTCCTTTGTCCCTATTCCTCCCCACTTTAGTCCTGTCCTATTAAATTCCTTTCTTAATAAACTTAACTATTACGTTCACTACATTTTCTTCTCTTACCTAAATTCTTTTCTCACTGGACACGGAACTGAGGTGTACACCTGTGCGAAACTTGGCAGCAACACTGCCACTTGCCTGATAAAGACCAACACATTCTTTTGACAGAGAAGTGAGTGAGGCCCTGGAAAACAGTGACTTTTCCAATGGAAGGCCAGGAGGCTGACCAGGGAAGCAGAGGTTTTCCTCTTATCCTAGGCCCGGTGGCATAGGATCCTGAGGCTGGCTGCTTCTTGAGAGCCATGACAGCCATTGCAGGAGCTATGGACACCTAGAAGTGAGCCCAGCACTCAGGTGCAGGAAAAGTCAAGTGCCCGGCACACACAGAAGCATGCCCTGTGTGCAGAAGGTCTGGATCACCTCCCTAGAGGAAGAAGGCACAGGTGGCCTCTGCTGGGACAGCAAGGGGAGGTTCTAGAGAGCCTGTGTCACAGATCTCGGAGACGTGTGCTCTGTGCAGGCGGAAGGGCACAGGACGGCCATTGGAAACAACTGCCCTGAGAAGCCTCTAGGCTGACAGAGCAGAGCACAGGGGACTGCGTCACTCACGTATCAACTCATCTGTGTGCTTTCACATATAATGAGTGACGACTATTTGGCAGGGACTGTGCTCCAGCCACCGAAGGAAGGAAAACAAAGAAGCCTATTTGAAAGAAAAGGAACTCGGCTCATTATCCTGCAATTACCATTATGGTGACAGAGCTGTTTGTCCCAAATGCTTCTGGTACTCAGGAAGGAGGGATTGTGTCCTGGGGGAAATGCGGTGCAGGAATTCAGCTCCAATGGGGAGGGACGAGCTTCACATGCCAGCTGTCATGTAATGGCTGGGTGACGCTGGGCAACTTGCACAGCCTCTCTGGGTCTCTGTTTTCATGTCTGTATGATGGGGAGCAGTAGCAACCATAGCTGCTGCGCGGCACAGTGACCACACGTAGCAATGGTGTATATTTGAAATTTACTAAAAGTCAATCTTCCATGTTCTCAACGCACGCATACACACACACACACACACACACACACACACACACACATGCACAGAGAGAGAGAGAGAGAGAGAGAGAGAGAGAAAGAGAGAATGTTAGTTCCCTTGACTGGTACTCATTTCACAGTGCATATGTATTTGTGTGTGTCAGAGCAGCAAGGCATACACTTTTAAATCGTGCAATTTCGACTTCTCAATTATGTCCCAATACAGCTAAGAATAAAATAAAATATACCGATGGCTGCTTGGTTAGGTCACCGTCACGGAGTGCTGGCAAGCGTCCACCACCTCCCGGGGAATTCCCCAGTGTGCACCGTGTCTATGTGCACATGGGGGATGTGGCCAGGAGTCTCACCCACCACCAGATGGGGACTGGGTGAGAAGCCCTGGCTTCCCTGGCTGTGCCGGGGAGGGTTCTTGGGGATTTCTGCTGGAAGCTGCTGTGTGAAGTGAAGAGGAGCCTGCTGGGGGTGGTGAGGGGGCCGTAGTGACCTCTGGCAAGAGCTCCTCCACTCATTAGGTGCTGAATTTTGAGTAAATTAAACTCACCTTCCCTGAGCATCAGCCTCTCTACTGCTGCCCCCTCCTCTCCATGGGAAATGTCACAACAGTTCATTTTCTTGGCCTTGTCGGTGCTTCCCCCTTCCACCCTCCCTGCCGTCTGCAGTTCTACCATTGTGTGTTGGCTCACAACACTTTTCTGCCCCTTTGCTTTTGGGCCCAAGCTCAAAAGTTTAGCTCTCCATCATTTTCTTCTTGTTCATTAACCCTCCCCCGCCCCCAGCACCTAACAGTGCCTGAGGGGATGGCAGGGGACACGGGGTTAGGCTTCTGGTGCACTGCTCACGGGGTTTCTCAGCCTCAGGGGACCTCGGCGAGGCGTGCTGCCTTCACACTTATTTCACATGGGCGAGACTATTGCACGGTACTTCAAATCTTTCTTTTGGATGAAAACAAATGTGGACAGGGAACGCAGTGGGATGAAAATGCTCAGAAATTTAAGATGAGCAACCTTGTCAGGCACTCCTGTGCCTCTTAACTTAGGGCAATTTGGGGAGCATCTAAGCCATGACAGAGAATGAGCGTGGTACACAGAGTGAGGGTGCAGAGCTGCTAAGGGAGGACATGCTTACAAGTAGGGGCAGCTCCCAAGGCACCCAAATGCCCATCCGGGGAGACCCCACTGGAACCCTGGGCAAGGAGGGATGTGTCAGGGTTGGGTTTCCAGAAACGGCAGGCAAGGAGGTGAGTTGTGCCCACATATCAGGTGGACACTGTCAACAGCTCTGTTGTGGCTGCTGCAGATCCTGGGGTGCAATCAGCGAACCTCTGGGAACAGCTTCACTTCTGCCATGCATACTTTGGTAATTGCATGGGCCCCAAACAGTGGGGGTGAGACGGAGGGGCTGTACATGGGAGTCAAAGGAAAAAACCAGCACTGAGTCAGAAGCAATGAGGTGATTCTAGAGGGGAGCAAGTATTAAGGTGCTCTCTGGTAGCCAGGTGGCCCTCACTCTCTCTCCTCAGAGCATGCGTGCAGAGTTGCCAGGTCTTGCAGGTTCGGAGGCAGTGCACTGGGAACAGAGCCTGGCACTTTCAAGTCTCCTGAGGGCAGTGCAGGGCCACCCGGGTCCTGAACAGAGCAGGGGACTGACAGCCATTACCTCAGGGCCCTCGAAGTCTCAGCCCATAGAGCAGGGGTTTGTGGAGAGAGCTTCTGAGGGGCATGGAGCTTGGCACAGGGCTGAAGAGGAAAGAAATCCCCCTACCTTTCCCAAGCTGGCAGAAGTCTCAAAAACTGATGTCTGGACTCTGGAGCAGAAGGAGGTCACTGGACTGTCCCCAGTGCTTAGGCCCCAGGTGACGTGAAAGGGAAGGTCCTGGGCTCGCCCTCAGAACTGGTGAACTGAGTGTAATGGGTGAATCCCAGGCCCAACTCACCTGGGGGTAGAAGGACTTGCCCACACCAAGCCCATCAGGAGTGGTCCGGCAGGAGCGGGTGAGGCTCTTCTGGAGATCAACACAGATGGAAGTCTGTTTCCAGGGTCACAGACTGAAAATGTCAGAAAGGGTCGGACACCTCCCCACTTTTTAATTATTCCCACACAGTACAGTGTGACAATGACATAGCGTGTACATCGAAGCAAGCAAGGCAGGTGATTTAAAGGTGACCGAAGGCGCACAGGAGGATGTGCAGCGTCTACGCAGAGCTATGCACATGCATAGAGACTTCAGCATCTTTTGACGTTGTTTGGGGAAGGCAGGGATGCTGGACCCATGCCCTGTGGTACCCAGGGACAACTGCGTTATTGGCTTTGATCTATCTTTTCTTGTGTTATTTTTTTTTTTTTTGCTTTAGTGGACAATGTCCAGAATACAATTTAAAAATCATATTTCACATAAAGATGAGACTCATTGTTACAGGAATAAATAGTTCATAGAAACATTTAGAAATAGCCTAGATGGTGGTTTAATCAGACAGGGATTCAAAAATGGCTAGGACAGCTATGGCAAAGGGACAGAAGAAAGATGGAAACAAAGCAGGAATCCCGACAGACAGGTGGGAGACACCATCCCTGCTTCAGCCACCACACACGCAGGAGCCACTGTCCCTGCTTCAGTAGGTACAGCAGTAAGAGAAGAAAGCATAACAAGCTAATGGCAAAGATAACAGAGTCAGAAAATATTCTGATTTCATAAAAATGTCTCAAGAAGAGAAGAGAAAAAAAACACTGGGACAAATACAAAACAAACAGTGAACTTGTGGGTTGAAACCAAACACCTACTAATTACTAGGTTGAATTATGCGAGGTTGTCTTTTGCTGGTCAAAATTGTCAAATATTGGCAATTCCCTGTGAGTCAATCCAATGCATTAAGTGAACGCTAATTACATAATCCAAACAAGAGACAAAGTAATCAGACTAGATTAAAAACTCAGCAAGTACAGTGGGAAAATTGAACTGAAAAAGAACAGAAGAAGGTCGCATGCAAAACCCGCGACGTGCATTGGGGGACCGAAACCTGCTGTCAGGCACAGTGGGCTGTGGGCGCTAGGTGGCCACAGAGGCAGGAGACATTTCACAGTCATCAACAGCTCCACTCAACAAGTGGATGCAGCAATTCTAAAGAAGCCAGCCACCCACCTAATACAACCTCAGAAGTGCAAACCAAGTCCTCAGCACAGAGTCCAGGGCCGCCTGGAATAGCATCTGCACCTGTGGAAGTGGACTCTGGAGAAAGGGAAACTGAGGCACACAGAAATAAGAGGGTGTTCCTGCAGCACAGGCCTGAAGTAGGAAATCGTCCATGGCATGCCAAGGGCAGAATGTGGAAATGCACTGTGGTGTACGCACACGATGAAATACTGAGCAACAAAAAAGAACAAAATACTGCCAAGTGCAGCAATGATAAACGTCACACATGCAGCTGAGTGGCACCACCTCATCTGTCTGAAGTTCAATGCCACTGGCCCCGAGCTGGGCAGGAGGATGCCAAGCTCAGGGGAGGCCAGCTGTACTCTGTTTCTTAAATTCTGACTTCACATATGTAACGTTTATGAAAAAACCAGGGAGCTATTTGTATACCTTACTTCATTTGTGCTCTAATTTGATCATGAGGGTTTTTAAATAACCATATCGGACATCACGTTCTGACGGTGTGGGAGATACTGGGCAGCATGAACATAGGGTCACATCTACCTAAGCCCATCCTAGATTTCAGGCCTTGACTCTAAAGGAATGTGGTACAAGTCAGCCAGGATATCTTGTAATACCAGGATAGAGATCCAACTCAACTCTCCTGTGTAAACCGAAGTGGCCGGGCTAGACCTTCCAAGCAGAACCCAGGAGTGACTGGACCACCCTGTGATTCTCTCTGGCCTCTCAGCTCTCGTGAGTGAGGCAGCAGCTTCCCCTCCTCTCAGGAAGGTTCCTGTTTCCTTCCCCTATGACACCAGGCTTGTCTGGCCCTGCCCAGCCAAGGGAATGTGCACAGAACTGACACGCGTCACCTCCCAACAGAAGCTTCAATGGTCCTGTTCTGCCACTGGAGTGGTCCTGCCATTGGCTGGGGTCAGATTCCCAGATGGAGTCTCCTTTTCTGCTAGAGCCCCAGACACATGGAGCTGGTATGCAACACAAGAAAGTTTAGGGTTCCCTGGCTCAAGCTATGAATGTTTTGAGGTCATTTGCTCATTTGCTCTGAAGCCCGATTGGCTGCAGCTGACTGATGAAATGACTCACTCCACAAAGAACCATGTGGGTATCACCAGCCCTCACCTTACAAAGCAGTCTTCCTCACCTTCTGGTCTAAACTGTCAGATGAGGGCATATCAGGTTACCTGGCCAAGTGACGATCTTACCGATAGTGGATGCAATCTTCTCTACGAATCCATGGTTTGAAATGAAAGTTTTCCAAAACAAGTGAGTCATTTTGTTTGGATGTGCAGACAGTCCCTGACTTACAATGGTTTGGACTACAGGTTTTTGACTTTATGATGGTATGAAAGTAACCCTTGGCAGAAACCAGGCTTTGAACTTTGATCTCTTCCTGGGCAGCAATGCCTAGTCTGAGCCTCTCTTGTGATGCTGGGAGGCGGCATCGAGCCACAGGTCCTAGTCAGCCACAAGCATGCAGGCACACACCCAGCACTCAGCTGAGATGTCGGGAGGCCAGGGGAATTCATTGATTTTAGTCCCTTATTTTTGTTTGGTTTTTCTTTTTAAGATAGCGTCTCACTATGCAACTGAGACTAGACTCAAGTAATAATTCTTCTGCCTCCACCTCTCCAGTGCTGGGCTTGTAGGCCTACACCTGCTTTGATGCGTTTTAATTTATGTTTTTAACTTACAATAGGTTTTTTGGGACATAACACCATCACAAGTTAAGAGGCTTCTGCACAAGCAATAAATGGACACTGCTGTCGTCATGACATGCCAGGAGTTACCCTGATCTTATTTGGTGAAAGGCTAAGAAATGAGATTTCTAGCTGTGGGTAGAGAAAAGAACCTGGAAATGTCACAGGGTTTGGGATTTCCAGTGCCGTTGAGCGTTTGCTGTGCGGAGCTGAGCTGCTTCTGAGTCTCCTTCTCGCCCCTCACTCCATGGTCTGCTCAGTAGCACAAGGAAGATGACACTGTCTTGGGGTCCCTCCAGTCAGCTATTTTTGCTGTTTTTAGGGCTCCCAACATCCAAAGCCGCTGAAGGAACAGACACTTTCATTGATGAAACTGCATTCACATTGTTGACCTTGGATCCCATCCTCTTCATCACTTATCAGTGAAAGCTCCCTTGATGCACGGTTCCCAAAAATGGAATCTGATATTCACTCCACTCCTTTCCCCCACAGACGGTTGTGTTAGTCGTCTACTGTGGCCGTTGGAAATTACCACTCATTTGTTGTGTGCTGTAGATCAGAAGCCTGATGTGAGGGTCAGGATGTGGACAGGGCTGTGATCCTAGGGGAAATGTGTGTCCTTGCTCTACCCAGCTTTTGGAGGCTGCAGGCATTCCTTGGTCCATGGCCCTACCCTCCGTCCTCCAAGCCAGCAGCATCAGCTTGGGCCTTTCTCACACTGTCACTCTGGCCTTACTTAAACCATGCAGGCTCCCTCTTCTCCCTCTTTCTTTTCTCTTCTTTCTTTCCTTCCTTCCCTCCATTTTTCCTTTCCCTCCCTCCCTTCTTTCCTCCTCTTCGTCCTCCTTGTTTTTGCAGTACTGGGTCTAGAACAATGCTAGGCAAATGCTACTCCCTCAGCCACCTCTTCTTCTTTGAGGTACCCCTGGATTACACTGTCTCCTACTTCCAATAGTCCAGGATAAACTCCCCAGTTTAAGGTCTCCTGCAAGCGCACATTCCCTTTGCTATCTAACCCAGGATGCCATGGTTTCTGGGGGGTACAATGAGGGCATCCTCAGGAGGCAGGATTCTGGTCAGACACATAGACTTATCTAGTAGCACCAGCCCTGTCCTGGTCCCCACCGCCTTCTCCCGTTCCATCACCCGTCAGCCCTGCTCTGAGCCACACTGAGGCCCTTAACAGAGAAATGATACAAGGCTGCCAGCTGCAATACACATGAGAAAAGGAGAAAGCTACAAAGGAATAGATGAAGCAAATAGGAAAAGCACAGCATCTTTACTTTAGATATGTTTGAAGTGTTACACAGCCAAAATTTTAAAAACAGAGATTATTGATCATACATCTAAAATGCCTAAAATAGTGAGTAAAATAGTTTTCTCCCAGTTTTCTATGCAGCAGACATTTCCATCAGTACACAGAGAAGTCAGACCTGAAAAACTGGGTGGCTTTCTAACCCGACCCTCTCCGTCCTTCCTCCAGACCTGCCTAATTCCCTGCTGCATCCTTATTTTATACCCGAGAGGTTGTGCAACTGGGCGATGCTCGTGCCTTGTTGGAAACTCTGTTCCTGGTCTTTCTTCCTAAAGAGCGAGCAAGCTTCCCTTTTCCCTTGGTCCTCCCCAATGCCTGGCATCTCCCTCTTTACACCACAGACTCAATTCCTACTTTGGGGATGAACGAGGGGATGGATTAGCTGCCTCCTTGCACAGTCACGATACTGGAGCTTATGAATGAATGGATGGGGCTAATAACAAAGGCCATGCTTTGCACTGAAATTGCTTTATGGCCCTTTTGGGTCTGGAGACTCTTTATCTGCAGACATTGTGTGTATAAATCCATATCTAGCAAGCCAGGCCCTTCAGTGAATGGCTTACCAACCCCCCACCCCAGCCCCCAGGATTCTAAAAGAGTAAGAGACCATCCGAAATCAAAGGGAAGATTATTTCCCCTTTGAGAGCTGCACACATTGAAAAGTAGGGAGGTGGAGGTCAAAAATCACTACTACCAAATTCATGAATCTTTGCCGTGATCTCTCCGTCTGTTTTCTGCATAAATAAAGAGCAGAGGTGCTGGTTTGCATTAGAATTGTGTAATGTGCAATAAAATCCATGCCTGTGCCAGGCATCTAATTTAAGAATTATTTCTCAATTTTATGTCTCACATCCTGCTTCTGCCTCTTTCTGCTTATTAGATTCTTCCCTTCCTTTTCTGTAACCAGCTTGTCTCCCTCCCCACCTCTTCCCCAGATCTGCTCCTCTCACCCTCTGCCTTCTCTAATGACGACTACCTCGTCTGGACAGAAACCTGTAATTTGGTGGTGAACTCAGGACAGGTGATGTGTGGACAACCAAGTCCTTCAGATTCGGGGCTCAGGGTAGGAGAGCATCCATGAATTTGGGAGCAGGTTTAGGAACAGCTAGAGAGGTGAGCTCAGCCTGCACAGGTCTCCAGGGGTCCAGGTGATGGACAAGCTGACAAGTCGCGGAGCAGAGTTCGTTCTCTCTGGGTCTCGTCCCCCCTAGGCCAGCCCCTCACTTTGCTCAGCAGTGTTGACTCTTTTGACTAACCCACCAGAGCGATTGATCTGGGGCTGGAGAAAGGCTCACGATTGGGCAGAGAGGAAACCAAGGAGTAGCAAGGATGCCGGGGACCATCCAAACTCTTTGCCTGGCTCCCTGCTCTCTGCCTAGCACACTTGAGGTCCTGCCTGGTTCTCACTGGTTATATTCATTCTCCATCCCATTCTCCATGTGGTCCTGCTCTGTGGGGGTCTAGGATACCCTGGTGAACAGCCCATCCTGAGCTCCCTACTCTAAGAACGCGTTCTTGTGAGGAGACATTGCAAATAAGCATTTCCAATGTGTAAATCAGTGAGTGAATGTGAAGCACTTGCCGTGTGTTGGGAAAGGTTCAGATTAAGTAACATCACTACCATGTTCCGGGGATGGGGAAGGGAGGAGATGCAAAGGGGAAGTTTGAACCCAGAAGAAGGTGACATTTAGTTTGGGCCTGAACTAAGTGGCCCTGTGGAGATCTGGGTGAAAATATCCCAAACATAAAGGAGTAACCCCAGAACCAAAGCTGAGTTTTGTGGATTCTGGGGTGAGAATGAGGCCAGTGTGGGCACCGAGTGTGGGTGAGGATGGAATTTAGGGCCAGGCCTGGACCAATGGGCTTCTGTGGCTTGTACTCCAGGTGTCATGGGAAACATCAGACTATTTTAAGAACCATGACCTGGGTGCTTTATACTTCTCAAAGCTCTCTCAGGTTGCTGTAGAAAAGCAAGAGCAGGCAGGTGACCAGAAAGGAGACTGTCCTAGTGAAATGGGGAGAGGACATTGACCAGACTGTGAACAAGGATGACAGAATGTGCTATTGCATGTCTGGGGCTGCAAGAGAAATACCTCTAAAAACAGCTCCCCCCGTGTCTGGGCTGAACAGTGGGGGTGGACAGTTTTTAAGATGGAGGTTGCAGGGGCTTCAAGCATGTAGGGGATAAAGTTCGTTGCACTGATGTAAGACAGTGCTGTACATGGAACCCCCAGATAGACACACCCTGTGACAGGGGGTGAGCACAAGTCTGGAGCTTATGGTGGCTTGGTGGCCAGTGGAGACTTGAGAAGTATTCTCTGAAGGCAAGGGAGTAGGGTCACACAAGGACAGTGTGCAGCCAGAAGAAAGGGAGGAAGATGGAGGGGGCTTGGAGCAGTTTCAAGGAGCAAAGTTCTCAGATTGGATATGGATGGAGCCATTGCAATGATAAGGAGGTCTTTGGTCTGAACACGATAGTACCTCTTGCCCCAAGTAACCTATTGTCCCAGATTCCCTCTGCTAAGCATAGCTGCAACCTCTGACGACGGTGATGGAGCATCCACTGGAGGACTTGGGAGGTGGCAAGAGGAATTCAAACCAGTAGGAATTCAAGGACTAGAGATACTACAGGGAGCAGCCTGGCCTCTGCTAGTCCTGTCCAAGGGATGAAAGAGAACAGCATATCCATCCCCCAGGCTAGCAATGGAAGCCAGCAGAGTGGGCTTTCCCACCTGGATCCAGTGGGATCAGCTCTGACAACACCAGGTGAGTTGAAAACTATCTAGGACTCAAGTGGGATTGATTGGGATCTTTGGCAAGAATAAGTGGCCTCTCCCCTGGCCATAGGCCCCCACCCCAACCTGGAAACATGGGCATAGCTGGAGCAGAGAAAGAGGGTACCCACCTAAGGTCATGGGACAGTCTGGGAATCAATCTTCTTTGTCCCTACATATGTGAGACTTCCCTCCTTCACCCAGGGACAGTGGGGAGACCAGGGAGGGAGCCTAAAAGAAAAGATCTCACCACAATGATGGCCTAGGGAGGGATAACCAGTACTGTCCACCTGGGTGAAAAGACATGGGGGACCAGAGGGGCCTAGCCTGTAGAAACCCCTCCTGCCCCTCAGAGGTGGCTCCCAACAGGGACCACAGGAACCCCACTGCAACAGATGACCCAAGAAGCCCCAAATAAAACTATAAAGACTCAAAACTTAACTGCTGTTGGACCCACAGTCCACAAAAGTAGGCCAGGACCTGTGTGCTGAGATGAACAGGGCGGCCACCTGCCAAAATGAAAGATGTCAGTGGGACATCGACTCCTAACATCATAGCTACATAAAAATAAAGTTAAGCCTTAACTAAGCCACAAAAAGCTACAGCTAAAATAAAAGTAAGCTGCGAAAGTGATAACAGTGTCCACTGTGAAAGTCACCTGTCATACCGTGAACCAAAAAAGTTGCCATTTGAATGAAAAAAGACAACTAATAGACGTCAGCACCAAGGTGAGTCTGATGTCAGACTCCCCTCACAGGACATCAAGGCAGTTGTCATGAAAATGTTTCAATGGTCAACTGAAAATTCTCTTAAAGCAAATGTAAAAGAGAATGGAAAAAAACTCAGCAAAGAAATAGAAATTGTAAAAAAGAATCAGATGGACGTGACAGAAGTAGAGTTCTTTAAAAAGATGTGCTCTGTGGGGCACTGGTCTAGTGGATGTGACAGGGGACTGGAGAGCTAGAGGATGGGTCAGCATGATTGACTCATTCTGAGGCAGGAAATTCAGGGAAAGTACCCAAACCGGGTCACGAGGAACAGGTGGCCTCCTGGCAGGCAGTCTTGTGGGGAACAAGTGACCTAGCTCCACCCGGCACCAGGCCAAATACCCGTTTTGTGGTAGATGCTACCGTAATGATGAACACAGGGCTGCTGGAGTGGCTCAAGTGGTAGGGTGCCTGCCTACCATGCATGAGGGCCTGAATTCAAATCCCAGCACCATCACCAAAAAAAAAAAATTTAAACTGAATGAACAGGCGGACTGACCACAAGTGACTCACCCAAACTGGGGCATGCACACAGTGGAAAAGTCTTGCCCTAACCTGACCTACTGCCCCCAGATTTCCTAATTATAGCCGAATTAATATGGACTTCATCTCATACATATAATCATGAGTGAATTCACGTGCAAAGCACCCCTGGCGATCAATCTGTCAATCACAAAAAGTCACTCCCAAGCCTCTCCCCACCCCCTTGCTCACCCCTGAGCCAAGGCTTGGGAGCTCTTGAGCCCTAGTGAGCCACCTTGCTCGGAGCCCACTCCACCCGCTCTTATGGAGCATACTTTCTGTTTTCACTTTTAATAAAACTTGGCTGCTGCTTTGCGATCTATGTGTCTCCACTCCATTCTTGGTTGAGGACACCAAACCTGAGGTCTTCTCGACCAGTGTCTTTTAAGACCACCCACCAGTAACAATTCTGCACAACAGAGAGAATGGGCTGAAAACTGCAGGGTTGCCTGGGATGTGTGGAGCAACAAGTACGTCCCCAGCATTCATGTGGTAGGAATCCCAGGAGGGGAGGGAGGAAGAGCCACTAGGCGCTCACAAGAGAAACTGCAGGGTGACTCTGAGTTGGGTGAGAGACATAACCTACAGACTCAAGAAGATGGGAAGAGCAGAGAACCGATCCTTGGGCACCTCTAGAACTAATGACAAGGCAGATATCCAGAAAGGACACATTGCTTCTAGGTGAACATCCAAGTGAATGACAGAAGAGGGAGAGACGTAAGCAAAGAAAGAAAAGATCTGCCGGCTGGGGTTTCCACTGGGGAAACCATCCCTCAGCAACCAAGGGGCAGCCAAGGCCGTCTCAGATACGGCGGAATGCTATCAGACCTACTCTTGTAGGTTGGATGAATAGAGTTTTTCCAACAGGGAAGACATGATAAGTGGAAAGATCACAAAGTGTAAGAAAGGAGGACAGGAAGGGGCAGGCGGTGTTCATGAGTCATGGATGGCGGAGTAAGAATCTCATTCCCTCAGATGCTCAAGACAAGCACATTCAGTGTTGGTGAAGACAAAGGTACCCAAGCTGGGGGAGAATCCACACGTCATGTGACGTCGTTAGGTATTGGGACTGTAGAAGAAGGTGTGTAAGGGACTGGGGAAGCTGGCCTCTCAGCCAATAGTGCTGGAGACATGACTCATCCAAACACAAAATCGGTGTCCTTCCCAAGCCTCACACCTTATGTGAAAATTAACTGGAGCCAGTTCACGGACTTCACTGCAAATTGGAAATCTAGAACACTTTTAGAAAGGAAAAGCCACAGGGTCAAATCTTTGGGACCTCATGCTAGAGAATGTCTTCTTCAACCACGACAGCAGATCTACAAAGGGAAAAACTGGAACCTGAACCTCACAAAAATTATGCTGTAATCTGCAAAGACCAGGAAAGAGGATGGAGAGGCAAGCTGCAGACTGGGAGAAAGTATTTGCAAGGCACCATCTGACAAAGGACTGCCATCTAGAATTTATGAGTGGTTCTCAAGAGTTAATGGTTAAACAATACAATTATGGAATGGACAAAAGACATGGTGAAGGGTACACAGGTGTCAGGGACGCCCGTGAGAGAGTGTTTGCATCACGAGTTAATAAAGGGATGCAAGTTAGACCTGCGGTGAGATGCTACCGCACCCCATTTAAACCAGCTAAGTTAAAGAAAGTTGACAACGTCCACTGCTGTCAGAGGAGCTCAGGGGCCGGGTCCTTGCAGGTGACCAGTGGGAACATAATATATCTACTTTGGAAAACAATATGGTGACTTCTGATAAAGCTAAATCTTCCATTTCATTCTTGGGCGTTTGTTCTAGTAAAGGAAAAGTCAACTCATATGAAAATTTCCATCTGAATGTTAGTAGAAGCTTTATCGTAATCATCCCCACAGGGAAATCCCATGTCTTTCAATTATAACCAAGTGTGATACTCCCTACCGTGGAATTCCATTCCTCAGCAGAAGGGAATCCTTGCTGGGCATGACGGTGCACGCCTGTAATCCCAGCACTTGGGAGGCTGAGGCAGGAAGATCACAAACTCAAGGCCAATCTGGGCTACAAAGTGAGACTGTCTCTAAAAACAAACAAAAAGAAAGAGAAAGAAGGTAATCCCTGTAGGGATCAAATTGCTGTGCGTCACGACTGTGGTGGTGGATATGTGGACCTATGGATGTAATAAAATCGTATACTGAACACACACACACACACACACACACACACACACACGGAGAGAGGGAGAGAGAGAGCGCTTATTGAGCAGCAGATTAGATACAGCTAAAACAAGACAAAAACCACAGAAATTTAGCAGGATGCAGCATAGAAAAATGAAGGCTTTGTCTGAAAAGGTCTTTATTTTTCATCCTCACTGCTGAATTGTAGCTTAGATAGCTGCAGAGAGACTTGTGTGGTCCGGTGTCTTCCACAGGCACGTTTGATGCACTGATTGTTTTGTGACCTTCATGGACTTAGTCACAGCATCCACGCACCCCTACAGTGATTAAGACGGGATGGTATTAATGTGGGGATGGAAAAGCAGAGGAAAGGAAGGAGCCGGGAAGCAGATCCCTGGGTCTGTTGGTAAAAAACACAGTTGGTCCAACAGTTCAGAGAGCAAAAGATGACGTGTAATGAATTGTGTTGAGACAACACAATAAAAGTAGACTAGATTGCTAAATCATGTCTCATAGGTTTGTAGGGTGACTGTTTGACATCACCATATCCTGCACCTGTTTCCTGGGCCCTTATTTGTTCCAGTCTCTGTTTGTCATCCATGGATCAATAGCATATTGTCTTAAATTACTAAAGGTTTATAATGAATGTTGATAACTTCTAGGTAAAGCAGTGGAATGGCCTGGTGTGGTGTGCACCTGGCATCGCAGCTACTCTGGAGTCGAAGTAAGACGGTCACAGTCTGAGGCCAGCCCAGGTAAATGCACGAGACCCTATCTGAACAGCAAACTAAAGCAGAGGTTGTGGAGCTGCAGCTCAGATGGTGGAGCCCTGCCAAGCAAGTGCAAAGCTTGAGTTTAGCCCCCAGACCACCAAAAAAAGAAAACAGAATGTTTCGACTCTTTTATTAACATTTTTTCTCTTTTTTTTGCCATTATTTATAGATGTGCAGTCGACAAACTCATGGTTATCCTCAGGCTTCATTAACCTCATCGAATAAATAGAATGCAAGGCTAACTTTAAAAACATTTTACTTTTTAAAAATTATCTAAATCAAGTGTGGTAAAATATTACCTTTGAGAAAATCAACCCATGACTACGAAAACATTCACTACTCTGTACTTTCATCAGGACTAGTCTATAAAAAAGGGAGGAAAAATTAAATATGAACCCACAGATGTTGGAATTAATCACATATGGGTCCTAAGGTTGCAGTTGACAATCCCTCGTCCGAAAGACTGAAATCTGAATAGTTCCAAAATCAGTTTGAGCACCGACATACTGTCAGAAATGGAAGCCGTGGGCCTGACATCACTCAGTGGTCACAGTCCATCTGCAGGTGCACTGAATGTCATCAATGTTACCTTCGGGCTCTGAACAAGGTGCCCAGAAAACATAATCGGGGTTCGTGTTTAGATGTGGCTCCCACCCCTGGGATATCTCACTATGTGCATGAAATATTCTAATATTTGAAAAACCCGACATCTAAACCACTCAGGTCGCAAGCAATTCAGACAAGGGACACTCAGACGTGCACCTAGAACTCAAATCATCCACAGGACACAGAGAGAATGAAGCCAGACAGGGCGGAGATGTCATGACTAAGCAGTTCCCATCTCTGGCTTGTCCCTGCCGTGTCCCCAGAGAGATCAGACCGGCTCTCCGCCAGCTGCGTGTGACCTCAGTGACAGGTTGGAAGGCTCTTCCCAGAGCGGTTTCTTCTCTAAATCCGTGAATGCCAACAAGTCATTTTTGTGGATGCCTTCCCTCCTTCAACTCTATTTAAGAACTATGAGCTCTCTGTTTCTCTCTTCTAGGAAATGTCTAAATGAGTTGTCCTCGTTTTTCTCGTGGTAAACTTCAAGGTGACAATCCGTCGCTTACAGCCCAGTGGGTCCTGGCTGGTCGAGCCTCCTCCCGCACTGACCCGGTTTCTGGGCGCCGCTCAGCACACCAGTCTCCATTTTTGTAGCGATGGATGTCCCGAACCCCCCTGGTGGATGGGCAGGGGCACCCTCAGCTCTCTGGGCCCCGCAGCTGCTCTCCAGCACTCCCTGCCCTCCTGCCTGCTCTGTCAGCAAGCCCATGGCGCGCTGGTCACACCTCCTGCCCTGGCTCTCGCCTCTAATCCCTGCGTGCGGCAGGGTGGAGCTGCGGGAACTTAACGGTAATTTATCACCAGCCCTGCCGGAACTTAGTGACACATAAATCGCAAATTATGAAGTCACAGCTCTCCATATTCCCCGCTCAAAAGGATAAAATGACCCGGGAAGCAAGCAGGAGTCCCGGGGCTTGGGCTGAGTGTTTGGAGGACACTAGTAGATCTCTGTTGCACGGGGTTCAAACGCTTGGGTGGAGATGAATGAATGAGGGAAGGAAGGCATCACAAAATGCTTTTTGCTGCTCAGATGTTTACAGAAGAGAGAGGCTCTGGGGAAAGCCTTCTGGCCTGGGATTGAGGTACATGAGAAGCTGATGGAAAATCAATCCATTTTCTCTGGGGACACGGCAGGGACAAGCTAGAACCGGGAACAGCTTAGTCATGGCACTTCTGGCTTCAGGCTGGCTGTGTCCAGCGGATGAACTTGAAAATATCCATGGCGGTTTCTAGCCCATCCCCGAGTTCCCTTCCCGTCTTCTCCCCTCTCTACACCTGCCTCGCTGAGCTGCTTCTGTGTGGGAGACCGATTTGTTCTTCCCCGACATCACTTGTGACAGGCCCTGAGAAAAGGCTCCAAGGTGCCTTGCTGCCATAAAGGATGACGCAGGGTGCACTCAGCGCACCTCCAGGTGGGCGACAGTGAGTTCCAGAGACCTCATCTCTCTCTTCTGCTCTCAAACAGGCAGCACATAAATTGTGCTGCCTTCAGTGACCTCCAGGGGCGAGCGAGGAGGAGTCAGCTGTGTGAAGGAGGACAGGCGAGCCTATTGTGCCAAGCCAGCCTTTGCCTTTCAGAAAGGCGCCTTCCTTCTGTTTCCTTTCAAGTTCGTCAAGTTTTGTTCTTCTAAGTTGGGGGAGAACAGGAATCCTTGATTTATTTGAGAAGGTTTTCTGGAAAATCTCTTTCACAGGTAGCCAGGAACTGACCTGTTGGGAAGATAGATGGGCTACTGGAGTCATAAAGATTCCGAAGTGACACTTTAGTGAGAGTAATTTTTGGAGAGGGTCATTGCAGGAGCAAACCCTTGCTGGCACCTGCTCCCGCAGCAAAACAGCTGCAGAAGATCCAGCCTGGGGCCAGGAGCAATGAAAATCTTCATTTCTCCGGGTCACAGGGAGACAGATGCATCCTCTGGCCTCACAGATTCTAAGTGACCCAGTGTCCCGGGCAGAAGGGGCAGGACACCAGGGGACTCCCCAGCACAGTCCTCCTCTCCGGGATCACTCAGCACCACTGGGACACAGATCATCACACAGCAGTAGACCTCAGTCCTGAACCATCACTCCTGTGTGCTCATAAAACAGAAATGAAAGAAATTCATAATGAATTTGGATTGGTTTCCTAGCAATTGTGGAGCAAATTATCACTAAGTTAGTGGCTTAATGAAACTCAAGCCTTTCGTTTCCTGGGTAAGAAGACCTAAAACCACGACCTCGGCAGGGCTGGTTCTGCCAGGAACCTTCTGCAGGAGGCTCCAGGGGCATCTATCTCTCAGCTGTCCTCTTCCACCCAGAGGCCCCTGCGTGCCTTGGCTTGTGGCTGCTCACAGCCCTCAGAGCCAGCAGTTGTGTGCTCTGGAACTCCCTCTCCCATCCATCTCCCTTCTCTATTTCTGAAGACCTTTGTGACTACCCCAGGGCCATGTGGTAAGGCAAGGGACTCTCCCTAGTCTTAGGTCAGATGACTAACGAACTTAAACTCTACCCACAACCCTGGTGCCTCTCTAACAGGGACCTGAACCTACTCAGTTCCTGGGATTAGAGCGCGAATATCTTTGGGGAAACTCATTCTGGTACCAGTCACCCAAGCACCCAGTTCTTACAACTTTCCAAGTATTTATAGCCTTGTTCTCTGGAACTTTCTTCCTTCCTCCCTTCCTTCCTTCCTCTCTCCTTTCCTCCCTTCCTTCCTTCCTTCCTTCCTTCCTTCCTTCCTTCCTTCCTTCCTTCCTTCCTTCCTTCCTTCCTTCCTTCCTTCCTTTCTTTCTTGTGTGGGGGATTGAATTCAGGGCTCTGCACATGCTAGGCAGTTATTCTACCTGTTGGGTCACACCCAGTTCCCTCTCTGGAAATTTTCAATTAAGAATTGCTCATATTTCTGTTTTCACAAAACACCATTGTCTGTGCCACCCAGAGCACTTGCATTGTGTTCCCATGGGGCATGCTCACGTGAACACCTGGGCTTCCCGAGCCACCACAACTATTCCACAAGCTTTGTTCTGAATGATCAGGCAGTGGCCTCACTGTCCAGATCACCATGTGCCCAACAGGACGACAAAGGACACCCAGTGATTAGGGCACTACAATGGAAAGTGATTCACGAAGCGTGGCTTCCTTTCACATCACAGACCACGCTAGCAGAGCACTTCACACCCAATTGCATTCGGGGACAATGCACGAGGAGTTTATGTTGCTGTTCCCCAGGACCTGGAAGGACATCTGGAGCGAAGGAGGCACTCGGGGAGTATTTGTTGAATAAATGCACCAGTGGGTGAATGAATGAGTGAGTCCCTTCATGAAACGTGACCTATCCTTAGCCTTCATTCAGACGAGCATTGAGAGTCATTAGGGGAATAAATGACACGGCGCTGGCATGTATCCACATCAACAGGCCCTTGAAAAGTCAGCAGTTCTCTTCTTGCCTTCCAGTGGGGCAGCAGGACAGACTGACCCAAGAGAACAGAGCAAGGGTTCCCTGATCCTTTCAGAGTGCGGGCTCAGTCAAGAATGTGTCTGTGAATAGAGGGGGATGGAGGCTGGGATGGTGGACAGATGGATGCAGTGCTGTTGTCATAAAGCCATGGCAGTTGTTGGGCCTTTGATGTTTGATGGGTTCTCCGACAGGAAGGATACAGGTCACCTGTCTTACCTGCCTGGGGCTCTGGCTTAGCTCCCATTCTTTAGGATGAAGATCTGTTGGTGTCCTCATGAGAGATAACACCAGGAAACAGACGGTCCTGGAAAGTCAGGATTTCCTCTCAAGGAGGGGTCACGGCCACGAGCATGACAGCTCCGGGACCATGGTCACCTTCTCCCCTACAGACAGGAGCCATGCCTTAGGAACGATGAGTAGTGAGCGCGCGTCCACATGGCTGGCTGAGTCAGGGTGAGTCAGAGTTGACCTAGGACACATCGCTGGGAGCCAGGCTGTGTAATCTCCCGCTGTGCGCGATGAGCCCGTCACGCCAGTCCGCAGTTTCCCATCAAGGGTGGCTTCCTCGTACAGCGGCTGTCGCTGTGCCTTCCCGAAGCCCAGGCCCTGCTGGGTGACAATACAGACCAAGTGTGGGGAACCCTGAAGACCCCGTCTACAAAGGAGGAGAGCCTCTGTCTGTGACTCAGTCTACAACATCGTTAAACTGTAGCTCTGGGAGCCCTGCGTGGGGCACCTGTCAGAAACTTTAGTGACTTGCACGCAGGGAGGGGCACCCGTGTTCTCTGATCTGTTGCTCGGCCCCTTCCTCGTGACACAGCTGAGGAGATGCCCATCCTGGAAAGAGGCCACTGGGGCCCCAGGGAGGCGATTGTGTTAAGTTAACCATCTTGTCCTGATTCGCAGTCTTGACTCTGGGCAGAGAAAACTCATTCAGAGGCTGGAAATGAACCAGAAGCAGACTTCATTTCAGGACAATGGATTAAACGCAACTTCTTTTATTTTTAGAATTTCATTTTGGAGCCCCCAAACCCAAACAGCAGCGGAGGAAAACCCTTGTATTTTCAATAGGCAAGTGACCTTCAAAATTCTTTTTTCCAGGGGGAAGAAATTTAATTTAATCTTGTCTCCACATATTTGTCCATGTTAGATTGCATTAAATGAGTTATTTTTAATCATTGTTCATAAATCACAGCAAGGGTACGCCCCGAGGCACGAAACATTTGCATAAAAATATTAATTGCCACTATCGCGCCTCGTGGGTTCTTGGGAAATTAGATAATGTGGGGTGGGTGTGCGTAGAGGACGGGTGAAGGAAATTGCCCTGATCAGGCTCCTTGATCTCCATGAAAAGCCCTCTTCTGTTCCCAAAGCATAGTCAAAGATTTGGGAGCCACCGCAGATGCCTCCTCCTTCCTGAAGCCCACCAGGATTCCGTTCTCCTTCGTCAGCTGTGAGCTGTGACTAAGCCTCTGTAAAGAGACTCAGGTACCTGTTGACAAGTCCCAGAGGGCCAGGAGCCCCAGTCCATTACAGGAAACGCCCATGGCTCCTGCCTGGACAGGAGGCAGGGCAGCAGAAGAATCCAGGTGGAACCCCTGTCTCTTGCATAGCTTGGCTTCCTGGTCAGCGTGCTCTGAACATGGGCTCATGGAACGCGCTCCCTTGTCCAGCTTCTCCTCTGGGATCTTGGTTTCTTTTTCTCTCATTTTCTCCCCACGCCCCTGGCCTTGACTTCTTGCTCCCCTTGGCCTGACCACCCCTCCTTCTCTGAACTCCACACCTTGGGCAGGAATGAATTTGCTGGTGTTCTTTGATCGGCTGCTTGTGCCAGAGGAAAATATCCGTGCTGCCCTCCCAGCTGCTCATCAAGCTTATAAGACAGAGGCCCTGCCCTGCTCCTCCTCCCTGGGTTTCAGCTGCACGTGGATGCCTCAGTCCTGCATTCTAGTCTCCCTCTTTCCCTTTTCCAGATCTTTCCCACAGAAGGAGCCTCTGTACATACTGTTTATTGCGACTGTCCCCCTGAGGGTCCACCCCTTCCTGCTCTATCTGCAGCCTCTGTGCACTTAGCCTGAGTCAGAGCCACTTGTGCTAAGCCTTATTCACAGACATGTACCTTCCTTCGCACTCCTCCCTTCACCCGTCATTCACTGGATCCATCACAGCAGCACAGAGTTGGGGACCTGCCAGGTACAGGACAAGCCGACATGGCCACAGCAGGGGCCAGCTTAGTGATGGAGCCTTGAGGGCTCTGTGTGGCCCCCACCCCACTGGGTCCTCCAGGAAGTCCCCGGGAACTCTCCTTTCACCTGTCTAGTCACCTGTGCCCCTAGTGCATGGCATCTCCTCTTTGACAGGGACCTCAAGCCTCAGCTCTGTACCCCAGCATCCACGATGGGCTTTAGGTTATCAGGTTCTCCATCGCTCTCCAGGGAATCTGTGGGTCTCCTGCAGAACCCCTGGCCTGACAGCTCTCTGTTCCTCAAAGTGGGCAGATATGGCATCGGGGAGCAAGACCCATGTCTCCTAGCCTGGCAGCCCAGGGGCCTCTGTGCAGACAGGTGTGGACAGCTCTGAGCTGACGGGTTCTCTCTGAGACTTCAGGGCTTTTGAGGTGCTTTGCGTCACAATGCTCCAGGGTAGAGGGTGGTGTGTTTGCCTGTGTTGTGGGTTTTGTGTGTAATGCCCACAACTGTGGGGCAGTGTGGTTACCACCAGGGCAGCAGTTGACACTGCTGAAGATGTGTGTGGTGACCCAGCCTGACCAGCTCTCAGGGCAATTCCCTTTCTGTGCTCACCACAACCTCAGAGGCACAGATGACGCCCAAGTCTCTGTGACGATGGTGGGGACTCAGGGAATTCAGAAGTTTTCTGTGGCATTGGAGTCAAGAGCTGGGCTCCCAGATATGGGATCCCTGGACCACCTCCCTGCCACCCTCCTCATTGCCCCTGGAGCACAGATGGGAGCATTGTCACCAAGCTCAGTGCAGCATGACCCTCTGGGTCCTTGGTTCAGAGAGAGAGAGAGGACTCCAGTGGATGGGCACCATTGATGGCCTTTTTACTAGACAGGAGTCACGACACTGGTGGGTGGGTGTGGGTGAGCCCGAGATTCCCTATTCCTAAAAGCTACGGCTTCAGCCTTCATTTCCCCTCCTGCATGGCTGAGCAGCACCAAGGCATGTACACACGTGGCAGCGTGTCTACCCGTGCTGGAAATGCTGGGAAGAGGTGTCAGCTCAGGATGACCCAGTAGAGGAGGAGAGGGGGATGACAGATGGGATTGGGTGGCCCCAGGCTGCTTACCCACTCTTTGGAAGCTGGACACCTCACGGGCAGCACTGTCCTGTCCCCATGGTGGAAGCACTCCCACCATGGACCAGCATGGTGTCATGGGCCTGCCATTGGCTTGGCTGAGCTGGTGCAAGCCTCTTCAGCCACGACCAGATTCAATCTGTACCCGTGTGAGACCCAGCTTCTCCTCTCTCTCCTGTCGTCTTCTTTATTCATTCATGCATTTTCGCAAAAGGAGAGGCCCAGCTCTGAAATGACAGCAGTCGTGTTGCCATTGAGACTTGATGCCACAGTAAAGACAACTTCAAAAATACCGATGTGGTTATGCATTTGTTTCAGGCCTAGCAAAGCAACTCCACAGTTTGACCTACATTGTAGAAGCTTTTGTGTATGTAAGAGAAAGATGTCATTGACAATCGGTTGAACATATAACTCTAACCAGAGGGCCTTGGTTAGAGCAGATCACAGCATGGCCACAGATCCTGTGCAGGGGACAGAGTGGCTGAACTTGGCCAACCCCACGAGGGTCAAAGCAGAAATGTTACCCACCTCCCTTCCTTTTGTGCTTGCAGGTGGGGGAAGCAGACACTGTCCTTCAGCCATTGAGCTAATCTTCCAATGGATCGTGGGGCTGATTTCCCCCCACCGGGGATCCCCTACAATGAGCTTCCTGTATCGAGGGCACTTGAGTTGGGGACAACAAATGAACCTTAGAATCAATATGTCCGCTCCAATGTAAGTGGTCTTAAACTGTCTTTGTTCTGCCTAGAGGACATTTGGTTCTGCTAAGATTTCTTGGTTTTATGTCACTTCCCTGGAGGTAGATTGTCCTAGCTGACTTTTGACTTCTCTGTAGTCCACACTAATTAGAAGATCTCAGCATTTATGAGATGAGGGCTTCTGTAGCCCACCTGGGTCTGGTACAGACGTGGAAATGTGGTGGTCCTGAGCAGGAGGAAGCCAAGCCCATAGGGTGAGCATCAGAGCGCAGAGGAGTGGCCAGCCTGGCAGAGAAGATTCTATGTCTACAACAGAAAGGAAGCAAGAGGGACAAAATATCTCAGACACGTTCGGCTCTCAGAGAACGGGGTGGGACAAGGCCGCTAAGCAGTTCCAGGAGAAAGGATGACAAAGCTCAAACAGCAGCCACAGCCAGTCACAGCACAGAGCTGCCCATGGACCCCAGGAGCCAAGAGACCCTGGGAAGCCCACTCAGAAAGGGCCAAGTGGACAGAGATGTGCTGAAATCTGAGCCGGGGTCCATTCCTGGCTCTCAGCTTCAAGAGCAGCACAGAGCGCTCCTCCCTGACTCTGTGTGGAGAAGAAGCTGCCCAGTGAAACGCACAGTTGTCCCATAGGGTGGGGCAGCATCTTGCTCGCTGGCCACCAGGTAGGGCCTCTCAAGACAGGCGCTGACCACAGCCTGAAGTCTGTGTTTTAGGCTCTGAGTTGTGTTTTAGGTAGACTGAGGCAGCAACTTAGTATAGTTAAAAGAAACCAAGTTCGCAAATGAGACGGAGCTCTGCTCCAGTCCTGGCTAACTGCTTTGACAACCCTGGCCTGGAAAACCAGCTGCAGCGTCTGCACGTCCACGCCTGCACGCGTAGCCTAGAGGTGCCCTGGGCCCCCACAGGCTTGGCACAGAGCTAAGAGGCTGTGTGCGGTTTGCGCTCTACAACCATGGAAAGAGGGCACGTCCTCTGCTCTTTGGACCCACCTAAAATACCCAAAGAAATGAATACGGCCGGGGGAGAAGGAGGACAGGGAAGGGAGGGTGTTTGCCTTTGCATGACGTGGAAGACATGAAAGGTCACCACACCTCTCTCTGCTCGGATGAGCATCTGGATCAAAGGTCCCAGCTGTCCCCACAATGTCATTCTCTGGGGATGTCATTACCAGGGACACAGTCACTTGTGAGCTTCAGTTCTGTGTTGTTTACATGGAAGGACTTTTTTGGAAAGCCCTTGTCCCAGGACATCGCTTTTGTTTCACTGGACAGAGCAACAAAATCCTATGCTGAAATAATCATGGTTATAATTAACCCCTTTTATCCAGACGGCTGAGGACACACCTTTAAGGGTCACATACTGATAGCGATAATATTTAAAACTGGAAGACATGGTTTTCATTGCTGCAGTCAAGCTGGGGACTGGGTCGGCCCGCTAATTGAGGCTCTGGCTGGCTGGAGCCTCCTGGTGGGCAGCGCACGAGTGTTAATTAGGCGTTGCTCAGGCAGACAAGGCTCCAGCAACCTCCAGCTTCATCCCAAATTAACGCTTAATTCCCTGCTTTCTTCCTGGCAGACATTATTACATTTGTGATGATTCAAATAGATTTTCTGCAGGCATTAAATTTTTAGTAAACAGACCCAAATTAACAGCTATTTATGACATTTCACTCCAGGGATCAAATCAAATGCACTCATTTCAGACATAAATATCTCTTCTCTGCTTTTAATGAATGGGTATTTTGTGGCTGATGCTGAAAGCAAAATTAGACACGTGCCTTGCTCCCATCTCCACCTCCCTACTCACGTGTACTCTGTCCCTCCAGTTGAAAAGCACCATTACCTTTTGAGGGAGAAGGCGGCGTGTGTTAATTTCCCCTAATTCAGGGAAACAAGGCCTAGATCTGAGATCTCCCTGCCCAGAACTCCCCCTCACCTACAGGAGGGGCCTTGTGTTAATGAACACAGTCAGCCTGTTCTAAGGCCCTCAGCCGCGACGTGACCTCCTCAGCTCTGCCTTAGGAAGATGGGCTCTCATTATTCTTGGTTTGAACAGGCGATGAAGGAACTCGAGCATCTGAGTGACCTTGCTGGTGGCAACATTGCGTTTAGTGCTAATGCAGATGGCTTCACGGTCCGAGGATGAAAGGGCCAGGGGAGGGACATGGGAGCCATGAGCACATCCACCTCCCACGATGAACTCATTGCAAAGATGAAATGCACACTGTCAGACCTGGGGAAGTCCATCCATATGGAGACAGGGTTTTGGACGCTGGGCAATTTGAGGAATTGTGTGTTTTCACCTTGAAGTAGAGGATTTGAATACTTTCATTCATGTCTTCCTGCATTCCTAACAGTCTTCATGGACGGGCGGGCAGGTGGCTGGCCCAGGGCAGAGAGTCCGTGAGGATTGAGAAATGGCTTCTGGTTAAAGATGGCAAATTTAGCAGCTCATCCAGCCACTCCTCTTCTCAAAGCCTCATTAAAATGACAATAAAGGAACTTGTCCCAACAAAGAGGATGGAGGGGGTTCACAGAATTTGGGAAGTGGAAAGGAAAGGCCTAATGGAGAATGGGCAGACGGGAGAAGTGTGGTTTGTCGTCCCATCAGTGTGAAATCCAAGTACAGTGAGAGAACTCATTGAAGGGACACCTGCAGGGAGGGCAGTGAGTCAGGTGAAGGGTGGGAGCCCACAAGGGGATGTCTTCAGACCAGTGACCATGGGATAGCCCCAGCTTGAGTCTCTGGGGAGACTGGAAGCCAGTGTGGAGCACACACCGTCACCAGAGGAGCAAGAAAACTGTGGGGATGCTTCAGGAGCTAAGACCACAGACTATGAAATGAGAATAAATCTTCTGAAAATAGAAGGGGACTGGCTCAAGCAGTAGAGCTCCTGATTTGCAAGTGCAGAGCCCTGCTGGGTTCAAACCTCAATCCCACCAAAAACAAAACCAAAAAAATACAGGAGGAGATTGGTTGGGGACTTCAAACGTCCTCCTGGTAAGGTCCAGAAGGAGAGACTATCACATGAAGGAAGAACTGAGGCTTGTTCCTGACATAGTCAGGTGCTGGGGGCTTGGTCCTTGGGGTTCAGGTGCTTGGTCCTTGGGGTTCAGAGACAGGACCGAGAGGAAGGTCATCTGTCACGGGGGCATGACCCTCGTGAAGGCATTGATGGTAGATCTCAAGGGACTGGTTTGTCCTTTTAAGAACAGTTGCTATGAATGGGCCCAGTACCTGCTCTGAACAACTCTTCACATGTGCTCCCGCCTTTGTGATACCATTCACCATGGGTACTCACCGGAGCAAAGCCAAGGCCAGACCATGCCCTGAGACCTCCAGAACCGTTAGCTAAGCAAACCTCCTCTCTCTATAAGGTATCCAGCCTCTTATACTTTATGATGGCAGCACAAAAGGGATTAATGCAAGAGTGAAATAGCAAAGAGAAAATTCAAGATAATTTCCCTACTGATAGCCAGAAGCTCCAAGCTGACTTCTCTCGAGACCTCCCTTTTCCCAGCTGCCACCTCATTTCTTTGTTCCCTTTCACAACAAAAATCATCACCAGGTTCCTCTCTCCAGTCCTCCACATATTGACTTTAGTATTTAGTCACAAATACCCTTTTCATTGCTGAGCCAGTGGTTGGTGGTCAGGCATGACTTGGCTGGGTCCAGGGCAGCTTGGATACACTGTCCACACGGCTTTCTGGATCTACTCGTCTTACATTTGGTTTCTCCCTCCCATCCCGTTGATGGCTCTTTTCTCTCCTTTTCTGCCTTTTATCTTCATGAGCTTGTGGTGTAACAGTATCTCAAGAAGGGCTGTCCTCTCTATGTCCTCCCCATGTCCTCCCCGTGTCCTCCCTGTGTCTTCCCCGTGTCCTATGTCCTCCCCGTGTCCTCCCCATGTCCTCTCCGTGTCCTCACTCACTGACTCCCTGTAGTTCATCCGGTGCAAAGTCATAATGACTGTTTTGACGACCCTATAAGGGTGTCCTTAGATTGGACCATTCCTCTTAATCCAGGCAAACACACCCATCTGTGCTTAACACATTCTCTGGACATCTGTCATCTCAAACTCAAAATGTATGAAACATAGCTCCTCACTGACCCCAAATTCTGCTTCACCCACAGCTGCCCCGTGTCAGTGATGTACCCTGCTCCTCTCAGCTGCTCAAGCCAGAAATTTTGCCACCCTGTGAAATCCCTCTCTCTCTCTCTCTCTCTCACTCTCTACATTCAATATAACAGGAAGTCCTCTCGGCTTTACCTTCAAGACATATTCAGAATTTAACTCTTTCCTTTCTCCAGGTTCTCACTTTATTGACAGCCCCTCTACCTCCATCTCCCCCTGTGTTATGGCAGCTGCCACCCAGGCCTCCCTGCTTCTGCCTAGGCTGTCTTTACCCCAGAGTGAGGGCAATACTGGAAATCCAGCTCAATTCAGTCTCTGCTCTGCTAAAACACCTGCATGGGTCCCCTTTGACTCAGAGTAAAATCCAAAGGATCACTCGCTCACCAGAAGCTTCTGAGACCCTCGTGATGTGGCCCCTGGGGCGGTTCTGATGTCTCCCCCACTTCTGTCCTCCTGCCACGCTGACTTGCTTCTCACACATCAGAAGCATTCTCGCCCCAGATCCTGCTATAGACTAATGTGCTCCCCCCAAGTCATGGTGAAGCTCTGACCTGCAAAGTGACAGCACGACAAGGCCTTTGAGGTGACTGAGCTTAGGGTGTCTCATGAGGGTGGAGCCTCATGGAGGAACTAGTGCCCTTTAAGGACAGACAGACGTTTTTCCTTCCCTCTCTTCCTGTCACATGAGGGCACAGTGGGGTGGTGGCTGCCTATCAGCCAGGAAGCGAGTCTTCAGCAGACACTGAGCCCCTGGAAGCAGGAGCTCCAATCCAGCATGAGCGTCTGGTGCTTAAGCCGCCTGGTCTGTGATGTTTCGTTCTGCAGCATGAGCTGATCACCTGTAGCCTTATGCAGGTCACCCATTACTGCGGGTCACAGCTTCCTGTACTGCTGGCGGAGGTAGTCTCACTTTTGCTTTTTTTTCATAGAAATGTCATCTTTCAATTTATAAACTCATTTATCCACACCTCATTTATTGTATTAGTTACACGCTACTCTATGTAATATTTAATGTTTATTTCCTTCTCTACTCGAAGGCAACTTGTTCCTCAGAACCCAGAAACAGCTTGGTGCATGACAGAACTTCGATAAATTTGTGTTGAATAAATGAATCCTCGGGGTCCTCAGACCACCTGGCACAATTAATTAGCAAGATCCAAACCAGTCCATTGTTGTTCAATTTCAGTGATGCAAGGAGCAAACCATCTTTCTGAGGGAAAAGTTGGGATCGTTGAAAGCACCAGGGAATCTAAATGGTACCAAATATCTCGACGGAAATACTGGCCGCTGGGTAAAGGGATGTCTTGATATGTTTAGGGGAAAATGTTTCCAGCCTAATGCTTTATACTCAGCCCAGCTTTCATTTCAGCATGAGGGAGAACACAGGTGTTTTCATACACATAGCCCCAAAGCAAAGCATCCGCCATGCATTTTTTGGAAGAAGCTCTTATAATACGTGATTTGACAGAACATATCCATTAACCAACAGTGATGTCATCAGGGAGGAAACAAAGAGGCTTCCCAGCATGCAGGTGACCACGGCAACCTGGAGGGCAGCCTGCTCAGACCCAGCATGAAGACAAAAGGGACTGAGAGCAACGGACGCCCCCAAAATGCCACCGGTAATCCTCAGCTAAGTTCACACACGTTGAGGGACAGCCAGGCAGGGGTGTTTGGGGGATATACAAGTCACAGACATATTAAAAAATAAAAGATGGGTCTAAATTAGACTGTGATTAACTCTGAGGAAAACAAACAAAAGTTCATCAGTGGTAAGGTGCTCATAGTGTATTACATATTCCAGGCAGGAATTCGATGTACTTATTTATGATCACATAAATATGTAACATTAATCTGTCACAAAAAAGACAGAAGTGTTAGGAGGAGGGTGGGTGGGTTAAGTGAAGAGAGAGGTTTTAGATAAAATTGAACATTTTTTTATACAGGGGTTCACAGTATGGTGGAAGATACACCATCCACACACTAAGTCATTTTCTTCCTGTCCTTTCCAGCCATGCCATTGTTCCACTGGTTGTCTGGGGCAGAAAACTTTGGGGTTGTCTTTATTATCCAGTTTTTATGTCCCTGTCCCAACTCTGGGTCCTGAGTTCCTATTCATCCTTCAAATTCAAGGCAACATCTTGGAAAAGATTGAAGCCCTCTCCAGACACCAACCCCATGGGCTCCTTGATCAAACTTGTCTGTGCCACACCCATTAAAGCATGTCATTTACACTTTAGATAATCTACTTATTGCATCTGTTGGTAATTAATAAAAGAGTGTTGTCTGGAGGTTGGTACCAGTGGGAGGGGGAGGATATAAAGAAAGGGTGAAGGAGGGAGAATATGGTGGAATATTATGTACTCATGTGTGAAAATGGAAAAATGACACCTGCTGAAACTGTTCCAGGAATTGGGGAGGGAGGATAAAGGACAGTGACGGAGGGTTGAATTCCACTATGATACATTGTAAGGACGTTTGTAAATGTCACAATGTACCCCCAGTACTCCGATAATATAATAAAAGAAGGAAAAGACTGCTAAAGCTCACACAATTAAGACTGTGTGTATCAATTTCTCACAGCAGCTTAAGGTGTGTCTATTAAGTGCAAATACGTTTAAAATGAGATATCATTTCCATAAATTAAATTATTTTCATTTATCTCTATCAGTCCTCTGACTCAATGTAGACTTATTTTATTCATTTAATAGACTTATCTCATCTTCCTTTTGGTTCCCATTGCCTGGTGTATCGTCCTCTGTCTGCATATAACTGCATAACAAATGTCCCCAAATTTCATGGCTTTAACCCAGCCACTACTCTTGTCTCCCAGTTCACTGGGTTAGGAATCAGATGTGGTGTGGTTCAGTGACTCCAGCTCAGGGTGCCTCCCTAGGCTGTAATGGAAGCATGGGCCAGGGCACGGTCCCACCTGAAGGTGTCACAGGGTGAGGGCCTGTGTCCAGATTCACATGGAAGACTGTCAACAGGACTCTGGGGCTCACAGGCTGCTCTGCATGGTCTTCACTTGGTTCTTGGAAACCCGGGCCTCTCTGAAGAACAGCTTATAGCATGGTGTCTGACTTCATCAGCGTGAGCAGTGAGGAAGCAAGACAGGGAGGACGACCGTTGCCTGGTCTCAGAAGCATTGTCCTGTCCCTGTCCTGCAATATATAATTGATTGAAACCAAGACTCTAGCAGCAGTGCAGGTAAGGGAAGGCATTGCCCAAGGGGGTGAGGATTGTGGGGACCCCCGGGAACCCCCTTTGGGGCACCCATGCCAGCCCTTTGCTTTCAAGCTATCCACCTCTTTATATTTTCAGGGGTATCTTACAAACTGTCACACTGGATGTTGTTCACACTGGGTATGTTTTTAAAAAACCTATTATTCAAACTATGATATCTGTTAGTCTTGGGTCTTATCCATTTTTGCCACTGAACTTTCCAGAACTTTCGTGTTAGCTTAGTCTTGCTTTCCCTGGCCTTGCTGGAATGACCTGGAGAGAAGACAGCAGATGTGTGTCATTCATCTTTCCTAATTAAAATAAAGGGTAACATATTTTCCCTAGTTTAAGCATGGTGTCTAGAAGTGGGAAACTCTGCTGATTTGCTCAGTTAAGTTGTTATGTCTATACTGGCAGCTGTGAACATCAGCAATCCGTGTTTGGTTTAAAAATAATCCTCATCCGTACTCATGCTTCTGGCTTCTGACCAAATAGTGAGGGAATGGGTAAAAAAGAAAGAGAAGACACCACATAGCTGATGGTCCCGATCCCCGGAGTCTCCTGGAGGTGCTCTTGCTGTTTTCACTGTTTTCCTTGAGGGAGAACCAGTTTGGGATTTCTCCTGGGCCTGTCTTGCCATGAGGACTTCCCCTCATCCAGTGGAGCAATTGTGCTGTAATGTCACTTCCAACAAATGTCCACTCACTTGTGCACTCACTATCTGGAGACAAGAGCAGTTCCTGCTCGGGCTGGCCTTTTGAACTGGTCAATTCAAGTCTGGCTCCATGCGCCACCTGACCCCATGCACCCAACACAGCCTGGTTTGCCACTGGTGTGTAGGAGGCCTCCAGGGCCTCTCATCCACTCTGCACTGGCTCTAGTCATCCCAGAAAAAAGGGTTCTCCTTAACTGTCACCCCGGTAAATAACCACACTTCCCCAGAAAAGTCTTGGAGGAAAGTTTGAGGCTCACACATGGAACTGTATACAAGATCCTCCTAGAGGGACTGGAACCCCCCTCCCAGTGGTCTGAGGTGTGTGAATGGCTTCAGTGTGACCCGGCTGCAAGGCCATAGGTCTTCCTGACAGGCACAGCCAGGTGTCTTGCCACCTGCACTGGGGGTTGCTCCCAGGTGCAGGAGAGTGGCTGCTGGCTTCTTCATTCACGGGAAATTAGGGTGAAAGAGCCACCACCACAGTGGCCTACAGAGCAAGTGCTAGAAACTCACCACGCCCTCTAGTTATTCTTGTGGAGCCTCAGAATAGACACTGCCTCCACTGTCTCCAGCCTTCAGAATGCTGTCGCCAGTCGGGGATTCATTCTTAATATCTCAGTGAGGAACTTGACCTCTGCATCTCTCAGCTGGACGCTGAGCACATCACCTGTGAAGAACCCACCTCACCATTTTCCTGAGCCTTTGCACGAGGGGACCAAGCATCCCATACACCTGGTATCAAGGAGCCTCCGGAATGGACCGCAGGACCCTCAGTGTCCCAGCCAGGGAGGTTACGAGGACACTGGCCCATGGTGCCCATCACCACACTCCTGGCTAAACCACATCAGTGAAGTCGGCCGCTGTTGAGGGCGACAGAGCCAATGTGCAGAGCTTCCCCTGGCTGCTCAGATGACCACTTCTAGGTCTCTGTAGAGCACACTGGGGCTGGCCCACCTGAAATCTCACTTGTCTTCATGACCCATGCTCTGAATTCATCCCTCAGCCTCCTTCTCTCGTCAGAAGTACCGTCTGTTTGACATGGAAGCTGTTGTCTGAGAACAGACCTTACAACTCCACTGCTGGCCTGAGCTGGGTTTTAGGGCATGGCAGGTGTGGAGGAGGCCAGGGGTCTGGGATGAAGCAGTATTCCCTTGGGAGGGAACTCAGGGAGGCTGTGGGAAGGTCTTCACGCAGCAGGAGTTGAATTAAGACCCCCAAGGTCCCCTGCATATTCCCGAACATGTCCTCAGTCTCACTTTTATTCCCCATCAGTCCTTAATCTTAATGTGTAGACCAAGAATATTTCTAGGCCAAGGCTTTGTTTTAACTTGTTCTATGGTAATCTTGCCAAGGATGTGATCAGAGATAAACCTCTCCTGTCCCCTACCCTGGCTGTGGTCACCACCACGGACTCAGGAAACAGTCACTTGATTCCTCAAAGCCCAGACTCTTGCTCTCACACACCCATCCACACTGCTGAGGTTGCTGTAAACTACAGTGACATCTCCCAGGAAGGCTGCACCCAGGCTTCACCAAACACATCCCAAACCCACCCAGTCCTGAGCGTTCACTTTGAGATTCTGGTTTCCGGTCCATTCTCAGTAGCAACAATTGTATCCAAAAGGATCTTGGGAGAACACGAAATTCACAAGGATGTTTTTATTGACTCTTCAATACACCTCTGTGGATGAAATCCAGCAACAGCACAGACAGTGTGCAAGAAGGAAATGAGAGAGGGATCCGAGCCACAGGGAGGCCTTGACCCCTGGAGAACCAAAGGACAAGGAGAGAAGGCAGCAGTACCAGGTCCTGTGAGACCTGGTGGCCCAGGAAGGATGGAGCTTCTGGGGAAACGGAGCTGAAGAGTGGCTTCTCCTGGTGCCCTGCTGGGGGCCTGGTGGGACTCTGAGGAGGGTAAAGGAAGGCAAAGTGGGGGAGCGGGGTGGTAAGCCACGAACTCCATCTTTCTTTTATTCTCTCTGGCTGACTTAAGATGCTGTCCTGTCGTGTTGGGGGGTGCTCACATGAGCACGTGCCTCGGTGTGGTTTGTTTACTCCTGCTCGGATACGTAGCACTTCCTATAGTGGCAGATCCATGCTGTCACCATCATGCAAATTACCACTTCAAGTACCTCTACTTCTCTATCCTCTTTTTCTTTCTTTCTCTGTAGAAGAAAAATATTAGGACTCCCATTGTATCACCAGAGGCAGTTTTGCATGATGAAATGCCTGATGTTGGGGGCTGGGAATGTGGCTGAGCTTGTTGGTGTGCAGGAGGTCCTGGGTTCTGTCCACTTCACCGTCAAAAAAAGAAAAAAAAAGCATGGTGCTGGAAGAAGAACGCTTGGGTTTAAATCCTATTTCCCGAAGTTCCTAGCTGAGTGACCTTACACAGGTTACTTATAATAATCACCCCTCCCAGAGTCTGGCTGTGAAAAGGAAGGTCATCCTAGACGCTGCAGGTTTGCATGAGGACTACATGAGCCAGTGCCAGGAAATCCTGGGGTGTGGTGTTCCCCCTTTTACTGCAGTCAGAACACATGACATCACCCACTCTGATGCAATTTTAAGAGCACACAGGTGTGAGCTGGAGGCATCCAGCTTGTTGTGCAGCAGGTCTGGGCCCTGCTCCATCTTGTACAGCAAACTCTGCACCAATGGAAAAGCAGCACGCTGGCCTCCCTTGTCCCCCTCCTCCAGCCCAGCAGCCACCGCTCTGCCTGGTTCTGTGTGTTGTGGTCACTTGGGTCCCTGTGACAGGCTCATGTCACACATGAGGACTCATGCTACATCCTCCAGGTTTTGCTTCTGTTCTAAGCTGGATTGCACTCCGTTGGGAATGTTGTCCTTTGACCGTTCTAATAACTCCCCCTTCCCATCCCCGGAAACCGCATTTGGGTTGTTTCTTCAGGTACATCTTCGAAGTTCAGGTTTCATTGTCCTGTTTGTCGTTCAGCTATTTCTAATTTGTTTTTAAATATACACGGTAACATTTTAACTTAAAACCTATCTCTTTCAATTACAAAGCTTCTTCATATAAAAATGCTTGTACAATTTGAATTTCAGTAAACGAATTTAGTGAATTGCACAAAGGTGAACTTTAAAACTTGACTACTATTATTACTAAGTAAATGCACCTGTATTTACCGGTCCAGATCAAGACAGGGGTACTGGGGCAGAGGTGGGATTACATGTGTAATCTCAGCTACTGGGGAGGCGGAGGCAGGAGGATTGGGAGTTCCAGGCTAGCTGGGGCGCCATCTCGGAAACAAAACACAAACACAGGACTGAGGTGTGGCTCAAGTGCTGGAGCCCTAGCCCAGCAGCCTCAAGGACCTGGGCTCATTTCCAGTGCAACCACAGGAACAAAGACTGGGGGCCTGCCCACACCCTAAGCCCCTCCCTACCGCTGCCACGGTCAGGAATCCCGAGAGAAGCAGCCTCCATCCTCACCTTCAGGATGAAGTGAGGGCGGCCGCACTGGTCCTTGCTGACGCAGATGTGTGTGCAGATGCTTAAAGCCGCAGCAATATTCTTGAAAATACCCAACAGGTATTTTGAGTGTGTCTAATGGAACTGGTGAGTAATAAGACACACTTAAGTTATATTATTTTTAAAAGCAAGCAAACCGTTTTGCAAAGGGGCATTTGCATTTTACGTTGTCACTAGAAATATAGGGACAGAGCTGTGGCTCCAGTGTTCACGCATATTTGGTGTTGCCGGTATTTTTAATTTCAGCAGTTCTTAGAGGTACGAAATCGCTCTTCTCTGGTTTTAAGATGCATAGAAGCACACATGTGCACACGTGCACACACACACACACACACACACACACACACACGGGCCCTCTGTGTCAGAGGATTCTACGCCTATGGATTCAATCAGCCACAGATCAAAAATACTTGAAGAAAAATTGTGCCCACACTGAGTATGAACTGACTTTTCTCTTGTTCTCATTGCCTACCCATACGGTGTAACAACTATTCACACAGTAGGTACATCGTGCTGGGCATTTAAAGAAACCTGGTACTCAGGAGGAAGCATAAGTTAGTGCAGAGACTGTGGCATTTTACACAGGGTCCCAGAACCACCCTCCCTCAGGGGAGGTGTGCATATTTAATATGCACTTACATAAAACACATATCTGTGAAAATGTTTGCTCCTTCTAGAGATTCGTACCGCAGGGATTTTCTCCCACTTTGGTTGGTTTTCTAACAGGTAATGGTACTTGTAGAAACGTAAGTCTTTTGTGATCAGAATGAACTCAGTAATGGATTTCAACAATAATTTTTTATGTCTTCTCTAAGAAATCATTGTCTATCTACGATGTGGAAAATTTATAGGTTTAGCTTTTCCTCATTTCTGTTAAACGAATGTGAAAATTTTTATGAGTGCATATTAATTATTCAGAATCATAGGTAAAGTTCTGATTGAGATTGCATCGAACCTACTCGTTAACCTGGGAGAAGTGGCGTGGTGTGAGACTGAACCCTCCAAGCTACCAAGGGAATATTGGTCTTCCATTCTTGTATCTTCTTGAGTTGGTCTCAGTGGTGTTTTCAATTTTTGATGAAGCACTTTGTTTTATTTGTTTCTAAATACATTTTGTGCTTGTAGAAATGTAATTACTTTATTTCACTTTTCAGATTCTTGCTGCTTTTCTAAACATATTGGAGCCGTTGATGTCTGCATACTGACATTGCATTCTGTGTCCTAGCTAAAATCTCGCGTCAGTGTTAGTATATTTTTGCTCTGCTAGGTGCATCGTTTTCAAGAGAACAATCGTGACTAAGTTTAGGTCTTCCTTTCTCATCCTGATCTATCTCCTCCTGTCCTGGCCTCGTAGCCCTGGACCGCACCTTCTGCACAATGATCACTCAGTCTCTAGAGCCTCACTCCTGCCCACTCCTGCACCTTGGGAAGACAACATGTGACAGGTGACCTTCTGCCCTTGAGCACGACACTCACTGCAGTGACCTTGGCAGACGCTCCTCAGTGGTAGATGGAGTGACTTTCCTGAACCTTGTCATGGTGAGTGGATGCTGGATTTGGCAAAATACTTTGCTCCATGTCTCTCCATATTATCAGAAATCTCCTCAATTCTGCTAATGTCAACCTTTCGATGTCTGAATATCAAGCTGACCTTGCATTCCTGTGATTCCTGTGATATATCTCATGTTTACATATTGCTAGGCTCAACTCACTAATTCTTTATCAGGAATTATTATTTTATTGGTTTTTCATAAGAACATTGCCTATAATTTTGGGGGATTTTTTTTCTATAATGTGTGTCTTTCCCAACAGGCTTTTCTGTTTGGTTTAAGTTGTCATTGGTTTAAACTTTTGGTCATAAGTTGTTTAGAGCTATTTTTGTGTCTATATATGGTACTATAATTTTCTTTTATTTTTTACATTTATATAGTTTTTGTTCTATTTCTTAATTAGTCTTTCTAGATATTTCACAATTTTATTAATCTTTTAAAAACAGCTTTTTGTGTTTGTACTGTTTGTGTTCTATTTAATTAATTATGCTCCCACTTTATTGTTTGCGTCCTTCTATTTACTTTAGCTTTAATTCTCTCTTCAATTTCTAGCTTCTGAAGATAGAATTTTCACAGCCAATTTTAAATCTTCTTTGTTTTTCATATTGACATTTAAGACAATAAGATTTCCAAAAAGCGCTATTTTACCTACATTTCACAAACTTATGACTGGTCGCATTTTAATGATAACAGAGTTTGAAAATATGTTTTAATTTCTTTCGTTATTTCTTTTTAGTCCATGTGTTATTAAAAGCTCAAAGAATGCAAAGTCATCATACAAAAATCATACTAGCAACAATCTGAAAATGAAATTAACCAATTTCATTCACAGAGGCCTGAAATAATAAAAACTTAGACATTCATTTAACCAAAAAAGTCAAATGACTCATACAATGAACTTAGAAAATACTGCTGAAATACAAAACCTGCAGACATTGACAGAAATGCCATAGCTCTGAAGGTGAGTACTGCCAAGATGAGGGAGCTTCTCAAATCCATCTGAAAACTAACCTGATGCCTCTCAAGCTTCAGCAGGTTTTAGGGGACATGAACAAGCAGATCTTAGAATGCACATGAGGGAACAGAGATCAGAAAAGAAGAACAAAGTCAGAGGATGCTCAGACACAGAGGCACAGGCAAAGGGAGACACTTGAGAGTCAGCAATGGAACCCTGCATTTATGAGCAATGGATTTTGGGTAGTGCCAGAGATAAAACCCAGGACCCTGCACACACCAGGCAAGCGCTTTACCACTCAGCTACACCCCAGCCTGATCAAATGATTTGTGACGAAGATGTAGAAATTTAATGGGGTGAAGAACAGCCTGTTCAGGAGCTGGTGCTTTCGTCATTAACCTTCAGAGGTGAACTCTGTGGTAGCTATTTTGTAGTCACACTTAGGGATATGATGAAGTTATCATGGGGCCCTTGTTTGCTGAGAGTGCTAAGCCTGAATGGCCTTAAACTTTAGCTGAAGTGTCTGTATGTGTTGAACAATTTCAAGTGATTATATAATTTGCATCCTTATTTCTTTCATTCAATACATTCATTTATTTCCAAATATTTATTACCAGCATTCTTGAAATATATACCACTTGGTCATAATCATTAACCTTGCTGTTTACTACTGAATTCCCCACTTCAGTCACTGGGTTAGCATCTTTGCACCTATGTCAATAGATGAGGGAAGAACAATTTCCAATTCTTTTGCTTTCCAGAACCTTTGTCAGGCTCTGTGTAAAAATAACAGGTTGGGCTCATAGTACACGACAGGCAGCTTTTCCTCTCTTTCAATCTCAGGAAGATTTTGTGCAAGAATGGCTCTAAATTTCCTCTCAATATTTGGAAGAATCACTTGTGAATTGCTTTGAACTTGAAGACTTTCATTTTGTTTGTAGGGGAGGTCGTAAGAGAAGGTTATTATGGAACAGGTGTAATTTCTTTCCTGAATATGATGACCAACGTTTTTAAATTTGGTCTTGGACCTGTTTAGAAGACATATTTTAAAGAAAGTTCCCATTTCTTTTGAGTTGTCTGATTGGCTGTCACAAAGTGGTGCCTTATGGTCTTCTGCTTTTCGTAATTTATAGGACCTGATAAAATTTATTTGATGAGTCTTGCTCAGTTTAACATTGCATAATGTTTTAAACAAAAGCAATCTCTCTGCTTTGTTATTTCCCTTAATTTGTATTTTCTTCGACTTCATTTTTCAACTCCTATTTGGCTTCCTCTTCCTGGGGTCTTTACTTAACCCCCCAACTCCTATTTGCTCTTGAGTCTTGAGGTGCAAGGCTAGCTCATCGCTCCTATTTATTTTCCTTGTTCATTCATTTTAAGCTGTTCCTTTCCCTGTCTTAGCTTGGCAATTACACATTCTGTTACATCTCTTTTGGTGGCGACCTTAGAGATTATAAGATGTGTCTTGGAACTTTATGGTCTAATAAAACCTATCTCTTACACTGACTCTGTAATGTGCCAACTCCCAAAACCATTTTCCCATCAGTCACCACCTCCTGCCTCTTGCACCTTCATTGACTTGATTTAATTGCATGCATTATATATATTCATAGACAAGTTCTAGAGGCTATCTTTCCTTTGAGCAGTTAAATTCATGTCACGACCACGTTTTACCTATTCCTTTGTCTTCATTACTCTCTTTTTCCTGTTCATTGTCCTTTCTGGCAATTGTTTCAATCTGTTGCGGGACCTAGGTTGTGTATTTATTCTTGTGCTGATCATCTATGGGCTAAAAAATGTTAGCTCATACTGACTAAAATGTCTTTATGCGTCTTCATTTTCATTTTCTTTGGATGTCAGGAAGACTGTCTCTTTTCCTACAATGTGCCTATTGGCCAGGTTTTTCTGAATTTACCAATCTTGGATTAATAAACTTTTTTAAAGGTTGGTGGCATGGTGTTTCACATCTATTCCACTTTTACCCCTGCCTCTCTTCCAGTGCTTTTCCCGCCGGCTGCTGTTCCACTTCCTGCCGTCCATGAGTACTACATCAGATCCACGGGCTCCACCCTGGCCAACCCCTCTAGCCTCTCTCCTTGCATCCGTTCTGACCCTGTTAAGCCACTCACCACACCAGATGGGTCAGAACCACACAGCACTCACAGTGGCCATGCTGTTATTTTTAAAGTGCTTAAAGCACACATATATGTGGCTTCTGTATCTGCTGGCTTTGCAAATCAGGAATGCCACCAACCTCAGATCAAAAACAGTCCAAAAAACACATCACATCCTGAATGAACATGTACAAACTTTTTCTTGTCATTATTCCCTAAACCATGCAGTGTGACACCTATTTGCACCATACCAGGTGTAATGAGTGATCAAGAGATGGGTGATTTAACGTGTACAGGAGGGTGTGTATAGGTTCTGTGTAGAACGCTGCATTATTTTCTACTATTATAAAGTCTTATCATCCATGGATTTCACAATCCTTTCCTGGCTTCTGGCACCAGACCCGTGGACACTGAGGGATGACAGAATACACACCCACACACATATGCATACATGTCTGTGCACATGCACGTAGGTGTGTGTATACAAACGTGTGCAATCCTCCCACATTCCAAGTCACTGAAGCTTAAGCCCTCTTCTTCTGAGACCTTGTCCTCACTCACTTGCCCTTGTCCTCCATGTGGCTAGATGCTGATACACCCCTTCCTTTAGTGCTTGAGGTCCCCTGTGGCCACCACACTGCTCCCCTCACTACTGCTCCCCAGCAAGGCACCCCACACTGTGTGTTCATCACAGCACTCATCTTGATATCCTTCTCTGGTCCTCTGCTTGGTGCATCGTCACTTGTCTGGTGGGTTGTGTTTAGTCGAATCTTCCAGATAGAACCCAGGCTTCACAAAGCAGGGCTGATGCTCTTCCTCCTCTGTGTCTCTTTATGCAAGTGTTGGAACTCCTGGGCACATGGTTGGTTGAGGCTTGCCAACTATTGGCTGCAGTGATTGGTTGAGCAACACCTGTATCAGGTCAATGTGGCGAAGAGGGGCCACCTGGATCCACTTCCCTTCTTAAGACCTCACATCCAGAGGGAACACCAAGGCTGTTAGATTGGATGTGATGTGAAATAATGCCATCCCCTGGTCCCTGCCATAGAATGGCCTCAAAGTCTCTCTCACCTGAGCCCTCAGCCCACCAGCCCCAACTGACTCTGTGGTCTCAGCTCCAGGGAGACCTCCCAGAGTGGGGCATTTCCTGAAGGTTGGCTCTTCATCCTGTGGGTTTTGAAGGTTCTGTGTCTGTCCTAAAAGTCCCCTCTGAATCGGAGGGTCCATAGCTGCCTTGTTGGGAGGGCTCAGTCTAGAGAGGAGCCTCACTGCTGTGTGCTGTCAGAGGACTTTCTAACTGTGTCACTGTGCATTTCCGGCAGGCACTGGGAGTCAGTGAGTAGCTTTGGGCCAGCCTGTGGCAGGCAGGCAGCGCGGTGAGCACAGTCCACCTATGATCCCCTGGTTCACTGTCACATGCAACCCATTGCAAGCATGTGCAGCTGGGAATTCCATTTGCACTGGAGGAAAACTGAGGCTCAGACATGACTGTGTCCTGGGTCACATGGCAATGGGCCATGGGTCTGGGTGTCTCAGACAGAACCAAGCTCTTCTCCACTGGCCTAGACAGGCCATGGCTCTGTCAGGCAATGAGGGGGAAGGTGACAGTGTGCTTCCTCAGCCCAGTGACACACACACACAGGCAGCCTCCATCAGAGTGGCCTGTTGACCTGACTCTCATCGCTCTGCTCCCCTGCCTGGCCTCTCGGTAGCCTGGTAGCTCTCCCGTCCTGAGAGCTATGCAAAATCCCTGACATTGGCTGAAGGGCCTCCTCTTGCCTCAAACTCCTGCAAAGACCCTTCTTCTGATTGGGGTTCTCTTGTGGGCCTGGGGGTTATGACTTTGACATTTTGGGGAGTACACAACTCATCTCACATCACTGACTGTTTCAGTCTCTGCCTCATACTCCACCTTGCCCTTGGCCTTCTTTCTGCACCTGCTACCAACAAATACCTTCCTACCTTGGGACTTTCCCCAATGTCTGGAATCAACCCTAGTTCATGTACCCCAAGGCCTCTGGGTCTCTGTGTGGGAAGGTCACCAAGTCACCAAGGAAGACTTTGGCCCCTCTGAGCCAATCCTTACTGCTCTTTGCCTTCACAGCATTCCTCTCACCTTCAAACAAGACGCTTCAGTCTTCACCTTCACACTACATCCCTATTGCCACTCCCCTCACCTCACCCCACTCCCCTCACCTCACCCACTCCGCTCACCTTCACAGTTTCTCAGCAATTCATCAGGTTCAGGCTGGAGGTTTCTCTTCTTGACGTCTTGGTCACCTAACTACTCTGAGGTCTGGATCCCTCTCTGCTTCTTTCACTGCTGTTTCTCTAGAGCCTGGAATGGTGTCTCCTCCACAAAGCACACTCAGTATATGGGAGCAACTAGTTGCTCGTATGAGTCACCAGGTTAAACTAGGTCGTTCTTCTAGTGAGTATCTAGAAGGCATTGGCTCACATGACACTGGATATACAATAAAGAGACTCAATCAGCGTGCAATCCCCAGTGCCCGAGGATGATCATTACCACCATCGTGTTCATCTCACGACCCACCAAGGGCCACTCAACCCTTCCTGGAGCTCCCAGCGGAAGCATTTCCTTGGGACATTGGAAATGAAGTACTTTTTTTTCTTTATGGAACAATGTCAATTAGAGGTCAGGAGAGAGTTGGCACCACTTAGTCCCTCATTTCCCTCGGGAACATGTGTGCCACATTCAGAAGGCCTGGACGGCACCCTTGGTGAGTAGAGAGGCCCAGACCACTGTCCATGCAGGCCACTGGAACCAGTAAGGAAGCACTGTGCTTCAGGGTCAGGGGACAACCAGGACATATCCAGGCCAGGCTAGTGTCTAGCAACCAGCCTGGAGATGGAGCTACTGGTCAGAGCACTCTGCAGCTCTAAGATGGGAACACCAAAATAGGAGCTGGCCATGGTATTAAAAATAGAGAAACAGCAGGAATTTGTCTATAATACATTATTACAGACTTGCAAACCAGAATCCTGACAGAGGGGCATGTTTTCATTTCAGGACAATTAGGGGCATAGGAGGTGTTTACAAATATTCCATGTAAAAATATCAACCTTGTGATGTTACAATCACTGTGTGTATTTTTATTTCAGGTTGTTCTGATGATTTGTGTACACACCCAGATATCGTGTGTGCATGCCTGTTCTATATACATAGATATATCAGGTGCCAAAACAAAGGTGTGGTGATTTAGCAGGATTACTCACCTCCCTAACTGACCCTCTAAATTTATTCTGCAGGCTGCCTTACTTTCCTGCCCTGGAGGAGAACACAGGAGGCACCATGAATCTCCTTGTCACTCTTGGGTGATAAAAGATACTGAACTCCGTTATTAGCATGCCTGGCCCAGTGTAACAATCAGAACCCTAAACTTGATTGAATGGCAGCTTCTCCATCTCCTTTTGCTCTGCCTGTTCAGGGAAGGTTGCTTGCAGGAGGCCCTGGGATGTGGCCAGAGCACCTGCCCCATCCACGCACTCTCCCTTCTCTCTGGGCATGCTGGCAGAGCCTGTCCCCACCGGGGTCTTCTTTGACTACTACGAGTGAGATGGGCCTGGGAGGCACGTGGAGCTGCCTGTCTTTCTGGCAGCTGTGGTGTGTTCAATCTCACACCTTTTCTTAGCAGCTGGAGGGCTCTCACACAGCTCTCTAAAAGCGTTACCAGGGAGCCGACTGCAACCCTTCTACTCTGCTCAGATAGGAACGGAGGGTAGGCTAGGCGAAGCTCTTCCAGTGCTAGTAATCTAGGGCCCCTGGCAGAGTTTGCAACCCTGCATGCGCAGCTGCAGCAGCCAGCAGCCAGCACAGTCAGGTAGTGCCCTGTAGTTTTACAGCTCTTGCTTGGGCCCTGGATGCTGGGGCCTTAGCCCTACAGCCACAGGTGTCACAGCCCTGAGCCTCAGATGTCTGAATTCTTGGCCCTTAACTCTTCCAGTGTGGAGGGCGCACGCTTTCACCTTCTCTGCTGCTTCTGCCAGTCATGCTGCTGTCACTGTCACCACTGCCACACCCGCTGCCACCCCTGGGGAATGCTGTCTTGGCTGTTGGTGCTGGTTCCACAGCTGCCTTTCTGCTGCTGCCCTTGTCACCATTACCACTCCTGGGGTGGCAGCTGCTTTTGCCACTGTCCCCAGCTCTGCTGCTGTCATTCCTGTTGCCAGGGTGGTGGTTACTGCTGTCACACCACTGCTACTGCCTCTTTTCTGTTTGTCCTCAGCTCAGCCCACTTTACTAATGATGAAACTCAAAAATAGGCAAGAAAGACTCAGAGACAGAGAGAGAGAGAGAGAGAGAGAGAGACAGAGACAGAGAAAAGCCCCTCATTGGACATACCAGGGCAGCACAAGAAGGACCACCCAGCTGCTCACATAGTAAGCTGACCAGTCTGCTTATATAGCCAGAAAGGGGGTGTGGCCAGGATGTCAGCACCAATCATGACAGACCTTCATGCAAATGAAGATTGTGTCTGCACCAATCACAGCATCGTTCCTCATGCAAATGAAGGACCCAGTTTTCACCAGTCCTAGGCCTTCTGCAGGACCACCCTCTGGCCTGGGTGGAAATGGCTGTGGGGTCATCTGATGCTCACCAAGGCTGTGATGGCAAAAAGTCCAGTGCCAGCTGCTGGCTGGGACAGCACCTTCAGAAGCCAGAGTTGTGCTTCCACAGCCAGCTGTGGTTGTTGTGCGGCTTCCTCAGGACATCGTGGACTCTCCAAAGCTGCAGTGCTGCATGAGGGCAGTCTGGCTGGCTGCTTGACGGATGGAAGCGTCTACCAGCCATCAATTAGGGAGTCACATTGCTAGGCCCCAAACATCTTAGCTTTGATGAAAGATAAACATTAAAGTCATGCATATGAAAAAGGTTCATTATTAATATTAGCTATGCCTTAACAATAATAAACTCCTGCGCTGGTGCCCCCGCATCTCAGAAGAGGACCAAGGGCCTCTCTTCCAGCTTCCGGCTGGTCCATCCTTAACCTGAGGCCTCCTGTGGCCTCCAGGTTCTGCTAAGGTGAATTCCATCTTCCCAAGGACAAGGTCTTGATGACCCCTTCTGGCCCTCTCTGCTCTGCCCACACGTGTGCACAGCAAGCCTTCCTACGCCCTTTGCACCCTAGATCTCTGGACAAGCAGAGCTGCTCCAGGATCTGGGACCCCACAGGCTCCTTGGTGATTCGGTTGTTTTCTGAGTGGCAAATGGCTTCCCATCTCCCGTTGGATCTAAGCTCTGGAGGTGACAGGCAAGGATGGAGTCGGTGAGGGGCAAAGGTGGTCGTGGGACGCTGTAGCTTGAGGCTGTCCTTGCTTCTGCAGAAAGAACGCGCTCTCCCCAAGACTGAGTGAGCTCGCTAGAGCCCTGCAGCGGGCTGAGTCCTCATCTGCAGGCTGATGGTTCCCTCAAGAGCGGTGAGGGGAAGAAGAGCAGAGCTGGCTGGGCAGGGCTCACCCTTCTTTGTCACCCTCCTGGGAGCCGTGGGGCCACTCGGTGGTGGTGTGCTCAGGGCAGTGCACCAGATCACCTTTTAGGCAGAGCCCAGTCTCAGCTGCCCGGCTTCCGTGTGCTCTGCGTGAAAGAGCCCTTCCAAAGGTAGGGAAAGTTGTTTTGTTGTTGTTGTTATTCTTTTAAAAACAAACTTTTGGAACAGGTGTAGATTTATAAAAAAACTTACAAAGTTAGTGTGGAGAGTTCCCGTGTGTATGCTACCCAGCATTCCTTGCATTAGTCTGGTAGCTGTCTCATAATTAATGAGCCAGTGTCTGTAAGCATTTTTGGCAATATTTGGTTTGAACTCAGGATCGGTTCTGACCTTTGAGGCCCCCGGACCCTTTTGTTTCCCATAAGATCTCTTGCTTTTGCCTGGTGCCAGCCTTGGGCCACAATCCTCCTACCTCCACTTCCTGAGTAGCTGGAACTATAGGTGAACACCACCACACTTAGCTGCTTTTTTGAGATGGAGTCATGTTAACTTTTTGCCTTGGCTGACCTCAAACTGTGATCCTCCTGTCTGTGCTTTCTGGGAGCTGGGATTACAGCTGGGAGCTATCACACTTGTCTGAACAAGTTCTTGTTAGCTAAATGTCATAGCTTATGTAGCTTGCTTGAGAGTCATTGCAGCCACTGTCCTTTCCCATTAGACAGCTAGTCCATTCACGGTAGACTCAGGACTCCATGTGCTCTGACACCATGACCTTCCCAACTTGGTCACCCTGAAAAATGGGGCCAGTATTGTACCACAAGTTGGGATGCCTGTGCTTAGGAAGGATGGTGTGATGGGGACATGAGCCCAGATTTGCCCGAAGGTGGGGACATGGGGCAAAGGCCAGTGAGGCCAGGCCAGGAGGCACTGCCAGGGAGCGGCACTGCCACTCACGGCTTTTTGTATTTGACTCCAAAGCCATGGCTCTCCCCAGGCCTCTTCCTCGGTCCCCCCCAGCCTGTAATCACCTGGTGGATTTGTCTGGTGTGAGACATTTCCTTCCACCTTCTCTCTGACAGATCGTTTGATCCCAAAGTAGCTTTGCTGCTTTGGGCAGCAGATGAGGAAACTGAGTCCCAGAGAAGTTAAGCAAATTTTCCAAGGACACCAGACTATTCCACGGTAGACCCATGACATGGACAATTCACGGATCCCTCCAGCACCCCTGTTTCACATGGGGGAGCTGTGGCTCCGGTCACCAGCGACCAGGTGAAGGAGCAGATCCCCGTTTTCCCGGTTACCATGCAACTCCAGGTATGTGGTTTGAATACAATTGTTGTCTCTGGGATTCTACAAAGAATCCCGGTGTCGCAACGCCAGTCCTCGGCAGCGGCCACCCACATGGAGCCAGGCTCAGAGATGGGGTGACCGTGCTCCCCCGTAGCACAGGCTCTGCCTCCCTCCTGTAGGGGCATGTGGTGAAGGATCGGGGGCACAGCGTTCACCTAGTGTGGGCACCCTGCCTGCAGGGATGGCTTCCCCTGGGCTTCCTTCAACAGAGCAGTGCAGAGCTTCCTCTGCAGCTGGGCACACCCTGGCTGCCCTTCCAAACCCCGTCACCTGCCGGCTAATTGAAGAGCACCAAAGGCTAATGGCAGGGATGAGTGCCTTTGGGGATGGAAGCCAAGTCTCAGCTAACAGGGATGAGGGAGGCCTTCTGGAAGATTTCTTCAGTCAGCTGGGTATCAATCAGTATAGCTATATTAGGGGTTCAGCTTGTGACCTGGTTTTGCCCTGTGACGACTGCCACAGTGATGCCTGGCAGTGCTCAGCCCAGGCACCTGAAACTTGGACTTCCGCCATGGTTGGCACAGTTCCGCAAGGTAGCAGGGTATGTGCGTTGGTGCAGGACCGGTGGGGCTGTGGCTCTGACAGCCAGAAGCCTGCCCAAGCTGGCTCTGGTCCAGAGTTTGTCCACATCTGTGGTCCTGTATCCTAGCACTAGTGCTCTTGGCTCTGAACAGCCACTGCTCACTGTCTGGATTGCCCATAGTTTGGGGGATTCTAGGAGTTTCTAAGCCTGGCTTTGCATCCTTGCATCCATGAGCCACCAAAGACCAGAAGCAGCAGCGGCTCTAGCTTCATGATGGAGTAGAAAGCAGAGCAGCAGTGCTGTGATCAGTACCTGCATGGCCAGTGCTGTGATCAGTACCTGCATGGCCAGCCCACCTCGTGTGTGACACTCGCCTCCCTGGAGCCCACGCCTGGCCTCAGCCTGGCCAGCCTTCATTCTTTGCACCTGCTGAGGTCCCTTTGCCTGAATCTCTTTGTTCCCAGCTCTCCCCATGCCAGGCTTCCTCCACACCATCTCCACAGTGATGTGGGATGTCCCAACAGAGCCATGCCTGGGAGCTGCCTGGACATCTGACCTCTCTCCATTCTGTTTGCTAGCTTACGTTTTCCCGCCAAAATGTAGAATCACACAGATTTTATTTCCCCTTCTATTGCCACAATCCCTTCTGTGACCTTTTATTTCTCTTTTTCTGAGTCAGGCTGGGAACTGTTGATTCACGAAAAGCCAGTCTACACCTTTAAGTATCACCATCATCTGGTTGATTAAGTTTTGTTCTGGCTTGCATTAATTTACTTTGTGCTGCATTTCTCTTTCTTTTCCTTTCTTTGACTTCTGAATCGATCCCACACCACCTTTCTCGCTCACTTACTCTTGCAATGGAGTCCTTGCTGGAGACATCCCAACATCTTTACCTTGGCTGGCATGTGACATCCTTTCCGTAGGCTCAGATCGGGAGGTCAGGAGGTGGTCCCTTGATGGATGGACAGTTTTTCCCTGTTTCTGCCTGAGAATCACAGCTCTTCCACGTCTTCATTCTCTGCTGGAGGCCTTTCTTCCTGTTGCCCTCGCTCTCTCCCCGTCAAGTGAGATGTTCTGGAAACTTGCCTTGTCACCATTGCTTGCTTTCTGCAGGGTCAGCTCTGATCGAATTTCACCCCGATGGGTGTCATGTCTGTGAAGTGCTGTTGTCTTTTTTCTGAATGTCTTAAGCATGGAGCCATCTCAGAACATCACTGACCAAAGTCACCTTCATCTTCTTTGAAGAGGCTTTGCCTTTTCTTCCTAATCCTCAGAGGTCAACAGAGGCTGGGCACTATTCATTGCTGCCACTTTGATTACAAGTGTTGAGTCAACAGCAATGGGTTCGGGGCTGGTCCAGCTCTCCTGGATCCCCATTCTAAGCAGGGGAGACACACAAGCACAGGAGGTGTGGATGGAGGTCAGCGGTGGAGGCCATGCAGTCAGGAGTGGTGGGGTGTTCATCACCGACACACTGATCACAGGAAGTGCTATGTGAGCTGAGTCTGAACCAGGTAGCCAGTCTGCCCCTAAAGCCATCTGAGGAGGACAACTCCGGGCAAGGGAATTTATTACAGTTTGGGTGAGGTTTGAGGGGGTTCCTGAGGGTCCACATGCTGGAGACTTGGTCCCCAAGGGGCAGTGTTCAGTGGCGGGACCTCTAAGAGGGGACGCTGAGCCGTAGGTGGTTATGTCATTGGGAGCACCTCCCTTTGAAGAAATTAGTGCAGTTCTATGGGACCCAGTTTGTTCTCCAAGAGTGGCTTGTTATTAAAAAGCAAGACTGGCCCCTCCCCACCTTCTGGCTTCCTGTCCTGCAATTGATCACCTGCTCTTGCTCGGGCTTCTCCATGATGTCATCTGCCATGTGGTGACACAGCCAACCTTTCCAGAGCCTCTCCGACCTCGGCACCATGCTCTTGGATCTCCAGAATTGTGAGCTAAATCAACCTTTTTTTCTTAACAAATTACCCAGGCTTGGGCATTTTGTTATAGCAACAGAAGACAGACCCGGGCCTCTGGGAAGTGCAAAATTGACATGAGAGTCTGAGTCCACTTAAGCTACTGGGAACAGAATTCCCAACCTGAGCAACAGCCTGAGAGGGAGGTAGGGAGGGAAAAGAGAGGGAGAAAGGACACTTCTCATTGTACCTTGCACAGGAGGGAACCACAGTCAATTTTATCCTTGAGGCTGAGGCTGAAGAAGAGGTTGAGTGTAGAGCACCTTTGGGAGGAAAGTGTTCACAGAATAAATGCCGGGACAGAGGAAAATGCCTTTCAGCTGTGTCTGCTGCATAGTGCTCACTTATGCTGCCAACTGGTTTTGCGTTTCTGTCTTTTTCCTCTGCTCTCTTACCCTTGAGTGAAGGCCAGCTCTACGCAGGCCACAGATGCTCAGAGCTCCCGTGTGGCTCTGCCCAGGCCTCTCTGCCCAGCGCCTTTCTCGTCCTGTGCTGATACTCAGGAGCTCGGCAGGGAGGAGGGAGTGGGTCTTGTGGCATCCAGACCAGCTCTCCACAGCGCTTCTCCTTTGACGTGCCTTCCTGGCACCTAAGAAGCAACACAGTCCCTCTGCCTTCCTTCCATGCAGGGTTCATGCCAGGGGCACTCTCTGTAGCCTGGCCCAGCAGGCCTCTTGTGGACAGCCTGGGTTTCCGGCAAACGCCATCTGAAGCACATTTCTCTGGGGTAATCCTTTGATTGGATTAAAGTTAGGAAATGTCTGTGGGTTAGGCTCTTGTGCCTGGAAGTGCACCAGGAAGGCCAAGCCAAGGTCTCTGTAACGGAGTGGGTGGGAGTCTCCCCATCAAAGGCAGGTGCCATGGAGCTCTCCAGGGTGGCTCAGGCCGCACCAGGATGGCATGCCCATGCCAGTCCAAATCTCAGCAGGACAGAAAGTCCCAGAGCGAGCAGAGAAGCTGTGTGCACAGTGAGGAAGGAGACAGGCCAGGCCCAGAGGGAGGAAAACCAGGTTCTCTTTGAGACAGAGGGACAGTGGTGCCCTGGCTCGTGGATGGCTCCGTTACTGTGTCTTCACAGAGTGGGAAGGGCAAGGTTTCTCTCAGGGACTCACTCATAAGAGCACTGATCCCATTATGACGACTTTCCTCCATGACTTACCACTTCCCAAAGGCAACCCCTGCTAATGCTGTCACCTTGGGGCTTAGGGTTTTAAGCTGTGAACTTGGAGAGCATAACACAAGCATTCAGACCTTAGCGTGAGGTCATAGAACTCCAGGGACGGTCGTGTGTGAGAGGAGTGACTCCCTGCCCCCTAACCAGCCGGCAAGCATCATCTGAAAGGAGGTAACGGATGCAGCACCCTCAGCCCGAGGCCACTGCTGCCTGGGGCCCACTCTGAGGACTGAAGAAGCTGGGCAATCACTCAACCTCTGCAAACGATGCTCCAAGTCCATCTCCATGTCACCCGTTATCCCGAGCAGCAGTGAGCAATTTTCATGTCATTCTTATCAGCTCGAGCAAGGCAATTACTGCAGATCACCGCTGGGCCTGTGGCTCTCCACCAGCCAGACTAGGAGGGAGCCGGCCGGGTGAGCTCTAACTGCTGCTCTTTCAGGGTGAAAGAAAGAATATGATACACCAGCCCTCTTGTCTGGTTCTAAATGATGGCTTTTCTGAACGTCCTTAGGAACTGTCTCCTTGCCTTTGCTTTCTCCAGTGAGAGCAAATGGTGATGCAGATTACAGGGTGGATTCTGTTTCCTTGAGGGGCTAAGGAGAGGATAAAAATGTCTTAAAAATAAGCTTCCAATGGAATATTTGTCTGCTCAAAAATTTTTCCTTCTTCCCTGTCACAGCCCTTCAGACCTGTGGAGAAAATGTCTCTTCTCCAGGCCATTTGCCTCCTTGGGTGCCAAGTGTCACTGGTCTGTTCTTTGCACCGAGTGACCCATCCCTGGGGTCTTCCAATGACACCTGTGGCAGGTGGAGCAGAGAACCAGCATGGCACCCTCACCCAGCCCAGAGCAGGAAGAAGTGCTCCCCTGTGGCCTCTTCCCTTCTGCCCGACCTCCTGCCCATGGTGGGTCTGTACAGGGTCCATCTGCTCAATGCCCACTCACGGTCTCCACAGGAGAACACACGGGACTTACAACACGTCCAAAATCTCACAATCAGCAGAGATGAGAATCAGAAACGTCAGGGGCCCTGCATGGTTCTGTGTGATGCTTTTCAACTCAGTGTCTTCACTGGGAAAGTGGGGATGTTTTAATCACAGATTTCTTATTAGAACCAGGTAGAATGGAACATTTAAAAGCACCAACCACAACCTTGGGGTCCAAGATGGCAGATTCAATTGTCCTCACACAAAGTACTTCCATAGCTGGTGCCCCACATTTTGGCTTTATGAAATTGATTTTTCTACCTAATCCTTCATCCGTCCATTCAGTGTCTCTTGGGTGCTCACCGTGTTCCCCATGCTGTCCTCTCCAGTGCTCTCCAAACCAAGTGCTCTCACGGCCAGCTGCCACATCTTTCCATTGCCCGGGAGCCTGGCACACGACCCTCCCCGAGTGTCATGCAGAGCCACTCACGGTCCCCCAGCAGCGGAATTGACAGGTCCTCTGCGGAGGAAGGGGGACTGGGAGGTTAGGCCAGCCATGACAGCTGCACGTCAGCCTGCCCTCACTGCCTGCCTATTCTTAATGGAAACTGAGCATTCATTCCCAAATATTTACTGACTTCATTCTGAGTGCCACGCCAGATCAAAGTGCCTGTTCTGAGACACTGTTTCTGAACTCACTGGTCTCTACCAGCTGCCTCCTTAAGGGATTGTTGTCACTTGGAGTGATGGCTGGTTCCCCTGGTGTCCCCAGGTTTCAAAGCTATTCCTGGGCTACAGAACTGGGAAGCCATAGGCTTTGGATTCAGGATCCCGTGCCAAATTGCTTTTCAAAGTCACACAGCTAAAAACTACTTTGTTTCCTTTCCCAGAGTCCAGGTGGGCCTTTGCTGTGGTGCCAGCCGTAACCCAAAGGCACACACAGGATTTCTGTCCAAAGTGGAAGATTCTCTCATGCACATGGCCAGGTGTTCTAGTTCTGCTTCGAACCCAGGCGCTACATTACGTGTCAAAGTAAAGTTCAGATGAAAATAAGGAGAATCTGCCACATAGGTGATCCTGCCATATGAACTCAGTTTCTCTCACCAGCACTGCCCAGTGGAGCTCTCCTGTGCTGAAAAGGTCCCAGGTCTCTGTTCAATATGGCAGCCACTGGCCCCATGTGGCTATTGAACAATTAAGGGCTGAGAATTGTTGCGTGAGATTTTATTTAATTTTAATTAATTTAATTCAACTTAAATTTACTTGCATGTATACATTGGAGCATAAACACTATATACATTAATGTAGTGTTTTGATATGTGAGTCCACTTTGTAATGCTTAAATCAGGAGATAAATGTCCTCAAGCATTTATGGTTTCTCTATGGAGAAAACATTCAGTATCCTTCTGTCTGGCTTTTTGTGCTGTACATTACTGCCACACGTTTAAATAACTGTGTGTGATTGCTGACTACTGCATAGACAAAACAGCTCAAAAGCCCTTGTCACACTTGGGAAAAGCACACACAGAAGACACACACATGGGATGCACAGACATGTACACACATAACTGCCATAGGATGAGAGGGTAACGGGGACTTCACTGACAGTGGGAGCAAGGGGATCAAATCTAGACACAGTCTCCACCGCTCAGGCTGGAGCAAAGGACAATGTCAGGAGAGCCTCCCTTGATGTCCACGGTCAGGGCTCGGCAAAGGATGGCCATGAGTTGGATGTGGTTCACTGCCTTTTTTCACAGATAACTTTTTCATGGGACACGCTCTTCCCTGTGTGCTCCTGTCACCTGTGGCCTGCTTTTACATGGCACCAGCAAAGCTGAGGTTGTGGTGATTGTGTGGGCCACAGAGGCTAAAACGTTGCTATCTGTCCCTGAGTAGAAAATCTCCATGAGTCACTCACTTCCCTAGGTTCACAGGGGAGTTGCTCTTGACTGAAGGAAGTCATGTTTCCCTCATTCTCCTTGGGGCCTGGTGGATGCAGAGGGTGGACTTTGCCCCCTCCCCTAAAGTGAGGACAACCACGAGGGCCACTGCAGCTCCAGAGCTCCCCATGTGACCAGCCAGAGCTGCTGTTAGAACTGTGCCCAGTCCATCTTCTCCTTTGACGGCATCCTCCTGCTCTCATTCTCTCATACTGTTCCCAAGAATGTACCAACAACCTGTGAGCACACAAATCTTTGTCTCAGGGTCAGTCTACAGAGGAGTTCTGCCTGAGAGAGAGGTCTGGAAACTTCCCCCTGACTTTGGATTGATACCACAAAGGAACATCTCCCACAGGGAAGAATCTGTGCAAAGAGCAAATCCTGTAAGGCCTGCTCCCCCAGATCAAAGTGAGCTTGGTTAGCTACAGGGCCTGAGAACACTGGTGTTTCTAGAGCAGTCATTGGCCATAGCAAATAGAGCTCCTCTTTAGAGGAACATCATCCATAACATTTAGTAATCTCTACAACTTTCCAAATCCACTATCCAGGCATATGAGGAACCATCGACATTATGGTTCCTCAAAAGAAATGATAGTCAATAGGAACATGTCCATAGGGATTCAGATAATGAGTTATCAGATAATCACATCTGATGTTCCTAAGAAAGTAAAAGACAAGATTAAAAGTTTATGTTGAAAATTGGCAACTGAATTGGTAAAGAAAAATCTGTGGAAAATCTAGGATTACGAGGCAAAGAAAATGAAAGATTTGATGGAAGGTTTAATTTAAAATTAGACATGGTTGAAGAGAAAATTAGAAAACTGGAAGACAAATTGGAGGAAAATATCCAGACATGAACTTAGTAATGAAGAGACTTTAGAAATATATAAAGAGAAATAAAAGGCACACAGAGCATGATATAGAAGTTTAATACATGTGCATTTGAAGTCTCATAGCAGAGGAAGATGGATATGGTGTAGAACCAATATTTTAAAGCAATAAGGATGAGAACATCCCCAAAGTGACTGTTAATGTGAAGTCATATCTGGTAGAAAAATGTAGGCAGGATCAGTAAGAAAAGCACAATTAATTACAAACTAGAAGCCCCATGAAAACCAAAGACAAACAGAAAAGCTCAACATTGACAAATTTTAAGTTTTCCTTCAAAGGAACAATGATAATCTGTTAACTAATATCTCAAGAGAAGAACAAAACCCAGATGAACACCATATCACCAATGCACAAGGTGATATGGAACGAGGGATTTGGAACAACACAATAACCAGGGGACCCTCATTCACGTGGAAACTAGCACAGTTTGAATCAACCCTTTGTTCAGAAACATCTATTTGGAAAATGTTTTGAATTTAATGTTAACAAAAATAATACATGCAATAAGCCTAAACCAATGTGTAAGTGGACAGTTCTGAGGTAGAAATTTGAGAAAGAAAAGTGAGTTGTTTCAACATAGGAAGGTGAAACATGTCTAATGGAATAATTGTTTCCTTGATTTACGGTACATCAACACTCCTCCCTGTGCATTTTTAATCAGCAAGTGTTCCAGAAGGCCTGGCATTGATGTGGAGGGTAGAGGAGGTCTTTTTGGTAACGAGAACCTGAGGGGAAAATACATTCATCCCCCACCCCACATCAAACAGAGAAACAAGGAAATTCAGACATATTTTAGAGTTAAATGCAAATGATAAATTATTAAAATGTATTGAAGTATCAGAAGCAGTTTTTGAATGGAGGAGGGTAGCAGGAAGATTTTTACTTAGACACAAGAGCACTCAGGAATGCAGAGACTGGTAGGTTGGGTGTCTTCAGATATGAGAACTTCACACATCAGTGACCAGAAGGCTGATGAGGGAGGAGGACCTTTGCCATTTGACGTCCAACCCTTGTAATCGGCAGATTCCTTAAATAAGATTCAAAGATCACTTGAAAAATCATAAAACACCTGCACAAACATGTTCATTGCAGCACTATTCACAATAGCCAAGTCACACAATTAGCTTAGGTGCCCATCAACAGTTGAATGGATTTTTAAAAAAATGAAATATGCACAGTGACTGTCAGCCATAAAGGAGAATGAAATGATGTCGTCTGCAGGAAAATGGATATCACCATATTGAGGGAATAAGGCAGAGTCAGAAAGACAAACTGCATGTTTTTCTTACATGAAATCTAGATAGAACAGAAGGACATGAACCAAACAGGGGACTACTAGGGACCAGCGGGAGGGGAAGGGCGAGTATAGTTGAAGTACAGGATACAGCCATGTGGAAAAGTCACAACGAAACCCACCCCTCACTTTGTGCAATGAGCATCTACACCAATAAAAATTACAAATAAAGATTAGATTCAGTTAAGATGAAAAGCTTAAGGTTATAAAAATTATATAAGTAAGAAAAGAAAATGCAACCCTTAGATATTACAAAAGAGAATTGCTACAGGACAAATAAACATAAGGCAAGATGATCAACTCTTTGATTATCAGGGAAATACAAACCAAGACTAGCTCCATTTGTCCATTTTGTGTTACTGTGACACAATCCCTAAAGTGGGACAAGTGAGTATTAAGAAAAGAGGTTTACTTAGCTGATGGTTTTGGAGGTTCAGAGGTCTGGCGCTGGCTTTGGCCTGGTGAAGGCCAGGGTGAGGGACATCTGTGTGGGGAAGAGACATAGCTCCAACAGGAAGCCAGAGAGAGTCCAGAGTCCTATAGCCATCTCCAGGGCATGTCCCCCAGCCCCCTGACCTAAAAGCCTTCCCCACGCCCTCCTCCAAAGGCTCCACTGCTTCCCAATATGAGTGCTACAGGGACAAGTGTCCAGCACAGGAACCCTTGAGGTGCAAACTACACCCCAACCTCAGCACTGGCAGAGCAGCTATGATGCAAACAGCCAGGAAAATCTAAAAGTCCGCAAGGCGTGATGAGCCTGCAGCTCTGCTCAGTACAGGGGTGTTGATGTCTCACCTCTGTGATGCCTCGAAGGCCAGCACCCCACAGGAACAAGCACACGTACAGCACCAACTGCACACGATGCACTCACAGCTGCGCTGCTCCTCACGCCAGCCGCAAATCCCACACAACGCCCATGAGGCCATGCTGCAGTCACTGTGTCTGTCTGTGTCTCTTCATGTCTGTGGGTCTCTGTGTGTGTGTGTCTGTGTGTATCTGTTCCTCTGTGTGTCTGCGTGTCCGTGTGTGTCTCTCTCTTTGCGTGTCTGTGTTCGTGTGTGTCCATGTCTGTGTGTATGTGTGTGTCTGTGTTCATGTGTGCCTATGTCTGTGTGTCTGTGTGTATCTGTGTTAGCATGTGCCCATGTCTGTGTGCCTGCATGTCTGTCTGTCTTGGTGTCTCTGTGTGTCTGTCTGTGTGTCTGTTTGTCTGTGTGGGTTTTAGAAATAGGCAAAAACAATCCATAGCACTGGAAGTCAAGATGGCAGCTCAGTGAGGAAGAGGGAGAACGGGGGGATAGAGGAATGAAAGATGAATTCAGACATTTGTGTTGTTCTACTTCTTAGCCAGGGATGTGGGTGTATGGACATGGCTGTCCATGATTTGTTAAGTGACTATCCTCTGAAATATGTGTGTATATATGCACATATAAAATATATTTGTGTAAAATAATTCCATAGAGCCAGCTTCAAATAACCAAAATGTATAGAAGAGGAGGTCAGATCTGGTGGGAATTTGGCATGGATTATTGTTCCTAAGTAAGAAGAATCATATAATTAACTTCAGAAAAAAATTACAAGAGTTATAATTAGCCAGTAGCTTTTTGTGTATGGCTCATACATGTTTGCACAGTACAACTTATGTGAATATTGAATATAAACCAATTCTGGAGTTATTATGTGTGTGTGATACAGTGGTCAGAGGAAAAGCGTGTAGGTAAGTTTCATAACAATCATAAGAAAATCACATCCCCTACCTCATTGGTAGATTTTAAAATTATATATTGCCTAAGTTCAATAAAAACAAATGTTAAAGAAATTCTGTCTACAGCTATGCTCCGTGTACAATATGAGTGAAACCTTGAACAGTTAACTGCTTAAAGGAGCTCTCATCCGTGACACACACTGAATAACTCACAGGCTTTGTAAACTCCCAGAAAAGCTTGTGACACACGGATGTCATCCACCAAGATAATCGATGGAACTATGACGTCACAATCAGATAAGCGAGAGCAGGAAAAATCTGTGTAAGTCCACTGTACACAGATAGATCCCTTATTGGATCAATAGGGGATTACTGATCTCACAGGGCTGATGACAAGGACATGGGAATGGTGGGGAAGCCTGTCACAGGGGATGTCACAGGGGAAAGAAGGAAGGATCAGTTTTATCTCAAGATGCCACAGATGCAGTTGATAAAAGTCAAGGCTCATTTCTGATAAAGACCACTTAGGGAACAAGCGATGATGAAGTGCTCTTATCTTGATAAAAAAGTACCAGAAGCTGGAAGCCAGCATCTCCCGTGGCTGAGACATTGTGCCATCCTCCAGTCAGCTCAGCAGGGAATCTGACCTACACCACCTTTGCTACAGGCAAAGGGCCCCACCAGCGGAAAAAGAAAAATGAGTGCGAATGGGAGGAACTTATGCATATGAAAACACTCTTTGCTACAAAGTGCAGAAGAGTACACCGCTGGATTGCTGGATGGGTCAGGAGAGCTTGGTAACCTGGGCCAGATTAATCAGCTATGAAAATCAATAGCCTTTCTATAACAGGCAACCACCGAACAGAAAATGTAATAGGAAAAACAAGATTCCCTTCACAGCTGAAATCATAGCGCAAAAGGTCCCAGACAACTCTTACCCAAGGTAAGAGAGTTGAGGGCTGGTGGGGTGGCTTAAGTGGAAGAGTGCCTGCCTAGCAAGTTGGAGACCCTGAGTTCAAATCCCAGTACTGCCACCAAATACTTTTTTTTAAAAGTCAGAGTTGGCCTCCATGGATGAAAAGCCAGCCCTTCCATTGATCTTAGCCTTAGCAGACCTTACTACAGTCAGCATCCAAAATTCCCCATGTCCACAAACATACATTTCTTTCTGGTTTGGATGATAGTCAGGTGTGGATCTGGGGATGTGACCTCTGTGGGGCTCTGCCAGACCTGCACTCCTTCCCTCTGTGGGCTCAGGTTCGGGGGAAGTCTCTGCCTTCAGGTGCGGGATCTGAGAGTGGGAGGATGAGTGACAGGGCAGGTGGCTGCTGGGGGCCAGGCCTGCAGGTGGCTTCTGTTGTTTCTGCCACTTTCCACCATTTAGAACTTGGGCATGTGGTCACACCACTGTGAGGGAAGATGTGGACATCACCCTCATATCCAGGAATGGGAAAGGACAGAGGATTCTCCCAAATGCCTCCACCCAGCACAGGACGAAGCCTGGTAAAGATGCTGTTTCCCAAATGCCAAGTGTTCTGCTTACAGTTGACACAGTGTCCATGGGATTGGGTCCAAGACCCCAGGGATACCAAGATCCCGGGATGCTTAAATCCCTATTTGAAATGGCATAGTGTTTGCTCATGACCTACGCACACCCCTCTGTAGCTGTAAATCACCTGCAGATTACTCACCATACCTAAGGCAAGGCAAGCCCTTGTGGATGGGTCTTCATTTGCAATTTGTAGGGAATAATGACAGGAACTCTGTACAGACACAGTCATCATAGACACCTCTCCATTGTGTGTCTACAGTTGGTTGAATCTGTGGATTCGGACCCTGAACGAGGGGGAGGTTGAATTTATCTTGAGAGCATCCCAGTGGATTTTCTTAAGGAAACTGATCTGCAGGTTGTCAGGTCTGCGTGGACAGCCAGTGTACAGAAGCCTGCGGCACAGTTTTGAAAAGGTCCAGTGTGGGCCTGAGTATGGACACGGGTTACCCTACTGATGTGTCACTGATGTGTCACAAAGGTAAAGCAATGAAAGTGTGGGGCAGAGCCGGGCATTGGTGGCTCAAGCTTGTAATCCTAGCTGCTTGGGAGGCTGAGATTGTTAAGATGGTGATTTGAGGCCAGCCCAGGCCCCACCCTAAAAAGTTTGCAATACTCCATCTCAATGGAAAATAACTGGACATTCTGGCAAGCCTGTAATCCCAGCAATGGCAGGAAGCTTAAAATAGGAGGGTTTTGGAGACCTTATCTCCAAAATAACTGCAGCAAAAAGAGCTTGGAGAAGTGGCTCGAGTTGTATAGCACCCTGCCCACTGAGCATGAAGTCCTGAGTTCAAGCCCCAGTACCACCAAAAAAGAAAAAAACCTGTGGCATCAGTGTGAGATATCCAGATAAGAAGCCTTACTAGGCAACCCAGAAACAATCAGGCACAGAGGGACTGTGCACGGAATAGTGTTAAGTTAGAAGACAAAGGGTGGCACTTCAAGTTGGTGAGGTCTGGAAATCTTTGAAGTGATGTTGAGGCTTTGGCTGCCTACTTGAGTAAGGAAAGCACGGGTGTATCATCGCTTGTAGCATATAGAAATAAGTTGCAGCTGCATTGGAAAATAAGCCTGGAAAGTGTCTGTGTGATCAGAGGCAGGGGACAGCATAGTGACAAGAAAGAATTAGCAGCCCTACCAAGAGGATTGACAAGTTTCCTGTGACAAATGACAAAACATGCATAGTTGATCGACAACTGGTAGAGTGACAAAAATACTTTCAATAAAATCAGGCAAAAGATTAATATACAGAATTACAAAGCTTTTGAGCAATCATTGAGAAAAAGATAGCTCATGAGAAACAGTCAAAAATATGGATGGAAGATTCACTGAACATAAAATAATCAACCCAAAAAACACATGAAAAGATTACAAAATATAAGCCGGATGCCCTGAGACCCCATCTCAAAGGAAAAAAAAGCTGGGCGTGATGGCGCATGTCTGTCATCTGAGGAAGTGTGGGAGGCTTTAAATAGAAGTGTGGTGTCCAAGCTGACCTGGGCAGAAAAAAAAAGCAAGGCTTCAGCTCCAAAATAATCAGAGCGAGAAGAGCTGGAGGTATGGCTGCCATGGTAGAACACCTGCCTTGCAAGTGCAAAGCTGAGTTCAAACACCAGAACCAGAAAAAAAAAAGATTATAGAATACAACCTAAAACAAGAACTTCCCCCTCATATTAGGGGAAAAGTATAAAACTTCATAACCAGAAGTACTGGCGAGGATGCACCGTGTTTGCTGTTGCTGGGAGCCTGCACGGGTACAGCATTTTAAGATGGTGGCCGTGCCTCTTGGCTCCAGTGCTGCCATTTAGACTCTCTGTAAAAGAAGAACCAATTCACGTGCACGAGACACACAAGCTTGTACATGAGAAATACTCCTCCTTTGCATATGTGTAATGGCAAAACCATGAAACAGAATGAAATAATCACGCAGAGAGAAAGGGTGAGCTTAATTGTGACGTGTGCAATCAACAGCACGGCTGAAGCTCCAAGTGCACTGCAGGCTGGCTGTGAATTTAAGAAGAGACATTGTTAAGTGTAAAAAGCAAGTCATGGAAGTCTAACACAATTCCATCAATGCCGGAACCCACACAAAACCCAGGACAGGGAGAGGGAGAAGGGAACACTCTGGAAGCCGCCTCATGGATGATCTGGTGGCATCTGATCAGGGGAGTGTGAGAAGAGGGACCCCACGAATGAAGAAGATGCTCTGACCTTGCACAAGGTGCTTCAGGACCCCTCTTTAGCTGAAGCTGTGCTGAGTATTATTTTATAATAATAAGAGACAAGGCAGTGGAGCACCCCCCTCCTTTACTGTCCTGTCCTCTTTCTTCAGAGCCAGTCCTTGTGCCATCAGCATTTCCTGTGCAGACCCTCCCTCCCCAGCTCTGAGGAAGTGTGGACTGGTCTGCATCCTTGTGCCTGTCAGTGTGTGTCACTCAGTACTAAGGGAAGGCAAGGCTTGCAGCAGAGGGGTCACTCCCACCCTCCACCCCAGAGGCTGCCCAGGTGTCTTCCAGGAGTGGTTCCAGAGGGCCAAGTGGGGGCCATCCTGACAAAGACCACCTTGATGGATCCATTAGCATCTCTGGTGCTTCCCTCAAGGTCTCAGACCCGTCCAGGGGCCTCAGGAAGACCTGTATTGCCCTCTTGGTGCCATCCCCTATCTCCCGAGTCTCTCTTACTGTCCAGGCGGAGTTGTCCCCAGTGGCTTGGTCCGACTCCAGCCTCTCAGCTCCTCCTTTTTTTCCCTTTCTTTGATTTCTCCTATCAGGCACTGGTGTCACGTGTGCGTCCCTGCTGTCAACCCTTCTTTTTCATTTCAAGCCACCCCAGCACTTCCCTTGCCCCATTCAGAGTCTGATTTTTGACCCCAGTCTGACCTCTTCCTGATGTCCAAATGTGGCAGGGGACCGATACCGTGCACCTGAGGGCACTGCTGTCAGAGCCCTGCAGCCGCCTGTGTTGCTATGTCACGGGCTGCGGTGTCCCAGGGAGGAGAGTCGCCAGCTGCCCCAGGATCTGATCCAGGGAGCAGCTCTTTGGAGGCTCAGGAGGCCCCCCCCGACTCTCTGCCTTGGAATCCCATGGCTGGTGTTTGCACATGGACAGCTAGACTCCTGGGTTTTTACATGGCTCCAGGCATCTCTCCCACCTGGGTTGTAAATGCACGAATAGAGGCAGCAAAACTGAGACTACACGTATCCTTGGAAAGCAAACCAACATTTTCTTCTGAGCGAGGGTCTTGTTGTGTAGCCCAGGCTGTCCTCAGCCTCCGGAGTAGCTGCAATGACAGTTGCACGAGCTGGACCAGGCTTCCTCTGTGCATGTCCCCTGCTATGCCAGCTCCTCATGTGTGGAGCGTCCAATCTTCACAACAACTTTGGGAAGAGGAAAGTTATACCGACTGTAGATAAGACAAGGACATTTCTGTCCTGTCCTTCTCACCAGTGGTACTGCCTTGGCAAAAGGACTTCGAGTCTTTCAGCTTCAGTTCAAAGGTTAGAGGCCACAGTGCTTTGGAATGGGGTCAAGTCAACAAGTGACTATTGAGCAAAAAGTGTGTGTGTAGAACCACTCTGGGCAACGCAGCACAGACAGAGGTGGCCATGTCAGAATCCATGTGTTCAAGTGTCCCTGACCTATTAGAAAGCAAACCAAATGTTTATGAACGAAGCAAACGGAGTCCCATAGGCGTTTGTTAAGCACCATTGCTGTGACAGACGCAGTTTCAATGTCAGAGCATTGAAACAGCGATCGCTTTGCCATTAGCAGAAACCAGGTTCTGTGAATTATAATGGAAACCCTGCCAATTCAGTCAGAAGAGGAACAAGGTGGCTCTGCTTCATCCACTTAAGACTTTCAGTGACTCTCATGTGAATAGACCTGGAAACATTTCCTTCTTGTGTCACAGTCACAGGCACATAGGATAACGTTTAACAGAAACCCTTCATATGCAGAGCTGAGCTTGTGTGAAATGAAGGGAAATATTGAGGAACAAAATTAGAGAGAGTCCAAAGTCAGCACAGTTGGCTAGTCCTGCAGCCAGCATTTCCCCAGGGGTCTTTCCCACTTTGTAAACGTAAATGCTTGCTTGAAACAGAGATAAATCTTTAGGTCCCTGCAGAGGAGAGGTTGTAAAGTGGCTTCTGTACAATTACTGGGAACTTGGAGGAGTACACATTCAGGAAAACCTACCAGAGATGAATGTCACCAGCCAACAAGAGGAAAATGTGACACTCTCAAGCAGGACTCTATGCAGAAGTGTTCTGTGGTCGTATTCACAGTAGCTCTTCTAGATTTGGGCTCAAAGTGACATTTCCTACCCCATCTAGCAAACTCTAAGTGAGGCGATGAGGTCAACCTTGGTTGGAAGCCCCTGAAGAAACCTGTTAGAAGCAACCAAATTCCTCCCAGTGTTCATGTTTCCTCAAGGCCACCTCTACAATTCCCAACAGAGGAGCTTCTGCCAACCATGAGGTGACAATACAAAACCACCAAGCTTTAAAAAGCAACCCAGCAGAAGAATGTGAGCCTTTGGAAATAATAGAGAGCAGATTTTAACCAGGGAGAATTCAAATGATAGAATTGTTGCAGACAAAGTATGAAATATATGCACTTAAAGATGTATTATAAATTAAAAGATAACATGGAGGATTTTTTTTTTGGAGGTGGTGGGGTTTGAACTCAGGGTTTTGTGTTTGCTAGGCAGGTGCTCTACCTCTTAGGTCCCCAGCTAGGATGACACTGAAATTGTCAAAAGGAGAAGACACCATTGGGAAACACCAGAGAGATTTAGAGGAAGAAACAAAACAGAAAAAATTAGAAATATCACATGCAATTAATAAAACTAAAAAAGAGAGGATGAATTAAATATCAAGACTGGTACAGCTAAAGAAGGAATTGTTGAAACAGAGTATGAACCTGAAGAAACTTTGTAAGATTTACCTAAACAGAAAATTCTGGAATGCAGAAAGAGAAGTTTCAGTAGTAAGGATTGAAATGGAAGATTATCTTAATGTAATTAGATTTCCAAAATTAGAGAACATGAAACAGTTTTTAATCCCCCAAATAAAAGAAACTGATGCAGAGAGAATTGATGACACATTCTGATATGTGTGGATAACTTCTAAACCAGTATTGCACATAGTAATCTCGGTAACCAGTTTCTGAGTTAAAACCATGTGGTGAGATGAAAATACAGGGAAATTAACACCATATTTGGGAAGGAAGATATGTGGAATTAATTAACCATAAAGTCTTCATACCATTAACATTCAGAATACACACTGGAAAAATCTGAGATTTGACATTGGGTGTGTTAATTAAAACTTTTTAGTTTATAAACAGTCCTGCCTGTAACAGATTTAAAAAAACCATTGTGAAACAAAAATGTTGAAGTAGCAGAAAGAGAACAAAAATAACACACAGAATTATTAGAAAATAAATCCAACTATATCCATAATCAGAATAAATGAAGATGGATTAAGCACTCAATTTAAAGGCAGAGTTTGAAATTCTTTGAAATGCCCAATGGAATAATATTTATAAGGCACACACTAAACACATGTATATTGAAAGATAGGATAAAGTCACAAATAGCGCATCAACCAAATAGACGACAAAGGGTAACACTGCATTTGGCCAAGTCATAGTTTGCATTTTTCTAAGACTAGGTTATGACTCCACGGGAGAGAAGAGGTGGACTGGCCCACTGCTCGTCCCCCTGACACAGGGACTGGTAAGTGTGGGGTGTCCCAGTCCTTTAGCAGTCACTGACTACCTCAAGGAGTCTGGACAGAGCTGAATATGCAGCCAAGACCTAATGATGACAAGATGAAGAAATGTTGTCACCTTGTTGGTCAGGGGGTTGGTTAACCACAAGTTAAACCAGTTCCATCAAAGGTGCAGCCCAGGTGACTCTGAGGCACCCCGGTCACCAGCTGTACCCCAGCCTCACATGGGGGGCACTTCTGAGAGGTCACAGTCTCTTACACTCCTCAGTCTGCAATGTCTGAACCGAAGCAGAGCAATATTTTATGCCAATCATGGGAATCCAATGCACAGAAGCAGGATGAAAGACGTCCAGTTTATCACGATCAGCAAGCAAGGGCTGTAGAACAGCTTTTATAGATGGTAACGGTATCATGATAAGATGTGTCCATAATGAATAAAGGGATGGAGAGTTTCAGACAGAAATTCTAAATAAAGAGCAATTCTAGAATGGATTAAAACCAAAGTTAATTAAATGGGCTTTAAAGCAGATAAGACTCTCTAGAAGAGAGTTACCAGTGATAGTGAAGACCGATCAGCATTGCATTTCCAACATGAACCGTACGGGAAGAGATACTGGGTAAAGAATAGAGCCCAGAACTCAGCCTCAGTAACCCGTGGCATGAGGAAACCTCCCCGCGAGCCTCACTTGGGCTGACGAGGGGATGAGGCAGTCAGAATGGGAGGCGGGTGCTCACCGCACTATTTTCCAGTCCACAAATCCACAAAGCCCAGTGACTCAGGCTCATCAGCATCAAATTGTTGAAAACACAGAGAAAACCACAGAGGCCCCACTGGGGGTAGAGGAGGCACATCACAAGCAGAGCGATGGTGAGCTGGACGGCCTGACTGTCACCAGAAACAAAGAAGGCGGGGAGGGACTCAGGGACACAGTGACAGGCCAAAGCCAGGCAATGCCGTAAGCCTCAAACCCCATAGCCAGGGAAACTGTGTAGAGTAAAGTTCTAAGTAGAGTGACTAACAGTGAGTAGCATACTTCAGAATCGCTCACAGTAAATTTGAATGCTCTCTGCAAAAACAAGTATTTGAGGTTCTGGGCATACTAGGTAACTGGACTTAATTACTCCACATTTGCATTCATAAATCGTAGCCTCTTTTATACCCCATAAGCGCATGAATTTATAATTTGTTAATTTGTAATTAGAATTAATTTTTTGTGCAAAGGGGGATTGAGTCTGTGGCCTCTCCGTTTTTTTGGATATTTTTCTGAGATAGGAGCTTGCTAACTTTTCCCAGCTGGCCTTGAATCTTGATCCTCCTCCTAGTTGCTGGGATTACAAGCATGAACAACAATGCCCAGTTAAAATGAAAATTTTTTAAACAGTGAAGTTTAAAGAATCAAATAATGACATAAGAAACAACAGCAGTGTAAAGCTGAAGGGACGTTCTGCTGGATGAATGCTGACATGAGCAAGAGGGCCAAAACCAGAAATCCATCAGTGAGTTGAAAGTGCCACACCTTGTTCTGCCTTTACAAATGCTTTCAAGATGATTGCTTCAACCAAAGCAGCAGGAAAAAAGCATGGGGGATTTACCAGACACATGAAAGGAAGACACCAAGAACAGGAGGGAGGAACAGAAATGCATAGTCTGTGTAAGGAGTGTTAAAATGCTAACTCAAGGTCGACCCCATTCATTTAAGAACGTCAGTGATGACTCCTAGAGAAATCATGAAAAAAAGTACATAGCCGAAAGCGAAATGGGGCATATGGTGGAAGAGAAAACCACCTTCATATCAAAAAGAAAGCAGAAGTGAAGAAAACGTATGAGCTTCAACCTCACCAACTGATAGCTACATTACATACAAGGGGCCTAACACCTCTCCTTCTACCTTACAGTGACTGCTGTAGGATTGCCACCCTAGGATAGAAAACTGAAAAAAGTGACAAAGCCTCTGTTAAGACATCTGACCACATCTAGTGCGAGATGTAGACCAGGAGAAAAGAAAAACATGCTGCAAGCCCCGTCTTGTGAAGCTGGGTTTCTGTCAGGACGCCGTGTCTAAACCATCCCAAATTGGATCCCCGAACTTGCCAAGTGACGGAGAATATGCCAAAGTCTATTAAAGTTGAAGAGAGGTTTTTTTGGAGGGGGAGGGTTCTGGGGTTTGAACTCAGCTTCGCACTTGCAAAGCAGGTGCTCTACCACTTGAGCCAAATCTCTAGCCCATTTTGCCCTGGTTATTTTGGAGAAGGGGTTTCAGGAACTGTTTGCCGGGGTGGTCTTGAACTGCAATCCTCCCAAGTAGCTAGGACTGCAGGTGTCAGCCAGGTTGAAATTTGTAGGGCAGAGCACAAGAAGTAGACAACTACTCAGGAAAATAGCCCCAGTTGTATGAGGCAGGACCAAGAAGAAATATTAGAGAAAGAAACCATAAGACAGGGAAATGAACATCACAAGAGTTAGAAAAGACCAAGGTCAAAATCCCACTGAACAACGAACAGACACCTACACAACAAAGGACAAGAATGAAAAACAGGTCAGGCTAAGGGGTGAGCACTAACAGGAGGGGGGTAAAAGAAAGAAGTTAAGAAGTGAATGCGGTTGATGTACTTTCTATACAAGAATGAATATACAGTTTTTAAACATGTTTAAAGTAGCATAAGAGGGGGACTAAGGTAGAAAGGAGAAAAAGGGAGGGATGACCCCATTTGGTTATAATACATATACACATGGAAATGTCAGATAAAACTCCCTGTAGTGCTATCTTATGCAAACAGACATGCCTTTAAAAAACAAAAAAGGACAGGAAGGTTAGACAGTTCCAATCTGAGGGTTGTACCAGTAGGAGGGAGGATAAAGGAATATGCTGGAAATACCATGTACTCACGTATGAAAATGGAGAAATGACACCTGTTGAAACCATTCTAAGAAGGAGGGAGGATGAGGGATAAAGGAGACTGATGGGGTGAATTTAGCTAAGACATAGTATAAGCACTCTTGTGAATGTTACAAAAGGACAACAATAATACGACAATAAAATTTTTTTAAAAAAACAAAAAGAATTAGAAAGGAAGGAACAAAACTCTCATTATTCCCAGAAAATGCCACGAGTTACAGAGATAACCGAAGTAATATATAAGTTATGAAAATAGTGAGAAGTTGCAAGAGATATGAGGAGTTATAAAAAATGAATTGAATTCTGATGTTTTGATGTCAACGTCAGAAACAGCAAAAGCTAGACAGTACTAGAAATAAATTAAAAGTTTCAGTACCTTATTGACAAAAGTGTGCAAATTGTGATTGGAGATGTTAAGAGCTGAAAATGGCACGATGTGTGTGTATTTTACAGTAGACTCAATATTGTGGATGTGCCCATTTTCCCAAACTAAGTCCCCAAATTAAAGAAAGTCCAATTAGAACCAGAGCAGGGTTCCCCACAAAACATTTTGTGGCACAGCAAAGAGCTTAGAATAACAGTTTGTACCAGAAAGAACGGATTTTTTGTAAAATGACCTGAGAGTATCGGTGTTAGCACAGATTCACTCACGGACTATCCTGACAAAGCAGGAAGAGCTCCATCAGGACACCATGGAGACGTAGCTAAGAGACAGAACTTCAGATACCAAAGAATCAGCAGAATATTTGCAGTCTTTGTGGTGAAAAAATCTACTTACCACATCAGCCTTAAGCTGCACAAAACATGAAGGAACATTTGGCTGAATTCCATGACACTAGAAATCGGAACCTTCATTTTTAAAAAGGCACTCTGCATAAAGTCACTTTTTGAAGATACAGAGCCTCACTTTGTTGCCCAGGCTGCTTGAACTCCTGGGCTGAAGAGAGTCTCCTGCCTCAGCCTCCTGAGTAGCTGGGACCACAGGTGACACAGGCCACAACTGAGCAGAAGATCTTTATAGGGTGTTTAACTGATCGGTGATTAGAACCAATATTATGGTCAGTGATTAGGCCACTGATCAACAAGAAAAACAGAAATGAAGCTTGGAGGAAAGTCAGGATTCTAAATAAATATAAGAAAATGTATCCCAACTCATTAATAGGGAAATAGATGGTGCTATCCCAGTGTGTCACACATTTCCACTGACTAGAAACAGTAAAAGAATAAAAATAAAGAAAGTCCACCACACTCTCGAGGCCTGGAAAGACGTCCGAGGGGCATGGGAATTTGGGTCCCTACTTACCAATACCTGGCAAATTTGAGATGTGTAGCCCACAACCAATTTCTCTCCTACTTACACACCCGACCTTTAGACAAGTGAGCAGCACACCTAGGACAGGCTTGGCCACCTCAGTTCAAATTAGTTTGACATAAGAAAACATCCAAAACAGCAGAAATCCATCAAGAAGAAAATGGATAAGCAAATTGTCATACATTCTACAATAAAACGCTATACAGAGAAAACAAATGAACTGGGGTTTCGTGCAGCAATACATATAATTCTCAGAGACATAACCCTGGGAAAATAAACTGGTTGCAGGAAGATTCATACATTTTAATTTCATGTAGACAGTTTTATAAATAGAGAAATAAAACACCATGTACACAAAGGCACACGGACACAAGCACAATGTGACAAAACTCACAGAAGCGAGTGAGCTAGAAATTCTGAATATGCCATCTCCACGGGGGCCTGATGACGTCCCCGCCTGCATGCGTGATGCTTTATTCTTTTGGCTGAGTAGTGGATGACCTTAAACCCTATTTTCTGTGTCTTCACATAAGTGGTAGGTCAACCTACCACTGCCCCATGAACCCCTGTCACAACTTGCTGGCGCTTCTCTCGCCCCTCCTGCTCTGGTGCCTCTGGTTCCATCCCTGCCTGCTGAGACCACCTCCCTCCATGTTCCTTCATTTCTTCGTGTCCCAGCTACACGTCACCAAGGCAGGGCAGCTCCCGGACCTTCCTCGCTCCAGCACCCTGCTCACAGCACCCTTAGCTGATGATCTGTTTTAACTGCATTAGTTTCTGTCTGGCTTGAGTTACCCCTGGCCCTAGGCACCAGGCCCTGAACAGAGCCATCAGCTGCCTGGGTCCAGCAGGTCTTCAGGGTGCAGATCCATGCCACCACCCCACAGTAGCTATCGGGGGACTGTTCACTGAATGAATGAATGAGTTAATGACGTGACGGGTATAAAAACCGTATTCGTGCAGTGTGCCCAGGTCAGCCTTCATCAGGATTTTTGTTAGGAATAGGGGTAGAGAGGGAAGTGCAGGCTTAAGGGGTCCCCAGGAATGAGGGGCCACATTTTGTCCGTGGGAGTGGTGGCGGGTAAAGTCCCCACGCAGCTCACATATGGAGGGGAAGTCATTGATCCTCTGGGATGTCCTACAACAGGCAGATGCTCAGAGCCAGAACAAGGAAGAGTTTGTCTCTCAGTGACATCAATGGACTTACGCCTAATACCAGTATCTGAGATTCGTCATGCACGTACCATGTGACACCTCAGAGGCCATGGTTCATTTTATCTTCCGAACAGTTGGGTGAGATCATCTTCCCACTTCTGGAATGAAGACCGAGACTCAGGGAAGTTAAGGCTTGGGGTCACAAAGCAAATTCCTGTGACCCCAGAGGATAGTGCAGAGACCTGGCACTGTGCGGGTGACCAGAAGTGGACCAGGTCACAGTCACTCTCAGACAGGCTCCTTGACTCTGAGGCCACCAATGGTGGCATGCAGGATGGCTGCCGTGTGGTGCAACCTCCATCAGGAGAGTGAGCTTTGGCGAGTCTCAGGAGACAGTCCGAGATCCCCTGCTGAGGCCTGGCAGGCCCTGGGGACTGGGCTTTGTCTCCATGGTGCCCGTGTCTCCCAGACGACAGTGGGAAGGGCTGCTTTTTCCATCATCCTTTTGTGATCACCACTGTCTGTTTCCACCCCTGCAGGGGATTTGCAGAGGGTCCTTCAATACGCGTAATGGTCAACACGTTTTCTGCTGTGTACACATAGATGTACGCGCACATACATACGAATGTACACACATATCTGAGGAAGTTAATAGGACCAACAGGGTTGTGAGCACATGGCCCAGTCCACGATGTAAGACAGCCATTGCTGGGGACCAAAGAGGCTCCATGGAGGCTCCCGGGGTATTTTGATATCCCTGCTCTTCCCGGCTTCCCTCCCCTCCCCCCAGGGCAGGAGAGCACTCACAGAGAGAACTGTGTGGCTGATGGTGGCCCAGAGCCTCTGTCCTTCCCCTGAGTCCTTGGAGTCTCATGGCATCAGGCCTCTTGGATGTTTATCTTCATTCTCAGACTCTAAGCAATCTGAGTTTAATTAGACAGCTTCATAGGCTCTGCCAAACCCTTGGAAACCCCAAATATGTGTGTAGTTAGGACAGTGGATCCAGGACTCCCATGCAGGGTGCAGGCTGGGGCAGGATGAGGCTCAGAGGCAGCCTGAGAAGGACATGGCCAGCTGGGATTGAAAACAGCAGAGGACAGGTGCTACACAGACACATGGTCACTCCTGTGCACTTTGATGTGAGGGGCAGGAGGTGGGGGAGAGACAAAGAGGTTCGTGAATGTATTTATTAGTTTTAATAGTGTAACTCATGGTTCTGGTTCTGCACAGAGCTAAACAAGCACAGCCCTCCAAAGCAATGGGTCCAGAGGGCCTCTGCCCACCTGGCCTGACACTCAGCTAAGATCCATAGTGCAGGACTCTATTCTAGAAGAATCCATTAAACTTTGGGACGTCCTTAGTACTTTCTCCCCTCCCCTTCTCTCCTTTCCTCCCTCCCTTCCTTCCCTTCCTTATTTTTTCCTTCCTCCTTAGCAGGCATACATTTGAGCACCGTTCTCTGCCAGCCGTTGGTATAGTGACGGAGGAGTCTATGGGAAGTTTGTTCCCATAAAACAGGCTCTAATGCACACTATGTTGTGAGGAACATAAATCTTAACATGAAACCCAAAGTGGGGGAATGAGGACAGAGAGAGAGTTGTGATGAGAACGGCCCCTCTGAAAAGGTCACCTATGAGCAGACCTTCAGGAAGTAAGGGTCAGCCACATAGAGTAGCCCTGCCTGACGGGCCGCATGCTCCAGTGTTGGCCTTGCAGGGAAGTAGCTTGGGGAGGGGAGGGAGGGAGGTGAAGGAAGAGGCTGTAGCAGACTGGCCTCCCTGTGGTCCAGGTCTACTGGATCTGAGACCGAGAGGGACCTGAGTGAGCAGTGACATCACCTCTTAGGGCTGGGGTAGGGTGAGGGATGAGAGGATGTGTGCAGGTGGCCTTCCGGTGGCTGCTGCCATGTGCCGGGCTGGGCTGTGGCATTTTCAGGATATTATTCTCAAGGATGAAGAGATGACTAGAAGCTTAGCTGCTTCTGCTTTCTTAGCTCTGTTCTGATCACACGTGTGTGAACAAAATAAATGTTCTTTGAACTCACAAAATTTGGGGTGCCAGATTTTGATACCAGAAGTGGGATACTGCTATGCCTCTACCTAAAAATGTGCTGGCTGCTTGGTGCTGGGTGTGAGTGGACACTGAATCTGTCCTGAGAGGGCTACCAGAAGAGGTCAGGCAGTGAGGGCTTGGGGACAGTGGGAGCAAGGTCTCATGATCCCACAGAATGACGGGATGATCCCTGATTACCAGAGAGGGATGCTGGTCACTGCAAGCCAGTGGGCATGTGACCAGCCTCCAAGATGAGCCTCAGCACTCCATCTCCTAGGCACCCCAAGTGTGCACTGCCCAGCAAACCCTCCAGACCCTCTGGACTCTGGAGTCCGTGTGCACAGTGATGGCTGGCCATGCCTCTGAGAATGGGGGCAACTTGTTGAATAGCTTTACGCAGTTGCAGAGACATGGAGCCCAGCAATCAGTACCCCATCGATGTTTTGAAGCAGTAACTGCCCTCTCTGTCAAGAAGGCAGTTGTCCCAGATCATCTGGGGATGTCGCTCCTCTCCAGGCTCAACCCACACCCGTGGAGTCCCCTGAGGAAGCTCTACCAGATGGTTGGCAAGGGATGGACACTTTCTCCTTGACTGAGCCTGAGTCCTGCAGAGATGCAACGAGAGCCAGTCCACACATGTGGTAATCATACAGAAGGGGCCAGCCAGGTCACCGATGGAGCACAAGGTGGGCTATCTCAGCCATAGGCATCACGGCCATGGATGCCCTTCCAGGCTCCTCCTTCTGGAATCCCCACTCCGGGTGCATCTTTGTTCTTCAAATGTTTGCTTCTGAGAGCCCATTTCCAACAACGGGTTCTCGCTGGAGGAAGGGTTAAGGACGTCTTATTTAGACTGAAGGAGCCTGGTTGAGGCTCGTGCTTGAATGGAATGATTTGTGCACAGTTTCCCAGTGAGACAAGAAGCTGCTTCTCTGCTCTGCCTACTAAGAAGGCCAGGATTTCCATACGTAAGTAGATAAACACAAAGTGCGAAGGCAGACAGGGAAAGCAAGAAAGAACACACTGTTCATTAACTTCTCCGCTCCCTAATAGGATTAAAATGGGCTGAGCCAAATTTCCGCTCGGGTACCCCGGCACAAAGCGCATCTGGGCCTCTGCCACCTGATAATTCTAGATTAATCTCCCGGCTGCACCCAAGGCTGGCTGTCACTCCCACAGGTGAAACTTCTTCAGGAGAGGACCCAAGGTGTATCCAGGAGAGCCCTGCCTGAGTAGGACCGGGGCAGGCGTGGGCAGTGGGCCGTCTCTCTGCACTTGACTCATTCAGCAGGCAGCTCTCGGTGCTGGGGTGGGGGCTGTGCAGCCTGGTGAGCTGGCAAAGCCATGCGGGTTACTCAGCGCCACAGGCAGCCAGCATCTCACAGCCAGAGAAGGGAGCCAGCCTCGTGGAAGTGGATTGGCAGGTACTGCCTTCCAAAGGAATATTGAGCAAGGAGGAATCCAGAGCTTAAGGAAGTGGCAGGGGAACTGGTGGCACATGCCCAGAGCTCCCAAGATGAGAAAAGAGGACAGCCTGGCCAGGAAGCCTGGAGAGCCATTGTCCTGCTCCGGCACCAATGGGTTCATGTTGCGTTTTGCTTGAGCACTTGAACTCAGTTGGGGGCCCATTGTCCACCACACCGCTTCCTGCAGTGGACATGATTTGCTCTTGCGTTGGTCAGAAAATCTCCACCAGTGCTCTGGGGTCATCATTACGTTCTGAGCTGAGGACTTCTTCCTCCATTGTTTTGATCCAGTTGGATGCTCTGTGACCATCAGACAGGGAGATGGAGTACCAAACGGCACAAAGAGGCCTCACCCACCTATCCCTCCCGAACTTGTTCCCACCTGGCACAAAAACCTACTCACAGGCAAATCTTGCCAAGATGGGAAGTCTACACGAGTCTCTTACCTGAGGCTCTCCAAATGAAACACAGCTAAGGGCTCCAATTTCTCTGTCAGTCACCCCAAGGAGTTGGAACCCTACTTTCCTCCACTGAGAATTCCCCATGCATATGGCCCCAGCTACGTCCATAACCTCTGCTTCCCTCCTTGACATAGGCCCAGCATGGGTGGGTCTGGAATCACCGCCATCCTCTTCTTGTGACAATGTGTCCTAGCCACTCTGGGCCCTGTCAAATACTCCTCCCATTGAGGCATGCATGATGGTGCCTGGGCAGACCTGGAACCAATAGCCCAGCCGAGCTTCACTTTCATGTTTTGTCGGCTCTGAAATAGCGATGATAGTTATCACCCCTGCTCCACAGAGCTGGCCAGAGGATGAGATGTCAATACCTGTAAAGCAGGACTCAATGCCAGCATCGATTGTCACACTGCTGAGTGCCAGTAAGCTTTCAGGGAGTCCCACACTTTATGCATAGTTATCACTGGGACTATTGCTCTTAGACTCATTATTACTACGTCATCCTTGTTCTCACATTTCTCAAGGTGACCTGGAATTCCCGCTCCTTCCTGCACTTTGTTCCATCTCTGCTGGAATCTCCAGGCTCAGGATTCTGAAGCTGGGTCAACCTGGAGAACTGTCTGTGCCTGGATCACCTCTGTGGTATCCATGGCAGCCGAGCCACATGCACCTGGCACAGAGGCTAGCCTGAGCATAGGTGGCTTCTTGTGACTTCAATTGATTGGGTATCATATTGTGCAGCCAAAAAAATGTCCACTATAATTCAGATCTGCTGATAAACCAAGCACTACCCATACAGGGCATGGCTACAGGTGCAGATCTAAACCTGCCCATAAACAGTAAGGGGAGCACCTCCAGACTGCTCTGAAAATGTGGACAGACTAAGAGCTCTTTAGAGGACCCAGGCACTGGTGGACTGTGATTCACACAGCCAACTAAAGCCCTTGAACCTGGACTCCACTGAGAGGTTACCAAAGGTTCTTGAAGGAAGACCTCCACACACTCAGGTTCTCAGGTCAGACTCAGGTGAGGCATTGGAACTACAGGTTCCTTTTAGCGTCTTTGTGCAGTGATCCTACAGAAAAGGCCATCCCAAGCTCTTTGCCAAAATATACAGAAGTGACATTGCCTCTTTGGTGCCTTCCTGCCAAAGGTGGCATCAGGCTAACATTGACTATGGAGGCTGTGACTTTCCATTGACAAGACCTTGGACAAGTTCTAAATGTGCTTGTTCTTAGAAAAGCCATATGTTAACTAATGCTGTGTGACAAATTGTCCAGTGTATGTTGGCTGTGGAAAGGAAAGATTTGTCATCTCACAGTTTCTGTGGCTCAAGAATCTGGGCATGGCTTAACCTAGTGCTTCTGTCTCAAATTCTTTCCCATTCAAGGCATTGTCTGCGTTGGAGTCTCATCTGAAGGCTTGATCATGGAAAGATCTGCTTCCAGCCTCATCAACATGGTGGCTGTGGGCTGGTTCAGTTCAAGAGCCAGGGCCCTGAGGCCTTCTTTCCTCACCTGCTACTGGTCAGAAGCTTTTCCTCAATTCCTCACCCTACAGACATCTTCATGGGACAGCTGCTAGCAAGTGAGGGAGAGGGCAAGTTAGACAAAAGCCACAATCTGTAACCTTCTTTTGGAAGAGGCATCTTGTCACTTTGGCCATATTTGTTTTGAGAAGCAAGTCAACAGATAAGGTCCATGCTCAGGGAGGAGGTTACACATGCCTGAGTTCTGGGAGGACAGCGCCATTGTGACCACCTCAGCTAACTGCGTGGATTTCAAGGAGAACACCCCCACACCCCCACACCCGCACACATACACACACACACTTTTGGGGACCACTCTGGCAGCACTCAGTGAGTCATGGCTAACTTTTCTTCATTACTAAGAACAATGAGCCATTGCAGCTTTAAATCCTTGTAATTAAAGGGCAAAATGCCTGCATCTTGCCAGATCAGCTGCTTAGATGTCCTGTGACCCCAGAGGGTGGATTATGGCTTTGTCCCTCAGTGTCCACACCTTAGGGAAGGGAGTGCTGGATTCGACCTGTGTCTGTGCCACTCACCAGCCCTCAGGCACCTTCCGTGGTACAGCTGGTTCACCTCCCCTTGTGACTGCCACTGGTCCCATCTGGTGAGATTGCATCCTCTTGACTCATATAACTCTTTGCTCTTCCTTTGACCATGTCACTTCCCATCACCTTGCTGTGTCACACGTCATATCTGCTTTTTGCTCTGTGTCAACTGAGTTCCTGGGGGGAGGCTGGGTCACATTCCCCTAGACACCAACCCCTGCCCTGGTGTCTGCATAGCCTGGCCTTTAGAGGACATTCGCTGGCCTGGGTGGAGGCTGAGCTGAGATCACCCATGAAGTCAGCATGCTGTCTGGACGGGGGTTGGCATTGATCCTTCCAGGAAGAGCAGGTAGCATGTGTGCATGGAGCCCTGGTTGGGATCATCTGGACTCTGAGGGAACTCTCCATTCTGAGAGCCCAACAGCTAGGGGACAGCTAACACAAGCAGACAGCAGGAGAGGACAGTTCCTGGGGCTTTCTGCAGGTCTGGCCCAGCTCAGCGTTGGCCATTTTTAATCACTTGGACTACCAGAGTAGCCCTAAGTGGTAACACTATTGTCACCCTTACTTCACGAGTGAGGAATGAGGACACAAAGGTGCTGAATGATGCCCTCATGGGCCCAGAACTCAAAGGTGGAAGAGTCCGGCTGCAAGTTATGGCGTGATCTATCTTAAGACGATGTGCCCAAGCCCACCTTGCAGGGGCCTCAGGGTGATGTGTCAAAGGCTTCTGTGCTGTCTAGTTAGAGAGAGGAGCTCCAACAGGAAGGCAACAGAAGAGATGGGGGCAGGGAATGGCCATTAGACCACTACAGAGGTTAGGACAGACAGGAGTTAGAGAGCTGTACAGTGGGCATATGGGTGGACCCTCACCATGAGGAGGATCATGGGTACCCCGCCACCATAGGCTCTGCTCAGCTCGGGAAGCTACCCAGCTCGAGCAGCCCCTGTACCCATCACCAATCCCCGATTCTAACAGTGTGGGAACAGGAACCATCCTTCCATGCTCATCTGCTCACCACCCGCTCCACTCTGCTCCTCCTTCCACACCTTGGGGTGGGTGTAAATATGACTGATTGACAGGACCTTTGTCATCAGCCACAAGACACCATTTTGTCTCTGTGCCAAGCCACTGTCTGAGAGGACTCCACCAAACACCACCTTGGTGGGCGGTCACAGCCTGAAAACCCTAAACTTGTCAGGCCTGGAGACTACCTGGCAGTGTCACAGCAGAAGTTCTGAGGAAAATAATCACGGAGAAAGGGTCACTCTGTCAAACCGAGTCTCTGTGAGACTGGTCATTTGTACACTAACAACTGGCAAAGTCAGGAGGTTCCACCCCAGGTCTGGGAAACCCCAAGGCCCTTTCTTCCACGGGACCTCAGGCACTCAGCACCTGGACTCCTCATGGAGATGACATGGCCCTGGGGTCCTAGGCTTCCTGGAGAGGGTAGCCTTGGGCCCAGACTTTGGGAAAGGGCTTTACTCCCCTGCTCCTGCTCAAACCTTTGCTGCTAAGACTTGGATTCTTAGTCTCTTCTCCAGAGTTGGGGGAGTAAGGAGAAGTGTCCCACTTGTCGGTCCTGGGTCCCCACCTGTGTCTGTTCCTGGTGTCTCAGACCACACCCTTTGAAGTCAAATAGTCAACTCTGTGTCTTGGGCTTAAAACTATACCTTGTGCATATGGTGAGCTGCTGGAGAGGAGAGGGGTGTGTTGCCGTGTTCCCACAATGTGATCAGAAAACACAGAAGTGAGCAGTGGGTGGGAAGGAGCAGCAGAGAGAAGCTGAGTGTCCTAGCAGAGGACGAATCAGGCAGAAGCCAGGGAGTTGGACAAACATCGGAGGCTTTCTGTAGCACATTTAAGGTTATTCTAGACCTCCGCTTCTGTTCTGGGGGAGAACATGGGGTGATGTAGGAACCAGGCTGGGCTTCATCTTGTTGTGTCACCCTGACCTACTCCTTTTTTTTCTCACCCTGTGGTCTCCCCAGCCAGGGCCTGTGCATGTCCTTTCTAACCAGGGGACATCTCTTTCTCTACCACTTCCTGCACAGTGCTGTTTCACAGGGAAGCCTTGAGCATGCAGCTTAGACAGAATTCCCATCTGTCTCCAGAGGCGTCTCCACACCCAGAGCTGTGGACTAGTGTCACAGAGGACCCTTGGAGCCCTTTATCTCCCTGCCCTTAAAGTCTGCAGTACTGTGCACAGCACCTTGGGCCCCTCGAACCCATCCATCTGAGCTCAGTGAGGTTCATGCCCCATAACCAGCAGGCACCCTCCCCAGCCCACCAGTCACACAATCCCGAAGCACAGACACAGCTGCAGCCTGCTCGAATGTCACCCACACGCCAGCTGCAGCCACTGCTGTAGACAGAGCAGAGGCCAAAGTGATCTGATTAAAGGAGAAATGTGATTTACAGCTTCTTAAAGTGGCTTGGAGTTCAGAAAGAGAGAGGGGGATGAAGAAGAAGTGATGGAGCAGTCGTGTTCACAGACCCTCCATGGTCTGAATCCTTAAAACTTGGAGTTCAAAGGGATTTGGAACTTTCCCCCGACTCATCAAGCCGCTGTTCTGCAGGCTCCACAGGATCCCTGAGCTCATCAGGAATTTTGTGAATTTAGTATTTTTTTACACCAGGGCTCTTTGAAGTCTTATCTTTAAAAAGCAAAAACAAACCAAAGTGAACCTTCTTTTAAGGAGAAGTGTTCACATTAAACAATCATGGAAGGGTTGGAACAGATTCTGGGGTCAGTGGCTGGAGGAGTCCTCACCGAGAAGCATTTTGTGGTCATTAGAAGTCCCTGAGTTAGCCAGGTAGTGGGGCGGGGGTTCGACCAGGTCAAGTCAAAAGGTGTGTGTAATAACATTGGGTTCCACAAAACAACGGCAAGACACAAACTGCACACGTTTATGTGTGGACTTCTGTGTATGTGCGGGTGTCAGGAGGATACACGAACATTTGTGTGAGTGTAAGAACATGCCGACAGACACGACTTCATGCATGCATACATGTGTATATCTCTCCAAGAAGAAGGAAGTGTTGGTAGAACATGGCTTTCCTGGTTCTAGAGTTGCCTGGTGTTGAGAAGTGGGGGGAGGTGAGGACAACACAGAAAAGAAAGAGAGGTATGCATTTGAAAGTGTAAATGGTGTGTTTTATGTATTTTTGCAAAGAATGAATATGAGTGTATACACGATAAATCAAATTTAGAGTAAAAAAAGGAAATAAGGACTAAGCAACACTTAGAGGAAAAATGAAATGGTGTCCAAGAAAGTACTCCCTAAATGGTAAAGTGGCGTGCTGGCTGAAGTTATTGTCCCATGACTGTCACCATGATTTAAGAGTTCAGCTTAGGCAGGATGTGACCACACTGGCTCTGGTTAACACCAAGCACACACTGCTGACAGGTTTTCTGCCTGATTCTCACTGGGGACTGTGCCTCCTCCTGGGCCAAGCCTTAGGGGCTAGAAGCCAGGGGCTAGTATTCTATCTAAGTCCCCAGTACTCTGTCAACCACCCCAACTGTTTCACTCAGAATCTACTTAATTCCCTCCTTCTTCCCCACAGCTTGCCACAGATTGATCCATTGAGGACTGGCAGGACACCTTTAGCTGTGACTTGAGTTGTGAGCACGGGCAAGGCATGGTGGGACAGGTAGAAGGAGGACTTCTTTGAGCTTCCAGCAGCCTCTACTCCCAGCTGGAGGCTTGACCCAGCAGGCTGCCCATCCCTGGGGCTGGATGTGGCTTGGTCTCCTTTCTCTGACCAGCATTTACTGTCATTCCTTCAGTGAGCACAGAACCCAGGGGCTGCAGATCTGTTTGCAATCACAAACAGTACAGCATTGTGTGGGGCAGAGGAGGGACACACCAGCCCAGCAGGGGTTCAGAGCCCTCAGCAGGGAAGACAGGTGAGACTGAGCCACACTGTACAGTCTTCAGGCTGTCTAGCAGCTCCCTGGAATCCTTGAGTTAAGCTGGTAGGAGAAGGCTCAGAGCAGGGCAGAAATGTACTCAAGTGGTGAGCACACTTGTTCCTAGCAATCACAAGGCCCCAAGTTCAAAGCCCAGTATGGCCACAAGAAAAAAATAAAGGAAGAAAGAAAAGGCTCAGAGCATTCATGCAAACATATCCATGCAAATGTATCCAAGATCAGGAAGCTGTAGTTATGAACATGGTGGGGGATATGGGCCAGATCAACCTTTCCCTGTAAAACTTGCCAAAAGGTAAAAAATGAAAACTAGAGGAAGCTGTGAAGCCATGGCTTCCAAGACATAGAGCACTAGGTGCCTGGGACAGTTGTCTTAGAACACAGGACAGAAGATGCCAGTCACAGTCACTTCTTGGAGTGCTTAGGATGCAGCATGGGAAAAAAGTGGCTGACTGAGCTGATGACATGGGGCTGACTGCCCCTAAGGTCAAGGTGGCTGGAGTTTGCAGTCCAGGATCAGACAGAGAAGGCTGCACAGAAAACTCAGCAGCAAGACCCTCTGCCAGCCTAGAACTGAGCACCAAACAGCATCTGCCTGCAAGAAAACCATTCAAGGCCAGAGCAAGACAGAGAGAACCATCCCAGAGGCTCACACAAGGGCTGGGGGCTTCCTATCTCCATCACCCAACCAGCACGCCACATAGCATATGGGACTTTCTGAATATCACTCTGAAAACTCAGAGTGACATTGACTTATTAATGAGAACAAGGACCAGTCAATGAATTGGGCCTAGGATTGACACAGACGGTGGAATTAGTGAATAAATGCATAAAAGCAGGTATTATAATGATATGCCTCATTTCTGAGGAGCTAGAGGGAAAACTGAGCACATCAAATTGACAAGAAAGATACAAAATACCACTTTCAGAGATAAAAACCATAACGTCTGATGTGAAAGTATTCCAGAGACAATTAACAGCCGAATAGACAATAAAGAAGCAGTGGTTAGTGGATGTGAAGATATATTCACAGAAACAGTCTAAAATAAAGCAGCAAGTTTGAGACACCACAAGGACCATGGATATATGTGTAAGTGGAGACTCTGGCATGGAGAAGGTCCTGGCAGAGGAAGGACCGAGAAAATATTTGATGACATTAAAATTGAAACAATTTTAATTTGGTAACTATAAACCCACAGATCAAAGAAGATCAAAGCACAGGAGTCTTGCTATGCTGCTGACAGTCTTGAAATTGTGGCCTCAAGTGATCTCCCATCACAGCCTCCCCAGTGCTGGAATACAGGCATGAAGCTGAGTACTTGGACTTGGCTCTCTTACATTTTCTTCCAAGAGTAGTCAAATCACAGAGATAGAATGTAGAATGATGATCAGTAAGGGGTGAAGGTGAATAATACTACAATGGGTACTGAGTTTGTGTTATGGAAATGGAGTAGAGTGATGGCTGTACAGCAATGCAAATTTACTTATTGTCACAGAACTGTGCATTGTAAAAAATGATTATGTTATGTGTATTTCCAATAATAAAGCTCCAATACAGATTGAAACATTTTTAAGCTTAAATATCAATGGAAACTTGCTGTTACTGCATCAACACTTTAATAAAAAGTCTTACAGTTAAAAAACAAGAAGAATTTCCAAGCACCCAAGTGTAAAGAATATGAAGAAAATTACAGCAAGCTCCGTTTCCAAATACATTAAGAGAAATCTTAGAAGTAGCCAGAGGAGGAGACTTTGTCCAGAAGCATGAAGTAGACACAGTTTCCCTTTGTCCTCCAGTTAAGCACACCTGGACATCCTGCCTTTATATAGAAAACTATCACAAAGCAACACTGAAAGGTGGAGAGAAGGAAGACTGGCCAGGGACCTAAGAGGTGACAATGCAGCAGCAGAGGTGACAATGCAATGTCTCCTGGGAGACATTGCAACTGACCCTGAGCTGAGGAATATCCCAGATTGTGTACCAGAGATGTTGGCAATCCAGAAGCACCAACAGGCATGGAGAAAGTCTGAATGACCTCTTGCTGTCTCTAACCAAAGAACCAGGAGAGGGGTGGCCTAGTAAGGCAGAAAGTGTTTGGACAGTGACTTCTCTACTTCGGTAAATCCCATAGAAAAGCCAGGGCCTCACTGTCACTCATGTCAGCAAAGTATGGGTGGAGACCCTAGACTTCAATGCCTAACACAGTGATGATGAGTTTGGGACTCGACTGGATTAAGAGATACCCAGAGAGCTGGTGAAGCATCGTTTCTGGGTGTGACTCTGAGGACACTGGTGTGTGAGCTGGTGGATAGAGCAGGGAGGATCCACCCTCACTGCAGTTGGCACCACTCAGTTGGCTGGGGGCCTGGATGGAACGAAAAGGCAGAGGAAGGGCAAGATCTCCCCCACTCTGGATCTGGGACACCTCTCTTCTCTAGACTCTCTGGCCTTTGGACTCCAGGACTTGCACAGGTGCCCCCTTGAATTTCAAGCCTTCGGAGATATACGCCACAAGCTCCACTGCTCCTGAGGCCTTCAGACCTGGACTGAGCCATGCTACCAGCACACCAGTGAATCCAGCTAGCAAAGGACCCATCATGGGAGCCAATTCCCTCACAAATCCTTTCTCACACACCTATATCCATATCTGCTCTATATCTATATCTGTATAGATAGATAGATAGACAGATAGATAGATAGATAGATAGATGATAGATAGATAAATAGATAGATGATAGATAGATACACTAGGTTATAGCAAGGTGTTTTCATGCTTTCCTCTACTCTGTGGCATGGCATTGAGAAGGCTGAGTGGGAAACCCATCTCCCTATTCCTTAGTGTCAAGGCAGGCCTCACACCCACCAGTGGTACTGAAAACATTTGGCCCTGCCCAAAGGGGTGTTGTTAGAGAAGGCCAAGTGGAGAATCAGAGCTTCCAGCAGCTCTCAGAGGAACGGAGGTCACCTTCCATCCTCGTGTAGCCTGTGGAAGCCATGAGGGTGACAGTAACAAGGCACCTCTTCTTGTCTGTCACGGTGGTATTGCAGAAGCCCAGGAGGAGACTGAACCCCATCCTCATCCTGCAGTAATAAGGAGTCCCCCTAGCTGGAGGCCAGGTGGACTCCTGGGCAGTTGATGGTAGCCACCTTCTTCCACCAGAGAGGTTTCAGAGGAGGCCTGCTAAGACATAAGATCAATAAGATTCAGAATCCTATGACATAATATTCAAAATGCCTAGCTTTCATAGAAGATCACTCATCCTACCCCAAACCACTGAGATCACAACTTGAATAAGAAAAGACCATCGACAGCTACCAACAAAGAGATATCATAGATGTTAGAATTATCTAAAAAGGACATTAAAATGCCATCCTAAAATGCTTCAAAGAGTAAGTTTAAACATCTAAGGCATAAATCGAGAGTTTATATAAAGTCTCTCTCAAGAAGGAGAAAACTTCAGAATTGAAAATTGTAGAACAAAAATGAAGTGAAAAAAAAAAAACCCTCAATAGATTCAACCATGAATGAAGAAGACAGAGGAAAGAGTCAGTGAGCCTGATGTCAAACAATGAAATGTACCTGTCCTCAACACAAAATAGACCTAAAAAATGAACAGCTTCTCCAGGACACAGCCAAGCGATGACAAATTATTTGCCATTTGTGTCATCAGTGCTCCGAAAAGAGAAAAGAAAGGGAATATGTCTGGGAACTACTCAGAGAAGTAAGTGCTAGAAACTTCCTTGACTTGGTAAAAACATAAGCAATTAGCACTCCAATTTAATAACCTGAGCAAATCACTGCAAGCAGGCCCAAATAAATCTACACTAACATGCATCAGAGACAAAGTTCCAAAACCAAGGCAAAGAAAAAATTTTGGATGCCACTAGAGAAAAAAGTGAATTACCTATATAGAGAAAATAATTCTAAAGTAACAAACATCTTGTCAGAAACCATAGTGCACAGAAGCAAATGGCACAACAAGGTCCAGGTGCTGAAGCCGAAGGACTCTCAGCTGGGAATTCTATAGCCAGCACAAAGATCCTTCAGGGACCAAAAGGAATTGAGATGTATTTAAGGAAAAGCAAGGAACCACTGGTGCTGAAGAGGAAGCCAGGGAGCATCAGGAAGGAAGGAGGAACACAGGAAGAAGTTGACACAGGGGATATCATGGGCTTTCATAATCCTTTGAGTTTTCTAAGCCACGCTTGATGAGTGGAGCAAAATCTGTAATGCTATCTAATGTGGTTCTCAATGCATGTAAGGAAATACTTACAATAATTACCCTAAAAAATGAAGGAGCATAAGGAAGTTAATTTTCTGCACTTCAGTTGAACTGGTTGAATGTCCTCTCCACTATATATATAAACAGTACTTGAGAGAAACACTGAAAGGATACATTAAAAAAAAAATCTCTACATTTAGGCCTAAGGGTGTGACTCAAGCACAAGGCTCTGAGTTCAAACTTCAGTACCACCAAAACTAAAGGAGAGAGAGAGAGAGAAAGAGAGAGAGGCTACATTTAAAAACACTATGCATAAATAAAAAAGGGAGACTGAAATTTTCTCAAGTTATGCATAATAATGCAGGAAAGAAAAATCATACAGAGTTTGTAGGAAAAAATGAAAATAGCAGAGTTAGCCCCAGCAAACCAACGATAACATTAAATACACTGATTAAAAGACAGAAGTTGGCACAGAAATTTTAAAACATTAAAAAAGCATGACCCAACTAGATGCTGTCTACAAGAAACTCACTTTGCGAACGACAGTGGAGGTGGGTGGAAAGTCAGTGCATTGAGGAAGATGAAGCACGGAAGAATAAATGTGAGTGGGGTGACTACGCTAATACCAGCAAAGGAAGACTTCGGAGCAGAGCAAACCCCAAGGCCAGGATCTCACACAGCCCTGGGTGGCCACCCAGAACCATGGCCATCCTAAGCGTGCATGAACAAGCTGCCACGTATGAGAAGCAAAACTGATAGAACTGAAGGAGAAACGTGCAAATCCACAAATGTATTGATGACTGCAGCAGTCCTTTCTCAAGCACTGATAGATCGCCAGGTGTAAAATCAGCAAGGAGATGGATGAACACAAGGAGCCAAGGGAATCTAGCTGACATTTATAGACCACTCCACCTAACAGTTTCAAGTGCCCAAGGACAAATGCCAGCAAACTCCATAAACACAAGGAACCTCAACAAATTTAAGTCAAAATGATAAGAGAGTGCTCTCTGGCCACACTGGGATCAAACTAGAAATCAATACCATAAAATAATTTAAAATTGCCAAGTTAAGGCTGGGTGTGGTGGCTCATGCCTGTAATCCCAGCTACTTGGGAGGTGGAGATTGGGAGGGTTGCAATTTGAAGACAGCCCAGGGGAAAATGAGACCACCATCTCAATTCAAAGCAAGCTGTGTATGGAAGAACACAT